>NW_027362767.1:131302872-134044523 GCF_046119375.1 Phyllobates terribilis | reverse complement strand
TTTACTGTAAGAGCAGTGAGACTATAGATTATTTACTGTAAGAGCAGTGATGCTATGGATACTTTACTGGAAGAGCAGTGAGACTATGGATTATTTACTGTAAAAGCAGTGAGACTATGGATACTTTACTGGAAGAGCAGTGAGACTATGGATTTTTTATTGTAAGAGCAGTGGAATGATGGATTCTATACTGTAAGAGCAGTGAGGCTATGGATTCTTTACTGTAAGAGCAGTGGAATTATGGATTCTTTACTGTAAGAGCAGTGAGACTATGGATTCTTTACTGTAAGAGCAGTGAGACTATGGATTTTTTACTGTAAGAGCAGTGAGATTATGGAGCTCCCTGCCCCATGTGGTTGTAATGGTTGATTAATTAAAAAAGTGTAAGGAGGGCCTGGATGCCATTGAAAAGGAGGAAAATATAATATTTCAGTTGATGGGTACTAGATCCTGTGATGGAACATTGGTCAGGGAACTAGTCTGATTGCCGTATGTGGAGTAGAGAGGGAATTTTTCCCCTAATATGGAGCTATTAATATCTGCCTCTTAGGCTATGTTCACACATTGCATTTTTGCTGCGGATTTTTATGCAAATTTTCTGCTGTGTTTTGCAGTACCAGCAAAGTCTATGAGATTTCAGAAATCTCATGGACACATTGTTTTTTTTCCTGACTGTTTTGTCAAAGAGCTGCGTTTTTTTCAGAATGCCGCATGTCACTTCTTTCAGCATTTTTTGCAGCGCTTTTCACCCATTTAAAGCAATGGGTAGTGCAAAAACAGTGCAAAAACACAGCAAAAAACGCAGGTATCATAGGTATCAGGTTTTGCTGCGTTTTTGCTGCCAAAATCTGAGTAAATTGAATCAGGTCATTTTTTATGCACTAAACTTTATTAGCATGCACAATAGACAAATGTACATGACAAAACCGCAGTAAAAACCAGCAAAAACGCAGAAAAAAAAAAACGCTGCAGAAACACAACTAGTGAACATAGTCTTATAGTTTTTGACTTTCTCTGGATCAACATCTAAGGTTATAGGTTCAACTCAATGGACTTACGTCTTCCTTCAACCTTAAAGCTATGAAACCATAAAAATATGACAAATCAATTTGATCCAAATCAAAATTTTTGGATTAACAAAGTCTAAAATGTTTCAAATTTACAAAACCTAACACTACCCATCTGTAAAACACTGCTCATCCTTATAAAATAGCAGTGAACCACCTATAAATTAAAATTTAAAGGGATTCTTTTGTCACATAATAATGATAACGTAATCTTATAATGTTGGATGTCTGACAATCATTCACTGTTATTAGCTCTGCCGGTGGACAGGGGTCAACATTGAATGGAGGTGCAGTCAATAGCTCTATTCTGTGTGTAGAGGCCACTGCTGAGTACTGCAGATCAGCTCCATTCTGTGTGTAGAGGCCACTACTGAGTACTGCAGATCAGCTCCATTCTGTGTGTAGAGGTCACTTCTGAGTACTGCAGATCAGCTCCATTCTGTGTGTAAAGGCCACTGCTGAGTACTGCACATCAGCTCCATTCTGTGTGTAGAGGCTACTGCTGAGTACCGCAGATCAGCTCCATTCTGTGTGTAGAGGTCACTACTGAGTACCGCAGATCAGCTCCATTCTGTGTGTAGAGGTCACTTCTGAGTACTGAAGATCAGCTCCATTCTGTGTGTAGAGGCTACTGCTGAGTACCGCAGATCAGCTCCATTCTGTGTGTAGAGGCCACTACTGAGTACCGCAGATCAGCTCCATTCTGTGTGTAGAGGTCACTTCTGAGTACTGCAGATCAGCTCCATTCTGTGTGTAAAGGCCACTGCTGAGTACTGCACATCAGCTCCATTCTGTGTGTAGAGGCTACTGCTGAGTACCGCAGATCAGCTCCATTCTGTGTGTAGAGGTCACTTCTGAGTACTGCAGATCAGCTCCATTCTGTGTGTAAAGGCCACTGCTGAGTACTGCACATCAGCTCCATTCTGTGTGTAGAGGCTACTGCTGAGTACCGCAGATCAGCTCCATTCTGTGTGTAGAGGTCACTTCTGAGTACTGCAGATCAGCTCCATTCTGTGTGTAAAGGCCACTGCTGAGTACTGCACATCAGCTCCATTCTATGTGTAGAGGCTACTGCTGAGTACCGCAGATCAGCTCCATTCTGTGTGTAGAGGTCACTTCTGAGTACTGCAGATCAGCTCCATTCTGTGTGTAAAGGCCACTGCTGAGTACTGCACATCAGCTCCATTCTGTGTGTAGAGGCTACTGCTGAGTACTGCATATCAGCTCCATTATGTGTGTGGAGGCCACTGTTGAGTATTGCAGATCAGCTCCATTCTGTGCGTAGAGGCCATTGCTGAGTACTGCAGATCAGCTCCATTCTGTGTGTAGAGGTCACTTCTGAGTACTGCAGATCAGCTCCATTCTGTGTGTAGAGGCTACTGCTGAGTACTGCAGATCAGCTCCATTCTGTGTGTGGAGGCCACTGTTGAGTATTGCAGATCAGCTCCATTCTGTGCGTAGAGGCCACTGCTGAGTACTGCCGATCAGCTCCATTCTGTGTGTAGAGGCCACTGCTGAGTACTGCAGATCAGCTCCATTCTGTGTGTAGAGGCCACTGCTGAGTACTCTAGATCAGCTAGAGGCCACTGCTGAGTGCTGCAGATCAGCTTCTATTCAGTGGAGCAGGAGCTGATCTGCAGTACCCAGCAATGGCCACTATATATGAGCAGATCTGTGCAGTGCCCCATTCAAAGTTGACATCCGGCCGCCCCCCCATGTTATTTTGATGATGTTTACTGGCACTCAGAAATGTTGAAACTTGGGGTCAGTCTGTACGTGATGAAAGTAAACTGGGTTGAGAGGTGGAAGTTATGAAGTCTAAATGTGGTGTAACATGTTGAGGGATGAAATCTTAGGTTTCTCCGGTTCTTCTAAACTCTACATATAGCCCTATAAAAAGATGAGATTATAAGAAAAAGTTAGGCTTGTTACAGAGAGTTCAGCAGAAGGAAGTCCTGAAGGGTGAGGATATCCTGTCTGTGTTTGCGTGGCAGGCCTCAACTTATTTTTTTTTCTAATTAAAAAAATCAAAGCATGCATTCAGAAAGTAGTGAACGCTAAAGAGTCCGGTTGTTCTACAGAGGTAAAAGAAAAAAAAATAAAAAATTCCTCCACCTCAAGGCTATGTTTGCATGTAGAGTTTTTGCAGCATTTTTTTTTGCGTTTTTTATGCAGAAAAGAAGAAATCTCATGCACACGCAGCTTTTTTTTTTCCTGATTAAATATGCGAACCGCAGGGTGTCAACTGTTTCACTGTTTTTGCAATGTTTTTTCACCCATAGAAAAATAAAAGGCAGCATAACATTTGTGCTACATTTTTGCAGCGTTTTTAGCGAATAAAACTAACTTTATTAACATGTACTGTAGACAAATCACACATGAAATCCGTGCCAAAAAAGCAGCAAAAAATAGAAAAAAATGCAGTAAATACGATTTTAATAGCAAGAGTGAAGGTTTTGACTGCAGATAAAAATAGCTGCGAAAAAGTAACGTGTGAACATACCCTAATGATGAGAAACAACTGATCTTTAGCCAAATAGGGTGGACCAAAGCCAGCACGTCATCAGCTATCCACAGGAGAGATGATAACTTTCTGATCAATGGCGGTCCAACTCCAACCGTTGGGAATCCCACCAATCCTGAGAACAGGGCAGGTTGGACATACATGGCTAGCATATATACACTGCTCAAAAAAATAAAGGGAACACTCAAATAACACATCCTAGATCTGAATGAATGAAATATTCTCATTGAATACTTTGTTCTGTACAAAGTTGAATGTGCTGACAACAAAATCACACAAAAATCATCAATGGAAATCACATTTATTAACCAATGGAAGCCTGGATTTGGAGTCACCCCCAAAATTAAAGTGGAAAAACACACTACCGGCTGATCCTACTTTGATGTAATGTCCTTAAAACAAGTCAAAATGAGTCTCAGTATTGTGTGTGGCCTCCACGTGCCTGTATGACCTCCCTACAACGCCTGGGCATGCTCCTGATGAGGCTGAGTATTGTGTGTGGCCTCCACGTGCCTGTATGACCTCCCTACAACGCCTGGGCATGCTCCTGATGAGGCTCAGTATTGTGTGTGGCCTCCACGTGCCTGTATGGCCTCCCTACAATGCCTGGGCATGCTCCCGATGAGGTTGCGGATGGTCTCCTGTGGGATCTCCTCCCAGACCTGGACTAAAGCATCCGCCAACTTCTGGACAGTCTGTGGTGCAACGTGACGTTGGTGGATGGAGCGAGACATGATGTCCCAGATGTGCTCAATCGGATTCAGGTCTGGGGAACGGGCAGCCAGTCCACAGCTTCAATGCCTTCATCTTACAGGAACTGCTGACACAGACCAGCCACATGAGGTCTGGCATTGTCCTGCTTTAGGAGGAACCCAGGGCCAACCGCACCAGCATATGGTCTCACAAGGGGTGTGAGGATTTCATCTCGGTACCTAATGGCAGTCAGGTTACCTCTGGCGAGCACATGGAGGGCTGTGCGGCCCTCCAAAGAAATGCCACCCACACCATTACTGACCCACTGCCATGCTGAAGGATGTTGCAGAAAGCAGATCGCTCTCCATGGCGTCTCCAGACTCTGTCACGTCTATCACTTGTGCTCAGTGTGAACCTGCTTTCATCTGTGAAGAGCACAGGGCGCCAGTGGCGACTTTACCAATCCTGGTGTTCTGCGGCAAATGCCAAGCATCCTGCACGGTGTTGGGCTGTGAGCACAACCCCCATCTGTGGACGTCGGGCCCTCATACCACCCTCATGGAGTCGGTTTCTAACCGTTTGTGCAGACACATGCACATTTGTGGCCTGCTGGAGGTCATTTTACAGGGCTCTGGCAGTGCTCCTCCTGTTTCTTGCACAAAGGCAGAGGTAGCGGTCCTGCTGCTGGGTTGTTGCCCTCCTACGGCCCCCTCCACGTCTCCTGGTGTACTGGCCTGTCTCCTGGTAGCGCCTCCAGCCTCTGGACACTACACTGAGAGACGCAGCAAACCTTCTTGCCACAGCTCGCATTGATGTGCCATCCTAGATGAGCTGCACTACCTGAGCAACTTCTGTGGGTTGTAGAGTTCGTCTCATGCTACCACGAGTGTGAAAGCACAACCAACATTCAAAAGTGACCAAAACATCAGCCAGAAAGCTTTGGTACTGAGATGTGGTCTGTGGTCTCCACCTGCAGAACCACTCCTTTATTGAGGGTGTCTTGATAATTGCCAATAATTTCCATCTATTGTCTACTCCATTTGCACAACAGCATGTGAAATTGATTGTCAATCAGTGTTGCTTCCTAAGTGGACAGTTTGATTTCACAGAAGTTTGACTTACCTGGAGTTATATTCTGTTGTTTAAGTGTTCCCTTTGTTTTTTTGAGCAGTGTATATATAGAGAGCCAATCCCATCCTGGAGGACTCGGCATAGCCATATTTTACATGGTTGATTCAATGCTGGGCGTTTCAGGGTCCAGACCCGTGGATGAGACCTACGTAGATTTCACTCTGAATGGAGTTGCCAAGATATTATATTTTCCATTATTTCTGCTTTTGAATATGATATATTGATATATCATAAATAAATGCTAAATGATGTTATGATTAATTGACTATAATGTTAGCCTACACCTATAGTGTTACATACGCTCAATGCAGAGCTCAATAAATCCAGGATAATATGTCTAGCTGCCAACACAAGCTTGTTCCACTTTACATCTAAGGAATGTTTGTGATATGGTAAATTACCATTGCACGCCGATTACCATTTGTAGCTTCCCTCTGGATACTCATTATGCAGAAGGCTCATTATATTGCTTTTTGATCATCCAGGGAGTTCTATAATACTATTAGCATGCATAATTGTCTAATTGTTACAATCGGTACTACGTGAAACTACCTATGGTAAATTATTTAAGGCAAACAAAAATTACATTAATATACTCTATAATATACAATGTTTTTATAGTTTCTTCCAGAAATGCATTATTTAACTTTCCATTTCTAGAGCTCAACTTTTTGGCAATGCAAATAAAAAGGTCACATCATTATGTGAGGTGTTTACTAGGGTCTTCAGGGGCAGTCATCGGTGCGCAGGGGGCGCCACATAGACTAATTAGGGTGCCACCCTCCACGGCCAGGTAGGGTAACAGCACTATAGGGCCTACGAGGGTCATCTAGTCTGGTTCCTGTATGTCCCCTGTAACACTTTTTTAATGAGAGTGGTTGTAATATGGACATGTTTTAAATATTATTAATAAAGGTTATTTTTTTTCTTTATATAGTACATGCGTTTTGGGACCCCACAATATATACCCATTATATGTTTTTTTTTAGTAATAGAAAATATGGAAATCAAGAATCCCAGTTGGCCTTTAAACTGTTAATGTTAACTATACTTTCATGAAAAGGAGTTGGCCTAGACATTAATATTGGCTCTTCTTACTCCTCTTTTCTCACACTCCTTGCGTCTTCCACCACCCTGACTATCAGAACTCTTAGCTTAGATATCAACTTACTTTAGGTTCCAGTGGAAAGATGTCACTTTGAGGAATAAAGGGCAAAAACTACATTTATGCAAGAGGCATAGGAAGATGGTTAATACTAAGGACTGTCTAAATCACATTACTTACCATTAGGTAATTGTGAAGACCTAGGGTCTTCTGTGGGCGTAACGCTACTCAGACAACACAAGGTAAGGGTAAACACAGCGTGCCAATACTTTATTGAACCACAAAGTGGACAATAAACTCACAGAACAGTTGCAGCACATACCCAAGATGGTACAACATTACACAGTCTCACCCTTCCTTCTCCGCCCGCCTGGGATAGAACAGCTGCGACTTTGGAGACTTCCAGGGCTGACTACCTCAACCAGTGGCCCCCTGCTTCTTTCGGGCCCCCACAGAGAGGAGGTGGCGGCAAGTTTAGGTAGCTAGCAGACCATCGAGGTACAAGGCCAGGAGACCTGAGGGTCCCAACCTGTCCTCTTCGAGAGTTTCTGTGGGTGTAGGCGACCAGTGGGTCCCTCCTGGCAACCCCAAACAACATATCCATGGGGCCAGGTGACGTCTTCATTCCAACCTGGTCTCCCTAAAATGTATCCATGTCTCTCTGATGGTCAATGGAGAAGATCCGAATCTTTCCAGTCAGGGCTGGTACCCTTAGGCTAGAATAATGCAGAATACAAATCTGTGTCTCTTTGGGTAATGCCATGCAATTCATCTGCTGTCCTGAAGGATGTCTCTCATTCTCCTTGTAAACTCTTTCAGATGCTCCTTGATTCTGCTTGCAGCACTACAGAAATCCCTGTTTTAAGTCTCTCTGCTACAGAAGCACATGTCCTTTTTAAGTACACATCCACAGGTCAAGGGTCATTAGTCACAGGTAAGAGGTAAAGGTGCAGGGCTCACCTATCATTGTTTGAGCTAATCTATTTACATAGTTGGTATCACAGGGGCTGTTGTAAATAAACCTCTAGCTGGGTTTTAGTACAATTGGTCATTAGCATAGTAAACATGATTATTTCCAAAGGAGTAGAATTCAACATTCAGGATTATACAAATACTGGTCTGTTCTTTATTGACCAGACACAAATATACAAAGATAATAGAGTATTTCTCTTGGATTAACAAATCTAAATGTCTGGCTTATTAAGATTTTAGGATGTATCATCACAGTAATTTATACTTAGTCAAAATTCCCAACAGTGGATGTGAGAACACTTTCACGGGTGGTAGAAATAACTTATTGTGCTAAACTAATCCGTGCAAACCAAAATATACTGGGCTACTGGTAGTAATAAATCAATGTATTTAGTAAGGGGATCACCAGATTGTTGATACTGAGGTCATATTGAATTTCACTGGAATGATGTACTTTATGGACCTGGAATCATTAGGAATGGAACTCAAAGAACATATGTATTCTTTCATCCTAAACCACTATGTAACTATGGAGATCAACATGTTTTTTTTGCAATGATTGCGTTATCATTTTTTTTGGGCTCGGGTGCCTGTTCGAATTACCTCTATCCCTCTAGAACATTAAGGTTTGACCCTTTGCATGTTACACCATACCCATTATTTAATCGTCTTGTTGCCTTCGATTCATGTCATGTCATGTGTACGCCGTAACTAAGGTAATGTAAAGAATCCCTGGGTTCTTTTGATTATTTTGTTCTGTTCTTGTTATCGAAATGTTCAACTTCATTTCCTTAATTCTACTACCTGATAACCCTTCGTGTCTAAGATTGTAAATCAATCATCTGAATTTTATAAGACATGCCAGATGCCATCGTAATCTATTTTGCAACACAAAATTTGTGAGAAGTTATGAAACGTGCCTCTTGGGTCCTTTCGATACACATTGTTCTATTTGCCGGTGGCATAAATTACACAACTCTGTTTATTTCAGTACATCGCAAAGTGAAGGATTCGGGGGGTAAATAGTTCAAGCCCCTATCTATTTATTTTTCACTGCTTCCATATATTGAGTTTTCTGTGCCAAAATATTCCACAACATTGTACATGGAATATTTCACTTTCATGAATCCATCAAGTTTATTTTATAATCTTACATAGTTGATCCAAAGAAGGTAAAAACCACTGCAATGCTGTTGGAAATTGCTCTATCTTTAACTCCAAGTATGTAGAATATATCATTAGATTACAGATCCATTTCGAGTGATCTTGTACTTTTAATATCTTTTAGGAAAAGCTACTACACCCAAAGGAATAATTTCAAGAAAAGCCTATTAAATTATTAGTATGGCATTTGCAATGTGGAGAGAAACTAGTCAGGAAAAAAAGCCTTTTGGGCCGATTTCGCAAAGATTTCTTTCCCAAAATCTTTGAAAAGTTACAAAAATGTTGTGACTTTTGACGTTTTCACGCCAGTTTGAATTAACTCCACCGTAATGGATGGAACTGGGGAGAAGCTGTGGCAGGACGTAGGTGTGGCCACGTTCGCCAGTCAAAATCATCAAATGTTCTGATGTTTTGTCCTATAGAAATGCTACTCCAGTCCCGGACTAGAGTGACATTTCTGGTGAGGTGCGCAAGAGTGCATGCTACTCAGAAGAGGCACCAAATTTATTAAGTGGCAAGCGCTTTCTAATTAATTTAGTGTCTTCTACTCCGACAAAGCTGGCATAACGTGAGCATGCGTTATGCCAGTCTTGATAAATTGGCCACTTTGTTACTATAAGAAGAATATGCAAACTGGCAAACGACACAAGGTCTACTTGAAGTAGTGAGGCTGTATTACTACAGATTTGGCTATCCTCAAGAGAGTTGTTTCCATTAGGAATAACTAATGTAGATACAGACAAATAAGATTTGTTTGCAATGCCAAGACAGCTGGCAGAGTTTTTGCAACACTGATAACAGGCAGAAAGTCTGGGTTGGCAGAGATCTTGCAATGAGGTTGATATACAGAAGGTCTGGGCAGGCTGCAGACAAAAAAATCATAGTCAGGAGCTTGTTGAGTCATAATCCAACACAAACTGGTCAGGAGATATACGACAGCATGTACTGTAAGAGGTATTTTGGAATTTTATTACTCAGCTAAAGATCATTACAGGAAAGACTAAATGGAATCTATACTTTCAACAAACTTTGCACAAATCAATAGTACAGGCACATATAATAAACTTTGCAATATATATTTTCAGAGAAATCTGCTTCTTTCCCTACTTGTCATCCACTTCTTCCTTTCCGTCAACCTCCTAAACGTATCAAACAGTTCAACTCCATATTGTTCAAACAAGTCAGACTCCCAGCTCACTGGGCTGTCATGTGAAACCACCCTTTAAACTCCATAGAAAGGCAAAAAAAATATTGTACTGAGCTTTCTAACAAGTCTTTTACCTCATATGAGAATTGATTCATATCATTTTACTTCTATGGTGGCAACACAACACGTTCCGCAGCACTTTAGAATTGAGTGGGGACATGTACAGAAAATAAAAACATTACAAAGTAATAGAGATAGGTGAAGGAAAAAATCTCCTGGAGGAAGGATGGATCGTTTCTTTATTGGAAGATCCTTAAAAATACATCTGATGCACAATGAGGTGGAAAACAGAAAGCAACGTGTTTTGAACACTATCCAGCGTCCTTTGTCAAAGCTCAATGGGAAAGTTTTCCCAGCAACCCTAAATATTCCGGCTAACCAATGGAAGCAGGACATTGGGAACATGTGACGAATAAATAATGACTTAAAGCAAAAAACACAGTGTGAACATGATAAAAATAAATTCATACAAATAACAGAAAAAAACACATGATAAAGAATACATATACATAGATATTAATAATGGTGCATAATTTCTTTTTGAAAATTGAAACCATCAGGGACTCTGAAAACAAGATTAAAAATCCAAAAGGCTTAAAGGGGTTTTGTGGTCCAAATCGATAAGTCTGCAATCACTCTGTGTACCTGCAGACTTATGAATCCCTTCAGCGCACCCACTGTGCTCTGCAAGGTTTGGCCGGCTTCTGAGCCAGGACAATTGTATTGAGCGAGGCACCGCCCCAACTAGTGATGTGGCCATTCAGTGGGCGTGGCTAACTAGAGGGTGTGGCCTAGCTCCATACAATTGTATGGAGCGAGGCCGCGCCCACTGGAAGGGTTCTGGCCGGAAGTGTGTATAACTCATACATACTCTCCGGTCCCAGCTCAAAAACCGGCAAATCCCCGCAATGCACAATGCGTGTGCTGGGGGGATTCATAAGTCTGCAGTCACACAGAGTGACTGCAAACCTATTGATTTGGACTGGACAACCCCTTTAACAAACATCTCCTAATATCGCCTCCTCGAGTTGGCCTTTTTACTGTTCGGGACACTAGAGAAAAACATGGTGAGATAGTATTGCCCAGACAGGAAGCTTTTTTGTCAACATTATGGCAACCTTCCTGCGACAACGATGATAGGATTTCATCCTCGATAACCATGATCACGCAATCTAGCACATCATTTATCGATCTCATGTGCAGCATTGCGTTAATCACTACAATTTCTAACTATTCTAGTTAATTCGCCCACCGGAATGGCTTTGGTGAAATGTTTGGGGTGACAACTTGCTACATGCAAAATAGTGTTACCAGTTAGGGATTTGCAGTACGTAGTAGCATATTGTTTTCACAGGAACCCCTGACAATTGTAAATCCAAAATAGAGATACTGGTTGAATAATGTGAAAAAGTGAATCTTAGATTGTAAGGACTAGGGTTGATATATTCAATGAGGATGGGGAGTATGGCAGATGTGGCGCCCCTGCGGGTTCAGTCGCCACAGAGGTACTGCATCTCACCCAGAGGTGTGGTATCCCACTCTCAGGTAAGGATGGAGTACTGCCTGGGACCCACACACTTGCATCCATTACACTCCACTTCAGAGGGAAGGGCGAGATTGTTCCTAAGGGAGAGCACAGTCCCTGGTCCCTAGCTGGAGGGTGGAACCATGTAGTGGGTGTGGGTGGAGGAAGTAGTTTAGGGGAGCACTTCAATAGGTGTATAGAAAGGGGAGCCATCTTGAGAGAGTGTGTTCAGTCTGAGGAGAAGTAGTGGGAGCAGGAGCTCTGTAGGAGCTCTGCTCAGAGGAGAGGAGAGGAGCGGGCCTGAGTTGAGAGGCCCAGGAGGAAAGGCTGGAAGAGGACGGGAGCAGATGAAGGCTCCAAGAGGAACAGAGGGGATCCTAGGGGCATGGGAAGTGCGGATGCCACCCGTGCGCCTGAATCTGCTGGAGCATAGAGGGATCAGGCCGCAAAGGGGACCAGCCCCTAACTACTGGAGAACTTCAAGGCTCAGCTAGAAACCGGAGGCTTCTGTGCTTTCAGGGTGCAGTTGCTCACAGCCGCAACTATATCGCCAAAAAGGTAGCTATATAGGAGTCAGGGGACTGCAGGTTGCCTGCCAAGATCCGAGGTTACCAGCTTGGGACACTTGTTGTGAGGCACAGGGCAGGAGGGTGAGAGCCAGCGCAGGAAGACGACCGAGGAAGGCACACAGAAGAGGGTCACGTTATGTACTCATGAAATACCTGAGGGATTGCTGAACCACTTCCTTGGTGACTGCAGGACGACGTGGGATGTTACCCTGGTACTGGTAGCCTGGAGTTCAACAACTGTGAGTAAATCTGAAAACTGCACCTCACTGTGTCCTAGAATTATTATCTGCGCCATCCCCTGCACTACACTACACAGCAACATCTACCTCATTAATCTTCACTGCACCGCCCTGGAGCTTAGCTCTACTTGTGGAGAGCTGAACCAACTCTGCTGCATCACCATCAGCTCCAGAGGATCTGCACCGCAGCGGCGGCTCCATATAGCCGCATACCACAGGTGGAGTCACGAACATTAAACTATAAAAACTATATTCCCCTTTTTATTGACCGCCCTGGGTCACGGACTGGGTCACTGTCACTGTGACATCCCCTGCACCGACCGGCCCGGCACTGAGTACCCCACGGCCCAGGGGGCGCGTAAACTTGGCGTGACGAACAGGATATGAACCAACCTGTTATAACCGGGTATTGTGCGCCTAGAGACTGTATTGTATACTGAATGTGGCGCCCGCCCCAGAAGAACGGGCGCCATTATGTGCGTTATCAAGGACAACAAGGAACCTCCCATCGTGGGCCGGGTCCCAGAATGGCGCCAAAAGGGCAGCCCGCCCCATGCGCCTGTGGCCATATACCTAGACCTGTCCATCAGTCTGAGGAAACAGCCCCCAGGTGTGGCCGACAGCAAACAGCCATGGAACCGCCCCAGAAAGGGGAGAGGAGAAGAGAAACCTTGGAGACAGGGTGGGGTCTCCAGCAGTGCAGACAGACCGCACCCGGCAGGCACGATGGAGAGAGACAAACCTGTGACTCCGGCTCGTGGCCTGCAGCTGCATCCCTCAACCTACAGGGAGTTGTGGCTAAACTGTCCCTGGAGGATACTGGATTCCTCCGTGGTGAGATACAAGAGCTGGACTGGCGGATGGAGGAGGCCCAGCAAGCTGCCGTCCCAATATGGAGAAGCGAGTTGCTGGAGAAGTTGGTGACCCAGCAGCAGTCAGCGCTGAGTTCCATCAGCAGCACCCCAGTCCCGGCGGAGCCCCTTCTGGAACGGGAGGCGACAGATAGTGCCGGAGCAACCACGGGAGCAGGTAGGAGCAGCATCCCTGTTCCGGGCACCGGTGGCGCTGATCTACTCCTGGTCCCCCTACAGGAACCTCCTTCCCCGGGCGCTTCTAACACCGACCTGCTCCTGGGCCCCTTGCAGGAGCCACAGTTGGCAAAGGACTTTTTCGTGAACTTTCGCGATGTAGAGTCCTATCTCCAACAGGATCAAGAGAATATAGTCGGCACTCCGTATATCTAGGGTGGTGCACGTGGAAAACAATGTTTCTAGGAAAAGCAAATCCCGGCACTCATGTGTTGATGGTTGATTCATTTATTCCACAACTCACAATTGTGAGTTGTGGAATAAATGAATCAACCATCAACACGTGAGTGCCGGGATTTGCTTTTCCTATCTCCAACAGGGACATCCCTGCCGGGATCTTTAACCTGGTGACAAGGTCACCTATACCAGGCACAGAGGAGAGCGGGGCTGGTACGCTCTCCATGTTCACAGGGTGGTGGAGGAGGAGAGTGTACCCTTGCCATCCGAAGATGACCCAGCTGGGCCATCTAGTGGAGGGTCAATGTTCCCCCGGAGGCGGCCCCACTACTGAACTGCTTAGTTAAAAATAAAGAGACTGTATATAGTTACCCGGAAGGGTAAAGCAGGAATGCTGCGTGTTTGAAAAGTTTTGTTTATTTGCCTAGTGTACCCGGTTAAGGCAAAAAGAGCTGTCAGGCTGAGGACTGTGAGCAGCCAAAAACTTTTAAACTGTATATAGTTTGCACTTCTTAAGGTGCTTCTTATTGGTTTTATACAGACCACAGAACAAAAACCCGTTTGGCGTGGCTGAACTCGTGGTCCAACAGCTGGATCACCTATGCCCTGCAGCCATGCCCAGGGCCTACGTTGAGGATTTTCGGACGGGTCCCTCAAATTCACCTTCTTCAGTGAGATGAACACCCGGTTATAGATCTCACTGTATTTAGCTGAAAATGTTTGATATGGAAAAATGTTTTATAAATGTGAAGAGAATTTTATTGGAAAAAGTTTTATAATGTTTTGTAAGCTGATATAGTAACTAGTGTTGAGTGAACATGCTCGACACTGCTCGGTACTCGTCCGAGCATCACACTACTCGGGATGTTCGGCGAGCACCGAGCATTTCCGGGTTACTCGGGCGGGAGCTCGGGTCTCCGCCCTGCATGTTTGGCGCTCTTTACAGAGCCAATGAACATGCAGGGATTGCCAGCCAGTCACTGTAATGTCGCAGCCATGTTGGTTGTGGGCATTACATTGATTGGCTGGCCGCACAGCGTCACCTCGAGTATTTAAAACCGGGTGCCGCCATCATGGACACAGACGGCTTGGATCAGACAGTGTAAGGACAGTGCTGCTGATTTAGGGAGAGATATATACTGCAAAATAGTTAATGTAGGGTCTGTAAAGGCTGCCAGATCAAACAAACAGTCCTTCTCAGGACTAATATCCATCCCAGATATCAGGCAGGTAGGCAGGAAGGCTGTATAGGAGACGCAGTGGTTATACCAGCAAACGCTGCATTACAGTCCTGTGTGCTCCTGTTGCTGAAATTGCTGGACTTAGCTCCAGGTCTCGGGGGCCAGGAAAAATCCTTTTTTTTTCATCTAAATCCTCAACCCCCCCCCCTTCACACAGTACAAATACCCGTCTTATTAACCTTTTGGTGTCACCCCCCCAAAAAAAAAAAAAGTGTGTCTGTGAAAGTTCAGACACAAATATATCTGTTTAAAATAGTCTGGTGTAGGCCAGAGAAAAAGATGTGTGGTTTTGCAGTTCCACGGTTCAGACCTCTGTATTTTCCACTTTTAGGCCATTTGTATCTAAAAAAAACCAGTTTGAGTGTGTCGCTCACTGTTCAGCCGCAAATATATATATTTAAAAAAGTCTGGTATACACCAGTAAATTATAACTATTGTTTAGCTGTTCCACGTTAAAAAATCTCTATTATTCTGCTTTTGGCATTTTTTGCCGTAAAAAAAAAACTTTAATAGTGTCTCCCTGATTGTTCAGACACAAATATATCTGTTGAAAATAGTCTGGTGTAGGCCAGAGAAACAGAAGTGTGGTTTTGCAGTTCCACGGTTCAAACCTCTGTATTATCCACTTTTTGGCCATTTGTATCTAATAAAAACCAGTTTGAGTGTGTCACTCACTGTTCAGCCGCAAATATATATATTTAAAAAAGTCTGGTATACACCAGTAAATTATAACTGTGGTTTTGCTGTTCCACGGTAAAAAATCTCTATTATCCTGCTTTTGGCATTTTTTGCCGTAAAGAAAAACAGTAATAGTGTTTCCTGATAGTTCAGACACCAATATATCTATTTAAAAGAGTCTGGTATACACCAGTAAATTATAACTGTGGTTTTGCCGTCCCACAGTAAAAAAATCTCTATTATCCTGCTTTTGGTATTTTTTCCGTAAAGAAAAACATTAATAGTTTCTCCCTGATTGTTCAGATTGTTTAAAAGAGTCGGGTGTAGGCCAGAGAAATAGAACTGTGGTTTTCCTCTTCCACGGTTCTAATCTACTTTTTGTTACCCTTTTTCCATTGATAGTGCGAGTGTAAGCTATTTTACTTCATTTACAATGGGCAAGGCGCGTGGCAAGGGACCTGGAACTGGACGTTCTGGTGATGGTGCGTGCAGAGGACGGGGCCATGGCCAAGGTGAAAATGTGCCACAACCAACAGCCACATCTTCTTGCTCCCACTTCTTGACCGAATTACTAGGGAAGCACAGAACAACACCAGTATTGCGAACTGATCAGTGTGAACAGGTTATTAATTGGATAGCAGATAATACTTCCAGTCACCTGGGCACCACCACCTCCGGTCTGTCTTCCACACGATCAAATCTTAGTAGCCGTGAGTCTCGACCGCATACTCCTCCTCACCCTGATGCTCCTTCCTCCCACCATGCCGAGTGTCATCAGACAGCAACTGATCCCACACTTGGACACTCTGAAGAGCTGTTCACTGGTCCATTTCCAGATTTGTGCCCCTCGCCTGCTCCGCTTGAAGTGGTGAAAGAGGAGATCCCATGTAGCGATGCCCAAATATTTGAACAGCCACGGCCACAGGAAGTCGACGCTGGCAATTTGTCACAAGAGGTGGACGATGACAAGACACAATTGCCAGGAAGTGAGGAGGAGGATCGTGGTGCGCAAGTGGAAGAGGAGGAGGTGGTAGATGATCTAGTAACTGACCCAACGTGGCAGGAGGACATGCAGAGCGAGGCCAGCAGCACACAGGGTGAGGGAGGCAGAGTACCCCAACAGGCAGGAAGAAGCAGTGTGGTGGCCGCACACAGAAGGCAGGCAACAGTTCCCCGTAACACCAACACGAGGGAGGTTGCCAGTACAACCTGTAGGTTTTCCAGAGTCTGGAATTTTTTTAAAGACTCTGCTGATAACCCCAAAAAGGCCATTTGTACCACCTGCCATGCCAGCATCAGCAGGGGTGGCAAAACTACCAGCCTGACCAACACCAGCATGATCAGGCACATGGCAGCAAAGCACCCGACTTTGTGGGGCGAACCCCAGGGTCCACGACCAGTGTCAGCAGGTGTCACAACTGCTTCTTCCGCTGTTGTGCATGCAATAGAACCCCCTGTTGTGTGTGCAAGGCAATCCCCTGTCCATACTGGATGCAAAGATGCCCCCTCCTCTCAGTCTTCACTTGCTATGGCAGTTTCTCAAGAAACAGCATCAACGTCCACGTCCCACCGCTGCGTTCAATTGTCCATATCCCAACTGCTTGCGTTGGAAATGCTGCCTTGCTTGTGGCCAGAGACGGTACATCTCCCTGACGGCACACTGGGTAAACATAGTGGAAGCCGGGACCCAGTCGGACCTTGGGATGGAACACATCCTCCACACACTGAGGATTGCGGGCCCTATGTCAGTCAGAGTTGCCCCCACAGTGTACAGCTCCTGCGCATCATCCTCCTCCTCCTCATGTTCAGCCTCCATCTCAGATATCACCACATCAGTTACAAGCTGGAAGCACTGCAGTACTGCCTCCGCCAAGCGGAAACAGGCTGTGCTGAAACTCATAAGCTTAGGTGAGAAACCTCACACTGCTTGTGAGTTGTGGACAGCTGTGAAAGAGCAGGCAGATCTGTGGCTGACACCGCTGAACCTACATCCAGGCATGGTCGTGTGTGACAATGGCCGTAACCTGGTGGCGGCTCTGAGGCGAGGTGAGATCACACACGTACCATGCCTGGCTCATGTGCTTAACCTCGTGGTTCAGCGGTTTCTTAAATCGTACCCCGAGTTGCCAGATCTGCTCGTCAAAGTACGTCGCCTGTCAGCTCAATTTCGCAAGTTGGCTACAGCTTTCGCCGCCCTTGCTGTGTTGCAGCAGCGTTTGCAGCTTCCGTCACACCGACTGGTGTGTGATGTCCCCACACGTTGGAACTCTACCCTCCACATGTTGCAAAGGATTTGTGAGCAGAAGAGAGCAGTTGTGGACTACCAGCTGCAACAAGGCCGTCGATATTCAGGTCAGACTCTACACATAAGACCTCAGGAGTGGACCTGGATGTCTGACATATGTACCATCTTGACAAACTTTGAAGAGTCCACCAAGATGGTGAGTGGCGATGACGCCATCATTAGCGTCAGCATTCCACTTGTCTGTCTTTTGCAACGCTCTCTGCAGAGAATTAAAGAGGAGGCATTGCAGCCAGAGTATGATGAGATGGATCAAGAAGCCGTAGCGGTCGATTACACACAGCCCAGCCTCATCTCATCCCAACGTGCATTGGGGGACAATGAGGGAGAGGAGGAGGAGGAGGAAGAACAGGAGCTTGTATCATGCGCTGTAGACGGTAGTACCTGTACAACTGTCATACCGTCGGTTCAGCGTGGGTGGCCTGAGGACAGGGGGGAGGAGGAGGAGGAGGAGAGCATGGTCAGTCGTCATCTTGGTGAGGACACGGAAGTCTTGCCCGTTACCAGTCTGGCACGCATGGCTGACTTTATGTTACGCTGCCTTAACCGTGACCCTCGCGTTGTCAAAATGTTGGGTGACAGTCATTACTGGTTGGTGACACTTTTAGACCCCCGCTACAAGGAGAACTTTCACTCTCTTATTCCTGAGGTGGTGAGGTCTACAAAAATGGGGCAGTACCAGTAGGCCCTTGCTGCAGAACTGTTAAAAAAAATTCCCATCTGAACACGTTAGCGGCAGAGGTCACAGTTCATTGACCAACCAAGGCGTATATGCGAGAGAGACTCAACTCCAATCCAGCAGAGGCAGGGGAACACTGTCAACGTTCTGGGACAGTTTTCTCAGACCCTCCCTTCGGACAGACCCTGTGGCGCGGGGTACTCACACAAGGAGTGTAAAGTTTGAAAAGATGGTGAGAGAGTACCTTGCCGACCGTACCAGCGTCCTCCGTGATTCCTCTGTGCCTTTTAATTATTGGGTATCCAAGCTGGACACTTGGAATGAACTCGCTCTGTACGCCTTGGAGGTCCTGGCCTGCCCTGCCGCTAGCGTGTTATCGGAGCGTGTTTTTAGTGCCGCTGGGGGAGTTATAACTGATAAGCGCACTCGCCTGTCAACTGACAATGCTGACACGCTGACCCTTATCAAAATGAACAAGGGCTTGATTGGGCCAGACTTCTCATCACCACCAAATGACAGCAGAGTATCATAAAGTCAAATCCACTGTGTTATTTCGGGAGGTGTATTCACATGCACCGCTTCACACCCATACATGGGTATACGCTTCCTCATTTCGGCTGTTTTATGTTCTCCTTATCCTCAGCCTCCACCACCACTATACCACCAGGGTGACCGTGGTCCGTGTTGCCATTATTGAAAGTTCCTCCATCCTTCTTTTTTTCATCTTTTGCTTGGAAGGCATAGGCAAAGACTATGGGAGACCCACTCCCCAATAATGGGAATAATGTTTGTAATATGCTGTACTGCATGGCTCTTGTAAGGGGCATTGCAAGTTCCTCCGTCCTAATTTTTGGCAGCTTTTGCTTGGAATGCATAGGCAAACACTATGGGAGACCCACTCCCCAATAATGGGAATAATGTTTGTAATATGCTGTACTGCATGGCTCTTGTAAGGGGCATTGCAAGTTCCTCCGTCCTAATTTTTGGCAGCTTTTGCTTGGAAGGCATAAGCAAAGACTATGGGAGACCCACTCCCCAATAATGGGAATAATGTTTGTAATATGCTGTACTGTATGGCTCTTGTAAGGGGCATTAAAACCGTCTTGTTAAGCTACTGGGACCTCCACGTCTCTTCTAAGGGGCATTAAAACCGTCTTGTTAAGCTACTGGGACCTCCACGTCTCTTCTAAGGGGCATTAAAACCGTCTTGTTAAGCTACTGTGACCTCCACCACTTTTCCAAGGGCATTAAAACCGTCTTGTTAAGCTACTGTGACCTCCACGTCTCTTCCGAGGGGCATTAAAACCGTCTTGTTAAGCTACTGTGACCTCCACCACTTTTCCAAAGGGCATTAAAACCGTTTTGTTAAGCTACTGGGACCTCCACGTCTCTTCCAAAGGGCATTAAAACCATCTTGTTAAGCTACTGGGACCTCCACATCTCTTCCGAGGGGCATTAAAACCGTCTTGTTAAGCTACTGTGACCTCCACCACTTTTCCAAGGGCATTAAAACCATCTTGTTAAGCTACTGTGACCTCCACGTCTCTTCCAAGGGGCATTAAAGGCGTCTTGTTAAGCTACTGCGACCTCCACCACTTTTCCAAGGGGCATTAAAAGCGTCTTGTTAAGCTACTGTGACCTCCACCACTTTTCCAAGGGGCATTAAAACCGTCTTGTTAAGCTACTGTGACCTCCACGTCTCATCCGAGGGGCATTAAAACCGTCTTGTTAAGCTACTGTGACCTCCACCACGTTTCCAAGGGGTATTAAAACCGTCTTGTTAAGCTACTGTGACTTCAACGTCTCTTCCGAGGGGCATTAAATCCGTCTTGTTAAACCATTCTGAACTCCACAGCTCTTCCAAGGGGCATTGAAATGTTGTTTTTAATTAACTCGAACCTCCATGACTCTTCCAACGGGCATTGCATTTCCTCCTAATTTTAGTCAGCTTTTGCTTTTCAATGCATAGGCGAACACTAAGGAAGACCCACTCCCCAATAATGGGTAGAAGGTTTTTAGTATGCTGTAATCCACGTCTGTTTCAAGGGCCATTGCAGTTCCTCATAATTTTTGGAAAGCCTTCCATTCACTGCTTAGGCCAACAGTGCACAGGAGACCCAGTTGCTATAAATGGAAAAAACAGTTTAGTTAAGGCCCTCTGACCTCCATGTCGCTTCCAAGGGGCATTGGAGTGCCTCGAAATTTTTGGTAGGCATTGCACTCACTGTATGCCCTATAACTGTGTAGCCGAACCGCTCCTTTTGGTACAGAAACATATCCTACAAGACATGTGTGGTTGACTGGCCTGATATTGATGTCAATGGTCCCTGTTCCTCCTGCTCTTTCTCCTTTGCCACCACCTCATCCATCATTCATCACCTGAAGCTTTGTTTTAACGGGATTCATAGAACTAGGATAGTAGCAGGAAAACATCCAGCAATCCTCGGAGGAGGTAGGATATGCCCAAAACGCTGACCACCTCAGGCCTAGCCGCTACTACATACATGCGCTTGCATTCCAAGGAACAGAAAGCTACGGAGATGGATGGCCTCATGATCATGAATAATTTACTCGCTGTGTAGGAGGCTGACCACTGCTGCTGTCTACCTTTTGAACTTTGTGTTGAAGCCTGATTGACCCAGGACCCACAATCCTCTATGTCTGGAGGACATGTTGCATCCCAGTGTCCAACTGTGTCCCGGCTTCCACAATATGAAGGCGTGAGATGGACCATCCCTGGCCACATTCACTTGTCCACGTGTTTGTAGTTAGGCTGTCCTTTAAATAGGGGCGGCTGGGGACCGTTTATGAACACCCGGCCGCCCCCAGGCGGCTGGGGACCGTGTGTGGACACCCGGCCGCGGGGCGGCTGGGGACCGAGCGTGGACACCTGGCCGCCGGGCGGCTGGGGACTGAGTATGGATACCAGGCCACCGACGCAGCCATGACGTGGTGGCCAGATTCCGCCTCCACATGCTTAAAAGGCCCAATTTCAAGTGCAAGCAAGCTAGCAGTACGGTATTGCAGCCTGGGGGTGGGTGGGTGGCAGGTTGCACACTTACGCTTGCATTCCAAGAAAACAAAGCAGATGCTAACTTCTATCATCATCATGCTCCTCACCTTGGCACTTTCAACTCCCCTGATGGAGAAGCCAGAGCCCACAGGAGGAGTCTGGTTCTCTGGTGGGCTCGTCCAATGCTGCCCTAAAGCAGGCCGGGCTAAAAAAAGTGTGTTGGGGGAAGTTGACAGGAGAAATAGGGGCGGCTGGGGACCGTTTATGGACACCCGGCTGCCCCTTGGCGGCTGGGGACCGTGTGTGGACACCCAGCCGTGGGGCAGCTGGGGACCGAGTATGGATACCAGGCCGCCGACGCAGCCATGACATGGTGGCCAGATTCTGCCTCCACATGCCTAAAAGGCCCAATTTGAAGTGCAAGCAAGCTATCAGTATGGTATTGCAGCCTGGGGGTGGGTGGCAGGTTGCACACTTACGCTTGCATTCCAAGAAAACCAAGCAGATGCTAACTTCTATCATCATCATGCTCCTCACCTTGGCACTCTCAACTCCCCTGATGGAGAAACCAGGGCCCACCGGAGGAGTCTGGTTCTCTGGTGGGCTCTTCCAATGCTGCCCTAAAGCAGGCCAGGCTAAGAAAAGTGTGGGGGAAGTTCAGCGGAAAAATAGGGGCGGCTGGGGACCGTGTGTGGACATCCGGCCGCCGGGCGGCTGGGGACTGAGTATGGATACCAGGCCGCCGACGCAGCCATGACATGGTGGCCGGCGTCTGCCTCCACATGCCTAAGCAAGCTAGCAGTATGCTATTGCAACCTGGGGGTGGGTATGTGGCAGGCTGCATACTTGCACTTGCATTACAAGGAATGGGGGAGGTACAATTGAACACTGCTCTGGGAGAAGGACTTGCACGTGGATAGTTGCAAGTCTGCATCTTCTGATGCGGCAAGGATCACTTCTGATGGGCACACTTTTAGGCAGTGACCTGGGTGTCAGAGATGCTTCCAGGGGTCTTCCCCATGCTGTTCCCATGTCTTTTCAGCACTGTATGCATGTGTCACACAGCACATGGCCAGATAAGGTTGTAAAATGTTAAAATGACATTTCCCGGTGAATGCATTTGTCACGGTTGAAAGCAATACAGAAGTGCAAAAACGCATAAAAAATGCTACTTGTGAACATAGCCCAAGGTGTGGAGGAGTATTTTTGTTTTTAGTTATTTATTTTACCTTATACACAAGTCTTTACCCTGGAAAGGATGTTCCTTAACATATTTCTCAGGAAAGCACTTTCAGTTTCGTTTTTGATCGTTTTCTTGTGACCCTGCAAAAGTGGCTTTATACCTCTGACCACGTTGTTGACAGCAGTGACCTGGGGGTCAGAAATGCTTCCTGTGGCGATGCCCATGCTGTCCCCATATCTTTTGAGCACTGTCACTATCGTTTTGGGCACTTTTTAGGCTTTCTACAGACTGCCGGGGGTGCCGCTGCAAAAATGCTCGGGTCTCCCATAGACTAACATTGGGCTCGTTGCTCGGGTCGAGCACCCGAATATCACGGCGAGCTTGGCCCGAGCTTCGAGCACCCGAGCATTTTAGTGCTCGCTCAACACTAATAGTAACATGTAACATTCAAGAAAATGTGCCTCCCATAAAGGGAAGAAAAAGTTATAATGTTCTTCTATATGAATGCATTCTAAAATTTTGTATGTCTAAAGTACCTTGTTTTTACTCTATTCCAGCCCGCAGACGTGCTGTGTTTTACCAGGGGGGTATGTGGCGCCCCTGCGGGTTCAGTCGCCACAGAGGTACTGCATCTCACCCAGACGACTCCATATAGCCGCATACCACAGGTGGCGTCACGAACATTAAACTATAAAAACTATATTCCCCTTTTTATTGACCGCCCTGGGTCACGGACCGGGTCACTGCCACTGTAACATCCCCTGCACCGACTGGCCCAGCATCGAGTACCCCACGGCCCAGGGGGCACGTCACAGACACATCGCTGCTACAATCGGTTATATTGGTCTATTGGTTAGCCCGAATATTTAGGGCTGCTTCGAAAACTTTCCCATTAAGCTTTGACAAAGGATGCCACATAGTGTTCCAAATGCGTTGCTTTCTGTTTTTACACCTCATTGTGCATAAGATGTGTTTTTAAAGATTTTCCAATAGAGAAACATTTTTTCCTTCTCCTTTCTCTATTACCTCACATCCAGTCAGAATGTGTTTTCGGGCACACTGGATATGTTTGCTGCAGTGGTGAGCTGGCTTTTTTCTCTTTTCCAATATTACAAAGTTCTGCATAGTTCATCAGTTAGAGGAGCAATGAGGGTCCTACTCGCAAGCTTACAATCTATGAGGACATGGAGGGGGGGGGGGGGCAAAATAGGTAAAACGTACTTATCATATACGGTCCAGCCATCATTATAATAAATAGGGTTATGATATAAAGCTGCAGGATCCGTCATCAGCCAGTATCTAAGTGCAGTTATCGTGTGATATTGGGTGCATGGAGGATGTGGAGGCAGATGAATAAGAGGGAGCAGATTCTGAGGAAAAATTAGAAGGAGGAACAGGGGAGAGTTAGATTAGTGAAGTGAGATGATAGGCCTGTCTAAAGAGATGTGTTTTTAAAGCACTCTTAAAAATGTGAGGGCAAGTTATTAATTGAATAATCGGGGTAGTGCATTCAAGAAAACTGGTGCAGCACGAGAGAAGTCTTGGAGACGGAAGTGGGAGGTTCGGATTATGAAGGATGTTAGTCTTAGATCAGTTGTAGAACAGAGTGCACAGGTAGGGTGATAGACAGAGATAAGGGCAGAAATGTAGGGCGGTGCAGAACTGTGGAGAGCTTTGTGGGTGAGAGAGATAAGTTTATATTTTATTCTGTAGCGGATGGGCAACCAGTGTAACTACTGGCACATGGTGGAGTTAACGGAGTAGCGACAGGGCAGAAATATGAGTTTGGCTTCATCATTCAGGACAGATTGGAGAGAAGAAAGTTTGGTAAAGGGAGACTGATCAGTAGAGAGTTGTAATAGACCAGATGAGAATGAATAAGAGTGACACTAAGAGATTTTGCAGTTTCAAAGGTGAGAAAAGTTCAGATTCGGGAGATGCAGGTGACATGAGCGAGCGAGTGATCGGATATAGGGAATAAAGGAAATTTCTGTGTCAGATATGACCCCAAGACAGTGAGCGTGCAGCTACGGAGTTATGGTTGACCCACCCAAGGAAATTGCAATATTGGATATAGGTAAGTTAGTAGATGGCGGAAACACAAGGCGTTCAGTTTTGAAGAGATTCAGTTTCAGATAGAGGGAAGACAAGATGTTAAAGACAGCGGACACACAATCCCTGGTATTTTGTATTAAGGTAGGTGTGATGTCAGGAGAAGTGTATAATTGAGTGTCGTCAGAATAGAGATGATACTGGAAACCAAATCTGCTGATGATTTGTCCTGATGATTTGTCCCCTAGGAGCAGTATATAAGGAAAAGAGGAGCAGGTAAGAATATGTCAAAATGCGCGCTCAGATAGGGTACCACTCCATGATCAATGTAGAAATGAAATCTGGCACTCATTATTATGTAAGTAGAAAACATGGTTTATTAAGTGATGCAATCCAAAATTGTGTGATATATCGGTCTGTGACTTAGACCTTCATGAGATGGATTGACGAAGTAGGAAGACCTTCAGAATAAGCAGCGTATAGTGAATAGAGTAGCAGCCCAGAGAAAGTGTGCACTTTCCTAGTCACAGACCGAAACATCACGTAATTTTGTATTGCATCACTTAATAAACCACGTTTTCTACTTGCATTATTGCATTACAAGTGCCAAATTTCATTTCTGGAGGAGGAGGCCTAGGATTGAACCCTGTGGAACCCCGACAGTAAGGGGAAGAGAAGAGGAAGATGAGCCGGCAAATGATACAGTGAAGGAGCGGTCAGAGAGGTAGGAGGAGAACCAGGAGAGAACAGTGTCCTTGATGCCAATAGAGTGGAGAATAGTGAGGAGGAGCTGGTGGTCCACAGTGTCAAATTCCACCAAGAGATCCACTAGAATTAGCAGTGAGCAGTGACCATTGGACTTAGCTTTTAGTAAACTGTTAGAGACTTTAGTAAGGGAAGTTTCTGTTAAGTGTAAAGAGCGGAAGCAGTATTCTAAAGGGTCAAGAAGAGTAATATCTGTGAGATAGAGGATTCGATGAGAGATCCAAGCGTTCCAGGAGTTTAGAGATGCAGGGAAGATTAGAGACAGGTCTAAAGTTAGCAGAACAGTTCTGGGTAGGTGTTTTTTTTGTAGTTTTAGTAGCGAGGTTATGACGTCATTTGGAGGGAAAGATACCCAAACAAATAGAGAGGTTAAATATTTTAGTTAGGTGGTAGTGACAACTGGGGAGAGACTGAAGGAGATGTGAGGGAATAGGGTCAATGGTACAGGTTGAAGGGTGAGAAGAAGCGAGGAGCCAGGTAACTCCTTCTTCTGTGACGGGTTCAAAGTTGGAAAATGTACTTGAGGTGGAGGAGGGAAGAGTAGACTTATAAGTTTTGAGCATGAACTTATAGTGGATGAAGTCATGTTTACATTGTGTGCCAGGTTTATTGTCATCTATGTTGAGTTGTTCTGTGTGCAGCAGGTGCTGCTTCATTTAGGGCATTTTTCAATTTCTCATTGACCCCGGAGAAGACCATATCCAGTGTATTCCCATCCTCAAGCATAGGAGAGTTAATAAGCAGTGAAAGGCTTACTGAGGAGGTTAGAGAATGAAGATGAGTAGCAGTTGCAGAGAGTGGATTATCAAAGGGAATATTAAAGTTCCCAGTGATGAGAGTGGGAATGTCACAGGATAGAAAGTGTGGAAGCCAGGTGGCAAAGTGATCAAGGAACTGGTTGGTTTTGACTGGGGTGTCGATACACAACCAACACTCATAGGGAGAAGGGTTTGAAGAGTCTAATGGTATGGATCTCAAAGGAAGGAAACATAAGCGAGAGTACCAGGGAGATAACCTGGAAAGTATATTGTGATGAAAGGAGGAAACCAACACCTCAACCTTGTCTGCTCTCAGGTCTGGGGGTATTGGAAAATTGTAGGTCACTATATGAGAGACTAGATGGTGGCCCGATTCGAACGCATCGGGTATTCTAGAATAGGTATGAGGCCGACGGGGCGCAATTAGCAGAGCGGCGTTTAAATTTGGCGCCCAAATCGCTGATTGGTCGCGTTAGGCAACCGCGACCAATCAGCAAAGCGGTGTTTAAATTTGGCGGCAATATCGGTGATTGGTCGCGGGCGGCGGCTGCGACCAATCTGCGAACCGTGTTAGTGAGGACTGGAGAGAGTGTTTAAATTTGGCACCAAAATCGCTGATTAGTCGCGACCAATCAGCAGAGCTGTGTTTCAATTTGGCGCCAATACTGCTGATTGGTCGCGGCCGCCGACCGCGACCAATCAGCAGAGCGATACAGAGCGGGGTTTAAATTTGGCACCAAAATCGCTGATTGGTCGCCGACCGCGACCAATCAGCAGAGCGATGCAGAGCGGGGTTTAAATTTGGCGCCAAAATCGCTGATTGGTCGCCGGCCGCGACCAATCAGCAGAGCTGTGTTTAAATTTGGCGCCAAAATCGCTGATTAGTCGCGGCTGACGGCCGCGACCAATCAGCAGAGCGTTGTTTAAATTTTGCGCCAATACTGCTGATTGATCTCGGCCAGCGACCGCGATCAATCAGCAGAGCGTTGTTTAAATTTGGCGCCAATCTCGCTGATTGGACGCGTCTGGCGTCCGTGACCAATCAGCAGAGCGTTGTTTAAATTTGGCGCCAAGCTTGCTGATTGGTCGCGGCTGGCGTCCGCGACCAATTAGCACAGCAGTGTTTAAATGTGGCGGCAAGATCGGTGATTGGTTGCGACCGCTATTTAAATGTGGCACCCAAATCGGTGATTGGTCGCGGGCAGCGGCCGCGACCAATCAGCAGAGCGGTGTTTAACTTTAGCGCCAAGATCACTGATTGGTCGGGTGCGGAGACCGCGACCAAATTGGTGAGGAGCGGGGAGCGGAATCGTATTAGTGAGGACCGGAGAGCGCCGCTGCCTGTGCGGCTACTTCCGCTGCGAGAACCCAGGACATGAGCGACTGCTCGCAGCAGAAGTATCCCGACCCACAGCCCGCTCCCCGATCTTCCCTTCACACCCTAGCCGCTGATCTCCCCACAGTATCCGCATGGTGTTACAAAGGTCCGGACATTTGTGTTAAAAATCGCTGATTGGTCGCTGGCGGTGCCCGCGACCAATCACCGATTTTGGCGCCAAATTTAAATATCGGCCGCGACCAATCACCGATCTTGGCTCCACATTTAAACACCGCTGTGCTGATTGGTCGCCGACGCTGGGCGCGACCAATCACCAATTTTGGCGCCACATTTAAATAGCGTCCGCGACCAATCAGTACAGCGGTGTTTAAATGTGGAGCCAAGATCGGTGATTGGTCGCGGCCGATATTTAAATTTGGCGCCCAAATCGGTAATTGGTCGCGGGCAGCGCCAGCGACCAATCAGCGATTTTTAACACAAATGTCCGGATCTTTGTAACACCATGCGGATACTGTGGGGACCTCAGCGGCTAGGGTGTGAAGGGAGGACCGGGGAGCGGCGCTGCGGGTTGGGATACTTCTGCTGCGAGCGCCCGCTCATGTCCCTGGTTCTCGCAGCGGAAGTATCCGCACAGGCAGCGCCGCTCCCCAGTCCTCCCTTCACACCTTAGCCGCTGATGTCCCCACAGTATCCGCATGGTGTTACAAAGGTCCGGACATTTGTGTTAAAAATCGCTGATTGGTCGCTGGCGCTGCCCGCGACGAATCACCATTTGGGCGCCAAATTTAAATATCGGATGCGACCAATCACCGATCTTGGCTCCAGATTTAAACACCGCTGTGCTGATTGGTCGCGGCCGATATTTAAATTTGGCGCCCAAATCGGTGATTGGTCGCGGGCAGCGCCAGCGACCAATCAGCGATTTTTAACACAAATGTCCGGATCTTTGTAACACCATGCGGATACTGTGGGGACATCAGCGGCTAGGGTGTGAAGGGAGGACCGGGGAGCGGTGCTGCGGGTCGGGATACTTCTGCTGCGAGCAGTTGCTCATCTCCCGGCTTCTCGCAGTGGAAGTATCCGCACAGGTAGCGGCGCTCCATGGTCCTCACTAATACGATTCCGCTCCCCGCTCCTCACCAATACGATTCGCTGATTGGTCGCGCTCTCCGCACGCGACCAATCAGTGATCTTGGCGCTAAAGTTAAACACCTCTCTGCTGATTGGTCGCGGCCGCTGCCCGCGACGAATCACCGATTTGGGCGCCACATTTAAATAGCGGCCGCGACCAATTAGTACAGCGGTGTTTAAATGTGGAGCCAAGATCGGTGATTGGTCGCGGCCGATATTTAAATTTGGCGCCCAAATCGGTGATTGGTCGCGGGCAGCGCCAGCGACCAATCAGCGATTTTTAACACAAATGTCCGGATCTTTGTAACAGCATGCGGATACTGTGGGGACATCAGCGGCTAGGGTGTGAAGGGAGGACCAGGGAGCGATGCTGCGGGTCGGGATACTTCTGCTGCGAGCAGTCGCTCATCTCCCGGCTTCTCGCAGTGGAAGTATCCGCACAGGTAGCGGCGCTCCACGGTCCTCACTAATACGATTCCACTCCCCGCTCCTCACCAATACGATTCGCTGATTGGTCGCGCTCTCCGCACGCGACCAATCAGTGATCTTGGCGCTAAAGTTAAACACTGCTCTGCTGATTGGTCGCGGCCGCTGCCCGCGACCAATCACCGATTTGGGTGCCACATTTAAATAGCGGCCGCGACCAATCAGTACAGCGGTGTTTAAATGTGGAGCCAAGATCGGTGATTGGTCGCGGACGATATTTAAATTTGGCGCCCAAATCGGTGATTGGTCGCGGGCACCGCCAGCGACCAATCAGCGATTTTTAACACAAATGTCCGGATCTTTGTAACAGCATGCGGATACTGTGGGGACATCAGCGGCTAGGGTGTGAAGGGAGGACCAGGGAGCGATGCTGCGGGTCGGGATACTTCTGCTGCGAGCAGTCGCTCATCTCCCGGCTTCTCGCAGTGGAAGTATCCGCACAGGTAGCGGCGCTCCACGGTCCTCACTAATACGATTCCACTCCCCGCTCCTCACCAATACGATTCGCTGATTGGTCACGCTCTCCGCACGCGACCAATCAGTGATCTTGGCGCTAAAGTTAAACACTGCTCTGCTGATTGGTCGCGGCCGCTGCCCGCGACCAATCACCGATTTGGGTGCCACATTTAAATAGCGGCCGCGACCAATCAGTACAGCGGTGTTTAAATGTGGAGCCAAGATCGGTGATTGGTCGCGGACGATATTTAAATTTGGCGCCCAAATCGGTGATTGGTCGCGGGCACCGCCAGCGACCAATCAGCGATTTTTAACACAAATGTCCGGATCTTTGTAACAGCATGCGGATACTGTGGGGACATCAGCGGCTAGGGTGTGAAGGGAGGACCGGGGAGCGGCGCTGACATCCAATTGGTCGCGGCCGCTATTTAAATGTGCCGCACAAATCGGTGATTGGTCGCGGTCTTGGCCCGCGACCAATCACTGATCTTGCGGCTAAAGTTAACCACTACTGTGCTGATTGGTCGCGGCCGATATTTAAATTTGGCGCCCAAATCGGTGATTGGTCGCGGGCAGCGTCCGCGACCAATCAGCACAGCGGTATTTAACTTTTGCACTAAGATCAGTGATTGGTCGGGTCCGAAGACCGCGACCAATCATCGAATCGTCTTGGTGAGGACCGGGGAGCGGCGCTGCCTGTGCGGCTACTTCCGCTGCGAGAACCCGGGACATAGCGGGCGCTCGCAGCAGAAGTATCCCGACCCGCAGCGCCGCTCCCTGGTCCTCCCTTCCGCATGGAGGTCAGCGACGCCGGCGGTCCTTCCGCTGCTACCGGCCGGGACATGAGCTCCTCGCGCCGCTCATCTCCCGGCTGCATCTCCGTCCCGCAGATGGGTCCGGCGGTCGGGGTCCTTCTGCTGGTACCGGCCGGGAGATGAGCGCCTCACGGCGCTCATCTCCCGGCTGCAACGCCGCTGAGCTCCGTCCCGCAGATGAGCCGCTAATGGCCGCCATCTTTTTTCTGAAATCCCACGGCGCTGATTGGCCGCTGCCGGACCAATGAGCGACGCGGGATTTCCTGGACAGACAGACAGACAGACAGATAGACAGACGGGATAAGACAATTATATAGTAGATAACTAGAGTCTGAGCACTGTACATGGGAAATGGAGGGAGAGAGGGACTGATGTGGAGAGAGTACACAGAATGTGTAAAAGGGCAGTAGTTGTGAAACAAAGCAGCAGCTAGGACATGGATGAGGCAAAAAGATATGGAAAATAAATAATGCAGGACAATTGAATGTGAAGCATGTTTGTGTGAATGTCTTGCATGGCTTACCTGTCTCCTGGCCTGTCCAACTTCCATGTTAAACTTCTGTGCACTTTGACGAGATTGCACTTAGAAAATTATCGCCCACTATCACATGTGCACCCAGCACACGAGTTTTCCCTGGGCCACATCTAAATATATGGGGAAGAAAACTGAATTGGACACTCTTCTGTTTTCTTGTACATAAGGAGTGGTGTCCTATCTGCGCACTTTCTGCTACAGAGTGATCAAGTTTTACATTGTTACACAATCAACTAACTAGAGACCTGAGAAAGCAATACTATGCAAGATAAACAAACACCCATGCCACCCAAAACAAACTCCCAAGTGACTGAAATAACTTTGAACACTTAGAAACAGTATATACCAAACATGAATCTGGCAATAACTAGGGGATGCTCACACTTGGTAGATGTTAAGAAAGCGGACTCAGTGAGTATATTCCTGTATGAAGAGAAGAGAGATGAGTATTAGCTTGATGTTATGTTAAACTGATGTGCACTTCGACGATATTGCACTTAGAAGGATATTGCACACTATCACGCGTGCACCCAGCATCTGTACTTCTGTATAATTTCCCCATGCAGCAGCTTGTCTCTGTGTGTTGACTAAGAAACGAAGAGCGAGAATCCATCTCTCACTGAGCTTTGGAGCCTATAGGAAACATCATAGCAGCTGGCCTCCTCCCACCAGCTCATAGTCAACTGCAAATTTAGAGATAAAGCTTGCAGGAAGGAAAACTACTGAAACGCAGGAATAAAGTTATATAATGGCCAGATATAATGTAATTCCTCGTGTACACACAAAGGACAGCTTATTCTGAAAAGTTACTTGAAAGAACAGTCACCCTTTAAGAGTTCTGAGTTAGCTGGGCATTGATTGAGAAGATACTTGACACTCACTGACTCTTTAAGAGTCTGGGAGATGACACTACGATGCACCCAAAGCCACAATAGAGGTCTCAGCAGGAGGGTAGTGGCGGTGAGCAAGAGACCTTGCCAAGAGTCAAGGAGAGAGCAGTGAAAGTTGTATCAGGTTGTGAGTGTGACATCAGGCATACAGGCATTGTCTTGCTCAGTTTCCACGAGGAATTCAATATGGAAAGGCAGCAATGGCCACTGGGCTACCACACTGCTCATAGATGTCCCATAGTAGTGGCCTCTACTTTAAGTCTCAACGCATTTCCCCATTTTTTGGTTCCTCAGGGGGCTGAGGAACCATCAGGCAAACAAACCAAAAGTGACACTCTCTGATGTGCGTTTCACTGTGTGGAACGCATGCTTTGCACCGGCCGGAAGTGACGCACTGGGATCGGAAGCCATGCGTTCCAGGGTCTGGAGCGCATTCTGAGAAGTCCATGATGGATGGGAGAGACACCAAAGTGTGGAGGAAACCACGAGCTGATCTGTTTATCTAAGTGGTGCCAGTAAATGAGGTTCCCTGAGGTATGATTGTTTACTATATGGGGCCAATTATCAGGAGGAGAGCTCTATATAATTTGACTTTACGAGGAGTTGGTTTACCCATCCTAGTCTCCATTATCATTGTGAAAAAGCATCAGTGCGAACTCATGGATCTGTTTTGAACAGATATCATGGTTGGAGTATCATGTATCTATCGGCCTCCTGAGGAACCAAAAAATGGAGAAACAAGTTGAGGCTAAAAGTAGAGGCTACTGCTATGGGACATCTATCTTAAGATTATCTGAGATAAGTCTTCCAGTGATTATAACCTTTTTTATGTGTTTGCGTTGTATCTATTATTGGTTGCATTAGATTGTATCCAGGGCTAGAGAGAGAGAGCCGCTGTGGAGCGGGCGCGCCACATCGCCATTTTTAACTAGGGTGCCAACCTCCGCTGATAGGCAGGAATCAGTGCATAGGCTCGCTAAATATAGGGCCTGGATAGTCTTTTGTATTTATCTATGTTGTATCTAGTCCCTAACACAGTGACTAGTGGAAGACTTATCTATTTTGTTTTTATATTTGCACTGTATCACTTTGTGCACTTTTGTCACCTTGTTTTATCTTAGGACACTGAGAATTGTCTAGAAGATATATCATATGACTTTACCATTTAACTGGGACCTGTCAGGCACAATGGTTGTGTGTGGGATTGCTCCTATCTTTCCTATGAGAAAGCCACCGATAGACATGTCGTCTGTGAGAACAAAGCGATCAACAGTCCGAAATTGGACATGACTGATCAACATGTCCCCCATCAATCAGTTGACCGGTGCTCCTATAAACATTAGAGTATCAGTCGAACCAGTCGGCATCGACAGTTTCGGGCAACATTGGTCTAAAGTGTATGTGGGATTAACCCTTTAAATCCTTTATCTTGTAGTCAGGGAAAGGGACTACAGAGAGTATCTTTCACATTAGACAATTCAGCATGTCTGAGTATTATATGAACCATTGATTTTTATAGAAGTATTGCAATGCTGTATTGCAGGAAAATGTAACACTTTTTTAATGGGTTCTTTCACAGATTATTATAACTGATATAAGAAGGTCCCCACTTGAAGACCCCAGTCCTAGTGGGGGATCATGGTTGCAAACTTTGGGTTTCCAAACAGGGATTATGGGGAGAAAGAGATAATGATGATGTAAATGTGTAAATGGAGTAAATCAAGATATCCAGCTGCTCCCCTGCTCTATAACAGTGGTCCCCAACTTTTTTGACTTTGAGAGCCATCCTCAGGTCTGAGAGAGGGTCTCAAAGCACATCCAGGCCATCTATGAAGACCTGCTCCTCATAGCTTTAGCTAGACCTTCCAGTTCTGCAAGCAGGGGAATCACAATTGCGGTAGCAGAGGGTGTGACCACGACAGGTCCACGAGGGAGCGGGGCCTGCCGACGCCAGCGACAAATTCTACTGGATGTAAATTCAGCTGAAATGGATTGTGGCACAGGGACTTGCCGGCTCCATGCCCTGCAATACACGCTGCAGGCCAATAAGAGGCTGCCAGTAGATGTCGACTTGCTTGTGATGGGCGGCGCATGGCAATGATGTCATGTATTGCCAGTCCCAGCACCTCAAACTCAGCTGCCAGCTCCTGCGCCTGCTATAGAGAAGAAAGACTCAAGATGTTAAACGAGCGGGGGAAGATAACAATAATCATTTGTTTCATCTTAAAATGTGCTGGAGAAGATTCGAAGGGTCTCAGAATGGAGGGGGGATTATACCAGGAAGGGGAACAGGATGGGGGCATTGTACCAGGATGAGGGGCATTATGCCAGGAAGGGGCCAAGGATGGGGACATTGTTATAGGATGCGACCCAGAATGGGGGAAATTATTACTGGAAGGGCCCAGGACGGGGGACATTATTACTGATATGGGCCAGGATGGGACATTATTACTGGAAGTTGCCCAGGATGGAGGAAATTATTATATGAAGGGCCCAGGATGGGGGACATTATTACTGATATGGGCCAGGATGGGACATTATTACTAGAAGTTGCCCAGGATGGAGGACATTATTATATGAAGGGCCCAGGATGGGGGACATTATTACTGATATGGGCCAGGATGGGACATTATTACTGGAAGTTGCCCAGGATGCAGGACATTATTATGTGAAGGGGCCCAGGATGGGGGAGATTATTAAAAAAGGACCCAGGATGGAGGACATTATTATATGAAGGGGCCCAGGATGGGGGACATTATTACTGATGTGGGCCAGGATGGGGCATTATTACTGGAAGTTGCCCAGGATGGAGGACATTATTATATGAAGGGCCCAGTGTAGTGCCGGCGTCCCTGCCCTCTGCTAGGCAGGGACGCTGCTCCCCTCACCGCTCTGCCCCGTGCCCGGCGTCCCTCTCCCGCTCTGCTGTCAGCGCGCGCTCCTTCCCGGCGTCCTCCTCCCGCTCTGCTCTCAGCGCGCGCTCCTTCCCGGCCCCTGTGCTTAGGGCGCGCGCGCGCTCCCCTCCTCTTAAAGGGGCCGCGCGCGTCGTCCTAAGGAGTCCCCGGCCAATGGCCGGAGGACTTCATCATATATAAGGCACCTCCTCCAAAATGGAGGTGCCCGAGCAATGTTGTTTGCACCAGTGTCTCACCTGTGCTTCAGCCCTCAGGTCCCATTGCCAGATACCTGCCAGTTACCTGCCAGATTCCTGCCTGATTACTTGTTACCTGCCTGCTAGTCTGAGGTCCGACGGTCTGCCTTACCATTCCTGTCAGTCTGTCTAAGGACCAGCCTGCCCGCTCACCTGGGAGCGCACATCAGCTACCTGCCTGCCTGCCTGAGGTCCGACGGTCTGCCTACCAACTCCTGTCAGTCTGTCTATGGACCAGCTTGCCCGCTCACCTGGGAGCGCACATCTGCTATCTGCCTGCTAGCCTACCTGGAGGCTCCGCCGTCACGTGCTGTGACCACCTGCCTGTCCAGTGACTCCTGCCCGCTCACCTGGGAGCGCTCATCTGCTACCTGTCTGTCTGCCTACCCGGAGGCTCTGCCGTCAAGTGCTGTGACCACCCGCCTGTCCAGAGACTTCTGCCCGCTCACCTGGGAGCGCTCATCTGTCGCCTGTCCGCTGGTCTTCCTGGAGGCTCCGCCGTCACATGCTGTGACCACCCGTTCATCCAGAGACTCTCGCCTGCTCACCTGGGAGCTCTCGTCTATCTTCAGCCGCCACAGGTCGTACCAACCCTATACCTAGAGACTGCCCCGGTCACTTGCCGTGACCTCCAGCCCCGTTCACTCAGAGACTGTCCCGTTCACTCAGAGACTGTCCCGTTCACTCAGAGACTGTCCAGGTCACCTCCTGTGACTGCCTGCCTGGTCGCCACCCGCTCCCTTACAAGGACCGCCCCCTTGTATTGTAGCCCAGAGGTTCCGCCTCCCAGACCCGTTACAGTTTGCTCGGGCCATGGAACCCGGTGGCACCCAAGCTCCCTCGCTCTCGGACCTGTGTCATGAACTGTCCCGTCAAAGGTCCCAACAGGAGTCCATCCTGGGTCACCTGCGGAATGTCAATACTCGCCTGGATACTCTGACTGCTCCACCGACAACCTCCGCCAGTGCCATGTCTCGCAATCCGGCAGCTCCGCTGCCCACTAATACCATGGTATCCTACCCCGGACCCCGGCTTTCTGCACCTCCTCGCTTCGGAGGCGACTCCGTCCAGGCTCGGGGCTTCATAAATCAGTGCACCCTGCACTTTGAACTATTGTCCCACCAGTTTAACTCCGACCGAGCCAAAATTGCATTCATCATGTCCCATCTCACCGGGGAGGCTCTGGCCTGGCTAAATCCTCTATGGGAGAGAGGAGACCCCCTGGTGTCCAACTTGCCTGCTTTTCTCACGGCTTTCCGGAAAGTCTTCGACGAACCCGGACGGAAGACCTCATCCGCATCATCATTGCTACGCCTCCGTCAGGAAAGCCTCACCGTGGGCCAATATGCCATACGGTTCCGTACCCTTGCCTCGGAGCTGGCCTGGGATAACGACGCTCTGGTTTCCGTCTTCTGGGAGGGTCTGTCCGGCCGTATTAAAGATGAACTTGCCGGTCGGGACATTCCTACCACTCTCGATGACTTAATAACTCTTGCCACCCGGATTGACCTACGGTTCCAGGAGCGTGCCAGAGAGGTCACCCGTGAGAGGAGGTTACTACGTCTAGCTCCTACTTTTCAGAAACCCGTCACTCCTTCTGTCTCTAACCAGGTACACCCTCCTGAGCCTATGCAGGTCGACCAGACCAAGATGGTCAAGACCCGTCAGGACTTACGCCGTGCCGAGGGGACCTGCTTCTACTGTGGCAGTAAGGAGCACCGGATCCGTGCCTGCCCGGAGAGGTCGGGAAACGCCTGTGTCTAGGTTCGCTCAGAGAGGTCCACCTAGACAAGAATAAATCCTCTCCATCCCTGCTGTTGTCAGTTTCAATCGTCTACGGGGAGAACCGTTATTTCGAACTAGCCCAACTGGACTCTGGAGCAGCCGGGAATCTTATTTCACAGTCCCTGGTAGAGAAATACCGCATCCCCACCAAACCTCTGGCTGTACCCCTGTCTGTGGCTGCCGTGGATGGGGGGCTTTTACCACGCCCCATCCAACTCATCACCGAATCCATTACTCTGCAGGTGGGAATGCTGCATTCTGAAAGTATCTCCTTTCATGTTCTGCCTGGACTCTCTCACGCCCTCTTGCTAGGTCTGCCTTGGCTCCAGAAACATGCACCCGTGCTTGACTGGCAAACCGGAGAAGTCCTTCGCTGGGGACAAGACTGTCATAAGACCTGCCTGGTTCCCGTCCATCCCGTCCGTCCCTCTCCTACCCCAGCTAATCTACCTGGACTTCCGATTCCTTATTGGTCTTATGCTGATGTCTTTAATAAAAAGGAGGCAGAGACATTACCCCCTCATAGACCATACGACTGTCCCATCGACCTGTTACCCGGTACTACTCCTCCCCGTGGGCGTATTTATCCTCTATCCGCTGCTAAGACCCGGTCGATGTCCGAATATATTGAGGAGAATCTGGCCAGGGGATTCATCCGGAAATCTACCTCCCCGGCGGGAGCAGGCTTCTTTTTCGTCAAAAAGAAGGACGGCTCTCTCCGTCCCTGTATAGACTATAGAGGCCTAAACCAGATCACGGTGAAGAATAAGTACCCCCTTCCGCTCATTCCAGAATTATTTGATCGTCTGAGGGGGGCTAGAATCTTCACCAAACTAGACCTCCGTGGGGCGTACAACCTGGTTCGTATCCGTCAGGGGGATGAATGGAAGACGGCATTCAACACCCGGGACGGCCACTATGAATACCTGGTAATGCCCTTTGGTCTCTGTAACGCTCCTGCCGTCTTTCAAGAGTTGGTCAATGACATCTTCCGGGACCTTCTCTACTCCTGCGTAGTGGTGTACCTGGACGACATCTTGGTCTTCTCTCCGGATCTCCAGACTCACCGGAGGGACGTTCGTCAGGTCCTGCTCAGGCTCAGGCAGAATCACCTCTTCGCTAAATACGAGAAGTGCCTCTTTGAGCAGACCTCGCTTCCGTTTTTGGGCTACATTATTTCTCAGACCGGCCTACGAATGGATCCAGAGAAACTGTCTGCCATCGAGAAATGGCCCCGACCGGAGGGGTTGAAAGCCATTCAGCGGTTCCTGGGCTTCGCCAACTACTACCGCCTCTTCATACCACACTTCTCTTCCCGGACTGCCCCAATTTCCGCGCTCACCCGTAAGGGTACTAATCCCAAACAGTGGCCGCCCGAAGCAGAAGAAGCCTTTCTTTCCTTAAAACAGGCCTTCTCTTCCGCCCCGGTGCTGCATCGCCCGGACGGCAACAAGCAGTTCTTCCTGGAAGTGGACGCCTCCTCCTCTGGAGCTGGAGCGGTACTTACTCAAAAATCTTCTTCCGGGAGGATGGTAACTTGCGGCTTCTTCTCTAAACTCTTCTCCTCCTCAGAGCGCAATTATTCCATAGGAGATCGAGAGTTATTGGCCATCAAACTGGCATTGGAGGAGTGGCGTTACCTGCTTGAGGGGGCTCTTCACCCGGTAATAATTTACACTGACCACAAGAACTTGGCTTACCTCCAGCATGCCCAGAGACTTAACCCGCGCCAAGCCCGGTGGTCCTTGTTTTTTGCTCGTTTTGATTTTGTCCTTCATTTTCGCCCGGCTGACAAAAACGTCAAGGCAGACGCCTTGTCTCGATCCTTTCTGGTATCTGATCTCGAGGAAGATCCGAAACACATCATCGATCCCGCCAGAGTAATGCAGGTGGCTCCCGTAAGTCTAAATCGTCTCCCTCCCGGAAAGACGTTCGTATCAGTACCTGATCGGGAGAAGATCCTTCACTGGGGTCACTCGTCTAAACTGGCTGGCCACGCTGGTCAGAAGAAGACCCTCCAGCTTATTTCCCGTCACTACTGGTGGCCTACCCTGCACAAGGATGTAATAGACTTTGTTTCTGCCTGTGTGTCCTGCGCCCGCAACAAGGTTCCGAGACATCTGCCAGCCGGTCGCCTCCTTCCGCTCCCAGTACCTGCTGCCCCCTGGCAGCATATTGCAATGGACTTCATAACTGACCTCCCACTCTCTGCCGGTTGTACGGTCATTTGGGTGGTCGCTGACCGCTTCTCCAAGATGGCTCATTTCGTTCCCCTACCAGGCCTCCCGTCTGCACCCGAGCTAGCTAGAGACTTTATTCGTCACATCTTCCGTCTTCATGGCCTGCCCCTCCACATCGTGTCGGATCGTGAGGTACAGTTCACCTCACGCTTCTGGAGAGCCACTTGTAAACTACTAGACGTCACCCTGGACTTCTCTTCCGCTTACCACCCACAGTCCAATGGTCAAGTGGAGCGGATCAATCAGAACCTGACCAGTTACCTCCGGCACTTCGTTAATGCCCACCATTCTGACTGGGTGGATCTCCTACCATGGGCCGAGTTCTCTTACAATAATCACGAGAGCGAATCCTCCTCCAAATCCCCGTTTTTTGTAGTCTTTGGTCAGCATCCTCGGATTCCTTTTCCTGTCTCCACCTCGGTGGACAACCCGGCTGCGGAATCTCTCGTTAGCAAATTTTCCTCCATTTGGGAGAGTACCCAATCCGCACTCCTTCAGTCGTCCGAACGGATGAAAAGACACGCTGACAAAAAACGCCTGGATCCTCCTCAATTTCGTCCAGGAGATAAGGTCTGGCTCTCATCTAAATATGTTCGACTCAAGATACCTTCTTACAAGTTAGGGCCTCGGTTCATCGGACCTCTGGAGGTCACCAGTCAGATCAACCCGGTGGCCTATAAATTGAAACTCCCGGCCAACTTACGGATCCCTAACTCCTTCCATGTATCTCTCCTCAAACCTGTGGTACTTAACTCTTTTTCCAAGTCTACAGGTACGCCTCCTGCTCCGGTTTCCGCTGAGGACGAGTTTGAGGTAGAGAACATTCTTGCCACCAAAAGGGTAAGAGGAAAGACCTTTTTTCTGGTAGATTGGAAGGGGTTTGGTCCTGAGGAGAGAACGTGGGAACCCCGGGAGAACATCCATGCCCCTCTCATCCTAGCTAAATTTCTGTCTGGCCTAAAAAAGGGGGGGCCTAAAGGGGGGGGTACTGTAGTGCCGGCGTCCCTGCCCTCTGCTAGGCAGGGACGCTGCTCCCCTCACCGCTCTGCCCCGTGCCCGGCGTCCCTCTCCCGCTCTGCTGTCAGCGCGCGCTCCTTCCCGGCGTCCTCCTCCCGCTCTGCTCTCAGCGCGCGCTCCTTCCCGGCCCCTGTGCTTAGGGCGCGCGCGCGCGCGCTCCCCTCCTCTTAAAGGGGCCGCGCGCGTCGTCCTAAGGAGTCCCCGGCCAATGGCCGGAGGACTTTATCATATATAAGGCACCTCCTCCAAAATGGAGGTGCCCGAGCAATGTTGTTTGCACCAGTGTCTCACCTGTGCTTCAGCCCTCAGGTCCCGTTGCCAGATACCTGCCAGTTACCTGCCAGATTCCTGCCTGATTACTTGTTACCTGCCTGCTAGTCTGAGGTCCGACGGTCTGCCTTACCATTCCTGTCAGTCTGTCTAAGGACCAGCCTGCCCGCTCACCTGGGAGCGCACATCAGCTACCTGCCTGCCTGCCTGAGGTCCGACGGTCTGCCTACCAACTCCTGTCAGTCTGTCTATGGACCAGCTTGCCCGCTCACCTGGGAGCGCACATCTGCTATCTGCCTGCTAGCCTACCTGGAGGCTCCGCCGTCACGTGCTGTGACCACCTGCCTGTCCAGTGACTCCTGCCCGCTCACCTGGGAGCGCTCATCTGCTACCTGTCTGTCTGCCTACCCGGAGGCTCTGCCGTCACGTGCTGTGACCACCCGCCTGTCCAGAGACTTCTGCCCGCTCACCTGGGAGCGCTCATCTGTCGCCTGTCCGCTGGTCTTCCTGGAGGCTCCGCCGTCACATGCTGTGACCACCCGTTCATCCAGAGACTCTCGCCTGCTCACCTGGGAGCTCTCGTCTATCTTCAGCCGCCACAGGTCGTACCAACCCTATACCTAGAGACTGCCCCGGTCACTTGCCGTGACCTCCAGCCCCGTTCACTCAGAGACTGTCCCGTTCACTCAGAGACTGTCCCGTTCACTCAGAGACTGTCCAGGTCACCTCCTGTGACTGCCTGCCTGGTCGCCACCCGCTCCCTTACAAGGACCGCCCCCTTGTATTGTAGCCCAGAGGTTCCGCCTCCCAGACCCGTTACACCCAGGATGGGGGACATTATTACTGATATGGGCCAGGATGGGACATTATTACTGGAAGTTGCCCAGGATGGAGGACATTATTATATGAAGGGCCCAGGATGGGGGACATTATTACTGATATGGGCCAGGATGGGACATTATTACTGGAAGTTGCCCAGGATGCCCGACATTATTATGTGAAGGGGCCCAGGATGGGAGAAATGATTAAAAAAAGGGCCCAGGATGAGGAAAATTATTATACCAGGAACAGGCCCAGGAAGGGGGACATTGTTATAGCGTGTGGCCCAGGTTTGGGAGCATTATTAATGGAAGGGCCAAGGATGTGGACATTGTTACAGGAAGGGGTCTGGTTGTGGAAATTATTACAGTAAAGAGTCAGGACAGGAGGCATTATTACTTGGGAGGTGAACATGCATGTCATTATGGGAACTAGAATGCTACAAGGGTCCATAGATCTGACCAACATTCAGGTGGGGGATACAGGTCCAAATTTCGCACCAGGGTCAATCTGACTAAAGCCATGCCACAGCCTGCTAGACTTGGTAGCCACAAGTTGGGGATTCCTATTCTATAACATGATGCTGGTAGCTCAGACTGTATATTCAATGTGACAGGTTCCTTTTAATTATGAGAAAACTTTGCCTGGAATTTTTTTTATATCTGAGCCGCATCCCACCAGAGATGATCCTTTCGTAATAACGGGAATATCATTTTAGGTATTTTCTGTTCCACTGACTATAAGAGGGCAAGACAGTACAGCTGAATTTCACAATTCTTGGTAGGTCAATAATGCAGATGAGACAGGTGTGATTCCTGACAAATCCCCATGGCACAAAGGTATTTCATCTCTCCGACAAGCCCTAGTCTTGTTTTGCAGTGCGAGGGGTCAGGATGTTGTCTGCTGCTCAGGTATACAGCAGATTTTTCAATATAAGGAAGCCATGAATTTTCGGTTTGTAACACGCTTGTTTATTCAGAGCTCTGCTATTTCCAAACAAGTCAGAACCAATGTGGGAGTATTGTGAGCATGGTGCGTCTGGAGTTGGGAGAATGTTGGAGAACATCCAAATGATTAATGAGACTGTACACCACCAGAGATACACGTGATATTGGATTACCCGAGCCACAACTGAGCCCGGAAATCCACATTTATACTCCTCATTGTTTGATCCTTGGCCGAATAGCACCAACATAGTCCGCAGCACTGTACAAAGATAATCACCATTCACAAGGCCCCTGTTCCTAAATGGAGTTACAATCTAATTTCCTTTATTCAGATCCAATTTCCAATTTAATTTCTGAGCCAATTTTCATTTTTGCGCTTTCGTATTTTTTTCTAAGCACCATAACTTTTTCTCTTTGCAGAATGAATTGTAACGTTGAGTACTATCAATCATTTTACCATATAATGTATTGAAAAAGGGCAAAACAAATTCTAAGTGGAGTAAATGGTGAAGCAACTCCGCCATTATTTTGGAATAATCCGCCGCAGTTCATAAAATAAAAAAGTACTTTTTCTTGGATAAATAGCAGAGCATTTTTTTTTAGAGACAAAAGAAAATATGAGGGGGCGTTTGGAGGAAGAATACAAATTCTATGCAGATGTTGGTATTAATAAGGCGACTATTACTTATTTTCTTACTTTAGTAAGCCGTTTGAAAAATAATCAAGAGCTTGAAAACACATTTTAAAGTATTATTCCCTTTGGAGCGCCCCAAAAATCCCAAGATGGGGGCTCTAGAATCACAAGAATTGGGCTCTGCAGCCCTGTGGTGCGCATGCTTGGCCTCTGATCCATTCATTGTCTATGGGACTGCTGAGTGCAGAGCTTGGCTTTTTCCTGAAGTACTATAGACAATGAATGGAACGGAGTTCAAGAATCCTTTCAGGATCATCTTGCAAAACCCCAAGCCCCAATCTTGGGATCATTGGGAGTCTCAGCGGTCGGATTATCAGAGATCAGCAAGTGATACAAAGAATCAGACACAAAGACAAGTTCCATTTCTTTTCTCAGAAGTTACTATTTTAATCACATAAAGAGAGAATATACCTTAAAAATAATCCAATTTGCAGGAACAGAGGAAAAAAAAAGTCTTGTGTTTTTGTCCTGTATCTACAGTACAGACCAAAAGTTTGGACACACCTTCTCATTTAAAGATTTTTCTGTATTTTCATGACTATGAAAATTGTACATTCACACTGAAGGCATCAAAACTATGAATTAACACATGTGGAATTATATACTTAACAAAAAAGTGTGAAACAACTGAAAATATGTCTTATATTCTAGGTTCTTCAAAGTAGCCACCTTTTGCTTTGATGACTGCTTTGCACACTCTTGGCATTCTCTTGATGAGCTTCAAGAGGTAGTCACCAGAAATCGTTTTCACTTCACAGGTGTGCCCTGTCAGGTTTAATAAGTGGGATTTCTTGCCTTATAAATGGGGTTGGGACCATCAGTTGTGTTGTGCAGAAGTCTGGTGGATACACAGCTGATAGTCCTACTGAATAGACTGTTAGAATTTGTACTATGGCAAGAAAAAAGCAGCTAAGTAAAGAAAAACGAGTGGCCATCATTACTTTAAGAAATGAAGGTCAGTCAGTCCAAAAAATTGGGAAAACTTTGAAAGTGTCCCCAAGTGCAGTTGCAAAAACCATCAAGCGCTACAAAGAAACTGGCTCACATGAGGACCGCCCCAGGAAAGGAAGACCAAGAGTCACCTCTGCTTCTGAGGATAAGTTTATCCGAGTCACCAGCCTCAGAAATCGCAGGTTAACAGCAGCTCAGATTAGAGACCAGGTCAATACCACACAGAGTTCTAGCAGCAGACACATCTCTTCAACAACTGTTAAGAGGCGACTTTGTGCAGCAGGCCTTCATGGTAAAATATCTGCTAGAAAACCACTGCTAAGGACAGGCAACAAGCAGAAGAGACTTGTTTGGGCTAAAGAACACAAGGAATGGACATTAGACCAGTGGAAATTTGTGCTTTGGTCTGATGAATCCAAATTTGAGATCTTTGGTTCCAACCACTGTGTCTTTGTGCGACGCAGAAAAGGTGAACGGATGGACTCTACATGCCTGGTTCCCACCGTGAAGCATGGAGGAGGAGGTGTGAGGGTGTGGGGTGCTTTGCTGGTGACACTGTTGGGGATTTATTCAAAATTGAAGGCATACTGAACCAGCATGGCTACCACAGCATCTTGCAGCGGCATGCTATTCCATCCGGTTTGCGTTTAGCTGGACCATCATTTATTTTTCAACAGGACAATGACCCCAAACACACCTCCAGGCTGTGTAAGGGCTATTTGACCAAGAAAGAGAGTGATGGGGTGCTACGCCAGATGACCTGGCCTCCACAGTCACCAGACCTGAAATCAATCGAGATGGTTTGGGGTGAGCTGGACCACAGAGTGAAGGCAAAAGGGCCAACAAGTGCTAAGCATCTCTGCGAACTCCTTCAAGATTGTTGGAAGACCATTTCCGGTGACTACCTCTTGAAGCTCATCAAGAGAATGCCAAGACTGTGCAAAGCAGTCATCAAAGCAAAAGGTGGCTACTTTGAAGAGCCTAGAATATAAGACATATTTTCAGTTGTTTCACACTTTTTTGTTAAGTATATAATTCCACATGTGTTAATTCATAGTTTTGATGCCTTCAGTGTGAATGTACAATTTTCATAGTCATGAAAATACAGAAAAATCTGTAAATGAGAAGGTGTGTCCAAACTTTTGGTCTGTACTGTAGGTCTAAGGGGTAGCGCTTCTCCTTATGGAGAGTGACACACCAGCTCTGGCACGTCAAGGTAAGGAGGCTTATTCGCCATGCAATGCTCCTCTGGGAAATTTAATGTGCAAATTGCCTCTTCAGAGAAAAAGAGTACTTATACTCTATAGCGCCACCTATTGGAAGTAGCAATCCTACAAGTCACAATCAACCCTTTAACGAGTCGTGCAATATGACTTAGGATAAAAGCCAAATCAGAATCTCAATTTGCAGACACGGTGTTTCGGGCTGTTGGCCCTCGTCAGTGCAAGGTATGAGAACTGCTCTCACCTAGCCAAATCAGTTCTCACTGGGGAAGTTTGTTGTAGCAACAAACTTTCCCGGGCGATCTGCCTGATAAATACACTGTTTCTCCTCATATCTCAATGAGAGAGCAGAGTGGAAACAGTGTCAGTCTTCCCACTGTGAAATTGTAAAAAAAAAAAAAAGAAAGTTAGGCTAATTAGAGGTAGGCTAAAGTTAGAGTTAGCTCAGGGCTAGGGTTAGCCTTAGGGTTAGTCAGTCTGCTCAGTCAGTCTGATCAGTCAGTCTGGTCAGTCAGTCAATCCGGTCAGTCAGTTCCGTCAGTCAGTCCCGTCAGTCAGTCCTGTCAAAAAATATAAAAACAAATAAAATGGCGGGTCAGACTTATACCGCAGAGGAGGCGTAAGCCCTGTTATGTTCTGACAGTGACTACAGTCCAATGTCAGAGGGAGATGTGGATTTCGAGGGCTTTAGTAGCGGCGACAGTGATAGCTGAGAAATGGGCAGTGATTCTGGTCCATCCTCAAACACATGGACCAGAACAAGAAGGACAAATAGAACCACTGGAGGAACATCTCCAGATCAAGGAACACTGCCCAGTACAAGCGCTGTCCCTGCTACTAGTGAATTGGCGCACGCCAGTGTACAAGGGGCTTTGCCACTTGATATTTAATTTCCCAGATGGGAGCCTTCGGATTCGCCTGCTATATTCAGCCCTGATTTCAACGCCATTCCTGGTATAAATGTGGAGGTGGAAGATTTTGGACCAATTATTTTTTTTAATTTGTTTTTTACAGACAGCTTGCTAGAGCATATTGTCGTGCAAACAAAATTATACGCGTCCCAATTCATAAGCCAGAATCCCCGATGTTACTATGCTAGGGCAAATTTATGGACACTAACTAATGTCCCAGAAATAAAAACATTTTTAGGACTTACAATTGCCATGGGGCTTGTTAAAAAACCCAGCATTCGATCCTACTGGTCCAACCACCCTGTTCAAGCCACCCCTATGTTTTCAGTCGTTCTGCCTAGGACCTGTTATGAAATTCTCATGAGGTTTTGGCATTTTAACGACAATAGTCAATGCCTGCCCAGAAATGCCCCAGAACATGACAGATTATATAAAATCAGACCCATCATTAAAAATTTGTCAGAAAAATTCTTAATGCTCTACACCCCAACACAAAATATTTCTATAGATGAGTCCCTTGTAAAATTCAAAGGAAGACTCCACCTCAAGCAATTTACCCCATCTAAAAGGGCAAGGTTTGGAATAAAGCTGTACACATCCGCTTTTCACATATATGAGGGGAAAGATAGCCAACTAAACCCACCAGGATGCCCTACTTATTTGGGGACATCTGGAAAAATTGTTTGGGAGCTGATAAGTCCATTTTTACAAAAAGGCTACAATCTATATGTGGACAATTATTACACTAGCATACCCCTATTTAAAAGTCTGGTTGAACACAACATTGGAGCTTGTGGGACCATTGGTAAAAACCGTCAGGGGTTTCCACAACCATTGGTCAACCAAAAGTCAGGGGCTGTACGCAACGGAGAGCTGCTTGCTGTTAGAAGGACGGTTGCAGACAACTTTATTATAATGGAACGCAACCGACCCCGGCGTCCGCGATGCAGCCTGGAGGACTGCTGCCGAACACTTTCCGGGTGAAAAGGAAAGCAACCAACTTAAATGATAAACCCTTCCGTGTTACTGCACACGGCAACGGGTATAGCGGTTCGCTCTATCTCCGTTAACAGCACGGGAGATGTGCGACCGGGAAACTATCTGTAGTCCTGTTACAGCACAGGGACTACACTGGCGGCACTAGGATGCGTGTGTGACTACGCTGACGGGTACACGTGCCTCCAGCCGGCGTGCTACCAAACTGAAGGGTACTACTCCACGTGGCTGACAGGCGATAACCGTGGATTGGACGTCTGCAGGCTGCTCGGGGCGTTAAGCGACCCCTTTGGCAGAGCTAGACTGCTAGACGAAGCTACCTGCCTATTTCCACTAGCCTGCCTATTTCCACTACACCTGCCTATGGAAACTACGTGGAACACAGTCGTCCACACAACAGCATCACTGCTCAATGATCAGAGCGTGCCGCCATGTTTGTGGGTGGGCCTTTTAAAGACTAAGCCCTGCCCACCGTCGCACCATTGGTGACGCCACCCGTGGACCAATCAGGCGGTGCCAGGTCACCGGGTCAGGTGGTTTCCAAACCACCAATCACGGTCCGCCAGGTCACGGGCATGCTCAGTGCAGCGAATCCTGGACTTAGACTCCAACAGCCCTGTCTCCCTCCGCAACCTATGCTTAACATTGCTAGGCACAAATACCCAAGAGACAATCTGTACATCTCGTGGACCAGCTAGGCGTTGAGGCTGACGACGATGCTGACCAGCATCAGCCCTGGCTGGACTGGAATGGGAGACCACAGAAGGTTCTGGACCCATTTCAAATCCAGCAACAGCCTGACGCTTAACACTTTCCCTGAAGTATAGGGATAAGAAGGATATTTTTGTCCTCAACTCAATCCACACAGATGCCACAAGGGCCACTGTAGAAGTAGGATCCACTACTCCAAAGCAAAAACCTGTGTCAGTCATTTGACTACAACAAACACATGGGGGGTGTGGACTTTGCAGACCAGGTTCTACAGCCATACCAGGTATCAAGAAGGTGCTATACTTGGTATAAAAAGTTGGTTATTTATTTGTTTCAGGAGGCCACATACAATTCTTTTGTGTTGTACAAAAAAGCAGGAAATTCAGATACTTTCCTTGATTATCAAGAAAAGGTAATTGAAAATCTTGTTTTTGAAAATATTAGCCCCGCTCATCCATCAGAATCTGAGGATGTGAAAAGTCTCACTGAGCGACATTTTATTGCACTTATTCCAGCAACAGAAACAAGAAGGAACCCCAAGAAAAGATGTCGTGTATGTGTGGCACCCCAGAGGGTCTGGTTGCCACAGTGGTAGTAATACCATGTCTGGGAGCAAAACGGGGGTTTCCGGGTCAGGGAACACACTACATGCAACACCTCCTGCCACAGGCCAGAAAGGAGAGGATCCTCCCCTTTATAACTGGATCTGGAGGCGGGGTTAGCTCAGACAGGGCCAGTAGTCGAGTTGAGGACACAGGAGTCAGAAGCCAGGGACTGGAGCTGCAGATAGCTCGTCCTGGATTGTTCATACAGAGAACCGGACACCGGAGTACGAGGCTGTGGGGATTGTATACCCAGCAGCAGATACCGCAAGGCAGGAGATTGCAGGTCTCCTGGCCCATCAGAAGCCCGGAGGCTCAGCCACACGAAAGGACCAGTACCGCCACAGAGGAGCGAGGAATACATAGAATCCGAGTCGCCAGCCATACGGGTGAGCACAGCACATTACACTCAGGGACGTGGGCTACAACACGACTATAAGCGGGGTAGCCAAAGAGTACAGGCAGAACGGCAGGCCTACAACTCTGCCTGGCCAGGAGGACTCTAGGATTGCTCCCAGACTGACCAGGCCTTCATCACTAGTCAGTACTCCCGTTGGTACCTATATAATTGCTAACAGTAAAGACCCTGGGACTGCACTGCAAAGACTACGTGTTGTTATTACCGATACCCTGCAGTATTACCACCATCATCCATACACGCTGCCCTGAAGCTCCACTCTTCCTGTCGGGAGTCACATCACCTTGCTGCACACACCATCAGCTTCAGTGGACTGCTCCGCAGCGGCGGTTCCCAATAACCGCATTCCACAGGTGGCGTAGTCGGACTAGACATAACAGAAATACATAAACTACCCTTAGATTGACCACCTGGGTCACGGACCGGGTCACCGCCACGGTGACTACGACCCCCAGCATCTACAGGCCCGGCTCCGGATACCCCTACGGCCCAGGGGGCGCGTCAACTTTGGCGTAGTCGGCAGGATTACGTGCCCGCTACCACCGGGTACTGCGCGCCTTTACAGACTGTGTCACGTACCGTGGCGAAGGTTTCCCGCCATCCGCTGTCGTTTTCCCGCTATTGTCCGCCATTTTCGGTCGCCGCGCGGGAAGAAGAGGGGCGTGGTCGCCGAAAACGCGCGAAGTCAAAAGCCCCGCCCCACGCACTAACGCAGCGCCAGGTCCTGGAAGGAGCCATCGCGAACGCTGCTGACGTCAGACGCGTGCGACGCAAGGTCCTCGACGGAGACCATCGCCTGCGGAACTGTGGCCTACGAAAGGAAAGTAAAAGAAGGTAGGCCACGGTTCACTAGGGGGCAAGAAGACGCCAGATATGGAGGGAACTTCCACCGCCAGCGCGGCCGCTGCCGCAGTGATGCCATTCACAATGCCCTATATCCCGGGAGCGGCGTGGCTGCCCCAGTACTCAGGAGAGTCGCACACCCTGAGTGACTTCAAAGAGAGATTAAGCAGCCTGTTTAAGGTATATCCCCTGTCCGAGGAGCAGAAAGTGAGCATCCTTATAGGCCAGTTGATTGGTGCAGCCCAGAGAGAGGTAAAATCCTGGTCATCCAGAGAAAAAGGGACTGTAAAGGAGATACTGGCCCGCCTAAAGGACACTTTTGACACCCGCACCACCACAGAGATAAAAATGAAGTTCTATGGGTGCAAACAACGGGCACAGGACAGTGTACGGAACTATGCTTTAAACCTGCAGGAGGCGCTGAGGGCCATCAAACAGGTAGACCCTGACAGTGTGCGTGATGAAAACAGACTATTAACTGAGCAGTTTATTGAGGGTCTACTGTCCAGCGTTCACCGGACACAGTTGCGCATAATGGCTCTGCAAAACCCTGATTTGGACTTTGCTCAATTTAAGGACAGGGCCATCGGGGTGCTACGAGAACCAGCACCAGGTGGCGCTACAGCTCACCGCTGCCCAGCTATCACCTACCACCAGGAGGTGGCACCCTTTTCCCCAGAGCCTGTAGGAGCTGATGAACAGACTCTGGACAATGCCCCGTCTACAGACCTGCACCATCAGGTCCAAGAACTGACTAAAAGTGTAGCTGCGCTAACCAAAACTGTGCAGTCCTTGCAGGTGTCTCCCAAAGGAAAGATCCAGCTGGCTTCCAGTCCGGAGGACGTCCCGTGGCGCCGACAGAAGAGGATTCCACCATCCAGAGAGAGGAACAGCGACCGCTACGACCAGAACGGACAACCCATCTGCCGCCGCTGCAATTAGCCAGGACATTATGCAAGGTACTGTCATTTAAACGATCAAAACCTGGGGCAGAGGGCCAACCCCCAGGCATAAGACCACCAGGCCCATCAAGCTGTCGAGACAAATATGTGGGAGGACGACCCGTCCTAGCTGTCGTGCTGGACGGCTTTCCAATGAGCGCGTTGCTGGACACTGGATCCCAGGTGACCACCTTCCCTACATTCTTTTCAAACGGTACTGGACTGACTCTGACATTACCCGCCGTCCAGATGAACATTTGAGCATTTATGCCAGCAATGGTCAACCCGTACCTCAGGTGCGGTTCAAAGAAGTGACCATAAAAGTTGGCAAAGTCGAACTACCAGCACAAGGACTGATAATTGTTGAAATTGATCGCCGAGAAAGTCATCCCATGATAACTTTAGGCAATAATGTTATTGAAAATTGTCTTGCAGAAATAATTATTGCAGCAGGTTGCGGAAACCGCCAGTTCCAGCCAGCAGCGGGTTCTACAAAGAGAGATCAGAGTCCTGATGAAAAGACAACAGGTAGAACTGTCTGGTGGTGAAATTGGTAGCGTTAGGATGAGTGACCCATTCCCAATCGCCATGCCCCCAAAAAGTGAAATGATGATATGGTGCCGGGCAGCTATTGTTCTAAGGGGTAGAGATTACCAGGCCTTGGTAGAGCCCGTCTACTCTGACAGTAGGCCCACCATTTTGACAGCCCGGGGAGTGGTTGATGTCCGCCATGGGAGGGTACCTGTCCGCATCCTAAACATTGGGGAGAGAGAAGTCCATTTGCCCCGGTATGCCACCCTAGCCAAACTGTTCACTGTCAACCAGAATTCTATAAAGACAGTGGAACCCTTGCCTCCATCCCAACAGGCGGAGGATAACGGCTCCAAGGGACAAATGGAGGACTGGTGTCAGAAGCTGCATGTGGGCACTGACTCCACCCCTCCACACCAAAAACAAGGAGTATACCGGGTGGTACAGGAATACGAAAGGGTCTTCAGTAAACATCCACTTGACTTCGGGCAGGTAAAAGGGGTTCAACACCATTTCCCCATGGGAGACCATCCACCCATTAAAGAAAGGACCGGCCTGTACCCCCTACACACTACCAAAATGCCAAAGGGATGTTGCGAAAAATGAAGGATGCTGGGGTAATGAGAGACAGTTGTAGCCCCTGGGCAGCTCCATTAGTTCTTGTAAAGAAAAAGGATGGCACTATGAGAATGTGTGTAGACTACAGGAAAATCAACCGCATAACACACAAAGATGCATACCCGTTACCCAGAATAGAGGAATCACTAGCTGCATTAAAGTCTGCTAACTATTAATCCACTTTGGATCTTACTAGTGGGTATTGGCAGGTTCCTGTAGCAGAGGCGGATAAGGAAAAGACCGCATTCACCACCCCGATGGGCCTCAGCGAGTTCAACTGCATGCCATTCGGGCTCTGCAATGCCCCAGGAACCTTCCAGCGGTTGATGGAGTGCTGTCTGGGACATAAGAATTTCGAGACAGTACTGCTGTACCTCGATGACGTCATTGTATACTCCCAGACGTATGAGGACTATCTGAAGCACCTGGCGGAAGTGTTTGACGCCCTAGCTGGCTTTGGTCTAAAGGTGAAGCCCTCAAAATGGCAACTGCTGAAGCTCAAGGTACAGTACCTAGGGCACGTGGTGAGCTCTGACGGTGTAGCTCCAGACCCCGATAAAATCACAGTAATCAAAGAGTGGCCAAGACCCTCCACCGTAAAGGAAGTGCGGCAGTTCCTCGGGTTGGTAGGCTACTACCGAAGATTTATTCCAGGCTTCATCAAGATATCGGCACCCATGCAGGACCTCCTGATAGGCCAGTCCAGGAAGGCCAAAAACCAGAAGCCGCCATTCAAATGGGACAAGCTGAAAGATGAGTCCTTCCACCAGCTGAAAATGGCCCTCACGGTGGACAAGATTCTGGCTTACCCTAATTATGGCCAGCCCTTCATCCTCCACACGGTCGCGAGCAACGTGGGACTGGGAGCAGTGCTGTCCCAGATCCAGCAGGGCAGAGAACGGGTAATCTCTTATGCCAGCAGGAAGCTCCGGCCCACAGAAAGGAACCCTGAAAATTACAGCTCCTTCAAGCTAGAGTTCCTCGCAGTGGTATGGGCAGTGACAGAGCGCTTTAAACATTACCTCGCCTCTTCCAAGTTCACCGTATTCACAGACAACAACCCGCTGACACACCTGGACACCGCGAAACTTGGTGCCCTGGAGCAGAGATGGATGGCCCGACTCTCCAATTATGAGTTCACCATCAATACCGGGCTGGGTGCAAGAATGCCAACGCAGATGCACTGTCCAGGATGCCTAACTTGCCAGATGGGTGAGAAGACCCAGAAGAACTTGAAGAGATAGAAATCCCCGCTTTCCACCTTCATGGGATAACTCAGTGCTCCCACTGTGTGAAAGACAGGTACTCCGCCACCAAAGAGGCCACGTTCAATCCCTTGCCCCACCACGGCTGGGCAGAAACACAAGACAGTGACCCGGTCGTCCACCTAGTCAAAGAGTTGCTGACACGAGCCGACTCATACCCTGACCCAGATGCTCCAGAGGAGACCAAACAGCTGTGGAAACAGAAGAGTAAGCTGTTCGTCTATGAAGGGAAGCAGTGTCGAAGAACTGTCAACTCCCGGACGCATGAGCTGGTCTGGCAGGTGGTAGTCCCGAGGCGGGATGCGTCTATGGTCTTGGAAGCGTACCACAATGGAGCAGGACACTTCGGATGGAAAAAGCTGGAAGTCCTGCTGCGTGAACGGTTCTATTGGGCTGGCATGAGAGGAGCAATCGAGAGGTGGTGTCGAGACTGCGGACCGTGCAACCTGAGAAGAAAAGACCGTAACAGCCAGAGGGCTCCCCTGCAGCCCATCATCACCAAGCAGCCACTCGAACTGGTAGCCCTAGTCCATGTGAAGCTATCCCCGAGCAGGTCAGGCTATGTCTACGCTCTCACCATCGTAGACCACTACTCCCGGTTCCTGGTAGTAGTGCCAGTCAAGGACCAAACGGCTCAGACAGCGGCCAGAGCTTTCCAACAGCACTTCTGCCGCCCGCATGGTTACCCAGAACGTGTGCTAACTGACCAAGGTCCGGCCTTCGAAGCGGAGGTATTCCAGGAATTCTGCAACCTGTACTGCTGCAAGAAGATCCGTACAATGCCTTATCACCCCCAGACCAACGGGATGTGTGAAAAGATGAACCAGGTGGTGATAGACCTACTGAAGACATTGCCCCTGGAGGAACTCAGTCTGTGGCCAGAAAAGTTGCCAGACCTGGTGGACCTCTACAATCATATCCCAGTAAATTCCACCAACTGCACACCTGCTTACCTGATGAGAGCAAGACCTGGTAAGCTGCCCATCAACCTGGATATGGGAGTTCTGACGCCAGAGGACGCCTCACCAGATGCAGATGGGGATACTGAGTGGCAGCAGCAATACCGCAAGGTACAGGAAAGTGTTGAAAGAAGTCTGTCCCAAGCAAGAGAAAGGCAAGAGAAGACTTACAATCAACATGCACCTGCTATTCCCCTGTCACCGGGAGAGCGAGTCCTAAAGAGGAAAAGGCGACTCCACAAGCTGGATGACCAGTGGGAAAAAGAGCCGTACACCGTTCTACCCTCAAACCATGATAACACCAAGGTGTGCCTCATAAGTAAGGACGGAGGTGAGACACAGCAACAGTTTCCAGAGACCACCTGAAGAAATATCCCGAGCAGCTGCAACACGCTAGGGAAGACCAAGATATCCCTCAACCCGCAGAGGAAGTGGAAGAAATGGTCACGGTCAGCGCAGTACTCTGAGAATTTCCCCGGTCATGGACACATGTGAATAACGCCATTGTTGTACCGGTCCTTACATTCCTCCAGCCAGATCCTCAGGAAGCTCCCAGTAGAGTTGGAAGAACCATTGGCCCCGGAGACACAAGATTCCTCATCAGCAGACCAGGAGAATCTACCCTCTGCTAGTAGCGAGCCTGTCGTACCCACGGTAAGCCAAAGGATCAGTAGGAAGCTGCCCAACCTACAAGAGACACCTCCAAACACCTGTAGTGAGGTGAACATTGAGCCCACCACACCAGGGGTAAATGCAGGAGACCAAGGCAGAACACAGACAGTGTGTTACGTAGGTCCACCAGAACCACTAAAGGTCAAATTCCTGCTCGTTGGAAAATTTAAATGTAACTATAACTGTAATGTTGAATTGTTTTATATGTGTATTAACCATGTTTTTCCAGTTACCTGACAGGGTTAAAGGTCTTTCAGGTTATGGACGATGAGTATCCAAAAACTTATCTTGTAAATAGTTGCACCTGTAAAGTGCCCCCTCTTCAGCAGACCACTGAACAAAAACCCATGGAGGTGGCTGAAGACGTGGTCCAACTCCGGATCATCAATGCCCTGTAGCCACCCCAGGGCCTACATTGAGGGTTTGGGACGGGTCCCTCAGATTGCACCTTGCTTCAGTGAAAAGGACACCTGGTTGTGGATGATACCGTGACCTCTAAAGACTCTAATGGTTGTAAATATGTTAATGTCTTGTTACCTGTTGTATTTTTGCAAAATGTGTTCAGTCCCAGAGTACTGAAATTTACTAGGGGGGAATGTGGCACCCCAGAGGGTCTGGTTGCCACAATGGTAGTAATACCATGTCTGGGAGCAAAACAGGGGTTTCCTAGTCAGGGAACATACTACATTCAACAACTCCTGCCCCAGGCCAGAAAGGGGAGGATCCTGCCCTTTATAACTGGATCTGGAGGCGGGGTTAGCTCAGACAGGGCCAGTAGTCGAGTTGAAGACACAGGAGACAGAAGCCAGAGACTGGAGCTGCAGATAGCTCGTCCTGGATTGTCCATACAGAGAACCGGACACCGGAGTCCGGAGTCCGAGGCTGTGGGGATTGTATACCCAGCAGCAGATACCGCAAGGCAGGAGATTGCAGGTCTCCTGGCCCATCAGAAGCCCGGAGGCTCAGCCACACGAAAGGACCAGTACCGCCACAGAGGAGCGAGGAATACATAGGATCCGAGTCGCCAGCCATATGGGTGAGCACAGCACGCTACACTCAGGGACGTCGGCTACAGCACGACTATAAGCGGGGTAGCCAAAGAGTACAGGCAGAACGGCAGGCCTACAAGTCTACCTGGCCAGGAGGACTCTAGGATTGCTCCCAGACTGACCAGGCCTTCATCACTAGTCAGTACTCCCGTTGGTACCTATATAATTGCTAACAGTAAAGACCCTGGGACTGCACTGCAAAGACTCCGTGTTGTTATTACCGATACCCTGCACTACTACCACCATCATCCATACACGCTGCCCTGAAGCTCCACTCTTCCTGTGGGGAGTCACATCACCTTGCTGCACATACCACCAGCTTCAGCGGACTGCTCCGCAGCGGCGGTTCCCAATAACTGCATTCCACAGGTGGCGTAGTCGGACTATACATAACAGAAATACATAAACTACCCTTAGATTGACCACCTGGGTCACGGACCGGGTCACCGCCACGGTGACTACAACCCCCAGCATCTACAGGCCCGGCTCCGCCCAGGGGGCGCGTCATATGTACTAAGAGAGGAATGAGGCCAGATACCCGCTACTATTGCCCACATTGCCCATCATTGCCAGCCTATGCGTCACTGACTGCTTTAAAATCTTCCACACAGAACCACGTTTTTAAACTGTAAAAATGTATCTCATTTTGTCATTCAAACATTTGGTTTATTTAGTGAATGACACATTCGAGTAGAGCTCACTTAATTTCCAGGGGTGGTAGGGTTCTCCAGAATCTAAACCTTCCATTGCGTGCTTGTTTCTGGAAATCATCTATTGAGTTAAAATGGTCATTAAACCCATAGATGAATTCCCAGAGAGGTGTCATTTCCAAAATGGGGTCACTTCAGGGGGGATTCTTTAGTTCTGGTACTTAGCGGCTCTGAAAAGTGCCAGAATAGCAGAATCCCCCCTGAAGTGACCCCATTTTGGAAATGACATCTCTCTGGAAATTCATCTATGGGTTTAGTGACCATTTACCTATCTACCTATTTTCCCACCACTAGATTAATTTATACAGAGGAGTAGATTGTAAAATTCGGTCACTTTTGGGGGTTTCTGCTGTTCTGGCACCTCAGGGGCTCTCCAAATGCAACATGGCGTCCGCTAGCGATTCCAGCCAATTTTGCATTCCAAAAGTCAAATGGCGCTCCTTACCTTACGAGCCATGCCATGCGCCCAAACAGTAGTTTTGCACCACATATGGGGTATCAGCGTGTTCAGGAGAAATTGCACAACACATTTTGGGGTCCAATTTTTCTTGCTGTCCTTGTGAAAATTAAAAATTTGAAGCTAAAGTAGCAATTTTGTGTTAAAAATGTGTTTTTATATTTTCACACTTCAACATTATAAAATTCTGTGAAGCCCCTGGGGGTTCAAGGTGCTCACCACACATCTAGATAAGTTCCTTGAGGGGTCTAGTTTCCAAAATAGGGTCACTTGTTGGGGGTTTCCACTGTTTAGGCACATCAGCGGCTCTCCAAATGCAACATGGCGTTCGCTATCGATTCCAGACAATTTTGCATTCCAAAAGTCAAATGGCGCTCCTTGCCTTCTGAGCCATGCGGTGCGCCCAAACAGTGGTTTTGCACAACATATGGGGTATCAGCGTTCTCAGGAGAAATTGCACAACACATTTTGGGGTCAATTTTTTCCTGTTACCCTTGCAAAAATTTAAAAATATTGGGTCTAAGGTAAATTTTTGTGAAAAAAGTTAATTGTTCATTTTTTCATTCCATGTTGCTTCAGTTCCTGTGAAGCACGTGAAGGGTTAATAAACTTCTTGAATGTGGTTTTGAGCACCTTGAGGGGTGTAGTTTTTAGAATGGTGTCACTTTTGGGTATTTTCTATCATATAGACCCCTCAAAGTGACTTGAAATGTGATGTGGTCCTTGAAAAAATGTTTTTGTGAATTTTGTTGGAAAAATGAGAAATCCTTGGTCAACTTTTAACCCTTGTAGCTCCCTAAAAAAAAAAATTTTGTTTCCAAAATTGTGCTGATGTAAAGTAGACTTGTGGGAAATGTTATTGACTCGCCCAGGGGGATATGGGGGACTCGGTACCCGGGCCTTTACCTCCTTGGAGTGTCACGGCAGTCGGCTCCCGGGCCCGTACTCTGGGGTCGCTCTTTAAAAGGGGGTTTGTTAACAGTTTGTCTCGTGACGCCACCTGTGGTTCCCGGTAATGGGTACTGGCGCTGCTGCAGACCTCCGGGGGTGATGGTATGGCAGCTGGGATGTTTCTGCTCCCCACAGGCGGAGCGGGTACCCCGGGGCAGTGTAGGTGCAGATGGTGATGCTGGGTGTTGTAGTGCAGGTTTTTGGTGGAAATACTTGACAGAGACAGTGGAGTGCAGTCATCCGAGTTTACTCACAGCTCTTTTTAGGTTCCTCGGGTACACTGTCCAGGTGTCAGACTCCCGCGTCGCACGGCGTTTGCCAGGCAGGGGTTCAGCACTCCTTCAGGTAGATTAGAAGCACTTAACGGGACCCCCTTTCTTTATGTTCCTTCCTTGGCTGACTTCCCGCGCTAGGTCTTCTCCCTCCCGCCCTGCGCTCCCCACACACAGTCCCGATCGGGTACTCTGAGATCCCTCTGGGCAACCTGGAGTTCCTGGACCTACTTGGTGCCATTCATGGCGACTAGGGTGAGGCTGTGGCAACTGCACCATGGAAGTGCAGAAGACTCTGTGGAGTACCTGGAGACCTGGAGTAACACGGCTGGTCCAGGGACCGGTTCCCTTCCTGCGGCCTGATCCCTCTGACACTTGGCAGATTCGGGCGTCCTGCACTCGCCGTACCCCCTGGGATCCCTTCTGTTCCTGGAGCATTCCTCCCTTGCTCCTACTCCTCTCCTGGGCCTCTCTCACTAGGCCCCACTTTGGAGCAGAGCTCCTGAAGAGACTCTGCTCCCCTCCTCTCCTCTTGCTGTTCCTTACTTACTGCACTGCACTGCCACCCTAAGATGGCTCCCCTTTATATACACCTCCTATTCAAGTGCTCCCCTGTTCTACGTCCTCCACCCACACCCACTACTGGTTCCCCCTCACTTTGGTTCCCCCCACTCCAGCCAAGGACAGGGCAGCAGAAGAAGTGCATAATGCCCTTCCAGCCGGGCCTGGAGTAGTGTAGTGTTGAGTGCAGGTGGTGGGGTCCCGGGCAGTACTCCACCCTTACCTGAGAGAAGGAGATGCCACACCTCTGGGTGAGGTGCAGTACCTCTGTGGCGACTGAACCCTCAGGGGCGCCACATTATTTATTAACTATTTTGTGTGACATATCTCTCTGATTTAAGGGCATGAAAATTCAAAGTTTGAAAGTTGCAAAATTTTCTACATTTTCACCAAATTTCCATTTTTTTCACAAATAAATGCAAGTAATATCAAAGAAATTTTACGACTATCATGAAGTACAATATGTCACAAAAAGCAGTCTCAAAATCAGTGGGATACGTTGAAGCGTTCCAGCGTTATCACCTCATAAAGTGACAGTGGTCAGAACTGTAAAATTTGGCCCGGTCATGAAGGTGAAAACAGGCTCTGGTGTGAAGGGGTTAAAAAAAATTAAAGTATATTTATTCTTTAAGGAATTGTTCAGAAAAATATTGTTGCTTGTTGCCAGAAAGTGTACCCTGTCCATGGGCTAAATATGGCATTAAGGCCCAACTATATTTAACCACTTCGCACCAGAGCCTGTTTTTGCCTTCGTGACCGGGCCAATTTTTTCAATTCTGACCACTGTCACTTTATGAGGTAATTACTCTGGAACGCTTCAACGGATCCCACTGATTCTGAGAGTGTTTTTTCGTGACATATTGTACTTCATGATACTGGTAAAATTTCTTCGATATAACTTGCGTTTATTTGTGAAAAAAATCGGAAATTTGGCGAAAATGTTGAAAATTTTGCAATTTTCTAACTTTGAATTTTCATGCCCTTAAATCAGAGAGATGTGTCACACAAAATAGTTAATAAATAACATTTTCCACATGTCTACTTTACATCAGCACAATTTTGGAACCAAAATTTTTTTTTGTTAGGGAGCTATAAGGGTTAAAAGTTGACCAGCGATTTCTCATTTTTTCAACAAAATTTACAAAAACATTTTTTTAGGGACCACATCATATTTGAAGTCACTTTGAGGGGTCTTTATGACAGAAAATACCAAAAAGTGAGACCATTCTAAAAACTGCACCCCTCAAGGTGCTTAAAACCACATTCAAGAACTTTATTAACCCTTCAGGTGCTTCACAGGAATGTTTGGAATGTGGAAGAAAAAAATTAACATTTAACTTTTTTCACAAAAATGTTACTTTAGACCCAATTTTTTCTATTTTCACAGGGGTAACAGGAAAAAATGGACCCCAAATTTTTTTGTGCAATTTCTCTTGAGCGTGCTGATACCCCATATGTGAGGGAAAACCACTGTTTGGGCGCACTGCAGGGTTCGGAAGGGAAGGAGCGCCATTAGACTTTTTGAATATAAAATGTCTGAATAATTAGCTGACGCCATGTTGCGTTTGGAGAGCTCCTGATGTGCCTAAACAGTCGAAACCCCCCACAAGTGACACCATTTTGGAAACTAGACCCCTTAGGGAACTTATCTAGATGTGTGGTGAGCACCTTGAACCCCAAGGTGCTTCACAGAAGTTTATAATATTGAGCTGTAAAAATAAAATTTTCACATTTTTCCCACAAAAACGTTTTTCATCCCTTAATTTTGCATTATCATAAGGGTAATAGGAAAAATTGCACCATGAAATTTGTTGTGCAATTTCTCCTGAACACGCTGATACCCCATATGTGGAGGCAAACCACTGTTTGGGCGCACGGCAGGGTTTGAAAGGGAAGGAGCGCCATTTGACTTTTTGAATGTAAAATTTGTTTTAATAATTAGCGGACGCCATGTTGCATTTGGGGAGCCCCTGATGTGCCTAAACAGTGGAAACCCCCCACAAGTGACACCATTTTGGAAACTAGACCCCTTAGGGAACTTATCTAGATGTGTGGTGAGCACCTTGAACCCCAAGGTGCTTCACAGAAGATTATAATATTGAGCTGTAAAAATAAAATTTTCAAATTTTTCCCACAAAACCGTTTTTCATCCCTTAATTTTGCATTATCATAAGGATAACAGGAGAAATTGCACCATGAAATTTGTTGTGCAATTTCTCCTGAGTACGCCGATACCCCATATGTGGAGGAAAACCACTGCTTTGGTGTATGGCAAGGTTCGGAAGAGAAAGGAGCGCTATGTTGGCTTGGATAGGTGGCAGACACCATGTCACATTTGAAGAGTCGCTGACATGCCGAAACAGCAGAAACCCCCACAAGTGACCCCATTTTGTAAACTACACCTCTCAAGGAATTCATCTAGGGAAGTAGTGAGTATTTTTTTATTTTTAAATTTATACCATTGGACAGTGAAAAAAGCATAATTATATTTTTACCACAAAAAAATGTTTTACCCTCAGATTTTACATTTTCACACAGGGCAATGGGTAAAAATGGTGCCTAAATGTGTCACACAATTTCTTCTAAAAGTGGCAATACCCCATATGTGCCTGTATCGTACCGCTCAGCCATACGGCGAGATCTGGGGGGGACGGAGCGCTATTTGACAATTGGAGAACAAATTATTGTAGAATAGGCATTTGGATTTGGGAGCACAAAATTTTCTGAATTTCTTTTGGGGGGCAAGGGTCATTTCTCTTTTCCAGAGCCTTTCTGCTACCAGTAACTTGGAAGTCCCTTATATTTTTAACAGATGACAGACCTGAGTGGGGACTAGCTTTTTTTGAGGACTGAGTTGAAGCTTTTATTGGGAACATTTTATGTAACATTTATCCGGCGCTCTAGGCTGAGCACTTACATCGGGGTTTCCATCTAAATTTCCAAGTGATATAATTCAGATGAAACCCCTGCGGGATCCATTCACTGTAATGAGGCAGCAGAGTTACTCTGGACTCCGTCTGGCCTCTGTTTAGCGGTGTCCTTTTTTTCAGAAGTGCACAAAACTGGCCAACCGCACTTTTATGCACGCCTAAAACAAATGACACCGTGGGATCCCAGGCTAGACGGCGTCCACAGTGGTCTATATCTGCCTCATTACAGGGAATCTTCCGTCATGGGTTCTGGCTGAATCACGTATTTCAGAGATTTACACGGAAACTCTGGTGTAAGTGCTCAGCGCAGAGCGCAGGATAAATGTGAGCAGAGCCTTACTGCGATCTTTCGGAGACATAATAAACAAGTCAGTAGCAGGTGAAGAATTGGTTTTATTTATTTTTTACGCCGCTCCTCGTGCGGTATAAGTGATGAGATTACTTTATTCTTCGGGTCGGTGCGATTACAGAGATACCAGATTTATATCAAGTTTTTATGACTGACAGCTGTCACACACTAAAAGACGCTTTTTTTTGCAAAATCTAGTTTTTGCATCACCATATTTTGAGAGCTATAATTTTTCCATATTTCGGCCGACAGTCATGTGACAGTTTGTTTTTTGCGGGACGAGTTGACATTTTTATTGATACCATTTTTGGGTACGTGATATTTTTTGATTGCTTTCTATTCCGTTTTTTGGGAGGTAAAATTAACAAAAACCAATTCAGGAATTGTTGTTTGAGGTTTTTTTTTATGCCGTTCTGCGTGTGGTAAAAGTGATCAGGCAGCGTTATTCTTCGGGTCAGTACATTTACAGCGATACTACACTTACTGTATATTTTTTTATGTTTTGGCGCTTTTACACAATAAAACAAATTTATGGAAAAAAATATTTTTTTTGCATTGCTTTATTCTGAGCACTATAACTTTTTTATTTTTCGACTGATGGAGCTGTATGGCAGCTTGTTTTTTGCGGAACAAGATGACGTTTTCAGCGGTACCATTTTTATTTCTATTTTGCTTTTTGATCGCATTTTTTTCCACTTTTTGTTTGGCGATATGATGAAAAAGCATATTTTTTTGCTCCGTTTTTTTATTTATTTTTATTACGGTGTGCACAGAAGGAGTTAATTAGTGTGACAGTTTTATAGCTCGGGTTGTTTTGGACGCGGCGATACCAAATATGTGTTCTTTTTTTGGTTTTGTAAAAATATACGGATTTATTGGTTTAATATTTTATTTATTTATTTTTATTTATTTTGTGATTTTTTTTTAACAGTTTAAAAACTTTTTTTTTTACTTTTTTTTACATTTTTACTTAGTCCCTGTATGGGACATTAATTTTTATTTTTCTGATCACTGATCTCATGTAATGTAATAGACATATATTACATTACATTATATGAGATCTTCCCTGTTTCAGTCAGTCTCCTGTCTGGCTCAGCTTGCAGGCTGAGCCAGACCGGACACCATATATGGCAGAGCTGGAGGCGGTCATGTGACCTCCAGCTGCCATAGCAACCCCAGGTCCTGGAAGGAATCGGAGGTCTTCGGAGAGGTAAGTAAGACGACCCCCTCTCCTCCTGCTGTCTCCTATATGCCGCGATCACTATAGATCGCAGCATATAGAAGACAGCAAAGGGTTAACATCACTGGGACCTGATCCAATCAGGTCCCGATGATGTTCCCTGTCAGAGCTGACGCTCTGCACCGGAATCGCAGCACTTGCAGGACCCTGGGGGTCCTGAGCGCTGCGAGACCACCCACCGTTTTTAAACGTCCACGCTACACAGAGCCCAGGCAGCGCGGACGTTTATGTACAGTGGGCGGTTGGGAACCGGTTAAAGGATTTATCCCAACCTAAACAATGTAGCAATCATTGAACAATTTGCGGAGCCGTGGTGTTCATTGCTTACATACTGCTGCTTTCAGAAAAAATAATAGCTGATCGGTGGCAGGTGCCAGGTGTCGGTAACCTAAACGATCCATCACAACTCTTTGGAGTAAATTCTGTGGTCAAGTACGGCAGAAATGTTATTTTAATCATATGTAAACCCTTAAGGTGTCATGCTAGGTATGGGAAGAACCCAGCATACGAGGACTGGAAAAGCGGGGAAGCGGGGAGTGGAGACCCCTAAGCAGATCTGACACCCTGACTCCCCTATGGTCCCTAAATAGGTTCCGCACCTATCACCGAGCAGGATACCTTAGCCCTAGATGACCCTAGAGCTAGGCCCTAGGTAGGGAGGGGGAGGGGTGAGCACTAGTCAGGCCCCACTGCAACTAAGGACAAACCAAGGAAACAGACAAGGGAATACATTTAGCTTTGAGAAGACACCAGAGAGATCAAAACTACAATCCACAAAGGAACTCCAAGGAGAATCCAGCCGACCGCCAGAACTCCAGACCTGGACAGAGGATTTTACTCTATCACCAGCCACTCTCTGGGGAAACTGAGTGTATTTAAAGATCCAGCAAGGGTGTGTTAATTAGCAGCATATGGTGGAGATCAAGGCTGGGTCCTAGAGAGGGAGGGATGATGAAAGGATCAAGAAGGTGTCTGCAAGGCCAAGCGCAGTGACCTTCTACAGCTAGATCCAGAATGACTGTCTGTCAAACCTGACACACCCGTGACATAAGGGCTCATTCAGACAAATGTGTTTTTGCATACGTTTGGTCTGCTTTAAGGTCCAGTCTATTGCATGCAATCGAATCATGTTCACATTTTGCAGTCATAGGACCCATATAACCAAACAGTATGGTCTGAGGCAGCCAATCATTTTAAGGGCTCAAACCCAGAGTACCTAACGGGCTGTAGTGCCCACCTGTAAGGGCTTTGGATGCCATTGTAGGGTTTCATTGCGAAGCACCATATTTCTCCATAGCAGCAATGCTCCTAGGGAAGAATATTTCCCGGATATTGATGTTTGGGACATCTCCCATCAGATATTATTCTCCATAGATGGAAACATATTCTGAAGCATGGTGGAGAACATTTCAGGCTTTCTTTTATTTCCTGCCTTCAGATGGATCTGATGTAGCAGAATGGATGATATTGACCGGAGATGATCTCTGGATATGTCAGTGGCGATACATAGATAAGCCATACGTTTCGTATTTTTGAAAGTTCAGGCCCCAGCTTGACTGCACTCCCCAGCCTGAACTTTGTTCTCCGGCGAGATAGCTCAGCAATGGCAAAAAAAAAAAATAGATACCACATTTAGGATGAATGACTTGATGACATTTTCTGAGCGATAACAGATTCTTGACTCACAATAACTGCACATTTCAGCTTCTCTTTCCAAAGACAGTTTATTTTTGTCAGATTTTCTTCTTTCATGTTTAGTAAGTGGTATTAAAAAAATCTTTCTGACTAGTGCTTAGTGCTCAGGGTTCCCAGAAGTTTCTCATTTTTTTCCAAAAATAAAATGAATACTTCCCCTCAGCCACCCACCGTGAATACACAACATCATTTACTAGCAATTCCCCTGGTTTTAAGGGGAATGCTCACTTTTTGGAAACCTGCATAAAGAATTAAACTGCAAGGAAGTAAATACTAGAAAAATCTTAGAGGGTTTGAAAAATAGTTGTTTGCTTCTAAAATCCAGAGTCAGAGTTTTAAAAGTTTCTATGTTGTTTTGCTGCTCAGCAAAGCTTATGGGCTAACTCATCACATGGCTGGGTGTAGTGTTGAGTCTGCCTTGCCATTATTGTATAACCACATACCGTAGATTTACAGCATGTGGTCATGGAAGATGTAGGAAGCGGGCTCAGGAGCTGAGCCTGCACTAAATATAGTGAATGCCGACTGTGTTATACAGCCAGCATGTGCTTGTAAAAGTAGCATCATGACTTTTGCTCCAATTTCAGTATTGCCCAATGTGCACTAGCGGCACTAAAATGAAATCATGGAAAGTGAGCGCATGCACTGTCTCCCAAGGGTCCTATATCAGCCCGAAAGACAGTGATACAGCAAGTCTTTCCACCTTGGTGTGTGATTTCAGTTTTCATTGTGTCTTCTCCCGTGTCAGTCTGTCACGGGTGTGTCAGGTGTGACAGACAGTCATTCTGGATCAGGCTGTAGAAGGTCGCTGCACTTGGCTTTGCAGACACCTTCCTGATCCTTTCACCATCCTTCCCTCTCTAGGACCCAGTTCTCCTTTCTGCTGCTAATTAACACACCTTTGCTGGATCATTAAATAACATGCAGTCTCTACAGATAATCGCTGGTGATAGAAGCATTTTCCTCTGTTCAGGCCTGGAGTTTCTAGCAGTCGGCTAGTTTCTTCTTGGAGTTCCTTTGTGATTGTTGTCATGATCTCTCTCGTGTCTTCTCAAAGCTAACTCTATCCTCTTGTCTGTTTACCTTGTTTGCCTTTAGTTGCAGTGTTACTGACCCTTCCCCTCCCTACCTAGGGCCTAGCTCTAGGGTCAGTAGGGATTAGGTGTCCTGCTTGGCGATAGATGAGGAGCCTATTTAGGGACGATAGGGTAACCAGGGTGTTGTAAGATCTACCTAGGGGTCTCCACTCCCTCTTTCCTTAGTTACTGGGTCCCCCCCCTTTCCCCTCGTCGTATGCTGGGTCCTTCCCATACCTAGCATGACACTGTCATGTGTCCAGTCCTCGTTGTCTAGCTTTGGTCCAGATCGTCCCATTGGGTACCACCGCGGTGACTCCAGAGGTGCAGGGATGTCGGCAGTTGGGGACGATAGCTACCAGTTCCTGTGCCAAGAAAGATGTGTGAGAAGGCTCTCTGTAACATCTCTGCACTCAAGAGAAAAGCAGGAAAATGGGGAAAGCCATATATAGAGGGGTAACATGGAAAGAAGAGGCCGACAGGGGTCGGGAGAGATGCTGCAGCAAAATCCTGGCGAGACGCAGCAGGATAAGGTCCACTCTACAAAATCTGTGGAGGAACAAGAGAACTCCCCGGTGATGGTGGCAGGCAAAGCCAGGAAGTGGCATATAGCTGAGGCCATGTATATTGTAGAAAGTCACCTGTGACCAAAGAGCAAGTGATGGCAGCGTAAATATTTTTTGCCTTGGATAATAGGGAGAGTTCAGTAAAGTAGAACACTCTTTCTGGCAGTGTGTCATTAAGGCTTCCCGGTCTGTACCCTGAGAACTTGTGTAAGAAAAGGAATATTCTAACCCCAGTGCTGAAAAACTGAAATCTGTTATATGAAAAGTTGCTGAAAAGTTATATGACTGCACTTGCCAAGTAAATCTGCTCATAAATGGATGATAACGTGGGACATGGGACCTGAAAGTTGTTGACCCACACCAAGATGGCACCATCCTCTATGAAGGCTTAGCGAAAAGATTCTTTAGGGCTGGTGGCATCCTTACTTGGGTACGTAAAGTGTCTGTGTCACGGGGTCCTTCTCCAACATCACACAATCAACAGAGCAAGAGAAGAGTGAACAATCCCAAGACCTTTATTATAGGCAATACTGAAAGGTCCATATACAATCCACCACACAGAGGATAAAAATAGTCCAGAAACATGAATGCAGTCCGGTAATGTGACAAACGCCCTGGGAGTCCAACAATCCAGCAGACAAAGGATAAAATAGTCCATATGCTTCTCCGTATATATTCCTCCAGCGGTATTTCCAAAGTCATCCAGGTTTCTCCCATTCTCTCTGACATGCTGTGCTCACGTCATTGTCCCACACAGCATACCACCAGTGTCTCTCCTGGCTGGGATATTTAAAAGTCCCTTCTCCTCATTCACAGGTCATATGGGAGGTCCCATTGTTGGTCCTTCCATTGCTTTACAAAATCAACAAACTATCCTGGTTCAATATGTCATTAGCATATTAGCAAACAGCATTATTCACTGACCCTGGGCAAAGATAACAGTACAGTAAATTCTGGGAGCTGATATCAGATAATAAATACCAGCTATTCATCAATTAACAAATATCAACTCATCCTTCAAGAGAAGTCAACATTAGAGGGACACAGAGCAAAAAGAGAACACTATGAAAATCAGTAAAATATAAATATACACAAAATGATACCCACATACCATATCACACCATCACAACTGGCAATAGAGATGAGCGCATTTATTTGAATAGAACTAAATTCTCCTCGAATTTTACAAAAATCTGTGTTCTCCAGAATATGAATTTTTTCCAATTTGCTCTGCGCAAATCCGCCGTCTGCAGCCCCCTACTTTCCCCTTCCCTGTTGCGCTCATTCTCTTCAGGTTTTCCGGCTCAACCAGGCCTCTGATGTGACTGTGCGCCGTGGCACTCAAGCAGCATGGTAGGCAGTGACGTTCGAGGCCTGGTTGATTTGCAAGACCTAACCTTAAGTGAAGAGGCCGAAGAGACTGAGCGGAACAGGGAAGGGGAAAAGAAGAGAAGAGGATCGGACTGCAGGCTGCGTGAAGGCTGGACAAGTGAGCCTGAAGGTGAGTATTCTTTTTTTTTTCTACATCCTACATTTGTTATTCTTTGGAGTCTAGAGAGGCCGTAGAGTATATTAAGGAACATTAAAATTGCCAAGGATAAAGTTGTTGGGAATCACATTTCCTTATAAAATCTGTATGATTAGGCAACTTGGAATTTTGGCAGATTCGATCATTTCTAGTCTACTACCATTAGTTAGTGTTCATTTTTTGTTCTTTGCAATGCAGTTTAGTAGCTCAGTGCTTTTATTACTCTGTACTAGGCACTGCTTATATATTTTATATTTGTATTACAATAATATATGTTAAATATATATATAAAAATATATATATCATATATTATATATATTTTACCTCCATAATGTTGTTTCTACCAGGTGATCTTGTCTATTTCCAATCTTTTTAATTCTATCTTCTGTAATTTTATAAAGATTGAAGATTTAATTTTGTAATTATTGGTTCACTACGGATGATTTTTTTGTAGGCAAAGTCATGAATACTCCAGACCAGCAAACTGCCCTCAACTTCTGCTCTTATAGAGAAGTGGTTACACTTGCTAATGGATAATAATTAATCAAGAGCATTTGCTACTATTTACCCTCTTAATTCCTATGGAAGCAGTATGGGTGTACTTAATTTTTCACATACTACTTCTGCATTCTGGTGTTTGGTAAATAAATGACTTTTTGACAGAAAATGGAAATAGTGGTGACGCTGGTTATCTCTGTATTTTCTATTATTGCAAAAAACTGCCCAACCAGATTATTAGACATTTTGTGAAATTTTGTAACTTTCAGAAATAAAATGTCAACTAATCTTGCGTAAGAAAAGGAAAGATTAAGCAACTAAAAAAGTGCTGATACGAGTCTCGTGACATCTGCCATCCGTAGTCTTTTTATTTCTCCACATTGCAAAATACTCTTTTTTTTTATTGTTCTTTTGAAATTGTTGTAAATTTCAAAAATACTTTTATATTTCAATATTTCATATGTCAGCAAACGAGGGCAGTGATTCAGTCAGAACTTGTGAGATACACGTCTGCTTCAATGATCTATTTTGAAATAATGTGGTACAAGGGTGGAGCGAGGTCTCTTGGTGTCTGAAGAATGGTTTTAGAATGAACCCCCTCGAACCTTTGTTCCGAAGTTGAGTATGAATGCTGTAATGCTGAAGGAAAGCGGTTGTTATCTCCTACAACCTACAGAATTATCAGCAGATTGGACACACTGTACAATTGACTTTGTAAGAAGAAATATAAAAGACAGAGCTTCCGTTTTTGTAGCCCACAAATAACTTCTACTTATTAATGGTGCCTTAAACAGCTGCCTACTTTGCCTACCACTCTTACTGGCCCTGACTAATATGCTGATTTAAAGGGAACCTGTCATTAGAAAAAACGCCCCCATGACTGACACCCAAACGCTGCAGGGGAGAATAAACTTAATTTTCTGGCCACATCGTTCGGCTAAGTGCAGGTGCCGGGAAAGTTAGTAATGCTATTAACCTACTGATTAACCCCAGATTAATTCTTCTTTCATGCCCCTGTACGCTACATGAAGATGGAAGTCCTGGCTGGGTGTGTGCACTTTGTCTATGGGGGTGCTATGCCCTTGCAGGCCGCATGATGCGGGTGACTTCAGCTGGCCAGGACCGGATACTGAACAGTTCAATGAGGGAGACAACCACTCAAAAATTAAACATTCTTTTACTTAATACAACCCCTGGCAAAAATTATGGAATCACCGGGCTCAGAGGATGTTCATTCAGTTGTTTAATGTTGTTGAAAAAAAGCAGATCACAGACATGGCACAAAACTAAAGTCATTTCAAATGGCAACTTTAGGGCTTTAAGAAACACTAAAAGAAATCAAGATAAAAATGTGGTACTCAGTAAGGGTATTTTTTTTCAGACCAAGCAGAGGGAAAAAATGATGGAATCACTCAATTCTGAGGAAAAAATGATGGAATCACCCTGTAAATTTTCATTTCCAAAACTAACACCTGCATCAAATTAGATCTGCTCATTAGTCTGCATCTAAAAAGGAGTGATCACACCTTGGAGAGCTGTTGCACCAAGTGGACTGACATGAATCATGGCTCCAACAGGAGAGATGTCAATTGAAACAAAGGAGAGGATTATCAAACTCTTAAAAGAAGGTAAATCATCACGCAATGTTGCAAAAGATGTTGGTTGTTCACAGTCAGCTGTGTCTAAAATCTGGACCAAATACAAACAACATGGGAAGGTTGTTAAAGGCAAACATGCTGGTAGACCAAGGAAGACATCAAAGCGTCAAGACCGGAACCTTAAAGCAATATGTCTCCAAAACAGGAAATGCACTTCAAAACAAATGAGGAACGAATGGGAGGAAACTGGAGTCAATGTCTGTGAACGAACTGTAAGAAACAGCCTAAAGGAAATGGGATTTACATACAGAAAAGCTAAACATAAGCCATCATTAACACCTAAACAGAAAAAAACAAGGTTACAATGGGCTAAGGAAAAGCGATTGTGGACTGTGGATGACTGGATGAAAGTCATATTCAGTGATGAATCGCGAATCTGCATTGGGCAAGGTGATGATGCTGGAACTTTTGTTCGGTGCCGTTCCAATGAGATTTATAAAGATGACTGCATGAAGAGAAGATGCACATTTCCACAGTCATTGATGATATGGGGCTGCATGTCAGGTAAAGGCACTGGGGAGATGGCTGTCATTACATCTTCAATAAATGCCCAAGTTTACATTGATATTTTGGACAGTTTTCTTATCCCATCCATTGAAAGGATGTTTGGGGATGATGACATCATTTTTCAAGATGATAATACATCCTGACATAGAGCAAAAACTGTGAAAACATTTCTTGAAAGAAGACACATAAGGTCAATGTTATGGCCTGCAAATAGTCCAGATCTCAATCCAAATGAAAATCTTTGGTGGAAGTTGAAGAAAATGGTCCATGACAAGGCTCCAACCTGCAAAGCTGATCTGGCAACAGCAATCAGAGAAAGTTGGAGCCAGATTGATGAAGAGTACTGTTTGTCACTCATTAAGTCCATGCCTCAGAGACTGCAAGCTGTTATTAAAGCCAGAGGTGGTGCAACAAAATATTAGTGATGTATTGGAGTGTTCTTTTGTGTATTTGTTTTTCATGATTCCATATTTTTTTCCTCAGAATTGAGTGATTCCATAATTTTTTCCCTCTGCTTGGTCTGAAAAAAATTACTCTTACTGAGTACCACATTTTTTATTTTGATTTCTTTTAGTGTTTCTTAAAGCCCTAAAGTTGCCATTTGAAATGACTTTAGTTTTGCGCCATGTCTGTGATCTGCTTTTTTTCAACAACATTAAACAACTGAATGAACATCCTCCGAGCCCGGTGATTCCATAATTTTTGCCAGGGGTTGTAGTAACTTGGTGCGGAACTACAGTACAGACCAAAAGTTTGGACACACCTTCTCATTTAAAGATTTTTCTGTATTTTCTTGACTATGGAAATTGTACATTCACATTGAAGGCATCAAAACTATGAATTAACACATGTGGAATTATATACTTAACACAAAAGTGTGAAACAACTGAAAATATGTCTTATATTCGAGGTTCTTCAAAGTAGCCACCTTTTGCTTTGATGACTGCTTTGCACACTCTTGGCATTCTCTTGATAAGCTTCCAGCGGTAGTCACCTGAAATGGTTTTCACTTCACAGGTGTGCCCTGTCAGGTTTAATAAGTGTGATTTCTTGCCTTATAAATGGGGTTGGGACCATCAGTTGTGTTGTGCAGAAGTCTGGTGGATACATAGCTGATAGTTCTACTGAATAGACTGTTAGCTGCTTTTTTTCTTGCCATAATACAAATACTAAGTAAAGAAAAACGAGTGGCCATCATTACTTTAAGAAATGAAGGTCAGTCAGTCCGAAAAAATGGGAAAACTTTGAAAGTGTCCCCAAGTACAGTTGCAAAACCATCAAGCGCGCCAAAGAAACTGGCTCACATGAGGACCGCCCCAGGAAAGGAAGACCAAGAGTCACCTCTGCTTCTGAGGATAAGTTTATCTGAGTCACCAGCCTCTGAAATCGCAGGTTAACAGCAGCTCAGATTAGAGACCAGGTCAATGCCACACAGAGTTCTAGCAGCAGACACATCTCTTCAACAACTGTTAAGAGGAGACTTTGTGCAGCCGGCCTTCATGGTAAAATAGCTGCTAGGAAACCACTGCTAAGGACAGGGAACAAGCAGAAGAGACTTTTTTGGGCTAAAGAACACAAGGAATGGACATTAGACCAGTGGAAATCTGTGCTTTGGTCTGATGAGTCCAAATTTGAGATCTTTGGTTCCGACCACCGTGTCTTTGTGCGACGCAGAAAAGGTGAACGGATGGACTCTACATGCCTGGTTCCCACCGTGAAGCATGGAGGAGGAGGTATGATGGTGTGGGGGTGCTTTGCTGGTGACACTGTTGGGGATTTATTCAAAATTGAAGGCATACTGAACCAGCATGGCTACCACAGCATCTTGCAGCGGCATGCTATTCCATCCGGTTTGCGTTTAGTTGGACCATCATTTATTTTTCAACAGGACAATGACCCCAAACACACCTCCAGGCTGTGTAAGGGCTATTTGACCAAGAGGGAGAGTGATGGGGTGATACGCCAGATGGCCTGGCCTCCACAGTCACCAGACCTGAACCCAATCGAGATGGTTTGGGGTGAGCTGGACCCAGGCCCGGCGTCAGCACCCGGGCAAGTGCCGGGGCCCTGAGCAGGCAGAGGGGCCCACTGGCGGTCGCTCACCCCACTGGGCTATGGGCAGAGGAGAGCGGTGTCAGCGCCCGCCCTTCCCCCCGCTTGCTCAGGGCCCCGGCAGCCGGTTACTTACCTCTCCCCGTTCTCCGCAGATCCGCTGTCTTCCTGCTCTGCGCTTCCTGTGACGTCTCAGATCAGAGGGTGCGGTGACTTCTTTACACCGTGCCCTCCCGAGTGCCGTCACAGGCCACGCAGAGCGGGAAGACGCCGACAACACTGGAGTCCGGACCCTAGCAGCGGGCAGCAGGTGAGGAGGAGGGAGGTGAGTATTTGATTTTTTTTTTTTAATGTATGGAGGCATGGGGCATTATAAAGAGGGGGGGGGTGGCATCCTGCATGGGGCATTATAAAGAGGGGAGGTGGCATCCTGCATGGGGCATTATAAAGGGGGGGTGGCATCCTGCATGGGGCATTATAAAGAGGGGGGGTGGCATCCTGCATGGGGCAGTATAAAGAGAAGGGGGGGTGGCATCCTGCATGGGGCATTATAAAGAGAGGGGGGGTGACATCCTGCATGGGGCATTATAAAGAGGGGGGGTGGCATCCTGCATGGGGCATTACAAAGAGGGGGGGTGGCATCCTGCATGGGGCATTATAAAGAGGGGGGTGTGTGACATCCTGCATGGGGCATTATAAAGAGGGGGGGTGGCATCCTGCATGGGGCATTATAAAGGGGGGGGGGGTGGCATCCTGCATGGGGCATTATAAAGAGGGGGGGTGGCATCCTGCATGGGGCAGTATAAAGAGAAGGGGGGGTGGCATCCTGCATGGGGCATTATAAAGAGAGGGGGGGGATGGCATCCTGCATGGGGCATTATAAAGAGAGGGGGGTGGCATCCTGCATGAGGCATTATAAAGAGAGGGGGGGGTGGCATCCTGCATGGGGCAGTATAAAGAGAGGGGGGGTGGCATCCTGCATGGGGCATTATAAAGAGGGGGGGTGGCATCCTGCATGAGTCAGTATAAAGAGAAGGGGGGCATCCTGCATGGGGCAATATAAAGAGAGGGGGGGTGGCATCCTGCATGGGGCATTATAAAGAGAGGGGGGGTGGCATCCTGCATGGGGCATTATAAAGAGGGGGGTCGACATCCTGCATGGGGCATTATAAAGAGAGGGGTTGACATCCTGCATGGGGCATTATAAGGTGGGGAAAAGCCTGCATGGGGCATTATAAAGGGGGGGGGGCAGCCTGCATAGTGCATTATGTGGGGGGAACAGCCTACATGGAGCATTATAAAGAGAGGGGGTGACATCCTGCATGGGGCATTATAAAGATAGGGGGTGACATCCTGCATGGGGCATTATAAAGAGAGGGGGTGACATCCTGCATGGGGCATTATAAGGTTGGGAACAGCCTGCATGGGGCATTATAAGGGGGGGCAGTCTGCATAGTGCATTATGTGGGGGGAACAGCCTGCATGGAGCATTATAAAGAGAGGGGGTGACATCCTGGATGGGGCATTATAAAGATAGGGGGTGACATCCTGCATGGGGCATTATAGAGAGAGGGGGTGACAGCCTGCATGGGGCATTATGTGGGGGGAACTGCCTGCATGGAGCATTATAAGGGGGGAGCAGCCTGTATGGGGCATTATGTGGGGGGTAACAGCCTGCATGGAGCATTAAAAGGGGGGAACAGCCTGTATGGGGCATTATGTGGGGGGTAACAGCCTGCATGGAGCATTATAAGAGGGGGGGCAGCCTGTATGGGACATTATGTGTGGGGTAACAGCCTGCATGGAGCATTAAAAGGGGGGGACAGCCTGTATGGGGCATTATGTGGGGGGTAACAGCCTGCATGCAGCATTATATGGAGGCCAGTATCCTGTATGGAGTTTTATAAGGGGACCAGTATCCTGTATGGAGCGTTATATGGGGGCCAGTATCCTGTATGGAGTTTTATAAGGGGACCAGTATCCTGCATGGAGCGTTACATGGGGGCCAGTATCCTGTATGGAGCTTTATAAGGGGACCAGTATCCTGTACGGAGCGTTATATGGGGGCCAGTATCCTGTATGAAGCTTTATAAGGGGACCAGTATCCTGTATGGAGCGTTATATGGGGGCCAGTATCCTGTATGGTGCTTTATAAGGGGACCAGTATCCTGTTTGGAGCGTTATATGGGGGCCAGTATCCTGTATGGAGCTTTATAAGGGGACCAGTATCCTGTATGGAGCGTTATATGGGGGCCAGTATTCTGTATGGAGCCTTATATGGAGGCCAGTATTCCGTATGGAGCCTTATATGGAGGCCAGTATTCCGTATGGAGCCTTATATGGGGGCCAGTATTCCGTATGCAGCCTTATATGGGGGCCAGTATTCCATATGGAGCCTTATATGGGGGCCCGTATTCCGTATGGAGCCTTATATGGGGGCCAGTATTCCGTATGGAGCCTTATATGGGGGCCAGTATTCCGTATGCAGCCTTATGTGGGGGCCAGTATTCCATATGGAACCTTATATGGGGGCCAGTATTCCGTATGGAGCCTTATATGGGGGCCAGTATTCCGTATGGGGCCTTATATGGGGGCCAGTATTCCGTATGCAGCTTTATATGGGGGCCAGTATTCCGTATGGAGCCTTATATGGGGGCCAGTATTCCGTATGGAGCCTTATATGGGGGCCAGTATTCCGTATGAAGCCTTATATGGGGGTCAGTATTCCGTATGGAGCCTTATATGGGGGCCAGTATTCCTTATGGGGCCTTATATGGGGGCCAGTATTCCTTATGGGGCCTTATATGGGGGCCAGTATTCAGTATGGGGCTTTATATGGGGGCCAGTATTCCGTATGAAGCGTTATATGGGGGCCAGTATTCCGTATGGAGCCTTATATGGGGGCCAGTATTCTGTGTGGAGCGATTCACCGGTTTCTGAGCTATTGTGGAATTTACAATAGATATCACTCATGTAATGTAAGAAGTGAAATCTTTGCATTGTACTATATATATATATATATTTCTCCGCCGTATCTCTGCATCATGAATCGTGGTATGTGTTAAAGGGGCCCACTGAGACTCTTTCGCCCGGGGCCCAGAAAAACCTGGAGCCGGCCCTGGCTGGACCGCAGAGTGAAGGCAAAAGGGCCAACAAGTGCTAAGCATCTCTTGGAACTCCTTCAAGATTGTTGGAAGACCATTTCCGGTGACTACCTCTTGAAGCTCATCAAAAGAATGCCAAGAGTGTGCAAAGCAGTCATCAAAGCAAAAGGTGGCTACTTTGAAGAACCTAGAATATAAGACATATTTTCAGTTGTTTCACACTTTTTTGTTAAGTATATAATTCCACATATGTTAATTCATAGTTTTGATGCCTTCAGTGTGAATGTACAATTTTCATAGTCAAGAAAATACAGAAAAATCTTTAAATGAGAAGGTGTGTCCAAACTTTTGGTCTGTACTGTATGTTCAATCGATATCTGGTGCATAACGTCATGAAAGTTTCCTTTACAATACTGAGCATTTTCACACACAGTATCTCTTTCAAGTTTTCCTGTTTCTGCCTCAGGGTATGTGGACACGATGCAGAAATGAAGCAGAAAATTTCTGCATCATTTCTGCATGTCCCTGGCAGAAAAAACGCATGCAGATTGTGCATGCGTTTTTCCTGCGGAATACATGCGGATTCACATGCGTTTCCACATGCGTTTCCGCATGCAGATTGACAAGCGCTTTCCAGGCGATTTTAGCATCACCTGGAAAGTGCTTGACAACTAGGTCACACTATATAAATCCATGCAAACAGCATGGATTTATATAGTGTGACCCGAGAGAGTGTATATACTTACCTCCGATGGCCCGCGCTGTCCTGCTTTACACTCCGTTCTCCCGGCTGCCGGCAACTTTGAATTGAAAGACCTGCCGACGTCAGCGTCACGTGACCCGTCACATGACTCTGACGTCAGCGCAGGTCCTTCAACTCACTGCAAGTGCCGGGAACCAAGCAGGAGCGCTGCGCGGGCCGACAGATGGTAAGTATATATATATTTTTTTATTTTATTCTTGTTTTACAGCTTTTTTAATGGTACCTGGGTGTGGATGAGACTCTCCTGTCCTCCACACCCGGGTACCATCCGCACATTAGAACGCGCCAATAGCGCAAGTACAGATGCAGTCTTGCGGAATTGGCGCGTTCTAATGCAAGTCAATGGCGGCGAAAACGCCGCGTTTACGCAAAATTAATTGACATGCTGCGGATTTTTGAGCGCAGCGTTTGCGCTGCGGAAAAATCCGCATCATGGGCACAGCACATGCGGATTTCAATTGGGGAACATTGCTGTCCTTCTACCATGCGTTTTTAATGCGTTTCCGTGGCGTTTACGCAACTGCAAAAACGCCGCGGAAACGCATTAAATACGCATCGTGTGAACTCAGCCTCAAGGTCTTTGTTTTCACCACCACCCAACACAGTGCTACAGTTCAGTTAGTGAGAGTCCTATTCTCAATCCGCGGTTCCCCATCCTCTTTTCCTCTAAGGGGAACTAGTTTTCCACTATGGCCGTTACTTAACTTAGCAAAAGGTGGCTACTTTGAAGAACCTAGAATATAAGACATATTTTCAGTTGTTTCACACTTTTTTGTTAAGTATATAATTCCACATGTGTTAATTCATAGTTTTGATGCCTTCAGTGTGAATGTACAATTTTCATAGTCATGAAAATACAGAAAAATCTTTAAATGAGAAGGTGTGTCCAAACTTTTGGTCTGTACTGTACATGACGGCAATAACGCAGCCGGTCTCTAATTCATCTTGCCCAGCTGCTGACAAGTTCCCTTTAAATACAATGGCCACACATGCATGCCACATCTCCATTGCCGTGAGAGCGCCCCTTTCTTTGGATAGGTGGGTGTGCCAGCTATCGGACCCCCAACAATCAGCTAGTTACCAACTAATAGGCGAGAACTTGCCAAAATGGGAATAAACTTTTAATCTGTTATTTATCTCAGCCAGTACCAGTCGACATAATCCTAACCACTCCTCATGTCTATGAAGTTGGCAGCACATGTAAGAAAAGTCAGCAGAGTAAAAACAGTTGTGGAATTCATGGAATTAACATAAATTAAAGAGAATATTAACTAAATGTTTTAGGTAGACAAGAAAACAGACACAGAGGATGGACCAATTTTATGCTTTGTTTATGAAAACTAGATGTGCATTAATTCATATGGATATTATTTGCAAGTGTTGGCAAAATGGTTCTCCTCCTGGCATGCAACTCTAGATGGGAGTTCACTATGTTCTTGTTGACGCATTCTCTTTCCTACGTGCAGGATCTGGGCATGGTGTATCCACTCCTTCATCCCTGTCACTGAATTTAACACGGCACTAAATATGTGTTTCCTTACTATGATATTGATGACCTATATTTAGCATAGGTCATCAATATCCATTCAGTGGTGGTCCAACATCCTGTTCCCCCAGCAACGTGCTGCTCTTAGATTTAGAGGCTTAGTATGTAAACAGTTACGGAGCAAAAAAGAATAGTCAGATAGCCATAAGTGCTCTATATTTGGGCTATGCACACAAAGAGTTTTTGGAGCACAAACTGAGCAAAAACTCTTCAAATAATCCTCAAAATCTTGGTGGATCTGCTCAGCTTTCACTCCGCAAACTCGTCAAAAAGCTCCGTGTGCACATATCTCAAGAAAGATTTCCTTGATAAGGGAGCATGGTAATTCAATTGATTTTGAGTAAACTTCTTAGCACCCACACAACAATTGGAGTGCACTGGTTGGACAACAGTAGTACAACTTACATTGTTCTGATCACCATTTTTGGGGTTGCTGTCAATGTTACTGTGGCGCCCCTGCGGGTCCAGTAGCCACAGAGGTACTGCATCTCATCCAGAGGTGTGGTACCCCCACTCTCAGGTGAGGACGGAGTACTACCTGGGACCCACACACCCACATCCAATACACTCCACTTCAGTAGGGAAGGGCGAGATTGCTCCTAAGGGAGAGCACAGTCCCTGGTCCTTAGCTTGAGGGTGGAACTAGGTAGAAAAGGTGGGTGGAGGAAGAGGTTCAGTGGAGCACAGAGGGTAGGAGTATAAGAAGAAGGGTAACCTTCTAAAAGGGTAGAAGGTTGTTGAGAGGTTGTTGTTCAGAGGAGAGTCAGTTGGGAGTTGGGAGCTCAGGAGGAGCTCGGCTCAGGAGAGCAGAGGAGTGGGGCCTAGTCAGAGAGGCCCAGGAGGAGGAAATTGAGGAAAGAAGAGAGGAGCAGTGAGGAGGGCTCCAAGGAGACAGAAGGGATCCCAGGGGCACGGCGAGTGCAGGATGCCAACTTGTGCCCGAATTCACGCTGACGTGGAGGGATCAGGCCGCAGAAGGGGACCGGCCCCAGCCTAGTGGAGTATTTCAAGTCTCAGATAGCAAACCGGAGGCTGCAGCATTTCAGGTGCTGCAGTCACACTCCACACTTAATCGCCGAAAAGGTCGCCATAGAGGACCCAGGGGACTCAGAGGACGTCGCCCGACAAGGCCCGCGGCCACTGGCTTGGTACACAGGGTGTGAGGCGCGGGGCAGGAGGGTGAGAGCCAGCGCAGTGAGACGACCTGGAAAGGTACATAGAACGGGGTCCCGTCTAAGTGCTCCTGAGATACCGGAGAGTTTACTACCCCAGAGGACACAGGACGACATGGGCGGTTGCACACCGGTGACTGTAAACCTGAAGAACTTAACAACTGTGAGTAAAACCTGAAGACTGCACCCCACTGTGTTCTTGAATAATTGCTGCGCCATCACCTGCATTACACCGCACCAACAACATCTACCTCCACAATTCTTCATATACTGCCTTAGAGCTTAGCTCTGCCTGTGGAGAGCTGAACCACCTCTGCTGCGTCACCATCAGCTCCAGTGGATCTGCACCGCAGCGGCGGCCCCATATAGCCGCATACCACAGGTGGCGTCACGAACATTATCTCTAAAATCTTTATTCCCCTTTTCTTTTTCTTTAATTAATTGACCACCCGGGGCCACGGACCGGGTCATTGCCACCGTGACATCCCCAGCACCGACCGGACCCGGCACCAAGTACCCCACGCACCCAGGGGGCGCGTCATTACTTGAATCATGTGGCTGAGCCACTGTGAAGACCCGGGGTCCTCCCTGGGCGTAATACCACTCAGACAACACAGGGTGAGGGTAAAACAGTGTGGCAATAGAAAAGATAGAATAGAAAAGCTGTGACTTTGGGACTTCCGGGGCCAAAGCCTCAACCAGTGGCCCCCCGATTTTGGCAGGCCCCCACAGAGAGGAGGTAGCGGTATGCTTAGGAAGCTGACAGTCCATCAAGGTACAAGGCCAAGAGACCCGAGGGTCCCACCGTGGCCTCTCCTACAGTTTCCATGGGGCCAGATGACTGGCTGGTCCCAATCTGGCTTCTCCGAATGTCTTCATGGGTTCCAGGAGATCGGATGGTCCCACCTGGCAACCCCAAACAACATATCCATGGGGCCAGGTGACTACATCGTCCCAACCTGGTCTCCTCAAATGTATCCATGGGTTCTCTGATGGTCAATGGAGCAGATCCGTATCCTTTCAGTCAGGGCTGTATACCCTTAGGTCGGTATCATGTAGAATCCAAATCTGTGTCTCTCTGGATGGAGCCATGCTATCCATCCGCTGTCCTGAAAAATGTCTCTCTGATACTCTGATTTTTCTTGATACCCTCTCCAGCAGGATAGAAAAACCCTTATTATATTTACATATGTGGTTAAGGTCATCAGTCACAGGTCAGGGTGGGGAAAGGTGCAGAGCTCAAGTCTCATTGTTTGAGCTAATCCCCCTGCTCTTGTAAACAACTAGCTAGCTTAGTACAATATGCAATTAGCATAGTAACAAACATCATTGTTCCCAAACACTGAGCCACTGTCCTTCTTGACCAGCCAAACAAAAACACATACATTCACATGTCAAAAAAACACAATAGTGCATTTCTGTTAGCTTAACAAATCTAGATGTCTGGCTGATTAAGATTAGAAGCTGTGTCGTCACAATTGCTATTATTGAAGGGTCTTGGGGCTGTCACTCTTATACTGAGGTCCCGTGGCAAGTACATTGTGTCATCATTTCTTATTAAAGGGTATTTCAAAAAAGTCTGATAGATACAAATCTTATCCTTTTGCTATTCTATACCTATTTTCGGAACTCTTATAGAAGTAATTGGAAAGAGTCGCACATAAGTTGTCACCTATCCATTCATATCAGTGTGAGATCGGGCCTTGCACTTCGAGATAGATCTTGGTCCCAGAAGTGGCACCCACATTGATGACACATTTATGGCATTTGCAGTTTTGGAAAACTCATGTCCATTGGCTTGATTTTGTTTAAAAAAAAAACTATCTGTGCTTTACTTACCATCCCCAGGTTCAGCGCTGGTTCTTCAGTGCTTTTTCTGGTGTCTTTTACTGTCCACAGTGCTGAAGTCATGTGGAAAGCACTACAGCCAGTGGCTCGTGCCATCAAATCGGGTAGAACCGCTGAGCTCAGTTATTGGCTGCAGCGCTGTCTAAGTGACGTCAGCGCTGCAGACAATAACAGACAGCGGGAGCAGAGGTGGATACTCAGCGCTGGATCCGGGAGGGTAAGCAAAGAACAGTTTGTTTTTAAAACATAGCAGCAGGGTGAGAGGGAAACCCCATTAATTAGTGAAATGAGAGTGCCCCTTTAGGATTTATAAACACTCAAGACAATTTCCCAATTTTCTAGAAAACTGTGAATATTTGTGGGAAAATTCTGACTTCAGTTTCCGAGACAGAGGTATCCACTTACAACCGATGACATAAATGCTCAAGGAGTCTATCACTTATAGGTATCTTATCTCCCCCTGGCAGTCCATCACAACTCGCCCATCTCTCGGGCCGTGCACGGGCACGCTTCATTATTTGCTTGTAAATTGAGTATTATGAAATGGTATCAATGACTCAATATGAGGATGATTCACAAAGATTTCATCCTAATTTATAGCCTGTAAGGTTAAAAGGTTGTTTCCAACCAGCTCTTCCTCCTGACAGATGGGATCATAGCAGCATGAATACAACGGTTACACATGAGATATCCATGATTCTACAACTTAGGAATTTAGCTACCAGAGGAACCTATCGACAAGTTCTCATTGGATTAGAAAACTTGAATAAAGGCCAAAAAAACTGTGTCCATTATATTCCACTCTAAACATCAGTGCTAAAGCTAACACGTCCACTTAGTTTAGAGGGGCCACAACTCATTCTTTTTTATGAATTGGGGCAGGGTACTTGCATTTTTTAATTGGCTTATAAAATTGTACTTTCAAATTACTATGTAGGTACAGTACAGACCATAAGTTTGGACACACCTTCTCATTTAAATATTTTTCTGCATTTTCATGACTTTGAAAATTGTACATTCACACTGAAGGCATCAAAACTATGAATTAACACATGTGGAATTATATACTTACCAAAAAAGTGTGAAACAACTGAAAATATGTCTTATATTCCAGGTTCTTCAAAGTAGCCATCTTTTGCTTTGATGACTGCTTTGCACACTCTTGGCATTCTCTTGATGAGCTTCAAGAGGTAGTCACCGGAAATGGTTTTCACTTCACAGGTGTGCCCTGTCAGGTTTAATAAGTGGGATTTCTTGCCTTATAAATGGGGTTTGGACCATCAGTTGTGTTGTGCAGAAGTCAGGTGGATACACAGCTGATAGTCCTACTGAATAGACTGTTATAATTTGTATTATGGCAAGAAAAAAGCAGCTAAGTAAAGAAAAACGAGTGGCCATCATTACTTTAAGAAATGAAGGTCAGTCAGTCCGAAAAATTGGGCAAACTTTGAAAGTGTCCCCAAGTGCAGTTGCAAAAACCATCAAGTGCTACAAAGAAACTGGCTCACATGAGGACCGCCCCAGGAAAGGAAGACCAAGAGTCACCTCTGCTTCTGAGGATAAGTTTATCCGAGTCACCAGCCTCAGGAATCTCAGGTTAACAGCAGCTCAGATTAGAGACCAGGTCAATGCCACACAGAGTTCTAGCAGCAGACACATCTCTACAACAACTGTTAAGAGGAGACTTTGTGCAGCAGGCCTTCATGGTAAAATAGCTGCTAGGAAACCACTGCTAAGGATAGGCAACAAGCAGAAGAGACTTGTTTGGGCTAAAGAACACAAGGAATGGACATTAGACCAGTGGAAATCTGTGCTTTGGTCTGATGAGTCCAAATTTGAGATCTTTGGTTCCAACCACCGTGTCTTTGTGCGACGCAGAAAAGGTGAATGCATGGACTCTACATGCCAGGTTCCCACCGTGAAGCATGGAGGAGGAGGTGTGATGGTGTGGGGGTGCTTTGCTGGTGACACTGTTGGGGATTTATTCAAAATTGAAGGCATACTGAACCAGCATGGCTACCACAGCATCTTGCAGTGGCATGCTATTCCATACGGTTTGCGTTTAGTTGGACTATCATTTATTTTTCAACAGGACAATGACCCCAAACACACCTCCAGGCTGTGTAAGGGCTATTTGACCAAGAAGGAGAGTGATGGGGTGCTACGCCAGATGACCTGGCCTCCACAGTCACCAGACCTGAACCCAATCGAGATGGTTTGGGGTGAGCTGGACCGCAGAGTGAAGGCAAAAGTGCCAACAAGTGCTAAGCATCTCTGGGAACTCCTTCAAGATTGTTGGAAGACCATTTCCGGTGACTACCTCTGGAAGCTCATCAAGAGAATGCCAAGAGTGTGCAAAGCAGTCATCAAAGCAAAAGGTGGCTACTTTGAAGAACCTAGAATATAAGACATATTTTCAGTTGTTTCACACTTTTTTGTTAAGTATATAATTCCACATGTGTTAATTCATAGTTTTGATGCCTTCAGTGTGAATATACAATTTTCAAGGTCATGAAAATACAAAAAAAATCTTTAAATGAAAAGGTATGTCCAAACTTTTGGTCTGTACTGTATATCAGTAAAAATTGTCAACAAAAGGTGGGCTGGTGTCACCACCTAGAAAACATTGGCATAGGCCAGGGACTACTGCATTTAGGGAGGTTACACAAAAACTACACTTGTAACGAGTGGGATACACAAAGGGCACAAAGTGTCTGGGAGAAGCCAACATACACCTAGAGGTTGCCCTTACTGGGGGGTCCCTATCAGAGGTCTAGGAATGGTAGTATAGCAGTGTCACATAGGGGTCCTTGTGCAAAAGGGGGCAAAAAAAGCACCATAATTCTAAATGGTACATGGTAGGTGGGGAGGCCCAAACATCTGGAGCTGGCATTAGCCGAGGAGTCCCCTTCAGAAGAGTAGCTATAGTGGTGCAGAAGTAGTAGTGGAGTCCTGGAGTCCCCTTCAGTAGAGTAGCTATAATGGTGCAGAAGTAGTAGTGGAGTCCCGGAGTCTCATTTATGACTTAAGAAGACATTATACTAATAAATGGTACAGGGTAGGTGGGAAGACCCAAACATCTGGAACTGGCACTAGCCGAGGAGTCCCCTTCAGTAGAATAGCTATAGTGGTGCAGAAGTAGTAGTGGAGTCCTGGAGTCTCATTTATGACTTAAGAAGACATTATACTAATAAATGGTACATGGTATGCTGGGACCCTGCAGTAGACAACTGGACGCTGGATCTAACCCTGGCTGGGGTTTTTCATTCAAAAGCACAGCTAAAGAGGGTGCAAAGTAGAAGTCACATTGAAGTTCTGGTTTGAGGGTGCCTAAATGCCTCCACTACCACATAAGAAGACACCATCATTAAAAATTGTATCTGGTAGCAGATGGGCCCTAGTTGCTTCAAGGTACCTTCTAGTCCCATTCCAATTTATGAAGGTGATGGGACCAGTGATGGACAACTGGTTAAAGCTTCTGGCAAAGTTATATAATGGATTGGGGATGACTTCCTGATTGCTGGAGTTACATATACTGGAGACCCCCACTTCTCGCAAGAAGGGGGCTCTAAAGAGCTCTGTCTGAGAAAAGATTGAGCATTCGCACCTCCACTCCATTCAATCTCCATGGGTCCGCCAGAGACAGAATTGCTCATTAGTGTTGAGCGAGTATGTTCGGTTAACCCTCTCGGCGAGTATACTTGGGCGAGTACGGGGTATCTTCAGCGTACTCGCTGATATGTTTGAATCACTCCCGTGTGCATGATTTGCGACTGTTTGTAAGCTTTAATACATGTGAGGAATGTGTAAGAAACAAGCATTCCTCACATATATTAAAGCTGTCAAACAGTCGCAAATCATGAGCACGGGAGCGATTCAAACATATCACCGAGTACGCTGAAGATGCTCGGTACTCACCCGAGCATACTCGCCGAAAGGGTTAACCGAACATACTTGCTCATCGTTGACCTGTGCTTTATTCAGAGCCCGTTCTTGGGATTGATGAGAGTCCTAGAGGTCAGACACCCAGCGATCAGAAAGTCACCCCCTATCCTATGTATAGGGGATAAACTTCTAATCTTGGTAGAAACCCTTTAAGTGACGTCACCTTCAATGACTCTGCTCCCCTCATATGTTATCCTCATGTATAACGAAACTTTATTTTATAAATATATTAGAATGCACTGAGGTTTCGCACGTGCACAAGGATGAATGAATGCGCCAGACATGTGGTTGGAACTAGTGATTCGATGTGTGAAATGAATAAATGTCCCACTTGGAACACAAAGCGCTCGGAATTCTTTCCTTTGAAGTTTACCGTGAGTTCTCGCCAACTGATAAGGAATCGCAGAGCAGCTTTAAAAAAAAACAATATCCAGACGCAGACATATATGGAATTTCCGCTACCGGCGAGAACGTTTTAGAATGTGTTACGTAGAAGAATTCTCACTCCCAGGAATGTATTTACATTTGTCTCCAAGATGCAGCTCTGTTACATCGCCCGAAACTACAACAGAAGATTGAGCAACCGTGACTTGCAGATGTGTTAAGCCTCGCAGATAACATCTCAACAACATACTCCAGGCAAACATTAAAAAAAACCAAAAACATTTAGCAATGTGCTCAACGTGAAGGTATTAGAAAAAAAGATAATCCTTATACGCCCAATCTAAGGCATTCAAAGACAGACAATTGGCTGTGAACTAGTTTACTTGGGACTGTCCAAAAATTCTGTCTGCGTGCCTAAGACTTTTTTTTTTTTTTTTTTTAAATATACACAAAAATTCAAGTTGCATTTTCCTGACAGTGATAGGGCCTCCATTTGCTCCTTAGAGGGGGTATCCAACTTTTTTTTTTACTTAAGAAATCATTTTTTGCAATTTTTGCAATTTTTACTTGCTCTTTGCTTCCCGGCACTTTTCAACTTTGATGTGGTCTGTGGTTATAAACCAGCTGACAGGAGCTCAGAAATAGACAGATAAAAGAGTTACAAACTCTCCTGTCATTCTGAATAAGCTCACTGACAGATTCTCAGTTAGCTAAATAAGTAAAAAAAATCCCCAAAGACAGACAACCCCTTTAACAATGTTTCCTACATACATGATCACAAAGCTCTGCCGCTCTGCTTTGCATAAAATTGTCAAACCTCTGGTTAAATATTTCTGAATCCTCCGACAATATAACAATGAGCCTTAAAAAATATGTTGACAAATTGTTTGGGACATGACCGTACAATGAGGCAGCTTTATACACTTTTGTGTAGACGGCAGGAGGGGAATGGCTTGGGGGCTGTATTGAGTGCTTCTGCTCTTTGTGGTAAGGTTGTTACTCACCTTACCTGGATCCAGCAGTGGGCACTATGCAGTGTCGGACCAGGTTGGTAAAGGCCCACCAGTAACATTGAATTTTGGGGCCCACTGTTCAGCTACATGCAAAAATAACCTGACCCTAGTACACAAATTTACTTTTGCTTCTATGTAATAATAACTTGGCTGACTTGTTTAATGAATGATTACATTATACCTCTTTCTACAAATTGTGAATCAAGTGTAATAGCACTACTCATTAACACGCCTTCACAGGGGCGGCCTACCGGAGGATTCTCTGGCTCTCCGGTGGGCCAGTCCGAGCCTGGTACTATATCACCCTCCCTTGGCTCTTACTGTTCCTCTGTGCATCCACTTGCCGCAGAAATCTGGTGTGCCTATGTGATGTCACTCTTACGCCCTGGAAAACTTCCTGAGTATTCAGGTATTTGGCATCCCTGCCATAATTTTGGATTGCTCCTTCATTCCAGGATTCCTTGATCCACTTGACAAACCCAGCTCTGTTGCTTCGCTGGGTACTTTGCAATACTGTTGGTTACTTCTGTTTTGTATTTATGACAAACCCAGCTCTGCTACATTGCTGGGTACTCTGCTATTCTACTGGTCAGTTCTACCTTTGGTTTGTGACAAACCCAGCTCTATTTTATAGCTGGGAAGGCTGTTATTCTGCTAGTCAGTTCTGCCTTTGACTCTTTGACAAACTGAGCTCTGCTATATCATTGAATCAACTCTCCTGTACTGCTGCCAGCTCTGCATTGAAGTCTTTGAAAAAGCCCACTCTGCTACTTTGCTGAGTTGGCTCTGCTACACCACACATATCCATAGGATAGGTGATAACTTGTTATCACTGGACAACCCCTTAAAATTATGACACTTTTCAAAAAGTTGGCAGAGCTGGCTGGGACTGGCGTGAAAACACCAATTATGAAATGAGCTACATTTCAAGAAAGAAAAGATGCTTGGCACTGTCAATAACAGGGCAAAAATTTTCAATTAACGGACTCATCCAATTGCATTGCAAGGATCCGATAATCCATCAGATCAAGTGAAATCCAAAAACTATAAGTGCAGTGGCACTTTACCATCCAAAATACTTTATTGTACAACACCATTAAAAATGCATTGCTTGAGGGGGTAAGCAGGGCACAAAGATGACATGCATTTTTAATGGTGTTGTACAATAAAGTATTTTGGATGGTAAAGTGCCACTCCACTTGTAGTTTTTGGATATGAAATGTACTACACAAAATTTTCCGACATTTTAAGCAATTTTAAGCCAGAAATATGGTGTAAACAGCTTGATGAATCGGCACCTTGGATCTTAGATCGAGACCTTATGAAACTTTGAACAGGATTTTGAGAGCTTCTTCTCAAGAAACTCTGTGTAAGTTAGGATGTGTTCACACTAAGTTTCTGGAGCAGAACCTGAGGAGAAACTCTCAAAAACCTCCTCAAAAATTGAATATGCAAATTGCCTCCTCAGAGAAAAAGAGGACTTGTACTCTATAGCGCCACCTATTGGAAGCAGCAATCCTACAAGTCACAATCAACCCTTTAACGAGTCATGCAATATGACTTAGGATAAAAGCCGAATCAGAATCTCAATTTGCAGACACTAAAACTTATCAAAATGTGCGTCTGGTGAATGTAGTCATGTACTGATTATGGTTCTGGTGAAGCATTCCTGTACTAATTGTGATTTTTATTATGTATTCCTGTACTAATGGTGGTTATGGTGATGTACTCATGTATCAATGGTAGTGCCAATGATGTATTCATGCATGATGGTTCTGGTGATATATTTATGTACTGATAGTAGTTTTGGTAATGCATGTCTGTACTGATGGAGGTTCTGGTGATGCATTCATGTACTGACAGTGGTTCTGGTGATGTACCCATGTACTGATGTTGGCTCTGGTGATGTATTCATATACTTACAGTCATTCTGGTGATATATCCATGTACTGACAGTGGTTTTGGTGATATATTCATGTACTGACAGTGGTTCTCATGATGTATTCATGTAAGTAACCTTCCAATGGTGGTTCCAATGATTTATTCATGCATGATGATGGTTCTGGTTATATATCCATGTACTGATAGTGGTTTTGAAGATGCATGTCTGTACTGGTGGTAGTTCTGGTGATGCATTCATGTACTGAAAGTGGTTCTGGTGATGTACCCATGTACTGATGTTGGCTCTGGTGATGTATTCATATACTTACAGTCATTCTGGTGATATATCCATGTGCTGACAGTGGTTCTCCTGATGTATTCATGTAAGTAACCTTTTTTCAGCCCTTGGGATTGGTTCACTATGACAACGCAGTCCTTTGACCAAAAAATGTTGTGCACCCCTGTAGTTGTATAAAATATAATATACTATAACTTGATTTAATATTGTTTTGTATCACTGATGTGCCCAACCTACACAGGCTAAGATACAAAAAAATGAGCTTTGCATCACATGTATGTACATGTAGAGAATCTTCATATATGGGAGTTTTTTTTCCTAGTCATAATCCCATTTTAATTCCTTGTATCAGTAGCACAGATTGGTCTGATGGCGTCTTGCCCCACCTGGAGACTCTTTATTCTGTGTGCCAACTGAGGACATATATAATGAGCTATGATTAAGTAAGACATTATGATGCCCGAGAGAACTGACTACTTTACTCCTTACGTCTCAGCTCTTAATTCCCGAGACATATGGGAAATGCTTGGAGCCGCTGCTGCACGGCATGTTCTTAATACTTTCGGGAAACACATGACATATATCTAGATTGTTGTAGTACTGGCAGTCTGCCATGGATAGCAATACATTTGTTCCAATGGTGAAGGCAGCTATGCTTCCTACAGTAACTTTGAGACTTCAAGTTTAAGACATAAGTAGCAATTATATAATTCTGTCAAGGAGATTTACCTGTCTGTGCCTTTCATGTTAATGATGAACTACACTTAAAAGAAAGTGAATTATGACCCCTACCTTAATAAAGTTAATTGCCATAATCTTATCTACTTATTGGTTGTGGACACCTATGACATGGAGAAATCAGTTTACATATGTTAGTGATTACCTGCAGTTAACAAATTTTCTTGAAGTTAAAAAAGTTTCACCCTGCTATCTCTATTCCTTCATTTATTGTAAGACCCCTTGACATGTAGTTAGAAATCTGCTTCTATTTTCAGATATTTCTCTTAAGAGCATTTCCATCTCAGTAATACATGCTTAATGTGAGCTATGTGTGTCCATGATTCAACACCCATATGGGTCCCGTCTGCCATAAATGATCTTCTTTCTCTTTGAAGTCATACAACCAATGTAATTCTCCCTCTCCTTCTTAAGACTGCTTTGAGTGAGTTCTACTCCTTATCTACTCTGTGATTCAGCACAACTTATATAATCTGCCAACCCTGAAGACTGAGATGCTTTCCCCCTCTCCACACTCTGATTGGTCATTTGCAACCTCTTTTCCACCTTGCTGCACTCTTTAAAACTGAGAAAAGGGTGATATGAATGGCAGTCGACACAGGCAGGCGGTTTGCTGTCAGATCTACTTTAGAAGTATCAGGAATAAAACCTTCAATAAAGACCTTTTCCGTTCACTTCTATGAGCAATAGTAATGAACGAATCTCCCAACATTGGAATTTGGCAGCTTGCTCGAATTTGGTAAGGAAATTCAATTTGCATCAAGGTTATTCGATTAAAATCGAACATTTGTTATTATGCGCCAGAGCTGCTTACCTGTTACCTTAATACTCACCTCGCTGCTTACCTGTTGTATTGCTGAAGCAGCAAACATCAATGGTATCACCTATTAGTGCACTCTGTCAAGAATTCACAGGACTGAGCAGGGATTCGCGAGCACACGATCCCGACTACTCACTACGTAGCTATCGGCAAGCGAGCAGAAAGCATATCGAGTCACACTTCCGGATTCCAAAGCATGGAATATGTGTATATGCCCCCGTACGGTTACTGCCAGCTTCACGATAGCCCAATTATTATTATTCGCTGCCACCACCGGCCGAGTTTGAACTATAATACTGGCCTGGCCGAACGCCTGTTTTCTGGTAGCGTATATGGCTCCGGGAAAGGGAACAATTACAGGACAAAAGAAACAGAACTATTACATTTTATATTTAATTCAAAAAGGAGGCAGTGTTTAGGAAAAATATACAAAGATTTTACAAAAGGAGACAATACAATACATATGCAGTTACACAAGATAATAAGGGTTAAAGAAGAAACTTACTATATGATTGCAGAGACGATTCAATATAGCTGGAGGGAAGACACTCCACTTGATTAGACCATTATTGAACAGGATCCCTTGCTATAATAAATATATACTCCCGGCAATGAATACTGATCCATCCTCAGTGGGGTATTTTATGTTGAAGGGGGAGATCGGCCCACACATCCCCTGTGCTGACATCACGTGGGCTGGCCTCCAGCCTTCACATTTTTATTAAAATTGATAACTTCTGGGATAACTTATCGCTTGTTGATCGCAGAAGCTTCAAATGACGCCATAATTTCCATTATGAATTTGCCTTTCTTTAGAGACCACATACGACCTAGTTGCAGTCTGTTATTTTGGTACTTTTGCCCCTCAGCTCCCTGGAGGGGCTTACAGCTACGGGGAAATAAGCATATTGTTCCTTAGCTGACCCTGGCACTAAAAATATAGGCCCTGTTATTATCGGACATATGGAACTTTAGTTACTCCTTATTTTGCGTCGACTCTGGCCTGGCTACAGACCTCTGTTAAATTGCCTTTGAAGCTCTGGGAATACAACCTTCTCAGCTAGTTGTAAATTTATCACAAGCCTGTGTTAATTGAATTTGGTAGCACCCTTTGGGCTATCATTTGCTTACCAGGCATTTCTCGTGTATGTTAATTTGCATACAGACAGATGGTAGATTGTCAGATCTTCTCTTTTGACAATTACTATAGGGGAGGAGGGAAGAGGGGTCTGGGAGAGAGACTTCTTAATATCTTCTTAATATTTTTATGACAATTTCTAACGTGGGATTAATGCTATTTGAATCAATTGTTTTATTAATTTTTAGTTTAGTTAATATCCTTCAATCTGGTATGGAACTTAAATAATGGGATATGATGTGATCTCCAGATCTATGTTCTTTGTTAAGTCTTTCTTTCATCAAGCAATAGGTTATCGAATTCCTCGGAACAACCTGGGGGCCAATATATCACTAACACGCCATGCAATTGGCTGCATAAAGCCATACACTTAGCGCCAAAGCAAGCATTTGGAAAAACGTTACTGATCCCATAGTAAGAGATCCATTCCCGTCCTTGGCTCTAAAGATACAGCTTCTACATGAAACCATAATATGGCCATGTGCATGGAGTCCTATTCTTATAACAGACCATTTTTAGTTTGGAATCATGACAAAGTTTGGACCATTATGAGCTTATAAAAAAAAGTATTTCCCACAGGTACTGTACATGTATGGCTCCAGATGCACAGTTAAGTTCCCATTGTTGACTAAAAGTATACTATGAAGACTTCACCATAAGAATTTGAAAAGTAATATTTCCTCTAAACATGAGAACTTAAAGGGGTTGTCCGGGACATTTACATTGATGGCCTTTCCTTAAGATAGATCATCAATATCTTATTGGTGGGGGAGTGACACCTTGCACCTCCTAATCAGCTGTTCCCAGTGCCGGTGGAAGTGCTCAGTTGTAGAGTTGCATAATGCTCCATCAAAAGTATTCATAAAATCTAGTCTAATGAGTGAGTTTATTAAATGATGCCATTACAAAATTTGATCAATGTTTTAGCTGTCCAAAAAGTCCAAAATATCCTAAAATATTCACATATTGCCCATATGGTCTGCATGGATATTATGACTACTGTGTTGCATTCCTGATGGTTTTCTAGCATTACCCAGATAATTTTCCGTGCTAGGTAACTTGTGCTAGGTGACCTCGGACTGCCATTGACTAGGCGTTTGTCTTGCCCCATTGCCTTTTATGTACACTCCAGGTATTTGAACCTGAACTCCTTGACATCCCTGTCTCATGGCTTGTCCATGAGAAGTGACTAGCCAGAGTCACATTACGACTGGCCGTATACATTTTCTTCCGCCAGTATGGATTCCATTCGTATTCTTTGTGCTCAGGTGGAGAATCTGACTCGAGTAATTCAGAATCTGGCTAAAGAGCACCATAGCCTTCAATCATCTCAGTCCCAGTTGCAGAGTCAGGTGTCTAGCTTGACAATAGTTTCCTTTAGCTCTTCGCTACTGGCAGTGGCTGAGATGTCTGAACCCTGAGACATGTAGTGGCCCTTCCTAATAAATTTTCGAGAGAGAAAATACAGTTTAGGATGTCCAGGAAGAGCTGTAAATTATTTTTTACCCTGCAACCTGGGTCTTCAAAGGGATGAGCCCAAGCGGGTAGGAATAATTATGTCCCTCCTGTGAGGGGACCCTCAGAACTGGGCATTTTCCGTGCCTCAACAAACCCCAGAACGGGTTTCTTTTTACACTTTCTTTTGTGTTTAAGGCTTAATCAATGACGAACCTGACAGAAAACAAGTCGCTGAGGCTAAGATCATGAATCTGGCACAGGGGAGCCACACCATTGAGGACTATAGTAATGAATCCCGGCAATGGTCCACTGACGTTCAGTGGAATTTTGCAACCCTCAGGTGCCGATTCCATAGGGGGCTTTATGATACTCTTGGCCCTTTATGCTACCCCATGTTCTTTGGCGGAGGCCATGGCCCAGGCCATATGGATGGACAGAAGAATTCATGAGAGAAGCGGTGAGCAGCAGCGTGCCTGTTATTCTCTCCCTGCCCATGTTAGATTACCTGAGGTGGAGCCAATGGATGTAGGAGCTGTAAGTTCTCGTTCAGTGTAGAGGAAACGTCAGCACAATCTTGAACTCTGTCTCTACTGTGGTCTCACTGGGCACTTTCCAAAGGACTATCCAACTCACCCTCAAGAAAGCAAGCCATTGGGAAACTTCTAAGGCTGGGTAATTGTCGAGGGGGTCACCCAGACTTCCACGTACCCTCTTTCTCCTCTGATAATAGCACTGCTTAATGTGGTTCTATCCTTCAAGAATCAGGTATTATCAGCATTAGCTTTCATTGACTGTGGGTCTGCAGCTAACTTTATTTATTTGGGACTGGTTCTGAAATTAGGATTAGGGACAGTTAGTTTGGAAAGACCCATTCACATTTTTGCCATTGAGAAGACACCGTTACTTCAGAATTTTCTCAAATGAGTAACAATGGAATTCCCTAGCCAAATGGGAGGACTTTACTGTGAATCCATATCCTGGAGGGCCTGCCAGGGTATCTGAAAGACTTCAGAGATGTGTTTTTGGAAAAAGAGGCAGAGATACTTCCTCCCCATCATAATTTGATATGCATCCAAAAGGGTGACGCGTGGAAAATCGCGTTTTTATCTTCTGATTCGGGTTCACCAATGCGACAGCAGTATTTTAACATTTTCTTATTGCATTGGAAGATTTATTGTGGAATACTTTGATGACTTTTAAATTTTTTCTCTGGATCTGGATTCTCACCAGGAACATGTCTGTGTAGCATAAGGGAGAATTCATTGTTTGCTGAATTAGAGATACAGTATGTATTTTTTCTGTTAAAGAAATTTCATTCTGGGGGTTCATTGTATCGGCTGATTTGTTTCAGATGGATCCTGGGAAGGTGCAAGCCATAATTGATTGGGTTCAACATCATGACCTTAAAGCGTTGCAACATTTTCTTGGATTCGCCAATTATTATGGAAAATTCATTAGGGGTTTTTCTCAGATTGCTAAACCTCTTAAGGACCTCACGCATAAGGGGGCAGATTTCAAAGTTTGGTTACTGGAGGCTATTAGGACTTTAAAAAAATTGAAAGAGTGTTTCATGTATGCTACTCTTTTAATTCAGCCCAATCTCCAAGAGACATTCATTGTGGTGGTAGATGCTTCGGAGGTTGGGGTAAGGGCCGTATTATCTCAGGGTTACAAATCTCTGACCAACTTGCAGCCATGTGCATTTGTTTCTAGAAAATTTTTATCTGCTGAAAGAAATTATGATTTTGGGAACCGTGAGTGACTCACTGTCCAATTAGTCTTTGAAGAATGGAGGCATTTTTTGGAGAGGGGTTTTCATTGAGTCACTGTGGTCACAGACCATAAGAATTTAGCTTACAATGAATCAGCTAAATGGTTAACCCAAAGACAGGCCAGATGGTCCTCATTTTTCTCTAGATTCAATTTCTGTAACACATTCAGGCCAGGGTCCAAAAATGTAAAGGTTGATGCATTGTCATGCAGTTTTGATTCAGTTTCTCTTCCAGAAACTCCATCCTCTATTCTTCCTCAGGGTATTGTGTTTTCTATGGTGCCCTTGGAGTTGGAAGCTCACAATATGGGGCAAATTACAGAGTCTCACCCTTCTGCTAGCAGTGAGATATGTTGCCAGGTGACCTGATTGCCCCAACCTGGATTCTTCAAATCATCTTTGAGAGTTCGGCAATGGTCAATGGAGCAGATCTTTCCAGCCAGGGCTGTGGTCCCTTAGGCTGTCATCATGTAGTGTCCCTTAGAACAGATGCATAGACCCCCTTTTTATAGTGGACAATTGTTTTTTCCAGCTATCATTCAAAGATCAAAGGTCATGGATCATGATATTAATTCACAATGCTCGAGTAGCCACAGCTCATCCCCTAATGTTGACTGGCAATTATCCTACAATAGTATTTAACTTATCTAACAGACATCCATTGTTCAACGACCCTGAGACGCTGTATTGCAAAACTGGCAGACAATACGTTGTATATAACAGCCATTCATCAATTACCAAATATCAACTCAAGTGATCAACTTTCAGAATTATTCAAACAATAGTCTGTGTTGAGCAACCAAACAAGAACACAAGTTCAAAAGTCAACATAAAAATATGGTATGCATGTCTGGCATAATTAAGAAGAAAAGATGTGTCATCACCGAAGGGATACGGATCCGAGTAGAGACCCTGGGTCCCAGTTCGATCTGTGAAGGCAGATCGTTTGGTCAGGGTCTTCCATTTAAGATTTCCTGGAAAACTTGGGGGTTCGGTGGTCCCCCATAGAAGAGGGGGCACTGTCACGATTCCACCACTCACTGTGTCCTAGGGATGCAGTGAGTGACAGCTCAGCGGCCTATGGATTTTTAGGGGCATGCTGGGCTGTCAGTTTTGTGAATGGGATAGCCCAGCTGCCTAATTAAGGGTTGAGGCGTACCGGGCTGCTCTATGCAAATTAAGGATTGTCCAGCAGCCTAACCATTCTGGGATTGCTGAGTATCCTCCAGGTGTCACCCTTTCTGGGTGATTGACTGGCTATTTAGCTAGCTGATAAATGTAGGACCATTGCCAGTTGTAGCTTTGCTCATTGGTGTGTGTTCCTAGTGCTCTGTGTTCTGCTGTTCTGATCTTTGTTGCCTGACCTTGGACTTTGCCATTTGACTATGCGTCTGCTTTTCCCCTTTGTCTTTGACATACACTCCTGGTATTTCACCCTGGACTCCTTGACTCCCCTGTCTCATGGCTTTTTTGTGAAAAAGGACTAACCAGTGTCACACTTACCTTATAGAGCATTCGGCTGTTTTTTTGGATTTGTGAGTTTTACCCCACTAGTTTTTATAGTTATCTACCCTTCTTCATTAGCAATGCAATGTATGTGTGGCGCCCTGCTGTGCATTGGTGCCACAGATCCTAGAGGGGTGCATGGACGGATTTCTCCACAAGAGGCCCTCACAGCATACACACACCTCCACCTTCCACCTCAGACCACCAGAGGGAGCCCAGATAGGGATATAAAAAGGGAAGGTGGAGCTACGCAGTTCAGTCTAGTCTGGAGTCTGGGAGAGAGTCAGTCTGGAATCTACAGCCTGGAGTATGCAGCCAGTCTGCTGCAGCCAGTGGGACAGTCAGTCCAGCCCAGACTCAGGGAGCTCAGGTTAGTGAGCCTAAGGTGTGCCGACGCCGTAAGAGCGGTGAAGAGTAGCGAGGCCTACTGCCAGTGTGAAGCCTAGTGAGGGCCCCGGGCGTGGCCGAAGGCAAGTGGAGTAAGCGAGCTACATAGAGGGCAGAGGAGCTTAGCCAGCTCACCCCAAGACCATTTACCGGACACCGGGTCCGAGTCTGCAGGGATCTCTACGCCCCACAGAAACAACCGGAACCCCTGGCGAACTACATGTCACAGGAACACCAAAATCTGACTGTCATACCAGGGTCAGGAGTCACTGAGGCCCAAGAGACCAGGGAGTGTGATCTCCAACAGAAGGCCCTACCACCAGGTCAGCCGGTGCAAGACAGAGACCAAGTTAGGCCTAGCTCCAGGCAGGTCATAAACTTATCAGGAAAAGGCAAGAAATAGGAGGCCCCACACCCGCTCACTGGGGAGAGACCTGATATGCACCCTTCACCCTGCAGTGCCCTGGATCGTGCCTGAAACACCACCAGTAAAGGTACTGAAGTGAACTCCGGTGTGCGTGCCTATTCTTCTACTCTTTCTCTGACCCGGCTGGGTCCCCTCTGTCCTGCACCCCCTTCTCCTACGCTGCCCTGAGGCCCCGCTCCACCTGTGGGGAGCCGCACCAACTAAGCTGCCTGAACACCAGCCTCAGAGGACTGTCGCAGCACTGGTGATCCTCACCAGACTCCACGGGTCATGAACAATTTCCCCTTCCCCCGATTCCTTCCCTTTTTAAGAGTGACCCCAGGGTACGGCCCCGGGAGCCGGCCACCGCGGCATCCTCCAAAACCAACAACAAGGCCCTTGCGTCGAGTCGTCCCCATCCCCTGGGCACGTCATATGCACATAATATGTGACCTGGGAGGTCAGTTGTTTGCAATGTAGTCTAATCTTCTGTACATGCATTTTTTTATCATATGCAACCATTTTGTGGTTTCCTTTGAGTAATTCTCTCAATTTTATATAATGGTTTTATTATAATTGTTATTCATAAATAAAAATAAGATTAATTTGTATATACTTTTGCTCTCCAAATTGTTTTATTGGTATACTACAATAGTCCTCAGTCGGACACAGCAGTCAATAGCTAATAGGTGCTTGAATATTGTTAGATTGTCTAATATCCTAAATATAGAAGAATGCGGAAACCCTGAGGTGGTGAAGTACCCCATATAAGGGGAAAAAAGTCATTTCCAACTACAAATATGGAAATCTGAATATATCCCCAGATCAGCGTCTCAGAATTTTAAACAGACATAAACTTTCCATAGATGCTAAATATTCCAGAAAAAAGGTAATGGGAATAAGAACATTTCTCCATAGGATTCTCTTTACAACATCCCAGGAGACCAAGAGCACTGACATAGTTTCATGGAGTATTTGCAGTAAATGATTATGTCAGATGTTTTGAACGAGATCCCATTAGGTCAATTACGATGGCGGATTCTCACGTGTTGAGATGTTGTGACAAACAGCTGCTGTGCAGACCTCCAGATGACTGACGTGAATGTGGCCACACAACAAGGAACGCAAGATGCACTTAAAAATTCTTGACACACTAACTCAATGGCCTTCTGAACCGTAAAATGATCCAGTATGAAAATATGGAAACAGTATGTAAAGGTCCCAGACTTCATGATGTCCCATATAATGGTATTCGTTCTTGATGAGGAGCCAAGATCAAGCTCTTGTCAATCATGAGTCACATCAACTGCAACACGGGATGTTTCATGAGTGAAATATTTTTTTTTTTGACAAGCATCAACTCTTCTAATAAGTTCCATAAAGTCTTTTACTGAAACAATAAAAAGATAGTGCACGGTTTAAATTCAATTATTTTGGAATTTACACCAATAAATGTAGGAAAAAATACCATGTATATTACTGGTTTTGAGTAAATGTTGAGCAATGTTGGGGCAGGACTCAACACATATGTCGTCTGCTTCATTCTTATTCATCTATTATGACCATAATGAAATAAATGGAATTTATTTCAAATGTATTTTTAAAATGTTTGGTTATTTTTTATATCACGATTCATGATCTATATTAAATAAAACAAAAATAGAAATCTTGTATTATTAATACAGGCCACTGGGGCTATTCTGGACTGTTCTTTCAAGAAATGCACATGAACATTAACAGCAATAAACTGACATACCTTATCTTTTTTATTGAAGCGTCTAATGAGTGTGTGAAAAAGTTATTTTGAGAGGAGGGAGAGCAGAATCCTATTGTGGCTAGTGGATCCTGTGATATGAGCTGTGTAAAGAGGTGATATAATACTGCCTATGATGAGAATGAGACTCCTGAAAGTTCTTCTAAGAAGAACAGGAAGTAGGAGTCTAAAATAGCCCCAGTAACTAGTGTGAAAATTGCAAGATTTCAATTTAAAAAAAAAAAAACAGATTGTGATAAAAAAAAACATTGCCAATTTTTTTTTTTACAAAAAAGTACATTTAACACAAAAAAATTTGATTTAAACAATGTTATTTTCTGATTATACATTTCTTTTAAGAATATGTAATTTTTTAACTATGCAAAATCTACCCTAAGCCATAAAGCACCCATGGATTCTTAGTCCATTACAACATAGCAATCTAAAATCTATCTATTTATCGATCTACCTGATATCTTTCTGCTGCCTGCATTAGCTTTAAAACTGTGAAAATGTGCGTGCACTGGCACAAGAGAATAGCAAAAATCATATCACATTGTGGCAGAATAACAAAAACGTTTCTTCAAGAATGCAAGAAAATGGCCAATGTCACATAATTCAAATGTCAACCAGTCCTAGTCACGTGTCAGGATGGGCTGAAATCCGAAGCAACACAGCTCCTGAGACCTGTGTCTCAGCTGACAGAGAAGCTGCAACGTAAGCACATATACCAGAGCTGCCGGAGAAGGGCTGTGACAAGAGAAAATAAATTCTTTGGGCTCAGTCAAACCAGGAGAAGATTTATTTCTTCTGCCACTAATTTTCTCCTCCGCTTATAGAGGTATGTATGCTTACAATACAGATCCTCTGTAAGTTGAGACACAGGTCTCGGGATTTGTGCTTCAAATTGGCACTTGTCAGAACGGGCTGCCATTTGACTCAGATCACAAGGGCCATTTTATTATATTCTTGGAGAACCCCTTTAAATAGCAGAACATGTCTATCCATCCTACACGTATCTGTCTATTTATAAAAACTTAATACATAAAGAAATGTTTTTTTTTAACATTTCAGTCATATGGCTGTGTCAATGGAAAAATAAAAAAATTATAGCACTTTGACGAAGGAGAAAAAAAATGCACAGAAATGGAAAAATCGCTTTCTCCTTAAATTGTTTTTTATACAATTTGCAATACTAGAATGCAATGTATACCTGTTTAATTTAAGCAATTATGAGATTATGGGATTATGGTCCGCCATAGATCTTATAATTAATCTCTAGTTGAGTCAGTGATAGACCTATGTTCTTTTTTTTTTTTTTTTTCTTCATTTCATTGACCTTTGATGAAAAAGTATGACCTGTAAAAGATATTACAATAGTGTTGGCATCACTTTTGTTTTCGTCTCAGGGAGTGCATTGCGAATAAGTTATTCCTTTCTTGGACTACTTTCATATATGAGAGCGTCAGGGGAGAGATTTATCGAAACTGAATTTGAAAACACAGCTGCCGTTTCTTGCATTGTTCTCAAGATCTCATCTTTTACCAAGCAACGTCTCGAAGAAGAGAAAAGAGAAACTAAGTCAAATAACATGCTAAACAGATATCCAAAAATGTAAATCAATTATGACTTGTATAATTATTTGGTACTAGATACCTTGCCTTTAAAATCATTGGCCCTACATTATTATTTTGGACCCCTTTTTGGTAGCGTCTAGGTGTCACTTCAATAGGTTTGCAATTGCAGAGCCAGGAATTACCCAAAACTTCCCAGAAATGTTCTTCTTTTGATCCATTGACGTAAGCATAGCTTCTTTAAGACCAGTTTCATTAAACTCTCAAAAAAAAAATCTGAATGGTTGGAAGTCATGCATTAAAAATATAGACTTGACCCTTGTAAAAGCCAAATTTTACATGTGGGGTGCAATTGTGTTTACCAAACAGGACATAAAAGAGAGTGGGTTCAAAAGTGAGCCTTAAAGGGGTATAACCATCTCCAAGGTCCTATTCCAGTATGTAGTAGGTGTAATAATAATAATATTAGCAAATACCTCCGATTAGAAATATAGTATAGTTCTTCTGATTTTCTATGTCTCTTTCCTCATGTGAAGGCATTGCAGGACCTTAGGTATCCATGGTTATGGCCACTAGCTACTAGGTAACTAACTGTGACTCTATCAGTGGTCATAACCATGTAAACATAAGGTCCTGCAATGCCTGCACATGAGGAAAGAGACATAGCGAATCAGAAAAACTATACTACATTTCTAATTAAAGGTATTTGCTAATATTATTATTATTATTATTACACCTACTACATTTTGGGATGGGATCTTGGAGATAGGAATACCCCTTTAAGGAGAATGAAAGTGATAGGAATGGTCTTTCATTAGTTGGAAAAATTGAGTTAGTATACAAAAAGATGTCTTACCATTATTTAATTCAAAAGCGTATACAGTAAACTAAGATAAATTATGGTGGATTCATTACCTGTATAGGAAAAGGTTCATTGGACAAATACTCCAGACAGTAATATGTCCTATAACTGCAGCACTGAGGTGGATGAGCATAGAGATCTGAGAATAATATAGCGTTTCAATTGATAGGAAGAAAGAGAGAGGTGACAGCAGTAGACTCGGTGTGATTGATCAGTGATATGGTATAGCTTGCACCTCTAATCTGAATTTGTATTACAATTAAACATTTTTTTTCTTCATTCTTAATGCACTAAAAAGCAGAAACAAGACAACACAATTGTTTTTACAGATAAACAAATCTGAAATCAGTGTCAAATGGTGTGCTTGCTTGCCAGAAGTGACTTCTGTGTTTACACATTTCTTGTACAGTCATTTTTGTGAGGGGGGGAATACCACTCTCTACCTCACAAAGTGTACATATTGCAAAATTTTAACTCATATAATTTTTTGCATATCTGTTTGACTAGTAAAATTTTACAGTAGTACTAAAAACACACAAGTCACAACTGGCCTTCTTTGCCTCTGGCAAGTGCATTGGTAGGGTGGAAGTGGAGGGCGTTATTGAATATATGATTGTCAGTTCAGGACGTGTACCCTGCGCAGCTGGTGTAGATCCGAGGAGAAATTCGGGCAACCACGAAGTAGTAATGCGGTTTAGTTTTCTGCGCATTTCGAAGTAATCCAACTTCTTCATCAGGAAAAAAAACACAAAGAATTAATTCTTCGTGTTTTTTCCTGATGGATTACTTCAAAACACGATGAAAAATAAACGTGATGGATTACTTTGAAACGCGTAGAAAAATAAACCGCATTACTGCTATATCATGGTTGTCTGAATTTCTCTTTGGATCTATACCAGTCTCCAACTAACAATCAGCCATCACATTAGCTCATCTAACTCGAGGTGCTGCAGCAGCTGGGATTCCTAGCATCTATGCCAGTCTAGTACCACCTGACAAGTTCAGTGTAACTGCTTCTGTGACCACTGTTGTTATCTGTATAAAACCTTATTGCGCTATCTTGTCCCCTAGCCCCTTTTTCTACATTATTGAATATACAGCACATCACTCGTTTCAGTCGCAAAAGGATAATGTTACCTCTGACAGTGACACTCTCAGTTTGAGTCAGTGTTCTGCACAGAATGTTCTGCCTGATGACAAGTGACTAATAATTTTCGGCCTGACAACAATTGACTAATAATCATTTTTGAATCATTTTTTTAATAAAAAAAAAGCTTCAAAAATCTGTCAGTGAGCTGTATTATTAAATCAACTGTTGGCAATGGCTACTACTGTGTTACCATCCATTTCTATGGTAAGGTCACTTTGAAAATACTCATGATGTGTTTGAGTGAAAGAGATTGAAAGGGGTTGGATACAGTCCTAGGAAACCTCAGAGTGTTATACATATCTTTTCAGGACAATTGTATTGGAGTGCCTGCTGTTTTGGAAGAATTAGCTGAAACTGGCAAATTTGAATTTCAAAAGATTCGATCAGCTCTATCAGACACCCACTTTTAGATTTTGCTGACGCCATACCAGAAAGGTGAGAGTCTAAGATATAAAAAAGTATTAAACTGAGTCCTCCACTATCATATTCTGGAGAGGACCTTCAAACACCTGCACAGAAGTTTTTAGCCAGAGGTACCTGCTGTTACATTGGCTCACTATCTATAAACATTCAAAAGTTTGATTCTACGGAACACTTGGAACGTACATAAAATACATTTCTCTTCATTTTTGTGAAGAAAATGTGAAATAGAGTTGCCTAGGAAAATATCTTTGGAAGCATAATTTTCCATATTACCATCAACCGTAACCTTCACTTTTTATTAAACATTCGTCTTCATAAACAGTTTTGAAATTCCATTTGCATTGATACATAAGTGAACTGCTGCATTAGTCCATTGTATATTTACATTAATACATCCAGACCTGCCATGTATTCCACATCATTACCTAACATCAGGCCAATCTCTAAGGGTGGTCTATATCTCCATTTTGGGATTTTAAAGCATATTTTATGGACTGAGATTTTTGACAAATATATAACAACCTATCAATTTGTATATAGGAAATGTCGGAAGTTAAGATATCTTTTAGTAGACATCGAATGGACGTCAAAAGTTCAAACTATGTTACTTTTGTTTTCTAGATTTTTCTGGTATTGGTTATTTGAAAGGTTTTCATTTTTTTGAAAGGCACAAATGCAAGCAATCAGTTTAATCAAAGACAGTTGGCCAATTTTTTAGATCAACCAAAACAATGTATAGATGTTTCCACACTCACAAATGAAATAAACCAATGTACGCTGATGGAAAGGTCTACATATGTTCCAGTTTTCTTAGACTGTACTTGGGCAGCATTATGTTATTTTCCGTAATAAATACTTTTAATTTGAAGAGTTGTTGCCTAATAGTTGCTTTGTCCACATCTTGCACTGATGATAATTTTTCTTTTCAGCCAATTGTAGCATACAGTATGCAAGTAGTGTACACAACAGCTTAGAACATTGGTGGCCAACAAGTAGACTGTGATCTTCCATTAACGCCCCCAAGAACAGAGGGGCCCATGGACTGTTCTCTTCCTGCTTTCTTGTAGGTTCATATTTCATTGTGCTAGTTGCCATTCACAGAAGATGTGTCCACCCTGATCTTTACTCATCCTTGGTTAAGGGCTCCAATTTTTCACGAAGCTGCATCTCACACAACAAGCCACATATGTAGCATAGAAATCTCGTGACAGAATTTCCCAAAATAATATTTTTTTCAAGGCTGGTCATGTTGTGTCACTCATTTCATATGTTGAGCCAAACCCAAAGGTGACGAATGACACATCTGTAGCTGAAAGACTTAGTAATGAATGTCTCAAAAAGGTTTACAAATTTCCTGAATACTAATATACACTCTAGCACTGAGCAAGGTGGGATGGATATCATGCATGAAGAAGGTCATGTCAATGGAGCAAATGCAGGAACTGCCCTATCATTGTAATGTGGTCAATGGCAACCGAGAAATGGATGTGCAAAAAAATTACCCAAGTGTTCTATACACACCATGTATGCCTTTCCCTGATACCCAGGCAGTCCGTACACATGTTCAAGGAGTTTTCCTCTTTGGGTACCCCCTTTTCATTACAAGATTCTTCTTCTGATGAACTAATGACAGAACTGCCAACAATTAGCTGTAACTTGTTGGGGAAACATCTCACAAATGTTGAGTTTTCCTGTTGCACGTCCATAGGAGAAATAAAACATTACATGATGCCCATGAAAATGAATGATCTTTATAATGCAAAGATATGTTGGATCCTCCAAAGATAAAAATGCTATTGGCACCCACTCTTAATATATAGGGATAGTTCCAACGGGATGGAAGATTAGGCAATTTTCCAGAGCCCTGGTTTTCTAAGGAGGCCTCAACTACCATCTAGGATTCCCCTATGAGAACTGTATGACATTTTAGTGTACAGTCCTGCTCATCATTATTGGCACCCATGAAGTTTAAAAACATAATGTGGAAAATCTCCTGAAAAAAATGAATCAAGTGAAACAGTTTTTTTTGTATAGAGACTCATGTTAAATACAAAAGAGCAAATTATAAACATTAATTAAAAAAAAAAACAATGGGAGGGAAAAATAGAAAAACCTAAATCTTGCGGTGTCACTGGTATTGGCACCCTTTACATTAATTTAGTATGGAAACACATTTTGACTCACCTGTGGTAAATCACAAAAGTGATTCACCTGTGATTAATTGTTGGTGCCCATGTGACAGGAATTAGCCAATGAATGATGACTTCAATGATTTAAAAAGCCACATGGTAGGCCCTGTTCCTTTGTCACAATGGTGAAGACAAAGGAGCTGTCGAAGGACATTAGAACTGCTATTATTAGCAAACACAAGACTTCCAAAGGGTTTAAGGTCATCTCCAAAGACCTTGGTATCCCAGTTTCTATAGTGCGCAATGTTATTAAGAAGCTTGCCAAGCATGGAGCCGTCAAGAACCTCCCTGGACATGGGGGAAAGAGGAAAATTGACAAGAGATGTCTTTGAAGGTTGGTGTGAATGGTGGAAAAACACCACATCAAACATCCAAAGACCTGAAGGCCAACCAGGAAACAGTCTGGGGTCATGGTTTCAACAAGTACCATAAGCTGCACACTAAACCAAGCAGAGCTTTATGGGCGAAGGCCAAGGAAGAAACCATTGCTAAAGAAAAGACATAAAAAGGAAAGACTGATCTTTGCCAAAAAGTAGCTTGACAGACCACAATCCTTCTGGGCAAATGTTCTGTGGACAGATGAAACAAAAATAGAGATTTTTGGCAATTCAAAGCAGCCGTTTGTTCACAGACAGCGCAATGAAGCTTATAAGGAAAAGAACACCTTATCAACAGTTAGGCATGGTGGAGGATCCATAATGCTGTGGGGTGGCTTTGCTGCGTCTGGTACTGGAGGCCTTAACTGTATCACAGAAATCATGAAATCTGAGAATTATCAAGATATTTTAGAGCGAAATGTCCTACCCAGTGTAAGAAAACTTGGTTTGAGTCGAAGATCATGGGTCCTCCAGCAAGACAATGACCCAAAGCACACATCCAAAAATACACAGGAATGGTTGAAAAAGAAAAAATGGACTGTTTAAAATTGACCTCAATCCCATTGAAAATCATTGGGGTGAGCTGAAATCTGCCATTGGGAAAAGAACCTGCAAACATTCAAGAGCTTGAACAAACTGCAAAGGAAGAGTGGGAGCAAATTCCAGCTGAGAAGTGCAAGAAGCTTATAGATGGCTACAAGAAACGTTTGGAGGCTGTCAGTAATGCCAAAGGGTGTGCCACCAAGTATTAATTAGGAGTGCCTTTATTGCTGCAAATGCTGGTTATTCTGTTTTTTCTCTGAAATTGCAACATGGAAGTTGAATAACAATGTTTTATTGCTGTATTACTTTGGATCACTAATTAAAAAATCCTGAGGATATAACTTTGGTACATTTCCATTTATTTCTGAAGATATTGTAAAGTCTATGAAAAAAAATGAAGGGGTGCCATTAATGGTGAGTAGCACTGTAGGCTCTTTTATTTATATACTGTACATTATGTGGAAACCATATGGTTGTATTTATTGGGTTGCATGTAGTAGAATAATCGAAGTACAATTATATAGGCTAAATTTCTGAGAAAAATTTGCAAGCTGGAAATCACCTTTACGTATTGCCTAGAAAAATTCTTTCAATGGAACTGGAACCTGCTGATGAAGACCCCTCTATTAACTAATATTTTAGAGTTGAGAAAAAAGATTTGGAGGACCCTGGTGAGAAGCGTGGTCCTGGTCCAGTGGCCATGACACTGCGTACCTCCTACTACCAACGGTATCCTGGGTCGCGTTTTCTGATTCGTAGGCCTCCACAACGTCCCTACATTTTGGCACAACGTAGGCTTGATGTCAAGGGGGCAACTAATCAGAAGAAGGGCCAGAAATGCCATAGGAAGCAGGAGGTTCGCAATGCTCTGGTCTGGTGGCCACAGACCACCGTATTTAAGAAGTGGGTTTTCTAAAACAGACCATGCCTGTAAATCTAACCAACAGTTCTCCAAAAGATAAGGAGATAGGTTATCAAAAAGTCTGGTTAGATATACTCCATCTTTATGATTTTGTTTTTGCACATTTCTTGTTACCTAAAATCTCTTCAGCTTTTTTAATCTTCAACATTTATTAAAATTTTAGATTTTATTGAACTTTGCTTGGGATTAAGGAAAAGGGTGCATCTACCGGAGTCTGGAGATGATCGAAGAGTGACATCTATATACGTCAAACATTACATAAGAGGGTGACTGAAAACCACATCACCGACAGGAAGGTGAAGGTTACGCTGATTCTTGAACCTGAAAATAGCCTGGAGCAGCAGTAAGTGAAAAGCTTTGACATGGTGTCTGATGAATCATCTCTTATAGGAAGGTTCAGATTGAATGATTTCTGCTAATAAACCTAATGTGGTGAATGATTGTAATTACTGTACTGATCAATACGTAATGTTTCATCAGCTATTACCATACACCAATATTAGATGCATGGCTTATCCGACATGCTTACATTGAAAACTTTATCTCTGAAGATTTTTGGCCATTTCAAACCTTTTTAGCAGCTTATCTATGGTATTAGTCCTAGTTTTATTGTACAAGGTAAAATAACCATATGAAAGTCATAACAATGGAAAAGTCAATCAAAGTACATTACATAAAAAGAGCATATAACTTGGCCTCATCTTTCTTCATTGGACAAGTCAGCTATAGACATGAAAGAACTTCTCGGATGAAGACGTTTAGATGTTCAGAATGTTCATCTAGGTTTTACAGTTTTATTACTGCCACTTACCAGTCCTCATTGCAATAAATCAGTTTTACGCCTAAGAGTAGAAAAAAAGTCATTCTGTAAAAAATTGCAGAAAAAAACACAAGCCAAAATGAAAATCTTACTTTTACATTTAATTTAATATAAGAAGATAAAGGTCTCCAGAATTCGCTTTTCAGCTTGTGATAGACGTAAGAATAGCAATCACTCTATAATAAGCAGAGGTCAAAAACACAATAAAAGACCAATCTCTATAAAAAAAAAGCTAAGGCAGGTAAAACAGGATTGAAAATTGACAAAAGAAAGTTGCACATCTCAGATCTCAGATCGTCCTCCCTCTCTCTGCGCAGTGACCACTGCACATGTCACAGAGCATGCCCACAATATTGTCACATAGAAGTGAATGGGACACTTGGCGGTAAATGTTACTGGCAGGTCACTGTTATTTTAAGCACTGTGGCCGACATGGTTATTGGCTGTTAGTTATTATTGGGGTCCTAAGGCTGTCATTATTTTTGGGAATCTGGCTGTCACTCTTGTAGAGGACCTGTAGCTCTCACTATTGCCCTGCAGCAGGCTCTATATAACATTATGGTACCTGATATAGATATACTAAATTAGAAAAAGACTAAAAATAATAGTAAATTGTGGTAAAAGAAAATAAAGTTATTTCCATTTTTATGGTGACGTGATGTGTCTCCAAGCTTATATGGACCTCGGCACTAAAAAATGTTCACTTACCCCGGAAAAATCATTTTAAGGACAGATTTTCCTTTGTGCTTGTCCTCTGTACTTCCAGAAGATGAGGATGGTTGGCATTTTATATTCTACAGAAATATTTATTAAAAATTCCCCACCAAGTTTCTTTTTAAATAATTTGCAATTTTTTACGGTTCTTCAAGCTTTAGACTTGGGTAAATGCTTTCCCTTAACCCGACGACTGGCTGATGACTACTATACGTTTGGAGAACGTTGCTTGGTATAGACAGTGAATTTATGATGTTGTCCTAATACAAGCTCTAAGGAAACCCCTCTGAGTTTGTACTAGAGCGTCCTCCTGCTGAGTTTCCATTAAAAAAGGTTATGGGAATGAATATGACCATAGAGGAGATCATTAACTCATAGAGATACTATTGTCCGGACAAGACAGAATAAATCCCGTTGTATGGAATGGAATGCTATTATTGCCATTTTAGGAACAAACACAGGAAAGGACATTGTGTGAGATGGAAAGTAATGAAAAGTTCCCCTCCTCATATTTTTTTTATTTTTTTTAGCGATTTATGAACTTGTGTTGACTTTTCCAAAATATCCTACTTTCAAAGGAAATCTGTTTTGCTACCTAATCTGAGAGCAGGATATTGTTGGGCCCTGATTCCAGCCATGTGTCACTTACTACTTGCTGTAATTTTGATAAAATCACAGTTTTATCAGCAGGATATTTCTGCCTATGCACAGTGTACACGGATATCTGCCAATCAGTGGTGTGGGCGGGGTTATACAGAGCTCAGCAGACTGGTAGATCTGTAGCAGAGAAAACTTTTTTTTCAAAACTTCAGCACCCAATAAAGTAAGTTATACATCGCTGGAATCCTGGTCTCTGGCCTTACATAATACTGCTCTAAGATTATAAAATATATATTTTATTATGAAAAAAGAAAGGCTGCCAGAAATCACATTTCAGCTTGTCATTGGTGCAGGGATTGCAATCACTAAACTATACATTGAAATCAGGATTATAATGAAAGATAAATCTCTATAATAAAACTAAGGCAGTATCCAAAATGGACAAAAGCAAATTGCACAGCTCAGATCGTCCTCCCTCTCTCTGCGCAGTGACCACTGCACATGTCACAGAGCATGCCCACAATATTCTCACATAGAAGCCAATATATTGTTTCCATAGCTGGGCATTCCTTAGGGCTCCTGCATAGTAATTTAAGATTTTAATGCCAATTTTTGGCATCCTTCAATAATGACCCAATTAGGCCTCCTAACCCCTGCACTCTCTTACATTCCTATATAATCTTAGTATATAGAGGAAATCACTTACTTCAGCGTTATCAGTATTTGCTGGAGAATACTTCACGCTCACGCACAGAACTATTCCTAAACATCGGGTTGTGTAATAGTAAGAAACGTCTGGCCGAAACTTTGAGGTCACTAAAGTGCAGTTCTGTTACTGGGTGTAAATAGAGGAACTCTCAAAATGAGGACAGAAACTACAGGCTGATTTGAGGAAGTTTGTATTCTCCTTGTGGCCTATAGGGTTAACCTATAACACAACCACTGGAGTCTGCCCCCTACAAAACAGCAGGTTATGGGCTGATTTATTGCTCATAATCTGAATCCCAATTATCTAAATTGCAGTCCACAGACAGATGTCCCATTAAACTGCAGGGAATATGAGTTGCCCTAAGCTTGCCGCACAGTCACCATGGTGCGTAGTCTTTTTATGAGACAACATATTTGCAAATCAGTGGAACTTTTTGGTGATAAATCCACGCAAAAGTTAACTTGCGCAAAAGATTTTAAATAATCTGCACCACTCATGGGCGTCATTTTCAGCCTCATGAGACTGACAATAATATTATATCTTAAAAGATTTAATTTTAAAGTAATTCCCCACAACGGGACTCATAAGTGGCCATACATTTCTCATGTACAGTCCCCCTACCTGGTGCCCTTTGTTTGCCTCCCACAGCTTCCTCCACTCAGCTCTGTGTTCCATTCCTCTGGCTTACACTTTCCTCTTCCGCAGCGGTATGAAGAGCGTGGTGATAGTGTAGCGTGGCAGGCGAAGACGTTGTGTTAACAAAGAGTTAATGTGAAGTGTGATATGTGTATGTGGCACCCCAGGGGTCTGGTTCCCACAGTAATAGCAATATTACGTCTGTGAGCAGGTGGGAGGTTTCCTGGTCAGACATCCTATGCATGCCACACCTCCTGCCCAGTCCTGGGAGGGGAAGAACTTCCCCTATATAAAGCTGGGGCTGAGGCAGGGTTAGGGAGAAAGAGCAGAGAACACAGACAGAGACACAGTCTGGTCTGGAGTGGAGCAGCTTTAGGAAAAAGAAAGACCAGGAGCTCAGTGGGAGCAGTGCTAAAAAGAGATCAGGGGCTGGAAGCTGTAGAGCTCGCCCTGATTGAAGAGTTCTTACCGGACCCGGAGTCCGAGGCTGTGGGGACTAATCCTTACCCCGCAGCAGAAACCGCCCGGCAGGGGATTTCAGGTCCTCTGGCCAAGAAACCCGAAGGCACGGTCACACGCAAGGGACCAGCACCGCGACGTGGAGCGGAAGCTACCAAAAGGCCCCGAGTCACCGGCCATACGGGTGAGCACCACACGGTACACTCAGGGATGTGGGCTACTTTTACCAGCCTCTAGCAAGGTAGCCAGAAGAGTACGATTAGTTGGGGAGGCCTACAACTCCGCCTGGCCAGGGGAGATCCCATCTGCTCGCGGACTGACCAGGCCCCGATCGCTAGCCAGTACTCCGGGAGGGTCTACCTTTGCCACCAGTAAAGACCCTGAACTACACCGCACCGTCTCCGAGTGTTTCATCATCCACGTCCGCTGTCCTGAGGCCATACCCCTCCCATTGGGGGTTATACCATCCCCGCTGCACAACCGTATCACCGGCCTCAGCGGTCTGCCCTGCAGCGGCGGTCTCATGACCGCATTCAACGGGTGGCGTAGTCGAACATTCTAACATCTACTGCTAAATACTGCCGCTCAGTTTGACTCCCTGGGCACGGACCGGGTCACCGCCACGAAACTACTACCCCTCTCAGATCCGGCTCCGGGTAGGCCCCCCCGTGCGCAACGCTACTCAGCACAGGCCCAGGGGCGCGTCATGTACATGTTATGATTAAATGTTTGATAAAAGAGTGCTGCATTTTATCCTTATAGCTGGTTTGTGTCTTGGTCCTCCTGGAGATTTTATCCTCAAGGCCGTCTCTGGGAATAGGGGAGATCTGTAAACTATGGGAAACATTACAAGCGATAGGGATATAGTTTTCACCACTTTGGGTAGTATACAATTAACACATTGGGACTAGCCCTCTAGTTGGGAGGGGTTAGATCAGTTAAGAAGGGAAGCACTTCCTAATTTGAGTGGGAGAGGAGTCTAGGAGAGTCAAGATCAGAGTTAAGTGTGTGAGTGGAGTTCTGAGGAAGTGCTAGATAATTACAGTTTCAATGGGTTCTAAGACAGTGGATGCAGCAGATATGCAAGGGTTCTGTCAGTGCAAGTCTCCAAACAGTATGAGCACACATCCGAAGCTTCATGTGGACGCCGGGGCAGTCTTGGGCCTAGGGCCCAGAAGAGGCATTGAGTATCATGTCTCTGTCTTTCCTGTGAGGAAGATGCCAGCAGGGTCACAGTGAAAGGGAAATATGGTGAGCCTCAGGGAAGCTGTTATGTCCTATAGAGGTTCCCTGGTATCAACAGAGGAAGTTGAGGCAGGTCCAGCAGAACGGAGGCAAGGACTAATAGTACACCAGACAAAAGGAACATCACCCAGAGAGGATTCTGTCTTACTCTGTGTGCCGCAACCGCATGTATCTGACTTGCACTGTATAGCCGAACCTGTTGAAGCAGACTTAAGGTCTCCTGTCATGTCTGTAGCTGAAACTGGTCCCAAAGACGGAGAGGTAACAAGGACTCCCGAACTACAAGTGAGTAAAGAAAGAACCCCACAGCACATCACACACCTGTCAGACTCCTATTTACAGAGGGGGTTCAGGGCAAAGAGAACTCAGTTCCGGTCCCACAGCAACCAGCCCTATATCCCCCTTCAATCCTATGGAATAGAAATGGCAGGGGAGGCATGATTTTTACTAACATTTTTTTTCCAGTTTAAGCAAAATAAAATGATATATGGGACACTTTTACCAAGGTTTTCCTGAACAGTGATATTTCCATTAAGCTCTACATTATTAGAAATGAGCAGATCCAAAACAGCTTCTCTTCTTGCCAGGTCTTCGACAAAAGTCCATAAAATTATCTTGCAACAAGCTGAGGAATTTTCTACTCTTTGCATTTGAAGCAAAGCCATGACCCAGCCAAGATCTGGGTAGTTAAAGTCTCCCATGATCACAACTGTACCAGCCTGTGCAGTCCGCGCCATCTGATTTTGCAACCCAATGATATTGGAGGGCCTAGAGTTCAGATGCCTCCATTTTTAAGTCAACCTACAAGGTTTTAACATCTTTACATTCTTCCTTTTCTATTGACATGTTCCAACTCTAATGTCACTCCTAACATACCCATTCTCCTCCTCCTTTCCTATTTATCATGTCTTTCTGAAAGAGAGTAAATCAGGAACATTTACATAAACAGTGCAACCATGTCTAGGCAACGCTAAACTGCTGATGAATTTCCGCACCTTCTTGTTCTACCCCAAACCATGGTTTTAATTCGGAAGTGATGTAACATAAGACCCCTGACAGACGAAAAAAATATAGACAACCATGTATTCGGATACTGCCATTCTGGCAGATATCCAGAAGCAGATAATGGGAAGACAGAGGAATATTCTCCCTGCAGGTGCATGTCAGCAGGACAACATGTCACACCTGAAGTGTAATTGGTGGCCATTATGTTATTGAGGATATTCCTTGTTTTCCTTATAAACTGCATTTCTTCAACCTCTATAGTAATCTCAAGTGCTACTCCATAAGTCTGTACAGCTTCTAGAAGTGCACATAAGTCCTTGTACTTAGTAAGCTGTGCCAATATTATTAGACATGCTCCAGCTTTCATAATACACCATCATAGTTTTAGGGTTTAGTGGACTCCTGTTATAAGTGACGCCAAGTTCCAGTGCTTGACATATGCAGAGCATCATATGATACAGGTTATATAAACCCTTCAGCGCCAATGATTAAACTCTGTATAACATTGGCTACAGACGCGGAGGAATTCTTCAATAAATATCCCTGTGTATAAGGTACTTCACATTCCGGCATTACACATTCTTGGACATTGGTGAAGAAATAAAGCATCAGGCAGCACAATGCAAGAAAAGACCATGTTATAATGGACCAAAAGATAATTGTGTTTTACGTTATAAATGCATTGTGGCTTTTATATTAAAAAAGAGGAATATTGTGATAATGTATTATTGTCCTTTTAGGAGATGTCCACTTTAGACAACCTCTTTTCCTTCAACAAGTACTCTAAAAACTAGTTAAATGCTGGCACCCCTCAAAACCAAGATAAAAGTTGAAAGTTGTGAGTTGTTTAAGTCAGGAGTGGGGAAGTTTTTTTTTCTGCCAGTGGCCATTTGGATATTTCTACCATCATTCGGGGACCAAACAAAATTATCAACTTGAAAATTGCCCTGCTATATTTGGTAAAGCAGTTAATTACCTCACCCATAGTGTGATGTTTAGAGCTGCTTCACTTTGGTGTGGCATTTGATGTTAAGTGATCCTGTTTCTTCAACTGCTTTTCCAAATTTGCGTCGGTCAGGAGCGCAGTCAACTTTGTGATGATAAGTTTTGTAAAGAGCTTGCAGCAGTAAGCTGTACTGAACACAGATGTATATTACACTGCAGGTCTCCTAACAGGGGAAAATCCATCACTGCTCACGTTACATTTATAGAGCTGAAGCAGTGTGAGATCTGCAGTATACATCACATAGGAGACACCGAGACTGCTGTATATACATTACATAGGAAACGCTGGGGCTGAAACATATGCATCACATAGGAGACACGGGGGCTGTAGCATATACATCACATAGGAGGCACTGGGGCTGAAGCATATACATCACATAGGATACACTAGGGCTGGAGCATATACATCACAATGGAGATGCTGGGGCAGGAGTATATACATCACAAATGAGACACTAGGGCTGCAGCATGTTCATCACATAGGAGATTCTTGAGCTGGAATACATGCATCACATTGAAAATCCTTGTGACGCGCCCAGGGGATGGGGACTACTCGGCGCCCGGGCCTTGTTGTTGGTTTTGGGGGATGCCGCGGTGGCCGGCTCCGGGGGCCGTACCCTGGGCCTCTCTTTAAAATGGTGGAAAATTAAATAAAAGTTTGTGACGCCACCTGTGGTGTCTGGTGAGGATCACCAGCACTGCGGCAGCCCACTGAGGCCGGTATTAAGGCAGCTTGCGTGGTATAGCTCCCAACAGGTGGAGCTAGGCCTCAGGGCAGCGGGGATGTAAGGATGCAGGGACAGATGGGACCCAGCCGGCTCAAAGCAAGAACAGGGACAGACACGATAGTCACTTCAGTACCTTTTACTGATGGAAATTCAGGCACATCCCGGAGCACTGTAGGGTGAAGGGTGCATATCAGGATTCTCCCCAGTGAGCGGGTATAGGGCCTCCTGTTTCTTGCCTTTGTGTAGTAAGTTTCTGACCTGCCTGGAGCTAGGCCTAACTTTGTCTCTGTCCTGCACCGGCTGACTTTGTGGTAGGGCCTTCTCTTGGAGTACGCGCTCCCAGCTTGCGGGGCCTCCGTGACTCCTGGCTCTGGTACGTATCAGCTCTTGGGTGATCCTGGGACCTGAAGTCTTCCAGGGGTCTCCGGTTGTCTCTACAGGGAGGTATACGACCTTGTAGACGCGGACCAGGTGTCCGGTATATGTTTTCTGGGGTGAGCTTGTACAGCTCCTCTGCCCCCGATGCTACTCATTCCTCTAGCCTTCGGCCTCGCTCGAGGCCCTCACTAGGCTATACACATTAGCGGCAGCTTGCCGCGCTTCACCACTCTTATGGCGTCGTCACACCTTAAGCTCACGATTCTGAGGTACAACTGAGTCTGGACTGTGCTCCACTGCAGGCTGACCTCTCTCAGGCTTAACTACTGCAGGAACTCTCAACAGACTGAACTGAGCTCGACTCTGTATTCAGATCTGCACTTGCTGAACTCTCCAGAGGAACTAACTGCCTAGCTCCACCTTCCCTATTCATATCCCTAACGGGCTCCCTCTGGTGGTCTGAGGTGGAGGTGTGTGTGTGCTGTGGGGGCCTCTTGTGGAGGAATCCGTTCATGCACCCCCCTAGGATCTGTGGCACTCATGCGCAGCAGGGGCGCCACACTTGAGCTGGAGCATATGTATCACATAGGAGACACTGGGGCTGGAGCATATACATCACAGGAGACAAACGTTCAAAACATAGGCCTTCCTAGTTACGTGTAAGGACAGGCAGCAGTCTGAAAAATCATAGCTCCCGAGACCTATGTCTCAATTGTCAGAGGAGCTGTACCATGAGCACACATACCGGTGAGCTGCAGGAGAAGGCGTGTGACAGGAGACAAAATAAATCTTCTCTTTGATTGACTGTGCACAAAGGTTTTTTTTCTCCAGCCTCAATCTTCCATGCTCAGTCAGCCAATGACAAAATGTACTTCTTGTCATGTCACACCTCTTCTCCAGAAGCTCCTTTGTCAGTAGAGACACAGGTCTCGGTAGCAGTGTTTCCTCAAAATATAGCCTATCCTGACATGTGAATAGGATGGGCTGCCATGTGAATTATGTAATGGGGGCCATTTTATTAGATTCTTGCAGAAAAGGAGACATAGGGTGCTTACAATATTCTTATGAGCAGTCAAAAATGGTATAAATTTGGGGTGTATAAAGTGAACTGTTTGAACACAGGGAGGGCTATCCACAGATTTTTTTCCAAGCTGAATATAAAGAGGATAAAGAACATCCACTCAAGATAAAAGCCAGATCAACCTTGAGTACGCCCATCATACATGCATGGGCAAAAGTATTGAGACACCTCTACATTACACCTACAGGAGCTTTTATTACATTCCATTCTAAATCCATATGCAAAAATATAGTTTTGACTTATTGATAATTTTGATATGTATATGACTAGTGTAAGGGGCATTGTCTCCAAATGAGAAGCAAATGGGGTTATTCGTTCCATTTTAAATTGGGGATTTGAGACAAGTGGCTCTCCATTAGAGATGAGCGTTGTTCTACTCGAACTGTTCGCCAATCTCAAATTCGAGCTGTTTTGGGCGGTGTTCGAGCCGTTCGGCGAACACGAACAATTTGAGAAAAATTCGGCTGTTCGAGGTTATGTTCGATAACTGTTCGTGCACCAAAATCATAACTGGATTTTTTCTCAGTAATGATGAAAATTAATGTTAATACGCAGTTTGAGTGTACAGCGGGGTGGGGGGAGGGGCAGGGGATGGATCTCTGCAGGAACAATGAAGATCTCCATTTTTTTTTCTCTTTCCCGCATTTGCAGTGGGGAGGTGCAATCTGTCAGCCTATCAGCAGCGCACACACGGAGCGAAGTGCTTTTTTTCACACAAGCAAGGGCATGTGTCATAGGCAGTGTATGTCACATGTCCTTGCCCTATAAGACCAAGCCATTTTCCCCGTCGCCACCATTTTCTCACTGCTGCAGCTGCGTGTTAGACGGCACCGCTGTTGCTGTGTGCGCTATACCTTGTTAATTTCAAGCCAATTTTCACACAAATATACAGATAGCTTGGGAGTAGGGAATAGTTGTGATTGCAGTCCTTTTAAGGACTAGGTTACAGCATTTCCTACGACTTTTATCAGGCAGGTCTGTGCTCTTAAATAGATAGATTGTGGGAGTAAAGACTAATTGTAATTGGAGTCCTTTTCAGGACTAGGTTACATCAGTTCCTATCAGTTTTTGCCAGGCAGGTCTGTGCCAGTGCTGTGCAAGTTTTTTTCACAGCATTTGGCTGAATCTAGCAAAGCTAATCCTTTTTGGCCTATTGCAGAGTGTGTTAGTCAGTGGAGTAGCCTATCTGTGTTGCAAGATATACCACCTGTGTATAGAATACCAATTTTTTTACTGCACCTAGTGAAGTAAAATCTTTTGGGCATAGCATCATTCTATTAGTCCATCTATACTGACCTCCATGAGGTTGCAAACTGAATCTAATTTTTTTCTGCATCTAGCTCTGAAAAAATATTTGGCTTTCTAGCAGTGTGTCGGACTTTCTCTATTAGTCCATCTATACTGACCTCCATCAGGTTGCAAATTCAAAATAATTTTTATCTGCATCTACAGTACCTCTGAAAAAATATTTGGGCTTCTAGCTGTGTGTGGGACTTGTTGTATTAGTCCATCTATACTGACCTCCATCAGGTTGCAAACTGAATATATTTTTTTCTGCATCTACCTCTGAAAAAATATTGGGCTTCTAGCTGTGTGTGGGACTTGTATTAGTCCATCTATACTGACCTCCATCAGGTTGCAAATTGAATATAATTTTTTTCTGCATCTAACCCAGCCAATAGTTTTGGCCTAATACCACAGTTTGGCCACTCAGCTCTGCTCGGTTACCATCCATTGTTTTTTTGTGCAAACAACTCCAGAGTTGTGAATTAGTTAACCACCAAAATGAGTGGAAAAAGGCCTGCTGCTGGTGGAAAGGGGAATAGGCGTGTTGGGAAGGGGAAAAAAGGTTGTGTCCGTGGGGTAGGTGTTAAAGCAACAGTAACATCTGCAGAAGAAAGACCATCTTCCAGCCAAACTAAAATGTCTACTTCTTTTAGCGGACAATGTGATAAGATCCCTTTCTTACGGCCACGCCAATCGCTACAAATTCCAGATGAGGCACAAAAACAGCAGGTGCTTCAACGGATATCAAGTGCTCCTTTAAGTGGGCTCTCCTCCACATCAACATCACAAATACTCCAGTCCTCAAAGGTGTCACCCAAATCGCACTTGCTTCCTCACAGCTCCCAAATCTCCAGCTGCCCGTCTGAGTATGAGGTAGAACAGATGGTTGAGTCTGCAGAGCTGTTTACTCATACTATAGCCTGGGAATCAGAGGTCGACTCCAGCGCTTCTGTGAATCCAGACAAGGAAATTATCTGCACTGATGCCCAGAATCTTTATGAGTCGGATCCAGGACCAGACGCAGAAGGTTCTGACCATAATGTAGACCCTCATTCCCAAACTGTAACTCCTGTTGGTGGAGACAATGAGGAAGACGATGATAAGACTCAAATACCTGATTGGAGCGACAACTTTAGTTTTTTGTCAGAGCAGGAACAGGTTGGCTCTGAGGACGACGGGTGTGATAACACACAGGGTGATGATGATGAGGTTGGAGATCCCACTTACTGTCAACCCACAGTCAGCCAAGAGATGAGGTCAGCAGAGGAGGTGGAGGAAGATGCTAGTGACGACGAGGTCAGGTTTTGCCTTCCTGGACAGAGACGTAGTACTGGAAGCACGTCAACAACTGCATCCTCAAACACAACTCTGCCTCTCACCACAAGTCGTGGTGGCTCTTCAGGTCGCATGGGTGCTAAGCCTTGCATAGCCTGGGCATTTTTTCAGATCGATAAAGATGACCCAACTCGTGTTATCTGTAACATTTGTCAGCAAAAGCTAAGTAGAGGCCAAAAAATACATAGTTTGAGTACTTCATGCATGAACCGGCACATGGACATGAAGCATAAGTTGCAGTGGGAAGCTCAGTGTGCTACAATGCGGCCTAGCCGGCCGGGCCAACCTCCGTCTGCCATATCTTGTGCATCCGCGGCCTCTTCATCCTCTGTGACTGGGGGGACAGCAGTCACACCTGTTTTGGGGCGCAGACCTGCCACCTCTTTACCCGCAACAGCCAGCGTGATTGGCAGGTCATCATTTTCTTTGGAGGTGGTAACACCAGCTGGTGTTGAGTGCTGTCCGACATCGATAGCACCACCTTTGGATCAAGGCAACCTAACATGTCCGCCTGCATCTTCCTCACAGACCGGCAGTTTGCCGGGGACACCCTTATCAACCCCGTCTAAGCACAATAGCCAGCCCTCGGTCCCTCAGATGTGGACAAGTAAAAGACCATTTCCTCCTAGCCATGAGAAAGCTAAGAGGTTGAATTTCACCATCTGCAAGCTCTTGGCTACAGAAATGCTGCCTTTCCGCCTGGTGGACACAGAGGATTTTCGAGACCTTATGTCCGTCGCAGTGCCCCAGTACCAGATGCCCAGTCGGCACTACTTCTCAAAGAAAGGTGTGCCTGCGCTCCACCAGCAGGTCGCACACAACATCACCGCTTCTTTGAGAAACTCTGTGTGTGACAGGGTGCATTTCACCACAGACACTTGGACGAGTAGGCATGGACAGGGGCGTTACATGTCGCTGACTGGGCACTGGGTAACTATGGTGACAGCAGGACAAGGGGCTGCTGTCCAAGTCTTGCCGTCCCCACGAGTTGTGCGTCAATCCTCTTTATGTCAAAGTTCCTCCACTGCTTCTGCCTCCTCAACCTCCTCTCGGTCTTCCACCTGCACCCAAAGCCTGTCTGGTCATGCCACAAGCTTTCTAACTGCGCAGAAGGGATCCTGCACACCTCCTTACTATGCTGGCAGTAGGGCTCAACGTCATCAGGCGGTTTTTACTTTGAAATGTCTGGGAAATGTGAGTCACACAGCTGAGGAGTTGTGGTCAGCTCTGGAGAACCAATTTCATGAATGGTTGTCTCCACTGGACCTGAAACCAGGGAAGGCCGTGTGCGACAATGCTGCAAACCTGGGTGCGGCCCTTCGCCGGGGCAATGTCACACACGTGCCTTGTATGGCTCACGTGTTGAACCTGGTTGTCCAGCAATTTTTAGCCCACTATCCCAGACTAGATGGCCTTCTGCAGAGGGCACGGTCGCTGTGTGCTCACTTCCGCCGTTCGCATCCCGCAGCTCAGCGACTTACATCTCTACAGAAGTCGTTGGGCCTGCCACTTCACCGGCTAAAATGCGATGTGCCTACCCGGTGGAATTCAACTCTGCACATGTTGCAGCGACTGTGGCAGCACCGACAAGCCCTGGTGCAATACGTTCTGACGTATAGCCTGGGCCAACGAGATTCAGAGGTGGGGCAAATCACGCTGGAGGAGTGGTCTCAGATCAGGGACCTATGCACCCTTCTGCACAGTTTTGAAATGGCGACGAAGATGTTTAGTGCTGACGATGCCATTATCAGCATGACTATTCCGGTGATTTACATGCTGGAGCACATGTTAAACAGAATTCGGAGTCAGGTGGTGGCACAAGAGGAGGTGGAGGAAGTAGAGGAGGAGGAGTTGTATGCGGAAGGGCTAACATCTGCAAGGTCCAGACGGTCGGCAGCACCAAGGCGGCAGGCATGTGAGGGTGGGGGAGATGGTTTTACCAGGGCGCATGGTAGCAGCCAAACTAGTGAGGAAGGTGCAGGAGCCCAGGAAGAAGTGGAGGACGAACTGATGGAAGACTCATCAGATGAGGGAGACCTTGATCACATTTCTGTTGTGCAAGGTTGGGGGGAGAGGACAGAGGAAGGAAGCATGATTGTTACCTCGCCACCAACACAACAGGGACTTGGTGCTCCTGGATGCGCAACACACATGAGTGCCTTCTTGCTGCACTACCTGCAACATGACCCTCGAATTGTGAGAATTAGAAATAATCCTGACTACTGGGTTGCCACACTGTTAGATCCCCGGTACAAAAGTAAATTTGCAGAAATTATTCCTGCCATAGAAAGGGATGCACGCATGCAGGAGTATCAGCAGAGACTGTTGCAGAATCTTACATGTGCTTTTCCACAAAATACCAGTGGTGCACGTAGTGAATCTCACAGTTCCAACTTGCCAACCGTGGGACCGTCAAGTGTTCAGCACTCAAACCGTAACAGAACCACAGTATCTGCTGGTAACATCAATTTTGCGGAATCATTTCACCACTTTTTTAGCCCATCCTTTGCAAGGCCACAGGAGACAAGAAGTCTGACACATAGTCAACGCCTAGAGACGATGGTACAGGAGTATCTCCAAGTAAACATTGAAGCCACGACTGTGTCACTGGACCCTTGCTCTTTTTGGGCTTCCAATCTGGATAAATGGCCGGAGCTAGCCACTTACGCCTTGGAGATCTTGTCATGCCCCGCAGCCAGCGTTCTGTCTGAACGTGTGTTCAGCGCTGCTGGTGGTGTGCTGACAGATAAGCGCACGCGGCTCTCCACTGATAATGTAGACAGACTCACGTTCATAAAGATGAACAAATCATGGATCCGAAACGACTTTTCTACCCCTGTGTCATCCTGGGGAGAGTAAAAGCTTGATGATTGGTTAAAATCACCCTACCAACCGTTTTAAGCTTTCAAATTACTAATCATGTTTATCTGTATCTTGACTGGAAAATAATTTGGGCTTTGTAGCAGTGTGCAGCACTGATCCTATTAGGCCATCTATAATAAGCTCCACCAGATTTAAAATTAAAAATAATTTTTAGCTGCATTTAGCCCGGAAAATAATTTTGGGGCTCCGAGATGCGCAAGACACATAAGTGCCTTCTTGCTGCACTACCTGCAGCATGACCCTCATATTGTCAGAATTCGAAGTAATCATGACTACTGGGTTGCCACACTCTTAGATCCCCCAAACTTTTCGATCAACCTTTTCATTTTAATAAAGACCAAAAAAATGGTCATTTTTGAAATTATAAGCATTAGCAGGTTGTTAGAAACTGAAATCAAACAGTTTTCAACTCAAAACTTTATTGTAGCTGATGTTACATTTTCACATAGGACCCCTTGTTCGAAAGGAGCTTCTGAACTCTCTCGTCCATTGAATTTGTCAGGTTTTGGATGGTTTCTGCTTCAATTGTTTTGCATGAGGACAGAATACCCTCCCAGAGCTGTTGCTTAGATGTGAACTGCCTCCCGCCATCATAGACACTCCTTTTAATGATGCTCCAAAGGTTCTGAATGGGGTAGAGGTCAGGGGAGCATGGGGGTCACACCATAAGTTTGTCCCCTTTTATGCCCATATCAGCCAGAGATGCAGATGTTTTATGTGCAGCATGAGATGGTGCATTATCATGCAGAAAAATGATCTTGCTGTGAAATACACGGTTCTTCTTCTTGAACCATGGCAGGAAGTGCTGTTTGAGAAAATCCACATACATTATGGAGTTCATCTTTAGCGCCTTCAGGGATCCTAAAGGGGCCGACAATCTCTCTCCCCATGATTCCAGCCCAAAACATTACTCCACCTCCTCCTTGTTGGCGCTGTAGCCGTGTTTGCGTGGGGTGTCCATCAACCAGCCATCCTCCACTCCATCCATCTGGACCATCGAGCGCTGCACGGCACTCATCCGTGAACAAAACAGTTTTGAAATCAGTCTTCATGTAATGTTTGGCCCACTGGAGCCGTTTCTGCTTGTGTGAAGTGGATAGAGGAGGTCGACAGGATGGCGTATGCACAGCTGCAAACCTCTGAAGGACCCTGCATCTTGTTGTTCGGGGGACGTTGGAGGCACCAGCAGCTTCAAAAACTTGTCTGCTGCTATGACAAGGCTTTGTTGCCGCTGCTCTTTTAACCTGACGTAATTGCCTGTAGGAAAGAGTCCTCAATTTGCCCTTATCAGCACGCACACGTGTGTACTGTGAATCAGCTACATACTTCTTGATTGCCAAGACACTTCATCCTGATCATCGCACAATGTTGATTGTAGTCATGCCTTGACCTAAACACTCCACAATTTGTTGCTTCTCAGCAGCCGACACATCCTTTTTCTTTCCCATTTTGGCAGAAAATGTAGGCTGCTTAATAATGTGAGAGAGCCTTCTTAAGTAGTCTTGCCTTTCATTGGACACACCTGCCAAACTAATTAGCACAGGTGTCTGCAATTGCTTACAGTGATATAAAGAGCCCTGACACACATCACCATCAATGAGTTTAACTGACAAACAAACAAATTCTTCCCTTATCACTCCTAAACACTTTTTGCATAATAATTTGGAACGCAGTGTACATGTGCTTTTCCACAAAACACCAGTGGTTCACGTAGTGAATCTTACAGTTCTAACTTGCCAACCGTGGTCTGTATGGAGTTGTTCAATAAAGGGCCCAAAATTAAGATAACATAGATGGGAGAGGTCTCTATGAATAGGAATTCCTAAGTATTTGATACCCTGTGAGGGCCAGGCAAAGGGAAAGTTGGACTGGATGGAATCCTATATGGATTTGGGGAGGGAGACATCGAGGGCCTCAGACTTCGCTGCATTGATTTTAAAATTTTACCATGTAACAAAGTGATCTATTTCAGCCATAACAGCATGGATGGATATATGTGATTGAGTGATATATACTAGGACATCATCAGCAAATAGAGAGCACTTGTACTCGGTGCCTCCCACCTCAATCCACCTAATATTGGGGTTATGGCGAATTGATGAGAGCAGGTGCTCCGTCACTAGGATGTATAAGAGAGGGGACAGAGGACATCCCTGCCTTGTCCCATTGGTGATTGTGAAAGGTGATGAAAATGTTCTGACGCACCCCCTGGGCCTTGGGACACCCGGAGCCGGACCCTTTTTGGTGGATGCTGGTGGTTGTAGTCTTCGTGGCGGCGACCCGGTTCCGTGGCTCAGGGTGGTCAAACCAGTGGCGGAACTATTTATGTGGTTTTGATGTTTAAATGTCCGACTACGCCACCCGTGGATTGCGGTCAGAGTGAACCGCCGCTACAGGGCAGACCGCTGAGGCTGGTGTTGTGGGTGCAGCAGAGCGTAGCATAACTCCCCACGGGAGGAGTATAGCCTCAGGGCAGTGTATGCGGAGGATGGGGGTGATGGTGCAGGGCAGCAGCAGTAACGACACGGAGTCAGTGATGCAGTCCAGGGCCTTTACTCACAGTTCTTATTATCCAGACCACGTCTGCAGGTAACGGCTGCCACGTCGTACTGTGCTCACCAGGTGAGGGGCTCAGACAACTCCCAGATAACTTTGGAGCACTTCACAGGACCCCCTTTGTGTGTCCTTTGTCTGGCCTTTCTTACCAACACTTCTGTCCGGCTGCCTCGGGCCTCCTCTTGGTAAACTTGGCGCCAGTTTCCCTGACCCTATGTGGTGCCTTCCTAGCGGGTGTAGCGAGGGGCTGCGCCACATAAAATGTCAGAGCCTCCGGTTTCTAGCTGAGGGTCGTTTCCTGCCTCCACTAGTTCGGGGACCGGTCTCCCCCTTTGGCCTGACCCCTCCACGCAGGTGGATTCGGGCGTGCGGTGGCGACTCGCCCGTCCGCACCCCTGGGATCCCTTCATTCCTCGTTCCTGGAGCCTTCTCCGCTCCTCTTCCTTCCTTCTCCCTCTTCCAGGCCTGGGCCTCTGTTACTAGGCCCGCCTCCGGAGCAGAGCTCATGCAGAGCCCCTGCTCCCTGCCACTTCTGCTCAGACTTCTCTGCACTGAACTAAGATGGTGCCCACCTTTTATACTCCCTTCTCAATGCACCCAGGAACTGCTTCCTCCCTGCTCCTGCACTACAGGGTTCCCCTTCCTCAGTGTTCCCTCCCCCCACTCCAGCCAGGGACAGGGACTGTCGTGCCCATCTTAGGGGCATATTGGTCGCCCTGCCCCACGGCAATGTGGTGTAATGCATGCAGGTGTCGGGTCCTGATCCACACTCCATCCTTACCTGAGAGTGAGATATCACACCTCTGGGTGAGGTGCAATACGTCTGTAGCAACCGAGCCCTCAGGGTGCTACAGTTCCATTTATCTTCAGCCTAGGTGACGTATTGCGATACAGGGCCGTGATTTTGGCTATAAAAGGGTCCCCTAGACCCCTACCCCAAGCTTTTTAAGAGAATCATATATGGCGTGCCAGGAGACTCTATGGAATGCTTTCTCAGCATCCAACGAGAGTATCTAATTACAAATTTTTAACTGCATCTAGCCCAGGAAATACTTTGTGCCTAGTAGCAGTGTCTGCTAGTCAGCGGATTATCCCGGCTGTTAAGCAAGCTACACCACCTGTAGTTTAGACACTTAATTTTTTCAAAGGAAATGCTTCGGGACCATGGGATACTCAGTGAAGAGCATCAGGAGGCACCCCAAGGCATAGGGGCTGGGACTGGCAGTAGGATGCCTTGCGGTGGACAGCCGAGCTCGATCCTTATAAAAGCTTTTTAACGGCAGCAGCTTTAGTGGACGCTACTGGAGCTGGAATTACGCGGCTGCTGGCATGAGACTTGCCCTCCAATAGATCCTTGTAAATGGATTTAAAGTGTATTCATTCAAATTAGAGAGACAATTTAAATTAAAAAGCTTAGAGCTGCCTCCACCACAGGGGGGCTCGCTCGACCCACCAGTGGACAGGCACCAGTATTGGGAGAGGGGGGCTGGCCGTCAGGGTTCACCGCGGCTCTGGCACAAACCCGGCGACACGGAGGTGGCACGGGGAGGAGCGGACTGGCCGTGTCGGCTTCTCACTTTTTGGATTTTAGAAGGGCATGACATGCCTATATCTGTGTCTCCCCCTCCTTTTTCTCCTCCACCTCTTTTATTTTCGCATGACTATATGAACTTGTTGTAGCTCCGGCGTCCCTGCCCTCTGCTAGGCAGGGACGCTGTTCCCCTCACCTCCCTGCTCCGTGCCCGGCGTCTTCCTCCCGCTCTGCTGGCAGCGCGCGCTCCTTCCCGGCCACTGTGCTTAGGTCGCGCGCGCGCGCTCTCCCTCCCTCTTAAAGGGGCCGCGCGCGCCGTCCTAAGGAGTCCCCGGCCAATGGCCGGAGGACTTCACCATATATAAGGCACCTCCTCCAAAATGGAGGTGCCCGAGCATTGTTGTTGCACTGTTCACTACTCTGCTTCAGCCCTCAGGTCCCGTTGCCAGTTACCTGCCAGATACCTGCCAGATTCCTGCCAGCTTGCTGTCTTATTCCTGCCTGATTATCTGCTACCTGCCTGCTAGTCTGAGGTCCTGTCAGTCTGTCTAAGGACCAGCCTGCCCGCTCACCTGGGAGCGCACATCAGCCACCTGCCTGCTTGCCTGAGGTCCGACGGTCTGCCTTCCAACTCCTGTCAGTCTGTCTATGGACCAGCTTGCCTGCTCACCTGGGAGCACACATCTGCTACCTGCCTGCTAGCCTACCTGGAGGCTCCGCCGTCACGTGCTGTGACCACCTGCCTGTCCAGTGACTCCTGCCCGCTCACCTGGGAGCGCTCATCTGCTGCCTGTCTGCTAGCCTACCTGGAGGCTCTGCCGTCACGTGCTGTGACCACCCGCCTGTCCAGAGACTTCTGCCCGCTCACCTGGGAGCGCTCATCTGCCGCCTGTCTGTTGGTCTTCCTGGAGGCTCCGCCGTCACATGCTGTGACCACCCGTTCATCCAGAGACTCTCGCCTGCTCACCTGGGAGCTCACGTCTATCATCAGCCGCCACAGGTCGTACCAACCCTTTACCTAGAGACTGCCCCGGTCACTTGCCGTGACCATCTGCCCGTTCATCCAGAGACTGCCCCGGTCACTTGCCGTGACCATCTGCCCGTTCATCCAGAGACTGCCCCGGTCACTTGCCGTGACCATCTGCCCGTTCATCCAGAGACTGCCCCGGTCACTTGCCGTGACCTCCAGCCCGTTCACTCAGAGACTGTCCCGGTCACCTGCTGTGACTTCCTGCCCGTCTTCCCTGGTCGCCACCCGCTCCCTTACAAGGACCGCCCCCTTGTATAGTAGCTCAGAGGTTCCGCCTCCCAGACCCGTTACACTTGTCACTTTTCCATGTGTTAGTTATGTCTTCTGAGCAGTTTGTCAGCTTTTGGACACCTTTGAAGGTGTTTTCTATGTGTTTCTATGTGTTTTTGTTTGCCTGCCATTGGTTTTAACGGTGTTCGAAGGTGTTCGACGAACCGAACCGAACTCGAACACTACGGGGGTGGCTCAACACTACTCTCCATATTGAAGATGCTGCCTCAGTATATCATGGGGCCATTGTTCCCTCTGCTAACATACACTCTGTAACTCACAGTTGCCTGCCTAATGATTTAATATGGTAGCTGACTGTGATTTTAAGGCACAATCTTGAGCCATCTATTATACGACTATCCCTTTTTGCCCTGAAGGAAATCCAGTTTCACAGGCGAGTTTGTGATTCTATATGTTTATTACTATGCATCAGTTTATACTTAGCCTATATATAAGCAGGTTAGTTGGATGCAACAGCGCAGACAATGAGGAGATACCGGTTCTTCACCAACACTATTTATGTAACAAACACAAAAAGGAAAATCTAATTATGTATTTACAAGTAAGCACTATATGGCGGGTTACAGTAATAGGGTCAATATAGTATATTATTACACAGCAATACGACTAAATACAATCTATTTAATGTTTTATTACATACACTGTTCTTGTTATCTAGCAGTTAAACCACTGTTCGCGCCTTTATGTCGCAACTGCACGGGCGCCACTCTCACTACTAAGCCGGTCCTCATCGTAGTGTCTATAAACACGTCTGATCGTTACACTGGCCCTAGTTGGGGTCACCGGTATTTCCCACTAGGCCGCAAGTCCTTGATATGCGAGTCACTGGGTACACAGAGTGCTTGCCGCACTGGCCGTCTCGGTTCCCTGAAGCACGGCCCCAACCCACACCCTGTACCGTACATCTACGCTGGAAGTAATGGCCCACAGGAACGGTCCTCTGCTACAGCCAGATTGTCTCCCGAGCCTGGTTCGGATCTGGTCACAGTCTTCTATTGGCGCAGGGTGTGAATCTGCTACTGGCACGGGGTGCGAATCTTCTACTGCCACTGCTTCCAGTCACGGATATTTCCATCAGCTCAGGTCACAGATCTTCCTCTCAGCTCAGGCCTTCTCTGACATCTGATCACTACTGGGCTCTTCTGTGGCAATGGTGGCTGTAAGCCCACCTAGCAGAAATAAGGTGACTGCGTATTTTATCAGGGTTGTCTTCAGTTGCTGTTTCTTTGCAGTCCACCATCATCTTGCTCCTTCAAATGCAATCGTCCATTCAAACTCCTTGGATTTCTACAACTTGCATCTACTGTTCCTCAGACCTGTTGATTTACGCACTGTTTGCTGTATTACGAACTGTTATTTAGAGGCTATTCACGTTACGCTGTGATGGCAGAGTACTACCAAGGAATGATGATAACAGGTATGTACAGTGCCTTGTGAAAGTATTTGCCCCCCTTGAACTTTTCTACCTTTTGCCACATTTCTGGCTTCAAACATAAAGATATAAAATTCCAATTTTTTTGAGAAGAATCAACAACAAGTGGGACACAATCGTGAAGTGAAAGGGTTTGGGACAGGTCCCTCAAGCTACCAAGTATTCTACCCTGCGAGATGGACATCCTGTCGGGGAACCTCACCAGAAGAGACTTGAATTCTGGGGTTGCTTATTATATTGTGCATATCTATTTATTATGTATAATGTTTTATATGTAACGTTTAAGCAAAGTGCCTCCCATAAAGGGAAGAGTTATTGTAATGTTGTTATAAAAAGTTCTTCAGTCCGGGAATACTGAGCTTTGCTAAGGGGGAATGTGGCGCCCTGCTGCGCATTAGTGACACAGATCCTAGAGGGGTGCATTGAAGGATTCCTCCACAAGAGGCCCTCGTAGCATTCACACACCTCCACCTTCCAGCTCAGACCACCAGAGAGAGCCCGTTAGGGATATAAATAGGGAAGGTGGAGCTAGGCAGTTAGTCTAAGTCTGGAGTCCACAGAGAGTGAGGTCTGTGAGAAAGTCAGCCCAGCCCAGACTCAGGGAGCTCAGGTTAGTGAGCCCAAGGCGTGCCGACGCCGTAAGGGCGGTGAAGAGTAGCGAGGACTACTGCCAGTGTGAAGCCTAGTGAGGGCCCCGAGTGTGGCCGAAGGATAGTGGAGTAAGCAAGCTACATAGGGGGCAGAGGAGCTTAGTCAGCTCACCCCAAGACCATATACCGGACACCGGGTCCGCGTCTGCAGGGATCTCTATGACAAGCAGAAACTACCGGAACCCCTGGCGAACTACATGTCCCAGGAACACCAAAAGCTGACTGATATACCAGGGTCAGGAGTCACTGAGGCCCAAGAGACCAGGGAGGGTGATCTCCAACAAAAGGCCCTACCACCAGGTCATCCGGTGCAAGACAGAGACCAAGTTAGGCCTAGCTCCAGGCAGGTCATAAATAGTGTTGAGCCACCCCCGTAGTGTTCGAGTTCGGTTCGGTTCGTCGAACACCCGTGTGTTCGCCGAACTGTTCGTCGAACTGTTCGTCGAACACCTTCGAACACCGTTAAAACCAATGGCAGGCAAACAAAAACACATAGAAACACATAGAAAACACCTTCAAAGGTGTCCAAAAGCTGACAAACTGCTCAGAAGACACAACTAACACATGGAAAAGTGACAAGTACATATAGTCATGAGAAAAGAAAAGAGGTGGAGGAGTAAAAGGAGGGGGAGACACAGATATAGGCATGTCATGCCCTTCTAAAATCCAAAAAGTGAGAAGCCGACACGTTCAGTCCGCTCCTGCCCGTGCCACCTCCGTGTCGCCGGGTTTGTGCCAGAGGCGCGGTGAACCCTGACGGCCAGCCCCCCTCTCCCAATACTGGTGCCTGTCCGCTGGTGGGTCGAGCGAGCCCCCCTGTGGTGGAGGCAGCTCTAAGTTTTTTAATTTAAATTGTCTCTCTAATTTGAATGAATACACTTTAAATCCATTTACAAGGATCTATTGGAGGGCAAGTCTCATGCCAGCAGCCGCGTAATTCCAGCTCCAGTAGCGTCCACTAAAGCTGCTGCAGTTAAAAAGCTTTTATAAGGATCGAGCTCGGCTGTCCACCACAAGGCATCCTACTGCAAGTCCCAGCCCCTATGCCTTGGGGTGCCTCCTGATGCTCTTCACTGAGTATCCCGTGGTCCTGAAGCATTTCCTTTGAAAAAATTAAGTGTCCAAACTACAGGTGGTGTAGCTTGCTTAACAGCCGGGATAATCCGCTGACTAGCAGACACTGCTACTAGGCACAAAGTATTTCCTGGGCTAGATGCAGTTAAAAATTTGTAAGTAGATACTCTCGTTGGATGCTGAGAAAGCATTCCATAGAGTCTCCTGGCACGCCATATATGATTCTCTTAAAAAGCTTGGGGTAGGGGTCTAGGGGACCCTTTTATAGCCAAAATCACGGCCCTGTATCACAATACGTCACCTAGGCTGAAGATAAATGGAACTGTAGCACCCTGAGGGCTCGGTTGCTACAGATGTATTGCACCTCAACCAGAGGTGTGATATCTCACTCTCAGGTAAGGATGGAGTGTGGATCAGGACCCGACACCTGCATGCATTACACCACATTGCCGTGGGGCAGGGCGACCAATATGCCCCTGAGATGGGCACGACAGTCCCTGTCCCTGGCTGGAGTGGGGGGAGGGAACACTGAGGAAGGGGAACCCTGTAGTGCAGGAGCAGGGAGGAAGCAGTTCCTGGGTGCATTGAGAAGGGAGTATAAAAGGTGGGCACCATCTTAGTTCAGTGCAGAGAAGTCTGAGCAGAAGTGGCAGGGAGCAGGGGCTCTGCATGAGCTCTGCTCCGGAGGCGGGCCTAGTAACAGAGGCCCAGGCCTGCAAGAGGGAGAAGGAAGGAAGAGGAGCGGAGAAGGCTCCAGGAACGAGGAATGAAGGGATCCCAGGGGTGCGGACGGGCGAGTCGCCACCGCACGCCCGAATCCACCTGCGTGGAGGGGTCAGGCCAAAGGGGGAGACCGGTCCCCGAACTAGTGGAGGCAGGAAACGACCCTCAGCTAGAAACCTGGAGGCTCTGACATTTTATGTGGCGCAGCCCCTCGCTACACCCGCTAGGAAGGCACCACATAGGGTCAGGGAAACTGGCGCCAAGTTTACCAAGAGGAGGCCCGAGGCAGCCGGACAGAAGTGTTGGTAAGAAAGGCCAGACAAAGGACACACAAAGGGGGTCCTGTGAAGCGCTCCAAAGTTATCTGGGAGTTGTCTGAGCCCCTCACCTGGTGAGCACAGTACGACGTGGGCAGCCGTTACCTGCAGACGTGGTCTGGATAATAAGAACTGTGAGTAAAGGCCCTGAACTGCATCACTGACTCCGTGTCGTTACTGCTGCTGCCCTGCACCATCACCCCCATCCTCCGCATACACTGCCCTGAGGCTATACTCCTCCCGTGGGGAGTTATGCTACGCTCTGCTGCACCCACAACACCAGCCTCAGCGGTCTGCCCTGTAGCGGCGGTTCACTCTGACCGCAATCCACGGGTGGCGTAGTCGGACATTTAAACATCAAAACCACATAAATAGTTCCGCCACTGGTTTGACCACCCTGAGCCACGGAACCGGGTCGCCGCCACGAAGACTACAACCACCAGCATCCACCAAAAAGGGTCCGGCTCCGGGTGTCCCAAGGCCCAGGGGGTGCGTCAGAACATTTTCATCACCTTTCACAATCACCAATGGGACAAGGCAGGGATGTCCTCTGTCCCCTCTCTTATACATCCTAGTGACGGAGCACCTGCTCTCATCAATTCGCCATAACCCCAATATTAGGTGGATTGAGGTGGGAGGCACCGAGTACAAGTGCTCTCTATTTGCTGATGATGTCCTAGTATATATCACTCAATCACATATATCCATCCATGCTGTTATGGCTGAAATAGATCACTTTGTTACATGGTCAAATTTTAAAATCAATGCAGCGAAGTCTGAGGCCCTCGATGTCTCCCTCCCCAAATCCATATAGGATTCCATCCAGTCCAACTTTCCCTTTGCCTGGCCCTCACAGGGTATCAAATACTTAGGAATTCCTATTCATAGAAACCTCTCCCATCTATGTTATCTTAATTTTCGGCCCTTTATTGAACAACTCCATACAGACCACGGTTGGCAAGTTAGAACGGTAAGATTCACTACGTGAACCACTGGTGTTTTGTGGAAAAGCACATGTACACTGCGTTCCAAATTATTATGCAAAAAGTGTTTAGGAGTGATAAGGGAAGAATTTGTTTTGTTTGTCAGTTAAACTCATTGATGGTGATGTGTGTCAGGGCTCTTTATATCACTGTAAGCAATTGCAGACACCTGTGCTAATTAGTTTGGCAGGTGTGTCCAATGAAAGGCAAGACTACTTAAGAAGGCTCTCTCACATTATTAAGCAGCCTACATTTTCTGCCAAAATGGGAAAGAAAAAGGATGTGTCGGCTGCTGAGAAGCAACAAATTGTGGAGTGTTTAGGTCAAGGCATGACTACAATCAACATTGTGCGATGATCAGGATGAAGTGTCTTGGCAATCAAGAAGTATGTAGCTGATTCACAGTACACACGTGTGCGTGCTGATAAGGGCAAATTGAGGACTCTTTCCTACAGGCAATTACGTCAGGTTGAAAGAGCAGCGGCAAAAAAGCCTTGTCATAGCAGCAGACAAGTTTTTGAAGCTGCTTGTGCCTCCAACGTCCCACGAACAACAAGATGCAGGGTCCTTCAGAGGTTTGCAGCTGTGCATACGCCATCCTGTCGACCTCCTCTATCCACTTCACACAAGCAGAAAAGGCTCCAGTGGGCCAAACATTACATGAAGACTGATTTCAAAACTGTTTTGTTCACGGATGAGTGCCGTGCAGCGCTCGATGGTCCAGATGGATGGAGTGGAGGATGGCTGGTTGATGGACACCCCACGCAAACACGGCTACAGCGCCAACAAGGAGGAGGTGGAGTAATGTTTTGGGCTGGAATCATGGGGAGAGAGATTGTCGGCCCCTTTAGGATCCCTGAAGGCGCTAAAGATGAACTCCATAATGTATGTGGATTTTCTCAAACAGCACTTCCTGCCATGGTTCAAGAAGAAGAACCGTGTATTTCACAGCAAGATCATTTTTCTGCATGATAATGCACCATCTCATGCTGCACATAAAACATCTGCATCTCTGGCTGATATGGGCATAAAAGGGGACAAACTTATGGTGTGACCCCCATGCTCCCCTGACCTCTAACCCATTCAGAACCTTTGGAGCATCATTAAAAGGAGTGTCTATGATGGCGGGAGGCAGTTCACATCTAAGCAACAGCTCTGGGAGGGTATTCTGTCCTCATGCAAAACAATTGAAGCAGAAACCATCCAAAACCTGACAAATTCAATGGACGAGAGAGTTCAGAAGCTCCTTTCGAACAAGGGGTCCTATGTGAAAATGTAACATCACCTAGAATAAAGTTTTGAGTTGAAAACTGTTTGATTTCAGTTTCTAACAACCTGCTAATGCTTATAATTTCAAAAATGACCATTTTTTTGGTCTTTATTAAAATGAAAAGGTTGATCGAAAAGTTTGGGGGATCTAAGAGTGTGGCAACCCAGTAGTCATGATTACTTCGAATTCTGACAATATGAGGGTCAAGCTGCAGGTAGTGCAGCAAGAAGGCACTTATGTGTCTTGCGCATCTCGGAGCCCCAAAATTATTTTCCGGGCTAGATGCAGCTAAAAATTATTATTAATTTTAAATCTGGTGAAGCTTTAGTATAGATGGCCTAATAGGATCAGTGCTGCACACTGCTACAAAGCCCAAATTATTTTCCAGCCAAGATACAGATAAACATGATTAGTAATTTGGAAGTTTAAAACGGTTGGTAGGGTGATTTTAACCAATCATCAAGCTTTTACTCTCCCCAGGATGACACAGGGGTAGAAAAGTCGTTTCGGATCCATGATTTGTTCATCTTTATGAACGTGAGTCTGTCTACATTATCAGTGGAGAGCCGCGTGCGCTTATCTGTCAGCACACCACCAGCAGCGCTGAACACACGTTCAGACAGAACGCTGGCTGCGGGGCATGACAAGATCTCCAAGGCGTAAGTGGCTAGCTCCGGCCATTTATCCAGATTGGAAGCCCAAAAAGAGCAAGGGTCCAGTGACACAGTCGTGGCTTCAATGTTTACTTGGAGATACTCCTGTACCATTGTCTCTAGGCGTTGACTATGTGTCAGACTTCTTGTCTCCTGTGGCCTTGCAAAGGATGGGCTAAAAAAGTGGTGAAATGATTCCGCAAAATTGATGTTACCAGCAGATACTGTGGTTCTGTTACGGTTTGAGTGCTGAACACTTGACGGTCCCACGGTTGGCAAGTTGGAACTGTGAGATTCACTACGTGCACCACTGGTATTTTGTGGAAAAGCACATGTAAGATTCTGCAACAGTCTCTGCTGATACTCCTGCATGCGTGCATCCCTTTCTATGGCAGGAATAATTTCTGCAAATTTACTTTTGTACCGGGGATCTAACAGTGTGGCAACCCAGTAGTCAGGATTATTTCTAATTCTCACAATTCGATTGTCATGTTGCAGGTAGTGCAGCAAGAAGGCACTCATGTGTGTTGCGCATCCAGGAGCACCAAGTCCCTATTGTGTTGGTGGCGAGGTAACAATCATGCTTCCTTCCTCTGTCCTCTCCCCCCAACCTCGCACAACAGAAATGTGATCAAGGTCTCCCTCATCTGATGAGTCTTCCATCAGTTCGTCCTCCACTTCTTCCTGGGCTCCTGCACCTTCCTCACTAGTTTGGCTGCTACCATGTGCCCTGGTAAAACCATCTCCCCCACCCTCACATGCCTGCCGCCTTGGTGCTGCCGACCGTCTGGACCTTGCAGATGTTAGCCCTTCCGCATACAACTCCTCCTCCTCTACTTCCTCCACCTCCTCTTGTGCCACCACCTGACTCCGAATTCTGTTTAACATGTGCTCCAGCATGTAAATCACCGGAATAGTCATGCTGATAATGGCATCGTCAGCACTAAACATCTTCGTCGCCATTTCAAAACTGTGCAGAAGGGTGCATAGGTCCCTGATCTGAGACCACTCCTCCAGCGTGATTTGCCCCACCTCTGGATCTCGTTGGCCCAGGCTATACGTCAGAACGTATTGCACCAGGGCTTGTCGGTGCTGCCACAGTCGCTGCAACATGTGCAGAGTTGAATTCCACCGGGTAGGCACATCGCATTTTAGCCGGTGAAGTGGCAGGCCCAACGACTTCTGTAGAGATGTAAGTCGCTGAGCTGCGGGATGCGAACGGCGGAAGTGAGCACACAGCGACCGTGCCCTCTGCAGAAGGCCATCTAGTCTGGGATAGTGGGCTAAAAATTGCTGGACAACCAGGTTCAACACGTGAGCCATACAAGGTACGTGTGTGACATTGCCCCGGCGAAGGGCCGCACCCAGGTGTGCAGCATTGTCGCACACAGCCTTCCCTGGTTTCAGGTCCAGTGGAGACAACCATTCATGAAATTGGTTCTGCAGAGCTGACCACAACTCCTCAGCTGTGTGACTCACATTTCCCAGACATTTCAATGTAAAAACCGCCTGATGACGTTGAGCCCTACTGCCAGCATAGTAAGGAGGTGTGCAGGATCCCTTCTGCGCAGTTAGAAAGCTTGTGGTATGACCAGACAGGCTTTGGGTGCAGGTGGAGGACCGAGAGGAGGTTGAGGAGGCAGAAGCAGTGGAGGAACTTTGACATAAAGAGGATTGACGCACAACTCGTGGGGACGGCAAGACTTGGACAGCAGCCCTGTTATGCACACGCCCGGACTGACTGGCGTGTGCGGGTGTTGTGGTTCCACTGGACCATGGACCGGAGAGTGCCTGGAGGGGCGTGACTAAGTATCTGGCCGATCCGACCAAGGTGGCACGACGGCATACGACGCCAGTGCACCAGGGAGAAACCGGGCAGAGGGACCAGGTGCTACTCCAGGTCAAACTCCGGACACGGGGGTTGACCCACACTGGAATTACTGGAACAGGCAGGTTAGGCTGGCACAGACTGGTGGATGTAAGCAAACACGGCAGGTATGCAGAGGGGTGGATACAGGCGAGTATGCAGGCAGGGAGGTACTGGCCGAAAGGACGGGCTGGAGCACAGAAAGGTTAAGACAAAGTACAGACTGGGTCACAGAACCGCAGATGCGGTAGACAACCACAGCAGAGAGGGAACGCCCAAAGCGGTGGGCAAGAACAGAGCAGGATGGGGCTGCAGGAGCAGCGAGCACAAGCAGGGCAGGACAGGACTGCCGGAGCAGCGGGCAGAAGCAGGGCAGGACAGGACTGCCGGAGCAGCGGGCAGAAGCAGGGCAGGACAGGACTGCCGGAGCAGCGGGCAGAAGCAGGGCAGGACAGGACTGCCGGAGCAGCGGGCAGAAGCAGGGCAGGACAGGACTGCCGGAGCAGCGGGCAGAAGCAGGGCAGGACAGGACTGCCGGAGCAGTGAGCAAAAGGGTAAGAGCGGAGCAAGGCTGCCGGAGCAGTGAGCAAGGAGTCAGAGCAGGACGGACAGGGCTCTGTTCACACGGAACAGACAGGAAGGGAAAGGCAGAGCCAGATACCCACAGGGTACTTGCAGTGAAGTAGCGAGGGGACCACAAACTCACAAACGGGAGTACAGAGACAACAAGCAGGAGTTAGGTACGAGTTCAGACTCTGCAGAAAAAGGAAAGGAACGGACATAGAGGCAAAACAGGTAAAGGATAGGAGAGAGTTCAGACTGGAACTGAGTGTACGGAAGAGACCGACACTGCAGCGGGATACAGAAGCGGGTCTGGGAATACGGCCCCCAGAGAGGCGGGACGAACAGGCAAGGAGCGTGTTCAGACAGGACAGACAAGATACAGGAACGGATCTAGGTAATCGGCCCCTAGAAGGCGGGAGGAACAGGCTAGGAGCGTGTTCAGACAGGCCTGGAAATACAGCCTCCAGGAAAGGCAGCAGGCAAGAGTACACAGACAGGACTCAGTTCAGACACGGGAACTGATACCGCAAGGCACGAGACATAGACAGGACTCAGTTCAGACACGGGAACAGATACTGCAAGACAGGAGAAATAGACAGGACTCAGTTCAGACAGGAACAGATACCGCAAGGCAGGGACACAAACAGGACTCTGTTCAGACGGGAACAGATACCGCAAGGCACAGACAGGCAGATCTAGGAATACGGCCCCTAGAAGGCGAAAGAACAGGCAAGAAGCGTGTTCACAAGAACAGACCACAGTTCAGACACAGAACTGGAAAACAGGCAGGAAAACAGGATAGGACCTGGCATGTCAGAGACAAAAAAGCCGACTGACAGGACACAATGCTCAGGCGCCATCTTGAGGAAGAAGGTGGTATAAATACCCAAAGATAGACAGCAATAGGCTGAAGGTGCAACAGGGGCGTGTCTGCAGCAGGTACAACAAACAGGAAGTTCAGCGGGCGTCGCCCTATGCAGCCAAAACAGACAAACAGACAGCAAGGAGGGAAGCCAGAGAGACATTCTGGACTGGAGATCAAGTGCGCGCTCTTGCACAGTGGGAGATGGACCACCATGCAAGGACGCCGCCAGGTATGTTACAGTACCTCCCCCCTTACGCCCCCTCTTCTTCAGGCCTGCCAGAATCTTCCGCAGGGAATTCGAGGACCAGTCGTTCACTTCAAGGAGATCACTTCCACTGTCCACAGGAAAAATTGATCTCATCTGGTTAGCTAGGATGCTACCTCCTATCCAGCCATCCCTAGCAACAGACGAAACGGGTGGAGTACCAGGAACAGCACACAAGGAAGTCTCTCTCCACATATTTTCAGGTGGCACCCCAGAGGGTACAGGAGACGACTGGAAGTCCTTCACCGGGTTGGAGGGGGACAGAGACTTGGGGGTAATCTCTGCTTCGAGGTACATCTTGTCAAGCTCACAGGAAGAAATAGACGGGTTATCAGGTACATAATGAGGAAAAGTCATTGTCTCTTTGTTATCTGGTGGTACCCCGGAGAATTCAGGAAACAACTGGAGGTCCTCCGCCGGGTCAGAAGAGTGCAGAGGCTCAGAGAAAACATCTGCTTCAGAGTACACTAGGTCGGACTCACTGGAGGAAGCAGGCGAGGTATCGGGTACCGAGTATAGGAAAGTCTCTGTCCATTCACCACCAGGTGGCACCCCGAAGGGTTCTGGAGACAACTGGAGGTCCTCCGCCTGGTCAGAGGGGTGTAGAGACTCAATGGTAACCTCTGCTTCAGAGTACACAAGGTCGGACTCACTGGACGAAGCAAGCGAGGTATCAGATCCAGGATATAGGAAAGTCTCTGTCCATTCACCACCAGGTGGCACCCCGAAGGGTTCTGGAGACAACTGGAGGTCCTCCGCCTGGTCGGAGGGGTGTAGAGACTCGGGATTAACCTCTGCTTCGGAGTACACTAGGTTGGACTCACTGGACGAAGCGAGCGAGGTATCAGGTACAGAGTAAAGGAGAGTCTCTGTCCTTTCGCTACCAGGTAGCACCCCGAAGGGTTCTGGAGACAACTGGAGGTCCTCCGCCTGGTCGGAGGGGTGTAGAGACTCGGGGGTAACTACCACTTTGGGGTACCCATTGTCAGGCTCACAGGACGAAGCGGACAAAGTATCGAGTACCGAGTGTAGAGAAGTCTCTCTCCATTTGTCATCGAGTGGTATCCCGGAGGATTCAGGAGGCAACAGGGGGTCCTCCGCCAGGTAGTAGAGGTGCACAGACTCAGAGGTAACCACAGCTTTGGAACATCCTTGGACATGCACACCGGTTAAAGTGGGTGAAGCATCTGATGCTGGGTGCAGGAAGTTCTCCTGTGTGGAGTCTGGATGGGCAGAAGTCTCTTCGGGCAGGAGAACCGGAGCACTACCCACGCACATTACCCGCTGGGGCTTCTCCGGGATACAGGGAGATGAAGCTTCAGTAGGGACTTCAAGGTTGGGGTCAGGAGGTCTCAGGGAGGACAGACCCTGGCGTGACGGCTTGCCTCTACGTCTAGCACGTCTGGACTGCCTCTTGAGGTTGGGAGAAGTATTCCGGAAAGCGTAGTCACCCTGTGAGGATTCTGGGTGGGCAGTAGTCTCATTGGGCTGGAGGACTATTGCGCTACCCACACACATTACCCATCGGGGCTGCTCCGGGATATTGGGAGGTGAAGCTTCAGCAGGAGCCTCCGGGTTAGGATCATCGAAGACCATTAGAAAGGCCACCAGGAAGGCCATTAGGTCCAGGAGGATCGGATCCCGTGTTTCATATAGGGGGTTGATCCATTCCAAGGCATCACCCGCCAGGTAAGACATAATGAATGCCACCTTAACCCGATCGGTGGGAAAACATAGAGGGTAGAACTTGAAGTGTAGCATGCATTGCTCCACAAATGCACGACTTTGTCTTGGATCCCCATAGTAACGTGGCGGATCCGCAGGAACGAGAGCAGATAGATCGATCTGGACGGGTGCGTAATTCGCCTGGAACTCAGCTGAGAAAAAAAAAAAATATATTTTTATTTATTTATTTTTAATGCATGTATTCGCTGGAAAATTTCTCAGAGAGCGAAGGCCGTGGGGCTCAACGGGAACCATGGCCTGAGCATGCTGTTATGCACACGCCCGGACTGACTGGCGTGTGCGGGTGTTGTGGTTCCACTGGACCATGGACCGGAGAGTGCCTGGAGGGGCGTGACTAAGTATCTGGCCGATCCGACCAAGGTGGCACGATGGCATACGACGCCAGTGCACCAGGGAGAAACCGGGCAGAGGGACCAGGTGCTACTCCAGGTCAAACTCCGGACACGGGGGTTGACCCACACTGGAATTACTGGAACAGGCAGGTTAGGCTGGCACAGACTGGTGGATGTAAGCAAACACGGCAGGTATGCAGAGGGGTGGATACAGGCGAGTATGCAGGCAGGGAGGTACTGGCTGAAAGGATGGGCTGGAGCACAGAAAGGTTAAGACCCAGTACAGACTGGGTCACAGAACCGCAGATGCGGTAGACAACCACAGCAGAGAGGGAACGCCCAAAGCGGTGGGCAAGAATAGAGCAGGACGGGGCTGCAGGAGCAGCGAGCACAAGCAGGGCAGGACAGGACTGCCGGAGCAGCGGGCAGAAGCAGGGCAGGACAGGACTGCCGGAGCAGCGGGCAGAAGCAGGGCAGGACAGGACTGCCGGAGCAGCGGGCAGAAGCAGGGCAGGACAGGACTGCCGGAGCAGCGGGCAGAAGCAGGGCAGGACAGGACTGCCGGAGCAGCGGGCAGAAGCAGGGCAGGACAGGACTGCCGGAGCAGCGGGCAGAAGCAGGGCAGGACAGGACTGCCGGAGCAGCGGGCAGAAGCAGGGCAGGACAGGACTGCCGGAGCAGCGGGCAGAAGCAGGGCAGGACAGGACTGCCGGAGCAGCGGGCAGAAGCAGGGCAGGACAGGACTGCCGGAGCAGCGGGCAGAAGCAGGGCAGGACAGGACTGCCGGAGCAGTGAGCAAAAGGGTAAGAGCGGAGCAAGGCTGCCGGAGCAGTGAGCAAGGAGTCAGAGCAGGACGGACAGGGCTCTGTTCACACGGAACAGACAGGAAGGGAAAGGCAGAGCCAGATACCCACAGGGTACTTGCAGTGAAGTAGCGAGGGGACCACAAACTCACAAACGGGAGTACAGAGACAACAAGCAGGAGTTAGGTACGAGTTCAGACTCTGCAGAAAAAGGAAAGGAACGGACATAGAGGCAAAACAGGTAAAGGATAGGAGAGAGTTCAGACTGGAACTGAGTGTACGGAAGAGACCGACACTGCAGCGGGATACAGGAGCGGGTCTGGGAATACGGCCCCCAGAGAGGCGGGACGAACAGGCAAGGAGCGTGTTCAGACAGGACAGACAAGATACAGGAACGGATCTAGGTAATCGGCCCCTAGAAGGCGGGAGGAACAGGCTAGGAGCGTGTTCAGACAGGCCTGGAAATACAGCCTCCAGGAAAGGCAGCAGGCAAGAGTACACAGACAGGACTCAGTTCAGACACGGGAACTGATACCGCAAGGCAGGAGACATAGACAGGACTCAGTTCAGACACGGGAACAGATACTGCAAGACAGGAGAAATAGACAGGACTCAGTTCAGACAGGAACAGATACCGCAAGGCAGGGACACAAACAGGACTCTGTTCAGACGGGAACAGATACCGCAAGGCACAGACAGGCAGATCTAGGAATACGGCCCCTAGAAGGCGAAAGAACAGGCAAGAAGCGTGTTCACAAGAACAGACCACAGTTCAGACACAGAACTGGAAAACAGGCAGGAAAACAGGATAGGACCTGGCATGTCAGAGACAAAAAAGCCGACTGACAGGACACAATGCTCAGGCGCCATCTTGAGGAAGAAGGTGGTATAAATACCCAAAGATGGACAGCAATAGGCTGAAGGTGCAACAGGGGCGTGTCCGCAGCAGGTACAAGAAACAGGAAGTTCAGCGGGCGTCGCCCTATGCAGCCAAAACAGACAAACAGACAGCAAGGAGGGAAGCCAGAGAGACATTCTGGACTGGAGATCAAGTGCGCGCTCTTGCACAGTGGGAGATGGACCACCATGCAAGGACGCCGCCAGGTATGTTACAAGCCCCTTGTCCTGCTGTCACCATAGTTACCCAGTGCCCAGTCAGCGACATGTAACGCCCCTGTCCATGCCTACTCGTCCAAGTGTCTGTGGTGAAATGCACCCTGTCACACACAGAGTTTCTCAAAGAAGCGGTGATGTTGTGTGCGACATGCTGGTGGAGCGCAGGCACACCTTTCTTTGAGAAGTAGTGCCGACTGGGCATCTGGTACTGGGGCACTGCGACGGACATAAGGTCTCGAAAATCCTCTGTGTCCACCAGGCGGAAAGGCAGCATTTCTGTAGCCAAGAGCTTGCAGATGGTGAAATTCAACCTCTTAGCTTTCTCATGGCTAGGAGGAAATGGTCTTTTACTTGTCCACATCTGAGGGACCGAGGGCTGGCTATTGTGCTTAGACGGGGTTGATAAGGGTGTCCCCGGCAAACTGCCGGTCTGTGAGGAAGATGCAGGCGGACATGTTAGGTTGCCTTGATCCAAAGGTGATGCTATCGATGTCGGACAGCGCTCAACACCAGCTGGTGTTACCACCTCCCAAGAAAATGATGACCTGCCAATCACGCTGGCTGTTGCGGGTAAAGAGGTGGCAGGTCTGCGCCCCAAAACAGGTGTGACTGCTGTCCCCCCAGTCACAGAGGATGAAGAGGCCGCGGATGCACAAGATATGGCAGACGGTGGTTGGCCCGGCCGGCTAGGCCGCATTGTAGCACACTGAGCTTCCCACTGCAACTTATGCTTCATGTCCATGTGCCGGTTCATGCATGAAGTACTCAAACTATGTATTTTTTGGCCTCTACTTAGCTTTTGCTGACAAATGTTACAGATAACACGAGTTGGGTCATCTTTATCGATCTGAAAAAATGCCCAGGCTATGCAAGGCTTAGCACCCATGCGACCTGAAGAGCCACCACGACTTGTGGTGAGAGGCAGAGTTGTGTTTGAGGATGCAGTTGTTGACGTGCTTCCAGTACTACGTCTCTGTCCAGGAAGGCGCAACCTGACCTCGTCGTCACTAGCATCTTCCTCCACCTCCTCTGCTGACCTCATCTCTTGGCTGACTGTGGGTTGACAGTAAGTGGGATCTCCAACCTCTTCATCATCACCCTGTGCGTTATCACACCCGTCGTCCTCAGAGCCAACCTGTTCCTGCCCTGACAAAAAACTAAAGTTGTCGCTCCAATCAGGTATTTGAGTCTTATCATCGTCTTCCTCATTGTCTCCACCAACAGGAGTTACAGTTTGGGAATGAGGGTCTACATTATGGTCAGAACCTTCTGCGTCTGGTCCTGGATCCGACTCATAAAGATTCTGGGCATCAGTGCAGATCATTTCCTCGTCTGGATTCACAGAAGCGCTGGAGTCGACCTCTGATTCCCAGGCTATAGTATGAGTAAACAGCTCTGCAGACTCAACCATCTGTTCTACCTCATACTCAGACGGGCAGCTGGAGATTTGGGAGCTGTGAGGAAGCAAGTGCGATTTGGGTGACACCTTTGAGGACTGGAGTATTTGTGATGTTGATGTGGAGGAGAGCCCACTTAAAGGAGCACTTGATATCCGTTGAAGCACCTGCTGTTTTTGTGCCTCATCTGGAATTTGTAGCGATTGGCATGGCCGTAAGAAAGGGATCTTATCACATTGTCCGCTAAAAGAAGTAGACATTTTAGTTTGGCTGGAAGATGGTCTTTCTTCTGCAGATGTTACTGTTGCTTTAACACCTACCCCACGGACACAACCTTTTTTCCCCTTCCCAACACGCCTATTCCCCTTTCCACCAGCAGCAGGCCTTTTTCCACTCATTTTGGTGGTTAACTAATTCACAACTCTGGAGTTGTTTGCACAAAAAAACAATGGATGGGAACCGAGCAGAGCTGAGTGGCCAAACTGTGGTATTAGGCCAAAACTATTGGCTGGGTTAGATGCAGAAAAAAATTATATTCAATTTGCAACCTGATGGAGGTCTGTATAGATGGACTAATAGAACAAGTCCCACACACAGCTAGAAGGCCAAATATGTTTTCAGAGGTAGATGCAGAAAAAAATTATATTCAGTTTGCAACCTTATGGAGGTCAGTATAGATGGACTAATAGAACAAGTCCCACACACAGCTAGAAGGCCAAATATTTTTTCAGAGGTAGATGCAGAAAAAAATTATATTCAGTTTGCAACCTTATGGAGGTCAGTATAGATGGACTAATAGAACAAGTCCCACACACAGCTAGAAGGCCAAATATTTTGTCAGAGGTAGATGCAGAAAAAAATTATATTCAGTTTGCAACCTTATGGAGGTCAGTATAGATGGACTAATACAACAAGTCCCACACACAGCTAGAAGCCCAATATTTTTTCAGAGGTAGATGCAGAAAAAAATATATTCAGTTTGCAACCTGATGGAGGTCTGTATAGATGGATTAATAGAACAAGTCCCACACACAGCTAGAAGCCCAATATTTTTTCAGAGGTAGATGCAGAAAAAAATATATTCAGTTTGCAACCTGATGGAGGTCTGTATAGATGGATTAATAGAACAAGTCCCACACACAGCTAGAAGCCCAATATTTTTTCAGAGGTAGATGAAGAAAAAAATATATGCAGTTTGCAACCTGATGGAGGTCAGTATAGATGGACTAGTACAACAAGTCCCACACACAGCTAGAAGCCCAATATTTTTTCAGAGCTAGATGCAGAAAAAAATTATATTCAATTTGCAACCTGATGGAGGTCAGTATAGATGGACTAATAGAACAAGTCCCACACACAGCTAGAAGGCCAAATATTTTTTCAGAGGTAGATGCAGAAAAAAATTATATTCAGTTTGCAACCTTATGGAGGTCAGTATAGATGGACTAATAGAACAAGTCCCACACACAGCTAGAAGGCCAAATATTTTTTCAGAGGTAGATGCAGAAAAAAAATATATTCAGTTTGCAACCTTATGGAGGTCAGTATAGATGGACTAATAGAACAAGTCCCACACACAGCTAGAAGGCCAAATATTTTTTCAGAGGTAGATGCAGAAAAAAATTATATTCAGTTTGCAACCTTATGGAGGTCAGTATAGATGGACTAATAGAACAAGTCCCACACACAGCTAGAAAGCCAAATATTTTTTCAGAGGTAGATGCAGAAAAAAATATATTCAGTTTGCAACCTGATGGAGGTCTGTATAGATGGATTAATAGAACAAGTCCCACACACAGCTAGAAGCCCAATATTTTTTCAGAGGTAGATGAAGAAAAAAATATATGCAGTTTGCAACCTGATGGAGGTCAGTATAGATGGACTAATAGAACAAGTCCCACACACAGCTAGAAGGCCAAATATTTTTTCAGAGGTAGATGCAGAAAAAAATTATATTCAGTTTGCAACCTTATGGAGGTCAGTATAGATGGACTAATAGAACAAGTCCCACACACAGCTAGAAGGCCAAATATTTTGTCAGAGGTAGATGCAGAAAAAAATTATATTCAGTTTGCAACCTTATGGAGGTCAGTAAAGATGGACTAATACAACAAGTCCCACACACATCTAGAAGCCCAATATTTTTTCAGAGGTAGATGCAGAAAAAAATATATTCAGTTTGCAACCTGATGGAGGTCTGTATAGATGGATTAATAGAACAAGTCCCACACACAGCTAGAAGCCTAATATTTTTTCAGAGGTAGATGCAGAAAAAAATATATTCAGTTTGCAACCTGATGGAGGTCTGTATAGATGGATTAATAGAACAAGTCCCACACACAGCTAGAAGCCCAATATTTTTTCAGAGGTAGATGAAGAAAAAAACATATGCAGTTTGCAACCTGATGGAGGTCAGTATAGATGGACTAGTACAACAAGTCCCACACACAGCTAGAAGCCCAATATTTTTTCAGAGCTAGATGCAGAAAAAAATTATATTCAATTTGCAACCTGATGGAGGTCAGTATAGATGGACTAATAGAACAAGTCCCACACACAGCTAGAAGGCCAAATATTTTTTCAGAGGTAGATGCAGAAAAAAATTATATTCAGTTTGCAACCTTATGGAGGTCAGTATAGATGGACTAATAGAACAAGTCCCACACACAGCTAGAAGGCCAAATATTTTTTCAGAGGTAGATGCAGAAAAAAATATATTCAGTTTGCAACCTGATGGAGGTCTGTATAGATGGATTAATAGAACAAGTCCCACACACAGCTAGAAGCCCAATATTTTTTCAGAGGTAGATGAAGAAAAAAATATATGCAGTTTGCAACCTGATGGAGGTCAGTATAGATGGACTAGTACAACAAGTCCCACACACAGCTAGAAGCCCAATATTTTTTCAGAGCTAGATGCAGAAAAAAAATATATTCAATTTGCAACCTGATGGAGGTCAGTATAGATGGACTAATAGAATGATGCTATGCCCAAAAGATTTTACTTCACTAGGTGCAGTAAAAAAATTGGTATTCTATACACAGGTGGTATATCTTGCAACACAGATAGGCTACTCCACTGACCAACACACTCTGCAATAGGCCAAAAAGGATTAGCTTTGCTAGATTCAGCCAAATGCTGTGAAAAAAAACTTGCACAGCACTGGCACAGACCTGCCTGGCAAAAACTGATAGGAACTGATGTAACCTAGTCCTGAAAAGGACTCCAATTACAATTAGTCTTTACTCCCACAATCTATCTATTTAAGAGCACAGACCTGCCTGATAAAAGTCGTAGGAAATGCTGTAACCTAGTCCTTAAAAGGACTGCAATCACAACTATTCCCTACTCCCAAGCTATCTGTAGATTTGTGCGAAAATTGGCTTGAAATTAAGAAGGTATAGCGCACACAGCAACAGCGGTGCCGTCTAACACGCAGCTGCAGCAGTGAGAAAATGGTGGCGACGGGGAAAATGGCTTGGTCTTATAGGGCAAGGACATGTGACATACACTGCCAATGACACATGCCCTTGCTTGTGTGAAAAAAAGCACTTCGCTCCGTGTGTGCGCTGCTGATAGGCTGACAGATTGCACCTCCCCACTGCAAATGCGGGAAAGAGAAAAAAAAATGGAGATCTTCATTGTTCCTGCAGAGATCCATCCCCTGCCCCTCCCCCCACCCCGCTGTACACTCAAACTGCGTATTAACATTAATTTTCATCATTACTGAGAAAAAATCCAGTTATGATTTTGGTGCACGAACAGTTATCGAACATAACCTCGAACAGCCGAATTTTTCTCAAATTGTTCGTGTTCGCCGAACGGCTCGAACACCGCCCAAAACAGCTCGAATTTGAGATTGGCGAACAGTTCGAGTAGAACAACGCTCATCTCTAGTCATAAACTTATCAGGAAAATGCAAGAAACAGGAGGCCCCACACCCGCTCACTGGGGAGAGTCCTGAAATGCACCCTTCACCCTACAGTGCCCTGGATCGTGCCTGAAACACCACCAGTAAAGGTACTGAAGTGAACTGTTGTGAGTGTGCCTATTCTTCTTCTGACCTGGCTGGGTCCCCTCTGTCCTGCATCCCTTCTCCTACGCTGTCCTGAGGCCCTGCTCCACCTGTGGGGAGCCTCACCAACTAAGCTGCCTGATCACCGGCCTCAGAGGACTGTAGCAGCACTGGTGATCCTCACCAGACACCACGGGTGGCGTCACAAACTTTTCCTATCCCATACACCTTTCCCCTATTATCCCTTGCTTTTAAGAGTGACCCCAGGGTACGGGCCCGGGAGCCAACCTCCGCGACATCCCCATAAACCAAAACAGCAAGGCCCGGGCGCCGAGTCCCCATCCCTTGGGCGCGTCATCTCTTCCTGGCGTCACGAACAGGATTCCGTGCCAGCTGCAACGACGGAGTGTTGTGCCCATTGCCACTGGGTACTGTGCGCCTTTAATCAAAAACTGTACATTTAACTGTGGCGAAGATCGCCGCCATTGTTGTGCCGCCGAGCGGGAAGAAGGGCGTAACTGCGGGAAACTGAGAGGCGTACCTGCTGAAGCGCGCGAAGCCCCGGACACGCCCCATGCCTCGACTTCAAACCAGGAAGCGCCAGGTCCTGGAAGGAGCCCCGGTGAGTGCTCTGACGTAGGACGCAAGCGACGCAAGGTCCTGAAGAAGACCGTCACCTGCGGAGCTGCGGCCTACCGGAAGAAAAGAAAAGAAGTTAGGCCATGGTTCGCTAGGGGGGCGCCAGAATGTCCGAAGAACAGCACAACGCCGGAATAACCGCTCTGATGCTCAACCCGCGCTCGGTGCCGAGCATGCCGAAGCAGCCGCTCCACCAGCAGGGCTTGTAACCCCTGTCATACCCATAACTCTACCGTACATTCCTGGAGCAAAGTGGCTTCCCCAGTACAGCGGCAAACCAGATACCCTGTCTGGATTCAAAAGGAAAATATGCGGTATACTGGATATGTACTCTATCACAGGCAAGCAAAGAGCCGCTGTTGTATTGGGACAATTGACTGGTGCTGCGGAGCGAGAAGTAGAAACCTGGTCGGCCGCAGACCAGGAGTCAGTGTCCGCAATCTTTAAAAAGTTACAGACTGTCTTTGAGAATCGTACTGAGACAGACCTCCGGATGAGGTTCTACAACTGCTCTCAACAACCGGAGGACAGTGTTCGGGACTATGCCTGGCATTTACAAGGGGCTCTGCGAGCTCTGAAACAGGTTAGTCCAACCAGCGTCGATACTGAAAATAAAATGCTGAAGGAACAGTTTATCCGGGGACTGAGGTCTCAAGAGGAGAGCAGGACTGTGCGTTGGTGGTCCCTGGATCATCTAGATGCCACCTTTGACACCCTTAAGGACATGGCTATAAACGGACTGCAGCCCCTGGAAACAACTGCTATCCAATGTTACCAGGGTGGGGCCACCCCAGTGCCTGCAGCATCCACCTTTTCCCTGGTGGCTGCTGAAGCCAAGGTTCCAGCAACGTCCCCTAGTCAGCTGGACAGCCTGCGCTCTGAAGTGCGTCAGTTTAGAAAAGCCCTGACCACTGTACTGAGTGCCCTGCAGCTGCGGACGGAGCCCGAGGAGGAAGGAAGGATCCTGCTAGCCAACAGCCCTGAGAATGTCCCCTGGATGAGAGGGAAGAGGAGGACAACGCCACCCCCTGGGAGGACCAGCGACCAACGCCGCCTGCCGAAAGACCCTGTCTGGCACTACTGCCACAAGACAGGTCACTCCGTCCAGAGCTGTCCTTTAAAAGAGCAAACCCTGGGGCCGAGGGCCGACACCCAGGAGTAGACCCCCCAGGCCCATCAAACTGGTACCGCAGGTTCGTGGGAGGAAGACCTTTCCTGTCCATTGTACTGGACGGCATCGCGGCACCCACTCTGCTGGACACAGGATCTCAGGTAAACATCATGCCTGATGTCCTCTACAAAAGATTCTGGCCCATACACGAACTTCACCCACCAGATCCAAATCTTTCCGTATATGCCTTAAACGGCCTCCCCCTTAACCTAGTCAGGGTTAAGGATGTGGCAGTAAAGGTGGGAAGAATGGAACTGAAGGACCAGGGACTAATTGTAGTAGAGACTAATCCTGATGACACAGACTTGTATATGGTACTTGGCATGAATATTGTTAGCAACTGTTTGGGAGAAGTGTTGTTCTTGCTCCAACAGATAGCTGACACTGCCAGACCAGGGCAGAGAAGGGCGCTCCAGAAATAGATCCGAGCCCTTATGTACCAGCAACAGGTAAAGCTAACAGGCAGTGAAATTGGTAATGTACGGGTGACAGACCCGATACCTATTGTGATTCCCCCAATGAGTGAAATGCTGATTTGATGTAGAGCAGCAATAGGTCTCAAAGGACGGAGCTACCAGGCGGTAGTAGAGCCCCTTAGCTCGGAGCATAGACCTACACACTTGACTTCCAGAGGGGTAGTGGATGTACGCAATGGGAGGGTGCCCATACGCCTCCTAAACTATGGGGAGGACGAGATTACCACTAGAGATGAGCGTTGTTCTACTCGAACTGTTCGCCAATCTCAAATTCGAGCTGTTTTGGGCGGTGTTCGAGCCGGTCGGCGAACACGAACAATTTGAGAAAAATTCGGCTGTTCGAGGTTATGTTCGATAACTGTTCGTGCACCAAAATCATAACTGGATTTTTTCTCAGTAATGATGAAAATTAATGTTAATACGCAGTTTGAGTGTACAGCGGGGCGGGGGGAGGGGCAGGGGATGGATCTCTGCAGGAACAATGAAGATCTCCATTTTTTTTTCTCTTTCCCGCATTTGCAGTGGGGAGGTGCAATCTGTCAGCCTATCAGCAGCGCACACACGGAGCGAAGTGCTTTTTTTCACACAAGCAAGGGCATGTGTGATTGGCAGTGTATGTCACATGTCCTTGCCCTATAAGACCAAGCCATTTTCCCCGTCGCCACCATTTTCTCACTGCTGCAGCTGCGTGTTAGACGGCACCGCTGTTGCTGTGTGCGCTATACCTTGTTAATTTCAAGCCAATTTTCGCACAAATATACAGATAGCTTGGGAGTAGGGAATAGTTGTGATTGCAGTCCTTTTAAGGACTAGGTTACAGCATTTCCTACGACTTTTATCAGGCAGGTCTGTGCTCTTAAATAGATAGATTGTGGGAGTAAAGACTAATTGTAATTGGAGTCCTTTTCAGGACTAGGTTACATCAGTTCCTATCAGTTTTTGCCAGGCAGGTCTGTGCCAGTGCTGTGCAAGTTTTTTTCACAGCATTTGGCTGAATCTAGCAAAGCTAATCCTTTTTGGCCTATTGCAGAGTGTGTTAGTCAGTGGAGTAGCCTATCTGTGTTGCAAGATATACCACCTGTGTATAGAATACCAATTTTTTTACTGCACCTAGTGAAGTAAAATCTTTTGGGCATAGCATCATTCTATTAGTCCATCTATACTGACCTCCATCAGGTTGCAAACTGAATATAATTTTTTTCTGCATCTAGCTCTGAAAAAATATTTGGGCTTCTAGCAGTGTGTGGGACTTGGTCTATTAGTCCATCTATACTGACCTCCATCAGGTTGCAAATTAAAAATAATTTTTTTCTTCATTTAGCTCTGAAAAAATATTTGGGCTTCTAGCGGTGTGTGGGACTTGGTCTATTAGTCCATCTATATTGACCTCCATCAGGTTGCAAATTAAAAATAATTTTTTTCTGCATCTAGCTCTGAAAAAATATTTGGGCTTCTAGCAGTGTGTGGGACTTGGTCTATTAGTCCATCTATACTGACCTCCATCAGGTTGCAAATTAAAAATAATTTTTTTCTTCATTTATCTCTGAAAAAGTATTGGGGCTTCTAGCAGTGTGTGGGACTTGTTCTATTAGTCCATCTATACTGACCTCCATCAGGTTGCAAATTAAAAATAATTTTTTTCTGCATCTAGCTCTGAAAAAATATTTGGGCTTCTAGCAGTGTGTGGGACTTGGTCTATTAGTCCATCTATACTGACCTCCATCAGGTTGCAAATTAAATATAATTTATTTCTGCATCTAGCTCTGAAAAAATATTTGGGCTTCTAGCAGTGTGTGGGACTTGGTCTATTAGTCCATCTATACTGACCTCCATCAGGTTGCAAATTGAATAAAAAAATTTTCTGCATCTAGCTCTGCAAAAATATTTGGGCTTCTAGCGGTGTGTGGGACTTGGTCTATTAGTCCATCTATACTGACCTCCATCAGGTTGCAAATTAAAAATATTTTTTTTCTGCATCTAGCTCTGAAAAAATATTTGGGCTTCTAGCAGTGTGTGGGACTTGGTCTATTAGTCCATCTATACTGACCTCCATCAGGTTGCAAATTAAAAATAATTTTTTTCTTCATTTAGCTCTGAAAAAATATTTGGGCTTCTAGCAGTGTGTGGGACTTGTTCTATTAGTCCTTCTATACTGACGTCCAGCAGGTTGCAAATTGAATATAATTTTTTTCTGCATCTAGCTCTGAAAAAATATTTGGGCTTCTAGCGGTGTGTGGGACTTGGTCTATTAGTCCATCTATACTGACCTCCATCAGGTTGCAAATTAAAAATAATTTTTTTCTGCATCTAGCTCTGAAAAAATATTTGGGCTTCTAGCAGCGTGTGGGACTTGGTCTATTAGTCTATCTATACTGACCTCCATCAGGTTGCAAATTAAAAATAATTTTTTTCTTCATTTAGCTCTGAAAAAATATTTGGGCTTCTAGCAGTGTGTGGGACTTGTTCTATTAGTCCTTCTATACTGACCTCCAGCAGGTTGCAAATTGAATATAATTTTTTTCTGCATCTAGCTCTGAAAAAATATTTGGGCTTCTAGCGGTGTGTGGGACTTGGTCTATTAGTCCATCTATACTGACCTCCATCAGGTTGCAAATTAAAAATAATTTTTTTCTGCATCTAGCTCTGAAAAAATATTTGGGCTTCTAGCGGTGTGTGGGATTTGGTCTATTAGTCCATCTATACTGACCTCCATCAGGTTGCAAATTAAAAATAATTTTTTTCTGCATCTAGCTCTGAAAAAATATTTGGGCTTCTAGCGGTGTGTGGGATTTGGTCTATTAGTCCATCTATACTGACCTCCATCAGGTTGCAAATTAAAAATAATTTTTTTCTGCATCTAGCTCTGAAAAAATATTTGGGCTTCTAGCAGTGTGTGGGACTTGGTCTATTAGTCCATCTATACTGACCTCCATCAGGTTGCAAATTGAATAAAAAAATTTTCTGCATCTAGCTCTGAAAAAATATTTGGGCTTCTAGCGGTGTGTGGGACTTGGTCTATTAGTCCATCTATACTGACCTCCATCAGGTTGCAAATTAAAAATAATTTTTTTCTGCATCTAACCCAGCCAATAGTTTTGGCCTAATACCACAGTTTGGCCACTCAGCTCTGCTCGGTTACCATCCATTGTTTTTTTGTGCAAACAACTCCAGAGTTGTGAATTAGTTAACCACCAAAATGAGTGGAAAAAGGCCTGCTGCTGGTGGAAAGGGGAATAGGCGTGTTGGGAAGGGGAAAAAAGGTTGTGTCCGTGGGGTAGGTGCAGAAGAAAGACCATCTTCCAGCCAAACTAAAATGTCTACTTCTTTTAGCGGACAATGTGATAAGATCCCTTTCTTACGGCCACGCCAATCGCTACAAATTCCAGATGAGGCACAAAAACAGCAAGTGCTTCAACGGATATCAAGTGCTCCTTTAAGTGGGCTCTCCTCCACATCAACTTCAACATCACAAATACTCCAGTCCTCAAAGGTGTCACCCAAATCGCACTTGCTTCCTCACAGCTCCCAAATCTCCAGCTGCCCGTCTGAGTATGAGGTAGAACAGATGGTTGAGTCTGCAGAGCTGTTTACTCATACTATAGCCTGGGAATCAGAGGTCGACTCCAGCGCTTCTGTGAATCCAGACGAGGAAATGATCTGCACTGATGCCCAGAATCTTTATGAGTCGGATCCAGGACCAGACGCAGAAGGTTCTGACCATAATGTAGACCCTCATTCCCAAACTGTAACTCCTGTTGGTGGAGACAATGAGGAAGACGATGATAAGACTCAAATACCTGATTGGAGCGACAACTTTAGTTTTTTGTCAGGGCAGGAACAGGTTGGCTCTGAGGACGACGGGTGTGATAACGCACAGGGTGATGATGATGAGGTCGGAGATCCCACTTACTGTCAACCCACAGTCAGCCAAGAGATGAGGTCAGCAGAGGAGGTGGAGGAAGATGCTAGTGACGACGAGGTCAGGTTGCGCCTTCCTGGACAGAGACGTAGTACTGGAAGCACGTCAACAACTGCATCCTCAAACACAACTCTGCCTCTCACCACAAGTCGTGGTGGCTCTTCAGGTCGCATGGGTGCTAAGCCTTGCATAGCCTGGGCATTTTTTCAGATCGATAAAGATGACCCAACTCGTGTTATCTGTAACATTTGTCAGCAAAAGCTAAGTAGAGGCCAAAAAATACATACGGTAGTTTGAGTACTTCATGCATGAACCGGCACATGGACATGAAGCATAAGTTGCAGTGGGAAGCTCAGTGTGCTACAATGCGGTCTAGCCGGCCGGGCCAACCACCGTCTGCCATATCTTGTGCATCCGCGGCCTCTTCATCCTCTGTGACTGGGGGGACAGCAGTCACACCTGTTTTGGGGCGCAGACCTGCCACCTCTTTACCCGCAACAGCCAGCGTGATTGGCAGGTCATCATTTTCTTTGGAGGTGGTAACACCAGCTGGTCTTGAGCGCTGTCCGACATCGATAGCACCACCTTTGAATCAAGGCAACCTAACATGTCCGCCTGCATCTTCCTCACAGATCGGCAGTTTGCCGGGGACACCCTTATCAACCCCGTCTAAGCACAATAGCCAGCCCTCGGTCCCTCAGATGTGGACAAGTAAAAGACCATTTCCTCCTAGCCATGAGAAAGCTAAGAGGTTGAATTTCACCATCTGCAAGCTCTTGGCTACAGAAATGCTGCCTTTCCGCCTGGTGGACACAGAGGATTTTCGAGACCTTATGTCCGTCGCAGTGCCCCAGTACCAGATGCCCAGTCGGCACTACTTCTCAAAGAAAGGTGTGCCTGCGCTCCACCAGCATGTCGCACACAACATCACCGCTTCTTTGAGAAACTCTGTGTGTGACAGGGTGCATTTCACCACAGACACTTGGACGAGTAGGCATGGACAGGGGCGTTACATGTCGCTGACTGGGCACTGGGTAACTATGGTGACAGCAGGACAAGGGGCTGCTGTCCAAGTCTTGCCGTCCCCACGAGTTGTGCGTCAATCCTCTTTATGTCATTTTTCCTCCACTGCTTCTGCCTCCTCAACCTCCTCTCGGTCTTCCACCTGCACCCAAAGCCTGTCTGGTCATGCCACAAGCTTTCTAACTGCGCAGAAGGGATCCTGCACACCTCCTTACTATGCTGGCAGTAGGGCTCAACGTCATCAGGCGGTTTTTACATTGAAATGTCTGGGAAATGTGAGTCACACAGCTGAGGAGTTGTGGTCAGCTCTGGAGAACCAATTTCATGAATGGTTGTCTCCACTGGACCTGAAACCAGGGAAGGCCGTGTGCGACAATGCTGCAAACCTGGGTGCGGCCCTTCGCCGGGGCAATGTCACACACGTGCCTTGTATGGCTCACATGTTGAACCTGGTTGTCCAGCAATTTTTAGCCCACTATCCCAGACTAGATGGCCTTCTGCAGAGGGCACGGTCGCTGTGTGCTCACTTCCGCCGTTCGAATCCCGCAGCTCAGCGACTTACATCTCTACAGAAGTCGTTGGGCCTGCCACTTCACCGGCTAAAATGCGATGTGCCTACCCGGTGGAATTCAACTCTGCACATGTTGCAGCGACTGTGGCAGCACCGACAAGCCCTGGTGCAATACGTTCTGACGTATAGCCTGGGCCAACGAGATTCAGAGGTGGGGCAAATCACGCTGGAGGAGTGGTCTCAGATCAGGGACCTATGCACCCTTCTGCACAGTTTTGAAATGGCGACGAAGATGTTTAGTGCTGACGATGCCATTATCAGCATGACTATTCCGGTGATTTACATGCTGGAGCACATGTTAAACAGAATTCGGAGTCAGGTGGTGGCACAAGAGGAGGTGGAGGAAGTAGAGGAGGAGGAGTTGTATGCGGAAGGGCTAACATCTGCAAGGTCCAGACGGTCGGCAGCACCAGGGCGGCAGGCATGTGAGGGTGGGGGAGATGATTTTACCAGGGCGCATGGTAGCAGCCAAACTAGTGAGGAAGGTGCAGGAGCCCAGGAAGAAGTGGAGGACGAACTGATGGAAGACTCATCAGATGAGGGAGACCTTGATCACATTTCTGTTGTGCGAGGTTGGGGGGAGAGGACAGAGGAAGGAAGCATGATTGTTACCTCGCCACCAACACAACAGGGACTTGGTGCTCCTGGATGCGCAACACACATGAGTGCCTTCTTGCTGCACTACCTGCAACATGACCCTCGAATTGTGAGAATTAGAAATAATCCTGACTACTGGGTTGCCACACTGTTAGATCCCCGGTACAAAAGTAAATTTGCAGAAATTATTCCTGCCATAGAAAGGGATGCACGCATGCAGGAGTATCAGCAGAGACTGTTGCAGAATCTTACATGTGCTTTTCCACAAAATACCAGTGGTGCACGTAGTGAATCTCACAGTTCCAACTTGCCAACCGTGGGACCGTCAAGTGTTCAGCACTCAAACCGTAACAGAACCACAGTATCTGCTGGTAACATCAATTTTGCGGAATCATTTCACCACTTTTTTAGCCCATCCTTTGCAAGGCCACAGGAGACAAGAAGTCTGACACATAGTCAACGCCTAGAGACGATGGTACAGGAGTATCTCCAAGTAAACATTGAAGCCACGACTGTGTCACTGGACCCTTGCTCTTTTTGGGCTTCCAATCTGGATAAATGGCCGGAGCTAGCCACTTACGCCTTGGAGATCTTGTCATGCCCCGCAGCCAGCGTTCTGTCTGAACGTGTGTTCAGCGCTGCTGGTGGTGTGCTGACAGATAAGCGCACGCGGCTCTCCACTGATAATGTAGACAGACTCACGTTCATAAAGATGAACAAATCATGGATCCGAAACGACTTTTCTACCCCTGTGTCATCCTGGGGAGAGTAAAAGCTTGATGATTGGTAAAAATCACCCTACCAACCGTTTTAAGCTTTCAAATTACTAATCATGTTTATCTGTATCTTGACTGGAAAATAATTTGGGCTTTGTAGCAGTGTGCAGCACTGATCCTATTAGGCCATCTATAATAAGCTTCACCAGATTTAAAATTAAAAATAATTTTTAGCTGCATCTAGCCCGGAAAATAATTTTGGGGCTCCGAGATGCGCAAGACACATAAGTGCCTTCTTGCTGCACTACCTGCAGCATGACCCTCATATTGTCAGAATTCGAAGTAATCATGACTACTGGGTTGCCACACTCTTAGATCCCCCAAACTTTTCGATCAACCTTTTCATTTTAATAAAGACCAAAAAAATGGTCATTTTTGAAATTATAAGCATTAGCAGGTTGTTAGAAACTGAAATCAAACAGTTTTCAACTCAAAACTTTATTCTAGGTGATGTTACATTTTCACATAGGACCCCTTGTTCGAAAGGAGCTTCTGAACTCTCTCGTCCATTGAATTTGTCAGGTTTTGGATGGTTTCTGCTTCAATTGTTTTGCATGAGGACAGAATACCCTCCCAGAGCTGTTGCTTAGATGTGAACTGCCTCCCGCCATCATAGACACTCCTTTTAATGATGCTCCAAAGGTTCTGAATGGGGTAGAGGTCAGGGGAGCATGGGGGTCACACCATAAGTTTGTCCCCTTTTATGCCCATATCAGCCAGAGATGCAGATGTTTTATGTGCAGCATGAGATGGTGCATTATCATGCAGAAAAATGATCTTGCTGTGAAATACACGGTTCTTCTTCTTGAACCATGGCAGGAAGTGCTGTTTGAGAAAATCCACATACATTATGGAGTTCATCTTTAGCGCCTTCAGGGATCCTAAAGGGGCCGACAATCTCTCTCCCAATGATTCCAGCCCAAAACATTACTCCACCTCCTCCTTGTTGGCGCTGTAGCCGTGTTTGCGTGGGGTGTCCATCAACCAGCCATCCTCCACTCCATTCATCTGGACCATCGAGCGCTGCACGGCACTCATCCGTGAACAAAACAGTTTTGAAATCAGTCTTCATGTAATGTTTGGCCCACTGGAGCCGTTTCTGCTTGTGTGAAGTGGATAGAGGAGGTCGACAGGATGGCGTATGCACAGCTGCAAACCTCTGAAGGACCCTGCATCTTGTTGTTCGGGGGACGTTGGAGGCACAAGCAGCTTCAAAAACTTGTCTGCTGCTATGACAAGGCTTTTTTGCCGCTGCTCTTTCAACCTGACGTAATTGCCTGTAGGAAAGAGTCCTCAATTTGCCCTTATCAGCACGCACACGTGTGTATTGTGAATCAGCTACATACTTCTTGATTGCCAAGACACTTCATCCTGATCATCGCACAATGTTGATTGTAGTCATGCCTTGACCTAAACACTCCACAATTTGTTGCTTCTCAGCAGCCGACACATCCTTTTTCTTTCCCATTTTGGCAGAAAATGTAGGCTGCTTAATAATGTGAGAGAGCCTTCTTAAGTAGTCTTGCCTTTCATTGGACACACCTGCCAAACTAATTAGCACAGGTGTCTGCAATTGCTTACAGTGATATAAAGAGCCCTGACACACATCACCATCAATGAGTTTAACTGACAAACAAACAAATTCTTCCCTTATCACTCCTAAACACTTTTTGCATAATAATTTGGAACGCGGTGTACATGTGCTTTTCCACAAAACACCAGTGGTTCACGTAGTGAATCTTACAGTTCTAACTTGCCAACCGTGGTCTGTATGAAATTGTTCAATAAAGGGCCCAAAATTAAGATAACATAGATGGGAGAGGTCTCTATGAATAGGAATTCCTAAGTATTTGATACCCTGTGAGGGCCAGGCAAAGGGAAAGTTGGACTGGATGGAATCCTATATGGATTTAGGGAGGGAGACATCGAGGGCCTCAGACTTCGCTGCATTGATTTTAAAATTTTACCATGTAACAAAGTGATCTATTTCAGCCATAACAGCAGGGATGGATATATGTGATTGAGTGATATATACTAGGACATCATCAGCAAATAGAGAGCACTTGTACTCGGTGCCTCCCACCTCAATCCACCTAATATTGGGGTTATGGTGAATTGATGAGAGCAGGTGCTCCGTCACTAGGATGTATAAGAGAGGGGACAGAGGACATCCCTGCCTTGTCCCATTGGTGATTGTGAAAGGTGATGAAAATGTTCTGACGCACCCCCTGGGCCTTGGGACACCCGGAGCCGGACCCTTTTTGGTGGATGCTGGTGGTTGTAGTCTTCGTGGCGGCGATCCGGTTCCGTGGCTCAGGGCGGTCAAACCAGTGGCGGAACTATTTATGTGGTTTTGATGTTTAAATGTCCGACTACGCCACCCGTGGATTGCGGTCAGAGTGAACCGCCGCTACAGGGCAGACCGCTAAGGCTGGTGTTGTGGGTGCAGCAGAGCGTAGCATAACTCCCCACGGGAGGAGTATAGCCTCAGGGCAGTGTATGCGGAGGATGGGGGTGATGGTGCAGGGCAGCAGCAGTAACGACACGGAGTCAGTGATGCAGTTCAGGGCCTTTACTCACAGTTCTTATTATCCAGACCACGTCTGCAGGTAACAGCTGCCCACGTCGTACTTTGCTCACCAGGTGAGGGGCTCAGACAACTCCCAGATAACTTTGGAGCGCTTCACAGGACCCCCTTTGTGTGTCCTTTGTCTGGCCTTTCTTACCAACACTTCTGTCCGGCTGCCTCGGGCCTCCTCTTGGTAAACTTGGCGCCAGTTTCCCTGACCCTATGTGGTGCCTTCCTAGCGGGTGGAGCAAGGGGCTGCGCCACATAAAATGTCAGAGCCTCCGGTTTCTAGCTGAGGGTCGTTTCCTGCCTCCACTAGTTCGGGGACCGGTCTCCCCCTTTGGCCTGACCCCTCCACGCAGGTGGATTCGGGCGTGCGGTGGCGACTCGCCCGTCCGCACCCCTGGGATCCCTTCATTCCTCGTTCCTGGAGCCTTCTCCGCTCCTCTTCCTTCCTTCTCCCTCTTGCAGGCCTGGGCCTCTGTTACTAGGCCCGCCTCCGGAGCAGAGCTCATGCAGAGCCCCTGCTCCCTGCCACTTCTGCTCAGACTTCTCTGCACTGAACTAAGATGGTGCCCACCTTTTATACTCCCTTCTCAATGCACCCAGGAACTGCTTCCTCCCTGCTCCTGCACTGCAGGGTTCCCCTTCCTCAGTTTTCCCTCCGACCACTCCAGCCAGGGACAGGGACTGTCGTGCCCATCTCAGGGGCATATTGGTCGCCCTGCCCCACGGCAATGTGGTGTAATGCATGCAGGTGTCGGGTCCTAATCCACACTCCATCCTTATCTGAGAGTGAGATATCACACCTCTGGGTGAGGTGCAATACGTCTGTAGCAACCGAGCCCTCGGTGCTACAGTTCCATTTATCTTCAGCCTAGGTGACGTATTGTGATACAGGGCCGTGATTTTGGCTATAAAAGGGTCCCCTAGACCCCTACCCCAAGCTTTTTAAGAGAATCATATATGGCGTGCCAGGAGACTCTATGGAATGCTTTCTCAGCATCCAACGAGAGTATCTACTTACAAATTTTTAACTGCATCTAGCCCAGGAAATACTTTGTGCCTAGTAGCAGTGTCTGCTAGTCAGCGGATTATCCCGGCTGTTAAGCAAGCTACACCACCTGTAGTTTGGACACTTAATTTTTTCAAAGGAAATGCTTCGGGACCACGGGATACTTAGTGAAGAGCATCAGGAGGCACCCCAAGGCATAGGGGCTGGGACTGGCACTAGGATGCCTTGCGGTGGACAGCCGAGCTCGATCCTTATAAAAGCTTTTTAACTGCAGCAGCTTTAGTGGACGCTACTGGAGCTGGAATTACGCGGCTGCTGGCATGAGACTTGCCCTCCAATAGATCCTTGTAAATGGATTTAAAGTGTATTCATTCAAATTAGAGGGACAATTTAAATTAAAAAGCTTAGAGCTGCCTCCACCACAGGGGGGCTCTCTCGACCCACCAGCGGACAGGCACCAGTATTGGGAGAGGGGGGCTGGCCGTCAGGGTTCACCGCGGCTCTGGCACAAACCCGGCGACACGGAGGTGGCACGGGCAGGAGCGGACTGGCCGTCTCGGCTTCTCACTTTTTGGATTTTAGAAGGGCATGACATGCCTATATCTGTGTCTCCCCCTCCTTTTACTCCTCCACCTCTTTTCTTTTCGCATGACTATATGTACTTGTCACTTTTCCATGTGTTAGTTGTGTCTTCTGAGCAGTTTGTCAGCTTTTGGACACCTTTGAAGGTGTTTTCTATGTGTTTCTATGTGTTTTTGTTTGCCTGCCATTGGTTTTAACGGTGTTCGAAGGTGTTCGACGAACAGTTCGACGAACAGTTCGGCGAACACACGGGTGTTCGACGAACCGAACCGAACTCGAACACTACGGGGGTGGCTCAACACTAATTACCACGCCACTGTTGCCAAACTGTACACAGTAAATAACAACTCCATACACACGGCGGAGTCCTTAACCTCACCAGATAAAGTGGAGGATAATTGTTATGTTCTGCTACCAGAGCTAAGGAAAGAGAGGAGATCTGTCCCTACGATAGAACTCAGCTGAATCCCTACGATGTAACAGGGAACCTGATCCTGCGATCAGACCTGCTAAAGTCCTAAGCTAGTCTGTACGAAGACCTATAGATGTGGGGGAGGAATCCCTACAAGTACTAAGGACTGGGAGGAATATGGGACACCTCCTAACAGAAATAGTAGCAGACAGACGAACAAACAAAATATATAGAACATAGAGGTCAGTAGACCAAGCAAACTAACAGAGCAAGACACAGAGCACAGGCTAGCTAGAAAGTAGATATACAATGAAGTCCAGCAAAGCCAGAAGGGCGGAGCAGGATTAAATAGGCCAACAAGGTCATGTGACCAGCAAAGGAAAAAAAACCTAACAGCAAGGTTCTAACAATAATGACCCGGCAACCCAGGTGGAGGATTGGTGTCAACAGCTCCATGTTGGGACAGACACCACTCCTGCCCATCAGAAGCAGGGTGTACACCGGGTGGTTCAGGAATATGTGCAGGTATTCAGTAAACACCCACTTGACTTTGGGAGGATTAAGGGGATTCAACACCATATCCCCACAGGTGACCATCCACCCATCAAAGAACGTTACAGGCCTATACTACCAGCAAACTACCAGAAGGCGAAGGAGATGTTGAACGACATGAAGAAGGCAGGGGTAGTAAGGGATAGTTGTAGTCCCTGGGCTGCTCCCCTAGTTCTAGTCAGGAAAAAGGACGGAAGCATGAGAATGTGTGTAGATTACAGACAAGTAAATCGCATTACACATAAAGATGCATACCCTTTACCACGTATAGAAGAATCCCTGGCTGCCTTAAAGTCTGCAAATTACTTCTCCACCCTTGACCTCACTAGTGGGTACTGGCAAGCAGCTGTTGCTGAGGAGGATCGGGAGAAGACGGCCTTCACCACCCCGATGGGACTCTGCGAGTTCAATAGTATGCCGTTTGGACTCTGCAACACCCCCGGAGCGTTCCAGAGATTGATAGAGTGCTGCCTGGGACACCGCAACTTCGAGACTGTACTACTGTACCTGGACGACGTGATAGTGTACTCCAAAACATATGAGGACCACTTGAAGCACCTGGCTGAAGTATTTGAGTCACTGTCCCGGTATGGGATGAAGCTGAAGCCCTCAAAGTGCCACCTGCTCAAGCGAAAGTTACAGTACCTGGGGCACATCGTTAGTCCAGAGGGAGTAGCACCACACCCGGAGAAGGTCACTGCCATCCAGAAATGGCCGGAGCCGAAGAGCCGGTTGTTCATCTATAAAGAGAAACTGTGGTGGAGGTACGTCAACCCTAAAACCCATGAGATGGTATGGCAGATAGTGGTGCCCAAGACAGACATCCAGATGGTGTTGGAAGCCTACCACGATCAGGCGGGGCACTTTGGCTGGAAGAAGCTAGAAACCTTGCTGAAGAGTCGGTTTTATTGGGTAGGAATGCGCAGTTCCATTGAGAGGTGGTGCCAGAATTGTGGACCCTGTAGCCTCAGAAGAAAAGACTACAGCAGCCAGAAGGCACCCCTGCAACCCATCAAGACAACTCGACCTTTGGAGATCGTGGCCCTGGATCATGTCAAGCTGTCACCCAGCATGTCAGGATATTCCTATGCCCTGACCATGGTGGATCACTACTCCCGGTTCCTGGTGGTCGCCCCCGTCAAGGACCTGACGGCAGAAACTGCAGCGAAGATGTTTCTGGCGTACTTCTGCAGGCCCCATGGATACCCTGAGCAGGTGCTGACAGATCAAGGCCCAGCCTTTGAGGCCGAACTGTTCAAGGAGTTCTGCCATCTGTACGGGTGTAAAAAGATCCGGACTACACCGTACCACCCCCAAACCAACGGTCTCTGTGAAAAGATGAATAACATCGTCATCGACCTGCTGAAGACCTTACCACTAGAGGAGAGAAATCAGTGGCCAGACCTACTACCTGAACTGGTAGATCTGTACAGCCACATACCTGTGAGTTCCACCAACTGTACTCCAGCATATCTCATGCAAGCCAGACCCGGGAAGTTGCCCATGGACCTGGAGCTTGGTGTAGTAGAACCAGATGCAGACATGTCCACTGAGGACTGGGACATGACCAGACAGGAGCAGTACAGAAGAGTACAGGCCTGTGTGGAAGACAGTCTCACTCGGGTGAGGGACAAGCAGGAAGCCCACTACAATAAAGGTGCGCCCGCAGAACCCTTCACACCAGGAGAAGTGGTGTTAAAGAGGAAAAGGAGAAACCACAAACTTGATGACCAGTGGGAAAGAGAACCCTATACTGTGTTAAATTCAAGATTTGATAACAAGAAGACCTGTTTGATTAGCAAAGACGGAGGAGTAACGACTGCAACGGTATGTAGAGACCATCTGAAGTTGTGTCCAGACCTGCTAAAGCCCCAAGAAGAAGTGCCTCTCACCGTACCGGAGGAGACTAAAGAAGCAGTACTCCATACTGACTTAGGAGATTTCCCGGCAGATTGGCCTCAACTAGGAGGAGCAGTAATAATCCCTGTGATCCACTTCTTTCAACAGCCAGAAGACCCTCCACAGCAAGTAGAGCCTGTAAGTGCTACAGAAGAGCCTGCTCAAGAAGAATCCCCGGAAGAAGGATCCCCGGTTGGAGCAGAGCAAGAAGGCCCAGTCAATGGTACACTTGCCAGTCCCATAGAGAGGTTAAGGCAGTTTTGCAATCTATCCACACGTAGAACTGACAGGGTAGCAGACGGTGAAGACACAGATACCATCCAGACTCCGGTACTATGCAGATCGACACGTACCACACAAGGTCAGACCACTGTCAGATACAGAGAATAGAGAAGGAAACTCTGGCAGTGTAAATAGTTGCCCCTGGGGTATTACATTGTGTATTTTCATATATGTATTTATTACTTTGTGTTATGCTTGCAATGGACAATTTAAGTGATATGGACACTTTTCTTGTTTGCCTCTAATTACCCGTAAGGGTACATAAAGAACTTTGTGGCTGAGGACTATGCGCAGCCCAAAAACTGCTTCTTGTAAATAATTGCACTCCGTGGAGTGCCCCTTTAGGTGACCTCAGAAGCAAAACCTGTCTGGTGTGGCACTAACGGAGGTCCAACTCGGGATTGCCATGCCCTGCAGCCACCCCAGGGCCTACGTGGAGGGTTTGGGACAGGTCCCTCAAGCTACCAAGTATTCTACCCTGTGAGATGGACATCCTGTCGGGGAACCTCACCAGAAGAGACTTGAATTCTGGGGTTGCTTATTATATTGTGCATATCTATTTATTATTTATAATGTTTTATATGTAACGTTTAAGCAAAGTGCCTCCCACAAAGGGAAGAGTTATTGTATTGTTGTTATAAAAAGTTCTTCAGTCCGGGAGTACTGAGCTTTGCTAAGGGGGAATGTGGCGCCCTGCTGCGCATTAGTGCCACAGATCCTAGAGGGGTGCATTGAAGGATTCCTCCACAAGAGGCCCTCGTAGCATTCACACACCTCCACCTTCCAGCTCAGACCACCAGAGGGAGCCCGTTAGGGAAATAAATAGGGAAGGTGGAGCTAGGCAGTTAGTCTAAGTCTGGAGTCCACAGAGAGTGAGGTCTGTGAGAAAGTCAGCCCAGCCCAGACTCAGGGAGCTCAGGTTAGTGAGCCCAAGGCGTGCCAGCGCCGTAAGAGCGGTGAAGAGTAACGAGGCCTACTGCCAGTGTGAAGCCTAGTGAGGGCCCCAGCATGGCTGAAGGCTAGTGGAGTAAGCAAGCTACATAGGGGGCAGAGGAGCTTAGTCAGCTCACCCCAAGACCATATACCGGACACCGGGTCCACGTCTTCAGGGATCTCTACGACCAGCAGAAACTACCAGAACCCCTGGCGAACTACATGTCCCAGGAACACCAAAAGCTGACTGATATACCAGGGTCAGGAGTCACTGAGGCCCAAGAGACCAGGGAGGGTGATCTCCAACAAAAGGCCCTACCACCAGGTCATCCGGTGCAAGACAGAGACCAAGTTAGGCCTAGCTCCAGGCAGGTCATAAACTTATCAGGAAAAGGCAAGAAACAGGAGGCCCCACACCCACTCACTGGGGAGAGTCCTGAAATGCACCCTTCACCGTACAGTGCACTGGATCGTGCCTGAAACACCACCAGTAAAGGTACTGAAGTGAACTGTTGTGAGTATGCCTATTCTTCTTCTGACCTAGCTGGGTCCCCTCTGTCCTGCATCCCTTCTCCTACGCTGCCCTGAGGCCCTGCTCCACCTGTGGGGAGCTGCACCTACAAAGCTGCCTGATCACCGGCCTCAGAGGACTGTAGCAGCGCTGGTGATCCTCACCAGACACCACGGGTGGCATCACAAACTTTTCCTATCCCATACACCTTTCCCCCATTATCCCTTGCTTTTAAGAGTGACCCCAGGGTACGGGCCCGGGAGCCGACCACCGCGACATCCCCATAAACCAGAACAGCAAGGCCCGGGCGCCGAGTCCCCATCCCTTGGGTGCGTCACATGCAGGGATTGCCTGCCATGCACTGTAATGCCATAGCCATGTTGGTTGTCGGATTACAGTGATTGGCTGGCCACACATCGTCATCAGATCTATATCAGACCTGGCGCCGCCATGCTTGTCACAGCCACTCCGGATCAAACAGTGTAGGGAGAGCTGCTGCTGTGTCAGGGAGAGATTTGCTTGTGTATTAGGTAGTGTAGGGAGATAAACCATACATTACACATATCCATCTTAACAAACAGTCCTTTTGAGGACTAACTAATCCATCTGCAGAGATATCAGGCAGGGTGTATAGGCAGGCAGGCAGTGTATACAGCAGACTGTAGTGCACACAGCACAAGAGGCTCCATTCCAGTTCTGTCGGCTGCTGCTGTTAGATATTTCTGGAAATAGGCCAAGGTCTCGGGTCAGGAATAATTTTTTTTGCATCTTAATCCTCATTATTTGCTTGAAAAGCAATCCAGAGAACACCGTTTTTAGGTGCCATTTGCTTGTTGGCACTGCAGAATACAGCCAGGTCCTTTCCATATTACAGCGCTAAAAATACAGCTAGTTAAAACTGTGTTTTCTCCGTCACACAGATCACATATACGTTTTCAGAAAATACTGCCATTTCTGGCCTCCATTAAAAAAAGATTTCAGTGTGTCAGTGAAGCAATTGACACCAGATTGCTGTTCAAAATAGTTACCTACAGGCCAGGTATTTAAAACCGTGTTTTCTCCATCACAAGGCTCACATATACTGTACGTTGTCAGAAAATACTGCCATTTCTGGCCTCCATTAAAAATTTCTTTTAGTGTGTCAGTGAAGCAATTCACCGCAGTTTACTGTTCAAACTACTTACCTACAGGCCGGGTATTTAAAACTCTGTTTTCTCCGTCACACGGCTCACATATAAATTCGCTCCAAACTCAGTCATTTGTAGTGAGCGTGGAAGATACTGTCCTCCATTTAAAATGGGCAAGGCACGTGGCAAGGTACGGGGAACTGGACGTGATGGTAATGGTGCATGCAGAGGCCGAGGACAAGGCCGTGGGCAAGCCGAAATTGTGCAACAACAAATACCCACATCTTCTCGCCTGACCTTCCTGTCCCAATTTCTAGGGAACCGCAGCACACCACTATGGAACCCAGAGCAGTGTCAAAAGGTTGTTGGTTGGATAGCGGATAATGCTTCCAGTCACTTAGCCACCACCACCACCCTGTCTTCCACACGGTCAAGTCTCAGTAGCCGTGAGTCTGGACCGCATATTCCTCATCCTGATCCTCCTTCCTCCCACCATGCCGAGTACCCAGAGACAACTGATCCCACACTTGGACACTCTGAAGAGCTGTTCACTTTTCTATTTATAGATTCGGGCCTCTCGCCCGGTCCACTTGAAGCGGGGCAAGAGGAGATCGCATGTAGCGATGCCCAAATATTTGAGCAGACACGGTCACACAAAGGCGACGGTGGGAAAGTGTCACAAGAGGTGGACGATGATGAGACACAATTGCCAGAAAGTCAGGAGGAGGACCAGGGTGCGGAAGTGGAAGACGAGGTGGTGAATGATATAGTAACTGACCCAACCTATCAGGAGGACATGCAGAGCGAGGACAGCAGCACACAGGGGGAGGGAGGCAGAGCACCCCAACAGGCAGGAAGAAGCAGTGTGGTGACCACAGACAGAAGGCAGGCAACCCTTCCCCGTAACACCAACACAAAGGAAGTTGACAATACAACTATTAGGTCTTCCCAAGTCTGGTTGTTTTTTAAAGACTCTGTCGATAACCCAAAAAAGGCCATTTGCAACACCTGCCAGGCCAGCATCAGCAGGGGTGGCAAAACGACCAGCCTGACCACCACCAGCATGATCAGGCACATGGCAGCAAAGCACCCGACTTTGTGGGCCGAACCCCAGGGTCCAGGAACAGTGTCTGCGGGTGGCACCATTGCTTCTTCCGCTGTTGTGCATGCAAGCCAATCCCCTGTCCATGGTGCATGCGAAGATGCCTCCTACCCTGCATCTGTCGTTGCACACTCTCAAGTAGCAACATCAGGAAGCACGTCCATGTCCTTGTCCCAGCGCAGCGTTCAGCTGTCCATACCCCAGGCCTTGGAACGCAAGCGTAAATATGCAGCCAACGACCCACAGGCCACACTACTAAATTCTCACATTTCACGACTGCTTGCACTCGAAATGTTGTCTTTTAGGCTCGTTTAGACGGAAGCATTCCGCAACCTGATGGCAGTGGCCGTCCCTCGGTGCTCGATCCCCAGCCGCCACTATTTCTCCCGGTGTGCCGTCCCCGGATTACACGAGCACATGTCCCAAAACATTAGCCGTGCTCTCAACAATGCAGTTACCGGTAAAGTCCACCTAACCACGGACACATGAACAAGTGCTTGTGGGCAGGGATGGTACATCTCGCTGACGGCACACTGGGATAACATAGTGGAAGCCGGGACCCAGTCGGACCTTGGGACGGAACACATCCTCCCGACGCCAAAGATTGCGGGCCCTAGGTCAATCAGGGTTGCCCCCACGGTCTACAGCTCCTGCACCTCATTCTCCTCAGCCTCCTCCTCTTCACACTCCATCTCCGAAATGACCACATCAGTCACAAGCTGGAAGCACTGCAGCACTGCCTCGGCCAAGCGGCAACAGGCTGTGCTGAAGCTAATATGCTTAGGTGAAAAACCGCACAATGCTGAAGAGTTGTGGACAACTCTGAAAGAGCAGGCAGATCTGTGGCTCACACCGCTGAACCTACAGCCAGGCATGGTCGTGTGTGACAGTGGCAGGAACCTGGTGGCGGCTCTGAGACGAGGCGAGCTCACACACGTACCATGCCTGGCCCATGTGCTTAACCTCGTGGTTCAGCGGTTTCTCAAATCCTACCCGGAGCTGCTGGATCTGCTTGTTAAAGTACACCGCCTGTGTGCCCATATTAGAAAGTCAGCTACAGCTTCCGCCGCCCTTGCAGTGTTTCAGCAGAGTTTGCAGCTTCCGGCTCACAGACTGGTGTGTGATGTCCCCACGAGTTGGAACTCTACACTGCAGATGTTGGGAAGGATTTGTGCGCAGAAGAGGGCAGTTGTTGAGTACCAGCATCAACAAGGCCGTCAGTATTTAGTTCAGACTCCACACATAAGACCTCAGGAGTGGACATGGATGTCAGACATATGTACCATCCTCCAAAACTTTGAGGACTCCACCAAGATGGTGAGCGGCGATAACGCCATAATTAGCATCACCATCCTGCTTCTCTGTCTTCTAAAACGCTCTCTGCTCACAATCAAAGAGGATGCATTGCCGGCGGAGGACAATGAGATGGAGCAAGGAACCATACAGGGTGATTACACACAGCCAAGCCTCATCTCATCCCAACGTGGATTGGGTGACAATGAGGAAGAGGAGGAGGAGGAGGAAGGACAGGAGCTAGTTTCATGCACTATAGACGGTACGACCTGCACAGCTGTCATACAGTCTGTTCAGCGTGGATGGCCAGAGGACAGAGAGGAAGAGGAGAGCATTTTCAGTCATCCTCTTGGTGATGACACGGAAGTCTTGCCTGTTAGTAGTCTGGTACGCATGGCCGAGTTTATGTTACGCTGCCTTTCCCATGACCCTCGCGTTCTCAAAATTTTGGGTGACAGTCATTACTGGTTGGTGACACTTCTAGACCCATGCTACAAGGAGAACTTTATATCTCTTATTCCTGAGGCGGACAGGTCTACAAAAATGGGGCTGTACCAGAAGGCCCTTGTTGTGGAACTATTAAAGAAATTCCCATCTGAAAACGCTGGCGGCAGAGGGCACACTTCGTTGGACAACCAAGGAGTACAGGCGAGAGAGACACAACTTCAATCCAGCAGAGGCAGGGGAACACTGTCAAAGTTCTGGGAGAGTTTTCTCAGACCCTCCCATCGGACAGGCCCTGAGGCGCGGGGTACTCTCACAAGGAGTGCAAAGTTTGGGAAGATGTTGAGGGAGTACCTTGCCGACTGTACCAACGTCCTCCGTGATTCCGCTGTGCCTTATAATTATTGGGTATCCCAGCTGGATACATGGAATGAACTGGTTCTCTATGCCTTGGAGGTCCTGGCCTGCCCTGCCGCCAGCATTTTATCAGAGCGGGCTTTTAGTGCCGCTGGTGGAATTATAACTGATAAGCGCATCCCCCTGTCAACTGAAAATGGTGACAGGCTGACTCTTATAAAAATGAATAAGGGCTGGGTTGGGCCAGACTTCTCAACATCACCGAATGATAGCAGCATAACATAAACTCCAATCCAGTGTCTTTTCTTGGGAGGTGTATTCCCATGCACCTTTTCACACCCACACATGGGTATACGCTTCCTGATTTTGGCTATTTGCTCTTGTCCTCCTCCTTCTCCTCATCCTCCACCACCATATCACCAGGTTGACCGTGGTCCGTGATGCAACACCCACCTAATTTTTTTAAAGGGTGTTTATGATGCCCGTAAAAAAATTTTTTTATACAGTATGTTCATGTATACTCCCCATGGGTAAATGTTTGTCAGCCCATACACTTAGTGCATGGGCATTACAAGTATAGGAGGCCCGCTCCTTTCTAATGGGAACATTTTTTTATGAGGCCCTCATCCACGTTTCTTCCAAGGGGCATTGAAGTGCCTCCAAATTTTTGGCAGCCCTTGCATTCACTGCTATAACTGTATAGCAGACCCTCTCCTTTCTAATGGGAACATGTCGTACTTGTTACTGTGGCCCTGCTCCATGTGTCTTTAAATTCTTAGTGGTGTTTTTACTAAAAATAGTCAGCCGTTGGACTCACTGCATACTCTATAACTATATAGCAGACTCTCTCCTTTCTAATGGGAACATGTCATACCTTGTTACTGTGGCCCTGCGCTGTGTGTCTTTAAATTCTTAGTGGGGTTTTTCCTAAAATTGTCAGCCGTTGGACTCACTGCATACCCTATAACTGTATAGCAGACTCTCTCCTTTCTAATGGGAACATGTCATACTTGTTACTGTGGCCCTGCTCCATGTGTCTTTAAATTCTTAGTGGGTTTTTTCCTAAAATTGTCAGCCGTTGGACTCACTGCATACCCTATAACTGTATAGCAGACCCTCTCCTTTCTAATGGGAACATGTCGTACCTTGTTACTGTGGCCCTGCCCTATGTGTCTTTAAATTCTTAGTGGGGTTTTTCCAAAATTTTGGCAGCCCTTGCAGTCACAGCATGGGCATTACCACTATAGGAGACCCGCTCATTTATAATGGGAACATTTTTTTACTGAGACCCTCTTCTATGTCTCTTCAAAGGGGTATTAGGCTGCGTTCAAATTTTTGGCAGCCCGTGCAGTCGCTGGATACGCAATAACAGTATAGGAGACCCACTTGTTAATAATGGGAACAACAAAGCATAGCCGGCTGATGGCTCTCTAACAATAGCTAGGGCCGACTGCTGGCCTTTTAAGAATAGTAAGGGCCGTCTGATGTCCCTATAAAAATAGGCTTTATGACTTTCAGAGTCCCTTTATCATAAATAAAACAGGATGTGTCTGATGATGTGTCACACACCACATTGCCAGATAAGGTTGTAAAATGTTAAAATTACATTTCCTGGTGAATGCATTTGTCTGAAAAAAAACACGTAAAAAAAACAAAACAATAGGATCATTCTTTAGTATAAAAAACAGCGTCACCAATTTAACAACAATGTAATCACATTGTTCAGCTCATGCACCTCCTCCTCCATCTCCGAAATGACCACATCAGTCACAAGCTGACAGCACTGCAGCACTGCCTTGGCCAAGCGGCAACAGGCTGTGCTGAAGATAACATGCTTAATGCTTAATTGACAAACCGCCCAGCACTGCAGAGTTGTTGAAAGCTGTAATACAGCAGCCTGATCTGTGGCTCTCACCGCTGAACATACAGCCAGGCATGGTCGTGTGTGACAATGGGCGGAACCTGGTGACGGAGAAATGACAGCCGGGGTAGATACGGTTTCCCTCTATGCCAGTCCTTTCACTGAGCTAAAGAATATGGCTGTGGTGAAATACAACTCCCACTGAGAAGCTGTTTCAGATTGAAAAACATTGTGCCCACCAGAGGATTTGATTCTGAGGGCTAACCTTTCTCCCCCGCTCAAGAGCCCCATAGCAGCTGCAAACTTAGCGCTATCATGAACTCTCCTGAGGTAGAAGCCAAGGCACACCAGAGGATTCTCTGGTGGGACTGTTCAACCCTGCCAAGAAGCAGTCCTGGCTGAGAAAAGTGTGTGGAAAGGTTCCCGGACACTCTATGGCTGCTTTTTTACTGAGGAGGAAACACACACAAACACGGGGAGAAAATTCAAAGTCCTTGCAGATGTTGTCCTTGCTGGGATTTGAACCCAGGATCCCAGCGCTGCAAGTCTTCAGTGCTAACCACTGATCCAATGTGCTGAAGTTCACCCTCTAATATCTAACAGGCTGGAGAAACTTGCACCTACTGCCACTCTATCTTCAGCTCCTTTGTGAGAAAATGTATTTGGGCAGCCACTCAGTCTAATAAATAAAATTCCTGAGAAGGAAATTGGGGATGGCTTTGCTACTGGTACTGGGGGCAGTGCTAATACCATGGCGTCGTACCATAGTTTGCTGGAAATATTCCAGGCTGGTAGGAGGCACGCAAATTCCCACAGAAAAGTGTGACGCTCACAGCCCTCCCTGGGAAATGGGGTACTCGGAGCCGGGTCAGATGTTGGGGAGGCAGTCGTGGCCTGGACCCGTTCCGTGCCCAGGGCCGTCACATGAAAGTAATGGGCTATCAGGGTTGAGTGGTATTATCGACTACGCCACCTGTGGTGTCTGGTGATGCGCCACCAGCGCTGCTAGCAGTCCTCTGAGGCTGGATGTAGTGGCAGCAGGCGATGTTATAACTCCCCACAGGCGGAGCAGGGCCTCAGGGCAGATGTGACAGGAGGATGGAGAGAGTAGTCCTGGGTCACTCAGGTGCTGTGTGGTGCAGTGCAGAAATGAAGGAACCAGAGGCCATAGGGATAGTCTTCCAGGTCTTTTACTCACAGTTCTTTTAAGCAGCGGCAAGGCTTCTCCCTGCTCCTCACGGATCACTGCGGCCACCAGGGATGAGGGCTCAGCGCACCCAAGGAATTCAAGTACCTCGATCAGGACCCTCCGAGTGTTCCTAACAGTCCCCTTTGAACCTCTCCTGTGTGTGTGCGTGCAAAGGCTGGGTCCCACTGGATAAACGCAGGTAGAGGGATACAGGTGGCGTAGGCCGCTCCGTCTGTATCCCTCCCGGGATCCACTAAGCCTCCGGGCTTTTCTGACTGAGACATGAAGTAACAAAGTCAGATATCGGGGGCCGGTCACCCCTCTTGCAGCAGGAGTCCCTCTGGCCAGGCCAGAATAGAGAGTAGAGGTGGCGTACGCCGCTCCGTCCGTGCTCCCTGGGATCCTTTTGCTTGTGGAGCTCTCACTAAAGCTCCCAACCTTCTCAAGCAAGGGAACTTGACCGGGGTAGAGACTCTGTTAACTCCTTCCCGCTCCTTGTGTCAAGGTCAGGGCACGAGGACCGTGTATCTTCAGCACACTGCAGGCTCCTACACAAGGCCACTGACAGCTGCAAAGACCACAATCAAAGAACCTTGTGCTTAAGATGGCTGGGTAATATATATAAAACTACGTGTGTAACTAAAAGTCTGTTCTACCCTTCACCCACTACATGGTTCCCCTAACTTTTGGTTCCCCCCACTTGTGATCCTGCTGAGGCAGCACTATGGTGCATACTTGCCTCCCATAGGTCAGGAGTGTGTAGTGTTGAATGTAGATTCAGGGTCCTGACCAGTGCACCTTCCTTACCTGGGTGAGGAGACACTACACCTGCTGACAGGCTGCAGTACCCCCCCTTGTGGCGACCGAACCCTCAGGGGCGCCACAAAAGTACCAGCAGTAATGTTCAGGGACACACGCTTGTAGAAGACGGAGACAACACCGGGAGAAATAGTGACGGCTGGGGACCGAGTATGGACACGAAGCATGAGGCATGTGGTTGTGAAAAGCTTCCGCCTCCACGAGCCTAAAAGGCCACATTTCAAGTGAAAGCAACTTTACAGGACTTCCTGTGAGAAATGACATGCAGGGTAGATAGGGTTTCCCTCTATGCCAGTCCTTTCACCAAGCTAAATAAAACTGTCAGCAAAAAAAGTTGTGGACTGGCTCCGTACTGTCCCTGGCCACATTCACCTGTCCACGTATTTGTGATTAAGCGGTCCTTCCTAGTAAGTGCACTGGGGAGGGCACGGGTAATGTTGTGGGACCCGTGCTTGTGAAAGGCGGAGCCGATACTGGGAAATATAGTGGCGGCTGGGGACCGAGTATGGACACCCGGCCGCCAGCGGCATGAGGTTGTGAAAAGCTTCCACCTCCACAAGCTTAAAAGGCCATATTTCAAGTGCAAAAAGCTGCCCAGAAATCTGGCAGTTTAGTGTTGCGGCTTGTGGGTGGGTGGCTGGCTGCATACTTGCGCTTGCATTCCAAGTAACAGAAAACTAAGCAGATGGTGGCCTTTATCACCATCATGGCCTCACCTCGGCACTATGAACTCTCCTGAAGGAAAAGCCAGGGCCTGCCGGAGGAGTCTCTGGTTCTCAGGTGGGCCCGTACAACCCTGCCGAAAAGCAGCCCTGGCTAAGAAATGTGTGGAGGAAGGTTCCTGGACATTCTATGGCTGATTTTTTTTATGTGGATCGGCCATGCTTATGCATGTTATTTCTCAAACCGCATTACAGATCAGGTCATTGTCCAACTCTGTATTCAAGAAATTAAATGCGCAAAGAAAGATGTGTGTGTGTCAAAGCACCACTGACAAGGGCGAGTTGATGTTGGACGGGCTGCCATTGCTTCTGCAACAAGCTCAATTACAGGACTTCTTCTGAGAAATGACATGCAAGCTAGATAGGGTTTCCCGCTATGCCAGTTCTTTCACCGAGCTAAATACAACTCTTAGCAAAAAAAGTTGTGGACTGGCTCCGTACCGTCCCTGGCCACATTCACCTGTCCACGTGTTTGTGGTTAGGCGGTCCTTCCCAGTAAGTGCACTGGGGAGGGCACGGGTAATGTTGTGGGATCCGTGCTTGTGGAAGGCGGAGGTGATACCGGGAAATATAGTGGCGGCTGGGGACCGAGTATGTACACCCGGCGGCCGCCGGCATGAGGTTGTGAAAAGCTTCCACCTCCACGAGCTTAAAAGGCCATATTTCAAGTGCAAAAAGCTGCCTAGAATTCTGGCAGTTTAGTGTTGTGGCCTGTGGGTGGGTGGGTGGCTGGCTGCATACATGCGCTTGCATTCCAAGTAACAGAAAACTAAGCAGATGGTGGCCTCTATCATCATCATGGCCTCACCTCGGCACTATGTACTCTCCTGAAGGAAAAGCCAGGGCCCGCCGGAGGAGTGTCCGGTTCTCTGGTGGGCCCGTCCGACCCTGCTGAAAAGCAGCCCTGGCTAAGAAATGTGTGGAGGAAGGTTCCCGGACATTCTATGGCTGATTTTTTAATGCGGATCGGCCATGCTTATGCATGTTATTTCTCAAACCGTATTACAGATCAGGTCATTGTCCAACTCTGTATTCAAGAAATTAAATGCGCAAAGAAAGATGTGTGTGTGTCAAAGCACCACCGACAAGGGCGAGTTGATGTTGGACGGGCTGCCATTGCTTCTGCAACAAGCTGCATTACAGGACTTCCTGTGAGAAATGACATGCAGGGTAGATAGGTTTTCCCTCTATGCCAGTCCTTTCACCGAGCTAAATACAACTGTCAGCAAAAAAAGTTGTGGACTGGCTCCGTACTGTCCCTGGCCACATTCACCTGTCCATGTGTTTGTGGTTAGGCGGTCATTCCCAGTAAGTGCATTGGGGAGGGCACGGGTAATGTTGTGGGACCCGTGCTTGTGGAAGGCGGAGGTGATACCGGGAAATATAGTGGCGGCTGGAGACCGAGTATGGACACCCGGCCGCCGCCGGAATGAGGTTGTGAAAAGCTTCCACCTCCACGAGCTTAAAGGCCATATTTCAAGTGCAAAAAGCTGCCCAGAAACTGGCAGTTTAGTGTTGTGGCCTGTGGGTGGGTGGGTGGCTGGCTGCATACTTGCACTTGCATTCCAAGTAACAGAAAACTAAGCAGATGGTGGCCTCTATCATCATCATGGCCTCATCTCGGCACTATGAACTCTCCTGAAGGAAAAGCCGGGGCCCGCCGGAGGAGTATCCGGTTCTCTGGTGGGCCGTCCAACCCTGCCGAAAAGCAGCCCTGGCTAAGAAATGTGTGGAGGTAGGTTCCCGGACATTCTATGGCTGCTTTTTTTAATGTGGATCGGCCATGCTTATACATGTTATTTCTCAAACCGCATTACAGATCAGGCCATTGTCCAACTCTGTATTCAAGAAATTAAATGCGCAAAGAAAGATGTGTGTGTGTCAAAGCACCACCGACAAGGGCGAGTTGATGTTGGACGGGCTGCCATTGCTTCTGCAACAAGCTGCATTACAGGACTTCCTGTGAGAAATGACATGCAGGGTAGATAGGGTTTCCCTCTATGCCAGTCCTTTCACCGAGCTAAATACAGCTGTCAGCAAAAAAAAGTTGTGGACTGGCTCCGTACCGTCCCTGGCCACATTCACCTGTCCACATGTTTGTGGTTAGGCGGTCCTTCCCAGTAAGTGCACTGGGGAGGGCACGGGTAATGTTGTGGGATCCGTGCTTGTGGAAGGCGGAGGTGATACCGGGAAATATAGTGGCGGCTGGGGACCGAGTATGTACACCCGCCCGCCGCCGGCATGAGGTTGTGAAAAGCTTCCGCCTCCACGAGCTTAAAAGGCCATATTTCAAGTGCAAAATGCTGCCTAGAATTCTGGCAGTTTAGTGTTGCGGCCTGTGGGTGGGTGGGTGGCTGGCTGCATACATGCGCTTGCATTCCAAGTAACAGAAAACTAAGCAGATGGTGGCCTCTATCATCATCATGGCCTCACCTCGGCACTATGAACTCTCCTGAAGGAAAAGCCAGGGCCCGCCGCAGGAGTGTCCGGTTCTCTGGTGGGCCCGTCCAACCCTTTCGAAAAGCATCCCTGGCTAAGAAAAGTGTGGGGGAAGGTTCCCGGACATTCTATGACTGATTTTTTAATGTGGATCGGTCAAGCTTATGCATGTTATTTCTCAAACCGCATTACAGATCAGGTCATTGTCCAACTCTGTATTCAAGAAATTAAATGCGCAAAGAAAGATGTGTGTGTGTCAAAGCACCACCGACAAGGGCGAGTTGATGTTGGATGGGCTGCCATTGCTTCTGCAACAAGCTGCATTACAGGACTTCCTGTGAGAAATGACATGCAGGGTAGATAGGCTTTCCCTCTATGCCAGTCCTTTCACCGAGCTAAATACAACTGTCAGCAAAAAAAAGTTGTGGACTGGCTCTGTACTGTCCCTGGCCACATTCACCTGTCCATGTGTTTGTGGTTAGGCGGTCCTTCCCAGTAAGTGCACTGGGGAGGACACGGGTAATGTTGTGGGACCCGTGCTTGTGGAAGGCGGAGGTGATACCGGGAAATATAGTGGCGGCTGGGGACCGAGTATGGACACCCGGCCGCCGCCGGCATGAGGTTGAGAAAAGCTTCCGCCTCCACGAGCTTAAAAGGCCATATTTCAAGTGCAAAAAGCTGCCAGGAAATCTGGCAGTTTAGTGTTGTGGCCTGTGGGTGGGTGGGTGGCTGGCTGCATACTTGCACTTGCATTCCAAGTAACAGAAAACTAAGCAGATGGTGGCCTCTATCATCATCATTGCCTCACCTCAGCACTATGAACTCTCCTGAAGGAGAAGCCAGGGCCCGCCGGAGGAGTCTCTGGTTCTCTGGTGGGCCCGTCCAACCCTGCCGAAAAGCAGCCCTGGCTAAAAAATGTGTGGGGGGAAGGTTCCCGGACACTCTATGGCTGGTTTTTTAATGTGGATCGGCCATGCTTATGCATGTTATTTCTCAAACCGCATTACAGATCAGGCCATTGTCCAACTCTGTATTAAAGAAATTAAATGTGCAAAGAAATATGTGTGTGTGTGTCAAAGCACCACCGACAAGGGCGAGTTGATGTTGGACGGGCTGTCATTGCTTCTGCAACAAGCTACATTACTGGACTTCCTGTGAGAAATGACATGCAGGGTAGATAGGGTTTCCCTCTATTCCAGTCCTTTCACCAAGCTAAATACATCTGTCAGCAAAAAAAGTTGTGGACTGGCTCCGTACTGTTCCTGGCCACATTCACCTGTCCACCTGTTTGTGGTTAGGCGGTCCTTCCCAGTAAGTGCACTGGGGAGGACACGAGTAATGTTATGGGACCCTTGCTTGTGGAAGGCGGAGGCGATACCAAGAAATATAGTGGTGGCTGGGGACCGAGTATGGACACCCGGCTGCCGCCAGCATGAGGTTATAAAAAGCTTCCGCCTCCACGTGCATAAAAGGCCACATTTCAAGTGCAAGCAGCTGTCAAAAATTTGGCAGCATAGTATTGCAGCCTGTGGTTGGGTGGGTGGCTGGCTGCATACTTGCGCTTGCATTCCAAGGAATGGGGTAGGGACAACTGAATGCTGTAGTGGGACAAGGACGTGGACGTTGATTGTTCCAAGTCTGCAACGACAGGCTCATGGCGGGAGGCATCTTCACATGCGCCAAGGATCACTTATGATGGGCACACTTTTAGGCAGTGACCTGGGAGTCAGAGATGCTTCCAGAGGTCTTCCCCATGCTGTTCCCATGACTTTTCAGCACTGTATGCATGTGTCTGATGATGTGTCACACACCACACGGTGTTAAAATGACATTTCCTGGTGAATGCATTTGTCTTGGTTGAAAGCAATGCAAAAGTGCAAAAGCACATAAAAAACGCTACGTGTGAACATAGCCCAAGGTGTGGAGGAGTATTTTTGTTTTTGGTTATTTACTTTGCTTTATATACATTGTACATGTCATGGACAGGATTTTTCTTAACATATTTTCCAGGAAAATCCATTTTGGTTTCGTTTTTGTATGTTTTATTGTGAGTTCGTAAAAGTGGCGTAATACCTCTGACAACGTTGCTGACAGCAGTGACCTGGGAGTCAGAAATTCTTCCAGGGGTATTCCCCATGCTGTTCCCATGTCATTTGAGCACTGTTCCCATCGACTTGGGCAGTTTTTAGGCCCTCTGCACACCGCCGGGGGTTCCCACCTGCAAAATGCTCGAGTTTCCCATAGACTTACATTCGGCTTGTTGCTCGACCCAAGCATTTTAGTGCTCTCTCATCACTACTAGTGACAATATGTCAAAGAGTGTTAAACCTAATGAGGAGCGAAGATGAAAGACTTTAGAGAACCCCTTAGATCTCCACCAGTTAAATTCATGAGCGCTTGAAGAAATCTATATTAAACCAGAGGCTAAACCTCGGCAGATGAGAAAAAAATTAATTTGCTGAAGTATTTAATAAAATCCTCAATAGATAAGGAGACACAAGCCCAGAGACATTTCTCGGTTTGGTCCAATTTGCACTCTAAGCTCACACATGGCTATGAATGAGTGATTTGATGGCATTCACGTGCTGTCCAATAATGTGATGTGTCATAGGGATAATTGTGTTACAATGGCCACAAAAGTCATATCCTTCCCATTCTTGAAAAAGGGGGCATCTCTCCATGTAAAGAGATGGATTGCCAGCCATGTTTTAGAGTCCTATGCAATGCCTTTAAGCATAACATGGCCCCCAATGAACTCAGTGAATGGGCACACTTCTAATGCACAGACACTAACAGACTTCCAGATTTAAAGCCTGCACAATTATTGGGAACGAGTGTTTAAAGGAACGATCGTTCATGATAACCATGTAGTCTAAACAAGCTGTCGGTCACCCGACAAATGAGCAAAATGTTTGAAACGATCTTTTGGTTTGCACAAAAGATCATTGTTCTTGCCAGTGCATTGTCCTGTGTAAACAGGACTCGTGCTGCCGAGAACAATGTCAGCCTACGAACACTAAACTATTATTGATCGTTCAGTGAGCAACTGAAGCGCGGACTGCCTGTGTAAACAGGATATGAAAAGTCCGCTGATCAGCAAAGTATCTGACTGATGATCATTTAGTGCTGCCGGATGGGTAATGTGAAATGTATCTCTGAAAAACTAACGGCACCTCTGTACACAGAACAAAAAAAAAGATGTTGACAACATTTACCAAGAAAAAAAATCTTTCTGCCATATTCAATTTTTTGGACACTACAAAACTGTCGAGGAAGGTGTAAAATATCTAGAACACATCATAACACACCATTGGAACTTTACTTTTTTGGCACATACAACTTTGGAGCACTTTGCTAAGTATATCCTCTTATAAGTGAATAGCCAATGAAGACCTTGAAAGAGCCAACAGTTCAGATTTCAGCGAAAAAGGTTTGATTACAAAACAAGAGATTTGGCAATGAACAAAATTACTCAATGAAAGTTACTCAATGAAAAAGCTAAACAATAAAAATTAAAAATAAAATACAATCCCTTCTTGCACAAAATATGGGTACATACTAGAGATGAGCAGATTAGGAAAAATTTGCATGTTCGTGCAGATTTTCCCAGGAAATTTTATTTGCGGAAAAGTTATTCTCCGTGAATTTAATGTCTCTTTTTATCCTCTGGAGTCTCTCTAGACCCCGGGGCATAATAAACGTAAGATGTAAAAAAAAATAAGAAGAATCCTTATACTCATGTTATCCCTCACCTCTCCGGCCCCTGCGCTCCTCACCGTCACTAGTTCTGTCCTTGCCGCATCTTCAGATCGCCGAGCTAGCGCTGACATCCCCAGGCCTGTCACATTGAACATGTACTTCCGGCTTTAATGAGGTCTGAAAGAGTTCTGCTCATGAGTGTGCAAGGTCACGGAGGAAGCCTTAAAGGGGCTGTACACTACTAAGACAACCCCTTCTTGATCTAAATGTTTGGCCCCAATAAAATAGAAAAGCCTATACTCACCTCCCATGCCAGCGCCATTCCAGCGGTGTTGTCACTCGCAGTCCTGGGGCTCCCGTGGGGTTGTGACACGTGACCCTGTTGACGTATAGTCACTGTCCCCGCCTTCTGTCAGCTGATCCCTGACTTCCTCTTCATGTTGGATTCATATGAAGGTGAGGACAATGATGCCAGCGCTGATTGAGCACCAGGCTCACGTGTCACAACTGCACAGGAGCCCAGGATCCGCGAGTGTAGACACCACTGCAATGGTGCCGGCACAGGCGGTGAGTATAGGCTTTTCTATTTTTTTGGGGCCAAGTGTGGGGTATGACAGGAGTTTTCCCAGTAGTGGGCAACTTCTTTAACATCATGACACCATAATTTTTTGTGTGCTTGCTCAGAAACCTCCCAGGAATATCAGTGCAAGCGGCGCTGATTTAAAGATGCGGGGATTACCGGATGTGTGAAACAGAGGGGCCACAGAGATAAGCAATAAGGAGAATATAAGGATTTTTAATTTTTTTTTAACATTTTGATGGCCTTCTGTGGTTCCAAAAAATGGTGGCCAGCAAGAGCGAATTCCAAAAAACTGCATTATTGCGAATGCTGATTATTTTTTCAAATTTGAGTATAATTCAATTACATTCAATTTTATTCACTCATCTTTAGTAGTTTTATAAGTTACATAGGTGTGATAAAGACACATGTCCATTAAGTTCTGCTTTGGGTACCTGACCAAGGAGCTGGAGCAACTCCGAAATGAGTTGTCAATAAAACCTTCTATTTTATATCTTGCCAGAAACATTGCTTTCTGGACTCGGCAGTGCCCAACAATACTGCATTTTCTCCTCATCTAACTCATCATGGTTTGTGTCTGACCTCAGTTAGATCCAGCGGGTAGAGCGGCAGCCACGTCCTTCTTACTTTCCAGGCTTCATACAGTGTTGTACTTCCAATTTTCACAATCTGACCAGAAAAGTGGCTCCAACGAGTTTCTATTCCTTACCTCCTGTTCACCGATTTCACACATGGAGCGCCCATGCTTCTGTTTTTTTCACGTCGCAGGGTGAGAAATGCCAAAATTTGACCACAGTAATGGCTCCCATGCGATTGTGATGGGAACTGCTGACCATCTATTGTATGGAGAAACTTAGAAGATCATAAGTGAAGACAATGTATCCATGTATCCAATTTTATCTAATTGTTTAATACAATACGATTGGCTTATGATATTTTGGTTATATGTGTACTAGGGATGACTATTATTAATTGTGCTGCAATATAGTATCAGCAATAAATGGTCTAAAAATTATGCATATTTCTCGCCAACGACTGAATATAAGACACAAGTCAAACATTTTTTAAAAAAGTAAAAAGAAGTAAAATAACAAGCGTTATTTGTTTTGTCTCCCCAGCGCTTGTCAATCTTTCTAAGTAATCATTCTGCTGCGAAGAGGACAGAAAGAAGATGTTTTGAGGGAAACTTGGAAGCCAGCAGCCATTTCCCTTCAGATTGTTAAGATCTTACTTGCCAAGAATGTGCAATATGCATTTCTGAGAATTATGTGACCACAGACTTGACACTTTATGGGCAATGCAGTAGCTGAAGTTTTACAGCAGTCTTGTATAACTGAAACACAGGACTCCAAATCAAACCTTAGCTGTGAAATTACTTTTTTGGGAAAGACATGTTATTTCTGCAGCTGCGTGCAAACTTTATTATCCTGTAGCGTTATTGCAAAATGAACCCTCAGCGGAATTAATAGCAAGTGTTTTTCCTGGGATTTGGAGACGTTATATATCTATTCTTTGTCTCATAAGCCTACAGGCCATAGTAGAACCCCCAGTGGATACTAAGTATATAGAAATCAATAAACTTTTTGGAATGGGCAGAGCAAATGTAAGTGCTTAAGATGGCTAGTCCTGGCAATAGAGGAAACAGGAAATGAGACAACCAAAAACCATTCACGGTCAACAGCCAAACTTAAAAAGTAACTAAACTTTACATTTTTTAAATTATTTTGTCCAGACTGGAAAGTTATGAAACTTTACAAATCACTTTATTAGAGGATTTGTCTTCATTCCTGTAAAAAAAAATTCCATGTAAGTCTATTTCTTGCCTTCAGCTGCACTGATATCAGAATGTACTCATTTGGAGTACAGGTAATGGCAGTGATGAACTCAGCACCTGTCTCCTCCTCTAAGGCATCAGTCTATCTGGACAATCTCCTCCATCACTGCCCCCTGTAAAGTATACTCTATTGGAAACATTGGATTTACTACTACAAGCACCCTGTTCTCATCATGTCCCCCCACCCCTCAAAGGATACATACAGGCGCATCTCACTAAATTAGAATATCATCAAAAAGTTAATTTATTTCAGTTCTTCAATACAAAAAGTGAAACTCATATATTATATAGAGTCATTACACACAGAGTGATCTATTTCACGTGTTTATTTCTGTTAATGTTGATGATTATGGCTTACAGCCAATGAAAACACAAAAGTCATTATCTCTGGGAATAGACACAGTGAAACAGGTGAAACAGCGGTCAGAGAGGCAGGAGTAGAACCAAGAAAGAACAGTGTCCTTGAGGCTCATAGAGAGGAGCATAGTGAGGAGGAGCTGGTGATCCACAGTGTCGAATGCTGCAAAACGATCAAGGAGAATTAGCAGGGAGTAGGGACCATTAGATTTAACTGTTAGATCGCTAGAGACTTTAGTGTGGACTGTTTCCTTATAGTGTAAAGAAAAGAAACTGGATTGTAAGGGGGCAAGAAGAGAGTTATCTGAGAGATAGTGAGTCAGATGAGAGTGGGCTAAGCATTCCAGGAGTTTAGAGATAAAGGGAAGATTAGAAACTAGTCTCTAGTTTGCAGCGTAGTTTTGGTTAAGGGATTTTTTTTTAGCAAATAGGTTATGATGGCTTGTTTGAATGAAGAGGGAAAGATACCAAAAGAAATAGAGAGGCTGAATATTTTAGTTAGGTGGGCAGTGACAGCCAGGGAAAGGGACTGAAGGAGATGAGAGGGAATAGGGTCATTGGTGCAGTTTATAAGGCAAGAAGAATCAAGGAACTTGGTAGCTTCTTCTTCTGTGACAGGCTCAAAGGTGGAAAGTGGACTTGAGATGCAGGAGGGAAGGGGATCCAGGCTCTGAGGGGATTGGGCAAAAATGTCTGATGGATATTGTTGATTTTCTCTAGGAAATAAGTGGCCAGATCGTCAGCGCTGAGGTTGATGTTCTTTAGCGTTGAGGGAGCCTGTACTCTACAGCTCAGGAGCTAGTGGAAAGTTTCGAATAGTCGTGTTGGCTTGTCGGATGGTGATGTGATGAGGGTGGTAAAGTAGGCTTCTTTGGCCAGATGGAAAGCAGAGTTATAAGTATTGAGCATGAATATAAGGTGGATGAAGTCTTCTACTAAAAGTGACTTTCTCCACTGATGCTCAGCACACCTTGAGCACCGCTAGACAAAATGTGTTTGCAGCGTGTCCAATTCACTGAGACATACTTGTGGTAAGCAGGGGGTGCAGGGAGAGCAATGGGATGACGGACATTTTGCGTTGGTATGACACTTCTATGGGTCCAGGTCTGTGTCAGGTCAGGGCATTTTTCAATGTTTTATTGTAATGTGACAATGCTAAATCTGGACAAGAGAGGGTACAGATCGAAGCTAAAGTTGATTGTAGATTGTTCATCAGTTGCTGGGTATTGATCGTACGTAGATTTCTGTATGTGTGGTAAGAAAGAAGGTTGTGGTCATAGAGCGGGAGAGGGGATTAGTAATGTCATACACTGAGTAGAGCCAGGAGAAGACCAGGTCGAGAGTATTCCTGACCTCATGTGTAGGAGAGTTAGCAAGCTGTGAAAAGCCTATAGAGGAGTTTACAGAAAGAAATTGAGTGGCAGATGGGGAGAGTGGATTATCAATGGGGATGTTAAAGTCCCCCCATGATGAAAGTGGGAATATCACAAGATAGGAAGCGTCGAAGTCAGGTGTCAAAGTGATCCAGGAACTATTTGGTTTGGTTTTGCCTGGGGGGTTGATACACAACTGCCACTCTCAGGGAGAAGGGTTTGATGACCCTAACATTTTGGACCTCAAAGGAAAGAAACATAAGAGTGGGTCCTGAGGGGATAACCTGGAAAGCATATTATGATGAAAGGAGAAGACCAACACCTCCACCTTGTCTGCTCTCAGGTCTGGCAGTATGTGAAAATTGTAAGTCACCATACAAAAGAGCAGCAGCAGTGGATGTGTCCAAATGTTGGATCCAGGTTTCAGTGATGACCAGAAGGTTAAGGGAATTGGAAAGGAAGAAGTTGTGGATGTAGAGGAGTTTGTTACATGCTGACTGTGAGTTCCAGAGATCACAATTAAATGAGAAGCAGGAAGAGAGTTATATTTACTAGTGGAAGGAGATCCAGGGTTAGGGGAGATGGGCAACTAGGAGATGGAGAAAAAAAAAAGAGAAAAGCAGGTGGTTCAATGATTTGTGTGAGTATTTTATGCACTACAAGTGGTAGTGGATGATTTGGAGTGTTTGAGAAATATGAGCCGGGTATGAGAGCTGTACATGGGAGAGGGGAGGAGAGAGGGACTGGCGTGGAGAGAGTGAACAGAATGTGTAAAAGGGCTGTAGTTGTGAAAGAAAGCAGCAGCTAGTACATAAATAAGGCAAAGAGATCTAGAAAATAAATAATGCAGTACAAGTGAACAAAAAAGCATGTTTGTTATATCTAGTATTATATTATAGTATAGCTTACCTGTATATAGCTTAGCGTAGCTTGCCTTATTATATTATAGTATAGCTTACCTGTCTCCTGCCCTGTCCTACTGCAATGCATAACTGCATGCACTTCAACAATATTGCACTTAGAAAGATATCATTGATTACTTGCTGTCAGGTTGATCTACATTTCAGCATACGATTCCACATCCATAATGTGCACTATTTTTTTCTATGATAATTATGAATGTTAGTCATCATTTAATATCAGGGTGCAGAAAGGCTTTTCCAATCTTGTACAGGAAAATGAGTCAGTTCTCCACATGAAAATACCCGCTATATGATAAGATTGCCACTTTGTACACTTGGTAATCTAAGCTGATAACTAATCATTGTCTAAGTGATGTTATTAGCTATCAGGGAGGGTGCATGGCCTGCTGGAAGAAACAAATGATGCTGTACCGGCATTAACAGGGAAGAAACTTATCCGGATCAGATTAAGTGGAAACTTTTGATATTTATTGTGCAGGCATCTTTAGAGCTGGTCGGGAGTGTGCAACATATATGAAGGCCTCTATACACATTAGAAAAGAGTTGGCGGAACTTTCCAATATAGGCAGGATTGGCCAACAGTTTAATGTGTATGGGGGCATCCTGACTCTTCCCCAACAGCGGATGTCTGGGTAGAAAAGAATCTAGGAAATAAAATTTTTGATAGTTGATCCTTTTGTTTTCTGTGAGATAAGCCGCTGCCAAAGTCATCTGGCCGAGCCTGTGTATTGGACACTAAGGGGTGATGGCTTTTCAATGTGTATATAAAAATACATTGTAAAAATGGAAATGTATTACCTTAAACATAACTCTTAAAGCATTCCTGTTGTTTCAGATGACTTTTCTTAAAAAGTTCTCATGTGTCTGTGCATTTATGGTCACTATATAACTTGTATCCCTCAGTTTCCACTATTCTTCACCCTAATAGATTCTATTTATGAATTCAAGTTGTCTCTGAGCTAGTGAGTGGGGACTAGCTGTTATGATGTCTCCCATACACAGCACACAGAGAAATGACTGCTCTCCTGTCTCTTTGTAGCAAAAAATCAGAAGCAGTAACAGAATGGATGACATTCGAAAGCAGTAGTGAGCAGTGTTGTTGTGAATCCAGCTCTGGAGTAACAAAGCAGCATCAATATCTGTGTGTGCCTTATTCTGCTCCTTCTCGTCTTTCCCCTTTCTAAAGACTTCAATAGGCAGCTATGACCCTGTAGTATGCCATCAATCCTGCTTGTCTTAAGCAAGATGGATTTCAGTTGTATTTCTGTGCAAATTATGAGTTCAGGAGGCAGCCTGGGTAGAAGAAGTAGTTCATAAGTAGAGAAAGAAGCATACTTTTCTGATAAGGATATATTTATAAAGTTTCTTCTATTCACTTGTACTATTGATTTATTTGTGATCAGTTTATATATGAGATATACAACCTATTTCTATTTATATTTTGGAGGCACTTGCACTTTAATTATATATCTAAATATATTTAACCAATCATAGGTATAAATACATGGAATATACTAGATAAAATCGTGACTCGATTCCCTACATTATCTTGTTGCTGTTAAAATTATGATCCATTCCCACGTGTTTTATTTGTAACTCCTTTCTTGGTGTCCCCCTTTTGTGTATTGTTTTAATTATCCCCCTGTTTTTGCATTTCCCCTGTCATCACCTGGTTATTAATAAAATATCTATTTGTATCACTTACATACCTGGACTTTTGGTCAAAGTTTTCTTTCCTCCTTTTTGCAGTTTATGTCTTTCGATCATCCATCGGTTTACTGTTAGACCCCGTTTGGGTTATTTATGTATATTATGATTTATACAGTAATTTATGAACATTTTTACTATCCATACTAACACCCATACGTGTATTCTCTTGTCATTTATATTACTATTGGTTTATGCAAAGTTTGTTGGTCTTTTAAAAAGTTGTTCCTATCTTTTACATTTACAAAGTGGGATACTCGATCAATGGATTGCAGCAAAATGGAGTGGCTTTTATGACTGTGTGTTAGTCAGCCCATTTTCTATTTTGTAATTTTTGAAAATATATATATTTTTCCTAAAATACAAAGGAAATGTGTCATCTTTAACTTTTAGCCCTTTTAGAGATCATTTCATCTTCAACTTGCTGAACTGTTCACAATAACAGAAATTTTGACCAAGGGTGCCCAAACTTTTACATGCCACTGTATATGCATTTTATCATCCCATGGCATCAAAAAGTCACAAAAATTTTCACAAGTGGCATTTTGGGCATTGTGTAATTCTTCCTTTCTCCTGTGGTGGTGCTGTAGGTAAATGTTTATCTTTTTTGACAGGTTTCTTCAAAGATTATAATTTGTAATTGTGGATTTACCAATTCTTTTTCTATATATTCTTTTTTCTGTAAGTTTTTGAGTACTAAATGTATTTGAAAACGTAAAAACTTTTTCCAGAATTTAATAAGTACACATGAAAACACGTAAGTTTGTAATATAACTAATCAGAGAAATCGGCTTCTTTCTACTCATGGACTGACCTTTTATTCCCATAATTCTCAATACACAAGTAAAATCCATCTTCATTTCATACATACTTTCCCATTACTGAGATAGGAGATGACAGTTGGTGCTAATAAAGTTTTATGGAGAACTGTAACTGTCGTTTCAGGAGAACTTGCAGCAGAATGTCTGTGTCTGTGTTGGGCTCACCAGGTGAGGTGGATCCTCTAAGTCTCAGGTCCGAGTGGGTACATGGACCCCGGGCGTTGATGCAGCAAGTAGGATGGCATGTGTGCAGCAAGGACTCAGCACACACAGGAATCTCAGGAACAGCAGGACGAATGAAGGGGAAGCCAACAGGAATTAATACAAGCACAAACACAAAAGCACAGATGGTGGAACACACCAAACGTAGGACTAGAGTCTCAATCCCAAGACACACGTGTGAAAGATTGTTCCAGGAGGTTTCAGGTTTATTGCAAATTTTATTTTATTCATATTTACTATTAATTCATGAAATTAAGATTAAAACAATAGTTACTCTTTATAGAATTTACAAAAATAAAAAAAAATAAAAAAATTAGGTTCACACAGTGAATTTGTTTACTTATCTTTTTTTTTTAGCCAAAACAAAAGTAGATGCAAAATAAAAGAGATTTATCTTTGTTTTCTCACTAATTGGACCAGATGGTCATCTACACCATACTGTTGGCAAAGCCAAATTTCAAAAAGTTCTCCTCATTTTAACCAATCAAGTTAACCAAGTTAAAGCAAAATTTTAAAAGGGTATTTGAACCCAACAGGTTGGACTGGAGAGTTGACTTGGCAACTCTTTGCCATTAAATTCAAGTCTAAACCAACACCATCCTGCGGTGTTCTACCGCAATAAAATAATACGGGAATATAGATTCGAATATATTTTATTATTTTTGTGCCATTGAATGTACCCAAGAGCAAGAAATTCCTGCAATTATTCTGTTACTTATTCATGCCACACAGTGACATATAAGACGTGGTGGCGGCATCAAGAATGTTCTTCTTAAGCCCCAAAACATCTCCATTACACTCAATTATCTTGAGAACATCACTGTACGTTCTACTAAATTGAGAGGAGATGCATTTTGTGGCAATAACTCATATTAGAAATATGGGGGCCAGATATAATTAAAATTCTAGAAACTTCTCCAGTCCATTTTGTATGTATTTGAGGAACATAGCTGTGGGTTTATGTAAAGTTTGTTCTGTAATTCGTGAAGTAACAAATCTCTGTCTTTCACCAACCAAATGTGGTTTGGATGTAGTTGACTTCAGTCCATCTTAAAGAATTATAACCCCCGTGATTCATGATTTTCAATCATTTTGTACAGGGATACACTGTACTTGGGAACACATGTCAAGTGTCCTCATCCTGTTGGGTTGCTTTCCAGCTTTTGGAATCTTAAAGGGAACCAGTCAGGAGGTTTTTAGACCCCCAAAGCAATATAATCTCCAGCCACTTTCTCTTTCCGGCGCCAACCTCTTTGACCAGTCATTCTTCTGTGTGACCTGTTCCCCGGGCTGAGAGCTCACACAGGCGCCCGCATCCTGGGGAGGCTCATGCACAGTAACGTCCCGATAATGTTGCAAGAGCCAGAATATCCATCTGTGTATGCTCAGCCCCTCGGAATGACACTGCCTGTGTGAGATATCAGGCAGGGGAGCAGGTCACAGGAACTGGTAACTTGTGTAGAAGCCATCATTCCTGAGGGCAGCGCATGCGCAGATGGATGCACATGCACCACACCCAGGAATGATGGCACCTGCGCACAATCTCAGACCTTGGAGCAGTTCACATAGACTGTGTAGGTGTGTCACGGGTGTGTCAGGATTGACACTCAGTCATACGGTGTCCGGCTGTAGAAGGCCGCTGCATTTGGCCTTATAAAAATCTTCCTGATCCTTTTATGATTCCTTTCTCTTTAGGACCCAGTGGTGATCCTCACCTTGCTTGGGGATTATACCTTTACCTTTAGGACCCTAAGGTATCCTCACCTTTCTGCTGTTAATCAGCACTTCCTTGCTATGTCCTTAAATACACTCATATCCTCAGAAAATTGCTGGTGATAGCGTGTTATACCTATTCAGGCCTGGGATCCTAGTAGTCGACTAGAATTACCTTGGAGTTTCTTCGTGGGTTGTTGCCGTGGTTTCTCCAGTGTCATCTTGGAGCTAAGTGTATTCCCCTATTTGTTTCCCCTGTGTGTACTTTAGTATTTAGTTGGGCTGACTCAGTACTCAACCCTCGCTCTCCCTACCTAGGGCCTAGCCTTAGGGTCAGCTAGGGCCAGGTTTCCGGCTTGGCAAAAGGTGCAGAACCTATTTAGTGTCTATAGGGGAGTCAGGGTTTGTCGTTAGATCTGTTTAGGGGTCCCCACTCTCACTTTCCCTAGTTGTAGGGCTCCCTCCCCTTTTCCCATCATTATATGCTGGGTTCTCTCTAAACATAATTGTCTTACAAGATGCTGTCATTCCAGAGGGTTGCACAAGCGCCGATGGATATTCTGCCAACTGCAATATCATTAGGATGTTAGTGCGAATGCGCCCGCCTTGGCGGGTCAAATCTCTGTTTTATCCTGCATTTGGCATTTTTTGCCTTAAAAAAACTGTAATAGTGTCTCCCTGACTGGTCAGACACCAATATATCTGTTTAAAAGAGTCTGGTGTACGCCACATAACTATAACTGTGGTTTTGCAGTTCCACGGGTCAAATCTCTGTATTATCTTGCTTTTGGCATTTTTTGCCGTAAAAAAAACAGTAATAGTGTCTCCCTGACTGTTCAGACACCAATATATCTGTTTAAAAGAGTATGGTGTAGGCCAGAAAAATAGAACTGTGGTTTTGCAGTTCCACGGGTCAAATCTCTGTATTATCCTGCTTTTGGCATTTTTTGCCGTAAAAAAAACTGTAATAGTGTCTCCCTGACTGGTCAGACACCAATATATCTGTTTAAAAGATTCTGTTGTACGCCACAAAACTATAACTATGGTTTTGCAGTTCCACAGTTCAAATCTCTGTATTGTCCTGCTTTTGGCATTTTTTGCCGTAAAAAAAATACAGTAATAGTGTCTCCCTGACTGGTCAGACACCAATATATCTGTTTAAAAGAGTCTGGTGTAGGCCAGAAAAATAAAACTGTGGTTTTGCAGCTCCACGGGTCAAATCTCTGTATTATCCTGTTTTTGGCATTTTTTGCCATAAAAAAACTGTAATAGTGTCTCCCTGACTGGTCAGACACGAATATATCTGTTTAAAAGAGTCTGGTGTATGCCAGAAAAATAGAACTGTGGTTTTGCAGTTTCACGGGTCAAATCTCTGTATTATGCTGTTTTTGGCATTTTTTGCTGTAAAGAAAACCTGTAATAGTGTCTCCCTGACTGGTCAGAAACAAATATATCTTTTTAAAAGATTCTGGTGTACGCCACATAACTATAACTGTGGTTTTGCAGTTCCATGGGTCAAATCTCTGTGTTATCCTGCTTTTGGTACTTTTTGCCGTAAAAAAAAACAGTAATAGTGTCTCCCTGACTGTTCAGACACCAATATATCTGTTTAAAAGATTCTGGTGTATGCCACATAACTATAACTGTGGTTTTGCAGTTCCACGGGTCAAATCTCTGTATTATCCTGCTTTTGGCATTTTTTGCCGTAAAAAAACTGTAATAGTGTCTCCCTGACTGGTCAGACACTAATATATCTGTTTAAAAGATTCTGGTGTACGCCACATAACTATAACTGTGGTTTTGCAGTTCCATGGGACAAATCTCTGTATTATCCTGCTTTTGGCATATTTTGCCGAAAAAAAAAAAACACTAATAGTGTCTCCCTGACTGTTCAGACACCAATATATCTGTTTAAAAGAGTCTGGTGTAGGCCAGAAAAATAGAACTGTGGTTTTGCAGTTCCATGGGTCGAATCTCTGTATTATCCTGCTTTTGGCATTTTTTGCCGTAAAAAAAAACAGTAATAGTGTCTCCCTGACAGTTCAGACACCAATATATCTGTTTAAGAGAGTCTGGTGTAGGCCAGAAAAATAGAACTGTGGTTTTGCAGTTCCACGGGTCAAATCTCTGTATTATCCTGCTTTTGGCATTTTTTGCCGTAAAAAAACCTGTATTAGTGTCTCCCTGACTGGTCAGACACCGATATATCTGTTTAAAAGATTCTGTTGTACGCCACATAACTATAACTGTGGTTTTGCAGTTCCACGGGTCAAATCTCTGTATTATCCTGTTTTTGGCATTTTTTGCCGTAAAAAAAACGGTATTAGTGTCTCCCTGACTGGTCAGACACCGATATATCTGTTTAAAAGATTCTGTTGTACGCCACATAACTATAACTGTGGTTTTGCAGTTCCACAGGTCAAATCTCTGTATCATCCTGCTTTTGGCATTTTTTGCCATAAACAAAAAACAGTAATAGTGTCTCGCTGACTGTTCAGACACCAATATATCTGTTTAAAAGCGTCTGGTGTAGGCCAGAAAAATATAACTGTGGTTTTGCAGTTTCATGGGTCAAATCTCTGTATTATCCTGCTTTCTACATTTTTTGCCGTAAAAAAAAAACAGTAATAGTGTCTCCCTGACTGGTCAGACACCAATATATCAGTTTAAAAGAGTCTGGTGTAAGCCAGAAAAATAGAACTGTGGTTTTGCAGTTCCACAGGTCAAATCTCTCTATTGTCCTGCTTTTGACATTTTTTGCCGTAAAAAAAAAACAGTAATAGTGTCTCCCTGAATGTTCAGACACCAATATATCTGTTTAAAAGATTCTGGTGTACGCCACATAGCTATTACTGTGGTTTTGCAGTTCCACAGGACAAATCTCTGTATTATCCTGCTTTTGGCATTTTTTGTCGTAAAAAAAAACAGTAATACTGTATCCCTGACTGTTTAGACACCAATATATCAGTTTAAAAGATTCTGTTGTACGCCACATTACTATAACTGTGGTTTTGCTGTTCCACAGGTCAAATCTCTGTATTATCCTGCTTTTGGCATTTTTTGCCGTAAAAAAAAACAGTAATAGTGTCTCCCTGACTGTTCAGACACCAATATATCTGTTTAAAAGAGTCTGGTGTAGGCCAGAAAATTAGAACTGTGGTTTTGCAGTTCCATGGGTCAAATCTCTGTATTATCCTGCTTTTTGCATTTTTTGCCGTATAAAAAAACCAGTAATGGTGTCTCCCTGACTGTTCAGACACCAATATAACTGTTTAAAAGAGTCTGGTGTAGGCCAGAAAAATACAACTGTGGTTTTGCAGTTCCACGGGTCAAATCTCTGTATTATCCTGCTTTTGGCATTTTTTGCCGTAAAAAAAACTGTAATAGTGTCTCCCTGACCGGTCAGACACCAATATATCAGTTTAAAAGAGTCTGGTGTAAGCCAGAAAAATAGAACTGTGGTTTTTGCAGTTCCACGGGTCAAATCTCTGTATTATCCTGCTTTTGACATTTTTTGCCGTAAAAAAAAACAGTAATAGTGTCTCCCTGAATGTTCAGACACCAATATATCTGTTTAAAAGAGTCTGGTGTAGGCCAGAAAAATAGAACTGTGGTTTTGCAGTTCCATGGGTGAAATCTCTGTATTATCCTGTTTTTGGCATTTTTTGCCGTAAAAAAAACTGTAATAGTGTCTCCCTGACTGGTCAGACACCAATATATCTGTTTAAAAGATTCTGGTGTATGCCACATAACTATAACTGTGATTTTGCAGTTCCACGGGTCAAATCTCTGTATTATCCTGCTTTTGGCATTTTTTGCCGTAAAAAAAAACCTGTAATAGTGTCTCCCTGACTGGTCAGACACCAATATATCTGTTTAAAAGATTCTGGTGTACGCCACATAGCTATTACTGTGGTTTTGCAGTTCCACGGGACAAATCTCTGTATTATCCTGCTTTTGGCATTTTTTGTCGTAAAAAAAAAAACAGTAATACTGTATCCCTGACTGTTCAGACACCAATATATCTGTTTATAAAGAGTCTGATGTAGGCCAGAAAAATAGAACTGTGGTTTTACAGTTCCACGGGTCAAATCTCTGTATTATCCTGCTTTGGGCATTTTTAGCCGTAAAAAAAACAATAATAGTGTCTCCCTGACGGTTCAGACACCAATATATCTGTTTTAAAGAGTCTGGTGTAGGCCAGAAAAATAGAACTGTGGTTTTGCAGTTCAACGGGTCAAATCTCTGTATTATCCTGTTTTGGCCATTTTTTGTAGTTAAAAAAACTGTAATAGTGTCTCCCTGACTGGTCAGACACCAATATATCTGTTTGAAACATTCTGGTGTACGCCACATTACTATATTTGTGGTTTTGCAGTTCCACGGGTCAAATCTCTGTATTATCCTGCTTTTGGCATTTTTTGACGTAAAAAAAAACAGTAATAGTGTCTCCCTGACTGTTCAGACACCAATATATCTGTTTAAAAGAGTCTGGTGTAGGCCAGAAAAATAGAACTGTGGTTTTGCAGTTCCATGGGTCAAATCTCTGTATTATCCTGCTTTCTGCATTTTTTGCCGTAAAAAAAAAACAGTAATAGTGTCTCCCTGACTGGTCAGACACCAATATATCAGTTTAAAAGAGTCTGGTGTAAGCCAGAAAAATAGAACTGTGGTTTTTGCAGTTCCACGGGTCAAATCTCTGTATTATCCTGCTTTTGACATTTTTTGCCGTAAAAAAAAACAGTAATAGTGTCTCCCTGAATGTTCAGACACCAATATATCTGTTTAAAAGAGTCTGGTGTAGGCCAGAAAAATAGAACTGTGGTTTTGCAGTTCCATGGGTCAAATCTCTGTATTATCCTGTTTTTGGCATTTTTTGCCGTAAAAAAAACTGTAATAGTGTCTCCCTGACTGGTCAGACACCAATATATCTGTTTAAAAGATTCTGGTGTATGCCACATAACTATAACTGTGATTTTGCAGTTCCACGGGTCAAATCTCTGTATTATCCTGCTTTTGGCATTTTTTGCCGTAAAAAAAACCTGTAATAGTGTCTCCCTGACTGGTCAGACACCAATATATCTGTTTAAAAGATTCTGGTGTACGCCACATAGCTATTACTGTGGTTTTGCAGTTCCACGGGACAAATCTCTGTATTATCCTGCTTTTGGCATTTTTTGTCGTAAAAAAAAAACAGTAATACTGTATCCCTGACTGTTCAGACACCAATATATCTGTTTATAAAGAGTCTGATGTAGGCCAGAAAAATAGAACTGTGGTTTTACAGTTCCACGGGTCAAATCTCTGTATTATCCTGCTTTGGGCATTTTTAGCCGTAAAAAAAACAATAATAGTGTCTCCCTGACGGTTCAGACACCAATATATCTGTTTTAAAGAGTCTGGTGTAGGCCAGAAAAATAGAACTGTGGTTTTGCAGTTCAACGGGTCAAATCTCTGTATTATCCTGTTTTGGCCATTTTTTGTAGTTAAAAAAACTGTAATAGTGTCTCCCTGACTGGTCAGACACCAATATATCTGTTTGAAACATTCTGGTGTACGCCACATTACTATATTTGTGGTTTTGCAGTTCCACGGGTCAAATCTCTGTATTATCCTGCTTTTGGCATTTTTTGACGTAAAAAAAACAGTAATAGTGTCTCCCTGACTGTTCAGACACCAATATATCTGTTTAAAAGAGTCTGGTGTAGGCCAGAAAAATAGAACTGTGGTTTTGCAGTTCCACGGGTCAAATCTCTGTATTATCCACTTTTGGGTCTTTTTTACATAAAAAAAACAGTTTGAGTGTGTCGCTGACTGTTCAGCCCCAAATATATCTATTTAAAAAAGTCTGGTATACGCCAGTAAAGTAGAACTGTGGTTTTGCAGTTCCACCGTTAAAATCTCTGTATTATCCAGCTTTTGGCCTGTTTTACGTAAAAGACAACAGTAATAGTGTATCCCTGTCTGTTCAGTCACAAATATATCTGTTTAAAAGATTCTGGTGTAGGCCAGACAAATAGAACTGTGGTTTTCCTCTTCCACAGTTCTAATCTCCTTTTTATTACCCTTTTTCCATTGATAGTGCGAGTGTAAGCTATTTTACTTCATTTACAATGGGCAAGGCGCGTGGCAAGGGACGTGGAACTGGACGTTCTGGTGATGGTGCGTGTAGAGGACGGGGCCGTGGCCAAGGTGAAAATGTGCCACAACCAACAGCCACATCTTCTCGCTCCCACTTCTTGACCGAATTACTAGGGAAGCACACTACAACACCAATATTGTGAACTGATCAGTGTGAACGGGTTATTAATTGGATAGCAGATAATACTTCCAGTTACCTGGGCACCACCACCTTCGGTTTGTCTTCCACACGGTCAAGTTTTAGTAGCCATGAGTCTCGACCGCATACTCCTCCTCATCCGGATGCTCCTTCCTCCCACCATGCCGAGTGTTGTCAGACAGCAACTGATCCCACACTTGGACACTCTGAAGAGCTGTTCACTGGTCCTTTTCCATATTTGTGCCCCTCGCCTGCTCCGCTTGAAGTGGTGGAAGAGGAGATCCCATGTAGCGATGCCCAAATAATTGAACAACCACGGCCAGAGGAAGTCGACGCTGGCAATCTGTCACAAGAGGTGGACGATGACGAGACACAATTGCCACGAAGTGAGGAGGAGGATCGTGATGTGCAAGTGGAAGAGGAGGAGGTGGTGGATGATCTAGTAACTGACCCAATGTGGCAGGAGGACACGCAGAGCGAGGTAAGCAGCACACAGGGGGAGGGAGGCAGAGTACCCCAACAGGCAGGAAGAAGCATTGTGGTGGCCGTACACAGAAGGCGGGCAACAGTTCCCCGTAACACCAACACGAGGGACGTTGCCAGTACAACCGGTAGGTCTTCCAGAGTCTGGAATTTTTTTAAAGACACAGCTGATAACCCCAAAAAGGCCATTTGTATCACCTGCCATGCCAGCATCAGCAGGGGTGACAAAACTACCAGCCTGACCATCACCAGCATGATCAGGCACATGGCAGCAAAGCACCCGACTTTCTGCGGCGAACCCCAGGGTCCACGACCAGTGTCAGCGGGAGTCACCAGTGCTTCTTCCGCTGTTGTGTGTGTGATAGAACCCCCTGTTGTGTGTAACGGGTCTGGGAGGTGGAACCTCTGTGCAACTATACAAGGGGGCAGTCCTTGTAAGGAAGCGAGTGGCTCCCAGGGAAGACGGGCAGATAGTCACGGCAAGTGACAGGGACAGTCTCTGGGTAGAGGGGCAGGTAGTCACGGCAAGTGACAGGGACAGTCTCTGGGTAGAGGGGCAGGTAGTCACGGCAAGTGACAGGGACAGTCTCTGGGTAAAAGGACGGGTACTCACGGCAAGTGACAGGGACAGTCTCTGGGTAGAAGGACAGCAGGCAGGTGGCTGGTGAGCGCTCCCAGGTGAGCGGGCGAGAGTCTCTGGACGGGCAGGTGGTCACGGCAAGTGACGGCAGAGCCTCCAGGTAGGCTAGCAGACAGGTAGCAGGTGAGCGCTCCCAGGTGAGCAGGCAAGAGTCTCTGGACAGGCAGGTGGTCACGGCAAGTGACGGCGGAGCCTCCAGGTAGGCTAGCAAGCAGGCAGCAGATGAGCGCTCCCAGGTGAGCGGGCAGGCTGGTCCATAGACAGACTGACAGGTATCGGAAAGCAGACCGTCGGACCGCAGGCTTGCAAGCAGGTAAACGGATATCAGGCAGGTATCAAGCAGGAATCTGGCAGGTAACTGGCAGGTAACAGGCAGGAATCCGGCAGGTGACTGGCAGGTAACAAGCAGGAATCTGGCAGGTGACTGGCAGGTAACTGGTAACGGGACCTGAGGGCTGAAGCAGAGTGAAGGCTTTGCAACAACATTGCTCGGGCACCTCCATTTTGGAGGAGGTGCCTTAAATATGGGAGGTCCTCCGGCAATTGGCCGGGGACTCCTTAGGACGGCGCGCGCGGTCCCTTTAAGAGAGGGGGAGCGCGCGCCCTAAGCACACTGCCAGGGAAGGAGCACGTGCCGGAAGCAGCGGGGAGAGAAGCGCTGGAGGACGCCACGCCAGGAGCGGGTAGGTGAGAGGGACGGCGTCTCTGCCTAGTACGGGGCAGAGACGCCGATGCTACAGTACCCCCCCCTTTAGGCCCCCTCTTTTTTTGGCCAGAAAGAAATTTTTCAAGGAGAAGCGGGGCGTTGATGTTCTCCCTGGGTTCCCAAGTTCTCTCCTCAGGACCAAACCCCTTCCAATCTACCAGAAAAAAGGTCTTTCCTCTTACCCTCTTGGAGGCCAGAATACTCTCTACCTCAAAGACGTCATCAGCAGAAACCGGAGCAGGAGGGGCACCTGGATTATTGGAAAAAGAGTTAAAGACAACGGGTTTGAGGAGAGATACGTGGAAGGAGTTGGGAATCCGTAGGGTGGCCGGGAGTTTTAATTTGTAGGCCACAGGGTTAATTTGCCTGAGGACTTCGAAGGGACCGATGAATCGAGGACCCAACTTGAAGGAGGGTACTTTGAGCCGCACATGTTTGGACGAGAGCCAAACCTTGTCTCCCGGACGGAATTGTGGCGGATCCAGACGTCTCTTATCAGCATATCTCTTCATCCGCTCAGAGGACAGAAGAAGAGCGGACCTGGTACTCTCCCAAATAGCAGAAAATTCGCTGACAAGAGACTCCGCAGCAGGGTTGTCCACAGAAACGGAGACAGGGAGCGGAATCCGGAGGTGCTGGCCATAGACAATAAAGAACGGGGACTTGGAAGAGGATTCGCTCTCGTGGTTATTATAAGAGAACTCGGCCCAAGGAAGGAGGTCCACCCAATCAGAATGGTGGGCATTAACAAAGTGCCGGAGATAGCTGGTAAGGATCTGATTGATCCGCTCCACTTGACCATTGTACTGAGGATGGTAAGCGGAGGAGAAGTCCAGGGTGACGTCCAGCAGTTTACATGTGGCTCTCCAGAAGCGTGAGGTGAACTGAACCCCTCGATCCGACACGATGTGGAGGGGTAGGCCATGGAGACGGAAGATATGGCGAATAAAGTCCTTAGCCAGCTCAGGTGCAGACGGAAGACCAGGCAGGGGAATGAATTGGGCCATTTTAGAGAAGCGGTCCGCGACCACCCAAATGACAGTACACCCGGCAGAGACAGGAAGATCGGTAATGAAGTCCATAGCGATGTGTTGCCACGGGGCAACAGGTATGGGAAGCGGCAGGAGATGACCAGCTGGTAAGTGTCTGGGAATTTTGTTGCGGCCACAAGATGAACAGGCAGAGACGAAGTCTACCACATCCTTACGCAGGATAGACCACCAGTAATGCCGGGAAATGAGTAGGAAGGTCTTCTTTTGGCCGGCATGGCCAGCTAGTTTAGAAGAATGACCCCAGCGAAGAACCCTCTCACGGTCTGGAGGCGCCACGAACGTCTTGCTGGGTGGAAGACGAGTCAAATCCAAGGGGGCCACATTCATCACCTTGGAGGGGTCGATGATGTGCATAGGCTCCTCCTCTTGGTCGGAGGACAGGAAGGATCGGGACAAGGCATCAGCTTTGACATTTTTGTCCGCTGGGCGGAAATGAAGGATGAAATCGAAGCGGGCAAAGAACAAAGACCACCGGGCTTGACGTGGATTAAGTCTCTGGGCATTTTGGAGATATGCCAGGTTCTTGTGATCCGTATAGATGATCACCGGGTATAGGGCCCCTTTAAGTAGGTAACGCCACTCCTCCAGCGCCAATTTAACGGCAAGCAGTTCTCGGTCTCCTATGGAGTAATTGCGCTCAGAGGAGGAGAAGATTTTAGAGAAAAAGCCGCAGGTTACCATTCTCCCGGAGGAAGACTTCTGGGTGAGCACAGCTCCGGCTCCAGAGGAGGAGGCATCAACCTCCACGTAGAACTGTTTGTTGCAGTCCGGACGGTGCAGCACAGGGGCAGAGGAGAAGGCTTGTTTCAGGGAAAGGAAGGCCTCCTCAGCTTCGGATGACCATACCTTGGGATTTGCTCCCTTACGGGTGAGAGCAGATATGGGCGCAGTCCGTGACGAGAAGTGAGGAATGAAGAGACGATAGTAATTAGCGAAGCCCAGGAATCGCTGTATCGCCTTCAAGCCCTCCGGACGGGGCCACTTTAGGACAGCAGAGAGCTTCTCGGGATCCATTCGCAAGCCTGTCTGGGAGATGACATAGCCCAGGAAAGGAAGAGAGGTCTGCTCAAAAAGGCACTTCTCGTATTTAGCATAGAGGTGGTTCTGCCTGAGCCTAAGCAGGACCTGACGAACATCCCTCCGGTGTGTGGGAAGATCCGGAGAGAAGACCAAGATGTCGTCCAGGTATACCACCACGCAGGAGTAAAGAAGGTCACGGAAGATGTCGTTGACCAGTTCTTGGAAGACGGCGGGAGCATTGCAGAGACCGAAGGGCATCACACGGTACTCATAGTGTCCGTCCCGGGTATTAAATGCTGTTTTCCACTCGTCTCCCTGACGGATACGGACCAGGTTATATGCTCCATGTAGATCCAGCTTGGAGAAGATCCTGGCGCCTTTAAGACGATCAAATAACTCAGAGATGAGCGGAAGGGGGTATTTATTTTTAACCGTGATCTGATTGAGTCCTCTATAGTCGATACAGGGGCGTAGCGAGCCGTCTTTCTTTTTGACAAAGAAGAATCCGGCTCCAGCCGGGGAGGTAGATTTCCGGATAAATCCCCTAGCCAGATTCTCTTCAATATACTCAGACATGGCCCGGGTCTCGGCTGCAGATAACGGGTAGATACGCCCACGGGGAGGAGTGGTGCCAGGTACCAGGTCGATCGGGCAGTCATATGGCCTATGGGGTGGCAACGTCTCTACTTCCTTCTTACCGAAGACGTCCGCATAGGGCCAGTAAGGAGCCGGAAGACCTGGTAAATTAGCTGGAGTAGGCGGAGGGCGAACTGGGTGGACCGGAACCAGGCAGGTCCTATGGCAGTCTGGACCCCATCGGAGTACTTCACCGGATCGCCAGTTCAATACGGGTTCGTGTGTCTGGAGCCAAGGTAGACCTAGCAACAGGGAGTGAGAAAGTCCGGACAACACATGGAATGAGATTTCCTCAGAGTGCAGCATTCCCACCTGCAGGGTTATGGGTTCAGTGACGAGCAGGATGGTCTCCGAGAGAAGTCTTCCATCCACGGAGGCGACTGATAATGGTTCAGCCAGGGACTTGGTGGGAATACGGTATCTCTCCCAGAGACTGGGAGATGAGGTTTCCAGCAGCTCCAGAATGCAGGTGGGCAAGTTCAAAGTGACGGTTTTCTCCCCAAGCAATAGAGACCGGTAAAGTCAGAGATGGAGAGGGCTTACTTTTGTCTAGGACGACCTCTCCGAGCGGTCCTAGACACTGGCGTTTCCCAGCTTCTCCAGGCAGGAACGGATGAAGTGCTCCATACTGCCACAATAGAAACAGCTTCCCTCGGCTCGGCGAGATTCTTGGCGAGATTTGACCATCTTGGTCTGGTCGATCTGCATAGGTTCAGGCGAGGGCGCCCGCGGAGTGACTGATTGAGATGCAGGTCTCAGGGAAGTAGGAGCAGAGCAAGAAAAGTCTTTCTCCCAGGTAGTCTCTTTGGCACGTTCTTGGAACCGGATGCCAATCCGGGTAGCTAGTGACACCAGGTCATCCAGAGTGGTAGGAATGTCCCGACCAGCTAACTCATCCTTAATCCGACCGGAAAGACCCTCCCAGAAGACGGACACCAGAGCCTCATTTTCCCAGGCAAGCTCAGAAGCGAGGGTGCGGAACCGTATGGCATATTGGCCCACGGTGAGACTCCCTTGGCGGAGACGTAGCAGTGAGGAGGCAGAAGAGGTTTTCCGTCCAGGTTCATCGAAGACTTTCCGGAAAGCAGCGAGGAAAGACGGCAGGTCGGACACCAGGGGATCCCCTCTCTCCCATAGGGGATTTAGCCATGCCAGTGCCTCCCCAGTAAGATGGGACATGATGAAGGCCACCTTGGCCCGGTCGGAGATGAACTGGTATGCCAGTAGCTCAAAGTGCAGGGTGCACTGGTTTATGAAACCCCGAGCTAAAGTAGGTTCGCCAGCAAAGCGTGGAGGTGCCAGAAGCCGAGGTCCATAGTCGGGTACCATGAAGGGACTGGATTGCGGTACCGCAGGAATGGGCACGGCTGGACCAGAGGTAGACATAGACAAGTCACACAATGCGCCTAGACGAGAGTTAACGGACCGTAGATAGGACAGTACCACCTCCTGCTGAGTTTTCTGACGTAAGACTTCCTGGTGCAGATCGGAGATCTGGGGGCCACCGGGTTCCATGGCCCGAGCAAACTGTAACGGGTCTGGGAGGTGGAACCTCTGTGCAACTATACAAGGGGGCAGTCCTTGTAAGGAAGCGGGTGGCTCCCAGGGAAGACGGGCAGGTAGTCACGGCAAGTGACAGGGACAGTCTCTGGGTAGAGGGGCAGGTAGTCACGGCAAGTGACAGGGACAGTCTCTGGGTAGAGGGGCAGGTAGTCACGGCAAGTGACAGGGACAGTCTCTGGGTAAAAGGACGGGTACTCACGGCAAGTGACAGGGACAGTCTCTGGGTAGAAGGACAGCAGGCAGGTGGCAGGTGAGCGCTCCCAGATGAGCGGGCGAGAGTCTCTGGACGGGCAGGTGGTCATGGCAAGTGACGGCAGAGCCTCCAGGTAGGCTAGCAGACAGGTAGCAGGTGAGCGCTCCCAGGTGAGCAGGCAAGAGTCTCTGGACAGGCAGGTGGTCACGGCAAGTGACAGCGGAGCCTCCAGGTAGGCTAGCAGGCAGGCAGCAGATGAGCGCTCCCAGGTGAGCAGGCAGGCTGGTCCATAGACAGACTGACAGGTGTCGGAAAGCAGACCGTCGGACCGCAGACTTGCAAGCAGGTAAACGGATATCAGGCAGGTATCAAGCAGGAATCTGGCAGGTAACTGGCAGGTAACAGGCAGGAATCCGGCAGGTGACTGACAGGTAACAAGCAGGAATCTGGCAGGTGACTGGCAGGTAACTGGTAACGGGACCTGAGGGCTGAAGCAGAGTGAAGGCTTTGCAACAACATTGCTCGGGCACCTCCATTTTGGAGGAGGTGCCTTAAATATGGGAGGTCCTCCGGCAATTGGCCGGGGACTCCTTAGGACGGCGCGCGAGGTCCCTTTAAGAGAGGGGGAGCGCGCGCCCTAAGCACACTGCCGGGGAAGGAGCGCGTGCCGGAAGCAGTGGGGAGGGAAGCGCTGGAGGACGCCGCGCCAGGAGCGGGGAGGTGAGAGGGACGGCGTCTCTGCCTAGTACGGGGCAGAGACGCCGATGCTACATTGTGCGTGCAAGGCAATCCCCTGTCCATACTGCATGCAAAGATGCCCCCTCCTCTCAGTCTTCACTTGTTATGGCAGTTTCTCAGGAAACAGCATCAACATCCACGTCCACGTCCCACCGCAGCGTTCAATTGTCCATATCCCAGAGCTTTGAACGAAAGCGCAAATTCGCAGCCAAAGCCCCAAAGGCCACAGTCCTAAATTCACACATTTCACAACTGCTTGCATTGGAAATGCTGCCTTTTAGGCTGGTGGAGACGGAATCCTTCCGCAACCTTATGGCGTTGGCCGTCCCTTAGTACTCGGTCCCCAGTCGACACTATTTTACCCGGTGTGCCATCCCCGCACTACACAAGCATGTGTCCCAAAGCATCTGCAGTGCCCTCAACAACGCAGTTACTGGGAGAGTCCACCTGACAACGGACACGTGGACAAGTGCTTGTGGCCAGGGACGGTAAATCTCCCTGACGGCACACTGGGTAAACATAGTGGAAGCTGGGACCCAGTCGGACCTTGGGACGGAACACATCCTCCCCACACCGAGGATTGCGGGCCCTATGTCAGTCAGAGTTGCCCCCACAGTGTACAGCTCCTGCGCATCATCCTCCTCCTCCTCATGTTTAGCCTCCATCTCAGATATCACCACATCAGTTACAAGCTGGAAGCACTGCAGTACTGCCTCAGCCAAGCGGCAACAGGCTGTGCTGAAACTCATAAGCTTAGGTGACTGATAAACCTCACACTGCTTGTGAGTTGTGGACAGCTGTGAAAGAGCAGGCAAATCTGTGGCTGAGACCGCTGAACCTACATCCAGGCATGGTCGTGTGTGACAATGGCCGTAACCTGGTGGCGGCTCTGAGGCGAGGCGAGATCACACACGTACCATGCCTGGCTCATTTGCTTAACCTCGTGGCTCAGCGGTTTCTTAAATCGTACCCCGAGTTGCCAGATCTGCTCGTCAAAGTACGCCGCCTGTCAGCTCATTTTCGCACGTCGGCTACAGCTTCCGCCACCCTTGCTGTGTTGCAGCAGCGTTTGCAGCTTCCGGCACACTAACTGGTGTGTGATGTCCCCCCACGTTGGAACTCTACCCTCCACATGTTGCAAAGGATTTGTGAGCAGAAGAGAGCAGTTATGGAGTACCATCTGCAACAAGGCCGTCGATATTCAGGTCAGACTCCACAGATAAGACCTCAGGAGTGGACCTGGATGTCTGACAAATGTACCATCCTGACAAACTTTGAGGAGTCCACCAAGATGGTGAGTGGCGATGAAGCCATCATTAGCGTCAGAATCCCACTTGTCTGTCTTTTGCAACGCTCTCTGCAGAGAATTAAAGAGGAGGCATTGCAGCCAGAGTATGATGAGATGGATCAAGAAGCCGTAGCGGGCGATTACACACAGCCCAGCCTCATCTCATCCCAACGTGCATTGGGGGACAATGAGGGAGAGGAGGAGGAGGAGGAACAGGAGCTGGTATCATGCGCTGTAGACGGTAGTACCTGTACAAGTGTCATACCGTCGGTTCAGCGTGGGTGGCCTGAGGACAGGGGGGAGGAGGAGGAGGAGAGCATGGTCAGTCGTCATCTTGGTGAGGACACGGAAGTCTTGCCCGTTACAAGTCTGGCACACATGGCTGACTTTGTTACGCTGCCTTAACCGTGAACCTCGCGTTGTCAAAATGTTGGGTCACTGTCATTACTGGTTGGTGACACTTTTAGACCCCCGCTACAAGGAGAACTTTCACTCTCTTATTCCTGAGGTGGAGAGGTCTACAAAAATGGGGCAGTAACAGAAGGCCCTTGCTGCAGAACTGTTAAAAAAATTCCCCAAAAAAAATTCCCATCTGAACACGCTAGCGGCAGAGGTCACAGTTCGTTGCCCAACCAAGGTGTACATGCGAGAGAGACGCAACTCCAATCCAGCAGAGGCAGGGGAACACTGTCAACGTTCTGGGACAGTTTTCTCAGACCCTCCCTTCGGACAGACCCTGACGCGCGGGGTACTCTCACAAGGAGTGGAAAGTTTCAAAAGATGATGAGGGAGTACCTTGCCGACCGTACCAGGGTCCTCCGTGATTCCTCTGTGCCTTTTAATTATTGGGTATCCAAGCTGGACACTTGGAATGAACTTGCTCTGTACGCCTTGGAGGTCCTGGCCTGCCCTGCCGCTAGCGTGTTATTGGAGTGTGTTTTTAGTGCCGCTGGGGGAATTATAACAGATAAGCGCACTTGCCTGTCAACTGACAATGCTGACAAGCTGACCCTTATCAAAATGAACAAGGGCTGGATTGGGCCAGACTTCTCATCACCACCAAATGACAGCAGAGTAACAAAGTCAAATCCACTGTGTTATTTCGGGAGGTGAATTCCCATGCACCGCTTCACACCCACACATGGGTATATGCTTCCTCATTTCGGCTGTATTTTGCTCTTCTCCTTATCCTCAGCCTCCACTATACCACCAGAGTGACCTTGGTCCGTGTTGCCAGCATTGCAAGTTCCTCCGTCCTAATTTTTGTCAGCTTTAGCTTGGAAGGCATAGGCAAAGACTATGGGAGACCCACTCCCCAATAATGGGAATAATGTTTTTAAGATGCTGTACTGCATGGCTCTTGTTTGCCAGCATTGGAAGTACCTCCGTCCTAATTTTTGGCAGCTTTTGCTTGGCTCTTCCAAGGGGCATTTAAACCGTCTTGTTAAGCTACTGCAACCTCCACGTCTCTTCCAAGGGGCATTAAAACCGTCCTGTTAAGCTACTGTGACCTCCACGTCTCTTCCAAGGGACATTAAAACCGTCTTGTTAAGCTACTGCGACCTCCACCGCTTTTCCAAGGGGCATTGAGATTGTCTTTTTATTCCACTGTGACCTCCACCATTCTTCCAACGGGCATTGCATTTCCTCCTAATTTTAGTCAGCTTTTGCTTTTCAATGCATAGGCGAACACTAAGGGAGACCCACTCCCCAATAATGGGTAGAAGGTTTTTAGTATGCTGCAATCCACGTCTGTTTCAAGGGGCATTGCAGTTCCTCATAATTTTTGGAAAGCCTTCCATTCACTGCTTAGGCCAACAGTGCACAGGAATGAAGAAATCCCGGCACTCACGTGTATTCGATCAGTTCATTTATTCCACATATAGAAGAACTACAACAAGACGTTTCAGCCCCTCACAGGCTTTTTTCAATTGTGGATAACAAGAAAACTTTAACAATATATAAAGGAATTCAAAGGAAATGACACCATAAAAAATTTTTTACAAAAAAATCCAAAAACATACAAAAACCACAACAAGATATAACACAAAATACAACACATACAAAATAATAAAATATCATAAAAAAGCAAGTAATATCTCCATACTAATACAAAAACAAAAATCAAAATGTTCCATTTTAAATGGTTCAATCAACCTAATCAAAATATATAGGTGAACAATCCACAAATTGCTATAGATGGTATAATTTTATAGAATATTTTTATACATCACTAATTATAGTTTATGTTTAAAAAACTGTTTTTCCATTTTTTTATACTTTTTATATATAATTATTTTTATAAATTTTATAATTTTTATAAATTTTATAATGCTCACACTATATAATTAGTAGCCCCAACATATTAACTCAAATCATTAAAATACTACCAATATTTAAATCATATCATATATACTGTAACAAAAGAATTTCTTAGCTGAAGAATTTTTATTTTTTATTATTATTATTCATCTTATAATGTTCTCTGGATTGAAAGGAGACTAATCTCTAATATATATACTGAATAACGATGTCTTGCTATATAGAATCGAATCACGATTATAGCATCACAAATCATACTAATAATCATCCAACTACTGATCCTATTAAAAGGATAAATAAATTCCAGGTGATGGAAAGTCTCAAAAACATATAATCACATATCTCAAATAATATACTACATTGCTACAGGATATAGTCGTATCAACAGATCCCCTCTTCACAAAATCAATAATCAAGCAGTATCATGCATAATCAAATTATGATAATTCCATGAAGAATTTTTTATAGATGTATATCCCTAGTTGTAAAGGTTTTTTATGATTATTTTCTATTTATTTATTAACCCCATGATGTTCTCAAAATTCAATATATGAAAAGACTGATCTTATGAAATATCACCAATAATAAATCCTATAGTAGAGATAAATTAATTCAAAATAACAAATAATAAAAAGTAATAAAAAAAACTCTCAGAGACACATAACTTCATACCCCAAATAATATATAATACTACTGCAGAATATAGCCATATCCGCAGGTTGTTTTTTCATTGACCTCCTCTGTTATTGTAATATCCAGAAAAAATGTTCATTGATTTTGAATAGTCTAAAGAGGAGGAAAAAAAGAGTGGAGATTTTAGAACATTTGACTTACATTATAGTCTCTATTCAGACCATTAGGAAATAAACTATTAAGTGTAAAAATCCAATATGTCTCTCTCTTCAAAAGAAGTTTTTTGAGGCTTCCCCCTCTTCTAGGTGTATGGACTTCCTCAATTACTTGATATTTTAATTGTGCCACAGAGTGTTTTTTTTCTTTGAAATGTAACGGGAGTGTGACATCGCTGCATCTAATTGTAGATTTATGCTTGTTAATGCGTACACCGACAGCCTGTGTAGTCTCACCTATATAAGTAGAACCACAGGGGCACTTCATTAAATAAACGACATTGGTAGATTTACAAGTAAAAAAGCCTTTTATATTAAATCTCCTTCCAGTGTGGGGATGGCAGAAATATTCTCCTTTAATGACATTATTACATTGGGCACATCCCAAGCAGGGATGCGTGCCTCTGTTTTTTGTGCTAAGGAATGTCTGTCTAGGGATCAATAAATCACTGCCTACATCTGACTCGCCCCCTGGGCCGTGGGGCACGCGGATCCGGGCGATAGGGGAACGATGGGGGTAGTAGTAGTGGCGGCCCGGTCCCGCGGCTCAGGGTGGTCAGGCCAATGGTAGTCTGCTACGTGCTTTAGATAATGTCCGACTACGCCACCCGTGGATTGCGGTTATTAGGAACCGCTGCTGCAAGGCAGTCCGCTGGGGCTGATGATGGGTGCAGCTGAGGTGATGTGACTCCCCACGGGAAGAGTGCAGCCCCAGGGCGGTGTAGTGGATGGTGGGAGTGATGGTAGTGAGAGTCCCAGTACCGGTAGTGCCGGAGGAGCGAAAAAGCACACAGACAACGTACTGCAGTCCAGCGTCTTTACTCACGGTTAATATCCAAGTCACTTCAGCTGGCAATGACTGCCCGAGCCGTGCTGCGTCCACCAGGTGTGGGGCTCGGTCAACTCCCAGGCAGTTCAGGAGCATGGCACAGGACCCCCTTTTATCCTTTCTCTGGCCTGCCTCACCAGTGACCCACTTTTGTCCAGCTGCCGCGGACCTGTGCGGTTAAACGTGGGCCCCGTCCTCCGCTGTCCTATATGGTGCCTTCCTAGCAGGTTTGATGAGGTGTCGCACCAATATATGATCACGACGACCGGTCTTTGGCTGAGGGTTGTTTCTCCTCCACCAACTTGGGATCCGGTACCCTTAATCTGCCTGACCCTGCACCCTTGATTCTCGTGGGTTCTTAGGGTCCCTTCCACCTTCTTGTTCCTGAGCCCTTCTGTTTCTCTGTCTCTCCTTCTTTGCAGTTCCTTTCTGCTTCTGTTCCTTTCTGCTTCTGTTCCTTTCTCTTGGAGCTGAGATGAGCTAGAATCTCAGCTCCCCTTCACCTCCTCCTCGGCCTCTTCTCTAGGCCCACTTCTCCTTCTCCTCTCAGGCTCCGGCCTCTTCTCTAGGCCTGCCTCTGGAGCAGCACTCAGCCTGAGCTGCTGCTCCCTGTCAGCTCTCCTCTCCACAGAACGAACGAACCTCGATCTAAGATGGTGCCCACCTTTTATACCTCCCTCTAGCCATGAGCCCAGGTGACCAGCAACCAATGGGCTCCTACCTACGCTCAGAAACCGCCCCCTATCTGCCCCTACAGCACTGGGTGTTCCACCCCTCCCTCCCCACTCCAGCAGGGACATGGTCGGTCGTGCCTGCACTTCTGTCTAGTGGGAGCACCGTTGAGCTGTCCCTCGGAAATGGGGTGTGTGTGCTGCATGCAGCTAACTGAGCCCTGGTCCATTCTCCATCCTTACCTGGGAGTGGAATATCACACCTCTGGTCTGAGGTGCAATACCCCTGTAGCGGCCGAGCCCTCGGGGCGCTACATTCCCCCCTGGTAAAGCACAGCACGTCCCCGGGCTGGAAAAGATTAAAAACAGTTAAATACAGGACATGCAAACTTTTTTAAAACTTTTCACATTTAGAAACAGACAATACGGTTCAGTTCCCTTTATGGGACATACTTTTCTTTTCACTAGACATTATAGAAAACTTTTTCAATACTTCCGGAACTCTTTTGTATAAAACATTATAGAAAACTTTCACATTACTATTTAGCAGCATATAAAATCTAAAACATTTTTAATTAAAGCACATCCTTGTATTCTTGGTTCACGGTCGCGGTGCAACTTGCGACCAGGTGTTCATTCTTCTTAAAGGTGCAACACTCTAGCGAACTTGTCTTGAGGTAGACGTTGCAGTTCTTTTATAAAACCAGTAGGGGGCGCTTTAAGAAGCGCAACTATATACAAGGGATTGGCCGTTCCCAGTCCTCGGCCGGTGGGGATAGGGGAATGGCTGCTCACAGTCCTCAGCCTGTTAGGGGAAGAGGGATGGCTGCTCACAGTCCTCAGCCTGGCTACTTAGGGGATAGGGGATAACGTTCACACAGTTCTATATCAGTCCCAACGGGGACCACACTTCACTCTGTAACAGTCCCACACAGTTCCTTTGCACCCTTACGGGTAACTATTTACAATTCCACTTTACCGTTCACGGGTAACGGTGTCTTTGCGACGCTCCTTCTTCCTCCTCATACGGATCTTCAGGCCCGTCCGGGCCCTCCTGGTACTCAGCGTCCGAGTAGTGCTGTTCCTCCTCCTCCACTACTCGGCGGACGTGTAGGGCGTACCACCCCTTCACGCCTTGGTGTCGGGTGTAAGACACCACATCGCCTGGGAATAGATCCCGCCCACGATGGCCTTCCGGTAGGTGACTCTCCACATCTCTCCTGATCACAAACACGTCACTGATGGTCTCGGGGTCTCGGATGAAGCCCCAGCCGCGCTCCATCTGGAACTTCACCACAGTCCCGGTGACTCGGGGTCTGCGGGCAGTTCGGGGATCTCGCCGCGCCTTCATTTTCTGCTCCGCGCTCTGAACCTGCAGCTTTTCTTGCTTCACCCGCCGCTCGCGCTGCTCCTTTTCAAACATCTCCAGCTGTTGGCGGCAGGCCTCTCGCCGCTCGGCTGCGCTCGCTCGCGTTTCCTTCGTGAACCCCATCAGGTCCTCCCCTGTGGGGTCCCATTTAAACTGGGCATCTTCTAATGGCAGCTGGGGGATTTCTTGAGGCGCTGGAGCAGGTATGAGGGGCTCAGAGGGTACTTCGATCTCTGCGGACGGGCTCTTCCGGAAGCGGGGGTTGACGAATTCGGGGGGCCAGATGAAAGGCAGCCCATCCGGAGTGGTGTGCTGTGCAAAGAGATCCGCGCCCAGTGGTGATACTGCAGCAGCAGGGGGCGCAGGTGAGTTGGTGGCGCCCGGGGGCACGGGACCTTGCGACCAGGCCCGTGCTGGTCGTTTTCTGGTTGCTCCCAAGGGTGGCACAGCTGGCGCAGGAGGTTCCGTCAGGACAGCGGCGCCCGGGAGTGCAGGGCCTTGCGGCCAGGCCTGCGGTGGCGGTTGGCTGAGCACGCCCGGGGTCAGAGGGCATGGCGTGGGGCGGGGCTCACTGGCAGCGTCGACGGCCTGGGGGCCGGTTGATGGCGGTGAGGGCACGGTGTCGACGGCGGGTCCCGGTGCGTTGGGCTCCGCGACGGGGTGCAGGGGCAGGTCGGCGGCCCTAGGATTCAGTGCAGGGGCGTCTCCGTTACCTGTCTCTTCTGTCGCGGCCTCCTCTCGGCCCTTACTGGCTGGTGCGCTGTTTGTTGCTGGCGCCTTCGGCTGCAGGATCACAGCCCGCCGGGCTACTTCCTTCTTCCATCCGGCGATCACTTCTTGCTGCGCCCGGACCATCCTCCGGTCCAGTTCTTCCAGCACCGCCCGTGTGTATTCGGGATCCTCCTTGGGGAGATGGGCTAACAGCTCGGTGAGGCTGCATGGTGGTGTTGCTTGCAGCAGGCCCTTTACCAGGGTACCGGCACTGATTTCCCCCTCCATCTCCGGGTGCGGCCTAGCCAGACTCATCCAGACCGCGCCCTGCCCCACAGTTTTCTTCTCTTTCCGCCCCCAGAGGGGGTGGTCCCGGGGCATTCTGCTGACAATCACTCTCAGGGGCAGCCCCCCCACGTTGATGGACATCTCCACTGCTGCATTCATAACTGGTGGGGGCGGGCTCCTTTTTTGGCGCCATTCTGGGACCTGGCCCACGAAGGGAGGTGGCTTCCTGCTGTCTTTTGGTGCGCCCATAATGGTGTCCGCTCTGCCAGGGCGGGAAAGACGGATGAAGATGGCGGGAAACGGTCCAAGATGGCATCTGATGGCGGGAATCGGCTCCGGATGGCGGGAAACGACTCCGGACGGCGGGAAACTTCTTTTTAAGGTACATGTGTAATTCTCTTCAGGCACGCAATACCCGTTTGTGGCGGGTTGGTCACGGTCCTGCCGACTACGCCAAAGCTGACTCGCCCCCTGGGCCATGGGGCACGCGGATCCGGGCGATAGGGGAACAATGGGGGTAGTAGTAGTGGCGGCCCGGTCCCGCGGCTCAGGGTGGTCAGGCCAATGGTAGTCTGCTACGTGCTTTAGATAATGTCCGACTACGCCACCCGTGGATTGCGGTTATTAGGAACCGCCGCTGCAAGGCAGTCCGCTGGGGCTGATGATGGGTGCAGCTGAGGTGATGTGACTCCCCACGGGAAGAGTGCAGCCCCAGGGCGGTGTAGTGGATGGTGGGAGTGATGGTAGTGAGAGTCCCAGTACCGGTAGTGCCGGAGGAGCGAAAAAGCACACAGACAACGTACTGCAGTCCAGCGTCTTTACTCACGGTTAATATCCAAGTCACTTCAGCTGGCAATGACTGCCCGAGCCGTGCTGCGTCCACCAGGTGTGGGGCTCGGTCAACTCCCAGGCAGTTCAGGAGCATGGCACAGGACCCCCTTTTATCCTTTCTCTGGCCTGCCTCACCAGTGACCCACTTTTGTCCAGCTGCCGCGGACCTGTGCGGTTAAACGTGGGCCCCGTCCTCCGCTGTCCTATATGGTGCCTTCCTAGCAGGTTTGATGAGGTGTCGCACCAATATATGATCACGACGACCGGTCTTTGGCTGAGGGTTGTTTCTCCTCCACCAACTTGGGATCCGGTACCCTTAATCTGCCTGACCCTGCACCCTGGATTCTTGTGGGTTCTTAGGGTCCCTTTCACCTTCTTGTTCCTGAGCCCTTCTGTTTCTCTGTCTCTCCTTCTTTGCAGTTCCTTTCTGCTTCTGTTCCTTTCTGCTTCTGTTCCTTTCTCTTGGAGCTGAGATGAGCTAGAATCTCAGCTCCCCTTCACCTCCTCCTCGGCCTCTTCTCTAGGCCCACTTCTCCTTCTCCTCTCAGGCTCCGGCCTCTTCTCTAGGCCTGCCTCTGGAGCAGCACTCAGCCTGAGCTGCTGCTCCCTGTCAGCTCTCCTCTCCACAGAACGAACGAACCTCGATCTAAGATGGTGCCCACCTTTTATACCTCCCTCTAGCCATGAGCCCAGGTGACCAGCAACCAATGGGCTCCTACCTACGCTCAGAAACCGCCCCCTATCTGCCCCTACAGCACTGGGTGTTCCACCCCTCCCTCCCCACTCCAGCAGGGACATGGTCGGTCGTGCCTGCACTTCTGTCTAGTGGGAGCACCGTTGAGCTGTCCCTCGGAAATGGGGTGTGTGTGCTGCATGCAGCTAACTGAGCCCTGGTCCATTCTCCATCCTTACCTGGGAGTGGAATATCACACCTCTGGTCTGAGGTGCAATACCCCTGTAGCGGCCGAGCCCTCGGGGCGCTACACATCAGCACGTACTAATTTATCTCTGATGTTAGGAACCTTTTTGTTACAAATTCTGGGAGGCATTTGAAACTCATTCACATTTGGAAAAGCTTCCTTTAAAATGTGCCAATGTTTTGTAATGATTTTATCTACTTTAACATTAATCGGGTGATATTGTCTAACAAAAGATATCTGGGGCATATTGTCATCCCTCTTAACCCTGTCCGATTGCATATCTCTCTCTGCCTGGTCCAGAACATGTTTGGGGTAACCTCGGCGTTAAAAATTATACCTCATTTCCTTCATACGTTGTTCATAAACTATAGGGTCTGTAACAATCCTTTTAACTCTTAAAAGTTGTGATTTAGGAATCGCTTGTTTCATAGAATACGGGTGGGCACTTTTAAAATGTAAAAAACTATTCCTATCTGTGTTTTTTTTATATAGATCAATATCTACTCGTTCAGTGCCAGTCTTAATAATCATTGTATCAAGAAAATTCATGCGTTGACCATCATATGATAAAGTAAATTTTAGTTCAAACCATATACCATTTAAATAGTTCTGAAACTCTATGAGTGTTTCATGTGGCCCCTCCCATATGCAAAAAATATCATCAATAAATCTTAACCAAATTTTGGCATGGATTTTAAATAATTCATGACAGTAAACAAATTTTTCTTCAAAAAATGTCATATATAAATTTGCATATGGGGGGGGCCACACTAGCACCCATCGCCGATCCCCTTTTCTGTTTGTAAAAAACATCCTGTTTAAGGGATCCTGACCAGGAAACCTCCCACTTGCTCTCCGAAGTAATATCTCTATTACTGTGGTGACCAGACCCCTGGGGTGCCACACATGGCTCTTGTAAGGGGCATTGCAGTTCCTCATAATTTTTGGAAAGCCTTCCATTCACTGCTTAGGCCAACAGTGCACAGGAGACCCAGTTGCTATAAATAAAAAAATCGGTTTAGTTAAGGCCCTCTGACCTCCATGTCACTTCCAAGGGGCATTGGAGTGCCTCAAAATTTTGGTTAGGCATTGCACTCACTGCATGCCCTATAACTGTGTAGCCGAACCGCTCCTTTTGGTACAGAAACATATCCTACAAGACATGTGTGGTTGACTGGCCTGATATTGATGTGAATGGTCCCTCTTCCTCCTGCTCTTTCTCCTTTGCCACCACCTCATCCATCATTCATCACCTGAAGCCTTGTTTTAACGGGAGTCATAGAACTGGAATAGTAGCAGGAAAACATCCAGCAATCCTCGGAGGAGGTAGGATATGCGCCAAAACGCTGACCACCTCAGGCCTAGCTGCTACTACATACATGCGCTTGCATTCCAAGAAAACAAAGCAGATGCTAACTTCTATCATCATCATCATGCTCCTCACCTTGGCACTCTCAACTCCCCTGATACAGAAGTCAGGGCCCACCGGAGGAGTCTGGTTCTCTGGTGGGCTCGTCCAGGCGGCTGGGGACCGTGTGTGGACAACCAGCCGCGGGGCGGCTGGGGACCGAGTATGGACACCCGGCCACCCCCTGGTGGCTGGGGACCGAGCGTGGACACCGGCCGCCGGGCGGCTGGGGACTGAGTATGGATACCTCGCTGCCGAAGCAGCCATGAGGTAGTGGCCAGCTTCGGCCTCCTCCAAACTAAAAGGCCCCATTTCAAGTGCAAGCAAGCTAGCAGTATGGTATTGCAGCCTGGGGGTGGGTGGGAGGCAGGCTTCATACTTGCGCTTGCATTGCAAGGAATGGGGGAGGTACAATTGAACACGGCCCTGGGACAAGGACTTGCACGGGGATAGTAGCAAGTCTGCATCTTCTGATGCGGCAAGGATCACTTATGATGGGCACACTTTTAGGCAGTGACCTGGGTGTCAGAGATGCTTCCAGGGGTCTTCCTCATGCTGTTCCCATGTCTTTTCAGCACTGTATACATGTGTCACACAGCACATGGCCAGATAAGATTGTAAAATGTTAAAATTACATTTCTCGGTGAATGCATTTGTCACGGTTGAAAGCAATACAAAAACGCATAAAAAATGCTACTTGTGAACATAGCCCAAGGTGTGGAGGAGTATTTTTGTTTTTGGTTATTTATTTTACCTTATACACAAGTCTTTACCCTGGAAAGGAAGTTCCTTAACATATTTCACAGGAAAGCAGTTTCAGTTTCGTTTTTGAGCGTTTTATTGTGAGCCGGTAAAAGTGGCTTAATACCTCTGACCACGTTGTTGACAGCAGTGTCCTGGGGGTCAGAAATGCTTCCTGGGGCGATTCTCATGCTGTCCCCATGTCTTTTGAGCACTGTCACTATCGTTTTGGGCACTTTTTAGGCTTTCTACAGACTGCCGGATGTGCCGCCCAAAAATGCTCGGGTCTCCCATAGACTAACATTGGGCTCGTTGCTCGGGTCGAGCACCCGAGTATCATGGCGAGCTCGGCCCGAGCTTCGAGCACCCGAGCATTTTAGTGCTCGCTCAGCACTACTGATTATACTATAGTGGCGCACCCAGATAGTGGATATAGGAGAACCTCAGCAGATGACTGCTCTGTTACTGAAAATAATCCCTATACAAAGACTAACACTGATAATACCTCCATATAGTGAGATATAGTGGTAAATGCCAGTCCTGCAGAACATGTAAGAGATCACAGCACAGTTACAGATAGTGACTTACAGATGACATTCTTTCTGATTAAATCGTTCAGTTTTCCTCTCCTTTCCATCTTGTCGAGACTGACATGACAACTTCTCCATCCAGGACTCGTCTGCAGAGATTACAACAAAGGCACAGTTGACTTCTCACATGTCCAGCATTGTCCTCATCTATTGTCCTTATCTCTACAAACTCCTCATCCTGCTTATACCCCAATGCTGGTCCATTGCTGCTGTATGTGCCCCTATTACTGCACCTGCTGTGTGCCTTCTAGGTGGTAAAACAAACCTCTAGAATATAGTAATACCCTGCGCAAGTGCCCTAGAAAACAGTGCCCACATTTTGCCCCCCTAGAAAGTAATAATGCCTCTGTGTGCCCCTTTGACAGTCACAATAACCTGATTTCCCCAATAACAATAACAATAAGAGCCCACTTAACATTTAATAGGGTACTGAGTCTCCCCCTGTACAGCTCCCTTATACACAGTATGATGCTCTCTTATACACAGTATAATGTCCCCACATTGTATAGTACCCCCACACAGTGTAATGACCCCTTAGTAGCCCAAAAACTGTTTGATGGCCCCCACACTGTACAAACACCCCACATCAGCTCCCACACTGCATGATGCCCCCCTCACTGTATGATGGCCCCCTCACTGCAATCCCCACATTCTATGATGGCCCCCTAAATAGCCTCCATATAGTACAATACACTCCCCATAGGCCTCCATATAGAATAATGCTCTCCCCATAGGCCTCTATATAGTATAATGCACTCCACATAGGCCTCCATACAGTATAATGCACTCCCCATAGGCCTCTATATGGTATAATGCACTCCACATAGGCCTTCATACTGTATACTGCACTCCCCATAAAAAAAATACAATACTCACCTCTTGTCTTCGTTCCCCCACTGCTCCGGTCTCAGCAGCGAGCTCTCTCGCTCTCTCAGCGAGCGTTCTGTAGTGAAATCATCGTGCCTGCTGCACTGAGAGATCAGACGCAAAGGGGGAATGATGGGAGAGGGAGTGTGATGCTCTCTATTTCATCATTGCTTTCAACTGTATCAGCATCCAGAATGGCATCAGCCCCCCCCCAGCTCACTGGCCCCATAGTGTCCGTGTAGCAGTGCAGAGAGATTGTGTCTCCCTGCTCCGCCAGAGAGTTTAACTGTATCGGCGCGTTGCGCACACTGATACAGTTAAAAGTAACGTAGCTCTAGGTGGGTCCCTGAGAGCATGGGGCCCGGGATGACCGCACCCTCTGCCCTCACCGGTAGCTGCGCCACTGCCTAGAAGTCAATGAACATCTCCAGTCTATTGTGTCTGTGTAGCTACGGAAAAACATATGTCTGAACGCTTAGCAGTAGGCAGACTTCATAATCACACACAGAAAATGGAACTGAAAAAATTCTACAAGCAGAAAATAAAAACAGATTAGAAAAAAACAAGAATGTGAGTATCTGGATTAATTTGTAAAAATAAATAGGTTGATGTTTCCCTTTAAGTTTAATGCATTATAGAGGAAGCTGCATTGTGAATCTCATTCGGTAGCAGAAATGTTAACAGTCTGATTCTGTTAATTCTACTTTTTTTAAATGCAATATTAGCTTTATTTTCCCAATTTTAGTAGCAATTTATTTTGTTTCCTAAAGGCCAGGAGCTTACAAGTTTTTCTTTTACTCCGGGAGTTTTTATAATACACAAAGAAAAGCATTTTTTGACAAATTTCAGCAGCAAATATGTAAAAGCAACAATATCGAAAGACAAAAAAATAAATGCATTGTAATATGATCTACTGTATATAATAATAGATGAAAAAGTAGATTTTCCAATTAGTAGAAAGTGTTTATATGAGTCCTCTATTAAAGTCTAGTATTTTGGAACCAATGTCATCTTGGAACCATCTTGTGTCTGAATCCTCTTTACTTCTGACCTGGTAATCCAGCCCAGGCACCTTTTTTCTTACTACTCACTTAGTAGAAGAAAGTATGGCATCAAAAAGGAAATTCTCAAGTATTCTAACTCCGTCTTGTCATCCAATTGGAGAAATTTGGGAAAATATGTGAATATGTAGGGTGCTGCACAAGTCTTAGAGACTTCTATAGTTTCTAAATCTTCAAATTCCTCTGGGGTTGACCCCTACTTTACAAGTTAAACTTAATAAGCCCAAGGTGCTCTAAAAATATATAAAGAAAACTATACTCACATCCCGGGTCAGAGCCATTCCTCCACACAGGTATTTCCTTGTGATTTTTTTTTATTTTTGTAATTTCTTTATTTGTAATGGGGTGGATGAAGAGTGATTAAAATTTTAATATATTTTTTATTATTTTTTAAGACTTTTTTCTATTTTTTTATCTATTTTTTTTTAGTTCCCTAAGGGGACTTGTACCCTCGATCATCTGATTACATTTATTATATAAATGCTTGTTGCTGTTTTAAGATAAAATATGAATGAAGAGAAAAAAAGTGAAATTGTAATTCAAATGCAACAGGACTAGTGAACAGCGAGTATGTTCTGTTAACCCTTTTGGCGAGCATGCTTGGGTGCTCACCGAGTATCTTCAGCGTACTCGGGTGTTACGTTTTAGTCGCGCTGTGTGCATGATTTGTGACTGCTTGACAGCTTTAATTCATGTGAAGAATGCCTAAGAAACAGGCATTCCTCACATGTACTAAAGATGTCAAATAGTCGCATATCATGCACACAACCCGACTCAAAAAATAACACCCGAGCACGCTGAAGATACTCGGGAAATACATGAGCATGCTCGCTCATCACTAAACAGGACAGATGCCAGTTATATTGTATATAATATAACTGGCATCTGTCCTGTTTAGTGATGAGCGAGCATGCTCGTTACTCGAGATTTACGAGCATGCTCGGGTATTTCCCGAGTATCTTCAGCGTGCTTGGGTGTTATTTTTTGAGTCGGGTTGTGTCAGTTCTCACACATGGTAAGGTTTTAATATTAGAGAGAGTAGGACCCTCCCGATGGAGTACACCTTGATGCTGGTGGGATGGCTTTTACACATTTTTAATCAAAAACTGTGTTTACTAAGTCCCCAATGTTATTTATATTCACTATTGCTTTTACTTATTTAGTTACAGCAGGGTATATGTTCATTTTGTTTCTGTCTTAGGTAATACCATGGCACTGCAGCACATGGTGTAAATCCTGGTCTCCTTTGAAGCTCAGCCTATAGCTCAGCTTCAGAGGAAGACTAAGATGGCAGTGACAGAGGCCTTCAGTCCGCCCCCAGCTGTAAACTGATCAGCGCCGACACACACCTGTATAGGCTGTGACGCCATTATAATGCTGCTTTCAGAGATTGTCAGAGGCATCTATATCATTAACAGCCACAGGCGAAGCTTAGCTATTTAATATAGTGGGCATCAGCCACGTTTGGAGCTCAGCTACTGAGTCCCCTCCACCCACAGTCACCCCAACGTAGGATGTACAGTTACATCCATATGCGTGAAGGGGTTCAAAACTAAAGTAAAAATAGCCCTAAGCAATTAGGCCTGATAACTGTACATCAGAGAAGCAAAAAAATATCTGCTTAGTGTTTACCTCAAAATACTGTTTTAATGTTCAAAGAAAAATTATCTTTGTTCTACACAAAAATATCATACTACGTATGAGAGAGTGAGAGATGATTGAATATTTTAAAATTGGAATTCACTACGTTCAATTAATTTTTCCACAAATATGTGACACACAGCAAATCGATTGTCAGTGGATTACAATACTGCAAAGTCTCCAATGTCCTAAAAAGATGTGCATAACACTGAGGTATCCTAGAATGTATCCAACCCCTTTTAAGCTGTTTAGCACAAACACACACTTAGTAATTGTAACATACCTGGCGGCGTCCTTGCATAGTGGTCCATCTCCCACTGTGCAAGAGCGCGCACTTGATCTCCTGTCCAGAATGTCTCTCTGGCTTCCCTCCATGCTGTCTGTTTGTGTCTGTTTCTGCTGCTTAAGGGCGGCGCCCGATCACTTCCTGCTTTTTGTACCTGCTGTGGGTCACACCCCTTGTGCGTCCTCAGCCTATTGCTGTCTGTCACCTGGTATATAACTCAGCTGCTCCAATCAATCCCCGCCTGAGCATTGTGTTTCATTCAGTGTGTGCTTGCACTCTGAAGGTGCCAGGTCCCGTTCTGTGTTCTCTTGTCTGCCTATCCTGGAGGCTGTATTTCCAGGCCTGTCTGAACACGCTCCTAGCCTGTTCCTCCCGCCTTCTAGGGGCCGATTACCTAGACCCGCTCCTGTATCTTGTCTGTCCTGTCTGAACACGCTCCTAGCCTGTTCCTCCCGCCTTCTAGGGGCCGATTACCTAGACCCGCTCCTGTATCTTGTCTGTCCTGTCTGAACACGCTCCTTGCCTGTTCGTCCTGCCTCTCTGGGGGCCGTATTCCCAGACCCGCTCCTGTATCCCGCTGCAGTGTCGGTCTCCTCCGTACACTCAGTTCCAGTCTGAACTCTCTCCTATCCTTTACCTGTTTTGCCTCTATGTCCGTTCCTTTCCTTTTTCTGCAGAGTCTGTACTCGTACCTAACTCCTGCTTGTTGTCTCTGTACTCCCGTTTGTGAGTTTGTGGTCCACTCGCTACTTCACTGCAAGTACCCTGTGGGTATCTGGCTCTGCTTTTCTCTTCCTGTCTGTTCCGTGTGAACAGAGCCCTGTCCCCCCTGCTCTGCCTTGCTCACCGCTCCGGCGGTTCTAGCCTGCTCCGTCTCCTTTGCTCACCACTCCAGCGGTTCTAGCCTGCTCTGACTCCTTTGCTCTCCGCTCCGGCGGTTCTAGCTTGCTCTGGCTCCTTTGCTCACCGCTCCGGCAGTTCTAGCCTGCTCTGACTCCTTTGCTCACCGCTCCGGCGGTTCTAGCCTGCTCTGACTCCTTTGCTCACCGCTCCGGCGGTTCTAGCCTGCTCTGACTCCTTTGCTCACCGCTCCGGCGGTTCTAGCCTGCTCTGACTCCTTTGCTCACCGCTCCGGCGGTTCTAGCCTGCTCTGACTCCTTTGCTCGCTGCTCCGGCAGTCTCGCTCCGCTCTTATCCTTTTGCTCACTGCTCCGGCAGTCTTGCTCCACTCTTGCTCACCGCTCCAGGCGGCCTCGTCCTGCTTTACTCTTGCTCACTGCTCCGGCAGTCTCGCTCAGCTCTGACCCTTTGCTCACCGCTCCGGGCGGCCTTGTCCTGCTCTACTCTTGCTCACCGCTCCAGGCGGTCTTGTCCTGCCCTGTTCTCGCTCACCTCTCTGGGCGGCCTTACTCTGCTGTGTTTGTCCGCCACATCTGTGGTTCTGTTCCTGAGTCCCAGTGTGTACTGGGTCCTATCCCGCCAGTGTCCCTACCTGCTAGTGCCTCCCTGTCTGCACTCTAGCTGTGCTTGCCTGTACCCCTCTGCCTGTATTGTTCCTGAGTCCCAGTGTGTACTGGGTCCTATCCTGCCTGTGTTCCTACCTGCTAGTGCCTCCCTGTCTGCACTCTAGCTGTGCTTGCCTGTACCCCTCTGCCTGTATTGTTCCTGAGTCCCAGTGTGTACTGGGTCCTATCCCGCCTGTGTTCCTACCTGCTAGTGCCTCCCTGTCTTCTCTCTAGCCGTGCTTGCCTGTACCCCCCTGCCTGCATACCCGCCTGCCTGCATACCAGTCGTGCCTGCCTATACCCACCAGTCTGTGTGCCAGCCTAACCAGTCTGTTCCTGTATTCCCCTGTGTGGGTCAACAGCCGTGTCCGGGGTCTGTCCTGTAGTAGCACCTGGTCCCTCTGCTCGGTTCCTCCTTGGTGCACTGGCGTCGTATGCCGTCGTGCGACCCTGGTCGGATCGGGTGAATACCTAGTTACGCCCCTCCAGGCATTCACTCTCCGGCACGGTCCAGTGGAATCACACGCACACGCCGCTCAGCCCGGGCGTGTGCATTACAGTAATGTTAGTGGTTTTATTCTAAAAATGGATAACCTGGTCGTAACCAACAGCACGTGTAATAACACTGTGCACTGACAGACTTTTCATGTTTTTTTTTAAATTAAAGAACAGTCCAAAAATTATCCCTCTTAGTCATTTGTGATTAGGCAGACTGTTTTGTAAAGAACACTGACTCAAACTGATGAGGTCTCTGTCAGAGGTAACATCATCCTGTTGTGACTGAAATAAGTGATGTGCCATATACACTGATGAGCAAAAGGGTGACAATGTTTTAAACGTTTGACTTTCAGACTCCATATCTCACAATCCACTACTGTTTCGAATGTGAGACTACCATCATTTTATAGACAATCATCTTAGATATCTCATATATAAATTTGACTTGAATCTCATTAGCTTAAGATTAGTTATACAGATTCTTGTCATGTCACTGCATTGTTACTGTTTTGCTCCTGGTGGTGGAAAAATCTTTTTCTTCCTATGTACTACAAATTACAACCTGTTCTCACATCCCCCAATATCTCAGTGTGTTATTAGGTTGCTTCCCAAGTGAAAAATCACTGGTTCGAATTGAGGAGCAGCCTTGAAGAAGATTTCTCAAGAAAAGAAAAACAGAATCATCCAGCTCATCGATAGCGGTCTATTGGCCAAGAAAATTGCCAAAGTGCATCATGTGATCGCCATGACAGTTGGTAGAAAACCAGATGAAGTCCGTCCATCCATTCAAAAGCCAAGAGGTGGACATCCAGGCAAAATATCGGAGTCAACAAGTCGGCTAATCACAAGGTCTGTCAGTTCTGGTCCGACAAACACAGCAGTGGAGGTGGCTCGTTAGCTTCGTAATCATGAAATCACAGATGTCCATGTTGTACAAGTTCGGAATGGTGGCCCAAAAAAAGGCGAAGAAGCCTCGACTTTAATATCATTGTAAGTAACGTTGACTCAAATTTGAGACGAAAGTCAATAGACTAGGCTCTGATGGGTGCAAATGGGCCTGGAAGAATTGAACAAATACCAAGAGAAGTGAAGGTTTTTCTTGCAAGCTTACATTCTATAGGGAAATATGAGTGACACAAAAGGTCGAAAGTACTTGTAGTGTATGGTCCACTAAGCATTATAATTTATAGGAGGATTCAAATAATGCTGCATGAACCGGTCATCAGACAGTATCTGTATAAGTACAGATTCAAAGTGTTATTGAGTGCATGGAGGGTGAGAAGTTGGTTGATAGGAGGAACCAGATTCTGAGGTAAAGTTTGGAAGGGAGAGCAAGGAATGGTTAGACTCACAAGATACGATGATAGGCCAGTGTAAAGAAATGTTGCTTTTAGAGCAGGCTGAAAAATATGGATACTGGGAATTAACCGGATTGTCTAGGGTAGTGCATTCCGGAGAACTGGCATAGCATGAGAGAAGTCTTGCAGATGGGAATTGGAGGTTCAGATAATAGAGGATGTCAGTCTCAGGTCACTAGTGGGATGGGGATCATGGGTAGGGTGGTAGACAGAGATGAGGGAAGAGATGTAGAGCGGTTCAGAATTGAGGAAAGCTTTGTGAATGAGTGTGATAAGTTTATATTGAACTCTGTAGTGGATAGGTAACCAGTGCAATGACTGGCGCATGGTGGAAGCATCAGTATAGTGGCTGGACCATCCAGGATTAATTGGAGAGGGGAGAGTTTAATAAGAGGGAGACTGATTAGTACAGAGTTGCAGTAGTCCAGATGAGAATAAATAAGAGCGACAGTAAGATTTTTTGCAACAGTAAGAACAGGTTGAATTCTTGGGATGTTTATGAAGAGCAGGTGTCATGAGCGAGTGAGTGATCAAATATAGGGACTAGAGAGAAAAGGAATGATCTGAGTGACAAATATAATCCCAAAACAGCATGCTTGCTGCTTCGGAGTTATTAGTGGAACCTCTCACAGAAATTCCAATTCAGGTTTAGGTAGGTTGATAAGGGAGAAAATGCAAGGAGTTCAGTTTTCAAATGATTCCGTTTTAGATACAGTGAAATCAAGATGTTAGTGACAGCGGACAGACAATCACTGACATTTTGTGGTAATGTTGAGATAATGTCAGGTGAAGAAGTGTTTAATCGAGTGTCATCAGCATAGAGATGGTACTGAAAACCAAATCTGCTGATGGTTTGTCCAATAGAGGTGGAAGGAGAGAAGAGGAGGGGGCCTAGGACTGAACATTGAGGAACCCCAACAGTTAGGGAAAAAGGAGGGGAACAAGTGCCAGCAAATGACACAATTAAGGAGTAGTTAGAGAGGTAGGAGGAGAACCTGTATGGAGTGTTATCCTTAAGAACGATAGAGCGAAGCATATTGAGGAGGAGTTCGTGATCCCTAGTGTCAAATGCTGTTGATAGATCCAGGAGATCAGAAGGGAATAATGGGCATTAGATTTATCTGTTAGTAGATCATTAGAGACTTCTGGAAGGGCAGTTTTTGTAAAGTATAAACAGTCGAATCCGGATTCTAAAGGGTCAAAAAGAGTTATGAAAGATAGCGGATCAGACAAGAGTAGACCAAGCGTTACAGGAGTTTAAAGATGTCGTATAGGTTAGAGACAGGCCTGAAGTTGTGTTTGAAGAAGGAGGGAAATGGCAGACTTAAAATTTTTTTAAATATTTCAGTTAGGTAAGTAGTGACAGCCGGGGAGAGGAACAGGAGGAGATGTGAGGGAATAGGGTCATTGGTGCAAGTAGTAGGGCAAGAAGTGAAGAGTCTGGTCATTTTTTCTGTGACCAGTTCAAGGGCAGAAAGTGAACTTGATGAATAATCCTTTAAGCATCACTTTAAAGTATAAAGTAGTGGACAATCCATTATCAAAGGACTATTATTTTATTATTACATGATATAAAAGATTATTTTTTAAGAATGAGAAATGTTCTAACTCGATATGTGAAAATTTACTTGCGAAAAAGCACAAGTTTATAATTTTTACAAACTATTTCTGTTCTCTACCTCTGTACTCGGTCTAAATATCTGCATCGTACTGTGAGTTGTGTGCTATGTGCATTACCTATCTAAGGGTTTTTTGCCGTAAATATTTGAACTCACATAAAAGAAAATGACATTTTCCATTACAAAAGTTCCTTCTAAAATGATTGCTAATGCTCAAGGACACACATATTTAAATAGGATCTATCCATTATGGGAGAGAAAGGGAAGACTTGCTATACGTTCTCACCTAACAACTAGATTGAATGGGGGCCCAATTATATCTCGTGAGGTATATTCATTCACAAGAAGGATTTGTTGAAGGAATTTCTGCAACTGTCCCAAACAAATGAATGAAGTTTGCAGAAATCCATGCAAACGGCAAAAACAGTCTGCCCAAACCGATTTTCACTTTTAGATATTTCTGCAGATTTTATGTGAATTTACAGTCTCTTTCAGTAAATACATTTCCAACATGTACTTTGCCAATTGCCTGTTCAAGCGCCAGAGCTTACTTTTTAAATGTTTTTCCTTCACATGATGTTGAAAAGGAAACCTTTTGCAAAAATCGATTGTCTCCCAATACAAACAAAGTAGCTTATGATCGAAGCACATACAAACAAATACGTAACCCTGTTCTTAACCTATAGTATCCCCAGACAATGGAGCCATCTATGTCTAGCACCTGGGGTTGCCCGCATTGGTTTGGCACTACTAAACTTTTGTGTTGTTGCTGGCACCTATCAACTAGCAATCCAAACTACAATTCAGAATAAATTAGTGATGGCTTCTTATGATCTAATGACTTTCTAATGGGCTTTGAAGAATCTCAGACATGTTCAGTCTCCTCCATCAGAGGTGTAATGACCTGAAACCACCCAACCATGGGGTCAACATAGACACTTCATGCATGTATTGCCCGGTTGTGGTCTGAATGCAGGGTACAATGTGCTCGATTGTTTGCGTCTTACTGTCCCATAATATTTTGTCACTCAAAATAAGTAGTGTCAGAGTTTTATGGTAGCCTTTCACCCCGTCCTTCATTGTAACTAATATGCAGTCTATCTCAGCTGAACTTCCATGGTTGTAGGGCAGGAAAGTAGATTTTGTTCATTTTTTACCAACATACTGTATATTTATACTGTATGTGTTGGAGATATACACATTATTATATAACATGAAACGGTTTAGTAACTTCTAGAAATTAATGGATTATCAGATATCTGATCACTGTTGGACTGGAATCCTTTGAGTCACCACTGGAAATGGACCTGAGTGAGGACCCATCCTCCATCTATGAAGAACTCATAAATGTCTACTTTGTTGTTATCATTGCCATTGACATAACTTAGGTTTAATAGGTTATTTGAGGATTAACTCATGAGAAATAAACTCTAGTAACAAGTGATTGGGTCATAAGTAGTGTTGGGCGAGCACTAAAATGCTCGGGTGCTCGATGCTCGGGTCGAGCACATTGGAATACTTGGGTGCTCGACCCGAGCAACAAGCCCAATGTAAGTCTAAGGGAAACTCAAGCATTTTTCAGGCGGCTCCCCCCGGCGGTCTGCAGAGGGCCTAAAAAATTGCCCAAATTGATGGGAATAGTGCTCAAATGACATGGGAACAGCATGGGGAAGACCCCTGGAAGCATTTCTGACTCCCAGGTCACTACTGTCAACAACGTTTTCAGAGGTATTACACCACGTTTACAGACTCACAATAAAACATGCAAAAACGAAACCAAAATGGATTTTCCTGGGAAATATGTTAAGTAACATCCTTTCCAGGATAATGACTTATATATAAGGCAAAATAAATATGCAAAAACAAAAATGCTCCTCCATACCTTGGGCTATGTTCATACGTAGCGTTTTTGATGCGTTTTTTCACTTTTGCATTACTTTCAACCAAGACAAATGCATTCACTGGGAAATGTCATTTTAACATTTTACAACCTTATCTGGCCATGTGGTGTGTGACACATCATCAGACACATGCATACACTGCTGAAAAGACATGGGAACAGCATCGGGAAGACCCCTAGAAGCATCTCTGACTCCCAGGTCACTGCCTAAAAGTGTGCCCATCATAAGTGATTCTTGGAGCATGCGAAGATGCCTCCTGACATGCACCTGTCGTTGCAGACTTGCAACAATCACCGTCCACGTCCTTGTCCCAGTGCAGCATTCAGTTGTCCCTACCCCATTCCTTGGAATGCAAGCGCAAGTATGCAGCCAGCCACCCACCCACCCACCACTTGCAAATTTTTGACAGCTGCTTGCACTTGAAATGTGGCCTTTTAGGCTCGTGGAGGCGGAAGCTTTTCACAATCTCATGCTGGCTGCGGCCGGGTGTCCATACTTAGTCCCCAGCCGCCACTATTTCTCCCGGTGTCGTCTCCGTCTTCCACAAGCACGGGTCCCACAACATTACTCGTGCCCTCCCCAGTGCACTTACTTGGAAGGACTGCCTAACCACAAACACTTGGTCAAGAGAATATGGCCAGGGATGGTACGGAGCCAGTCCACAGCTTGTCAGTTAGGTTGTATTTCACCACAGCCATATTTTTTAGCTTGGTGAAAGGACTTGGGAAACCATATCTACTCCAGATGTAATTTCTCCCAGGAAGTCCTCTAAAGCTGCTTGCACTTGAAATGTGGCCTCTTAGGCTCGTGGAGGCGGAAGCTGTCCACAACCTCATGAAAGCTGCGGCCGGTTGTTCATACTCGGTCCCCTGCCGCCTCTATTTGTCCCGGTGTCATCTCCGCCTTCCACAAGCACGGGTCCCACAACATTACCCGTGCCCTCCCCAGTGCACTCACTGGGAAGGACCGCCTAACCACAAACACGTGGTCAAGTGAATGTGGCCAGGGACGGTACGGAGAGTCCTTGGATGAGCCCTGGCTTCTCCATCAGGAGAGTTCATGATACCGCAAACTTTGCAGCAGCTATGGGGCTCTTGAGCGGGGGAGAAAGGTGAGCCCTCAGAATCAAATCCTCTGGTGGGCCCAATGTTTTTCAGTTTGAAACAGCTTCTCAGTGGGAGTTGTATTTCACCACAGCCATATTCTTTAGCTCGGTGAAAGGACTGGCATAGAGGGAAACCGTATCTACTCCGGCTGTTATTTCTCCATCACCAGGTTCCTCCCATTGTCACACACGACCATGCCTGGCTGTATGTTCAGCGATGAGAGACACAGATCAGGCTGCTGTGTTACAGCTTTCAACAAATCTGTAGCGCTGGGCGGTTTTTCACATAAGCAGCATTAAGCATATTATTTTCAGGACAGCCTGTTGCCGCTTGGCCAAGGCAGTGCTGCAGTGCTTTCAGCTTGTGACTGATGTGGTCATTTCAGAGATGGAGGAGGAGGTGCAGTAGCTGAACAATGTGATTACATTGAGGTTACATTGGCGACTCTGTTTTTTATACTAAAGAAAGATCCTACTGTTTTTTTTTTTTTACGTTATTTTTTAAGACAAATGCATTCACCCGGAAATGTCATTTTAACATTTCACAACCTTATCTGGCAATGTGGTGTGTGACACATCATCAGACACATCCTGTTTCATTTATGATGGAGGAACTCTGAAAGTCACAAAGCCTATTTTTATAGGGCCATCAGGCAGCCCTTACTATTCTTAAAGGTCCAGCAGTCGGCCCTCGCTATTGTTAGAGAGCCATCAGTCGGCTATGCTTTGTTGTTCAAATTATTAACGAGTGGGTCTCCTATACTGTTATTGCGTATGCAGTGACTGCAAGGGCTGCCAAAAATTCGGACGCAACCCAATACCCCTTTGAAGAGACATAGAGGAGGGTCTCAGTAAAAAAATGTTCCCATTATAAAGGAGGGGGCCTATAGTGGTAATGCCCATGCTGTGACTGCAAGGGCTGCCAAAATTTGGGAAAAACTCCACTAACAATTTAAAGACACATAGAGCAGGGCTACAGTAATGACATGTTTCTATTACAAAGGAGCGGCTGTGCTATACAGTTATAGGGTATGCAGTGAGTCCAACGGCTGACAAAATTTAGGAAAAACCCCACTAACCATTTAAAGACACATAGATCTGGGCCACAGTAGCGACAAATTCCCATTAGAAAGGAGAAGGTCTCCCATACTGTTTGCCTATGCAGTGAAACAACGGCTGCTAAAAATTTGGAGGAACTCCAATGCCCCTTGGAAAAGAGGTAGAGGTCGGAGAGCCTCCTAAAAACAATGTTCCCATTATTAGGAAGTGGGTCTCCCATAGTGTTTGCCTATGCAGTGAATGCATAAGCTGCCAAAAATTTGGACGCACTCCAATTCCCTTTGGAAGAGACGTAGAGGTCGGAGAGCCTCCTAAAAGCAATGTTCTCATTATTAGGATGTGGGTCTCCCATAGTGTTTGCCTATGCAGTGAATGCAAAAGCTGCCAAAAATTTGGAGGCACTCCAATGCCCCTTGCAAGAGACGTAGAGGTCGGAGTGCCGCCTAAAAATAATGTTCCCATTATTAGGAAGTGGGTTTCCCATTGTGTTTGCCTATGCAGTGAATGCATAAGCTGCCAAAAATTTGGAGGCACTCCAATTCCTCTTGGAAGACACATAGAGGTCGGAGAGCCTCCTAAAAACATTGTTCCCATTATTAGGAAGTGGGTCTCCCATAGTGTTTGCCCATGCAGTGAATGCAAGGGCTGCCAAAAATTGGGAGGCACTCCAATGCCCCTTGGAAGAGACATGAAAGAGGGCCTGGTACATTTTGTAGCGCGGGTCTAGAAGTGTCCCCAACCAGTAATAACTGTCACCCAAAATTTTGAGAAGGCGATTGTCATGGGAAAGGCAGCGCAACATAAACTCAGACATGCGTGCCAGACTGATAACAGGGAAGACTTCCGTGTCCTCACCAAGAGGACGAGTGACTATGCTCTCCTCCTCCTCCTCTCTGTCCTCAGGCCATCCACGCTGAACAGACGATATAACAGTTGTGCAGGTAGTATCGTCTATAGCGCATGAAACTAGCTCCTGTTCTTCCTCCTCCTCTTCCTCATTGTCACCCAATCCACGTTGGGATGAGATGAGGCTGGGCTGTGTGTAATCACCCTGTATGGTTCCTTGCTCCATCTTATCATGCTCCACCTGCAATGCATCCTCTTTGATTGTGAGCAGAGAGTGTTTCAGAAGACAGAAGCGGGATGGTGATGCTAATGATGGCGTCATCGCCGCTCACCATCTTGGTGGAGTCCTCAAAGTTTAGGAGGATGGTACAATACATATGTCTGACATCCATGTCCACTCCTGAGGTCTTATGTGTGGAGTCTGAACTGAATATCTGCAGTGTAGATTTCCAACGCGTGGGGACATCACACACCAGTCTGTGAGCCGGAAGCTGCAAACACTGCTGAAACACGGCAAGGGCGGCGGAAGCTGTAGGTGACTTTCTAAAATGGGCACACAGGCGGCGTACAAGAACAAGCAGATTCGGCAGCTCCGGGTAGGATTTGAGAAACCACTGAACCACGAGGTTAAGCACATGGGCAAGGCATGTTACGTGTATGAGCTCGCCTCACCTCAGAGACGCCACCAGGTTCTGGCTATTGTCACACACAACCATGCCTAGCTGTAGGTTCAGCTGTGTGAGCCACAGATCTGCCTGCTCTTTCAGAGCTGTCCACAACTCTTCAGCATTGTGCGGTTTGTCACCTAAGCATATTAGCTTCAGCACAGCCTGTTGCCGCTTGGCTGAGGCAGTGCTGCAGTGCTTTCAGCTTGTGACTGTTATGGTCATTTCGGCGATGGAGGCTGAAGAGGAGGAGGAAGCTGAGGAGGATGAGGTAACGGAGCTGTAGACTGTGGAGGCAACCCTGATTGACCTAGGGCCCGCAATCTTTGGCGTCGGGAGGACATGTTCCGTCCCAAGGTCCGATTGGGTCCCAGCTTCCACTATGTTAACCCCGTGTGCCATCAGCAAGATGTACCGTCCCTGCCCACAAGCACTTGTCCACGTGTCCGTGGTTAGGTCGACTTTCCCAGTAACTGCGTCGTTGAGGGCACGGCTAATGTTTTGGGACACGTGCTTGTGTAATGCAGGGAAGGCACACCGGGAGAAATAGTGGCGGCTGGGGACCGAGTACCGAGGGACGGCCGCCACCATCAGGTTGCGGAATGCTTCCATCTCCACGAGCCTAAAAGGCAACATTTCGAGAGCAAGCAGTCGCAAAATATGGGAATTTAGTAGTGTGGCCTGTGAGGCGCTGGCTGCGTATTTGCGCTTGCGTTCCAAGGACTGGGGTATGGACAACTGAACGCTGCGCTGGGACAAGGACATGGACATGCTTCATGATGCTGCTACTTGAGAGTGTGCAATGACAGATGCAGGGCAGGAAGCATCTTTGCATGCACCATGGACGGGGATTGGCTTGCATGCACAACAGCGGAAGAAGCAGTGGTGCCACCCGCAGACACTGTTCTTGGACCCTGGGGTTCGGCCCACAAATTCGGGTACTTTGCTGCCATGTGCCTGATCATGATGGTGGTGGTCAGGCTGGTCGTTTTGCCACCCCTGCTGATGCTGGCCTGGCAGGTGGTGCAAATGGCCTTTTTGGGGTTATCGGCAGAGTCATTAAAAAACAACCAGACTCGGGAAGACCTAACAGTTATACTGGTAACTTCCTTCGTGTTGGTGTTATGGAGAACGGTTGCCTGCCTTCTGTCTGCGGCCACCACACTGTTTCTTCCTGCCTGTTGGGGTGCTCTGCCTCCTTCCCCCTGTGTGCTGCTGTCCTTGCTCTGCATGTCCTTCTGCCAGGTTGGGTCAGTTGCTATATCATTCACCACCTCGTCTTCCACTTCCGCACCCTGGTCCTCCTCCTGACTTTCTGGCAATTGTGTCTCATCATCGTCCACCTCTTGTGACACTTTCCCACCGTCGCCTTTGTGTGACTGTGACTGCTCAAATATTTGGGCATTGCTACATGTGATTCGTGTGACGGACAAACCACAGTTTTAAATACCTGGCCTGTAGGTAACTATTTTGAGCAGCAAACTGGTGTCAATAGCTTCACTGACACACTGAAACAAATTTTTAATGGCGCACAGAAATGGCAGTATTTTCTGAAAACGTATATGTGATCCGTGTGACGGAGAAAACACGGTCTTAAATAGCTGGATTTTTAGCGCTGTAATATGGAAAGGACCTGGCTGTATTCTGCAGTGCCAACGAGCAAATGGAGCAGAAAAACTGTGCTCTCTGGATTGCATTTTAAGCAAATAATGAGGATTAAGATCCCCAAAAAATTATTCCTGCCCCCTGAGACCTGGGCCTATTTCTAGAAAAATCTAACAGCAGCAGAAGGCAGAACTGAAATGTAGCCTCTTGTGCTATATGCACTGCAGTCTGCTATATACCCTGCCTGCCTGCCTATATACACTGCCTGCCTGATAACTCTGCATATGGATTAGTCTTCAGAAGGACTGTTTGTTGAGATGGATATGTGTAATATAATTATTTTCTACCTACACTACCTAATACACAAGCGAATCTCTCCCTGACGCAGCAGCACCTCTCCCTACACTGTCTGATTCCAGAGTGACTGTGACGAGCATGGCGGCGCCAGGTCTGAAATAGACCTGATGAAGCTGTGCGGCCAGTCAATCACTGTAATGCCACAACCAACATGGCTGCGGCATTACAGTGAGCGGCAGGCAATCCCTGCATGTTCAATGGCTCTGTAAAGAGTGCCAAACATGCAGGGAAGGGACCCGAGCTTCAGCGAAGCAACCCCGGAAATACTCGGCGAGCGCCGAGCATCTCGAGCAGTGAGATGCTCTGGCGAGCACCGAGCAGTAGCGAGTGTGGTGCCCCTGAAGGTTCGGTCGCCACAGAGGTATTGCATCTCACCCAGAGGTGTGGATCTCACTCTCAGGTAAAGAAGGAGTATGGCTCAGGACCCTAATACTACATTAACTACACCACATTTCCGGGGGACAGGGTGATAATGCTCCTACGGGAGAGCACAAGTGTCCCTGATCCCTGGCTGGAGTGGGGAGGAACCACCTAGAGAGGGGGAACTATGTAGTGGATGGGTGGAGGACGTAGATCCTGGGAGCACTGGACTAGGAAGTATAAAAACAAGGAACCATCTTGGTTCAGTTGGTTAGTGGTGGTGAGGAGAAGTGACAGGAGCAGGGGCTCTGTACGAGCTCTGCTCCACAGGCGGGCCAAGTCAGGAGGCCTGAGCCTGAGGAGAGAAAAGGGGAGGAGGAGAGGCTCCAGGACGAGGAGAAAAGGGACCCCAGGGGTACGGGCCGTGCAGCAGGCCACCCGTACGCCCGCCGCTGCCAGGAGGTAGGGGGGTCTGGCCACAGAAGGGGAACCGGGTCCCCCAGCCAGCAGAGACTACAGGACTCAACTGGGAACATTTCAAGTACAGCAGGCCGTCCACACCAGCCACTAGGAAAGTAGCCGCATAGGGCCAGGGGACCGAACACAAGTCGCCCGCCAAGGCCCGAGGACACTGGACAGAGGTGCCGCTTGGTGTGAGGTACAAGGAGAGAGGCCAGAGAGATCACACAGAAGGGGGTCCTGCTAAATGCTCCAGAGATACCTGAGGGTCGACCGAGCCCCTTACTGCGTGAGCACAGGACGCCGTGGGCTCTTACACTGGCCCTGTAACTGAAACTGCTTTAACCATGAGTAAAAGATCTGGGACTGCACTGCAACGACTCCGTGTTATCATTACTGATCCCGGCACTATCACTACCATCATCCATACACGCTGCCCTGAAGCTACACTCTTCCTGTGGGGAGTCACATCACCTTGCTGCTCACACCATCAGCTTCAGTGGACTGCTCCGCAGCGGCGGTTCCCAATGACCGCATCCCACAGGTGGCGTAGTCGGACTATATGTAACAGAGACACATAGACTACCCTGGTTTGACCGCCCTGGGTCACGGACCGGGTCACCGCCACGGTGACTACAACCCCCAGCATCTACAGGCCCGGCTCCGGGTACCCCCACGGCCCAGGGGGCGCGTCACGAGCATGCTCGCTCTTCACTAGTCATAAGTAGTGATGAGCGAGTATGTTTTGTTAACCATTCCGCCGAGTATGCTCGGGCGAGCACCGAGTAGTTACAGCTGCTCGTTAATATGTTTGAATCACTCCTGTGCGCATGATTTGCGACTGTTTGACAGCTTTAATACATGTGAGGAATGTCTATTTCTTACACATTCCTCATATGTATTAAAGCTGTCAAACAGTTGCAAATCATGCACACGGGAGCGATTCAAACATAACACCGAGCAGCTGTAACTAATGTAACATACTTGGCGAAAGGGTTAACAAAACATATTCACTCATCACTACTTATTATTATGATAGAGCATATTTTAGTAATGCATTAACATATGTAAAAAAAAAATACAAATGCCATTATTTACCACTTTACAGTAAAGAGGGTGTGACCCACCCAGGGGATGGGGATGACTCGGTACCCGGGCCTTTTGCCTGGCCATGGGGATGTCGCGGTGGTCGGCTCCGGGGTCCGTACCCTGGGGTCTCTCTTCAAAAAGGGTGGATAATTTGTTAAGTTTATAAAAGTTCGTGACGCCACCTGTGGTTTCTGGTGAGAATCACCAGCGCTGCGCAGTCCACTGAGGCTGATGATAAGGCAGCTCGATGGTATAGCTCCCCACAGGTAGAGCTAGGCCTCAGGGCAGCGTACGGAAAGGGGAATGCAGGACAGGCGAGACCCAGCCGGGTCAGAGCAAGAACAGGGACGGACACGATAGTCACTTCAGTACCTTTTACTGATGGAAATTCAGGCACGTCCCGGAGCACTGTAGGGTGAAGGGTGCATATCAGGATCCTCCCCAATGAGCGGGTTTAGGGCCTCCTGTTTCTTGCCTCTGCGTAGTAAGTTTCTGACCTGCCTGGAGCTAGGCCTAACTTTGTCTCTGTCCTGCGCTGGCTGACCTTGTGGTAGGGCCTTCTCTTGGAGTACACCCTCCTCAGCTTGCGGGGCCTATGTGTCTCCCGCCTCTGTTACGTATCAGCACTTTAGCGATCCTGGGACTTGTAGTTCTCCAGGGATTCCGGTTATGCCTTACTGGGTCAGAGATCCCGGTAAGCTTCGGACCCGGTGTCCGGTAAATTCTTCGGCGTGAGCTAGTTAAGCTCCTCTGCCCCCTATGTACTAACTCTCCACTCGCCTTCAGCCTACTCGGGCCCTCACTAGGCTATACACACTAACGGCAGCTTGCCGCGCTTCACCGATCTTTTGGCGCCGGCACACCTAAAGCTCACTACTCTGAGCTACGACTGAGTCTGGACTGTGCTCCACTGCAGACTGACCTGTTTCTGTGTCTCGCTCTGCAGGAACTCTCTCAACAGGCTTGGCTCTCTGTCGACTCCAGACTAACTGCTGCCTGGCTCCACCTTCCCTATTTATCTCCCTAACGGGCTCCCTCTGCTGGTCTGAGGTGGAAGGTGGAGATGTGTGAATGTTATGGGGGCCTCTTGTGGAGGAATCCATCAATGCACTCTTCTAGGATCTGTGATACCAAGCGCAGCTGGGCGTCACATTCCCCCCTAACAAAGCTCAGCACTCACGGGCTGAAGTACATTTTATAAAACAATAACATTAACAATGCAATAACGATCTTCCCTTTATGGGAGGCACATTTCTTAAACGTTGCATAACTAAATACAAAGTGTCCTCAGAATTCAAGTCTCTCGTGGTGAGGTTCCCAGGAAGGATGTCCATCTCACAGGGTAGAGTACTTGGTGGTTTGAGGGACCTGTCCCAAACCCTCAACTTAGGCCCTGGGGTGGCTGCAGGGCATGAAGATCCCGAGTTGGACCTCCAAAAGAGCCACTCCAGACAGGTTTTCCTTCTGAGGTCACCTAGAAGGGGCACTCCAGGGAGCGCAATTATATACAAAAAGCAGTTTTTGGGATGCACACAGTCCTCAGCCACGGAGTTCTTAAATAGTTAATAAAGAAATTAATAAGGTAAAGTGTCCATGTCACTTGAACTGTTTACTTACAGGGCAAAGCACAAATTAATAAAGACATACATATAAGAAAGTACACAATATAATACAATACATTTCAATTTAATACACAATACCCCAGGGGTAACTATCTACATTTTCAGAAATTTGACTATTTTACTGAGTGTACCTAACAGGGGTTTTACCTCGCGTGCTACGTGCTGATCTGCGTAGTACCGGGATGTGTGAAGTACTAGTAGGTGCACTACCTCCCAATGTGTCAGGTCTAGGTGTGGAGGGGCTACATGACTGTATTGACCTCTCTACTGGACTAGCAAGCATACCATTGGCTGGGCCTTCTTGCTCTGTTCCAACCAGGGATCCTTCTTCCGGGGATTCTGCTTGAGCAGGCACTTCTGCAGCACTTATAGGTTCTTCTTGCTGTGGGTAGAAGGTAATTACAGGGATAACTACAGCTCCTCCTAGTTGAGGCCAATCTTCCGGGAAATCTCCTAAATCAGTGTGGATCACTTCTTCTTTAGGCTCCTCCGGGATTGTGAGAGGCTTTTCTACCTGAAGTTTCAGTAAGTCTGGACACAACTTTAGGTGGTCCCTGGACACTGTAGCAGATGTTCTTCCTCCATCTCGACTGATTATGCATGTCTTCTTGTTATCAAACCTTGACGGCAACACAGTGTAGGGTTATTTTTCCCACTGGTCATCAAGTTTGTGGTTACGTCTTTTCCTTTTCAATACTGTTTCACCAGGTGTGAATGGTTCTGCGGGTGCGTTTCTGTTGTAGTGCGCCTCCTGCTTTTCTCTCACCCGAGTGAGACTGTCCTCGACACAGGCTTGTACCCTCCTATACTGCTCCTGTCTGGTCGTGTCCCAGTTCTCAGTGGTCATATCAGCTTCAGGCTCAACAACACCAAGCTCCAGGTCCATGGGCAGCATTCCTGGCCTTGCCCGCATGAGATATGCCGGAGTGCAATTGGTGGAACTTACTGGTATATGATTATACAGATCTACTAAGTCAGGTAGTAGGTCTGGCCACTAGTTTCTCTCCTCAAGTGGTATGGTCTTTAGCAGGTCGATGATGATGTTGTTCATCTTTTCGCAGAGACGGTTTGTTTGTGGGTGGTACGGTGTAGTTCTTATCTTCTTACACCCGTATAGATGGCAGAACTCCTTGAACAACTCAGCCTCAAAGGCCGGGCCTTGGTCCGTCAGCACCTGCTCAGGATAACCATGGGGTCTACAGAAATACGCTTGGAATGTCTTTGCTGCTGTCTCTGCCGTCAGGTCTTTGACGGGGGCGACCACCAGGAAACGTGAGTAGTGACCCACCATGGTCAGAGCATAAGAGTACCCTGACCTGCTGGGGGACAACTTGACATGGTCCAGGGCCACGATCTCCAGGGGCCGAGTCGTCTTGATGGGTTGTAGGGGTGCCTTCTGGCTGCTGAAGTCTTTTCTTCTTAGGCCACAGGGTCCACAGTCCCGGCACCACCTCTCTTCGGAGCTGCGCATTCCTACTCAGTAGAATCGACACTTCAGCAGGGTCTCTAGCTTTTTACAGCCAAAGTGCCCCGCCTGATCGTGGTAAGCTTCTAATACCATCTGGATGTCTGTCTTTGGGACCACTATCTGCCATACCGTCTCATGGGTTTTCGGATAGACGTAACTCCGGCACAGCTTCTCACGGTAGATAAACTGCCGGCTTCTCTCGTTCCACAGCTGCTTTGCTTGGAGAGACGCTTCCTTCTCCAGGGAGGCATCTTCTTGAGTTATCAGCTCCTTGATGCGGCTGACAACCGGGTCGCTGTCCTGGGTCTCTTTCCAGCTGTGGTGAGGCAGGGGGTTTAACGTCTTTCCACGCGGCCTCCTGGAGGCTCGTTGCTCGTGGATCATCCCATTCCGGTGAAAGGCAGGCAGCTCAATCTCTTCCAGGTCATCCACTTCTTCTTCTGTGTCTGACTGGTGAGGCATCCTAGACAGGGCATCGGCGTTGGCGTTCTTGCGGCCCGCCCGGTATTTAATTGTGAATTGATAATTTGACAGCCGAGCCATCCATCGTTGTTCCAGTGCCCCGAGCTTAGCTGTTTCAAGATGGGTCAAGGGGTTGTTATCAGTGAAGTCAGTGAACTTACTGGAGGCTAAATAGTGCTTGAACCTTTCAGTGATGGCCCAGACCAAGGCCAGGAACTCCAACTTGAAGCTGCTATAGTTCTCTGGGTTCCTCTCGGTCGGGCGGAGCTTCCTGATTGCGTATGCGATCACTTTCTCTTGGCCATTCTGCTTCTGACTTAGGACAGCTCCAAGCCCTTCATTGCTGGCATCTGTATATAGCAGGAACAGTTGGCTGTAGTCAGGGTAGGCTAGGATCTCATCGCCTGTCAGGATCTCCTTCATCTCCTGAAATGACTCGGCTTGCTCCTTACCCCAGTGGAATGGGGGATTTCTGCCTTTGGGGGACTACCAGGAGGTCTTGCAGAGGAGCTGCTTTCTTAGTTTAGTCTTTTACAAACCTCCAGTAGTATCCTACTAGTCCCGGGAACTGACGCACCTCCTTGAGGTTCTTCGGCTCCGGCCACTTCTGGATGGCTGTGACCTTCTCCGGGTCTGGTGCTACCCCTTCCGTAGTGACAATGTGCCCCAGGTACTGGACCTTTCTCTTGAGCAGGTGGCACTTTGAGGGCTTCAACTTCATCCCGTACCGGGACAGTGACTCAAATACCTTTGCCAGGTGTTTCAAGTGGTCCTCGTACGTTCTGGAGTACACTATTACATCGTCGAGATAAAGTAACACAGTCTCGAAGTTGCGGTGTCCGAGGCAGCACTCCATCAATCTCTGGAACGTTCCGGGGGCATTGCAGAGTCCAAACGGCATACTGTTGAACTCGCAGAGTCCCATCGGGGTTGTGAAGGCCGTCTTCTCCCGATCCTCCTCAGCCACAGCTACTTGCCAGTACCCACTAGTGAGGTCAAGGGTGGAAAAGTAATTTGCAGACTTTAAGGCAGCTAGGGACTCCTCTATGCATGGTAAAGGGTATGCATCTTTATGTGTAATGCGATTTACTTGACGGTAATATACACACATTTTCATGCTCCCATCCTTTTTCCTAACTAGCACTAGGGGAGCTGCCCAGGGACTACAACTATCCCTTCTTACTTCCGCCTTCCTCATGTCCTGCAACATTTCCTTAGCCTTCTGGTAGTGAGCTGGGGGTATAGGCCTATAACGTTCTTTGATTGGGGAATGGTCGCCTGTGGGGATATGATGTTGAACCCCCTTAATCCAACCAAAGTCAAGTGGATGCTTACTTAACACCTCCGAGTATTCTTGAACCACCCGGTGTACACCCTGTTTTTGATGGGCAGGAGTGGTGTCTGTCCCAACATGGAGCTGTTGACACCAATCCTCCACCTAGGTTGCAGGGTCATTATCCTCCACTTCATCTGGTGAGGTTAAGGACTCCGCCTTGTGGATGCAGTTGTTATTTACAGCATGTAGTTTGGCAACAGTGGCATAACGTGGCAGTCTGACCTCGTCTTCCCCACAATTGAGAAGACGGACCGGCACCCTCCCATTACATACATCTACCACTCCTCTGGCGGTTAAGAGCGTGGGTCTATGCTCGGAGCAAAGGGGTTCTACTATCACCTGGTAGCTCTGTCCTCTAAGACCTATAGCAGTTCTACACCAGATGAGCATTTCACTCATTGGGGGGATGACGATGGGTATGGGGTCTGTTACCCGCACGTTACCGATTTCACCATCTGTTAACCTTACTTGCTGTTGATACATCAGTACTCAGATCTCCCTCTGCAGTGCCCTCCTCTGTCTTGGCCTGGCAGTGTCGGCTATCTGTTGGAGCAAGAACGCAACTTCTCCCAAACAGTTGTTAGTGCCTAGTACCATATACGGATTGGTGTCATCAGGATTAGTCTCTACTACAATTAGCCCTTGGCCCTTCAGCTCCACTCTCCCCACCTTTACAGTCACATTCTTAACCCCGAGTAGGTTAAGGGGGAGTCCGTTTGAGGCATATACAGAAAGATTTGGAGCTGGCGGACGTAGGTCGTCCATGGACTAGAACCTCTTGTAGAGGACGTCAGGCATAATGGTTACCTGAGATCCTGTGTCCAGCAGGGCGTGCGTCGGTATCCCGTCCAGTACAATGGACAGGAAAGGTCTTCCTCCGACAAACCTGTTGTACCAGTCTGATGGGCCTGGTCAATTTACTCCTGGGTGTCGGCCCTCGGACCCAGGGTTTTCTCGTTTAAAGGACAATTCTGGGCGATGTGTCCGGTCTTGCGGCAGCGGTAGCAGGTAGGGTCCTTCTGTGCACGGTGCAGGTCACTGGTCCTCGAAGAGGGTGATGTTGGCCTCCTCCTCCTTCGCATCTAGGGGACATCCTCAGGTCTATTGGCTAACAGGATCTTCCCTCCTTCCTCGGGTTCCATCCGCAGCTGCAGAGCACTCAGCACAGTGGTTAGGGTTTTGCTCAGCTGAAGCACTTCAGAGCGCAGACTGTCCAGTTCTCTAGGGGACGTTGCTGGAACCTTAGCTTCAGCAACCAGTGGGGAAAAGGTGGGTGTAGCAGGCACTGGGGTAGCCCCACCCTGGTAACATTGGATGGCATGTGTTTCCAGGGGCTGCAGTCCTTTTATAGCCATGTCCTTAAGATTGTCAAAGGTAGCATCTGGATGATCTAAGGACCACCAACGTACAGTCCTGCTCTCCTCTGGAGACCTCAGTCCCCGGACAAACTGGTCCTTTAGCATTTTGTTCTCATTTTCAATGCTGGTCGGACTAACCTGTTTCAGAGCCCGCAGGGACCCCTGTAGACGCCAGGTGTAGTCCCGAACATTGTCCTCCGGCTGTTGAGAACAGTTGTAGAACCTCATCCGGAGGTCCGCCTCAGTAAGCTCCTCAAAGACAGTCTTTAGCTTTTGAAATATTACGGACACTGACTCCTGGTCGGCGGCCGACCATGTTTCCTCTTCCCGTTCCGCAGCACCGGTCAGTTGTCCTAATACTACAGCGGTTCTTTGCTTGCCTGTCATAGAGTACATGTCTAAGATACCACATATCTTCCGTTTGAATCCAGGCAGGGTATCTGGTTTGCCGTTGTACTGGGGGAGCCACTTTGCTCCAGGAATGTACGGCAGAGTCATGGGAATGACAGGGGTTACAGGCGCTGCTGGTGGAGCGGCTGCTTCGGCCTGCTCATCATCGGGCGCGGATTGAACCTCAGGGACGTTGGTCGGTATTCCGGCATTGTGCTGTTCGTCGGACATTCTGGCGCCCCCCTAGCTAACCGTGGCTTACCTTCCAGTTTTTCTTCCGGTAGGCCGCAGCTCCGCAGGTGATAGTTGTCTTCAGGACCTTGCGTCACTTGCGTCCTACATCAGAGCGTTCAGCGACGCTCCTTACAGTACCTGGCGCTTCCTGATTTGACGTCGAGGCGTGGGGCGTGTCCGGGGCTTCACGCTCTTTTGCAGGTACGCCCCTCAGTTTCCCACGGTTACGCCCTTCTTCTCGCTCGGCGGCCCAACAATGGCGGCAACAATCTTCACCACAGTTAAAACACACAGTTTCTGATTAAAGGCGCACAGTACCCCGTGGCAACCGGGCATAACACTCCGTCGTTGCAGCGGGCACGCTATCCTGTTCATGACGCCAGAAGAGATGACTCGCCCAGGGGATGGGGATGACTCGGTACCCGGGCCTTTTGCCTGGCCATGGGGATGTCGCGGTGGTCGGCTCCCGGGCCCGTACCCTGGGGTCTCTCTTCAAAAAGGGTGGATAATTTGTTAAGTTTATAAAAGTTTGTGACGCCACCTGTGGTTTCTGGTGAGAATCACCAGCGCTGCGCAGTCCACTGAGGCCGATGATAAGGCAGCTCGATGGTATAGCTCCCCACAGGTGGAGCTAGGCCTCAGGGCAGGGTACGGAAAGGGGAATGCAGGACAGGCGAGACCCAGCCGGCTCAGATCAAGAACAGGGACGGACACAATAGTCACTTCAGTACCTTTTACTGATGGAAATTCAGGCACGTCCCGGAGCACTGTAGGGTGAAGGGTGCATATCAGGATCCTCCCCAATGAGCGGGTTTAGGGCCTCCTGTTTCTTGCCTCTGCGTAGTAAGTTTCTGACCTGCCTGAAGCTAGGCCTAACTTTGTCTCTGTCCTGCGCTGGCTGACCTTGTGGTAGGGCCTTCTCTTGGAGTACACCCTCCTCAGCTTGCGGGGCCTATGTGTCTCCCGGCTCTGTTACGTATCAGCACTTTAGCGATCCTGGGACTTGTAGTTCTCCAGGGATTCCGGTTATGCCTTACTGGGTCAGAGATCCCGGTAAGCTTTGGACCCGGTGTCCGGTAAATTCTTCGGGGTGAGCTAGTTAAGCTCCTCTGCCCCCTATGTACTAACTCTCCACTTGCCTTCGGCCTACTCGGGCCCTCACTAGGCTATACACACTAACGGCAGCTTGCCGCGCTTCACCGATCTTTTGGCGCCGGCACACCTAAAGCTCACTACTCTGAGCTACGACTGAGTCTGGACTGTGCTCCACTGCAGACTGACCTGTTTCTGTGTCTCGCTCTGCAGGAACTCTCTCAACAGGCTTGGCTCTCTGTCGACTCCAGACTAACTGCTGCCTGGCTCCACCTTCCCTATTTATCTCCCTAACGGGCTCCCTCTGCTGGTCTGAGGTGGAAGGTGGAGATGTGTGAATGTTATGGGGGCCTCTTGTGGAGGAATCCATCAATGCACTCTTCTAGGATCTGTGATACCAAGCGCAGCTGGGCGTCACAGATGCCATATCTTTCCACATTTTTGGAAGTCTTAATCAGCAGTGATGGAAACAGTCCTTTAAGTCGTGTTAGACGGAGGAATTTACAAGTTATATCACAGTGTACTGTACTGTACTTTCGAAATGATGCCTGTTTGTTATTACTGCAGACAACAGCTCAGTGTTTTGCATGTCTTTTGGGATATACTTACAAACTGACCATCTAGCAATTTGTCTTGGTAATGCGGATGTGGGGGGTGTCCTTGGCTCCCCACCTTGGGCACTGGACATCTGTGGTTTGGATTGTACGGTAATTGTCTACTTCTCAGTATGTTCTGTACATACATTTCTCATTCTGTCCACACCATTATATTTATTTTAGATGTTTGGCCATTTAGTAACTGTGTCTTATAGATTTTCTATATCTAGTGACTGGTTCTTTGACTGTCTGCTTTTTTCAGTAACGTCTGAGACACTCAGTATTTATTGCGTGATCATCTTTATACTTTTTTGATCTAGTGCTCAAGTTCTCGCATTTGTTGCTGACTATGTTTGTGACCGCATAATTATTAAAACGGAGAATTATTGGTGTTGTAGTTCTTAATGAGACAATTATGCATTACTCATTATGGGGAATTTTATCACTAGTGTGAAAGGATACCAAGTCAGTGAAAAAAACACAAATTATGCCAAATTGTGTCATAATACACTCCTCAACATTAAAATTGTAAAAATGGAAGCAAAATTTTCAAAATATCTAGATTTTTTTCCAGTATTAAGTATTAGTGCCATGTGCAGAAATTCCCGCACTTACAGCCTTGGCTTTTATCAATGTGGTTATTAGTAGAGATGAGCGTTGTTCTACTCGAACTGTTCGCCAATCTCAAATTCGAGCTGTTTTGGGCGGTGTTCGAGCCGTTCAGCGAACACGAACGATTTGAGAAAAATTCGGCTGTTCGAGGTTATGTTCGATAACTGTTCGTGCACCAAAATCATAACTGGATTTTTTCTCAGTAATGATGAAAATTAATGTTAATACGCAGTTTCAGTGTACAGCGGGGTGGGGGGAGGGGCAGGGGATGGATCTCTGCAGGAATAATGAAGATCTCCATTTTTTTTTCTCTTTCCCGCATTTACAGTGGGGAGGTGCAATCTGTCAGCCTATCAGCAGCGCACACACGGAGCGAAGTGCTTTTTTCACACAAGCAAGGGCATGTGTCATTGGCAGTGTATGTCACATGTCCTTGGCCTATAAGACCAAGCCATATTCCCCGTCGCCACCATTTTCTCACTGCTGCAGCTGCGTGTTAGACGGCACCGCTGTTGCTGTGTGCGCTATACCTTGTTAATTTCAAGCCAATTTTCGGACAAATCTACAGATAGCTTGGGAGTAGGGAATAGTTGTGATTGCAGTCCTTTTAAGGACTAGGTTACAGCATTTCCTACGACTTTTATCAGGCAGGTCTGTGCTCTTAAATAGATAGATTGTGGGAGTAAAGACTAATTGTAATTGCAGTCCTTTTCAGGACTAGGTTACATCAGTTCCTATCAGTTTTTGCCAGGCAGGTCTGTGCCAGTGCTGTGCAAGTTTTTTTCACAGCATTTGGCTGAATCTAGCAAAGCTAATCCTTTTTGGCCTATTGCAGAGTGTGTTAGTCAGTGGAGTAGCCTATCTGTGTTGCAAGATATACCACCTGTGTATAGAAAACCAATTTTTTTACTGCACCTAGTGAAGTAAAATCTTTTGGGCATAGCATTATTCTATTAGTCCATCTATACTGACCTCCATCAGGTTGCAAATTGAATATAATTTTTTTCTGCATCTACCTCTGAAAAAATATTTGGGCTTCTAGCAGTGTGTGGGACTTGTTCTATTAGTCCATCTATACTGACCTCCATCAGGTTGCAAACTGAATATAGGTTTTTTCTGCATCTAGCTCTGAAAAAATATTTGGCCTTCTAGCAGTGTGTGGGACTTTCTCTATTAGTCCATCTATACTGACCTCCATCAGGTTGCAAACTGAATATATTTTTTTTCTGCATCTACCTCTGAAAAAATATTGGGCTTCTAGCTGTGTGTGGGACTTGTTCTATTAATCCATCTATACAGACCTCCATCAGGTTGCAAACTGAATATAATTTTTTTCTGCATCTACCTCTGAAAAAATATTTGGGCTTCTAGCTGTGTGTGGGACTTGTTCTATTAGTCCATCTATACTGACCTCCATCAGGTTGCAAATTAAAAATAATTTTTATCTGCATCTACCTCTGAAAAAATATTTGGGCTTCTAGCTGTGTGTGGGACTTGTTCTATTAGTCCATCTATACTGACCTCCATCAGGTTGCAAACTGAATATAATTTTTTTCTGCATCTAGCTCTGAAAAAATATTTGGCCTTCTAGCAGTGTGTGGGACTTGTTCTATTAGTCCATCTATACTGACCTCCATCAGGTTGCAAACTGAATATAATTTTTTTCTGCATCTAGCTCTGAAAAAATATTTGGCCTTCTAGCAGTGTGTGGGACTTGTTCTATTAATCCATCTATACAGACCTCCATCAGGTTGCAAACTGAATATAATTTTTTTCTGCATCTACCTCTGAAAAAATATTTGGGCTTCTAGCTGTGTGTGGGACTTTCTCTATTAGTCCATCTATACTGACCTCCATCAGGTTGCAAATTAAAAATAATTTTTTGTCTGCATCTAGCTCTGAAAAAATATTTGGCCTTCTAGCAGTGTGTGGGACTTTCTCTATTAGTCCATCTATACTGACCTCCATCAGGTTGCAAACTGAATATATTTTTTTCTGCATCTACCTCTGAAAAAATATTGGGCTTCTAGCTGTGTGTGGGACTTGTTCTATTAATCCATCTATACAGACCTCCATCAGGTTGCAAACTGAAAATAATTTTTTGTCTGCATCTAGCTCTGAAAAAATATTTGGAATTCTAGCAGTGTGTGGGACTTTCTCTATTAGTCCATCTATACTGACCTCCATCTGGTTGCAAATTAAAAATAATTTTTATCTGCATCCAGCTCTGAAAAAATATTTGGCCTTCTAGCAGTGTGTGGGACTTTCTCTATTAGTCCATCTATACTGACCTCCATCAGGTTGCAAATTAAAAATAATTTTTATCTGCATCCAGCTCTGAAAAAATATTTGGCCTTCTAGCAGTGTGTGGGACTTTCTCTATTAGTCCATCTATACTGACCTCCATCAGGTTGCAAATTCAAAATAATTTTTTGTCTGCATCTAGCTCTGAAAAAATATTTGGTCTTCTAGCAGTGTGTGGGACTTTCTCTATTACTCCATCTATACTGACCTCCATCAGGTTGCAAATTAAAAATAATTTTTATCTGCATCTAGCTCTGAAAAAATATTTGGCCTTCTAGCTGTGTGTGGGACTTGGTCTATTAGTCCATCTATACTGACCTCCATCAGGTTGCAAATGAAAAATAATTTTTATCTGCATCTAGCTCTGAAAAAATATTTGGTCTTCTAGCAGTGTGTGGGACTCATTGTATTAGTCCATCTATACCAAGCTCCACCAGCTTTTAAATTAATAATAATTTTTAGCTGCATCTAGCCCTGAAAATAATTTTTCTTCCCAATAGTGGTAGCAATAGAAATATGGGGCGCGCGCCTGGCTTACAAAAATATACGCTTCATAACAAAAAACACCAGCCTAGCGCACTGCATTAATAAGATGGCATCATCGTCTCCCCCAGTGCTAGGCCTACTACCCAGGCTAGCATCCCTGTGCCTAAAACACAATGTATGGGTCCGCGCTAGCCACTATGCTGAGGGGTCTAAAGCTGCTGCTAACGCTTTATAACAATTCAATTGGCAGATTTTCACAGAGCTCTTCCACAACGCCCACCCATCGGGCAACAGTTGCCCACCTTCCCTATGGGATCTAGTGGCGAATAGTTGATGCCATTAATCAGAGCGTCATTTGCCCCGTCGACGTGGCAAGCATACGGTAAGGCATGGGAAGAGTGGACACGACTAGTAGCAGGCAGACGGGTTGACCAATGTGAACAAGCCAGATCACAAGTCACCATAGAATTTCTCCACCAGCTAATTATGAGGGGCATATCAGGGGCGTCAGTGCAGCGGTGTCTGACCGGAGTAGCATTTCACTTCCATCTACTGAATTGGGGAGATGTGACAAAGGTTCATCATCAGACAATCCATAAAAGGGTGGAAAAGGGGTCAGCCAAGTCAGGAGTGTAGACGTCCCGTCCCGTGTCACTAAAACTGATTTCTCACATCATATCCCTAACACCATTAACATGACACTCACAATTTGAAGCAACACTACTGTCTACTGCATTTGTGATCGCCTTCTTCGGGGCGCTATGCATAAGCGAATTAGTCCCTCAATCCAAAATTACCACCAGTGGAGGCTTATTACACCAGGACGTAGTCATAGCCAATAATGCAATATGTCTACGCATACACAAATCGAAAACGGTTCCAGCGGGCAGGGGCACTTGGGTACTTCTACAACCCACAAACGGTACACTGAGTTGGGTAACAATAGTTAAAACATATCTAACCATCAGATCACAAAGTAATTTCTTCCTATCACACATTGATGGAATGCCATTATCAAGATACCAGTTCCAAGCTATATTTAATAAATGTATAACATCGGCAGGGAACCACCCCAAAGATTACGGGACACACTCATTCCGCATAGGCGCGGCCACGGAAGCAGCAAGAGCAGGACTGTCAGAAACGGAAGTTCAGAGGATAGGGAGATGGCGATCCACGTGTTTGGCAAGATACATAAGACCGGACTTGTTATCCTAACGTGGTTTGTTTCTTTTACAGGTGACGCTAAGCCAACAGTGTGGGTGATAGGCCACTCGTATATGTATTGGGCAGAAAAAAGGGCGAAAGTCTGCCCAGGCGGGAGGAAATTAGAGTTTCATAACACATATTTCAACTAGAGAGGTATTAGAGGCCTGCTATGGCCACAGGTACTAATGGAGGTAATCAAGGTAGGGAGAGAGGCAAGATGTCCGGTCATCTTAGTTATACAGGCCGGGGGAAACAACCTAGGTCATCATAACAGCGCATAACTAATGGCAATAATGAAACTAGACACTGAGCGCTTCAGAGAATTTTTCACAAAACTAGCGATAGTATGGTCAGAGATTGTGCCGATAGCGGTATGGCAAGGTGCGCGAGACATCACGGCCATCGAACGGACAAGGCGGGTAATAAATATTTGGATGGCAAAATTTAGAAGAGACAGAGGCGGTGTAGTGGTACGACACCGACAACTGGAAGGAGATAAAGCAGGCCTCATACGGCCCGACGTTGTTCACTTAATGAATATTGAACTGGACATATTCCTGTCAGGACTCCAGGACGGAGTGGAACAAGCGTTAAGAGTGATGGGTGGGGGTCAGAGTCCTGCATACGAGTACGCAGGATCCTCCGTGGCCTGGAAATAGAAAGGACATGTTGGAGAGTTACACTTGTTGGCCAACTTGCCGGAGTGGAGACCCAGGGCATGCTGCAACAAGCTGAATTATTTTAGAAATAAAATGCCTTTCTAATGGAATGAGTATAAAGAGCTAATAAAGCTGTGACCGATCCTCACCCATCCAGTTGTAAGAGTTACATTATTGCATTGTCAAGGAAAGGGGGGCGGTAGGGGGGCTGAGCGTCTGGGTTTGGTTGGGGGTCCCCACAGTCTGCCTAGGCTAGATGCATTTAAAAATTCTTATTAGATACACAGGCGGTGCAGCTTGCTTCGCAGCTGGGCTACTACGCCCAAAGTATTGCCTAGGCTAGATGCAGTTAAAAATTCTACGCTGACTAGCAGACACTGAAGATTTGGAGCAGACCTCTGAGCTCTTCAGACTCAACCATCTGTGTTACCCCAAGCCATAGTGTATCTAGTTTCTTACAGTTAAAAAGGGGGGGGGGGCGACCCAACCCACCTGGAATTGACGATGCCAACGTCACGTAAGACACAGCAAGGGGACTCCAAAAAGAGTCTCCATTTTTTCCCAAAATTGTGGCACAGACACCACTTAACCCTAGAACGCATACCTGGGGCCTCGCAGGCCCGCCCTGTTAATTGTTTTCTATTTTCTGCAAGATTACTTTAGTTAGAATTTTGAAACTCTAGGTATTCTTCATGTATATAGTTGTTTGTCATTTGAGTTTGAGTTATTCCATGTTATTTGCACACGAGCCTAAAAGGCCCCAGGTATATGAAAGTGTAGATTTTTATGGTCCTGCGTTCTAGGGTTAAGTGGCATCAATTGCCCCACAGTTGCTTAAAACGGTTGGTGAGGTGATTTTACCAAATCCTCAAGGTTTTAGTCTCCCAAGGATAACACAGGGGTAGAAAAGTCCTTGCGAATCCATGATTTGTTCATCTTTATGAACGTGAGTCTGTCTACATTCTCAGTGGACAGACGCGTGCGCTTATCTGTCAGCACACCACCAGCAGCGCTGAACACACGTTCAGAGAGAACACTGGCTGCAGGGCATGACAAGATCTCCAAGGCGTGAGTGGCGAGCTCCGGCCATTTTTCCAGATTGGAATACCAAAATGAGCAAGGGTCCAGTGACACAGTCATGGCTTCGATGTTCACTTGGAGATACTCCTGCACCATCCTCTCTAGGCGTTGACTATGTGTCAGACTTCTTGTCTCCTGTGGCCTTGCAAAGGATGGTCTAAAAAAGTGGTGAAACGATTCCACAAAATTGCTGTTACCAGCAGATACTGTGTTACTGTTACGGTTTGAGTGATGAAGACTCGACAGTCCCACGGTTGGCAAGTTAGAACTGTGAGATTCACTACGTGCACCACTGGTGTTTTGTGGAAAAGCACATGTAAGATTCTGCAACAGCATGCGTCAATCCCTTTTTATGGCAGGAATTATTTCGGCAAATTTACTTTTGTACCGGGGATCTAAGAGTGTGGCAACCCAGTAGTCGGGATTACTTCGAATTCTGACAATCTGAGGGTCATTTTGCAGGTAGTGCAGCAAGAAGGCACTCATGAGTCTTGCGCATCCAGGAGGACCAAGTCCTTGTTGTGTTGGTAGCGAGGTAAGAATCATGCTTCCTTCCTCTGCCCTCTCCCCTCAACCTCGCACAACAGAAATGTGATCAAGGTCTCCCTCATCTGATGAGTCTTCCATGCTCATCGCCAGTTCGTCCTCCACTTCTTCCTCGGCTCCTGCACCTTCCTCAACAGTTTGGCTGCTACCATGCGCCCTGGTTAATCCCTCTCCCCCACCCTCCCATGCCTGCCGCCTTGGTGCTGCCAACCTTCTGGACCTTGGAGATGTTATCCCTTCCGCATACGACTCCTCCTCTACTTCCTCCACCTCCTCTTGTCCCACCACCTGACTCTGAATTCTGTTTAGTGTGTGCTCCAGCATGTAAATCACCGGAATAGTCATGCTGATAATGGCATCGTCGTCAGCACTAAACATCTTCGTCGCCATTTCAAAACTGTGCAGAAGGGTGTGTGGCGCCCCTGAGGGTTCAGTCGCCACAGATTTACTGCATCTCACCCAGAGGTGTGGTATCTCACCCTCAGGTAAGGAAGGCATATGGCTCGGGACCCTAACACCTGCATCCAACACATACCCGCAGTGGGGGTAGGGCAAGATTGCTCCTAAGGGAGAGCACAGTCCCAGGTCCCTAGCTGGTGGAAGGGTCCTATGTAGTGGGTGCTTAGGGGAGCAGTTTAGCGGAGCACATGACAGGGAGAGTATAAATAGGAAGCTATCTTAGAAAGAGCAAGCCAGTCAGAGGAGGAAAAGTGACAGGAGCAGAGGCTCGGCATGAGCTCTGCTCCAGAGGCGGGCCTAGCCTGGGAGGCCCAGGACAGAAGGAGAGAAGAGAGGAGTGGGAGCAGGAAGGCTCCAGGAACCGAAGGGACCCTAGGGCTATGGGCCGTGCAGAAGGCCACCCGTACTCCTGCTGCTACCAGGAGGTAGAGGGGTCAGACCAGATAAGGGGAACCGGTCCCTCAACTAGCGGAGAAACAGCAAGGCTCAACTAGAAACCGGAGGCTGCAGCATTTCATGTACTGCAGGTAAAAGTCCACACCAGTCTCACTAAGAAGGTAGCCACATAGGACCCAGGGGACGGAACACAAGTCGCCTGCCAAGGCCCGAGGATACCGGATAGAAGTGTCACTGGGTGTGAGGTGCAGGTAGAAGGCCAGAGAAAGGACACACAGAAGGGGGTCCTGCTAAGTACTCCGGAGCTATCTGGGGGTGGACTGAGCCCCTCACTGAGTACGCACAGCACGACGGGTGAGATTGCTCTGGTACCTGTAATCTGGACTGCAACAACTGTGAGTAAAGATCTTGGGACTGCATCACACGGACTCTGTGTTCATTACTGACTCCCTGCACTACAACCACCATCATCCACCCACACTGCCCTCAAGCTACACTCTTCCTGTGGTGAGTAATAATACCATTGCTGCAAAACCACCAGCTTCAGAGGACTGTTCCGCAGCGGCGGCCCCTTTTGCCCCACTCCAGAGGTGGCATAGTCGGACATTATAAAACCCATATATACAAATTACCCTTGGATTGACCGCCCTGGATCACGGACCGGGTCACCGCCACAGTGACTACAACCCCCAGCGTCTACCGGCCCGACTCAGGGTACCCCACGGCCCAGGGGGCGCATCAACTTCATAGGTCCCTGATCTGAGACCACTCCTGCAGCGTGATTTGTCCCACCTCTGGATCTCGTTGGCCCAGGCTATACGTCAGAACGTATTGCACCAGGGCTTGTCGGTGCTGACACAGTCGCTGCAACATGGTCAGAGTTGAATTCCACCGTGTCGGCACATCGCATTTCAGCCGGTGAACTGGCAGGCCCAACGACTTCTGTAGAGATGTAAGTCATTGAGCTGCGGGATGCGAACGGCGGAAGTGAGCACACAGCGACCGTGCCCCCTGCAGAAGGCCATCTAGTCCGGGATAGTGGGCTAACAATTTATGGACAACCAGGTTCAACACGTGAGCCATACAAGGCACGTGTGTGACATTGCCCCGGCGATGCAGAATTGTCGCACACGGCCTTCCCTGGTTGCAGGTCCAGTGGAGACAACCATTCATGAAACTGGGTCTCCAGAGCTGACCACAACTCCTCAGCTGTGTGACTCACATTTCCCAGACATTTCAAAGTAAACACTGATGCCTTGAGCCCTGCTGCCAGCATAGTAAGGAGGTGTGCAGGATTCCTTCTGCGCAGTTAGAATGCAGGTGGCATTACCAGACAGGCTTTGGGTGCAGGTGGAGGACCGAGAGGAGGTTGAGGAGGCAGAAGCAGTGGAGGAACTTCGAGATAAAGAGGATTGACGCACAACTCGTGGGGACGGTAAGACTTGGACAGCAGCCCCTTGTCCTGCTGTCACCATAGTTACCCAGTGCCCAGTCAGCGACATGTAACGCCCCTGTCCATGCCTACTCGTCCAAGTGTCTGTGGTGAAATGCACCCTGTCACACACAGAGTTTCTCAAAGAAGCGGTGATGTTGTGTGCGACATGCTGGTGGAGCGCAGGCACACCTTTCTTTGAGAAGTAGTGCCGACTGAGCATCTGGTACTGGGGCACTGAGACGGACATAAGGTCTCGAAAATCCACTGTGTCCTCCAAGCGGAAAGGCAGCATTTCTGTAGCCAAGAGCTTGCAGATGGTGAAATTCAACCTCTTAGCTTTCTCATGGCTAGGAGGAAATGGTCTTTTACTTTTCCACATCTGAGGGACCGAGGGCTGGCTGTTGTGCTTATACGGGGTTGAGTAGGATGTCCCTGGCAAACTGCCGGTCTGTGAGGAAGATGCAGGCGGACATGTTAGATTGCCTTGATCCAAAGCTGGTGCTCTCGATGTCAGAGAGCGCTCATCACCAGCAGGTGTTTCCACTTCCCAATGAACTGATGACCTGCCAATCACACTGGCTGTTGCAGGTAAAGAGGTGGCAGGTCTGCGTCCAAAAACATGTGTGACTGCTGTCCCCCCAGTCACAGAGGATGAAGAGGCCGTGGATGCACAAGATGGGGCAGACGGTGGTTGGCCCAGCCTGCTAGGCCGCATTGTAGCACAATGAGCTTCCCACTGCAACTTATGCTTCATATCCATGTGCCGGTTCATGCATAAAGTACTCAAACTATGGATTTTTTGGCCTCTACTTATGTTTTGGTTACAAATATTACAGATAACACGAGTTGGGTCATCCTTATCATTCTGAATAAATGCCCAGGCTATGCAAGGCTTAGAGCCCATGCGACCTGAAGAGCCACTACGACTTGTGGTCAGAGGCAGAGTTGTGGTTGAGGATGCAGTTGTTGACGTGCTTCCAGTACTCCATCTGTGTCCAGGAAGGCGCAACCTAACCTCGTCGTCAATAGCATCTGTGACGCCCCGCTGTGCTTGGTATCACATATCCTAGTATTGATGGAATCCTCCACAAGAGGCCCCCATAAACATTCACACATCTCCACCTTCCACCTCAGACCAGCAGAGGGAGCCCGTTAGGGATATAAATAGGGAAGGTGGAGCTAGGCAGTTCAGTTCCTCTGAAGAGTTCCTGCAGTAGAGAAGCCTAAGAGAGGTCAGTCTGCAGTGGAGCTCAGTCTAGTCTAGAGAACTCAGTTAATAGTTCAGCAGTGGAGCACGAGGCTCCTGCTAACTAGATTCAGTAAGGCATAACCGGAATCCCTGGAGAACTACAAGTCCCAGGATGGCTAAGGTGCTGATACGTAACAGAGCCAGGAGACGCTTAGGCCCCGCATAGTGGGAGCGTGAACTCCAAGAGAAGGCCCTACCACAAGGTCAGCCAGCGCAGGACAGAGACAAAGTTAGGCCTAGCTCCAGGCAGGTCAGAAACTTACTACGCAGAGGCAAGAAACAGGAGGCCCTACACCCGCTCATTGGGGAGGATCCTGATATTCACCCTTCACCCTACAGTGCTCCGGGATGTGCCTGAATTTCCTCCAGTAAAAGGTACTGAAGTGACTACCGTGTCCGTTCCCGTTCTTGCTCTGACCCAGCTGGGTCTCGCCTGTCCTGCATTCCCCCTGCATACGCTGCCCTGAGACCTAGCTCCACCTGTGGGGAGCTATACCATCGAGCAGCCTTATCACGGGTCTCAGTGGACTGCTGCAGCGCTGGTGCTTCTCACCAGATACCACAGGTGGCGTCACAAACTCTTATAAAATTAACAATTATCCACTCTTTTAAAGAGTGACCCCAGGGTACGGGCCAGGGAGCCGACCACTGCGACATCCCCAAGGCCAGGCAAAGGCCCGGGTACCGAGTCATCCCCATCCCCTGGGCTAGTCACATCCTCCTCCACCTCCTCCGTTGACCTCATCGACTGGCTGACTGTGGGTTGACAGTAAGTGGGATCTCCAACCTCGTCATCATCACCCTGTGTGTTATCACACCCGTCGTCCTCAAAGCCAACCTCTTCCTGCCCTGACCGAAAAGTCAAGTTGTCGCTCCAATCAGGTATTTGAGTCTCATCATCGTCTTCATCATTGTCTCCACCAACAGGAGTGACAGTTTGGGAACGAGGGTCTACATTATGCTCAGAACCTTCTTCATCTGGTCCTGGATCCGACTTCTAAAGATTCTGGGCATCAGTGCAGATCATTTCCTCGTTTGGATTGACAGAAGCTCTGGAGCAGACTTACGTTTCCCAGGCTATAGTATGAGTAAACAGCTCTGCAGACTCAACCATCTGTGTTACCCCATACTCAGACGGGCAGCTGGAGACTTGGGAGCTGTGAGGAAGCAAGTGCGATTGGGGTGACACCTCTGAGGACTGGAATATTTGTGATGTTGAAATTGAGGTGGAGGAGAGCCCACTTGAAGGAGCACTTGATATCCGCTGAAGCACCTGCTGTTTTTGTGCCTCATCTGGAATTTGTAGCGATGGGCGTGTCCGTAAGAAAGGGATCGTATCACATTGTCCACGAAAAGAAGTCGACATCTTAGCTTGGCTGGAAGATGGTCTTTCTTCTGCAGATGTTACCCCCCCCCACTGCGGGGGGGCTCGACCCACCAGCGGACAGGCACCAGTATTGGGAGAGGGGGGCTGGCCGTCAGGGTCCACCGCGGCTCTGGCACAAACCCGGCGACACGGAGGTGGCACGGGCAGGAACGAACTGGCCGTGTCGGCTTCTCACTTTTTGGATCTTAGAAGGGCATGACATGCCTATATCTGTGTCTCCCCCTCCTTTTACTCCTCCACCTCTTTTCTTTTCGCATGACTATATGTACTTGTCACTTTTCCATGTGTTAGTTATGTCTTCTGAGCAGTTTGTCAGCTTTTGGACACCTTTGAAGGTGTTTTCTATGTGTTTCTATGTGTTTTTGTTTGCCTGCCATTGGTTTTAACGGTGTTCGAAGGTGTTCGACGAACAGTTCGACGAACAGTTCGGCGAACACACGGGTGTTCGACGAACCGAACCGAACTCGAACACTACGGGGGTGGCTCAACACTAGTTATTAGTGATCATGTGAGGAACGTTCTGCTGCACTTGAGAAAATCATCAAGATCCACTGCTGGCAGCTGCCTGTGCAATTGCCAACCAATGTCATCCCAGCTGTGTTCGATGTAAAACAAGTCCGGGGAGCCTGTAGGCCATGGTTGAATGTTTAGGCCATGCAGGCTGCACACAGTAACACAAGCAATATGCAGATTAGTTTTGTGGTTTTGAAAAATTGCTCCTTGGACACTTTGGAGAAATGGTCGCACCACTGGTTTTACGATTGATTCATTTTGTACTGCAAATAAAATTGGCAGTCACATATCGAGCCTAAAGAGTTAAACAATGTCTGCACAAACCATCAGAATACATTTGAACGACATTGGGCTGCAAGCCAGATGTTCAGCCACAGATGTTCCATTCCCTTCACACCACCATTCTCAAAGTCTATTATGATTCAGAGCAAGACAACAATGGAGGCTGGAATGGAGGTCTACCTGCTTCAGCAATGAGTTCCCCTTTTTTATTGGAAGCAATAATCGGAAGAGATTGGCCTGGAGACCTCATGGGCAATGCCATGAAGAGGCTTTCACAAAGGAACATCAAACTTGTCCTACTCTCAGGATTTTGGTGTAAAGTTGGAATGGCATAATGTATGTAGGCTGGACCCCTCCAGTTTTCATTTCATGTACACTAACAGCTCGGCATAACATTGATTTGGTCGTGGAACTAGTGGTATGGCCATTTCTTTAACAAGTCCCAGGAGCCATTTTTCAAAACAACAACACCAAGCCACATGTTTCTCATACCACTGTGAACAGCCAGCCTGCAGAGTATCCAGACTTGTCTCCCATGGAGCACATCTGGGACGTCATTGGTTGATAACTACAAAGGAGCTGTCAGCATTGGATCTTGATGATTTGGCCATTTTTCAACTCCTGTTGGCAATACATCTTTTGCTACAAAGTTGTCAAAACTCATTCTATCTAAACTTGATATTAGGTTTACTTACGGCATGGTTATAGAGTGGCTGGGACCACACAGTAGCAGATGCAGACATCACAAATCATAAGCACGCACTCTTGGGACTGAAATTTAAAAATTACATCTATATTGTACCTGCAAGATGATTATATTATCACGTGATTAAATCTTAAGTCGATTTGACCTTTAACCCTTGTTACATCAGGATTCCATAATTTTGTCAGAGCCTAGACCCAATGGGGTATCATCTGCTATTGTGATGGCCCCATCTAAACCTTGAAGAACATACACATAATAAAAAATAAAGATGAATGAAGCGATCCATAATGAACAGAATTTGTTACAAACTTCCCAAAAATGTTGGATTCTCGCAAATCCTAATATTTTGGGATTCTATTTATTTTGAAGGTTGGAAAGGAGTTAAAATAAAAGATTACATATAAAAAAACACATTATGCTCACCTGTGCGAGGGCTTTATGCAACTCCTTATGGTGCCTTAGCTGCAGCTCCCTCACCCTCCCCACGGGTCTTTGGAAGACCCGCAACTAAGGACTTCGCATAAGAAGCCAGGTGAAAGCCTAGGACAGGTGAGTACAGAGGAAAGGTGAAGGAGCTTGATCAGGAAAGAGGATCGGACCAAAGGGTGCCATGTCTCTGGCTGGTGCAGCACAGCAGTAACGAACCAAGGGAAGACGAAAGAGAAGGCACATCCAAAGGTAGATAAAAGTTAATAATTCAATCTTGTGAATATTAAAGAATTATTGACTTTTATCTACCTTTGGATGTGCCGTCTCTTTCTTCTTCCGACAGGTGAGTAGAATTGCTTTTTTTTGTAACCCATCCCATGTTTTATTGATTTTGGGGTCTGGAGAGACGTCAGAGAATTTAACAGTTTTCACGTCAACCAGACCGGTCTTATTTTGATTGAACAAATTTTGAGAGATTGGCTCATTTCTAATCATAAGCTTTTCATATCTTGGATCCACTTGTTTTTGAAGTTGGGCATGAAGACCTTGAGTCCATTAAAAGATTTCCCACTGAATCCCCGTAATTACTTGGTACACCACTGACCACTTCTTTACTAATTTGGCATGCTACTATAGAAAGGAAGGGTTTCATGGAGGTACGTTATTTATCCGGAGATCACTCAGTTTAGGGTTAGAAAGGATTTGTGAGCCGGGCCATCGATTGACAAGCTAAAGTTTTCATCAAACTTTCCATTGGATCCACAGAACTTTATAACTTCTGGTTGACCTAGATAACATCATAGCCTCATTAATTATGTCGATATTTTTACTATTACCATTACCTTGGGCAGAAAGGTTTTATTCTCTAGCCAAACACAAGAGGAGAAGTAAGACTTTCATAGCTATCCAGCAATCATCACATCCAAGCATTGCGTACAACGCTCTTTGAAGAACGTCCATCGTCTTCCTAATATTTATGAACCTTGGTATGTTTGTTACCTCATGTCTGTTCCATAGTAACACACCATGACAGAAGTAGGAATACTCTGATTACGCTGATTTACAGATCTGCCAGATAACTCTGGACGCTAAATCTGAATTTCCTGCTATGTCCCCTTTCGACATTTTTTTCCCAGAATCTAGATATTGTGAACAACAAAGATTGCGCAGAGTTCCTAATGACTCATGGATACCAATACAAACATAAATCACGACTGCCTGATGTTGCCTCTCCAATGTGCATATCAGATGTTATAATCCCTAATTTTACACATGAGTGAGTAATAGTTTTTGCTGTGACTATATAAGACTTTTTAGTTGAAAGTCACAGAACAGTATAAAGAACCTGTCATCAGAGGCGTAACGACCGCTGGCCAGGACCACGACTTCAACAGATAGATGAAGGTGACTTCCGTGAAAACATGGGAACCTTACTGAACTTGATAAGTATTATTTACAAGGCACACAGTCTTAAGGACGTTTCATTCACAGCAAGAAGCCTTTTCACTGACATCATTGCCCTCCACTGTAGTCTACTCCAGGGCTGGTGAAGCACAGTGTTTCACCCTATTTCATCACAGCCTAGCTTGTCACCACAGTACAGTTCAGCGAGTTTCTCAACACCCGCTAAGCGGCTCCACATCCTATCTCTATGGACGCCCTTGATCTACCACTCGGGATCCTCACTAGTCCCACAGTCTCAGTCCTTTTTATGTCTGTACCTTGGACGTTTATAAAGCTCAGTGTTTCTCGTGACATGTCATCCTGTCAGTTCCCGTCTCCTTCTAGCTGTGGATCACCCTTTGGCAGCCCTGCACACTCGTTGCTCTCCAACTTCTCACTCCCTTTATTCAGGAAGTAATCTGACATCCCTTGCACTATCCCCTCCCACTGTGGGTCAATCCCAAACATTAACTGCATCACAATTCTCTCTGTCTCCGCCAGCTACCTGTGGCTGGTCAGACTACAGCTTCATACTAACAATGTAAAGCATCTCTATACACTAAACCTATTACGCTCTGTTTTATGTCCTAAATAGTGTGGATCAAGTGTGCATTGTTAACCCTTCCGGCGTGCGCGCCGAGTATTTGCGGCGTGCTCGGAGTTTATGTTAGTGTTGCCGCGGCTGCATGTGTCATGGCTGTTAGACAGCTGCGACACATGCAGGGATTGCCTGTTTATTAGGCAATCCCTGCATGTGTCAAAGCAGTCTAATAGCAGTGACACTTGCAGGCGTGGCGATATTAAAAGAAATGCCGATCACACCAAAATATTCAGCGAGCACCCGACTGTGCTCGCCGAAAGGGTTAATGAAACCTACTCAATCATCACTACTAGCCACTTATTAACTGGTAAAAGGTGTTCTTTAATGTGTCTGGTTACCCACATGATGGTGTCTATAGCTATGTCTTTGATGGAAGGTCTCATACATCTCTGGTTCATGTTGGGGCTACCTCCATACCAGCATAAGAGGCACTCAGTAATATAGCAATATAGTAAGTTTGAAAAAAAGACAAAATTGCAACCTGTGAAATAAAACATAAAAAAAAAATAAAGATTTTCTTCATCTTTGGGAAAAATGCCTTTCTGACCCAAAACATGGATATAAGAATAACTCTCTGGACTAATAACTAGACACGGATTCCTATTTAATGGTTGGAACTGGCAAAAAAAAATACCCCTTTCTTTTGAATCATTTATATGATTTCATTACTTGTTAGATGAGTTAATCGGTTTGAGAAGAATGAAATCCGGCCGAGCTGGTGTGAAGTCATCTTTATGGTGTGATGCTCATGTGCCATCAGGCTGGGAACGCTAATCAAAAGAGGATCTGCAGATGCTGGGAGGTAGGAGGTGGGCTGCTATCCAGTGGCTACAGAATACTGATGTGGTCTCTGGACTGGGACCTGTGAATCGATTAGCACAAATTCTCAGTGTCACCCTTGTGGATCATGGACCCACTGCGCCATGGACCGGGGAGAGCCTGGAGGTGCATAACTAAGCAACCACCTGGGTTTTCACGCCAGGTATTGCTCCAGGACAGATCCTGGTACCACAGCAGCTGAGCCAGATTCTGGTAGAACACATATTAGAGCTGGTTCAGATGGAACAGAGTTTCAAGCACAAGAACTGGATCATGCACTGCCGGAGCAGTGTCAGATTCAGGTACTGCCGGAGCAGTGTCAGATTCAGATACCGCCGAAGCAGTTTCAGACTAAAGTACCGCCAGAGCAGTTTCAGATTCACTTAATGCCAGAGCGGTTACAAGTTCAGGTACTACCGGAGCGGACTTAGGTTCAGGTACCAGTGGAGTGATTTCAGTTTTAGGTTCCACCACAGCGGTCTCAGGTTCAGGTACCACCAGAGCAGTTTCAAGTTCAGGTACCACTGGAGCAGTTTTAAGTTCAGGTACCGCCGGAGTGATTTCAGGTTCAGGTACTACTGGAGCGGTTTCAAGTTCAGGTGCCACCGGAGCGGTTTCAAGTTCAAGTACCAGTGGAGTGGTTTCAGTTTCAGGTTCCACCAGAGCGCTTTCAGGTTCATGTACCACCGGAGCGGTTTCAAGTTCAAGTACTACCGGAGCAGTTCTAGGCTCAGGTACCGCCAGAGCCGTTTCAGGTTCAGTTACCGCCAGAGCGGCTTCAGGTTCAGGTACCACTGAAGCGGTTACAGGTTCAGGTTCCGCAGGTGATGTTTCAGGCACAACGTACCAATTCAGACTAGGCTAGCTCAGGTACATAGGAATGGTACTGCTACAAGTTTAACTGGACAAGTACAATGACCTAACAATGGGATAGCAGCTAGCGAACTGACTAAACCCTATTGTTGCTCAGGCACCTCCCAACAAGTGAAGATGCCTTAAGTACCAAGTGCCTCCCAGCTATTTGCTGGGGACACATTAGGAATGTGTGCGCTGTCTCGTTAAGAGAAAGGAAGCGTGTGCGTGCCCTCAGCGCACTGCCAGAGGACCTGCAAGGTGTTCTTGGGCCCTGGTGCACAGAAGCCGGAGCAGGGGAAGCAGCAGGGTAGCCTGGGCAGTGAGTAAGTCGGCGTCCCTGATGGGAGGGAGGAGGGGAGTCATGCAGGGATGCTGGCGTTACACTCAGCTGCCATATGGTGCTTCCATGAGGCTCTGTATATCCCCTAGAAGCGCCTCTGGTAGAACACCTACATAATACATCACATGATGGAGACAGCATCATTTGTATCTGTACCGTAAGAATCCATAGACGGTGCTTATTCTAAAAACTATGGTAACGGGATTATGAAAAGTTTCACTCTGATTTGAGGAAATCATGAAACTATTAACCAAAGGAAGATTCCTTTAATGAAATGGATGATGTGTCGTGCTTTACATTCCTGTGGGAAAATGCCATTAAGACTAATTATCCTCATATGGACATAAATAGATAAAGAGAATCAGATGAAGCAAAACTTATTCTTTCTCTTTACTTTATGAATCATTCAAACTTTCCCCTGTATAATTTGACATTCTGCTCACTCGTGACATACAAGTCTCCGCCATCGCGGCTTCTTTTACTTCAAGCGCTTTGTCCTCAGTTACCCAAAGTCTCAAAAGTCTTGAAACTTTGCTCAGGCTTGGGACCTGATTTGTGCATGGCTGTGCATGAAATTTCAAGGGATTTTCCAAGCATCTAACATTGATAAGTTATTTTTAAGGATAGGACATCAGTATTTAATCGGTGAAGGTCAGATTCCCAGAACCCCTACAGAGAGATGAACGATGAAGCTCCAGCAAGCGCTGGATTGTTGTATACTGCCTTGCTTATGTTATAGCTGACAAGTAATAGAAAGAACCCCTATCTCTGCTCATTCATAAGATACAAGGGACCTTGGCCAGAGTTTCATTTCACTCATGTAATACCCTTTGAAATGCACATTGGGACTGTAGCGGGTCACATTTGCTTAGCTAATAATAACATTGACTAGCATGCAGCAATGACCCAATATATATTTAGTATTAATATTCAATATATGTTGCCTTTATTCTAACATTTCTAATAAACTTTCAAAATTAATCTAGTTTATATTTAAGAAATAAAAGTTATTTTATATTCACATACTTATTCCCTTCCCTATAATTTAGAATTTTTTGATCCCAGACTGACATAAGAAGGCCATGCCATCAGCTTCAAGCCTGTTAGAGATACTGCATTATGTACAAGAACAAGTGAAAGCTTCAATGTTTTCAATGACTAAGACGGTAGGTAATTCCTATTCCTTATCTCATCACTCTGCGCCCATGTAATATATTACATTGTTTTACCTACAATTCTGCAACGTATGTAATACTTGAGGGAACAATGCCGACCTATCAGTATTTCACTGTTCACATTACATTGTTCTAAGTGAATAAGATAATGAAAAAAATCTGAGGTCAAGATGATTGTGTCGCCTTCAAAGCTGCAGTATGAACAAAGACTTATTATGTGTGCAGAAATCTCATTAAGAGACTTTTCTTAATAACTTCCTATTTCTTTACTTAATTATAAAATCAGATAAACATCTGTTTATTCTAAATGTACTTTCTACATCTGCCTCTGGGTGCATAATGAAAAGTGACTGCTCCCGCTATTGAAATGAATGGAGACGCTGTACTAGTTCCCATGATTTTTTCCCCCCCCATTTTTCAGTTCACTATGCGGTAAAATGAAAGGTGTCATTCAAATGTCTAACTGGTCCTGCAAAAAACAAGCGCTCGCACGGCTATGAAGTCAGAAAAAGAAAAGAATTATGGCTCTGGGAAGAAGGGGAGGAAAAAAACGGAAGCAGAAAAATGGATTTGGCCGCGGCGTGAAAGGGTTCATTTAATTAGCAGGCCCGGCTCTGATTCTGGCTTTCCAGCTACTTTAGATGAAAATTTAAATGGCGCCGCTCCCCGAAAAGCAATATGCTGTGAATGACCAGAATTCAACCATTGTTTAGAAGGTTTTGCTATAACTGTGTTCATTGTATGATAAAAAGAGCAGCGAACAGGTCAGTGTGATACACCAAACGTGTCAAAAAATGGAATTTCTTACTATATTTTTTTATTACCCTCAGGATATGTGCACATGACATATATATATATATACATACAGGACATATATATATATATATATATATATATATGCATACAGTACATATATATACATATTAATATCTATAGATAGATAGATACATACTGTATATCTAGATATAAATATGTGATTGAGATATACAGGACTTTGTTAGGTGGGTTCTTGAAAAAATGGTGGGTTATTGAAAAATATTGATGATCTACCCCTCAGCCCACTAGTATCTATACAGTGTATACACTGTGTTCCAAATTATTATGCAAATAATATTTTCTCAGATTTTCCCAAATTACCTATATGAATTGCAGTCATTGTAATTTTCCAGTCAAATAACTATTAGAGTACAATTGAAAGGTTTTTGTATAAACTGCCTATGATAACAGTATATTTTAAAAAAAATAAAAAACTCAAACTGCACTCAAAATGCATGTTCCAAATTATTATGCACAGCAGAGTTTTCAACCTTTTCATTTTAATAAAGAACAAAAAAATGGTCATTTTTGAAATTATAAGCATTAGCAGGTTATTACAAACTGAAATCAAACTGTTTTCATCTCAAAACTTTATTCTAGGTGATGTTACATTTGCACATAGGACCGCTTGTTCGAAAGGAGCTTCTGAACTCTCTCGTCCATTGAATTTGTCAGGTTTTGGATGGTTTCTGCTTTAATTGTTTTGCATGAGGACAGAATACCGTCCCAGAGCTGTTGCTTAGATGTGAACTGCCTCCCGCCATCATAGACACTCCTTTTGATGATGCTCCAGAGGTTCTCAATGGGGTTGAGGTCAGGGGAGCATGGGGGTCACACCATAAGTTTGTCCCCTTTTATGCCCATAGCAGCCAGAGATGCAGATGTGTTATGTGCAGCATGAGACAGGGCAATTCTGAATGCAGCGATACCAAATATGTTTTTTTTTTACTGTTTTATTTTTAATGGGGCAAAAGGGGCACCCCCTTTTCCCCCATTAAAAATAAAACAGTAAAAAAAATTTGAACTTTTGTGTTTTTATTTATTTCATAGTTTGAAACTTTTTTTTGTTACTTTTTACAAAATGTATTAGTCCCCTTAGGATACTTGAAACTGCGATCGTCCCATCACTTGTGCTATACTTATGTATAGAAGAAATCACAGTCTCCTATGAATGCCAGCCACGGGCCAGCGTTCACAGGAAGCTCTTAATGAAAGACATGGGGGTCATCAGCAAACTCCCGGCTGTCATGACAACCAAACAGCATCCCGAGATCTCACCAATGCGAGCGTGGAATGAAGCACCCCCCCATCTGCACATGTGAAATGCTGCTGTCAGTGCTTGACAGTGGGATTTAACAGGCTGTTAGAGGCAAATGCAGATTAATTGGCATTTTGGAGGTGAAAAACTGGCTTTACATATCGTCGATCTCAGCAGCATATTGTCCTATGTACACATGTGCCGCTAAGAAAAATACTTTTTTATGTGCACAGGACAATCAAGTTACCGATCATTCTGTGCACATGAAAGTGAGGTCACATCCTGTCTAACCAGGCTATTAAGCGACTGCCTATTTGCTTCATATAACAAGTCAGAGGTTGTTTAAAGGCTGCAATTGACCAATATAAATGCACCTTAGCTCTAAGTACCTTATAGGTCGTGACTCCATGATGACTTCACAGTCACAGCTGGTCTCTGCAGACTTCCCTCTTCGTCGGTCTTCTGCAGTACATAACGAAATTATGCCCTTAACAATAACAGTACAATTATAATGCCGCCGGAATAAAAATAGCCACCTGTGCTATGCCCTAAATAAGCTGCCTTCTCCATTATGCATTATACTCACCAGACCCTCTTCAATTATGAACTATGACCTCCACACTGCCCCCACTCCATGCAGCCCTCTCTTCATTGTCCCCTCATATTATCCCCACTCCATACTGAGTCCCCCCATGCTATCCATTCTCCATACTGAGCCATCTATTCTTGATACTGATCCCCTCATCCATACCTATCCCCCATGCTGCCCCATTCTCCATGCAAAGACCGTTCATGCTGCCCCATTCTCTATACCGAGCCCCCCATGGTTCCCCATTCTCCATGCCGAGCCTCTCCATGCTGCCACGATCTCCATGCCAAGGCTCCCTATGTTATGTTCTGCTACCAGAGCTAAGGAAAGAGAGGAGATCTGTCCCTACGATAGAACTCAGCTTAATCCCTACGATGTAACAGGGGACTTGATCCTGCGATCAGACCTGCTAAAGTCCTAAGCTAGTCTGTACGGAGACCTATAGATGTGGGGAAGGAATCCCTACAAGTACTAAGGACTGGGAGGAATATGGGACACCTCCTAACAGAAATAGTAGCAGACAGACGAACAAACAAAATATATAGAACATAGAGGTCAGTAGACCAAGCAAGCTAACAGAGCAAGACACAGAGCACAGGCTAGCTAGAAAGTAGATATACAATGAAGTCCAGCAAAGCCAGAAGGGCGGAGCAGGATTAAATAGGCCAACAAGGTCATGTGACCAGCAAAGGAAAAAAAACCTAAGAGCAAGGTTCTAACAGTACCCCCCCTTCTAAGAGGATCCTCCGGATCCCCTAGGACCAGGCTTATCAGGAAATCTCCTGTGAAACGCTCTGATAAGTCTGGACGCGGAAACATCATCCGACCTCACCCAAGAGTTATCCTCGGGACCGAAACCTTTCCAGGCCACAAGATACTGCAAACTACCTCTATACCATCTAGAGTTAAGGATGCGAGAAATTTCATATTCCCCGTCCTCCACCACCGGAGGAACAGAGGCAGAGGCGTCACAATCCGATACAACAGCTTTTTTCAACAGAGAGACATGAAATACCGGATTAATTCTCCAGGAGGTAGGAACCTCCAACCTAACAGCAGATTGGTTGACAACCTGAAGCACCTTAAAGGGCCCTACAAACTTGGGACCCAATTTCTTAGAAGGAATCCTCAACCGCAGATTCCTAGAGGACAACCAAACCATGTCACCAACAGCGAACAAAACCTCCTGTCGTTTCCTATCAAAGTAGTCCTTAGATTTTCTGTTGGCCTCCTGAAGATTACCACGCACATCCGTCCAAACTCTCTCCAAATCACTGGAAAAATTCTCCTCCTCAGGCACGGCAGATCCCAACTTGGAGAACGACCCAAACGACGGATGTCTCCCAGAACAACAAAAAAAAGGCGAACAACCAGCAGAAGAAGATGTATGATTGTTCAGAGCAAATTCAGCAAGTGGCAGAAACTCAGACCACCCCTCTTGATTGTCTGCCACAAAACAACGCAAGAACTGCTCAACATCCTGGTTTTTCCTTTCTGTCTGGCCATTAGATTCAGGATGATATCCGGACGAGAACGATAAATGAACTCCCAGCCTGTCACAAAAGGCACGCCAAAAACGAGCCACGAACTGAGGACCCCTATCAGAAACAATGTCAGTAGGAACGCCATGAAGTCTGACAATTTCCTTGACAAAGGCCTTAGCGAGAGTTTTAGCGCAGGGCAGTTTGACAAAGGGAACCAAGTGACACATCTTGCTAAAACGGTCCACGACCACCCAGATGACAGTAAAACCCTCAGAGGGGGGAAGGTCAGTTATAAAGTCCATAGCCAAATGTGTCCAAGGAGCACTGGGAACCTCCAAAGGACAAAGCAACCCCGCAGCAGGAGTATGTGAGGACTTAGATCTAGCACATATAGTACATTGACGCACCCACTTAATGACTTCCTTCTGCCATCCAGGCCACCAAAAACTGCGACCCACCAGTCTCTTGGTCTCAGAGATTCCGGGATGACCTGCCTACCGAGATTCGTGACACTCAACAAACAAATCTCTCCTAAAGGTCCCAGGCACAAACAACCTCCCATGAGGAGTGTTAGAAGGGGCATTCTCCTGTGCTTTAAGAATCTCATTTTCCAAAACGGAGTCCAAAGCAGCTATCACAACACCTTCTTGTAAAATGTTCTCCTCTTTCTCAGCACCGACTATGGGAGAAAAACTGCGAGACAAGGCATCCGCCTTAACATTCTTAGTACCAGGGATGTAAGTAACGGAGAAATTAAACCGCGAGAAAAACAGTGCCCACCTAGCCTGACGGGCATTCAGGCACTTGGCAGCATCAAGATATATCAGATTTTTATGATCCGTAAGAACCTGAACGGGAAATTCCGCACCTTCCAAGAAGTGGCGCCAGTGTTCAAATGCGAGTTTAATAGCCAATAATTCCCGATTACCAATATCGTAATTCAGTTCAGTCTCCGAAAATTTTTTTGAAAAAAAGGCACAGGGATGTAATCCATCCCCGTTATCCTGAGACAATACTGCGCCAACCCCCACAGAGGAAGCATCAACCTCAACCAAAAACGGCCTAGTCACATCAGGCTGCATAAGGATGGGAGCAGAGGTGAACCTCTCCTTGAGATACACAAAAGCTTCAATGGCCTCAGAAGACCACTGAACCGTATCAGCACCTTTCCTGGTGAGATCAATCAGAGGTTTGACAATACTAGAAAAATTTTTTATGAATTTTCTGTAGTAATTGGCGAAACCCAAAAACCTCTGTATCGATTTCAAACCAATAGGCCTAGGCCATTCCTGCACAGCCTGAACCTTAACCGGATCCATCTCAAAACCTTTGCTGGAGATAATGTAGCCCAAAAAACTAATTCTCTGTACAGCGAACTCACATTTCTCCAGCTTAGCAAAAAGCGAATTGTCCATTAATAACTGTAATACCTCACGCACGCTCCGCCAATGAGACTCCAGATCCGGCGAATAAATCAAAATGTCATCCAAATACACAACCACATTTTTGCCGATCAAAGGTCTAAGGATGTCATTAATCAGATTCTGAAAAAATGCAGGAGCATTAGTAAGACCAAAAGGCATAACCAGATTCTCAAAATGACCCACAGGAGTGTTAAAAGCAGTCTTCCATTCGTCACCCTCCTTCATGCGCAACAGATTGTATGCCCCCTTAAGGTCAATTTTAGAGAACCACTTGGCCCCCATTAACTGGTTAAACAGATCAGGAATCAATGGCAGTGGGTAAGGATTGCGTACAGTAATTTTGTTAATCTCACGAAAATCCAGACAAGGACGTAAACCGCCGTCCTTTTTTTTTACAAAAAAAAATCCAACCGCCACAGGAGACTTAGAGGGCCTAATGTGACCGGCGGCCAAACTTGTCTGTATGTATTCCTCCAAAGCCTTCCTCTCAGGAATAGTAAGGTTAAATAAACGACTTTTAGGAAGAGTCGCTCCAGGGACAAATTCAATAGAACAATCATAGTCTCTATGGGGAGGCAAAACCTGCGATTCCTTCTCAGAAAAAACTCTCCAAAAATCCTGAATAGGAACAGGCAATTCTCCCCTATCCAAAGCTGCAATACGCCCGTTACAACACTTGTCATAACATTTATGGCTCCAGGATTTAATTTCACTGGTAGACCAATCCAGTACAGGATTGTGAAATTTTAACCAGGGCAATCCCAATATTACTGGAGAAGGCAAGTTATTCAACACTACCAAATCCAATTTCTCATGGTGAACACCATTAATAGTGAGAGGAAATTCACAGACCTTGAGAGTAATATTCTTCAAAGGGGAACCATCCACAGAAACCACAGCAATGGGGGATGATAAAGGTTCAGGTTTTAAATTGAGTCTTTCCACGAATCCCCCATCAATTACATTCAGAGTAGACCCGCAATCAACAAACACCCGAAATTCCATTAATTTTTTCTGAGCAATCGTAGAAGCAGCTAAAAATATACCCTTGGAATTTAAACAGGCAATACGGGCGTGACTGACCATTTTTTTTTCTTTCTTCATACGAAGCTCACAGCCTTTAATCAAATGACCAGATTTTCTGCAATAGAAACACAAGCCTTCAGAAAATCGACGGTCTTTTTCTTGAGAGCGAGGTGCCACCGATCCAATCTCCATCGGTTCACCACTGTTAGTACACACATTCTCATAACCAGAAACTGACATAGCAGAGGATTTGCTCTCATTAACCCTAGCACGCAGTCTCCTATCCACCCGTATAGCTAATTGCATAGCCTGTTGCAAATCTTCAGGTGTAGGTTAAGCAATTAGCAGGTCTTTAACCCTTTCACTGAGCCCAGCAAGAAATAGACTTTTCAGAGCAGAATCGTTCCACCCTGTTTGAGTAGACCAACGACGGAAATGAGTACAATATTTTTCCACATTACCTGATCCCTGTTTTAAACGTCTCAACTCAGTCTCAGCTGATGCGACACGGTCAGGATCATCATATAATAGTCCCAAAGCAGAAAAAAAACTATCCACTGATCTGAAGCATGTATCACTAGGTTGCAAAGAAAAGGCCCACTCCTGAGGCTCTTTGCGCAAAAGTGACATTATGAACCCTACGCGCTGGGATTCATCCCCAGAGGACTTAGGTCTCAAACGAAAATACAATAAGCAAGCATTTTTGAATGAAAAAAATTCTCGGTGTTCACCAAAAAATAAATCCGGCAAACATACCTTAGGCTCCAAGAAATGTGCTCCAGGACAGTTACTCACGTGCTGACGGAGCTCGGCCACCTCCAGAGAGAGTCCCTGCAGGCGATGAACCAAATCCTGAACCGACACCATGATGGAACAGAAAAATCTTTCCTTAGAGAATTTGCTGGCTGGACTTACTGTTATGTTCTGCTACCAGAGCTAAGGAAAGAGAGGAGATCTGTCCCTACGATAGAACTCAGCTTAATCCCTACGATGTAACAGGGGACTTGATCCTGCGATCAGACCTGCTAAAGTCCTAAGCTAGTCTATACGGAGACCTATAGATGTGGGGAAGGAATCCCTACAAGTACTAAGGACTGGGAGGAATATGGGACACCTCCTAACAGAAATAGTAGCAGACAGACGAACAAACAAAATATATAGAACATAGAGGTCAGTAGACCAAGCAAGCTAACAGAGCAAGACACAGAGCACAGGCTAGCTAGAAAGTAGATATACAATGAAGTCCAGCAAAGCCAGAAGGGCGGAGCAGGATTAAATAGGCCAACAAGGTCATGTGACCAGCAAAGGAAAAAAAACCTAAGAGCAAAGTTCTAACACCCTATGCTGCCCCATTCTCCATGCCGAAGACCCCCATGCTACCCTGTTCTCCATTCCGAGCCCCCATGCCATCCCATTTCCCATGCCGGGACCCCTCATGCTGCCACATTCTCCATGCCAAGCCCTCTATGCCACCCCATTCTCCATGCCAAAGCCCCCCATGCTGCCCCATTCACCATGCCGATGCCCCCATGCTACCTCATTCACAAGCTGAGGCCTGTCATGTTACCCCATTCTCCATGCTGAGCCCCCCATGCTACCCTTTCTCCATTTAGAGTATCTGTATGCCAACTTTTCCTCATGCCGAGCACCTCCATGCGACCCCTTCTCCATACCGAGCCCCCCATGCCACCCCTTCTCGATACCAAGTCCCCCATGCCACCACTTCTCCATACTGAGCCCCCCTATGCCACCTCTACTCCATACCAAGCCCTCCATGGCACCTCTTCTTCAAACTGAGCAAGCTCTATTCTCCATACCAATCCCCCCTCCAATTCTCCATACCGAGCCCCCTCCATTCTCCATACTAAGGCCCCTATTCCATACAGAGTCCCTCCCCCCAGGCTGCCTCTCCCACCAGGGGCTCTATGAGTGCTTACCTGCTCCAGGATGCAGCTTTTCCTCCTCTGCAGCGCTCTGCAATGATGTCGGCAGCGTGATGAGAAGACCTCATCGTGCTGCAGTGATGTCAGCAGCGTGTGCATGCTGCCACATGTTGGGACAGGGAGCTGATTGGAGTTCCACTGGTCTCGGAAGCGCTGGTGTGCTCAGAGGTTCATTTGTATTTGCGCCCCAAATACAAATGAATGCAGCATTTCCCCTCCCTCCTCCAAAAAGACACCAGCTTTGTTAAAGAGCCTGGAGGAGGGGGGAGATTTAATTTTTTTTTAAAATTTTGATCCAAACGCTGCCCCCTGCAACCCGCCGTACTACGCACCGGACCTCTGGTGCCTTGTGGCAAATATGGACTTAAGCAGTGCCTAAAACAGATCATCTTAGCAGCATGGGGTATGAGCATTTCTCAGAACTAATGGACGGTGAGGGTGAAATGCTATGTTGTTGGGCAGTGTCAGCACCATGGATCAGAGGCAATGATGCAGCAGAGCTTGACAAGCTGGATGGCGTGTAGAACAGAGAGAGCCAGTAAGGATGGATATGAAGGACAGCACAAGAAAAAGCAGAGCTGGAAGTGCTAGAGGCAGCAGACACGGGTGCATTGACAGCACCTTAATTCTGAAGAATTGAGTGTGTAGACAACATTTTGAATCCGCAAAGACCAGTAGGCAGACAGGAATCTTGGTGCAGCATAGCTGAGTGTGAGGTACACCTCTTGAATCAGCAGAGATGAGTAAGTAGGCAGGTGACTTGATGCAGCAGACTAAGATTTAAGGGTAGCACACAGAAAGAGAAAACCTGAGTAGAAAATCTGCTTATTGAAGCAGAGCTGCATGTGCTGATAGCCCTCAGGAACAGCAGAATTGAGTAGGCGATAAAGCATCTTATAGTAGCAGGGCATGCAGAGCTGTTGAATCAGAGCTTTATGTGAGTATTGCACTCAAGATCAGCAGAGTTGAGAAGACAATCAGGCACATTCTAGAAGGAGAGTTACATGTGTGAAGTTCACTCAAGAACAGCTGAGCTGAGTAGACAATCAGGCACCTGGTTGTAGCAAAGCCGATAGGGAAGTGTGGCTAATCTACAAGATAGCACAATGATAACAGCGTGCACTTTCTACCTGAATACTCAAGAAGTTTCACACCTGTGGAAGCCAGCCTTTATAAGTCCTCTGATGATGACATCAGAGGTGCATGCCAGGTTTTTGTAGTAACCCAAAGTGCACTAGCACCGAGGGAGATGACCGCCGGGGCAGGAGGAGGATGCAGAGCCTAAACAGATGAGCAACATGGACAAGTTTGTGCAGTAAGACCTTCTGGAGCCAGTTTTCCAGCCAGAACATGAACCCAGATATCCCTTTTTCTTGGAATATGTGGAGGAAACAATGGTTTGTCTATGTCACAAATGAAAAAAATGAACTCTGCTTGTGCCACAGATGTAAAAACATTTGAATGCTGCTCTTGACGCAGAATTATACACAATGCAGAGACCACAAAATCCCCGTTGTACAAAGTGATAGGATACTTACAGTACAGACAAAAAGTTTGGACACACCTTCTCATTTAAAGACATTTCTGTAATTTTCATGACTATGAAAACTGTACATTCACACTGATGGCATCAAAACTATCAATTAACACATGTGGAATTATATACTTAACAAAAAAGTGTGAAACAACTGAAAATATGTCTTATATTCTAGGTTCTCCAAAGTAGCCACCTTTTGCTTTGATGACTGCTTTGCACACTCTTGGCATTCTCTTGATGAGCTTCAAGAGGTAGTCACCGGAAATGGTTTTCACTTCACAGGTGTGCCCTGTCAGGTTTAATAAGTGGGATTTCTTGCTTTATAAATGGGGTTGGGACCATCAGTTGTGTTGTGCAGAAGTCAGATGGATACACAGCTGATAGTCCTACTGAATAGACTGTTAGAATTTGTATTATGGCAAGAAAAAAGCAGCTAACTAAAGAAAAACGAGTGGCCATCATTACTTTAAGAAATGAAGGTCAGTCAGTGCGAAAAATTGGGAAAACTTTGAACGTGTCCCCAAGTGCAGTTGCAAAAACTATCAAGCGCTACAAAGAAACTGGGTCACATGAGGACCGCCCCAGGAAAGGAAGACCAAGAGTCACCTCTGCTTCTGAGGATAAGTTTATCCGAGTCACCAGCCTCAGAAATCGAAGGTTAACAGCAGCTCAGATTAGAGACCAGGTCAATGCCACACAGAGTTCTAGCAGCAGACACATCTCTTCAACAACTGTTAAGAAGAGACTTTGTGCAGCAGGCCTTCATGGTAAAATAGCTGCTAGGAAACCACTGCTAAGGACAGGCAACAATCAGAAGAGACTTGTTTGGGCTAAAGAACACAAGGAATGGACATTAGACCAGTGGAAATCTGTGCTTTGGTCTGATGAGTCCAAATTTGAGATCTTTGGTTCCAACCACCGTGTCTTTGTGTGACACAGAAAAGGTGAACGGATGGACTCTACATGCCTGGTTCCCACCGTGAAGCATGGAGGAGGAGGTGTGATGGTGTGGGGGTGCTTTGCTGGTGACACTGTTGGGGATTTATTCAAAATTGAAGGCATAATGAACCAGCATGGCTACCACAACATCTTGCAGCGGCATGCTATTCCATCCGGTTTGCGTTTAGTTGGACCATCATTTATTTTTCAACAGGACAATGACCCAAAACACACCTCCAGGCTGTGTAAGGGCTATTTGACGAAGAGGGAGAGTGATGGGGTGCTACGCCAGATGACCTGGCCTCCACAGTCACCAGACCTGAACCCAATCGAGATGGTTTGGGGTGAGCTGGACCGCAGAGTGAAGGCAAAAGGGCCAATAAGTGCTAAGCATCTCTGGGAGCTCCTTCAAGATTGTTGGAAGACCATTTCCAGTGACTACCTCTTGAAGCTCATCAAGAGAATGCCAAGAGTGTGCAAAGCAGTCATCAAAGCAAAAGGTGGCTACTTTGAAGAACCTAGAATATAAGACATATTTTCAGTTGTTTCACACTTTTTTGTTAAGTATATAATTCCACATGTGTTAATTCATAGTTTTGATGCCTTCAGTGTGAATGTACAATTTTCATAGTCATGAAAATACAGAAAAATCTTAAAATGAGAAGGTGTGTCCAAACTTTTGGTCTGTACTGTAAGTGAAGTTACATCAGTGTAAATAGAAAAAATAGTGGTGCTGGTAGGTCTGCCTGAAGGGTCCGGCAGCAAGTAGGACACATAAACCACGGTATGTCAAGGGTTAAAAGATTAGATTAAAATTAACTAGCGGTGGACCCAGGCATAAAATAAATATGAGATGGAGTGAAATACCTTTCACTCCATCTTTTATTTATTTTACGCCTGGGTCCAGCGCTAGTTGATTTTAATCTAAGTTACATCACTGCAATGGCTGACTGCTCACTTACTGGTAGCACTGGCTTCTTGCTTGCGGAGGAAGAAGTAAGCGCTAAGCAAATGTGGTGGAAGTCAGGGTTCCCCCGAGATGCACAGTAGGGGGCACTTTATCCCATTTAGAGTCCTCATGTTTGTAATATTTACCTTATAAAAACGTATAATGAATGAAATATGGAAATGCCTTATAAAACCAAGACGCAAATTAGGTAAATCCCTTAAATGACCTGAACCATAATAATTTCAGTATTTTTCCCATATTTTCAAGTGAATCACAAGTTGTGTTTCCTTTTCAAGGAGAGAGAGCAAAAAACCCAGCAGGTGACATGTTCCTTCCGCTAATCTCACCACTAAGGTTATTTGTACAGTTCTCGGTGTAGAAATTCCACTGCAGCTTCTTTGTCCTGACCTCGCAGATCTGGGACATTTATTAGCTGTGATATCATTTCCCTGCGCTCATATTGTGCATGTGAATACTGCACTATTGTATGAAGCAGCTTTCTATACCTCTAATATATCGCAGTTCTATATGTTATTGGATGGGGAAACACAAACAGATTTGTCCCTAAAAACAATCAAAGGGGATGTTTAAAATTAGAAGAAAAAAAGTATGATACTGTATCTTAAAGAAACAAAACCATTCTTTTCCGTGGGCTGTATCTCATAACCCCAAAAACCAAAAGAAGACCCTTAAAAAATACCTTTAATAGTTTCTTTTATAAAAAAGATACTCAGTGGTACCTATGGAACAGAGTATACAAACAAAAGCAAATATATACTTTGATATACTTAAATTATCATACAAAGGGAGGGATGTAAGACAACGATCCAAAATTGCCCTAGGTCACCCTAGTAGTAGATAATAGCCCACCTAAAGGCCAAGTATTCAGTTCACCCTAAGGGTTCGAATGATGTCCCCACTCATCAGTGGGTAAAGCTAAACTCTCCCTATATCCCCATGCACACACAAGTGAAAAATATATCAAAATAAAAATAATAAATAAATTGCAAGGCGTCAGACACAGTGACAAGATGCCAGTCACATACAGTATCAAAAATGGACTAAATGAAAAATAGCCCGTTATACATGGCAATCGACTATACAAAAATAGACTTAATCAACTATCGCCCGCAAGATACCAATCACATACAGTATCAAAAATGGACTCAATTGAAAATAGCCCGTTACACGTAACAATCACATATACAAAAAAATGGCTCAGTAAACTAACGTCCGTTTTTTGAGATATCAGCTAGTACTTGTTAAAAATATAGCTTATGGGACCTCAAATTGCCTGGGATCATGAAAGAAATAATCAATTATAATCAAATACTAGAAAATTCTAAACTTAAAGTACTAATTAAGATGTCAAAGGAAAAATACAGATAAATAAACATAATGCAAGAATAAACTTAATAAAGGATGATTCTTCTGAGATGTCCATCAATACTCGTCAATATTATAAACCATAGGGCCACAAAGAAATGACCCAAACAAAGATCACTAATGAAAGGTTATCGATGAATGTCTCAAATTGTAATAATCCCTCAGAAAAAATCAAAAAAAGGGAGACACAATATGATTCATAATATCCCAGGCGTCATCAAATAAGATAACAGTTATCCTCAGAAAAACATGACAAAATGTCCATTATTAATGTCCCAGCATCCGTAGTTATGCAGCATGTCCTATCAAGGTGGTTGTAAAAATTAAATAAATGGATTTATCCTTAAGTGCATTTCTTCTGAGATGACAGATGATATATTTCAAGCAATACATGTATCCAATTGTAGTAGTCCCTCAGAAAAAATACTGTCCCAGCAACAGCAATTATGCATCAATTATCTTAGGAAAAAATGACAAAGTGTCCATAATTAATATCCCAGCATCCGCAGTTATGCAGCGTATCCTATCAAGGTGGTTGCAAAAAATTAAATAAATGGACTTATCTTAAATGCATTTCTTCTGAGATGACAAATGATATATTCCAGGCAAAACATGTATAAAATTTCTATAGTTCCTCAGAAAAAATATATCAAGAAAAGGAATGAAGCGACCATTCATACTGTTCTAGCATCAGCAATTATGCAACAGTTATCCTCGCAAAAAATGACAAAATGTCCACTATTGACATCCCAGCATCTGCAGTTATGCAGTATATCCTATCAAGGTGGTTGCGAAAATAGACAAATGGACTTATCTTAAGCGCATTTCTTCTGAGATGACAGATGATATATTCCAGGCAATGTTCCTAGAGGGACCATGGAGATCAACCAGCCAAAAAGAACAATGGATTTCCGATAAGGGGTTGTCAACAGGTACGCCCATTCAGGTTTATCCAAAGAAAGTCCATCAAAAGATGTCCCAAGGTGATATGCCAAACATGAGGTCCCATTGACCTAGTCCCAGTCCCTACGCGTTTCACCCCCTCCTCAGTGTGGGGTTCATCAGGGGACAGACAGTATCAGAGGAGAAAGCCCATAGTAGGTGCACAGCAAATGTGTGCTTCCATAATTCAAAAAACCGTATATAGACTAATACACATGGTCTCTCTAAATATATACTTCCCTTAATTAGTGCCCATATTCAATCAGGCAAAACACCTGCTGTTAATAGCACGGTTACCTTACCTCCTGAGGCGCAAGCAGCGTTCCACAATACCCACCATACGCAGTTCAGTGTCATTTCCGGGAGTTACGCTAAACGCAACTTCCGGTTACGCAGACACCGAAGGAAAACAAAGGGGACTACGCAAAGTCCGTTCCTTATTATACCGGATGTTACGTATAACTCAAAATCCGGCTGCGTAGGTAACGCAATTCATGGAGAGGGGTACTCAAACTACGTACCAATTACTTGTACTCCAGTATTTTATAAACTACGATTTTAAAGGGCACACGATATCAAGATGAGGCCAAACCCTCGCTCAAGTGACAGTTCTCATACTTATGGATATTGCATACTAAATAACTCATAATCATATTAACATCAGTAACCAACCAAATTAAAATATGAAAAACAAAGAGGGGAAGGGATAAATAATGAGAAAAGAGAGACAACACTGATATACTCACAAAAATGACAAAAAAAAAAGGATACAATGACCAAAAGAAGGCTTATAGTCCATAAACTTGTTGATGACAACAGTGTCCCAGATTCACAATGTATATTATAAATACATTGGAAAATAATTAACAAGCTGAAATTTATTAAGAAGGCTGATATTGATTTTGTCAGTGAGGGTAATAGAAAAAAACATGAAATGGCTAGATGAAACTAGAAAAACTCAATTGTTCATTAATGCCTCCAGGGGCTAGGGACTCAAGCCAAAAGATCCACCTCGCCTCTCGCTGTAAAATTTTACGATCCCAATCACCTTGACGAATTGGCATATCTACGACTTCTATTGAACGAAACATGAAAGAATTTAAATCACCTCCGTGATGCAAATTGATGTGTTTAGCTAGGGGTGTATCCCTGTTGTTACGGATATCCCCCAAATGCTCTCCAATGCGGACCTTAAATTGTCTCCAAGTCTTCCCTACGTAATCCTTAGGACAAGTGCAGGTGCAAATATAAACTACACCCATGCTTCTGCAATTAGCAAAGAATTTATTTCTATAAATACGTTTGGTGACAGAGCTCATAAAGGTATCAGAGATAGATATATGTCGGCAAAAAGAGCATTTCCCACATCTAAAAGTCCCAGTAGACCTTCTGTCCAACCAAGTACCCTCCCTCCTCGGAGGTACAAAGTGACTATGTACTAATTGATCTTTTACGGATCTACCTCTCCTAAAGGTTACGGATGGAAAATCCGTAATACACTTAGCAATATCCGGATCTACCTTTAGGATGCCCCAATGTTTCCTCAGGATTGTCATAATTTTTGGATGTTGATCATCAAATGTCCCTATCAGTCTGGTTAATGAAGTCTGTTCAGATCGGTCACGAGCTATAAGTAGTGTGGACCTATCCTGTTGTAGGGCATGTGTAAATGCTTTATTTACTACCCTGCTCGGATAATCACGATCGATAAATCGACTTTTTAAATCCCTAGCCTTCGACAAAAAATCAGAAGTAGATGAGCAGTTTCTCCTTAATCTTAAAAACTGACCCTTCGGAATCCCCTGTTTTAATGGTTTAGGGTGATAGCTTCCCCAATTCAGGAGACTATTAGCCGCGGTTGGTTTTCTAAAAATCGATGACCTCAGAGAGCCTGCATCATCAATTGATAACAAGACATCCAGAAAAGCCAGTTTTTTACCACCAATTTCATATGTAAATTTTAGGCCTAGTTCATTGACATTTAGACGTTGTCTTACATCCCTCCCTTTGTATGATAATTTAAGTATATCAAAGTATATATTTGCTTTTGTTTGTATACTCTGTTCCATAGGTACCACTGAGTATCTTTTTTATAAAAGAAACTATTAAAGGTATTTTTTAAGGGTCTTCTTTTGGTTTTTGTTGTTTAGTTTTGTACCCTGGTTTTCCAACTTTTGTTGGTTTTTGTTGGTTCGGTTTCTTCAGGTATTATGGCTGGGTTTTTGTCGGGGCCTTTGAATACTACTAGATGGCTGGATGAGGCAAGAGAAGTTTTTTCAGGGCTGATTGTAAGGATTCATCTTCAACTGAACCTAATATTAAAAATGTTTTTTCAGACCTGTTGGATGTATACAAAGAGAATATAAAATCCTGGTGGGAAGTACAATCCCTGGAAAATTATATCAAACAAGGGATAGTACCAAGAGGTTTAAGGATTAATTTGTTACCAGCTATTAGGAGCAGGTCAGCCTCACTCCTATCTAAATGGGAGAAGGAGTCTACAGCCTCGTCTTTGAGATTTATGCAGATTCTATTGGAGGAAGAGAAGATTACTTTTGAGAAATCCGTGGTTACACTTAAGGAACATATTGATAGGGCTCTCAACTTTAAATCAGCATCAGAATTTTCCACTAGAGAAGAAGCATTGAAAGTTGCGATAGAGAAATACCAACTTATTCTTAAAGATAGGAAGCATAAACGCTTTACTAGGGATCTTATTGATTTTAAAGAGAAACGAGCCTATCCAGCTCTTCATAATAAATCAGGTATAGTGACGGATATCTCTTCATCAGACCTAGAGTCATCGGATACTGAGCGTATTTCTAGGGACTATTCCAGTTTTCATAATAGATCAAGGGGACGGGGTAGAAAGAGTACCTATAAGAGATGGCAAAACAGAGGTCCTCCTGGTCAGGGACCACTCCCCCCCACTCCTTTGTCTATGGTTTCACCCTCCACCTCGTCTTCCTCCTCTTCTTTTTTAGAGAACAGGGATACAAGATACCATTTACGAGAAAGGATGGTGAATTACAATCGGTAGTTAATTATGAACTACGGTCTGCCCTACATGCTGGTTCTGATAGTAGTATCTTAAATCTGTCCTCACGTACCCTTACAGTGATGGAGAGAAGGGTATTGGGTGCTGGACTATCATTTGTTCCTACGACCCGTTTCGATCCTTTTCTGTGGGTCAAGGATATTGAACTATTTCTTAGAAAACTGAGGTGGAAGAAGTTCTTCTCCCATAATGACAGACATAGATGCCAAGAACTTGGTATCTCCCTGGATGAACTTAAAGATGTTCACCTTTTGACAGAATTGGCAGAGGAGGGGAGTCGCGGATTGGGTGAAGGTCCTTTCTCAGATTTGAGATTGAAGAGTACGAAAATGCCACCTATGGGGGAGATTAGCAGTATAGATATCTTTTCCTCACTTGTTACAGAGGAGATAAAGAAAATTAATCCAAGATCACATAGAGTGAAGTCCAATCTCACTTTTGAGGAGCGAAGAGCACTACAGGTTTTGAGTAACGATACCTCCCTTGTCATTAAACCATCAGACAAGGGAGGGAATATAGTGCTCTTGGACTGTGATCAGTATATTGCCATGTGTGTTGATATCCTCTCAGACACCATGACTTACAAGATACTGCAAGGTGATGCTACCCATGTCTATACCAAAGCTCTATCTGCTATTCTACAACAAGCCAGACGAGACTGCCTTATTTCATCAAGTGAATTTAATTTCCTTCTTCCTAAATTCCCTATGACTGCGACTTTCTATGCCCTCCCTAAAGTCCATAAGGGGTTTCCTCCATTAAAAGGAAGACCCATTGTTTCTGGTGTAGATGCATTGAGTCAGAACTCGAGTATATATCTTGACCAGATGCTTAGACCTTTTGTCACGGCCCTTCCTTCCTTCCTCAGGGACACAACAGATCTGTTAACTAAATTGGATGGCATCATAGTTGATCCAGGGACCATTCTGGCCTCAATTGATGTGGAGGCGTTGTACTCCAGTATACATCATACGGCAGGCCTATCAGCAGTTGAGTTTTTTCTTAAAACAAGGGGCAATCATCTTTTCCCGCATAATGGTTTTATCCTTGAATTATTGGAATATGTGTTGACTCACAATTTTTTTCTTTTTCAAGGTAAATTCTACCACCAGCTCAGGGGCACAGCAATGGGGAGCCCTTGTGTCCCCACTTATGCTAATTTGCTCCTGGGCTGGTGGGAGGACACTTTAGTTTTCGGGGACGGGGATGTCATCGGTGGCCCATATATTCAATTTTGGGGTCGTTATATCGATGACATCCTCGTCCTCTGGATGGGTGACGAGGCGTCTTTCATTGGCTTTATACAACGTCTAAATGTCAATGAACTAGGCCTAAAATTTACATATGAAATTGGTGGTAAAAAACTGGCTTTTCTGGATGTCTTGTTATCAATTGATGATGCAGGCTCTCTGAGGTCATCGATTTTTAGAAAACCAACCGCGGCTAATAGTCTCCTGAATTGGGGAAGCTATCACCCTAAACCATTAAAACAGGGGATTCCGAAGGGTCAGTTTTTAAGATTAAGGAGAAACTGCTCATCTACTTCTGATTTTTTGTCGAAGGCTAGGGATTTAAAAAGTCGATTTATCGATCGTGATTATCCGAGCAGGGTAGTAAATAAAGCATTTACACATGCCCTACAACAGGATAGGTCCACACTACTTATAGCTCGTGACCGATCTGAACAGACTTCATTAACCAGACTGATAGGGACATTTGATGATCAACATCCAAAAATTATGACAATCCTGAGGAAACATTGGGGCATCCTAAAGGTAGATCCGGATATTGCTAAGTGTATTACGGATTTTCCATCCGTAACCTTTAGGAGAGGTAGATCCGTAAAAGATCAATTAGTACATAGTCACTTTGTACCTCCGAGGAGGGAGGGTACTTGGTTGGACAGAAGGTCTACTGGGACTTTTAGATGTGGGAAATGCTCTTTTTGCCGACATATATCTATCTCTGATACCTTTATGAGCTCTGTCACCAAACGTATTTATGGAAATAAATTCTTTGCTAATTGCAGAAGCATGGGTGTAGTTTATATTTGCACCTGCACTTGTCCTAAGGATTACGTAGGGAAGACTAGGAGACAATTTAAGGTCCGCATTGGAGAGCATTTGGGGGATATCCGTAACAACAGGGATACACCCCTAGCTAAACACATCAATTTGCATCACGGAGGTGATTTAAATTCTTTCATGTTTCGTTCAATAGAAGTCGTAGATATGCCAATTCGTCAAGGTGATTGGGATCGTAAAATTTTACAGCGAGAGGCGAGGTGGATCTTTTGGCTTGAGTCCCTAGCCCCTGGAGGCATTAATGAACAATTGAGTTTTTCTAGTTTCATCTAGCCATTTCATGTTTTTTTCTATTACCCTCACTGACAAAATCAATATCAGCCTTCTTAATAAATTTCAGCTTGTTAATTATTTTCCAATGTATTTATAATATACATTGTGAATCTGGGACACTGTTGTCATCAACAAGTTTATGGACTATAAGCCTTCTTTTGGTCATTGTATCCTTTTTTTTTGTCATTTTTGTGAGTATATCAGTGTTGTCTCTCTTTTCTCATTATTTATCCCTTCCCCTCTTTGTTTTTCATATTTTAATTTGGTTGGTTACTGATGTTAATATGATTATGAGTTATTTAGTATGCAATATCCATAAGTATGAGAACTGTCACTTGAGCGAGGGTTTGGCCTCATCTTGATATCGTGTGCCCTTTAAAATCGTAGTTTATAAAATACTGGAGTACAAGTAATTGGTACGTAGTTTGAGTACCCCTCTCCATGAATTGCGTTACCTACGCAGCCGGATTTTGAGTTATACGTAACATCCGGTATAATAAGGAACGGACTTTGCGTAGTCCCCTTTGTTTTCCTTCGGTGTCTGCGTAACCGGAAGTTGCGTTTAGCGTAACTCCCGGAAATGACACTGAACTGCGTATGGTGGGTATTGTGGAACGCTGCTTGCGCCTCAGGAGGTAAGGTAACCGTGCTATTAACTGCAGGTGTTTTGCCTGATTGAATATGGGCACTAATTAAGGGAAGTATATATTTAGAGAGACCATGTGTATTAGTCTATATACGGTTTTTTGAATTATGGAAGCACACATTTGCTGTGCACCTACTATGGGCTTTCTCCTCTGATACTGTCTGTCCCCTGATGAACCCCATACTGAGGAGGGGGTGAAACGCGTAGGGACTGGGACTAGGTCAATGGGACCTCATGTTTGGCATATCACCTTGGGACATCTTTTGATGGACTTTCTTTGGATAAACCTGAATGGGCGTACCTGTTGACAAACCCTTATCGGAAATCCATTGTTCTTTTTGGCTGGTTGATCTCCATGGTCCCTCTAGGAACATTGCCTGGAATATATCATCTGTCATCTCAGAAGAAATGCGCTTAAGATAAGTCCATTTGTCTATTTTCGCAACCACCTTGATAGGATATACTGCATAACTGCAGATGCTGGGATGTCAATAGTGGACATTTTGTCATTTTTTGCGAGGATAACTGTTGCATAATTGCTGATGCTAGAACAGTATGAATGGTCGCTTCATTCCTTTTCTTGATATATTTTTTCTGAGGAACTATAGAAATTTTATACATGTTTTGCCTGGAATATATCATTTGTCATCTCAGAAGAAATGCATTTAAGATAAGTCCATTTATTTAATTTTTTGCAACCACCTTGATAGGATACGCTGCATAACTGCGGATGCTGGGATATTAATTATGGACACTTTGTCATTTTTTCCTAAGATAATTGATGCATAATTGCTGTTGCTGGGACAGTATTTTTTCTGAGGGACTACTACAATTGGATACATGTATTGCTTGAAATATATCATCTGTCATCTCAGAAGAAATGCACTTAAGGATAAATCCATTTATTTAATTTTTACAACCACCTTGATAGGACATGCTGCATAACTACGGATGCTGGGACATTAATAATGGACATTTTGTCATGTTTTTCTGAGGATAACTGTTATCTTATTTGATGACGCCTGGGATATTATGAATCATATTGTGTCTCCCTTTTTTTGATTTTTTCTGAGGGATTATTACAATTTGAGACATTCATCGATAACCTTTCATTAGTGATCTTTGTTTGGGTCATTTCTTTGTGGCCCTATGGTTTATAATATTGACGAGTATTGATGGACATCTCAGAAGAATCATCCTTTATTAAGTTTATTCTTGCATTATGTTTATTTATCTGTATTTTTCCTTTGACATCTTAATTAGTACTTTAAGTTTAGAATTTTCTAGTATTTGATTATAATTGATTATTTCTTTCATGATCCCAGGCAATTTGAGGTCCCATAAGCTATATTTTTAACAAGTACTAGCTGATATCTCAAAAAACGGACGTTAGTTTACTGAGCCATTTTTTTGTATATGTGATTGTTACGTGTAACGGGCTATTTTCAATTGAGTCCATTTTTGATACTGTATGTGATTGGTATCTTGCGGGCGATAGTTGATTAAGTCTATTTTTGTATAGTCGATTGCCATGTGTAACGGGCTATTTTTCATTTAGTCCATTTTTGATACTGTATGTGACTGGCATCTTGTCACTGTGTCTGACGCCTTGCAATTTATTTATTATTTTTATTTTGATATATTTTTCACTTGTGTGTGCATGGGGATATAGGGAGAGTTTAGCTTTACCCACTGATGAGTGGGGACATCATTCGAACCCTTAGGGTGAACTGAATACTTGGCCTTTAGGTGGGCTATTATCTACTACTAGGGTGACCTAGGGCAATTTTGGATCGTTGTCTTACATCCCTCCCTTTGTATGATAATTTAAGTATATCAAAGTATATATTTGCTTTTGTTTGTATACTCTGTTCCATAGGTACCACTGAGTATCTTTTTTATAAAAGAAACTATTAAAGGTATTTTTTAAGGGTCTTCTTTTGGTTTTTGTTGTTTAGTTTTGTACCCTGGTTTTCCAACTTTTGTTGGTTTTTGTTGGTTCGGTTTGTATCTCATAACCCACCTATTCTACAAGCAATGGTTGCTCAGTGTGTAATAACAGTATCTCAGGTAGTCTATGGGCAATGAAGATGTTAATATTGATATATTTTCTCAGTGTTGGTCTACAATGGTAATTTCCCTGGAGTTCAAGGGTAGTTTAGTGGATTGGTCTTATTAATATATAAGTATAGTTTTGCTGATTAGTCATCCCCCATAAAAAGTTAAAATTGCTTTTGATGCACACACCAGACTAATATGTCTGAGAGCTATCCTGAGTCACATGCTCTCTAACTTGTCATCTTTTGGAGTCGGCAGTCCCTCTTTATCAGCATTATGCCAGCACTATAGGTACTACAACTTTTTTTCCCTTACCTCCCAGTTCTATATCTATTGCTCAATGCCTTAATGCCAGGACTGTACTGAAAGTCCGTCTCTCTATTATGTCAGTATTCAGTTTGATAAGCAGGAAAATAGAGAGCAAAGATCTGTTCCAACATCTCAGCCTCTTTGCTGTTAGACACTGATTTGACTTGACAACAGGCAGTGGATAACAGAATACTCTTCTACCCCTCGGCTGCCCAAACTTAGCCAATGAGGCACAAACCATCAACAAGAGTAGCACTGTTTTTGATGCAACAGTGGAACCCTTTGTCTAATATATTATTTAAAAAATTACAAATTCTATTTGAATCGCAACTTTTTACTTAGATTTTTGGGGATTTCTGAAAATTCTTAGAACTTTGAAAAAATTTTAGGACTCTATGAAATTGTTGGAAACGACAAGGACCAAAGGATCTTTTATGGATGCTTTTGGCTCTGTTCACATGTCCTGTGGTCATTTGTTTTGTAATCGATTTAGTATTAAAAAAAGGATCCTTTACAAATGGAGCAAAAACAGATGCCTACTTTGGTTTCCATTTTTTACATGGGATCAGTTTTTTACTAGAGGCGTCTGGACACCTCTTGTGTTCTGCCGTGCTTTAAAATTGGTTTAGTAACAGATGACATAACAGATAACCAACCACGATGATCCACCCCCCCATGGACTTCAATTTTTTTTAAAAAAATTGGATCAAGTTGATTTTCTTTTTTTTTGTTATTTTGGTGGGGGGGGGGGGGCAGACAAAAAAAACTGTGCAGACAACATTTTTGATCGAGCTAAAAATCGGATTGCAGACACATTACAGTCAAATGGAAGACATTTTAGGATATCTCTGCCCCCATTGAAATGGATGGATTCAGCTTTGGGCATTTGAAAAAGGATCCAAAAATTGAAATTGCAACTGATCATATGAACAATGCCATAGATCAGTACAACTGGTAGATTGTATAAAGCCATAATAGTTGGCATGAGATAGTATCTCAGTACATAATCTCTAAAATATACTTCTGGGGTGTAAGAATGTCTTAAAACTCTAATTGGAACTTTGCCTTTAGTTTTCGGCTAACCAGTTATATACACACCATGCCAACACAGATCAAAGCAATTTAGTAAAATCTTCTGCTATATTTTGCAGATATCCAGAATGTTTCTGTCCTTCTCTATAACATATTATCCGATTACCACCTATGGTTTAGGCTCCAACCAGCTTTCCTATTTAATGTAATTACTCAGTCTGGTATGTGTCCTAACAATTAGCAGTCTCGGCTATCATAATCAGTAATTTAATGTACTGTTTCACAGCCTTAGAGGAATCGTAACCATCACGTATCTGATGTAGCTTCCTGCAAGAATGTTAACACATTTACTACAAAATGTTCCCATGTCTGTGATAAAGTGCTCCAAAAATCATTTCCTGGTGACATTGTGATTCTTTATGGAGGTGGTGCAGATACCCAATTTTAGTGAAGATATTTAAGCATGAAACTTGCTGTTTCTTTTGGAAGAAGGGGCAACAGTTTGTAATTATTAGGGGTCAGTTAAAGGTTTATTCTCAAAAAAAGCTAGTAACTTGTTGATTGCTGGGGGTCCAACTACAGGGACCTGCAGGAATCCTGAGTTTGAGGTACTGGAACCCTGAGAACAGGGTCCTGCTGCTCAGCCCTGAATGGAGCAGAGGTGCGCCTTCGCAGCCTCCACTCCATTCATTGTCTATGGGACTCTTGACTTTTTCTGGCAGTCCTATGAATGGAACAGAGGCTGCGATTGAGCACCTCCACTCAATTCAAGACAGAGCTGCAGAGCTCCTTTCTTGGGGTTCCAGAGTCCCAATCTTTACATACAAGGGGAAAAATACATGCCCACAAAGAAGGTCAGACCAGGTTTCTTTCATCCTGGCCACTGGGGCTTTTTTAAACTTAAACAGATTGCCAGCCTCCCCAACTTTGCCCTATCTGTCAATGGCTCCCACTGTGCCAACTACTTCTCCCTCTCTACTCCATCCCGTCCACCTTTCTCTAGGTCTGAGAAAGCAGGTCACAGCAAGGCCTGAAGGGCATCCAGAAATCATGGCAGATACAGTGGGTGAAATAATTATTGAACATCACCAATTTTCTAAGTAAATATATTTCTAAAGGTGACATTGACATGAAATTCCCACCAAATGTCATTAACAACCCATCGAATCCACACAGGCAAATAAATCATATCATAGTTGTCCATAAATTATGTGTAATAATGAGAAATTACACAGAGAGAAAGTATTGAACACATGACAAAAGAGAGGTGCAAAAAACGATGGAAAGTCATGACACCAACTGAAATCTATCAGTAATTAGAAAGCAATTCTGACACTTAGTGGAAAAACATATCAGCTGGTTCAACTGATGCCCTATAAAAAGGTGTCTGATGACCAAGGAGCCACACAAGAAACATCTCATGATGGGTAAAACCAGTGAGCTGTCTGAAGACCTTCGCAACCTTATTGTTGCAAAACATACTGATGGCATTGGTTAAAGAAAAATTTCTAAACTACTGAAGGTTCCAGTGAGAATTTTTGGGGCCATAATCCAGAAGTGGAAAGAACATAATTTCACCATAAACCGGCCATGACCAGGTGCTCCCTGCAAGATTTCAGATAGAGGAGTGAAAAGAATTATCAGAAAAGTTGTCGAAGAGCCAAGGACAACCTGTGAAGAGCTACAGGAAGACCTGAAATCAGCAGGTTCAATTGTTTCTAAGAAAACTATAAGTAATGCGCGCCACCTCTATGACCTGTATGCATGCGCACCACGCAAGACTCCATTGCTGAAGAAAAAGAATGATCAAATTTGCTCAATAACATTCGGACAAGCCTTTCAAATACTGTGAGAATATAGTCTGGTTAGATGAGACCAAAATTGAACTCTTTGGATGCCATAATATACTCCATGTTTGGAGGCTGTTATGACTGTATAGCACACTTACACGGGGTACGTACAAACCAGGAGAGACTAATGTGTCACCCCAGGCCTGGATGCCACAAACTTGCAAGGCTGTGTCTGAGAGCAGGAGGGAGGTTCTCTGGTCATGGACCATTTGCATGCAGTACCTCCTGTCCCAGGCCAGTACGGGGAGCAGGCTGCCCCTATAAAAACTGGTACTGAGGGCAGGGTTAGAGAGACCAGGACCCACTTCTGAAGCATCCAGAAGGGTTCCCAGAAGAGAGGGACAGGTCAGCCGCAGCTGAGGAGTCCAGGAGGCAAAGGAGAAACAGAAAGCCAGGGACAGAGGCGACGAGAGCCGGTCCTGGCAGAGAGAGACTACACAACCGGACACTGGGGTCCGAGGCTGTCAGGGTTGCAGGTCCTGCAGCAGATAACCAACCCGCAAGGGATTTCAGGTCCCTTGGCCCAAGAAGCCTGGAGGCTCCGCCACACAGAGGGACCGGTACAGCACAGAGAAGCTACAGGTACCTAAGGCCCGAGTCGCAAGCCATACAGGCGTAGTACACGGCAAGCTCAGGGACGTGGGCTATCATACCACTAAAGGGGGAGATAGTCAGCAAGGGCAGAGAGAGAACGGTAGGCCTACCCACTCACCCTGACCAGCGGAGCTCGCCCGAATGCCCTCCGACACCCAGGTCCATTCCTACCCTGTACTCCTGGTGGGTCTGTGATAAGATATGCAGTAAAAGACCCTGGACTGCATTATTGGACTCTGTGTGGTTACTGCTGCGCCTGCACCATCACCCCCAGCATCCTATTACACTGCCCTGAGGTTACACTCCTCCCGTGGGGAGTTGTACTATTCCCTGCTGCATCCCCAACACCAGCCTCAGCGGTCTGCCTTGCAACGGCGGTCCTCCCTGACCGCAATCCACGGGTGGCGTAGTCGGACATTACCTAAAACATATAAAAGGCTGCCACTGGTCTGACCACCCTGAGCCACGGGACCGAGTCGCCACTACTACTCCCAGCATTGCCCTGAAGTCCGGTCCCGAGTGCCCCACGGCCCAGGGGGCGAGTCAGCTTTGGCGTAGTCGGCAGGATTGTGACCAACCCGCCACAAACGGGTATTGCGTGCCTGTAAAAGACTGTACACGTACCTTAAAAAGAAGTTTCCCGCTGTTTTCAGCCATCTCCTGCCATCTTCAGCAGTTTCCCGCCATCTTCAGCTGTTTTCCCGCCATCTTCAGCCGTTTTCCCGCCATCGGACGCCATCTTCAGGACGCCGCGCGGGAAGAAGAGGGGCGTGGACGTCCAGAGCGCGCGAGACTTGAAGCCCCGCCCTAGCACCGACGCTGCGCAAGGTCCTGGAAGGGAGAGAGAGCGACGCTGACGTCTCCAGGACGCGACGCAAGGTCCTCACACGGAGCAGCACCAGCGGAGCCGCGGCCTACAGAAGAGGATCGTCGGAAGGTAGGCCACGCTTAACTAGGGGGGAGGAAGATAACGGACACGGAGGGGCCTTCTACAACCAGCGGGGCTGCAGCAGCGGTGATGCCGTTCTCTATGCCCTACATCCCCCGGAGCAGCCTGGCTACCCCAATACTCAGGGGACCCCCATACCTTAACTGACTTTAGGGAAAGACTGCACAGTTTATTCAAAGTTTATCCCCTGACAGAAGAACAGAAAGTGAGCATTCTGACGGGGCAGCTCACCGATGCAGCCCTCCGATGAGGAGAAAAGGACAGTAAAGGACATTCTGACCCTGCTGCGGAGTACCTTTGATACCCGTACCTCAGCAGAAATCAAAATGCGGTTCTATGGCTGTAAGCAGCGGGCCCAGGATAGTATCAGAGACTATGCCTTGAACCTGCAAGAAGCCCTGAGAGCTATCAAACAAGCTGACCCTGGTAGCGTGCAGGACTCTGATAAACTGTTGACTGACCAGTTCATAGAAGGTCTGCTGTCCAGCGCCCACAGAACCCAGCTGCGCCTCATGGCCCTACAGAACCTCGATTTGACTTTTGCGCCGTTCAAGGATGGGCCATCCGGATGCTCAGAGAACCGGCAGCAGGTGGCACTGTAGCTTCCCGGCGCCCTGCCATCACTTACCACCAGGGGGCAGCGCCCTACCCCGCAGACCTTGTGGGGGCTGATGCACAGGCCCTAAATCCATCCCAGCCTGCAGACCTGCACCATCAGGTCCAGGAGCTAACAAAGAGTGTGGCCACATTAACCAGGACCGTACAGTCGTTGCAGGTTCAGAGGGAGGCCCGCCGACCGCTACACTGAGGATGGACAGCTGATTTGCCGCTGTTGCAGTCAGCCAGGACACATAGCAAGGTACTGTACTTTAAATGGGTCCGACCTGGGGCAGAGGGCCAACCCCCAGGCATAAGGTCATCAGGCCCGTCTAATTGGCGTGATAAGTACGTGGGGGGACGCCCAGTCTTACCCGTAGTGCTGGACGGTATCCCCATGAGTGCACTGCTGGACACCGGGTCTCAAGTGACTACCATCCCCTACGTACTTTTCAAGCGGTACTGGAGTGACGCTGACATAACCCGCTACCCAGACGATGACTTAAGCATCATTGCCAGCAATGGCCAACCCGTGCCGCAGGTGGGGTTCAGGTAGATGACCATCAAGATTGGTAAGGTGGAACTGCCGGCACAGGGAGTGATCATTGTGGACATTGACCGTCGTGAAAGTCACCCTAAAATAACTGTGGGTACTAATGTAATTGAAAACTGTCTTTCAGAAGTAATTGTGATTTTACAGCAGGTGGCAATGAATGCGAGCTCCAGCCAACAGAGGGTCCTGCAGAAAGAGATAAGAGTCCTGATGAGATGGCAGCAGGTAGAACTGTCTGGTGGTGAGATCGGTAGCGTAAGAATCAGTGACCCATTCCCCATTTCCATGCCTCCCAAAAGTGAAATGATGATCTGGTGTCGGACTGCAATCGGGTTGAGAGGCAGAGACTACCAAGCCATGGTAGAACCCGTTTACTCAGACAGCAGGCCCACCATTTTGACAGCCCGGGGGGTGGTTGATGTCCGTCATGGGAGGGTGCCCGTTCGCATTCTCAACATTGGGGAGAGGGAGGTACACCTACCCAGGTACGCTACACTTGCCAAACTGTTTGCTGTTGAGCACAAAGCTATCAGGGCCGTGGAACCGTTGCCTCCATCTCCACAGGTGGAGGGTAATGGCTCCCAGAAACAAAAGGAGGACTGGTGCCAGAAACTCCATGTGGGTGCTGACTCCACTCCCCTGCACCAAAAACAAGGAGTCTACCGGGTGGTTCAAGAGTACGAGAGAATTTTTAGTAAGCATCCGCTAGACTTCGGCAGAGTAAAAGGGGTGGAACACCATATCCCCACGGGGAGCCACCCACCAATAAAAGAGAGACACAGGCCTGTGCCCCCTGCACATTATCAGAACGCCAAGGGTATGCTGAGAGAAATGAAAGAAGCTGGGGTCATTAGAGATAGCGGTAGCCCCTGGGCAGCTCCCTTAGTTTTGGTAAAAAAGAAAGACGGTACCATGAGAATGTGCGTGGACTATAGACAAATCAATCGTATCACCCATAAAGATGCGTACCCATTACCTAGGATAGAGGAGTCTTTAGCAGCTCTAAAATCAGCTAATTTCTAGAGATGAGCGTTGTTCTACTCGAACTGTTCGCCAATCTCAAATTCGAGCTGTTTTGGGCGGTGTTCGAGCCGTTCGGCGAACACGAACAATTTGAGAAAAATTCGGCTGTTCGAGGTTATGTTCGATAACTGTTCGTGCACCAAAATCATAACTGGATTTTTTCTCAGTAATGATGAAAATTAATGTTAATACGCAGTTTGAGTGTACAGCGGGGTAGGGGGAGGGGCAGGGGATGGATCTCTGCAGGAATAATGAAGATCTCCATTTTTTTTCTCTTTCCCGCATTTACAGTGGGGAGGTGCAATCTGTCAGCCTATCAGCAGCGCACACACGGAGCGAAGTGCTTTTTTTCACACAAGCAAGGGCATGTGTCATTGGCAGTGTATGTCACATGTCCTTGCCCTATAAGACCAAGCCATTTTCCCCGTCGCCACCATTTTCTCACTGCTGCAGCTGCGTGTTAGACGGCACCGCTGTTGCTGTGTGCGCTATACCTTGTTAATTTCAAGCCAATTTTCGCACAAATATACAGATAGCTTGGGAGTAGGGAATAGTTGTGATTGCAGTCCTTTTAAGGACTAGGTTACAGCATTTCCTACGACTTTTATCAGGCAGGTCTGTGCTCTTAAATAGATAGGTTGTGGGAGTAAAGACTAATTGTAATTGGAGTCCTTTTCAGGACTAGGTTACATCAGTTCCTATCAGTTTTTGCCAGGCAGGTCTGTGCCAGTGCTGTGCAAGTTTTTTTCACAGCATTTGGCTGAATCTAGCAAAGCTAATCCTTTTTGGCCTATTGCAGAGTGTGTTAGTCAGTGGAGTAGCCTATCTGTGTTGCAAGATATACCACCTGTGTATAGAATACCAATTTTTTTACTGCACCTAGTGAAGTAAAATCTTTTGGGCATAGCATCATTCTATTAGTCCATCTATACTGACCTCCATCAGGTTGCAAACTGAATCTAATTTTTTTCTGCATCTAGCTCTGAAAAAATATTTGGCCTTCTAGCAGTGTGTGGGACTTGTTCTATTAATCCATCTATACAGACCTCCATCAGGTTGCAAACTGAATATATTTTTTTCTGCATCTACCTCTGAAAAAATATTGGGCTTCTAGCTGTGTGTGGGTCTTGTTCTATTAATCCATCTATACAGACCTCCATCAGGTTGCAAACTGAATATAATTTTTTTCTGCATCTAGCTCTGAAAAAATATTTGGCCTTCTAGTAGTGTGTGGGACTTTCTCTGTTAGTCCATCTATACTGACCTCCATCAGGTTGCAAACTGAATATATTTTTTTCTGCATCTACCTCTGAAAAAATATTGGGCTTCTAGCTGTGTGTGGGTCTTGTTCTATTAATCCATCTATAGTGACCTCCATCAGGTTGCAAACTGAATATAATTTTTTTCTGCATCTAGCTCTGAAAAAATATTTGGCCTTCTAGTAGTGTGTCGGACTTTCTCTATTAGTCCATCTATACTGACCTCCATCAGGTTGCAAATTAAAAATAATTTTTATCTGCATCTACAGTACCTCTGAAAAAATATTGGGCTTCTAGCTGTGTGTGGGACTTGTTCTATTAATCCATCTATACAGACCTCCATCAGGTTGCAAACTGAATATATTTTTTTCTGCATCTACCTCTGAAAAAATATTGGGCTTCTAGCTGTGTGTGGGACTTGTTGTATTAGTCCATCTATACTGACCTCCAACAGGTTGCAAACTGAATATATTTTTTTCTGCATCTACCTCTGAAAAAATATTGGGCTTCTAGCTGTGTGTGGGACTTGTTGTATTAGTCCATCTATACTGACCTCCATCAGGTTGCAAATTGAATATAATTTTTTTCTGCATCTAACCCAGCCAATAGTTTTGGCCTAATACCACAGTTTGGCCACTCAGCTCTGCTCGGTTACCATCCATTGTTTTTTTGTGCAAACAACTCCAGAGTTGTGAATTAGTTAACCACCAAAATGAGTGGAAAAAGGCCTGCTGCTGGTGGAAAGGGGAATAGGCGTGTTGGGAAGGGGAAAAAAGGTTGTGTCCGTGGGGTAGGTGTTAAAGCAACAGTAACATCTGCAGAAGAAAGACCATCTTCCAGCCAAACTAAAATGTCTACTTCTTTTAGCGGACAATGTGATAAGATCCCTTTCTTACGGCCACGCCAATCGCTCCAAATTCCAGATGAGGCACAAAAACAGCAGGTGCTTCAACGGATATCAAGTGCTCCTTTAAGTGGGCTCTCCTCCACATCAACTTCAACATCACAAATACTCCAGTCCTCAAAGGTGTCACCCAAATCGCACTTGCTTCCTCACAGCTCCCAAATCTCAAGCTGCCCGTCTGAGTATGAGGTAGAACAGATGGTTGAGTCTGCAGAGCTGTTTACTCATACTATAGCCTGGGAATCAGAGGTCGACTCCAGCGCTTCTGTGAATCCAGACGAGGAAATGATCTGCACTGATGCCCAGAATCTTTATGAGTCGGATCCAGGACCAGACGCAGAAGGTTCTGACCATAATGTAGACCCTCATTCCCAAACTGTAACTCCTGTTGGTGGAGACAATGAGGAAGACGATGATAAGACTCAAATACCTGATTGGAGCGACAACTTTAGTTTTTTGTCAGGGCAGGAACAGGTTGGCTCTGAGGACGACGGGTGTGATAACACACAGGGTGATGATGATGAGGTTGGAGATCCCACTTACTGTCAACCCACAGTCAGCCAAGAGATGAGGTCAGCAGAGGAGGTGGAGGAAGATGCTAGTGACGACAAGGTCAGGTTGCGCCTTCCTGGACAGAGACGTAGTACTGGAAGCACGTCAACAACTGCATCCTCAAACACAACTCTGCCTCTCACCACAAGTCGTGGTGGCTCTTCAGGTCGCATGGGTGCTAAGCCTTGCATAGCCTGGGCATTTTTTCAGATCGATAAAGATGACCCAACTCGTGTTATCTGTAACATTTGTCAGCAAAAGCTAAGTAGAGGCCAAAAAATACATAGTTTGAGTACTTCATGCATGAACCGGCACATGGACATGAAGCATAAGTTGCAGTGGGAAGCTCAGTGTGCTACAATGCGGCCTAGCCGGCCGGGCCAACCACCGTCTGCCATATCTTGTGCATCCGCGGCCTCTTCATCCTCTGTGACTGGGGGGACAGCAGTCACACCTGTTTTGGGGCGCAGACCTGCCACCTCTTTACCCGCAACAGCCAGCGTGATTGGCAGGTCATCATTTTCTTTGGAGGTGGTAACACCAGCTGGTGTTGAGCGCTGTCCGACATCGATAGCACCACCTTTGGATCAAGGCAACCTAACATGTCCGTCTGCATCTTCCTCACAGACCGGCAGTTTGCCGGGGACACCCTTATCAACCCCGTCTAAGCACAATAGCCAGCCCTCGGTCCCTCAGATGTGGACAAGTAAAAGACCATTTCCTCCTAGCCATGAGAAAGCTAAGAGGTTGAATTTCACCATCTGCAAGCTCTTGGCTACAGAAATGCTGCCTTTCCGCCTGGTGGACACAGAGGATTTTCGAGACCTTATGTCCGTCGCAGTGCCCCAGTACCAGATGCCCAGTCGGCACTACTTCTCAAAGAAAGGTGTGCCTGCGCTCCACCAGCATGTCGCACACAACATCACCGCTTCTTTGAGAAACTCTGTGTGTGACAGGGTGCATTTCACCACAGACACTTGGACGAGTAGGCATGGACAGGGGCGTTACATGTCGCTGACTGGGCACTGGGTAACTATGGTGACAGTAGGACAAGGGGCTGCTGTCCAAGTCTTGCCGTCCCCACGAGTTGTGCGTCAATCCTCTTTATGTCAAAGTTCCTCCACTGCTTCTGCCTCCTCAACCTCCTCTCGGTCTTCCACCTGCACCCAAAGCCTGTCTGGTCATGCCACAAGCTTTCTAACTGCGCAGAAGGGATCCTGCACACCTCCTTACTATGCTGGCAGTAGGGCTCAACGTCATCAGGCGGTTTTTACTTTGAAATGTCTGGGAAATGTGAGTCACACAGCTGAGGAGTTGTGGTCAGCTCTGGAGAACCAATTTCATGAATGGCTGTCTCCACTGGACCTGAAACCAGGGAAGGCCGTGTGCGACAATGCTGCAAACCTGGGTGCGGCCCTTCGCCGGGGCAATGTCACACACGTGCCTTGTATGGCTCACGTGTTGAACCTGGTTGTCCAGCAATTTTTAGCCCACTATCCCAGACTAGATGGCCTTCTGCAGAGGGCACGGTCGCTGTGTGCTCACTTCCGCCGTTCGCATCCCGCAGCTCAGCGACTTACATCTCTACAGAAGTCGTTGGGCCTGCCACTTCACCGGCTAAAATGCGATGTGCCTACCCGGTGGAATTCAACTCTGCACATGTTGCAGCGACTGTGGCAGCACCGACAAGCCCTGGTGCAATACGTTCTGACGTATAGCCTGGGCCAACGAGATCCAGAGGTGGGGCAAATCACGCTGGAGGAGTGGTCTCAGATCAGGGACCTATGCACCCTTCTGCACAGTTTTGAAATGGCGACGAAGATGTTTAGTGCTGATGATGCCATTATCAGCATGACTATTCCGGTGATTTACATGCTGGAGCACATGTTAAACAGAATTCGGAGTCAGGTGGTGGCAAAAGAGGAGGTGGAGGAAGTAGAGGAGGAGGAGTTGTATGCGGAAGGGCTAACATCTGCAAGGTCCAGACGGTCGGCAGCACCAAGGTGGCAGGCATGTGAGGGTGGGGGAGATGGTTTTACCAGGGCGCATGGTAGCAGCCAAACTAGTGAGGAAGGTGCAGGAGCCCAGGAAGAAGTGGAGGACGAACTGATGGAAGACTCATCAGATGAGGGAGACCTTGATCACATTTCTGTTGTGCGAGGTTGGGGGGAGAGGACAGAGGAAGGAAGCATGATTGTTACCTCGCCACCAACACAACAGGGACTTGGTGCTCCTGGATGCGCAACACACATGAGTGCCTTCTTGCTGCACTACCTGCAACATGACCCTCGAATTGTGAGAATTAGAAATAATCCTGACTACTGGGTTGCCACACTGTTAGATCCCCGGTACAAAAGTAAATTTGCCGAAATTATTCCTGCCATAGAAAGGGATGCACGCAAGCAGGGGTATCAGCAGAGACTGTTGCAGAATCTTACATGTGCTTTTCCACAAAACACCAGTGGTGCACGTAGTGAATCTCACAGTTCCAACTTGCCAACCGTGGGACCGTCAAGTGTTCAGCACTCAAACTGTAACAGAACCACAGTATCTGCTGGTAACATCAATTTTGCGGAATCATTTCACCACTTTTTTAGCCCATCCTTTGCAAGGCCACAGGAGACAAGAAGTCTGACACATAGTCAACGCCTAGAGACGATGGTACAGGAGTATCTCCAAGTAAACATTGAAGCCACGACTGTGTCACTGGACCCTTGATCTTTTTGGGCTTCCAATCTGGATAAATGGCCGGAGCTAGCCACTTACGCCTTGGAGATCTTGTCATGCCCCGCAGCCAGCGTTCTGTCTGAACGTGTGTTCAGCGCTGCTGGTGGTGTGCTGACAGATAAGCGCACGCGGCTCTCCACTGATAATGTAGACAGACTCACGTTCATAAAGATGAACAAATCATGGATCCGAAATGACTTTTCTACCCCTGTGTCATCCTGGGGAGAGTAAAAGCTTGATGATTGGTTAAAATCACCCTACCAACCGTTTTAAGCTTTCAAATTACTAATCATGTTTATCTGTATCTTGACTGGAAAATAATTTGGGCTTTGTAGCAGTGTGCAGCACTGATCCTATTAGGCCATCTATAATAAGCTCCACCAGATTTAAAATTAAAAATAATTTTTAGCTGCATCTAGCCCGGAAAATAATTTTGGGGCTCCGAGATGCGCAAGACACATAAGTGCCTTCTTGCTGCACTACCTGCAGCATGACCCTCATATTGTCAGAATTCGAAGTAATCATGACTACTGGGTTGCCACACTCTTAGATCCCCCAAACTTTTCGATCAACCTTTTCATTTTAATAAAGACCAAAAAAATGGTCATTTTTGAAATTATAAGCATTAGCAGGTTGTTAGAAACTGAAATCAAACAGTTTTCAACTCAAAACTTTATTCTAGGTGATGTTACATTTTCACATAGGACCCCTTGTTCGAAAGGAGCTTCTGAACTCTCTCGTCCATTGAATTTGTCAGGTTTTGGATGGTTTCTGCTTCAATTGTTTTGCATGAGGACAGAATACCCTCCCAGAGCTGTTGCTTAGATGTGAACTGCCTCCCGCCATCATAGACACTCCTTTTAATGATGCTCCAAAGGTTCTGAATGGGGTAGAGGTCAGGGGAGCATGGGGGTCACACCATAAGTTTGTCCCCTTTTATGCCCATATCAGCCAGAGATGCAGATGTTTTATGTGCAGCATGAGATGGTGCATTATCATGCAGAAAAATGATCTTGCTGTGAAATACACGGTTCTTCTTCTTGAACCATGGCAGGAAGTTCTGTTTGAGAAAATCCACATACATTATGGAGTTCATCTTTAGCGCCTTCAGGGATCCTAAAGGGGCCGACAATCTCTCTCCCCATGATTCCAGCCCAAAACATTACTCCACCTCCTCCTTGTTGGCGCTGTAGCCGTGTTTGCGTGGGGTGTTCATCAACCAGCCATCCTCCACTCCATCCATCTGGACCATCGAGCGCTGCACGGCACTCATCCGTGAACAAAACAGTTTTGAAATCAGTCTTCATGTAATGTTTGGCCCACTGGAGCCGTTTCTGCTTGTGTGAAGTGGATAGAGGAGGTCGACAGGATGGCGTATGCACAGCTGCAAACCTCTGAAGGACCCTGCATCTTGTTGTTCGGGGGACGTTGGAGGCACAAGCAGCTTCAAAAACTTGTCTGCTGCTATGACAAGGCTTTTTTGCCGCTGCTCTTTCAACCTGACGTAATTGCCTGTAGGAAAGAGTCCTCAATTTGCCCTTATCAGCACGCACACGTGTGTACTGTGAATCAGCTACATACTTCTTGATTGCCAAGACACTTCATCCTGATCATCGCACAATGTTGATTGTAATCATGCCTTGACCTAAACACTCCACAATTTGTTGCTTCTCAGCAGCCGACACATCCTTTTTCTTTCCCATTTTGGCAGAAAATGTAGGCTGCTTAATAATGTGAGACAGCCTTCTTAAGTAGTCTTGCCTTTCATTGGACACACCTGCCAAACTAATTAGCACAGGTGTCTGCAATTGCTTACAGTGATATAAAGAGCCCTGACACACATCACCATCAATGAGTTTAACTGACAAACAAACAAATTCTTCCCTTATCACTCCTAAACACTTTTTGCATAATAATTTGGAACGCAGTGTACATGTGCTTTTCCACAAAACACCAGTGGTTCACGTAGTGAATCTTACAGTTCTAACTTGCCAACCGTGGTCTGTATGGAATTGTTCAATAAAGGGCCCAAAATTAAGATAACATAGATGGGAGAGGTCTCTATGAATAGGAATTCCTAAGTATTTGATACCCTGTGAGGGCCAGGCAAAGGGAAAGTTGGACTGGATGGAATCCTATATGGATTTGGGGAGGGAGACATCGAGGGCCTCAGACTTCGCTGCATTGATTTTAAAATTTTACCATGTAACAAAGTGATCTATTTCAGCCATAACAGCAGGGATGGATATATGTGATTGAGTGATATATACTAGGACATCATCAGCAAATAGAGAGCACTTGTACTCGGTGCCTCCCACCTCAATCCACCTAATATTGGGGTTATGGCGAATTGATGAGAGCAGGTGCTCCGTCACTAGGATGTATAAGAGAGGGGACAGAGGACATCCCTGCCTTGTCCCATTGGTGATTGTGAAAGGTGATGAAAATGTTCTGACGCACCCCCTGGGCCTTGGGACACCCGGAGCCGGACCCTTTTTGGTGGATGCTGGTGGTTGTAGTCTTCGTGGCGGCGACCCGGTTCCGTGGCTCAGGGCGGTCAAACCAGTGGCGGAACTATTTATGTGGTTTTGATGTTTAAATGTCCGACTACGCCACCCGTGGATTGCGGTCAGAGTGAACCGCCGCTACAGGGCAGACCGCTGAGGCTGGTGTTGTGGGTGCAGCAGAGCGTAGCATAACTCCCCACGGGAGGAGTATAGCCTCAGGGCAGTGTATGCGGAGGATGGGAGTGATGGTGCAGGGCAGCAGCAGTAACGACACGGAGTCAGTGATGCAGTCCAGGGCCTTTACTCACAGTTCTTATTATCCAGACCACGTCTGCAGTTAACGGCTGCCCACGTCGTACTGTGCTCACCAGGTGAGGGGCTCAGACAACTCCCAGATAACTTTGGAGCACTTCACAGGACCCCCTTTGTGTGTCCTTTGTCTGGCCTTTCTTACCAACACTTCTGTCCGGCTGCCTCGGGCCTCCTCTTGGTAAACTTGGCGCCAGTTTCCCTGACCCTATGTGGTGCCTTCCTAGCGGGTGTAGCGAGGGGCTGCGCCACATAAAATGTCAGAGCCTCCGGTTTCTAGCTGAGGGTCGTTTCCTGCCTCCACTAGTTCGGGGACCGGTCTCCCCCTTTGGCCTGACCCCTCCACGCAGGTGGATTCGGGCGTGCGGTGGCGACTCGCCCGTCCGCACCCCTGGGATCCCTTCATTCCTCGTTCCTGGAGCCTTCTCCGCTCCTCTTCCTTCCTTCTCCCTCTTCCAGGCCTGGGCCTCTGTTACTAGGCCCGCCTCCGGAGCAGAGCTCATGCAGAGCCCCTGCTCCCTGCCACTTCTGCTCAGACTTCTCTGCACTGAACTAAGATGGTGCCCACCTTTTATACTCCCTTCTCAATGCACCCAGGAACTGCTTCCTCCCTGCTCCTGCACTACAGGGTTCCCCTTCCTCAGTGTTCCCTCCCCCCACTCCAGCCAGGGACAGGGACTGTCGTGCCCATCTCAGGGGCATATTGGTCGCCCTGCCCCACGGCAATGTGGTGTAATGCATGCAGGTGTCGGGTCCTGATCCACACTCCATCCTTACCTGAGAGTGAGATATCACACCTCTGGGTGAGGTGCAATACGTCTGTAGCAACCGAGCCCTCAGGGTGCTACAGTTCCATTTACCTTCATCCTAGGTGACGTATTGCGATACAGGGCCGTGATTTTGGCTATAAAAGGGTCCCCTAGACCCCTACCCCAAGCTTTTTAAGAGAATCATATATGGCGTGCCAGGAGACTCTATGGAATGCTTTCTCAGCATCCAACGAGAGTATCTAATTACAAATTTTTAACTGCATCTAGCCCAGGAAATACTTTGTGCCTAGTAGCAGTGTCTGATAGTCAGCGGATTATCCCGGCTGTTAAGCAAGCTACACCACCTGTAGTTTAGACACTTAATTTTTTCAAAGGAAATGCTTCGGGACCATGGGATACTCAGTGAAGAGCATCAGGAGGCACCCCAAGGCATAGGGGCTGGGACTGGCAGTAGGATGCCTTGCGGTGGACAGCCGAGCTCGATCCTTATAAAAGCTTTTTAACTGCAGCAGCTTTAGTGGACGCTACTGGAGCTGGAATTACCGCGGCTGCTGGCATGAGACTTGCCCTCCAATAGATCCTTGTAAATGGATTTAAAGTGTATTCATTCAAATTAGAGAGACAATTTAAATGAAAAAGCTTAGAGCTGCCTCCACCACAGGGGGGCTCGCTCGACCCACCAGCGGACAGGCACCAGTATTGGGAGAGGGGGGCTGGCCGTCAGGGTTCACCGCGGCTCTGGCACAAACCCGGCGACACGGAGGTGGCACGGGCAGGAGCGGACTGGCCGTGTCGGCTTCTCACTTTTTGGATTTTAGAAGGGCATGACATGCCTATATCTGTGTCTCCCCCTCCTTTTACTCCTCCACCTCTTTTATTTTCGCATGACTATATGTACTTGTCACTTTTCCATGTGTTAGTTATGTCTTCTGAGCAGTTTGTCAGCTTTTGGACACCTTTGAAGGTGCTTTCTATGTGTTTCTATGTGTTTTTGTTTGCCTGCCATTGGTTTTAACGGTGTTCGAAGGTGTTCGATGAACAGTTCGACTAACAGTTCGGCGAACACACGGGTGTTCGACGAACCGAACCGAACTCGAACACTACGGGGGTGGCTCAACACTACTAATTTCTTCTCTACTTTGGACCTTACTAGCGGGTACTGGCAGGTTCCTGTGGCAGAGGCTGACAAGGAGAAGACCGCCTTCACCACCCCGATGGGACTGAGTGAGTTCAACTGTATGCCCTTCAGGCTCTGCAACGCACCAGGGACCTTCCAGAGGCTGATGGAATGCTGTCTAGGGCACCGAAACTTCAAGACCGTCCTCCTTTACCTGGACGACGGGATCGTCTATTCGAAGACTTACGAGGACCATCTAAAGCACCTGGCCGAGGTGTTCGAAGCCCTGGCAGGCTACGGCCTGAAAGTGAAGCCTTCAAAGTGCCACCTGTTAAAACCGAATGTCCAATACCTAGGGCACGTGGTGAGTGCAGAGGGAGTATCCCCCGACCCCGACAAAGTTACAGCCATCAAGAGCTGGCCAAGTCCCTCTAACATTAAGGAAGTGAGGCAATTCCTCGGGTTGGTAGGCTACTACCGAAGGTTCATCCCCGGGTTCACTAAGATGGCAGCCCCTATGCAGGACCTCCTGATAGGGCAATCTAAATCCAGAAGTCACAAGCCACCCTTCAAGTGGGACAAGCCGGAAGAGGAGTCCTTCCGCCAGTTGAAGATGGCCCTCACGGGGAATGAGATACTAGCCTACCCCAATTATGGCCAGCCTTTTATCCTCCACACAGATGCCAGTAATGTGGGGCTGGGAGCCGTACTGTCACAGAACCAACAGGGCAGAGAAAGGGTGATCGCGTATGCCAGCCGGAAGCTGAGGCCCACTGAAAGAAACCCGGAGAATTGCAGCTCCTTCAAGCTAGAATTCTTGGCAGTGGTCTGGGCCGTCACAGAACGGTTTAAGCATTACCTTGCCTCCGCAAAGTTCACCGTGTACACGGACAGCAACCCGTTGACACATCTGGACAATGCAAGACTAGGTGCCCTAGAACAGCGGTGGATGGCCCGGCTATCCAATTATGACTTCACAATCAAATACCGGGCAGGCAGAACCAATGCCAACGCAGATGCCCTATCAAGAATGCCCCACCTACCTGAAGGAGAAGACGACTCGGAAGAGCTGGAGGAAATAGAGCTCCCTGCGTTCCACCAGTATGGGGCCACTCAGCATTCTCACCGGGTAAGAGACAAGGACTTAACCACCATCATGTTCAACCCCTTACCCCACCACGGCTGGGCTGAAACGCAAGATAGCGACCCTGCAATACGCCTAGTGAAAGACATGTTAACCCAGGAAGACGCTAGCCCTGGCCCGGACGCTTCAGAGGAAGCCAAGCAGATATGGAAGGAGAAAAGCAGGCTATTCCTCTACGAGGGTAAGCTGTGCAGAAGGCTTGTCAACCACCGGACACACGAGCTGACCTGGCAGATAGTGGTCCCAAGGCGAGATGCAGCAATGGTCCTGGAGGCCTACCATGACAGAGCAGGACACTTCGGGTGGAAGAAACTGGAGTTCCTACTGAGAGAGCGGTTCTACTGGGTCGGCATGAGAAGGGCCATCGAGAAGTCGAGCAGGAACTGCGGCCCATGTCACCTCAGAAGGAAGGACCATACCAGCCAGCAGACACCCTTGAGGCCCATCGTCACCAGGCAGCCTCTTGAGCTGGTAGCTCTGGACCATGTGAAATTGGCTCCAAACCGGTCGGGCTAGGTCTATGCCCTGACAATTGTGGACCATTACTCCTGGTTTCTGGTAGTGGTTCCTGTTAAAGACCTGACAGCCCAAACTGCGGCCAGAGCCTTTCAGCAACACTTCTGCTGTCCACATGGGTATCCGGAACAGGTCTTGACAGATCAAGGTCCAGCGTTTGAGGCTGAAGTATTCCAGGAGTTCTGCAACCTCTACGGCTGTAGGAAGATTCGGACAACGCCTTACCACCCGCAAACCAACGGGCTGTGTGAGAAAATGAAAAATATCGTCATCGATCTCCTCAAGACGTTACCCCTGGAAGAACTCAGCCTGTGGCCGGAGAAGCTGCCAGACCTGATTGACTTGTACAACCATATCCCTGTGAATGCTACAAATTGCACCCCGGCTTACCTGATGCGAGCAACCCCAGGTAAGCTGCCGATCGACCTGGAAATGGGAGTCCTGACACCTGAGGACACCTCCCCAGATGCGGACTGGGATACGGAACGGCGGCTACAGTACAAGAAGGTACAGGAGAGTGTGGAGAGGAGTCTGGCTCAAGCGATAGAAAAGCAAGAGAGGCTCTTCAACCAACACGCCCCTGCTGGTCCCCTGGAACCTGATGAGCAGGTCCTGAAGCGTAAGAGAAGGTTACACAAGCTGGATGACCAGTGGGAGAGAGACCTGTACACAGTACTGCAGTCCGACCACGACAACCCGAAGGTATGTGTGATTACCAAGGATGGAGGAGAAACCACTAGCACCGTCTCCAGAGACCACCTAAAACGGTGCCCCGAGCAACTACAGAGTCCAAGTGAAGATCAAGATGACCTTGAACCCGCAGAGGACAAGGAAGAGATGATCAGCACAGTTCTCGGAGAGTTCCCCCGGACATGGACTCAGATAAATGGTGCAATAGTGGTACCCGTCCTACACTTCCTTCAGCCTACCCAGCAGGAGCCTACAGGAGGACAGGAAGAACAAGAAGAGCAAGCGGCCCCAGAGGCGGAAGAACCCACGCCAGCAGCCCAGGAGAGTCAACCCTCTGCTGACAGTGAGCCTGCCATGCCTGCGGTAAGCCAAAGGACCCGCAGACAGCTGCCTGCCCTGCCTGTACACCTAGCTAGTAGCAGTACCCTCAATGATAGTGGGGAAAGCCAGGTTGGTCCACCACCAGACAGTGGGTTAAGGAGGTCAACCAGGAGCACTAGGGGACAAACACCAGCTCGCTGGAGGATATAGGTACAGGATCTAAATGTACCATGTATATATTTAATATGCTTGTTACCTGTAACTAATAGTGTTTTCTCCAGTTTTTCTAGATATATGGACTGACAGGTTATGAACTTTGGATAACCGGAACTATGTAGTGAATAGTTGCACTTTGTGCCTTTTGCGAAGATGGCCACGGAAGAAAAACCTGTCTGGCGTGGTCCCGAGTGGTCCAAAGTAGTTTGCTTCGCCTTGCAGCCACGCCCAGGGCCTACGTTTGGGGTTTGCTTTCGACAGGTCCCCGCACCGGTTGAGACTTCGCCTTATTGGGTGAAATGGACACCCGGTCACAGGCCATAATGTGACCTAAAGAACTCAATATTTGGTGTTGTTTGTTGTTTTCTTCTCTGTTATGTTTATGTTATAATTTATACCCTGTATCGTGTTTCTTGTTTAGTCCCGGAGTACTAAGCTTTCCTAGGGGGGAATGTGTCACCCCAGGCCTGGATGCCACAAACTTGTAAGGCTGTGTCTGAGAGCAGGAGGGAGGTTCTCTGGTCATGAACCATTTGCATGCAGCACCTCCTGTCCCAGGCCAGTAGGGGGAGCAGGCTGCTCCTATAAAAACTGGTACTGAGGGCAGGGTTATAGAGACCAGGACCCACTTCTGAAGCATCCAGAAGGGTTCCCAGAAGAGAGGGACAGGTCAGCCACAGCTGAGAAGTCCAGGAGGCAAAGGAGAAACAGAAAGCCAGGGACAGAGGCGACGAGAGCCGGTCCTGGCAGAGAGAGACTACACAACCGGACACTGGGGTCCGAGGCTGTCAGGGTTGCAGGTCCTGCAGCAGATAACCAACCCGGGATGTTCGGCGAGCACCGAGCATTTCCGGGTTACTCGGGCGGGAGCTCGGGTCTCCGCCCTGCATGTTTGGCGCTTTTACAGAGCCAATGAACATGCAGGGATTGCCAGCCAGTCACTGTAATGCCGCAGCCATATTGGTTGTGAGCATTACATTGATTGGCTGGCCGCACAGCGTCACCTCGAGTATTTAAAACCGGGCACCGCCATCTTGGACACAGTCGCTCCGGATCAGACAGTGTAGGGACCGCGCTGCTGATTTAGGGAGAGATATATACTGCGAAATAGTTAGTGTAGGGTCTGTAAAGGCTGCCAGAACAAGCAAACAGTCCTCCTCAGGACTAATAACCATCCCAGATATCAAGCAGGCAGGCTGTATGGAAGACGCAGTGGTTATACCAGCAAACGCTGCATTACAGTCCTGTGTGCTCCTGTTGCTGAAATTGCTGGACTTTGCTCCAGGTCTTGGGGGCCAGGAAAAATCCTTTTTTTTTCATCTAAATCCTCTTTTTTTTTCCTCCTTCACACTGTACAAATACCCGTCTTATTAACCTTTTGGTGTCCGCCCCACCCCAAAAGAAAAAAAAAAGTGTGGTCTGTGACAGTTCAGACACAAATATATCTGTTGAAAATAGTCTGGTGTAGGCCAGAGAAACAGAAGTGTGGTTTTGCAGTTCCACGGTTCAAACCTCTGTATTATCCACTTTTGGGCCATTTGTATTTAAAAAAACAGTTTGAGTGTGTCGCTCACTGTTCAGCCGCAAATATATATATTTAAAAAAGTCTGGTATACACCAGTAAATTATAACTGTGGTTTTGCTGTTCCACAGTAAAAAAATCTCTATTATCCTGCTTTTGGCATTTTTTGCCGTAAAAAAAACTGTAATAGTGTCTCCTTGATTGTTCAGACACAAATATATCTGTTGAAAATAGTCTGGTGTAGGCCAGAGAAACAGAAGTGTGGTTTTGCAGTTCCACGGTTCAAACCTCTGTATTATCCACTTTTGGGCCATTTGTATCTAAAAAAAAATCAGTTTGAGTGTGTCGCTCACTGTTCAGCCACAAATATATATATTTAAAAATGTCTGGTATACACCAGTAAACTATAACTGTGGTTTTGCTGTTCCACGTAAAAAATCTCTATTATCCTGCTTTTGGCATTTTTTGCCGTAAAAAAAAACTGTAATAGTGTCTCCCTGATTGTTCAGACACAAATATATCTGTTGAAAATAGTCTGGTGTAGGCCCGAGAAATAGAACTGTGGTTTTGCAGTTCCACGAGTCAAATCTCTGTATTATCCTGATTTTGGCACTTTTTGCCATAAAGAAAAAAAGTAATAGTGTCTCCTGATTGTTCAGACACCAATATATCAGTTTAAAAGAGTCTGGTATACAACAGTAAATTATAACTGTGGTTTTGCCGTCCCATAGTAAAAAATCTCTATTAACCAGCTTTTGGTATTTTTTCCGTAAAGATAAACAGTAATAGTTTCTCCCTGATTTTTCAGATTGTTTAAAAGAGTCGGGTGTAGGCCATAGAAATAGAACTGTGGTTTTCCTCTTCCCCGGTTCTAATCTACTTTTTATTACCCTTTTTCCATTGATAGTGCGAGTGTAAGCTATTTTACTTCCTTTACAATGGGCAAGGCGCGTGGCAAGGGACGTGGAAATGGACGTTCTGGTGATGGTGCGTGTAGAGGACGGGGCCGTGGCCAAGGTGAAAATGTGCCACAACCAACAGCCACATCTTCTCGCTCCCACTTCTTGACCGAATTACTAGGGAAGCACAGACCAGCACCAGTATTGCAAACTGATCAGTATGAACAGGTTATTAATTGGATAGCAGATAATACTTCCAGTTACCTGGCCACCACCACCTCCGGTCTGTCTTCCACACGGTCAAATCTTAGTAGCCGTGAGTCTCGACCGCATACTCCTCCTCACCCTAATACTCCTTCCTCCCACCATGCCGAGTGTTGTCAGACAGCAACTGATCCCACACTTGGACACTCTGAAGAGCTGTTCACTGGTCCATTTCCAGATTTGTGCCCCTCTCCTGCTCCGCTTGAAGTGGTGGAAGGGGAGATCCCATGTAGCGATGCCCAAATATTTTAACAGCCACGGCCACAGGAAGTCGACGCTGGCAATTTGTCACAAGAGGTGGACGATGACGAGACACAATTACCAGGAAGTGAGGAGGAGGATCGTGGTGCGCTAGTGGAAGAGGAGGAGGTGGTGGATGATCTAGTAACTGACTCAACGTGGCAGGAGGACATGCAGAGCGAGGCCAGCAGCACACAGGGTGAAGGAGGCAGAGTACCCCAACAGGCAGGAAGAAGCAGTGTGGTGGCCGCACACAGAAGGCAGGCAACAGTTCCCCGTAACACCAACATGAGGGACGTTGCCAGTTCAACCTGTAGGTCTTCCAGAGTCTGGAATTTTTTTAAAGACTCTGCTGATAACCCCATAAAGGCCATTTGTACCACCTGCTATGCCAGCATCAGCAGGGGTGACAAAACTACCAGCCTGACCACCACCAGCATGTTCAGGCACATGGCAGCAAAGCACCCGACTTTGTGGGGCGAACCCCAGGGTCCACGACCAGTGTCAGCGGGTGTAACCACTGCTTTTTCCGCTGTTGTGCGTGCAATAGAACCCCCTGTTGTGTGTGCAAGGCAATCCCCTGTCCATACTGCATGCAAAGATCCCCCCACCTCTCTGTCTTCACTTGTTATGGCAGTTTCTCAAGAAACAGCATCAACGTCCACGTCCACCTCCCACCGCTGAGTTCAATTGTCCATATCCCAGACCTTTGAACGAAAGCGGAAATTCGCAGCTAACGCCCAACAGGCCACAGTCCTAAATGCGCACATTTCATGACTGCTAGCGTTGGAAATGCTGCCTTTTAGGCTGGTGGAGACAGAATCCTTCCGCAACCTTATGGCGGTGGCCGTTCCTCGGTACTCGGTCCCCAGCCGACACTATTTTGCCCTGTGTGCCATCCCCGCACTACTCAAGCACGTGTCCCAAAACATCTGCAGTTCCCTCAACAACGCAGTTACTGGGAGAGTCCACCTGACAACGGACATGTGGACAAGTGCTTGTGGCCAGGGACGGTACATCTCCCTGACGGCACACTGGGTAAACATAGTGGAAGCAGGGACCCAGTCGGACCTTGGGACGGAACACATCCTCCCCACACCGAGGATTGCGGGCCCTATGTCAGTCAGAGTTGCCCCCCACAGTGTACAGCTCCTGCGAATCATCCTCCTCCTCCTCATGTTCAGCCTCCATCTCAGATATCACCACATCAGTTACAAGCTGGAAGCACTGCTGTACTGCCTCCGCCAAGCGGCAACTGGCTGTGCTGAAACTCATAAGCTTAGGTGAGAAACCTCACACTGCTTGTGAGTTGTGGACAGCTGTGAAAGAGCAGGCAGATCTGTGGCTGAGACCACTGAACCTACATCCAGGCATGGTCATGTGTGACAATGGCCGTAACCTGGTGGCGGCTCTGAGGCGAGGCGAGATCACACACGTACCATGCCTGGCTCATGTGCTTAACCTCGTGGTTCAGTGGTTTCTTAAATCATACCCCGAGTTGCCAGATCTGCTCGTCAAAGTACGCCGCCTGTCAGCTCATTTTCGCAAGTTGGCTACAGTTTCTGCCGCCCTTGCTGTGTTGCAACAGCGTTTCCAGCTTCCATCACACCGACTGGTGTGTGATGTCCCCACAAATTGGAACTCTACCCTCCACATGTTGCAAAGGATTTGTGAGCAGAGGAAAGCAGTTGTGGAGTACCAGCTGCAACAAGGCCGTCGATATTCAGGTCAGACTCCACACATAAGACCTCAGGAGTGGACCTGGATGTCTAACATCTGTACCATCTTGACAAACTTTGAGGAGTGCACCCAGATGGTGAGTGGCGATGATGCCATCATTAGTGTCAGCATCCCACTTGTTTGTCTTTTGCAACGCTCTCTGCAGAGAATTAAATAGGAGGCATTGCAGCCAGAATATGATGAGATGAATCAAGAAGCCGTAGCGGTCGATTACACACAGCCCAGCCTCATCTCATCCCAACGTGCATTGGGGGACAATGAGGGAGAGGAGGAGGAGGAGGAAGAACAGGAGCTTGTATCATAGACGGTAGTACCTGTACAACTGTCATACCGTTGGTTCAGCATGGGTGACCTGAGGACAGGGGGGAGGAGGAGGAGGAGGAGAGCATGGTCAGTCGTCATCTTGGTGAGGACACGGAAGTCTTGCCCGTTACCAGTCTGGCACGCATGGCTGCCTTTATGTTATGCTGCCTTAACCGTGAACCTCGCGTTGTCAAAATGTTGGGTCACTGTCATTACTGGTTGGTGACACTTTTAGACCCCCGCTACAAGGAGAACTTTCACTCTCTTATTCCTGAGGTGGAGAGGTCTACAAAAATGGGGCAGTAACAGAAGGCCCTTGCTGCAGAACTGTTAAAAAAATTCCCATCTGAACACGCTAGCGGCAGAGGTCACAGTTCGTTGCCCAACCAAGGTGTACATGCAAGAGAGATGCAACTCCAATCCAGCAGAGGCAGGGGAACACTGTCAACGTTCTGGGACAGTTTTCTCAGACCCTCCCTTCGGACAGACCCTGACGCACGGGGTACTCTCACAAGGAGTGGAAAGTTTCAAAAGATGATGAGGGAGTACCATGCCGACCGTACCAGGGTCCTCCGTGATTCCTCTGTGCCTTTTAATTATTGGGTATCCAAGCTGGACACTTGGAATGAACTTGCTCTGTAAGACTTGGAGGTCCTGGCCTGCCCTGCCACTAGCGTGTTATCGGAACGTGTTTTAAGTGCCGCTGGGGGAATTATAACTGATAAGCGCACTTGCCTGTCAACTTGCAATGCTGACAAGCTGACCCTTATCAAAATGAACAAGGGCTGGATTGGGCCAGACTTCTCATCACTACCAAATGACAGCAGAGTAACATAAAGTCAAATCCACTGTATTATTTCGGGAGGTGTATACACCTGCACAGCTTCACACCCACACATGGGTATACGCTTCCTCATTTTGGCTGTTTTATGTTCTTCTCCTTATCCTCAGCCTCCACCACCACTATACCACCAGGGTGACCGTGGTCCGTGTTGCCATTATTGAAAGTTCCTCCGTCCTAATTTTTGGCAGCTTTTGCTCGGATGGTATAGGCAAAGACTATGGGAGACCCATCCCCAGTAATGGGAATAATGTTTGTAATATGCTGTACTGCATGGCTCTTGTAAGGGGCATTGCAAGTTCCTCCATCCTAATATTTGGCAGCTTTTGCTTGGAAGGCATAGGCAAAGACTATGGGAGACCCAGTCCCCAATAATGGGAATAATGTTTGTAATATGCTGTACTGCATGGCTCTTGTAAGGGGCATTGCAAGTTTCTCCATCCTAATTTTTGGCAGCTTTTGCTTGGAAGGCATAGGCAAAGACTATGGGAGACCCACTTCCCAATAATGGGATAAATGTTTGTAATATGCTGTACTGCATGGCTCTTGTAAGGGGCATTGCAAATTCCTCCGTCCTAATTTTTGGCAGCTTTTGCTTGGAAGGCATAGTCAAAGACTATGAGAGACCCACTCCCCGATAATGGGAATAATGTTTGTAATATGCTGAACTGCATGGCTCTTGTAAGGGGCATTGCAAGTTCCTCTGTCCTAATTTTTGGCAGCTTTTGCTTGGAAGGCATAGGCAAGGACTATGGGAGACCCACTCCCCAATAATGGGAATAATGTTTGTAACATGCTGTACGGTATGGTTCTTGTAAGCTACTGTGACCTTCAACACTTTTCCAAGGGGCATTAAAACCGTCATGTTAAGCTACTGTGACCTCCACGTTTCTTCCGAGGGGCATTAAAACCGTCTTGTTAAGCTACTGCGACCTCCACCACTTTTCCAAGGGGCATTAAAACCATCTTGTTAAGCTACTGTGACCACCACCACTTTTCCAAGGGGCATTAAAACCGCCTTGTTAAGCTACAGGGACCTCTGTGTCTCTTCCGAGGGGCATTAAAACCGTCTTGTTAAGCTACTGGGACCTCCACATCTCTTCCGAGGGGCATTAAAACCGCCTTGTTGAGCTACTGTGACCTCCACCACTTTTCCAAGCGGTATTAAAACCGTCTTGTTAAACTGCTGGGACCTCCACCACTTTTCCAAGGGGAATTAAAACCGTCTTGTTAAGCTACTGTGACCTCCACCACTTTTCCAAGGGGCATTAAAACCGTCTTGTTAAGCTACAGGAACCTCCACGTCTCTTCCGAGGGGCATTAAAACCGTCCTGTTAAGCTACTGTGACCTCCACCACTTTTCCAAGGGGCATTAAAACCGTCTTGTTAAGCTACTGGGACCTCCATGTCTCTTCCGAGGGGCATGAAAACCGTCTTGTTAAGCTACTGTGACCTCCACGTCTCTTCCGAGGGGCATTAAAACCGTCTAGCTAAGCTACTGTGACCTCCACCACTTTTACAAGCGGCATTAGAACCGTCTTCTTAAGCTACTGGGACCTCCACCACTTTTCCAAGGGGAATTAAAACCGTCTTGTTAAGCTACTTTGACCTCCACCAATTTTACAAGGGGCATTAAAACGGTCTTGTTAAGCTACTGGATCCTCCACGTCTCTTCCGAGGGGTATTAAAACCGTCTTGTTAAGCTACTGTGACTTCCACCACTTTTCTAAGGGGCATTAAAACAGTCTTGTTAAGCTACTGGGACCTCCATATCTCTTCCGAGGGGAGTTAAAACCGTCTTGTTAAGCTACTGGGACCTCCACGTCTCTTCCGAGGGGCATTAAAACCATCTTGTTAAGCTACTGTGACCTCCAACACTTCTCCAAGGGGCATTAAAACCGTCTTGTTAAGCTACTGGGACCTCCACGACCCTACCGAGGGGCATTAAAACCGTCTTGCTTAGCTACTGGGACCTCCACGTCTCTTCTGAGGGGCATTAAAACCGTCTTGTTAAGCTACTGTGAACTCCACCACTTTTCCAAGCGGCATTAAAACCGTCTTGTTAACCTACTGTGACCTCCACCACTTTTCCAAGGGGCATTAAAACCGTCTTGTTAAGCTACTGTGACCTCCACCACTTTTCCAAGGGGCATTAAAACCGTCTTGTTAAGCTACTGGGACCTCCAAGTCTCTTCCGAGGGGCATTAAAACCGTCTTGTTAAGCTACTGGGACCTCCACGTCTCTTCCGAGGGGCATTAAAACCGTCTTGTTAAGCTACTGTGACCTCCACCACTTTTCCAATGGGCATTAAAATAGTCTTGTTAAGCTACTGGGACCTCCACGTCGCTTCCGAAGGATATTAAAACCGTCTTGTTAAGCTACTGTGACCTCCACCACTTTTCCAGGGGGCATTAAACCGTCTTGTTAAGCTACTGGGACCTCCACCACTTTTCCAAGGGGCATTAAAACCATCTTGTTAAGCTACTGTGACCTCCAACACTTTTCCAAGGGGCATTAAAATCGTCTTGTTAAGCTACTGTGACTTCCACCACTTTTCTAAGGGGCATTAAAAAGTCTTGTTAAGCTATTGGGACCTACATGTCTCTTCCGAGGAGCGTTAAAACCGTCTTGTTAAGCTACTGGGACCTCCACGTCTCTTCCGAGGGGCATTAAAACCATCTTGTTAAGCTACTGTGACCTCCAACACTTCTCCAAGGGGCATTAAAACCGTCTTGTTAAACTGCTGGGACCTCCACCACTTTTCCAAGGGGAATTAAAACCATCTTGTTAAGCTACTGGGACCTCCACGTCTCTTCCGAGGGGCATTAAAACCGTCTTGCTAAGCTACTGTGACCTCCACCACTTTTCCAGGGGGCATTAACACCGTCTTGTTAAGCTACTGGGACCTCCACCACTTTTCCAAGGGACATTAAAACCATCTTGTTAAGCTACTGTGACCTCCAACACTTTTCCAGGGGGCATTAACACCGTCTTGTTAAGCTACTGTAACTTCCACCACTTTTCTAAAGGGCATTAAAACAGTCTTGTTAAGCTACTGAGACCTCCATGTCTCTTCCGAGGGGCGCAAAAACCGTCTTGTTAAGCTACTGGGACCTCCACGTCTCTTCCGAGGGGCATTAAAACCATCTTGTTAAGCTACTGTGACCTCCAACACTTCTCCAAGCGGCATTAAAACCGTCTTGTTAAATTGCTGGGACCTCCACCACTTTTCCAAGGGGAATTAAAACCGTCTTGTTAAGCTACTGTGACCTCCACCACTTTTCCAAGGGGCATTAAAACCGTCTTGTTAAGCTACTGGAACCTCCACGTCTCTTCCGAGGGGCATTAAAACCGTCCTGTTAAGCTACTGTGACCTCCATCACTTTTCCAAGGGGCATTAAAACCGTCTTGTTAAGCTACTGGGACCTCCATGTCTCTTCCGAGTGGCATGAAAACCGTCTTGTTAAGCTACTGTGACCTCCACGTCTCTTCCGAGGGGCATTAAAACCGTCTAGCTAAGCTACTGTGACCTCCACCACTTTTACAAGCGGCATTAGAACCGTCTTGTTAAGCTACTGGGACCTCCACCACTTTTCCAAGGGGAATTATAACCGTCTTGTAAAGCTACTTTGACCTCCACCAATTTTACAAGGGGCATTAAAACGGTCTTGTTAAGCTACTGGAACCTCCACGTCTCTTCCGAGGGGTATTAAAACCGTCTTGTTAAGCTACTGTGACTTCCACCACTTTTCTAAGGGGCATCAAAACAGTCTTGTTAAGCTACTGTGACCTCCAACACTTCTCCAAGGGGCATTAAAACCGTCTTGTTAAGCTACTGGGACCTCCACGACTCTACCGAGGGGCATTAAAACCATCTTGTTAAGCTACTGGGACCTCCATGTCTCTTCCGAGGGGCATGAAAACCGTTTTGTTAAGCTACTGTGAACTCCACCACTTTTCCAAGCGGCATTAAAACCGTCTTCTTAAATTACTGTGACTTCCACCACTTTTCCAAGGGGAATTAAAACCGTCTTGTTAAGCTACTGTGACCTCCACCACTTTTCCAAGGGGCATTAAAACCGTCTTGTTAGGCTACTGGGACCTCCATGTCTCTTCCGAGGGGCATTAAAACGGTCTTGTTAAGCTACTGGAACCTCCACGTCTCTTTCGAGGGGTATTAAAACCGTCTTGTTAAGCTACTGTGACTTCCACCACTTTTCTAAGGGGCATTAAAACAGTCTTGTTAAGCTACTGGGACCTCCACGTCTCTTCCGAGGGGCATTAAAACCATCTTGTTAAGCTACTGTGACCTCCACCACTTTTACAAGCGGCATTAGAACCGTCTTGTTAAGCTAGTGGGACCTCCACCACTTTTCCAAGGGGAACTAAAACCGTCTTGTTAAGCTACTTTGACCTCCACCAATTTTACAAGGGGCATTAAAACGGTCTTGTTAAGCTACGGGAACCTCCACGCCTCTTCCGAGGGGTATTAAAACCATCTTGTTAAGCTACTGTGACTTCCACCACTTTTCTAAGGGGCATTAAAACAGTCTTGTTAAGCTACTGTGACCTCCAACACTTCTCCAAGGGGCATTAAAACCGTCTTGTTAATCTACTGGGACCTCCTCGACTCTACCGAGGGGCATTAAAACCGTCTTGTTAAGCTACTGGGACCTCCATGTCTCTTCCGAGGGGCATTAAAACCGTCTTGTTAACCTACTGTGACCTCCACCACTTTTCCAATGGGAATTAAAACCGTCTTGTTAAGCTACTGTGACCTCCACCACTTTTCCAAGGGGCATTAAAACCGTCTTGTTAAGCTACTGGGACCTCCATGTCTCTTCCGAGGGGCATTAAAACGGTCTTGTTAAGCTACTGGAACCTCCACGTCTCTTCCGAGGGGTATTAAAACCGTCTTGTTAAGCTACTGTGACTTCCACCACTTTTCTAAGGGGCATTAAAACAGTCTTGTTAAGCTACTGGGACCTCCATGTCTCTTCCGAGGGGCGTTAAAACCATCTTGTTAAGCTACTGTGACCTCCACGTCTCTTCCGAGGGGCATTAAAACCATCTTGTTAAGCTACTGTGACCTCCAACACTTCTCCAAGGGGCATTAAAACCATCTTGTTAAGCTACTGGGACCACCACGATTCTACCGAGGGGCATTAAAACCATCTTGCTTAGCTACTGGGACCTCCACGTCTCTTCTGAGGGGCATTAAAACTGTCTTCTTAAGCTACTGTGAACTCCACCACTTTTCCAAGCGGCATTAAAACCGTCTTGTTAACCTACTGTGACCTCCACCACTTTTCCAAGGGGAATTAAAACCGTCTTGTTAAGCTACTGTGACCTCCACCACTTTTCCAAGGGGCATTAAAACCGTCTTGTTAGGCTACTGGGACCTCCACGTCTCTTCCGAGGGGCATTAAAACCATCTTGTTAAGCTACTGTGACCTCCACCACTTTTACAAGCGGCATTAGAACCGTCTTGTTAAGCTACTGGGACCTCCACCACTTTTCCAAGGGGAATTAAAACCGTCTTGTTAAGCTACTTTGACCTCCACCAATTTTACAAGGGGCATTAAAACGGTCTTGTTAAGCTACGGGAACCTCCACGCCTCTTCCGAGGGGTATTAAAACCATCTTGTTAAGCTACTGTGACTTCCACCACTTTTCTAAGGGGCATTAAAACAGTCTTCTTAAGCTACTGTGACCTCCAACACTTCTCCAAAGGGCATTAAAACCGTCTTGTTAAGCTACTGGGACCTCCTCGACTCTACCGAGGGGCATTAAAACCGTCTTGTTAAGCTACTGGGTCCTCCATGTCTCTTCCGAGGGGCATTAAAACCGTCTTGTTAACCTACTGTGACCTCCACCACTTTTTCAATGGGAATTAAAACCGTCTTGTTAAGCTACTGTGACCTCCACCACTTTTCCAAGGGGCATTAAAACCGTCTTGTTAAGCTACTGGGACCTCCATGTCTCTTCCGAGGGGCATTAAAACGGTCTTGTTAAGCTACTGGAACCTCCACGTCTCTTCCGAGGGGTATTAAAACCGTCTTGTTAAGCTACTGTGACTTCCACCACTTTTCTAAGGGGCATTAAAACAGTCTTGTTAAGCTACTGGGACCTCCATGTCTCTTCCGAGGGGCGTTAAAACCATCTTGTTAAGCTACTGTGACCTCCACGTCTCTTCCGAGGGGCATTAAAACCATCTTGTTAAGCTACTGTGACCTCCAACACTTCTCCAAGGGGCATTAAAACCATCTTGTTAAGCTACTGGGACCTCCACGATTCTACCGAGGGGCATTAAAACCATCTTGCTTAGCTACTGGGACCTCCACGTCTCTTCTGAGGGGCATTAAAACTGTTTTCTTAAGCTACTGTGAACTCCACCACTTTTCCAAGCGGCATTAAAACCGTCTTGTTAACCTACTGTGACCTCCACCACTTTTCCAAGGGGAATTAAAACCGTCTTGTTAAGCTACTGTGACCTCCACCACTTTTCCAAGGGGCATTAAAACCGTCTTGTTAGGCTACTGGGACCTCCACGTCTCTTCCGAGGGGCATTAAAACCATCTTGTTAAGCTACTGTGACCTCCACCACTTTTACAAGCGGCATTAGAACCGTCTTGTTAAGCTACTGGGACCTCCACCACTTTTCCAAGGGGAATTAAAACCGTCTTGTTAAGCTACTTTGACCTCCACCAATTTTACAAGGGGCATTAAAACGGTCTTGTTAAGCTACGGGAACCTCCACGCCTCTTCCGAGGGGTATTAAAACCATCTTGTTAAGCTACTGTGACTTCCACCACTTTTCTAAGGGGCATTAAAACAGTCTTCTTAAGCTACTGTGACCTCCAACACTTCTCCAAGGGGCATTAAAACCGTCTTGTTAAGCTACTGGGACCTCCTCGACTCTACCGAGGGGCATTAAAACCGTCTTGTTAAGCTACTGGGACCTCCATGTCTCTTCCGAGGGGCATTAAAACCGTCTTGTTAACCTACTGTGACCTCCACCACTTTTCCAATGGGAATTAAAACCGTCTTGTTAAGCTACTGTGACCTCCACCACTTTTCCAAGGGGCATTAAAACTGTCTTGTTAAGCTACTGGGACCTCCATGTCTCTTCCGAGGGGCATTAAAACGGTCTTGTTAAGCTACTGGAACCTCCACGTCTCTTCCGAGGGGTATTAAAACCGTCTTGTTAAGCTACTGTGACTTCCACCACTTTTCTAAGGGGCATTAAAACAGTCTTGTTAAGCTACTGGGACCTCCATGTCTCTTCCGAGGGGCGTTAAAACCATCTTGTTAAGCTACTGGGACCTCCACGTCTCTTCCGAGGGGCATTAAAACCATCTTGTTAAGCTACTGTGACCTCCACGTCTCTTCCGAGGGGCATTAAAACCATCTTGTTAAGCTACTGGGACCTCCACGTCTCTTCCGAGGGGCGTTAAAACCATCTTGTTAAGCTACTGGGACCTCCACGTCTCTTCCGAGGGGCATTAAAACCATCTTGTTAAGCTACTGGGACCTCCACGATTCTACCGAGGGGCATTAAAACCATCTTGCTTAGCTACTGGGACCTCCACGTCTCTTCTGAGGGGCATTAAAACTGTCTTCTTAAGCTACTGTGAACTCCACCACTTTTCCAAGCGGCATTAAAACCGTCTTGTTAACCTACTGTGACCTCCACCACTTTTTCAAGGGGAATTAAAACCGTCTTGTTAAGCTACTGTGACCTCCACCACTTTTCCAAGGGGCATTAAAACCGTCTTGTTAGGCTACTGGGACCTCCATGTCTCTTCCGAGGGGCATTAAGACCGTCTGGTTAAGCTACTGGGACCTCCAAGTCTCTTCCGAGGGGCATTAAAACCGTCTTGCTAAGCTACTGGAACCTCCACCACTTTTTCAAGGGGCATTAAAACCGTCTTGTTAAGCTACTGGGACCTCCATGTCTCTTCCGAGGGGCATTAAAACCGTCTTGTTAAGCTACTGGGACCTCCACGTCTATTCCGAGGGGCATTAAAACCGTCTTGTTAACCTACTGTGACCTCCACCACTTTTCCAATGGGCATTAAAACAGTCTTTTTAAGCTACTGGGACCTCCACGTTTCTTCCGAAGGATATTAAAACCGTCTTGTTAAGCTACTGTGACCTCCACCACTTTTCCAAGGGGCATTAAAACCGTCTTGTTAAGCTACTGGGATCTCCACGTCTATTCCGAGGGGCATTAACCCCTTAATAACATCTGACGTACTAATACGCGTCTGTGCCCTGGGACTTAAGAGCCAGACCCGTATTAGTACGTCATCGCGATCGCGCGCGCACACAGGCTGTGCGGGCGCGATCGCCGCCGGGTGTCAGCTGATTGTCACAGCTGACACCCGGTACTATGTGCAGGGAGCGGTCACGCACCGCTCCCAGCACATTAACCCCTGCGATGCTGCGATCGAAGTCGATCGAAGTCGATCGCGGCATTGCGGGGGCAAGGGGAGGTGATCGGCGATACTCACCTCCTCTTCCGGCTTCCAGCGCAGTCTGCAAAGGCTTCCCGGGTGTTGCCATGACGACCCGATGTCGTCATGACAACATCCGGGTCACCAGAGAGCAGGAAGATTGCTTGGACATGCGCAGTGCATCTCCAAGCAATCTTCACACTGTGCACTTCTGACAGCCTTCATGGCATAGGGATGGTGCTCCATTCCTGTGCCATGCAGGCGATCAGAAAAAAAAAGTGAAAGTCCCAGAGTGGGACAAAGTAATAAAGTGGATAAACTGTGTGAAAGTGGAAAAAAAAAAAAAAAATGTGCAAAAATATTATAAAAAAATAAAAAAAATAATACACCAAAAATAAAAATATAATGTACCCATCAATAAATATTATTATAAAAAAAATAAAAAAAAAACAATAAAAGTACACATATTTGGTATCGCCGCGTCCGGAACAACCTGACCTATAAAACTCTCCCACTAGTTAACCCCTTCAGTGAACACGGTAAAAAAAAAAAAAAAAAAAACAAGCAAAAAACAATGCTTTATCACCATACCGCCAAACAAAAAGTGGAATAACACGCGATCAAAAAGACGCATATAAATAAAAATGATACCGCTGAAAACGTCATCTCGTCCCGCAAAAAACAAGCCGCCATATAGGTCCATCAGCCGAAAAATAAAAAAGTTATAGCTCTCAGAATAAAGCGATACTAAAAAATATTTTTTTCTATAAAATAGCTTTTATTGTGTATAAGCGCCAAAACATAGAAAAATGATACAAATGTGGTACCGCTGTAAACATACTGACCCGAAGAGTAAAGCTGCCTCATCAATTTTACCACACGCGGAACAGAATAAAAAAAAAAAAAAAAAAAAAAACAATTCCTGAATTGTTGGTTTTTTCTTTATTCTGCCTCCCAAAAATCGGAATAGAAAGCGATCAAAAAATTTCACGTGCCTGAAAATGGCACCAATAACAACGTCAAGTCATCCCGCAAAAAACGAGCCGTCACATGACTGTCTGCCAAAATCTGGAAAAATTATAGCTCTCAAAATATGGCGATGCAAAAACTAGATTTTACAAAAAATGCGTCTTTTAGTGTGTGACAGCTGTCAGTCATAAAAAACCCCATATGATTCTGGCATTGCTGTAATCACACCGACCCGAAGAATAAAGTCGTCTAATCACTTATACCGCACAAGGAACGGCGTCAAAAATAAACTCTTGGGTTAGGATTGGGCTAGGGTTAGGGCTGGGTTTGGGGCTAGGGTTGTGCTAGGGCTAGGGTTGTGCTGGGGCTAGGGTTGTGCTGGGGCTAGGGTTGTGCTAGGGTTAGGGCTGGGGTTGGGATTTTTTTCAAAAGTAAGAAAAAAAGATGACGATATGGCGACTAGTGTTGAGAGCAAGTGCTCGCTACTTGAGTTTGCATCGGGTGCTCTGGTATGCATTGAGTATCGTGCGTATTTGAGTGACATGCTCGAGTCTCTGCCCCATATGCTTCGCGGCCAAAAAACTTTACGGGGATTGCCTGCCATGCACGAGCGATCCCCGCATGTTTTTTTTTGGGTGTCTGATAACCGTGAAACATGCGGAGCAGGGACTCGAGCATGTCACTCGAGCACACGCTGTACATGGTGCATACCTGAGTACCCGATGCAAACTCAAGTAGCGAGCACTTGCGCTCAAGAATAATGACATCTTATTCAATATGATGACCTAAAGTAAACAAATAATGTGCCGTACCTCTGGGTTCAAAATGTTCACTATACACCTTAATAAAATCCTTGAGGGGTATAGTTTCCAAAATGGGGACACTTGTGGGGGAGCTCCACTGTTTAGGCACATCACGGGCTCTCCAAACGCGACATGGTGTCCGCTAACAAATTGAATGGAAAATCGGCTCAAATTGTTAGCGGACGCCATGTTGCGTTTGGAGAGCCCCTGTGTGCCCAAACATTGGAGCTCCCCCACAAGTGACCCCATTTTGGAAACTAGACCCCCCAAGGCACCTATCTAGATGCATAGTGAGCACTTAGAACCCCCAGGTGCTTCACAAATTGATTCGTAAAAATGAAAAAGTGAAAATAAAACACTTTTTCATTTTTATGAATCAATTTGTGAAGCACCTGGGGTTCCAAGTGCTCACTATGAATCTAGATAGGTGCCTTGGGGGGTCTAGTTTCCAAAATGGGGTCACTTGTGGGGGAGCTCCAATGTTTGGGCACACAGGGACTCTCTAAATGCAACATGGTATCCGCTAACAAATTGAATGGAAAATCGGCTCAAATTGTTAGCGGACACCACATTGCGTTTGGAGAGCCCCTCTGTGCCCAAACTTTGGAGCTCCCCCACAAGTGACCCCATTTTGGAAACTAGACCCCCCAAGGCACCTTTCTAGATGCATAGTGAGCACTTGGAACCCCCAGGTGCTTCACAAATTGATTCGTAAAAATGAAAAAGTGAAAAAAAAAACACTTTTTCATTTTTATGAATCAATTTGTGAAGCACCTGGGGTTCCAAGTGCTCACTATGAATCTAGATAGGTGCCTTGGGGGGTCTAGTTTCCAAAATGGGGTCACTTGTGGGGGAGCTCCAATGTTTGGGCACACAGGGACTCTCCAAATGCAACATGATATCCGCTAACAAATTGTCGGCTCAAATTGTTAGCGGATATCATGTTGCATTTGGAGAGTCCCTGTGTGCCCAAACTTTGGAGCTCCCCCACAAGTGACCCCATTTTGGAAACTAGACCCCCCAAGGCACCTATCTAGATGCATAGTGAGCAGTTAGAACCCCCAGGTGCTTCACAAATTGATTCGTAAAAATGAAAAAGTGAAAATAAAACACTTTTTCATTTTTATGAATCAATTTGTGAAGCACCTGGGGTTCCAAGTGCTCACTATGAATCTAGATAGGTGCCTTGGGGGGTCTAGTTTCCAAAATGGGGTCACTTGTGGGGGAGCTCCAATGTTTGGGCACACAGGGACTCTCTAAATGCAACATGGTATCCGCTAACAAATTGAATGGAAAATCGGCTCAAATTGTTAGCGGACACCACATTGCGTTTGGAGAGCCCCTCTGTGCCCAAACTTTGGAGCTCCCCCACAAGTGACCCCATTTTGGAAACTAGACCCCCCAAGGCACCTTTCTAGATGCATAGTGAGCACTTGGAACCCCCAGGTGCTTCACAAATTGATTCGTAAAAATGAAAAAGTGAAAAAAAAACCACTTTTTCATTTTTATGAATCAATTTGTGAAGCACCTGGGGTTCCAAGTGCTCACTATGAATCTAGATAGGTGCCTTGGGGGGTCTAGTTTACAAAATGGGGTCACTTGTGGGGGAGCTCCAATGTTTGGGCACACAGGGACTCTCCAAATGCAACATGATATCCGCTAACAAATTGTCGGCTCAAATTGTTAGCGGATATCATGTTGCATTTGGAGAGTCCCTGTGTGCCCAAACTTTGGAGCTCCCCCACAAGTGACCCCATTTTGGAAACTAGACCCCCCAAGGCACCTATCTAGATGCATAGTGAGCACTTGGAACCCCAGGTGCTTCACAAATTGATTCATAAAAATGAAAAAGTGTTTTTTTTTTTCACTTTTTCATTATTACGAATCAATTTGTGAAGCACCTGGGGGTTCCAAGTGCTCACTATGCATCTAGAAAGGTGCCTTGGGGGGTCTAGTTTCCAAAATGGGGTCACTTGTGGGGGAGCTCCAAAGTTTGGGCACAGAGGGGCTCTCCAAACGCAATGTGGCGTCCGCTAACAATTTGAGCCGATTTTCCATTCAATTTGTTAGCGGATACCATGTTGCATTTAGAAAGTCCCTGTGTGCCCAAACATTGGAGCTCCCCCACAAGTGACCCCATTTTGGAAACTAGACCCCCCAAGGCACCTATCTAGATGCATAGTGAGCACTTGGAACCCCTAGGTGCTTCACAAATTGATTCGTAAAAATGAAAAAGTGTTTTTTTTTTCACTTTTTCATTATTACGAATCAATTTGTGAAGCATCTGGGGGTTCCAAGTGCTCACTATGCATCTAGAAAGGTGCCTTGCGGGGTCTAGTTTCCAAAATGGGGTCACTTGTGGGGGAGCTCCAAAGTTTGGGCACAGAGGGGCTCTCCAAACGCAATGTGGTGTCCGCTAACAATTTGAGCCGATTTTCCATTCAATTTGTTAGCGGATACCATGTTGCATTTAGAGAGTCCCTGTGTGCCCAAACATTGGAGCTCCCCCACAAGTGACCCCATTTTGGAAACTAGACCCCGCAAGGCACCTATCTAGATGCATAGTGAGCAGTTGGAACCCCCAGGTGCTTCACAAATTGATTCATAAAAATTAAAAAGTGTTTTTTTTTTCACTTTTTCATTGTTACGAATCAATTTGTGAAGCACCTGGGGGTTCCAAGTGCTCACTATGCATCTAGATAGGTGCCTTGGGGGGTCTAGTTTCCAAAATGGGGTCACTTGTGGGGGAGCTCCAATGTTTGGGCACACAGCAGCTCTCCAAACGCAACATGGTGTCGCTAACAATTTGAGACAATTTTGCGTTAAATTTGTTAGCGGACACCATGTTGCATTTAGAGAGCCGCTGTGTGCCCAAATATTGGAGCTCCCCCACAAGTGACCCCATTTTGGAAACTAGACCACCCAAGGCACCTATCTAGATGCATAGTGAGCACTTGGAACCCTCAGGTGCTTCACAAATTGATTCATACAAATGAAAAAGTGTTTTTTTTTTCACTTTTTCATTGTTACGAATCGATTTGTGAAGCACCTGGGGGTTCCAAGTGCTCACTATGCATCTAGATAGGTGCCTTGGGGGATCTAGTTTCCAAAATGGGGTCACTTGTGGGGGAGCTCCAATGTTTGGGCACACAGGGACTCTCTAAATGCAACATGGTGTCCTCTAACAAATTTAACGGAAAATCGGCTCAAATTGTTAGCGACACCATGTTGCGTTTGGAGAGCCGCTGTGTGCCCAAACATTGGAGCTCCCCCACAAGTCACCCCATTTTGGAAACTAGACCCCCCAAGGCACCTATCTAGATGCATTGTGAGCACTTGGAACCCTCAGGTGCTTCACAAATTGATTCATAAAAATGAAAAAGTGTTGTTTTTTTTCACTTTTTCATTGTTACAAATCAATTTGTGAAGCACCTGGGGGTTCCAAGTGCTCACTATGCATCTAGAAAGGTGCCTTGGGGGGTCTAGTTTCCAAAATGGGGTCACTTGTGGGGGAGCTCCAAAGTTTGGGCACACATGGGCTCTCCAAACACAACATGGCGTCCGCTAATTATTCAAGCAAATTTTACAATCAAAAAGTCAAATGGCGCTCCTTCCCTTCCGAGCCCTGCCGTGCGCCCAAACAGTATTTTTTCCCCAAATATTGGGTATCTTCGTGCCCAGGGGAAATTGCACAACAAATTTTGGGGTCCATTTTTTCTTGTTACCCCTGTGAAAATAAAAAAAATTGGGTCTAAAGTAACATTTTTGTGAAAAAGTTAAATGTTCATTTTTTTCTTCCACATTCAAAAAATTCCTGTGAAGCACCTGAAGGGTTAATAAAGTTCTTGAATGTGGTTTTGAGCACCATGAGGGGTGCAGTTTTTAGAATGATGTCACTTTTGGGTATTTTCTGTCATAAAGACCTCTAAAAGTGACTTCAAATGTGATGTGGTCCCTAAAAAAATGGTTTTGTAAATTTTGTTGGAAAAATGAGAAATCGCTGGTCAACTTTTAACCCTTATAGCTCCCTAACAAAAAAAAATTTTGGTTCCAAAATTGTGCTGATGTAAAGTAGACATGTGGGAAATGTTATTTATTAACTCTTTTGTGTGACATATCGCTCTGATTTCAGGGCTTAAAAATTCAAATTTTGAAAATTGCAAAATTTTCAAAATTTTCGCCAAATTTCCATTTTTTTCACAAATAAACGCAAGTGATATCGAAGAAATTTTTCCACAATCATGAAGTACAATATGTCACGAAAAAACAATCTCAGAATCAGGGGGATCCCTTGAAGCGTTCCAGAGTAATTACCTCATAAAGTGACAGTGGTCAGAATTGTAAAAATTGGCCCGGTCATTAACGTGCAAACCACCCGTGGGGCTTAAGGGGTTAAAACCATCTTGTTAAGCTACTGGGACCTCCACTTCTCTTCCGAGGGGCATTAAAACCGTCTTGCTAAGCTACTGTGACCTCCACCACTTTTCCAGGGGGCATTAAAACCGTCTTGTTAAGCTACTGGGACCTGCATGTCTCTTCCGAGTGGCATGAAAACCGTCTTGTTAAGCTACTGTGACCTCCACGTCTCTTCCGAGGGGCATTAAAACCGTCTAGCTAAGCTACTGTGACCTCCACCACTTTTACAAGCGGCATTAGAACCGTCTTGTTAAGCTACTGGGACCTCCACCACTTTTCCAAGGGGAATTAAAACTGTCTTGTTAAGCTACTTTGACCTCCACCAATTTTACAAGGGGCATTAAAACTGTCTTGTTAAGCTACTGGAACCTCCACGTCTCTTCCGAGGGGTATTAAAACCATCTTGTTAAGCTACTGTGACTTCCACCACTTTTCTATGGGGCATTAAAACAGTCTTGTTAAGCTACTGTGACCTCCAACACTTCTCCAAGGGGCATTAAAACCGTCTTGTTAAGCTACTGGGACCTCCACGACCCTACCGAGGGGCATTAAAACCGTCTTGTTAAGCTACTGGGACCTCCATGTCTCTTCCGAGGGGCATGAAAACCGTCTTGTTAAGCTACTGTGAACTCCACCACTTTTCCAAGCGGCAATAAAACCGTCTTCTTAACCTACTGTGACCTCCACCACTTTTCCAAGGGGAATTAAAACCGTCTTGTTAAGCTACTGTGACCTCCACCACTTTTCCAAGGGGCATTAAAACCGTCTTGTTAGGCTACTGGGACCTCCATGTCTCTTCCGAGGGGCATTAAAACGGTCTTGTTAAGCTACTGGGACCTCCACGTCTCTTCCGAGGGGCATTAAAACCATCTTGTTAAGCTACTGTGACCTCCACCACTTTTACAAGCGGCATTAGAACCGTCTTGTTAAGCTACTGGGACCTCCACCACTTTTTCAAGGGGAATTAAAACCGTCTTGTTAAGCTACTTTGACCTCAACCAATTTTACAAGGGGCATTAAAACGGTCTTGTTAAGCTACGGGAACCTCCACGCCTCTTCCGAGGGGTATTAAAACCATCTTGTTAAGCTACTGTGACTCCCACCACTTTTCTAAGGGGCATTAAAACAGTCTTGTTAAGCTACTGTGACCTCCACCACTTCTCCAAGGGGCATTAAAACCGTCTTGTTAAACTACTGGGACCTCCACGACTCTACCGAGGGGCATTAAAACCGTCTTGTTAAGCTACTGGGACCTCCATGTCTCTTCCGAGGGGCATTAAAACCGTCTTGTTAACCTACTGTGACCTCCACCACTTTTCCAATGGGGATTAAAACCGTCTTGTTAAGCTACTGTGACCTCCACCACTTTTCCAAGGGGCATTAAAACTGTCTTGTTAAGCTACTGGGACCTCCATGTCTCTTCCGAGGGGCATTAAAACGGTCTTGTTAAGCTACTGGAACCTCCACGTCTCTTCCGAGGGGTATTAAAACCGTCTTGTTAAGCTACTGTGACTTCCACCACTTTTCTAAGGGGCATTAAAACAGTCTTGTTAAGCTACTGGGACCTCCATGTCTCTTCCGAGGGGCGTTAAAACCATCTTGTTAAGCTACTGGGACCTCCACGTCTCTTCCGAGGGGCATTAAAACCATCTTGTTAAGCTAATGTGACCTCCAACACTTCTACAAGGGGCATTAAAACCATCTTGTTAAGCTACTGGGACCTCCACGATTCTACCGAGGGGCAATAAAACCATCTTGCTTAGCTACTGGGACCTCCACGTCTCTTCTGAGGGGCATTAAAACTGTCTTCTTAAGCTACTGTGAACTCCACCACTTTTCCAAGCGGCATTAAAACCGTCTTGTTAACCTACTGTGACCTCCACCACTTTTCCAAGGGGAATTAAAACCGTCTTGTTAAGCTACTGTGACCTCCACCACTTTTCCAAGGGGCATTAAAACCGTCTTGTTAGGCTACTGGGACCTCCAAGTCTCTTCCGAGGGGCATTAAAACCGTCTTGCTAAGCTACTGGAACCTCCACCACTTTTTCAAGGGGCATTAAAACCGTCTTGTTAAGCTACTGGGACCTCCATGTCTCTTCCGAGGGGCATTAAAACCGTCTTGTTAAGCTACTGGGACCTCCACGTTTATTCCGAGGGGCATTAAAACCGTCTTGTTAAGCTACTGTGACCTCCACCACTTTTCCAATGGGCATTAAAACAGTCTTTTTAAGCTACTGGGACCTCCACGTCTCTTCCGAAGGATATTAAAACCGTCTTGTTAAGCTACTGTGACCTCCACCACTTTTCCAAGGGGCATTAAACCGTCTTGTTAAGCTACTGGGATCTCCACGTCTATTCCGAGGGGCATTAAAACCATCTTGTTAAGCTACTGGGACCTCCACTTCTCTTCCGAGGGGCATTAAAACCGTCTTGCTAAGCTACTGTGACCTCCACCACTTTTCCAGGGGGCATTAAAACCGTCTTGTTAAGCTACTGGGACCTCCACCACTTTTCCAAGGGGCATTAAAACCATCTTGTTAAGCTAATGTGACCTCCAACACTTCTCCAAGGGGCATTAAAACCATCTTGTTAAGCTACTGGGACCTCCACGATTCTACCGAGGGGCAATAAAACCATCTTGCTTAGCTACTGGGACCTCCACGTCTCTTCTGAGGGGCATTAAAACTGTCTTCTTAAGCTACTGTGAACTCCACCACTTTTCCAAGCGGCATTAAAACCGTCTTGTTAACCTACTGTGACCTCCACCACTTTTCCAAGGGGAATTAAAACCGTCTTGTTAAGCTACTGTGACCTCCACCACTTTTCCAAGGGGCATTAAAACCGTCTTGTTAGGCTACTGGGACCTCCAAGTCTCTTCCGAGGGGCATTAAAACCGTCTTGCTAAGCTACTGGAACCTCCACCACTTTTTCAAGGGGCATTAAAACCGTCTTGTTAAGCTACTGGGACCTCCATGTCTCTTCCGAGGGGCATTAAAACCGTCTTGTTAAGCTACTGGGACCTCCACGTTTATTCCGAGGGGCATTAAAACCGTCTTGTTAAGCTACTGTGACCTCCACCACTTTTCCAATGGGCATTAAAACAGTCTTTTTAAGCTACTGGGACCTCCACGTCTCTTCCGAAGGATATTAAAACCGTCTTGTTAAGCTACTGTGACCTCCACCACTTTTCCAAGGGGCATTAAACCGTCTTGTTAAGCTACTGGGATCTCCACGTCTATTCCGAGGGGCATTAAAACCATCTTGTTAAGCTACTGGGACCTCCACTTCTCTTCCGAGGGGCATTAAAACCGTCTTGCTAAGCTACTGTGACCTCCACCACTTTTCCAGGGGGCATTAAAACCGTCTTGTTAAGCTACTGGGACCTCCACCACTTTTCCAAGGGGCATTAAAACCATCTTGTTAAGCTACTGTGACCTCCAACACTTTTCCAAGGGGCATTAAAACCGTCTTGTTAAGCTACTGTGACTTCCACCACTTTTCTAAGGGGCATTAAAACAGTCTTGTTAAGCTACTGGGACCTCCATGTCTCTTCCGAGGGGCGTTAAAACCGTCTTGTTAAGCTACTGGGACCTCCACGTTGTAACGGGTCTGGGAGGCGGAACCTCTGAGCTACTATACAAGGGGGCGGTCCTTGTAAGGGAGCGGGTGGCGACCAGGCAGGCAGTCAGCAGGTGACCGGGACAGTCTCTGGGTGAACGGGCAGATGGTCACGGCAAGTGACCGGGACAGTCTCTGGAAGAACGGGCAGGAGATCACGGCAAGTGACTGGGGCAGTCTCTGGGTGAACGGACAGATGATCACGGCAAGTGACCGGGACAGTCTCTGGGTGAACGGGCAGATGGTCACGGCAAGTGACCAGGGCAGTCTCTGGGTAAAGGGTTGGTACGACCTGTGGCGGCTGATGGTAGACTTGAGCTCCCAGGTGAGCAGGCGAGAGTCTCTGGATAAACGGGTGGTCACAGCATGTGACGGCGGAGCCTCCAGGAAGACCAACAGACAGGCGGCAGATGAGCGCTCCCAGATGAGCGGGCGAGAGTCTCTGGATAAGCGGGTGGTCACAGCACGTGACGGCAGAGCCTCCAGGTAGGCTAACGGACAGGCAGCAGATGAGCGCTCCCAGGTGAGCAGACAGGAGTCACTGGACAGGCAGGTGGTCACAGCACGTGACGGCGGAGCCTCCAGGTAGGCTAGCAGGCAGGTAGCAGATGTGCGCTCCCAGGTGAGCGGGCAATCTGGTCCATAGACAGACTGACAGGAGTTGGAAGGCAGACCGTCGGACCTCAGGCAAGCAGGCAGGTAGCTGAAGTGCGCTCCCAGGTGAGCGGGCAAGCAGGTCCTTAGACAGACTGACAGGAGTTGTAAGGCAGACCGTCGGACCTCAGGCTAGCAGGCAGGTAGCGGAATATCAGGCAGGAAAAGACAGCAGGCTGGCAGGAATCTGGCAGGTATCTGGCAGGTAACTGGCAACGGGACCTGAGGGCTGAAGCAGAGTAGTGAACAGTGCAACAACATTGCTCGGGCACCTCCATTTTGGAGGAGGTGCCTTATATATGGTGAAGTCCTCCGGCCATTGGCCGGGGACTCCTTAGGACGGCGCGCGCGGCCCCTTTAAGAGGGAGGGAGAGCGCGCGCGCGCGCCCTAAGCACAGTGGCCGGGAAGGAGCGCGCGCTGCCAGCAGAGCGGAAGGAGGACGCCGGGCACGGAGCAGGGAGGTGAGGGGAACAGCGTCCCTGCCTAGCAGAGGGCAGGGACGCCGGTGCTACAGTACCCCCCCCTTTAGGCCCCCCCTTTTTTAGGCCAGACAGAAATTTAGCTAGGATGAGAGGGGCATGGATGTTCTCCCGGGGCTCCCACGTTCTCTCCTCAGGACCAAACCCCTTCCAATCTACTAGAAAAAAGGTCTTTCCTCTTACCCTTTTGGTGGCAAGAATGTTCTCTACCTCAAACTCGTCCTCAGCAGAAACCGGAGCAGGAGGCGTACCTGTAGACTTGGAAAAAGAGTTAAGTACCACAGGTTTGAGGAGAGATACATGGAAGGAGTTAGGGATTCGTAAATTGGCCGGGAGTTTCAATTTATAGGCCACCGGGTTGATCTGACTGATGACCTCCAGGGGACCGATGAACCGAGGCCCTAACTTGTAAGAAGGTATCTTGAGTCGGACATATTTAGATGAGAGCCAGACTTTATCTCCGGGACGAAATTGTGGAGGATCCAGGCGTTTTTTGTCAGCGTGTCTTTTCATCCGTTCGGACGACTGAAGGAGTGCGGATCGGGTACTCTCCCAAATGGAGGAAAATTTGCTAACGAGAGATTCCGCATCCGGGTTGTCCACAGAGGTGGAGACAGGAAAAGGAATCCGAGGATGCTGACCGAAGACTACAAAAAACGGGGATTTGGAGGAGGATTCGCTCTCGTGATTATTATAAGAGAACTCGGCCCATGGTAGGAGATCCACCCAGTCAGAATGATGGGCATTAACGAAGTGTCGGAGGTAACTGGTCAGGTTCTGATTGATCCGCTCCACTTGACCATTGGACTGTGGGTGGTAAGCGGAAGAGAAGTCCAGGGTGACATCTAGCAGTTTACAAGTGGCTCTCCAGAAGCGTGAGGTGAACTGTACCCCACGATCCGACACGATGTGGAGGGGCAGGCCATGAAGACGAAAGATGTGATGAATAAAGTCTTTAGCTAGCTCGGGTGCAGACGGGAGGCCTGGCAGGGGAACGAAATGAGCCATCTTGGAGAAGCGGTCAGCGACCACCCAAATGACCGTACAACCGACAGAGACTGGGAGGTCTGTTATAAAGTCCATTGCTATATGCTGCCAGGGGGCAGCAGGTACTGGGAGCGGAAGGAGGCGACCGGCTGGCAGATGTCTCGGAACCTTGTTGCGGGCGCAGGACACACAGGCAGAAACAAAGTCTATTACGTCCTTGTGCAGGGTAGGCCACTAGTAGTGCCGGGTAATAAGCTGGAGGGTCTTTTTCTGACCGGCATGGCCAGCTAGTTTAGACGAGTGACCCCAGTGACAGATCTTCTCCCGATCAGGTACTGATACGAACGTCTTTCCGGGAGGGAGACGATTTAGACTCACGGGAGCCACCTGCATTACTCTGGCGGGATCGATGATGTGTTTCGGATCTTCCTCGAGATCAGACACCAGAAAGGATCGAGACAAGGCGTCCGCCTTGACGTTTTTGTCAGCCGGGCGAAAATGAAGAACAAAATCAAAGCGAGCAAAAAACAAGGACCACCGGGCTTGGCGCGGGTTAAGTCTCTGGGCATGCTGGAGGTAAGCCAAGTTCTTGTGGTCAGTGTAAATTATTACCGGGTGAAGAGCCCCCTCGAGCAGGTAACGCCACTCCTCCAATGCCAGTTTGATGGCCAATAACTCTCGGTCTCCTATGGAATAATTGCGTTCAGAGGAGGAGAAGAGTTTAGAGAAGAAGCCGCAAGTTACCATCCTCCCGGAAGATGATTTTTGAGTAAGTACCGCTCCGGCTCCAGAGGAGGAGGCGTCAACTTCCAGGAAGAACTGCTTGTTGCCGTCCTGGCGATGCAGCACCGGGGCGGAAGAGAAGGCCTGTTTTAAGGAAAGAAAGGCCTCCTCTGCTTCGGGCGGCCACTCTTTGGGATTAGTACCCTTACGGGTGAGCGCGGAAATTGGGGCAGTCCGGGAAGAGAAGTGTGGTATGAAGAGGCGGTAGTAGTTGGCGAAGCCCAGGAACCGCTGAATGGCCTTCAACCCCTCCGGTCGAGGCCATTTCTCGATGGCAGACAATTTCTCTGGATCCATTCGTAGGCCGGTCTGAGAAATAATGTAGCCCAAAAACGGAAGCGAGGTCTGCTCAAAGAGGCACTTCTCGTATTTAGCGAAGAGGTGATTCTGCCTGAGCCTGAGCAGGACCTGACGAACGTCCCTCCGGTGAGTCTGGAGATCCGGAGAGAAGACCAAGATGTCGTCCAGGTACACCACTACGCAGGAGTAGAGAAGGTCCCGGAAGATGTCATTGACCAACTCTTGAAAGATGGCAGGAGCGTTACAGAGACCAAAGGGCATTACCAGATATTCATAGTGGCCGTCCCGGGTGTTGAATGCCGTCTTCCATTCATCCCCCTGACGGATACGAACCAGGTTGTACGCCCCACGGAGGTCCAGTTTGGTGAAGATTCTAGCCCCTCTCAGACGATCAAATAACTCCGGAATGAGCGGAAGGGGGTACTTATTCTTCACCGTGATCTGGTTAAGACCTCTATAGTCTATACAGGGACGGAGAGAGCCGTCCTTCTTTTTTACGAAGAAGAAGCCTGCTCCCGCCGGGGAGGTAGATTTCCGGATGAATCCCCTGGCCAGATTCTCCTCAATATATTCGGACATCGACCGGGTCTCAGCAGCGGATAATGGATAAATACGCCCACGGGGAGGAGTAGTACCGGGTAACAAGTCGATAGGGCAGTCGTATGGTCTATGAGGGGGTAGTGTCTCTGCTTCCTTTTTATTAAAGACATCAGCATAAGACCAATAAGGAATCGGAAGTCCAGGTAGATTAGCTGGGGTAGGAGAAGGACGGACGGGATGGACGGGAACCAGACAGGTCTTATGGCAGTCCTGTCCCCAGCGAAGGACTTCTCCGGTCTGCCAGTCAAGCACGGGTGCATGTCTCTGGAGCCAAGGTAGACCTAGCAGGAGGGCGTGAGAGAGTCCAGGCAGAACATGAAAGGAGATACTCTCAGAATGCAGCATTCCCACCTGCAGAGTAATGGATTCGGTGATGAGTTGGATGGGGCGTGGTAAGAGACCCCCATCCACGGCAGCAACAGACAAGGGTACAGCCAGAGGTTTGGTGGGGATGCGGTATCTCTCTACCAGGGACTGTGAAATAAGATTCCCGGCTGCTCCAGAGTCCAGTTGGGCTAGTTCGAAATAACGGTTCTCCCCGCAGACGATTGAAACTGACAGCAGCAGAGATGGAGAGGATTTATTCTTGTCTAGGTCGACCTCTCTGAGCGAACCTAGACACAGGCGTTTCCCGACCTCTCTGGGCAGGCACGGATCCGGTGCTCCTTACTGCCACAGTAGAAGCAGCTCCCCTCGGCACGGCGTAAGTCCTGACGGGTTTTGACCATCTTGGTCTGGTCGACCTGCATAGGCTCAGGAGAGTGTACCTGGGGACAGACGGAGGGAGTGACGGGTTTCTGAAAAGTAGGAGCTAGACGTGGAAACCTCCTCTCACGGGTGACCTCTTTGGCACGCTCCTGGAACCGTAGGTCAATCCGGGTGGCAAGAGTTATTAGGTCATCGAGAGTGGTAGGAACGTCCCGATGTCACGGGTGTGTCGCCACGAAGATCGTTACGATTACACAGCCTGACTTCTCGCAGCTGACTTTTTGGTGCTTTGTGTTTTTCGGCAGTGAGGGAGTTAATTCTCTCTCTCTCTGTGCTAGACGAGGTCCAGCCTCGCCCAGCTGCAATCAATGCTGCTGTAGTGAGACTCCTTCAAATGCCTGCTGGTCTGTTAGGGAAGTGTCGGTGAAAGCATTTCATGCAGACTAACAGAGCGGATCGTGGTATTTGGAGTTTCAGAGATAAGTGTATTTGGAGTGTTTTTTCCCTTCCTCGCTTTATCATTTATCTCCTTTCCCGTTGGTGTTCCCTCTGTTGTAGTTGTGTAGTTTTTGTATGCAAGGTGGTTTTGGTTTTTCCCTTGTACTGTCTCGTTCGTCTAAGTACTGTGTGTGGGCATATTATTACTTGTCCCCTTTTGTTGTGATCGGGGTCCTTCTCAGGACTAGATTACTTAGGTGCAGGGATCCTCAGGAGGTAGGGGTTACGCTGGCGGCCTGGACCTCTGTACCTTTAACAGTACCTCCAGGTTGAGGGATTAGTCAGGGCCCCAGCTTAGGGTCAACTTAGGCCCCCTACCTCCAGTATACAGAGACAGCGTGACATTTTCACCGACCACTTAGTTTTTCTCCAGCTACCATGGATCCAGTAGCCGGTCTAGCTCGGCAGTTGCAGAGTTTGTCCATGGAGCTGGCGGACGTTAGGTCCAAGGTTTTGTATCCTCAGGAGCAAGCCGGACCAGAACCTAAGGTAGCTCTCCCTGACAGGTTCACTGGGGGGCGGGACAAGTTTTTTGTTTTCCGGGAGGCATGCAAGTTGTACTTTCGGCTGCGGCCTCGGTCATCGGGGAGTGAAGAACAAAGGGTGGGAATTGTCATCTCGCTCCTGCAAGGGGACCCACAATCTTGGGCGTTCTCTCTTCCCCCGGGCTCCCCGGCTCTCCAGTCAGTGGATAGGTTTTTCGCTGCTCTGGGACTCGTATATGATGACCCAGATCGGATCTCCCTTGCTGAGTCTAAGTTACGTAGGATCCAGCAGGGAGATCGTCCGGCGGAGGAATTCTGTTCGGAGTTCCGTAGGTGGGCCACGGACACCCAGTGGAATGACCCGGCTCTTAGGAGCCAGTTTTGTCAAGGTTTATCCGACAAATTACAGGATGTGTTGGCACAGTATGACTCTCCCGCGTCACTGGAAGCCGCTATGGCCCTTGCTATTCGCGTTGACAGACGGCTTCGGGAGAGGTGCGGGATAACTCTACCCCCTGTGATGACTCCACCTCCTACAAGGTCCCCTCATATGGTGGTTCCCCTGGTCAGTCCAGAGGAGCCTATGCAATTAGGAGGGACATCATTTCAGGGGAGGGGACCGGTGGTGCGCCATAAGACAGGAAGGTGTTTCTTCTGCGGGAGAAAGGGACATTTTATTGGGGGGTGTCCATCCCGTCCCTTGCAAAGTGAAGAGTCGTCGGAAAACTGTTGATCCCAGGTTGTGTGGTGGACGGCAATCTGGGAGTAGGTATTTCGTCCCTAGGTTCGTCTCAGTTTCTCGTACCGGCGGAGGTGGTGGTGGGTACGAGAACTGAGAGGATATCTGTTCTTCTGGATAGTGGGGCCGGGGCTAATCTGGTTGATGCTCGGTTTGCCCGGGTTCAAGGTATGCGATTGAGTGAGTTGGCTAAACCCATCCCCATATTCTCGATCGATGCCAGGCCTCTCGGTCAGGGAAGTTTTTTGCAAGCTGTGCATGACGTAAAACTTCAAGTGGGGGCGATACATAAAGAACTGTTGTCTTGCTACGTGTTGGAGGGTCTTCCCACTCCTATAGTGTTGGGCCTTCCTTGGTTAACTAAGCATAACCCGGTTATTAATTGGCAAACCAGAGAGATAAGCCAATGGAGTAAATTCTGTAATAAAAACTGCATGAACACGTTCATCGGTGCGGTTACTCTTTGGGTCTTACCTCCATTTCTGGCGGACTTTGAGGATGTATTCTCGGAGAAAGGGTGTCAGGAACTACCTCCTCATCGCGAGTATGACTGTTCTGTAAAACTGCTCCCTGAGGCCAAGTTACCTAAAGCTAGGTTGTATAACCTTTCTGGTCCTGAGAGGCAGGCCATGAAGGATTATATTTCAGAAAGTCTGGCTAAGGGGCATATTAGACCTTCATCTTCACCGGTGGCTGCGGGGTTCTTCTTTGTTAAGAAGAAAGATGGAGGCCTACGCCCTTGCCTGGATTTCCGTGAACTTAATCGGATTACGGACCGAGATCCGTATCCGCTCCCACTTATTCCCGATCTCTTTAATCAGATCGTGGGCGCCAAATGGTTCTCTAAGTTGGATCTCAGGGGGGCGTACAATCTGATTAGGATGAAGGAGGGGGATGAGTGGAAGACGGCGTTTAACACTCCGGAGGGGCATTATGAGAACCTTGTCATGCCATTCGGTCTGACTAATGCCCCGGCGGTGTTCCAACACTTTGTTAATGACATTTTTCGCCGCCTGGTGGGACAGTTTGTTGTCATATATCTGGATGATATCTTAATTTACTCGCCGGATCTGGTGTCTCATCAGGAGCACGTTAGGCAGGTGTTACAGATCTTGCGGGATAATAAACTGTATGCCAAATGGGAAAAGTGTGTGTTCGCCGTACAGGAACTCCAGTTTTTAGGCTTCCTGGTTTCAGCGTCCGGTTTTCGTATGGACCCTGGGAAAGTGCGGGCAGTTCTTGAGTGGGATCGGCCAGAGAATCTTAAGGCACTACAACGTTTCCTGGGGTTTGCTAATTATTACCGGAAGTTCATTCGTAATTTCTCGTCCATGGTTAAGCCTCTCACAGACATGACTAAAAAGGGGACGGATTTTTCTAGGTGGTCTGACAAGGCTTGTCAAGCATTCTCCTCCTTGAAAAAATGTTTTGCCTCGGCACCCATACTCATTCAACCTGATGCGTCACAGCCATTCATTGTAGAGGTAGACGCTTCCGAGGTAGGGGTGGGAGCAGTATTGTCACAAGGTTCGTCCCCTGGTAAGTGGCATCCGTGCGCCTTTTTCTCTAAAAAATTGTCGTCCGCTGAGAGGAATTACGATGTCGGCAATAGGGAACTCTTGGCCATTAAGTTAGCTTTTGAGGAGTGGCGCCATTTTTTGGAGGGGGCAGTCCATCCGGTCACCGTCATCACCGATCACAAGAACCTGCTATGTCTGGAGTCCGCGAAACGTCTGAATCCCAGACAAGCTAGATGGTCATTGTTTTTTACCAGGTTTAATTTTGTCGTTACATATCGTCCTGGGTCAAAAAATGTAAAGGCGGATGCCTTATCTCGTAGTTTCCCTGGGGCCAGGAATACGGACGACCCGATTCCTATCCTTCAGGAGGGGGTGGTGGTTTCGGCAGTATGCTCTGAGCTGGAGGAGGAGGTATTGGAGGCTCAGGGGGACGCCCCTGTTGGACCTCCGGGGAGACTGTTTGTTCCAGATCAGTTGCGACAAAAGGTGATCGAGGCACACCATAACTCAGTTTTTGCAGGACACCCAGGGAGTAGAGCAACTGTGGATCTCCTCTCGCGTCGGTTTTGGTGGCCTAACTTACATAAGGAGGTGGTAACTTTTGTCGCATCCTGTGGGGTTTGTGCGCGCTCTAAGACCTCACATACCCGTCCGTCTGGGGCCCTCTTACCTTTGAAGATCCCGGAGCGTCCTTGGACTCATCTGTCTATGGACTTTATTACGGACCTCCCTCCGTCTTCGGGTAAAACGGTCATACTCGTTGTAGTGGACAGGTTCAGCAAGATGGCACATTTTATCGCTCTTCCGGCTCTCCCTAATGCTAAAACTCTTGCGCAGGTGTTCATTGGGGAGATTGTGAGGCTTCACGGGGTACCCTCCGAGGTGGTGTCTGATCGGGGGTCTCAGTTTGTGTCCAAGTTCTGGAAGGCGTTTTGTGCACGGCGGGGGATGCATTTGTCGTTCTCATCGGCTTTTCATCCTCAGACCAATGGTCAGACGGAACGTATGAACCAGAGCTTGGAGACATATCTCCGGTGTTTTGTGTCAGAGAACCAGGAGGACTGGGCTTCTTTCTTACCTCTGGCAGAGTTTGCTCTTAATAATAGGCGGAGCGAGTCCACTGGTAAGTCCCCGTTTTTTGGGGCATATGGTTTTCACCCCCAGTTTTGTACTTTCAGTAGAGGGGGGCACTTCGGGGGTTCCTGAGGAGGAACGATTTTCCTCATCACTCGCTTCAGTATGGAGAGGGGTGCTGAAGAATCTGAATACTATGGGGAACCGATACAAACGTATGGCTGATAGGAGGAGAGTGTCTGGTCCGGACCTTAGTGTGAACGATCGGGTATGGTTGTCTACCAGGAATATAAAACTTAAGGTTCCCTCCTGGAAACTGGGTCCCAGGTTCATCGGGCCGTACAGAATCAGTTCTATTATTAATCCGGTGGCATTCCGTCTTGACCTCCCCCCTACGTTTAAAATTCACAACATGTTCCACAGATCGTTGCTTAAGAGGTATGTGGCGCCGGTGGTACCGTCACCTTTACCTCCCCCTCCAGTGGTGGTCAAGGGTAACTTGGAGTTCTAGGTATCGAGGGTCATCGATTCACGCTTTAATCGCCGGTCCCTTCAGTACCTGGTTCATTGGAAAGGGTATGGTCCTGAGGAGAGGATGTGGGTTCCTGCGTCGGATATTAACGCAGACCGATTAGTTCGGGCCTTCCACACGACTCACCCGGATAAACCTGGCCCTGAGGGTCCGGAGGCCCCTCGTAGAAGGGGGGGTACTGTCACGGGTGTGTCGTCACGAAGATCGTCACGATTACACAGCCTGACTTCTCGCAGCTGACTTTTTGGTGCTTTGTGTTTTTCGGCAGTGAGGGAGTTAATTCTCTCTCTCTCTGTGCTAGACGAGGTCCAGCCTCGCCCAGCTGCAATCAATGCTGCTGTAGTGAGACTCCTTCAAATGCCTGCTGGTCTGTTAGGGAAGTGTCGGTGAAAGCATTTCATGCAGACTAACAGAGCGGATCGTGGTATTTGGAGTTTCAGAGATAAGTGTATTTGGAGTGTTTTTTCCCTTCCTCGCTTTATCATTTATCTCCTTTCCCGTTGGTGTTCCCTCTGTTGTAGTTGTGTAGTTTTTGTATGCAAGGTGGTTTTGGTTTTTCCCTTGTACTGTCTCGTTCGTCTAAGTACTGTGTGTGGGCATATTATTACTTGTCCCCTTTTGTTGTGATCGGGGTCCTTCTCAGGACTAGATTACTTAGGTGCAGGGATCCTCAGGAGGTAGGGGTTACGCTGGCGGCCTGGACCTCTGTACCTTTAACAGTACCTCCAGGTTGAGGGATTAGTCAGGGCCCCAGCTTAGGGTCAGCTTAGGCCCCCTACCTCCAGTATACAGAGACAGCGTGACACCCGACCGGCAAGTTCATCTTTAATACGGCCGGACAGACCCTCCCAGAAGACGGATACCAGAGCGTCGTTATCCCAGGCCAGCTCCGAGGCAAGGGTACGGAACCGTATGGCATATTGGCCCACGGTGAGACTTCCCTGACGGAGGCGTAGCAGAGATGATGCGGATGAGGTCTTCCGTCTGGGTTCGTCTAAGACTTTCCGGAAAGCCGTGAGGAAGGCAGGCAAGTCGGACACCAGGGGGTCTCCTCTCTCCCAAAGAGGATTTAGCCAGGCCAGGGCCTCCCCGGTGAGATGGGACATGATGAAGGCAATTTTGGCCCGGTCGGAGTTAAACTGGTGGGACAATAGTTCAAAGTGCAGGGTGCACTGATTAATGAAGCCCCGAGCCTGGGCGGAGTCGCCTCCGAAGCGAGGAGGTGCAGAAAGCCGGGGTCCGGGGTAGGATACCATGATATTGGTGGGCAGCGGAGCTGCCGGGTTGCGAGTCATGGCACTGGCGGTGGTTGCTGGTGGAGCAGTCAGAGTGTCCAGGCGAGAATTGACATTCCGCAGGTGACCCAGGATGGACTCCTGTTGGGACCTCTGACGGAACAGTTCATGACAGAGGTCCGAGAGCGAGGGAGCTTGGGTGCACCGGGTTCCATGGCCCGAGCAAACTGTAACGGGTCTGGGAGGCGGAACCTCCGAGCTACTATACAAGGGGGCGGTCCTTGTAAGGGAGCGGGTGGCGACCAGGCAGGCAGTCACAGCAGGTGACCGGGACAGTCTCTGGGTGAACGGGCAGATGGTCACGGCAAGTGACCGGGACAGTCTCTGGAAGAACGGGCAGGAGATCACGGCAAGTGACTGGGGCAGTCTCTGGGTGAACGGGCAGATGATCACGGCAAGTGACCGGGACAGTCTCTGGGTGAACGGGCAGATGGTCACGGCAAGTGACCGGGGCAGTCTCTGGGTAAAGGGTTGGTACGACCTGTGGCGGCTGATGGTAGACTTGAGCTCCCAGGTGAGCAGGCGAGAGTCTCTGGATAAACGGGTGGTCACAGCATGTGACGGCGGAGCCTCCAGGAAGACCAACAGACAGGCGGCAGATGAGCGCTCCCAGATGAGCGGGCGAGAGTCTCTGGATAAGCGGGTGGTCACAGCACGTGACGGCAGAGCCTCCAGGTAGGCTAACGGACAGGCAGCAGATGAGCGCTCCCAGGTGAGCGGACAGGAGTCACTGGACAGGCAGGTGGTCACAGCATGTGACGGCGGAGCCTCCAGGTAGGCTAGCAGGCAGGTAGCAGATGTGCGCTCCCAGGTGAGCGGGCAAGCTGGTCCATAGACAGACTGACAGGAGTTGGAAGGCAGACCGTCGGACCTCAGGCAAGCAGGCAGGTAGCTGAAGTGCGCTCCCAGGTGAGCGGGCAAGCAGGTCCTTAGACAGACTGACAGGAGTTGTAAGGCAGACCGTCGGACCTCAGGCTAGCAGGCAGGTAGCGGAATATCAGGCAGGAAAAGACAGCAGGCTGGCAGGAATCTGGCAGGTATCTGGCAGGTAACTGGCAACGGGACCTGAGGGCTGAAGCAGAGTAGTGAACAGTGCAACAACATTGCTCGGGCACCTCCATTTTGGAGGAGGTGCCTTATATATGGTGAAGTCCTCCGGCCATTGGCCGGGGACTCCTTAGGACGGCGCGCGCGGCCCCTTTAAGAGGGAGGGAGAGCGCGCGCGCCCTAAGCACAGTGGCCGGGAAGGAGCGCGCGCTGCCAGCAGAGCGGGAGGAGGACGCCGGGCACGGAGCAGGGAGGTGAGGGGAACAGCGTCCCTGCCTAGCAGAGGGCAGGGACGCCGGCGCTACACACGTCTCTTCCGAGGGGCATTAAAACCATCTTGTTAAGCTACTGTGACCTCCAACACTTCTCCAAGGGGCATTAAAACCGTCTTGTTAAGCTACTGGGACCTCCACGACTCTAGCGAGGGGCATTAAAACCGTCTTGCTTAGCTACTGGGACCTCCACGTCTCTTCTGAGGGGCATTAAAACCGTCTTGTTAAGCTACTGTGAACTCCACCACTTTTCCAAGGGGCATTAAAACCATCTTGTTAAGCTACTGTGACCTCCACCACTTTTCCAAGGGGCATTAAAACCGTCTTGTTAGGCTACTGGGACCTCCATGTCTCTTCCGAGGGGCATTAAAACCATCTTGTTAAGCTACTGGGACCTCCAAGTCTCTTCCAAGGGGCATTAAAACCGTCTTGTTAAGCTACTGGAACCTCCACCACTTTTCCAAGGGGCATTAAAACCATCTTGTTAAGCTACTGGGACCTCCATGTCTCTTCCGAGGGGCATTACAACCGTCTTGTTAAGCTACTGGGACCTCCACGTCTCTTCCGAGGGGCATTAAAACCGTCTTGTTAAGCTACTGTGACCTCCACCACTTTTCAAATGGGCATTAAAACAGTCTTGTTAAGCTACTGGGACCTCCACGTCTCTTCCGAAGGATATTAAAACCGTCTTGTTAAGCTACTGTGACCTCCACCACTTTTCCAAGGGGCATTAAACAGTCTTGTTAAGCTACTGGGATCTCCACGTCTATTCCGAGGGGCATTAAAACCATCTTGTTAAGCTACTGGGACCTCCACGTCTCTTCCGAGGGGCATTAAAACCGTCTTGCTAAGCTACTGTGACCTCCACCACTTTTCCAGGGGGCATTAAAACAGTCTTGTTAAGCTACTGGGACCTCCACCACTTTTCCAAGGGGCATTAAAACCATCTTGTTAAGCTACTGTGACCTCCAACACTTTTCCAAGGGGCATTAAAACCGTCTTGTTAAGCTACTGTGACCTCCACGACTCTTCCGATGGGCATTGAAAATGTCTTGTTAAGCTACTGTTACCTCCACCACTTTTACAAGGGGAATTAAATCCGTCTTGTTAAGCTACTGGGACCTCCACGTCTCTTCCGAGGGGCATTAAAACCGTCTTGTTAAGCTACTGGGACCTCCAAGTCTCTTCCAAGGGGCATTAAAACCATCTTGTTAAGATACTGTGACCTCCAACACTTTTCCAAGGGGCATTAAAACCGCCTTGTTAAGCTACTGTGACCTCCACCACTTTTCCAAGGGGCATTAAAACCGTCTTGTTAAGCTCCTCGGACCTCCACGTCTCTTCCGAGGGGCATTGAAACAATCTCGTTAAGCTACTGTGACCTCCACCACTTTTCCAAGGTCGCATTAAAACCGTCTTGTTAAGCTACTATGACCTCCACGTCTCTTCCGAGGGGCATTAAAACCGTCTTGTTAAGCTACTGTGACCTCCACCACTTTTCCAAGGGGCATTAAAACCGTCTTGTTAAGCTACTGGGACCTCCACGTTTCTTCCGAGGGGCATTAAAACCGTCTTGTTAAGCTACTGGGACCTCCACGTCTCTTCAGAGGGGCATTTAAACAATCTCTTTAAGCTACTGTGACCTCCACCACTTTTCCAAGGTCGCATTAAAACCGTCTTGTTGAGCTACTATGACCTCCACCACTTTTCCAAGGGGCATTAAAACCGTCTTGTTAGGCTACTGGGACCTCCATGTCTCTTCCGAGGGGCATTAAAACCGTCTTGTTAAGCTACTGGGACCTCCAAGTCTCTTCCGAGGGGCATTAAAACCGTCTTGTTAAGCTACTGGAACCTCCACCACTTTTCCAAGGGGCATTAAAACCGTCTTGTTAAGCTACTGGGACTCCCATGTCTCTTCCAAGGGGCATTACAACCGTCTTGTTAAGCTACTGGGACCTCCACGTCTCTTCCGAGGGACATTAAAACCGTCTTGTTAAGCTACTGTGACCTCCACCACTTTTCCAATGGGCATTAAAACCGTCTTGTTAAGCTACTGGGACCTCCACGTCTCTTCCGAAGGATATTAAAACCGTCTTGTTAAGCTACTGTGACCTCCACCACTTTTCCAAGGGGCATTAAAACCGTCTTGATAAGCTACTGGGATCTCCACGACTATTCCGTGGGGCATTAAAACCATCTTGTTAAGCTACTGGGACCTCCACGTCTCTTCCGAGGGGCATTAAAACCGTCTTGCTAAGCTACTGTGACCTCCACCACTTTTCCAGGGGGCATTAAAACCGTCTTGTTAAGCTACTGGGACCTCCACCAGTTTTCCAAGGGGCATTAAAACCATCTTGTTAAGCTACTGTGACCTCCACCACTTTTCCAAGGGGCATTAAAACCGTCTTGTTAAGCTACTGTGACCTCCACGTCTCTTCCGAGGGGCATTAAAACCGTCTTGTTAAGCTACTGTTAATTCCACCACTTTTACAAGGGGCATTAAATCCGTCTTGTTAAGCTACTGGGACCTCCACATCTCTTCCGAGGGGCATTAAAACCATCTTGTTAAGCTACTGGGACCTCCACGTCTCTTCCAAGGGGCATTAAAACCATCTTGTTAAGCTACTGTGACCTCCAACACTTTTCCAAGGGGCATTAAAACTGTCTTGTTAAGCTACTGTGGCCTCCACCACTTTTCCAAGGGGCATTAAACCCGTCATGTTAAGCTCCTCGGACCTCCACATCTCTTCCGAGGGGCATTGAAACAATCTCGTTAAGCTACTGTGACCTCCACCACTTTTCCAAGATCGCATTAAAACCGTCATGTTGAGCTACTATGACCTCCACGTCTCTTCCGAGGGGCATTAAAACCGTCTTGTTAAGCTACTGTGACCTCCACCACTTTTCCAAGGGGCATTAAAACCGTCTTGTTAAGCTACTGGGACCTCCACGTCTCTTCCGAGTGGCATTAAAACCGTCTTGTTAAGCTACTGGGACCTCAACGTCTCTTCCTAGATCCATTAAAACCGTCATGTTAAGCTACTGTGACCTCCACCACTTTTCCAAGGGGCATTAAAACAGTCTTGTTAAGCTACTGGGACCTCCACGTCTCGTCCACGGGGCATTAAAACCGTCTTGTTAAGCTACTGGGACTTCCATGTCTCTTCGGAGGGGCATTAAAACCGTCCTGTTAAGCTACTGGGACCTCCACCACTTTTCCAAGGGGCATTAAAACCATCTTGTTAAGCTACTGGGACCTCCAACACTTTTCCAAGGGGCATTAAAACCGCCTTGTTAAGCTACTGTGACCTCCACCACTTTTCCAAGGGGCATTAAAACCGTCTTGTTAAGCTCCTCGGACCTCCACGTCTCTTCCGAGGGGCATTGAAACAATCTCGTTAAGCTACTGTGACCTCCACCACTTTTCCAAGGTCGCATTAAAACCGTCTTGTTAAGCTACTATGACCTTCACGTCTCTTCCGAGGGGCATTAAAACCGTCTTGTTAAGCTACTGTGACCTCAACCACTTTTCCAAGGGGCATTAAAACCGTCTTGTTAAGCTACTGGGACCTCCACGTTTCTTCCGAGGGGCATTAAAACCGTCTTGTTAAGCTACTGGGACCTGCACGTCTCTTCAGAGGGGCATTTAAACAATCTCTTTAAGCTACTGTGACCTCCACCACTTTTCCAAGGTCGCATTAAAACCTTCTTGTTGAGCTACTATGACCTCCACCACTTTTCCAAGGGGCATTAAAACCGTCTTGTTAGGCTACTGGGACCTCCATGTCTCTTCCGAGGGGCATTAAAACCGTCTTGTTAAGCTACTGGGACCTCCAAGTCTCTTCCGAGGGGCATTAAAACCGTCTTGTTAAGCTACTGGAACCTCCACCACTTTTCCAAGGGGCATTAAAACCGTCTTGTTAAGCTACTGGGACTCCCATGTCTCTTCCGAGGGGCATTACAACCGTCTTGTTAAGCTACTGGGACCTCCACGTCTCTTCCGAGGGACATTAAAACCGTCTTGATAAGCTACTGGGATTTCCACGTCTCTTCCGTGGGGCATTAAAACCATCTTGTTAAGCTACTGGGACCTCCACGTCTCTTCCGAGGGGCATTAAAACCGTCTTGCTAAGCTACTGTGACCTCCACCACTTTTCCAGGGGGCATTAAAACCGTCTTGTTAAGCTACTGGGACCTCCACCAGTTTTCCAAGGGGCATTAAAACCATCTTGTTAAGCTACTGTGACCTCCAACACTTTTCCAAGGGGCATTAAAACCGTCTTGTTAATCTACTGTGACCTCCACGTCTCTTCCGAGGGGCATTAAAACCGTCTTGTTAAGCTACTGTTAATTCCACTACTTTTACAAGGGGCATTAAATCCGTCTTGTTAAGCTACTGGGACCTCCACATCTCTTCCGAGGGGCATTAAAACCATCTTGTTAAGCTACTGGGACCTCCACGTCTCTTCCAAGGGGCATTAAAACCATCTTGTTAAGCTACTGTGACCTCCAACACTTTTCCAAGGGGCATTAAAACTGTCTTTTTAAGCTACTGTGGCCTCCACCACTTTTCCAAGGGGCATTAAAACCGTCATGTTAAGCTCCTCGGACCTCCACATCTCTTCCGAGGGGCATTGAAACAATCTCGTTAAGCTACTGTGACCTCCACCACTTTTCCAAGATCGCATTAAAACCGTCATGTTGAGCTACTATGACCTCCACGTCTCTTCCGAGGGGCATTAAAACCGTCTTGTTAAGCTACTGTGACCTCCACCACCTTTCCAAGGGGCATTAAAACCGTCTTGTTAAGCTACTGGGACCTCCACGTCTCTTCCGAGTGGCATTAAAACCGTCTTGTTAAGCTACTGGGACCTCAACGTCTCTTCCTAGATCCATTAAAACCGTCATGTTAAGCTACTGTGACCTCCACCACTTTTCCAAGGGGCATTAAAACAGTCTTGTTAAGCTACTGGGACCTCCACGTCTCGTCCACGGGGCATTAAAACCGTCTTGTTAAGCTACTGGGACTTCCATGTCTCTTCCGAGGGGCATTAAAACCGTCCTGTTAAGCTACTGGGACCTCCACCACTTTTCCAAGGGGCATTAAAACCATCTTGTTAAGCTACTGGGACCTCCAACACTTTTCCAAGGGGCATTAAAACCGCCTTGTTAAGCTACTGTGACCTCCACCACTTTTCCAAGGGGCATTAAAACCGTCTTGTTAAGCTCCTCGGACCTCCACGTCTCTTCCGAGGGGCATTGAAACAATCTCGTTAAGCTACTGTGACCTCCACCACTTTTCCAAGGTCGCATTAAAACCGTCTTGTTAAGCTACTATGACCTCCACGTCTCTTCCGAGGGGCATTAAAAACGTGTTGTTAAGCTACTGTGACCTCCACCACTTTTCCAAGGGGCATTAAAACCGTCTTGTTAAGCTACTGGGACCTCCACGTTTCTTCCGAGGGGCATTGAAACCGTCTTGTTAAGCAACTGGGACCTCCACGTCTCTTCAGAGGGGCATTTAAACAATCTCGTTAAGCTACTGTGACCTCCACCACTTTTCCAAGGTCGCATTAAAACCGTCTTGTTGAGCTACTATGACCTCCACCACTTTTCCAAGGGGCATTTAAACCGTCTTGTTAGGCTACTGGGACCTCCATGTCTCTTTCGAGGGGCATTAAAACCGTCTTGTTAAGCTACTGGGACCTCCACGTCTCTTCCGAGGGGCAATAAAACCGCCTTGTTAAACTACTGTGACCTCCACGTCTCTTCCTAGATGCATTAAAACCGTCTTGTTAAGCTACTGTGACCTCCACCACTTTTCCAAGGGGCATTAGAACTGTCTTGTTAAGCTACTGGGACCTCCACGTCTCTTCCGAGGGGCATTAAAACCGTCTTGTTAAGCTACTGTGACCTCCACCACTTTTCCAAGGGGCATTAAAACCGTTTTGTTAAGCTACTATCACCTCCATGTCTCTTCCGAGAGGCATTAAAACCATCTTGCTAATCTACTGTGACCTCCACCACTTTTCCAAGGGGCATTAAAACCGTCTTGTTAAGCTACTGTGACCTCCACCACTTTTCCAAGGGGCATTAAAACCGTCTTGTTAAGCTACTGTGACCTACACCACTTTTCCAAGGGGCATTAAAACAGTCTTGTTAAGCTCCTCGGACCTCCACGTGTCTTCCGAGGGACATTAAAACCGTCTCGTTACGCTACTGTGACCTCTACCACTTTTCCAAGGTCGCATTAAAACCGTCTTGTTAAGCTACTATGACCTCCACGTCTCTTCCGAGGGGCATTAAAACCGTCTTGTTAAGGTACTGTGACCGCCACCACTTTTCCAAGGGGCATTAAAACCGTCTTGTTAAGCTACTGAGACCTCCACGTCTCTACCGAGGGGCATTAAAACCGTCTTGTTAAGCTACTGTGACCTCCACGTCTCTTCCTAGATGCATTAAAACCGTCTTGTTAGGCTACTGTGACCTCCACCACTCTTTCAAGGGGCATTAAAACCGTCTTGTTAAGCTACTGGGACCTCCTCGTCTCTTCCTCGGGGCATTGAAACCGTCTTGTTAAGCTACTGGGACCTCCATGTCTCTTCCGAGGGGCATTAAAACCGTCTTGTTAAGCTACTGGGTCCTCCACGTCTCTTCCGAGGGATATTAAAACCGTCTTGTTAAGCTACTATGACCTCCACGTCTCTTTCGAGGGGCATTAAAACCGTCTTGTTAAGCTACTGTGACCGCCACCACTTTTCCAAGGGCCATTAAAACCGTCTTGTTAAGCTACTGAGACCTCCACGTCTCTTCTGAGGGGCATTAAAACCGTCATGTTAAGCTACTGTGACCTCCACCACTTTTCCAAGGGGCATTAAAACCGTCTTGTTAAGCTACTGGGAACTCCACGTTTCTTCCGAGGGGCATTAAAACCGTCTTGTTAAGCTACTGGGACCTCCACGTCTCTTCAGAGGGGCATTTAAACAATCTCTTTAAGCTACTGTGACCTCCACCACTTTTCCAAGGTCGCACTAAAACCGTCTTGTTGAGCTACTATGACCTCCACCACTTTTCCAAGGGGCATTAAAACCGTCTTGTTAAGCTACTGAGACCTCCACGTCTCTACCGAGGGGCATTAAAACCGTCTTGTTAAGCTACTGTGACCTCCACGTCTCTTCCTAGATGCATTAAAACCGTCTTGTTAGGCTACTGTGACCTCCACCACTCTTTCAAGGGGCATTAAAACCGTCTTGTTAAGCTACTGGGACCTAATCGTCTCTTCCTCGGGGCATTGAAACCGTCTTGTTAAGCTACTGGGACCTCCATGTCTCTTCCGAGGGGCATTAAAACCGTCTTGTTAAGCTACTGTGACCGCCACCACTTTTCCAAGGGCCATTAAAACCGTCTTGTTAAGCTACTGAGACCTCCACGTCTCTTCTGAGGGGCATTAAAACCGTCTTGTTAAGCTACTGTGACCTCCACCACTTTTCCAAGGGGCATTAAAACCGTCTTGTTAAGCTACTGGGACCTCCACGTTTCTTCCGAGGGGCATTAAAACCGTCTTGTTAAGCTACTGGGACCTCCACGTCTCTTGAGAGGGGCATTTAAACAATCTCTTTAAGCTACTGTGACCTCCACCACTTTTCCAAGGTCGCATTAAAACCGTCTTGTTGAGCTACTATGACCTCCACCACTTTTCCAAGGGGCATTAAAACCATCTTGTTAGGCTACTGTGACCTCCATGTCTCTTCCGCGGGGCATTAAAACCGTCTTGTTAAGCTACTGGGACCTCCAAGTCTCTTCCGAGGGGCATTAAAACCGTCTTGTTAAGCTACTGGAACCTCCACCACTTTTCCAAGGGGCATTAAAACCGTCTTGTTAAGCTACTGGGACTCCCATGTCTCTTCCGAGGGGCATTACAACCGTCTTGTTAAGCTACTGGGACCTCCACGTCTCTTCCGAGGGACATTAAAACCGTCTTGTTAAGCTACTGTGACCTCCACCACTTTTCCAATGGGCATTAAAACTGTCTTGTTAAGCTACTGGGACCTCCACGTCTCTTCCGAAGGATATTAAAACCGTCTTGTTAAGCTACTGTGACCTCCACCACTTTTCCAAGGGGCATTAAAACCGTCTTGATAAGCTACTGGGATCTCCACGTCTATTCCGTGGGGCATTAAAACCATCTTGTTAAGCTACTGGGACCTCCACGTCTCTTCCGAGGGGCATTAAAACCGTCTTGCTAAGCTACTGTGACCTCCAACACTTTTCCAAGGGGCATTAAAACCGTCTTGTTAAGCTACTGTGACCTCCACGTCTCTTCCGAGGGGCATTAAAACCGTCTTGTTAAGCTACTGATAATTCCACCACTTTTACAAGGGGCATTAAATCCGTCTTGTTAAGCTACTGGGACCTCCACATCTCTTCCGAGGGGCATTAAAACCATCTTGTTAAGCTACTGGGACCTCCACGTCTCTTCCAAGGGGCATTAAAACCATCTTGTTAAGCTACTGTGACCTCCAACACTTTTCCAAGGGGCATTAAAACTGTCTTGTTAAGCTACTGTGGCCTCCACCACTTTTCCAAGGGGCATTAAAACCGTCATGTTAAGCTCCTCGGACCTCCACATCTCTTCCGAGGGGCATTGAAACAATCTCGTTAAGCTACTGTGACCTCCACCACTTTTCCAAGATCGCATTAAAACCGTCATGTTGAGCTACTATGACCTCCACGTCTCTTCCGAGGGGCATTAAAACCGTCTTGTTAAGCTACTGTGACCTCCCCCACTTTTCCAAGGGGCATTAAAACCGTCTTGTTAAGCTACTGGGACCTCCACGTCTCTTCCGAGTGGCATTAAAACCGTCTTGTTAAGCTACTGGGACCTCAACGTCTCTTCCTAGATCCATTAGAACCGTCATGTTAAGCTACTGTGACCTCCACCACTTTTCCAAGGGGCATTAAAACAGTCTTGTTAAGCTACTGGGACCTCCACGTCTCGTCCACGGGGCATTAAAACCGTCTTGTTAAGCTACTGGGACCTCCATATCTCTTCCGAGGGGCATTAAAACCATCTTGTTAAGCTACTGGGACTTCCATGTCTCTTCCGAGGGGCATTAAAACCGTCCTGTTAAGCTACTGGGACCTCCACCACTTTTCCAAGGGGCATTAAAACCATCTTGTTAAGCTACTGGGACCTCCAACACTTTTCCAAGGGGCATTAAAACCGCCTTGTTAAGCTACTGTGACCTCCACCACTTTTCCAAGGGGCATTAAAACCGTCTTGTTAAGCTCCTCGGACCTCCACGTCTCTTCCGAGGGGCATTGAAACAATCTCGTTAAGCTACTGTGACCTCCACCACTTTTCCAAGGTCGCATTAAAACCGTCTTGTTAAGCTACTATGACCTCCACGTCTCTTCCGAGGGGCATTAAAACCGTGTTGTTAAGCTACTGTGACCTCCACCACTTTTCCAAGGGGCATTAAAACCGTCTTGTTAAGCTACTGGGACCTCCACGTTTCTTCCGAGGGGCATTGAAACCGTCTTGTTAAGCTACTGGGACCTCCACGTCTCTTCAGAGGGGCATTTAAACAATCTCGTTAAGCTACTGTGACCTCCACCACTTTTCCAAGGTCGCATTAAAACCGTCTTGTTGAGCTACTATGACCTCCACCACTTTTCCAAGGGGCATTAAAACCGTCTTGTTAGGCTACTGGGACCTCCATGTCTCTTTCGAGGGGCATTAAAACCGTCTTGTTAAGCTACTGGGACCTCCACGTCTCTTCCGAGGGGCAATAAAACCGCCTTGTTAAACTACTGTGACCTCCACGTCTCTTCCTAGATGCATTAAAACCGTCTTGTTAAGCTACTGTGACCTCCACCACTTTTCCAAGGGACATTAGAACTGTCTTGTTAAGCTACTGGGACCTCCACGTCTCTTCCGAGGGGCATTAAAACCGTCTTGTTAAGCTACTGTGACCTCCACCACTTTTCCAAGGGGCATAAAAACCGTTTTGTTAAGCTACTATCACCTCCATGTCTCTTCCGAGAGGCATTAAAACCATCTTGCTAATCTACTGTGACCTCCACCACTTTTCCAAGGGGCATTAAAACCGTCTTGTTAAGCTACTGTGACCTCCACCACTTTTCCAAGGGGCATTAAAACCGTCTTGTTAAGCTACAGTGACCTCCACCACTTTTCCAAGGGGCATTAAAACAGTCTTGTTAAGCTCCTCTGACCTCCACGTGTCTTCCGAGGGACATTAAAACCGTCTCGTTAAGCTACTGTGACCTCTACCACTTTTCGAAGGTGGCATTAAAACCGTCTTGTTAAGCTACTATGACCTCCACGTCTCTTCCGAGGGGCATTAAAACCGTCTTGTTAAGATACTGTGACCGCCACCACTTTTCCAAGGGGCATAAAAACCGTCTTGTTAAGCTACTGAGACCTCCACGTCTCTACCGAGGGGCATTAAAACCGTCTTGTTAAGCTACTGTGACCTCCACGTCTCTTCCTAGATGCATTAAAACCGTCTTGTTAGGCTACTGTGACCTCCACCACTCTTTCAAGGGGCATTAAAACCGTCTTGTTAAGCTACTGGGACCTCCTCGTCTCTTCCTCGGGGCATTGAAACCGTCTTGTTAAGCTACTGGGACCTCCATGTCTCTTCCCAGGGGCATTAAAACCGTATTGTTAAGCTACTGGGTCCTCCACGTCTCTTCCGAGGGATATTAAAACCGTCTTGTTAAGCTACTATGACCTCCACGTCTCTTTCGAGGTTCATTAAAACCGTCTTGTTAAGCTACTGTGACCGCCACCACTTTTCCAAGGGCCATTAAAACCGTCTTGTTAAGCTACTGAGACCTCCACGTCTCTTCTGAGGGGCATTAAAATCGTCTTGTTAAGCTACTGTGACCTCCACGTCTATTCTGAGTGGCATTAAAACCGTCTTGCTAAGCTACTGTGACCTTCACCACTTTTCCAGGGGGCATTAAAACCATCTTGTTAAGCTACTGGGACCTCCACCACTTTTCCAAGGGGCATTAAAACCGTCTTGTTAAGCTACTGTGACCTCCAACACATTTCCAAGGGGCATTAAAACCGTCTTGTTAAGCTACTGTGACCTCCACGTCTCTTTCGAGGGCCATTAAAACCGTCTTGTTAAGCTACTGGGACCTCCACGTCTCTTCCACGGGGCATTAAAACCGTCTTGTTAAGCTACTGGGAACTCCATGTCTCTTCCGAGGGGAATTAAAACCGTCTTGTTAAGCTACTGGGACCTCCATGTCTCTTCCGAGGGGCATTAAAACCGTCTTGTTAAGCTACTGGGACCTCCACCTCTCTTCCGAGGGGCATTAAAACCGTCTTGCTAAGCTACTGTGACCTCCACCACTTTTCCAAGGGACATTAAAACCATCTTCTTAAGCTACTGGGACCTCCACGTCTTTTCCGAGGGGCATTAAAACTGTCTTGTTAAGCTACTGTGACCGCCACCACTTTTCCAAGGGGCATTAAAACCGTCTTGTTAAGCTACTGGGATCTCCACGTCTATTCCGAGTGGCATTAAAACCGTCTTGCTAAGCTACTGTGACCTTCACCACTTTTCCAGGGGGCATTAAAACCATCTTGTTAAGCTCTGGGACCTCCACCACTTTTCCAAGGGGCATTAAAACCGTCTTGTTAAGCTACTGTGACCTCCAACACAATTCCAAGGGGCATTAAAACCATCTTGTTAAGCTACTGTGACCTCCACGTCTCTTTCGAGGTCCATTAAAACCGTCTTGTTAAGCTACTGGGACCTCCACGTCTCTTCCACGGGGCATTAAAACCGTCTTGTTAAGCTACTGGGAACTCCATGTCTCTTCCGAGGGGAATTAAAACCGTCTTGTTAAGCTACTGGGACCTCCATGTCTCTTCCGAGGGGCATTAAAACCGTCTTGTTAAGCTACTGGGACCTCCACCTCTCTTCCGAGGGGCATTAAAACCGTCTTGCTAAGCTACTGTGACCTCCACCACTTTTCCAAGGGGCATTAAAACCATCTTCTTAAGCTACTGGGACCTCCACGTCTTTTCCGAGGGGCATTAAAACTGTCTTGTTAAGCTACTGTGACCTCCACCACTTTTCCAACGGGCATTAAAACAGTCTTGTTAAGCTATTGGGACCACCACATCTATTCCGAGTTGCATTAAAACCGTCTTGTTAAGATACTCGGACCTCCACGTCTCTTCTGAGGGGCATTATAACCGTCTTGTTAAGCTACTGTGACCTCCACCACTTTTCCAAGGGGCATTAAAACCGTCTTGTTAAGCTACTGGGACCTCGACCACTTTTCCAAGGGGCCTTAAAACCATCTTGTTAAGCTACTGTGACCTCCACCACTTTTCCGAGGGGCATTAAATCCGTCTTGTTAAGCCACTGGGACCTCCACTTCTCTTCCGAGGGGCATTAAAACCGTCTTGTTAAGCTAATGGGACCTCCACGTCTCTTCCAAAGGGCATTAAAAACGTCTTGTTAAGCTACTGTGACCTCCACCACTTTTCCAAGGGGCATTAAAACCGTCTTGTTAAGCTACTGTGACCTCCACCACTTTTGCAAGGGGCATTAAACCGTCTTGTTAAGCTACTCGGACCACCACGTCTCTTCCGAGGGGCATTAAATCCGTCTCGTTATTCTACTGTGACCTCCACCACTTTTCCAAGGTCGCATTACAACCGTCTTGTTAAGCTACTATGACCTCCACGTCTCTTCCGAGGGGCATTAAAACCGTCTTGTTAAGCTACTGGGACCTCCACGTCTCTTCCGAAGGGCAATAAAACCGTATTGTTAAGCTACTGTGACCTCCACCACTTTTCCAAGGGGCATTAGAAACGTCTTGTTAAGCTACTGGGACCTCCACGTCTCTTCCGAGGGGCATTAAAACCGTCTTGTTAAGCTACTGTGACCTCCACCACTTTTCCAAGGGGCATTAAAACCGTTTTGTTAAGCTACTATCACCTCCATGTCTCTTCCGAGGGGCATTAAAACCATCTTGCTAAGCTACTGTGACCTCCACCACTTTCCCAAGCGGCATTAAAAGCGTCTTGTTAAGCTACTGTGACCTCCACCACTTTTCCAAGGGGCATTAAAACCATCTTGTTAAGCTACTGTGACCTCCACGTCTCTTCCGAGGGGCATTAAAACCTCTTGTTAAGCTACTGTGACCGCCACCACTTTTCCAAGGGGCATTAAAACCGTCTTGTTAAGCTACTGAGACCTCCACGTCTCTTCCGAGGGGCATTAAAACCGTCTTGTTAAGCTACTGTGACCGCCACCACTTTTCCAAGGGGCATTAAAACCGTCTTGTTAAGCTACTGAGACCTCCACGTCTCTTCCGAGGGGCATTAAAACCGTCTTGTTAAGCTACTGTGACCTCCACGTCTCTTCCTAGATGCATTAAAACCGTCTTGTTAGGCTACTGTAACCTCCACAACTTTTCCAAGGGGCATTAAAACCGTCTTGTTAAGCTACTGGGACCTCCACGTCTCTTCCACGGGGCATTGAAACCGTCTTGTTAAGCTACTGGGACCTCCATGTCTCTTCCGAAGGGCATTAAAACCGTCTTGTTAAGCTACTCGGTCCTCCACGTCTCTTCCGTTGGATATTAAAACCGTCTTGTTAAGCTACTATGACCTCCACGTCTCTTCCGAGGGGCATTAAAACCGTCTTGTTAAGCTACTGTGACCGCCACCACTTTTCCAAGGGGCATTAAAACCGTCTTGTTAAGCTACTGAGACCTCCACGTCTCTTCCGAGGGGCATTAAAACCGTCTTGTTAAGCTACTGTGACCTCCACCACTGTTCCAACGGGCATTAAAACAGTCTTGTTAAGCTACTGGGATCTCCACGTCTATTCCGAGTGGCATTAAAACCGCCTTGCTAAGCTACTGTGACCTTCACCACTTTTCCAGGGGGCATTAAAACCATCTTCTTAATCTACTGGGACCTCCACCACTATTCCAAGGTCGCATTAAAACCGTCTTGTTAAGCTACTATGACCTCCACGTCTCTTCCGAGGGGCATTAAAACCGTCTTGTTAAGCTACTGGGTCCTCCACGTCTCTTCCGTTGGATATTAAAACCGTCTTGTTAAGCTACTATGACCTCCACGTCTCTTCCGAGGGGCATTAAAACCGTCTTGTTAAGCTACTGTGACCGCCACCACTTTTCCAAGGGGCATTAAAACCGTCTTGTTAAGCTACTGAGACCTCCACGTCTCTTCCGAGGGGCATTAAAACCGTCTTGTTAAGCTACTGTGACCTCCACCACTGTTCCAACGGGCATTAAAACAGTCTTGTTAAGCTACTGGGATCTCCACGTCTATTCCGAGTGGCATTAAAACCGCCTTGCTAAGCTACTGTGACCTTCACCACTTTTCCAGGGGGCATTAAAACCATCTTCTTAATCTACTGGGACCTCCACCACTATTCCAAGGTCGCATTAAAACCGTCTTGTTAAGCTACTATGACCTCCACGTCTCTTCCGAGGGGCATTAAAACCGTCTTGTTAAGCTACTATGACCTCCACCACTCTTCCAAGGGGCATTAAAACCGTCTTGTTAAGCTACTGTGACCTCCAACACATTTCCAAGGGGCATTAAAACGTCTTTTCCGAGGGGCATTAAAACTGTCTTGTTAAGCTACTGTGACCTCCACCACTTTTCCAACGGGCATTAAAACAGTCTTGTTAAGCTACTGGGACCACCACATCTATTCCGAGTTGCATTAAAACCGTCTTGTTAAGATACTCGGACCTCCACGTCTCTTCTGAGGGGCATTATAACCGTCTTGTTAAGTTACTGTGACCTCCACCACTTTTCCAAGGGGCATTAAAACCGTCTTGTTAAGCTACTGGGACCTCAACCACTTTTCCAAGGGGCCTTAAAACCATCTTGTTAAGCTACTGTGACATCCACCACTTTTCCAAGCGGCATTAAATCCGTTTTGTTAAGCCACTGGGACCTCCTCGTCTCTTCCGAGGGGCATTAAAACCATCTTGTTAAGCTACTGGGACCTCCACGTCTCTTCCAAAGGGCATTAAAAACGTCTTGTTAAGCTACTGTGACCTCCAGCACTTTTCCAAGGGGCATTAAAACCGTCTTGATAAGCTACTGTGACCTCCACCACTTTTCCAAGGGGCATTAAAACTGTCTTGTTAAGCTACTCGGACCACCACGTCTCTTCCGAGGGGCATTAAATCCGTCTCGTTATTCTACTGTGACCTCCACCACTTTTCCAAGGTCGCATTACAACCGTCTTGTTAAGCTACTATGACCTCCACGTCTCTTCCGAGGGGCATTAAAACCGTCTTGTTAAGCTACTGTGACCTCCACCACTTTTCCAAGGGGCATTAAAACCGTCTTGTTAAGCTACTGGGACCTCCACGTCTCTTCCGAGGGGCAATAAAACAGTCTTGTTAAGCTACTGGGACCTCCACATCTCTTAATAGATGCATTACAACAGTCTTTTAAGCTACTGTGACCTCCACCACTTTTCCAAGGGGCATTAGAAACGTCTTGTTAAGCTACTGGGACCTCCACGTCTCTTCCGAGGGGCATTAAAACCGTCTTGTTAAGCTACTGTGACCTCCACCACTTTTCCTAGGGGCATTAAAACCGTTTTGTTAAGCTACTATCACCTCCATGTCTCTTCCGAGGGGCATTAAAACCATCTTGCTAAGCTACTGTGACTTCCACCACTTTCCCAAGCGGCATTAAAACCGTCTTGTTAAGCTACTGTGACCTCCACCACTTTTCCAAGGGGCATTAAAACCGTCTCGCTAAGCTACTGTGACCTCCACCACTTTTCCAAGGTCGCATTAAAACGGTCTTGTTAAGCTACTATGACCTCCACGTCTCTTCCGAGGGGCATTAAAACCGTCTTGTTAAGCTACTGTGACCGCCACCACTTTTCCAAGGGGCATTAAAACCGTCTTGTTAAGCTACTGAGACCTCCACGTCTCTTCCGAGGGGCATTAAAACCATCTTGTTAAGCTACTGTGACCTCCACGTCTCTTCCTAGATGCATTAAAACTGTCTTGTTAGGCTACTGTAACCTCCACCACTTTTCCAAGGAGCATTAAAACCATCTTGTTAAGCTACTGGGACCTCCACCACTTTTCCAAGGGGCATTAAAACCGTCTTGTTAAGCTACTGTGACCTCCAACACATTTCCAAGGGGCATTAAAACCGTCTTGTTAAGCTACTGTGACCTCCATGTCTCCTTCGAGGGCCATTAAAACCGTCTTGTTAAGCTACTGGGACCTCCACGTCTCTTCCACGGGGCATTAAAACCGTCTTGTTAAGCTTCTGGGAACTCCATGTCTCTTCCGAGGGGAATTAAAACTGTCTTGTTAAGCTACTGGGACCTCCATGTCTCTTCCGAGGGGCATTAAAACCGTCTTGTTAAGCTACTAGGACCTCCACCTCTCTTCCGAGGGGCATTAAAACCGTCTGGCTAAGCTACTGTGACCTCCACCACTTTTCCAAGGGGCATTAAAACCATCTTCATAAGCTACTGGTACCTCCTCATCTCTTCCGAGGGGCATTAAAACTGTCTTGTTAAGCTACTCTGACCTCCACCACTTTTCCAAGGGGCATTAAAACCGTCTTGTTAAGCTACTGGGACCTCCACATCTATTCCGAGGGGCATTAAAACCGTCTTGTTAAGCTACTGGGACCTCCACGTCTCTTCTGAGGGGCATTAAAACCGTCTTGTTAAGCTACTGTGACCTCCACCACTTTTCCAAGGTCGCATTAAAACCGTCTTGTTAAGCTATTATGACCTCCACGTCTCATCCGAGGGGCATTAAAACCGTCTTGTTAAGCTACTGTGACCTCCACCACTTTTCCAAAGGGCATTAAAACCATCTTGTTAAGCTACTGAGACCTCCACGTCTCTTCCGAGGGGCATAAAAACCGTCTTGTTAAGCTACTGTGACCTCCACGTCTCTTCCTAGATGCATTAAAACCGTCTTGTTACTCTACTGTGACCTCCACCACTTTTCCAAGGGGCATTAAAACCGTCTTGTTAAGCTACTGGGACCTCCACGTCTGTTCCACGGGGCATTAAAACTGTCTTGTTAAGCTACTGGGACTTCCATGTCTCTTCCGAGGGGCATTAAAACCGTCTTGTTAAGCTACTGGGACCTCCATGCCTCTTCAGAGGGGCATTGAAACCGTCTTGTTAAGCTACTGGGACCTCCACCTCTCTTTCGAGGGGCATTAAAACCATCTTGTTAAGCTACTGGGACCTCCACGTCTCTTCTGAGGGGCATTAAAACAGTCTTGTTAAGCTACTGTGACCTCCACCACTTTTCCAAGGTCGCATTAAAACCGTCTTGTTAAGCTATTATGACCTCCACGTCTCATCCGAGGGTCATTAAGACGGTCTTGTTAAGCTACTGTGACCTCCACCACTTTTCCAAGGGGCATTAAAACCGTCTTGTTAAGCTACTGGGACCTCCACGTCTCTTCCACGGGGCATTAAAACTGTCTTGTTAAGCTACTGGGACCTCCATGTCTCTTCCGAGGGGCATTAAAACCGTCTTGTTAAGGTACTGGGACCTCCATGCCTCTTTCGAGGGGCATTGAAACCGTCTTGTTAAGCTACTGGGACCTCCACCTCTCTTCCGAGGGGCATTAAAACCGTCTTGTTAAGCTACTGTGACCTCCACCACTTTTCCAAGGGGCATTAAAACCGTCTTGTTAAGCTACTGGGACCTCAACGTCTCTTCCGAGGGGCATTAAAACTGTCTTGTTAAGCTACTGTGACCTCCACCACTTTTCCAAGGGGCATTAAAACCGTCTTGTTAAGCTACTGGGACCTCAACGTCTCTTCCGAGGGGCATTAAAACCGTCTTGTTAAGCTACTGTGACCTCCACCACTTTTCCAAGGGGCATTAAAACCATCTTCTTAAGCTACTGGTACCTCCACATCTCTTCCGAGGGGCATTAAAACTGTCTTGTTAAGCTACTGTGACCTCCACCACTTTTCCAAGGGGCATTAAAACCGTCTTGTTAAGCTACTGGGACCTCCACATCTATTCCGAGGGGCATTAAAACCGTCTTGTTAAGCTACTGGGACCTTCACGTCTCTTCTGAGGGGCATTAAAACCGTCTTGTTAAGCTACTGTGACCTCCACCACTTTTCCAAGGTCGCATTAAAACCGTCTTGTTAAGCTATTATGACCTCCACGTCTCATCCGAGGGGTATTAAAACCGTCTTGTTAAGCTACTGTGACCTCCACCACTTTTCCAAGGGGCATTAAAACCATCTTGTTAAGCTACTGAGACCTCCACGTCTCTTCCGAGGGGCATAAAAACCGTCTTGTTAAGCTACTGTGACCTCCACGTCTCTTCCTAGATGCATTAAAACCGTCTTGTTACTCTACTGTGACCTCCACCACTTTTCCAAGGGGCATTAAAACCGTCTTGTTAAGCTACTGGGACCTCCACGTCTGTTCCACGGGGCATTAAAACTGTCTTGTTAAGCTACTGGGACCTCCATGTCTCTTCCGAGGGGCATTAAAACCGTCTTGTTAAGCTACTGGGACCTCCATGCCTCCTCCGAGGGGCATTGAAACCGTCTTGTTAAGCTACTGGGACGTCCACCTCTCTTCCGAGGGGCATTAACACCATCTTGTTAAGCTACTGGGACCTCCACGTCTCTTCTGAGGGGCATTAAAACAGTCTTGTTAAGCTACTGTGACCTCCACCACTTTTCCAAGGTCGCATTAAAACCGTCTTGTTAAGCTATTATGACCTCCACGTCTCATCCGAGGGTCATTAAGACGGTCTTGTTAAGCTACTGTGACCTCCACCACTTTTCCAAGGGGCATTAAAACCGTCTTGTTAAGCTACTGGGACCTCCACGTCTCTTCCACGGGGCATTAAAACTGTCTTGTTAAGCTACTGGGACCTCCATGTCTCTTCCGAGGGACATTAAAACCGTCTTGTTAAGGTACTGGGACCTCCATGCCTCTTTCGAGGGGCATTGAAACCGTCTTGTTAAGCTACTGGGACCTCCACCTCTCTTCCGAGGGGCATTAAAACCGTCTTGTTAAGCTACTGTGACCTCCACCACTTTTCCAAGGGGCATTAAAACCGTCTTGTTAAGCTACTGGGACCTCAACGTCTCTTCCGAGGGGCATTAAATCTGTCTTGTTAAGCTACTGTGACCTCCACCACTTTTCCAAGGGGCATTAAAACCGTCTTGTTAAGCTACTGGGACCTCAACGTCTCTTCCGAGGGGCATTAAAACTGTCTTGTTAAGCTACTGTGACCTCCACCACTTTTCCAAGGGGCATTAAAACCATCTTGTTAAGCTACTGGGACGTCCACTTCTATTCCGAGGGGCATTAAAACCGTATTTTTAAGCAACTGTGACCTCCACCTCTTTTCCAAGGAGCATTAAAACTGTCTTGTTAAGCTACTGGGACCTCCACGTCTCTTCCGAGGGGCATTAAAACCGTCTTGTTAAGCTACTGGTACCTCCACCTCTCTTCCGAGGGGCATTAAAACCGTCTTGTTAAGCTACTGTGACCTCCACCACTTTTCCAAGGGGCATTAAAACCACCTTGTTAAGCTACTGTGACCTCCACGTCTCTTCCGATGGGCTTTAAAACCGTCTTTTTAAGCAACTGTGACCTCCACCACTTTTCCAAGGGGCATTAAAACCGTCTTGTAAAGCTACTGGGACCTCCACGTCTCTTCCGAGGGGCATTAAAGCCGTCTTGTTAAGCTACAGTGACCTCCACCACTTTTCCAAAGTGTCATTAAAACCGTCTTGTTAAGCTACTGGGTCCTCCACCACTTTTCCAAAGGGCATTAAAACCATCTTGTAAAGCTACCGTGACCTCCAACACTTTTCCAAGGGGCATTAAAACCGTCTTGTTAAGCTACTGTGACCCCCACGTCTCTTCCGAGGGGCATTAAAACCGCCTTGTTAAGCTACTGGGACCTCCATGTCTCTTTCGAGGGGCATTAAAACCGTCTTGTTAAGCTACTGGGACCTCCACCTCTCTTCCGAGGCGCATTAAAACCATCTTGTTAAGCTATAGTGACCTCCACCACCTTTCCAAGGGGCATTAAAACCATCTTCTTAAGCTACTGGGACCTCCACATCTCTTCCGAGGGGCATTAAAACTGTCTTGTTAAGCTACTGTGACCTCCACCACTTTTACAAGGAGCATTAAAACCGTCTTGTTAAGCTACTGTGACCTCCACCACTATTCCAAGGGGCATTAAAACAGTCTTGTTAAGCTCCTCGGACCTCCACGTCTCTTCGGAGGGACATTAAAACCGTCCCGTTAAGCTACTGTGACCTCCACCACTTTTCCAAGGTCGCATTAAAACCGTCTTGTTAAGCTACTATGACCTCCACGTCTCTCCCGAGGGGGCATTAAAACCGTCTTGTTAGGCTTCTGTGACCTCCACCACTTTTCCAAGGGGCATTAAAACCGTCTTGTTAAGCTACTGGGACCTCCACGTCTCTTCCACGGGGCATTAAAACCGTCTTGTTAAGCTACTGGGACCTCCATGTCTCTTCCAAGGGGCATTAAAACCGTCTTGTTAAGCTACTGGGACCTCCATGCCTCTTCCGAGGGGCATTGAAACCATCTTGTTAAGCTACTGGGACCTCCACCTCTCTTCCGAGGGGCATTAAAACCGTCTTGTTAAGCTACTGGGACCTCCACCACTTTTCCAAGGGGCATTAAAACCGTCTTGTTAAGCTACTGAGACCTCCACGTCTCTTCCAAGGGGCATTAAAACTGTCTTGTTAAGCTACTGTGACCTCCACCACTTTTCCAAGAGGCATTAAAACCGCATTGTTAAGCTACTGTGACCTCCACGTCTCTTCCGAGGGGCTTTAAAACCGTCTTTTTAAGCAACTGTGACCTCCACCACTTTTCCAAGGGGCATTAAAACCGTCTTGTTAAGCTACTGGGACCTCCACGTCTCTTCCGAGGGGCATTAAAACCGTCTTGTTAAGCTACTGTGACCTCCACCACTTTTCCAAAGTGTCATTAAAACCGTCTTTTTAAGCTACTGGGTCCTCCACCACTTTTCCAAGGGCCATTAAAACCATCATGTTAAACTACTGTGACCTCCACCACTTTTCCAAGAGGCATTAAAACCGCATTGTTAAGCTACTGTGACCTCCACGTCTCTTCCGAGGGGCTTTAAAAGCGTCTTTTTAAGCAACTGTGACCTCCACCACTTTTCCAAGGGGCATTAAAACCGTCTTGTTAAGCTACTGGGACCTCCACGTCTCTTCCGAGGGGCATTAAAACCGTCTTGTTAAGCTACTGTGACCTCAACCACTTTTCCAAAGTGTCATTAAAACCGTCTTGTTAAGCTACTGGGTCCTCCACCACTTTTCCAAGGGCCGTTAAAACCATCATGTTAAGCTACTGTGACCTCCAACACTTTTCCAAGGGGCATTAAAACCGTCTTGTTAAGCTACTGTGACCTCCACGTCTCTTCCGAGGGGCATTAAGACCGTCTTGTTAAGCTACTGGGACCTCCACGTGTCTTCCACGGGGCATTAAAACCGTCTTGTTAAGCTACTGGGACCTCCATGTCTCTTCCGAGGGGCATTAAAACCATCTTGTTAAGCTACTGGGACCTCCATGTCTCTTCCGAGGGGCATTAAAACCGTCTTGTTAAGCTACTGGTACCTCCACATCTCTTCCGAGGGGCATTAAAACTGTCTTGTTAAGCTACTGTGACCTCCACCACTTTTCCAACGGGCATTAAAACCGTCTTGTTAAGCTACTGGGACCTCCACGTCTCTCCCGAGGGGCATTAAAACCATCTTTTTAAGCTACTGTGACCTCCACCACTTTTCCAAGGGGCATTAAAACAGTCTTGTTAAGCTACTGAGACCTCCACGTCTCTTCCGATGGGCATTAAACCGTCTTGTTAAGCTACAGTGACCTCCACGTCTCTTCCTAGATGCATTAAAACCGTCTTGTTAGGCTACTGTGACCTCCACCACTTTTCCAAGGGGCATTAAAACCATCTTGTTAAGCTACTGGGACCTCCAGGTCTCTTCCACGGGGCATTAAAACCGTCTTGTTAAGCAACTGGGACCTCCATGTCTCTTCCAAGGGGCATTAAAACGGTCTTGTTAAGCTACTGGGACCTCCATGCCTCTTCCGAGGGGCATTGAAACCATCTTGTTAAGCTACTGGGACCTCCACCTCTCTTCCGAGGGGCATTAAAACCGTCTTGTTAAGCTACTGTGACCTCCACCACTTTTCCAAGGGGCATTAAAACCGTCTTGTTAAGCTACTGAGACCTCCACGTCTCTTCCAAGGGGCATAAAAACTGTCTTGTTAAGCTACTGTGACCTCCACCACTTTTCCAAGAGGCATTAAAACCGCATTGTTAAGCTACTGTGACCTCCACGTCTCTTCCGAGGGGCTTTAAAACCGTCTTTTTAAGCAACTGTGACCTCCACCACTTTTCCAAGAGGCATTAAAACCGTCTTGTTAAGCTACTGGGACCTCCACGTCTCTTCCGAGGGGCATTAAAACCGTCTTGTTAAGCTACTGTGACCTCCACCACTTTTCCAAAGTGTCATTAAAACCGTCTTGTTAAGCTACTGGGTCCTCCACCACTTTTCCAAGGGCCATTAAAACCATCATGTTAAGCTACTGTGACCTCCACCACTTTTCCAAGGTCGCATTAAAACCGTCTTGTTAAGCTACTGGGACCTCCACGTCTCATCCGAGGGGCATTAAAACGGTCTTGTTAAGCTACTGTGACCTCCACCACTTTTCCAAGGGGCATTAAAACCGTCTTGTTAAGCTACTGGGACCTCCACGTCTCTTCCACGGGGCATTAAAACTGTCTTGTTAAGCTACTGGGACCTCCATGTCTCTTCCGAGGGGCATTAAAACCGTCTTGTTAAGGTACTTGGACCTCCATGCCTCTTCCGAGGGGCATAGAAACCGTCTTGTTAAGCTACTGGGACCTCCACCTCTCTTCCGAGGGGCATTAAAACCGTCTTGTTAAGCTACTGTGACCTCCACCACTTTTCCAAGGGGCATTAAAACCGTCTTGTTAAGCTACTGGGACCTCCACGTGTCTTCCGAGGGGCATTAAAACTGTCTTGTTAAGCTACTGTGACCTCCACCACTTTTCCAAGGGGCATTAAAACCATCTTGTTAAGCTACTGGGACCTCCACTTCAATTCCGAGGGGCATTAAAACTGTATTTTTAAGCAACTGTGACCTCCACCTCTTTTCCAGGGGGCATTAAAACTGTCTTGTTAAGCTACTGGGACCTCCACGTCTCTTCCAAGGGGCATTAAAACCGTCTTGTTAAGCTACTGTGACCTCCACCACTTTTCCAAAGTGTCATTAAAACCGTCTTGTTAAGCTACTGGTCCTCCACCACTTTTCCAAGGGGCATTAAAACCATCTTGTTAAGCTACTGTGACCTCCAACACTTTTCGAAGGGACATTGAAACCGTCTTGTTAAGCTACTGTGACCTCCACGTCTCTTCCGAGGGGCATTAAAACCGTCTTGTTAAGCTACTGGGACCTCCACGTCACTTCCACGGGGCATTAAAACGGTCTTGTTAAGCTACTGGGACCTCCATGTCTCTTCCGAGGGGCAGTAAAACCGTCTTGTTAAGCTACTGGGACGTCCATGTCTCTTGCAAGGGGCATTAAAACCATCTTCTTAAGCTACTGGGACCTCCACATCTCTTCCAAGGGGCATTAAAACTGTCTTGTTAAGCTATTGTGACCTCCACCACTTTTCCAAGGGGCATTAAATCCATCTTGTTAAGCTACTGTGACCTCCACCACTTTTCCAAGGGGCATTAAAACCGTCTTGTTAAGCTACTGTGACCTCCACCACTTTTCCAAGGGGCATTAAATCCGTCTTGTTAAGCTACTGGCACCTCCACGTCTCTTCCGAGGGGCATTAAATCAGTCTTATTAAGCTACTGGGACATCCACGTCTCTTCCGAGGGGCATTAAAACCGTCTTGTTAAGCTACTGTGACCTCCACCACTTTTCCAAGGGGCATTAAAACCGTCTTGTTAAGCTACTGTGACCTCCACCACTTTTCCAAGGGGCATTAAAACCGTCTTGTTAAGCTACTCGGACCTCCACGTCTCTTCCGATGGGCATTAAATCCGTCTCGTTATGCTACTGTGACCTCCACCACTTTTCCAAGGTCGCATTAAAACCGTCTTCTTAAGCTACTATGACCTCCACGTCTCTTCCGAGGGGCATTAAAACCGTCTTGTTAAGCTACTGTGACCTCCACCACTTTTCCAAGGGGCATTAAAACCATCTTCTTAAGCTACTGGGACCTCCACATCTCTTCCGAGGGGCATTAAATCCGTCTTGTTAAGCTACTGTGACCTCCACCACTTTTCCAAGGGGCATTAAATCCGTCTTGTTAAGCTACTGTGACCTCCACCACTTTTCCAAGGGGCATTAAATCCGTCTTGTTAAGCTACTGTGACCTCCACCACTTTTCCAAGGGGCATTAAAACCATCTTTTTAAGCTACTGTGACCTCCACCACTTTTCCAAGGGGCATTAAAACCGTCTTGTGAAGCTACTGTGACCTCCACCACTTTTCCAAGGGGCATTAAATCCGTCTTGTTAAGCTACTGTGACCTCCACCACTTTTCCAAGGGGCATTAAAACCGTCTTGTTAAGCTACTGTGACCTCCACCACTTTTCCAAGGGGCATTAAAACCATCTTTTTAAGCTACTGTGTCCTCCACCACTTTTCCAAGGGGCATTAAAACCGTCTTTTTAAGCTACTGTGACCTCCACCACTTTTCCAAGGGGCATTAAAACTGTCTTGTTAAGCTACTGTGACCTCCACGTCTCTTCCAAGGGGCATTAAAACCGTCTTGTTAAACCATTCTGAACTCCACAGCTCTTCCAAGGGGTATTGAAATGTTGTTCTTAATTAAGTCTAACCTCCATGACTCTTCCAACGGGCATTTCATTTCCTCCTAATTTTAGTCAGATTTTGCTTTTCAATGCATAGGCGAACACTAAGGGAGACCCACTCCCCAATAATGGGTAGAAGGTTTTTAGTATGCTGTAATCCACGTCTGTTTCAAGGGCCATTGCAGTTCCTCATAATTTTTGTAAAGCCTTCCATTCACTGCTTAGGCCAACAGTGCACAGGAGACCCAGTTGCTATAAATGGAAAAAAACGGTTTAGTTAAGGCCCTCTGACCTCCATGTCACTTCCAAGGGGCATTGGAGTGCCTCAAAATTATTGGTAGTCATTGTACTCACTGTATGCCCTATAACTGTGTAGCCGAACCGCTCCTTTTGGTACAGAAACATATCCTACAAGACATGTGTGTTTGACTGGCCTGATATTGATGTGAATGGTCCCTGTTCCTCCTGCTCTTTCTCCTTTGCCACTACGTCATCCATCATTCATCACCTGAAGCTTTGTTTTATCGGGAGTCATAGAACTGTGATAGTAGCAGGAAAACATCCAGCAATCCTCGGAGGAGGTAGGATATGCGCCAAAACGCTGACCACCTCAGGCCTAGCCGCTACTACATACATGCGCTTGCATTCCAAGGAACAGAAAGCTAAGGAGATGGATGTCCTCATGATCATGAACAATTTACTCTTTGTGTAGGAGGCTGACCACTGCTGCTGTCTATCTTTTGAACTTTGTCTTGAAGCCTGATTGACCCATGACCCGCAATCCTCTATGTCTGGAGGACGTGTTGCATCCCAGTGTCCAACTGTGTCCTGGCTTCCACAATGTTAACCCAGTGTGAAGGCGTGAGATGGACCATCCCTGGCCACATTCACTTGTCCACGTGTTTGTGGTTAGGCTGCCCTTCAAATAGGGGCGGCTGGGGACTGTTTATGAACACCCGGCCGCCCCCAGACGGCTGGGGACCGTGTGTGGATACCCGGCCGCGGGACGGCTGGGGACCGAATATGGACACCCATCCGCCCCCTGGCGGCTGGGGACCGAGTGTGGACACCCGGCCGCCGGGCGGCTGGGGACTGAGTATGGATACAAGGGCGCCGATGCAGCCATGACGTGGTGGCCAGATTCCGCTTCCACATGCCTAAAAGGCCCAATTTGAAGTGCAAGCAAGCTAGCAGTATGGTAATGCAGCCTGGGGGTGGGTGGGTGGCAGGCTGCACACTTCTGCTTGCAACTCCCCTGATGGAGAAGCCAGGGCCCACCGGAGGAGTCTGGTTCTCTGGTGGGCTCGTCCAATGCTGCCCTAAAGCAGGCCGGGCTAATAAAAGTGTGTGGGGGGAAGTTGACAGGAGAAATTGTGGCGGCTGGGGACCGTTTATGGACACCCGGCTGCCCCCATGCGGCTGTGGACCACGTGTGGACACCCGGCCGCCGGGCGGCTGGGGACCGAGTATGGACACCCGGCCGCCCCCTGGTGGCTGGGGACCGAGCGTGGACACCAGCCCGCCGGGCGGCTGGGGACTGAGTATGGATACCAGGCCGCCGACGCAGCCATGACGTGGTGGCCAGATTCCGCCTCCACATGCCTAAAAGGCCCAATTTGAAGTGCAAGCAAGCTAGCAGTATGGTATTGCAGCCTGGGGGTGGGTGGGTGGCAGGCTGCACACTTATGCTTGCATTCCAAGAAAACAAAGAAGATGCTAACTTCTGTCATCATCATGCTCCTCCCCTTAGCACTTTCAACTCCCCTGATGGAGAAGCCAGGGCCCACCGGAGGAGTCTGGTTCTCTGGTGGGCTCGTCCAATGCTGCCCTAAAGCAGGCCAGGCTAAGAAAAGTGTGGGGGAAGTTCAGCAGAGAGATAGGGGCAGCTGGGGACCGTTTATGGACACCCGGCCGCCCCTAGGCGGCTGGGGACCGTGTGTGGACACCCGGCAGCCGGGCGGCTGGGGACTGAGTATGGATACCAGGCAGCCGACGCAGCCATGACATGGTGGCCGGCGTCTGCCTCCACATGCCTAAGCAAGCTAGCAGTATGCTATTGCAGCCTGGGGGTGGGTAGGTGGCAGGCTGCATACTTGCGCTTGCATTGCAAGGAATGGGGGAGGTACAATTGAACACTGCTCTGGGAGAAGGACTTGCACGGGGATAGTTGCAAGTCTGCATCTTCTGATGCGGCAAGGATCACTTCTGATGGGCACACTTTTAGGCAGTGAGGGTGTCAGAGATGCTTCCAGGGGTCTTCCCCATGCTGTTCCCATGTATTTTCAGCACTGTATGCATGTGTCACACAGCACATGGCCAGATAAGGTTGTAAAATGTTAAAATGACATTTCCCAGTGAATGTATTTGTCAAAAACACATAAAAAATCCTACTTGTGAACATAGCCCAAGGTGTGGAGGAGTATTTTTGTTTTTAGTTAATTATTTTATCTTATACACAAGTCTTTACCCTGAAAAGGAAGTTCCTTAACATGTTTCACAGGAAAGCACTTTCAGTTTCGTGTTTGAACGTTTTCTTGTGACCCCGTAAAAGTGGCTTAATACCTCTGACCACGTTGTTGACAGCAGTGACCTGGGGGTCAGAAATGCTTTTTGGGGCGATGTCTATGCTGTCCCCATGTCTTTTGAGCACTGTCACTATCGTTTTGGGCACTTTTTAGGCTTTCTACAGACTGCCGGGGGTGCCGCCGCAAAAATGCTCGGGTCTCCCATAGACTAACATTGGGCTCGTTGCTCGGGTCGAGCACCCAAGTATCACGGCGAGCTCGGCCCGAGCTTCGAGCACCCAAGCATTTTAGTGCTCGCTCAACACTACTCCTCAAGCTGCAAATTGCGTTCTTGGGTTAGAGTGGTGAAGAAATAGACCTTCTTTTTTAATTTCATATAGCCACACAAAATTCCCATTTTTTTTCTTTTTTTTCCTGCAGCTCATCTCCAGTTCTCATAAATAATGGCCATAATTGGACAAATTGAAAAATACAACTGGAAAGTCACCATCATCTTCTGCATCCTATATCATGTTGCAATCATTTCAACCCTGTGATGATGTAAAGGCTCTTTCCGCACTTTAGACATTAATTAGAAATTAATGTAGAGTTTTCATTGTACGTGGTGCATAGTTATACTGTACTTATTCGGGAAGTTCGGGAATTTTAAACATGAGTTAAGGTCTAAAGTTTCTAAAAACACATTGTGGTTCTTGTGTCCACAATTAACTGTGCCATGAGTCTACCTCATATGAAGGCAGAATATTTTAGGACGGTAGGGTACATAGCGATCCAGCTGAGGTCATGTGGCAAAAATGAGACATATTTGTCTGAGACTGTTTTTCAGCTTTAGGCTTAAAATGTGAAATGAATGGGTCATAAAATGGAGGCATACTGTAGCGCTATTCTTTAAAAACAAAAGGCAATTATCTATAAAGCTTTCTTTAGAAGAATTTAATATATTTGATTATTCAGTATTCGTCCATACTGCAGAAATTTAGAAAGAAATTTAGCATTAAGTTCATTAAAAGTAGAATGCCACATGTTAAATTGAAAGTTAGAACCTGAAATGCCAAGAAAGAATAGAACATGATGAACACTTTGTACCCACTAAAAATAAGAAGCTCATCTAGAAGTTCAGGACTTCATCTTTAGATATCAGTGGGGATCCAAGACTTTGGTAAAGTCAGATGAATAGGTCAAAGCCTTGGTATTGAGGTACTAAGCTTCAACCCAACAAGGGCAACATTTACATGGAATTTATATGTCCACCTCATGTTTGATCATCTGTAGTTTGTTTTGAAAAAGGGTTCAATTCGAACAAGAAACGCGTCAATAAAAACTACCTGAACTTGTATCAGAGTGTGGAACTACTTCTACAGCATGATGGTCAGTATCAAAGGTATAACCTCTACTTACTATCACCTCATTATTGTGTAGCTTTTCCTAGGTTCTACAATTTTCATCCATACTCGAAAAATATACTGATAGGTATTTGGCAAATGTTAGATCAGAAGGAGACTAGAGCTGTGAGGTTGGGGAACATTCAGTGCCGAGAATCATGGACACTGCAAATGAGACCACATGCAACCCTTCAAGACTATCCTCAAAGACAGGCTGACACTGCTCTCTACGGCCTCTATGTATGACCTTCCAACCTCAACCATGTGTAAACTAATATCGGCCAATCGAACCATCTTACAAATCCGGTCACCTTATGATTCCTCCTGATCATTCCTCAGCACTCCTTAGTCACTAATTACAATGTCAATTTCTATTTTTATTACAATTAAATCCAGCTAATTTCCAAAAGTATTGTCAATGCTTTCAGTAACACATATTAATCAGTGTTGTTTGTGAACTAGATCTAGTAGGACTTTCTAAAGTACCTAATAGATGCTGATCAACTAACGCCGTGGAAGAAGCACGCATCGAACGTCAAAAAGGTAATATAATTTATTCATGATAACCATGTTTCTTATATTAGACATGCTGTTGCGGTGATATACAGTATAGACCAAAAGTTTGGACACACCTTCTCATTTAAAGATTTTTCTGTATTTTCTTGACTTTGAAAATTGTACATTTACACTGAAGGCATCAAAACTATGAATTAACACATGTGGAATTATATACTTAACAAAAAAGTGTGAAACAACTGAAAAAATGTCTTATATTCTAGGCTCTTCAAAGTAGCCACCTTTTGCTTTGATGACTTCTTTGCACACTCTTGGCATTCTCTTGATGAGCTTCAAGAGGTAGTCACCGGAAATGGTCTTCCAATAATCTTGAAGGAGTTCCCAGAGATGCTTAGCACTTGTTGGCCCTTTTGCCTTCATTCTGCGGTCATGCTCACCCCAAACCATCTCGATTGGGTTCAGGTCTGGTGACTGTGGAGGCCTGGTAATCTGGCGTAGCACCCCATCCCTACCCTTCTTGGTCAAATAGCCCTTACACAGACTGGAGGTGTGTTTAGGATCATTGTCCTGTTGAAAAATAAATGATGGTCCAACTAAACGCAAACCGGATGGAATAGCATGCCGCTGCAAGATGCTGTGGTAGCCATGCTGGTTCAGTATGCCTTCAATTTTGAATAAATCCCCAACAGTGTCACCAGCAAAGCAGCCCCACACCATCACACCTGCTCCTCCATGCTTCACGGTGGGAACCAGGCATGTAGAGTCCATCCGTTCACCTTTTCTGCGTCGCACAAAGACACGGTGGTTGGAACTAAAGATCTCAAATTTGGACTCATCAGACCAAAGCACAGATTTCAATTGGTCTAATGTCCATTCCTTGTGTTCTTTAGCCCAAACAAGTTTCTTTTGCTTGTTGCCTGTCCTTAGTAGTTGTTTCCTAGCAGCTATTTTACCATGAAGGCCTGCTGCTCAAAGTCTCCTCTTAACAGTTGTTGAAGAGATGTGTCTGCTGCTAGAACTCTGTGTGGCATTGACCTGGTCTCTAATCTGAGCTGCTGTTAACCTGCGATTTCTGAGGCTGGTGACTCAGATAAACTTATCCTCAGAAGCAGAGATGACTCTTGGTCTTCCTTTCCTGGGGCGGTCCTCATGTGAGCCAGTTTCTTTGTAGCCCTTGATGGTTTTTGCAACTGCACTTGGGGACACTTTCAAAGTTTTCCCAATTTTTCGGACTGACTGACCTTCATTTCTTAAAGTAATGATGGCCACTCGTTTTTCTTTACTTAGCTGCTTTTTTCTTGCCATAATACAAATTATAACAGTCTATTCAGTAGGACTATCACCTGTGTATCCACCTGACTTCTGCACAACACAACTGATGGTCCCAACCCCATTTATAAGGCAAGAAATCCCACTTATTAAACCTGACAGGGCACACCTGTGAAGTGAAGACCATTTCTGGTGACTACCTCTTGAAGCTCATCAAGAGAATGCCAAGAGTGTGCAAAGCAGTCATCAAAGCAAAAGGTGGCTACTTTGAAGAACCTAGAATATAAGACATATTTTCAGTTGTTTCACACTTTTTTGTTAAGTATATAATTCTACATGTGTTAATTCATAGTTTTGATGCCTTCAGTGTGAATGTACAATTTTCATAGTCATGAAAATACAGAAAAATCTTTAAATGAGAAGGTGTGTCCAAACTTTTGGTCTGTACTGTATGTTTTTTTGATTGATTTCAGGGACCTGTATATATATGCACTGCGCTCACTTATTTACCCATTCTTGATATATATCACATACTATTTATTATTATAGTATCACCATCGCCATTCTCTGTAGTCATATGTTCAGACAAAACTTACTTTTGATATATATTTTATATTTCCTGTACCTTTTTATAATTGTTATCTGTGCATGATGTGCATTTTATATAACTTTTTTCTCTTGCTAAAATTCTCTTCGTGTTGATGTCACCACTTTTACTGTATTTTGTACATTTAAAATTTTGACAATAAAAATCAGTATATTTCTTTTTGTGCGGTCATATTTGTAGATTTACTAATCAGTATGTTGATATTATTTGGTCACTATGTGGTGGTCATGGTGTTTCTGTATTATTTGTCCAGTCAATTTTATTGGGGCCGGCATAGCTGAGCAACATGCCAGTGTGTAGGGTGCGGGGGAATGTCCAGGTCCAAATTTTGAACTTGGGTTTAGAGGATTCTAGCTTTGCCACTGGCTAAGTGGGACAAAAGTCAACCCAAAGATATATAATTACTTATATAGCCCAACAATTGTGTTAGGCACCTAAGTCTGACTCTACATTGAAAGACATAAGTTTTCGTTCTCAGGCATTACACAACTATACATTAGTATTTATAAAATCCACATTCCTATAGTGTAGATTTCTACAGGAGGATAGACTGAGATCCACTTGTTCGTTGGTTTTCCTTATTTCCACCTCTATGGCCTGAAATATAACTCAATGGAGCTGTGAAGAGCCTCATTCAGCGTCTTGCTTTTATCTTTCCGTCTCTGTCATGTACTACAGTAACATCAGAGGAGAGCTGATTGTGTCATTTTACAACCAAAAAGACATTTCTGTCAGAGAGGACGAGTTTATCTACTTCCCACAGGGATCCATGTCACAACTCAGACTTATCCTACTTTGTCAAAGAGAGATCTGTTTACAGGATGGTGTCAATTTAATTGACATTTTCTTGAGTTTACCATACAAAAAAGGTGTTTTTTTTTTCAGCAACTCATCCCCTGGGTCACTAACCCTTCTCCGTGAAGGGAATGGTTTTTGCGCCAAAATAAATAGTTATACTAGTCACTCTTCATTAGTTGGTTCCAAAAATACAGAATGAGGAAGTAGATTGGGTGCTAATCAATTCCATTGGCCGTGTTAGTAGTCTGTAGCAGCTGGCCAGGGGCCCTGAGAACCACCTCCTACTACCCACATCTGTGGGTCCTTTTTCGATTAACCGGCCTGGAGTGGCATGATGCACATGTGATGTTGTGCAAGGCTGACTAATCAAAAAAGAAGCTGTGGATGCCAGGAAGTAGTAGGCAATTCTCAGGGCTCCCATCCGGCTGCCACAGATTGCTGATGGCCGTTGAACTAGGTTCTGCAAATAGATTTGCACCAACTCTATGAGGGAGTCTTGTGAAAACATCACACTTCCTAAGTTGGGGCCCACCTGCCCTAACCTTGCCTTGGGACAAACATGTCTGTTTAAGAGGAGGCGATGATACTCCGCAAGAGCCCCTGTGTGATGTATCATTAGTGTGGGAAGGCTGCCACCCACTGGCTAGATGGGACCAGCGGTACCAACCGGCACAGGAAGAGTTGCAGGGGGAATGAGTACAAATGCGGCACCTGGTCAGATGCCGTTGATCACAAAGTTCCTGCGGTCCTCCGTGCCAAACTGCGGTGTGATTTGGTGCCAAGAGAGAGAGGTGCAGACGTGGACCAGGGACGACACTGAAACCAGAGTGAGAGGCCTCAGTTGAATACGTGCACCAGCAGGGTGCTGGCCTCTGTCAGACATCGCCCGGAAGTTGCCCGGTGGGATCCAGAGCCCAGACTGCGCTGATCAAGGTCCGAATCACCTCTTTACGCTAGTCAAGTTCCAGAGTCCAGACGACACCAGCTGAGAGCCAGAGTACAGCCCTCTTTCTCCCAGGTCCAGGTGACACCAGCTGTCGGTGAAGCATTGAAGATCCAAGAGGAGACTTCAACCGGGTGATAGGAGGGAGACACGCGTGAGCTGGGCTGTCGCTTCTGGATCCAGGGTATGGTACAGGGGTTGGCCTGGGCTAGGACAACAGGTGGGGTGCGGGTTGGCTGCGGAAAAGGAGGCTTAGCGTTCCATGATAGACTTTGTTTGGAGGACTTGCGGCCTAGCAGAAAAACCCAGTGACCCCCGCTAGGGACAATGTATCAAGAGGAGCTAGCGCAGCAGCTCTCCCAGGAACAGATGTTCCATCACTGTCAGAGAGACAACATCCTTTAAGAGACGTCTCCGTTTATTCAGATTGAATTTTAAGACTTATTGTATCTTCTGCATTGTATAATCCACTTGTGTTTGTGCTGTTTTCTATTGTCAAACTGCTTCCCAAGTTCCACAAATTCCCGCCATACCGGAAGCCATAAATAGTTTATTGTCTGTTTCCGCCTCGTGCTCATCTGTGCATTGCAACCGGTCACCTACTTACACCTGCATGCTGCTACTTCTCCACAAACCTTCTAACTTGGATCTGAGCTTACACAAGGACCAGTGGGATGGGACCATGGAGTAGGCTACAGGCCAGTGGAGCTAGCTGGTGGCAAGAAGGGTCAACACTCAGGATTGTTACCAAGAGGTGTAAGTCAGGGACAAAATTAGAAAGCAAGCAGGTGGTCAGAATATGAGCCGAGGTAAAAAAGAGAATTTTTTGTAAAACCTTTACATAATTTGTATACCACAGTCCCTGACTCTGGCTGCATTTGATCTCATTTTGGCCATGCTGTACAGCTAATCTTCTATATTGTATATAAGACGTTAAGTGAGATAGATGTTGGCCGAACAAGTGTTGGGTCAACAGCTATAATATACTGTACATATGGGCAACTGTAGGCAAGTTCTTTATGCTACATGTTTACTTCAAATAAGAGAAACATAGAAAAACACTCCTTGGATTGCTAAAAATAAGGCATTTAATGGTTGTCTGAGGAAAGTTCTGCCATACTGAATACACTTGGGTAAATCATCAAGATCCGCTGCTGGCAGCTCCCTTTGAGATTGCAAACCAATGACGTTCCAGATGAGCTCAATGGGAGACAAGTCTGGTGATGCTGCAGGCCATGGTAGCATTACTAGGCCACCAGGCTACTCATGTAAGAGAAACATGTGGCCTGCCATTGTTGTTTTGAAAATTGGCTCCTGGGGCACTTTGGAGAAATGGCCGCAACACTGGTTTCATGATCAAATCAATCTAATGCTGAGCTGTTAATGTACCTGGAATGAACTCTAGAGGGGGCTACAGTACATTATGCCACCCCACACCATAATCCCCAATGTAATTACCTAGATGCTGTCTCTGAGCCGCTGGAGATATACTGTACTTTATTATATATCTTTATTTTAATTCTGATTATTACTTTAGTATTTTTTTTCTTAATTGCCCTGGTTAATAACACGTAGATGTCAGATTCACGCACTCAAAAACTTGGATTTTAAGGTTTTTATTACAATTAGATTTTAATATGTATTCTAAAAGCATTATACTGTACAGGGGTCACGAGAGCTACAAATAAAAGGATGTAACTGAGTTTTCTTTGTCTGATACTTACTGTGTCTGCTTTCACTCACAGACTAAATAAAAGTGCTATGTAGCCCGAAGCCCATGTTATAGCCTATACTGGAACACAACATTCACAGTACATCTAGTCGAGTACATACTTGTCCTGTCAAATAAACATGGAATTTTGGTAATGATTTATCTAGAGTTGTGATTTATAGAATATATTTTTAGTCTTTTTTGGAAAGAATTTGTAATTTTTGTAATAAATATTCTACATTCTAATTAAAAGACACTTATGTTTTTACTTGATAGAAGTAACAACATGTTTTTGTATAAAAACCTTGTTTTAGATACATTAATCAGTTCAGGAACGGGCCATTGACTCCCCATTCTTGACCAGGCACTTTTTTTGGTTATGCAGTTTAAAGATCTGTAACATTTTTTCTTGTTCAGATTTTTTTGATTTTTTTTTTTTCATGTTACATCAGGCTTGATTTTTACGTTATTTTTAGATTCTTATTTTGTGCCAAAATCAGGCAACCTTGATGGGAAAATAAAGGAAATACGTGTCTGTATTTCAAATTAAAAAAAAAAAAATTATGACCACAAAGGAAAACTGAAATGAATTTTAAAATCTGTTCTCCTTTCTGTAACAATTATTTCTATGTATCGTAAATGTTTTTTTTTTTTACGGGAGGGGCCTAGTAATAACGATTTAGATAGGCAGCAACTTTTTTTTATTTATTATTTACCAACTATTTTTTTATTTTCTTCATTCATTTCACATATTGTGCTTCAATAACATCATAAAATACTTTTGGGGGGCATTTAAATACACTTTTTATATCCGATTTCCCCTGTAACTTGGGCTGGTACCTTAGCCTCAGTTACAGTGGAAATTCATAGCACCTTCTGGCTGCATAGCAGAGATCACAGGGTCTTTTGGCTCCTGCTCCCTCCCTACACCCAGCGATCAAATCACCACCAGGTCAGGAGGAGGAACCGCTGTTAGCCATTCTATTACTGTATGCACAGTGCTGGTTCAGTGCTGTGTATACAGTGGTAGGGAAGGCAGAGACAGTAACAAACCCTTCCTGCCTTCTCTATGGGGATATCACCCTTCTCCTGCAGCTGCAGAATGTCTTGCAGCTGCTCTACTATGCAGTGACATTTTAGAACATCGGAGCAGAGTATAACTCGGACCGCCTGAACATTTAAAGTCTATGGGCAATCTGCAAATAGTTAAAGAGTAGTAGTTAAGTGAGCTCATAGAAGAGGTAGCATGCAGCAGGAAAATATTTCCACAGTGAGTGTCACAGGTGTATCATGTGTGACAGACAGTCGTTCTGGATCTGGCTATAGAAGGTAACTGCGCTTGGCATTGCAGACACCTTCTTGATCCTCTCATCTCTGTAGTGTAGTGATATCCTTCTCCCTTTAGGACCCAGCAGTGACCTCCACCTTCTGCTGCTAATTGACACACCCTTGCTTGGTAGTTGAAAACTCTGTGTCTCCAGAGAGTCGCCAGTTATAGTTCTATGTTCCTCTGTCCAGGCTTGGAGTACTAGTAGTCGGCTTGCTTCTTCTTGGACTTCCCTTGGAGGACAGTTGGCATTATCTCTCTGATGTCTTCTCAAGCTAAGTGTTTCCCTTGTCTGTTTACCTTGTTGTCTTTAGTTACAGTGCGGCCTGACTAGTGCTCACCCCGTCCCCTCCCTATCTAGGGCCTAGCTCTAGGGTCAGTCAGGGATTAGGTTTCCTGCTCGGCGATAGGTGCCGATCCTATTTAGTGCCTCCCCATTTCCCTAGTTGTCGGGGTCCCTTCCCCCTCTTCCCGTCATTGTACTCTTGTTCCTTCCCTCACCTTGCATGACAGTGAGTAGTAAAATGCACTGATCAGCTAAACGCACCCCCGTCCTGGATATTAATATATACCTGCAAGGGAGAAATTCAGCAGACTACAGGCAATGCTTCTAAGTGATTGAGCTTCAAAGAAATGTGGTTCCATTACTTTTACTGCATCTCCAGATCAAAGATAATGGTGGTCAATCATACAGCCTGAGAGTATGGGAAATAATCATGTATCTTGAGGGTTGGTATAAGAATAAGATCCCTCAATATTAATTTTTCCTATGTTCCTCCCTTAGAGCCCAGCGTATTTCTAGTTATAATAGTCAAGAACAATGTAGCACTTTATAGCACGTAATAGTTTACCAGCTTTATTATAGTGGCAGGTTATGTCCAATTTGTTGTGCTTTTTTTGTTTATTATGCATGGAATTTTTATAAACTTTTTTTGTGTTTTTAGGACTTATGTGGGCAAAAACAGTAGGAGAATGTCAGCTATGTTATATTAGGAAGGCAGTGTAAGACCAAGTTCACACCACGTGAAAAAAGTCTACCACATGATATACAAATTGCAAATATCTGGGGTATTTCTGCTTTGATACATAGAAGGGTATAAGGGAAGAAGAGTGACTTATGACTTAGGAGGCAAGCGACCTCTCTGCAACCTAGGTGGACACTTATGGTGCATGATAGATTTTGCATAAAAACAATATAAAATTAGGTAAAAGTGGCAAAAGTAGTAACGTAGAGAAAGTGGTTTCACATCTGGAGCACTGAACAGACACTGTCAATTTTGCTTTAGGCACCAGTAAATCGATACTTGTCTGAGTATTCTGAAAGAACAAGCCCTCCTGTCATATTCTTGATTCCTGACTATCATTAGAAGGACTCTGCTATTATGCCTTTATGATATATTATCACGCCACTGAAACCACAAAAATGTAAAAACCTCTTAAGAGTACCTGCATTTTTCTAGGTTGCACTTAACTCAGTGCCCAAAGCAAAGCTAATGAAATGCAGCCCGTCAAGAGTCCACGGCTTATGGAGAACATTATTACATGTGACGCACCCCCTGGGCCATATTCTTTAGGGGAATACCCGGAGCCGGATCAGATGGGGGTTGTAGTCTCCGAGTGGCTGTGACCCGGTCCGTGCCCAGGGTGTCAAGCTCAGTGTGTGGCAGTCCTTACTGATGTTACAAAGTTCTTTATGTCGACTACGCCACCCGTTGGATTGCGGTCACTACGGCCGCCGCTGCAGCAGGGTCCGCTGAGGCTGATGGTGTTGGTGCAGCTTTAGATAGTATAACCCCCAACGGGAGGGGTATGGCCTCAGGGGGTCAGGTGCAGAGGATGGGGGTTGTGGTGGTGCAGCGTAGATGATAATTAAAGACAGAGTCGGGTTGTGCAGTTCAGGGTGTTTACTTACTGCAGATATTCCGGTCACTCCGGCCTTGAGTGACCACCCGAGCCGTGCTGCGTCCACCAGGTCCTGGATTCAGCCAACCCCCAAGCAAGTCCGGAGCGTGCCCCTGAGCCCTCCTTCTTGTCCTTTCTTCTGGCCGTCCCCACCAGGGATCCACCTAGGTCCAGCTCCCTCGGGCCTTCTGTTGGGAGACCCTTGGCCTTGGGTTCCCTGACCCTACACGTGGTTTGCCTTCAGGGTGGATGTGGTGGGTGGCCGTGGCAGATCCTGCCCACGGCCTCCGGTCTCTGGCTGAGGTATGCTTTAGCCCCCACCAGTTTGGGATCCGGTACCCTATTGCCAACTCTTCACCCTAGGGTTGTATTCGGGTTCTCAGAGTTCCTTCTGTCTCCCCCTCTGGGTCTTTCTTGCTCCACTCTCACTCTCTCTGGGGCTGCTCTGCTCTTCTTCCTCTGACTTCTCACAGACTGACTGTGGCTGACTGACTGACTGACTGACCCTGATCTTAGATGGTGCCCACCTTAAATACTCCCTCTATGTGTGAGCTCAGGTGACCAGCACCCAATGAGCTCCTATCTTTACCCAGGCTGCTCCCCCTATCTGCCCCTACACTACTGGGATGTACCACCCCCCTCCCACTCCAGCCAGGAACAGACTCGGTCGTACCTGCACATTTCTAAGTGGGAGTACCGTTGGTCTGTTCCTCGGAAATGGGATGTGTGTAGTGCATGCAGCTTTCTGAGCTCAGATCCACACTCCATCCTTACCCGGGAGTGGAATATCACACCTCTGGGTTGAGGTGCAATACCCCTGTAGCAGCCGAATCCTCAGGGTGCTACATTCCCCCCTGGTAAATCACAGCACGTCCTCGGGCTGTAAGATATAAAAACACCAAAACATACAATTTTTGCATAAACAACATAATAAAAACATATAAAACATATATATCAGCAATAAAACTTTTTTTTTTTTCATAAATAACATTCTCGTAGACTTCTCTTGCTTCTAGCTCCTCCTCCGGACACTGTGCAACGTGTGCCCGGGAAAAATGCAACAGTTTCTCTAGAAAAATGGTTTTCCTATAAAACCGGTAGGGGGCGCTTTAGGAAGCGCAACTATATACAAGGAAATTATGGCCGCTCTCAGTCCTCGGCCAGGTATTAGGAAAGGAATGACCGCTCTCAGTCCTCGGTCAGAGGGATTAAGGGAAATACGGGTAACAGTTCAATTCTCTGGTCCCAACGGGGACTATAATAGCAGCAACGGTTCACTGTGCCCCGACGGGCAACTATATACAGCTTCTACTCCGCTGTACTCAACGACGACGTCCTCCTGCTCTTTCTTTGTGGACAGTTTCAGTTTCAGACCCGTCCGGGCACGTATGCTGGGCAAATAGATCTTCACCCAGGTGCGGCACTCTTGGTTTTATGGGCGCGGTGGTGGTGGCGCCCGGGTTGCTCAGGCCTTGCGGCCAGGCCTGGGGCACCTGGAAAGTGAAGGGCACCGTAAGGACGGCGGCGCCCTGGGCTACTTGGCCCTGCGACCAGGCCGGTGGCTCCGCGGAGGTAGGGGGCGCTGTTGGTATTGCGGCGCCCGGGGGTACTAGGCCTTGCGACCAGGCTGGTGGTACTTCCTGCTTGGTCACGCTCGGGGTCGAGGCGTGTGACGTCACAGGGGTCGCGGCTGCGGCTTCCGGTTGAGGCCTAGTCTGTGGCGGTGACGTTGCGGTTACGGGCACGGCAGGGGGTACTTCGGGCTCTGCGACGGGGAGCTGGGGCAGGTACGCGGTTTCCCGGTTTGGGGTAGAGACGTCCCCTTTACCTGCCTCCTTTCGTTCGGCTCCCTTCTCGGCGCCGTCTCCGGCCTTCAGTCCTCCTGCGCCATCCTCAGAGGCGGTCTGTCTCCTCGTCTCGGGTGGCGTGCTCCGCTGACGAGTTCTTGTCTGCTGGACCATCTCACGGCTCCATTCTGCTAACGTCTCTCGCTGCACCCGGGCCATCCTCCGTGCGAGGCCCTCCAGCGCAGTCTGTGCACACTCCCGATCTCGGGGGAGCTGTGCTAAGACCTCCACTAAGCCTAGTGGGGTCGTTGCTTCTAGCAGGCTCCTGACCAACGGGTCGGTGCTGCTCTGCTCTCCTTCCGTTGTCTCCAGCAGGCTCCTGGCCAGCGGGCCGGTGCTGCTCTGCTCTTCTTCCATCTCCGGGTAAGCTTCTTCTGGACTCAGCTCTAGGCTTCTTGTCTCCGGGTGCGCTCTCTCCAGACTGCTCCAGGCGACACCCATCTTTGCTCTCTTCTTCTCAGTCCTCCCACTTCGAGGGCGGTTCCGGGGCCACTTGGTGATTGTCAGCTCCAGGGGCAGTTCTTTCACGCTGACAGACACCTCTAGCATCACAGTCTCTGTTGGTGGGGGCGGTTTCCACTTTTGGCGCCATTTTCGGTCCTGGCCCACGATGGGAGGTGGCCTCTTGCCACCCTCTGGCACGCCCATAATGGCGTCCGCTCTTCCAAGGCGGGAAACCTTTGGAAATGGCGGGAATCGTCTCCCAGTGGCGGGAAACTCTGCAGATGGCGGGAAAAAGCTGTTAATGGCGGACAACCGGCGGGAATCGATCTGTGATGGAGTCCGATGGCGGGGACCCTCCGGAACCGGCAGGAGACTTCTTTTTGAGGTAAACTTGTTCTTTTCTTCAGGCACGCAGTACCCGGGTGTTGCGGGCACGTGATCCTGCCGACTACGCCAAAGTTGACGCACCCCCTGGGCCATATTCTTTAGGGGAATACCCGGAGCCGGATCAGATGGGGGTTGTAGTCTCCGAGTGGCTGTGACCCGGTCCGTGCCCAGGGTGTCAAGCTCAGTGTGTGGCAGTCCTTACTGATGTTACAAAGTTCTTTATGTCGACTACGCCACCCGTTGGATTGCGGTCACTACGGCCGCCGCTGCAGCAGGGTCCGCTGAGGCTGATGGTGTTGGTGCAGCTTTAGATAGTATAACCCCCAACGGGAGGGGTATGGCCTCAGGGGGTCAGGTGCAGAGGATGGGGGTTGTGGTGGTGCAGCGTAGATGATAATTAAAGACAGAGTCGGGTTGTGCAGTTCAGGGTGTTTACTTACTGCAGATATTCCGGTCACTCCGGCCTTGAGTGACCACCCGAGCCGTGCTGCGTCCACCAGGTCCTGGATTCAGCCAACCCCCAAGCAAGTCCGGAGCGTGCCCCTGAGCCCTCCTTCTTGTCCTTTCTTCTGGCCGTCCCCACCAGGGATCCACCTAGGTCCAGCTCCCTCGGGCCTTCTGTTGGGAGACCCTTGGCCTTGGGTTCCCTGACCCTACACGTGGTTTGCCTTCAGGGTGGATGTGGTGGGTGGCCATTGCAGATCCTGCCCACGGCCTCCGGTCTCTGGCTGAGGTATGCTTTAGCCCCCACCAGTTTGGGATCCGGTACCCTATTGCCAACTCTTCACCCTAGGGTTGTATTCGGGTTCTCAGAGTTCCTTCTGTCTCCCCCTCTATGTCTTTCTTGCTCCACTCTCACTCTCTCTGGGGCTGCTCTGCTCTTCTTCCTCTGACTTCTCACAGACTGACTGTGGCTGACTGACTGACTGACTGACCCTGATCTTAGATGGTGCCCACCTTAAATACTCCCTCTATGTGTGAGCTCAGGTGACCAGCACCCAATGAGCTCCTATCTTTACCCAGGCTGCTCCCCCTATCTGCCCCTACACTACTGGGATGTACCACCCCCCTCCCACTCCAGCCAGGAACAGACTCGGTCGTACCTGCACATTTCTAAGTGGGAGTACCGTTGGTCTGTTCCTCGGAAATGGGATGTGTGTAGTGCATGCAGCTTTCTGAGCTCAGATCCACACTCCATCCTTACCCGGGAGTGGAATATCACACCTCTGGGTTGAGGTGCAATACCCCTGTAGCAGCCGAATCCTCAGGGTGCTACACATGTACATCTTAATAGCTTAGATCAGAACTGTCGGTTTAATATGTTACCTTATGCAATGGCATCCTAATACAGATACAGGTGCTCCTAGTGGCCAAAATAGCCCAAGAGACGACACCCAGCTTCTTTAATCTACAATGTATAGTGTGGAAGTGATTCTACTTTACCACACTATCCCAATATGTAGTATTATAATATTGGCAAATGCCTCCAATTAGAAATGTAGTATAGTTCTTCTGATTCGCTTTGTCGCTTTCCCCATGTGCAGGCATTCCAGTAGCTTAGGTATCCATGGTTACAACCACTCATATACAGTGACAGTTACCTGTTAGTGGTCGTAACCATGGATGCCTAAGCTCAATGCCCTGCACATGGGGAAATCGACATGGCGAATCAGAAGAACTATACTACATTTCTAATTGGAGGTATTTGCTAATATTATTATTACACCTACTACATATTGGGCTAGGCTTATGGAGATGGAAATACCCCTTTAAGTGTTTCCACCAAGTGTGAACCGTAGCCACCAAGTATATTGTGTCACTTTATTTGATCCGCAACCATCAAGTATATTGTATCACTTTCTGTGAACTGTAACCACCAAGTATATTGTGTTTTTTTCTATGAACCACATCCACCAAGTACAGGTGCTTCTCACAAAATTAGACTATCATCAAAAAGTTGATTTATTTCTGTTCTTCAGTACAAAAAGTGAAACTCCTATATTATATAGAGTCATTACAAACAGAGTGATCTATTCCAAGTGTTTATTTCTGTTAATGTTGATGATTATGGCTTACAGCCAATGAAAACACAAAAGTCATTATCTCAGTAAATTAAAATAATTAACAAAAAACACCTGTAAAGGCTTCCTAAGCTTTAAAAAAGTCCCTTAGTCTGTTTCAGTAGGCTCCACAATCATGGGGTAGACTGCTAACTTGACAGTATATTGACAGTATATTGTGTCACTTTTTGTAAACTGTAACCATCAAGTATAATGTGTAACTTCTGTGAACCATAAGCAAGTATTTTGTCACTTTTTGTGAACCGTAACCACCAAGTATATTCAGTCCCTCTTTGTGAACTATAACCACCAAGCATGCAATGTGCATATATTGTACATTGTAGCCTTTCAATCCCTGCAGAGAGGGGAGGCATGTAGGGGAGGTGGGAGCACTCCGCTCATGAATAGAGCAGACTTCTATTAGTCAAATGCCAAAACATTTTTGTGACATTTTGGCTATTAGGAGAACAGATCTGTAGTTGTAATATTTGCCTTATATGTGGCAGGATATTAAACTGCCAGATTTGTTTTAATAAACACTAAATTTATTATTAACAATAAATGCATTGCAACAGATGCACAATTAACAATGCATTGCAGCAGAGTTACAAAGCAGAAATACATGGTACAATCAAATGCCCCATGTCCATAATTTACATAGATGTGCACTTTGCAATTTTGCATTCTGATGTATGTGGTTAGATCAAGATGGACCATACAGTGCCTATGGCCAGTCATCACCTACCTTCTCCATTTTTATTGCCTTAAATTCCTGGTTCCCACCAATGCTTAGAAGAGACCTGCAGGTTGAGCATGCATGTTCATTTCCACAGAGAAATAAATAGAAGCAGCTGCCATGTGCGTATATATCTTTCCATCTCCTGGCTAAAATTCTAAATCTCTGACCCTTATTTATCAAATATATCAGGGATGGACAATCAATTTTCCCAAGGGGCCACTTGAGAGACTGTGACTCTTGTGGAGGCCCGAACCAATAGGCTGAAATTAATTCAGCTCAATATTAATATTAACATATTAATTATATTTTTTATATGAAAATTAATTGTATCACTTAATATTGAGCAGAATTAAGTATGCTGGCAGCCCCTATATGCTGTACGAGCCCCCTATATACTGTAACATCAGCCACACAGCACCCTATATACCGTAAGAGCCCCTTCACAGCCCCCTTTAAACAGTATGAGCCCGACACTGCCCCCTATATACAGGATGAGCCCCCTCACAGCCTCCTATATACCATGAGTCCAAAATAGCCTCCAATATACAGTATGAGCCCTCACATAGACTCCTACAGTAATGGCCAAAAGTGTTGGCACCCTTGAAATTGTTGTAGAAAATGAAGTGTTTCTCCTAGAAGATGATTGCAATTACATGTGTTTTGTTATACACATGTTTATTTCCTTTGTATATATTGGAACAAGATAAAAAAACTGAGAAAAAAAGACAAATTGGGCATCATTTCACAGAAAACCCCCAAAATGGGCCGGACAAAATTGTTGGCACCCTCAACTTAATATTTGGTTGCACACCCTTTGTAATAAATAGCTGCAATCAATCGCTCCTGTTACGGATCCGGGTGGTGGAACCTCTGTGCTGGAGTGCAAGGAGGGACCAGAGGGGCGTAACTAGGTATCAACTCGGACTGACGTTGGTAATCTTCAGATTTCATAATGCCTTGAACACAGTCAAGACACCCAGGGCCAGAGGCAGCATGACAACGCCTTAACATCTTTGAACCTCCATCATATTTGACTGTAGGTACTGTGTTCTTTTCTTTTTTCTGTTTTCAGTAAACAGTAGAATGATGTGCTTTACTAAAAAGCTCTATCTTGGTCTCATCTGTCCAGAAGACGCTTTCCCAGAAGGATTTTGGCTTACTCACGTACATTTTGTCAAACTGCAGTCTACCTTTTTTTTGTCTCTGTGTCAGCAGTGGGGTCTTCTCACATAGACTCCTATATGCAGCTTGAGCCTCACATAGCCTCCATATATACAATGTGAGCCCTCATTGCCTCCTATATACAGTATGAGCCCCACATAGCCTCCATATATACAGTGTGAGCCCCACATTGGCTCCATATATATAGTGTGAGCTCCGTATAGCCTCCTATATACAGTGTGAGCCCCACATAGCCTCCATATATACAGTGTGAGCCCCATATTGGCTCCATATATATAGTGTGAGCTCCATATAGCCTCCTATATACAGTGTAAGCCCCACATAGCCTCCATATATACAGTGTGAGCCCCACATAGCCTCCATATATACAGTGTGAGCCCCACATAGCCTCCATATATATACTGTGAGCCCCACATAGCCTCCATATATACAGTTTGAGTCCCACATAGCTTCCTATATACATAAAAATATCCCATACACATGAAAAAAATACCCACCACATACTAACCTTGCTCCAGTTCCCCCGGTGCTCTGCTCCTGTCTTTTGAGCACCGAGTCTCACATCATTTCATCGAGTCTGCTGTCTCACACACTTAATGGTGGAAGATGGAGCCGACAGCCCTTTCCTCCACCAATGTATTCAACGCTGTCTGCATCCTGAAGATGCAGATAGCGGTGACAGCAAGCGGCGGATGGATGGCGAGTGGGAGAGGGCAAGGTGTGGCCTGTGGGCCACTGTTTCAGCCTTTCGGCTGCCTTGGTCCATGGGCCAGACTGGAACATCCAGAGGGCCGGATGTGGTCCATGGGCCGCAGTTTGCCCAGATCTTAAATATATCAAACATCAGGGACCTTTGAGTTGCTCCATACATATTAAATTGTTGGTGAATCCTGTTAATTGAGTTGGCACCTACAAACAATCATCTTAGGTTGGGCCAGGATAACGTTTCTGCACTTAACATGACACTGTTATCTGGAAGGTGTCCCCCACCAAACATTTTACTCAAAAACTTCCATCGTCTTTGCTCCGGGCCTGCTGACTCAAACTGAGGCATCTTAGGGCTCAGGAAAGTTGTTAGACCACTTCATTTTGGCTAAACCAACAGTTTTCTGTAACTTAATATTATTCAGAAATCACAAAAAAGTATGTAATGCCTTTCCATGCTGTCACACACCTGTCTCTCAAGATTAATGTACACCAATCATACAAAACAAATGTGGCTGGACCGACCCAACAATGGATAAAACCGTACTTGCCAACTTTTCCTGATTTTATTTAACAAGAACATGCTTTGCAGTGTGGATTTTTATCCATAGCGAGGCCCTGCTAATCCATTCCTCCATGCCCCGTTCCCATTCTACCTCCCAAATGTGAGATTGTGAACAAAAAACACCCAGAATCACATCTCAAAAGAGGGTTTCAAGAGGCTTTGGCAGAATTTGAGAGATTAGCTAACTCATTTGGGAATTCAGAAGACTTTTTTGGGGAGTCTCCAGAAGAGTTGGCAGGTATGGAAAAAAACTTTCCTCTAGGACAGGTGGTTAAGTTTTGACAATGACATTGATCCCAAAAAGTTACTGAGGGAATAACCAAAAAATATAAGTCACATACATTTGGGATTTATCAAGTTCTTGGTTTATGCTATAAGTGCACTGCATGGTAGACCATCGTAAGAAAAATGTACTCAGCTGACCCCAACATAGCCGAGTCTGACAATTAATTAAGTGGATTGGTGCTTTTAAAAATAAATGATGGAACTAGTAAAAATTCTATGTATTTAGAGGCAAATGAAAGCAATACAGGAATGTGGGAACTGTCATGTCATGCCTCTTTCCTTCATGTAATCATGTCAAGCATGATTGTTAGACCTGTCTGTCTTTTTGAGCTCCTTGTAACTGGAACTAAAATATTCCATTGCATGCTATTTACCATGATGATCGGTGGATAGTTAAGCACGGTACATGTTGGATGTAAGACACTCATAAAAAGTAATAGGAATGAGGCCATTCAAGGACAGTCAGGTATTTGCATACAGATGTGCTCCCTTGCCCCTAGTCAATGACCCTATACATGCCTTTCTACTAAAGGGAACATTTTTTAAGCATGTACCTAAGTTGTCCTCAAGAAGCCTCTTTTCACATTACGCAGGCATATGACACCAGAATACTGCAAAAAGCTTTTAATTTGGGTAGTAAATCTCAAGTGTGTGACAAAGTCTGTGGAATGTTTAAGGTATTTTAGGTCTAGGGGATATTCTGACTTGTAATACCAAGATATTGGAGTGTAGAAGACTTGAAGAGACTTTGGAAGTAAATCCACCATATAGCTTAGCTTGATAAAATCTCACAATGGATTCAGGAGTGATATAGTTGTATAGTTCATTGACGCAAGATCTACACTCATCATGACCCCATATCCATACAGAGCCTTGTGATTGCTAAGGGACCAGTATGGTGAAAAGATTGGAGGGCAGACAGTATGAGCAAGTGATAAACCAAGACCTTACTCACTACAAGTGGTAACTTGTTTTTTGGCTGGGAGGCTGAAAGTGACTAAAGAGTTGGTGAACTGCAGTGGTCCATGGGTCTGAAGTTATGATGATTATGCCAGTGAGAAGCTTCAAGAAGTAGTTGATTATGGACATGAAACCTTACTTTGGGGGGCAAAATAGTTTAGTTGTCTAGCTCAGTGAAGCACAGAGTGGATGATGAACAAGCAATCGACTGGCAAAGTCCGGAGGCTAAAAAAGTTGTAGGAGGTGGACAACTAGTTGCAGTAGTTTTGTGTGGACCATTGCCTAACCTCTGATGGCTGAGTTGTTTTGTCAAGCTCTATGGTGAGCTTTGCTGATGCCATAGTGGAAAACCAGTGTGCATTAGGGCAGTTATCCAAATCTCAGGAAAGACTGTAATCGGCTTCTGAATGTGGGCGAAAAGTGACTGTGCTTGACTTTTATGCTAGAAATGTGGCATAGAATCACAGTCCTGGATTGTTTTGAGCTCTGTTGTGTTCACACTGGAGGCCTTGCTAAAGTCATTGTGAGACACAAGGCTTTGGAGGAAGACTGCTTGGTTGTCACAGTGGTTGATTGTGTAGGGAAGACCTGAAGTGTTGTCTAGTCATCCTCTGGTGAGAATGCTTGCAAGTGTCAGAGAAATCTTTAGGGAACCATGACAAAGATTAGACCACTTGAGCTGAATCTACTTGGTCCTTTTTTTCTTTTCTAAAGCAAATCATACATTGTGACGGCAGTGGGTGTGGACCCACTGCACCACTAGCCCTGCTTTCCCTGGAGGTAAGTGACTACCTGGTCTTCACTAGAGCCTCTGATGTTGACGATAGGCTTGGGCTGTTAGGATAGTCACCAGGTGCCAATCCGAGGCATTCCCTGGACCTGCAGCAGCTGACCAAAGGGTCAGAGACAGAACATGAGATGCAGAGGTCAAAGACAGAGATGTGGTCAGACAGTCTGAGGTTGGGGCAGGCAACACCGGATCAGAATAAGAAGTTGAGGTCAGGATGGAACAAAGAGGTAAGACAAAATGAGAGAGCAAGCCGGGATGATAACAGGAGGATCTAAACAAACAAGCACCTTGACAGATTTCTAGCGACAGACTGCAACTTGAAACCTAAGTTCAGGCAGGACACAACAGGATTAAATTCCTGCAGAGTCTGGCCGTGCCTGCCTATAGCCAGGTGTAGACAGGAGGAAATAGCAGTGCAAGAGGCAGCTCAGGGAGACAGCTTGACACAGGGAGGAGCGGACAGCGAGCACAGTGAATAGCATGGCACTGAGAAGGCATGTGAGTCAACGATGGGACATATGCCTGTCCCAAATTCCAAATGGGTCCACTCTATATCCTCCTTGTGTGGCATTCATGTCTTATTATTTGCTTAACAAGTAACTAAAGGTACATTTACACTGAAAGATTATTATTGTGAACGAGCATCCCTAGGAACATTCGATGCACAGGGTGCAGATCACCCAATGAACAAGTAAAATGCTTGTTTTTTGTGATTACATGTATCTTGAATAAAGAATTGATTTGTTTCAGTATGGGAGTACCTTTTTTGGCTGGTTATGTGCACTGACTGATCTATTACAGAGAGCGGTCTGCTGGTCTAAACAGGCTATTAAATGACTGCTTATTGGTCAATATTTATCGCTTAATGCAACAAATTGGTTAACCTTTAGTCGGAAGAAAGATCTCACTTCATTTGTGTCTGATTTGCAAGAAATGATTACTTGGTTCCAATCTCCCGAATACAGCAATATAATTTTTTGTTCTTTTACGTAACCGTACAATTTTAATCAAGGCCAGATTTACCATCAGGAAAATATGAGCAGATGTCAACGCCCAATGGGCTAGAGGGGCCAAGAGATCCTAATTAACAAAGTCTATGTTTACTAAACAGCGGCCAGGGTAGTTAGGACACTAAATGTGACTTTGTTACCCGAGGGTCTACGTACACCTGGAGCTGGCCTTGAATCCAGCAATGATCTGCTAACTCCCCCTGTGTTTATTTCAGAACGGATGAGAAATGCAAAATGGGGTTGGCTATAATAACCAGTATATTTTATATTTCATAAATTTGATTCCAGAAGATATAGGGAATTGTAAAAAAATGGACAACACATACTCCATCAAGTCCTGGAAGAGCCTACAGTAATCTAGAATATCCTGTACTCTAGATACATTCCACAAAGCAACAAGTCTGGAAAATGAAATTATAATCGCAGGTGATGAACTTATATTCACCGTGTAGCATAATCAATACACCGCAGGGAAAATACTTCTTATCTGAAGTTCTGCGGTTTGTTTGAGCCCTTAGGGAACATACAGCAATATGCTTTACAGAGCAATACCCCGAACCAAAGAGAAATCAAATTAAAACCAATCCATTGAATGCATACAAGTTTATTGTGTCCCCTGAAGGTAAAGTTGTACATTTCCCATCATATCCATTTTAATAAAAAGAAAAAAAAACATAATGGAAAGTAGGTCACAGGGTGTCCTGATGTGAGTAAGGGTAGGGTCTTCCCGACCTAATTATATTAAATACTATTCATCAGAGTTCATGTTACACATTTCCATAAATGTATACATAAAAGGGTCTTCAAAATAATCGAGATTGTTGCATCAAGTTGTTAACTTCGTGCTCAGAACTGTTACAAACGAATACATTTTGGGTGGAAAATTTGGGAAAATATCCTTAAAGGTTTGTCCTAGCACTAGGACCAATGTTACTCAATGAGGCAGCGCTGATGCATGATTTTTTCACTGCCAGAACTTGTCAGTGGAAAAAAAAATTGCAGCGTGCTGCAATTTCACTTTGAAATTGGATGTCACTCACCCATTAAATTCTATGGGTGTGTGCAGTGGCGTAACTAGAGTCTGATGGTCCCCGATGCAAAATTTGGACCTGGGCCCTCATCTGCATGGGCCCTTGTAGCGTTCTAGATCCTATAAAGTCATACATGTTTGCTCCTCCCATGTAATAAAGTCCCCCGTCCTGATTTCTTCATGTAATAATAATCTCCCCCATCCTGGGCCTCTTCCCGGTATAATGTCCCCCATCCTGGTATAATTCCACCCATTCTGGCATAACGTCCGCATCCTGGTATAATGCCCCCATCCTGGTATAATGTCCACATCTTGGTATACTCTCCTCCATGTTGGTATAATGCCCCCATTCTCATATAATATCCCCCATCCTGGTAAAATGTCTCCATCTTGGTATAATCTCCTCCACCCTGGTATAATGCCCCCCATCCTGGTATAATGCCCCCATTATGGTATAATGTCCTCCATCCTTGTATAATGTCCCCATTCTGGTATAATGTCCCCATCCTGGTATAATGCCACCATCCTGGTATAATGTCCCCATCCTGGTATAATCTCCTCCATCCTCATATAATGTCCCCCATCCTGGTATAATGTCCCCATCTTGGTATTATCTCCTCCATCCTGGTATAATGTCCTACATCCTGGTATAATGTCCCCATCTTGGTATAATCTCCTTCATCCTGGTATAATATCCCCCATCCTGGTATAATGCCCCCCATCCTTGTATAATGTCCCCCATCCTGGTATAATGTTCCCATTCTGGTATAATGTCCCCATCCTGGTATAATATCCCCATCCTGGTATAATGCCCCCCATCCTTGTATAATGTCCCCCATCCTGGTATAATGTCCCCATTCTGGTATAATGTCCCCCATCCTGGTATAATGTTCCCATTCTGGTATAATGTCCCCATCCTGGTATAATCTCCTCCATCCTCATATAATGTCCCCCATCCTGGTATAATGTCCCCATCTTGGTATTATCTCCTCCATCCTGGTATAATGTCCTCCATCCTGGTATAATGTCCCATCTTGGTATAATCTCCTCCATCCTGGTATAATATCCCCCATCCTGGTATAATGCCCCCCATCCTTGTATAATGTCCCCCATCCTGGTATAATGTTCCCATTCTGGTATAATGTCCCCATCCTGGTATAATGCCCTTATTCTGGTATAATGTCCCTATCTTGTTATAATCTCCTCCTTCCTGGTATAATGTCCCCTTCTTGTTATAATCTCCTCTATCCTGGTATATTGTCCCCCCATCCTGGTATAATGTCCTCATCTTGGTATAATCTCCTCCATCCTGGTATAATGTCCTCCATCCTGGTATAATGTCCCCATCTTGGTATAATCTCCTCCACCCTGGTATAATGTTCCCCATCCTGGTATAATGCCCCCATTCTGGTATAATGTCCCCCATTCTGGTATAATGTCCCCCATCCTGGTATAATGCCCCCTATCCTTGTATAATGTCCCCATCTTGGTATAATCTCCTCCATCCTGGTATAATGTCACCATCCTGGTATAATGTCCCTCATCCTGGTATAATATCCCCATGTCTCTGATTGAATAGCAGTGTGTATTGCAACACAGGGACCCGGCGGGTCTCTATGATGCAATATATTTCACCTGAATGTGCATCTGAGGTGGCACCCTTTGTGACTGCGATCGTTACACCCCTGGGGACATGGAAAACATCGGACTGCACTCAGATGACATCAAAGTGCAGTCCAATTTCTGTGGTCTCACAGAATGGAGAATATGGAGAAATTTCATTCTCCTTGTTCTCCTCACAGTGTGCTCTGATTCGCTTTTCCAAGAGAATCATAGCACACTATGCTTACACTCTGATCAGAGTTTTATTTGCATAATAAACCAGATTTTCTCTGATGAAACAATCTACGGCCTTCTGACTGAATTCAGCCTTAGGTGCAGAGTTGATGAAATATCTGCAAAGCTGAAGCAAAGGGTCATTTTAGAAATGAATATTCAACTTCAAGATGAAGCAATTAGGGTGTCGGTGGGTAAAATTGGGCAAGCGATTGCTCCTCAACAGCTACATAGTTGGAAGCACAGGTTTGCATACTTTTCCAGAAAAAAAATCTATAACATTGGGTTTTTCCATCGATAGATGAATGAACTGCGCAAATGGTAGTTTTTTGCATTTCTTGTTTTGGGTTATAATTGGATCAATTCAGAAAATTCCCCCAAAAATTGCAGAAATACTAGAGCTCTTTTTTTTGCATATATGGTACTTTTCTAATTTAGTGGAGGTAATTAAATTTCCCCATTTTTGATTACTTTATTGCCCCCAATACTGGAGCGACAAATCACTCCCATAGCAATAAATTCTGTCTTTGTAAGCAACGCTCTAGCTATACCTGTATGCAAAGCACAGCTGTCATTTTTCTGGTTTCTTAAAAAAGCAGAATGAAATGCTGCCCCCTAGAGTAAATAATTCCACAGCGCTTTTTCTTTTTCTTTCTTTTTCTTACTATTGTTGGATTTTTGTACACCTGAGCACTATTTGAAGTGTTCCAGTTGCTTCAATTCACTTTCACAAGTAATACCTTTGTTTTCAGGTATTATATGACTTTTATTAATGTTTCATTTTTCTCCTTTCCAGACTCGGCTCTGTCTCTAATATCCAGTTTCTCTAAGCTAGTGAGAGGGGACTAGCTGCTATGATGCCTGCCATACACCCTACACAGAGACATGAGAGATTCCTGTTCTTCAGTGTTTAAGCATCATCATTGAAGACCTCATACAGTAGGAATGAGTAACGTAGCTGTGAATCTAGCACTGGAGTGAGATAAAACACTTACTAGAAAACTGGAGCACATCTCACTTATCATTGAAGCAGCATCAAGCACATCTCACTTATCATTGAAGCATATATCATATCAAGCAGCATCATTGAAGACATCATACAGTAGGAATGAGTAACGTAGCTGTGAATCCAGCACTGGAGTGAGATAACACACTTACTAGAAAACTGGAGCACATCTCACTTATCCTCTGCCTCTCTCACTAAGTTCATCCAGCCCCAATAGATTTCAAAAAGCAGATGTAATCGGACATCTCAGCGAACTGACAGTCCCTCTTGTTTCGAATAAAGGTGAATGATGAGTTTAGGGATCTGGGAGGAGGATGAGAAGTGGCTTATAAGAGGAGAAAGAAGCTGTGCTAAGCCAAAACCACCCTTCCTCTACAAGTTCATAGCTGTGAAATAGGACAGAGCTTATAGAGTTGTTTTTTTTCCAAGCAGGCATAGCTTAGACCTACAACATCACTCTCTATGCCTCTTTAATAGCTATTATGGACATGAAGAGAAGTGGTCACCGATCGCAGAAAAGGAGGAAGCAGGGCAGGGATCATAGTTAGTGACTGTACATTAAAAATTGTAGTCACATTTGCTCTGTGGTTGGAAGGTAACTAACGTAACTAGAAGGAGGACCCAAGATGCAGGTTTTGAGGTTGCACATTTTGACTAGAATCAACAGTTATTTTGGGGGGCACCACCCTATCTATTGGGGATCTATCTGCAGTGTACCCTTTAGACACTATATATCAACAAAAAGGAAAAGGAGGCACCCTATATTCGCAGTGATCACCCAAAGTTCTAGAGATTAGTTATAAAAATATATACATCTTTATTTCATATCCACAGTTGCTTAACCATATACTGTATAGAGTTGGGGTCACAGTTAGGGCATCATACTGTGTTGGGGATCACCATACTTTCCCGGGGGGTACAGTAGAGTCATCATACTGTGTGTTGAGGGTACTGTGGAGGAATTCACCATGGGGGTATCATACTGTGTTTGGGGGGCACTTTTGATGGCACCATACTGTATGGGAGAAAAGAAGGGGGAATCCAAGGGCTTCAACAGTAGGAAAATTACTTTGCAAGGGGTGCAAGATGGTGAGCTATACTCTTCTGTGACCCCGTGGAATATTCATTTCTTTTTTTTCTTGGGGGGGATTAGAACCTCTGCTATGGGGCCCCATGAGTTCTGAGCATCACGGTTCTCGACAAGCTCGGCACTTGGCGAGTATTTCTGGGTTGCTCGGGTGGGAACTCGGGTCCCCTCCCTCATGTTTGGCGCTCTTTAGAGCACCATTGAACATGCAGGGACTGCTTGGCACACACTGTAATGCCGTAGCAGTGTTGGTTGTGGGCACTACAGTGATTGGCTGGCCGCATAGCGTCATCGGGTCTATATAAGACCTGGCGCCGCCATGCTCGTCACAGTCTACCCCGGAATCAAGCAGAGTAGGGAGAGATGCTGCTGAGTCAGGGAGAGATTTGCTTTGTTTAGAGTTAGTATAGGTATTGCACGACATATACTGTATCTATATATCCATCTGAACTAACAGTCCTTCTGAGGATTAATCCAGGTGCATATTTTCAATGGTGATAGCAGGAGTTAGGCAGGCAGTATATGTGGCAGACTGCAGTGCATATAATGAAAGAGGGTCCATAGCACGCTCCTGCTGCTGCTGTTGTTACAGATATTTGTAGACATATCGCCAGATATCAGGGGCCAGGGCCAATTTTTTTTTATCTTAATTCTGGTTATTTGCTTAAAAACCAAGGCAGACAGGGTAAGTGACAGACTGCAGTGCATGATACAGCACAAGAGAGTCCATTGCATGTTCAACTTCTGAGTGATCCTGCTGTGGCAAACATTTGTAGACATAGCCCCAGGTATCAGGGACCAGGGTAATTTTTTTTATCTTAATCCTGGTTATTTGCTTAAAAAGCAATCCAGAGTAGTGTTGAGCCACCCCCGTAGTGTTCGAGCTCGGTTCGTCGAACACCCGTGTGTTCGCCGAACTGTTCGTCGAACTGTTCGTCGAACACCTTCGAACACCGTTAAAACCAATGGCAGGCAAACAAAAACACATAGAAACACATAGAAAACACCTTCAAAGGTGTCCAAAAGCTGACAAACTGCTCAGAAGACACAACTAACACATGGAAAAGTGACAAGTACATATAGTCATGCGAAAAGAAAAGAGGTGGAGGAGTAAAAGGAGGGGGAGACAAAGATATAGGCATGTCATGCCCTTCTAAAATCCAAAAAGTGAGAAGCCGACACGTTCAGTCCGCTCCTGCCCGTGCCACCTCCGTGTCGCCGGGTTTGTGCCAGAGCCGCGGTGAACCCCGACGGCCAGCCCCCCTCTCCCAATACTGGTGCCTGTCCGCTGGTGGGTCGAGCGAGCCCCCCTGTGGTGGAGGCAGCTCTAAGCTTTTTAATTTAAATTGTCTCTCTAATTTGAATGAATACACTTTAAATCCATTTACAAGGATCTATTGGAGGGCAAGTCTCATGCCAGCAGCCGCGTAATTCCAGCTCCAGTAGCGTCCACTAAAGCTGCTGCAGTTAAAAAGCTTTTATAAGGATCGAGCTCGGCTGTCCACCGCAAGGCATCCTACTGCCAGTCCCAGCCCCTATGCCTTGGGGTGCCTCCTGATGCTCTTCACTGAGTATCCCGTGGTCCCGAAGCATTTCCTTTGAAAAAATTAAGTGTCAAAACTACAGGTGGTGTAGCTTGCTTAACAGCCGGGATAATCCGCTGACTAGCAGACACTGCTACTAGGCACAAAGTATTTCCTGGGCTAGATGCAGTTTAAAATTTGTAATTAGATACTCTCGTTGGATGCTGAGAAAGCATTCCATAGAGTCTCCTGGCACGCCATATATGATTCTCTTAAAAAGCTTGGGGTAGGGGTCTAGGGGACCCTTTTATAGCCAAAATCACGGCCCTGTATCGCAATACGTCACCTAGGCTGAAGATAAATGGAACTGGATTACCCTGAGGGCTCGGTTGCTACAGAGGTATTGCACCTCACCCAGAGGTGTGATATCTCACTCTCAGGTAAGGATGGAGTGTGGATCAGGACCCGACACCTGCATGCATTACACCACATTGCCGTGGGGCAGGGCGACCAATATGCCCCTGAGATGGGCATGACAGTCCCTGTCCCTGGCTGGAGTGGGGGGAGGGAACACTGAGGAAGGGGAACCCTGTAGTGCAGGAGCAGGGAGGAAGCAGTTCCTGGGTGCATTGAGAAGGGAGTATAAAAGGTGGGCACCATCTTAGTTCAGTGCAGAGAAGTCTGAGCAGAAGTGGCAGGGAGCAGGGGCTCTGCATGAGCTCTGCTCCGGAGGCGGGCCTAGTAACAGAGGCCCAGGCCTGGAAGAGGGAGAAGGAAGGAAGAGGAGCGGAGAAGGCTCCAGGAACGAGGAACGAAGGGGTCCCAGGGGTGTGGACGGGCGAGTCGCCACCGCACGCCCGAATCCACCTGCGTGGAGGGGTCAGGCCAAAGGGGGAGACCGGTCCCCGAAACTAGTGGAGGCAGGAAACGACCCTCAGCTAGAAACCGGAGGCTGTGACATTTTATGTGGCGCAGCCCCTCGCTACACCCGCTAGGAAGGCACCACATAGGGTCAGGGAAACTGGCGCTAAGTTTACCAAGAGGAGGCCCGAGGCAGCCGGTCAGAAAGGTTGGTAAGAAAGGCCAGACAAAGGACACACAAAGGGGGTCCTGTGAAGCGCTCCAAAGTTATCTGGGAGTTGTCTGAGCCCCTCACCTGGTGAGCACAATACGACGTGGGCAGCCGTTACCTGCAGACGTGGTCTGGATAATAAGAACTGTGAGTAAAGGCCCTGGACTGCATCACTGACTCCGTGTCGTTACTGCTGCTGCCCTGCACCATCACCCCCATCCTCCGCATACACTGCCCTGAGGCTATACTCCTCCCGTGGGGAGTTATGCTACGCTCTGCTGCACCCACAACACCAGCCTCAGCGGTCTGCCCTGCAGCGGCGGTTCACTCTGACCGCAATCCACGGGTGGCGTAGTCGGACATTTAAACATCAAAACCACATAAATAGTTCCGCCACTGGTTTGACCGCCCTGAGCCACGGAACCGGGTCGCCGCCACGGAGACTACAACCACCAGCATCCACCAAAAAGGGTCCGACTCCGGGTGTCCCAAGGCCCAGGGGGCGCGTCAGAACATTTTCATCACCTTTCACAATCACCAATGGGACAAGGCAGGGATGTTCTCTGTCCACTCTCTTATACATCTTAGTGACGGAGCACCTGCTCTCATCAATTCGCCATAACCCCAATATTAGGTGGATTGAGGTGGGAGGCACCGAGTACAAGTGCTCTCTATTTGCTGATGATGTCCTAGTATATATCACTCAATCACATATATCCATCCATGCTGTTATGGCTGAAATAGATCACTTTGTTACATGGTCAAATTTTAAAATCAATGCAGCGAAGTCTGAGGCCCTCGATGTCTCCCTCCCCAAATCCATATAGGATTCCATCCAGTCCAACTTTCCCTTTGCCTGGCCCTCACAGGGTATCAAATACTTAGGAATTCCTATTCATAGAGACCTCTCCCATCTATGTTATCTTAATTTTGGGCCCTTTATTGAACAACTCCATACAGACCACGGTTGGCAAGTTAGAACTGTAAGATTCACTACGTGAACCACTGGTATTTTGTGGAAAAGCACATGTACACTGTGTTCCAAATTATTATGCAAAAAGTGTTTAGGAGTGATAAGGGAAGAATTTGTTTGTTTGTCAGTTAAACTCATTGATGGTGATGTGTGTCAGGGCTCTTTATATCACTGTAAGCAATTGCAGACACCTGTGCTAATTAGTTTGGCAGGTGTGTCCAATGAAAGGCAAGACTACTTAAGAAGGCTCTCTCACATTATTAAGCAGCCTACATTTTCTGCCAAAATGGGAAAGAAAAAGGATGTGTCGGCTGCTGAGAAGCAACAAATTGTGGAGTGTTTAGGTCAAGGCATGACTACAATCAACATTGTGCGATGATCAGGATGAAGTGTCTTGGCAATCAAGAAGTATGTAGCTGATTCACAGTACACACGTGTGCGTGCTGATAAGGGCAAATTGAGGACTCTTTCCTACAAGCAATTACGTCAGGTTAAAAGAGCAGCGTCAAAAAAGTCTTGTCATAGCAGCAGACAAGTTTTTGAAGCTGCTGGTGCCTCCAACGTCCCCCGAACAACAAGATGCAGGGTCCTTCAGAGGTTTGCAGCTGTGCATATGCCATCCTGTCGACCTCCTCTATCCACTTCACACAAGCAGAAACGGCTCCAGTGGGCCAACATTACATGAAGACTGATTTCAAAACTGTTTTGTTCACGGATGAGTGCCGTGCAGCGCTCGATGGTCCAGATGGATGGAGTGGAGGATGGCTGGTTGATGGACACCCCACGCAAACACGGCTACAGCGCCAACAAGGAGGAGGTGGAGTAATGTTTTGGGCTGGAATCATGGGGAGAGAGATTGTCGGCCCCTTTAGGATCCCTGAAGGCGCTAAAGATGAACTCCATAATGTATGTGGATTTTCTCAAACAGCACTTCCTGCCATGGTTCAAGAAGAAGAACCGTGTATTTCACAGCAAGATCATTTTTTTGCATGATAATGCACCATCTCATGCTGCACATAAAACATCTGCATCTCTGGCTGATATGGGCATAAAAGGGGACAAACTTATGGTGTGACCCCCATGCTCCCCTGACCTCTACCCCATTCAGAACCTCTGGAGCATCATCAAAAGGAGTGTCTATGATGGCGGGAGGCAGTTCACATCTAAGCAACAGCTCTGGGAGGGTATTCTGTCCTCATGCAAAACAAATGAAGCAGAAACCATCCAAAACCTGACAAATTCAATGGACGAGAGAGTTCAGAAGCTCCTTTCGAACAAGGGGTCCTATGTGAAAATGTAACATCACCTAGAATAAAGTTTTGAGTTGAAAACTGTTTGATTTCAGTTTCTAATAACCTGCTAATGCTTATAATTTCAAAAATGACCATTTTTTTGGTCTTTATTAAAATGAAAAGGTTGATCGAAAAGTTTGGCGGATCTAAGAGTGTGGCAACCCAGTAGTCATGATTACTTCGAATTCTGACAATATGAGGGTCATGTTGCAGGTAGTGCAGCAAGAAGGCACTTATGTGTCTTGCGCATCTCGGAGCCCCAAAATTATTTTCCGGGCTAGATGCAGCTAAAAATTATTATTAATTTTAAATCTGGTGGAGCTTAGTATAGATGGCCTAATAGGATCAGTGCTGCACACTGCTACAAAGCCCAAATTATTTTCCAGCCAAGATACAGATAAACATGATTAGTAATTTTATATCTGGTGGAGCTTATTATAGATGGCCTAATAGAATCAGTGCTGCACACTGCTACAAAGCCCAAATTATTTTCCAGCCAAGATACAGATAAACATGATTAGTAATTTGAAAGCTTAAAACGGTTGGTAGGGTGATTTTAACCAATCATCCATCTTTTACTCTCCCCAGGATGACACAGGGGTAGAAAAGTCGTTTCGGATCCATGATTTGTTCATCTTTATGAACGTGAGTCTGTCTACATTATCAGTGGAGAGCCGCGTGCGCTTATCTGTCAGCACACCACCAGCAGCGCTGAACACACGTTCAGACAGAACGCTGGCTGCGGGGCATGACAAGATCTCCAAGGCGTAAGTGGCTAGCTCCGGCCATTTATCCAGATTGGAAGCCCAAAAAGAGCAAGGGTCCAGTGACACAGTCATGGCTTCAATGTTTACTTGGAGATACTCCTGTACCATCGTCTCTAGGCGTTGACTATGTGTCAGACTTCTTGTCTCCTGTGGCCTTGCAAAGGATGGGCTAAAAAAGTGGTGAAATGATTGCGCAAAATTGATGTTACCAGCAGATACTGTGGTTCTGTTATGGTTTGAGTGCTGAACACTTGACGGTCCCACGGTTGGCAAGTTGGAACTGTGAGATTCATTACGTGCACCACTGGTGTTTTGTGGAAAAGCACATGTAAGATTCTGCAACAGTCTCTGCTGATACTCCTGCATGCGTGCATCCCTTTCTATGGCAGGAATAATTTCTGCAAATTTACTTTTGTACCGGGGATCTAACAGTGTGGCAACCCAGTAGTCAGGATTATTTCTAATTCTCCCAATTCGAGGGTCATGTTGCAGGTAGTGCAGCAAGAAGGCACTCATGTGTGTTGCGCATCCAGGAGCACCAAGTCCCTGTTGTGTTGGTGGCGAGGTAAAAATCATGCTTCCTTTCTCTATCCTCTCCCCCCAACCTCGCACAACAGAAATGTGATCAAGGTCTCCCTTATCTGATGAGTCTTCCATCAGTTCGTCCTCCACTTCTTCCTGGGCTCCTGCACCTTCCTCACTAGTTTGGCTGCTACCATGCGCCCTGGTAAAACCATCTCCCCCACCCTCACATGCCTGCCGCCTTGGTGCTGCCGACCGTCTGGACCTTGCAGATGTTAGCCCTTCCGCATACAACTCCTCCTCCTCTACTTCCTCCACCTCCTCTTGTGCCACCACCTGACTCCGAATTCTGTTTAACATGTGCTCCAGCATGTAAATCACCGGAATAGTCATGCTGATAATGGCATCGTCAGCACTAAACATCTTCGTCGCCATTTCAAAACTGTGCAGAAGGGTGCATAGGTCCCTGATCTGAGACCACTCCTCCAGCGTGATTTGCCCCACGTCTGGATCTCGTTGGCCCAGGCTATACGTCAGAACGTATTGCACTAGGGCTTGTCGGTGCTGCCACAGTCGCTGCAACATGTGCAGAGTTGAATTCCACCGGGTAGGCACATCGCATTTTAGCCGGTGAAGTGGCAGGCCCAACGACTTCTGTAGAGATGTAAGTCGCTGAGCTGCGGGATGCGAACGGCGGAAGTGAGCACACAGCGACCGTGCCCTCTGCAGAAGGCCATCTAGTCTGGGATAGTGGGCTAAAAATTGCTGGACAACCAGGTTCAACACGTGAGCCATACAAGGCACGTGTGTGACATTGCCCCGTCGAAGGGCCGCACCCAGGTTTGCAGCATTGTCGCACACGGCCTTCCCTGGTTTCAGGTCCAGTGGAGACAACCATTCATGAAATTGGTTCTCCAGAGCTGACCACAACTCCTCAGCTGTGTGACTCACATTTCCCAGACATTTCAAAGTAAAAACCGCCTGATGACGTTGAGCCCTACTGCCAGCATAGTAAGGAGGTGTGCAGGATCCCTTCTGCGCAGTTAGAAAGCTTGTGGCATGACCAGACAGGCTTTGGGTGCAGGTGGAAGACCGAGAGGAGGTTGAGGAGGCAGAAGCAGTGGAGGAACTTTGACATAAAGAGGATTGACGCACAACTCGTGGGGACGGCAAGACTTGGACAGCAGCCCCTTGTCCTGCTGTCACCATAGTTACCCAGTGCCCAGTCAGCGACATGTAACGCCCCTGTCCATGCCTACTCGTCCAAGTGTCTGTGGTGAAATGCACCCTGTCACACACAGAGTTTCTCAAAGAAGCGGTGATGTTGTGTGCGACATGCTGGTGGAGCGCAGGCACACCTTTCTTTGAGAAGTAGTGCCGACTGGGCATCTGGTACTGGGGCACTGCGACGGACATAAGGTTTCGAAAATCCTCTGTGTCCACCAGGCGGAAAGGCAGCATTTCTGTAGCCAAGAGCTTGCAGATGGTGAAATTCAACTTCTTAGCTTTCTCATGGCTAGGAGGAAATGGTCTTTTACTTGTCCACATCTGAGGGACCGAGGGCTGGCTATTGTGCTTAGACGGGGTTGATAAGGGTGTCCCCGGCAAACTGCCGGTCTGTGAGGAAGATGCAGGCGGACATGTTAGGTTGCCTTGATCCAAAGGTGGTGCTATCGATGTCGGACAGCGCTCAACACCAGCTGGTATTACCACCTCCAAAGAAAATGATGACCTGCCAATCACGCTGGCTGTTGCGGGTAAAGAGGTGGCAGGTCTGCGCCCCAAAACAGGTGTGACTGCTGTCCCCCCAGTCACAGAGGATGAAGAGGCCGCGGATGCACAAGATATGGCAGACGGTGGTTGGCCCGGCCGGCTAGGCCGCATTGTAGCACACTGAGCTTCCCACTGCAACTTATGCTTCATGTCCATGTGCCGGTTCATGCATGAAGTACTTGTGGCACCCCAGGGGTCTGGTTTCCACAGTAACAGCAATGTTATGTCTGAGAGCAGGTGGGAGGTCCCTTGGTCAGGGATCCTATGCATGCCACACCTCTTGCCCAGTCCTGGGAGGGGAAGAACTTCCCCTATATAAACCTAGGGCTGAGGCAGGGTTAGTGTGTAGAGAAGAAGTAGAGACAGAGAAGAGCAGCAGATATAGGAAAAGAACATCAGGAGCTCTGTGGGAGCAGTGCTACAAGGAGTCAGGGGCTGGCAGCTGCAGAGCTCGCCCTGACTGAGAAGCTATCACCGGACCCGGAGTCCGAGGCTGTGGGGACTAATCTTTACCCAGCAGCAGAAACCGCCCGGCAGGGGATTTCAGGTCCTCTGGCCAAGAAACTCGAAGGCACGGTCACACGCGTGGGACCAGCACCGCCGTCGTGGAGCGGACGCCACTAGAAGGCCCCGAGTCACCGGCCATACGGGTGAGCACCACACGGTACACTCAGGGACGTGGGCTACTTATACCCGCCTCTAGCAAGGTAGCCAGAAGAGTACAGTCAGTTTGGGAGGCCTACAACTCCGCCTGGCCAGGGGAGATCCCATCTGCTCCAGGACTGACCAGGCCCCGATCGCTAGCCAGTACTCCGGGAGGGTCTATCTTTATCACCAGTAAAGACCCTGAACTACACCGCATCGTCTCTGAGTGATTCCTGCTACCCCCATCATCCACGTCGGCTGCCCTGAGGTCATACCCCTCCCGTTGGGGGTGATACTATCACGCTGCACAATCCTACCACCGGCCTCAGCGGTCTGCCCTGCAGCGGCAGCTCCTTCGCTGCATTCAACGGGTGGCGTAGTCGTCCAACATCTACCGCTAATACAACGCCACTTAGTCTGACTCCCTGGGTACGGACCGGGTCACCGCCACGAGACTACAACCCTCAACAGATCCGGCTCCGGGTAAGCTCCTGCATGCGCAACGCTGTGCGACACAGGCCCAGGGGTGCGTCAGCTTTTGGCGTAGTCGGCAGGATCTCGTGCCCGCAACTACCAGGTACTGCGTGCCTGAAAAAGACTGTTCAAACGTACCAGTGGTGAAGATTCCCGCCATCCGTGGAGGTTTCCCGCCATCCGGCGCCATCTTCTACCTTCTTCCCGCCATCCGCAAAGTTTTCCCGCCATCCGGCGCCATCTTCTGCCTTCTTCCCGCCATCCGTGGAGTTTTCCCGCCGTTGGACGCCATCTTGAAGACGCCGCGCGGGAAGAAGAGGGGCGTGGACTCCGAAAGCGCGCGAGAACTGAAGCCCCGCCTCACGTCCGGACGTTGCGTAAGGTCCTGGAAGGAGCCCAGCAGACGCGGACGTCACAGGAGCGCGACGGAAGGTCCTCAACCCTGACGATCCACTGCGGAGCCGCGGACTACAGAAGAGGATCATCGCAAGGTAGGCCACGGTCCACTAGGGGGGAGGAAGATGTCGGATACGGAGGAGAGCTTCACTGCCTCAACCCCCGCCAGCGCCACCGCTGCTGCAGTCATGCCTTTCACCATGCCCTATATCCCGGGAGCGGCCTGGCTACCCCAGTACTCAGGGGAGTCACATACCCTGCATGACTTTAGAGAAAAGCTGGATAGCCTCTTCCAGGTGTATCCCCTCACAGAAGAGCAAAAAGTGAGCATCCTGGTGGCCCAATTAACCGGGGCAGCCCAAAGGGAGGTAAAGTCCTGGCCACCTGGGGGGAGGACTGTTGCAGGGATACTAACCCGGCTGAGGGACACCTTTGATACCCGCACCTCAGCCGAGATCAAGCTTAGATTCTACGGGTGCAAGCAGCGAGCACACGAGAGTATAAGGGACTATGCCCTGAACCTACAAGAGGCCCTGAGAGCCATTAAGCAGACCGACCCTGACGGCGTGGGAGACGAGGACAGGCTGTTGACTGAACAATTTATAGAGGGTTTATATTGCAATGCCCACCGAACCCAGTGGCGGGCAATGGCCTTACAGGACCCTCATCTGGGATTTGCACAGTTCAAGGACAGAGCCATCCGGGTGCTCCGAGAACCGGCACCAGGTGGCGTTGTGACCCACAGACGCCCCACTACCACTTACCACCAGGAGGCGGCGCCCTTGTCGGCAGGGCCTGTGGGAGCTGATGCGCAGGCTTTGAACAATGACCCGGCTCCAGACCTGCACCATCAGGTCCAAGAGCTAGCTAAAAGCGTTGCCGCGCTAACCCGAACTGTGCAGTCTTTACAGGTTTCCACTCCAGGGAAGATCCAGCTGGCATCCGGACCGGAGGACATCCCGTGGCGTCGACCAAGGAGGACCCCACCGGCCAGAGGAAGACCCAGCGACCGATACAACGAGGACTTACAACCCATCTGCCGCCGCTGCAATCAACCCGGACATATGGCAAGGTACTGTCCTTTAAACTGGCACAACCTGGGGTAGAGGGCCAAACCCCAGGAAAAAGATCATCAGGCCCATCGAACTGGCGCGACAAATATGTGGAGGACGTCCAGTCTTGCCTGTGGTACTGGATGGCATCCCTATGAGTGCCCTACTGGACACCGGGTCACAGGTTACCACTATCCCGTACGTGCTCTTCAAGCAGTACTGGAATGACTCGGATATCACCCGCTACCCTGACGACGATTTGAGTATCATCGCCAGCAATGGTCAGCCCGTGCCACAGATTGGATTTAAAGAGGTGACCATTAAAATCGGTACAGTTGAACTGGCGGCACAGGGACTGATCATTGTAGACATTGACAAGCACGAGAGTCACCCAAAGATAACTCTAGGAACTAATGTAATTGAAAATTGTCTTGCAGAGGTGATTTTCCTTTTACAGCAGGTTGCCAAGAACGCCAGCTCCGGCCAGCAGCGAGTGCTCCAGAAAGAGATCCGGGCACTGATGCGACGGCAACAGATAGAACTCTCCGGTGGTGAGATTGGTAGCGTAAGAATGTGTGACCCTTTCCCAATTGCCATGCCCCCAAAAATGAAATGATGATTTGGTGCCGGGCAGCTATTGGTCTGAGAGGTAGAGATTACCAGGCAATGGTAGAACCAGTTTACTCAGACAGTAGGCCCACCATTTTGACAGCACGGGGGGTGGTCAATGTACGCCATGGGAGGGTGCCCGTTTGCATAATAAATATCGGGAAGAGGGAAGTGTACCTGCCCCGGTATGCCACGCTAGCCAAATTGTATACCATCAATCAAAATTCCATACAGTCCGTAGAACCCTTGCCTCCATCTTCCCCGGAGGAAGGTAATGGCTCTAAGGAAACAATGGAGGACTGGTGTCAGCAACTACATTTGGGTACTGACTCCACTCCCTCACACCAGAGACAGGGAGTCTATCGGGTGGTTCAAGAGTACGAGAGAGTGTTTAGTAAACACCCGTTAGACTTCGGGCGAGTCAAGGGGGTAGAACACCACATCCCCACAGGAGACCATCTTCCCATAAAAGAGAGGTATCGACCCGTACCCCCTGCACACTACCAACACGCCAAGGGGATGCTTAGGGACATGAAGGAGGCTGGGGTGATCAGGGATAGCTGTAGCCCCTGGGCAGCTCCACTAGTCTTAGTCAAAAAGAAAGACAACACCATGAGGATGTGTGTAGATTACCGGAAAATCAACCGTATCACACACAAGGATGCGTACCCCTTACCAAGGATAGAGGAGTCTTTGGCTGCTTTAAGATCTGCTAACTTCTTCTCTACCTTGGATCTCACTAGCGGGTACTGGCAGGTTCCTGTAGCAGAGGCGGACCGGGAGAAGACCGCATTCACCACCCCGATGGGACTTAGCGAGTTTACCTGCATGCCGTTCGGACTGTGTAACGCACCAGGAACCTTTCAACGATTAATGGAGTGCTGTCTGGGCCACAAAAACTTCGAGACGGTCCTGTTGTACCTGGACGATGTCATCGTATATTCCAAGACTTATGAGGACCACCTGAAACACCTGGCGGAAGTGTTCGAAGCTCTGGCAAACTACGGCCTAAAGGTAAAACCCTCCAAGTGTCACCTCCTAAAACCAAAGGTGCAGTACCTGGGACACGTGGTGAGCGCTGACGGAGTGGCTCCCGACCCTGATAAGATCACCGCAATTAAGGAATGGCCAAGTCCCTCCAGTGTAAAGGAAGTGCGGCAGTTCCTCGGGTTGGTAGGCTATTACCGCAGATTCATCCCCGGTTTCACCAAAAAGGCAGCTCCTATGCAGGACCTCCTGATAGGCCAGTCCCGGAAGGCCAAGAACCAGAAGCCGCCCTTCAAATGGGAGAAGTTAGAAGAAGAGTCCTTCCGCCAGCTGAAGATGGCCCTCACGGGGGATGAAATCCTGGCGTACCCTGATTACAGCAAGCCCTTTATCCTCTACACCGACGCAAGTAACATCGGGCTAGGAGCCGTACTGTCCCAGATCCAGCAGGGGAAAGAACGAGTAATCGCTTACGCCAGTCGAAAACTGCGACCCACCGAAAGAAACCCTGAGAATTACAGCTCATTTAAGCTAGAGTTCCTGGCAGTGGTGTGGGCAGTCACCGAACGCTTTAAGCACTACCTCGCTTCTTCCCGGTTCACCGTGTACACGGATAACAACCCGTTGACACACCTGGACACGGCAAGACTCGGTGCCCTAGAGCAGAGATGGATGGCCCGTCTGTCCAACTACGAGTTCACAATCAAATACCGGGCAGGACGCTCCAATACCAACCCGGACGCCCTGTCCAGGATGCCAAACCTACCGGACGTAGGAGAAGAGCCAGAGGGACTGGAAGAAGTCGAACTCCCCGCGTTCCACCGTCATGGGACTATCCAGTATTTCCATCGGGTAAGGAGTAAGCAAGCCGCTACGTTTAACCCCTTGCCTCACTACAACTGGGAGGAAACGCAAGACAGTGACCCTGCCGTCTGACTGGTGAAGGAGATGCTGACTCGGCCAGAGGCTCGCCTTGACCCAGACGCTCCGGAGGAAGCCAAACAACTGTGGGCTGAGAAGAGTCGACTGTTCCTTTACAAGGGGAAGTTGTGCCGCAGAATGGTTAACTCCCGGACGCATGAACTAATCTGGCAAGTAGTGGTGCCACGAAGAGACGCAGCCATGGTGATGGAGGCATACCACGACGGGGCTGGACACTTCGGATGGAAGAAGCTGGAGTTCCTGCTGCGTGGGCGGTTCCACTGGGTAGGCATGAGGGGAACCATCGAGAGGTGGTGCAGAGACTGTGGCCCGTGCAACCTAAGAAGGAAGGACCGTGCCAGCCAGAAGACCCCCCTTCAGTCCATCGTCACCAAGCAGCCGTTGGAACTGGTAGCCTTGGATCATGTAAAACTGACCCCAAGCAGAAGTGGCTACGTCTACACGTTAACCATTGTGGATCATTACTCCCGGTTCTTGGTTGTCGTCCCCGTTAAGGACTTAACAGCTCAAGCAGCAGCTAGAGCCTTCCAGCAGCACTTCTGCCGTCCACACGGGTACCCGGACCAAGTGCTGACGGACCAGGGACCTGCCTTTGAAGCGGAGGTCTTCCAGGAATTCTGCAATCTGTATGGCTGCCGGAAGATAAGGACGACACCCTATCATCCGCAAACTAATGGACTTTGTGAGAAAATGAACCAGGTGGTAATGGATCTTCTGAAAACGTTGCCCCTGGAAGAACGCAGTCTGTGGCCTGAGAAGCTGCCCGACCTGGTGGACCTATACACTACATCCCTGTAGGTTCCACCAACTGTACCCCGGCTTACCTAATGAGGGCAAGGCCTGGTAAGCTACCTGTTGACCTGGAGATGGGAGTCCTGACACCCGAGGACACTTCACCGGAAGCAGACTGGGACACAGAGAGGCAGCAGCAGTACCGGAAAGTACAGGAGAGCGTGGAGCGAAGTCTCTGTCTCGCTAGGGAAAGACAAGAGAAAACTTACAACCAGTATGCTCCCGCTGTTCCCCTGGTACCCGGAGAGCAGGTCTTGAAGAGGAAGAGACGGCTCCACAAGTTGGACGACCAGTGGGAGAAGGACCCGTACACCGTACTGCCCTCAAGCCACGACAACCCAAAGGTCTGTACCATCAGTAAAGACGGAGGGGAAACCACAGCCATTGTATCCCGGGATCACCTGAAGAAGTGTCCCGAACAGCTACGGAACCCAGAAGGAGAGCAAGAAGACCCTCGACCCGTAGAGGAAAGGGAAGATATGGTTAGTACTGTGCTCGGAGACTTCCCTCGGTCCTGGACTCAAGTCAATGGTGCAGTTGTGGTACCCGTCCTCACGTTCCTCCAACCAGCATCCCAAGTGCCTACGGAGCAACAGGTAGAGCTGGAAGAGCAGCCGGTCCAGGAGGCAGCAGACTCCACACAAGCAGAACAGGAGGATCAACCCTCTGCTCATAGTGAGCCTGCCGTACCCTTAGTGAGCCAAAGAGCCCGTAGACAGCTGCCCAGTTTACCCTTGACAGCTCCTACACCCTGTAGTTCAGGGCCAGACAGTCAGCTCTGTAGGTCCACTAGGGCCACTAGAGGCCAGTTACCCGCACGTTGGAGGATTTGAAGTGTTTAAATTGTTTTATTTGTGGTCACATGTCTGTTACTTGTATATAATTATGTGTTTCTAGTTATTTTTAGGAGTCCTTGGTGGATTTACCGGGAATCCTTGTACAATTGGTTGGAGCGTAACCTAGGAATGGACTAAAGACTGTTAAGGACTCGGGGCAGGACAAACCCCTACCTGGTTACGTCTCCCTGTTTTGGTGAAATGGACACCTTGCTTTTCTTCAACACTGCACCCGGTTGCGGACACGCCGTAACCATCTTTATGTGTTTTTCTTATTGTATTATTATTGTTTATACCTTGTTATGTTTTTCTAAAAATATGTTTAGTCCCGGAGTACTAAATTTCACTAGGGGGGAATGTGGCACCCCAGGGGTCTGGTTTCCACAGTAACAGCAATGTTATGTCTGAGAGCAGGTGGGAGGTCTCTTGGTCAGGGATCCTATGCATGCCACACCTCCTGCCCAGTCCTGGGAGGGGAAGAACTTCCCCTATATAAACCTAGGGCTGAGGCAGGGTTAGTGTGTAGAGAAGAAGTAGAGACAGAGAAGAGCAGCAGATATAGGAAAAGAACATCAGGAGCTCTGTGGGAGCAGTGCTACAAGGAGTCAGGGGCTGGCAGCTGCAGAGCTCGCCCTGACTGAGAAGCTATCACCGGACCCGGAGTCCGAGGCTGTGGGGACTAATCTTTACCCAGCAGCAGAAACCGCCCGGCAGGGGATTTCAGGTCCTCTGGCCAAGAAACCCGAAGGCACGGTCACACGCGTGGGACCAGCACCGCCGTCGTGGAGCGGACGCCACTAGAAGGCCCCGAGTCACCGGCGATACGGGTGAGCACCACAGGGTACACTCAGGGACGTGGGCTACTTATACCCGCCTCTAGCAAGGTAGCCAGAAGAGTACAGTCAGTTTGGGAGGCCTACAACTCCGCCTGGCCAGGGGAGATCCCATCTGCTCAAGGACTGACCAGGCCCCGATCGCTAGCCAGTACTCCGGGAGGGTCTATCTTTATCACCAGTAAAGACCCTGAACTACACCGCATCGTCTCTGAGTGATTCCTTCTACCCCCATCATCCACGTCGGCTGCCCTGAGGCCATACCCCTCCCGTTGGGGGTGATACTATCACGCTGCACAATCCTACCACCGGCCTCAGCGGTCTGCCCTGCAGCGGCAGCTCCTTCGCTGCATTCAACGGTTGGCGTAGTCATCCAACATCTACCGCTAATACAACGCCACTTAGTCTGACTCCCTGGGCACGGACCGGGTCACCGCCACGAGACTACAACCCTCAACAGATCCGGCTCCGGGTAAGCTCCTGCATGCGCAACGCTGTGCGACACAGGCCCAGGGGTGCGTCATACTCAAACTATGTATTTTTTGGCCTCTACTTAGCTTTTGCTGACAAATGTTACAGATAACACGAGTTGGGTCATCTTTATCGATCTGAAAAAATGCCCAGACTATGCAAGGCTTAGCACCCATGCGACCTGAAGAGCCACCACGACTTGTGGTGAGAGGCAGAGTTGTGTTTGAGGATGCAGTTGTTGACGTGCTTCCAGTACTACGTCTCTGTCCAGGAAGGCGCAACCTGACCTCGTCGTCACTAGCATCTTCCTCCACCTCCTCTGCTGACCTCATCTCTTGGCTGACTGTGGGTTGACAGAAAGTGGGATCTCCAACCTCATCATCATCACCCTGTGCGTTATCACACCCGTCGTCCTCAGAGCCAACCTGTTCCTGCCCTGACAAAAACTAAAGTTGTCGCTCCAATCAGGTATTTGAGTCTCATCATCGTCTTCCTCATTGTCTCCACCAACAGGAGTTACAGTTTGGGAATGAGGGTCTACATTATGGTCAGAACCTTCTGCGTCTGGTCCTGGATCCGACTCATAAAGATTCTGGGCATCAGTGCAGATCATTTCCTCGTCTGGATTCACAGAAGCGCTGGAGTCGACCTCTGATTCCCAGGCTATAGTATGAGTAAACAGCTCTGCAGACTCAACCATCTGTTCTACCTCATACTCAGACGGGCAGCTGGAGATTTGGGAGCTATGAGGAAGCAAGTGCGATTGGGGTGACACCTTTGAGGACTGGAGTATTTGTGATGTTGAAGTTGATGTGGAGGAGAGCCCACTTAAAGGAGCACTTGATATCCGTTGAAGCACCTGCTGTTTTTGTGCCTCATCTGGAATTTGTAGCGATTGGCGTGGCCGTAAGAAAGGGATCTTATCACATTGTCCGCTAAAAGAAGTAGACATTTTAGTTTGGCTGGAAGATGGTCTTTCTTCTGCAGATGTTACTGTTGCTTTAACACCTACCCCACGGACACAACCTTTTTTCCCCTTCCCAACACGCCTATTCCCCTTTCCACCAGCAGCAGGCCTTTTTCCACTCATTTTGGTGGTTAACTAATTCACAACTCTGGAGTTGTTTGCACAAAAAAAACAATGGATGGGAACCGAGCAGAGCTGAGTGGCCAAACTGTGGTATTAGGCCAAAACTATTGGCTGGGTTAGATGCAGAAAAAAATTATATTCAATTTGCAACCTGATGGAGGTCAGTATAGATGGACTAATAGAGAAAGTCCCACACACAGCTAGAAGCCCAAATATTTTTTCAGAGGTAGATGCAGAAAAAAAATATATTCAGTTTGCAACCTGATGGAGGTCAGTATAGATGGACTAATAGAGAAAGTCCCACACACTGCTAGAAGGCCAAATATTTTTTCAGTGGTAGATGCAGAAAAAATTATATTCAGTTTGCAACCTGATGGAGGTCAGTATAGATGGACTAATAGAACAAGTCCCACACACAGCTAGAAGTCCAAATATTTTTTCAGAGGTAGATGCAGAAAAAAAATATATTCAGTTTGCAACCTGATGGAGGTCTGTATAGATGGATTAATAGAACAAGTCCCACACACAGCTAGAAGCCCAATATTTTTTCAGAGGTAGATGCAGAAAAAAATATATTCAGTTTGCAACCTGATGGAGGTCAGTATAAATGGACTAATAGAGAAAGTCCCACACACAGCTAGAAGCCCAATATTTTTTCAGAGCTAGATGCAGAAAAAAATTATATTCAATTTGCAACCTGATGGAGGTCAGTATAGATGGAGTAATAGAACAAGTCCCACACACAGCTAGAAGCCCAAATATTTTTTCAGAGGTAGATGCAGAAAAAAATTATATTCAGTTTGCAACCTGATGGAGGTCAGTATAGATGGATTAATAGAACAAGTCCCACACACAGCTAGAAGCCCAAATATTTTTTCAGAGGTAGATGCAGAAACAAATTATATTCAATTTGCAACCTGATGGAGGTCAGTATAGATGGAGTAATAGAACAAGTCCCACACACAGCTAGAAGCCCAAATATTTTTTCAGAGCTAGATGCAGAAAAAAATTATATTCAGTTTGCAACCTGATGGAGGTCAGTATAGATGGAGTAATAGAACAAGTCCCACACACAGCTAGAAGCCCAAATATTTTTTCAGAGGTAGATGCAGAAAAAAATTATATTCAGTTTGCAACCTGATGGAGGTCTGTATAGATGGATTAATAGAACAAGTCCCACACACAGCTACAAGCCCAATATTTTTTCAGAGGTAGATGCAGAAAAAAATGTATTCAGTTTGCAACCTGATGGAGGTCAGTATAGATGGACTAATAGAGAAAGTCCCACACACTGCTAGAAGGCCAAATATTTTTTTAGAGCTAGATGCAGAAAAAAATTATATTCAATTTGCAACCTGATGGAGGTCAGTATAGATGGACTAATAGAATGATGCTATGCCCAAAAGATTTTACTTCACTAGGTGCAGTAAAAAAATTGGTATTCTATACACAGGTGGTATATCTTGCAACACAGATAGGCTACTCCACCGACTAACACACTCTGCAATAGGCCAAAAAGGATTAGCTTTGCTAGATTCAGCCAAATGCTGTGAAAAAAACTTGCACAGCACTGGCACAGACCTGCCTGGCAAAAACTGATAGGAACTGATGTAACCTAGTCCTGAAAAGGACTGCAATTACAATTAGTCTTTACTCCCACAATCTATCTATTTAAGAGCACAGACCTGCCTGATAAAAGTCGTAGGAAATGCTGTAACCTAGTCCTTAAAAGGACTGCAATCACAACTATTCCCTACTCCCAAGCTATCTGTAGATTTGTGCGAAAACTGGCTTGAAATTAACAAGGTATAGCGCACACAGCAACAGCGGTGCCGTCTAACACGCAGCTGCAGCAGTGAGAAAATGGTGGCGACGGGGAAAATGGCTTGGTCTTATAGGGCAAGGACATGTGACATACACTGCCAATGACACATGCCCTTGCTTGTGTGAAAAAAAGCACTTCGCTCCGTGTGTGCGCTGCTGATAGGCTGACAGATTGCACCTCCCCACTGCAAATGCGGGAAAGAGAAAAAAAAATGGAGATCTTCATTGTTCCTGCAGAGATCCATCCCCTGCCCCTCCCCCCACCCCGCTGTACACTCAAACTGCGTATTAACATTAATTTTCATCATTACTGAGAAAAAATCCAGTTATGATTTTGGTGCACGAACAGTTATCGAACATAACCTCGAATAGCCGGATTTTTCTCAAATCGTTCGTGTTCGCCGAACGGCTCGAACACCGCCCAAAACAGCTCGAATTTGAGATTGGCGAACAGTTCGAGTCGAACAACGCTCATCTCTAATCCAGAGTACACCATTTTTCTGCTCGATTTGCTTGTTAGCACTGCAGAATACAGCTAGATCTGTTCCATATTTCAGAGATAAAAATCCAGAAATTTGACTTGAAGTTAACGTTGAACCCGATCTTGGAAGCATCTAACAGCAAATTCTCGATCCCACAAAAAATGGGGCTGTGCTTATGTGGCACCCCAGGGGTCTGGTTTCCACAGTAACGGCAATGTTATGTCTGAGAGCAGGTGGGAGGTCTCTTGGTCAGGGATCCTATGCATGCCACACCTCCTGCCCAGTCCTGGGAGGGGAAGAACTTCCCCTATATAAACCTAGGGCTGAGGCAGGGTTAGTGAGTAGAGAAGAAGTAGAGACAGAGAAGCAGATATAGGAAAAGAACATCAGGAGCTCTGTGGGAGCAGTACTACAAGGAGTCAGGGGCTGGCAGCTGCAGAGCTCGCCCTGACTGAAAAGTTATCACCGGACCCAGAGTCCGAGGCTGTGGGGACTAACTCCTATCCAGCAGCAGAAACCGACCGGCAGGGGATTGCAGGTCCTCTGGCCCAGAAACCCGAAGGCACGGTCACACGCGTGGGACCAGCACCGCCGTCTTGGAGCGGAAGCTACTAGAAGGCCCCGAGTCACCGGCCATACGGGTGAGCACCACACGGTACACTCAGGGACGTGGGCTACTTATACCCGCCTCTAGCAAGGTAGCCGGAAGAGTATCGTTAGTTTGGGAGGCCTACAACTCCGCCTGGCCAGGGGAGATCCCATCTGCTCAAGGACTGACCATGCCCCAATCGCTAGCCAGTACTCCGGGAGGGTCTATCTTTGTCACCAGTAAAGACCCTGAACTACACCGTACCGTCTCCGAGTGGTTCCTGCTACCTCCATCATCCACGTCGGCTGCCCTGAGGCCATACCCCTCCCGTTGGGGGTTATACTATCACGCTGCACAATCCTACCACCGGCCTCAGCAGTCTGCCCTGCAGCGGCAGCTCCTTAGCTGTACTCAACGGGTGGCGTAGTCGTCCAACATCTACCGCTAATACAGCGCCACTTAGTCTGACTCCCTGGGCACGGACCGGATCACCGCCACGAGACTACAACCCTCAAGAGATCCGGCTCCGGGTAAGCTCCCGCGTGCGCAACGCAGCGCGACACAGGCCCAGGGGCGCGTCAACTTTTGGCGTAGTCGGCAGGATTCCGTGCCCGCAACCACCGGGTACTGCGTGCCTGAAAAAAGAGACTTTTAAACTTACCATCGGTGAAGATTCCCCCCATCCGGCGCCATCTTCAGCCTTCTTCCCGCCATCGGTGAAGATTCCCGCCATCCGGCGCCATTTTCAGCCTTCTTCCCGCCTTCCGTGGAGTTTTCCCGCCGCTGGACGCCATCTTGAAGACGCCGCGTGGGAAGAAGAGGGGCGTGGACTCCGAAAGCGCGCGAGAACTGAAGCCCCGCCTCACGTCCGGACGTTGCGTAAGGTCCTGGAAGGAGCCCAACAGACGCCGACGTCACAGGAGCGCGACGGAAGGTCCTCAACCCTGACAATCCACTGCGGAGCCGCGGCCTACGGAAGAGGATCATCGCAAGGTAGGCCACGGTCCACTAGGGGGGAGAAGGATGTCGGATACGGAGGAGAGCTTCACCGCTTCAACCCCCGCCAGCGCCACCGCTGTTGCGGTCATGCCTTTCACCATGCCCTATATCCCGGGGGCAGCCTGGCTACCCCAGTACTCAGGGGAGTCACATACCCTGCATGACTTTAGAGAAAAGCTGGATAGCCTCTTCCAGGTGTACCCCCTCACAGAGGAGCAAAAAGTGAGCATCCTGGTGGCCCAATTAACCGGGGCAGCCCAAAGGGAGGTAAAGTCCTGGCCACCTGGGGGGAGGACTGTCGCAGGGATACTAACCCGGCTGAGGGACACCTTTGATACCCGCACCTCAGCCGAGATCAAGCTTAGATTCTACGGGTGCAAACAGCGGGCACATGAGAGTATAAGGGACTATGCCCTGAACCTACAAGAGGCCCTGAGAGCCATTAAGCAGACCGACCCTGACGGCGTGGGAGACGAGGACAGGCTGTTGACTGAACAATTTATAGAGGGTTTATATTGCAATGCCCACCGAACCCAGTTGCTGGCAATGGCCTTACAGGACCCTCATCTGGGATTTGCACAGTTCAAGGACAGAGCCATCCGGGTGCTTCGAGAACCGGCACCAGGTGGCGTTGTGACCCCCAGACGCCCCACTGCCACTTACCACCAGGAGGCGGCGCCCTTGTCGGCAGGGCCTGTGGGGGCTGATGCGCAGGCTTTGAACAATGACCCGGCTCCAGACCTGCACCATCAGGTCCAAGAGCTAGCTAAAAGCGTTGCTGCGCTAACCCGAACTGTGCAGTCTTTACAGGTTCCCACTCCAGGGAAGATCCAGCTGGCATCCGGACCGGAGGACATCCCGTGGCGTCGACCAAGGAGGACCCCACCGGCCAGAGGAAGACCCAGCGACCGATACAACGAGGACGGACGACCCATCTGCCGCCGCTGCAATCAACCCGGACATATGGCAAGGTACTGTCCTCTAAACTGGCACAACCTGGGGTAGAGGGCCAACCCCCAGGAAAAAGATCACCAGGCCCATCGAACTGGCGCGTCAAATATGTGGGAGGACGTCCAGTCTTACCCGTGGTACTGGATGGCATTCCTATGAGTGCCCTACTGGACACCGGGTCACAGGTCACCACCATCCCGTACGTGCTCTTCAAGCAGTACTGGAATGACTCGGATATCACCCGCTACCCTGACGACGACTTGAGTATCATCGCCAGCAATGGTCAGCCCGTGCCACAGATTGGATTTAAAGAGGTGACCATTAAAATCGGTAGAGTCGAACTGGCAGCACAGGGACTGATCATTGTAGACATTGACAAACACGAGAGTCACCCAAAGATAACTCTAGGAACTAATGTAATTGAAAATTGTCTTGCAGAGGTGATTTTCCTTTTACAGCAGGTTGCCAAGAACGCCAGCTCCGGCCAGCAGCGAGTGCTCCAGAAAGAGATCCGGGCACTGATGCGACGGCAACAGCTAGAACTCTCCGGTGGTGAGATTGGTAGCGTGCGAATGTGTGACCCTTTCCCTATTGCCATGCCCCCGAAAAGTGAAATGATGATTTGGTGCCGGGCAGCTATTGGTCTGAGAGGTAGAGATTACCAGGCAATGGTAGAACCAGTTTACTCAGACAGTAGGCCCACCATTTTGACAGCACGGGGGGTGGTCAATGTACGCCATGGGAGGGTGCCCGTTCGCATAATAAATATCGGGAAGAGGGAAGTGTACCTGCCCCGGTATGCCACGCTAGCCAAATTGTATACCATCAATCAAGATTCCATACAGTCTGTAGAACCCTTGCCTCCATCTTCCCCGGAGGAAGGTAACGGCTCTCAGAAATCAATGGAGGACTGGTGTCAGCAACTACATTTGGGTACTGACTCCACTCCCTCACACCAGAAACAGGGAGTCTATCGGGTGGTTCAAGAGTACAAGAGAGTGTTTAGTAAACACCCGTTAGACTTAGGGCGAGTCAAGGGGGTAGAACACCACATCCCCACGGGAGACCATCCTCCCATAAAAGAGAGGTATCGACCCGTACCCCCTGCACACTACCAACACGCCAAGGGGATGCTTAGAGACATGAAGGAGGCTGGGGTGATCAGGGATAGCTGTAGCCCCTGGGCAGCTCCACTAGTCTTAGTCAAAAAGAAAGACAACACCATGAGGATGTGTGTAGATTACCGGAAAATCAACCGTATCACACACAAGGATGCGTACCCCTTACCAAGGATAGAGGAGTCTTTGGCTGCTTTAAGATCTGCTAACTTCTTCTCTACCTTGGATCTCACTAGTGGGTACTGGCAGGTTCCTGTAGCAGAGGCGGACCGGGAGAAGACCGCATTCACCACCCCGATGGGACTTAGCGAGTTTACCTGCATGCCGTTCGGACTCTGCAACGCACCAGGAACCTTCCAACGATTAATGGAGTGCTGTCTGGGCCACAGAAACTTCGAGACGGTCCTGCTGTACCTGGACGATGTCATCGTATATTCCAAGACGTATGAGGACCACCTGAAACACCTGGCGGAAGTGTTCGATGCTCTGGCAAGCTACGGCCTAAAGGTGAAACCCTCCAAGTGTCACCTCCTGAAACCAAAGGTGCAGTACCTGGGACACGTGGTGAGCGCTGATGGAGTGGCTCCCGACCCTGATAAGATCACCGCAATTAAGGAATTGCCAAGTCCCTCCAGTGTAAAGGAAGTGCGGCAGTTCCTCGGGTTGGTAGGCTATTACCGCAGATTCATCCCCGGTTTCACCAAAAAGGCAGCTCCTATGCAGGACCTCCTGATAGGCCAGTCCCGGAAGGCCAAGAACCAGAAGCCGCCCTTCAAATGGGAGAAGTTAAAAGAAGAGTCCTTCCGCCAGCTGAAGATGGCCCTCACGGGGGATGAAATCCTGGCGTACCCTGATTACAGCCAGCCCTTTATCCTCTACACCGACGCAAGTAACATCGGGCTAGGAGCCGTACTGTCCCAGATCCAGCAGGGGAAAGAACGAGTAATCGCTTACGCTAGCCGAAAACTGCGACCCACTGAAAGAAACCCTGAGAATTACAGCTCATTTAAGCTAGAGTTCCTGGCAGTGGTGTGGGCAGTCACCGAACGCTTTAAGCACTACCTCGCTTCTTCCCGGTTCACCGTGTACACGGATAACAACCCGTTGACACACCTGGACACGGCAAGACTCGGTGCCCTAGAGCAGAGATGGATGGCCCGTCTGTCCAACTACGAGTTCACAATCAAATACCGGGCAGGACGCTCCAATACCAACGCGGACGCCCTGTCCAGGATGCCAAACCTACCGGACGTAGGAGAAGATCCAGAGGGACTGGAAGAAGTCGAACTCCCCGCGTTCCACCGTCATGGGACTATCCAGTATTCCCATCGGGTAAGGAGTAAGCAAGCCGCTACGTTTAACCCCTTGCCTCACTACGACTGGGAGGAAACGCAAGACAGTGACCCTGCCGTCCGGATGGTAAAAGAGATGCTGACTCGGCCAGAGGCTCGCCTTGACCCAGACGCTCCGGAGGAAGCCAAGCAACTGTGGGCTGAGAAGAGTCGACTGTTCCTTTACAAGGGGAAGTTGTGCCGCAGAATGGTTAACTCCCGGACGCATGAACTAATCTGGCAAGTAGTGGTGCCACGGAGAGACGCAGCCATGGTGATGGAGGCATACCACGACGGGGCTGGACACTTCGGATGGAAGAAGCTGGAGTTCCTGCTGCGTGGGCGGTTCCACTGGGTAGGCATGAGGGGAACCATCGAGAGGTGGTGCAGAGACTGTGGCCCGTGCAACCTAAGAAGGAAGGACCGTGCCAGCCAGAAGACTCCCCTGCAGTCCATCATCACCCGGCAGCCGTTGGAACTGGTAGCCCCAAAAAACTGACCCCAAGCAGAAGTGGCTACGTCTACGCGTTAACCATTGTGGATCATTACTCCCGGTTCTTGGTTGTCATCCCCGTCAAGGACTTAACGGCTCAAACAGCAGCTAGAGCCTTCCAGCAGCACTTCTGCCGTCCACACGGGTACCCGGACCAAGTGCTGACGGACCAGGGACCTGCCTTTGAAGCGGAGGTCTTCCAGGAATTCTGCAATCTGTATGGCTGCCGGAAGATAAGGACGACACCCTATCATCCGCAAACTAATGGACTTTGTGAGAAAATGAACCAGGTGGTAATGGATCTCCTGAAAACGTTGCCCCTGGAAGAACGCAGTCTGTGGCCTGAGAAGCTGCCCGATCTGGTGGACCTATACAACCACATCCCGGTAGGTTCCACCAACTGTACCCCGGCTTACCTAATGAGGGCGAGACCTGGTAAGTTACCTGTTGACCTGGAAATGGGAGTCCTAACACCCGAGGACACTTCACCAGAAGCAGACTGGGACACAGAGAGGCAGCAGCAGTACCGGAAAGTACAGGAGAGCGTGGAGCGAAGTCTCTGTCAGGCTAGGGAAAGACAAGAGAAAACTTACAACCAGTATGCTCCCGCTGTTCCCCTGGTACCCGGAGAGCAGGTCTTGAAGAGGAAAAGACGGCTCCACAAGTTGGACGACCAGTGGGAGAAGGACCCGTACACCGTACTGCCCTCAAGCCACGAGAACCCGAAAGTCTGTACCATCAGTAAAGACGGAGGGGAGACCATAGCCATTGTATCCCGGGATCACCTGAAGAAGTGTCCTGAACAGCTACGGAACCCTGAAGAGGAACAAGAAGACCATCGACCCGTAGAGGAAAGGGAGGATATGGTTAGTACTGTGCTCGGAGACTTCCCTCGGTCCTGGACTCAAGTCAATGGTGCAGTTGTGGTACCCGTCCTCACGTTCCTCCAACCAGCATCCCAAGTGCCTACGGAGCAACAGGTAGAGCTGGAAGAGCAGCCGGTCCAGGAGGCAGAAGACTCCACACAAGCAGAACAGGAGGATCAACCCTCTGCTTATAGTGAGCCTGCCGTACCCCTAGTGAGCCAAAGAGCCGGTAGACAGCTGCCCAGTTTACCCTTGCCAGCTCCTACACCCTGTAGTTCAGGGCTAGACAGTCAGCTCCGTAGGTCCACTAGGGCCACTAGAGGCCAGCTACCCGCACGTTGGAGGATTTGAAGTGTATAAATTGTTTTATTTGTGGTTACCTGTTTTTCTTGTTGCTTGTGTATAATTATGTGTTTCTAGTTATTTATAGGAGTCCTTGGTGGATTTACCGGGAATCCTTTGTGTATAGTTGGAGCGTAACCCAGGACGGACTAAAGACTGTTAAGGACTCGGGGCAGGACAGACCCCTACCTGGTTACGTCTCCCTGTTTTGGTGAAATGGACACCTTGCTTTTCTTCAAAGACTGCACCCGGTTGCGGACACGCCGTAACCATCTTTATGTGTTTTTCTTATTGTATTATTATTGTTTATACCTTGTTATGTTTTTCTAAAAATATGTTTAGTCCCGGAGTACTAAATTTCACTAGTGGGGAATGTGGCACCCCAGGGGTCTGGTTTCCACAGTAACGGCAATGTTATGTCTGAGAGCAGGTGGGAGGTCTCTTGGTCAGGGATCCTATGCATGCCACACCTCCTGCCCAGTCCTGGGAGGGGAAGAACTTCCCCTATATAAACCTAGGGCTGAGGCAGGGTTAGTGAGTAGAGAAGAAGTAGAGACAGAGAAGCAGATATAGGAAAAGAACATCAGGAGCTCTGTGGGAGCAGTACTACAAGGAGTCAGGGGCTGGCAGCTGCAGAGCTCACCCTGACTGAAAAGTTATCACCGGACCCGGAGTCCGAGGCTGTGGGGACTAACTCCTATCCAGCAGCAGAAACCGACCGGCAGGGGATTGCCGGTCCTCTGGCCCAGAAACCCGAAGGCACGGTCACACGCGTGGGACCAGCACCGCCGTCTTGGAGCGGAAGCTACTAGAAGGCCCCGAGTCACCGGCCATACGGGTGAGCACCACACGGTACACTCAGGGACGTGGGCTACTTATACCCGCCTCTAGCAAGGTAGCCGGAAGAGTATCGTTAGTTTGGGAGGCCTACAACTCCGCCTGGCCAGGGGAGATCCCATCTGCTCAAGGACTGACCAGGCCCCAATCGCTAGCCAGTACTCCGGGAGGGTCTATCTTTGTCACCAGTAAAGACCCTGAACTACACCGTACCGTCTCCGAGTGGTTCCTGCTACCTCCATCATCCACGTCGGCTGCCCTGAGGCCATACCCCTCCCGTTGGGGGTTATACTATCACGCTGCACAATCCTACCACCGGCCTCAGCGGTCTGCCCTGCAGCGGCAGCTCCTTAGCTGTACTCAACGGGTGGCGTAGTCGTCCAACATCTACCGCTAATACAGCGCCACTTAGTCTGACTCCCTGGGCACGGACCGGATCACCGCCACGAGACTACAACCCTCAAGAGATCCGGCTCCGGGTAAGCTCCCGCGTGCGCAACGCAGCGCGACACAGGCCCAGGGGCTCGTCACTTACTACGTAAGTTAGATTCTCTACATCTTATAGACCCATGGAGAATTGCTCATCCCACAATGAAAGACTATACGTTTTACTCAACACCACATAATACGTACCACAGAATAGACTACTTTTTAATACAACATGCTACTATTAAATTAGTTTCAAACACCTCAATTGGATCTATAACTATCTCGGATCATGCGCTGATCTTTTTAGAACTAAAAATAACATCCCTTCCTCGCACACTTCCGTCCTGGCGGCTAAATGAATCTTTGTTAGGTAACCCTGATCATTTGTCTCAATTAAACCTTTCCCTAAAAAGATACTTCAGTGAAAACATTACTAATGGACACATCACACCAATGGTGTGGGAAGCTCACAAGGCAGTGCTGAGAGGAGAGTTGATAGCTTTAGGATCTCATGTTAAACGACAGAGAGACAAAGAACTCTCTTCAATTCTACACCAGATCAGCACTTTGGAAAAGATTCATAAGGGCAAAAGGGGCGATTCGGTGCGCTCAGACCTGACCACGCTGCCCTGCAAACTGAAAGATCTGCTTAATATAAACTCTGCCAAAATAGTCACACGCTGCAGACATAAAATTTACATGCATGGCAATAAAGGAAGTAAATTTACATCAAGAATGCTTAAAAAACAAAAGGAGAGTTGCTTCATAAGGCGAGTTCGATCGGAGAAGGGTAGGGCCTTAGTAGAGACGGAAGACATAGCCGAAGCCTTCAGAAGCTATTATGACTCTTTGTACAACTTAAAACCCCCAGACTCAATGACAGATCCTGCTACCGCTAACAACCGAATACAGACCTTCCTCGACAGACTTTCATTACCTGAGATCACCCCCATAGGTTAAACAATTCTTATGAAAAAAATTACGAAACAAGAAATAAAAGAGACGTTAGCGACAATACCAAACGGAAAGGCACCAGGACCTGATGGTTTTCCAATTATCTATTCTAAAAAATTTGCAGATGTTTTTATGCCACAATTAGTGGACTTGTTTAACACTTTTCTACTAGGTTCCATTCCACCACCACAAGCTTTAGAAGCTTTTATCACTGTCATACCCAAGGAGGGGAGAGATGGCACCCTTTGTAACAATTACAGACCAATATCTCTGCTTAATACAGACATGAAACTGTGGGGCAAAATACTGGCCAATAGGATCAACTTAGTTCTGGCCGACCTGATACACCCTGACCAAGCTGGATTTGTGAGGGGAAGGGAGGGAAAGGACAACTTGGCTAAGGTTTTGTAGGCCATCTCATATGCCAAACGTACAAACAAGCCTCTTGTCATATTGTCTACAGACACAGAGAAGGCTTTCGATCGAGTAAGTTGGCGATATATGACATGTGCTTTGCAGAAGTTTGCCTTCCCCCCTCCCCTCATCGAAGCCATATTAGCTTTATATGCACTACCTACGGCCAGAGTTAGGGTGAATGGAATATTGTCAAAACCATTTAGGATCTGTACCAGACAGGGCTGCCCTCTCTCTCCAGCCTTGTTTGTAATAGTAATGGAGACACTAATCCAGGCAATCCGTCAAAATAAAGACATCAAAGGGATCAAAATTGGGACACTGGAAATGAAAACTGCAGCTTTTGCAAACGATCTATTGCTGATGGTTTGTAACCCGAAACAGCTATCCCAGAATTGCTAGACCTCCTAGCCTCATTTGGGGAACTCTCTAATTTTAAAATAAACCTTGACAAGTCTGAGGCGCTTAATATCTCAGTCGCTGAAGCGGACATTCGGAATCTACAATCCTCCACCCCTTTCAAATGGCCTAAAGATAAAATTAAATATTTGGGAATATTTATTACAAACGACCCACATACTCTCTACCAACACAACTTTACCCCTCTCATAGGCAACCTCAAAAATATTTTAAAAACTTTTGATCTCCCTTTCCTATCTTGGCTAGGAAGAGTCAACGTAATAAAGTCTTACATTCTACCTAAAATATTCTTTGATATGAACATGGTCCCAATTTCCCTACCAAAATCCCTTTTTAGCTCCCTAAACCAAATTATTTCAAAGTTTGTATGGAACCATAAAAGAGCCCAACTCCCGTTTAAGACACTGTTACTCCCGAAGAGAGCAGGAGGCCTAGGACTCCCTGACTTAATTTCTTACTACCGAGCCATTCATTTGGCCAGGTGGCTGAGACTAACCCAATTAACTACTCAAGGTAATGATAAACACATCAAAATGCAATTACTAAGTACCAAAGCAAACAGACTATTATGGACAAATTGTCTCCCTAAAAAGGAAGAATATGATGATATCCTCTTCACAACCCTGGAGATAAGACGTTCATTGATTCCAAATCAGCCTCCCACAGGTCAATTCCTAGACAAAACACCGATAGGTCTCATACCATATCTGTTTGACATAGACTTCACAGACCCCTACAACTTATGGTCTTCACTACCGAACAAACCGATTTCCCACTTACTGTCTTGGAAAATTCCATGTAAAAACCTATGGCCTTTAGAAGCAAAACGACATCCGCACTCATGTCTCCAAGAGCAACACATATCCTACTACATGAAGAAAGTTAGACAATTAACTACGCTGCCGACCCAATGGCTGTGGTTGGAAATATTAACAAAGGTGACATCCCCAATCTCCAAAGTCACCTCTAAAATATACAACAACCTCCTCAACACTAAGCAGAATGCCTTCCCACTCTCCTTACATTCGTGGGAAGTAGAATTGGGTATCTCGCTTTCCCAACATGAGAAAGAAAAAGTATGTCTAGGATCACATGGATTCTCCAGATGCATCTAATTACAAGAGATGTCTTTCAAACTTTTCTCGAGGTGGTATTTTACCCCTGAAAAACTCTTCCATTTGGGACTAACTGAGTCCCCGCTATGTTGGAGATGCGAGAGATCAAGAGGAACTTTGACCCATATTTTCAGGACACGCCAAGACTTAAAAGGCTTTTGGAAAGGGGTTAATGACACCTTGAAAGCGCTAGGACTTATAGACCTCGACTTAGCGGCTGTAGAAGTTCCCAACCAACAATTACTATTACTATAACAATTACAAATGCTAGACAGATTCAATTACAACAACCTGACTTAATATTATCGAAAGTATTACTTTATTATTGAAAGACACCTGTTTTATTTTATTTTATCTTATTTTACTTTATTTTACTTTACTTCATCTTATTTGACGTTGTCCCTCCTTATTTGATCTGTATCGATATCTATCATTCCCAACCAACAATTACAGACCTAAAAGACATGGGCTTGCACCATTAATGATAGGAGCAGCAAAACACATGATCACTTTAAAATGGAAACAACAACACCCCCGACCTTGGAGGACTGGCTGGCAAAAATTACAGATATACACAGATTGGAGGAACTCTCCAGTTGGGAGACCAATTCCCATGAACGTTTTCTAAAAACATGGCAGCCATGGACTGAGAAATATGGGATAAAGTGAATGTATGAAACCTTGTCAGATGCTGCGGTGATGGAGTTCTCTCCCCTTCTCCTCCTCCAGATGCTGTGTCCCTGATATGGGGCGGGTGGATGGGAAGAGATACTCTACTACATGCTCACTACGGAAGCCTGGCCACGAAAATCCCCAAGAACTTGAAAAAAAACAAACAAACAAACAAAAAAAAACTGGTAGCCAAAATGCTAGACAGATTCAATTACAACAACCTGACTTAATATTATCGAAAGTATTACTTTATTATTGAAAGACACCTGTTTTATTTTATTTTATCTTATTTTACTTTATTTTACTTTACTTCATCTTATTTGACGTTGTCCCTCCTTATTTGATCTGTATCGATATCTATGTTTATTTACTATCTTCCAATTGTTGTTACTAGTATTATTGTATATATGAAACGGACAACGAATCATTTCAAGGAGAATACGTTTGCTAAGAGACCTCACCAACCAGGTTGGGTCTATATATTAAGAATATTTTCTCTGCTTGTTTTTGGAAAATTTAAATAAAGAATTGAAAAAAAAAAAAAATCCAGAAATTTGAACTGAACCTGGAAAATATTGGCCTCCTTTTCCATTCTGTTGGAGTGTGTCGGTCAAGCTATTCATACTAGGTCTCTGTGAAGAATAATATTAGTAAATTACATGCCTGCTATTTAAAACTGTGGTTCACTATCAGACATATCACATATAACAGTGTTCTAAAATCAGCCATTTCTTCTTTCCATTTCGTTGCAGTGTGTCGGTCAAGCTATTCACACTAGGTCTCTGTGTAGAATAATATTAATAATATACAGGCCTGCTATTTAAAACCCTGGTTCTCTGTCAGACATATCACATATAACAGTGTTCCAAAATCAGCCCTTTCTGCCTTCCATTTCATTGCAGTGTGTCGGTCAAGCTATTCACACTAGGTCTCTGTGAAGAATAATATTAGTAAATTACAGGCCTGCTATTTAAAACTGTGGTTCTCTGTCAGACGTATCACATATAACTGCGGTTCAAAATCAGCCACTTCTAGTGTACGTGGGAAATATTGTCCTCCATTTAAAATGGGCAAGGTGCGTGGCACGGGACAGGGAAGTGGACGTGATGGTGATCGTGCATGGAGAGGCCGAGGCCGTGGGCAAGCTGAAATTGTGCCACAACAAACACCCACATCTTGTTCCCCGACTTTCCTGCCCCATTTGCTAGGGGACCGCAGCACACCACTATTGAACCCAGAGCAATATCAAAAGGTTGTTGGTTGGATAGCAGATAATGCTTCCCGTCACTTTGCCACCACCACTACCACCCTGTCTTCCACACGGTCAAGTCTCAGTAGTCGTGAGTCTGGACCGCAAATTCCTCACCCTGATCCTCCTTCCTCCCACCATGCCAAGTGCCCGAAGACAACTAATACCACACTTGGACACTCAGAAGAGCTGTTCACTTTTCCATTTGTAGATTTGGGCCTCTCGCTCGGCCAGCTTCAAGCGTCAAGAGGAGAACGCGTGTAGCGATGTCCAAATATTTGAGCAGCCACAGTCACATGAAGGCAACGGTGGGAAAGTACAATTACTGTCGCAAGAGGTGGATGATGATGATGAGACACAATTGCCAGAAAGTCAGGAGGAGGACCCGGGAGCGGAAGTGGAAGACGAGGTGGTGGATGATATAGTAACTGATCCAACCTGGTAGGGGGACATGCAGAGCGAGGACAGCAGCAGACAGGGGGAAGGGAGGCATAGCACCAAAACAAGTAGGAAGAAGCAGTGTGGTGGCCGCAGACACAAGGTGGGAACGCGTTCCCCGTAACACCTACATGACAGAAGTTGCCAGTACAACTGTTAGGTCTTCTCTAGTGTTGAGCGAGCACTAAAATGCTCGGGTGCTCGAAGCTCGGGCCGAGCTCGCCGTGATACTCGGGTGCTCGACCCGAGCAACGAGCCCAATGTTAGTCTATGGGAGACTCGAGCATTTTTGCGGTGGCACCCCCGGCAGTCTTTTAAAAGCCTAACAAGTGCCCAAAACGATAGTGACAGTGCTCAAATGACATGGGGACAGCATGGGGATCGCCCCAGGAAGCATTTCTGACCCCCAGGTCACTGCTGTCAACAACGTGGTCAGAGGTATTAAGCCACTTTTACGGGCTCACAATAAAACGTTCAAAAGCGAAAGTGAAACTTTTTTCCTGTGAAATATGTTAAGGAACATCCTTTCCAGGGAAAAGACTTGTGTATAAGCTAAAATAAATGACCAAAAACAAAAATACTCCTCCACACCTTCGGCTATGTTCACAAGTAGCATTTTTTATGCGTTGTTGCACTTTTGTATTGCTTTCAACTATGACAAATGCATTCACCGGGAAATGTCATTTTAACATTTTACAACCTTATCTGGCCATGTGCTGTGTGACACATGCATAAAGTGCTGAAAGATATGGGAACAGCATGGGGAAGACCCCTGGAAGCATCTCTGACTCCCAGGTCACTGTCTAAAAGTGTGCCCATCATAAGTGATCCTTGCCGCATCAAAAGATGCAGACTTGCAACTATCCCCATGCAAGTTCTAGTCCCAGGGCAGTGTTCAATTGTACCTCCCCCATTCCTTGCAATACAAGCGCAAGTATGCAGCCTGCCACCCACCCACCCCCAGGCTGCAATACCATACTGCTTGCTTGCTTGAACTTGAAATTGGGTCTTTTAGGCATGTGGAGGCGGAATCTGGCCACCACGTCATGGCTGTGTTGGCGGCCTGGAATCCATACTCAGTGCCCAGCCGCCCGGCGGCCGGGTGTCCATACTCGGTCCCCAGCCGCCCCGCGGCCGGGTGTCCACACATGGTCCCCAGACGCCTGGGGGCAGCCGGGTGTCCATAAACGGTCCCCAGCCGCCAATATTTCTCCTTGGAACATACCCCCACACACTTTTCTTAGCCTGGCCTGCTTTAGGCAGTAGAGATGAGCGTTGTTCTACTCGAACTGTTCGCCAATCTCAAATTCGAGCTGTTTTGGGCGGTGTTCGAGCCGTTCGGCGAACACGAACAATTTGAGAAAAATTCGGCAGTTCGAGGTTATGTTCGATAACTGTTCGTGCACCAAAATCATAACTGGATTTTTTCTCAGTAATGATGAAAATTAATGTTAATACGCAGTTTGAGTGTACAGCGGGGTGGGGGGAGGGGCAGGGGATGGATCTCTGCAGGAACAATGAAGATCTCCATTTTTTTTTCTCTTTCCCGCATTTACAGTGGGGAGGTGCAATCTGTCAGCCTATCAGCAGCGCACACACGGAGCGAAGTGCTTTTTTTCACACAAGCAAGGGCATGTGTCATTGGCAGTGTATGTCACATGTCCTTGCCCTATAAGACCAAGCCATTTTCCCCGTCGCCACCATTTTCTCACTGCTGCAGCTGCGTGTTAGACGGCACCGCTGTTGCTGTGTGCGCTATACCTTGTTAATTTCAAGCCAATTTTCGCACAAATATACAGATAGCTTGGGAGTAGGGAATAGTTGTGATTGCAGTCCTTTTAAGGACTAGGTTACAGCATTTCCTACGACTTTTATCAGGCAGGTCTGTGCTCTTAAATAGATAGGTTGTGGGAGTAAAGACTAATTGTAATTGGAGTCCTTTTCAGGACTAGGTTACATCAGTTCCTATCAGTTTTTGCCAGGCAGGTCTGTGCCAGTGCTGTGCAAGTTAATTTCACAGCATTTGGCTGAATCTAGCAAAGCTAATCCTTTTTGGCCTATTGCAGAGTGTGTTAGTCAGTGGAGTAGCCTATCTGTGTTGCAAGATATACCACCTGTGTATAGAATACCAATTTTTTTACTGCACCTAGTGAAGTAAAATCTTTTGGGCATAGCATCATTCTATTAGTCCATCTATACTGACCTCCATCAGGTTGCAAACTGAATCTAATTTTTTTCTGCATCTAGCTCTGAAAAAATATTGGGCTTCTAGCTGTGTGTGGGTCTTGTTCTATTAATCCACCTATACTGACCTCCATCAGGTTGCAAACTGAATATATTTTTTTCTGCATCTACCTCTGAAAAAATATTGGGCTACTAGCTGTGTGTGGGACTTGTTGTATTAGTCCATCTATACTGACCTCCATCAGGTTGCAAACTGAATATAATTTTTTTCTGCATCTAGCTCTGAAAAAATATTGGGCTTCTAGCTGTGTGTGGGTCTTGTTCTATTAATCCATCTATACTGACCTCCATCAGGTTGCAAACTGAATATAATTTTTTTCTGCATCTAGCTCTGAAAAAAATATTGGACCTTCTAGCAGTGTGTGGGACTTGTTCTATTAGTCCACCTATACTGACCTCCATCAGGTTGCAAACTGAATATATTTTTTTCTGCATCTAGCTCTGAAAAAATATTGGGCTTCTAGCTGTGTGTGGGTCTTGTTCTATTAATCCATCTATACTGACCTCCATCAGGTTGCAAACTGAATATAATTTTTTTCTGCATCTAGCTCTGAAACAATATTGGGCCTTCTAGCAGTGTGTGGGACTTGTTCTATTAGTCCACCTATACTGACCTCCATCAGGTTGCAAACTGAATATATTTTTTTCTGCATCTACCTCTGAAAAAATATTGGGCTTCTAGCTGTGTGTGGGACTTGTTGTATTAGTCCATCTATACTGACCTCCATCAGGTTGCAAACTGAATATAATTTTTTTCTGCATCTAGCTCTGAAAAAATATTGGGCCTTCTAGCAGTGTGTGGGACTTGTTCTATTAGTCCACCTATACTGACCTCCATCAGTTTGCAAACTGAAAATATTTTTTTCTGCATCTAGCTCTGAAAAAATATTGGGCTTCTAGCTGTGTGTCGGTCTTGTTCTATTAATCCATCTATACTGACCTCCATCAGGTTGCAAACTGAATATAATTTTTTTCTGCATCTAGCTCTGAAAAAATATTGGGCCTTCTAGCAGTGTGTGGGACTTGTTCTATTAGTCCACCTATACTGACCTCCATCAGGTTGCAAACTGAATATATTTTTTTCTGCATCTACCTCTGAAAAAATATTGGGCTTCTAGCTGTGTGTGGGACTTGTTGTATTAGTCCATCTATACTGACCTCCATCAGGTTGCAAACTGAATATAATTTTTTTCTGCATCTAGCTCTGAAAAAATATTGGGCCTTCTAGCAGTGTGTGGGACTTGTTCTATTAGTCCACCTATACTGACCTCCATCAGGTTGCAAACTGAATATATTTTTTTCTGCATCTAGCTCTGAAAAAATATTGGGCTTCTAGCTGTGTGTGGGTCTTGTTCTATTAATCCATCTATATTGACCTCCATCAGGTTGCCAACTGAATATAATTTTTTTCTGCATCTAGCTCTGAAAAAATATTGGGCCTTCTAGCAGTGTGTGGGACTTGTTCTATTAGTCCACCTATACTGACCTCCATCAGGTTGCAAACTGAATATATTTTTTTCTGCATCTAGCTCTGAAAAAATATTGGGCTTCTAGCTGTGTGTGGGTCTTGTTCTAATAATCCATCTATACTGACCTCCATCAGGTTGCAAACTGAATATAATTTTTTTCTGCATCTAGCTCTGAAACAATATTGGGCCTTCTAGCAGTGTGTGGGACTTGTTCTATTAGTCCACCTATACTGACCTCCATCAGGTTGCAAACTGAATATATTTTTTTCTGCATCTACCTCTGAAAAAATATTGGGCTTCTAGCTGTGTGTGGGACTTGTTGTATTAGTCCATCTATACTGACCTCCATCAGGTTGCAAACTGAATATAATTTTTTTCTGCATCTAGCTCTGAAAAAATATTGGGCCTTCTAGCAGTGTGTGGGACTTGTTCTATTAGTCCACCTATACTGACCTCCATCAGTTTGCAAACTGAATATATTTTTTTCTGCATCTAGCTCTGAAAAAATATTGGGCTTCTAGCTGTGTGTGGGTCTTGTTCTATTAATCCATCTATACTGACCTCCATCAGGTTGCAAACTGAATATAATTTTTTTCTGCATCTAGCTCTGAAAAAATATTGGGTCTTCTAGCAGTGTGTGGGACTTGTTCTATTAGTCCACCTATACTGACCTCCATCAGGTTGCAAACTGAATATATTTTTTTCTGCATCTACCTCTGAAAAAATATTGGGCTTCTAGCTGTGTGTGGGACTTGTTGTATTAGTCCATCTATACTGACCTCCATCAGGTTGCAAACTGAATATAATTTTTTTCTGCATCTAGCTCTGAAAAAATATTGGGCCTTCTAGCAGTGTGTGGGACTTGTTCTATTAGTCCACCTATACTGACCTCCATCAGGTTGCAAACTGAATATATTTTTTTCTGCATCTACCTCTGAAAAAATATTGGGCTACGAGCTGTGTGTGGGACTTGTTGTATTAGTCCATCTATACTGACCTCCATCAGGTTGCAAACTGAATATAATTTTTTTCTGCATCTAGCTCTGAAAAAATATTGGGCTTCTAGCTGTGTGTGGGTCTTGTTCTATTAATCCATCTATACTGACCTCCATCAGGTTGCAAACTGAATATAATTTTTTTCTGCATCTAGCTCTGAAAAACTATTGGGCTTCTAGCTGTGTGTGGGTCTTGTTCTATTAATCCATCTATACTGACCTCCATCAGGTTGCAAACTGAATATAATTTTTTTCTGCATCTAGCTCTGAAAAAATATTGGGCCTTCTAGCAGTGTGTGGGACTTGTTCTATTAGTCCACCTATACTGACCTCCATCAGGTTGCAAACTGAATATATTTTTTTCTGCATCTACCTCTGAAAAAATATTGGGCTTCTAGCTGTGTGTGGGACTTGTTGTATTAGTCCATCTATACTGACCTCCATCAGGTTGCAAACTGAATATAATTTTTTTCTGCATCTAGCTCTGAAAAAATATTGGGCCTTCTAGCAGTGTGTGGGACTTGTTCTATTAGTCCACCTATACTGACCTCCATCAGGTTGCAAACTGAATATATTTTTTTCTGCATCTACCTCTGAAAAAATATTGGGCTTCTAGCTGTGTGTGGGACTTGTTGTATTAGTCCATCTATACTGACCTCCATCAGGTTGCAAATTGAATATAATTTTTTTCTGCATCTAACCCAGCCAATAGTTTTGGCCTAATACCACAGTTTGGCCACTCAGCTCTGCTCGGTTACCATCCATTGTTTTTTTGTGCAAACAACTCCAGAGTTGTGAATTAGTTAACCACCAAAATGAGTGGAAAAAGGCCTGCTGCTGGTGGAAAGGGGAATAGGCGTGTTGGGAAGGGGAAAAAAGGTTGTGTCCGTGGGGTAGGTGTTAAAGCAACAGTAACATCTGCAGAAGAAAGACCATCTTCCAGCCAAACTAAAATGTCTACTTCTTTTAGCGGACAATGTGATAAGATCCCTTTCTTACGGCCACGCCAATCGCTACAAATTCCAGATGAGGCACAAAAACAGCAGGTGCTTCAACGGATATCAAGTGCTCCTTTAAGTGGGCTCTCCTCCACATCAACTTCAACATCACAAATACTCCAGTCCTCAAAGGTGTCACCCAAATCGCACTTGCTTCCTCACAGCTCCCAAATCTCCAGCTGCCCGTCTGAGTATGAGGTAGAACAGATGGTTGAGTCTGCAGAGCTGTTTACTCATACTATAGCCTGGGAATCAGAGGTCGACTCCAGCGCTTCTGTGAATCCAGACGAGGAAATGATCTGCACTGATGCCCAGAATCTTTATGAGTCGGATCCAGGACCAGACGCAGAAGGTTCTGACCATAATGTAGACCCTCATTCCCAAACTGTAACTCCTGTTGGTAGAGACAATGAGGAAGACGATGATAAGACTCAAATACCTGATTGGAGCGACAACTTTAGTTTTTTGTCAGGGCAGGAACAGGTTGGCTCTGAGGACGACGGGTGTGATAACACACAGGGTGATGATGATGAGGTTGGAGATCCCACTTACTGTCAACCCACAGTCAGCCAAGAGATGAGGTCAGCAGAGGAGGTGGAGGAAGATGCTAGTGACGACGAGGTCAGGTTGCGCCTTCCTGGACAGAGACGTAGTACTGGAAGCACGTCAACAACTGCATCCTCAAACACAACTCTGCCTCTCACCACAAGTCGTGGTGGCTCTTCAGGTCGCATGGGTGCTAAGCCTTGCATAGCCTGGGCATTTTTTCAGATCGATAAAGATGACCCAACTCGTGTTATCTGTAACATTTGTCAGCAAAAGCTAAGTAGAGGCCAAAAAATACAGAGTTTGAGTACTTCATGCATGAACCGGCACATGGACATGAAGCATAAGTTGCAGTGGGAAGCTCAGTGTGCTACAATGCGGCCTAGCCGGCCGGGCCAACCACCGTCTGCCATATCTTGTGCATCCGCAGCCTCTTCATCCTCTGTGACTGGGGGGACAGCAGTCACACCTGTTTTGGGGCGCAGACCTGCCACCTCTTTACCCGCAACAGCCAGCGTGATTGGCAGGTCATCATTTTCTTTGGAGGTGGTAACACCAGCTGGTGTTGAGCGCTGTCCGACATCGATAGCACCACCTTTGGATCAAGGCAACCTAACATGTCCGCCTGCATCTTCCTCACAGACCGGCAGTTTGCCGGGGACACCCTTATCAACCCCGTCTAAGCACAATAGCCAGCCCTCGGTCCCTCAGATGTGGACAAGTAAAAGACCATTTCCTCCTAGCCATGAGAAAGCTAAGAGGTTGAATTTCACCATCTGCAAGCTCTTGGCTACAGAAATGCTGCCTTTCCGCCTGGTGGACACAGAGGATTTTCGAGACCTTATGTCCGTCGCAGTGCCCCAGTACCAGATGCCCAGTCGGCACTACTTCTCAAAGAAAGGTGTGCCTGCGCTCCACCAGCATGTCGCACACAACATCACCGCTTCTTTGAGAAACTCTGTGTGTGACAGGGTGCATTTCACCACAGACACTTGGACGAGTAGGCATGAACAGGGGCGTTACATGTCGCTGACTGGGCACTGGGTAACTATGGTGACAGCAGGACAAGGGGCTGCTGTCCAAGTCTTGCCGTCCCCACGAGTTGTGCGTCAATCCTCTTTATGTCAAAGTTCCTCCACTGCTTCTGCCTCCTCAACCTCCTCTCGGTCTTCCACCTACACCCAAAGCCTGTCTGGTCATGCCACAACCTTTCTAACTGCGCAGAAGGGATCCTGCACACCTCCTTACTATGCTGGCAGTAGGGCTCAACGTCATCAGGCGGTTTTTACATTGAAATGTCTGGGAAATGTGAGTCACACAGCTGAGGAGTTGTGGTCAGCTCTGGAGAACCAATTTCATGAATGGTTGTCTCCACTGGACCTGAAACCAGGGAAGGCCGTGTGCGACAATGCTGCAAACCTGGGTGCGGCCCTTCGCCGGGGCAATGTCACACACGTGCCTTGTATGGCTCACGTGTTGAACCTGGTTGTCCAGCAATTTTTAGCCCACTATCCCAGACTAGATGGCCTTCTGCAGAGGGCACGGTCGCTGTGTGCTCACTTCCGCCGTTCGCATCCCGCAGCTCAGCGACTTACATCTCTACAGAAGTCGTTGGGCCTGCCACTTCACCGGCTAAAATGCGATGTGCCTACCCGGTGGAATTCAACTCTGCACATGTTGCAGCGACTGTGGCAGCACCGACAAGCCCTGGTGCAATACGTTCTGACGTATAGCCTGGGCCAACGAGATTCAGAGGTGGGGCAAATCACGCTGGAGGAGTGGTCTCAGATCAGGGACCTATGCACCCTTCTGCACAGTTTTGAAATGGCGACGAAGATGTTTAGTGCTGATGATGCCATTATCAGCATGACTATTCCGGTGATTTACATGCTGGAGCACATGTTAAACAGAATTCGGAGTCAGGTGGTGGCACAAGAGGAGGTGGAGGAAGTAGAGGAGGAGGAGTTGTATGCGGAAGGGCTAACATCTGCAAGGTCCAGACGGTCGGCAGCACCAAGGCGGCAGGCATGTGAGGGTGGGGGAGATGGTTTTACCAGGGTGCATGGTAGCAGCCAAACTAGTGAGGAAGGTGCAGGAGCCCAGGAAGAAGTGGAGGACGAACTGATGGAAGACTCATCAGATGAGGGAGACCTTGATCACATTTCTGTTGTGCGAGGTTGGGGGGAGAGGACAGAGGAAGGAAGCATGATTGTTTCCTCGCCACCAACACAACAGGGACTTGGTGCTCCTGGATGCGCAACACACATGAGTGCCTTCTTGCTGCACTACCTGCAACATGACCCTCGAATTGTGAGAATTAGAAATAATCCTGACTACTGGGTTGCCACACTGTTAGATCCCCGGTACAAAAGTAAATTTGCAGAAATTATTCCTGCCATAGAAAGGGATGCACGCATGCAGGAGTATCAGCAGAGACTGTTGCAGAATCTTACATGTGCTTTTCCACAAAATACCAGTGGTGCACGTAGTGAATCTCACAGTTCCAACTTGCCAACCGTGGGACCGTCAAGTGTTCAGCACTCAAACCGTAACAGAACCACAGTATCTGCTGGTAACATCAATTTTGCGGAATCATTTCACCACTTTTTTAGCCCATCCTTTGCAAGGCCACAGGAGACAAGAAGTCTGACACATAGTCAATGCCTAGAGACGATGGTACAGGAGTATCTCCAAGTAAACATTGAAGCCACGACTGTGTCACTGGACCCTTGCTCTTTTTGGACTTCCAATCTGGATAAATGGCCGGAGCTAGCCACTTACGCCTTGGAGATCTTGTCATGCCCCGCAGCCAGCGTTCTGTCTGAACGTGTGTTCAGCGCTGCTGGTGGTGTGCTGACAGATAAGCGCACGCGGCTCTCCACTGATAATGTAGACAGACTCACGTTCATAAAGATGAACAAATCATGGATCCGAAACGACTTTTCTACCCCTGTGTCATCCTGGGGAGAGTAAAAGCTTGATGATTGGTTAAAATCACCCTACCAACCGTTTTAAGCTTTCAAATTACTAATCATGTTTATCTGTATCTTGACTGGAAAATAATTTGGGCTTTGTAGCAGTGTGCAGCACTGATCCTATTAGGCCATCTATACTAAAGCTTCACCAGATTTAAAATTAAAAATAATTTTTAGCTGCATCTAGCCCGAAAAATAATTTTGGGGCTCCGAGATGCGCAAGACACATAAGTGCCTTCTTGCTGCACTACCTGCAGCATGACCCTCATATTGTCAGAATTCGAAGTAATCATGACTACTGGGTTGCCACACTCTTAGATCCCCCAAACTTTTCGATCAACCTTTTCATTTTAATAAAGACCAAAAAAATGGTCATTTTTGAAATTATAAGCATTAGCAGATTATTAGAAACTGAAATCAAACAGTTTTCAGCTCAAAACTTTATTCTAGGTGATGTTACATTTTCACATAGGACCCCTTGTTCGAAAGGAGCTTCTGAACTCTCTCGTCCATTGAATTTGTCAGGTTTTGGATGGTTTCTGCTTCAATTGTTTTGCATGAGGACAGAATACCCTCCCAGAGCTGTTGCTTAGATGTGAACTGCCTCCCGCCATCATAGACACTCCTTTTAATGATGCTCCAAAGGTTCTGAATGGGGTAGAGGTCAGGGGAGCATGGGGGTCACACCATAAGTTTGTCCCCTTTTATGCCCATATCAGCCAGAGATGCAGATGTTTTATGTGCAGCATGAGATGGTGCATTATCATGCAGAAAAATGATCTTGCTGTGAAATACACGGTTCTTCTTCTTGAACCATGGCAGGAAGTGCTGTTTGAGAAAATCCACATACATTATGGAGTTCATCTTTAGCACCTTCAGGGATCCTAAAGGGGCCGACAATCTCTCTCCCCATGATTCCAGCCCAAAACATTACTCCACCTCCTCCTTGTTGGCGCTGTAGCCGTGTTTGCGTGGGGTGTCCATCAACCAGCCATCCTCCACTCCATCCATCTGGACCATCGAGCGCTGCACGGCACTCATCAGTGAACAAAACTGTTTTGAAATCAGTCTTCATGTAATGTTTGGCCCACTGGAGCCGTTTCTGCTTGTGTGAAGTGGATAGAGGAGGTCGACAGGATGGCGTATGCACAGCTGCAAACCTCTGAAGGACCCTGCATCTTGTTGTTCGGGGGACGTTGGAGGCACAAGCAGCTTCAAAAACTTGTCTGCTGCTATGACAAGGCTTTTTGGCCGCTGCTCTTTCAACCTGACGTAATTGCCTGTAGGAAAGAGTCCTCAATTTGCCCTTATCAGCACGCACACGTGTGTACTGTGAATCAGCTACATACTTCTTGATTGCCAAGACACTTCATCCTGATCATCGAACAATGTTGATTGTAGTCATGCCTTGACCTAAACACTCCACAATTTGTTGCTTCTCAGCAGCCGGCACATCCTTTTTCTTTCCCATTTTGGCAGAAAATGTAGGCTGCTTAATAATGTGAGAGAGCCTTCTTAAGTAGTCTTGCCTTTCATTGGACACACCTGCCAAACTAATTAGCACAGGTGTCTGCAATTGCTTACAGTGATATAAAGAGCCCTGACACACATCACCATCAATGAGTTTAACTGACAAACAAACAAATTCTTCCCTTATCACTCCTAAACACTTTTTGCATAATAATTTGGAACGCAGTGTACATGTGCTTTTCCACAAAACACCAGTGGTTCACGTAGTGAATCTTACAGTTCTAACTTGCCAACCGTGGTCTGTATGGAGTTGTTCAATAAAGGGCCCAAAATTAAGATAACATAGATGGGAGAGGTCTCTATGAATAGGAATTCCTAAGTATTTGATACCCTGTGAGGGACAGGCAAAGGGAAAGTTGGACTGGATGGAATCCTATATGGATTTGGGGAGGGAGACATCGAGGGCCTCAGACTTCGCTGCATTGATTTTAAAATTTGACCATGTAACAAAGTGATCTATTTCAGCCATAACAGCAGGGATGGATATATGTGATTGAGTGATATATACTAGGACATCATCAGCAAATAGAGAGCACTTGTACTCGGTGCCTCCCACCTCAATCCACCTAATATTGGGGTTATGGCGAATTGATGAGAGCAGGTGCTCCGTCACTAGGATGTATAAGAGAGGGGACAGAGGACATCCCTGCCTTGTCCCATTGGTGATTGTGAAAGGTGATGAAAATGTTCTGACGCACCCCCTGGGCCTTGGGACACCCGGAGCCGGACCCTTTTTGGTGGATGCTGGTGGTTGTAGTCTTCGTGGCGGCGACCCGGTTCCGTGGCTCAGGGCGGTCAAACCAGTGGCGGAACTATTTATGTGGTTTTGATGTTTAAATGTCCGACTACGCCACCCGTGGATTGCGGTCAGAGTGAACTGCTGCTACAGGGCAGACCGCTGAGGCTGGTGTTGTGGGTGCAGCAGAGCGTAGCATAACTCCCCACGGGAGTATAGCCTCAGGGCAGTGTATGCGGAGGATGGGGGTGATGGTGCAGGGCAGCAGCAGTAACGACACGGAGTCAGTGATGCAGTCCAGGGCCTTTACTCACAGTTCTTATTATCCAGACCACGTCTGCAGGTAACGGCTGCCCACGTCGTACTGTGCTCACCAGGTGAGGGGCTCAGACAACTCCCAGATAACTTTGGAGCACTTCACAGGACCCCCTTTGTGTGTCCTTTGTCTGGCCTTTCTTACCAACACTTCTGTCCGGCTGCCTCGGGCCTCCTCTTGGTAAACTTGGCGCCAGTTTCCCTGACCCTATGTGGTGCCTTCCTAGCGGGTGTAGCGAGGGGCTGCGCCACATAAAATGTCAGAGCCTCCGGTTTCTAGCTGAGGGTCGTTTCCTGCCTCCACTAGTTCGGGGACCGGTCTCCCCCTTTGGCCTGACCCCTCCACGCAGGTGGATTCGGGCGTGCGGTGGCGACTCGCCCGTCCGCACCCCTGGGATCCCTTCATTCCTCGTTCCTGGAGCCTTCTCCGCTCCTCTTCCTTCCTTCTCCCTCTTCCAGGCCTGGGCCTCTGTTACTAGGCCCGCCTCCGGAGCAGAGCTCATGCAGAGCCCCTGCTCCCTGCCACTTCTGCTCAGACTTCTCTGCACTGAACTAAGATGGTGCCCACCTTTTATACTCCCTTCTCAATGCACCCAGGAACTGCTTCCTCCCTGCTCCTGCACTACAGGGTTCCCCTTCCTCAGTGTTCCCTCCCCCCACTCCAGCCAGGGACAGGGACTGTCGTGCCCATCTCAGAGGCATATTGGTCGCCCTGCCCCACGGCAATGTGGTGTAATGCATGCAGGTGTCGGGTCCTGATCCACACTCCATCCTTACCTGAGAGTGAGATATCACAGCTCTGGGTGAGGTGCAATACGTCTGTAGCAACCGAGCCCTCAGGGTGCTACAGTTCCATTTATCTTCAGCCTAGGTGACGTATTGCGATACAGGGCCGTGATTTTGGCTATAAAAGGGTCCCCTAGACCCCTACCCCAAGCTTTTTAAGAGAATCATATATGGCGTGCCAGGAGACTCTATGGAATGCTTTCTCAGCATCCAACGAGAGTATCTAATTACAAATTTTTAACTGCATCTAGCCCAGGAAATACTTTGTGCCTAGTAGCAGTGTCTGCTAGTCAGCGGATTATCCCGGCTGTTAAGCAAGCTGCACCACCTGTAGTTTAGACACTTAATTTTTTCAAAGGAAATGCTTCGGGACCATGGGATACTTAGTGAAGAGCATCAGGAGGCACCCCAAGGCATAGGGGCTGGGACTGGCAGTAGGATGCCTTGCGGTGGACAGCCGAGCTCGATCCTTATAAAAGCTTTTTAACTGCAGCAGCTTTAGTGGACGCTACTGGAGCTGGAATTACCGCGGCTGCTGGCATGAGACTTGCCCTCCAATAGATCCTTGTAAATGGATTTAAAGTGTATTCATTCAAATTAGAGAGACAATTTAAATTAAAAAGCTTAGAGCTGCCTCCACCACAGGGGGGCTCGCTCGACCCACCAGCGGACAGGCACCAGTATTGGGAGAGGGGGGCTGGCCGTCAGGGTTCACCGCGGCACTGGCACAAACCCGGCGACACGGAGGTGGCACGGGCAGGAGCGGACTGGCCGTGTCGGCTTCTCACTTTTTGGATTTTAGAAGGGCATGACATGCCTATATCTGTGTCTCCCCCTCCTTTTACTCCTCCACCTCTTTTATTTTCGCATGACTATATGTACTTGTCACTTTTCCATGTGTTAGTTATGTCTTCTGAGCAGTTTGTCAGCTTTTGGACACCTTTGAAGGTGTTTTCTATGTGTTTCTATGTGTTTTTGTTTGCCTGCCATTGGTTTTAACGGTGTTCGAAGGTGTTCGACGAACAGTTCGACGAACAGTTCGGCGAACACACGGGTGTTCGACGAACCGAACCGACCTCGAACACTACGGGGGTGGCTCAACACTATTAGGCAGCATTGGACGAGCCCACCAGAGAACCAGACTCCTCCGGTGGGCCCTGACTTCTCCATCGGTGGAGTTGAGAGTGCCAAGGTGAGGAGCATGATGATGATGACAGAAGTTAGCATCTGCTATGTTTTCTTTTAATGCAAGTGTAAGTGTGCAGCCTGCCACCCACCCACCCCCAGACTGCAATTCCATACTGCTAGCTTGCACTTGAAATGGGGCCTTTTAGTTTGGAGGAGGCCGAAGCTGGCCACTACCTCATGGCTGCTTCGGCAGCGAGGTATCCATACTCAGTCCCCAGCCGCCCCTATTTGTCCTGGTGTGCCTTATACATAAGATTAAGTGCGTATACCAAAACATTACCTGTGCCCTCCCCAGTGCATTTAGTGGGAAGGAGAGCCTATTCCGCTGTAGTGTGTGCATGCCAAACCCCTGTTCTTGGTACATGCGAAGATGCCTCCCACCTTGCACCTGTCGTTGCAGACTTGCAACTATCCCCATTCAAGTCCTTGTCCCAGGGCAGTGTTCAATTGTACCTCTCCCATTCCTTGCAATGCAAGCGCAAGTATGCAGCCTGCCACCCACCCACCCCCAGGCTGCAATACCATACTGCTTGCTTGCTTGCACTTTAAATTAGGCCTTTAAGGCATGTGGAGGCGGAATCTGGCCACCATGCCATGGCTGTGTCGGCGGCCTGGTATTCATACTCAGTCCCCAGCCGCCTGGTGGCCGGGTGTCCCCGCTTGCTCCCCAGCCTCCAGGGGGTGGCCGGGTGTCCATACTCGGTCCCCAGCCACCCCTATTTGTCCCGGTAACCTTTCCCACACTTTTCTTAGCCTGGCCTGCTTTAGGGCAGCATTGGCCGAGCCCACCGGACTATCAGACTCCTCCGGTGGGCCCTGGCTTCTCCATCAGGGGAGTTGAGAGTGCCAAGGTGAGGAGCATGATGAGGATGATAGAAGTTAGCATCTGCTTTGTTTTGTTGTAATGCAAGCATATGTATGTAGTAGCGGCTAGGCCTGAGGTGGTCAGCGTTTTGGCGCATATCCTACCTCCTCCGAAGATTGCTGGATGTTTTCCTGCTACTATTCCAGTTCTATGACTCCCATTAAAACAAAGCTTCAGGTGATGAATGATGGATGAGGTGGTGGCAAAGGAGAAAGAGCAGGAGGAACAGGGACCATTCACATCAATATCAAGCCAGTCAACCACACATGTCTTGTAGGATATGTTTCTGTAACAAAAGGAGCGGTTCGGCTACACAGTTATAGGGCATACAGTGAGTGCAATGCCTACCAAAAATTTCGAGGCACTCCAATGCCCCTTGGAAATGACATGGAGGTCAGAGGGCGTTAACTAAACCTTTCTTTCCATTTATAGCAACTGGGTCTCCTGTGCACTGTTGGCCTAAGCAGTGAATGGAAGGCTTTCCAAAAATTATGAGGAACTGCAATGCCCCTTACAAGAGCCATGTGTGGCACCCCAGGGGTCTGGTCACCACAGTAATAGAGATATTACGTCGGAGAGCAAGTGGGAGGTTTCCTGGTCAGGATCCCTTAAACATGCAACATCCTCCTGCCCCAGTCCTGGGAGGGGAGAATTCTGCCCTTATAAACTGGATCTGGGGCGGGGTTGAGTGAGTCAGAGAACAGAGAACAGTCAGAGTCAGAGTGAGAGCAAGGGAAAGTAACAGCAAGGAGCTCTGTAGGAGCTAGAAGCTAAAGACCAGAGGCTGGAAGCTGAGCAGAGCTCGCCCTGGCAGAAGACAATAGGAACCGGACACAGGAGTCCGAGGCTGTGAGGACTTATATATCCAGCAGCAGAAACCAGCCGGCAGGGGATTTCAGGTCCTCTGGCCATAGAAGCCCGGAGGCTCAGTCACAAGCAAGGGACCAGCACCGCCGTCGTGGAGCGGAGGCTAACAGAAGGCCCCAAGTCACCAGCCATATGGGTGAGCACTACACGGTACACTCAGGGACGTGGGCTACTTCTACCCGCTTACAGCAAGGTAGCCAGGAAGAGTGCAGACAGACGGGGAGGCCTACAACTCCACCTGGCCAGGGGAACTCCTGCTTGCTCACAGACTGACCAGGCCTCTTATGCTAGCCAGTACTCCCGGGAGGGTCTACCTTATAATCATCAGTAAAGACCCTGAACTGCACTGCAAAGACTCTGAGTCGTTCCTGCTGCGCTCGTGCACCATCACCCCCATCATCCACACTCACTGCCCTGAGGCTATACTCCTCCCGTGGGGAGTTATCCCATTCTCTGCTGCGCACACAACACCAGCCTCAGCGGTCTGCCTCGCAGCGGTGGTACTCCCTGACCGCAATCCACGGGTGGCGCAGTCGAACAATTAACCTCAAAATCTAAGAAAGACTGCCACTGGTTTGACCAGCCTGAGCCATGGGACCGGGTCACCGCCACGGAGACTACAGACCCCAGAGACCCGGCACCGGGTATCCCACACACGTGTTCACACGGCTCAGGGGGCGCGTCACATGCAGTACAGCATATTACAAACATAAGTCCCATTATTGGGGAGTGGGTCTCCCATAGTATTTGCTTATGCCTTGCAAGCAAAAGCTGCCAAAAATTAGGACCGAGCAACTTGCAATGCCCCTTACAAGAGCCATGCAGTACAGCATATTACAAACATAAGTCCCATTATTGGGGAGTGGGTCTCCCATAGTATTTGCTTATGCTTTTCAAGCAAAAGCTGCCAAAAATTAGGACGGAGCAACTTGCAATGCCCCTTACAAGAGCCATGCAGTACAGCATATTACAAACATAAGTCCCATTATTGGGGAGTGGGTGTCCCATAGTATTTGCTTATTCCTTGCAAGCAAAAGCTGCCAAAAATAAGGACGGAGGAACTTGCAATGCTGGCACTCTAGTGGTATAGTGCTGGTGGAGGCTGAGGATAAGGAGAAGAAGATAAAACAGCCGAAACGAGGAAGCGTATACCCATGTGTGGGTGTGAAGCGGTGCATGTGAATACACCTCCCGAAATAACACAGTGGATTTGACTTTATGCTACTCTGCTGTCATTTGGTGGTGATGAGAAGTCTGGCGCAATCCAGCCCTTGTTCATTTTGATAAGGGTCAGCTTGTCAGCATTGTCAGTTGACAGCCGAGTGCGCTTATCAGTTATAATTCCCCCAGCGGCACTAAAAACACGCTCCGATAACACGCTAGCGGCAGGGCAGGCCAGGACCTCCAAGGCGTACAGAGCGAGTTCATTCCAAGTGTCCAGCTTGGATACCCAATAATTAAAAGGCACAGAGGAATCACGGAGGACGCTGGTACGGTCGGCAAGGTACTCCCTCACCATCTTTTGAAACTTTCCACTCCTTGTGAGAGTACCCCGCGCCTCAGGGCCTGTAAGCTGGGCGGGTGTCAGAAAACTGTCCCAGAACGTTGACAGTGTTCCTCTGCCTCTGCTGGATTGGAGTTGCATCTCTCTCGCCTGTACGCCTTGGTTGGGCAACGAACTGTGACCTCTGCCGCTAGCGTGTTCAGATGGGAATTTTTTTAAGAGTTCTGCAGCAAGGGCCTTCTGGTACTGCCCCATTTTTGTAGACCTCTCCACCTCAGGAATAAGAGAGTGAAAGTTCTCCTTGTAGCGGGGGTCTACAAGTGTCACCAACCAGTAATGACTGTCACCCAACATTTTGACAACGTGAGGGTCACGGTTAAGGCAGCGTAACATAGAGTCAGCCATGCGTGCCAGACTGGTAACGGGCAAGATTTCCGTGTCCTCACCAAGATGACGACTGACCATGCTCTCCTCCTCCTCCTCCTCTTCCTCCTCCCCCCTGTCCTCAGGCCACCCACGCTGAACCGACGGTATGACACTTGTACAGGTACTACCATCTACAACGCATGATAGCAGCTCCTGTTCTTCCTCCTCCTCCTCCTCTCCCTCATTGTCCCCCAATGCACGTTGGGATGAGATGAGGCTGGGCTGTGTGTAATCGCCCGCTAAGGCTTCTTGATCCATCTCATCATACTCTGGCTGCAATGCCTCCTCTTTAATTCTCTGCAGAGAGCGTTGCAAAAGACAGACAAGAGGGATGCTGACACTAATGATGGCGTCATCGCCACTCACCATCTTGTTGGCCTCCTCAAAGTTTGTCAGGATGGTACATATGTCAGACATCCAGGTCCACTCCTGAGGTCTTATGTGTGGAGTCTGACCTGAATATCGACGGCCTTGTTGCAGCTGGTACTCCACAACTGCTCTTTTCTGCTCACAAATCCTTTGCAACATGTGGAGGGTAGAGTTCCAACGTGTGGGGACATCACACCCCAGTCGGTGTGCCGGAAGCTGCAAACGCTGCTGCAACACAGCAAGGGCGGCGGAAGCTGTAGCCGACTTGCGAAAATGAGCTGACAGGCGGCGTACTTTCACGAGCAGATCTGGCAACTCGGGGTACGATTTAAGAAACCGCTGAACCACGAGGTTAAGCACATGAGCCAGGCATGGTACGTGTGTGATCTCACCTTGCCTCAGAGCCGCCACCAGGTTACGGCCATTGTCACACACGACCATGCCGGGATGTAGGCTCAGCGGTCTCAGCCACAGATCTGCCTGCTCTTTCACAGCTGTCCACAACTCACAAGCAGTGTGAGGTTTATCACCTAAGCTTATGAGTTTCAGCACAGCCTGTTGCCGCTTGGCGGAGGCAGTACTGCAATGCTTCAAGCTTGTAACTGATGTGGTGATATCTGAGATGGAGGCTGAACATGAGGAGGAGGAGGAGGAGGAGGATGCGCAGGAGCTGTACACTGTGGGGGCAACTCTGATTGACATAGGGCCCGCAATCCTCGGTGTGGGGAGGATGTGTTCCGTCCCAAGGTCCGACTGGGTCCCGGCTTCCACTATGTTTACCCAGTGTGCCGTCAGAGAGATGTACCGTCCCTGGCCACAAGCACTTGTCCACGTGTCCGTTGTCAGGTGGACTCTCCCAGTAACTGCGTTGTTGAGGGCACGGCAGATGCTTTGGGACACGTGCTTGTGTAGTGCGGGGATGGCACACCGGGCAAAATAGTGTCGGCTGGGGACCGAGTACCGAGGGACGGCCACCGCCATAAGATTGTGGAAGGATTCCGTCTCCACCAGCCTAAAAGGCAGCATTTCCAACGCAAGCAGTCATGAAATGTGAGAATTTAGGACTGTGGCCTGTGGGGCGTTAGCTGCGAATTTCCGCTTTCGTTCAAAGGTCTGGGATATGGACAATTGAACGCTGCGGTGGGACGTGGACGTTGATGCTGTTTCTTGAGAAACTGCCATAACAAGTGAAGACTGAGAGGAGGGGGCATCTTTACATGCAGTATAGACAGGGGATTGCCTTGCACACACAACAGGGGGTTCTATTGCACGCACAACAGTGGAAGAAGCAGTGGTGACACCCGCTGACACTGGTCGTGGACCCTGGGTTTCGCCCCACAAAGTCGGGTGCTTTGCTGCCATGTGCCAGATCATGCTGGTGGTGGTCAGGCTGGTAGTTTTGTCACCCCTGCTGATGTTGGCATGGCAGGTGGAACATATGGCCCTTTTGGGGTTATCAGCAGAGTCTTTAAAAAAATTCTAGACTCTGGAAGACCTACCGCTTGTACTGGCAACGTCCCTCGTGTTGGTGTTACGGGGAACGGTTGCCTGCCTTCTGTCTGCGGCCACCACACTGCTTCTTCCTGCCTGTTGGGGTACTCTGCCTCCCTCACCCTGTGTGCTGCTGGCCTCACTCTGCATGTCCTCCTTCCATGTTGGGTCAGTTACTAGATCATCCACCACCTCCTCCTCTTGCACTTGCGCACCACGATCCTCCTCCTCACTTCCTGGCAATTGTGTCTCGTCATCGTCCACCTCTTGTGACAGATTGCCAACGTCGACTTCCCGTGGTCGTGGCTGTTCAAATATTTGGGCATCGCAACATGGGATCTCCTCTTCCACCACTTCAAGCGTATCAGGCGAGGGGCCCAAATATGGAAATGGACCAGTGAACAGCTCTTCAGAGTGTCCAAGTGTGGGATCACTTGCTGTCTGACGACACTCGGCATGGTGGGAGGAAGGAGCATCAGGGTGAGGAGGAGTATGCGGTCGAGACTCACGGCTACTAAGAGTTGTCCATGAGGAAGACAGACCGGAGGTGGTGGTGCCCAGGTAACTGGAAGTATTATCTGCTATCCAATTAATAACCTGTTCACACTGATCAGTTCTCAACACTGGTGTTGTTCTGTGCTTCCCTAGTAATTCGGTCAAGAAGTGGGAGCGAGAAGATGTGGCTGTTGGTTGTGGCACATTTTCACCTTGGCCACGGCCCCGTCCTCTGCACGAACCATCACCAGAACGTCCACTTCCACGTCCCTTGCCATGCGCCTTGCCCATTGTAAATGAGGTAAAATAGCTTACACTTGCACTATCAATGGAAAAAGGGTAATAAAGAGTAGATTAGAACCATGGAAGAGGAAAACCACAGTTATTGTTTACTGGGGTATACCACACTTTTTTAAATAGAGATATTTGCGGCTGAACAGTGAGCGACACACTCAAACTGCTTTTTTTTAGATACCAAAGGCCCAAAACTGGATAGTACAGCGATTTGACCCATGGAACTGCGAAACCACACTGGGATGTCGGGCCTACACAAGACTATTTTCAACAGATATATTTTTGTGTCACAACAGTCAGGAGACACTACTGTTTTTCTTTACGGAAAATATACCAAAACCTGAATAATAGAGATTTTTTACCGTGGGATGGCAAAACCACAGTTATTGTTTACTGGGGTATACCACACTTTTTTAAATAGAGATATTTGCGGCTGAACAGTGAGCGACACACTCAAACTGCTTTTTTTTTAGATACCAAAGGCCCAAAACTGGATAGTACAGCGATTTGACCCGTGAAACTGCGAAACCACACTGGGATGTCGGGCCTAAACAAGACTTTTTTCAACAGATATATTTTTGTGTCACAACAGTCAGGAGACACTACTGTTTTTCTTTACGGAAAAAACTACCAAAAGCTGAATAATAGAGATTTTTTACCGTGGGATGGCAAAACCACAGTTATTGTTTACTGGGGTATACCACACTTTTTTAAATAGAGATATTTGCGGCTGAACAGTGAGCGACACACTCAAACTGCTTTTTTTTTAGATACCAAAGGCCCAAAACTGGATAGTACAGCGATTTGACCCGTGGAACTGCGAAACCACACTGGGATGTCGGGCCTACACAAGACTATTTTCAACAGATATATTTTTGTGTCACAACAGTCAGGAGACACTACTGTTTTTCTTTACGGAAAATATACCAAAACCTGAATAATAGAGATTTTTTACCGTGGGATGGCAAAACCACAGTTATTGTTTACTGGGGTATACCACACTTTTTTAAATAGAGATATTTGTGGCTGAACAGTGAGCGACACACTCAAACTGCTTTTCTTTTAGATGCCAAAGGCCCAAAACTGGATAGTACAGCGATTTGACCCATGGAACTGCGAAACCACACTGGGATGTCGGGCCTACACAAGACTATTTTCAACAGTTATATTTTTGGGTCACAACAGTCAGGAGACACTACTGTTTTTCTTTACGGAAAATATACCAAAACCTGAATAATAGAGATTGTTTACCGTGGGATGGCAAAAACACAGTTATTGTTTACTGGGGTATACCACACTTTTTTAAATAGAGATATTTGCGGCTGAACAGTGAGCGACACACTCAAACTGCTTTTTTTTTAGATACCAAAGGCCCAAAACTGGATAGTTCAGCGATTTGACCCATGGAACTGCGAAACCACACTGGGATGTCGGGCCTACACAAGACTATTTTCAACAGATATATTTTTGTGTCACAACAGTCAGGAGACACTACTGTTTTTCTTTACGGAAAATATACCAAAACCTGAATAATAGAGATTTTTTACCGCGGGATGGCAAAACCACAGTTATTTTTTACTGGGGTATACCAGACTTTTTTAAATATATAGATTTGCGGCTGAACAGTGAGCGACACACTCAAACTGTTTTTTTTAGATACAAATGGCCCAAAATGTATAATACAGAGGTTTGAACCGTGGAAGTGCAAAACAACACTTCTGTTTCTCTAACCTACACCAGACTATTTTCAACAGTTATATTTGTGTCTGAAAAATCAGAGACACGCTTTTTTTTGGGGGGGGGGGGTGGACACACCAAAAGGTTAATAAGACGGGTATTTGTACAGTGTGAAGGAGGAAAAAAAAAGGAGGATTTAGATGAAAAAAAAAGGATTTTTCCTGGCCCCCCGACACCTGGTGCTAAGTCCAGCAATTTCAGCAACAGGAGCATACAGGACTGTAATGCAGCGTTTGCTGGTATAACCACTGTGTCTCCTATACAGCATGCCTGCCTGGTATCTGGGATGGATATTAGTCCTGAAAAGGACTGTTTGTTTGTTCTGGCAGCCTTTACAGACCCTACACTAACTATTTTGCAGTTTATATCTCTCCCTAAATCATCAGCGCTGTCCCTACACTGTCTAATCCGGAGCGACTGTGTCCAAGATGGCGGCGCCCGGTTTTCAATACTCGAGGTGACGCTGTGCGGCCAGCCAATCACTGTAATGCCCACAACCAACATGGCTGCAGCATTACAGTGACTGGCTGGCAATCCCTGCATGTTCATTGGCTCTGTAAAGAGCGCCAAACATGCAGGGCGGAGACCTGAGCTCCCGCCCGAGTAACCCGGAAATGCTCGGTGCTCGCCGAACATCCCGAGTAGCGTGATGCTCGGGCGAGTACCGAGCAGTGTCGAGCATGTTCGCTCAACACTAGTCTTCTCGAGTCTGGTTGTTTTTTAAAGACTCTGCAGATAACCCCACAACGGCCATTTGCACCACCTGCCAGGCCAGCATCAGCAGGGGTAGCAAAACGACCAGCCCGACCACCACCAGCATGATCAGGCACATGGCAGCAAAGCACCCTACTAAGTGGGCCGAATACTAGGGTCCAGAAACAGTGTCTGTGGGTGACACCACTGATTGTTACGCTGTTGTATGTGCACGCCAATCCCCTGTCCATGGCACATGCGAAGATGCCTCCCACCCTGCATGTGTCGATGCCCACTCTCAACTAGCACCATCAGCAAGCACGTCCACGTCCTTGTCCCAGCGCAGCATTCAGTTGTCCCTACCCCAGTCCTTGGAATGCAATCGTAAATACGCAGCCAACACCCCACAGGCCACACTACTAAACCCACACATTTCATGACTGCTTGCACTCTAAATGTTGCCTTTTAGGCTCGTGAAGACGGAAGCTTCCGCAACCTGATGGTGGCAGGGGTCCCTCGGTACTCGCTCCTCAGCCGCCACTATTTCTCCAAGTGTGCCGTCCCCGCATTACATGAGCACGTGTCCCACAACATTAGCCATGCCCTCAACACCTGGTAAAGTCCACCTAACCACGGACACGTGGACAAGTGCTTGTGAGCAGGGATGGTACATCTCACTGATGACAATCTGGGTTAATACAGTGGAAGCCGGGACCCAATCGGACCTTGCGTCGGAACATGTCCTCCTGACGCTGTGGATTGCTGGCCCTGGGTCAATCAGGGTTGCCCCCATATTCTACAGCTCCTGCACCTCCTCCTCTTCAGCCTCCATCTCCGAAATGAGCACATCAGTCAGAAGCTGGAAGCACTGCAGCACTGGCTCACCCAAGCAGCAACAGGCTATGCTGAAGCTAGTATGCTTAGGTGACAAACCGCACAACGCTGAAGAGTTAGAAAGTCAGCCACAGCTTCCACCGCCCTTGCTGTGTTTCAGCAGCATTTGCAGCTTCTGGCTCACAGACTGGTGTGTGAAGTCCTCATGCGTTGGAACTCTACACTGCAGATGTTGGGAAGGATTTGTGAGCAGAAGAGAGCAGCTGTTGACTACCATCATCAACAAAGCTGTCGGTATTCAGTTCTGACTCCACACATAAGACCTCAGGAGTGGACATGGATGTCAGACATATGTACCATCCTACAAAACTTTGAGGACTCCATTAAGATGGTGAGCGGCGATGACGCCATAATTAGCATCACCATCCCGCTTCTCTGTCTTCTGAAATGCTCTCTGCTCACAATCAAAGAGGATGCATTGCAGGCAGAGCACGATGAGATGGAGCAAGGAACCATACAGAGTGATTCCACACTGCCCTGCCTCATCTCATTCCAACGTGGATTGAGTGACAATGAGGAGGAGGAGGAGGAAGAACAGGAGATAGTTTCCTGCGCTATAGATGGTACTACCTGCACAACTGTTATACCATCTGTTCAGCGTGGATGGTCTGAGGACAGGGAGGAAGAGGAGGATGAGGAGGAGAGCATGGTCAGTCGTCCGGGAGGACACGGAAGTCTTTCCTCTTTGCAGTCTGGCACACATGGCTGAGTTTATGTTACGCTGCCTTTCCCGTGCCCCTTGTGTTGTCCAAATTTTGTGTGACAGTCATTACTAGTTGGTGACACTTCTATACTCATGCTACAAGGAGAACTTTCTGTCTCTTATTCCCTTGCCGGACATGCCTAATAAAATGGGGCAGTACCAGAATGCCCTTGTTGCAGAATTATTAAAAAATTCCCATCTGAAAACGCTGGTGGCAGAAGTCACAGTTCATTGGACAACCAATGAGTACAGGCGAGAGAGACACAAATGCAATTCAGCAAAGGCAGGAGAACACTGTCAAAGTTCTGGGACAGTTTTCTCAGACCCTCCCATTGCATAGGCCCCGATGCGCGGGGCACTCTCCCAAGGAAGGAAAATGCTGAGGGAGTACCTTGCTGACCGTTCCAACGTCCTCCGTGATTCCTCTGTGCCTTATAATTATTGGGTATCCAAGCTTGACTCATGGCGTGAACTGGCTCTCTACGCCTTGGAGGTCCTGGCCTGCCCTGCTGCTAGCGTTTTGTCAGAGCGGGTTTTTAGTGCCACTGATGGAATTATAACCGATAGGCGCTGACTCTTATAAAAATGAACTAGGGCTGGATTGGGCCAGACGTCTCAACACCACCGAATGATAGCAGCATAGCATAAACTCAAATATAGTGTCTTTTTTTTGGGAGGTCTAACTCTATTCGAATGCACCTCTGTCTTCACTCCCAGAAATAGGTATAAGCTTCCTGATTTTGTCTATTTGCTCTTGTCCTCCTCCTTCTCCTTATCCTCATCCTCCACCACCATATCACCACAATATCTACCATATCACCATATCTACGTCTCTTGCAAGGGGCATTGGAGTTCCTCCAAATGTTGGCAGCCGTTGCATTCACTGCATAGGCAAACAGTATGAGAGACCCACTTCCTAATAATGGGAACATTGTTTTCAGGAGGCCCTCTGACCTCTACGTCTCTTACAAGGGACATTGGAGTTCCTCCAAATTTTCGGCAGCTGTTGCATTCACTGCATAGGTTAGCAGTATGGGAGACCCATTCCTTTCTAATAGGAACATGTTGTTACTGTGGCCCAGCTCTATGTGTCTTTAAATCGTTATTGGGGTATTGCCTAAATTTTGGCAGCCATTGGACTCACTGCATACCCTATAACTGTATAGCAGACCCTCTCCTTTCTAATGGGAACATGTCATTACTGAGGCCCACCTCTGTGTCTTTAAAATGGTATTGGGATTTTTCACAAATTTTGGCCGCCCTTGCAGTCACTGCATGGGCATTACCACTATAGGAGACCCACTCCTTTATAATGGGAACATTTTTTTTACTGAGACCCAAAGGGGTATTGGGGTGCTTCCAAATTTTTGGCAGCTCTTGCAGTCACTGCATAGCCAATAACAGTATAGGAGACACACTCTTTAATAATGGGAACAACAAGGCATAGCCGACTGCTGGCCCTTTAAGAATAGTAAGAGCCGCCTGATGGCCCTATAAAAAGTGTTTATGACTTTCAGAGTCTCTCCTTCATAAATGAAACAGGATGTGTCTGATGATATCTCACACACCTCATGGCCAGATAAGGTAGTAAAATGTTAAAATGACATTTCCTGGTGAATGCATTTGACACTGTTGAAAGCAATGCAAAAGTGCAAAAACGCATCACAAACTCTACGTGTGAACATAGGCCAAAGTGTGGGAAGCATTTTTGTTTTTGGTTATTTATTTTGCCTTATATACAAGCCATTACCCTGGAAAGGATTTTCCTTAACATTTTTCCAAGGAAAATCCATTTTGGTTTAGTTTTGGTATGTTTTATTGTGAGTTTGTAAAAGTGGCGTAATACCTCTGACAACGTTGTTGACAGCAGTGATCTGGGAGTTAGAGATGCTTCCAGGGGTCTTCCCCATGCTGTTTCCATGTCATTTGAGCACTGTTCCCATCGATTTGGGAACTTTTTAGGCCCTCTGCAGACCGCCGGGGGGCCGCCGGAAAAATGCTCGCGTTTCCCATAGACTTACATTGGGCTCGTTACTCGGACCGAGCACTTGAGCATTCCAATTTGCTCGACCCAAGCAACAAGTACCCGAGCATTTTAGTGCTCGCTCATCACTACCATAGAAGAGACTATATTGAGGATCAGAGGACATAGTAGAGAAACATGAAAGGCATTAGGGATTTTCAGAGTAGGAGGTAGTTTAAGATGAAAGATGACTTGGTTTATTTGCTCAATAATTTGAGATGGTTCAATGAAGTTGGGTGCCAGTTTTTGCAATGAATCTTTAAACTGATCTCCGGGAGCGGAGATGTTGGGAACAGGTCGGTGGTGTCTATCAGCACTCTTAATAGCTCTTACTGCGGATGCAGCTAAATTAGCTTGTACCTCAGTCCAGATGTTATGGATGTCCTTATAGACACTGTTCACAGCAGGAGCTAGGCTTTTAGCTGGAATAGGCTGAGGGAGATGAGGTTCTCGGCCAAACACCATAACAAATAGAGATTTCCTAGAAGAATTTTTATGGGTAAAATCGTCCTAAGTAAGCAGGTCTGACCAATTATCTTGGTGGGAGTTGTAGAATATTTATAAAGACTATTCCATGAACTGATTAATTCTTTCAGTCTGCCCATTGGATGTGATCACCTTAGGAGAAATCCAGATACATTTTTAAGTTCTTGCATAGCGCCCCCCAGAACTTGGAAACAAAATTGCACACCACGGTCAGAGGAGACAATATGCTCTGGGAGGCCATGGAACCGTAAAATATCTTTAAAAAATACTTGGACCAAGTGTGGAGGAGATGGAAGACCTGATAAGGGCACAAATCAAGACATTTTAGAGAATCGGTCCACTACAACCCAGATAGTAGTGAATCCCTGCAATTCAGGAAGATCAGTAACAAAGTCCATACAGATTTTAGCCTAAGGATCTTGTGGAATAGAAAGAAGCTGAAGAAGACCAAGAGTTTCTTGACAAGAGGGTTGAACTGCGTGTAAGGAGATAAGGTGACAGCTGTGGTGCAGTTAGTAACTATAAAAGGCCCAGGAGGGCCGAGAAGGGAGGAGTTGGCTCCTGAACCTGTAGCAGAACATACGTCCACTACAGCGAGCTGGCTTATAGCCGCCATTTTGAGAGACCAGATATGAGTAAAGGAACTGAGAGACCATATCCGAGTAAAGAAGTTGAGAGACCAGACCCAAGTAAAGACAGGAGAGAGACCAGAGCGGGAAGAGCTGAGCCGAGCAAGCAGAGCCAGGGCTTAGAGAGAGACGACTAAGCTGCAGCGGAGGGACGTTTGTGTGAGCCGCTTCCAGTGTAGGTGCATGGTATAAAATGGAGACAAGGCATGCTTCAGGGAATGAAGGTGTCCAGCGTGACGAGCGTGGGACTTGTGGTCTAGCAGGTAATTTTGTCGAGCCCCCGTTAGGGCCTGTGTGACGTTAATAAGGGGTTAATAAGGGGTTAATAAGAAAAAAAGGACAAGACAGTTTGTTTTGCAATTTTTACTGAACATGGCTGTACCCCATATGTGGTTGTACACCACTGTTTGAGCACACGGAGGGGATCGGATGGGAAGGAGCGCTACTTGGCTTTAAAAACTTAGATTCTTTTGAATAGATTATGGGCTCCATTAGCCAAGCCCCTGAGGTGCCAGATCAGCTGAAACCCCCACAAATTATCCCATATTGGAAACTTCACTGCCTAAGGTTTTCATCTAGGGACATTGTGAGTATTTTGAACCCATAGGTGCCTCATAGAATTTCATAACATTGCAACGGGGAAACATAACATTTTAGTGCTAAACATTAATTTTTTTTATTAACTCCAAATTTGTCAGTTACCCAAAGGTTAATAGGTGAAACTGAACCCCACAAATTGTTGCGCAACTTCCCAAGACCGTACTCATAAACTACTGCTTGGCCACATGTCAGGGCTGAGCAGGAAGGAGCGCTATTTGGCTTTTGGAGCACAGATTTTGCTTGAATAGTTTGCAGGCAACAATTGCGGTGCCCCATACGTGGCAGAACAGCATAAAAATCCCAAATGTGACCACATTTTAGAAATTGCACTTCTCAATGAATTAATCTACACCTGCATTGACTATTTTGTCCCCACGGGTGTTTTCACCTTCTAACATCTATGCCATGCTTTATTCTAGAGAATTGCAAAATTGCTAGTTTAGTGCCCAAACATTGTGCCCAGCTTGTGCTTCTGGCGATTTGTACCTCGTAAATTGTTAATTGGGCTCTCGCCGCTACAGTGATGGTAACAATTTGGCCGTTTACTGTGGTTTAGGCACAATGTGGATCTCAGAAGGAGAGGGGCCATTAGGATTTGGGAATGCAGATTTCACTGGTTGTTGGAGATTTGTCGCTTTTACACAGTCTTTATTCTACCAGTAATGTGGGACTGTCACGGGTGTGTCAGAGGTGACAGACAGTCGCCCTGCAGTTGGTTGCAGGAGATCTCTGCGTTTGGCATTGCAGACATCTTCTTAGAGGCTGTCTTCTTAGAGGACCCAGCGGCTACCTCCCTCTGGCTAATTAACTCCCTGCCTGGGTGTATAAATACCTGCTGTGTTTCAGAGGGAGGTGCTGGCGATATTCATTACTACCTGTAAAGACTTTGGCAGGAGCAGTACTTCATCCTCTCTGGAGCTTGAGGACATGTGCACATTTGTCTGGAGTTTGTCTAAAGCTAAGCAACTTCCCTCTGTTTGTCCACCCCTATTGTCTATAGTGTTTAGTGGAGATCGACTAGGGCTCATCTCCTCCCTTCCCTAGCCTTAGCCATACGCCAGGGAAAGATAGGGCGAGGCACGCGTGCGGCGATTTGTGAAGAGCCAACACAGGGACGTTAGGGGAGACAGGGTAACGCTAGATCAACCTAGGAGGCTTTCACTTCTCCCCTTTCCCTAGAGACTGGGCTCCCTTTCCCTCTTCCCTTTGTGTTGTACTAAGTCTTTCCCTCACCTTGCGTGACAGGGACCCCCTATATTTCCAGTGACAGATGACGGACCTGAGTGGGGGATTGCTTTGTGCTGGATAAGTTAGGTTTTTTATTGATTTTTCTTTATAGCTTCCATTATAAGGCTGTGTGCCCACTATACATTTTTTAAGCATTTCCGCAGTGGCAATTCCGCTGCAGAAACGCTTAAAAAACGCTTGGTAGAAGGTCTGCCATGTTCCCCAATGATAATCCGCATCTGCTGTGCACATGCTGCGGAAATTTCTGCTGCGGATTATCATTGCCGAAAAATCCACAGCACTACCAATTGTTTTGCGGAAGTGCTGTGTTTTCGCCGCCATTGACTTGCATTGGAATGCGTGGATTACACATTACTGGATCTGTACATGCGGAATCCATGCGTTTTAATGTGCGGATGGTACCCGGGTCTGGAGAAGAGGAGACTCTCCTCCAGACCCGGGTACCATAGAACCTGTAAAAAAAATAATAAAATAAAAAATATACATTATACTTACCTTCTGATGGCCCCCGGTGTCCTTAGCGATGCGTCTTGGTTTGCCAGCAGCTCGCGATGGTCTAAAAAGGACCTGCCATGACGTCATTTAGTCATGTAACGGGTCACGCGACCGCTGACGTTGGCAGGTCCTTTAGTCTACCGCGAGCTGCCGGCAAGCCAAGACAAGGACACCGGGAGCCATGAGAAGGTAAGTATAGATTTATTTTTTATTTTTTACCATTCTTTCGGTCACACTATATAAATCCATAACGGTTGCATAGATTTATATAGTGTGACCAAGGTGTCAAGCACTTTCCAAGTGATGCTAAAATCACTTGGAAAGCGCTTGACAACCCCCACGCGGAAATGCATGTGAAGAACGCTTCACTTCCGCTTGTCCCTGGCAGGAAAAATGCATGTACAATCCGCATGTACAATCCGCATGTACAATCCGCATGCGTTTTTTCTGCCAGGGAGATGCAGAAACGCTCAGGAAAAAATCCGGAGCATTTCTGCATCGTGGGCACATAGCCTAAGGCTGGATCACATTCTTGTGTTATACGCTGAGCACTTACGTTGCGGTTTCTGTGTAAATGCCACAAAAATGTGATTCAGACGAAACCCCCGATGGAACCACCCACTATAATGAGGCAGATAGAGACACTTTGGAGTCCGTTCGCCGTTGTTTCAGTGGTATCCATCTTTTTAGGCATTCACAGAACAGTGGTTCTTCACACTTGTGTGATAAAAAGACGCCTAAAATGATGGGATATTGACAGAATAGAGACCAGACCAAAGTGACTCCTTCTGCCTCCTAAGTGAGTGGTTCCGTCTGGAGTTTTGTCTGAATTGCGGTTTTTGGAATTTACATGGAGATCCCGACATAAGCGCTCAATGGAGAGCACAGAATAAATGTGACCGGAGCCTTATTCCGATTTTGGGAGGTGGAATGAACAAACAGACAGCTCTACAAAAATAGTTGTTTTTATTTTTACGCCGTTTTTCATGCGGTATTAGTAATGCTTTTATTCTTCTGGTCACTGCGATTACAGCAATACCAGATTTACATAGTTTTTTTTAGGTTTTGCTAATATCACACTAACATTTTTTTTTTTTTATAAAAAAAATAGTTTTTTCGTCATTTCATTCTGAGAGCCATAACTTCTTTATTTTTTGGCAAACAGAGCTGTATGAGGACTTATTTATTGCGCAACGAGTTGAAGATTTTTTTTGTACCATTTTGGGGTATGTAACATTTTTTGATTGCTTTTTATTCAGATTTTTCAGGCACAGAATGCACAAAAACCTGCAATATAGTCATTGTTTTCATTTTTTATTTTCGTGTGGTTCACCGTACGATAAAAGTGATGAGACAGGTTTGTTCATCGGGTCAGCTACTTTTACAGGCTAAAAACAATATTTTACGAAAAATAATTTGTTTTTACGTCATCATATTCTGAGAGCTGTAACTTTTTAAATTTTTTTGCTGAATGAGCCATATTAGGGCTTGTTTTTTTGAAGGACAATTTCTCTTATTCACTTATACAATTCTTTTCGACATGATTTTTTGATCGGTTTTATTCAATTATTTGTGTGTTAGGTTGATGAAAAAGTGACATTTTTAGGGTGTTTTTTATTATTACTATTTTATATTGTCCGCCCTACGAATAAATAACATGATAGTTTTATAGTTTGGGTCATTCCAAACGAGGCGATACCAATTATGTGAACATTTTTTTGTTTATTTTTGATTTAACACAAATGCTGAATTTTTTTGTGCTTTATTGTGTGTTTTTTTTTTTTTTTTTACTTTTTCACTCAGTCCCACTGTGGGGCATGAATATTTTTTACTTTGATAGCTGGTCTCATGCATTGCAGTACTCGTGTACAGCAGTGCCTGAGACCTGTCCGTTTTGCTCTGACTCAGTGTGATAGACCCCACTAATAGCAGGATCAAACAGGCCACTGTACACTGGGGTCATTGGATGACATCAGGGTGCAATGGCAGCCATCTATTACGATCGCGGAGGGGCGATGGTGTTGAAAGAGGTGATTGACAGAGACATTTAAGGGGTTAATCATCCCTAATTGCTACTAAAACTGATCATTATTATTATTATTATTATTTATTATTATAGAGCCATTTATTCCATGGCGCTTTACATGTGAAAAAGGGGTATAATACAAGAACAATTAAAAAAATCTTGAACACAATGTGACAGCGACTGGTACAGGAGGAGCGAGGACCCTGCCCGCGAGGGCTCACAATCTACGAGGGATGGGTGAGGATACAGTAGGTGAGGGTAGAGCTGGTCGTGCAGCGGTATGGTGGAGCGGTGGTTACTGCAGGTTGTAGGCTTGTCGGAAGAGGTGGGTCATGACTGATCATGACTGATGATGCAGTGTGTCAGCTGTCATGTACAGCTGTCACCCATGGGATTTTTGCCTGCTGGTGGGTGCTATACATTCAATCTTCAACGCCATGAAAAAGCGTCACTGGGGATTAAGGCCCCTTAACGGCCGTCGTTAAAAGGCGTATCAGCGGTTGTTAAGGGGTTAAATTGTCAAGTGAAGAAAATAATCTCTACACGCAATGTTCATCCGTGACACGACCGGACAGTCCGGCGAAGAAAACAGCCAAGAGAGTGACTTTGTTCCAGGCCAAATCAGCAGATAAGGTACAGAACTGGATGGTATAATGTCCCTTGTCTTAGCTGCAGCGTGGAATCAGCAGCTGAATGAACATGACCTGGTTCATCAAACACTCAATGAAACGCAGTCGGAGAGAAGAGAAGGCATCAAAGGGTTGTCCTGTTCCCACAAAGGCTCAGCCCACGCCAATGCATCACCAGACAATAAAGTGAAAATATATGCTCCTCTGGACCAGTCAGAAAAACGCTGAGGACACAATTCAAAGTGTATGGTGCATTGGTTCAGAAAACCTCGGCAGACCATTAAAACGTGCAAGAGAAGGCAAATGTGGAGCGGTCTCCCAAGCAGAGTGTTGAACATTAGGGTACGGCAGATGTTGAGAAGCTGGTGGTGAAACTGCAGGAGTCTGAGGCAGGACATCCAAATGGGCTGGGAGGTTTTGCACCCAAGTTCACGTTGGCTGACAGCAATTTGCACCACCTGTCTAGGCCAATGGTCCATATCCCCCTGGTGTTAGAATCTATGTCGTTTTACTATCGGCCATTTTGTTGCGGTTTGCTGGCTTCTAGTCTTTTCCTCTGGTGCTGGGTGTCTTGGTCACGTGATCTCTTTACTCTTTATCACTCAGCACCTGTCTCCCATTCCCCGCTGGACATCAGTGTTGTTACGCTTGTGCTCTGGCTAATTAGCCTTGTTAAGTTCTTTGTGCTTTGGACAATTGATATCTTGGGACTTCTTGCTCCACCAATTTTGTTCTCTTTAATCTTCGGTTCTGCAACTAACTTTTCGGTTAGGAGGTCTCCTGTTTTTGCTCCCAGTCCTTAGATCTTTTAGGGACCCCTTTCCCCTTCCTTCAGGTCTTTGTTTGAGTTCAGTGCAGGAGTTTCGGTGGGGCTATTCACAAGGAATAGGGCACCCACCCCAGTGTAGGGTTAAGCTGAGTCTCAGTGCAGGGACAGCTTCTCCCTCCTATTCCTTAGTTCTAAGTTGCAAAACATAACAGTATGTCCAGAAAATGAGTTTTTTGGGTTACTTTGTCTGTTGTGATGGTTTTGAGATTGACCCGGTGAAAGTTCAGGCTGTGCTGGAGTGGCCAAGGCCTGAGGGTTTGAAGTCCGTACAGAGGTTTTTGGGGTTTGCCAATTATTACAGGAAATTCATAAAGAATTTCTCTGTCATCGCTAAACCCATTACTGATCTCACCAAGAAGGGTGCTAATACCGTCCAATGGTCCACTGAGGCTATTGAAGCTTTTGAGTATCTCAAGGAGAGATTCAGCTCTGCTCCTGTTCTTATCCAGACCGATTAGACCAAGTCATTTTTGGTTGAGGTGGATGCCTCATCTATAGGCATAGGGGCAGTTCTGTCCCCGGAGGGTGAGGATGGGGTGCATCCCTGTGCTTTCTTTTCAAAAAAAATTTCTGAGTCAGAGCTCAACTATGATGTTGGGAATCGTGAGTTGTTGGCTATTAAACTCGCGTTCGAGCATTGGCGACATTTTTTGGAGGGGGCTCGACATCCTATACAGGTTTTCACTGATCTTAAGAATTTGATTTATCTGGACGCAACTAAACGTTTGAATGCCCGTCAGGCTAGGTGGGCACTGTTTTTTGCCAGGTTCAATTTTTCCGTAACCTTTGTCCCGGGGACAAAGAATGTTAAGGCTGTCGTTTTGTCTCGTAGTTTCTCTCCAGCGGTGAATGCTGAGAGGGAGGAGTATATTTTGCAGAGAGGGGTGGTGGTGGCCATATTGGATTCTGAGTTGGAGAATAGCATCCTAGGAGCTCAGAGTGCGGAAACAACTAACACTCTGTGTGGTAAATTGTTTGTGCCTAGAGCCTTGAGGAGAGCGTTGTTTGTTGAATGTCATGAGTCTCGGTTGGCGGGTCACCCAGGGATTTCGGAAACTAGGAAGTCTATCGGTCAGAGTTTCTGGTGGTCAGGATGGCAAAGGGAAGTCATCAAGTGGATGCGTCATTTTTCTGTGTGCGCTAGGTCGAAGGCCTCTCACGCTCCGGCTGCGGGGTTGCTGTGCCCCTTGGAAGTTCCTAGTTCGCCATGGACGCACCTTGCCATGGATTTTATCACCGATCTGGCTTTATCGGAGGGCTTTTCTGTCATCTGGGTTGTTGTGGACCAGTTTAGTAAAATGTGTCATCTGGTTCCGTTCAACAAGTTACCTTGCGCCAAGACTCTTGCTAAGGTTTTTGTGATGGAGATTGTCAGGCTCCATGGTGTTCTCACGGACATTGTTTCCGATAGAGGACCACAGTTTGTGGCTCGCTTTTGGCGTGCTTTTTGTGACAGATTGAAAATTCATTTGTCATTCTCGTCGGGTATTATCCAGAGTCCAATGGACAGACTGAAAGGAAGAACCAGGATGTCGAGCAGTTTTTGAGATGTTTTGTGGCAGATAATCAGGAAATGTGGTCAGAATTTCTACCATTTGCGGAGTTTGCCCTTTATAATCATACTTCTTCCTCGACTGGTTGTTCTTCTTTTTGTTGTACTAGCAGGTATCCATCTTTTGGTCCATTTTCCAAAGTTGGGGCTGCTGTACTGGAGGAGGACAATTTTTCTGGTGATTTGGAGAGAGTTTGGACCAGTGTACGCCTGAACCTTAAAGAGGCTAACAGGAGATCAAAAAGGTATTTTGACAAAAAGAGAAAGGAGTCTTTGTTTGCTGTTGGGGATATGGTTTGGTTGTCCTCTAGGAATCTTCGCTTGAAAATTCCTTCTAAAAAACTGGGGCCTAAATTTGTGGGTCCTTTCAAAGTGGTTCAGATTGTCCACTCGGCAGCGTTGAGGTTGGGCATTCCCTCGTCCTGGAGGATTAATTCTGTGTTTCATGTGTCGTTACTTAAGAAGGCATACACAATAATAAGCAGGCAAGCCTACTGTTCCTCCTGTTGATGAGGACAGTGAATTTGAGATGTCTCGCATTTTGGATTCCAGTTGGCATAGAGGGAGATTACAGTATCTTGTGTCCTGGAGGGGTTTCGGCCCCCGAGGATAATTCCTGGGTGAAGGCCGAGGACGTCTCGGCCTCAAGGCTAATTAAGGCTTTTCACAGGAGATTTCCTGGTAAGGCTCGGCCTAGAGGATCCGGAGGATCCTCGTAAAAGGGGAGGTACTGTTAGAATCTATGTTGTTTTACTATCGGACATTTTGTTGTGGTTTGCTGGCTTCTAGTCTTTTCCTCTGGTGCTGGGTGTCTTGGTCATGTGATCTCTTCACTCTTTATTACTCAGCATCTGTCTCCCATTCCCCGCTTGACATCAGTGTTGTTACGCTTGTGCTCTGGCTAAGTAGCCTTGTTAAGTTCTTTGTGCTTTGGACAATTGATATCCTGGGACTTCTTGTTCCACCAGTTTTGTTCACTTTAATCTTTGTTTCTGCAACTAACTTTTCTGTTAGGAGGTCTCCTGTTTTTGCTCCCAGTCCTTAGATCTTTTAGGGATCCCTTTCCCCTTCCTTCAGGTCTTTGTTTGAGTTCAGTGCAGGAGTTTCGGTGGGGCTATTCACAAGGAATAGGGCACACATCCCAGCATAGGGTTAAGCTGAATCTCAGTGCAGGGTCAGCTTTTCCCTCCTTTTCCTTAGTTCTAAGTTGCAGAACATAACACCTGGCAATAGTGTTCTTGCTCTTGCAACTCTAGGATCCATGGTCTTTGGATTCTATAAGCCTCATCTTATGAAGTGGACCCACTAACCCCCAAGCAGGCTGGCACGTAGGGCACAAGGATGTAGTACACACAGGATGATAGCAGCAAAATTGTCAGGGCAGCAGGAACTGAAGCAGGTAAACATGGTGTGCACAGGAGGAGAGGACTAACACACTGAGGTCTAGGATAACAATGACAGGTTTGTGTCCTAATGGACCTTAAAAGGCCTAGTGTTACACGCACGCCGCTAGGTTCAGATAGGGCGAGATGGGTTTCATGAATTCGTTGGAGTCCTGGGGGAACCGTTACTCAGGGTGACCATAGGCTGCAGCTTCTCTCAGGCACACGATCGATTCGACTGCTGACCAGACACATCTGACAAGAGTCTTTTTCAATAGTTTAACAGTGGAATTTAATCTGAAGCACGACCAGTGCAATTCAGGGATATTACAGCAACAATCTTCATTACAGTACAGTCTGAGTTTCTTGAGCAACCGATTCCAGTAACAATACAGTAGTTTCTTCACAAGGCACAGTATTACAGTCTCTTCAGTAGCATAATTCAGCATAGATTAGATCTCTTAGCAGCACACTTCTATGCATACACAACCACAGGCTTTTCCTTTACAAGGACACAATAGTACACAGCATTCTTTATCCTGCATGGAGATGGAGGGGGGGGAGGGTTTGATGAGGGAGATGATCCCTGTGACACAATTCCTTCCAGTCCTTATCTTCCTGCCCGATAATACTCTGCACTGTTAGTTCAGGGAGTTTATATGACCTGTGTTTAGTTTCTCTCCTGATCTGAATTCTGCTCAATTGCCTTCTTTCAGGTACAGATAACACACCACCTTTCTCTTCGGCTTCAGACAGACTACAATAACAAGTTCCCCACAATCCCCCTGGGGTTCTGCTAAAACACTCCCTGTCTCCTGTGACTATGTTAAACCCTCTAGTTGCTGGATGCTTCTGAAGCACAACAGCACTACTTCTGCATGTCACACTAGGGAGATGATGTCACATGCCGAGCAACCTATAAAGACTGATGTGGAGCACAGCAGAGAGCAGTGGACCAAGCTGAGGAAAGGAGAGCATGGACCTGGGACAGATGTATAACAATTACTAAGATAAGACTTGACAGTTGGCGCTCCACAGAGGCTGCACAGACATTCTGCTGCAAGTTCTCCTGAAATGACAGTTACACTTTAAACTGGAGAATTCAATTGTTGGTTGCTGTGGACAACAAGGCCACTTTTTTTATATACAGGAGGTGCATTGTTCCCAATACTAAGACCTGATTGTGGAAGAAGGTGGCATAAATGTTTTCTGTCTCCAGGGATAAAATAATCACACGCTCCTTAGCTTTAGATATATAAATAGGTCAGGTCAGGAGAAAGTATATGTTTATCTGCCGGAAGATTGTGAAATCTATTATATGCTTATTATACGCTCATAGGTGAAGCCGCTCCATTTTACATAATATCCTTTCCTAACCTCACCATGTTCTTCTAGTAGTCTATAAATCATGTTAAGGAAAAATTCAGCAGTTCCTTCTCACTTCAGTATTTATTTACCCACCATCAGATATATTACCATTCAATCACGAGCCTGGAAAAACGTCAGAAGTTTTAATATTTTATGAATTACACTCACAGTTACAAATATTCACAAGCCCACATATTTATTTTACCTTTTCTAATTGCCCTTGTAGGAAAAATCTAAATAGTTCTCCGAGGCAGCCATAGAGATGACCTTACTCTCCGAACCTCATTTATTGGTTCCACTGTTACTATGGAAGCCCCTAATAAACAAAAATAAACCAAAAAGAAGACCCCTGGGGGCCGTGTGACAGAAACTTGGTCAGGAAAGAATTTTGCTCAAGATTAATATGAAAGGATTTTCTAATTATATATATTTTTTTACATTTTGGTTTAGTTCCGTTATATTTTTTGCCTGTGTGCTTGTTGATTTTTATTTTCTCAATGACGTCTGCAGAGCTTACGCTGCTTCTCTCTGGCATTTATCGTGATATTTCTTATTCATGATTTACTGCATTTTTATACTATTTTTGCTTCATAATATAACTTATAAATAATTTTAAAGATTTTTGGACTGCATGGCCAAAACTATATATCAACACCCTATTTACCTTTGCTACAATTGAGGCAGATTTGGGGGATATATTTAAGCAGGAATTTTCAGTGGCTGGTACACAATGTATGGGGACATCCATGGGTACCACTGTATTGAGCATATATGGCATAGACTACTTCAAGGGCAGAGTAGAAATTAGCAATTCGATTCACGCTGCCCTCGTCAGATGGTCAGTCTTCATTTCTGTGCCCGGCATCCTCGGTTCCTCTATCGATTAGGCTCCTGTAACATCTGTCAGATGCCACAGACTAAAATAGGCTACCTCGGACAGACTTGGCATAAGTTACTCCACATGGCAGATTCCAGAGGAACCCTGGCCTTCACCCTTTAACCCCTATACAGGAATTTGGTCTTATAATGGGGACCACTGGATTTCTTCCATGGAAGGACATCTGGCCGGAAGAGCGAACCAGAGGCAAGAAGGGTTGCCACGCAGGGTCAGTGCCATGAGGTATCTTCAAGGACAAAATTTGAAAGCAAGCAGACGGTCAAAATTCAAGACGAGGTCAGAAAATGGGAGAAATCAAAAAGACAACACAAGAGTAAGGGACTGGAGCTGTAAACCAGGTAAGCAGAATTTATTGACTGGCAGCAGCATTCAGAGACCAGGGATTTAAAGGAAATCTGTCAGCCGGTTTTAGCTACCTCACCTGAGAGCAGTATGATGTAGGACAAGAGACCCTGATTCCAATTATGTATCACTTAGTTTACTGGGTGCAGCAGCTGTGACACAAGCAGAGTTTTTAGATTTATCATGAAACAGCTGAGAAAGCTAACCCCACCCACACCAGGTTCTGTATGTACGTTGTATATAGACAGTGAGCTGCTTATCAAAGGAGGAGGCATGGTCTGTCTAGCAAGCGCATGCCAGCTAGTCAGTGCAATGATAATCACCAGATGAGAAAACCTTCATTGTAAGTAAACAACAGCACACAGCTTGGTAAGTGACACATCATTGAAATCTGTGTCTAACTCCTGCTGTCTATAGATTACATCGCAAAAAACTGCTGATGGATTCTCTTTAAATAGCAGAGTAATCAAAACTAATTAACCCCATAGCTCCCTGATCTAGCGACACCAAAAGTGCCAGGAATAAAACAGGACTTAGGTTTCATACGTCACCTGCAACAAAGAAGCGGAAGTGGCAGAAGCAGATGAAATAGCAGATGTTGCAGCTACAAAGTTATGACATCAGTGCACGACACATGTCATGGCGTCATGTAAGTGAACACCAGTGAAGAACAGGCTGGCTGCTGGACCAGGGTACAAATCCAATTGCTCATCTATAGGACTTACTCTTTAGAACCTACCAAAAAATAAATACAATGAATAGGGCTCTGAGTGCCCACCATTTGTTTTTCTGTTCTGTTGAGCGAGAACGACTTTAGCTATTTTATATTTCCAAATGTTGGGAGGTTGGGTAAGCTGTAGAATGATAGGTATGAAACGTATAAACTGTGTTTCTAGTGTAAAGTTGTTAAAGGGAGCCTGTAGTTTTACACCCTATAAACTTTGCCCACCACCTTTTATGTAAATAGGGTTCCCACAACCCCTTTATACCCTCATTGGTGCCCTACATACCCCCTAAAAAGTATTTTATTCATGTCTTGTGCTGCATACAAATTGCGCGTTCCGGTCCGATGGGTGTTTCCGGGCCGCGCACGCCACCTCCTCAGTCCCGGAAAACACCGCCTCTTCTAACTTGATGGAAGTGGTTGACATCTCCTATGTCAACCACACAATGCTAGAAGTCTTGCTTTTTTAGAAGACTTCTTTGTAGGTATGTGGGGCACCTATGAGGGTATCTTTATACATCCTTTAAAAGGTGAAGGGCAGGGTTTATAAGCTGGTCAGTTCCTTTAAAAATATAAATTAGAACTATGAAAATGCATTGCTATTCCAGGTGACAGATGTTGGGGTTAAGTAAAGGTTTAGCCAAACACCTCTTCATATCACTGATCCAATGTGAGCATGCCTTTATGGCCAGTTTTAGTAGCAAGCCAGCACAATCCAGAATGCAGGTGCAGCATGAGAGGAGTCTTAGTGAAAATACTATTATGGAGGACAAAATCATAGCTCATTAATAGAATAAAGAGTATAATGTCGTAGACGTCGACGGGCAAAGAAAAAACCTTGTAGACTGAAGAGTTTTGTAGAACTACTTATTTTGGATTAAACAGTAGTCCGGCGCACAGACATACATTAAAAGACTTCAAGTATTAGATGGGAAGATAAACTTGGCAGCTGCCGTGAAGATTCCGAAATTCTTTTATAGGAAAATACAAGAAGAGCCAGAGAAGGAAAATGATTTTATAAGTCGTTACTTGAAGGAATTTTACAATATAAAAATAATAATAAAAACAGTTGTCAATGATGTTATGTAATAACTCAGATGTTGTACGTGATGTTCGACACAAACACGTCTCTGTTTTCTATTATAACATATATTAATGTATAGTAGCGGACAGAAATGTTCTGTACATCCAAACAAAATCTCATCCTTTTATTCATTACAGATGGTTGTGTATTGTGGGTATATCTATACTTTATAGAACGACAGTACCAGATGGAAGCCGTCGATTCCTGGAATACCTTATTGTGCACCGTTGCTTCAAAGTCCAAGGATGGTCCAAATTCTGGGAAGAGGGGAAGTGGATGATGGGCTGCCTGTAACGTATTTACCCCCACTGAAGGATGTATGACAAGGCTGAAATATGACTGAGAGGGCTAAAGAGGGCAATAAATCACTGTAATGACTTATATAATCCATTACTTACATTGTCTCTAAAGACATAATGTTATTCTTCAGCAGCAAAGGTATGATAAAGAAGTGATATATGACATCCATGTAATATTTGACTTCCTAATAATCTGTTATTTTCTTGAAGGGAATCTGTCACCAGATTTTTGCAATCTAATCTAAAAGATGAATAATGTAGGCGAAAATACCCTGATTCCAATGATATATCACTTACTGGGCAGCTTAGTGTAGTTTTTATAAAATCATTGTTTTATCAGCAGGAGATTATTACTGTAGGACTAGTAAACCTTCTACCAGGAAGTCCAACCACGCCCCCCACCACTGATTGGCCGCTCTGCCACAGTGTACACAGAAATCTGCCAATCAGTGACGGGGAAGGGGTTATACAGAGATCAGCATTCAAGAGAACTGGTAGATCTGCTGCAGATAAAACAGTTTTTAATCAAAACTACAGTATCCAGTAAAGGAAACAATACATTGCTAGAATCAGGTTCATGTTAACTCGTCTTTAACCCCTTAGGAACCAGGCCTGAATGGGTCTTTAATGACTGGCCAATTTTTTTTTTTTTCCATTTTTGCCTCTCCTCTTTTCAGCAGCCATAATTCTCTTGGTTATTACGGTCATGTGGATTCATAGTATGTGGAGGTTTTTTTAGGTGTTGCTTTTTCTTATGTATGTAATAAAATGTAATTTATATAAAGACAAAATAGATTTGTTTTGTATTTTTTTTCCAGAAAAATCCGATCTATACGAGTAAAAAGTAATTAAGCCAAACAGGAAAATGTCATAAAGAGAGAAAAAAAATAGAAATGCCAAAATTGCCATTTTTCAGTCATCACAACTCTCCCAAACAGGCAATAATACATCCTATGTACCCAAAAATAATACCAATAAAAACAGCAGATCAGCCTACAAAGATAAGCCCTTAATAGCTCCACTGTCGAAGAAATAAAAAGTTAGAAATCTTTTTTTTAAAAAAAGGACAATATTTTTTGTAGAGAAGCAAATTCTGGAACATTTATTAACACTTGCATGCCACCAATAAAGTGTCCTTATGTTGGCCCCCATTAATTGAGGTATACCCAACGCTATTGATCTATGCTGGAGTAGACCCAAAAATGTCTTTTTTTCCAACTGATACAAAAAGAGTAAAAAACAACAAAACAGCTCTAGTGAAGAAAGAAAATAAAAGAAATAAAAAGAAGTATTACATCTGACCTGACTTAGTGTGTACAGTATATAAAAGAGGAAATCAACTTTATTCGGACCTTCTTTCTAATGTCACCAGACTCTTAGTGGCCATCATAGGAGTTAAATATAGCATCCATATCACCAGCAGACAAGCGTATTCACTCAATATCTTCTAACAAATGGAAAAAAGGGAACTGATATCCTCCGAAAAGTCAGACAGAAGGTGACTTAATGTCTCCATGAGAAGGGGGGAACGTGCAAGATAAAGGCTGACAATGGCATTACATGCCTCAGTATATCCACATTTACTGTTATTTGTAAGCATCAATTTGTTTCCATTGTGACTGATCCGTTTACTTTACCCCAATAAAATAGATGATATCGTCAAAAACTACTGAGCAACCGTAGGCAATTCTGCTCTGAGAGAGTAATGTTCTTTCTGACCCCACAAAGACAAATGTGTTTCCTGGATCAATCAAACATCATTCAAAAATGATAAAAGGGTTGTTTCCTGGAGACAAAGCCTATTTGTTAGAGGGGTCCTGTGGCACCCCTGAGGGTTCAGTCGCCACAGAGGTACTGCACCTCACTTAGAGGTGTGGCGTCTCCTTCTCTCAGGTAAGGATGGAGTACTGCCCGGGACCCCAACACCTGCACTCAACACTACACTACTCCAGGCCGGCTGGAAGGGCATTATGCACTTTTTCTGCTGCCCTGTCCCTGGCTGGAGTGGGAGGAACCAAAGTGAGGGGGAACTAGTAGTGGGTGTGGGTGAAGGAGGTAGCACAGGGGAGCACTTGAATAGGAGGTGTATATAAAGGGTAGCCATCTTAGGGTGGCAGTGCAGTAAGTAGGTGGCAGCAAAAGCAGAGGAGCAGAGTGAGAGAGGCCCAGGAGAGGAGTTGGAGCAAGGGAGGAATGCTCCGGGAACAGAAGGGATCCCAGGGGGTACGATGAGTGCAGGACGGCACCCGTACGCCCGAATCTGCCAGGCATCAGAGGGCTCAGGCAGCAGGAAGGGAACCGGTCCCTGGACCAGCCGTGTTACTCAAGGTCTCGGCTGGAAAAACCGGAGGCTTCTACACTGCCATGGTGCAGTTGCCACAGCCTCACCCTAGTCGCCGAGGAGGGCATCAAGTAGGTCCGGGAACTCCAGGTTGCCCAGAGGGACTTCAGAGCACCCGATCGGGACTTTGTGTGGGGAGCGCAGGGCAGGAGGGAGAAGACTCAGCGCGGGAAGTCGGCTGAGGAAGGAACATAAAGAAAGGGGGTCCCGTTAAGTGCTCCTAATATACCTGAAGGAGTGCTGAACCCCAGCCTGGCAAACGCAGTGCGACGCAGGAGTCTGACACCTGGACAGTGTACCCGAGGAACCTACAAAGAACTGTGAGTAAACTCGGATGACTGCACTCCACTGTCTCTGTCGGTTATTTCCATCACGCCACCGCGCCTGCACTACAACGTCCAGCATCACTTTCTGCACCTACACTGTCCCGGGGGCCCGCTCCGCCTGTGGGGAGCAAGAACACCCTAGCTGCCATTCCATCACCCCTGGAGGTCTGCAGCAGTGCTGGTAACCATTACCAGAATCCAGAGGTGGCGTCACGAGACAAACTGTTCACAAAACCCCCTTTTAAAGAGTGACCCCAGGGTACGGGCAGGGAATCCGACCACCGTGACATCCCCAGAAGGTAAAGGCCTGGGTACCGAGTCTCCCCCATATATTCCCCCTGGGCGAGTCACACTCTTCCTGGCATCACGAACAGGATTTCTTGCCCGTTATCACCGGGTACTGTGTGCCGTATTTGAACTGTTCTTCTTCAATGAATATGGCGCCCGCCCCAGAAGAACGGGCACCATTATGTGCGTACTCAAAGACTACAAGGAATCACCTCCCATCGTGGGCCGGGTTCCAGAATGACGCCAAAATCAAGGCCCGCCCCAAGCAACAGGACCATGTATGTAGATGTGTCTGTCAAAGTGGGGGGGCCGCTCCTAGGAGTGACCGACAACAGGCTGCCATGGAACCTCCCCCGATAGGGGAGAGGAGGAGGAGAAAAGCAGTGGAGACAGGGTGTGGTCTTAACCAGTCTAGACAGACCGCACCCGGCAGCTAGCATGGAAGGAAGAGCTGACCCAGCGAGTGGAGAAGTCCCAGCAAGCGGTGGTCGCACGGTGGAAAGAGGAGCTGCTGGCAAAAATCACAGCTCGGCGGCAGACAGCACTGCATGCCACCTGCGGCACCCAGCCCCGGCGGAGCCTGATGAGCGCCAGGAGGCCGCGTCCAGCACAGGAGCAGGTAGGAGAAGTTCCCCTGTCCCGGCCGCTGAAAGCGCCGACCTGCTCCTGGGCCTCCTGCAGCACCCTCCGTCCCCGGCCGTGTGCGCCCTGCAGCCACTCCTGAGCCAGGAACCAGCTACTCGGCTCCCTCCCGGAACCGCCAGCCCCGGCACTCGAGTGGGTGTACGGAACTCCCTCGTTTGACTGGTCTGCCAAGTTCGAGGACCAGCAACAACGCCCTCTACTCCCCTTACCAGCGCCCCCAGCTGCCCGCCATGAAGTAGAAGAATTTAGGTGGGACAACTGGGGGGGGGACCTGATGGGGTTCCCACAGGAGACCCAAGCCCAAGCTCTGCAGAGGGAGGAGTTCTGCAGACAGGAGCTCCTGCAGCTGGCAAGGGAACGGCGCACCCGGCGGGTGCGCTGGGAACAAATGGAGGCCAGGAACAAGGCCGCCAAAGCCCAAGTTCGCCAGACAGAGTCCGTCTGGCCTAGCTCCCGTTCAGAGGGACTAATTGTTAAATTTGATTTGGAAGCCGAATGGGGCTTTATCCGCGACCCCCAATTTGATCGGGACATTTTTGTAAATAGGCAGGATGTCGAGCTCCACCTGGAACAGGGTCATCCCGACCGAAACTTGTACCCTGGTGACCGTATCACCTACACCAGGCACCACGGGGAACGCGGGTGGTATGCCCTTCAAGTACATAGAGTGGTTGAGGAGGAGGAGGACATGCCCCTGCAGCCTGAGGCTGATGACCCGGCTTGGTCAGTTGGCAAGAATCAGGTCTACCCCCTTCGGGGACACTAGAGTTTTCTCAAAAACACATGAAGGACTCCCAGACTATGAGAAATAAGATTCTCTGCTCTGATGAGACGAAGATAGAACTTTTTGGTGATAATTCTAAGCGGTATGTGTGGAGAAAGCCAGGTATTGCTCATCACCTGCCCAATACAATCCCAACAGTGAAACATGGTGGTTGCAGCATCATGCTACGGGGGTGTTTTTCAGCTACAGGGACAGGACGACTGGTTGCAATTGAAGGAAACATGAATGCGGCCAAGTACAGTGAAATCCTGGATGAAAACCTCTTTCAGAGTGCTCTGAACCTCAGACTTGGCCAAAGGTTCACCTTCCAACAAGACAATGACCCTAAGCACACAGCTAAAATAACAAAGGAGTGGCTTCAGAACAACTCTGTGACCATTCTTGACTGGCCCAGCCAGAGCCCTGACCTAAACCCAATTGAACATCTCTGGAGAGACCTGAAAATGGCTGTCCACCAACGTTCACCATCCAACCTGACGGAACTGGAGAGGATCTGCAAGGAAGTTTGGCAGAGAATCCCCAAATCCAGGTGTGAAAACCTTGTTGCATCATTCCCAAGAAGACTCATGGCTGTACTAGCTCAAAAGGGGCTTCTACTCAATACTGAGGAAAGGGTCTGAATACTTATGACCATGTGATATTTAAGTTTTTCTTTTTTAATTTTGCAAACATTTCTACATTTCTGTTTTTTTCAGTCAAGATGGGGTGCAGAGTGTACTTTAATGAGAAAAAAAATGAACTTTTTAGAATTTACCAAATGGCTGCAATGAAACAGAGTGAAAATTTTAAAGGGGTCTGAATACTTTCCGTACCCACTGTATCTATCTATCTATTTATATATGTATGTATTATCTATATATCTATCTATTATCTATCTATCTATCTATCTATTATCTATCTATCTATCCATCTATCTATTATCTATCTATCTATCTATCTATTATCTATCTATTTATGTATCTATTATCTATATTTTATCTATCCATCCATCCATCTATTATCTATCTGTCTATCTATTAAATATCTATCTATCTATCTATCTATCTATCTATCTATCCATCTATCCATCTATCCCTTCATCTATCTGTGTACCTAGGGGTGGGAGCATGGCTTAACTGGGCATGTAAGAGGCTGCACACTTGAAGAGCTACAGCAATATCCAACCTCTTATTATCCTGCTTTGAAGGCATTAAAATAGAATATAAAATGCCATAACAGTAATATGGAGGAACAGAGATCTCTTTACCTGCAAACCGATTGCATCAATAGTTAAAGGGAATCTATCAGTAGGTTTTTTCTAAGTAATCTGACATCAACATGAGGTAGGGACAGAGATCCTGATTCCAGCGATGTGATGTGTCACTTAGTTTATTGGGTGCAGCAGTTATGATAGACTCACAGTTTTCTTTGCTGTAGATGTAGCGGAGCTCAGTTGCTGAGCTGTGTATAACCTCGCTCACACTACAGCTGTTAGGAACTGACCTGGGTTGGAGTAGTGGTGTTGCAATCACTTGGAGTAGCACCGGCAGGTAGCGCAGTGAGGAAAAGCCAGGAGTCGATACACAGGAATAGCAGTATAGTCTTGAAGGATTTAGCCGGTTGAGTAGTCAGGAAAAGCCAGGAGTCGGTACACAGGAAAAGCAGTATAATCTTGTATGAGGCAGCAGGTGAAGGGAGAGCTTGACTAGAGGCTGGGAGCTCAATAATATTGCAAGGAAGGAGGTGCCAGGCCAATTTTAAATAGGGTGATCAATCAGGAACTCACAGCATGAAGCCTATCAGGAACAGCACAGACAATAGAATGTAGGTTAGCCAGGAACTGTTGGTAAATAGTCCACCCAGTCATCCTGCAAGTAAGAAATAAAACAGCGCAGATATTTGAGAGTTTGGTTAGTTCTTTCAGTCTGGCTATTGGATTGTGGATGGAAGGCAGTAGACAAATGGACAGTAACTCCTAAAGCTGTACAGAAGCTTTTCCAAAATTTTGATGTAAACTGAACACCTCTATCAGAAACTACATGTCAGGAATTCCATGCAGCCTAATTATCTCTCTGACCATTAATTCTGCGGTTTGTTCAGCTGTAGGAATCCCTTTAGTTGGAATAAAATGGGCCATCTTTGTGAGCTGATCTACCACAAGTATAAGGCCACGGCCCCACTATCAGTATTTGGTCAGTATTAGGTCAGTATTATTTCTCAGGAGTGGGAGCCAAAACCAGGTGAGGATCAATCAGAGAAAAGGTAGAATAGAAACAAGTCACCAATTCTGCATTTATCACCCACTCCTGGTTTTGGCTCCCACTCCTGAGAAAAAATTTTTTGGACGAAGAATGGTATAGTCAGTGTTAGACCTCTCCTGAGGGTTCAGTAAATATCCTGGACAGAGCATCAGCCTTGCCGTTTCTTGAACCAGGCTGACGAGAAATTACAAAATTATACCTGGAGAAAAATAAGGCTCAACATGCTTGTCTTGCAGACAACCTCTTAGCTGTACGTCTGAATTCAAAATATTTGTGGTCAGTAAGGACAGTCACCGGATGATTGGCCCCTTCCAAAAGATGTCTCCAGTTGGAGAAGGAGACTTTGATAGCTAAAAGTTCTTTATTTCCAATGTTCTAGTTCTTTTCCGCAGATGACATGGTATGAAGAAAGGAATATACATGGATGAAGCTGCATCTTGTCTCCAACACGCTGTGACAAAATGACTCCCACCGCAGAGTCTGAGGCGTCTACTTTGACCACAAACGGCCGTTCAGGATTTGGATGGACTAGTAATGGTGCAGAAGTGAAGAGAGTCTTTACTTTGTCAAATGCCTATTGTGCCAGAAAAACACTTTGGTTTTCTTTGTGAGTGAAGTATTTGGCAACATGATTTTTTAAAAGTTTTTAATGAATAGAAATTTGAAAATCCTATAAAACGCTGGACGTCTTTTAAATTTCTTGGGGTAAGTCAGTCAACCACCGCTATGATTTTACTAGGATCCATGCTCAGACCTTCTGAGGAGATGATGTATCCCAAAAATTGAGTCCTGGTTTGTTCAAATTCACATTTTTTGAGTTTGATGTAGAGATGATTCTTCTGTAGACATTCCAGGACTAACTGGACATGCCTGCGATGCTCCTCCAAGGTATCTGAAAATATAAGAATGACATCGAGATAAACAACAAAAATCTCGAAAAACATCATTAATGAAGTGCTGAAAGGTGGCAGGGGCGTTGCTAAGGCCGAAAAGCATAACCAGGTATTCAAAATGTCCATATCTAATTCTAAAGGCAGTTTTTACACTCATCTCCCTGGCAAATTCGTATGAAATTTTAAGCTCCTATTAGATCGAGTTTGGTGAAAATCTTGGCAGAACGTAGTCTCTCCATCTGGCGAAAAAGGAGGTTGAATGAAGTTTTTCTCTAAGCTTTCATCTAGGTACTCTTTTAGTGCTTTCTGGTTCAGAAAGATTGTAAATTTGCCCAAACGGAATGGATGCTCCAGGAAGCAATTCAATGGGACAGTCATAAGAACGATGAGGAGGCAGTTTTTCGGCTTTCTTCTTACTGCAGACCTCACTCAACTGCTGGTACTGAGGTGGTAGTTTATCATACAGGTGCATCTCACTAAATTAGAATATCATCAAAAAGTTAATTTATTTCAGTTCTTCAATACAAAAAGTGAAACTCCTATATTATATAGAGTCATTACAAACAGAGTGATCCATTTCAAGTGTTTATTTCTGTTAATGTTGATGATTATGGCTTACAGCCAATGAAAACACAAAACTCATTATCTCAGTAAATTAAAATAATTAACAAAAAACACCTGCAAAGGCTTCCTAAGCATTTAAAAAGGTCCCTTAGTCTGTTTCAGTAGGCTCCACAATCATGGGGAAGACTGCTGACTTGACAGATGTCCAGAAGGCAGTCATTGACACACTCCACACGGTCCCAAAGTTCCAATTTTCATTTGGAAATCAAGGTCCCAGAGTCTGGAGGAAGAGTGGAGCGGCCACAATCCAAGCTGCTGGAGGTCTAGTGTGAAGTTTCCACAATCGGTGATGGTTTGGGGAGCCATGTCATCTGCTGGTGTAGGTCCACTGTGTTTTATCAAGACCAAAGTCAGTGCAGTCGTCTACCAGGACATTTTAGAGCACTTCATGCTTCCCTCTGCCAACAAGCTTTTTGGAGATGGAAATTTCATTCTCCCGCAGGACTTGGCACCTGTCCACACTGCCAAAAGTACCAATACCTGGTGTAAAAACAACAGTATCACTGTGCTTGATTGGCCATCAAACTCGCCTGACGTTAACCCCATAGTGGGGTATTGTCAAGAGGAAGATGAGAGACACCAGACCCAACAATGCAGACGAGCTGAAGGCTGCTATCAAAGCCACCTGGGCTTCCATAACACCTCAGCAGCCACAGGCTGATCGCCTCCATGCGACATTGCCACATTGATGCAGTAATTGATGCAAAAGGACCCGACCAAGTACTGAGGGCATTTACTGAACATACATTTCAGTAGGACATTTCGGATTTGAAAAAAAAATTTCAAGCTGTTGTTATAAAGTATTGTAATTTACTAAGATAATGACTTTTGTGTTTTCATTGGCTGTAAGCCATAATCCTCAACAGTAACAGAAATAAACACTTGAAATAGATCACTCTGTGTGTAATGACTCTATATAATATAGGAGGTTCACTTTTTGTATCGAAGAACTGAAATAAATTAACTTTTTGATGATATTCTAATTTAGTGAGATGCACCTATAATTCTGATGAGAAATCTCAAATTTTTGATTTGCTTGAACACAGGTAAATTAGCATGGCAATTGTCCTTGCAGTACTCAGAGGGAACGGTAACGGTACTTGATGCACAGTTGATAGAAGGGTTATGGGTTGAGAACCAGGGAATTCCTAGAATAACTGGAAATTTTGGAGAAGAAATAAGATGAAAACTAACGGCTTCATGATGATTTGGTTTAATACAGTTTTCAAGTTAATTTGTCTCTTTAGTCACAGGTCAAGAAGATAAAGGTAATCTATTCACAGTTTCCATATCGATTGGCATGGATTTAGTCCTACTTGAAAGTGTGAATTGTAAGTCCATGAAATTCCCTCCTGCTCCAGAATCTGACATGGCAGAATATTGCATTTTTTGGCTCCCGATTATGACCTGTATGGGAACAACAAAATGAGAAGATGGTGATTGCTCTTTTCCTTTATCCTGCATTACAGATGAGATGGTCTGCATAACCGGACCTAGCTTGCAGTTCTGGTATTGGTGAAGGCTATAGTCATTTTATTAGGACAGTTAATGGCAAAATGTCCAGAGTCCCCACAATAGAGACATAAATTTTCCTTACGTCGCCTCTCTTTCTCTACTGCAGAGAGGTTTTCGGATGACATAGGTTTAGGCACACTTCCCATTTCCTGTTGGTTTTTTATTTCTGATTGAGTAAAGGGGTAATTAGGGTTGTTTCCAAATACTCACAGTCTTTCCTTTCTTCGTTCAGTGAGTCTCTGATCAATTCGGATGCACAATTGAATAAAGTCCTCTAAATTATCAGGGGTCTCGACCCTTGCAAGTTCATCCTTTATTAGCTCTGATAATCCTCATGTGTTCTTTGCCACCCAGCGGTGGAATGATGAAAAGAACATTTTTCCTGTCACTCGTAAACGAAGAAGGTTGCATTTGGAAATAGATAGGACATTGATTAAGAAATCCACGGTAATGATGACGATCCGCACTGAACTTTGCGGGCAGTGGCATGCGTGCGTTTGATTCCGGGCCTGAGTTGCGCAAATCCAGAAGTTACCTCTGCAACTCAATACTTTCTTTTTGCTGACCCAACACCTATGTTTGCAACTTAGAAAAAATTTCTTGGTATGTGGCACCAAAATTCTAAAGTTCAGCAACTTGTTGTCTCAGGGTGGCAGCAACAGACTTCATATTGTGCATGAGATTATTCTGTTAGGAACTGACCTGAGTTGGAGTAGTGGTATTGCAACCATTAGGAGCAGCATCGGAAGGTAGAGTAGTCAGGGAGAGCCAGGAGTCGATACACAGGAATAGCAGTATAGTCTTGAAGGATTTAGCAGGTTGCGTAGTTAGGAAGAGTCAGGAGTCGGTACACAGGAAAGGCAGTATAATCTTGCATGAGGCAGCAGGTGAAGGGAGAGCTTGACTAAAGGCTGGGAGCTCAATATGCTCGCAAGGAAGGAGGTGCTAGGTCAGGTTTAAATAGGGTGTTCAATCAGGAACTCACAGGATTAAGCCAGTCAGGAATAACACAGGGTGGAGCCGCTTAGGAACAACACAGGTACTAGCTTCTAGGTTAGCCAGGAACTGTCCAGTGAGCAGAATAGCTCAGAGGGAAGAGCTGCCGCCTGGTGCACAAAAGCTGCTGGGTTCGAGTCCTGACAACAGCTTTCTGTGCTGGGAATGTGGTTGGACTTGGTGGCAGGAGGCCAGTTGTTCTGCAATGATAATCTCCTGCTGAGAAAATACTGATTGTATTGAAACATCAAAGCACAGCCTAATGAGTGACACATTGTTGGAAACAGGGTCTCTGCTCTAACATTATGGTGCTATCAGATTACATAGCAAAAACCAGCTGACGGATTCCATTTAAAGGAGTTGTCCCGTGAAAACAAGTTATCACCGATCCACAGGATAGGTGATAACTTATTGATTGGTGGAGGTCCGGCCACTGGTATCCACACTGATCTGCAGAACTGGGAATTGCTATCCCCATTACAAAATAGTGGAGCAGGTCAGATGCCCAGTTGCAGCTCCATTAATTGTCTGCCAAGAAAAAGCTGAGCGCAGTGTTCTTCAGCTCCACAAAGAATGAGTGAAGTGGTGGTCGAGCATTCGCACTGTCGCTTCATTCTAACAGTGATAAACAGTGCCCCGTTCTGCCGATTGACGTGGGTACCAACGGTCGGACCCCAACAATCAACAAGTTATTACACATTTTGTGGATAGATGATAACTTGTTTTTAACGAACTTCTTCTTTAATTAGTGCATAGTCCCATAATTAATCTGAATCCAGGGATACAGCTTCAGGCAGACATCAAACATATTACACTGTAACCCCCTGGCATTGTGGTCGATATCATCAGGTGACTGGAGCATTTGTAAATGTGATGGACCATTGCTAAATGTATACCAGCCACCTTATACACTTCATATGACCCCCTTACTGTGCTTGGAGTAAGGTACTAAAAAAGTCTCCTATTTGCTTATTGCCCAAAAAACTCTCATATCTCGCCTTGCTGCCCAGCCACAGACTGGCCTTCATAGGAGTCCATCATTTTCACTATATCTGCAATATTGCCAGCTCACGTCTCCAAACGGGTCTAAAAAGAGCAAGAAAAAGGGAAAAAATAATTAAAAATATAGACAATTTTTTTTCCAAGTTTCTGAATTTATTTTTGGCCAATAATATATAACTATAAAAGTTTAGCATCGGTGTAATTGTACCGACCTAAAGGAACCACATTGCAAGTTATTTTTTTACTGTAGAATGAATGAATGTCCCTAATGGCGTTTTCTCACTAATTTGCCCTACTTGGATTTTTTTTTTCCCGTTTTCAGTACATTATATATGTTAAAATGAATGGCATAATTCAAAACTGCAACTCGTCTCGCATATAGCTATGTCGAAAGGAAAAATAAAAAAGTAAAAACGAAAAATCACTCGGTTATGAAGGGGTTAACCACCAGTTCAAACGTTGCAATCGTGTTTTATGGACTTGTTATAACATACGTTTTGCAGTATTAGGTTGAATGGGTTTCAAAAATGGAAATTGTGTTGTAAAAATTCTTAGACTAGTGATAACAAGCATCACACCAATATGCCACATACAATAGGAAAAGTTCTTGATCATATGATTTATATTCCATCTTGCAAACATCTTGTGTATTTGAACGTTTAGAGATGCGCTACAGTAGGGTAGAAAGAAAAGGTAGAAAAATTTGGCTCTATAATTCAATGGTTTGTCCGGACTTGTGACTCAAATCTGCAGTCACTCCATTGTGAATACTCACAACACGCACACAGTGTGTCCCCCCCATCCTGGTATATATATATATAGCTGGGTTCATAACTGGCTCAGTGATCGGACCCAAAGAGTGGTCATAAATGGTTGCACATCCAATTGTAAGAGTGTTTTAAGTGGGGTACCACAAGGCTCTGTCTTGGCCCCAGTGTTGTTCAACATTTTTATAAATGATCCAAATAAGGAAACTGATGGTAAACTAATCAAATTTGCTGACCATGCAAAGCTAGGAGGGATAGATAACACTAGTGAAGACAGAGAAAGGATTCAGAAGGATCTAGATAAGCTTGAACAAAGGGCAGCGGCTAATAGAATGGTTTTTAACAGGGAGAAATGCAAGATTCTACATAGGGGCTAGAAAAACAAAAATTACATCTACAGAATGGGAGGAATAGAGCTAAGCAACAGAACGTGAGAAAAAGACTTGGGTAATACTAATAGATCACAGACTGCACATGAGTCAACACTGTGATGCAGCAGCAAAAAAGCAAACACAATTCAGGGTTGCATTAACAGAAGCATCAATTCTAGATTACGTGACGTAATTGTCCCCCTCTACTCCTCCTTGGTCGGGCCTCATCTGGAATACTGTGTTCAGTTCTGGGCACCACATTTTAACCGGTTCCCGACCGCCCACTGTAGATAAACGTCCGCGCTGCCTGGGCTCTGTGCAGCGCCGACGTTTAAAAACGGTGGGTGGTCTCGCAGTGCTCAGGAACCCCAGGGTCCTGCAAGCACTGCGGTTCCGGTGCAGAGCGTTAGCTCTGACAGGGTACATCATCGGGACCTGATTAGATCAGGTCCCAGTGATGTTAACCCTTTGCTGTCTTCTATATGCTGCGATCTATAGTGATCGCGGCATATAGGAGACAGCAGGAAGAGAGGGGGTCGTCTTACTTACCTCCGAAGACCTCCGTTTCGTTTGAGGACCTGGGGTTGCTATGGCAGCTGGAGGTCACATGACCGCCTCCAGCTCTGCCATATATGGTGTCCTTCCTGTCTGGCTTCAGCCTGTATGTAGCTGATGCCAGACAAGAGACTGACTGAAACAGTCAGTGAAGATCTCATGTAATGTAATATATGTCTATTACATGACATGAGATCAGTGATCAGAAAAATAAAAATTAATGTCCCATACAGGGACTAAGTAAAAATGTAAAAAAAAGTAAAAAAAAAGTTTTTAAACTATTAAAAAAAAAAATCACAAAATAAATAAAAATAAATAAATAAAATATTAAACCAATAAATCCGTATATTATTACAAAACCAAAAAAAGTACACATATTTGGTATCGCCGCGTCCGAAACAACCCGAGCTATAAAACTGTCACACTAATTAACTCCTTCTGTGCACACCGTAATAAAAATAAATAAAAAACGGAGCAAAAAAATATGCTTTTTCATCATATCGCCAAACAAAAAGTGGAAAAAAATGCGATCAAAAAGCAGAATAGAAATAAAAATGGTACCACTGAAAACTTCATCTTGTTCCGCAAAAAAAAGCCGCCATACAGCTCCATCAGCCGAAAAATAAAAAAGTTATAGCGCTCAGAATAAAGCAATGCAAAAAAAATATTTTTTTTTTCTATAAAATTGTTTTATTGTGTAAAAGCGCCAAAACATAAAAAAAATACAGTAAGTGTAGTATCGCTGTAAACGTACTGACCCGAAGAATAACGCTGCCTGATCACTTTTACCACACGCAGAACGGCATAAAAAAAAATCAAAAAACAATTCCTGAAGTGTTTGTTTTTGTTAACTTTACCTCCCACAAAACGGAATAGAAAGCGATCAAAAAATGTCACGTACCCAAAAATGGTTCCAATAAAAATGTCAACTCGTCCCGCAAAAAACAAGCCATCACATGACTCTATCGGCCGAAATATGGAAAAATTATAGCTCTCAAAATATGGTGATGCAAAAACTAGATTTTGCAAAAAAAGCGTATTTTAGTGTGTGACAGCTGTCAGTCATAAAAACCCAATATAAATCTGGTATCTCTGTAATCGCACCGACCCGAAGAATAAAGTAATCTAATCAGTTATATCACACTAGGAACGGCATAAAAAATAAATAAAACAAATATTATTCACCTGCTACTGATTTGTTTATTATGTCTCCCAAAGATCCCAGTAAGGCTCTGCTCACATTTATCCTGTGCTCTGCGCTGAGCACTTACACCAGAGTTTCTGTGTAAATCTCTGAAATACGTGATTCAGCCAGAACCCATGATGGAAGATTCCCTGTAATGAGGCAGATATAGGCCACTGTGGACGCCGTCTAGCCTGGGATCCCACGGTGTCATTTGTTTTAGGCGTGCATAAAAGTGCGGTTGGCCAGTTTTGTGCACTTCTGAAAAAAAGGACACCGCTAAACAGAGGCCAGACGGAGTCCAGAGTAACTCTGCTGCCTCATTACAGTGAATGGATCCCGCAGGGGTTTCATCTGAATTATATCACTTGGAAATTTAGATGGAAACCCCGATGTAAGTGCTCAGCCTAGAGCGCCGGATAAATGTTACATAAAATGTTCCCAATAAAAGCTTCAACTCAGTCCTCAAAAAAAGCTAGTCCCCACTCAGGTCCATCATCTGTTAAAAATATAAGGGACTTCCAAGTTACTGGTAGCAGAAAGGCTCTGGAAAAGCAAAATGGTCCTTGCCCCCCAAAAGAAATTCAGAAAATTTTGTGGTCCCAAATCCAAATGCCTATTCTACAATAATTTGTTCTCCAATTGTCAAATAGCGCTCCGTCCCCCCCAGATCTCACCATATGGCTAAGCGGTACGATACAGCCACATATGGGGTATTGCCACTTTTAGAAGAAATTGTGTGACACATTTCGGCACCATTTTTACCCATTGCCCTGTGTGAAAATGGAAAATCTGAGGGTAAAACATTTTTTTGTGGTAAAAATATAATTATGCTTTTTTCACTGTCCAATGGTATAAATTTAAAAATTAAAAAATGCTCACTACTTCCCTAGATGAATTCATTGAGAGGTGTAGTTTACAAAATGGGGTCACTTGTGGGGGTTTCTGCTGTTTTGGCATGTCAGCGACTCTTCAAATGTGACATGGTGTCTGCTGCCTATCCCAGCCAACATAGCGCTCCTTTCTCTTCCGAACCCTGCCGTACACCAAAGCAGTGGTTTTCCCCCACATATGGGGTATCGGCGTACTCAGGAGAAATTGTACAACAAATTTCATGGTGCAATTTATCCTGTTACCCTTATGATAATGCAAAATTAGGGAATGAAAAACATTTTTTATGGGAAAAATGTGAAAATTTTATTTTTACGGCTCAATATTATAAACTTCTGTGAAGCAGCTGGGGGTGCAAGGTGCTCACCACACATCTAGATAAGTTCCCTAAGTTTTATAGTTTCCAAAATGGTGGCACTTGTGGGGGGTTACCACTGTTTAGGCACATTAGGGGCTCCCCAAATGTGACATTGCGTCCGCTAATTATTCAAACAAATTTTACATTCAAAAAGTCAAATGGCGCTCCTTCCCTTTCAAACCCTGCCAGGTCCCCAAACAGTAATTTGCCTCCACATATGGGGTATCGGCATGTTCAGGAGAAATTGCACAACAAATTTCATGGTGCAATTTATCCTGTTACCCTTATGATAATACAAAATTAGGGAATGAAAAACATTTTTTGAGGGAAAAATGTGAAAATTTTATTTTTACGGCTCAATATTATAAACTTCTGTGAAGCAGCTGGGGGTGCAAGGTGCTCGCCACACATCTAGATAAGTTCCCTAAGGGGTCTAGTTTCCAAAATGGTGGCACTTGTGGGGGGTTTCCACTGTTTAGGCACATTAGGGGCTCCCCAAATGTGACATGGCGTCCGCTAATTATTCAAACAAATTTTACATTCAAAAAGTCAAATGGCGCTCCTTCCCTTTCAAACCCTGCCATGTGCCCAAACAGTAATTTGCCTCCACATATGGGGTATCAGCGTGTTCAGGAGAAATTGCATAACAAATTTAATGGTGCAATTTATCCTATTACCCTTATGATAATGCAAAATTAAGGGATGAAAAACGGTTTTGAGGGAAAAATGTGAAAATTTTATTTTTACAGCTCAATATTATAAACTTCTGTGAAGCACCTTGGGGTTCAAGGTGCTCACCACACATCTAGATAAGTTCCCTAAGGGGTCTAGTTTCCAAAATGGTGTCACTTGTGGGGGGTTTCCACTGTTTAGGCACATCAGGAGCTCTCCAAACGCAACACAGCGTCTGCTAATTATTCAGACAAATTTTACATTCAAAAAGTCTAATGGCGCTCCTTCCCTTCCGAACCCTGCCGTGCGCCCAAACAGTGGTTTTCCCTCACATATGGGATATCAGCACGCTCAAGAGAAATTGCACAAAAAAATTTGGGGTCCATTTTTTCATGTTACCCCTGTGAAAATAAAAAAAATTGGGTCTAAAGTAACATTTTTGTGAAAAAAGTTAAATGTTAATTTTTTTCTTCCACATTCCAAAAATTCCTGTGAAGCACCTGAAGGGTTAATAAAGTTCTTGAATGTGGTTTTGAGCACCTTGAGGGGTGCAGTTTTTAGAATGGTGTCACTTTTGGGTATTTTCTGTCATAAAGACCCCTCAAAGTGACTTCAAATATGATGTGGTCCCTAAAAAAATGTTTTTGTAAATTTTGTTGGAAAAATGAGAAATCGCTGGTCAACTTTTAACCCTTATAGCTCCCTAACAAAAAAAAATTTTGGTTCCAAAATTGTGCTGATGTAAAGTAGACATGTGGGAAATGTTATTTATTAACTATTTTGTGTGACATATCACTCTGATTTAAGGGCATGAAAATTCAAAGTTTGAAAATTGCAAAATTTTAAAAATTTTCGCCAAATTTCCGATTTTTTCACAAATAAACACAAGTTATATCGAAGAAATTTTACCACTATCATGAAGTACAATATGTCACGAAAAAACAATCTCAGAATCAGGGGAATACGTTGAAGCGTTCCAGAGTAATTACTTCATAAACTGGCAGTGGTCAGAATTGAAAAAATTGGCCCGGTCACGAAGGCAAAAACAGGCTCTGGCGCGAAGTGGTTAAAAAAGACATAAAAAAATGGAGCAAGTTCAGAGAAGAGCGATCAGGATGGTGAGCGGCCTGCAAAGTATGTCCTATGAGGAACGGTTAGAGGATCTGGGAATGTTTAGCTTGCAAAAATGAAGGCTAAGAAGAGACTTAATAGCTGTCTACAAATATCTGAAGGGATGTCACTATATAGAAGGAGAAGATACAGATTAGATATTAGAAAAAACTTTTTGACAGTGAGGTGATCAATGAGTGGAACAGGAGCCACGAGTGGTGGTGAGTTCTCCTTCATTGGAAGTCTTCAGAGGCTGGATAGACATCTGTTTGACATGGGTTAGTGAATCCTGCATTGAGCAGGGGTTTGACATGATGACCCCAGAGGTCCCTTTCAATTCTAACATTCTATATTTCAATGATCTCCCATCCTGGTATATATGTCCATTATCCTGGTATATATGTTCCCCACGCTGATATACATGTCCCTCATCCTGAGCCCCAACCTAGTATATACTGCTTGTCCCTTATCCTGGTATATATATTCATCATCCTGGAGCTATTCTGTTATATATCTTACCCATCCTGGGCCCATCCTGGTATATACAGTTAGGTCCATATATATTTGGACATAGACAACATTTTTCTAATTTTGGTTCTAGACATTACCACAATGAATTTTAAACAAAACAATTCAGATGCAGTTGAAGTTCAGACTTTCAGCTTTCATTTGAGGGTATCCACATTAAAATTGGATGAAGGGTTTAGGAGTTTCAGCTCCTTAACATGTGCCACCCTGTTTTAAAGGGACCAAAAGTAATTGGACAGATTAAATAATTGTAAATAAAATGTTCATTTCTAGTACTTGGTTGAAAACCCTTTGTTGGCAATGACTGCCTGAAGTCTTGAACTCATGGTCATCACCAGATGCTGTGTTTCTTTCTTTTTGATGCTCTGCCAGGCCTTCACTGTGGTGGTTTTCAGTTGCTGTTTGTTTGTGGGCCTTTCTGTCTGAAGTTTAGTCTTTAACAAGTGAAATGCATGCTCAATTGGGTTGAGATCAGGTGACTGACTTGGCCATTCAAGAATATTCCACTTCTTTGCTTTAATAAACTCCTGGATTGCTTTGGCTTTATGTTTTGGGTCATTGTCCATCTGTAGTGTGAAACGACGACCAATCAGTTTGGTTGCATTTGGCTGGATCTGAGCACACAGTATGGCTCTGAATACATCAGAATTCATTCGGCTGCTTCTGTCCTGTGTCACATCATCAATAAACACTAGTGACCCAGTGCCACTGGCAGCCATGCATGCCCAAGCCATCACACTGCCTCCGCCGTGTTTTACAGATGATGTGGTATGCTTTGGATCATGAGCTGTACCACGCCTTCGCCATACTTTTCTCTTTCCATCATTCTGGTAGAGGTTGATCTTGGTTTCATCTGTCCAAAGAATGTTCTTCCAGAACTGTGCTGGATTTTTTAGATGTTTTTTAGCAAAGTCCAGTCTAGCCTTTTTCTTCTTGATGCTTATGAGTCGCTTGCACCGTGCAGTGAACCCTCTGTATTTACTTTCATGCAGTCTTCTCTTTATGGTAGATTTGGATATTGATACGCCTACCTCCTGGAGAGTGTTGTTCACTTGGTTGGCTGTTGTGAAGGGGTTTCTCTTCACCATGGAGATTATTCTGCGATCATCCACCACTGTTGTCTTCCGTGGGCACCCAGGTCTTTTTGCATTGATGAGTTCACCAGTGCTTTCTTTCTTTCTCAGGATGTACCAAACTGTAGATTTTGTCACTCCTAATATTGTAGCAATTTCTCGGATGGGTTTTTTCTGTTTTTGCAGCTTAAGGATGGCTTGTTTCACCTGCATGGAGAGCTCCTTTGACCGCATGTTTACTTCACAGCAAAACCTTCCAAATGCAAGCACCACACCTCAAATCAACTCCAGGCCTTTTATCTGCTTAATTGAGAATGACATAACGAAGGGATTGCCCACACCTGTCCATGAAATAGCCTTGGAGTCAATTGTCCAATTACTTTTGGTCCCTTTAAAAACAGGGTGGCACATGTTAAGGAGCCTAAACCCTTCATCCAATTTTAATGTGGATACCCTCAAATGAAAGCTGAAAGTCTGAACTTCAACTGCATCTGAATTGTTTTGTTTAAAATTCATTGTGGTAATGTTTAGAACCAAAATTAGAAAAATGTTGTCTCTGTCCAAATATATATGGACATAACTGTATGTCCCACATCCTGGTATATATACAGTATATATCATCCATCCTGGTATATTTCGTACAGACCAAAAGTTTGGACACACCTTCTCATTTAAAGATTTTTCTGTCTTTTCATGACTTTGAAAATTGTACATTCACACTGAAGCCATCAAAACTATGAATTAACACATGTGGAATTATATACTTAACAAAAAAGTGTGAAACAACTGAAAATATGTCTTATATTCTAGGTTCTTCAAAGTAGCCACCTTTTGCTTTGATGACTGCTTTGCACACTCTTGCCATTCTCTTGATGAGCTCCAAGAGGTAGTCACCGGAAATGGTCTTCCAACAATCTTGAAGGAGTTCCCAGAGATGCTTAGCACTTGTTGGCCCTTTTGCCTTCACTCTGCGGTCCAGCTCACCCCAAACCATCTCGATTGGGTTCAGGTCTGGTGACTGTGGAGGCCAGGTCATCTGGCGTAGCACCCCATCACTCTCCTTCTTGGTCAAATAGCCCTTACACAGCCTGGAGGTGTGTTTGGGGTCATTGTCCTGTTGAAAAATAAATGATGGTCCAACTAAACGCCAACCGGAAGGAATAGCATGCTGCTACAAGATGCTGTGGTAGCCATGCTGGTTCAGTATGTCTTCAATTTTGAATAAATACCCAACAGTGTCACCAGTAAAGCACCCCCACACCATCACACCTCCTCCTCCATGCTTCACGGTGTGAACCAGGCATGTAGAGTCCATCCGTTCACCTTTTCTGCGTCGCACAAAGACACGGTGGTTGGAACCAAAGATCTCAAATTTGGACTCATCAGACCAAAGCACAGGCTTACACTGGTCTAATGTCCATTCCTTGTGTTCTTTAGCCCAATCAAGTCTCTTCTGCTTGTTGCCTGTCCTTAGCAGTGGTTTCCTAGCAGCTATTTTACCATGAAGGCCTGCTGCTCAAAGTATCCTCTTAACAGTTGTTGAAGAGATGTGTCTGCTGCTAGAACTCTGTTTGGCATTGACCTGGTCTCTAATCTGTGCTGCTGTTAACCTGCGATTTCTGAGGGCGGTGACTTGGATAAACTTATCCTCAGAAGCAGAGGTGAATCTTGGTCTTCATGTGAGCCAGTTTCTTTGTAGCGCTTGATGGTTTTTGCAACTGCACTTGGGGACACTTTCAAAGTTTGCCCAATTTTTCGGACTGACTGACCTTCATTTTTAATGTAATGATGGCCACTCGTTTTTATTTACTTAGCTGCTTTTTTCTTGCCATAATACAAATTCTAACAGTCTATTCAGTAGGACTATCAGCTGTGTATCCACCAGACTTCTGCACAACACAACTGATGGTCCCAACCCCATTTATAAGGCAAGAAATCCCACTTATTAAACCTGACAGGGCACACCTGTGAAGTGAAAAACATTTCCGGTGACTACCTCTTGAAGCTCATCAAGAGAATGCCAAGAGTGGGCAAAGCAGTCATCAAAGTAAAAGGTGGCTACTTTGAAGAACCTAGAATATAAGACATATTTTCAGTTGTTTCACACTTTTTTGTTTAGTATATAATTCCACATGTGTAAATTCATAGTTTTGATGCCTTCAGTGTGAATGTACAATTTTCAAAGTCATGAAAATACAGAAAAATCTTTAAATGAGAAGGTGTGTCCAAACCTTTGGTCTGTACTGTATGTCCCTTATTCTGGGCCCCATCCTGGTATATATATCCCCCATCATGGTATATATGTCCCTTATTCTGGGCCCCATCCTGGTATATATATTCCCCATCATAGTATATATGTCCCTTATCCTGGTATATATGTCCCTTATCCTGATCACCATCCTGGTTTATATATATCCCCCATCCTGATATACATGTCTCTTATCCTGGTATTTATGTTCCCCATCCTGGTATATACTGTATATTCCCCTTATTCTGGGTCCAATCCTGGTATATATATCCCACATCCTGGTATATATGTCCCTTATCTAGGACCCCATCCTGGTATATATGTTCCCCATCCTGGTATATCCTGTATGTCCCTTTTCCTGGGTCCCATCCTGGTATATATATCCCCCATTCTGGTATATATATCCTCTATCCTGGTATATATGTTCCCCATCCTGGTATATGTCCCCTGTTCTGCCACTGCATTTTTTAATGCATTAAAAAATAAACAATTATACTCACCTTCCCTCCACTCCCTCACCATGCAGCTATCTCTTCTGAAGCCGGTAACTGACTTCAGAGTGAAAGCAATGGGAGCACGTGATGTCCCAGTCACATGCATGCCGAAGTCACCTGCTGGCCTCTCATTGGCCAGCAGCGTGTATAACAGCGCATAGATCCGGTGGGTCTCCTGTGCTGCAATACACTTCAGCTGAATCTGCGTCCGAGGATGCACATCAAGATGAAATTTACACTGGCTCTGGCGGGCCACTCACCCGCCAAATCATTGTGCTCCTATTTGTCTGGTGAACGTGTTTAAACGGCTTGAGCTGATATGGTTTGAAATGCTGAAATTGGTAAGGTTGCTACATTTCTCTAGTTTCATTGCGCCTGAAGAAAAGAGGTGTAAAGTTTATCATGCACAATAAACTTTATGTTGTTTTGATATAAAAACCCTGTGCCGGTGCGTATCCATATAAAAACCCTGTTCCTGTGAGTATGATCGTCATCATTTTTTGAGATCCAAAACTTTTTTTTCTTTGATAGAGCTGTGTGTAGGCTTGTTGATAGCTTTTTGGGTCCATAGACATCTTGATTTCTTTTCAAAGTATTTTTGCAGTGAATTCCAGAGACTGAAAAATCCTTTTTTTTTTCATCTAAATCCTCTTTTTTTTTTCCTCCTTCACACTGTACAAATACCCGTCTTATTAACCTTTTGGTGTCCCCCCCCCCCCCCAAAAAAAAAAAAAAAGTGTGTCTCTGATTTTTCAGACACAAATATATCTGTTGAAAATAGTCTGGTGTAGGCTAGAGAAATAGAAGTGTGGTTTTGCAGTTCCACGGTTCAATCCTCTGTATCATCCAGTTTTGGGCCATTTGTATCTAAAAAAAAACAGTTTGAGTGTGTCGCTCACTGTTCAGCCGCAAATATATATATTTAAAAAAGTCTGGTATACACCAGTAAATTATAACTGTGGTTTTGCTGTTCCACGGTAAAAAATCTCTATTATCCAGCTTTTGGCATTTTTTGCCGTAAAAAAAAAACTAATAGTGTCTCCCTGATTTTTCAGACACAAATATATCTGTTGAAAATAGTCTGGCGTAGGCCCGAGAAATACAAGTGTGGTTTTGCAGTTCCACGGGTCAAATCTCTGTATTATCCTGCTTTTTTGCATTTTTTGCCGTAAAGAAAAACAGTAGTGTCTCCTGATTGTTCAGACACAAATATATCTGTTGAAAATAGTCTGGTGTAGGCCCGAGAAATACAAGTGTGGTTTTGCAGTTCCACGGGTCAAATCTCTGTATTATCCTGCTTTTTTGCATTTTTTGCCGTAAAGAAAAACAGTAGTGTCTCCTGATTGTTCAGACACAAATATATCTGTTGAAAATAGTCTGGTGTAGGCCCGAGAAATACAAGTGTGGTTTTGCAGTTCCACGGGTCAAATCTCTGTATTATCCTGCTTTTTTGCATTTTTTGCTGTAAGGAGAAACAGTAGTGTCTCCTGATTGTTCAGACACAAATATATCTGTTGAAAATAGTCTGGTGTATGCCCGAGAAATAGAAGTGTGGCTTTGCAGTTCCACGGGTCAAATCTCTGTATTATCCTGCTTTTTTGCATTTTTTGCCGTAAAGAAAAACAGAAGTGTCTCCTGATTGTTTAGACACAAATATATCTATTGAAAATAGCCTGGTGTAGGCCTGAGAAATACAAGTGTGGTTTTGCAGTTCCACGGGTCAAATCTCTGTATTATCCTGCTTTTTTGCATTTTTTGCTGTAAAGAAAAACAGTAGCTGTGGTTTTGCCATTCCACGGTTAAAAAATCTCTATTATTCAGCTTTTGGTATTTTTTTCCATAAAGAAAAACAGTAATAGTTTCTCCCTGATTGTTCAGATTGTTTAAAAGAGTCGGGTGTAGGCCAGAGAAATAGAACTGTGGTTTTCCTCTTCCACGGTTCTAATCTACTTTTATATTACCCTTTTTCCATTGAGAGTGCGAGCGTAAGCAATTTTACTTCCTTTACAATGGGCAAGGCGCGTGGCAAGGGACGTGGAACTGGACGTTCTGGTGATGGTGTGTGCAGAGGACGGGGCCGTGGCCAAGGTGAAAATGTGCCACAACCAACAGCCACATCTTCTCGCTCCCACTTCTTGACAGAATTACTAGGGAAGCACAGAACAACACCAGTATTGCAAACTGATCAGTGTGAACAGGTTATTAATTAGATAGCAGATAATACTTCCAGTTACCTGGGCACCACCACCTCCGGTCAGTCTTCCACACGGTCAACTTTTAGTAGCCGTGAGTCTCGACCACATACTCCTCCTCACCCTGATGCTCCTTCCTCCCACCATGCCGAGTGTCGTCAGACAGCAACTGATCCCACACTTGGACACTCTGAACAGCTGTTCACTGGTCCATTTCCAGATTTGTGCCCCTCGCCTGCTCCGCTTGAAGTGGTGGAAGAGGAGATCCCATGTAGCGATGCCCAAATATTTGAACAGCCACGGCCACAGGAAGTCGACGCTGGCAATTTGTCACAAGAGGTGGACGATGACGAGACACAATTGCCAGGAAGTGAGGAGGAGGATCGTGGTGCGCACGTGGAAGAGGAGGAGGTGGTGGATGATCTAGTAACTGACCCAACGTGGCAGGAGGACATGCAGAGCGAGGCCAGCAGCTCACAGGGTGAGGGAGGCAGAGTACCCCAACAGGCAGGAAGAAGCAGTTTGGTGACCACACACAGAAGGCGGGCAAAAAGTTCCCCGTAACACCAACACAAGGGATGTTGCCAGTACGACCTGTAGGTCTTCCAGAGTTTGGAATTTTTTTTAAAGACTCTGTTGATAACCCCGAAAAGGCCATTTGTACCACCTGCCATGCCAGCATCAGCAGGGGTGACAAAACTACCAGCCTGACCACCACCAGCATGATCAGGCACATGGCAGCAAAGCACCAGACTTTGTGGGGAAAACCCCAGGGTCCACGACCAGTGTCAGCGGGTATCACCACTGCTTCTTCCGCTGTTGTGCGTGCAATAGAACCCCCTGTTGTGTGTGCAAGGCAATCCCCTGTCCATACTGCATGCAAAGATGCCTCCTCCTCTCAGTCTTCACTTGTTATGGCAGTTTCTCAAGAAACAGCATCAACGTCCACGTCCCACCGCAGCGTTCAATTGTCCATATCCCAGACCTTTGAACGAAAGCGGAAATTCGCAGCTAACGCCCCACAGGCCACAGTCCTAATATCGCACATTTCATGACTGCTTGCGTTGGAAATTCTGCCTTTTAGGCTGGTGGAGATGGAATCCTTCCGCAACCTTATGGCGGTGGCCGTCCCTCGGTACTCGGTCCCCAGCCGACACTATTTTGGTCGGTGTGCCATCCCCGCACTACACAAGCACGTGTCCCAAAACATCTGCCGTGCCCTCAACAACTCAGTTACTGGGAGAGTCCACCTGACAACGGACACGTGGACAAGTGCTTGTGGCCAGGGAAGGAACATCTCCATGATGGCACACTGGGTAAACATAGTGGAAGCAGGGACCCAGTCGGACCTTGGGACGGAACACATCCTCCCCACACCGAGGATTGCGGGCCCTATGTCAGTCAGAGTTGCCCCCACAGTGTACAGCTCCTGGACATCATCCTCCTCCTCCTCATGTTCAGCCTCCATCTTAGATATCACCACATCAGTTACAAGCTGGAAGCACTGCAGTACTGCCTCCGCCAAGCGGCAACAGGCTGTGCTGAAACTCATAAGCCTAGGTGAGAAACCTCACACTGCTTGTGAGTTGTGGACAGCTGTGAAAGAGCAGGCAGATCTGTGGCTGAAACCGCTGAACCTACATCAAGGCATGGTCGTGTGTGACAATGGCTGTAACCTGGTGGCGGCTCTGAGGCGAAGAGAGATCACACATGTACCATGCCTGGCTCATGTGCTTAACCTCGTGGTTCAGCGGTTTCTTAAATCGTACCCCGAGTTGCCAGATCTGCTCGTCAAGTACGCCGCCTGTCAGCTCATTTTCGCAAGTCGGCTACAGCTTCCGCCGCCCTTGCTGTGTTGCAGCAGCGTTTGCAGCTTCCGTCACACCGACTGGTGTGTGATGTCCCCACACGTTGGAACTCTACCCTCTACATGTTGCAAAGGATTTGTGAGCAGCAGAGAGCAGTTGTGGACTACCAGCTGCAACAAGGCCGTCGATATTCAGGTCAGACTCCACACATAAGACCTCAGGAGTGGACCTGGATGTCTGACATATGTGCCATCTTGACAAACTTTGAGGAGTCCACCAAGATGGTGAGTGGCGATGACGCCATCATTAGCGTCAGCATTCCACTTGTCTGTGTTTTGCAACGCTCTGTGCAGAGAATTAAAGAGGAGGCATTGCAGCCAGAGTATGATGAGATGGATCAAGAAGCCATAGCGGTTGATTACACACAGCCCAGCCTCATCTCATCCCAACGTGCATTGGGGGACAATGAGGGAGAGGAGGAGAAGGAGGAGGAAGAACAGGAGCTTGTATCATGCGCTGTAGACGGTAGTACCTGTACAACTGTCATACCGTCGGTTCAGCGTGGGTGGCCTGAGGACAGGGGGGAGGAGGAGGAGGAGGAGGAGAGCATGGTCAGTCATCATCTTGGTGAGGACACGGAAGTCTTGCCCGTTACCAGTCTGGCATGCATGGCTGACTTTATGTTACGCTGCTTTAACTGTGACCCTCGCGTTGTCAAAATGTTCGGTGACAGTCATTACTGGTGGGTGACAGTCATTACTGGTTGGTGACACTTTTAGACCCCCGCTACAAGGAGAACTTTCACTCTCTTATTCCTGAGGTGGAGAGGTCTACAAAAACGGGGCAGTACCAGAAGGCCCTTGCTGCAGAACTGTTAAAAAAATTCCCATCTGAACATGCTAGCGGCAGAGGTCACAGTTCGTTGCCCAACCAAGGTGTACATGCGAGAGAGACGCAACTCCAATCCAGCAGAGGCAGGGGAACACTGTCAACGTTCTGGGACAGTTTTCTTAGATCCTCCCTTCGGACAGACCCTGAGGCGCGGGGTACTCTCACAAGGAGTGGAAAGTTTCAAAAGATGGTGAGGGAGTACCTTGCCGACCGTACCAGCTTCCTCCGTGATTCCTCTGTGCCTTTTAATTATTGGGTGTACAAGCTGGACACTTGGAATGAACTAGCTCTGTATGACTTGGAGGTCCCGGCCTGCCCTGCCGCTAGCGTGCTATCGGAGAGTGTTTTTAGTGCCGCTGGAGGAATTATAACTGATAAGAGCACTCGCCAGTCAACTGACAATGCTGACAAGCTGACCCTTATCAAAATGAACAAGGGCTGGATTGGGCCAGACTTCTCATCACCACCAAATGACAGCAGAGTAACATAAAGTCAAATCCACTGTGTTATTTCGGGAGGTGTATTCACATGCACCGCTTCACACTCACACATGGGTATACGCTTCCTCATTTCGGCTGTTTTATGTTCTTCTCCTTATCCTCAGCCTCCACCACCACTATACCACCAGGGTGACCGTGGTCCGTGTTGCCATTATTGAAAGTTCCTCTGTCCTTATTTTTGTCAGCTTTTGCTTGGAAGGCATAAGCAAAGACCGTGGGAGACCCACTCCCCAATAATGGGAATAATATTTTTAAGATGTTGTACTGTATGGCTCTTGGAAGGGGCATTAAAAGCGTCTTGTTAAGCTACTGCGACCTCCACCACATTTCCGAGGGGCATTCAAACCGTCTTGTTAAGCTACTGGGACCTCCACGTCTCTTCTGAGGGGCATTAAAAGCGTCTTGTTAAGCTACTGTGACCTCCAACACTTTTCCGAGGGGCATTAAAACCGTCTTGTCGAGCTACTGGGACCTCCACGTCTCTTCCAAGGGGCATTCCAACCGTCTTCCTAAGCTACTGCGACCTCCACCACTTTTCCAAGGGGCATTAAAACCGTCTTGTTAAGCTACTGGGACCTCCACGTCTCTTCTGAGGGGCATTAAAGCGTCTTGTTAAGCTACTGTGACCTCCACCACTTTTCCGAGGGGCATTAAAACCGTCTTGTTAAGCTACTGTGACCTCCACCACTTTTCCAAGGGGCATTAAAACCGTCTTGTTAAGCTACTGCGACCTGCACCCCTTTTCCAAGGTGCATTAAAACCGTCTTGTTAAGCTACTGGGACCTCCACGTCTCTTCTGAGGGTCATTAAAAGTGTCTTGTTAAGCTACTGTGACCTCCACGTCTCTTCCAAGGGGCATTCAAACCGTCTTGTTAAGCTACTGGGACCTCCACCACTTTTCCGAGGGGCATTAAAACCATCCTGTTAAGCTACTGGGACCTCCACGTCTTTTCCAAGGGGCATTCAAACCGTCTTTTTAAGCTACTGCAACCTCCACCACTTTTCCAAGGGGCATTTAAAGCGTCTTGTTAAACCACTCTGAACTCCACAGCTCTTCCAAGGCGCATTGAAATGTTGTTTTTAATTAACTCTAACCTCCACGACTCTTCAAACGGGCATTGCATTTCCTCCTAATTTTTGGCAGCTTTTGCTTGGAAGGCATAAGCAAAGACTATGGGAGACACACTCCCCAATAATGGGAATAATGTTTTTAAGATGCTGTACTGTATTGCTCTTGTAAGGGGCATTAAAACCGTCTTGTTAAGATACTGTGACCTCCACGTCTCTTCCAAGGGGCATTCAAACCGTCTTGTTAAGCTACTGGGACCTCCACGTCTTTTCCGAGGGGCATTAAAACCATCTTGTTAAGCTACTGTGACCTCGACGTCTCTTCAAAGGGGCATTAAAAGCGTCTTCTTAAGCCACTCTGAACTCCACAGCTCCTCCAAGGGGCATTGAAATGTTGTTTTTAATTATCTCTAACCTCCACGACTCTTCCAACGGGCATTGCATTTCCTCCTAATTTTAGTCAGCTTTTGCTTTTCAATGCAAAGGCGAAAACTAAGGGAGACCCACTCCCCAATAATGGGTAGAAGGTTTTTAGTACGCTGTAATCCACGTCTGTTTCAAGGGGCATTGCAGTTCCTCATAATTTTTGGAAAGCCTTACATTCACTGCTTAGGCCAACAGTGTACAGGAGACCCAGTTGCTATAAGGCTATGTGCCCACGTTGCATTTATGAAGCAGAAAATTTCTGCTGCATAAATGCAAGTCCTCTCCCAGAAAAACGCATGCGGAATTCCGCACGCGTTTATCGCGCATTTTTCGCGCGTTTATCACGCGTTTTCCACATGCGGAATTGGCTTGCGTTTTTTATGCATTGGACAAAGGCAATTCCGCTTGCGGAAACGCAAAATTAAATGACATGCTGCGGATTTTTGAACGCGGCATAAACGCTGCGGAAAAATCCGCAGCATGTGCATAGAACTTGCGGAATCCCATTGGGGACCATGGGGTGCGGATATACATGCGTTTTTCAAGCGTTTACGCTGCGGAATTTCCGCAGCATATACGCTTGAAAAATGCTACGTGGGCACACAGTCTAAATGGAAAAAACGGTTTAGTTAAGGCCCTATGACCTCCATGTCATTTCCAAGGGTCATTGGAGTGCCTCAAAATTTTTGGAAGGCATTACACTAACTGTATGCCGTATAACTGTGTAGCCGAGCCGCTCCTTTTGTTACCGAAACATATCCTACAGACATATGTGGTTGACTGGCCTGATATTGATGTGAATGGTCCCTGTTCCTCCTGCTTTTTCTCCTTTGCCACTACCTCATCCATCATTTATCACCTGAAGCTTTGTTTTAACGGGAGTCATAGAACTGGGATAGTAGCAGGAAAACATCCAGCAATCCTCGGAGGAGGTAGGATATGCGCCAAAAAGCTGACCACCTCAGGCCTAGCCGCTACTACATATGTAGCACCCTGAGGATTCGGCTGCTACAGGGGTATTGCACCTCAACCCAGAGGTGTGATATTCCACTCCCGGGTAAGGATGGAGTGTGGAACTGAGCTCAGATAGACTGCATGCACTACATACATCCCATTTCAGAGGAGCAGGCCGACGGTACTCCCACTTAGAAATGTGCAGGTACAACCGAGCCTGTTCCTGGCTGGAGTGGGAGGGGGGTGGTACATCCCATGTAGTGTAGGGGCAGATAGGGGGAGCAGTCTGGGTAGTGATAGGAGCTCATTGGGTGCTGGTCACCTGAGCTCACACATAGAGGGATATATAAGGAGGGCACCAACTAAGATCAGGGTCAGACGCAGAGAGTCAGTCAGCTGCAGAGGACAAGTCAGATGCAGAGAGCAGGAAACAGCAGCCCTGGAGAGAGAGGAGAAAGAAAGAGAAAGACCCAGAGGGGGAAGACTGAAGGGACCCAAGAACCCAAATTAGAGCACCGGGTGAGGAGTCAGCATCAGGGTACCGGAACCCAAGCTGGTGGGGGCAAAAACAATCCCTAGCCAGAGACCGGAGACCGTGGGCAGCGTCTGTCACGGTCACCCACCATATTCACCCCGAAGGCACACCACATGAAGGGTCAGGGAACCCAGGGCCAAGGGTGTCCCAACAGAAGGCCCGAGGGAGCTGGACCTAGGTGGATCACTGGTGGGGACGGCTGAAGAAAGGACAGAGGGAGAGCTCAGGGCCACGCTCCGGACTTGTTTGGGGGTTGGCTGGATCCAGGACCTGGTGGACGCAGCACGGCTCGGGTGGTCACTAGCAGCTGGAGTGACCGGAACATCAGCAGTAAGTAAACACCCTTAACTGCACAACCCGAGTCTGTCTTCATTGCCGGCTGCACCGCACCACCACAACCCCCATCCTCTGCGCCTGTCCCCTCTGAGGCTATACCCCTCCCGTTGGGGGTTATCCCACCAAGCTGCGCATCCACCATCAGCCTCAGCGGACCCTGCTGCAGCGGCGGCCACAGTGACCGCATCACAACGGGTGGCGTAGTCGACACAAAAGAACTTTAGTAACATCTGTAAAGCTGCCACATAACACTGAGCTTGACGCCCTGGGCACGGGACCGGGTCACAGCCGCTCGGAGACTACAAACCCCCATCTGATCCGGTGCCGGGTATTCCCCTCAAAAAGGAATATGTCCCAGGGGGCGCGTCAACTTTGGCGTAGTCGGCAGGATTACGTGCCCGCAACACCCGGGTACTGCGTGCCTGAAGAAAAGTGCAAGTTTACCTCAGAAAGAAGTCTCCCGCCGGTTCCGGAGGGTCCACGCCATCGGACTCCATCACCAGTCGTTTCCCGCCGATTGTCCGCCATTTCCAGCTTGTTCCCGCCATCTGCCGAGTTTCCCGCCACTGGGAAGCGATTCCCGCCAAAACCGCAGATTTCCCGCCTTGGAAGAGCAGCGGACGCCATTATGGGCGTGCCAAAGGAGGGCAGGAGGCCACCTCCCATCGTGGGCCAGGACAGAAAATGGCGCCAAAAGTGGAAACCGCCCCCACCAACAGAGACTGTGATGCTGGAGGTGTCTGTCAGCGTGAAAGAACTACCCCTGGAGCGGACAGACACCGAGTTGCCCCGGGACCGCCCTCGAAGTGGGAGGAGACGAAAGAGAAGAGAAAAGATGGGTGTCGCTTGGAGCAGTCTGGAGCGAGCGCACCCGGAGGCAAGAGGTCTAACGAGGAGTAGCGAAGGAGCTCACCCGGAGATGGAGAGAAAGCAGAACAGCACCGGCCCGCTGGCCAGGAGTCTGCTAGAGACCGAGGAAGGAGGGCAGAGCAGCACCGGCCCGCTGGCCAGGAGCCTGCTAGAGTCCACAACCCCGCTAGGTCTAGCGGAGATCTTAGCGCAGCTCCCCCGAGACCGGGAGTGTGCACAAACTGCCCTGGAGGGCCTCGCAAGGAGGATGGCCCGGGTACAGCGTGAGATACTGGCGGAGTGGAGCCGGGAGATGGCCCAGCAAGCAGAGACCAGTCAACGGAGCACGCTACCCTGGAAGAGGAAGCAGACCGCCTCTGAGGATGGCGCGGGAGGACCCAAGGCCGGAGACGGCGCCGAGGAGGGAGCCGAACGCATGGAGGCAGGTAAAGGGGATGCCTATACCCCAAGCCGTGACACCGCTTACCTGCCCCAGCTCCCCGTCGCAGAGCCCGAAAGTCCCCCTGCTGTGCCCGTAGCCGCCATGTCACCGCTATGGACTAGGCCCCGACCGGAAGCCGCCGCAGCGACCCCTGTGACGTCACGCGCCTCGATCCGGAGCGTGACAAAGCAGGAATTACCACCAGCCTGGTCGCAAGGCCTAGTACCCCCGGGCGCCGCACCACCAACAGCGCCCCCTACCTCCGCGGAGCCTCCGGCCTGGTCGCAAGGCCAGGTAGCCCAGGGCGCCGCCGTATTAACGGTGCCCTTCACCTTCCAGGTGCCCCAGGCCTGGCCGCAAGGCCTGGGCAACCCGGGCGCCACCACCACCGCGCCCATAAGACCAAGAGTGCCGCATCTGGGAGGAGCCAGAGGACCCGGACGGGTCTGAAGCAACACCGTATCACTAAGAAAAAGCAGGAGGGAGCCGTCGTTGAGGACGGGAGTAGAGACTGTATATAGTTGCCCGTCGGGGCACAGTGAACCGTTGCTGCTAAAATAGTCCCCGTTGGGACCAGTGAACTGTTTACCCGTTAACCCCTTCATCCTACAGGCTGAGGACTGTGAGCAGCCATTCCCTTCCCTCTACCTGGCCGAGGACTGAGAGCGGCCAACTTTCCCTGTATATAGTTGCGCTTCCTAAAGCGCCCCCTACCGGTTTTATAGAAAACCAGTTTTTCTAAGAGACTGTCGCACTTTTCCCGGACACACGTTGCACAGTGTCCGGAGGAGGAACCAGAGACAAGAGAAGTCTACGAGAATGTTATATGAAAAGTTTTATATATATAATGTTTTTATATGTTTTAATATGTTTATATGAAAAAATTGTATGTTTTGGTGTTTTATGTCTTTACAGCCCGAGGACGTGCTGTGATTTACCAGGGGGGAATGTAGCACCCTGAGGATTCGGCTGCTACAGGGGTATTGCACCTCAACCCAGAGGTGTGATATTCCACTCCCGGGTAAGGATGGAGTGTGGAACTGAGCTCAGATAGACTGCATGCACTACATACATCCCATTTCAGAGGAGCAGGCCGACGGTACTCCCACTTAGAAATGTGCAGGTACAACCGAGCCTGTTCCTGGCTGGAGTGGGAGGGGGGTGGTACATCCCATGTAGTGTAGGGGCAGATAGGGGGAGCAGTCTGGGTAGTGATAGGAGCTCATTGGGTGCTGGTCACCTGAGCTCACACATAGAGGGATATATAAGGAGGGCACCAACTAAGATCAGGGTCAGACGCAGAGAGTCAGTCAGCTGCAGAGGACAAGTCAGATGCAGAGAGCAGGAAACAGCAGCCCTGGAGAGAGAGGAGAAAGAAAGAGAAAGACCCAGAGGGGGAAGACTGAAGGGACCCAAGAACCCAAATTAGAGCACCGGGTGAGGAGTCAGCATCAGGGTACCGGAACCCAAGTTGGTGGGGGCAAAAACAATCCCTAGCCAGAGACCGGAGACCGTGGGCAGCGTCTGTCACGGTCACCCACCATATTCACCCCGAAGGCACACCACATGAAGGGTCAGGGAACCCAGGGCCAAGGGTGTCCCAACAGAAGGCCCGAGGGAGCTGGACCTAGGTGGATCACTGGTGGGGACGGCTGAAGAAAGGACAGAGGGAGAGCTCAGGGCCACGCTCCGGACTTGTTTGGGGGTTGGCTGGATCCAGGACCTGGTGGACGCAGCACGGCTCGGGTGGTCACTAGCAGCTGGAGTGACCGGAACATCAGCAGTAAGTAAACACCCTTAACTGCACAACCCGAGTCTGTCTTCATTGCCGGCTGCACCGCACCACCACAACCCCCATCCTCTGCGCCTGTCCCCTCTGAGGCTATACCCCTCCCGTTGGGGGTTATCCCACCAAGCTGCGCATCCACCATCAGCCTCAGCGGACCCTGCTGCAGCGGCGGCCACAGTGACCGCATCACAACGGGTGGCGTAGTCGACACAAAAGAACTTTAGTAACATCTGTAAAGCTGCCACATAACACTGAGCTTGACGCCCTGGGCACGGGACCGGGTCACAGCCGCTCGGAGACTACAAACCCCCATCTGATCCGGTGCCGGGTATTCCCCTCAAAAAGGAATATGTCCCAGGGGGCGCGTCACATACATGCGCTTGCATTCCAAGAAAACAAAGCAGATGCTAACTTCTATCATCATCATCATGCTCCTCACCTTGGCAGTCTCAACTCCCCTGATGGAGAAGCCAGGGCCCACCGGAGGAGTCTGGTTCTCTGGTGGGCTCATCCAATGCTGCCCTAAAGAAGGCTGGGCTAAGAAAAGTGTGTGGGGGGAAGTTGACTGGAGAAATAGGGGCGGCTGGGGACCATTTATAGACACTCAGCTGCCCCCAGGCGGCTGGGGACCGTGTGTGGACACCCGGCCGCCGGGCGGCTGGGGACTGAGTATGGATTCCAGGCCGCCAACGCAGCCATGACGTGGTGGCCAGATTCCGCCTCCACATGCCTAAAAGGCCCAATTTCAAGTGCAAGCAAGCAAGCATTATGGTATTGCAGCCTGGGGGTGGGTGGGTGGCAGGCTGCACACTTACGCTTGCATTCCAAGAAAACAAAGCAGATGCTAACTTCTATCATCATCATCATGGTCCTCACCTTGGCACTCTCAACTCCCCTGATGGAGAAGCCAGGGCCCACCGGAGGAGTCTGGTTGTCTGGTGGGCTCGTCCAATGCTGCCCTAAAGCAGGCCGGGCTAAGAAAAGTGTGTAGGGGGAAGTTGACAGGAGAAATAGGGTTGGCTGGGGACCATTTATGGACACCCGGCTGCCCCCAGGCGGCTGGGGACCGTGTGTGGACACCCGGCCGCGGGGCGGATGGGGACCAAGTATGGACACCCGGCCGCCCCCTGGCGGCTGGGGACCGAGTGTGGACACCCGGCCGCCGGGCGGCTGGGGACTGAGTATGGATACCAGGCCGCCAAAGCAGCCATGACGTGGTGGCCAGATTCCGCCTCCACATGCCTAAAAGGCCCAATTTCAAGTGCAAGCAAGCAAGCAGTAGGGTATTGCAGCCTGGAGGTGGGTGGGTGGCAGGCTGCATACTTGCGCTTGCATTGCAAGGAATGGGAGAGGTACAATTGAACACTGCCCTGGACAAGGACTTGAATGGGGATAGTTGCAAGTCTGCAACGACAGGTGCAGGGTGCATCTTCGCATGTACCATGAACAAGGGTTTGGCATGCACACACTACAGCAGAATAGGCTATCCTTCCCACTAAATGCACTGGGGAGGGCACAGGTAATGTTTTGGTATGCGCGCTTAATCTTATGTATAAGACACACCGGGACAAATAGCCATGAGGTAGTGTGACGCTCGCAGCCCTGCCCTGGGAGATGGGGGTTCTCGGAGCCGGGTCGGATGTTCGGTGGGTTGCAGCCGTGACCTGGACCCGTTCCGTTCCAAGGGCCGTCACATTAAGGGTTGACATTAAGGATGTAATGGGCTATCAGGGTTGAGTGGTTGCTATCGACTGCGCCACCTGTGGTACCTGGTGAAGGCCACCAGCGCTGCTGCAGTCCTCTGAGGCGGGATGTTGTGGCAGCCGACATTGATACTACTCCCCACAGGCGGAGCAGGGCCTCAGGGCAGAGACGAGGATGAAGGGAGTCGTAGTGAAGGCGGTCTGGTGCTGTGCGGTGCAGAAATAAAGAGTCCAGAGGACATAGGGGTAGACTTCCAGAGTTTTTACTCACGGCAGAGCGTGCAGCTGCAAGGCTTCTCCCTGCTCCTCACGGGGTTCTGCAGTCACCAGGAACGGGGGTCCGACAACCTCCGAGAAATTCAAGTGCTTAATCAGGACCCCGCACCAGAGTGTTCCTAGACTTCAGACTAAGTCCTCTCCTGTCTGTGTGTGTGCAGAAAGGCCGGGTCTCCCTCTGGACCACACGCAGAACAAGGGTACGGGTGGCGACTCCGCTCCTTCCGTTACCCGGTGGGATCCTCTGTGCCTTCCGGGCTTCCCTGACTAGGACGTAGAGTAGCAAAGTCAGGTGTCGGGGGCCGGTACCCCTCTTGCAGCCGGGATCCCTCTGACTAGGCCAGAATAGCGAGGACAGGTGGCGTATACTGCTCCGCCTGCATCCCTCTGGGATCCTTTTGTGATGGAGCTAGACTCCTAAGTAGAGATGAGCGTTGTTCTACTCGAACTGTTCGCCAATCTCAAATTCGAGCTGTTTTGGGCGGTGTTCGAGCCGGTCGGCGAACACGAACAATTTGAGAAAAATTCGGCTGTTCGAGGTTATGTTCGATAACTGTTCGTGCACCAAAATCATAACTGGATTTTTTCTCAGTAATGATGAAAATTAATGTTAATACGCAGTTTGAGTGTACAGCGGGGCGGGGGGAGGGGCAGGGGATGGATCTCTGCAGGAACAATGAAGATCTCCATTTTTTTTTCTCTTTCCCGCATTTGCAGTGGGGAGGTGCAATCTGTCAGCCTATCAGCAGCGCACACACAGAGCGAAGTGCTTTTTTTCACACAAGCAAGGGCATGTGTGATTGGCAGTGTATGTCACATGTCCTTGCCCTATAAGACCAAGCCATTTTCCCCGTCGCCACCATTTTCTCACTGCTGCAGCTGCGTGTTAGACGGCACCGCTGTTGCTGTGTGCGCTATACCTTGTTAATTTCAAGCCAATTTTCGCACAAATATACAGATAGCTTGGGAGTAGGGAATAGTTGTGATTGCAGTCCTTTTAAGGACTAGGTTACAGCATTTCCTACGACTTTTATCAGGCAGGTCTGTGCTCTTAAATAGATAGATTGTGGGAGTAAAGACTAATTGTAATTGGAGTCCTTTTCAGGACTAGGTTACATCAGTTCCTATCAGTTTTTGCCAGGAAGGTCTGTGCCAGTGCTGTGCAAGTTTTTTTCACAGCATTTGGCTGAATCTAGCAAAGCTAATCCTTTTTGGCCTATTGCAGAGTGTGTTAGTCATTGGAGTAGCCTATCTGTGTTGCAAGATATACCACCTGTGTATAGAATACCAATTTTTTTACTGCACCTAGTGAAGTAAAATCTTTTGGGCATAGCATCATTCTATTAGTCCATCTATACTGACCTCCATCAGGTTGCAAACTGAATATAATTTTTTTCTTCATTTAGCTCTGAAAAAATATTTGGGCTTCTAGCAGTGTGTGGGACTTGTTCTATTAGTCCTTCTATACTGACCTCCAGCAGGTTGCAAATTGAATATAATTTTTTTCTGCATCTAGCTCTGAAAAAATATTTGGGCTTCTAGCGGTGTGTGGGACTTGGTCTATTAGTCCATCTATACTGACCTCCATCAGGTTGCAAATTAAAAATAATTTTTTTCTGCATCTAGCTCTGAAAAAATATTTGGGCTTCTAGCAGTGTGTGGGACTTGGTCTATTAGTCCATCTATACTGACCTCCATCAGGTTGCAAATTAAAATTAATTTTTTTCTTCATTTATCTCTGAAAAAATATTTGGGCTTCTAGCAGCGTGTGGGACTTGTTCTATTAGTCCATCTATACTGACCTCCATCAGGTTGCAAATTAAAAATAATTTTTTTCTGCATCTAGCTCTGAAAAAATATTTGGGCTTCTAGCAGTGTGTGGGACTTGGTCTATTAGTCCATCTATACTGACCTCCATCAGGTTGCAAATTAAAAATAATTTTTTTCTGCATCTAGCTCTGAAAAAATATTTGGGCTTCTAGCAGTGTGTGGGACTTGGTCTATTAGTCCATCTATACTGACCTCCATCAGGTTGCAAATTGAATAAAAAAATTTTCTGCATCTAGCTCTGAAAAAATATTTGGGCTTCTAGCGGTGTGTGGGACTTGGTCTATTAGTCCATCTATACTGACCTCCATCAGGTTGCAAATTAAAAATAATTTTTTTCTGCATCTAGCTCTGAAAAAATATTTGGGCTTCTAGCAGTGTGTGGGACTTGGTCTATTAGTCCATCTATACTGACCTCCATCAGGTTGCAAATTTAAAATAATTTTTTTCTTCATTTAGCTCTGAAAAAATATTTGGGCTTCTAGCAGTGTGTGGGACTTGTTCTATTAGTCCTTCTATACTGACGTCCAGCAGGTTGCAAATTGAATATAATTTTTTTCTGCATCTAGCTCTGAAAAAATATTTGGGCTTCTAGCGGTGTGTGGGACTTGGTCTATTAGTCCATCTATACTGACCTCCATCAGGTTGCAAATTAAAAATAATTTTTTTCTGCATCTAGCTCTGAAAAAATATTTGGGCTTCTAGCAGTGTGTGGGACTTGGTCTATTAGTCCATCTATACTGACCTCCATCAGGTTGCAAATTAAAAATAATTTTTTTCTGCATCTAGCTCTGAAAAAATATTTGGGCTTCTAGCAGTGTGTGGGACTTGGTCTATTAGTCCATCTATACTGACCTCCATCAGGTTGCAAATTAAAAATAATTTTTTTCTTCATTTATCTCTGAAAAAATATTTGGGCTTCTAGCAGTGTGTGGGACTTGTTCTATTAGTCCTTCTATACTGACCTCCAGCAGGTTGCAAATTGAATATAATTTTTTTCTGCATCTAGCTCTGAAAAAATATTTGGGCTTCTAGCGGTGTGTGGGACTTGGTCTATTAGTCCATCTATACTGACCTCCATCAGGTTGCAAATTAAAAATAATTTTTTTCTGCATCTAGCTCTGAAAAAATATTTGGGCTTCTAGCGGTGTGTGGGACTTGGTCTATTAGTCCATCTATACTGACCTCCATCAGGTTGCAAATTAAAAATAATTTTTTTCTGCATCTAGCTCTGAAAAAATATTTGGGCTTCTAGCAGTGTGTGGGACTTGGTCTATTAGTCCATCTATACTGACCTCCATCAGGTTGCAAATTGAATAAAAAAATTTTCTGCATCTAGCTCTGAAAAAATATTTGGGCTTCTAGCGGTGTGTGGGACTTGGTCTATTAGTCCATCTATACTGACCTCCATCAGGTTGCAAATTAAAAATAATTTTTTTCTGCATCTAACCCAGCCAATAGTTTTGGCCTAATACCACAGTTTGGCCACTCAGCTCTGCTCGGTTACCATCCATTGTTTTTTTGTGCAATCAACTCCAGAGTTGTGAATTAGTTAACCACCAAAATGAGTGGAAAAAGGCCTGCTGCTGGTGGAAAGGGGAATAGGCGTGTTGGGAAGGGGAAAAAAGGTTGTGTCCGTGGGGTAGGTGCAGAAGAAAGACCATCTTCCAGCCAAACTAAAATGTCTACTTCTTTTAGCGGACAATGTGATAAGATCCCTTTCTTACGGCCACGCCAATCGCTACAAATTCCAGATGAGGCACAAAAACAGCAGGTGCTTCAACGGATATCAAGTGCTCCTTTAAGTGGGCTCTCCTCCACATCAACTTCAACATCACAAATACTCCAGTCCTCAAAGGTGTCACCCAAATCGCACTTGCTTCCTCACAGCTCCCAAATCTCCAGCTGCCCGTCTGAGTATGAGGTAGAACAGATGGTTGAGTCTGCAGAGCTGTTTACTCATACTATAGCCTGGGAATCAGAGGTCGACTCCAGCGCTTCTGTGAATCCAGACAAGGAAATGATCTGCACTGATGCCCAGAATCTTTATGAGTCGGATCCAGGACCAGACGCAGAAGGTTCTGACCATAATGTAGACCCTCATTCCCAAACTGTAACTCCTGTTGGTGGAGACAATGAGGAAGACGATGATAAGACTCAAATACCTGATTGGAGCGACAACTTTAGTTTTTTGTCAGGGCAGGAACAGGTTGGCTCTGAGGACGACGGGTGTGATAACGCACAGGGTGATGATGATGAGGTCGGAGATCCCACTTACTGTCATCCCACAGTCAGCCAAGAGATGAGGTCAGCAGAGGAGGTGGAGGAAGATGCTAGTGACGACGAGGTCAGGTTGCGCCTTCCTGGACAGAGACGTAGTACTGGAAGCACGTCAACAACTGCATCCTCAAACACAACTCTGCCTCTCACCACAAGTCGTGGTGGCTCTTCAGGTCGCATGGGTGCTAAGCCTTGCATAGCCTGGGCATTTTTTCAGATCGATAAAGATGACCCAACTCATGTTATCTGTAACATTTGTCAGCAAAAGCTAAGTAGAGGCCAAAAAATACATAGTTTGAGTACTTCATGCATGAACCGGCACATGGACATGAAGCATAAGTTGCAGTGGGAAGCTCAGTGTGCTACAATGCGGTCTAGCCGGCCGGGCCAACCACCGTCTGCCATATCTTGTGCATCCGCGGCCTCTTCATCCTCTGTGACTGGGGGGACAGCAGTCACACCTGTTTTGGGGCGCAGACCTGCCACCTCTTTACCCGCAACAGCCAGCGTGATTGGCAGGTCATCATTTTCTTTGGAGGTGGTAACACCAGCTGGTCTTGAGCGCTGTCCGACATCGATAGCACCACCTTTGGATCAAGGCAACCTAACATGTCCGCCTGCATCTTCCTCACAGACCGGCAGTTTGCCGGGGACACCCTTATCAACCCCGTCTAAGCACAATAGCCAGCCCTCGGTCCCTCAGATGTGGACAAGTAAAAGACCATTTCCTCCTAGCCATGAGAAAGCTAAGAGGTTGAATTTCACCATCTGCAAGCTCTTGGCTACAGAAATGCTGCCTTTCCGCCTGGTGGACACAGAGGATTTTCGAGACCTTATGTCCGTCGCAGTGCCCCAGTACCAGATGCCCAGTCGGCACTACTTCTCAAAGAAAGGTGTGCCTGCGCTCCACCAGCATGTCGCACACAACATCACCGCTTCTTTGAGAAACTCTGTGTGTGACAGGGTGCATTTCACCACAGACACTTGGACGAGTAGGCATGGACAGGGGCGTTACATGTCGCTGACTGGGCACTGGGTAACTATGGTGACAGCAGGACAAGGGGCTGCTGTCCAAGTCTTGCCGTCCCCACGAGTTGTGCGTCAATCCTCTTTATGTCATTTTTCCTCCACTGCTTCTGCCTCCTCAACCTCCTCTCGGTCTTCCACCTGCACCCAAAGCCTGTCTGGTTATGCCACAAGCTTTCTAACTGCGCAGAAGGGATCCTGCACACCTCCTTACTATGCTGGCAGTAAGGCTCAACGTCATCAGGCGGTTTTTACATTGAAATGTCTGGGAAATGTGAGTCACACAGCTGAGGAGTTGTGGTCAGCTCTGGAGAACCAATTTCATGAATGGTTGTCTCCACTGGACCTGAAACCAGGGAAGGCCGTGTGCGACAATGCTGCAAACCTGGGTGCGGCCCTTCTCCGGGGCAATGTCACACACGTGCCTTGTATGGCTCACGTGTTGAACCTGGTTGTCCAGCAATTTTTAGCCCACTATCCCAGACTAGATGGCCTTCTGCAGAGGGCACGGTCGCTGTGTGCTCACTTCCGCCGTTCGCATCCCGCAGCTCAGCGACTTACATCTCTACAGAAGTCGTTGGGCCTGCCACTTCACCGGCTAAAATGCGATGTGCCTACCCGGTGGAATTCAACTCTGCACATGTTGCAGCGACTGTGGCAGCACCGACAAGCCCTGGTGCAATACGTTCTGACGTATAGCCTGGGCCAACGAGATTCAGAGGTGGGGCAAATCACGCTGGAGGAGTGGTCTCAGATCAGGGACCTATGCACCCTTCTGCACAGTTTTGAAATGGCGACGAAGATGTTTAGTGCTGACGATGCCATTATCAGCATGACTATTCCGGTGATTTACATGCTGGAGCACATGTTAAACAGAATTCGGAGTCAGGTGGTGGCACAAGAGGAGGTGGAGGAAGTAGAGGAGGAGGAGTTGTATGCGGAAGGGCTAACATCTGCAAGGTCCAGACGGTCGGCAGCACCAGGGCGGCAGGCATGTGAGGGTGGGGGAGATGATTTTACCAGGGCGCATGGTAGCAGCCAAACTAATGAGGAAGGTGCAGGAGCCCAGGAAGAAGTGGAGGACGAACTGATGGAAGACTCATCAGATGAGGGAGACCTTGATCACATTTCTGTTGTGCGAGGTTGGGGGGAGAGGACAGAGGAAGGAAGCATGATTGTTACCTCGCCACCAACACAACAGGGACTTGGTGCTCCTGGATGCGCAACACACATGAGTGCCTTCTTGCTGCACTACCTGCAACATGACCCTCGAATTGTGAGAATTAGAAATAATCCTGACTACTGGGTTGCCACACTGTTAGATCCCCGGTACAAAAGTAAATTTGCAGAAATTATTCCTGCCATAGAAAGGGATGCACGCATGCAGGAGTATCAGCAGAGACTGTTGCAGAATCTTACATGTGCTTTTCCACAAAATACCAGTGGTGCACGTAGTGAATCTCACAGTTCCAACTTGCCAACCGTGGTCTGTATGGAATTGTTCAATAAAGGGCCCAAAATTAAGATAATGTGGCACCCCAGGGGTCTGGTTTTCCACAGTAATGTAATGTTATGTCTGAGAGCAGGTGGGAGGTCCTTTGGTCAGGGATCCTGTGCATGCCACACCTCCTGCCCAGTCTTGGGAGGGGAAGAACTTCCCCTGTATAAACCCTGGGCTGAGGCAGGGTTAGTCAGTCAAGGAGAGTAGAGACAGAGAAGCAGCATAGGAAGAAACAGCAGAAGCTCAGTGGGAGCAATATTACTACGAGTCAGGGGCTGGTAGCTGCAGAGCTCGCCCTGACTGAGAAGCTTTCTTACCGGACCCGGCGTCCGAGGCTGTGGGGACTAACTCTTACCCAGCAGCAGAAGCCGACCGGCAGGGGATTTCAGGTCCTCAGGCCCAGAAACCCGAAGGCACGGTCACACGCGTGGGACCAGCACCGCCATCGTGGAGCGGAAGCCATTAGAAGGCCCCGAGTCACCGGCCATACGGGTGAGCACCACACGGTACACTCAGGGACGTGGGCTACTTATATCCGCTTCTAGCAAGGTAGCCAGAAGAGTACAGTCAGTTTGGGAGGCCTACAACTCCGCCTGGCCAGGGGAGATCCCATCTGCTCAAGGACTGACCAGGCCCCGTTCACTAGCAAGTACTCCGGGAGGGTCTATCGTTGTTACCAGTAAAGACCCTGAATTACACCGCACCGTCTCTGAGTGGTTCCTGCTACCCCCATCATCCACATCTGCTGCCCTGAGGCCATACCCCTCCCGTTGGGGGTTATACCATCTACGCTGCACCATCCATCCACCGGCCTCAGCGGACTGTCCTGCAGCGGCAGCTCCATAGCTGCATTCAACGGGTGGCGTAGTCGTCCTGCATCTACCGCTGTTACATCGCCGCTCAGTTTGACTCCCTGGGCACGGACCGGGTCACCGCCACGAGACTACAACCCTCAAGAGATCCGGCTCCGGGTAAGCTCCCGCGTGCGCAACGCAGCGCGACACAGGCCCAGGGGCGCGTCAACTTTGGCGTAGTCGGCAGGATTTCGTGCCCGCAACCACCGGGTACTGCGTGCCTGAAAAAGAGACTTTTCAAACTTACCTGTGGTGAAGATTCCCGCCATCCGGCGCCATCTTCAGCCTTCCTCCCGCCATCGGTGAAGTTTCCCGCCATCCGGCGCCATCTTCTGCCTTCTTCCCGCCATCCGTGGAGTTTTCCCGCCATTGGACGCCATCTTGAGGACGCCGCGCGGGAAGAAGAGGGGCGTGGACTCCGAAAGCGCGCGAGAACTGAAGCCCCGCCTCACGTCCGGACGTTGCATAAGGTCCTGGAAGGAGACCAGCAGACGCCGACGTCACAGGAGCGCGACGGAAGGTCCTCAACCCTGACGATCCACTGCGGAGCCGCGGCCTACGGAACAGGATCATCGCAAGGTAGGCCACGGTCCACTAGGGGGGAGGAAGATGTCGGATACGGAGGAGAGCTTCACTGCCTCAACCCCCGCCAGCGCTACCGCTGCTGCAGTTATGCCCTTCACCATGCCCTATATCCCGGGAGCAGCTTGGCTACCCCAGTACTCAGGGGAGTCACATACCCTGCATGACTTTAGAGAAAAGCTGGATAGCCTCTTCCTGGTGTACTCCCTCACAGAAGAGCAAAAAGTGAGCATCCTGGTGGCCCAACTAACCGGGGCAGCCAAAAGGGAAGTAAAATCCTGGCCACCTGGGAGGAAGACTGTCGCAGGGATACTAACCCGGCTGAAGGACACCTTTGATACCCGCACCTCAGCCGAGATTAAGCTTAGATTCTACGGGTGCAAGCAGCGAGCGCATGAGAGTATAAGGGACTATGCACTAAACCTACAAGAGGCCCTGAGGGCCATTAAGCAGACCGACCCTGATGGAGTGGGAAACGAGGACAGGCTGTTGACCGAACAGTTTATAGAGGGACTGTATTGTAATACCCACCGAACCCAGTTGCGGGCAATGGCCTTACAGGATCCCCATCTGGGCTTTGCACAGTTCAAGGACAGAGCCATCCGGGTGCTCCGAGAACCGGCACCGGGTGGCGTTGTGACCCACAAGCGCCCTGCTATCACTTACCACCAGGAGGCGGCGCCCTTGTCGGCAGGGCCTGTGGGAGCTGATGCGCAGGCTTTGGACAATGACCCGGCTCCAGACCTACACCATCAGGTCCAAGAGCTAGCTAAAAGCGTTGCTGCGCTAACCCGAACTGTGCAGTCTTTACAGGCTTCCACCCCAGGGAAGATCCAGCTGGCATCTGGACCGGAGGACATCCTGTGGCGTCGACCAAGGAGGACCCCACCAGCCAGAGGAAGACCCAGTGACCGATACAGCGAGGACGGACGACCCATCTGCCGCCGCTGCAATCAACCTGGACATATGGCAAGGTACTGTTCTTTAAACGGGCACAACCTGGGGTAGAGGGCCAACCCCCAGGAAAAAGATCACCAGGCCCATCGAACTGGCGCGACAGATATGTGGGAGGACGTCCAGTCTTGCCTGTGGTACTGGATGGCATTCCCATGAGTGCCCTACTGGACACCGGGTCACAGGTCACCACCATCCCGTACGTGCTCTTTAAGCAGTACTGGAATGACTCGGATATTACCCGCTACCCTAACGACGACTTGAGTATCATCGCCAGCAATGGCCAGCCCGTGCCACAGATCGGATTTAAAGAGGTGACCATCAAAATCGGTAGAGTCGTACTGGCAGCACAGGGACTGATCATTGTAGATATTGACAAACATGAGAGTCACCCAAAAATAACTCTAGGAACTAATGTAATTGAAAATTGTCTTGCAGAGGTGATTTTCCTTTTACAGCAGGTTGCCAAGAACGCCAGCTCCGGCGAGCAGCGGGTGCTCCAGAAAGAGATCCGGGCACTGATGCGACGGCAACAGGTGGAACTCTCCGGCGGTGAGATTGGTAGCGTAAGAATGTGTGACCCTTTTCCTATTGCCATGCCCCCAAAAAGTGAAATGATGATTTGGTGCCGGGCAGCTATTGGTCTGAGAGGTAGAGATTACCAGGCAATGGTAGAACCAGTTTACTCGGACAGTAGGCCCACCATTTTGACAGCACGGGGGGTGGTTGATGTACGCCATGGGAGGGTGCCCGTTCGCATAATAAATATCGGGGAGAGGGAAGTGTACCTGCCCCGGTATGCCACGCTAGCCAAATTATATACCATTAACCAAAATTCTATACAATCTGTGGAACCCTTGCCTCCATCTCACCCGGAGGAAGGTAACGGCTCTAAGAAAAACATGGAGGACTGGTGTCAGCAACTACATCTGGGTACTGACTCCACTCCCGCACACCAGAAACAAGGAGTCTATCGGGTGGTTCAGGAGTACGAGAGAGTGTTCAGTAAACACCCGTTAGACTTCGGGCGAGTCAAGGGGGTAGAACACCACATCCCCACGGGAGACCATCCTCCTATAAAAGAGAGGTATCGACCCGTACCCCCTGCCCACTACCAACACGCCAAGGGGATGCTTAGAGACATGAAGGAGGCTGGGGTGATCAGGGATAGCTGTAGCCCCTGGGCAGCTCCACTAGTCTTAGTCCGAAAGAAAGACAACACCATGAGGATGTGTGTAGATTACCGGAAAATCAATCGTATCACACACAAGGATGCGTACCCCTTACCAAGGATAGAGGAGTCATTGGCTGCTTTAAGACCTGCTAACTTCTTCTCTACCTTGGATCTCACTAGCGGGTACTGGCAGGTTCCTGTAGCAGAGGCGGACCGGGAGAAGACCGCATTCACCACCCCGATGGGACTTAGCGAGTTCACCTGCATGCCGTTCGGACTCTGCAACGCACCGGGAACCTTCCAACGACTAATGGAGTGTTGTCTGGGCCACAGAAACTTCGAGACGGTCCTGTTGTACCTGGACGATGTCATCGTATATTCCAAGACGTATGAGGACCACCTGAAACACCTGGCGGAAGTGTTCGAAGCTCTGGCAAGTTACGGCCTAAAGGTGAAACCCTCCAAGTGTCATCTCCTGAAACCAAAGGTGCAGTACCTGGGACACGTGGTGAGCGCTGACGGAGTGGCTCCCGACCCTGATAAGATCACCGCAATTAAGGAATGGCCAAGCCCCTCCAGCGTAAAAGAAGTGCGGCAGTTCCTCGGGTTGGTAGGCTACTACCGAAGGTTTATTCCCGGTTTCACCAAAAAGGCAGCACCTATGCAGGACCTCCTGATAGGCCAGTCCCGGAAGGCCAAGAACCAGAAGCCGCCCTTCAAATGGGAGGAGCTGGAAGAAGAGTCCTTCCGCCAGCTGAAGATGGCCCTCACGGGGGACGAAATCCTGGCGTACCCGGATTATAGCCAGCCCTTTATCCTCTACACCGACGCCAGTAACATCGGGCTAGGAGCCGTACTGTCCCAGATCCAGCAGGGGAAGGAACGAGTAATCGCCTACGCCAGCCGAAAACTGCGACCCACCGAAAGGAACCCCGAGAATTACAGCTCATTTAAGTTAGAGTTCCTGGCCGTAGTATGGGCAGTCACCGAGCGCTTTAAGCATTACCTCGCTTCTTCCCGGTTCACCGTGTACACGGATAACAACCCGTTGACACACCTGGACACGGCAAGACTCGGTGCCCTGGAGCAGAGGTGGATGGCCCGTCTGTCCAACTACGAGTTCACAATCAAATACCGGGCAGGACGCTCCAATACCAACGCGGACGCCCTGTCCAGGATGCCCAACCTGCCGGACGGAGGAGAAGATCCGGAGGGACTGGAAGAAGTTGAACTCCCTGCGTTCCACCGTCATGGGACTATCCAGTATTCCCACCGGGTAAGGAGTAAGCAGGCTGCTACGTTGAACCCCTTACCCCACTACAACTGGGCGGAAACGCAAGACAGCGACCCTGCCGTCCGACTGGTGAAGGAGATGCTGACTCGGCCGGAGGCTCGCCTTGAACCAGACGCTCCGGAGGAAGCCAAACAACTATGGGCAGAGAAGAGTCGACTGTTCCTTTACAAAGGGAAGTTGTGCCGCAGAATGGTTAACTCCCGGACGCATGAATTACTCTGGCAAGTAGTGGTGCCACGAAGAGACGCAGCCATGGTGATGGAGGCATACCACGACGGAGCTGGACACTTCGGGTGGAAGAAGCTGGAGTTCCTGCTGCACGAGCGGTTCCACTGGGTAGGCATGAGGGGAACCATCGAGAAGTGGTGCAGAGACTGTGGCCTGTGCAACCTGAGAAGGAAGGACCGTGCCAGCCAGAAGACTCCCCTGCAGTCCATCGTCACCCGGCAACCGTTGGAACTGGTAGCCTTGGATCATGTAAAACTGACCCCAAGCAGAAGTGGCTACGTCTACGCGTTAACCATCGTGGATCATTACTCCCGGTTTCTGGTTGTCGTCCCCGTCAAGGACTTAACGGCTCAAACAGCAGCTAGAGCCTTCCAGCAGCACTTTTGCCGTCCACACGGGTACCCGGACCAAGTGCTGATGGACCAGGGACCTGCCTTTGAAGCGGAGGTCTTCCAGGAATTCTGCAATCTGTATGGCTGCCGGAAGATAAGGACGACACCCTACCATCCGCAAACTAATGGACTTTGTGAGAAAATGAACCAGGTGGTAATGGATCTTCTAAAAACGTTGCCCCTGGAAGAACGCAGTCTGTGGCCTGAGAAGTTGCCCGATCTGGTGGACCTATACAACCACATCCCGGTAGGTTCCACCAACTGTACCCCGGCTTACCTAATGAGGGCAAGACCTGGTAAGTTACCTGTTGACCTGGAAATGGGAGTCCTGACACCCGAGGACACTTCACCAGAAACAGACTGGGACACAGAGAGGCAGCAGCAGTACCGGAGAGTACAGGAGAGCGTGGAGCGAAGTCTCTGTCAGGCTAGGGAAAGACAAGAGAAAACTTACAACCAGTATGCTCCCGCTGTTCCCCTGGTACCCGGAGAGCAGGTCTTGAAGAGGAAGAGACGGCTCCACAAGTTGGACGACCAGTGGGAGAAGGACCCGTACACCGTACTGCCCTCAAGCCACGAGAACCCGAAGGTTTGTACCATCAGTAAAGACGGAGGGGAAACCACAGCCATTGTATCCCGGGACCACCTGAAGAAGTGTCCCGAACAACTGAGGAACCCTGAAGAGGAACAAGAAGACCATCGACCCGTAGAGGAAAGGGAAGATATGGTTAGTACTGTGCTCAGGGACTTCCCTCGGTCTTGGACTCAAGTCAATGGTGCAGTTGTGGTACCCGTACTCACCTTCCTCCAACCAGCATCCCAAGCACCTACGGAGCAACAGGTAGAGCTGGAAGAACAGCCGGTCCAGGAGGCAGAAGATTCCACACAAGCAGAACAGGAGGATCAACCCTCTGCTTATAGTGAGCCTGCCGTACCCCTAGTGAGACAAAGAGCCGGTAGACAGCTGCCCAGTTTACCCTTGACAGCTCCTACACCCTGTAGTTCAGGGCCAGACAGTCAGCTCCGTAGGTCCACTAGGGCCACTAGAGGCCAGTTACCCGCACGCTGGAGGATTTGAAGTGTATAAATTGTTTTATTTATGTTTATCTGTGTATTGTTGCTTGTGTATAATTTTGTGTTTCCAGTTATTTTTAGGAATCCTTGGTTGATCTACCGGGAATCCTTGTACAATTAGTTGGAGCGTAACCCAGGATGGACTAGAGACTGTTAAGGACTCGGGGTAGGACAGACCCCTAGCTGGTTACGTCTCCCTGTTTTGGTGAAATGGACACCTTGCTTTTCTTCAAAGACTGCACCCGATTACGGACATGCCGTGACCACCTTTATGTGTTTCTTCTTATTGTACTGTTATTGTTGTTATATCTTGTTATGTTTTTCTAAAATATGTTTAGTCCCGGAGTACTAAATTTCACTAGGGGGGAATGTGGCACCCCAGGGGTCTGGTTTTCCACAGTAATGTAATGTTATGTCTGAGAGCAGGTGGGAGGTCCTTTGGTCAGGGATCCTGTGCATGCCACACCTCCTGCCCAGTCTTGGGAGGGGAAGAACTTCCCCTGTATAAACCCTGGGCTGAGGCAGGGTTAGTCAGTCAAGGAGAGTAGAGACAGAGAAGCAGCATAGGAAGAAACAGCAGAAGCTCAGTGGGAGCAATATTACTACGAGTCAGGGGCTGGCAGCTGCAGAGCTCGCCCTGACTGAGAAGCTTTCCTACCGGACCCGGCGTCCGAGGCTGTGGGGACTAACTCTTACCCAGCAGCAGAAGCCGACCGGCAGGGGATTTCAGGTCTTCAGGCCCAGAAACCCGAAGGCACGGTCACACGCGTGGGACCAGCACCGCCATCGTGGAGCGGAAGCCATTAGAAGGCCCCGAGTCACCGGCCATACGGGTGAGCACCACACGGTACACTCAGGGACGTGGGCTACTTATATCCGCTTCTAGCAAGGTAGCCAGAAGAGTACAGTCAGTTTGGGAGGCCTACAACTCCGCCTGGCCAGGGGAGATCCCATCTGCTCAAGGACTGACCAGGCCCCGTTCACTAGCGGCGATCCGGTTCCGTGGCTCAGGGCGGTCAAACCAGTGGCGGAACTATTTATGTGGTTTTGATGTTTAAATGTCCGACTACGCCACCCGTGGATTGCGGTCAGAGTGAACCGCCGCTACAGGGCAGACCGCTAAGGCTGGTGTTGTGGGTGCAGCAGAGCGTAGCATAACTCCCCACGGGAGGAGTATAGCCTCAGGGCAGTGTATGCGGAGGATGGGGGTGATGGTGCAGGGCAGCAGCAGTAACGACACGGAGTCAGTGATGCAGTTCAGGGCCTTTACTCACAGTTCTTATTATCCAGACCACGTCTGCAGGTAACGGCTGCCCACGTCGTACTGTGCTCACCAGGTGAGGGGCTCAGACAACTCCCAGATAACTTTGGAGCGCTTCACAGGACCCCCTTTGTGTGTCCTTTGTCTGGCCTTTCTTACCAACACTTCTGTCCGGCTGCCTCGGGCCTCCTCTTGGTAAACTTGGCGCCAGTTTCCCTGACCCTATGTGGTACCTTCCTAGCGGGTGGAGCAAGGGGCTGCGCCACATAAAATGTCAGAGCCTCCGGTTTCTAGCTGAGGGTCGTTTCCTGCCTCCACTAGTTCGGGGACCGGTCTCCCCCTTTGGCCTGACCCCTCCACGCAGGTGGATTCGGGCGTGCGGTGGCGACTCGCCCGTCCGCACCCCTGGGATCCCTTCATTCCTCGTTCCTGGAGCCTTCTCCGCTCCTCTTCCTTCCTTCTCCCTCTTGCAAGCCTGGGCCTCTGTTACTAGGCCCGCCTCCGGAGCAGAGCTCATGCAGAGCCCCTGCTCCCTGCCACTTCTGCTCAGACTTCTCTGCACTGAACTAAGATGGTGCCCACCTTTTATACTCCCTTCTCAATGCACCCAGGAACTGCTTCCTCCCTGCTCCTGCACTGCAGGGTTCCCCTTCCTCAGTGTTCCCTCCCCCCACTCCAGCCAGGGACAGGGACTGTCGTGCCCATCTCAGGGGCATATTGGTCGCCCTGCCCCACGGCAATGTGGTGTAATGCATGCAGGTGTCGGGTCCTGATCCACACTCCATCCTTATCTGAGAGTGAGATATCACACCTCTGGGTGAGGTGCAATACGTCTGTAGCAACCGAGCCCTCGGTGCTACAGTTCCATTTATCTTCAGCCTAGGTGACGTATTGTGATACAGGGCCGTGATTTTGGCTATAAAAGGGTCCCCTAGACCCCTCCCCCAAGCTTTTTAAGAGAATCATATATGGCGTGCCAGGAGACTCTATGGAATGCTTTCTCAGCATCCAACGAGAGTATCTACTTACAAATTTTTAACTGCATCTAGCCCAGGAAATACTTTGTGCCTAGTAGCAGTGTCTGCTAGTCAGCGGATTATCCCGGCTGTTAAGCAAGCTACACCACCTGTAGTTTGGACACTTAATTTTTTCAAAGGAAATGCTTCGGGACCACGGGATACTTAGTGAAGAGCATCAGGAGGCAACCCAAGGCATAGGGGCTGGGACTGGCACTAGGATGCCTTGCGGTGGACAGCCGAGCTCGATCCTTATAAAAGCTTTTTAACTGCAGCAGCTTTAGTGGACGCTACTGGAGCTGGAATTACGCGGCTGCTGGCATGAGACTTGCCCTCCAATAGATCCTTGTAAATGGATTTAAAGTGTATTCATTCAAATTAGAGGGACAATTTAAATTAAAAAGCTTAGAGCTGCCTCCACCACAGGGGGGCTCTCTCGACCCACCAGCGGACAGGCACCAGTATTGGGAGAGGGGGGCTGGCCGTCAGGGTTCACCGCGGCTCTGGCACAAACCCGGCGACACGGAGGTGGCACGGGCAGGAGCGGACTGGCCGTCTCGGCTTCTCACTTTTTGGATTTTAGAAGGGCATGACATGCCTATATCTGTGTCTCCCCCTCCTTTTACTCCTCCACCTCTTTTCTTTTCGCATGACTATATGTACTTGTCACTTTTCCATGTGTTAGTTGTGTCTTCTGAGCAGTTTGTCAGCTTTTGGACACCTTTGAAGGTGTTTTCTATGTGTTTCTATGTGTTTTTGTTTGCCTGCCATTGGTTTTAACGGTGTTCGAAGGTGTTCGACGAACAGTTCGACGAACACACGGGTGTTCGACGAACCGAACCGAACTCGAACACTACGGGGGTGGCTCAACACTACTCCTAAGCTCCAGGCTTTCTTGGGCAGGGACTTTGACCGGGTTGAGACAGCCGTTAACTCAGACCCGCTCCTCGACTCAAGGCCAGAGCACGAGGACCGTGTCGCCATCAACTGCAGGTTCACACAGAAAGCCACGTTCAGTGATGAAGATCACAATCAAAAGACCATGAGCCCAAGATGGCTGTTTATTAAATATGAATTATTAAGTGTAACCTATATGTGCATCCTCCACCCTCACCCACTACATGGTTCCCCCTATCTTTTGGTTCTCTAATCTCCCATTATCCCGGCAGGGGCAGCACACTGGTGCCTATTGCCCCCCCTGGTGGGAGAAGTGTGGTGTTGGATGTAGAGGTGGGGTCCTGACAATTGCACCGTTCTTACCTTGAAGGAGAGATACCACACCCCATTAAAGAGGTGCAGCATCTCTGTGGCGGTCGAACCCCCAGAGGCGCCACATTCCCCCCTGGTGAAACACAGCACGTCCGCAGGCTGCAAGGAGAGTAAAACCTGGTACAGTCTTTTTACATTTTTGATAACAGTTTAACAATCTTCCCATTATGGGAGGCTCTTCCCCTTTAACGTTACAAACAGCAAATATTATAAAAATATAAAACCATCAAGAGACATTATGCATAGACAGACGGGTTAAAGTGCAAGGAAGAAAAGTCAGTTCAGAAGCGCGAGGGACCTGTCCCAAACCCCCAACGTAGGCCCTGGGGTGGCTGCAGGGCATGAAGATTCCGAGTTGGACCTCCCAGAGGGCCACTCCAGACAGGTTTTTCTTCCGAGGTCTGAGGTAGAAATAGCCGCGGTTTTACATAAAACCAATATGGAGCACCTAAAGAGATGTAAACTATATACAGTGAAAGAGTCTGCCTACTGCAAGTCCGCAGGGACAAATGTCTCTAGAATATGGGAGGAAAACATGGGAAACATAAAACATAACATAATAACTGCAAACAGGTTACAGCTGCCGGGGCCGCTTAATCCACGGGTCCCCACCGGGGAAAAGACTCATTCCTCCCGACGGAGGCTGACCGGTCCTAAATTGCCGATCGCGAGGGGGCATCACTCCTGGACACCTTGTGAACATCTAGGGCGTACCACCCCCGCAGCCTGTGGTGGCGGGTGTATGACACAAAGTCACCCGGGAAGAGGTTCCGGTCAGGGTGTCCCTTTTTCAGACGCGGCTCGACGTCCCGCCGGCTGACGAAGACGTCCTGCTCAAACTGGGGACTACTGATGAAGCCCCATCCCGCCTCATGGTGCAAGCGGACAACTTGCCCTCCCTCACGGGGGCGTGGACGGGCTGCCTCTGTAGCGCCCCGAGGGTTCGGCCGCTACAGGGGTATTGCACCTCTGCCAGAGGTGTGATATTCCATTCCCGGGTAAGGATGGAGTATGGACCAGGGCTCAGTTAGCTGCATGCATCACACACACCCCATTTCCGAGGGACAGCTCAACGGTGCTCCCATTTATACAGTAATGCAGGCACGACAGACCATGTCCCTGGCTGGAGTGGGGAGGGGGGAGGAAAACCCTGTGATGTAGGAGCAGAAGGGGACGGTTTCTGTAGCATAGGAAGGAGCTCATTGGGTGCTGGTCACCTGAGCTCACACTCAGAGGGGAGGTATAAAAGGTGGGCAACATCTTAGGACAGGAGTCGAGTGAAATACAGTGAGAGGAGGAGACAGGGAGCGGAGGCTCTGTAGGAGCTCTGCTCAAAGGCAGGCCTAGGGTGAAGGCCGGAGCCTGGGAGGAGAAGGAGAAGTAGGCCTGGAGAAGAGGCAGAGGGAAGGAGGAGAAGAAGGAACAGGAAAGGAGGAGGAGTGACAGAGAAACAGAAGGGCTCAGAAACAAGAAGGCAGAAGGGACCCTAATGACCCAGGAAATTATGGGTGACGGGTCAGGCAAGAAAAGGGTACCGGATCCCAAATTGGTGGAGGTAAATTATCCCTCAGCCAAGAACCGGAGGTCGTGATCATCACTTGGTGCGACCCCCTGCTAAACCTTGCTAGGAAGGCACCATATAGGATAGCGGGAAACGGGGCCCACGTTTACCCACATAGATCCACGGCAGCTGGACAAAAGCTTGGTCACTGGTGGGGCACGAGCCAGAGGAAGGATAGAAGGGAGTCCTGTGCCATATTCCGGAATTGCCTGGGTGTTGACCGAGCCCCTCACCTGGTGGACGCAGCACGGCTTGGGCAGTCACTACCTGTACAGAAGTGGCTTGGAGTATACGAACTGTGAGTAAAAGACCCTGGACTGCAACACGTTGTCTTTGTGCTTCTTACTTCGCCAGCACTAACAGTACTGGGACTCCCTGCACCATCACCCCCTCCATCTACTACACTGCCCTGGGGCTACACTCTTCCCGTGGGGAGTTATACGATCTCAGCTGCACACACCATGAACCTCAGGGGACTGCCTTGCAGTGGCGGTTCATAATAGCCGCAATCCACGGGTGACGTAGTCGGACATTGCAAAGCACGTAGTAGACTACCACTGGTCTGACCACCCTGAGCCACGGGATCTGGTTGCCACTACTACCCCCATCATCATACAGAAGCCCGGTCCTGAGTACCCCACGGCCCAGGGGGCGAGTCACCTCCTCTTGGCGGGCCCTGGATTTAGCAGCCTTGGCGCGCACCTGGAGGCGCTCTCAGCGAACCTCCCTCTGTCGTCGCTCCCGATCAAGCTGGAGGATCTGCTGGAGACAAAGCTCGCTCCTCCTACGCGCTTCAGCCCGGGTCTCCCGGGGGAAGCCCATCAGGTCCCCCCCCTGGTTGTCCCAGGCCCACTCTTCAGCTGCCGGCCAGGTAACTGTAGGTGCGGGCAGCGGTGACAGCAGGGGCTGCTGCAGGTCCTCAAGAAGTGCGGACCCGTCCGGGTTCGGGTCGGTGGATACCCCAGCAGACTCAGGTTCTTCCGAGACGGGAGACGGGAGGCAATGCAGGTCCCCGCCGATAGTGGAGGCCTCAAGCTCCGGGGCAAAGACCTGCTCCCAGGTGACCGCGCCAGGTAGCAGGTACTCAGTCATGAGATCCAGGAGGGGCACGGTGGGCTCTGCAGCCGGGACAGTGGTATCACACTCACCCACTCCTGGGCTGAACGCAACCTCTGTTGCTGCCTCCTCCAGAGTTGCTGCTCCTTGGCGGCGGGTCTGGAAGCGCTGCAGCATTTCTTCCCGCCACGCAGCGGATGCCGCTTGCTGGGCCTCAGCCACTCTCCGAGCAAGGTCCGGGGTTTCTTGGCAGAGAACTCTATCTCCCGATGTCAGAGACTCGCCACTTTCCTCACCGACGGGAGAAGAACCTGGGCCGGGTTCGGAAGCTCCGATTGACTAACTTCAGCAGCGTCCATGTCCGCTCCTGAGGATAGTAAGTCTCCAACTGCTATGGCCGCACCTTGTTGTTTTTCCATTCCCTCCTCTTTTTGGGGCGGCTCCAGGGCGGTAGGCTGACAGGCACACCTTCGGACATCCCATCCGTTATGACGGGCATTACCCCGCGGATAGTCTCTGATGGAAGGGGCGGTCTGCTCTTTTGGCGCCATGGGGAAGCCTGGCCCACGATAGGAGGTGCTATGAGACTGTCCTTTCAGTGCGTTATGGTGTCCTTTCTTCTTGGGCGGGCGCCATTTTGAGTGGAAACGACAGTCTAAGGTGAAAAGCGCACAGTACCCGATAGCAATGGGAAATCTCCTTCTGTTGCTGCAGGCACGCGATCTTGCCGACTAAGCCAAGTATGTGACGCTCGCAGCCCTGCCCTGGGAGATGGGGGTAATCGGAGCTGGGTCGGATGTTCGGTGGGTTGCAGCCGTGGCCTGGACCCGTTCCGTGCCCAGGGCCGTCACATTAAAAAGGATGTAATGGGCTATCAGGGTTGAGTGGTTGCTATCGACTATGACACCTGTGGTACCTGGTGAAGGCCACCAGCGCTGCTGCAGTCCTCTGAGGCGGGATGTTGTGGCAGCCGACGTTGATACTACTCCCCACAGGCGGAGCAGGGCCTCAGGGCAGAGACGAGGATGGAGGGAGTCGTAGTGAAGGAGGTCTGGTGCTGTGCAGAATTAAAGAGTCCAGAGGAAATAGGGGTCGACTTCCAGAGTTTTTACTCATGGTAGAGCGTGCAGCTGCAAGGCTTCTCCCTGCTCCTCACGGGGTTCTGCGGTCACCAGGAATGGGGGTCCGACAACCTCCGAGAAATTCAAGTGCTTAATCAGGACCCCGCACCAGAGTGTTCCTAGACTTCAGACTGAGTCCTCTCCTGTCTGTGTGTGTGCAGAAAGGCCGGGTCTCCCTCTGGACTACATGCAGAACAAGGGTACGGGTGGCGACTCCGCTCCTACCGTTACCCGGTAGGATCCTCTGTGCCTTCCGGGCTTCCCCGACTAGGACGTAGAGTAGCAAAGTCAGGTGTCGGGGGCCAGTACCCCTCTTGCAGCCGGAATCCCTCTGACTAGGCCAGAATAGCAAGGACAGGTGGCGTATACCGCTCCGTCTGCATCCCTCTGGGATCCTTTTGCGATGGAGCTAGACTCCTAAGCTCCAGGCCTTCTTGGGCAGGAACTTTGACCGGGTTGAGACAGCCGTTAACTCAGACCCGCTCCTCGACTCAAGGCCAGAGCACGAGGACCGTGTCCCCATCAACTGCAGGTTCACACAGAAAGCCACGTTCAGTGATGAAGATCACAATCAAAAGACCATGAGCCCAAGATGGCTGTTTATTAAATATGAATTATTAAGTGTAACCTATATGTGCATCCTCCACCCTCACCCACTACATGGTTCCCCCTATCTTTTGGTTCCCCAATCTCCCATTATCCCGGCAGGGGCAGCACACTGGTGCCTATTGGCCCCCCTGGTGGGAGAAGTGTGGTGTTGGATGTAGAGGTGGGGTCCTGACAATTGCACTGTTCTTACCTCGAAGGAGAGATACCACACCCCATTAAAGAGGTGCAGCATCTCTGTGGCGGTCGAACTCCCAGGGGCGCCACAGTAGTGGCCAGCTTCGGCCTCCTCCAAACTAAAAGGCCCCATTTCAAGTGCAAGCTAGCAGTATGGCATTGCAGCCTGGGGGTGGGTGGGTGGCAGGCTGCACACTTATGCTTGCATTAAAAGAAAACAAAGCAGATGCTAACTTCTATCTATGTATTCATTATCATGCTCCTCACCTTTGCACTCTCAACTTCCCTGATGGAGAAGCCAGGGCCCTCCGGAGGAGTCTGGTTCTCTGGTGGGCTCGTCCAATGCTGCCCTAAAGCAGGCCGGGCTAAGAAAAGTGTGTGGGGGAAAGTTGACAGGAGAAATAGGGGCGGCTGGGGACCGTTTATGGACACCCGGCTGCCCCCAGGCGGCTGGGGACCGTGTGTGGACACCCGGCCGCAGGGAGGCTGGGGACCGAGTATGGACACCCGGTCGCCCCCTGGCGGCTGGGGACCGAGTGTGGACACCCGGCCACTGGGCGACTAGGGACAGAGTATGGATTCCAGGCCGCCAACGCAGCCATGACGTGGTGGCCAGATTCCGCCTCCACATGCCTAAAAGGCCCAATTTCAAGTGCAAACAAGCAAGCAGTATGGTATTGCAGCCTGGGGGTGGGTGGGTGGCAGGCTGCACACTTACGCTTGCATTCCAAGAAAACAAAGCAGATGCTAACTTCTATCATCATCATCATGGTCCTCACCTTGGCACTCTCAACTCCCCTGATAGAGAAGCCAGGGCCCACCGGAGGAGTCTCGTTCCCTGGTGGGCTTGTCCAATGCTGCCCTAAAGCAGGCCGGGCTAAGAAAAGTGTGTGGGAGGTGAAGTTGACAAGAGAAATAGGGACGGCTGGGGACCGTTTATGGACACCCGGCTGCCCCCAGGTGGCTGGGGATCGTGTGTGGACACCCGGCCACGGGGCGGCTGGGGACCGAGTATGGATACCAGGCCGCCAACGCAGCCATGACATGGTGGCCAGATTCCGCCTCCCCATGCCTAAAAGGCCCAATTTCAAGTGCAAGCAAGCAGTATGGTATTGCAGCCTGGGGGAGGGTGGCAGGCTACATACTTGCGCTTGCATTGCAAGGAATGGGAGAGGTACAATTGAACACTGCCCTGGACAAGGACTTGAACGGAGATAGTTGCAAGTCTGCAACGACAGGTGCAGGGTGGGAGGCATCTTCGCATGTACCATGAACAGGAGTTTGGCATGCACACACTACAGCAGAATAGGCTGTCCTTCCCACTAAATGCACTGGGGAGGGCACAGGTAATGTTTTGGTATGCGCGCTTAATCTTATGTATAAGGCACACCGGGACAAATAGGGGCGGCTGGGGACTGAGTATGGATACCTCGCTGCCGAAGCAGCCATGAGGTAGTGGCCAGCTTCGGCCTCCTCCAAACTAAAAGGCCCCATTTCAAGTGCAAGCTAGCAGTATGGCATTGCAGCCTGGGGGTGGGTGGGTGGCAGGCTGCACACTTACGCTTGCATTAAAAGAAAACAAAGCAGATGCTAACTTCTATCATCATCATCATGCTCCTCACCTTGGCACTCTCAACTCCCCTGATAGAAAAGCCAGGGCCCACCGGAGGAGTCTGGTTCTCTGGTGGGCTCATCCAATGCTGCCCTAAAGCAGGCCAGGCTAAGAAAAGTGTGTGGGGGGAAGTTGACAGGAGAAATAGGGGCGGCTGGGGACCGTTTATGGACACCCGGCTGCCCCCAGGCGACTGGGGACCGTGTGTGGACACCCGGCCGCGGGGCGACTGGGGACCGAGTATGGGCACCCGGCCACCCCCTGGCGGCTGGGGACCGAGTGTGGACACCCCGCCGCCGGGCGGCTGGGGACTGAGTATGGATTCCAGGCCGCCAACGCAGCCATGACGTGGTGGCCAGATTCCGCCTCCACATGCCTAAAAGGCCCAATTTCAAGTGCAAGTAAGCAGTATGGTATTGCAGCCTGGTGGTGGGTGGGTGGTTGGCTGCATATTTGCGCTTGCATTGCAAGGAATGGGGGAGGTACAATTGAACACTGCCCTGGGACAAGAACTTGCATGGGGATAGTTGCAAGTCTGCATCTTCTGATGCGGCAAGGATGACTTCTGATGGGCACACTTTTAGGCAGTGACCTGGGTGTCAGAGATGCTTCCAGGGGTCTTCCCCATGCTGTTCCCATGTCTTTTCAGCACTGTATGCATGTGTCACACAGCACATGGCCAGATAAGGTTGTAAAATGTTAAAATGACATTTCCCGGTGAATGCATTTGTCATGGTTGAAAGCAATACAAAAGTGCAAAAACGCATAAAAAATGCTACTTGTGAACATAGCCCAAGGTGTGGAGGAGTATTTTTTTGGGGGGTTATTTATTTTACCTTATACACAAGTCTTTACCCTGGAAAGGAACTTCCTTAACATATTTCACAGGAAAGCGGTTTCAGTTTCGTTTTTGAACGTTTTATTGTGAGCCTGTAAAAGTGGCTTAATACCTCTGACCACGTTGTTGACAGCAGTGACCTGGGGGTCAGAAATGCTTCCTGGGGCGATCCCCATGCTGTCCCCATGTCATTTGAGCACTGTCACTATCGTTTTGGGCACTTGTTAGGCTTTTAAAAGACTGCCGGGGGTGCCGCCCAAAAATGCGGGTCTCCCATAGACTAACATTGGGCTCTTTGCTCGGGTCGAGCACCCGAGTATCACGGCGAGCTCGGCCCGTGCTTCGAGCACCCGAGCATTTTAGTGCTCGCTCAACACTAGTAATGACCAGTGCAAATAGAAATATTCATATGCAATAGTACTTGGAGCTGGTGGACCAGATAAGGGTAATGTCAAATCATTTGAAGTCAAACTGTAAGTGATTCTCACTGGTAATCCCACCAAAAACATGCCAATTTACACATAAACCTTACCCATATTGCAGAGGAAGCCCCTCATGCTCATGGAGGTGGATAAACTGAATCCCCGACGCGCATTTCACTTACCATCCTTACTCTTTCTCAAGGGGAAGTTACAGGAAGGTTCCTGCTGTATAATTAGAATGGTGCATTGCTAACAGAATTTAAATAACCTGAATCATTGCTCTACTGGTTCAATGCAATGTAAAAACTGTAAAAAAAAAAAAGAATATTAAACGTTACATTTAAATACAAATAATAAAATTTAATGTTACACCTAAAATGCATACGTCAATAATTTAAAAATAATAAAATAGTAAAGATATAATTGTTATTCCCACCTAAAAAAAACTAAAACAACTGGGTCAATAAGGAAGAGAAAAATAATAGATATTTTTCCAAAAGAAAAAACGAGAGATTATTTTATAAATGTCTCCAGTACACCAGGTCATACCGAAGAACCCCCATATGACTGATTGTTTATGACTGCGATGTGACAGTGGAATAGTCTTTTGGACTCATCATTTCCAATGTTGCTGGATCCTTTATACTACTGTATATTTCTGGCAAGAGAGCAAATTAGAAAATGGTGCCAGAAAACCAGTCGTTGGCAGGGGTGATAATGCATGAAAGAGCTGCCTTTTTTTCCTTGCTTGCCCTGTGCAATGTCACAGACAATAGTAACAAGGCTCGGATGATGTCATATCAGGGTAACGGCTGTATATTAACATCGCAGCTACAGAATGACTCACTACACTAAATGAGTTGACGGATGGGGCTTTTCCATTACTAAGAACATGAACATTTGACAAAGGCCACTTTTTGTAAACTCGTTTGGCCTCGAAATTCCAATCTGATTTTCTTCAGCATAAACTCCTTCTTCCCAGACCTTCCCATTCCCGCTACTGACCTTCAAACAAAAAAAATTTTTATAAATTCATTTATTTTATAAATTATTTTTTCTTATACGCAGTAAGGAATTCTCACAATACAGCATGCTGACGCGGTAGACAATACCTGATGCAAGAATAATTGACTTCATGGCTAAATGAAATGAAACCGTTTGCTAAAATTGTAATGAAAAATAAATACAAGACGATACAAAATTATAGCTAAACACAAGATATAAAAGAAAAATCTATAAAATGTATCAGCAGCTAAAAGGACAATGGTTATAAAAATGTAATATATTCTGCCTCCATGCTTACAATTGGGGAAGGCTCCGGGGCGAGAGCAAACTTGCTACTGTATCTTGTTTCATTTGGTCTCCACTGTTCTTTGTATTCTAACTTTCAAACCCCCTAGTTAGGAGTATGTCCTGGTACCTGGCATTTCCCAATACATCCCTTCACAAAAGGTAAATCAAAACTTAAACTAAAAATAATGCCGACCCTTCTATTCCTTCTAGTTTGGTTTAAACCAAAACATTACAATTTTTTAATTAATTTGCTTTGTAGGATTTTTTTTTATTGTTTTCTATTAATATTATGTTTAGTGTTAATAACACAGAGCAACATAGCGACATAAGACGGAATGTCATATTGACAATGATGTGCATTATGTTCATTTCATGGAGTGCTTTTGGAGGGAACTATTAGACTTCACATATTCATTAATTGCAGAGTGCTGTTTCACAGTGTTTGAATATTTGTCGGTATATTGGCCCCGGTGTACGTGCATCTGAAGGGGGGCAGAGGGCCGGCTTCAACACGCTGTTGATAGAACCCTCCTGTTTGTTTTTTCCATCTTGTGTTTTGCGGTCACATGACCATCTGCCTTTATATTCCAGCTCCTCCCTTTTGGCTGTGCTGGACTTCAGTGTTTGACTGTTTCTCTAGCCAGGTGCTTCTGTGCCTTTCTCTGTCAGTTCGCTTGGTCCTTCTGTGACCTTTAGTACCTTTTTGTCAGTTTATCTTTTTGTGTTCTGCAACAACTTCTCTGTTTAGGAGGTGTCCCATTTTTGTCCCAGTCCTTAGTTCTTTTAGGGACCCCTCCCCTTATGCCCTCCCCTTCATTCAGACTAGTCGAGGACTAAGGCGGGTCTGTTCGCTAGGAACAGTCAGCCCGCTGCATCATAGGGATTCAGCATAGTTTTACTGTAGGGACAGCTTTCTCCTATCTTTCCTTAGTACTTGTTGCTGATCATAACAGTAAGTCCAGCCCATAAAACTAAAAGGAAAGAAATTCGGGGATCAGTATGGTTTCCGTCCAGGATTTGGCTCAACGCTTGCAGGGATTGTCTGTAGAGGTGGCCGAGCTACAGCAACACGTGAGTAGCTGTTCTGGGTTCGCATTTTGTGGAACCCAAGGTAGGACTGCCTGATGTTTTTTTATGGTAAACAGCAAGATTTTTTTTCCTTTAAAAATGCTTGTTTGTTATATTTTCGTTTGAGACCAAGGTCCTCTGGGAATGAATCACAGCACATTGGTTTTATCATGTCACTTTTGCGCAATGAACCACAGGGGTGGGCCTTTTCTCTCCAACCTAATGATCCGTGTTTAAGGTCTATAGAAGAATTTTTTTCTGCTATGGGGCTATTATATTGTGGCGCCCCTGAGGGTTCGACCGCCACAGGGATTCTGCACTTCTTTAATGGAGTGTAGTATTCCTCTTCCGAGGTAAGAACAGTGTGATTGTCAGGACCCTTCCTTCACATCCAACACCACACTTCTCCACCAGAGGGGGCTAGTGTGCACTAGGTGCTGCCCTCCTGGTTACAGGGAGACTGGGGAACCAAGAGTTAGGGGAACCAGTTAGTGGGTGAGGGTGGAGGACTCACAATTTAGTGACACTGTAAATTTCATATTTAATAAAAAGCCATCTTGGTTCGTGGTCTTTTCGCTGGTCCTTGTAGTTTAGTTCTTGACGGTCCTGGCTAGTCACCGTCTTTGAACTGTGAATGACTGTGATCTCTCCTCCCTGAAAGTGGATCCTGTGTGGACCTGCAGCGGATGGGGACACAGCCCTCGTAACCTGGCCTTCGGACGAGGGGCAGGTTGCAGACGAGGAATGTCTCAACCCGGTCAAGGACCACGACCAAGAAGGCCCGGAGCTTAAGAGTGTAGCTCCACAGCAAATGGATCCCAGGGAGGATGCAGACGGAGCGGAGTACGCCACCTGTCCTCGCCAACCTGATATATTCAGAGGGAATCCGGCTGCAAGAGGGGTACCAGCCCCCGACACCCGACCTTGCTACTCCATGTCCTGGTCGGGAAAGCCCGGTAGGCGCTAAGGATCCCACTGGGTATCGGATGGAGCGGAGCCGCCACCCGTGCCCTTGTTCTGAGAGGAGTTCAGAGCGAGACCCGGCCTATGTACACACACGGACAGGAAAGGATATGGTCTGTAGTTCAGGAACACTCTGGTGCGGGGTCCTGATTGAATGCTGGACTTGCTCGGAGGTAGTTGGACCCCGTCCCTGGTGACCGCAGGACTCCGCGGGGAGCAGGGAGTCGCCTTCCTTCTGCCATCTTGAATGTGAGTAAAGCCTTGGAAGTTCACCCCTATGGCCTCCGGACTGTTTATTCTGCGCTACACCACACGAAGCGGCGCCCGTATTCCTCTACTACTACCCCTGTCATCCTGTCTCTCTGCCCTGAGGCCTTGCTCCGCCTGTGGGGAGTAGTAACAACGATGGCCGCCATACCACCATGCCTCAGCGGACTGCAGCGGTGCTGGTGGCCTTCACCAGGTGCCACAGGTGGCGTAGTTGAAATCAGCCACTCAACCCGGATAAGCCCACACCATCCTTTTAATTGTGACGGCCCTGGGCATGGATCGGGTCCGGGCCATGGCTGCACCCCCATCTCTCCAATTTAGGACCCGACTCCGAGTCCCCATCTCCCAGGGTAAAAAAGGGCTTTCGAGTAGAGGCGTCACAAAACCTGGCGTAGTCGGCAGGATCGCGTGCCCGCAGCAAAGGAAGGAATTACCCATTGCTACCGGGTACTGTGTGCCTTACAACTTGAACTTTCGTTTTACACCTAAAATGGCACCCACCCAAGAAGAACAGGCGCCATAATGCTGTGAAAAGACTGTCTTTAAACACCTCCCATCGTGGGCTGGGCTCCCGTTTGGCGCCAAAAGTGTGGACTGCCCCTTCCATCAGAGACTGTCTGCGGGGTAATGCCCGTCAAACCGGATGGGCTGAACGAAGGCGGGCCTGTCAACATGCCGCCCAGGAACCGCCCCGAAAGAGGAGGAAGAAGAAAAGTAACAAGGTGCGGCCATTGCAGTCGGAGGTTGGCAATCTTCAGAGGCAGACATGGACGCTTCTGGAGCGCAACCCACCAAACCTTCTGAACCCGGTTCGGGCCCTTCACCCAGCAGTGAGCGAGGCAGCAGTGTTCTCACAGCGGCAGATTTTTAATTTCTCTGACAGGAAGCCCCGGGTCTCTTGTGGAGACAGAGAGAGGCCCAGGAGGCGGCGACGGCTGCATGGTGGGAAGAGATAGTGCTACGTGTCCGGTCCCGCCGCCAAGGAGTTGAAGTCCCAGGACCAGGAGCTACGGTGACAGAGGTCGTGAGTGGCCCAACGGCGGGTGAGTGTGCTACCCCTGCCCCGGCTGCAGAGCCTACCGTTCCTATCCTGGACCTCATGGCCGAATATCTCATACCCGACGCGGCCACCTGGGAGCAGGTCTTGGCTCCGGAGCTGCAAGCGGCAGCTATTGGGACCTGCGATGCCGCCCTACTCCCGAACCCGAAGTGCCTGAAGCTGCAGAGGTGTCCACCGGCTCCAACCCTGACTGGTCCGCGCCTACAGAGGACCCACAGCAGCCCTTGATGACACCGCTACCCGCACCAGCAGTCACCTGGCCGGAGGCTGAGGAGTGGGCCTGGGACAACCAGGGGGGGGGACCTGATGGGCTTCCCCCGGGAGTCCAGGGCTGAAGCGCAGAGGAGGAGCCTGTGATGCAGCGAGCAAATACTCCAGCTCGCTCGGGAGCAACATCAACGGGAGCTCCGCTGCGAACGACTCGAGGTACGGGCCAAAGCTGCTAAATCCCGGGCGCGTCAGGAAGAGGCCACCCATCCCAGTCCCCGAGTGGAAGGGCAAGTCGTCCGCTTCCACCATGAGTCGGGGTGGGGGTTCATCAGAAGTCCCCAGCACCAGGACGACGTGTTTGTCAGCAGGCGGGACGTCGAGCCGCGGCTGAAGAAGGGACACCCTGGCAGGAACCTCTTCCCGGGCGATATAGTGACTTACTCTCGCCACCAGGGGGTGCGGGGGTGGTACGCCCTGGATGTCCATAAGGTGTCCGGGAGCGACGCCCCCTCGTGCTCAGCCTCAGGGGACCGGTCAGCCTCCGTCGGAAGGAACGAGCCTTTTCCCAGGAGGGAACCCGAGGTTTAAGCAACCCCGGATGTTGCAACTTGTTAATAGTTAATGTGTTGACATTTATATTTTGATTTTCTCCTAACCCTGGTTTCTAGAGACATGTGTCCCTGCGGACTTGCAGCAGACAAACTCCTTTCATGTATATAGTTTGCATCTTTTCAGGTGCTCCATATTGGTTTTATGCAAAACCGCGTATACATTTGTACCTCAAGAAATCCGAAGGAAAACCTGTCAGGGTGGCTATCTGGGAGGTCCAACTCGGGATCTTCATGCCCTGCAGCCACACCAGGGCCCATGTTGAGGGTTTGGGACAGGTCCCTCGCACTTCTGAACTGATTCTGCGTCTTTGCACCTTAACCCGTCTGTCTGCACATGATGTCTCTGGAAAATGCTAGCACTTTTATAATTTTATATTTTTGTACTTTTGCATTTTTATAATATATTGTGTTTTGCAACGTTTAAGAAGATGTGCCTCCCATAATGGGAAGATAGTTGATGGTTATATAAAAAAATAAAATTTCCTGGGTGTTACTCTTTTGCAGCCCGCGGGCGTGCTGTGTTTCACCAGTGGGGAATGTGGCGCCCCTGAGGGTTCGACCGCCACAGGGATGTGTGACGCCCAGCTGTGCTTGGTATCACAGATCCTGGTAGAGTGCATTGATGGATTCCTTCACAAGAGGCCCCCATAAACATTCACACATCTCAAACTTCCACCTCAGACTGTTAGAACCCTCCTGTTAGTTTTTTTCTATTTTGTGGTCATGTGACCTGCTGCCTATTTATTCCAGCTCCGCCCTTCTGGCTTTGCTGGACTTCAGTGTTTCTTTGACTCTTAATCTAGCCAGGTGCTTTGTACCTATCTCTATAGTTTGCTTGGTCCTTGGACCTCTAAGTATTTTTGTCTGTTTGTCTTTTTGCTCCGCTACAACTTCTGCTAGGAGGTGTCCAATTTTGTCCTTATCATAACACAGACCAGCAGAGGGAGCCCGTTAGGGAGATAAATAGGGAAGGTGGAGCCAGGCAGTTTAGTCTAGTTTCAGTTGGCAGTCTAGCCAGAACAGAGTTCCTGCTCACAGCCAGAGAGGGACTTAGTTCTCGGTTCATTTCCTGCAAAAGTCTGTCTGCAGAGGTAAGCCAGTCTAGACTCAGTTGTAGCTCAGAGCAGTGAGCTTTAGGTGTGCTGGCGCCATAAGGTCGGTGAAGAGCGGCAAGCTGCCGTTAGTGTGCATAGCCTAGTGAGGGCCCGAGTAGGCCGAAGGCGAATGGAGAGTTAGTACATAGGGGGCAGAGGAGCTTAACTAGCTCACCCCGAAGAATTTACCGGACACCGGGTCCGAAGCTTACCGGGATCTCTATGACCCAGTAAGATATAACCGGAATCCCTGGAGAACTAAAAGTCCCAGGATCGCTAAAGTGCTGATACGTAACAGAGCCAAGAGACACATAGGCCCCGCAAGCTGAGGAGCGTGTACTCCAAGAAAAGGCCCTACCACAAGGTCAGCCAGCGCAGGACAGAGACAAAGTTAGGCCTAGCTCCAGGCAGGTCAGAAACTTACTATGCAGAGGCAAGTAACAGAAGGCCCTACACCCGCTCATTGGGGAGGATCCTGACATGCACCCTTCACCCTACAGTGCTCCGGGACGTGCCTGAATTTCCATCAGTAAAAGGTACTGAAGTGACTATCGTGTCGGTCCCTGTTCTTGCTCTGACCCGGCTGGGTCTCACCTGTCCTGCATCCCCCTTCCGTACGCTGCCCTGAGGCCTAGCTCCACCTGTGGGGAGCTATACCATCGAGCTGCCTTATCATCGGCCTCAGTGGACTGCGCAGCGCTGGTGATTCTCACCAGAAGCCACAGGTGGCGTCACAAACTTTTATAAAATTAACAACTATGAACGCTTTTAAAAGAGAGACCCCAGGGTACGGGCTCGGGAGCCGACCACTGAGACATCCCCAAGGCCAGGCTAAAGGCCCGGGTACCCGATTCATCCCCATCCACTTGGCTAGTCATCTTCTTCTGGCATCACGAACAGGATCACGTGCCCGCAGCAACGCCGCAGTGTTATGCCCGTTGCCACCGGGTACTGTGCGCCTTTATTCTGAAAAGTGTACGTAAAGTTGTGGTGAAGATTGCCGCCATTGTTGGGCGCCGAGCGAAAAGAGGGGCGTAACCGCGGGAAAATTAGGGGCATACCTGCCAAAGAGCGCGAAGCCCCGGACACGCCACATGCCTCGACGTCAAACCAGGAAGCGCCAGGTCCTGTAAGGGGTGTCGCTGAACGCTCTGACATAGGACGCAAGAGATGCAAGGTCCTGAAGACGACCATCACCTGCGGAGCTGTGGCCTACCGGAAGAAAAGCTAGAAGGTAGGCCACGGTTAACTAGGGGGGCGCCAAGATGTCCGACGAACAGCAGAACGCCGACATGCCGGTCAACGTCCCTGAGGTTCAACCCACGCCCAATGATGAGCAGGCCGAAGCCGCCGCTCCACCGGCAGCGCCTGTAACACCTGTCATTCCTATGACTTTACCGTACATTCCTGGAGCAAAGTGGCTCCCCCAGTACAACGGCAAACCAGATACCCTGTCTGGATTCAAACGGAAGATATGTGGTATCCTAGACATGTACTCTATGACCGGCAAGCAAAGAGCCGCCGTTGTATTAGGACAACTGACCGGTGCTGCGGAACGGGAAGTGGAAACATGGTCGGCCTCAGACCAGGAGTCAGTGTCCACAATATTTCAAAAGCTACAGACTTTCTGTCTTTGAGGATCTTACTGAGGCGGACCTCCGGATGAGGTTCTACAGCTGTTCCCAACAACCGGAGGACAATGTTCGGGACTACGCCTGGCGTCTACAAGGGGCCCTGCGGGCTCTGAACCAGGTTAGTCCAACCAGCATCGAAACTGAGAACAAAATGCTGAAGGAACAGTTTGTCCGGGGACTGAGGTCTCCAGAGGAGAGCAGGACTGTGCGTTGGTGGTCCCTGGATCATCCAGATGCCACTTTTGATAATCTCAAGGACATGGCTATAAAAGGACTGCAGCCCCTGGAGACAAATGCCATCCAATGTTACCAGGGTGGGGCTACCGCAGTTCCTGCTAGACCCACCTTTTCCCCAGTGGCTGCTGAAGCTGAGGTTCCAGCAACGTCCCCTAGAGAACTGGACAGTTTGCGCTCTGAGGTGCGTCAGTTGAGCAAAACCCTGACCACTGTGCTGAGTGCTCTGCAGCTGCGGACGGAGGCCGAGGAAGGAGGGAAGATCCTGTTAGCCGATAGCCCTGAGGATGTCCCCTGGATGCGAAGGAGGAGGAGACCAACACCACCCTCACCGAGGACCAGTGACCAGCGCCGTCCACAAAAGGACCCTACCTGCTACCGCTGCCGCAAGACTGGACACATCGCCCAGAATTGTCCTTTAAACGAGAAAACCCTGGGTCCGAGGGCCGACACCCATGAGTAAACTCACAAGGCCCATCAGACTAGTACAACAGGTTCGTCGGAGGAAGACCTTTCCTGTCCATTGTACTGGACGGGATCCTGACGCACGCCCTGCTGGACACAGGATCTCAGGTAACCATCATGCCTGACGTCCTCTACAAGAGGTTCTGGTCCATGGACGACCTACGTCCGCCAGCTCCAAATCTTTCTGTATATGCCTCAAACGGACTCCCCCTTAACCTGCTCGGGGTTAAGAATGTGACTGTAAAGGTGGAGAGAGTGAAGCTAAAGGACCAGGGGCTAATTGTAGTAGAGACTAATCCTGATAATACCACCCCGTATATGGTACTAGGCACTAACATTGTTGGTAACTGTTTGGGAGAAGTTGTGTTCTTGCTCCAACAGATAGCCGACACTGCCAGACCAAGACAGAGGAGGGCACTGCAGAAGGAGATCCGAGTCCTGATGTATCAACAGCAAGTAAGGTTAACAGACGGTGAAATCGGTAACGTGCGGGTGACGGACCCAATACCCATTGTCATTCCCCCAATGAGTGAAATGCTCATCTGGTGTAGAGTTGCTATAGGTCTTAGAGGACAGAGCTACCAGGCGGTAGTAGAACCCCTTTGCTCCGAGCATAGACCCACGCTCTTAACCGCCAGGGGAGTGGTAGATGTACTCAATGGGAGGGTGCCCGTCCGTCTTCTCAACTTAGGGGAAGATGAGGTCAGACTGCCATGTTATGCCACTGTTGCCAAATTACATGCTGTCAATAACAACTGCATTCACAAGGCGGAGTCCTTAACCTCACCAGATGAAGAGGAGGATAATGACCCTGCAACCCAGGTGTCAACAGCTCCATGTTGGGACAGACACCACTCCTGCCCATCAAAAACAGGGTGTACACCGGGTGGTTCAAGGATACTCGCAGGTGTTCAGTAAACATCTACTTGACTTCGGGAGGGTTAAGGGGGTTCAACACTATATCCCCACAGGCGACCATCCCTCAATCAAAGAACGTTACAGGCCTATACCACCAGCTCATTACCAGAAGGCAAAGGAAATGTTGCAGGACATGAGAAAGGCGGGAGTAATAAGGCATAGTTGTAGTCCCTGGGCAGCTCCCCTAGTGCTAGTTAGGAAAAAGGATGGGAGCATGAGAATGTGTAGATTACCGTCAAGTAAATCGCATTACACATAAAGATGCATACCCTTTACCACGCATAGAGGAGTCCCTAGCTGCCTTAAAGTCTGCAAATTACTTTTCCACCCTTGACCTCACTAGTGGGTACTGGCAAGTACCTGTGGCTGAGGAGGATCGGGAGAAGACGGCCTTCACCACCCCGATGGGACTCTGCGAGTTAAATAGTATGCCATTTGGGCTCTGCAATGCCCCTGGAACGTTCCAGAGATTGATGGAGTGCTGCCTCGGACACCGCAACTTCGAGACTGTGTTACTTTACCTGGACGATGTAATAGTGTATTCCAGAACGTACGAGGACCACTTGAAACACCTGGCAGAGGTATTTGAGTCACTGTCCCGGTACGGGATGAAGTTGAAGCCCTCAAAGTGCCACCTGCTCAAGAGAAAGGTACAGTACCTGGGGCACATTGTCAGTCCGGAAGGGGTAGCACCAGACCCGGAGAAGGTCACAGCCATCCAGAAGTGGCCGGAGCCGAAGAACCTCAAGGAGGTGCGTCAGTTCTTGGGGCTAGTAGGATACTACCGGAGGTTTGTGAAAGACTACACCAAGAAAGCAGCTCCTCTGCAAGACCTCCTGGTAGGGCAGTCCCCCAAAGGCAGAAATCCCTCATTCCACTGGGGTAAGGAGCAAGCCGAGTCGTTTCAGGAGATGAAGGAGATCCTGACAGGCGATGAGATCCTAGCTTACCCTGACTACAGCCAACCGTTCCTGCTGTATACAGATGCCAGCAACGAAGGGCTGGGCGCAGTCCTAAGTCAGAAGCAGAATGGCCAAGAGAAAGTGATTGCATACACAAGCAGGAAGCTCCGCCCGACTGAGAGAAATCCAGAGAACTAGAGCAGCTTTAAGTTGGAGTTCCTGGCGTTGGTCTGGGCCATCACCGAAAGGTTCAAGCACTACCTGGCCTCCAGTAAGTTCACTGCCTTCACTGATAACAACCCCTTGACCCATCTTGAAACAGCTAAGTTGGGAGCACTGGAACAACGATGGATGGCTCGGCTGTCAAATTACCAATTTACAGTTAAATACCGGGCGGGCCGCAAGAACGCCAATGCCGATGCCCTGTCCAGGATGTCTCACCAGTCAGACACAGAAGAAGAAGTGGATGACCTGGAAGAGATAGAGCTACCTGCCTTTCACTGGAATGGGATAATCCACGAGCAACGAGCCTCCAGGAGACAGCGTGGAAAGAAGTTTAACCCCCTGAGTCACCACAGCTGGAAAGAGACCCGGGACAGCGTCCTGGTTGTCAGCCGCTTCAAGGAGCTGATAACCCAAGAGGGTGCCTCCCTGGAGAAGGAAGCGTCTCTCCAAGCAAAGCAGCTGTGGAACAAGAGAAGCCCGCTGTTTATCTATCGTGAGAAGCTGTGCCGGAGGTACGTCAATCCAAGAACCCATGAGATGGTATGGCAGATAGTGGTCCCGAAGACAAACATCCAGATTGTATTAGAAGCTTACCACGATCAGGCGGGGCACTTTGGCTGGAAAAAGCTAGAGACCCTGCTGAAGTGTCGATTCTACTGGGTAGGAATGCGCAGCTCCATTGAACGGTTGTGCCAAGACTGTGGACCCTGTGGCCTTAGAAGGAAAGACTACAGCAGCCAGAAGGCACCCCTGCAACCCATCAAGACGACTTGACCCCTGGAGATCGTGGCCCTGGACCATGTCAAGCTGTCCCCCAGCAGGTCAGGGTACTCCTATGCTCTGACCATGGTGGATCACTACTCACGTTTCATGGTGGTCGTCCCCGTCAAAGACCTGACGGCAGAGACAGCAGCGGAGACGTTCCAAGCGTACTTCTGCAGACCCCATGGATAACCTGAGCAGGTGCTGACAGACCAAGGCCCGGCCTTTGAGGCTGAGTTGTTCAAGGAGTTCTGCCATCTCTACGGGTGTAAAGAGATAAGAACTACACCGTACCACCCACAAACCAATGGTCTCTGCGAAAAGATGAACAACATCATCATCGACCTGCTAAAGACCATACCACTTGAGGAGAGAAATCAGTGGCCAGACCTACTACCAGACCTAGTGGATCTGTACAATCATATACCAGTAAGTTCCACCAATTGCACTCCAGTATACCTCATGCGGGCAAGGCCAGGAAAGCTGCCCATGGATCTGGAGCTTGGTGTTGTTGAGCCTGAAGCTGATATGACCACTGAGGACTGGGACACGACCAGACAAGAGCAGTACAGAAGAGTACAGGCCTGTGTCGAGGACAGTCTCACTCGGGTGAGAGAAAAGCAGGAGGCGCACTACAACAAAAACGCACCCGCAGAACCCTTCACACCTGGTGAAACAGTATTGAAAAGGAAAAGACGAAACCACAAACTTGATGACCAGTGGGAAAAAGAACCCTATACTGTGTTACCGTCAAGATTTGATAACAAGAAGACCTGCATAATCAGTCGAGACGGAGGAAGGACGACTGCAACAGTGTCCAGGGACCACCTAAAATTGTGTCCAGACTTACTGAAACCCCAGGAAGAAGTGCCTCTCACAATTAGAGATGAGCGTTGTTCTACTCGAACTGTTCGCCAATCTCAAATTCGAGCTGTTTTGGGCGGTGTTCGAGCCGGTCGGCGAACACGAACAATTTGAGAAAAATTCGGCTGTTCGAGGTTATGTTCGATAACTGTTCGTGCACCAAAATCATAACTGGATTTTTTCTCAGTAATGATGAAAATTAATGTTAATACGCAGTTTGAGTGTACAGCGGGGCGGGGGGAGGGGCAGGGGATGGATCTCTGCAGGAACAATGAAGATCTCCATTTTTTTTTCTCTTTCCCGCATTTGCAGTGGGGAGGTGCAATCTGTCAGCCTATCAGCAGCGCACACACGGAGCGAAGTGCTTTTTTTCACACAAGCAAGGGCATGTGTGATTGGCAGTGTATGTCACATGTCCTTGCCCTATAAGACCAAGCCATTTTCCCCGTCGCCACCATTTTCTCACTGCTGCAGCTGCATGTTAGACGGCACCGCTGTTGCTGTGTGTGCTATACCTTGTTAATTTCAAGCCAATTTTCGCACAAATATACAGATAGCTTGGGAGTAGGGAATAGTTGTGATTGCAGTCCTTTTAAGGACTAGGTTACAGCATTTCCTACGACTTTTATCAGGCAGGTCTGTGCTCTTAAATAGATAGATTGTGGGAGTAAAGACTAATTGTAATTGGAGTCCTTTTCAGGACTAGGTTACATCAGTTCCTATCAGTTTTTGCCAGGCAGGTCTGTGCCAGTGCTGTGCAAGTTTTTTTCACAGCATTTGGCTGAATCTAGCAAAGCTAATCCTTTTTGGCCTATTGCAGAGTGTGTTAGTCAGTGGAGTAGCCTATCTGTGTTGCAAGATATACCACCTGTGTATAGAATACCAATTTTTTTACTGCACCTAGTGAAGTAAAATCTTTTGGGCATAGCATCATTCTATTAGTCCATCTATACTGACCTCCATCAGGTTGCAAACTGAATATAATTTTTTTCTGCATCTAGCTCTGAAAAAATATTTGGGCTTCTAGCGGTGTGTGGGACTTGGTCTATTAGTCCATCTATACTGACCTCCATCAGGTTGCAAATTAAAAATAATTTTTTTCTGCATCTACCTCTGAAAAAATATTTGGGCTTCTAGCAGTGTGTGGGACTTGGTCTATTAGTCCATCTATACTGACCTACATCAGGTTGCAAATTAAAAATATTTTTTTTCTGCATCTAGCTCTGAAAAAATATTTGGGCTTCTAGCGGTGTGTGGGACTTGGTCTATTAGTCCATCTATACTGACCTCCATCAGGTTGCAAATTAAAAATAATTTTTTTCTTCATTTAGCTCTGAAAAAATATTTGGGCTTCTAGCAGTGTGTGGGACTTGTTCTATTAGTCCTTCTATACTGACCTCCAGCAGGTTGCAAATTGAATATAATTTTTTTCTGCATCTAGCTCTGAAAAAATATTTGGGCTTCTAGCGGTGTGTGGGACTTGGTCTATTAGTCCATCTATACTGACCTCCATCAGGTTGCAAATTAAAAATAATTTTTTTCTGCATCTAGCTCTGAAAAAATATTTGGGCTTCTAGCAGTGTGTGGGACTTGGTCTATTAGTCCATCTATACTGACCTCCATCAGGTTGCAAATTAAAAATAATTTTTTTCTTCATTTATCTCTGAAAAAATATTTGGGCTTCTAGCAGCGTGTGGGACTTGGTCTATTAGTCCATCTATACTGACCTCCATCAGGTTGCAAATTAAAAATAATTTTTTTCTGCATCTAGCTCTGAAAAAATATTTGGGCTTCTAGCAGTGTGTGGGACTTGGTCTATTAGTCCATCTATACTGACCTCCATCAGGTTGCAAATTAAAAATAATTTTTTTCTGCATCTAGCTCTGAAAAAATATTTGGGCTTCTAGCAGTGTGTGGGACTTGGTCTATTAGTCCATCTATACTGACCTCCATCAGGTTGCAAATTGAATAAAAAAATTTTCTGCATCTAGCTCTCAAAAAATATTTGGGCTTCTAGCGGTGTGTGGGACTTGGTCTATTAGTCCATCTATACTGACCTCCATCAGGTTGCAAATTAAAAATATTTTTTTTCTTCATTTAGCTCTGAAAAAATATTTGGGCTTCTAGCAGTGTGTGGGACTTGTTCTATTAGTCCTTCTATACTGACCTCCATCAGGTTGCAAATTGAATAAAAAAATTTTCTGCATCTAGCTCTGAAAAAATATTTGGGCTTCTAGCGGTGTGTGGGACTTGGTCTATTAGTCCATCTATACTGACCTCCATCAGGTTGCAAATTAAAAATAATTTTTTTCTTCATTTAGCTCTGAAAAAATATTTGGGCTTCTAGCAGTGTGTGGGACTTGTTCTATTAGTCCTTCTATACTGACCTCCAGCAGGTTGCAAATTGAATATAATTTTTTTCTGCATCTAGCTCTGAAAAAATATTTGGGCTTCTAGCGGTGTGTGGGACTTGGTCTATTAGTCCATCTATACTGACCTCCATCAGGTTGCAAATTAAAAATAATTTTTTTCTGCATCTAGCTCTGAAAAAATATTTGGGCTTCTAGCAGTGTGTGGGACTTGGTCTATTAGTCCATCTATACTGACCTCCATCAGGTTGCAAATTAAAAATAATTTTTTTCTTCATTTATCTCTGAAAAAATATTTGGGCTTCTAGCAGCGTGTGGGACTTGTTCTATTAGTCCATCTATACTGACCTCCATCAGGTTGCAAATTAAAAATAATTTTTTTCTGCATCTAGCTCTGAAAAAATATTTGGGCTTCTAGCAGTGTGTGGGACTTGGTCTATTAGTCCATCTATACTGACCTCCATCAGGTTGCAAATTAAAAATAATTTTTTTCTGCATCTAGCTCTGAAAAAATATTTGGGCTTCTAGCAGTGTGTGGGACTTGGTCTATTAGTCCATCTATACTGACCTCCATCAGGTTGCAAATTGAATAAAAACATTTTCTGCATCTAGCTCTGAAAAAATATTTGGGCTTCTAGCGGTGTGTGGGACTTGGTCTATTAGTCCATCTATACTGACCTCCATCAGGTTGCAAATTAAAAATAATTTTTTTCTGCATCTAACCCAGCCAATAGTTTTGGCCTAATACCACAGTTTGGCCACTCAGCTCTGCTCGGTTACCATCCATTGTTTTTTTGTGCAAACAACTCCAGAGTTGTGAATTAGTTAACCACCAAAATGAGTGGAAAAAGGCCTGCTGCTGGTGGAAAGGGGAATAGGCGTGTTGGGAAGGGGAAAAAAGGTTGTGTCCGTGGGGTAGGTGCAGAAGAAAGACCATCTTCCAGCCAAACTAAAATGTCTACTTCTTTTAGCGGACAATGTGATAAGATCCCTTTCTGACGGCCACGCCAATCGCTACAAATTCCAGATGAGGCACAAAAACAGCAGGTGCTTCAACGGATATCAAGTGCTCCTTTAAGTGGGCTCTCCTCCACATCAACTTCAACATCACAAATACTCCAGTCCTCAAAGGTGTCACCCAAATCGCACTTGCTTCCTCACAGCTCCCAAATCTCCAGCTGCCCGTCTGAGTATGAGGTAGAACAGATGGTTGAGTCTGCAGAGCTGTTTACTCATACTATAGCCTGGGAATCAGAGGTCGACTCCAGCGCTTCTGTGAATCCAGACGAGGAAATGATCTGCACTGATGCCCAGAATCTTTATGAGTCGGATCCAGGACCAGACGCAGAAGGTTCTGACCATAATGTAGACCCTCATTCCCAAACTGTAACTCCTGTTGGTGGAGACAATGAGGAAGACGATGATAAGACTCAAATACCTGATTGGAGCGACAACTTTAGTTTTTTGTGAGGGCAGGAACAGGTTGGCTCTGAGGACGACGGGTGTGATAACGCACAGGGTGATGATGATGAGGTCGGAGATCCCACTTACTGTCAACCCACAGTCAGCCAAGAGATGAGGTCAGCAGAGGAGGTGGAGGAAGATGCTAGTGACGACGAGGTCAGGTTGCGCCTTCCTGGACAGAGACGTAGTACTGGAAGCACGTCAACAACTGCATCCTCAAACACAACTCTGCCTCTCACCACAAGTCGTGGTGGCTCTTCAGGTCGCATGGGTGCTAAGCCTTGCATAGCCTGGGCATTTTTTCAGATCGATAAAGATGACCCAACTCGTGTTATCTGTAACATTTGTCAGCAAAAGCTAAGTAGAGGCCAAAAAATACATAGTTTGAGTACTTCATGCATGAACCGGCACATGGACATGAAGCATAAGTTGCAGTGGGAAGCTCAGTGTGCTACAATGCGGTCTAGCCGGCCGGGCCAACCACCGTCTGCCATATCTTGTGCATCCGCGGCCTCTTCATCCTCTGTGACTGGGGGGACAGCAGTCACACCTGTTTTGGGGCGCAGACCTGCCACCTCTTTACCCGCAACAGCCAGCGTGATTGGCAGGTCATCATTTTCTTTGGAGGTGGTAACACCAGCTGGTCTTGAGCGCTGTCCGACATCGATAGCACCACCTTTGGATCAAGGCAACCTAACATGTCCGCCTGCATCTTCCTCACAGACCGGCAGTTTGCCGGGGACACCCTTATCAACCCCGTCTAAGCACAATAGCCAGCCCTCGGTCCCTCAGATGTGGACAAGTAAAAGACCATTTCCTCCTAGCCATGAGAAAGCTAAGAGGTTGAATTTCACCATCTGCAAGCTCTTGGCTACAGAAATGCTGCCTTTCCGCCTGGTGGACACAGAGGATTTTCGAGACCTTATGTCCGTCGCAGTGCCCCAGTACCAGATGCCCAGTCGGCACTACTTCTCAAAGAAAGGTGTGCCTGCGCTCCACCAGCATGTCGCACACAACATCACCGCTTCTTTGAGAAACTCTGTGTGTGACAGGGTGCATTTCACCACAGACACTTGGACGAGTAGGCATGGACAGGGGCGTTACATGTCGCTGACTGGGCACTGGGTAACTATGGTGACAGCAGGACAAGGGGCTGCTGTCCAAGTCTTGCCGTCCCCACGAGTTGTGCGTCAATCCTCTTTATGTCAAAGTTCCACCACTGCTTCTGCCTCCTCAACCTCCTCTCGGTCTTCCACCTGCACCCAAAGCCTGTCTGGTCATGCCACAAGCTTTCTAACTGCGCAGAAGGGATCCTGCACACCTCCTTACTATGCTGGCAGTAGGGCTCAACGTCATCAGGTGGTTTTTACATTGAAATGTCTGGGAAATGTGAGTCACACAGCTGAGGAGTTGTGGTCAGCTCTGGAGAACCAATTTCATGAATGGTTGTCTCCACTGGACCTGAAACCAGGGAAGGCCGTGTGCGACAATGCTGCAAACCTGGGTGCGGCCCTTCGCCGGGGCAATGTCACACACGTGCCTTGTATGGCTCACGTGTTGAACCTGGTTGTCCAGCAATTTTTAGCCCACTATCCCAGACTAGATGGCCTTCTGCAGAGGGCACGGTCGCTGTGTGCTCACTTCCGCCGTTCGCATCCCGCAGCTCAGCGACTTACATCTCTACAGAAGTCGTTGGGCCTGCCACTTCACCCGCTAAAATGAGATGTGCCTACCCGGTGGAATTCAACTCTGCACATGTTGCAGCGACTGTGGCAGCACCGACAAGCCCTGGTGCAATACGTTCTGACGTATAGCCTGGGCCAACGAGATTCAGAGGTGGGGCAAATCACGCTGGAGGAGTGGTCTCAGATCAGGGACCTATGCACCCTTCTGCACAGTTTTGAAATGGCGACGAAGATGTTTAGTGCTGACGATGCCATTATCAGCATGACTATTCCGGTGATTTACATGCTGGAGCACATGTTAAACAGAATTCGGAGTCAGGTGGTGGCACAAGAGGAGGTGGAGGAAGTAGAGGAGGAGGAGTTGTATGCGGAAGGGCTAACATCTGCAAGGTCCAGACGGTCGGCAGCACCAAGGCGGCAGGCATGTGAGGGTGGGGGAGATGGTTTTACCAGGGCGCATGGTAGCAGCCAAACTAGTGAGGAAGGTGCAGGAGCCCAGGAAGAAGTGGAGGACGAACTGATGGAAGACTCATCAGATGAGGGAGACCTTGATCACATTTTTGTTGTGCGAGGTTGGGGGGAGAGGACAGAGGAAGGAAGCATGATTGTTACCTCGCCACCAACACAACAGGGACTTGGTGCTCCTGGATGCGCAACACACATGAGTGCCTTCTTGCTGCACTACCTGCAACATGACCCTCGAATTGTGAGAATTAGAAATAATCCTGACTACTGGGTTGCCACACTGTTAGATCCCCGGTACAAAAGTAAATTTGCAGAAATTATTCCTGCCATAGAAAGGGATGCACGCATGCAGGAGTATCAGCAGAGACTGTTGCAGAATCTTACATGTGCTTTTCCACAAAATACCAGTGGTGCACGTAGTGAATCTCACAGTTCCAACTTGCCAACCGTGGGACCGTCAAGTGTTCAGCACTCAAACCGTGACAGAACCACAGTATCTGCTGGTAACATCAATTTTGCGGAATCATTTCACCACTTTTTTAGCCCATCCTTTGCAAGGCCACAGGAGACAAGAAGTCTGACACATAGTCAACGCCTAGAGACGATGGTACAGGAGTATCTCCAAGTAAACATTGAAGCCACGACTGTGTCACTGGACCCTTGCTCTTTTTGGGCTTCCAATCTGGATAAATGGCCGGAGCTAGCCACTTACGCCTTGGAGATCTTGTCATGCCCCGCAGCCAGCGTTCTGTCTGAACGTGTGTTCAGCGCTGCTGGTGGTGTGCTGACAGATAAGCGCACGCGGCTCTCCACTGATAATGTACACAGACTCACGTTCATAAAGATGAACAAATCATGGATCCGAAACGACTTTTCTACCCCTGTGTCATCCTGGGGAGAGTAAAAGCTTGATGATTGGTTAAAATCACCCTACCAACCGTTTTAAGCTTTCAAATTACTAATCATGTTTATCTGTATCTTGACTGGAAAATAATTTGGGCTTTGTAGCAGTGTGCAGCACTGATCCTATTAGGCCATCTATACTAAAGCTTCACCAGATTTAAAATTAAAAATAATTTTTAGCTGCATCTAGCCCGGAAAATAATTTTGGGGCTCCGAGATGCGCAAGGCACATAAGTGCCTTCTTGCTGCACTACCTGCAGCATGACCCTCATATTGTCAGAATTCGAAGTAATCATGACTACTGGGTTGCCACACTCTTAGATCCCCCAAACTTTTCGATCAACCTTTTCATTTTAATAAAGACCAAAAAAATGGTCATTTTTGAAATTATAAGCATTAGCAGGTTGTTAGAAACTGAAATCAAACAGTTTTCAACTCAAAACTTTATTCTAGGTGATGTTACATTTTCACATAGGACCCCTTGTTCGAAAGGAGCTTCTGAACTCTCTCGTCCATTGAATTTGTCAGGTTTTGGATGGTTTCTGCTTTAATTGTTTTGCATGAGGACAGAATACCCTCCCAGAGCTGTTGCTTAGATGTGAACTGCCTCCCGCCATCATAGACACTCCTTTTAATGATGCTCCAAAGGTTCTGAATGGGGTAGAGGTCAGGGGAGCATGGGGGTCACACCATAAGTTTGTCCCCTTTTATGCCCATATCAGCCAGAGATGCAGATGTTTTATGTGCAGCATGAGATGGTGCATTATCATGCAGAAAAATGATCTTGCTGTGAAATACACGGTTCTTCTTCTTGAACCATGGCAGGAAGTGCTGTTTGAGAAAATCCACATACATTATGGAGTTCATCTTTAGCGCCTTCAGGGATCCTAAAGGGGCCGACAATCTCTCTCCCCATGATTCCAGCCCAAAACATTACTCCACCTCCTCCTTGTTGGCGCTGTAGCCGTGTTTGCGTGGGGTGTCCATCAACCAGCCATCCTCCACTCCATCCATCTGGACCATCGAGCGCTGCACGGCACTCATCCGTGAACAAAACAGTTTTGAAATCAGTCTTCATGTAATGTTTGGCCCACTGGAGCCGTTTCTGCTTGTGTGAAGTGGATAGAGGAGGTCGACAGGATGGCGCATGCACAGCTGCAAACCTCTGAAGGACCCTGCATCTTGTTATTCGGGGGACGTTGGAGGCACAAGCAGCTTCAAAAACTTGTCTGCTGCTATGACAAGGCTTTTTTGCCGCTGCTCTTTCAACCTGACGTAATTGCCTGTAGGAAAGAGTCCTCAATTTGCGCTTATCAGCACGCACACGTGTGTACTGTGAATCAGCTACATACTTCTTGATTGCCAAGACACTTCATCCTGATCATCGCACAATGTTGATTGTAGTCATGCCTTGACCTAAACACTCCACAATTTGTTGCTTCTCAGCAGACGACACATCCTTTTTCTTTCCCATTTTGGCAGAAAATGTAGGCTGCTTAATAATGTGAGAGAGCCTTCTTAAGTAGTCTTGCCTTTCATTGGACACACCTGCCAAACTAATTAGCACAGGTGTCTGCAATTGCTTACAGTGATATAAAGAGCCCTGACACACATCACCATCAATGAGTTTAACTGACAAACAAACAAATTCTTCCCTTATCACTCCTAAACACTTTTTGTATAATAATTTGGAACGCAGTGTACATGTGCTTTTCCACAAAACACCAGTGGTTCACGTAGTGAATCTTACAGTTCTAACTTGCCAACCGTGGTCTGTATGGAGTTGTTCAATAAAGGGCCCAAAATTAAGATAACATAGATGGGAGAGGTCTCTATGAATAGGAATTCCTAAGTATTTGATACCCTGTGAGGGCCAGGCAAAGGGAAAGTTGGACTGGATGGAATCCTATATGGATTTGGGGAGGGAGACATCGAGGGCCTCAGACTTCGCTGCATTGATTTTAAAATTTTACCATGTAACAAAGTGATCTATTTCAGCCATAACAGCATGGATGGATATATGTGATTGAGTGATATATACTAGGACATCATCAGCAAATAGAGAGCACTTGTACTCGGTGCCTCCCACCTCAATCCACCTAATATTGGGGTTATGGCGAATTGATGAGAGCAGGTGCTCCGTCACTAGGATGTATAAGAGAGGGGACAGAGGACATCACTGCCTTGTCCCATTGGTGATTGTGAAAGGTGATGAAAATGTTCTGACGCACCCCCTGGGCCTTGGGACACCCGGAGCCGGACCCTTTTTGGTGGATGCTGGTGGTTGTAGTCTTCGTGGCGGCGACCCAGTTCCGTGGCTCAGGGCGGTCAAACCAGTGGCGGAACTATTTATGTGGTTTTCATGTTTAAATGTCCGACTACGCCACCCGTGGATTGCGGTCAGAGTGAACCGCCGCTACAGGGCAGACCACTGAGGCTGGTGTTGTGGGTGCAGCAGAGCGTAGCATAACTCCCCACGGGAGGAGTATAGCCTCAGGGCAGTGTATGCGGAGGATGGGGGTGATGGTGCAGGGCAGCAGCAGTAACGACACGGAGTCAGTGATGCAGTTCAGGGCCTTTACTCACAGTTCTTATTATCCAGACCACGTCTGCAGGTAACGGCTGCCCACGTCGTACTGTGCTCACCAGGTGAGGGGCTCAGACAACTCCCAGATAACTTTGGAGCACTTCACAGGACCCCCTTTGTGTGTCCTTTGTCTGGCCTTTCTTACCAACACTTCTGTCCGGCTGCCTCGGGCCTCCTCTTGGTAAACTTGGCGCCAGTTTCCCTGACCCTATGTGGTGCCTTCCTAGCGGGTGTAGCGAGGGGCTGCGCCACATAAAATGTCAGAGCCTCCGGTTTCTAGCTGAGGGTCGTTTCCTGCCTCCACTAGTTCGGGGACCGGTCTCCCCCTTTGGCCTGACCCCTCCACGCAGGTGGATTCGGGCGTGCGGTGGCGACTCGCCCGTCCGCACCCCTGGGATCCCTTCATTCCTCGTTCCTGGAGCCTTCTCCGCTCCTCTTCCTTCCTTCTCCCTCTTCCAGGCCTGGGCCTCTGTTACTAGGCCCGCCTCCGGAGCAGAGCTCATGCAGAGCCCCTGCTCCCTGCCACTTCTGCTCAGACTTCTCTGCACTGAACTAAGATGGTGCCCACCTTTTATACTCCCTTCTCAATGCACCCAGGAACTGCTTCCTCCCTGCTCCTGCACTACAGGGTTCCCCTTCCTCAGTGTTCCCTCCCCCCACTCCAGCCAGGGACAGGGACTGTCGTGCCCATCTCAGGGGCATATTGGTCGCCCTGCCCCACGGCAATGTGGTGTAATGCATGCAGGTGTCGGGTCCTGATCCACACTCCATCCTTACCTGAGAGTGAGATATCACACCTCTGGGTGAGGTGCAATACGTCTTTAGCAACCGAGCCCTCAGGGTGCTACAGTTCCATTTATCTTCAGCCTAGGTGACGTATTGCGATACAGGGCCGTGATTTTGGCTATAAAAGGGTCCCCTAGACCCCTACCCCAAGCTTTTTAAGAGAATTATATATGGCGTGCCAGGAGACTCTATGGAATGCTTTCTCAGCATCCAACGAGAGTATCTAATTACAAATTTTTAACTGCATCTAGCCCAGGAAATACTTTGTGCCTAGTAGCAGTGTCTGCTAGTAAGCGGATTATCCCGGCTGTTAAGCAAGCTGCACCACCTGTAGTTTAGACACTTAATTTTTTCAAAGGAAATGCTTCGGGACCATGGGATACTTAGTGAAGAGCATCAGGAGGCACCCCAAGGCATAGGGGCTGGGACTGGCAGTAGGATGCCTTGCGGTGGACAGCCGAGCTCGATCCTTATAAAAGCTTTTTAACTGCAGCAGCTTTAGTGGACGCTACTGGAGCTGGAATTACCGCGGCTGCTGGCATGAGACTTGCCCTCCAATAGATCCTTGTAAATGGATTTAAAGTGTATTCATTCAAATTAGAGAGACAATTTAAATTAAAAAGCTTAGAGCTGCCTCCACCACAGGGGGGCTCGCTCGACCCACCAGCGGACAGGCACCAGTATTGGGAGAGGGGGGCTGGCCGTCAGGGTTCACCGCGGCTGTGGCACAAACCCGGCGACACGGAGGTGGCACGGGCAGGAGCGGACTGGCCGTGTCGGCTTCTCACTTTTTGGATTTTAGAAGGGCATGACATGCCTATATCTGTGTCTCCCCCTCCTTTTACTCCTCCACCTCTTTTATTTTCGCATGACTATATGTACTTGTCACTTTTCCATGTGTTAGTTATGTCTTCTGAGCAGTTTGTCAGCTTTTGGACACCTTTGAAGGTGTTTTCTATGTGTTTCTATGTGTTTTTGTTTGCCTGCCATTGGTTTTAACGGTGTTCGAAGGTGTTCGACGAACAGTTCGACGAACAGTTCGGCGAACACACGGGTGTTCGACGAACCGAACCGAACTCGAACACTACGGGGGTGGCTCAACACTACTCACAATCCCAGAAGAACCTGAAGAAGCAGTGATACACACTGACCTAGGAGATTTCCCGGCAGATTGGCCTCAAATAGGAGGTGCAGTAATCATCCCAGTACTCCAATTCTACGCACAGCCAGAAAACCCACCACAGCAAGTTGAACCTGTAAGTGCTGTAGAAGAGCCAGCTCAAGAAGTATCCCCGGATGAAGGATCCCCGGTAGGAGCAGAGCAAGAGGGCCCAGCCAATGGTGAACTTGCCAGTCCAAGAGAGAGGTTAAGGCAGTTTTACAACTTGGTCACACGTAGAACTGGTAGGGTAACTGACAATACAGACACTGATACCTCACAGACCACCGCACTACGCAGTTCAACACGTAGCACGAGAGGTAAAGCCCCTGTCAGGTACACTCAGTAAATAGTCAAATTTCTGAAAATGTAGATAGTTACCCCTGGGGTATTAAACTGTATTATTGTATTGTATTACATAGTGTATTAGCATATGTATATTACTTTGTGTTTTTCCTAATGACTTCCTTTATTGCTTACCTAATAACTGCGTGGCTGAGGACTGTGTGCAGCCCAAAAAACTGCTATTGTATATAATTGCACTCCCTGGAGTGCCCCTTTTAGGTGACTTCAGAAGGAAAACCTGTCGGGAGTGGCCCTCTTGGAGGTCCAACTCGGGATCTTCATGCCCTGCAGCCACCCCAGGGCCTACGTTGAGGGTTTGGGACAGGTCCCTCAAAACCACCGAGTAATCTGCCTAGTGAGATGGACATCCTGTATGGGAACCTCACCACAGGAGACTTGAGTTCTGAGGACACTTCGTATCTGTTATTGTTATGCAACGTTTAAGATTGGTGTCTCCCATAAAGGGAAGATTGTTCTTATTGTTCTTGCATTGTTCATGTTTCCTATTGTTATTGTTTAATAAAATGTACTTCAGTCCTGGAGTGCTGAGCTTTACTAGGGGGTAATGTGACGCCCAGCTGCGCTTGGTTTCACAGATCCTGGAAGAGTGCATTGATGGATTCCTCCACAAGAGGCCCCCATAAACATTCACACATCTCCACCTTCCACCTCAGACCAGCAGAGGGAGCCCGTTAGGGAGATAAATAGGGAAGGTGGAGCCAGGCAGTTTAGTCTAGTTTCAGTTGGCAGTCTAGCCAGAACAGAGTTCCTGCTCACAGCCAGAGAGGGACTGAGTTCTCGGTTTGTTTCCTGCAGAAGTCTGTCTGCAGATGTAAGCCAGTCTAGACTCAGTTGTAGCTCAGAGTAGTGAGCTTTAGGTGTGCCGGCGCCATAAGATCGGTGAAGCGCGGCAAGCTGCCGTTAGTGTGTATAGCCTAGTGAGGGCCTGAGTAGGCCGAAGGCGAGTGGAGAGTTAGTACATAGGGGGCAGAAGAGCTTAACTAGCTCACCCCGAAGAATTTACCGGACACTGGGTCCGAAGCTTACCGGGATCTCTATGACCCAGTAAGATATAACCAGAATCCCTGAAGAACTAAAAGTCCCAGGATCGCTAAAGTGCTGATACGTAACAGAGCCGGGAGACACATAGGCCCCGCAAGCTGAGGAGCGTGTACTCCAAGAAAAGGCCCTACCACAAGGTCAGCGAGCGCAGGACAGAGACAAAGTTAGGCCTAGCTCCAGGCAGGTCAGAAACTTACTACACAGAGGAAAGTAACAGGAGGCCCTACACCCGCTCATTGGGGAGGATCCTGACACGCAACCTTCACCCTACAGTGCTCCGGGACGTGCCTGAATTTCCATCAGTAAAAGGTACTGAAGTGACTATCGTGTCGGTCCCTGTTCTTGCTCTGACCCGGCTGGGTCTCACCTGTCCTGCATACCCCTTCCGTACGCTAACCTGAGGCCTAGCTCCACCTTTCTGGAGCTATACCATCGAGCTGCATTATCATCGGCCTCAGTGGATTGCGCATGGTGATTCTCACCAGAAGCCACAGGTGGCGTCACACACTTTTATAAAATTAACAACTATCAACGCTTTTAAAAGAGAGAACCCAGGGTACGGGCCCGGGAGCCGACAACCGCGACATCCCCAAGGCCAGGCTAAAGGCCCGGGTACCCGAGTCATCCCCATCCCATGGGCTAGTCAGATGCTGCACTTCTTTAATGGAGTGCAGTATTCCTCCTCTGAGGTAAGAACAGTGTGATGGTCAGGACCCTTCCTTCACATCCAACACAACACTTCTCCACCAGAGGGGGATAGTATGCACTAGGTGCTGCCCTCCTGGTTACAGGGAGACTGGGGAACCAAGAGTTAGGGGAACCAGTTAGTGAGGGTGGAGGACTCACAATTTAGCGACACTGTAAATTTCATATTTAATAAAAAGCCATCTTGGTTCGTGGTCTTTTCGCTGGTCCTTGTAGTTTAGTTCTTGACGGTCCTGGCTAGTCACCGTCTTTGAACTGTGAATGACTGTGATCTCTCCTCCCTGAAAGTGGATCCTGTGTGGACCTGCAGCGGATGGGGACACAGCCCTCGTACCCCGGCCTTCGGACGAGGGGCAGGTTGCAGACGAGGAATGTCTCAACCCGGTCAAGGACCACGACCAAGAAGGCCCGGAGCTTAAGAGTGTAGCTCCACAGCAAATGGATCCCAGGGAGGATGCAGACGGAGCAGAGTACGCCACCTGTCCTCGCCAACCTGATATATTCAGAGGGAATCCGGCTGCAAGAGGGGTACCGGCCCCCGACACCCGACCTTGCTACTCCATATCCTGGTCGGGAAAGCCCGGTAGGCCCTGAGGATCCCACTGGGTATCGGACGGAGCGGAGCCGCCACCCGTGCCCTTGTTCTGAGAGAAGTTCAGAGGGAGACCTGGCCTATGTACACACACGGACAGGAAAGGATATGGTCTGTAGTTCAGGAACACTCTGGTGCGGGGTCCTGATTGAATGCTGGACTTGCTCGGAGGCAGTCGGACCCCCGTCCCTGGTGACCGCAGGACTCCGCGGGGAGCAGGGAGTCACCTTCCTTCTGCCATCTCGAATGTGAGTAAAGCCTTGGAAGTTCACTCCTATGGCCTCCGGACTGTTTATTCTGCGCTACACCACACGACGCGGCGCCCGTATTCCTCTACTACTACCCCTGTCATCCTGTCTCTCTGCCCTGAGGCCTTGCTCTGCCTGTGGGGAGTAGTAACAACGATGGCCGCCATACCACCATGCCTCAGCGGACTTCAGCGGCGCTGGTGGCCTTCACCAGGTGCCACAGGTGGCGTAGTCAAAATCAGCCACTCAACCCGGATAAGCCCACACCATCCTTTTAATTGTGATGGCCCTGGGCACGGATCGGGTCCGGGCCATGGCTGCACCCCCATCTCTCCAACTTAGGACCCGACTCCAAGTCCCCATCTCCCAGGGTAAAAACGGGCTTTCGAGTAGAGGCGTCACAATATGACGATCCTGATCGAATCTCAACTGCTGAGGCAGAACTCAGTCGTTTGAATCAGGGGTCAGGTGATGTTGAAAATTATTGCACACACTTCAGGAGATGGGCTTCAGAAGTCAAATGGAATGATCCTGCGCTGAAATGTTTATTTCTTGCTGGTCTGAGTGAAAGGGTTAAGGATCTGCTAATTGCATTCCCCGCACCGGAGACTCTGCAGGATGCCATGCAATTAGCTGTTCGTGTAGACAGGAGACTGAGGTCCAGGGTGAATGAGGTAAAGACTCCTGTAATGTCAGGTCCTAGTCCCCAGAAAATCTGCTCTGACGGCGGAGAACCGATGGAGGTTGGGGCGATGTCACTCCGCTCTCAAGAAAGAGACCGGAGGTTCGCCGAGGGATTGTGTCTTTATTGTGGTAAAGCTGACCATTTGATTAAGTATTGTGAGCTTCGTTTAAGTAAAGAAAAAAAAAAAGTCAGTTACACCCGTATAGCTTGTTTATGCTCTGCAGGAATATTTCTTTCTGGGAGTACTACTTTGCAGGAAAATTTGATTGAATTTCAGGTATTTGTGGATTGTGGTTCATCACTTAATGTGATTGATAAAGGGTTTTTGGAAAACCTTAAATTGAAATCCAAACCTTTGTCATCACCTATTTCTGTGATTGCAATTCATAACACTCCCTTGAAATGTATTACTCACAAGGTTGCTGCATTTCCCCTCACTATCAATGGAGTTCACCAAGAAATTTTGGACTTGGTTGTATTAGATAATTTACCCTCTCTGGTCGTTTTAGGCTTGTCTTGGTTAAAACTGCACAATCCTTTATTGGACTGGTCTACTAATGTGATTAAGTCTTGGAGTCCGAAGTGCTATGATAAATGTTGTAATGGTCGCATTGCGGCTGTGGAAAAAGGGGAATTACCTGTACCTATTCAAGATTTTTGGAGGGTTTTTCCTGGGGAGGAGTCGCAAGTTTTACCTCCTCATAGGGATTATGATTGCACCATTGAGTTTGTTCCTGGAGCTACTCTTCCCAAGAGTCGTTTGTTTAATCTGACTATCCCTGAAAGAAAGGCCTTGGAGGAATACATCCAGACTAGCCTGGCTGCTGGTCACATTAGACCTTCTAAGTCGCCTGTGGCAGTTGGATTTTTTTTGTTAAAAAAAAGGACGGGGGTTTACGTCCATGTCTGGATTTTCGTGAAATTAATAAGATTACCGTACGCAATTCCTACCCATTGCCGTTAATTCCTGACTTGTTTAACCAGTTGGTGGGGGTCAAGTGGTTCTCTAAAATTGATCTCCGGGGGGCATACAATTTGTTACGAATGAAGGAGTGTGATGAATGGAAAACTGCTTTTAACACTCCGGTAGGTCATTTTGAAAATCTGGTGATGCCTTTTGGTCTTACCAATGCACCTGCATTTTTTCAGAACCTTATTAAGGACATCCTGAGACCTTTGATTGGTAAGAATGTGGATGTGTATTTGGATGACATTTTGATTTATTCACCAGATTTAGAGTCCCATTGGCAGAATGTACGTTAAGTTTTGCAGTTATTGAGTGATAATTCACTCTTTGCTAAGCTGGAGAAATGTGAGTTCGCTGTGCAGAAAATTAGTTTTTTCGGCTACATTGTCTCCAGCGAGAGCTTTGAGATGGACCCGGTGAAGGTTCAGGCTGTACAGGAATAACCTTCCTTCCAGGCCTATTGGTTTGAAATCTATACAGAGATTTTTGGGTTTTGACAATTATTACAGGAAATTCAATAAGAATATTTCTATAATTGTTAAGCCTCTGACCGATCTCACCAGGAAAGGTGCGAATATGGTCCAGTGGACTACTGAGGCCGTTGAAGCGTTTGAGTATCTCAAAGAGAGGTTCAGTTCTGCCCCTATCCTTATGCAGCCTGATGAGACCAAGCCTTTTTTGGTCGAGGTCGATGTTTCATCGGTGGGGGTCGGAGCAGTTTTGTCTCAGGAGAACAAGGATGGAGTACATCCTTGTGCCTTCTTTTCGAAAAAAATTTCAGAAACCAAACTGAATTATGATTTTGGAAATAGGGAGTTGCTGGCTATTTAACTCGCGTTTGAACATTGGCGTCATTTTTTGGAAGGCGCTAGATTTCCTATTCCGGTTTTCACAGATCATAAGAATTTGATCTATCTGGATGCTGCCAAGCGCTTGAATGCCCGTCAAGCTAAGTGGGCACTTTTTTTTTCTCGGTTTCATTTTTCTGTTACCTATATCCCTGGTACTAAGAATGTTAAAGCCGATGCTTTATCTCGCAGCTTCTCTCCTACGGTTGGTGCCGAGGAGGAGGAGAGCATTTTACAGAAAGGAGTTGTGGTGGCGGCATTGGACTCTGTTTTGGAGAATGGGATTCTGAAAGCTCAAGATGATGCTCCATCTAACACTCCCCATGGGAGGTTGTTCGTGCCTAGAACCTTTAGGAGAGACTTGTTCGTGGAGTGTCATGAGTCTTGGTTGGCAGGTCATCCAGGAATTTCGGAGACTAAGAGACTTATCAGTCGCAGTTTTTGGTGGCCTGGATGGCAGAAGGAAGTCATCAAGTGGGTGCGTCAATGTACTGTGTGTGCTAGGTCAAAGGCTTCACATACTTCTGCTGCGGGGTTGCTTTGCCTTCTGGAGGTTCCTAGTGTACCTTGATGCATCTCACAATGGATTTTATTACTGATCTTCCTGTGTCCGAGGGTTTTACTGTCATCTGGGTGGTCGTGGACCGTTTTAATAAGATGTGTCATTTGGTTCCATTCATTAAGTTGCCCTGCGCCAAGACACTCGCTAAGGCGTTTGTTAAGGAGATTGTCAAGCTTCATGGCGTTCCCATGGATATTGTTTCTGATAGAGGACCTCAGTTTGTGGCTCGCTTTTGGCGTGCTTTTTGTGACAGGTTGGGAGTCCATTTGTCATTTTCGTCTGGTTATCATCCTGAGTCTAATGGACAGACTGAAAGAAAGAACCAGGAACCAGGATGTTGAACAGTTTTTGAGTTGTTTTGTGGCGGACAATCAAGAGGTGTGGTCTGAGTTTCTGCCTCTCGCAGAATTTGCTCTTAACAATCATACATCCTCCTCTGTTGGGTGTTTTTTTTTTTTGTTGTACTGGGAGACATCCGTCTTTTGGTTCGTTCTCCAAATTGGGGTCGGCGGTGCCGGAGGAGGAGGATTTTTCCGGTGATTTGGAGAGAGTTTGGACTAATGTACGTTGCAACCTTCAAGAGGCTAACAAGAAGTCCAAGAAGTATTTTGACAGGAAACGTAAGGAGGTTTTGTTTACTGTGGGTGACATGGTCTGGTTGTCCTCAAAGAACCTGCGGTTGAGGATTCCCTCTAAAAAACTGGGTCCTTAGTTTGTGGGTCCATTTAAAGTGCTTCAGGTTGTTAACCCATCTGCTGTTAGGTTGGATGTCCCTACTTCCTGGAAGATTAATCCTGAGTTTCATGTTTCCTTGTTGAAAAAGGCTGATGTATCAGATAGGGACCCCACTGTCACAGTTCCTTCTGTGGTGGAAGACGGCAAATATGAAATTTCTCGTATCTTGAATTCTAGATGGCATAGAGGGAGATTACAGTATCTTGTCTCCTGGAAGGGTTTCAGTCCTGAAGACAACTCCTGGGTAAGGACGGATGATGTCTCTGCTCCTAGGCTTGTTAAAGCTTTCCACGAGAGGTTTCCAGATAGGCCTGGGCCTGGAGGATCCAAAGGATCCTCATAAAAGAGAGGTTACTGTTAGAACCCTCCTGTTTGTTTTTTCCATCTTGTGTTTGCGGTCACGTGACCATCTGCCTTTATAGTCCAGCTCCGCCCTTTTGGCTGTGCTGGACTTCAGTGATTGACTGTTTCTCTAGCCAGGTGCTTCGGTGCCTTTCTCTGTCAGTTCGCTTGGTCCTTCTGGAACCTCTAGTACCTTTTTGTCAGTTTGTCTTTTTGGGTTCTGCAACAACTTCTCTGTTTAGGAGGTGTCCCATTTTTGTCCCAGTCCTTAGTTCTTTTAGGGACCCGTCCCCTTATGCTATAGGTCTTCGTTCAAACTAGCCGAGGACTAAGGCGGGTCTGTTCGCTAGGAACAGTCAGCCCACTACATCGTAGGGATTCAGCTTAGTCTTACTGTAGGGACAGCTTTCCCCTATCTTTCCTTAGTACTTGTTGCAGATCATAACAGCTGTGGGCCGGAACTGAGATCTCTGCGCCCTGTAACCCCTCTTCTATAAAGGACTGAGAGTGGAGTGTTTTGTGGGATGGAATCTGTTCTTTACTCACTGTTACATCGGGAGTCCCCATTACCTCCCCGTCCTCAGGACCGGTACCGACTGCAAACAAGACAGGAAACTTGAAGTCCAGGTTAACAGGTTTGTCTTTATTGTGCAATTCATTTACACATGGCTACAGTCTTTTTGTGGTGATGTTGTTCCCTTTGTTTTGTGTCCTAGCAGTCTTTGTCCCCATCCTGTCTTGAGATTCACTATCCACTTCTCCCCCTGTGACCCAGCTGACATCTTCCTCTTCTTGGAGACAGAGTCCTGATTGTCAGGCCCTCTTCCAGACTGTAAGCCCAAGACTGTCCCGATGTCCAGTTGAAGCATTAGATGTGCCCTTATTCTTCTCAGAAAACTTTGCTTTCTTGCTGTACCTACTTCTAGAACCTGATTTTCTGCTTGTTCAGTCTGCTTGTTCCCACTCCACTCTCTTTTACAGGACTTGCACTAGTCCTGTGTTGTAAGGGTCATGGACCCAGAACTGGGGTGTGTGAGTCTCAAACTCCACACTCTGACTAACTGCCTGCAACCCGGAAAATGTTTCCTATAAAACTACTCTAACCCCTCCCAACTGGTGAGCTAATACCAGTGTTAACTATCTAGTGTCTAAACAATTCAATGCAATCTATATCCCTACCTATTGTATGGTTCCTCTAGTGGACAGAACTCCCGCATTCCCAGGGACGGCCTTAGGCAGAGCCTGTAGGAGAACAGGCATACAATAATGACCATAGAGATAAAACACAGTATACTTTATCACACTAATCATAAGACATAATATAGAACTTATAACACATTTAACCCACTTGTTGCCACGGCATCTTCATCAGCCCGCCACCCTCCTTCACATCTGTACATTCATTTAATACTATAAGTGAGCTGGCCTTGCCCTACATTTTTTGCATTGGGTATTATGGGATGTCAAAGATAACAGCTGGGTGGGGGTGACACAGATCCCACCGCTGTCACAGTGTGTCATGGAGACTCAACTCCACTGCCTTCAATCCTCAGGACAATTACGCATTTTACTGACGAGTGATGGATGAGACCACAGCTGCTTCCACTACTAGGCCAGTAATTGGGGAACTCACAGTGAGATTATGGTATATACACCTCTGATTCCAGCTCATGAATATATATATATATATATATATATATATATATATATATATATATATATATATCCCAGTATGGTCACTGTCATCTCCACAATATGAAAAGAACTACTGCCCTCCCCAATCATTTATACAGGCCAATTGAACACCTGTTAAAGGTACCATATGGCTTTAGGGGGTGCGGTTTACAGAGCAAGAGGAACAGAGCAATTACATTTTATCTATTTAATTCAGGAAGGTAGGCAGTGTTTATATAAAATATACAAAGATGATACAAAATGGGAACAAAATAAAATAATTACAAAGAATAAAAAGGAATAACGAAAGAAAATTACTAAACCTGATGTCACGGAAATGGCTCAGAGCTTAGCGGATGGAGGTGCTCCTTAGGAAAATGGACAGGACCCACAGCAAGCTGTACCCTCCAGGATTGACAAATGACCAAACCCAAATTCTGCTTTTTATTAGATCAAGGTTACATCCAAATACCTCCCCTTGGTGAGCTCATGTGGGGGCTGGTTGTGGGATGTGCTAGGTCCTTTAGAATTTTATGAGATCCCTAACTTACAGGATATCTTTGCCCTGGAGGTCCCAGGTGGTAGATACTGTTGTCATGTTTCTCATCGCGATTTTACCTGTCAATAGAAATGAAACATGGCATGGATAGCATCATCCATTGGACCAATAATACGTTGGAGGGGATCTTCTGGCCTTACGGTGATGTGAGTGAATACGTTATATTCGACCCTTCGCTACGACGCCAAAAAGATATCTCCTACAAATATCAGATTGATGTAAACCTTAATATTCATCATTGACCACTGGCTCCAATCCTGAGACAATCCTTTGAACACAGGAAGTTGAGTCCCTTAAACAGAGGAAGTCCTTGTACTTCTCTGCCTCTTTGCATACGAATCTCAGTCTTGGTATGTCTTTTTCCCATAACTAATTACCTAGTCACTGCAAGAGGCCCCTACTCCAATTGAAATTGAAGTGTTAGTTCTTTCTCTCTCTTCCCCAGCTATAAATAATCCCATATGTTCAATATGAGGGTAATATGTCCCCACTCCGGAGAGTGGATTTTATTTTTTGTTTATGACATGGGGTGAAGCTGTACACATGGACTCTTATCTATGCATCTTTCCCAGACTGTTTTAAATTAGAGCAAGGTCTAGATGGATCCTGATCTAACCCCAAAAATGAATCCAAGTCTATGTAAAAAAAATACATTTTTTCACTCTGTGACTAGAATAATCCAGACATGTGGAGACCAATAAGGAGTCAGCAAGAGGTCAGCAAGCGTGTTCTTGACAAAGGTATATTGTTTAAAAAGGCCTGGAGGAAAAAATATATTTATATAACTAGGCGAATGGATATAGTGCCAGTATTAATTGGTTTACAGGATACAATTACAGCATTGGTAACATTACCTGAGGTTTCTAATTATCTATGTGATGATGGGAGTGCATTCTCATTCTTCTCGATGTATGCATTGTCTGATTTCATTTTCAGAAAATACGTCTTTGTTTAGCAATGATATATTAAATGTAGTGAAGCTCAATTAAATAACACCAAGTAAACCCAAGGGCCATGGGGGGAAGCAGTAGCCTGCAGGGCATCGTTTGGGCTGGGAACATATACCTAATACTTAATTTCTGATACCCACTAATTACTGTTCCTTGTGCCTTCTTCCGGCTCTATATTTCTCTTCTTTGAAGCTCTGACTGTTCGGAAGGGCTCCTGTGTATGGCAGAGTCAGGCGCCTTAGTTGCCGAATGAACAATTGGCCAAACCAGCGTTCAGCCTGCAGCAATATAAAATGTATGGGGGGTTTTGGTGACACATGGTACAAAAGACGCCCAATCCCTCCAGGACTGCCATGTATGTACAAGAACTGTTTTGGCCCTGTCAAATTGACTTCTTATTACACCGATTAGCAGAATATAGAATTATTGCAGTATCATTAAAGGGAATCTGTCAGCAGAATTTCACCCTTTCCCCAAACTATTTTTATGCGCTTGTAGCTCTTTCACAGAAAAGTCCAACAATACCTTTACATGGCCAGTCCGTTCTTCCATTACTGAGATATCAGTGTTTGACTTCATACGCAAATGAGGCTGAAGTGCTATGGTAGATCTGAAGCCTCTGTCACTCCAGCTCTATTCCCCCATAGCCCCACCACTGAATTGGATAGCTGAGTTGTACTCACGCCCCGTCTCGACCCGATTACTCCCGCATCTCTGCCTATTTTGGTGGAGCTGTTTCAATCCGGCTTGAAAATAAATTAAAACAAAATGAAAACATTTTCTGATGAATCACCCCCAAAATATTATTTATACCATACGGATATCGCAATAAATAGAAAATCTGAAAACCATGGCTAAATTAAAGTATTTTAAATTCCTTTTAAAAAAGTTATAAAAGTTATTCAATACATTACTGTCATGGGTGTGTCAGATGTGACGACAGTCTCCCTGCAGTTAGTTGCAGAAGATCTCTTCATTTGACATTAGACACCTTCTTAGATCTGTCTCACTATAGGACCCAGCGGCTAACTCCCTCCTGCTAATTGACACCCAGGCCTGGGTGTTTAAATGCTTTCTGTTTGCTACAGGGAGGGGTTGGTGATATTCACATGTTTCCTTGTGCAGGCTTGGAGCTATTGCAGTCTGCTTACGTTCTCTCAGGTGATAGGAGGACGTGTGGTGTAACTCTCTGAAGTCGGCTCAAGCTAAGTTACTTTCCCCCGTGTTTGTCTCACTGGGTGACTTTAGTTGCTAGTGGGGACTGACTAGTGTTCATCCCCCCTTCCCTATCCAGGGCCAAGCTCTAGGGAAACACAGGGTTTAGGTTCCTGTGCGGCGACTGGTGAGGAACTAATATAGGGACGATAAGGGAGACAAGGTAATATCAGATCAGCCTAGGAGATCTCCACTCCCCCTTTCCCTAGTGTCTGGGCTCCCTTCCCCTCTTCCCTTCCTGTTGCACTTAGTCTTTCCCACAAATTGGATGATAATTACATTCTCCCAAAATGGTACGATTAAAAATATGTCACCCTGCAAAAAAATAAGTCCTCAGCAGGTTACGTCAAGGAAAAGTAAAAAGAAAAAAAAGATGGCTTTTGGAATACAAAAATAATAAAAAATATAGACCGCTACCTAATGGGGTTAATGGAAGAAAAGCAAATGGGCTATGTAATATAACCCATGATGGTATTACTAATATTTTAATAAGACCTGCAACACTCAATGGCAGCCTTCATTGCATTGGTAATAAGTAAGGATTATAAATTAAAAGAAATAAACTCCACATCATAGAACGCGGAGTACCTATAAACAGCATAGTACCAAATATAGCCTTCCAAGCCTTGGTCATTAAAGTCTTTGGTAAGGTCCACGAGAGTCTTAAAGAAGCAAATTTTCCTTCTGATCCACCCATGGCTCGGTAGTGTCGATGTGATCACTTTTCTTGACAAATGACAGCTGACTTGTCTCCAACCAGGGAATTAGTATAGGAGGAGACGTGAAAATATTGACCTTGGATCCTGTGGTATTATGTAGACTGCCTCAGTCAGCCAGAACATGACTTTATCTGCTGGAATGTCAACACTCCTGAAATATTCATTATAAAGCAAGCGCTAAAAAAAAGGGAAACGGTGGAAAGGTTTCTTCATGGGGCTCGATAGAGATAATTTATATTTGTTTCATTTCTTATTAAAATTCTTCAGCGCTCATGTGAGAGAGTAATGAGGTGATATAGCCCACTTTGGCTCTTTCGGAGGGGAACCGTGCCTCCATCATCTCCAAATGAATGGAGCATACATTAATAAAGCCCCTGCAGAGTTTACTGTCCCCAGAAAATTTTTCCGGGAGAGCAAAACGGGGTAATGGGGCACTTGCAGTGCTTGCAGTATTCACCGCAGTCGAGTTAATAATATTGGCTGCTAGAGTAGCCACCTGGGTAGCTACTGCAGTGATATCAGCGACAGGGACAGCTTGTTCCAGAGATTTAAGTCTGGCCTCAATTCGCTGTACATACTGCAGCAATTGCTGGTTGTCGGCCATGTTCGGCAAGACCCTGACGCTCCGATACTGTTAGGAGGGCGGTTGCAGACAACTTTATTATAATGGAACGCAACCGACCCCGGGGTCCGCGATGCAGCCTGGAGGACTGCTGCCGAACACTTTTCCGGGTGAAACGGAAAGCAACCAACTTAAATGATAAACCCTTCCGTGTTACTGCACACAGGAACGGGTATAGCAGTTCGCTCTATCTCCGTTAACAGCACGGGAGATGTGCGACCGGGAAACTATCTGTAGCCCTGTTAACTACACAGGGACTACACTGGCGGCGCTAGGATGCGTGTGTAACTACGCCGACGGGTACACGTGCCTCCAGCCGGCGTGCTACCGGACTGCAGGGTATTACTCCACGTGTCTGACAGACGATAGCCGTGAACAGGACATCTGTAGGCTGCTCGGGGTGTTAGGCGACCCCTTTGGCTGAACAAGACTGCTAGACAAAGCTACCTGCCTCTATGGAGCTAACCTGCCTAGCGGAAACTACACGTGGAACAGAGTCGTCCACACAACAGCATCACTGCTCAATGATCAGAGCGCGCCGCCATGTTTGTGGGCGGGCCTTTTAAAGACTAAGCCCTGCCCACCGACGCGCCATTGGTGACGCTACCCGTGGACCAATCAGGCGGTGCCAGGTCACCGGGTCAGGTGGGTGCCAAACCACCAATCACGATCCGCCAGGTCACGGGCATGCTCAGTGCGGCGAATCCTGGACTTAGACTCCAAAAGCCCTGTCTCCCTCCGCAACCTATGCTTAACATTGCTAGGCACAAATACCCAGGCGACAATCTGCCCATCTTGTGGACCAGCTAGGTGTTGGGGGCTGATGACAATGCTGAGCAGCATCAGCCCTGGCTGGACTGAAATGGGAGACTGCAGAAGGTTCTGGACCCATTTTGAATCCAGCAACAGACCGATGCCTAACAGCTCATAAGTGCCATTAAAGGCTACAAGTCACTGTTAAATTAGATGTACCAGTGTAGTGCAGTGGAGAAGTTCTGATGGGGGATGGATCACTACCTGAAGAAGACCCTTGTCAAACCATTCATTCTGCCCCTGTGAAATACCTCTGTGGAACCTATATGTTTACACCAAACCAATTCTTGGATTTCCAGCATTATATACTGATCCTCAGAAAGATGGTTGAGTCTCAGAGGCAGTGGAAGTGATCTTCCTTCTATCTTGTCCCTTTTTGAAGGATGCAGGTGAAGTTCATCTGGTAGACACATGAACAATCCTATTAAACATGACCTTTCACTGGATTTTTGAGTCCTTACTCCAACTGCCCCTGCTCCACTGATTCTGGAACAGTTTTTTTTTCCTGTGCCCCTCTGTGCTAAAGTTTTTGCCCCTCAATAATAATGCTGAAAATTTTATCTTTGTCCAACTGGGCATGTACCACAGAACTTCTCATCTGATGCTGTCCAGTCAAAACATGGCCACACCCACATAGATATTGTGGTATACGCCCAGTTGGTTGAAGTGAAAATTTGGTCAGGAACCCCTTCCTGACCATGACGTAGAAGTACTTCAAATGTCATGAAGGCATTAAGAAACAACTTCTTTAGGCTGTAAATGCTGCATTTTTTTCGGCTGCTTTTTACCAGCATGTTTTCTGCAGTGGTCTGCACCAAAACAGGAAATAATAATCATCTCTAAATATTGCCTTTTTGATGCATTTTCTCATTTATTGGATGCATTTTTGATACAGATTTAAAGCAGCAATTTCATGCATTTTATTACTACAGAAAAACTTTGATTCTTACAAATGTGGCTGAGTTTTCAAGCTCCCCATAGAGGCATGCAAAGAAAAAATACTTACTAAAATTCACAGTTCAACAGCGTCTTTAAATGCACAGTGCTTATGAGCTTTCATGAAATCACAGATTTTTTTTGCACAAAATAATGCTGCAGAAACACTCAGTATTTAGACTGCATAGGAACATGGCCTTAAGGTGGGTTCATGATCATGATATTATGATATGCTTGTGTAAGTGACCATGAAGAGGACCTGTCACTTCCTCAAAAAACTTAAGTTAAATACCATGGAAAAATCCCTGATTCTGCCACTTTTTTTCCTTACAGATATATTCACAGTGGTTGCTTGCGGGGAGCAGTATGTGAAATCTCTGCTCGCAAACCAACTGGGTGATTCTTCAGAGTCATCTCAGGGGGCTTGCACCTTTACTCATTCCTCCCAGATACTTCCAATCACAGCACAACAGCTGATCTAGCACTCAGACATTACTGAGCTGTGATTGGCAGCATTTGGGAGGGAGGAGAAAAGCACATGGCTCCAGAGAAGACTCTGACGAAATGTCAAGTTGGACTGCAAGCAAAGATTTCACATAGTACGCTTCAAAAGAAACTAATGTGAATATCTCTATTTCTGCAATGGACTGACACAACGCAAAATGAAACAGAGTGGGAGAATCAGGGAAGCTATTTCAAGGGAACCTGTCACTTGAAAAAACGCGATTAACCTGCAGGTGAATAGTGTTTTGGACCTGCCCGGCGCCAGCACTGAGACCCCGCTGCTGAGAGGAAATGAACTTTATCCCTCGCGGTAACGTTCAGGTCTTTCAGTCAGGGCGATAGCACCGGTGCAGGTTCAGTCACCACTCTGTGCATAGAGAGCAACGGCTGTAACCGCGCCCCTGCCACTGACTGACAGCTCGCTCAGCATTAACCTCATATCAGTAGGTTAATAGTGTTTTTTCATGTAACAAGTTCCCTTTAACAAACAAGACAGGAGACATAATAGAATTTAGAAGATGTAGCTGGCAGACAATGTTAAAAAAGAAAAAAAGAAAAGATTCCCAAGAATTTTTTGGTGCGCAATTACTAATTATAAGTAACATACCACTAGCATCTCTGCAACAAGAAAACTGCACCGACTGCTGCCAAACTCTAATTCTGGATCAGTAAACATGGATGAAAAGAATGAGGACACACAGAAGCTACATACTTTGGGACAATTTAACTGCATGTTGTTTTACAATATTGCATCATTAAACCAGAAAAAGATTTTCTATAAGGAGATGGAATAAAGCTTAGGAATCAAGAAAATGTATCAGTTAAAGTACCTGCAAAAAATACTCACTGTAAAACCTAATGAAGAAAACTGCTTGACTATAGTCACCTATAGGTGGCTCTCGTTTAAGCCTGGCCCATAATAAAACATTTAGACTTGACTTGGGTTATCAGGTAAACCAATACATGCCAACTCTTCCAGAACTAGTAGAATACTCAGCACTCACAGTGCCGACCATTCTTGTAATTTGCATTTATGGGTTGGAAGGAACCCTTAATCATGCACCACCAATCAGAGTGCCGTACATCAGTTTCTAACTCTCCCAGAATGTTCTGGAGAGTCACAGAAAAAAAAGGGAGCTCTCCCAGACTCCCGAAAGTGTCACCAAATCTCTCAGGCCCCAGGAAACTTGACAGAAGCATTCCAGAAACAAGCTATTTGGAGGGATTTCTCAATTCAAGGAAGCAGGAAATGTGTAGAGAGGCGGGAACGGCAAGAAGAAGGCATTGCTATGGGAGAAGGCATGACTTTTGCAAAAATTTGCTGCCAACGTACTTCACACCCCATGAATGAATACCGCTCCCGAATGAAATTGTTCAAATTTGGCAAATATGGACATCCCACTATAGATGGTGCTGTTTCAAAGTCTTCGTTCCTCATCACAGAGAAGGGTGCTGGTTGGTTGGCTACATTGAAGCCGCTCTAGAAAGGAATTGTTTCTCCTTGTGGAGACCAAGCAGGTGTATGGAGTAGAAATGAACGGACTCGTGAAAGTTCAGGTTCAGGTATCCGAACTTGAATCAGAACTCGAACCCCATTGAAAACGATGAGGATCCGAACTTTTGAGCTGGAAAATTTTTCTCTCTCTCTCCTCCCGGACTTCCCCTGGAACTCCAAACATGGCAACGGACTTCCGGGAGAAGTCCATGTTCGGTGTTTAACACCGGACATTGACTGTTCAGTACTATCGCTGAACTTTTAAGTTAAGGTTCGCTCATCTCTAGTAGGGAGTCTTACAGGCTGTGCTTCCTGGTAAAAATATACAAAATACTGTACTTCTCCTCTAGAATAAGAGACAAATAACTACATCATTTCAGTTAGAGCTGATCCAAATTTTGGGTATTTAAAAAAAAAAAAGTAGAAATGTCTGTGCACAACAATCAGACATTGCAACCATAGATCATTGGCTTGGTCCTACACTAACATGCACCCTGTGCCAGAACAAAAGGAAAGTGGGACATAAGAGGCCAACTCCAAAACCAATTTCCTTCCTTAGCAGCAGAAGGGAGTTTGAAAATATTTTTTTCATAATTATGCCTCTTTTCAGGCCACACCCAATTCCATGGCACATTTCTTTCCCCTGAATATGTGTCTGAATGTTGAGGCTCTGTAAATTGATAGCGCATTCCAGAGTGAGGAAGAAGAAACCATCTAGAAGAGCAGCTTTCTAGAAGGTTTCACCAATGCCAGGGAGATTTGCCAACTCCTTTTGAAGTTTGAAGAGCTCCCTATTTTTCAGGAGCCTCACAGAAATTTCAGGAAAGTTGACAAGTATACATCAGAAGGATTTTTTTTTGTTGTACCTTGACCCAGCTCATGATGCATGCAAGGATATCAGTTTTTATTTTTATTTTATAGGAGGCTAAGACGCTGCAAAGCATTAATTAACCTGAAAAAATGTATGAGTTGAGAAGGTCTTCCCTTTTCTTGGGAAAGTCCCAGATGTTCCAGGAGTTGGACAGTAGGCAAGCCTGCATTAAAAGCATTTTTGGCTGTATTCACATATGCATCACAGATTCATAACAGGTGAGTTGGGTCTGTAGCGTGCGTTGGGAGATTTGGTTTATGTGGCTTCTTCCACAACACAAATGTTAGTAGGGCCATAATAATTATGTAACCCACACCCACCTAACCTCTGGCTTTACATACAGAAGAAATGTCCATATAAATAAATTTTCTCATGACAGGCTCCATCCGTTGTATATTTACACCATTTATGGTAAAGTTCCATGAATAAAATAAACTAAAAATGTGAAGACAATCAAGAAAACAGTGAATGAGTGCCTCGTTATAGCAGTCTGAAGAGCTCAAAATGATATACCTAGACCTAAATGGAAAAAATTCTGGTTTCACCTCCCACTAGAGGGAATTTAGAAACTGCATGCAATTAATGCACTGAGCCCCATAATAAAACAGTTATAAAAAAAAACATCAAATCAGAAAACTTTTTAATCATTGGAGTTCTATAAAATTGGAACTAAATTCAAGGCCAAACTCGTGACAAATACTAGTTGTGATCTCCAATGCTTGTCTGTAGCTGGAGAATGCCATACCATTCATGACTGGAAGGATTTAAAGAGAAGCTTTCACCAGAAAATGAACTATTGTTTTAATAAAGTTTTTATGTTTCATGTACTTTTGAAAAATGGCAATGTTTTTTTTTATATTATTAAAAAAATGTTTTTAATCTAGCTTATTTTACACTGGCCACTAGGGGTATTTTAGACTCATACGTCTTGTTGTTCCAAGAAAGTTTTAAGTAGGCTCATTATGGTCAGCATTAGGATTGCAATGACATGTAACACATCTATAGACAGTTCATAACGAAGGATCACAATAGGAATTGTTAGAGTTGACCCTGCTCTCCCTCCCTTCGCAATTGTCATGGCTCGGTTTGGGGATTCCATCTGGTGACCTGTTGCTTCATGGTTGGTTCTTCTGCTATAGCTCTCTTCCTTCTCTGTCCAAATGCTGATTGTTCCTTAGTCCTTGAATCTCCCGTCTTGGTTTGCTTCTTTGCAGGTGTTTTCTATTTTCCCATTTTGGTTTGCAATATCACATTCTGGGTGAGGCTTTATATCGTATCCCTTCTCTGCACTTCCTTGCTGGCTATATTTCTTGGTGGGTGGATGTACATCTAGGAGTTCCAGCTCTTTATCTTAGCGGTTTACATTGCTGAGTAAACTCCTGTTGTATTCTTGCAGTTTGTTGGTTTTCTTTCCATCCCGGCACCTTTTCCTTTTATCTCAATTAGGTTCTTAGGAGGACTTACTGGTTCCTTTTAATTTTGGCACCCCTGAACCTTTTTCACCTTATTTGAATCTGTCTTAGGCCCCCTTCACAAGTCCATATTTTCGGTACATGTGGTGTCCATTTGCACACGTACTGGAGACACGTACACATGTGCACCCATTATAATTTATGGGGCTGTGCACGTGTCTGTGTTCTCACATGGACCATATGTCCGTGAGACCCAAACGTAGGCATGTCCGTTTTTTTCCAGCAGCACGGACGACAATACATACCGCACACAGATGACATCCGTGTGCCGTCCATGTGACTTGTACCGTAATAGAATGCAGAATAGAAATGACATATTTTTATGTGCTAAAGATGTGCAACGATATTGATAGATAGATATCCATGAGATATATAATTTGTGGCTTGCATGTGTAGCTTACTGTACATGTATCAACCCAATAAATAAATCATTAAAGCACCACTCTACTCCAGCGTTTTTTTTTTCAGCCCTGGAGTGGCACTTTAAATGTAAGCCCAACTTCCGGAGACTTCACCGTTTACAGACGCTGCTCTGGTCCCTAGGGTCTTTCAGCAGGACAATGACCCTAAACATACTTCAGAAAGCATCCAGAAATGGATGGAAACAAAGCGCAGGAGAGTTCTGAAGTTACCAGCAATGAGTCCAGATCTAAATCCTATTGATCACCTGTGGAGAGATCTTAAAATTGCTGTTGGGAGAAGGCGCCTTAAAATATGAGAGACCTGGAGCAGTTTCCAAAAGAAGAGAGGTCCAAAATTCCAGGTGAGAGGTCTAAGAAGCTTGTTGATGGTTATAGGAAGTGATCAATTGTAGTTATTTATTCCAAAGAGGGTGCAAACAAATATTAAGTTGAGGGTGCCAACAATTTTGTCTGGTCCATTTTTGAGATTTTGTGTGAAATTATGTCCAATTTGCCTTTTATTCTTTATTCTAAACATGTGTATAACAAAACATGTGTAATTACAATAATTTTCCGAGAAAAATATTTCATTTTCTGAAACAATTTCAAGGGTACCAACACTTTCGTCCATGACTGTATCTGTAGTGAGGGTTATTGCAAACCCAACAGCAATGTTCTCTGACACAGTACACTGCAACCAAAATACATGAAGCTTTCATGTGATTTTCCAGATGGGGCTAGATCAATCATCAAAAAGAATGGACACGAGGTTGAATAGATAGGTATAAACTATGAAAACCACAAGAGCAGGAGAAGCCAATGGACCCTAATAAAAGGCTGATTTTCTAGTTCTCGCCTTCACCTATGCCGTACTGCGGAGCGCACTGCAGATTATTATGACAGTAATGACATTCCTACTATCTCTTTGTTTTTCTTTCCCTAACGGAAAGCACAGACTGTTCTGCACAGCCGTTCCTTGTGGTTGATGGGACTGAGTGAATTAGCTTAAGTTGAACAGTTTGCCATAGCCTGCAGGGTATGACATCTTGCTAAAAAATCTTTCCACAATAGCTGCCCGCATATCATTGCCAGCTAGTTCTAAATACAGATCTCACATTATGAGTTTGTGTATGTTGAGGTACGAATGCGTCGTATTGAAAGTAAAATGATTATAGATTGGGGTATTAACCAGGGGCGGACATATCATTTGTGCAACTCGTGGAGCCGCAAGGGGGGCACTTCTACCTCCAAAGCAGGTGGAATTGTGCATTGTGCAAAATCGACGCGTTTCGACTGCACCAGTCTTAGTCATGTTTAGTTTATTTTTCTGCGAATGTAGCCCTGTAAGGGCTTGTTTTTGTGGAGGTAAATTTAATTTTCCAATACCATTATTTTGGGGTACAGAGAACTTATTAATTAAGCTCTATTATGTCTTTATGGAAGGAATTAAAAAATAAAAGCAATTTTGCAATATTTTTTTAATTTTTTTTTCCAATTTAGCGATATTTATCACGCAGCATAAGTGACGTTACCCTTATTCTCTGTGTCAGAGCAATTATGTATTTATATAGTTTTACTGTATTTGCACAACATTTTAAAGATATACTTTTGAGAAATCATTTTGTTTTTGTGCTGCCATGTAATGTTTTTAATTTTTAGTTGATAGAGCTACGAGAGGGCTTGATTTTTGCAGGACAAGCTGGAGTTTTCAATAATATTACAAAGAGGATGCATCTTTCTGTTTGTTTTTTATTCCATTTTTTGGGTAAGTAATATTAATAAAAATAGCAATTCTGACATTGTTTTTTCTATTTTTTTTACATGATTCACCATGTCGGGCAATGGGAATATAAAATAGAATAGAAAAAAAAGCAATTCTGCCATTGTATGCGGTATTTTTTTTACGTTGTTTACTGTGATGTTTAACCCTTTCACGCCACAGCCTGTTTTCACCTTCCTGGCCAGGCCAAATTTTTCAATTCAGGTAAGTATCACTTTTCGAGGTAAGAATTCTGGAACGCTTCTATAAATGCCAGTGATTCTCAGCTATTTTTTCATGACAAATTGTACTTCGTGATAGTGGTAAATTTAGGTTACGGACGCCATGTCGCATTCGAAGAGCCTCCAAGGTGCCTAAACAGAAGAAAACCCCACAATATAACCTAATTTTGAAACTACACACCTCAAGGAATTTATCTAGGGGTGTGGTTGGTGAACATTTTGAAGCCACAGTTGCTTCACAGAATTTTAAAATATTGGACTGTAAAAACAAAAAATTAAATTTTTTCCACAAAAATATTGCTTCAACCCCAAACTTTTTATTTTCACAAGGGTAACAGAAGAAAATGGACCACCCAATTTGTTGCACAATTTCTCCTGAATATGCTGATGCCCCATATGTGGGGGAAAACTACTGTTTGGACACATTGCAGGGCTCCGAAGAGAAGGAGCGCTAATTGACTTTTGAAGAGCAGATTTGGTAGGAGTAGACTGCTGGCACTATGTCACATTTGAAGAGCCACTGAGGTGACCAAACAACAGAAACCTACCACGTGTGACCCTATTTTGCAAACTACACCTCTTTAGAAATTCACCTAGGGGTGTATTTTGGACTGAGTCGAAAATGACTCAATCTGCCCCATTATAGGGAATGTTTTGTTGAGAATTTTGTGTGAACAACGTATTTCAGAGATTCACACAGAAACCCCGATATAAGTGGTCAGCGTAGATGTGCCCTGAACATTATTGCGATCTTGGGGAGGCAGAATGAACAAATCAAAAGCAGGTTAAGAATTGGTATTGATATGGTATTGGTATTATCTTTTATGCCCTTGGCCTTGCGGTATAAGTAATAAGTTGGCTTTCTTCTTTGGCTCACTACAATCACAGTGATACCAAATTTATGTAGTTTTTTTTCATGTTTGGCTACCATCACATAAAAAAAATGCTTTTATGCAAAAAAAGTTTTTGTGCATTACCATATTTTGAGAGCTATAATTTTTCTATATTTCTGCTGACAGTCATATGAGGGCTCTTTTTTGGCAGGATGAGTTGGAGTTTTTATTGCTACCATTTTTTGAGACATAACATTATTTGATCACTTTCTTTTCTTATTTTTGGGATGCAGAATTAGAAAAAAAACAGCAGTTTAGGATTTTTCTAATGTCATTCACCATGTGGTAAAAGGGATTTAGGCAGTTTTATGCTTCGGGTCAGTACAAATACAGCGATACCACATTTATATTGTTTTTTTATGTTTTGCACAGGTTTTACACAATAAATACTATTTAAAAAAAAATGTTTTTACATGGCCTTATTTTAACAGCTATAAATTTTTTATTTTCCCACTGATGGAGCTGAATGAGGGCTTATTTCTTGTGGGACAAGATGACGTTTTTAGTGATACCATTCCTATTAACATACAACTTTTTGATCACGTTTTATTCTACGTCTTGTTCGGCTGTATGATGAAAAAACGTAATTTTTTCTACGTTTATTATATTTTTTATGTTGTTCATGAAAGTAGTTAAATAATGTAGATCAGGTCATTCTGGACGCAGCGATACTTTTGTTTTTACATAAATATGCGTATTTACTGGCGTAAATTTTTTTTTTATTTTGTGATTTTTACATTTTTATTAAAAAATATATATTTTCTGCTTTTTTATTTAGTCCCTTAATGGGAGTTCAACTTTTACTTCTCTGATCACTTGTCTAATGCATTGCAATACACATGTACTGAAATACATTGGTGACACTGACAGAAGCCTCTTAAACCGTGCTCAGAGCATGGTCTAACAGGCCACTGTAGCTGGCAGACCCAGGGGTCATTATTTGACCTCGGGCTGCCATGACTACCTTTGACAGCCTGCAATCATGTCTCGGGGATGCCAATCGGGTAGGAGAGGTAGCCTCCTCCCTCTGCTAGCCTTCTAAATGCCGCGATCACATTTAGAAGGTTAAACAGCCAGAGGCCTGAGTGCAGCTATCACTTTAAGGGAACCTGTCAGGTCCCCCGTGCCCCCAGAACCACCAGCAGTTGGGTCTGCATTTATAAACACCCCGCCTAACAGTTGCTGTATTACATTACATACATAAGCAGATCTTTAGAAAAAAGTATTTCTAAAGTCTGTTTATGATATATAAATGAGGGGGCATTAGTGTCCCCAGGATAGTTGGCCTACTTAGCATGTTATCACACCCCTGTGGGCGTGATAACATGGCCTACAAGCGCCGGCATCATCGCTAGCACTATACTTACTACACTATGTACTATATATATGTAGTATACGGTATACTACACCATACTTTAAGGCAAACTCCCAGTGGCGATCGTGGTGGCACATAAGCTGTGCCATGACAAAACTATACATCAGTTTGCGGGAACCCCTTCCCGATCAGGATGTACAGGTACAACATATGTTGGAAAGGGGTTAAATATGTTATCTTTATTGTTCGGGTCATTACAGTTTCAGTGATACCATATATGTGCTTTTTTTGTTGTTCTATAATCGTTTGGTTGCTGATATAATCCTTTGGTATTCTACATACTGCCAATCTAAAAGACCAAGACACTTGTTAGGCTCTCAGCTGCCATGGCAGGACAAAGCAATAAAATAACAACAACTTTGCTGGAAAAAAAATGTTTTGACTCTCAAGATATGGAGTCAAAATATATATATATATATATATATATATATATATATACATATATATATATATATATATACATATATATATATATATATATATATATATATATATATATATATATATATATTTATTTTTTCCAGTTTGGTAGCTTCATAATCATATGGACCCATAGACTAGATGCACTACTAAATATTGAAATTGCAACTCAAAGAAGGAAAAGTCATGGAGTTATGGAAATCACATAATCAATATATTGTTTGAGGAATGTTTTGCCACTCTGAATGCAACTTGGGAAAATCTTCAAGATACTCTACTGGCAGCTCCCTTTGCAACTGTCGACAAATTACTTCCTCAATGGGAGACAAGTTCGGAGACACAGCAGAAAATGGTAGCATGTTTAGACCATGAAGACTGCTCACAGTTGCACGAGCAACTTGCAGCCTGGCATTGTATTTTTGGAAAACGGCCCCTGGGGCATTTCAAATTCCCTCGTGAAGGCTTCTTCATGGCATTGTTCGTGTGGTCTCTAGACAAACCTCCTGCTATCGTTGTGACCAAGTCCAAAGCGGGACTCATCGCTGAAGAGGATAGGCCTCCATTCCAACCTCCATTGCTGTCTTGCTCTGCACCATGGTAGCCTTTGAAAGCTGTGGTGTGAGAAGTGGTGCACCTGTAGCTGGGCACCTGGCTCACAGCCCAATTTCATGCAAACACCTTCTAATGTTTGTGTAGACTCTGTTTGATGCCCTAATTTTGGTGTGTGATGTCTAATTTCACTTCTACCACAGAATAGATCACTAGGAGCTATTCTTTGAATTTGACAAGACCATGTGGGCAACGCCATGAAGAGATCTTAACAAGGGAACTTCACACTGGTCCTACTCCTGGAATTATGATGTGGGGTGGCACAATATACTGTAGCCGGACCCCTCTAGCCTTCGTTCCATATAAAGTTACAGCTCTGCGTAACATTGATTTGGTGATAGTACCAGTGGTGTGGCCATTTCTCCAAAGTGTCCCAGTAGACATTTTTCAACACAACAATGGCAAACTACATATTTATCGTGCTACTGTGACCATCTTGTGTGGCCTAAACATGCTACCATGGCTGCAGTGTCTTCGGACTTGTCTCCCATTGAGCAAATCTGGGACCTTATTGCTATTGCAAATGGAGTTGCCAGCAGCGGATCTTGATGATTTGCCCAAGTACATTCAGCAGGGCAGAACCTTCCTCAGACAACCATCAATAACCTCATTGATAGCAGACAATGCTATAGGTGAAACCGGGAAAGCATGCTCCAGCACACATAGTGCGTATCAGGGCCGTTTTTTTCGAGCAGTCATAAGAGATGGGGGGGGGATTGGCTGCTCACATATCCCCACCCCAGGGCGTGTATAAAATGGAGACCAAGAGTCTCATTCAGTGTCTGTGGCTGGAGGTGTGGAGACCTCCAGAGTGTTTGAGGGTAAAAAGACACTGGCCGTGATCGTGAGTTGGTGAACCCGCCATATTGGATGGACTCTTTACTTTCTGTTTTGTTACACTGTGCCAGACAAGGTTTTCTTTTGTTTACTTCTGGAAGTGCGGTTTATGCAGCCTAATAAACCTGCTTTGGACATTTTTAAAGATACAGTGTCCCGTGCCTACCTCTAACGTGGCTAAGTACCGAACCCTACAATTGGTGGAGAATGCGGACAACGAATTCCAAGGGGCAGTGTGACTGCTATAAGAAACAGTTTATGTCCTGGGTGAAGGCCACCAGCCAGCAAGCGACGTCCGGCAACATGGATGAGCTGATTAAGTAACTGGTGCAGGCTAACCTCCAGCAGCAGCAACAGCAGCAGCAGCAGTGGCAACAGCAGCAGCAAGCACAGCAGCAGCAGTGGCAACAGCAGCAGCAGATGCAACAACTACAGCACAAGCAGCAGATGGAGCTCCTGGCCGAGGTGATCCGTGGCAGGGCAACCGCCCCACCCCCTACTCCAGGTGATGACTCACACGTCAGGAAGATGGTAAGGAGAGAATTGCAAAAGATGACCCTGGGTGATGATGTCGAGGCGTTCCTGACGGTCTTTGAGAGGGTGGCTGAACGGGAGAAATTGCCTCCGGAGCAGTGGGTGGAGGTGCTGGTGCCATATTTAACAGGGGAACCGCAAAAGATCTATTATGACCGGGCCTTGCAGGACGCAAAGGAGTAGGTCAAGTTTAAAAATGAGATTTTTGCGCGCTTGGGAGTGACTCTGACTGTCAAGGCGCAATGGGTGCACCACTGGGCCTATTGCAATGACAAACCTCCCTGGTCCCAGATGTTCGACCTCCTACACCTGGTCCAAAAGTGGTTGCAACCTGAATCTTCATCCCCTGCACAAATGGTTGAGAAAGTTGTCATGGACAGGTTCATACACTCCTTTCCGAGGTCGGTGCAATCCTGGGTTGCCCAGGGAGATCTCCGCAATGCCGATGACTTGGTGGGGTTGGTGGAAAGGTACCAGGCGGTTGAGAGTTCCTTGGGGAAACAAGAGGTCGTAGCGTCTCCATACTGGGGTTCCCAAAAGGGGGCGGACACCCAAAAGAGGGGAGCTAGAGCCACACCTGGGGGGCGTCCTAAAGCTCAGGAGGGGAGTCTGATTTGCTTTCCAAGGTCCCGCCCCATAACATAGTGTGTTGGAGGTGTCATACCCCAGGTCACATAGCCGCCCATTGCCCCATAACCAACGAGCCTATGGACTGCAGCACAGGACGGCGCTGCTCGTACTTTGCATATCCTGCCTGCAGTGCTGTTCCTCAACCAGGCGAGGGATCGCAGGCATGCTCTGTATTGGTAAATGGAGTACAAGTAACTGCTCTATTAGACTCGGGGAGTTTGGTAACCCTAGTGAGGGCCACAGTTCCTCATCAACTGGTTCCGGGGAAAAAAGTCGGCGTCCACTGTATCCATGGGGACGCTAAGGACTACCCTGTGGCCCGAGTGGTCATAGATACAAACTGTGGTGCCGAGGCCCTTGAGGTGGGTGTAGTCAAGTACCTGTTGCACCCTGTGATAATAGGGCGGGACTTTGCATTGCTTTGGGACTTGTGGGAGACAGAGAGGAAGCCAGGTTGTCCGGACAACAACCAGGTTGCTCTGGATGAAACCTCGTCACAGGCCGCCGCCGGTTTTCCTTTTTGTGTGCTTGTTGGGGATGAGGATGAGGCAGCATCCCCGGAGGCCAACATCCCTGAGCTGGAGGTGTCCGGGGGAAACTTTGGAACCGCCCAGTTCAGGGACTTGACTCTAAAAGGGGCGTTTGATAATGTCACTGTTCTCAATGGTGGTGCTCAGGAGCCGGGGGCTGACACCCGATATCCGCACTTCGCCGTAAATGGGAGCTGTTATATCAGGTCACCAAGCTCAGAGGGGAGGTAATCGAGCAGTTTCTGGTGCCTGGGCCGTACAGGCGCAGGATGTTAGATATGGCCTATACACATGTGCTAGGTGGTCATCTGGGGATCGAGAAAACCCAGGAAAGGATCCTCAGGAGGTGCTATTGGCCCGGGTGTCATCGAGAAGTTGTAAATTTTTGTAGGTCATGTCCCACCTGCCAGCTGACCTCCCCGGTAGCCCACTTCCATCGCCCCTTAGTGCTGTTGCCAATCATTGAGATGCCATTTGATCACATAGCCATGGATCTAGTGGGACCCCTGGTCAAGTCCGCCAGAGGACATCAGTATATCCTGGTGGTATTGGACTAGGCTACACGGTATCCGGAGGCCGTGCCACTACTGTTATGTTCTGCAACTTAGAACTAAGGAATAGGAGGGAATAGCTGTCCCTGCACTGAGACTCAGCTTAACCCTACGCTGGGGTGGGTGCCCTATTCCTTGTGAATAGCCCCACCGAAACTCCTGCACTGAACTCAAACGAAGCCCTGTAGGAAGGGGAAAGGGTTTCCTAAAAGATCTAAGGACTGGGAGCAAAAACAGGAGACCTCCTAACAGAAAAGTTAGTTGCAGAAACGAAGATTAAAGGGAACAAAACTGGTGGAACAAGAAGTCCCAGGATACCAATTGTCAAAAGCACAAAGAACTTAACAAGGCAACTTAGCCAGAGCACGAGCGTAACAACACTGATGTCCAGCGGGGAATGGGAGACAGGTGCTGAGTAATAAAGAGTGCAGAGATCACGTGAACAAGACACCCAGCACCAGAGGAAAAGACTAGAAGCAAGCAAACCACAACAAGATGGCCGATAGTAAAACAACATAGATTCTAACAGTACCTCCCCTTTTACGAGGATCCTCCGGATCCTCTAGGCCGAGTCTTACCAGGAAATCTCCTGTGAAAAGCGTTAATTAGCCTTGAGGCCGAGACGTCCTCGGCCTTCACCCAGGAATTATGCTTGGGGTCCGAAACCTCTCCAGGACACCAGATACTGTAATCTGCCTCTATGCCACCTGTAGTCCAAAATGCGAGAAATGTCAAATTCACCGTCCTCATCAACAGGAGGAACAAAAGGCTTCGCCTGCTTATCAGGCGGGTCCGCCTTCTTAAGAAACGACACATGAAACACAGAATTAATCCTCCAGGATGAGGGAATGCCCAACCTCAACGCTGCCGAGTTGACAATCTGAACCACTTTGAAAGGACCCAAAAATTTAGGCCCCAGCTTTTTAGAAGGAATTTTCAAACGAAGATTCCTAGAGGACAACCAAACCATATCCCCAACAGAAAACAAGGACAGAACTGCCCCTACGCCTATAGATGAGGCATCCACCTCAACCAAAAATGGCTTGGGCTCATCGGTTTGGATAAGAACAGGAGCAGGGCTGAACCTCTCCTTGAGATACTCAAAAGCTTCAATAGCCTCAGTGGACCATTGGACTGTATTAGCACCCTTCTTGGTGAGATCAGTAATGGGTTTAGCGATGACAGAGAAATTCTTTATGAATTTCCTGTAATAATTGGCAAACCCCAAAAACCTCTGTACGGACTTCAAACCCTCAGGCCTCGGCCACTCCAGCACAGCCTGAACTTTCACCAGATCCATCTCAAACCATCACAAGAGACAAAGTAACCCAAAAAACTAATTTTCTGGACAGCAAACTGACACTTCTCCAATTTAGCAAAGAGTGTGTTATCTCTCAGTATCTGAAGAACTTCGCGGACTCTCTGCCAATGAGACTCAAGATCCGATGAATAAATCAAAATGTCATCCAGATAAACAATAACACTCCTACCGATCAAGGGTCTCAGAATGTCATTGATGAAATTTTGAAAAAATGCAGGGGCGTTAGTAAGCCCAAAAGGCATCACGAAACACTCAAAATTACCTTCCTGTGTGTTAAAAGCTGTCTTCCTTTCATCTCCGTCCTTCACCCGCAGCAAATTATATGCCCCACGAAGGTCAATCTTAGAAAACCATTTAGCTCCGGTCAATTGGTTAAACAAATCCGGAATAAGTGGTAACGGGTAAGGATTGCGCACAGTGATTTTATTAATCTCCCGAAAATCCAGACATGGTCTAAGACCCCCATCCTTCTTTTTGACAAAAAAGAACCCAACCGCCACAGGAGACTTAGAGGGTCTTATGTGACCTGCAGCTAAACTAGTCTGAAGGTACTCCTTCAAAGCCTCCCTCTCGGAGGGAGAGGGAGGCTTTGAAGGATAGAGACATAATAATCCCTACACGCCGTAGTTCACTCCCAGAAGATCTAGGTCTGAGCTGAAAATGCAACAAACAAGCATTTTTAAATGAAAAAAAATCCTGACGTTTCCCCGAGAAACACTCAGTTAATCCTACCTTAGGTTTTTCATACCATTCTGCAGGGTATTTACTCACGTACTGATGAAGACCGGCAACGTCCACAGTCAACCCTTGCAAGCGTTGAGCAAGCTCCTGGATGGTACTCATACTGAAGAAAATCCAGGAAGAGGAGAGGAGAAGAAAAAAAAAATATTTATTTATTATTTTTAAATGGGGCTGGACATACTGTTATGTTCAGCAACTTAGAACTAAGGAATAGGAGGGAAAAGCTGTCCCTGCACTGAGACTCAGCTTAACCCTATGCTGGGGTGGGTGCCCTATTCCTTGTGAATAGCCCCACCGAAACTCCTGCACTGAACTCAAACGAAGACCTGTAGGAAGGGGAAGGGGTCACTAAAAGATCTAAGGACTGGGAGCAAAAGCAGGAGACCTCCTAACAGAAAAGTTAGTTGCAGAAACGAAGATTAAAGGGAACAAAACTGGTGTAACAAGAAGTCCCAGGATATCAATTGTCAAAAGCACAAAGAACTTTACAAGGCAACTTAGCCAGAGCACGAGCGTAACATCACAGATGTCCAGCGGGGAATGGGAGACAGGTGCTGAGTAATAAAGAGTGCAGAGATCACGTGACCAAGACACCCAGCACCAGAGGAAAAGACTAGAAGCCAGCAAACCACAACAAGAAAACAACATAGATTCTAACAACTACGTAACGCCTCTGCCAAATGTATAGCCCGGGAGTTGGTCCACATCTTCTCTAAAACAGGGTTGCCTAAGGAGATCCTCACAGACCAAGGAACCCCATTTATGTCACGGGTGATGAGGGAGTTGTGCAAAACCCTGCAAATCACACAACTCGGGACCTCAGTCTACCACCCCCAGACAGATGGCTTAGTGGAGAGGTTCAATAAAACCCTGAAGGCCATGTTAAAGAAGGTAGTAGAGAAAGACGGCCGAGACTGGGACTGTCTACTACCATACCTTCTGTTCTCTATTAGAGAAGTCACGCAGGCCTCTACTGGGTTCTCCCCATTTGAACTGTTGTATGGCCGACACCCCCCGGACTCCTGGACATGGCAAAGGAGACCTTGGAGGCGGAGTCTACACCCTACAGGAGTATAATCGAACATGTGGCCCAGATGAAAGAGAGGATTGCAGAGGTGATGCCCATTGTGAAAGAACACCTCCTCAAAGCACAAGAGGCACAGTCGAGAGTGTACAATAGATCAGCAAGGGTGAGACATTTCAACCCTGGGGATTGGGTACTAGTGCTGGTACCTACGGTGGAGAGCAAGTTCCTGGCCAAGTGGCAGGGCCCCTATGAAGTGGTTGAAAAGGTTGGTGACGTCAACTATAGGGTCCACCAACCAGGGAGAAGGAAGCCCTACCAGGTGTACCACGTCAACCTCATTAAGCCGTGGCGAGACAGGGAGCCTGTTGAAGCTCCGTGTTTGATAACAAAGACTGAAACCAATATGGAGGAAGTCAAGGTGGCAGAGTCGCTGTCACGTGCCCAGAAGCAACAATGCCAGGAGTTGCTACAGCAGAACAAGGACCTATTCTCGGATCTACCGGTCTGTACTCAGGTCATAGAGCATGAGGTACTTACGGAGCCGCATGTCTGAGTGAATATGAAGCCATATCGGCTTCCTGAAGCCCGCTGAGAGGTGATCTCGAAGGAGGTGAAGTGCATGCTGAATCTGGGTGTCATCGAAGAGTCTAAGAGTGGCTGGTCCAGTCCCATAGTCATAGTGCCGAAACCAGATGGAGAGTGGCGCTTCTGCAATGACTATAGGAAACTGAACGAGGTCTCTAAGTTTGATTCGTACCCAATGCCCAGGGTAGATGAACTAATTGAGAGGCTGGGGCCTCTCAAAACCCTTGACCTCACAAAAGGGTATTGGCAGATCCATATGTCCCAAGAGACCAAGGAGAAGACGGCCTTTTCAACACCAGATGGGTGTTTCCAATACATCAGAATGCCGTTTGGGTTGCAAGGAGCACCAGCTACCTTCCAGAGAGCCATGGACCGGATCCTAGATCCCCACAGGAAGTATGCAGCGGCCTACCTGGATGATATTGTGATCTACAGCCAGGATTGGGGTAGCCATCTGAGTAAAGTCCAGGCGATCTTCGATGCTCTTCGGAAGGCGGGGTTTTCCATCAACCTGAAGAAATGTGCCATGTGCATGGAGGAAGCCAAGTATTTGGGCTATATCCTAGGTAGAGGCATGATCAAGCCTCAAATAAATAAAATTGACGCAATCCAGGGTTTCGCCACAACCTCTCTCAAAAAAGCAGGTCAGAGCATTCCTGGGCATCATGGGCTACTACCGCCGCTTCATCCCCAACTTCACCATGGTAGCCGCCCCTTTGACAGACCTCCTAAAAGGGACAAAGTCAATTATGGCTAAGTGGACTCCAGAAGCGGAGATGGCTTTCCAGGAACTAAAGCAGGCTCTGTGTAAACAGCCAGTGCTCAAAAAAGTTTATGGTCCAGACGGACGCGTCAGATGTCGGACTGGGTGCTGTCCTATCACAAGAGGTGAATGGGGAGGAGCCCCCCATAATGTATTTAAGCCGGAAGCTGACATCTTGTGAGAAAAATTACTCCATAGTGGAGAAGGAATGTTTGGCCATCAAGTAGGCCCTGGACACCCTAAGGTACTACCTCTTAGGCAGGAAGTTCAGACTGGTATCAGACCATGCCCCACTAAGATGGATGAGCGAGAAAAGGGGGAACAATGCTCGAGTGACCAGGTTGGTTCCTAGCCCTTCAGGATTTTAGCTTCCGTGTAGAGCATAGGCCTGGGAAACTGCATGCAAATGCTGACGCATTGTCGAGGGTCCACTGTTTATTAGCGGAAGGTGCCAAGCCCCCCGGCTTTGGGCAGAGGGGGGGTATGTAAGAGGGCCGCCGGACATGTCCTTGAGGGGAGATATGTGTCGCTGAGGTTGGCAGCTACAGTGATGTGAAACCAGGAAAGCATGCTCCAGCACACATAGTGCTGAGAGGGTTAACAGGGCATATCAGGGCCGGTTTTTTCGAGTAGTCATAAGAGATGGGGGGGATTGACTGCTCACATATCCCCACCCCAGGGCGTGTGTATAAAATGGAGACCAAAAGTCTCATTTAGTGTCTGAGGCTGGAGGTGTGGACACCTCCAGAGTGTTTGAGGGTAAAAAGACACTGACCGTGACCGTGAGCGGGTGAACTCGCCATATTGGATGGACTGTTTACTTTCTGTTTTGTTACACTGTGCCGGACAAGGTTTTCTTTTGTTTACTTCTGGAAGTGCAGTTTATGCAGCCTAATAAACCTGCCTTGGACATTTTTAAAGAGACAGTGTCCCGTGGCTACCTCTAACGTGGCTAAGTGAGTACCAAACCCTACAATATATATATATATATATATATATATATATATATATAGTACAGACCAAAAGTTTGGACACACTTTCTCATTTAAAGATTTTTCTGTATTTTCTTGACTATGAAAATTGTACATTCACAGTGAAAGCATCAAAACTATGAATTAACACATGTGGAATTGTATACGTAACAAAAAGTGTGAAATAACTGAAAATATGTTTTATATTCTAGGTTCTTCAAAGTAGCCACCTTTTGCTTTGATGACTGCTTTGCACACTCTTGGCATTCTCTTGATGAGCTTCAAGAGGTTGTCACCGGAAATGGTTTTCACTTCACAGGTGTGCCCTGTCAGGTTTAATAAGTGGGATTTCTTGCCTTAAAAATGGGGTTGGGACCATCAGTTGTGTTGTGCAGAAGTCTGGTGGATACACAGCTGATCGTCCTACTGAATAGACTGTTAGAATTTGTATTATGGCAAGAAAAAAGCAGCTAAGTAAAGAAAAGCGAGTGGCCATCATTACTTTAAGAAATGAAGGTCAGTCAGTCAAAAAAATTGGGCAAACTTTGAAAGTGTCCCCAAGTGCAGTTGCAAAAACCATCAAGCACTACAAAGAAACTGGCTCACATGAGGACCGCCCCAGGAAAGGAAGACCAAGAGTCACCTCTGCTTCTGAGGATAAGTTTATCCGAGTCACCAGCCTCAGAAATCGCAGGTTAACAGCAGCTCAGATTAGAGACCAGGTCAATGCCACACAGAGTTCTAGCAGCAGACACATCTCTTCAACAACTGTTAAGAGGAGACTTTGTGCAGCAGGCCTTCATGGTAAAATAGCTGCTAGGAAACCACAGCTAAGGACAGGCAACAAGCAGAAGAGACTTGTTTGGGCTAAAGAACACAAGGAATGGACATTAGACCAGTGGAAATCTGTGCTTTGGTCTGATGAGTCCAAATTTGAGATCTTTGGATCCAACCACCGTGTCTTTGTGCGACGCAGAAAAGGTGAACGGATAGACTCTACATGCCTGGTTCCCACCGTGAAGCATGGAGGAGGAGGTGTGATGGTGTGGAGGTGCTTTGCTGGTGACACTGTTGGGGATTTATTCAAAATTGAAGGCATACTGAACCAGCATGGCTACCACAGCATCTTGCAGCGGCATGCTATTCCATCCGGTTTGCGTTTAGTTGGACCATCATTTATTTTTCAACAGGACAATGACCCCAAACACACCTCCAGGCTGTGTAAGGGCTATTTGACCAAGAAAGAGAGTGATGGGGTGCTTCGCTAGATGACCTGGCCTCCACAGTCACCAGACCTGAACCCAATCGAGATGGTTTGGGGTGAGCTGGACCGCAGAGTGAAGGCAAAAGGGCCAACAAGTGCTAAGCATCTCTGGGAACTCCTTCAAGATTGTTGGAAGACCATTTCCGGTGACTACCTCTTGAAGCTCATCAAGAGAATGCCAAGAGTGTGCAAAGCAGTCGTCAAAGCAAAAGGTGGCTACTTTGAAGAACCTAGAATATAAGACATATTTTCGGTTGTTTCACACTTTTTTGTTAAGTATATAATTCCACATGTGTTAATTCATAGTTTTGATGCCTTCAGTGTGAATGTACAATTTTCAAAGTCATGAAAATACAGAAAAATCTTTAAATGAGAAGGTGTGTCCAAACTTTTGGTCTGTACTGTATATATATATATATATATATATATATGTAGCACCCTGAGGATTCGGCTGCTACAGGGGTATTGCACCTCAACCCAGAGGTGTGATATTCCACTCCCGGGTAAGGATGGAGTGTGGATCTGAGCTCGGTAGGCTGCATGCACTACACACATCCCATTTCCGAGGAACAGACCGACGGTACTCCCACTTAGAAATGTGCAGGTACGACCGAGTCTGTTCCTGGCTGGAGTGGGAGGGGGGTGGAACATCCCAAGTAGTGTAGGGGCAGATAGGGGGGAGCAGCCTGAGTAAAGATAGGAGCTCATTGGGTGCTGGTCGCCTGAGCTCACACATAGAGGGTGTATATAAGGTGGGCACCAACTAAGAACAGGGTCAGTTGCAGAGAGAAAGTCAGGAGCAGAGGAGAAGAGAGACCCAGAGTGAGAGAGGAGAGAGAGAGAGACTCAGAGGCACAGAAGAAAAGGACTCTAAGACCCCAAACTAAATCCCCGGGTGAAGAGTCGGCATCAGGGTACCGGAACCCAAGCTGGTGGGGGTAAAAACATTCCCCAGCCAGAGACCGGAGACCGTGGGCAGCGTTTGCCACGGTCACCCACCACATCCACCACGAAGGCATACCACGAGGAGGGTCAGGGAACCCAAGGCCAAGGGTGTCCCAACAGAAGGCCCGAGGGAGCTGGACCTGGGTGGATCAATAGTGGGGACGGCCAGAGAAAGGACTGAAGGAGAGCTCAGGGTCACGCTCCGGACTTATTTGGGAGTTGGCTGGATCCAGAACCTGGTGGACGCAGCACGGCTCGGGAGGTCACTTGAAGCTGGAGTGACCAGAACATCAGCAGTGAGTAAAACAACCTAAACTGCATAACCCGACTCTGTCTCTGATTGCCGTCTACACTGCATCACCACAACTCCCATCCTCTGCACCTGATCCCCTGAGGCTATACCCCACCCGTTGGGGGTTATACCATCACAAGCTGCACCTACACCATCAGCCTCAGCGGACCCTGCTGCAGCGGCGGCCACAGTGACCGCAACACAACGGGTGGCGTAGTCGACAATAAAGAACTTATAACATCTGTAGGACTGCCACATACAACTGAGTTTGACACCCTGGGCACGGACCGGGTCACAGCCACTCGGAAGACTACAACTCCCATCTGATCCGGCTCCGGATATTCCCCCTAAAGAATATGGCCCAGGGGGCGCGTCAACTTTGGCGTAGTCGGCAGGATTACGTGCCCGCAACACCCGGGTACTGCGTGCCTGAAGAAAAGTGCAAGTTTACCTCAAAAAGAAGTCTCCTGCCGGTTCCGGAGGGTCCCCGCCATCGGACCCCATCACCAGTCGATTCCCGCCGGTTGTCCGCCATTAACAGCTTTTTCCCGCCATCTGCAGAGTTTCCCACCACTGGGAAGCGATTCCCGCCATTTCCAAAGGTTTCCCGCCTTGGAAGAGCGGACGCCATTATGGGCGTGCCAGAGGGTGGCGAGAGGCCACCTCCCATCGTGGGCCAGGACCGAAAATGGCGCCAAAAGTGGAAACCGCCCCCACCAACAGAGACTGTGATGCTAGAGGTGTCTGTCAGCGTGCAAGAACTGCCCCTGGAGCTGACAGTCACCAAGTGGCCCCGGGACCGCCCTCGAAGTGGGAGGAGACGAAAGAAAAGAACGAAGATGGGTGCCGCCTGGAGCAGTCTAGAGCGAGAGCACCCGGAGGCAGGAAGCCTGGAGAGGAGTAGCAGAGAATCTCACCCGGAGATGGCGAGAGAGCAGAGCAGCACCGGCCCGCTGGCCAGGAGCCTGCTGGAAGAAGAGCAGAGCAGCACCGACCCGTTGGTCAGGAGCCTGCTGGAAACCGCGACCCCACTAGGCCTAGTGGAGGTCCTTGCACAGCTCCCCCGAGACCGGGAGTGTGCACAGACTGCCCTGGAGGGCCTCGCAAGGAGGATGGCCCGGGTACAGCGAGAGACATTGGCGGAGTGGAGCCGAGAGATGGCCCAGCAAACCAAGACCCGGAGCACGCCAGCCAAGATGAGGAAGCAGACCGCCTCTGAGGATGGCGCGGGAGGACCCAAGGTCGGAGACGGCGCCGAGAAGGGAGCCGAACGCATGGAGGCAGGTAAAGGGGACGTCTATACCCCAAGCCGGGACACCGCTTACCTGCCCCAGCTCCCCGTCGCAGAGCCCGAAAGTCCCCCTGCTGTGCCCGAAAACGCCATGTCACCGATGCAGACTAGGACCCAACCGGAAGCCGCCGCCGCGACCCCTGTGACGTCACACGCCTCGACCCCGAGCGTGACGAAGCAGGAAGTACCACCAGCCTGGTCGCAGGGCCTAGAATTCCCGGGCGTCGCATCACCAACAGCGCCCCCTACCTCCGCGGAGCCTCCGGCCTGGCCGCAAGGCCAGGTAGCCCAGGGTGCCGCCGTCCTAACGGTGCCCTTCACCTTCCAGGTGCCCCAGGCCTGGCCGCAAGGCCTGGGCAACCCGGGCGCCACCACCACCGTGCCCGCACCCGTAAAACCGAGGGTGCCGCGTCTGGGAGAGGACTTGTTTGCCCAGCACACGTGGCCGGACGGGCAGCCTTTCATCTGGCCCCAGGAATATTACGAACTGGAGCACCAGAGGAGAGTTGGGGCCATGTGTGCACCCCTGATTCCGGCTCCGAAGCCCGTGATAAGGATCTCGCCCCCGCTTGAAGAGACCCAATTTGAGTGGGACCCCACCGGAGAAGACCTAATGGGGTTCACTCAAGAAACCAGGGCAGCTGCAGCGGAGCGTGCAGAGTGCTGCCGACAGCAGCTCGAGGAGTTTGCGAGGGAGCGGAGAGAGAGGCGGGTCCGGGAACAGCAAGCCCAAGTAAGGAGCGCCGAGCAGAAGAGCCGAACCAGGAGGGACCCCCGTGCAGCGCACAGTCCCCGCACCACCGGGTCTGTAATTAAGTTCAACATGCAGCATGGGTGGGGCTTCATCAGAGACCACAACACCCCCGGCGACGTCTTTGTCACGCGCAGAGATGTGGAGTCCCATCTGCCGGAGGGGCACAGAGGTCGTGACCTTTATATCGGGGACGAGGTCACCTTTACCCGGCACAAGTGTGCCAAAGGACCTTACGCCCTCCATGTGCATCGCCTGACAGAGGAGGAGCTGCGATGTGAGGAGGAAGAGCAAGAGGATCCGGACGGGTCTGAAGCTGAGATCCCCAAAGAAGGAGCAGGAGGAAGACGTTGTTGAGTACAGCGGAGCAGGAGCTGTATATAGTTGCCCGTCGGGGCACAGTAAACTGAAACTGAAACTGTTACTGCAAATATAGTCCCCGTTGGGACCAGCTGAGTGAACTGTTTACCCGTTTACCCTTAATCCCACAGGCTGAGGACTGTGAGCAGCCATTCCCTTCCCCTCCTTAACTGGCCGAGGACTGAGAGCGGCCATACCCTTGTAAATAGTTGCGCGTCCTAAAGCGCCCCCTACCGGTTTTATAGGAAAACCAGTTTTTCTAAGAGACTGTTGCACTTTACCCGGTCACACGTTGCACAGTGACCGGAGGAGGAGCCTGAGACGACGAGAAAGTTTTATCTGCTAAGATATGTTATTTATATAATGTTTTATATGTTTTATATGTTTATAAAAATTTGTATGCTTTGGTGTTTATGTCTTACAGCCCGAGGACGTGCTGTGATTTACCAGGGGGGAATGTAGCACCCTGAGGATTCGGCTGCTACAGGGGTATTGCACCTCAACCCAGAGGTGTGATATTCCACTCCCGGGTAAGGATGGAGTGTGGATCTGAGCTCGGTAGGCTGCATGCACTACACACATCCCATTTCCGAGGAACAGACCGAAGGTACTCCCACTTAGAAATGTGCAGGTACGACCGAGTCTGTTCCTGGCTGGAGTGGGAGGGGGGTGGAACATCCCAAGTAGTGTAGGGGCTGATAGGGGGAGCAGCCTGAGTAAAGATAGGAGCTCATTGGGTGCTGGTCGCCTGAGCTCACACATAGAGGGTGTATATAAGGTGGGCACCAACTAAGAACAGGGTCAGTTGCAGAGAGAAAGTCAGGAGCAGAGGAGAAGAGAGACCCAGAGTGAGAGAGGAGAGAGAGAGAGACTCAGAGGCACAGAAGAAAAGGACTCTAAGACCCCAAACTAAATCCCCGGGTGAAGAGTCGGCATCAGGGTACCGGAACCCAAGCTGGTGGGGGTAAAAACATTCCCCAGCCAGAGACCGGAGACCGTGGGCAGCGTTTGCCACGGTCACCCACCACATCCACCACGAAGGCATACCACGAGGAGGGTCAGGGAACCCAAGGCCAAGGGTGTCCCAACAGAAGGCCCGAGGGAGCTGGACCTGGGTGGATCAATAGTGGGGACGGCCAGAGAAAGGACTGAAGGAGAGCTCAGGGTCACGCTCCGGACTTATTTGGGAGTTGGCTGGATCCAGAACCTGGTGGACGCAGCACGGCTCGGGAGGTCACTTGAAGCTGGAGTGACCAGAACATCAGCAGTGAGTAAAACAACCTAAACTGCATAACCCGACTCTGTCTCTGATTGCCGTCTACACTGCATCACCACAACTCCCATCCTCTGCACCTGATCCCCTGAGGCTATACCCCACCCGTTGGGGGTTATACCATCACAAGCTGCACCTACACCATCAGCCTCAGCGGACCCTGCTGCAGCGGCGGCCACAGTGACCGCAACACAACGGGTGGCGTAGTCGACAATAAAGAACTTATAACATCTGTAGGACTGCCACATACAACTGAGTTTGACACCCTGGGCACGGACCGGGTCACAGCCACTCGGAAGACTACAACTCCCATCTGATCCGGCTCCGGATATTCCCCCTAAAGAATATGGCCCAGGGGGCGCGTCATATATATATATATATATGTATAGATATGTACAGTGGGTACAGAAAGTATTCAGACTACTTTAAATTTTTCACTCCTTGCTTCATTGCAGCCATTTGGTAAATTGTAAAAGTTCATTTTTTCTCATTAAAGTGTACTCTGCACCCCATCTTGACTGAACAAAAACAGAAATGTAGAAATTTTTGCATATTTATTAAAAAAGAAAAACTGAAATCACATGGTCATAAGTATTCAGACCCTTTGTTCGTATTGAGTAGAAGCACCCTTTTGAGCTAGTCCAGCCATGAGTCTTGTTGGTAATGATGCAACAAGTTTTTCACACCTTGATTTGGGGATCTTCTGCCATTCTTCCCTGCAGATCCTCTGCAGTTCCATCAGGTTGGATGATGAACGTTGGTGGACAGCCATTTTCAGGTTTCTCCAGAGATGCTCAATTGGGTTTAGGTCAGGACTCTGGCTGGGCCAGTCAAGAATGGTCACAGAGTTGTTCTGAAGCCATTCCTTTGTTATTTTAGCTGTGTGCTTAGGGTCATTGTCTTGTTGGAAGGTGAACCTTCGGCCACATCTGAGGTCCAGAGCACTCTGGAAGAAGTTTTCATCCAGGATATATCTGTACTTTGCCGCATTCATGTTTCCTTCAATTGCAACCAGTCGTCCTGTCTCTGCAGCTGAAAAACACCCCCATAGCTGATGCTGCCACCACCATGTTTCACTGTTGGGATTGTATTGGGCAGGTGATGAGTAGTGCCTGGTTTTCTCCACACATACCGCTTAGAATTATCAACAAAAAGTTCTATCTTCATCTCATCAGACCAGAGAATCTTATTTCTCATAGTCTGGGAGTCCTTCATGTGTTTTTGAGCAAACTCTATGTGGGCTTTCATATGTCTTGGACTGAGGAGAGGCTTCCGTCGGGCCACTCTGCCATAAAGGCCTGACTGGTGGAGGGCTGCAGTGATAGTTGACTTTGTGGAACTTTCTCCCATCTCCCTACTGCATCTCTGGAGCTCAGTCACAGTGATCTTGGGGTTCTTCTTTACCTCTCTCACCAAGGCTCTTCTCCCACGATTGCTCAGTTTGGCTGGACAGCCAGGTCTAGGAAGACTTCTGGTGGTCCCAAACTTCTTCCATGTAAGGATTATGGAGGCCACTGTGCTCTTAGGAACCTTGAGTAATGTAGAAATTCTTTTGTAACCTTGGCCAGATCTGTGCCTTGCCACAATTCTGTCTCTGAGCATCTTGGGCAGTTCCTTTGAGCTCATGATTCTCATTTGGTCTGACATGCACTGTGAGCTGTGAGGTCTTATATAGGCAGGTGTGTGCATTTCCAAATCAAGTCCTATCAGTTAAATTAAACACAGCTGGACTCCAATGAAGGAGTAGAACCATCTAGAGGAGGATCACAAGGAAATGGACAGCATGTGACTTAAATATGAACGTCTGAGCAAAGGGTCTGAATACTTATGACCATGTGATATTTCAGTTTTTCTTTTTTAATAAATTTGCAAAAATTTCGACATTTCTGTTTTTTTTCAGTCAAGATGGGGTGCAGAGTGTACTTTAATGAGAAAAAAAATGAACTTTTTAGAATTTACCAAATGGCTGCAATGAAACAAAGAGTGAAAAATTTAAAGGGGTCTGAATACTTTCCGTACCCACTGTATATATATACAGTACAGACCAAAAGTTTGGACACACCCTCTCATTTAAAGATTTTTCTGTATTTTCATGACTATGAAAATTGTACATTCACACTGAAGGCATCAAAACTATGAATTAACACATGTGGAATTATATACTTAACAAAAAAGTGTGAAACAACTGAAAATATGTCTTATATTGTAGGTTCTTCAAAGTAGCCACCTTTCGCTTTGACGACTGCTTTGCACACTCTTGATGAGCTTCAAGAGGTAGTCACCGGAAATGGTCTTCCAACAATCTTGAAGGAGTTATCAGAGATGCTTAGCACTTGTTGGCCCTTTTGCCTTCACTCTGCGGTCCAGCTCACCCCAAACCATCTCGATTGGGTTCAGGTCTGGGGACTGTGGAGGCCAGGTCATCTGGCGTAGCACCCCATCACTCTCCTTCTTGGTCAAATAGCCAGGAGGTGTGTTTGGGGTCATTGTCCTGTTGAAAAATAAATGCTGGTCCAACTAAACGCAAACCGGATGGAATAGCATGCCGCTGCAAGATGCTGTGGTAGCCATGCTGGTTCAGTATGCCTTCAATTTTGAATAAATCCCCAACAGTGTCACCAGCAAAGCACTCCCACACCATCACACCTCCTCCTCCATGCTTCACGGTGGGAACCAGGCATGTAGAGTCCATCCGTTCACCTTTTCTGCGTCACACAAAGACATGGTGGATGGAACCAAAGATCTCAAGTTTGGACTCATCAGACCAAAGCACAGATTTCCACTGGTCTAATGTCCATTCCTTGTGTTCTTTAGCCCAAACAAGTCTCTTCTGCTTGTTGCCTGTCCTTAGCAGTGGTTTCCTAGCAGCTATTTTACCATGAAGGCCTGCTGCACAAAGTCTCCTCTTAACAGTTGTTGAAGAGATGTGTCTGCTGCTAGAACTCTGTGTGGCATTGACCTAGTCTCTAATCTGAGCTGCTGTTAACCTGCCATTTCTGAGGCTGGTGACTCGGATAAACTTATCCTCAGAAGCAGAGGTGACTCTTGGTCTTCCTTTCCTGTGGCGGTCCTCTTGTGAGCCAGTTTCTTTGTAGCGCTTGATGGTTTTTGCAACTGCACTTGGGGACACTTTCAAAGTTTGCCCAATTTTTCGGACTGACTGACCTTCATCAGGATGGTACATCAATGCGAGCTGTGGCAAGAAGGTTTGCTGTGTCTGTCAGCGTAGTGTCCAGAGGCTGGAGGTGCTACCAGGAGACAGGCCAGTGCTGCAGGAGATGTGGAGGGGGCCGTAGGAGGGCAACAACCCAGCAGGACCGCTACCTCAGCCTTTGTGCAAGGAGGAACAGGAGGAGCACTGCCAGAGCCCTGCAAAATGACCTCCCGCAGGCCACAAATGGTTAGAAACAAACTCCATGAGGGTGGTATGAGGGCCCAACGTCCAGAGATGGGGGTTGTGCTCACAGCCCAACACCGTGCAGGATGCTTGGCATTTGCCACAGAACACCAGGATTGGCAAAGTTGCCACTGGCGCCCTGTGATCTTCACAGATGAAAGCAGGTTCGCACTGAGCACATGTGACAGACGTGACAGAGTCTGGAGATGCCGTGGAGAGAGATCTGCTGCCTGCAACATCCTTCAGCATGACCGGTTTGGCAGTGGGTCAGTAATGGTGTGGGGTGGCATTTCTTTGGAGGGCCGCACAGCCCTCCATGTGCTCTCCAGAGGTAGCCTGACTGCCATTAGGTACCGAGATGAGATCCTCAGACCCCTTGTGAGACCATATGCTGGTGCGGTTGGCCCTGGGTTCCTCCTAATGCAGGACAATGCCAGACCTCATGTGGCTGGAGTGTGTCAGCAGTCCCTGCAAGATGAAGGCATTGAAGCTATGGACTAGCCCACCCGTTCCCCAGACCTAAATCCAATTGAACACATCTGGGACATCGTGTCTCGCTTCATCCACCAATGTCACGTTGCGCCACAGACCGTCCAGGAGTAGGAGGATGCTGTAGTCCAGGACTGGGAGGAGATCCCACAGGAGACCATCCGCAACCTCATCAGGAGCATGCCCAGGCGTTGTAGGGAGGTCATACAGGCACGTGGAGGCCACACACAATTCTGAGCCTCATTTTGACTTGTTATAAGGACATTACATCAAAGTTGGATCAGCCTGTCGTGTGTTTTTCCACTTTAATTTTGGGGGTGACTCCAAATCCAGGCCTCCATTGGTTAATAAATTTGATTTCCATTGATGATTTTTGTGTGATTTTGTTGTCAGCACATTCAACTTTGTACAGAACAAAGTATTCAATGAGAATATTTCATTCATTCTGATCTAGGATGTGTTATTTGAGTGTTCCCTTTATTTTTTTGAGCAATATATATATATATATATATATATATACGTATATGACAAAAAAAATATACAAATTTGGTATCGCAGTAATTGTATTGCTTGAGTGAGTTACCGCATTTTTCGGACTATAAGGCGCACTTTTTTCCTCCAAAATTTTGCATTTTATAGTCCGGAATGTACGGTTTGGATGTGGATGGCGTGGGTTGTGGGGGGAGCAGCAGCGGTGGCAGAGCGTGTCACAGGAGTCAGGAGCCACCTGCTTCAGCTAACACTGTGCCCGCTGTTAAAGAAAATTAATATTCACTGCTCCCCACGTCCATGGGAGAGCAATGGGCAAGAAAAAAAACAAAGTATGTGCTCACCTTGTAGGGTTGTAATAATCACAACTCTTTTGTTAATGTAGCACCCTGAGGACTCGGCTGCTACAGGGGTATTGCACCTCGACCCAGAGGTGTGGTATTCCACTCCCGGGTAAGGATGGAGTGTGGGACTGAGCTCAGTAGGCTGCATGCACTACATACATCCCATTTCCGGGGGACAGAACTACGGTACTCCCACCAAGTATATGTGCAGGTACGACAGCGTCTGTCCCTGGCTGGAGTGGGAGGGGGGTGGAACATCCCAGTAGTGTAGGGGCAGATAGGGGGAGTACTCTGGGTAAAGCTAGGAGCTCATTGGGTGCTAGTCACCTGGGCTCACACATAGAGGGAGTATATAAGGTGGGCACCATCTTAGAAGAGGGTCGAGTTCAGCCTGAGGAGGAGCAGAGCAGAGGAGCTCAGCCAGGAGGGCTGACTGGGAGCTGTGGCTCCAGTTGGGCCCAGCTCCAGAGCCAAGCCTGCAGAGGAGAGAGGAGAAAGAAAGGCCCAGAGTGGAAGACCATAGGGAACCCTAAGAACCCAGAATCAGACCAAAAAGGGTGAAGGGTTGGCGGACACGGGTACCGGAACCCGAACTGGTGGAGGCCACTTATCCTCAGCCAGGAACCCGAGGTCGTGGTCAAGATTTGCCACGACCCTCACCAAATCCACCAGAAAGGCACACCAAGTATAGGGTCAGGGAACCCAGAGGAGGTTTGACCACCAAGAGACCCGAGGGAGCCGGCCAAAGGTGGATCCCTGGTGGGAACGGCCAGAGACAGAGAGAGAGAAGGGAGCTCAGGACCACGCTCCGGAACTGCCTGGGGGTTAGCCGAGTCCAGGACCTGGTGGACGCAGCACGGCTCGGGTGGTCACTCAAGGCCAGAGTGACTGAGAGAACACCCGTGAGTAAAAACCCTGAAACTGCATCTCCTGACTCTGACTCTTCTTACTGCACCGTCACAACCCCCATCATCTTTTCCTGCTGCCCTGAGGCCATACCCCTCCCGTTGGGGGTTATAACATCATCGCTGCACCCATACCACCGGCCTCAGCGGACTGTTCTGCAGCGGCGGCTGCAAAGCCGCACTCAACGGGTGGCGTAGTCGACATCCAAGTTAACATCTACTGCCATAGACTGCCACTTAGTTTGACACCCTGGGCACGGACCGGGTCACCGCCACGAGACTACAACCCTCAACAGATCCGGCTCCGGGTAAGCTCCCGCGTGCGCAACGCAGCGCGACACAGGCCCAGGGGCGCGTCAACTTTTGGCGTAGTCGGCAGGATCTCGTGCCCGCAACCACCGGGTACTGCGTGCCTGAAGAAAAGTTCACATTTACCTCAAAAAGAAGTCTCCCGCCAATTCCGGAGGGTCCCCGCCATCGGACGCCATCTCGGATCGGTTCCCGCTGTTTGCCCGCCATCTGCAGTCTTTTCCCGCCATCTGAGAAGATTTCCCGCCCTGGCAGAGCGGACGCCATTATGGGCGTGCCAGAGGGTGGCAAGAGGCCACCTCCCATCGTGGGCCAGGACCAAGAATGGCGCCAAAAACGAAGACCGCCCCCACCAGCAGAGACTGCAATGATTGAGATGTCCATCAGCGTGGGGGGTCTGCCCCTGGAACTGACAATCACCAAGTTGCCCCAGGACCGCCCTCAATGGGGGCGGATACAGAACAAAACAGAGAAGATGGGTGCAGCCTGGAGGAGTCTGGAGAAGCCGTACCCGGAGATGGAGGGAGAGTCAGGCAGCACCGACCCTGTGGTCAGGAGCCTGTTGCAAGCTACCACTCCACAAGACCTGGTGGAGATCCTGGCACAGCTCCCCCGAGACCGGGAGCGTGCACAGACCGCGCTGGAGGGCCTCGCACGGAGGATGGCCCAGGTGCAGCGAGAAACGCTGACGGAGTGGAGCAGGGAGATGGCCCAGCAGGCTGGAACCCGCCAGCGAAGCACACCACCCGCAACGAGGAGCACGCCTGCCCCTGAAGAGGATGCAGAAGGGACGGAGTCCGGAGACGACGCCGCAGAGGGAGCTGAAGAGACGGAGGCAAGTAAAGGGGACGTCACTACCCCAAGCCCAGCCACCGTAAGCCTACCCCCGCTCCCCGTCGCAGAGCCCGAAATCCCACCGATCGTGCCCGTTGCCGCACCGCTACCGCTCCAGACTAGGCCTCAAGCAGGAGCCGCGGCCACGCCTCTTGTGACGTCACGCGCCTCAACCCTGAGCGCGGCCAAGCAGGAGACGCCACCGGCCTGGTCGCAGGGCCGAGTACCCCCGGGCGCCGCAGTACCAACAGCGCCCTCTACCGAGCCACCGGCCTGGTCGCAAAGTCAAGTACACCCGGGCGCCGCCGTCTTCACGGTGCCCTTCACCTTCAGGGTGCCCCAGACCTGGTCGCAAGGCCTGGTGAACCCGGGCGCCGCTACCACCACCGCGCCCTCAACCTCCACAGTGCCGCACCTGGGTGAAGACTTGTTAACCCAGCATATTTGCCCGGATGGGCAGCCCTTTGAGTGGTCACCGGAGTACTACCATCCCCGACTCCGGAAAGAAAGACCCCTGGATGAGCCCCTGATCCCGGCTCCGGCACCCGCCAAGATCACCCCACTCTCGCTGGAGAAAGCGCAGTTTGCGTGGGACCCCACTGGAGGAGACCTCATCGGGTTCACTCAAGAGACCCGGGCGGCTGCAGCTGAGCGTGCGGAGTGCTGCCGGCAGCAATTAGAGGTTTTCGACCGGGAATGACGAGCGAGGCGGGTCCGCGAGGAGCGGCTGCAAGTGAGGAGTGCAGAACAGAAGAGCCGGACCCGACGGAACCCCCGTGCAGCCCACGGTCCCCGTGCCACCGGGACTGTAATTAAATTCCAACTGCAGCACGGTTGGGGCTTCATCCGGGATCACCGCACCCCTGGCGACGTCTTCGTGACCCGCAGGGATGTCGAGTCCCACCTGCCGGAGGGACACAGAGGTCGTGACCTATACCTGGGTGATGAGGTCACTTTTACCCGGCACCAATGTGCCAAAGGACCCTATGCCCTTCATGTACACCGGTTGACGGAGGAAGAGCTGAGGTGTCAGGAGGAGCAAGAGGACCCGGACGGGTCTGAAGAATACAGGGAGGAAGCATCAGGAGGACGCCGTTATTAGAGTACGGTAAAAAAAAAAAAAAAAAAAGAACTGTACATAGTTATCCGTAAGGGTATAAGAACTGCTGCTAATTTAAATATGTTCCCCGTTGGGACAAGTGTGAACTTAAACCCGTGAGTCCCCTATCCCTTAACAGGCTGAGGACTGTGAACAGCCATTCCTTTTCCCCACTGGCCGAGGACTGAGAGCGGCCACCTCCCCTTGTATATAGTTGCGCTTTCTAAGGCGCCCCCTACTGGTTTTATAGGAAACTGTTGTTCTTGAACTGACTGTTGCACTTCTACCTGGTCAGAAGCGCACAGTGGCCAGTAACTCAAAGAACATTATTATGAAAGAGTTTTATATGAAAGAAAAAGTTTATCTTGTTTAAATCTGATAATGTTTAATGTTTGATATGTTCTTGTATGTTTTGAAAAAAAAATTGTATGTTTTTGGATCTTTTATTCTTTTACAGCCCGAGGACGTGCTGTGATTTACCAGGGGGGAATGTAGCACCCTGAGGACTCGGCTGCTACAGGGGTATTGCACCTCGACCCAGAGGTGTGGTATTCCACGCCCGGGTAAGGATGGAGTGTGGGACTGAGCTCAGTAGGCTGCATGCACTACATACATCCCATTTCCGGGGGGCAGAACTACGGTACTCCCGCCAAGTATATGTGCAGGTACGACAGCGTCTGTCCCTGGCTGGAGTGGGAGGGGGGTGGAACATCCCAGTAGTGTAGGGGCAGATAGGGGGAGTACTCTGGGTAAAGCTAGGAGCTCATTGGGTGCTAGTCACCTGGGCTCACACATAGAGGGAGTATATAAGGTGGGCACCATCTTAGAAGAGGGTCGAGTTCAGCCTGAGGAGGAGCAGAGCAGAGGAGCTCAGCCAGGAGGGCTGACTGGGAGCTGTGGCTCCAGTTGGGCCCAGCTCCAGAGCCAAGCCTGCAGAGGAGAGAGGAGAAAGAAAGGCCCAGAGTGGAAGACCAGAGGGAACCCTAAGAACCCAGAATCAGACCAAAAAGGGTGAAGGGTTGGCGGACACGGGTACCGGAACCCGAACTGGTGGAGGCCACTTATCCTCAGCCAGGAACCGGAGGTCGTGGTCAAGATTTGCCACGACCCTCACAAAATCCACCAGAAAGGCACACCAAGTATAGGGTCAGGGAACCCAGAGGAGGTTTGACCACCAAGAGACCCGAGGGAGCCGGCCAAAGGTGGATCCCTGGTGGGAACGGCCAGAGACAGAGAGAGAGAAGGGAGCTCAGGACCACGCTCCGGAACTGCCTGGGGGTTAGCCGAGTCCAGGACCTGGTGGACGCAGCACGGCTCGGGTGGTCACTCAAGGCCAGAGTGACTGAGAGAACACCCGTGAGTAAAAACCCTGAAACTGCATCTCCTGACTCTGACTCTTCTTACTGCACCGTCACAACCCCCATCATCTTTTCCTGCTGCCCTGAGGCCATACCCCTCCCGTTGGGGGTTATAACATCATCGCTGCACCCATACCACCGGCCTCAGCGGACTGTTCTGCAGCGGCGGCTGCAAAGCCGCACTCAACGGGTGGCGTAGTCGACATCCAAGTTAACATCTACTGCCATAGACTGCCACTTAGTTTGACACCCTGGGCACGGACCGGGTCACCGCCACGAGACTACAACCCTCAACAGATCCGGCTCCGGGTAAGCTCCCGCGTGCGCAACGCAGCGCGACACAGGCCCAGGGGCGCGTCATTAACTTATGGAGGAAAAAGGCTGCTGTGGATCCGTTGAAGCATATAACACTTCTGCATCATGACAAACTAGGCAGTGGTTTGTCCTGATGAAGAAGTGTCATATGCTTTGAAATGCGTTGACAAAATAAAAACCACTTTTAATACACTTCATTGTCCTTTACATCGTCTGGTGGAACATTGGCTGCATGGCATCAGATCCATCTTTCCATTCTCTTTATTTTGCCTAGATATGTGGCACACAAGAAAATTAGGGTTCAATAATGAGCAATATTTGTTAATATACTGGGTAGAGGGGGAATCAAGCTCTAGATAAGTAGGAAGTTGTATGATTACCTATTATTTAATTGGCACATTCCGTTTTATATACTTCTGTCACATTATAAATTGTTTTGTAATGAACATATACCTTCCATAATAACAGCCCAGACACACGAGCAATTGGTACAAGATGCTCAGAAATGGTCTGAAGCAAAAAAATGTTAACCACCAGATGTATTATTCAGGCTCTCGACCACATCCTTGCATGCGCGTTATATAACAGGAAGCTCGTTTCTGGTTTGATCCCTCAGAAATTAGATATTATGCTCCCGAAACAGAACGACCTAGAATAATGACCACATGTTATATAACAGGCACTGACATGCTGGAGTTTAAAAAGAATTGAAGGAAACATAATGGAATAAGATCGATCAAAGAAGGCAAGTCTTTACTGCTCATCCACCACAACCCCTATATATAACAGACCACTGCCCCTCCCCATAACCTTCCTTCCCAACTTTTCTGAAGGAGAGCTTACTCATCTCCCCAAATCACACCTTACCACCTGTGAACTTAACCCCATACCATCCCATCTCGTCCCCAACCTCACCACCACACTTATCCAGACCTTAACCCATCTTGTCATCCTATAATTAACTTCTGGTACCTTCCCTTCTGCTTTCAAACATGCCACAATCACACCTATCCTGAAGAAATCATTCATCGACCCAACCTCTACGTCCATCTATCGCCCCATATCGCTGCTCCCGTTCACATCCAAACTCCTCGAACAGCATGTCCATGCTGAACTTTCCTCTCACCTCACATCTAACTCACTCTTTTACAACCTACAGTCCAGCTCCGGTCACCACCACTCAACCAAAACTGCCCTATCCAAAATGACTAATGACTTACTGCCAAAGCTAACAGACAATTCTCTATACTCCTCCTTCTAGACCTGTCCTCTGCCTTCAACACAAACGACCAATCTCTCCTAATACAGATCTTCTCTTCCCTTGGGGTCAAAGACCTTGCTCTATCCTGGATCTCCTCAAACCTTTCTAACCGCACATTTAGTGTCTCCCACTCCCATACTGCCTCCTAATTAGTGTTGAGCCACCCCCGTAGTGTTCGGGTTCGGTTCGGTTCGTCGAACACCGGGATGTTCGAGGAACTGTTCGTCGAACTGTTCGTCGAACACCTTAGAACACCGTCGAACAGCGTTAAAACCAATGGCAGGCAAACAAAAACACATAGGAACACATAGAAAACACCTTCAAAGGTGTCCAAAAGCTGACAAACTGCTCAGAAGACGCTTTCTTTAAAAAAGCCGGCCGGCAATTCAGCAGCGGCATACACCGGTACCCGACAATTTAGACATGAAGGAATAGAGCATCACACATAGATTAGATAGATAGAAACATGTCAGTCACATATATATGAAGTACAGTGACAGTGTTGCTTACTGTACTTGTCATTTAGTGTAAAGGATTTATTAAAAAAAATAATAGTGTTTTCATGCACCGTCTCTTTAAAAAAGCCGGCCGGCAATTCAGCATCTGTACCCGACAATTTAGAATAGAAGGAATAGAGAATCACACATAGATTAGATAGATAGAAACATGTCAGTCACATATATATGAAGTACAGTGACAGTGTTGCTTACTGTAATTGTCATTTAGTGTAAAGGATTTATCAAAAAAAATAATAGTGTTTTCATGCACCGTCTCTTTAAGAAAGCCGGCCGGCAATTCAGCATCTGTACCCGACAATTTATAACAGACAGAATAGAGCTTCACACATAGATTAGATAGATAGAAACATGTCAGTCACATATATAATAAGTACAGTGATAGTGTTGGTTACTGTACTTGTCATTTAGTATTAAAATAAAGGATTTATTATTAAAAAAAATTGGCGTGGGATTCCCCGTAATTTTAGTCTCTAGCGGAGGTTAAGCAGACGGCTGGGGCAGATGTTTGAAGCCTGGGAAGGGGGTAATACCCACGGAGCTTCCCAGGCTACTAATATCAGCCCCCAGCTGAATACCTAGCCTTTACTAGCTATTAAAATGGAGGACCCCCCCCCAAAAAATGACTTGGGGTCCCCCCTAATTTAATAGCTAGCAAAGGCTAGGCAGACAGCTGGGGGCTGATATTAATAGCCCAGGAAGGGAGCCATGAATATTGGCCCCCTCCCAGGCTAGAAACACCAGCCGTCAGCCGCCCCAGAAATGGCGCATCCATAGGATGCGCCAATTCTGGCACTTAGCCTCGCTCTTCCACGCTGCCCTGGTGCGGTGGCAGGGGGTAATAGGGTTGGGGTTGATGTCAGCTTATAATGCCAGCTGACATCAAGCCCAGGTTAGTAATGGAGAGGCGTCTATAAGACACCCCCATTACTAACCCCATAGTCAAAGTTAAAAAAAAACACAAACATCCAGAATAAAGTCCTTTAATTGAAATAAAGACACAATTCTTTATTGTTCTAAATTAAACCATACTTACCATCACGCCCATTCCAGCTGAAGCCAACGATCTCCTGCAATAAAAGAAAAATAATAAAGCAACCTCATCCTTACCTTTCCATGGTTCCCAGGACAGCTCCAGCTCTGCTACATCGAGATGACAGGCTGGACCGCAGCAGAACGCTGCCATCCAGCCTGTCATCCCGCGGACACTGAGAAGCGCAGGCATGCTTGCGCTCCTCAGTGTCTGACTGTGACGGCATCCAGATGAGCCGACAATGAACTCGGCTCACCTCATGTATGTCACTGACAGCGTGGGAAAATTCTCCTGCACTCAGCGCTTCAGCGTGAGAATTTTCCCACGCTGTCAGTGACGTGCATGAGGTGCGCCGAGTTCATTGGACATGACCTCGGCTCATCTGGATGCCGTCACAGCCAGACACTGAGTAGCGCAAGCAAGCCTGCGCTTCTCAGTGTCTGCGGGATGACAGGCTGGATGGCAGCGTTCTGCTGCGGTCCAGCCTGTCATCTCGATGTAGCAGAGCTGAAGCTGTCGTGGGAGCCATGGAAAGGTAAGGATGATGTTGCTTTATTATTTTTCTTTTATTGCAGGAGATCGTTGGCTTCAGCTGGAATGGGCGTGATGGTAAGTATGGTTTAATTTAGAACAATAAAGAATTGTGTGTTTATTTCAATTAAAGGACTTTTTTCTGGGTGTTGTGTTTTTTTTAAATACTTTACTAGAAATTCATGGTGGTCATGTCTAATATTGGCGTGACCCCATGAATTTCGGGCTTAGGGCCAGCTGATAATGCCAAGCTGGCCTTAACCCCTTTATTACCCAGTGAGCCACCGCACCAGGGCCCTGGATGAGTTGGGTACAGCGCCAGAAGATGGCGCTTCTATGAACGCGCCATTTTCCGGGGCGGCTGCGGACTGCAATTTGCAGCGGGTGGGGCCCAGAAAGCTTGGGCCTCCCTCCGCTGCAGATTCCAGCCCCCAGCTGCCTAGTTGTACCTGGCTGGACACAAAAATAGGGCGTAGCTCCACGCATTTTTTTTTTAGATTCATGAAATTCATGGAATAATTAAGAAAAAAAGGGCTTCCCTATAATGTTGTGTCCGGCTAGGTACAAATAAGCAGCTGGTGGTTGGGAGCAGCCCATTCCTGCCTGCTGTACCTGACTGGACACAAATATAGGGCGAAGCCCCACATCAATTTTTTTTTCATTATTTCATGAATTTCCTGAAATAATTTAAAAAAAATTGACGTGGGGCTTCGCCCTATATTTGTGTCCAGTCAGGTACAGCAGGCAGGAACGGGCTGCCCCCAACCACCAGCTGCCTATTTGTACCTGGCCAGACACAACAATATAGGGAAGCCCTTTTTTAAAAAAATTATTTCATGAAATAATTTAAAAAAAATTGACGTGGGGCTTCGCACTATATTTGTGTCCAGCCAGGTACAGCAGGCAGGGACGGGCTGCCCCCAACCACCAGCTGCCTATTTGTACCTGGTTGGACACAACAATATAGGGAAGCCCTTTTTTTCTTAATTATTCCATGAATTTCATGAAATAATTTAAAAAAAAAATGCGTGGGGCTTCGCCCTATTTTTGTGTCCAGCCAGGTACAACTAGGCAGCTGGGAGCTGGAATCCGCAGCGCAGGGAGGCCCAAGCTTTCTGGGCCCCACCCGCTGCAAATTGCAGTCCGCAGCCGCCCCAGAAAATGGCGCGTTCATAGAAGCGCCATCTTCTGGCGCTGTACCCAACTCATCCAGGGCCCTGGTGCGGTGGCTCACTGGGTAATAAAGGGGTTAAGGCCAGCTTGGCATTATCAGCTGGCCCTAAGCCCGAAATTGATGGGGTCACGCCAATATTAGACATGACCACCATGAATTTCTAGTAAAGTATTTAAAAAAACACAAACACCCAGAATAAAGTCCTTGAATTGAAATAAACACACAATTCTTTATTGTTCTAAATTAAACCATACTTACCATCACGCCCATTCCAGCTGAAGCCAATGTCTTCTGCAATAAAAGTAAAATAATAAACCAACATCATCCTTACCTTTCCATGGTTCCCAGGACAGCTTCAGCTCTGCTACATCGAGATGACAGGCTGGACCGCAGCAGAAAGCTGCCATCCAGCCTGTCACCCCGCGGACACTGAGAAGCGCAGGCTTGCTTGCGCTCTGCAGTGTCTGGCTGTGACGGCATAAAGATGAGACAAGTTCATGTCCAATGAACTCGGCTCACCTCATGCACGTCACTGACAGCGTGGGAGAATTCTCCTGCACTCAGCACTTCAGCGTGAGAATTCTCCCACGCTGTCAGTGACGTACATGAGGTCAGCTGAGTTCATTGGACATGAATGAGCTCACCTCATGCACGTCACTGACAGCGTGGGAAAATTCTCACGCTGAAGCGCTGAGTGCAGGAGAATTTTCCCACGCTGTCAGTGACGTGCATGAGGTGAGCTCATTCATGTCCAATGATCTCAGCTCACCTCATGCACGTCACTGACAGCGTGGGAAAATTCTCCTGCACTCAGCGCTACAGCGTGAGAATTCTCCCACGCTGTCAGTGACGTGCATGAGGTGAGCTCATTCATGTCCAATGAACTCAGCTGACCTCATGTACGTCACTGACAGCGTGGGAGAATTCTCACGCTGAAGTGCTGAGTGCAGGAGAATTCTCCCACGCTGTCAGTGACGTGCATGAGGTGCGCCGAGTTCATTGGACATGACCTCGGCTCATCTGGATGCCGTCACAGCCAGACACTGCAGAGCGCAAGAATGCCTGCGCTTCTCAGTGTCTGCGGGATGACAGGCTGGATGGCGGCGTTCTGCTGCGGTCCAGCCTGTTATCTCGATGTAGCAGAGCTGAAGCTGTCGTGGGAACCATGGAAAGGTAAGGATGAGGTTGGTTTATTATTTTTCTTTTATTGCAGGAGATCGTTGGCTTCAGCTGGAATGGGCGTGATGGTAAGTATGGTTTAATTTAGAACAATAAAGGAATGTGTCTTTATTTCAATTAAAGGACTTTATTCTGGGTGTTTGTGTTTTCTTTTAACTTTGACTATGGGGTTAGTAATGGGGGTGTCTTATAGACGCCTCTCCATTACTAACCTGGGCTTGATGTCAGCTGGCATTATAAGCTGACATCAACCCCAGCCCTATTACCCCACTGCCACCGCTACAGGGCAGTGGGAAGAGCGAGGCTAAGTGCCAGAATTGGCGCATCCTATGGATGCGCCATTTCTGGGGCGGCTGACGGCTGGTGTTTCTAGCCTGGGAGGGGGCCAATATTCATGGCACCCTTCCTGGGCTATTAATATCAGCCCCCAGCTGTCTGCCTAGCCTTTGCTAGCTATTAAAATAGGGGGGACCCCACGTCATTTTTTTGGGGGGTCCCCCATTGTAATAGCTAGTAAAGGCTAGGTATTCCGCTGGGGGCTGATATTAGTAGCCTGGGAAGCTCCGTGGGTATTACCCCCTTCCCAGGCTTCAAACATCTGCCCCAGCAGTCTGCTTAACCTCCGCTAGAGACTAAAATTAAGGGAAACCCCACTCCAATTTTTTTTTAAATAAATCCTTTATTTTAACACTAAATGACAAGTACAGTAATCAACACTGTCACTGTACTTCATATATATGTGACTGACATGTTTCTATCTATCTAATCTATGTGTGATTCTCTATTCCTTCTATTCTAAATTGTCGGGTACAGATGCTGAATTGCCGGCCGGCTTTTTTAAAGAGACGGTGCATGAAAACACTATTATTTTTTTTTAATAAATCCTTTACACTAAATGACAAGTACAGTAAGCAACACTGTCACTGTACTTCATATATATGTGACTGACCTGTTTCTATCTATCTAATCTATGTGTGATTCTCTATTCCTTCTATTCTAAATTGTCGGGTACAGATGCTGAATTGCCGGCCGGCTTTTTTAAAGAGACAGTGCATGAAAACACTATTATTTTTTTTAATAAATCCTTTATACTAAATGACAAGTAGAGTAAGCAACACTGTCACTGCACTTCATATATATGTGACTGACATGTTTATATCTATCTAATCTATGTGTGATTCTCTATTCCTTCTATTCTAAATTGTTGGGTACAGATGCTGAATTGCCGGCCGGCTTTTTTAAAGAGACGGTGCATGAAAACACTATTATTTTTTTTAATAAATCCTTTACACTAAATGACAAGTACAGTAATCAACACTGTCACTGTACTTCATATATATGTGACTGACATGTTTCTATCTATCTAATCTATGTGTGAAGCTCTATTCTGTCTGTTCTAAATTGTCGGGTACCGGTGTATGCCGCTGATGAATTGCCGGCTTTTCATGTTTCACTGTGAGCACTGTTCCCATCGATTTGGGCAATCACTGTAATGCCACAACCACCATGGCTGTGGCATTACAGTGAGTGGCAGACAATCCCTGCATGATTGGTGCTCTAAATAGCGCCAGACATGCAGGACACGCTTTTGGTGCACGAACAGTTATCGAACATAACCTCGAACAGCCGAATTTTTTGCAAATCGTTCGGGTTCGTCGAACAACTCGAACACAGCCCAAAACAGCTCGAATTTGAGATTGGCGAACAGTTCTAGTCGAACACCGCTCATCTCTACTCCTAATCCTGCCCTCTCTCTGTTGGTGTCACTCAAGGCTCCGTCCTAGGACCCCTACTCTTTACCATACATTTGGCCAGAGACAACACAAAGTCTCATGGCTTCCAGTAACACCTGTACACTAATAACACTCAGATATACCTCTCTGGCCCAGATATCACCTCTCTGCTGTCCAAAATCCCAGAGTGTCTATCAGTCATATCCTCCTCAAGCTCAATATAGACAAAATTTAACTTATCTTTCCTCCATCTCTCCTAACTCCCCTACCCAATCTATTTATCACAGTAAATTACATCATGCTTTCCGCTGTACAGGAAGTCAGCTGCTTCGGAGTTACCCTCGACCCATGACCTTCAAATTGCACATCCAAGCTATTACCTTCTGACACCTCCAACTCAAAAATATTTCCATAATTCATCTATTCCTCAACCCTGAACCAACTAAAATGTTAGTGCATGCACTCATCATCTCCTGACAACTGCAATATTCTTCTCTGTGGCCTCTAGGCAAAAACCTTTGGACCTCTTCAGTCCATCCTTAACTCTGCTGCCCGACTAATCCACCTCTCTCCTCATGACTCCTCCGCTTTACTCATCTGCAAATCCCATCATTGACTCCAGATTCCCCAATGTATCCAATTCAAACTGCTAATATTGACCTACAAAGTGGTCCATGATCTGTCTCCTCCGTATATATTCGAACTAATCGCCCAATATTTTCCCACACGTAACCTCCGAACCTATCAAAACCTCCTTATCTCTTCCAGGCTTAAATGTTGCTCACCCAATCACCTCCAAAACATCTCCCAAGCATCACCCATCCTCTGGAATTCTGTGCCCCAACAAGTCCAATCATCTACCACATTCGGAGCTTTCACACGGAAACTGAAAAAGCATCTCTTCAAGAAAGCTTATAGCCTGCAATAACCCACATCACCACCACCGGAGCTGCCGCAACCGCCCTGACCGACTGTCTCCTACCACATTATCCTGTAGACTGTAAGCCTGCAAGGGCAGGACCCTCTCCTTTCTGTACCCATCTGTCATTGTTAGTTTGCTCACTATAGTTTATATTTGTACCCTGTATGTAACCCCTTCTCATGTACAGCACCATGGAATCAATGATGCTCTAAAAATAAATAGTAATAATAATAATAATATGGATTTGGTATAACAATTAGAATTTTCTCATTTACCCAATACACTAATATGTATACCAGTATGTATACTTTTCAGATGCATGGTTATCCAGTTGCCAAATGGTTCTGGTTACCTTTTAAAGCAGGAAAAGGACTCTTACATCTTGCCTAAGTATTAGTTACTACAGTTAGTAGCCTTTCACCTTGATCAGTTAGTGTACATAGGCATTTTTTTTGACAGTGTGAGTCCTTTTTACACAGGACGTTGTGTTGCCGAGATTGATGATCTTTTGTGTAGCATAAAAGATCATTTCACCCAACGAAAGAGCGTTTCTCTCATTCATCAGGTGATCGTCAGTTTGCTTAGACTTCAAGATTATCGTGAAATGAGAGTTCCAAGGAATAATACACTGACGAGCAGGCCAGATTGTAAAATATCTGGGCTCTCCCCCTTGTGTAGTACACATGTAGTATGCATTGATCCATTCTCCTAGGTTTTGTGATAGTGAGTTTGTATAAGTATATAGGGGAGAGCCCAGATATTTTACAACCTATTCATTACTATTGTCATTTTTGTATACTTCATCTATAAACAACTTGTGAAAAGGATATTTTACTGCTTGATATTTTTCGTATAATGAATTTGATTAATATAATCTCCTTATGCACATGCAATTGATTAATATAATCTCCTTATGCACATGCACTTGATTAATATAATCTTCTTATGCACATGCACTTTAATGCTATATTATAATTCATCCTTTTATTACTGAATTTGGAGTGGCACTCCATCCTGCTATACAACCACTTCTTTACCTGCATTGGATATTACCTCTCTTCCTGTCATGCACACGCACTTTGATAGCATATTTCTCGCCATTTTTTTATATATTTCCTATTGGTGGGGGTCATTTGGTGATTAAACCATTTACTGTTGTATATATGTGCACTTTTATTAATTATGATTCTTATATACTGGGTCTGTACCTTGTAGCGTTCCTCACAAACGAGGAATCTGTTGTTATCTACATTATGTGTATGTCTATTTCGTTAGATTTTGTTTAATAACGGATATATTTTTTTCTAGAGACGTCTGTCTACTTAGCTTCCTTAGTGGAAGGAATTATGCATTGTTATACAATTTGATTTATAACTAGTGATGAGCAAGCACTAAAATGCTTGGGTACTCGTTGCTCGGGTCGAGCAAATTGGAATACTCGGGTGCTCGACCCGAGCAACGAGCCCAATGTAAGTCTATGGGAGACTCGAGCATTTTTCAGGCGGCTCCCCTCGGCAGTCTGCAGAGGGTCGAAAAATTGCCCAAATCGATGGGAACAGTGCTCAAATGGCATGGGAACAGCTTGGGGAAGACCTCTGGAAGCATTTCTGACTCCCAGGTCACTGCTGTCAACAACAGTGTCAGAGGTATTACGCCACTTTTACGGACTCACAATAAAACATACAAAAACGAATACAAAATGGATTTTCCTGGGAAATATGTTAAGGAACATCCTTTCCAGGGTAATGACTTGTATATAAGGCAAAATAAATAACCAAAACCAAAAATACTCCTCCCCACCTTGGGCTATGTTTACACATAGCGTTTTTGATGCTTTTTTGCACTTTTGCATTGCTTTCAACCAAGAAAAATGCATTTACTGGGAAATGTCATTTTAACATTTTACAACCTTATCTGGCCATGTGGTGTATGACACGTAATCAGACACATGCATACAGTGCTGAAAAGACATGGGAACAGCATGGGGAAGACCCCTGGAAGCATCTCTGACTCCCAGGTCACTGCCTAAAAGTGTGCCCATCATAAGTGATCCTTGGCGCATGCGAACATGCCTCCCGCCATGCACCTGTCGTTTCAGACTTGCAACAATCACCGTCCATGTCCTTGTCCCAGTGCAGCGTTCAGTTGTTTCTACCCCATTCCTTGGAATGCAAGCGCAAGTATGCAGCCAGCCAGCCACCCACCCACAGGCTACAATACTATACTGCCAAATTTTTGACAGCTGCTTACACTTGAAATGTGGCCTTTTAGGCTCGTGGAGGCGGAAGCTGTCCACAATCTTATGGTGGCGGCGACCGGATATCCATACTCGGTCCCCAGCCGCCACTATTTGTCCCGGTGTCGTCTCCGCCTTCCACAAGCACGGGTCCCACAACATTACCCATGCCCTCCCCAGTGAACTTACTGGGAAGGACCGCCTACCCACAAACACGTGGTCAAGTGAATGTGGCCAGGGACGGTATGGAGCCAGTCCACAGCTTTTTTTGCTGAGTTGTATTTCACCACAGCCATATTCTTTAGCTTGGTGAAAGGACTTGGGAAACCATATCTATTCCATCTGTCATTTCTCCCAGGAAGTCCTCTCTGCCTGCAGTGCTCTGCCTGCAATGCATCCTCTTTGATTGTGAGCAGAGAGCATTTCAGAAGATAGAGAAGCGAGATGGTGACGCATCTTGTTGGAGTCCTCAAAGTTTTGGAGGATGGTACATATGTCTGACATCCATGTCCACTCCTGAGGTCTTATGTGTGGAGTCTGAACTGAATACAGACGGCCTTGTTGATGCTGGTACTCAACAACTGTTCTCTTCTGCTCACAAATCCTTCCCAACATCTGCAGTGTAGAGTTCCTACACGCGGTGACATCACACACCAGTCTGTGAGCCGGAAGCTGCAAGCGCTGCTGAAGCATGGCAAGGGTGGCGGAAGCTGTAGCTGACTTTAAAATGGGCACACAGGCGGAATACTTTGACAAGCAGATGTGGCAGCTCTGGGTAGGATTTGAGAAATCGCTGAACCACGAGGTTAAGCACATGGGCCAGGCATGGTACGTGTGTGAGCTCGCCTTGCCTCAGAGCCGCCACCAGGTTCCGGCCATTGTCACACACGACCATGCCTTGCTGTAGGTTCAGCGGTGTGAGCCACAGATCTGCCTGCTCTTTCAGAGCTGTCCACAACTCTTCAGCATTGTGCGGTTTGTTGCCTAAGCATATTAGCTTCAACACAGCCTCTTGCCGCTTGGCCGAGGCAGTGCTGCAGTGCTTCCAGCTTGTGACTGATTTGGTCATTTCGGAGATGGAGTCTGAAGAGGAGGAGGAGGCTGAGGAGGATGAGGTGCAGGAGCTGTAGACTGTGGGGGCAACCCTGATTGACCTAGGGCCTGCGATCCTTGGCGTCGGGAGGACGTGTTCCGTCCCAAGGTCCTACTGGGTCCCGGCTTCCACTATGTTAACCCAGTGTGCCGTCAGCAAGATGTACCGTCCCTGCCCCCAAGCATTTGTCCATGTGTCCGTGGTTAGGTTGATTTTCCCGGTAACTGCATTGTTGAGGGCACGGCTAATGTTTTGGGACACGAGCTTGTGTAATGCGGGGTCGACACACCCGGAGAAAAAAGGCGGCTGGGGACTGAGTACTGGGGAACAAGCGCTGCCATAAGGTTGCGGAATACTTCCATCTCCACGTGCCTAAAAGGCAACATTTCTACCGCAAGCAGTCGCAAAATGTGGGAATTTAGTTGTGAGGCCTGTGGAGCGTTGGCTGCATATTTGCGCTTGCGTTCCAAGGACTGGGGTATGGATAACTGAACGCTGCGCTGGGACAAGGACATGGAGGTGCTTCCTGATGCTGCTACTTGAGAATGTGCAATGACAGGTGCAGGGCAGGAGGCATCTTCGCATGCACCATGGACAGGGGATTGGCCTGCATGCACAACAGCGGAAGAAGCAGTGGTGCCACCCGCAGACACTGTTCCTGGACCCTGGGGTTTGGCCTACAAAGTCGGGTGCTTTACTGCCATGTGCCTGATCATGCTGGTGGTGGTCAGGCTGGTTGTTTTGCCACCCCTGCTGATGCTGGCCTGGCAGGTGGTGCAAATGGCCTTTTTGGGGTTATCGGCAGAGTCTTTAAAAAACAACCAGACTCGGGAAGACCTAACAGTTGTACTGGCAACTTCTTTCGTGTTGGTGTTACGGGGAACGGTTGCCTGCCTTCTTTCTGCGGCCACCACACTGCTTCTTCCTGCCTGTTGGGGTGCTCTGCCTCCTTCCCCTGAGTGCTGCTCTCTTTGCTCTGCAAGTCCTCCTGCCAGGTTGGGTCAGTTACTATATCATCCACCACCTCGTCTTCCACTTCCGCACTCTGGTCCTCCTCCTGACTTTCTGGCAATTTTGTCTCGTCATCGTCCACCTCTTGTGACACTTTCCCACCTCAAATATTTGGGCATCGCTACATGCAATCTCCTCTTGCCCCGCTTCAAGTGGACCAGGCGAGAGGCCCAAATCTATAAATGGAAAAGTGAACAGCTTATCAGAGTGTCCAAGTGTGGGATCAGTTGTCTCCGGGCACTCGGCATGGTGGGAGGAAGGAGGTTCAGGGTGAGGAATATGCGGTCCAGACTCACAGCTACTGAGACTTGACCGTGTGGAAGACAAGTTGGTGGTGGCTAAGTGACTGGAAGCATTATCTGCTATCCAACCAATAACCTTTTCACACTGCTCTGTGTTCAATAGTGGTGTTCTGCGGTCCCCTATTATTTGGGACAGGAAGGTCGAGCGAGAAGATGTGGGTGTTTGTTGTGGTACAATTTCAGCTTGCCCACGGCCTCAGCCTCTGCATGCACCATCACCATCACGTCCAGTTCCCCATCCCTTGCCACGTGCCTTGCCCATTTTAAATGGAGGACAATATCTTCCACGCTCACTACAAATGGCTGAATTTGGAGCAAACTTATATGTGATCCGTATGACGGACAAACCACAGTTTTAAATACCTGGCCTGTAGGTAACTATTTTGAACAGAAACTGGTGTCAATTGCTTCACTGACACACTGAAACAAATTTTTAATGGAGGCCAGAAATGGCAGTATTTTCTGAAAACGTATATGTGATCCGTGTGACGGACAAACCACAGTTTTAAATACCTGGCCTGTAGGTAACTATTTTGAACAGCAAACTGGTGTCAATAGCTTCACTGACACACTGAAACAAATTTTTAATGGAGGCCAGAAATGGCAGTATTTTCTGAAAACGTATATGTGATCCGTGTGACGGACAAACCACAGTTTTAAATACCTGGCCTGTAGGTAACTATTTTGAACAGCAAACTTGTGTCAATTGCTTCACTGACACACTGAAATTTTTTTAATGGATGCCAGAAATGTCAGTATTTTCAGCGCAATTATATGTGATCTGTGTGACGGACAAACCACAGTTTTAAATAGCTGCATTTTTAGCGCTGTAATATGGAAAGGACCTGGCTGTATTCTGCAGTGCCAACAAGCAAATGGCGCAGAACAACGATGTTCTCTGGATTGCTTTTTAAGCAAATAATGAGGATTAAGATCCAAAAAAAAATTATTCATGGCCCCTGAGACCTGGGCCTATTTCTAGAAATATCTAACAGCAGCAGCAGACAAAACTGGAATGGAGCCTCTTGTGCTATGTGCACTGTAGTCTGCTATATACCTTGCCTGCCTTCCTATATATACCGCCTGCCTGATATCTATGCAGATGGATTAGTCCTCAGAAGGACTGTTTGTTGAGATGGATATGTGTCTCTAATATAGTTTGTACACCTACACTAACTAGAAACAAGCGAATCTCTCCCTAGCTCAGCAACATCTCTCCCTACACTGTCTGATTCCGGAGTGGCTGTGACGAGCATGGTGGCGCCAGGTCTGATATAGACCTGATGACGCTGTGCAGCCAGCCAATCACTGTAATGCCACAACCAACATGGCTACGGCATTACAGTGAGTAGCAGGCAATCCCTGCATGTTCATTGGCTCTGTAAAGAGCGTCAAACATGAGGGAGGGGACCCGAGCTCCCGCCAAGCAACCCTTGAAATACTCAGCGAGCGCCGAGCATCTTGAGCAGTGAGATGCTTGGGCGAGCACCGAGCAGTAGCGAGCATGCTCGCTCATCACTATTTATAACTAATTATATGAAAAATAGGTGCAAGTCAAATTTCTGCATGAGATAGCCAAGATGATTGTCTATAAAATGATGGTAGTCTCACGTTGGAATCAGTAGTGGATGGTGAGATATGGAGCCTGAAAGTCAAAGGTTCAAAACATTGTTACCCTTTTGCTCGTCAGTGCAGTTAGTGTAAATGGACTCTTAGTCATTCCAACCAGGTTTGCCAACTTGGCATTTTATTTTTTCTGGACAGCTTATCAAAGAATCACAGACAGTGAATATTTTTAGTGCCCTATTTTTACAGACTGTCCTGGAATTCATGAACAGTTGACATACCCTGGTTCCAACACCATCTTTATTTGTTTGTGTATTGTGTGTTGGCATCAGATGATACCAGAACAAAGAAATCAAAGTTATATTGTTGTACTTTATTAGAGCCAAAGATAGTGACTTTCCATGAAGAGTCTGATTAAAACTGTATCAGAATTGCTGTTTTTCTTCTCCACATCAGGCCTGCAGTCTACAAGGTGTCAGACCTTGTTGGGGGACCTTATCACACACCTGAGCCATGCCAATGACAGTGTAGACATAGTGGTGAACTATTCTGATTTTTCTTCCATTTCCCGGGCTACAGGGGGGTAGGTTTTATGTTAACCCGGTCCAAATGTGGGTATTTCAAGGTAGATTAGGGTCATTATTGGAGGGGTTTGAAAGTTACCAGAAATGTTGGCAATTATGTGTAGGCCAAAGACAGAAGGAGGTCTGCAGCTTTAGCAGCTCTATTCATCACGGGACTCTATTATTACTAAGTAGGGAGCACTTTTATTAAATGGGGGTCACTATTATTATGGAGAGGCAATAAGGGAGCATTATTACTATGAAAGGACACTAGGGGGGGGACTATGGCTGCGTGGAATTGGAAATTCTTAGTATTTGGTGCATTATATAGTTGACACTATTTTGGGAGGTTAACTATAGGTATGACACCAAACCATAGGTGTCCAAGGAACAAGATGTTCTCCTCCAAAAAGTTTATTGCTACAGCATACAAAAACTAAAATGCAATGTTTTGGCCACAAGCCATAAATAGTGAAAGAAATATGTGCTCTTTTCGCTAAATATGGCTTGAAGTACAGTATTTGGGGGGATTTTGCTGTACAGTATATACAGAATTTTGGATATCTGGGGTAGTAGCAGGATTAGTGATGGATGAAACAGCATAATGGTTCCATTAAAGGGTCATCACTATGGAAAGAATGTGCAGAGACTGGGTAAAAGATAGGAAGGATGATACATAACGAGAATCCAAAAAAATATTGGCAGCAAGGTCAAAGAAGTCACCATCGTGGTCTTAGCTGGATAGAGAAGAAAAGGCAAAATATTAAAAAATATAAGGATAAGCTTTAGTGATAAGCGAGCATGCTCGTCACTCGAAATTTATGAGCATGCTCGTGTGTTTTCCGAGTATCTTCAGCATGCTCCGGTGTTATGTTTGAGTCCCTCTGTGTGCATGATTTGCGACTGTTTGACAGCTTTAATACATGTGAGGAATGCCTGTTTCTTAGGCATTCCTCACATATATTAAAGTTGTCAAACAGTCGCAAATTGTGCACACAGCACAACACAAACATAACACCCCAGCACGCTGAAGATACTCGGTGAGCACTCGAGCATGCTCTCCAAAAGGGTTAACAGAACATACTCACTCATCACTAATAAGCTTCAATGGGAGAGCACCTCATGAACACATTGAAAAATGTAGGTACAATTGTCATACTTGTCCCAATTCACAAGCCCAACCAACATTTCCTCACTGAAATGTATTGAGAGCAAACTCTGGGGAGATAAGTCATAATCAAGAGAAGTCACCATGGCGGTCTTGGCCGGTTGGAGAAGAAAGGCAAAGTGAGCGACTGCAATTAATGAATCTGACACATTGTATTAGAAACAGTGCACTCTAGTATATTTTAGCAAAACGCGCAGGATACAGAGAGTTAAGCTTACTAGCTATTCTTCACCTGGGGAAGCGCTGGGAGCAGGTGAGTGAGTCACACAGTCCAGCTGCCAGTTCTTAAGAAATACATAGAGTTTCCTGGTAAAACGCCAGTCAGCTGCCTTTGTGGTTTGAGAAACTACCTTGACTCACGAAGTCTCATTCCAAAAAGGTGTTAGATAAAGGACAATAGGAAAGTAAAACTGTGAGCCCAAAGGTGATACATATACATCACCAGATATTGGCCTCACTCAATATCACAGCTCAAGGTCAGCTCATACAGTTGTGACCCAATAGCAAAGATCAAAATAGGTCGTGTATTATGGTGTTAGCTTTATTACCCAGGACAGAAGAGGGCTCTGCCTCCTCTAGCCTGGCTGTGCGAACCCTTGAACATTTGAAAAGTTGGTCTGTGATCATAGAGAGAGACATGAATAGTCTGATGCGGCCACCAGGCCGGCTTCTCCCCGCCCTGCTTCAAGTGATTAACAGGACTCCTCTCATGATCCTACAACTATTTTCTGTGAAACTCAGCAGCATTTCAAAGAAATATACAGTATATCTGGTTGTAATAGTCCAACAAGGTTCTGATTCATGCTGCTCTTGGTCCAGGCAGCATGAATCTAGTGACATGTTCCCTTTAAATGTATTGTTTTAATCTTTTACACTTGTTTTCCATATCACAATCTGTATTGAAAATAAAAAATAAAAATCTTGCAATTTTCACACCGGCCACAGAGACTCTTTTTAGACTCTAACTTTTTGTTTCAGGAAATGCAAATGTACATTTGCAGCAACAGACCATGACCCTATCTTTTGTATTGAAGCATCTAATGAGCTTGTACAAAGGTCATTGCGAAAGGAGGGGGAGCTGTGACCTCGCCTTATTGTGATTGACAGATTCATTGTTATCAGCTGTTTACAGAGGTGCTATAAGTAGCGATGAGCGAGCGTGTTCCCTACTGCTCAGTACTCACCCGAGCATCTCACTATTCAAGATGCTCGGCAAGTACTTCAGGGATGCTCAGGCGGGAGCTCGAGTCCCTGCCCCGCATATTTGGCACTGTTTAGACAGCGAATTAACATGCGATGATTGCCTGCCACTCACTGTAATACCGTAGCCATGTTGGTTGTGGCATTACAATGATTGGCTGGCCGCACAGCGTCATCAGGTCTATATAAGACCCGGCGATCCTATGCTCGTCACAATCTAACCCAGAAACAGGCAAAGTACGGAGAGCTGCTGCTGAGCTAGGGAGAGAATTGGCGGTTTATTTAGTTAGGTATTCCAGAGCAATACACATCTAAACTAACAGTCCTTCTAAGGAGTAATCCAGATGCATATCAATCCTAGTGATAGCAGGAGTTAGACAGGCAGAGTTTGTGGACAGTGTATAGAGCAGAATAGGGTCCATTGTACGTTCTGCCTGCTGCTGCTGTTACTGATATCTATAGCCCTAGACAGGGGCGGACCTACCGCCCGTGCATCCGGTTCATTGAACGGGGGCCCCCGAGGGAGAGGGGGCCCCTCCAGCCTCCAGCAGGGCCGCCATCAGGGCATGACTGCCCTGACTCCAGCATGGGGCCCGGGCTGTCGGGGCCCCCTCGGAGCCCCGTTGGGGCCCCCCTCTCGTCCGTCTCCTCATGGGGCCCCCCCGCAGGACCCCCCGCCATCACATGACCGGAGATGTCCCTGCGCTCAGCATGGTTCCCCGGCCCCATGCTGAGCGCAGGGACATCTCCGGTCATGTGACGGCGCCGGCACAATACTTACCCCTCCCCGTGCCTCCGCAGCGTCTTCCGCGTCCTCTGACTGTGACGTCTCAGGTCAGAGGGCGCGGTGATATGTTTACACCGCGCGCGATCTCTCCTGAGCTGTCACAGCGGGAAGGCGCGGGCGATGCTGAGGAGTCCGGATCTGCATCAGGTGAGAAGTGAAGTGAGTATTTGATTTTTTTTTTTTTTTATGTATGGGGCCATGGGGCATTATATGGTGGGGGGAGAGTGGGTGTGACATCCTGCATGGGACATTATATGGGGGGTGGTGACATACTGCATGGGGCATTATATGGGGGGGGTGACATACTGCATGGGGCATTATAAGAGGGGAAGGGGGGAAGTAACGTCCTGCATGGGGCATTATAAGAGGGGGAGGGGGGAATTGACATCCTGCATGGGGCATTATAAGGAGGGTGGGTGTGTGACATACTGCATGGGGCATTATAAGGAGGGGGGGTGTGTGACCTCCTGCACGGGGCATTGTAAGGGAAGGGGTGGTCTGACATACTGCATGGGGCATTGAAAAGGGGGGAAGTGACATCCTGCAAGGGGCATTTTATGGGGGGTAGAGGTGACATCCTGCATAGGGCATTAAAAGGGGGGTGTCATCCTGCATGGGGCATTATAAGGGGGGAACAGCCTGCATGGAGCGTTACATGGGGGCCAATATTCTGTATGGAGTGTTATATTGGGTCGGTATTCTGTATGGAGCGTTATATGGGGGACAGTATTCTGTATGGAGCGTTATATGGGGGTCAGTATTCTGTATGGAGCATTTTATGGGGGCCAGTATTCTGTATGCAGTGTTATATGGGGACCAGTATCCTGTATGGAGCATTATAAGGAGGTCAGTATCCTGTATGGAGCATTATATGGTGCCCATAATACTGTATGGAGGACTATACTGTCCGGTCTGCACTGTGCGCTGTGAGGATTCGCCGGTTTCTGAGCTATTCTAGAATTTACAATAGATATCGCTCGTGTAATGGGACATTATAAGGGGGGAACAGCCTGCATGGAGCGTTATATGGGGGCCAATATTCTGTATGGAGCGTTATATGGGGGTCAGTATTCTGTATGGAGCGTTATATGGGGGACAGTATTCTGTATGGAGCGTTATATGGGGGCCAGTATTCTGTATGCAGTGTTATATGGGGGCCAGTATCCTGTATGCAGTGTTATATGGGGGCCAGTATCCTGTATGGAGCATTATATGATGACCAGTATCCTGTATGGAGCATTATAAGGGGGTCAGTATCCTGTATGGAGCATTATATGGGGGCCAGTATTCTGTATGGAGCGTTATATGGGGGTCAGTATTCTGTATGGAGCGTTATATGGGGGACAGTATTCTGTATGCAGTGTTATATGGGGGCCAGTATTCTGTATGCAGTGTTATATGGGGACCAGTATCCTGTATGGAGCATTATATGGGGACCAGTATCCTGTATGGAGCATTATATGGGGACCAGTATCCTGTATGGAGCATTATAAGGGGGTCAGTATCCTGTATAAAGCATTATATGGTGCCCATAATACTGTATGGAGGACTATACTGTCCGGTCCGCACTGTGCGCTGTGAGGATTCGCCAGTTTCTGAGCTATTGTAGAATTTACAATAGATATCGCTCATGTAATGTAAGAAGTGAAATCTTTGCATTGTACTATATATATATATTTCTCTGCGGTATCTGTGCATCATGAATCGTGGTATATGTTAAAGGGGCCACTGAAACTCTGTCGCCCAGGGCCCACAAAAACCTGGAGCCGGCCCTGGGGGTAAGTATAACAAGTTTTATTTTTTTTAAATACAATTAATTAACTAGGAGTGGGGGGAATCAGAGATGCACGGGGGGATGAGAGATGCACGGGGGGGGGGGGCCCTTCATGCCCCCTATGAAGGGCGGGGGGAGCCCCCAAAAAATTCTTGCACAGGGGCCCACTACAGTCTGTGTCCGCCCCTGGCCCTAGATATCAGGCCTAATATTCTTTTTGCTCTTAATCCTGATTATTTACTTGAAAAGCAATATAATACACCATTTTTATTGCTCCATTTGCTTGTTAGCAGCATACAGCCAGATTTGTTTTATTTTATTCGCATTGCTGTATTGTGGAAGCAGAGAAACTTGTCCATCATCAGACGTGATCCAATATTACAGCGGTAATAATCCTGACATTTTTGGGAGCGTGCCAAATATTATACTCCATTTAAAGTCTGCCAGTTGTGTGTTGCTCAAACTATTCACACTTGCTCGCTGACCAATACCATACTACAAGGCCACTGCCTAAAACTGTGGTCATCAGATGTGATCCGATACTACTGCGGTAATAATCGTGATATTTTTGGAAGCGTGCCAAATATTATACTCCATTTAAAGTCTGCCAGTTGTGTTTTGCTCAAACTATTCACACTTGGTCATTGACCAATACCATACTACAAGGCCACTGCCTAAAACCGTGGTCATCAGACATGATCCAATTTTACTGCGGTAATAATCGTGACATTTTTGGGAGCGTGCCAAATATTATACTCCATTTAAAGTCTACCAGCTGTATGTTGTTCAACCTATTCACACTTGGTCACTGACCAATACCATACTACAAGGTAACTGCCTAAAATCGTGGTCATCAGATGTGATCCGATATTACTGTGGTAATAATCCTGACATTTTGGGGAGCGTGCCAAATATTATACTCCATATAAAATTGGCAAGGCGCGTAGCAAGGGATGGGGAAGTGGACGTGATGGTGATGATGCATGCAGAGGCTAAGGCCATGGGCTAGCTGAAATTGTGCCTGCTGAGGGAGAACAATAAGCACCCACATCATGTCGCCCTACCTTCCTGTCCCAATTTCTAGGGGGCCGCGGAACACCACTATTGAAGCCAGAGTAGTGTGAAAAGGTTGTTGGTTGGATAGCAGATAATCCACCACCCTGTCTTCCACATGGTCCAGTGTCAGAAGCCGTGAATCTGAACCACATATTCCTCACCCTGATACTCCTTCCTCCCCCCATGCCAAGTGCCCAGAGAAAAGTGATCCTACACTTGGACACTCCGAAGAGCTGTTCACTTTTCCATTTATAGATTCGGGCTCCTCACCCGGCCCGTTTCAAGCCGGGCAAGAGAAGATCACATGTAGCGATACCCAAATATTTGAGCAGCCACGGTCACACGAAGAAGGAGGAGAGAAAGTGCAATTACTGGAGCTGTTTTTCTGCACTCCAGATGTTACCACCCACACAACAGTCATACCGTTTGTTCAGCGTGGATGGTCTGAGGAGAGGGAGAACTAGGAGGAGAACAGAAGGAGGATGAGGAGGAGGAGAGCATGGACAGTTGTCCTCTTGGTCAGGACAGAGAAGTCTTGGCTGTTGGCAGTCTGGAACACATGGCTGACTTTATGTTTTGCTGCCTTTCCCGCGACCCTCGCGTTGTACGCATTTTGAGAAACACTAATTACTGGTTGGTCACACTTCTAGACCCATGCTACAAGGAGAACTTTCTATCTCTCTTTCCCATGGCGGAGAGGTCTAATAAAATGTTGTAGTACCAGAAGGCCCTTGTTGAAGAATTATTAAAAAAATTCCCATCTAAAAATGTTGGGAGCAGAAGCCACAGTTTGTTGGAAAACCAAGGAGTACAGGTGAGGGAGACACAAATACGATGCAGCAGAAGAATGGGAACACTGTCAAAGGTCTGGGACAGTTTTCTCAGACCCTCCCAGCGCCCAGGCCCTGATGCGCGGGGTACTCTGACAAAGAAGGAAAAGTTTTGAAAGTTGCTGAAGGAGTGCCTTGCCGACCATACCAACGTCTTCCATGATTCCTTTGTGCCTTATAACTATTGAGTATCCAAGCTGAACACGTTGCATGAACTGGCTCTCTACGCCTTGGAGGTCCTGGCCTGCCCTGCCGCTAACGTTTTGTCAGAGTGGGTTTTTAGTGCCCCCTATCAACTGAAAATGCTGACAGGCTGACTCTTATCCAATTGAACAAGGTCTGGATTGGGCCAGACTTCTCAGCACAACCGGATGATAGCAGCGGAACATAATGTCAAATCCAGTGTTTTTTGGGGGGGTCTATTCCCATGCACCTCTTCACACCCAGACATGGGTATACGCTTCCTGATTTTGTCTATTTTATGTCACCCTCCTCCTTCTCCTTCTCCTCATCCTCCACCACCATATCAACAGGGTGACCATCATGCAACACCCATATAATTTTTTTTAATTGTGTTTATGATGCCTGTAGGAAATGTTTTTAGAGGTCTACCTCTAACATTCTGTATGTTATACAGTATGTTCATGTATACCCCCCCAGGGGTAAATGTTTTTCAGCCCATGCACTTAGTGCATTGGGCATTACCAGTATAGGAGACCCACTCCTTAATAATGGGAACATTTCTTTAATGAGGACCTCCTCTACGTCTCTTCAAAGAGGTATTGAAGTGCATCCACATTTTTGGCAGCCCTTGCAATCACTGCATGGGCATTTCCACTATAGTAGACCCACTCCTTAATAATGGGAACAATTTTTTTAATGAGAACCTCCTCTACATCTCTTCATAGGGGTATTGGAATTGCGTCCAAATTTTTGGCAGCCCTTGCAGTCACTGCATGGGCATTACAACTATAGGAGACCCACTCCTTAACAATGGGAACAATTTTTTTAATGAGGCCCTCCTCTACGTCTCTTAAAGGGGTATTAGAATGCGTCCAAATTTTTGGTAGCCCTTGTAGTCACTGCATACGCAATAACAGTATAGGAGACTCACTCATTTATAATAGGAACATTTTTTTATTGAGGCCCTCCTCTATGTCTCTTCAAAGGGGTGTTGGAGTGCGTCCAATTTTTTGGCAGCCCTGCCACTCACTGCATACGTAATAACAGTATAGGAGACCCGTTCCTTTATAATGGGAACTTTTTTTTAGTGAGGCCCTCCTCTATGTCTCTTCAAAGGGGTATTGGAGTGCGTCCAAATTTTTGGCAGCCCTGCTACTCACTGCATACGCAATAACACTATAGGAGACCCGCTCCTTTATAATAGGAACATTTTTTTTTCGAAGGGCTCCCTTTATGTTTCTTCAAAAGGGTATTGAAGTGCGGCCTAATTTTTGGCAGCCCTTGCAGTCACTGTATACCCAATAACAGTATAGGAGACGCACTCCTTAATAATGGGAACAACAAAATATAGCCGGCTGATGGCTCTCTAACAATAGTGAGGGACAACTGCTGGCCCTTTAACACTAGTAAGGGCACCCTGATGGGCTTGTAAAAATAGGCTTTGTGACTTTCAGAGTCCCTCTTTCATAAATGAAACAGGATGTGTCTGATCATGTCTCACACACCACATGGTCAGATAAGGTAGTAAAATGTTAAAATTACATTTACTAATGAATTAATTTTTCACAGTTCAAAGCAATGGAAAAGTGCAAAAATGTGTGAACATAGCCCAAGGTGTGGAGGAGCATTTTTGCTTTTGGTTATTTATTTTGCTTTATATAGTCATTATATAAGTCATTACCCTGGAAAGGATGTTCCTTAAAAAAAATTTTCTGGGAAAATCCATTTTGGCTTTGTTTTTGTATGTTTTATTGTGAGTCTGTAAAAGTGGCGTAATACCTCTTACAACATTGTTCACAGCAGTGACCTGGGAGTCAGAGATGCTTCCAGGGGTCTTCCCCATGCTGTTCCCATGTCATTTAAGCACTTTTTCCATCATTTTGGGCAATTTTTAGGCCCCCTCCAGACCTCCGGGGGGGGGGGGGGGGTCACTGGAAAATGCTCGAGTTTCCCATAGACTTACATTGGGCTCATTACTCAGGTCGAGTACTCGGGCATTACGATTTGCTCGACCCGAACAACGAGCACCCGATCATTTTAGTGCTCAATCATCACTAGTTATGTCATTGTAATCATGTCTCTGATGATGAAGAACCTGTTGAAAACTCTTACTGCCGGAACTCTAGTGCATTGCATGGCCGATAAGTCTCCCTGTGCCGGCTCAGGGCTCTCCACAAAGAGAAACTTTACGTCTTGAAAATATGTGTACAAAAAAAAACTCATTTAAAAAAAGATGATTTTCTGATAACACATTCCCTTTAAAGGAAACCTGTCGGCATATTCTTACATATGGAAGTAGTGGTATGGTTGTATTCCGTAGATGTTTTTTTCTTTTTTTTAAATCCATTATATGGTTCCTGAAATATGGGCCTTTATTTTTATGCTATTTTTTTAGGTCTTTATCAAAGGGGCATGGTTTACTGCATTTTCTTTAGGTTGATTTGTTTAATTACTCAGTGAGCCACGTCCCCTTGCTAAAGACTTGGAAAAAATAGTGCAAAATAAAAAGGTCTGTATCACTGGAACCATATGATGGATGTTAAAAAAAGAAAAAGATGAATACTCGGGGGAGCATCGGGAACAAAATAAAAGCAAAAACTGGACATTTTTAACCTGGTGAAAGGTCCCCTTTAAGTAACAGAAATCCCTGAGTAGTGCCAAAGGGGTTGAAGAGCTGTAAAGAGACCTCTTGTTCTAATGTGGTTAAATCATTAGATGGTAAGAGTGACATGTAAAGTGAATGTTTTGCTTTTTAAACTAAGACACAATGCCTTGCTGGAAATGAACATTTGTCAGTATTAGCCCCTAGCTAGTAATGTACTTAAACCTGCACATTAAAAAATCTTATTAAAATCAACATTTTCTTTGCATTATTCATCATTGACGCTTTTACCAAATGTGCCCTAAAGGGAACAGATGACTAAGACTAGGCTTCTTTCATTAATACATCTTTATCTTATACAGATATGTCCTTCCTTACCCTTCCTGTTGGCTCAATTTATCCTGCGAGAGCTTTAAAAAAAAGAATTTTGTGATACTCTGTTGGGAGATGAATATGCTTTATGTGTCTATGTTGGTCAACTAGTGTTCGTGATGGGCACTGCAGACTGTCAAAGGTTTGGCTAGCATGTCACGATGATGAATGGAATTTGCAAAGTGGAAAATTGGAATAGGTAACCAAATTTAAAAAGAGACAAACATAATTTTGTGGTACTCTGTTGGGAGATATATATGCTAAGTGTGTATGTTTGGCCACCCAGTGGTTGTGATGAGTTTCTCCTCAGACGTGCAAACGAGTTGAAAGGGGTGGTTTCTTCTTTCGTACAGTAATAGGGTTTTGGGAGGATGGAGAGGAGGCTTACACATCCTTTTGACCCAAGTTTCGAAATTTTCCCTTCATTATGAAAAGTCATTTCATGAGGTTGAAATTTGGGGTCCTTTTTGTGTTTCCCCCCCAAAATGAGGGGGTGTTAAGGGTGTTTAGAGGGATGCAGCCCCTAGAATTGATTTGAAAACAGCAAAACAATTTCCGTATCATAAAATTCAGGGTCTGGCCTACGGTCATGCAAATTTTCGTTTCAATCCAACCATTGTTTCCATTTTAAAATGAATTTGGAAATATTGATGCTTTAATTTTTCATAGGAGTGTATAAAAGGGGAACACTGTTTTTTTATCTTCTCTACCTACTTTCAATAGATGAGGATCCTGAAGAAGAGACAGACGCGCCCTCTATAACCTCAAAATTAGGTTTGAAAAAAGGGGGTTTCTAAAGTGGGCTTCCCCTTTAAATGATAATTATACTTTATATAGAGTATATCACAGCTTTAAACTAAGTTACATAGCTTTTAATATGCTGGATGTCCGTAGCCTCCAGCATTACAATAGATTTCTGTTGTATATTAAGTTTGCCGGAAACTTATGAAGAATTTCGGGAAGAGGCTGCAATGTCACAATCTTCTGCAGAATTATCACCCTTTCCATACATTTTGGATTTAGTTACATAGTAAGTTGTGTGGAAATCTCAGTTACAAACGTATTCCTTATTATTTTCCATTTAGTAAACAGTAGAAATGTAATTGGTTACTGCAATGATACAACCCTTGGCTTCTGCATTGCATTCTTGCTGTCGATCCGCTTCTCTGCAGGGAACGCTTATAACCTAAATCGTGTTCCAAGGACTGGTTTTGATTAAAAAAAAAAAATCCCTCTGTATTGTGTATAAAGATCCTATGCTAAGAGATGTGTCTTCATGGCTACAGACTACAAACAAACCATGTGTAGTCTGATTCTGCAGTCATCCACCCTTCCTTCTGTCCCCTACTTTTAGCAGAGCAGCTGCATAAGATCGTGTTGCTGCGGAAGCGGGGAGCTGGCTGTCAGACACAGCCAAGCCCTCCCCATAGAGAAGGCATAGACGGATTATTACCGTCTCTGTCTTCTCAATCGCTGTATATACAGTCTTAACAAGTGCTGTGTATAAAGTAATGGGGAGGACTAAGGGAGCTTCTTCCTCCAGACCTAGTGGTCTTGTGATCGCTGGGTGTAGGGAGAGAGCAGTAGCTGCAGTGTCCTATACAGCCAAGTGTTAGAACCTTGCTCTTAGGTTTTTTTTCCTTTGCTGGTCACATGACCTTGTTGGCCTATTTAATCCTGCTCCGCCCTTCTGGCTTTGCTGGACTTCATTGTATAACTACTTTCTAGCTAGCCTGTGCTCTGTATCTAACTCTGTTAGTTTGCTTGGTCTACGGACCTCTATGTTCTATATATTTTGTTTGCTCGTCTGTCTGCTACTATTTCTGTTAGGAGGTGTCCCATTTTCCTCCCAGTCCCTAGTACTTGTAGGGATTCCTTCCCCACATCTATAGGTCTCCGTACAGACTAGCTTAGGACTTTAGCAGGTCTGATCGCAGGATCAGGTTCCCTGTTACATCGTAGGGATTAAGCTGAGTTCTATCATAGGGACAGATCTCCTCTCTTTCCTTAGCTCTGGTAGCAGAACATAACAGTAAGTCCAGCCTGCTAATTCTCTAAGGAAAGATTTTTCTGTTCCATCATGGTGTCGGTTCAGGATTTGGCTCATCGCCTGCAGGGACTCTCTCTGGAGGTGGCCGAGCTCCGTCAGCACATGAGTAACTGTCCTGGAGCACATTTCTTGGAGCCTAAGGTATGTTTGCCGGATTTATTTTTTGGTGAAACCGAGAATTTTTTTCATTTAAAAATGCTTGCTTATTGTATTTTCGTTTGAGACCCAAGTCCTCTGGGGATGAATCCCAGCGCATAGGGTTCATAATGTCACTTTTGCGCAAAGAGCCTCAGGAGTGGGCCTTTTCTTTGCAACCTAGTGATACATGCTTCAGATCAGTGGATAGTTTTTTTTCTGCTTTGGGACTATTATATGATGATCCTGACCGTGTTTCATCAGCTGAGACTGAGTTGAGACGTTTGAAACAGGGATCAGGTAATGTGGAAAAATATTGTACTCATTTCCGTCGTTGGTCTACTCAAACAGGGTGGAACGATTCTGCTCTGAAAAGTCTATTTCTTGCTGGGCTCAATGAAAGGGTTAAAGACCTGCTAATTGCTTATCCTACACCTGAAGATTTGCAACAGGCTATGCAATTAGCTATACGGGTGGATAGGAGACTGCGTGCAAGGGTTAATGAGAGCAAATCCTCTGCTATGTCAGTTTCTGGTTATGAGAATGTGTGTACTAACAGTGGTGAACCGATGGAGATTGGATCGGTGGCACCTCGCTCTCAAGAAAAAGACCGTAGATTTTCTGAAGGCTTGTGTTTCTATTGCGGAAAATCTGGTCATTTGATTAAAGGCTGTGAGCTTCGTATGAAGAAAGAAAAAAAAAATGGTCAGTCATGCCCGTATTGCCTGTTTAAATTCCAAGGGTGTATTTTTAGCTGCTTCCACGATTGCTCAGGAAAAATTAATGGAATTTCGGGTGTTTGTTGATTGTGGGTCTACTCTGAATGTAATTGATGGGGGATTCTTGGAAAGACTCAATTTAAAACCCGAACCTTTATCATCCCCCATTGCTGTGGTTTCTGTGGATGGTTCCCCTTTGAAGAATATTACTCTCAAGGTCTGTGAATTTCCTCTCACTATTAATGGTGTTCACCATGAGAAATTGGATTTGGTAGTTTTGAATAACTTGCCTTCTCCAGTAATATTGGGATTGCCCTGGTTAAAATTTCACAATCCTGTACTGGATTGGTCTACCAGTGAAATTAAATCCTGGAGCCATAAATGTTATGACAAGTGTTGTAACGGGCGTATTGCTGCTTTGGATAGGGGAGAATTGCCTGTTCCTATTCAGGATTTTTGGAGAAATTTTTCTGAGAAGGAATCGCAGGTTTTGCCTCCCCATAGAGACTATGATTGTTCTATTGAATTTGTCCCTGGAGCGACTCTTCCTAAAAGTCGTTTATTTAACCTTACTATTCCTGAGAGGAAGGCTTTGGAGGAATACATACAGACAAGTTTGGCCGCCGGTCACATTAGACCCTCTAAGTCTCCTGTGGCGGTTGGATTTTTTTTTGTAAAAAAAAAGGACGGCGGTTTACGTCCTTGTCTGGATTTTCGTGAGATTAACAAAATTACTGTACGCAATCCTTACCCACTGCCATTGATTCCTGATCTGTTTAACCAGTTAATGGGGGCCAAGTGGTTCTCTAAAATTGACCTTAAGGGGGCATACAATCTGTTGCGCATGAAGGAGGGTGACGAATGGAAGACTGCTTTTAACACTCCTGTGGGTCATTTTGAGAATCTGGTGATGCCTTTTGGTCTTACTAATGCTCCTGCATTTTTTCAGAATCTTATTAATGACATCCTTAGACCTTTGATCGGCAAAAATGTGGTTGTGTATTTGGATGACATTTTGATTTATTCGCCGGATCTGGAGTCTCATTGGCGGAGCGTACGTGAGGTATTACAGTTATTAATGGACAATTTGCTTTTTGCTAAGCTGGAGAAATGTGAGTTCGCTGTACAGAGAATTAGTTTTTTGGGTTACATTATCTCCAGCGAAGGTTTTGAGATGGACCCGGTTAAAGTTCAAGCTGTACAGGAATGGCCTAGGCCTATTGGTTTGAAATCGATACAGAGGTTTTTAGGTTTCGCCAATTATTACAGAAAATTCATAAAAAAATTTTCTAGTATTGTCAAACCTCTGACCGATCTCACCAGGAAAGGTGCTGATGCGGTTCAGTGGTCTTCTGAGGCCATTGAAGCTTTTGTGTATCTCAAGGAGAGGTTCACCTCTGCTCCCATCCTTATGCAGCCTGATGTGACTAAGCCGTTTTTGGTTGAGGTTGATGCTTCCTCTGTGGGGGTTGGCGCAGTATTGTCTCAGGATAACGGGGATGAATTACATCCCTGTGCCTTTGTGGCACCCCAGGGGTCTGGTTTCCCACAGTAATGTAATGTTATGTCTGAGAGCAGGTGGGAGGTCCCTTGGTCAGGAATCCTATGCATGCCACACCTCCTGCCCAGTCCTGGGAGGGGAAGGACTTCCCCTGTATAAACCCGGGGCTGAGGCAGGGTTAGGAGTAGAGAAGAGAAGCAGCATAGGAAGAAACAGCAGAAGCTCAGTGGGAGCAATACTACTACGAGTCAGGGGCTGGCAGCTGCAGAGCTCGCCCTGACTGAGAAGCTTTCTTACCGGACCCGGCGTCCGAGGCTGTGGGGACTAACTCTTACCCAGCATCAGAAGCCGACCGGCAGGGGATTTCAGGTCCTCAGGCCCAGAAACCCGAAGGCACGGTCACACGCGTGGGACCAGCACCTCCATCGTGGAGCGGAAGCCATAGAAGGCCCCGAGTCACCGGCCATACGGGTGAGCACCACACGGTACACTCAGGGACGTGGGCTACTTATATCCGCTTCTAGCAAGGTAGCCAGAAGAGTACAGTCAGTTGGGGAGGCCTACAACTCCGCCTGGCCAGGGGAGATCCCATCTGCTCAAGGACTGACCAGGCCCCGTTCGCTAGCAAGTACTCCGGGAGGGTCTATCGTTGTTACCAGTAAAGACCCTGAATTACACCGCACCGTCTCTGAGTGGTTCCTGCTACCCCCATCTTCCATGTCGGCTGCCCTGAGGCCATACCCCTCCCGTTGGGGGTTATACTATCACGCTGCACAATTCTACACCGGCCTCAGCGGTCTGCCCTGCAGCGGCAGCTCCATAGCTGCAAATCAACGGGTGGCGTAGTCGACACTCAAATAACATCTATCAAGACTGCCACACACTGAGTTTGACTCCCTGGGCACGGACCGGGTCCCCGCCACTCGGAGACTACAACCCTCATCTGATCCGGTTCCGGGTAAGCCCCGTGCGCGAGACGCTGCGCGACACAGCAGGCCCAGGGGCGCGTCAACTTTGGCGTAGTCGGCAGGATTTCGTGCCCGCAACCACCGGGTACTGCGTGCCTGAAAAAGAGACTTTTAAAACTTACCATCCGTGAAGTTTTCCCGCCATCGGTGAAGATTCCCGCCATCCGGCGCCATTTTCAGCCTTCTTCCCGCCATCTGTGAAGATTCACGCCATCCAGCGCCATCTTCAGCCTTCTTCCCGCCATCCGTGGAGTTTTCCCGCCGTTGGACGCCATCTTGAGGACGCCGCGCGGGAAGAAGAGGGGCGTGGACTCCGAAAAGCCCGCGAGAACTGAAGCCCCGCCTCACGTCCGGACGTTGCGTAAGGTCCTGGAAGGAGCCCAGCAGACGCCGACGTCACCGGAGCGCGACGGAAGGTCCTCAACCCTGACGATCCACTGCGGAGCCGCGGCCTACGGAAGAGGATCATCGCAAGGTAGGCCACGGTCCACTAGGGGGGAGAAGGATGTCGGATACGGAGGAGAGCTTCACCGCTTCAACCCCCGCCAGCGCCACCGCTGTCGCGGTCATGCCTTTCACCATGCCCTATATCCCGGGAGCAGCATGGCTACCCCAGTACTCAGGGGAGTCACATACCCTGCAGGACTTTAGAGAAAGGCTGGATAGCCTCTTCCAGGTGTACCCCCTCACAGAGGAGCAAAAAGTGAGCATCCTGGTGGCCCAATTAACCGGAGCAGCCCGAAGGGAGGTAAAGTCCTGGCCACCTGGGGGGAGGACTGTCGCAGGGATACTAACCCGGCTGAGGGACACCTTTGATAACCGCACCTCAGCCGAGATCAAGCTTAGATTCTACGGGTGCAAACAGCGGGCCCATGAGAGTATAAGGGACTATGCCCTGAACCTACAAGAGGCCCTGAGAGCCGTTAAGCAGACCGACCCTGACGGTGTGGGAGACGAGGACAGGCTGTTGACTGAACAATTTATAGAGGGTTTATATTGCAATGCCCACCGAACCCAGTTGCGGGCAATGGCCCTACAGGACCCTCATCTGGGATTTGCACAGTTCAAGGACAGAGCCATCCGGGTGCTCCGAGAACCGGCACCGGATGGCGTTGTGACCCACAGGCGCCCAGCTATCACTTACCACCAGGAGGCGGCGCCCTTGTCGGCAGGGCCTGTAGGGGCTGATGCGCAGGCTTTGAACAATGACCCGGCTCCAGACCTGCACCATCAGGTCCAAGAGCTAGCTAAAAGCGTTGCTGCGTTAACCCGAACTGTGCAGTCTTTACAGGCTTCCACTCCAGGGAAGATCCAGCTGGCATCCGGACCGGAGAACATCCCATGGCGTCGACCAAGGAGGACCCCACCGGCCAGAGGAAGACCCAGTGACCGGTACAACGAGGACGGACGACCCATCTGCCGCCGCTGCAATCAACCCGGACATATGGCAAGGTACTGTCCTTTAAACTGGCACAACCTGGGGGTAGAGGGCCAACCCCCAGGAAAAAGATCACCAGGCCCATCGAACTGGCGCGACAAATATGTCGGAGGACGTCCAGTCTTGCCTGTGGTACTGGATGGCATCCCTATGAGTGCCCTACTGGACACCGGGTCACAGGTCACCACCATCCCGTACGTGCTCTTCAAGCAGTACTGGAATGACTCGGATATAACCCGCTACCCTGACGACGACTTGAGTATCATCGCCAGCAATGGTCAGCCCGTGCCACAGATCGGATTTAAAGAGGCGACCATTAAAATTGGTAGAGTCGAACTAGCAGCACAGGGACTGATTATTGTAGACATTGACAAACACGAGAGTCACCCAAAGATAACGCTAGGAACTAATGTAATTGAAAATTGTCTTGCAGAGGTGATTTTCCTTTTACAGCAGGTTGCCAAGAACGCCAGCTCCGGCGAGCAGCGGGTGCTCCAGAAAGAGATCCGGGCACTGATGCGACGGCAACAGGTGGAACTCTCCGGCGGTGAGATTGGTAGCGTAAGAATGTGTGACCCTTTTCCTATTGCCATGCCCCCAAAAAGTGAAATGATGATTTGGTGCCGGGCAGCTATTGGTCTGAGAGGTAGAGATTACCAGGCAATGGTAGAACCAGTTTACTCAGACAGTAGGCCCACCATCTTGACAGCACGGGGGGTGGTTAATGTACGCCATGGGAGGGTGCCCGTTCGCATAATCAATATCGGGAAGAGGGAAGTGTACCTGCCCCGGTATGCCACGCTAGCCAAATTATATACCATTAACCAAAATGCTATACAATCTGTGGAACCCTTGCCTCCATCTCACCCGGAGGAAGGTAACGGCTCTAAGAAAACAATGGAGGACTGGTGTCAGCAACTACATTTGGGTACTGACTCCACTCCCTCACATCAGAAACAGGGAGTCTATCGGGTGGTTCAAGAGTACGAGAGAGTGTTTAGTAAACACCCGTTAGACTTCGGGCGAGTCAAGGGGGTAGAACACCACATCCCCACGGGAGACCATCCTCCCATAAAAGAGAGGTATCGACCCGTACCCCCTGCACACTACCAACACGCCAAGGGGATGCTTAGAGACATGAAGGAGGCTGGGGTGATCAGGGATAGCTGTAGCCCCTGGGCAGCTCCACTAGTCTTAGTCAGAAAAAAAGACAACACCATGAGGATGTGTGTAGATTACCGGAAAATCAACCGTATCACACATAAGGATGCGTACCCCTTACCAAGGATAGAGGAGTCATTGGCTGCTTTAAGATCTGCTAACTTCTTCTCTACCTTGGATCTCACTAGCGGGTACTGGCAGGTTCCTGTAGCAGAGGCGGACCGGGAGAAGACCGCATTCACCACCCCGATGGGACTTAGCGAGTTCACCTGCATGCCGTTCGGACTCTGCAACGCACCAGGAACCTTCCAACGACTAATGGAGTGTTGTCTGGGCCACAGAAACTTCGAGACGGTCCTGTTGTACCTGGACGATGTCATCGTATATTCCAAGACGTATGAGGACCACCTGAAACACCTGGCGGAAGTGTTCGAAGCTCTGGCGAGTTACGGCCTAAAGGTGAAACCCTCCAAGTGTCACCTCCTGAAACCAAAGGTGCAGTACCTGGGACACGTGATGAGCGCTGACGGAGTGGCTCCCGACCCTGATAAGATCACCGCAATTAAGGAATGGCCAAGCCCCTCCAGCGTAAAAGAAGTGCGGCAGTTCCTCGGGTTGGTAGGCTACTACCGAAGGTTTATTCCCGGTTTCACCAAAAAGGCAGCACCTATGCAGGACCTCCTGATAGGCCAGTCCCGGAAGGCCAAGAACCAGAAGCCGCCCTTCAAATGGGAGGAGCTGGAAGAAGAGTCCTTCCGCCAGCTGAAGATGGCCCTCACGGGGGACGAAATCCTGGCGTACCCGGATTATAGCCAGCCCTTTATCCTCTACACCGACGCCAGTAACATCGGGCTAGGAGCCGTACTGTCCCAGATCCAGCAGGGGAAGGAACGAGTAATCGCCTACGCCAGCTGAAAGCTGCGACCCACCGAAAGGAACCCCGAGAATTACAGCTCATTTAAGCTAGAGTTCCTGGCCGTAGTATGGGCAGTCACCAAGCGCTTTAAGCATTACCTCGCTTCTTCCCGGTTCACCGTGTACATGGATAACAACCCGTTGACACACCTGGACACGGCAAGACTCGGTGCCCTGGAGCAGAGGTGGATGGCCCGTCTGTCCAACTACGAGTTCACAATCAAATACCGGGCCGGACGCTCCAATACCAACGCGGACGCCCTGTCCAGGATGCCCAACCTGCCGGACGAAGGAGAAGATCCGGAGGGACTGGAAGAAGTTGAACTCCCTGCGTTCCACCGTCATGGGACTATCCAGTATTCCCACCGGGTAAGGAGTAAGCAGGCTGCTACGTTGAACCCCTTACCTCACTACAACTGGGCGGAAACGCAAGACAGCGACCCTGCCGTCCGACTGGTGAAGGAGATGCTGACTCGCCCGGAGGCTTGCCTTGAACCAGACGCTCCGGAGGAAGCCAAACAACTATGGGCAGAGAGGAGTCGACTGTTCCTTTACAAGGGGAAGTTGTGCCGCAGAATGGTTAACTCCCGGACGCATGAACTACTCTGGCAAGTAGTGGTGCCACGAAGAGACGCAGCCATGGTGATGGAGGCATACCACGACGGAGCTGGACACTTCGGGTGGAAGAAGCTGGAGTTCCTGCTGCGCGAGCGATTCCACTGGGTAGGCATGAGGGGAACCATTGAGAAGTGGTGCAGAGACTGTGGCCCGTGCAACCTAAGAAGGAAGGACCGTGCCAGCCAGAAGACTCCCCTGCAGTCCATCGTCACCCGGCAGCCGTTGGAACTGGTAGCCTTGGATCATGTAAAACTGACCCCAAGCAGAAGTGGCTACGTCTACGCACTAACCATCGTGGATCACTACTCCCGGTTCTTGGTTGTCGTCCCCGTCAAGGACTTAACAGCTCGAACAGCAGCGAGAGCCTTCCAGCAGCATTTCTGCCGTCCACACGGGTACCCGGACCAAGTGTTGACAGACCAGGGACCTGCCTTTGAAGCGAAGGTCTTCCAAGAATTCTGCACTCTGTATGGCTGCCGGAAGATAAGGACGACACCCTATCATCCGCAAACTAATGGACTTTGTGAGAAAATGAACCAGGTGGTAATGGATCTTCTGAAAACGTTGCCCCTGGAAGAACGCAGTCTGTGGCCTGAGAAGCTGCCCGATCTGGTGGACCTATACAACCACATCCCGGTAGGTTCCACCAACTGTACCCCGGCTTACCTAATGAGGGCAAGACCTGGTAAGTTACCTGTTGACCTGGAAATGGGAGTGCTGACACCCGAGGACACTTCACCAGAAGCAGACTGGGACACAGAGAGGCAGCAGCAGTACCGGAGAGTACAGGAGAGCGTGGAGCGAAGTCTCTGTCAGGCTAGGGAAAGACAAGAGAAAACTTACAACCAGTATGCTCCCGCTGTTCCCCTGGTACCCGGAGAGCAGGTCTTGAAGAGGAAGAGACGGCTCCACAAGTTGGACGACCAGTGGGAGAAGGACCCGTACACCGTACTGCCCTCAAGCCACGAGAACCCGAAGGTTTGTACCTTCAGTAAAGACGGAGGGGAAACCACAGCCATTGTATCCCGGGACCACCTGAAAAAGTGTCCCGAACAACTGAGGAACCCTGAAGAGGAACAAGAAGACCATCGACCCGTAGAGGAAAGGGAAGATATGGTTAGTACTGTGCTCGGGGACTTCCCTCGGTCTTGGACTCAAGTCAATGGTGCAGTTGTGGTACCCGTACTCACCTTCCTCCAACCAGCATCCCAAGCACCTACGGAGCAACAGGTAGAGCTGGAAGAACAGCCGGTCCAGGAGGCAGAAGACCCCACACCAGCAGACCAGGAGGATCAACCCTCTGCTTGCAGTGAGCCTGCCATATCCCTAGTGAGCCAAAGAGCCGGTAGACAGCTGCCCAGTTTACCCTTGACAGCTCCTACACCCTGTAGTTCAGGGCTAGACAGTCAGCTCCGTAGGTCCACTAGGGCCACTAGAGGCCAGTTACCCGCACGTTGGAGGATTTGAAGTGTATAAATTGTTTTATTTATGTTTACCTGTGTATTGTTGCTTGTGTATAATTTTGTGTTTCTAGTTATTTGTAGGAGTCCTTGGTGGATTTACCGGGAATCCCTTGTACATAGTTGGAGCGTAACCCAGGATGGACTAAAGACTGTTAAGGACTCGGGGCAGGACAAACCCCTACCTGGTTACGTCTCCCTGTTTTGGTGAAATGGACACCTTGCTTTTCTTCAAAGACTGCACCCGGTTACGGACATGCCGTGACCACCTTTATGTGTTTCTTCTTATTGTACTGTTATTGTTGTTATATCTTGTTATGTTTTTCTAAAATATGTTTAGTCCCGGAGTACTAAATTTCACTAGGGGGGAATGTGGCACCCCAGGGGTCTGGTTTCCCACAGTAATGTAATGTTATGTCTGAGAGCAGGTGGGAGGTCCCTTGGTCAGGAATCCTATGCATGCCACACCTCCTGCCCAGTCCTGGGAGGGGAAGGACTTCCCCTGTATAAACCCGGGGCTGAGGCAGGGTTAGGAGTAGAGAAGAGAAGCAGCATAGGAAGAAACAGCAGAAGCTCAGTGGGAGCAATACTACTACGAGTCAGGGGCTGGCAGCTGCAGAGCTCGCCCTGACTGAGAAGCTTTCTTACCGGACCCGGCGTCCGAGGCTGTGGGGACTAACTCTTACCCAGCAGCAGAAGCCGACCGGCAGGGGATTTCAGGTCCTCAGGCCCAGAAACCCGAAGGCACGGTCACACGCGTGGGACCAGCACCGCCATCGTGGAGCGGAAGCCATAGAAGGCCCCGAGTCACCGGCCATACGGGTGAGCACCACACGGTACACTCAGGGACGTGGGCTACTTATATCCGCTTCTAGCAAGGTAGCCAGAAGAGTACAGTCAGTTGGGGAGGCCTACAACTCCGCCTGGCCAGGGAGATCCCATCTGCTCAAGGACTGACCAGGCCCCGTTCGCTAGCAAGTACTCCGGGAGGGTCTATCGTTGTTACCAGTAAAGACCCTGAATTACACCGCACCGTCTCTGAGTGGTTCCTGCTACCCCCATCTTCCATGTCGGCTGCCCTGAGGCCATACCCCTCCCGTTGGGGGTTATACTATCACGCTGCACAATTCTACACCGGCCTCAGCGGTCTGCCCTGCAGCGGCAGCTCCATAGCTGCAAATCAACGGGTGGCGTAGTCGACACTCAAATAACATCTATCAAGACTGCCACACACTGAGTTTGACTCCCTGGGCACGGACCGGGTCCCCGCCACTCGGAGACTACAACCCTCATCTGATCCGGTTCCGGGTAAGCCCCGTGTGCGAGACGCTGCGCGACACAGCAGGCCCAGGGGCGCGTCACCTTTTTTTCAAAAATTTTTTCGGAGACTGAACTGAATTACGATATTGGTAATCGGGAATTATTGGCTATTAAACTCGCATTTGAACACTGGCGCCACTTCTTGGAAGGTGCGGAATTTCCCGTTCAGGTTCTTACGGATCATAAAAATCTGATATATCTTGATGCTGCCAAGCGCCTGAATGCCCGTCAGTCTAGGTGGGCACTGTTTTTCTCGCGGTTTAATTTCTCCGTTACTTACATCCCTGGTACTAAGAATGTTAAGGCGGATGCCTTGTCTCGCAGTTTTTCTCCCATAGTCAGTGCTGAGAAAGAGGAGAACATTTTACAAGAAGGTGTTGTGATAGCTGCTTTGGACTCCGTTTTGGAAGATGAGATTCTTAAAGCACAGGAGAATGCCCCATCTAACACTCCTCATGGGAGGTTGTTTGTGCCTGGGACCTTTAGGAGAGATTTGTTTGTTGAGTGTCACGAATCTCGGTTGGCAGGTCATCCCGGAATCTCTGAGACCAAGAGACTGGTGGGTCGCAGTTTTTGGTGGCCTGGATGGCAGAAGGAAGTCATTAAGTGGGTGCGTCAATGTACTATATGTGCTAGATCTAAGTCCTCACATACTCCTGCTGCGGGGTTGCTTTGTCCTTTGGAGGTTCCCAGTGCTCCTTGGACACATTTGGCTATGGACTTTATAACTGACCTTCCCTCCTCTGAGGGTTTTACTGTCATCTGGGTGGTCGTGGACCGTTTTAGCAAGATGTGTCACTTGGTTCCCTTTGTCAAACTGCCCTGCGCTAAAACTCTCGCTAAGGCCTTTGTCAAGGAAATTGTCAGACTTCATGGCGTTCCTACTGACATTGTTTCTGATAGGGGTCCTCAGTTCGTGGCTCGTTTTTGGCGTGCCTTTTGTGACAGGCTGGGAGTTCATTTATCGTTCTCGTCCGGATATCATCCTGAATCTAATAGCCAGACAGAAAGGAAAAACCAGGATGTTGAGCAGTTCTTGCGTTGTTTTGTGGCAGACAATCAAGAGGGGTGGTCTGAGTTTCTGCCACTTGCTGAATTTGCTCTGAACAATCATACATCTTCTTCTGCTGGTTGTTCGCCTTTTTTTTGTTGTTCTGGGAGACATCCGTCGTTTGGGTCGTTCTCCAAGTTGGGATCTGCCGTGCCTGAGGAGGAGAATTTTTCCGGTGATTTGGAGAGAGTTTGGACGGATGTGCGTGGTAATCTTCAGGAGGCCAACAGAAAATCTAAAGACTACTTTGATAGGAAACGACAGGAGGTTTTGTTCGCTGTTGGTGACATGGTTTGGTTGTCCTCTAGGAATCTGCGGTTGAGGATTCCTTCTAAGAAATTGGGTCCCAAGTTTGTAGGGCCCTTTAAGGTGCTTCAGGTTGTCAACCAATCTGCTGTTAGGTTGGAGGTTCCTACCTCCTGGAGAATTAATACGGTATCTCATGTCTCTCTGTTGAAAAAAGCTGTTGTATCGGATTGTGACGCCTCTGCCTCTGTTCCTCCGGTGGTGGAGGACGGGGAATATGAAATTTCTCGCATCCTTAACTCTAGACGGTATAGAGGTAGTTTGCAGTATCTTGTGGCCTGGAAAGGTTTCGGACCCGAGGATAACTCTTGGGTGAGGTCGGATGATGTTTCCGCGTCCAGACTTATCAGAGCGTTTCACAGGAGATTTCCTGATAAGCCTGGTCCTAGGGGATCCGGAGGATCCTCTTAGAAGGGGGGGTACTGTTAGAATCTTGCTCTTAGGTTTTTTTTCCTTTGCTGGTCACATGACCTTGTTGGCCTATTTAATCCTGCTCCGCCCTTCTGGCTTTGCTGGACTTCATTGTATAACTACTTTCTAGCTAGCCTGTGCTCTGTATCTAACTCTGTTAGTTTGCTTGGTCTACGGACCTCTATGTTCTATATATTTTGTTTGTTCGTCTGTCTGCTACTATTTCTGTTAGGAGGTGTCCCATTTTCCTCCCAGTCCTTAGTACTTGTAGGGATTCCTTCCCCATATCTATAGGTCTCCGTACAGACTAGCTTAGGACTTTAGCAGGTCTGATCGCAGGATCAGGTTCCCTGTTACATCGTAGGGATTAAGCTGAGTTCTATCGTAGGGACAGATCTCCTCTCTTTCCTTAGCTCTGGTAGCAGAACATAACACCAAGAAGCTGAATTTCTCCTGTAACTGGGGTTGATATACCAGCCCGAGTTACACAGGAGATTAAGTAAAAAAAATTATTTAACTGTTGAACTGCCCCCACCAAAAACATCTTTTATGACCTTATGATAGGCATAATATGTATAGTAAATCAAAAATAAATAAATAAAAAGTAGATAACATTTTTTTTTATAAAAAAGGCACTACTGTTACTAACCCAACCTCCCTGAGGGTCAAACTTTAAATGTATTGCAGTGGTCCTGTGTGGTCTTGAAAAAAAAATTGGAAAGCAGACACTTACAAAATTTACTACATTTTCTCAGCCAAAAAACAAATAAAAAGAGAGAGAAAGTATGAGAATAACATAAAAATTAAAAATCCAGATTCTGCTACCAATAAACATTGAGACATCAACAGAGGGAGCTTCCTTTGTCTTCTCATTGTTAGTTTTATGGGCATGCCCTGGACAGAACAGGAGTTCCACACACAGAAATGTCTATACTCACAGCCTTAGTGGCAATAAATGAAGTTATTAATGATTGTCTGAGTATTGTTCTTTTATGCTGAATGAACTTGGTAACAAAACTCATCAAGATCCACTGCTGGCACCTCTCTTTGCAGTTGCTAACAAATGATGTCCTAGATGTGCTCGATAGGAGACAAGTCTGGAGACGCTGCAGGCCATGTTAGGACATTTGGACCACTTAGGCTGCTTACTTTAGAAGAAGCAACATGTGGCCTACCGCTATCGTGTTGATAAACGGCTCCTAGGACCCTTCGGAGAAATGGCGGCACCACTTGTTCCATGATCAATCTATTCTGCACTACAAGTGAAATTGTACCGAGCCTAAGGCTTCAAGCGGAGTTCACACAAACCAGCAGAAGGCATTTGCATGACAGGTGCGCCATTCACCTAAAACCACTGCTCTCAAAGGCCAGCAAGAATAAAAGATGCAAAAATTATTTGAATATTCGAACAAGAATTTTTTTTACAGCTCATTAAACCACACGTGCGACAAAAACTCAAAACTATTACATACTTATCCACTGCTGCTCCTCGACTTTGATGACATGACTTCAGTGAATATGGGCTAAGTCAGGGGTCTCAAACTCGGCTGGGTATATGGGCCGCACACGGAAAAAAAAATAATTTGGGGGGCCGCATTCTATGCAGGACAAAGTGACATTTTTAGTGATACCATTTTTTTTTCTATACACCTTTTGAACTTTTTTGCTGTTTTATTTTTTATAGCTTGGGTCGTTATGGATGTGGCGATAATAAAACGTGCACTTTTTTGTTTACTTTAGTTTAGATATAAAGCAGCATTTTTAGTGGAAAAATATTTTTCATGCTTTATTTTGAAGTTTTTCTGCCAAAATCTTGTAGTAATGTGCCCCACCCTGGTCTGCATCTTGTAATGTCCCCCATCTTTGTCCCCATCTTGTCGTAATGTCACATACCGGTCCCCATCTTTTAGGACTATCCCCAGCCTGGTCCCCATCTTTTAGGACTGTCCCCAGCCTGGTCCCCATCTATAAGGACTGTTACCAGCCTGGTCCTCATCTTTTAGGACTGTCCCCAGCCTGGTCCCCCATCTTTTAGGACTGTCCCCAGCCTGGTCCCCATCTATAAGGCTGTTCCCAGCTTGGTCCCCATCTTTTAGGACTGTCCCCAGCCTGGTCCCCATCTTGGAGGACTGTCCCCAGCCTGGTCCCCATCTTGGAGGACTGTCCCCAGCCTGGTCCCCATCTTGGAGGACTGTCCCCAGCCTGGTCCCCATCTTTTAGGACTGTCCCCAGCCTGGTCCCCATCTTTTAGGACTGTCCCCAGCCTGGTCCCCATCTTGGAGGACTGTCCCCAACCTGGTCTCCATCTTGTAGGACTATCTCCAGCCTAGTCCCCATCTTGGAGAACTGTCCCCAGCCTGGTTCCCATCTTGGAGGACTGTCCCCAGCCTGGTCCCCATCTTGGAGGACTGTCCCTAGCCTGGTCCCCATCTTGGAGAACTGTCCCCAGCCTGGTCCCCATCTTGGAGGACTGTCTCCAGCCTGGTCCCCATCTTGGAGGACTGTCCCCAGCCTGGTCCCCATCTTGGAGGATTGTCCATTGTGCCGTTCTACACATACATGAGAAAAAAAAAAGATTCTTCTCACCTGTCCTCCGCTCCCTCGGCATCCTTTCTGCACCTGTGGCCCGCAGGCACCATAGACCCCGATCGTGGCCCAGTGTATTGCCGCGCAGAGACCGGCTCTCTGCACAGCAATACCAGTGGCAGCCGCCGGCCTATCAGAGGCCCCCACTGCAGCTAAATACAAACAGGTAAACAGACAAGGGAAACACCTTGATAAGACACCAGAGAGATCACGCCAACTCAACTATCCTCCAAGGTAATTCCAAGAAGACAATAGCCGACTCCTAGTACTTCAAGCCTGGACAGAGGAAAATAGAGCTATCACCGGCAACTTTCTGGAGAGAATGAAGGTATTTAAACATCCAGCAAGGGTGTGTCAATTAGCAGCAGAAGGTGTAGGTCACTTATGTCTAGAAGGAGAAGGATATCACTACACTAGAGATGAAAAGATCAAGAAGGTGCCTGCAGACAAGTGCAATGATCTTCTACAGCTGGATCCAGAACCACTGTCTGTCACACCTGACACACCCATGACACAACCCCTTTAATTACCTACATAAATACTAATTAGGAAAATCAGTAAAATCAGTCCCAATTCCAAAATCAGTCCTAAATCAGGACACAGATATTGACTTTGGAAAGCAGCAGCTCTCTAATACAGAGAACAACTTGCTGGTCATGGGCAAAAATAACTCTAATCTGGCAAAATTTGATTAAAACAGGACAAAAGAAACCCAAAACGTCATCACACAAAAGGCTAAAAGTTTCTACAAAACATGTTGGTCCCATAAAAGGGAACGAGGAGCAGGAGGCACAACTATTAGGTCTATTTTTCTTTTCCGCGTTGACATGAAAGCTGGGGATATGTTTTATATCACAGGTAATGACATCATGACAAATGGCTGCATGAAGTAATAGTCTACATGAGATTAGGGAAGATTAATGTGAGTAAGGCATCGGCTCTTGATGTTTTTAGGATTCACAGTTGACTGTTGAAAACCAAATGTGATACCAATATTGCAATAAAGGTTCAAGAATGCGGCCTGATAATTGTAACGGACAGTTTTACGTTCATAAATTTAATGGAGGGTTTTAACCCCTTAATGCAGCCAAACAGTTTAGAACACTTGAAAAGCTCGCAATGTAGCATTTAACACCTGAGATGGTGCGACCAATATGTGTCCCTCTAATGGAGAGGCTATGTTCTCACGAACGTGTAAAAAAAAATGTCCAATTTTCATCCAGCAAAAAACGTGATTTTTGATCTCTATTGTAATCCATTTTTATACATCAGAAGTTGTTAAAATGTTTAAAATGTAAAAGATGAAAATATTTTTTTTGCCTAAAATACAAAGGAAATGTGTCATCTTTAACTTTAGGCCTTTTAGAAATCATTTCATTTTCAACTTGCTTAACTGTTCCCAATAATAGTAATTAATTACCGTAAGTGATTAAGTAAGTAATAGTGATGAGCGATCACTAAATTGCTCGGGTACTCGTTGCTTGGGTCGAGCAAATTGGAGTACTCGGGTGCTCGACCCGAGCAACGAGCCCAATGTAAGTCTATGGGAAACTCGAGCATTTTTCAGGCGGCTCCCCCTGGCGGTCTGCAGAGGCCTAAAAATTGCCCAAATCGATTGTAACAGTGCTCAAATGACATGGGAACAGCATGGGGAAAACTCCTGGAAGCATTTCTGACTCCCAGGTCACTGCTGTCAACAACGTTGTCAGAGGTATTACGCCACTTTTACGGACTCACAATAAAACATACAAAAACAAAACCAAAGTGGATTTTCCTGGGAAATATATTAAGGAAAATCCTTTCCAGGGTAATGACTTGTATGTATATAAGGCAAAATAAATAACCAAAGCCAAAAATACTCTTCCACACCTTGGGCTATGTTCACACGTAGTGTTTTGGATGCGTTTTTGCACTTTTGCATTGCTTTCAACAAAGACAAATGCATTCACTTGGAAATGTAATTTTAACATTTTACAACCTTATCTGGCCATGTGGTGTGTGAAACATCATCAGACACATGCATACAGTGCTGAAAAGACATGGGAACAGCATGGGGAAGACCCCTGGAAGCATCTCTGACTCCCAGGTCACTGCCTAAAAGTGTGTCCATCATAAGTGATCCTTGGCGCATGCGAAGATGCCTCCCGCCATGCACCTGTCATTGCAGACTTGCAACAATCACCGTCCACGTCCTTGTCCCAGTGCAGCGTTCAGTTGTCCCTACCCCATTCCTTGGAATGCAAGCGCAAGTATGCAGCCAGCCACCCACCCACCCACAGGCTGCAATACTATACTGCCAATTTTTTGACAGCTGCTTGCACTTGAAATGTGGCCTTTTAGGCTCGTGGAGGTGGAAGCTTTTCATAACCTCATGCCGGCGGCGGCCGGGTGTCCATACTCGACCCCCAGCCGCCACTGTTTCTCCCGGTGTCATCTCCGCCTTCCACAAGCACGGGTCCCACAATATTACCTGTGCCCTCCCCAGTGCACTTACTGGGAAGGACCGCTTAACCACAAACACGTGGACAGGTGAATGTGGCCAGGGACGGTACGGAGCCAGTCCACAGCTTTTTTTACTGAGTTGTATTTCACCACAGCCATATTCTTTAGCTTGGTGAAAGGACTTGGGAAACCATATCTACCCAGCTGTCATTTCTCCTAGGAAGTCCTCTAAAGCTGCTTTCATTTGAAATGTGGCCTTTTAGGCTCGTGGAGGTGGAAGCTTTTCACAACCTCATGCCAGCGGCGCCCGGGTGTCCATACTCGGTCCCCAGCCGCCACTGTTTCTCCCGGTGTCGTCTCCGCCTTCCACAAGCATGGGTCCCACAACATTACCCATGCCCTCCCCAGTGCACTTACTGGGAAGGACCACCTAACCACAAACATGTGGACAGATGAATGTGGCCAGGGAAGCTACGGCGCCAGTACACAGCTTTTTTTGATGAGAGTTGTATTTAGCTCGGTGAAAGGACTGGCATAGAGGGAAACCGTATCTACTCTGGGTGTCATTTCTCCGTCACCAGGTTCCACCCATTGTCACACACGACCATGCCTGGCTGTATGTTCAGCGGTGAGAGCCACAGATCAGGCTGCTGTGTTACAGCTTTTAACAACTCTACAGCGCTGGGCGGTTAGTCAATTAAGCATGTTATTATGGCACCCCTGAGGGTTCGACCGCCACAAGAAGGCTGCACTTCTCTAATGGAGTGTAGTGTTCCTCCTCTGAGGTAAGAACAGTGTGATGATCAGGACCCAACCTCCACATCCAACACCACATTTCTCCTCCAGAGGGGGCTATTATGCACTAGGTGCTGCCCTCCTGGTTACAGGGAGACTGGGGAACCAGTTAGTGGGTGAGGGTGGAGGACTCACATTTTAGAGACACTGTAAATTTCATATTTAATAAAAAGCCATCTTGGTTCTTGGTCCTTGTTAGTCAAGTCTTTTGGGGGCCAAGTACTGTGATCTCCCACCCTGATAGTGGATCCTGTGTGAACCTGCAGCGGATGGAGACACAGCCCTCGTACCTTAGCCTTGGGTCGAGGGGCAGGTTGTAGACCAGGAATGTCTCAACCCGGTTGAGGACCAGAGGACAAAGAAGGCCCGGAGCTTTAGAGTGTAGCTCCACAGCAAATGGATCCCAGGGAGGATGCAAACGGAGCGGTGTACGCCACCTGTCCTCACCACCTGATATACTCAGAGGGAGTCTGACTGCAAGAGGGGTACCGGCCCCCAACATCCGACCTTGCTACTCCATGTCCTGGTCGGGAAAGCCCGGTAGGCCCTGAGGATCCCACCGGGTATCGGAAGGAGCGGAGCTGCCACCCGTGCCCTTTTTCTGAGAGGAGCTCTGAGGGAGACCCGGCCTATCTACACACGCAGACGGGAAGGGATACGGTCTGTAGTTCAGGAACAGTCTGGTGCGGGGTCCTGATTGAACGCTGGACTTACTCGGAGGTTGTCGGACCCCCGTCTCTGGTGACCACAGAACTCCACGAGGAGCAGGGAGTTGCCTTCCTTCAAGCATCTCTCATGTGAGTAAAGCCTTGGAAGTTCACCCCTATGGCCTCCGGACTCTTTATTCTGCATCACATCGCGCTACACCGCACGACGCGGCACCTGGTCTCCTCTACTACTACCCCCTCCATCCTGTCTCTCTGCCCTGAGGCCCTGCTCCACCTGTGGGGAGTAGTAACAACTCCGGCTGCCCTAACACCAGGCCTCAGTGGACTGTAGCAGTGCTGGTGGCCTTCACCAGGTATCACAGGTGGCGTAGTCGTAATCAGCCACTCAACCCGGATAAGCCCATACCACCCTTTTTAACGTGACGGCCCTGGGCACGGAGCGGGTTCGGGCCACGGCTGCACCCCACCAGCAACATAGGACCAGGTTCCAAGTCCCCCATCTCCCAGGGTAAACAGGGGCTTCCGAGAAGAGGCGTCACATTATCTTCAGCACAGCCTGTTGCCGCTTGGCCAAGGCAGTGCAGCAGTGACTGATATGGTCATTTCGGAGATGGAGGAGGAGGTGCAGGAGGTGAGCAATGTGATTACATTGAGGTTAAATTGGTGACGCTGTTTTTTATACTAAAGAAAGATCCTATCGTTTTGGTTTTTTTATGTTATTTTTTAAGACAAATGCATTCACCGGGAAATGGCATTTTAACATTTTACAACCTTATCTGGACATGTGGTGGGTGACATCATCAGACACATCCTGTTTCAATTATGATGGAGGGACTCTGAAAGTCACAAAGTCTATTTTTATAGGGTCATCAAGTGGCCCTTACTATTATTAAAAGGCCAGCAGTCGGCCCTCGCTATTGTTAGAGAGCCATCAGCCGGCAATGCTTTGTTGTTCCCATTATTAACAAGTGGGTCTCCTATACTGTTATTGCATATCCAGTGACTGCAAGGGCTGCCAAAAATTTGGATTCAACCCAATACCCCTTTGAAGAGACATAGAGGAGGGTCTCAGTAAAAAAAAATGTTCCCATTATCAAGGAGCGGGTCTCCTATAGTGGTAATGCCCATGCTGTGACTGCAAGGGCTGCCAAAATTTGGGAAAAACCCCACTAAGAATTTAAAGACACATAGAACAGGGCCACAGTAACGACAAATTTGCATAAGAAAGGAGAGAGTCTGCTATACAATTATAGGGTATGCAGTGAGTCCAACGGCTGACCAATTTTAGGAAAAACCCCACTAAGAACTTAAAGACACATAGAGCAGAGCCACAGTAACAACAAATTCCCATTAGAAAGGAGAGAGTCTACTGTACAGTTATAGGGTATGCAGTGAGTCCAAAGGCTGACCAATTTTAGGAAAAACCCCACTAAGAATTTAAAGACACACAGAGCAGGGCCACAGTAACAAGTACGACATGTTCTCATTAGAAAGGAAAGGGTCTGCTATACAGTTATAGGGTATTCAGTGAATTCAACGGCTGAACAATTTTAGGAAAAGCCCCACTAAGAATTTAAAGACACATAGAGCAGGGCCACAGTAACGACAAATTCCCATTAGAAAGGAGAGAGTCTGCTATACAGTTATAGGGTATGCAGTGAGTCCAACGGCTGACCAATTTTAGGAAAAACCCCATTAAGAATTTAAAGACACATAGAGCAGGGCCACAGTAACAAGGTACGACATGTTCCCTTTAGAAAGGAGAGAGTCTGCTATACAGTTATAGGGTATGTGTAGCGCCCCGAGGGTTCGGTTGCTACAGGGGTATTGCACCTCAACCAGAGGTGTGATATTTCACTCCCAGGTAAGGATGGAGTATGGACCAGGGCTCAGTTAGCTGCACACATATACACACACACCCCATTTCTGGGGGACTGCTCGACGGTGCTCCCATTAATATATATGCAGGCACAACTGACCATGTCCCTGGCTGGAGTGGGGAGGGGGGGAGAGAACCCTGTGATGTAGGAGCAGAAGGGGACGGTTTCTGGAGCATAGGAAGGAGCTCATTGGTTGCAGGTCACCTGAGCTCAGACACAGTAAAACAGATAAAAGGTGGGGGCCATCTTAGGAAAGGAGTGAGTTGAGAGAGAGAAGGAGTTCAGCCAGAGAGGGCTGACAGGGAGCTGTGGCTCAGCCTGAGCTCAGCTCCACGAGGCAGGCCTAGGGTGAAGGCCGGAGCCTGAAGGGAGAAGAGGATAAGGAGAAGGAAGGAAGAAAGGTGGAGAGAAAGAGGAGTAGAAAGGCTCCAGAAACAAGAAGGCAGAAGGGACCCTAAGAACCCACGAGATAATGGGTGAAGGGTCGGGCAGAATAAGGGTACCGGATTCCCAAGTTGGTGGAGGTAAATTATCCCTCAGCCAAAGACCGGAGGTCGTGATCATCTATTGGTGCGACCCCGTGCTACACCCACTAGGAAGGCACCACATAGGGTCAGGGAAACCGGCGATAGGTTTCACCAAGAGAAGGCCCGAGGCAGCTGGACAGAAGCTCCTCACCTAGTGGACGCTGCACAGCTTGGGCAGTCATTCCCTGCAGAAGTGACTCGGATAACAACTGTGAGTAAAAGACCCTGGACTGCATCACTGACTCTGTGTGATTTATGCTGCACCTGCACCATCACCCCCAGCATCCTATCACGCTGCCCTGAGGCTACACTCCTCCCGTGGGGAGTTATACTATCTCTGCTGCACGCACCAACAGCCTCAGCGGTCTGCCTTGCTGCGGCGGTCATCCCTGACCGCAATCCACGGGTGGCGTAGTCGGACATTCAAAACCATACAAATAGACTGCCACAGCACTTGGTCTGACCACCCTGAGCCACGGGATCAGGTTGCCACTACTACCCCCAACATTGCACTGAAGCCCGATTCCAGGTGCCCCACGGCCCAGGGGGCGAGTCATATGCAGTGAGTCCAACGGCTGACCAATTTTAGGAAAAACTCCACTAAGTATTTAAAGACACACAGAGCAGGGCCACAGTAACAAGGTATGACATGTTCCCATTAGAAAGGAGAGGGTCTGCTATACAGTTATAGGGTATGCAGTGAGTCCAACGGCTGACCAATTTTCAGAAAAACCCCATTAAGAATTTAAAGACACATAGAGCAGAGCCATGGTAACGACAAATTCCCATTAGAAAGGAGAGAGTCTGCTATACAGTTATAGGGTATGCATTGAGTCCAACGGCTGACCAATTTTCAGAAAAACCCCATTATGAATTTAAACAGTGAATATGAATAGCGGTACCAGAGCGCCAATAACAGGGCAAAAATATTAAAAGGACTGATTTATTAATATACACAACGCATTTCGGTGGACACAGCCACCTTCATCAGGTGAAGGTGGCTGTGTCCACCGAAACTGGTACCGCTATTCATATTCACTGATTGTCCCTTTCCCCCTGTTGGGGTGCGGTAGAGCTGCCTTTAATTTATTGTTCTTTCACCTGTGGGAGGAATTTAATTAGAATTACTACCCTGGTTTTCCAAGCTGCGCTGCCCTAACCCCTCCGGAGCGCTGCCGGGGGTGTTGGTGAAGCTGGGGGTCCATCTCGGCGTTACATGCAACTAACCTGACCACGTGATCCACCACCGAGAGATCAGAATCTGTGAACGCCGCTGGAAATAGATGACAGCCACCAACAGAGCGGAGCTTGTGAAGCTTTACACTGGGGCTGTGCAGAGGTGCACAACTTCATAAGGTTAGTAGCCATCCCCACACCCTTCTAACAATTGCAATACTGAGTCACCCATTGCGCCTTGTTCTCTCCTCTCTTTACATATTAAGAATTTAAAGACATATAGAGCAGGGCCACGGTAATGACAATTTCCCATTATAAAGGAGAGAGTCTGCTATACAGTTATAGGGTATGCATTGAGTCCAACGGCTGACCAATTTTCGGAAAAACCCCATTAAGAATTTAAAGACATATAGAGCAGGGCCACAGTATTGACAATTTCCCATTAGAAAGGAGAGAGTTTGCTATACAGTTATAGGGTATGCAGTGAGTCCAAAGGCTGACCAATTTTAGGAAAAACCTCACTAAGAATTTAAAGACACATAGAGCAAGGTCACAGTAACAAGTACGACATGTTCCCATTAGAAAGGAAAGGGTCTGCTATACAGTTATAGAGTATGCAGTGAGTCCAACGGCTGAACAATTTTAGGAAAAGCCCCACTAAGAATTTAAAGACGCATAGAGCAGGGCCACAGTAACAAGCACGACATGTTCCCATTAGAAAGGAGAGGGTCTGCTATACAGTTATAGGATATGCAGTGAGTCCAACGGCTGAACAATTTTAGGAAAAACCCCACTAAGAATTTAAAGACACACAGAGCAGGGCCACAGTAACAAGGTACGACATGTTCCCATTAGAAAGGAGAGGGTCTGCTATACAGTTATAGGGTATGCATTAAGTCCAACGGCTGACCAATTTTCGGAAAAACCCCATTAAGAATTTAAATGTAAAGAGAGGAGAGAACAAGGCGCAATGGGTGACTCAGTATTGCAATTGTTAGAGTTCCAACGCGTGGGGACATCACACACCAGTCTGTGAGCCGGAAGCTGCAAACGCTGCTGAAACACGGCAAGGGCGGCGGAAGCTGTAGCTGACTTTCTAAAATGGGCACACAGGTGGTGTACTTTAACAAGCAGATCCGGCAGCTCAGGGTAGGATTTGAGAAACCTCTGAACCACAAGGTTAAGCACATGGGCCAGGCATGGTACGTGTGTGAGCTCGCCTCGCCTCAGAGCCGCCACCAGGTTCCGGCCATTGTCACACACGACCATGCCTGTCTGTAGGTTCAGCGGTGTGAGCCACAGATCTGCCTGCTCTTTCAGAGCTGTCCACAACTCTTCAGCATTGTGCGGTTTGTCACCTAAACATATTAACTTCAGCACAGCCTGTTGCCGCTTGGCCGAGGCAGTGCTGCAGTGCTTCCAGCTTGTGACTGATGTGGTCATTTCGGAGATTGAGGCTGAAGAGGAGGAGGAGGCTGAGGAGGATGAGGTGCAGGAGCTGTAGACTGTGGGGGCAACGCGGATTGACCTAGGGCCCACAATCCTTGGCATCGGGAGGACGTGTTCCATCCCAAGGTCTGACTGGGTCCCGGCTTCCACTATGTTAACTCAGTGTGCCGTCAGCGAGATGTACCGTTCCTGCCCACAAGCACTTGTCCACGTGTCCGTGGTTAGGAGGACTTTCCCGGTAACTGCGTTGTTGAGGGCACGGCTAATGTTTTGGGACATGTGCTTGTGTAATGCAGGGATGGCACACCGGGAGAAATAGTGGTGGCTGGGGACCGAGTACCGAGGGACGGCCGCCGCCATCAGGTTGCGGGATGCTTCCGTCTCCACGAGCCTAAAACGCAACATTTCGAGCGCAAGCAGTCGTGAAATGTGAGAATTTAGTAGTGTGGCCTGTGGGGCATTGGCTGCATATGGATATGGCAGTATGGACAGCTGAACCCTGCGCTGGGACAAGGGCATGGACGTGCTTCCTGATGCTGCTACTTGAGAGTGTGCAATGACAGGTGCAGGGCAGGAGGCATCTTTGCATGCACCATGGACAGGGGATTGGCTTGCATGCACAACAGCGGAAGAAGCAATGGTGCCATCTGCCGACACTGTTCCTGGACCCTGGGGTTCGGCCCACAAAATCGGGTGCTTTGCTGCCATGTGCATGATCATGCTGGTGGTCATCAGGCTGGTCGTTTTGCCACCCCTGCTGATGCTGGCCTGGCAGGTGGTGCAAATGGCCTTTTTTGGGTTATCGGCAGAGTCTTTTAAAAACAACCAGACTCAGGAAGACCTAACAGTTGTACTGGCAACTTCCTTCATGTTGGTGTTACGGGGAAGGGTTGCCTGCCTTCTGTCTGCGGCCACCACACTGCTTCTTCCTGCCTGTTGGGGTTCTCTGCCTCCCTCCCCCTGTGTGCTGCTGTCCTTGCTCTGCATGTCCTCCTGCCAGGTTGGGTCAGTTACTATATCATCCACCACCTCGTCTTCCACTTCTGCACCCTGGTCCTCCTCCTGACTTTCTGGCAATTGTGTCTCATCATCATCCACCTCTTGTGACACTTTCCCACCGTTGCCTTCGTGTGACCGTGGCTGCTCAAATATTTGGGCATAGCTACACGCGATCTCCTCTTGCCCCGCTTCTAGTGGACCGGCGAGAGGCCCAAATCTATAAATGGAAAAGTGAACAGCTCTTCAGAGTGTCCAAGTGTGGGATCAGTTGTCTCTGGGTACTCGGCATGGTGGGAGGAAGGAGGATCAGGGTGAGGAATATGAGGTCCAGACTCACGGCTACTGAGACTTGACCGTGTGGAAGACAGGGTGGTGGTGGTGGTGGCTAAGTGACTGGAAGCATTATCCGCTATCCAACCAACAACCTTTTGACACTGCTCTGGGTTCAATAGTGGTGTGCTGCGGTCCCCTAGGAATTGGGACTGGAAGGTCAGGCTAGAAGATGTGGGTGTTTGTTGTGGCACAATTTCGGCTTGCCCACGGCCTTGTCCTCGGCCTCTGCATGCACCATTACCATCACGTCCAGTTCCCTGTCCCTTGCCACGTGCCTTGCCCATTTTAAATGGAGGACAGTATCTTCCACGCTCACTACAAATGACTGAGTTTGGAGCGAACTTATATGTGATCCGTGTGACAGAAAAAACAGAGTTTTAAATACCTGCCCTGTAGGTAAGTAGTTTGAACAGCAAACTGCTGTGAATTGCTTCACTGACACACTAAAGGAAATTTTTAATGGAGGCCAGAAATGGCAGTATTGTCTGACAACGTATATGTGATCCGTTTGATGGGGAAAACACAGTTTTAAATAGATGGATCTTTAGCACTGTAATATGTAAAGGACCTGGTTGTATTCTGCAGTGCCAACAAGCAAATGGCGCAGAAAAACTGTGTTCTCTGGATTGCTTTTTAAGCAAATAATGAGGATTAAGATCCAAAGAAAAGTATTCCTGGCCCCTGAGACCTGGGCCTTTGTATAGAAATATCTAACAGGAGCAGAAGGCAGAACTGGAATGGAGCCTCTTGTGCTATATGCACAGCAGTCTGCTATATACCCTGCCTGCCTGCCTATATACACTGCCTGCCTTAGTCCTCAAAAGGACTGCTTGTTAAGATGGATATATGTAATGTACGGTTTTTCTCCCTACACTACCTAATACACAAGCAAATCTCTCCCTAGCTCAGCAGCACCTCTCCCTACACTGTCTAATTCCGGAGTGACTGTGACGAACATAGCGGCGCCAGGTCTGATATAGACCCAATGACGCTATGCGGCCAGCCAATCACTGTAATGCCACAACCAACATGGCTGCGGTATTACAGTGAGTGGCAGGCAATCCCTGCATGTTTATTGGCGCTCTAAAAAGCCAAACATGCAGGGAGGGGAACCGAGCTCCCGCCGAGCAACCCCGGAAATACTCGGCAAGCTCCGAGCATCTCGAGTAGTGAGATGCTCGGGCGAGTACCTAGCAGTAGGTAGGGGTGCCCAAACTTTTAAATGCCACTGTATCTGTAAAAATCGGATGGTATATGGATGATCTGTATGGAACACAATTATTTCATGCACCCATAGGCTTAAACAAGTGAAACTGATATAAAATGCGGTAAAGAATAGTCCCTGCTGCGATTCATTTTCATGCAGAAAGTCGATCCCTGTTAAAAATAAAAAAAGATTGTCTGAACAACCTTATTGAATGACACTTGTCTGAGAGCTATTCGTGCCAGGTCAGTTGTTTTCACAGACAGCACTCGGGCCAAAAATATGGTCGTGTGAACAAAGCCATATGACGCTGAAAAATAAATCATCTAGAGTGCATGTATCCTGAGGAAGTCCTAATTGGATGAAATACATCAGGGTGATGCATGACATTGGTTTCGCACCTCTCCTCACAGAGGTTGAGTGTTGACACACTATAGTGCTATATACAGTGGCATGTAAAAGTTTGGCCACCCCTGGTCAAAGTTAGTGTTATTGTGAACAGTTAAGCAAGTTGAAGATGAAATGATCTCTAAAAGGCCTGAAGTTAAAGATAACAGATCTCCTTTGTATTTTAGGCAAAAAATATATATTTTTTAATCTTTTACATTTTAAAAATGACGAAAAAGGAAAATGGACCAATGCAAAAGTTTGGGCATCCTGCATGGTTAGTACCTAGTAGCACCCCCTTTTGAAAGTAACACAGCTTGTAAAAGCTTTTTGTAGCAAGCAAGACAAGAGTCTTTCAATTCTTGTTTGAGGGATTTTCATCCATTCTTCCTTGGAAAATCCTTCCAGTGCTGTGAGATTCCTTGGTCATCTTGCATGCACTGCTATTTTGAGGTCTAGCCACAGATTTTCATTGATATTCAGAAGAGGGGACTGTGAGGGCCATTGTAAAACCTTCAGCTTGCACCTTTTGAGGTAGCCTATTGTGTATTTTGATGTTTGTTTAGGATCATTAACCATTTGTAGAAGCCATCCTCTTTTCAACTTCAGCTTTTTTACAGATGGTGTTATAGTTGCATCAATAATTTGTTGAAATTTCATTGAATCCATTGTTCCCTCTACCCGTGAAATGTCCCCTGTACTATTGGCTGCAACACAACCCCAAAGCATGACTAATCCACCCCCATGCTTAATAGTTGGCGAGATGTTATTTTCCTGAAATTTGGTGCCCTTTTTTCTCCACACATACCTTTGATCATTGTGGCCAAAGACTTCTATTTTAAACTTTTCGGTCGACAGAACTTGTTTCCAAAATGTATCAGGCTTGTTTAGATGTTCTTTTGCATACTTCTGATGCTGAATTTTATGGTGAGCCTGCAGGAGAGGTTTTCTTCTGATGACTCTTCCATGAAGGTCATATTTGTGCAGGTGTCTCTGAACAGTAGAACAATGAACCACAAAGCTAGAATCTGTTAAATCTTTCTGTAGGTCTTTTGAGGTCAAGCAGGGGTTCTGATTTGCCTCTCTAGCAATCGTACGAACAGCTCTCACTGAAATTTTGCTTGGTCTTCCAGACCTTATCTTGACCTTCACTGTTCCTGTTAACTGCCATTTCTTAATTACATTTCAAACTGAGGAAAGGGCAACTTGAAAACACTTTGCTATCTTCTTATAGCCTTCTCCTGTTTTATGGGCCTCCACCATTTTCATTTTCAGAGTGCTAGGCAGCTGCTTAGAAGAACCCATGGCTGCTGTTTTTTTGGCATAAAGTTAGAGGAAGCTTGGTTTTTATAAAGCTGGGAAATTTTCATCACCTGGCATTTCCTAACGATGGTAGTGAACAAGCCATAACCCTAACAGGCTAATTAAGGTCAGAAATCTTGGTCAAAATTATCCAAGCACACAAATCTCCAAGGGTGCCCAAACTTTTGCATAGGCCCATTTCTCTTATTGTAATTTTTTAAAATGAAAAAAAAAGACCATCTATTTACTTATTTGCCTAAAATACAACTGAAATATGTCATCTTTAACAATATGCCTTTTAGAGATCATTTCATCTTCAACTTGCTTAACTGTTCAAAATAACAGTGATTTTGACCAGGGGTGCCCAAACTTTTACATGCCACTATACCAATGATTACATGGTTGCAATTGCACCAGATTACAGGTTACCAGCCAGGTTCAAATTGACACAAGGCTCCACCATAAAATTCTATATATAATAATAATAAGCACCAGTGACCCTATTCCCACACATTTCCTTCAGTCCCTTTCTCCAGCTGTCACTACTCACCTAACTAAAATATTCAACCTCTCCCTCTCTTCTGGTATTTTCCCTCCTCTTTTAGGCTATGTGCCCACAATGATGAATTGATGTGGATTTTTCCTGAGCGTTTCTGCCTCTGCCTGGCAGAAAAAACGCATGCAGATTTTACATGTGTTTTTTCTCCCAGAGAGAAGCGTTTTTTAAGCGTTTTTGCATGCATTTTTTCAAGCGCTTTTCCAAGCCATTTTAGCATCACTTGGAAAAGTGCTTGACAAGTTGGTCACACAATATAAATCCATGCAACTGGCTTGGATTTATATTGTACTTATGCTGCTTTAAATGCAGCATCAATAGTAAAAAAAAGAATTAAAACGTAAAAAATAAATAAAAACATTATACTTACCTCTCCGGCGGCCCCCGGTCTCCTCTTCGGTGGCGTCCTCTGTTCTCAGCGTCCCGCGGTGTTCTGAAAGGACCTGCGGTGACGTCATTTAGTCAGCTGACAGGGCAAGCGACCTTTGACATCAGCGGTCACATGACCATCACATGACTAAATGACGTCATCACAGGTCCTTTCAGAACACCGCGGGACGCTGAGAACAGAGGACGCCACCAAAGAGGAGACCGGGGGGCCGCCGGAGAGGTAAGTATAATGGTTTTTTTTTTATTTTTTACATTTTAATTCTTTTTTTACTAATGGTACCCGGGTCTGGAGGAGAGTCTCCTCCTCTCCAGACCCCGGTACCATCCGCCCATTGAACCCCATAACATCCGCATGCATACATGCGGATGTTATGCAGTTCAATGCAAGTCAATGGCGGCGATTTCGCCGCGATTACACACAAGTAATGGTTGTGCTGTAGATTTCTCCGCAATGATAATCCTCAGCGGAAATTTCCGCAGCATGTGCACAGCACATGCGGATTATGATTGGGAAACATGGCAGACAACTTAACAAGCGTTTTTAATGCGTTTTTGCGGAAACGCATTAAATCTGCATCGTGGGCACACAGCCTTAAACACTCCACCATACATCCATTACTTAAAAAAACATCCCTCGACCAGAACTGCGCTGCTAACTACAGACCTGTCTCCAATCTTCCCTTTATCTGTAAACTCCTGGAACGCCAGGTCCATTCCTGTCTAATCTCTCAGACTACTCTCTTCTTGATCCTTTACAATCTGGTTTCCGCTCTTCACATTCTACTGAAACTGCCCTCAGTAAAGTCTCTAATGATCTACTAACAGCTAAATCTAATGGCCACTACTCCCTGCTGATTCTCCTGGATCTCTCTGCAACATTCATCACTGTGGATCACCAGCTCCTCTTCACTATTCTCCGCTCTATTGGCCTCAAGGACACCACTCTCTCCTGGTTCTCCTCCTACCTCTCTGACCGCTCCTTCACTGTGTCTTTCGCCGGTTCTTCCTCTCCCCTTCCCCTTATTGTCGGGGTTCCTCAAGGATCAGTCCTAGGACCCCTTCTGTTCTTCTTATACACCGCTCCTATTGGACAAACAATCAGCAGATTCGGTTTTCAGTACCATTTCTATGCTGATGACACCCAATTATGCACCTCTTCTCCGGACATCACCCCTGCATTATTACAAAATACCAGTGATTGTCTTTCTGCTGTGTCTAACACTATTTCCTCCCTCCACTAACCTACCTGTGCCCGATATTGCCATTCCCGTTTGTGGCTTCACCATTATTCCCCAGCAACATGCCCACTGTCTTGGGGTCATACTTGATTCTGATCTTTCCTTCACTCCTCACATCAAATCACTCGCTCGTTCATGTCATCTACATCTCAAAAACATCTCTAGAATCAGAACTTTTCTTACCTTTGACTCGGTAAAAACTCTTACTGTAGCTCTTATTCATTCTCGTCTGGACTATTGCAACTCTTTACTAATCGGTCCCCCTTTTTCTAAACTTTCCCCTCTCTAATTCGTCATGAATGCAGCAGCCTGGGTCATATTCCTCGCCAAGCGCTACACCGATGCCTCTTCCCTGTGCCAGTCATTGCACTGGTTGCCCATCGAATACAGAGTTCAATATAAACTTATCACTCTCACCCACAAAGTTCTCCTAGATTCAGCACCGCCCTCTCCTCCCTTGTCTCAGTCTACCACCCTTCACGTGCCCTCTGTTCTGCTAACGACTTAAAACTAAAATTCTCCATAATCTGAACCTTCCAGTTCCATCTCCATCTTCTCACGTGCTGCGTCAATTCTTAGGAATGCACTACCCAGGACAATTCAATTAATTCCCAATACCCACAGTTTTACGCGTAGCCTAAAAACCCATTTCTTTAGACTGGCCTATCGCCTCAACATACTTATATAATTGACCCAGTTTGGCCCATATTAAAATTTTCTTCAAAATCATGCTCATACCATCCATGCACTGAATAGCCTCTGTCTGTACTGTACACATACTGGTTGGCAACCAGTTCATGTAGTGTTATGTACTGACCCTATTTAGCATATTATGGCTGTATTATACAATATATGTACATTTTTACCTTTTGTGTCTCCCCTATTTACTTATAGACTGTAAGCTTGCGAGCAGGGCCCTCACTCCTTTTAATTTCTGAGATATGGTTATTCTGTAACGTCTTTTTGTCTGTTCAAGCCCCCCCTAAAATTGTAAAGTGCTTCGGAATATGTTGGCGCTTTAAAAAAAAAATATTATTATTATGACGCTGAAAATTAAATCATCTAGAGTGCATGCATCCTGAGGAAGTCCTAATTGGATGAAACACGTCAGTGTGATGCATGACATTGGTTTTGCACCTCTCCCCACAGAGGTTGAGTGTTGACACATTATAATGCTATATACCTGTAGAAGAGTTCAATGAAAGAGGATTCTTGCAGGATAAGCCAGAGATGAGGAAAGGTTGAAATCATTTGCTGGATATAAAAGCCAAGCGCGCCAAGATACAGAGAAATTTGGCGCCGGGCTAAAGAGAGTGGAGCAGATGTGTTCCAGAGGGACCGCAGATGCCAGCGCAGCAGGCCCTAGCCAGAGGCCTGCATCGCACCAGAGTCAAACACCACCTCAGAAGCTCTGGAGTCCTCACAGAAGCGCCCTGAGTCCTGCACCTGTAGCCCAGAGTCAGGACCTGCGCCCCACATGGAGTAAGTGCAATGGATCCGACACCGCCTGTCGAGAGCCAAGGTCTGGATTCCCTTACCCAAGTGTGAGAGACTACCGTCGATGGTCAAGCCGAGAAGAGCTGAGAGAGGACTGTGACAGGAGAAGCGAGCCAGCAACAGCGGAGGAAACGCACAAGTGAACAGGGCCGTTACTTCCAATTTCCACTCACGGTACCGGGGACAGTTGGGATTAGGACTTCAGGTTGGGAGCGGCCGGTTAGTGCGTGGGAGGCTAAACGGGATCTGAAAGACTTTATCCGGAAGAGACTTGCAGCCTAACGGGAATAACCGGTGACCGCCGCTAGGACCATACAAAGAGAACTCACGTGGTGACTCCCACGACTGGGTGCACAACGCTTTTGCAAAGAACTTTACTGTTATTCATTGAAACTGTTTCTCATTGTTATTCCAATTTGCTGTTCATCATCCCTGTTACTAACTCCCTTGCATAATACATGTTATACATATAAAGTGGTTATATATATAAATTTCCGACTGTTTCCGTCTTGTGTCTCTGTGCATTGCATTCCGGTACCTGCATTACATACCAATGACCACATGGTTGCAATTGCCCCAGATTACAATGCTGTTATCAGCCAGATTGAAATTGACACAAGGCTCCAACATAAAATTCTATATATAATTGTTTATTTCTAATAATATACTTTAAAAAACATTGGGGCTAATTTTTAGACAGCATAAGTTTAAAATGTGCCAAATTTCTCAAAGTCTCTCATGCTGGTTGATTAATTCTGGCACATTTTTAGAGCTCATTCAGACAACATGTAATTGGTCCATGTGCTGTCCATATGCCAAACTGACAGCGTAAGAACAGCACAAGAACAAATACAGATCAAAGTGGTCATTCACGTGAACGTTTTTAGACACATGCAAAACAGACACGTGATCTACATGCAAGAAATCGCGGCATGCACTACTTATCGTAGATCCATGTTCCAGATCAGACTTGTCCCTTTAAGTCAACAGGTGCACAAAAACGGAACACATACAGGTTACCATTTATATGTTGTGTGTTTTTCATGGATCCATTACAATTTGTAATGCACACGCCCGGGCTGAGCGGCGTGTGCGTGTGATTGTAGTGATTCCACTGGACCGTGCCGGAGAGTGAATGCCTGGAGGGGCATAACTAGGTATTCACCCGATCCGACCAGGGTCGCACGACGGCATACGACGCCAGTGCACCAAGGAGGAACCGAGCAGAGGGACCAGGTGCTACTCCAGGACAGACCCCGGACACGGCTGTTGACCCACACAGGGGAATACAGGAACAGACTGGTAGGCTGGCACACAGACTGGTGGGTATAGGCAGGCACGACTGGTATGCAGGCAGGCGGGTATGCAGGCAGGGGGGTACAGGCAAGCACAGCTAGAGTGCAGACAGGGAGGCACTAGCAGGTAGGAACACAGGCAGGATAGGACCCAGTACACACTGGGACTCAGGAACAATACAGGCAGAGGGGTACAGGCAAGCACAGCTAGAGTGCAGACAGGGAGGCACTAGCAGGTAGGGACACTGGCGGGAAAGGACCCAGTACACACTGGGACTCAGGAACAGAACCACAGATGTGGCGGACAAACACAGCAGAGTGAGGCCGCCCAGAGAGGTGAGCGAGAACAGGGCAGGACAAAGCCGCCTGGAGCGGTGAGCAAGAGTAGAGCAGGACAAGGCCGCCAGGAGCGGTGAGCAAAGGGTCAGAGCTGAGCGAGACTGCCGGAGCAGTGAGCAAGAGTAAAGCAGGACGAGACCGCCTGGAGCGGTGAGCAAGAGTGGAGCAAGACTGCCGGAGCAGTGAGCAAAAGGATAAGAGCGGAGCGAGACTGCCGGAGCAGTGAGCAAAAGGGTCAGAGCGGAGCAAGGCTGCCGGAGCAGCGAGCAAAAGAGTCAGAGCAGGCTAGAACCGCCGGAGCGGTAAGCAAAGGAGTCAGAGCAGGCTAGAACCGCCGGAGCGGTGAGCAAAGGAGACAGAGCAGGCTAGAACCGCCGGAGCGGTGAGCAAAGGAGTCAGAGCAGGCAAGGCTGAGCAGGGGGGACAGGGCTCTGTTCACACGGAACAGACAGGAAGGGAAAGGCAGAGCCAGATACCCACAGGGTACTTGCAGTGAAGTAGCGAGTGGACCACAAACTCACAAACGGGAGTACAGAGACAACAAGCAGGAGTTAGGTACGAGTTCAGACTCTGCAGAAAAAGGAAGGGAACGGACATAGAGGCAAAACAGGTAAAGGATAGGAGAGAGTTCAGACTGGAACTGAGTGTACGGAGGAGACCGACTGCAGCGGAATACAGGAGCGGGTCTGGGAATACGGCCCCCAGAGAGGCAGGGTGAACAGGCAAGGAGCGTGTTCAGACAGGACAGACAAGATACAGGAGCGGGTCTAGGTAATCGGCCCCTAGAAGGCGGGAGGAACAGGCTAGGAGCGTGTTCAGACAGGACAGACAAGATACAGGAACGGATCTAGGTAATCGGCCCCTAGAAGGCGGAAGGAACAGGCTAGGAGCGTGTTCAGACAGGCCTGGAAATACAGCCTCCAGGGTAGGCAGACAAGAGAACACAGACAGGACTCAGTTCAGACACGGGAACTGATACCGCAAGGCAGGAGACATAGACAGGACTTAGTTCAGACACGGGAACTGAAACCGCAAGGCAGGAGACATAGACAGGACTCAGTTCAGACACGGGAACTGAAACCGCAACGCAGGAGACATAGACAGGACTCAGATCAGACACAGGAACTGATACCGCAAGGCAGGAGACATAGACAGGACTCAGCTCAGACACGGGAACTGATACCGCAAGGCAGGAGACATAGACAGGACTCAGTTCAGACACGGGAACTGATACCGCAAAGCAGGAGACAAAGAACGGGACCTGGCACCTTCAGAGTGCAAGCACACACTGAATGAAACACTATGCTCAGGCAGGGATAGATGGGAGCAGCTGAGCTATATACCAGGTGACAGACAGCAATAGGCTGAGGACGCACAAGGGGTGTGACCCACAGCAGATACAAAGAGCAGGAAGTGATCGGGCGCCGCCCTTAAGCAGCAGAAACAGACACAAACAGACAGCATGGAGGGAAGCCAGAGAGACATTCTGGACTGGAGATCAAGTGCGCGCTCTTGCACAGTGGGAGATGGACCACCATGCAAGGACGCCGCCAGGTATGTTACAGTACCCCCCCCTTACGCCCCCTCTTCTTCAGGCCTGCCAGAATCTTCCGCAGGGAATTCGAGGACCAGTCGTTCACTTCAAGGAGATCACTTCCACTGTCCACAGGAAAAACTGATCTCATCTGGTTAGCTAGGATGCTACCTCCTATCCAGCCATCCTCAGCAACAGACGAAACGGGTGGAGTACCAGAAACAGCACACAAGGAAGTCTCTCTCCACATATTTTCAGGTGGCACCCCAGAGGGTACAGGAGACAACTGGAAGTCCTTCACCGGGTTGGAGGGGGACAGAGACTTGGGGGTAATCTCTGCTTCGAGGTACATCTTGTCAAGCTCACAGGAAGAAATAGACGGGTTATCAGGTACATAATGAGGAAAAGTCACTGTCTCTTTGTTATCTGGTGGTACCCCGGAGGATTCAGGAAACAACTGGAGGTCCTCCGCCGGGTCAGAAGAGTGCAGAGGCTCAGAGAAAACATCTGCTTCAGAGTACACTAGGTCGGACTCACTGGACGAAGCAGGCGAGGTATCGGGTACCGAGTATAGGAAAGTCTCTGTCCATTCACCACCAGGTGGCACCCCGAAGGGTTCTGGAGACAACTGGCGGTCCTCCGCCTGGTCAGAGGGGTGTAGAGACTCACGGGTAACCTCTGCTTCAGAGTACACTAGGTCGGACTCACTGGACGAAGCAAGCGAGGTATCAGATCCAGGATATAGGAAAGTCTCTGTCCATTCACCACCAGGTGGCACCCAGAAGGGTTCTGGAGACAACTGGAGGTCCTCCGCCTGGTCGGAGGGGTGTAGAGACTCGGGAATAACCACTGCTTCGGAGTACACTAGGTTGGACTCAGTGGACGAAGCGAGCGAGGTATCAGGTACAGAGTATAGGAGAGTCTCTGTCCTTTCGCTACCAGGTAGCACCCCGAAGGGTTCTGGAGACAACTGGAGGTCCTCCGCCTGGTCGGAGGGGTGTAGAGACTCGGGGGTAACTACCACTTTGGGGTACCCATTGTCAGGCTCACAGGACGAAGCGGACAAAGTATCGAGTACCGGGTGTAGAGAAGTCTCTCTCCATTTGTCATCGAGTGGTATCCCGGAGGATTCAGGAGGCAACAGGGGGTCCTCCACCAGGTAGTAGAGGTGCACAGACTCTGAGGTAACCACAGCTTTGGAGCATCCTTGGACATGCACACCGGTTAAAGTGGGTGAAGCATCTGATGCCGGGTGCAGGAAGTTCTCCTGTGTGGAGTCTGGATGGGCAGAAGTCTCTTCGGGCAGGAGAACTGGTGCACTACCCACGCACATTACCCGTTGGGGCTTCTCCGGGATACAGGGAGATGAAGCTTCAGTAGGGACTTCAAGGTTGGGGTCAGGAGGTCTCAGGGAGGACAGACCCTGGCGTGACGGCTTGCCTCTACGTCTAGCACGTCTGGACTGCCTCTTGAGGTTGGGAGAAGTATTCCGGAAAGCGTAGTCACCCTGTGAGGATTCTGGGTGGGCAGTAGTCTCATTGGGCTGGAGGACTATTGCGCTACCCACACACATTACCCGTCGGGGCTGCTCCGGGATATTGGGAAGTGAAGCTTCAGCAGGGGCTTCAGGGTTAGGGTCCTCGAAGACCATACAAAAGGCCACCAGGAAGGCCTGCAGGTCAAGGACGACAGGATCCCATGCTTCCCATAGGGGGGTGACCCATTTCAAGGCATCACCCGCTAGGTAGTCAATCATAAAGGCCACTTTAGCCCAATCGGAAGGAAAATAGAGAGGGTAGGCCTTAAAGTGTAGCATGCATTGCTCCACAAATGCACGACACTGTCTTGGATCCCCATAGTAACGTGGCGGATCCGCAGGAACGAGAGCTGATAGATCCATCTGGACGGTGCGTAATTCGCCTGGAACTCAGCTAAGGAAAAAAAAAATTATTTATTTATTTTAATGCATGTATTCGCTGGAAAACTTCTCAGAGAGCGAAGGCCGTGGGGCTCAACGGGAACCATGGCCTGAGCATGCTGTAATGCACACGGCCGGGCTGAGCGGCGTGTGCGTGTGATTGTAGTGATTCCACTGGACCGTGCCGGAGAGTGAATGCCTGGAGGGGCATAACTAGGTATTCACCCGATCCGACCAGGGTCGCACGACGGCATACGACGCCAGTGCACCAAGGAGGAACCGAACAGAGGGACCAGGTGCTACTCCAGGACAGACCCCGGACACGGCTGTTGACCCACACAGGGGAATACAGGAACAGACTGGTAGGCTGGCACACAGACTGGTGGGTATAGGCAGGCACGACTGGTATGCAGGCAGGCGGGTATGCAGGCAGGGGGGTACAGGCAAGCACAGCTAGAGTGCAGACAGGGAGGCACTAGCAGGTAGGAACACAGGCAGGATAGGACCCAGTACACACTGGGACTCAGGAACAATACAGGCAGAGGGGTACAGGCAAGCACAGCTAGAGTGCAGACAGGGAGGCACTAGCAGGTAGGGACACTGGCGGGATAGGACCCAGTACACACTGGGACTCAGGAACAGAACCACAGATGTGGCGGACAAACACAGCAGAGTGAGGCCGCCCAGAGAGGTGAGCGAGAACAGGGCAGGACAAAGCCGCCTGGAGCGGTGAGCAAGAGTAGAGCAGGACAAGGCCGCCAGGAGCGGTGAGCAAAGGGTCAGAGCTGAGCGAGACTGCCGGAGCAGTGAGCAAGAGTAAAGCAGGACGAGACCGCCTGGAGCGGTGAGCAAGAGTGGAGCAAGACTGCCGGAGCAGTGAGCAAAAGGATAAGAGCGGAGCGAGACTGCCGGAGCAGTGAGCAAAAGGGTCAGAGCGGAGCAAGGCTGCCGGAGCAGCGAGCAAAAGAGTCAGAGCAGGCTAGAACCGCCGGAGCGGTAAGCAAAGGAGTCAGAGCAGGCTAGAACCGCCGGAGCGGTGAGCAAAGGAGACAGAGCAGGCTAGAACCGCCGGAGCGGTGAGCAAAGGAGTCAGAGCAGGCAAGGCTGAGCAGGGGGGACAGGGCTCTGTTCACACGGAACAGACAGGAAGGGAAAGGCAGAGCCAGATACCCACAGGGTACTTGCAGTGAAGTAGCGAGTGGACCACAAACTCACAAACGGGAGTACAGAGACAACAAGCAGGAGTTAGGTACGAGTTCAGACTCTGCAGAAAAAGGAAGGGAACGGACATAGAGGCAAAACAGGTAAAGGATAGGAGAGAGTTCAGACTGGAACTGAGTGTACGGAGGAGACCGACACTGCAGCGGAATACAGGAGCGGGTCTGGGAATACGGCCCCCAGAGAGGCAGGATGAACAGGCAAGGAGCGTGTTCAGACAGGACAGACAAGATACAGGAGCGGGTCTAGGTAATCGGCCCCTAGAAGGCGGGAGGAACAGGCTAGGAGCGTGTTCAGACAGGACAGACAAGATACAGGAACGGATCTAGGTAATCGGCCCCTAGAAGGCGGAAGGAACAGGCTAGGAGCATGTTCAGACAGGCCTGGAAATACAGCCTCCAGGATAGGCAGACAAGAGAACACAGACAGGACTCAGTTCAGACACGGGAACTGATACCGCAAGGCAGGAGACATAGACAGGACTCAGTTCAGACACGGGAACTGAAACCGCAAGGCAGGAGACATAGACAGGACTCAGTTCAGACACGGGAACTGAAACCGCAAGGCAGGAGACATAGACAGGACTCAGTTCAGACACGGGAACTGATACCGCAAGGCAGGAGACATAGACAGGACTCAGCTCAGACACGGGAACTGATACCGCAAGGCAGGAGACATAGACAGGACTCAGTTCAGACACGGGAACTGATACCGCAAAGCAGGAGACAAAGAACGGGACCTGGCACCTTCAGAGTGCAAGCACACACTGAATGAAACACTATGCTCAGGCAGGGATAGATGGGAGCAGCTGAGCTATATACCAGGTGACAGACAGTAATAGGCTGAGGACGCACAAGGGGTGTGACCCACAGCAGGTACAAAAAGCAGGAAGTGATCGGGCGCCGCCCTTAAGCAGCAGAAACAGACACAAACAGACAGCATGGAGGGAAGCCAGAGAGACATTCTGGACTGGAGATCAAGTGCGCGCTCTTGCACAGTGGGAGATGGACCACCATGCAAGGACGCCGCCAGGTATGTTACACAATTATTAAGAGAGAAAACTATTTTTGACCTTTTAGACTTTATTATTTTTCATGTAAAAACTGTATGCCATACAAATGGACAAAATGGACAAAAATGTAACATGGACATGAAAAATTGATCATATGGAACACAATACGAATGTAAAAACATAATATTTTTTTCTGGACGAAAAACGGAAAATTTTGCATTTGCTCATGTGAACCCGGCCTTAGACTGTCTACAAAGTAACTTTCTACAATTTATTAGTTGGCTTAATTTGGTCCAGAAGCATTCTGAAAAGTTTTGGCACAATTTACCTAAGTAAATCATTACCTCTGCTGTGAAATTTTGAATTGATGAAAAATGAAAGTTCCCGAAAATCACATTGAAAATCACATTGAATCAGATGTAATTCATCATATGTCTTAGACACTTCATGGAGAGTAAGATAATATCTCAAAAGAGGAGCGTCCTCACAGCTCATAAATATAAGGGAACATATATGGTAATTTTATTTTTCCCGTCTTTTTGTGGAAACCCATTTTTCTGTGACCAGAAGTATCTGAGAGATTCCCACATACCGTATTTAAAATGGAACAAGACGTCCAATCTACTGTTTGACTCATGCTGAGATAAATTGAGTTTTCCTAAATACACGTATGGACAGCTGATGCATTTTATAGTCCTGATTAGTGATGAGTGAGCGTGCTCGCCACTGCTCGATACTCGCTTGAGCATCACTGTGCTCGACGAGCTCGACGAGTATTTCCTGGTTGCTTGGCGGGAGCTCGGGTCTCCTCCCTGCATATTTGGGGCTCTTTAGAGAGCCAATGAACATGCAAGGATTGCCTGCCACTCACTGTAATGCCGTAGCCATGTTGGTTGTGGCATTACAGAGATTAGGTGGCCACACAGCGTCATCAGGTCTATATCAGACCTGGCGCCGCCATGCTCGTCACATTCACTCCGGAACAGACAGAGTAGGGAGAGCTGCTGCTGAGCTAGGGAGAGATTTGCTTGTTTATTAGTTAGTGTAGGTATACCACAACATATATATATATATATATATATATATATATATATATATATATCCATCTGAACTAACAGTCCTTCTGAGGACTAATTCAGCTTCATATTTTCAGTGGTGAAGGTGACAGCAGGAGTTAGGCAGGCAGGCAGTGTATGTGGCAGACTGTAGTGCATATAGCAAGAGGGTCCATTGAACGTCCTGTTAGTCTAGGTATTCCACAACTTATATATATATATATATATATATATATATATATATATATGTATACAGTACAGACCAAAAGTTTGGACACACCTTCTCATTTAAAGATTTTTCTGTATTTTCATGACTATGAAAATTGTACATTCACACTGAAGGCATCAAAACTATGAATTAACACATGTGGAATTATATACTTAACAAAAAAGTGTGAAACAACTGAAAATATGTCTTATATTCTAGGTTCTTCAAAGTAGCCACCTTTTGCTTTGATGACTGCTTTGCACACTCTTGGCATTCTCTTGATGAGCTTCAAGAGGTAGTCATCGGAAATGTTTTTCACTTCACAGGTGTGCCCTGTCAGGTTTAATAAGTGGGATTTCTTGCCGTATAAATGGGGTTGGGACCATCAGTTGTGTTGTGCAGAAGTCAGGTGGATACACAGGTGATAGTCCTACTGAATAGACTGTTATAATTTGTATTATGGCAAGAAAAAAGCAGCTAAGTAAAGAAAAACGAGTGGCCATCATTACTTTAAGAAATGAAGGTCAGTCAGTCCGAAAAATTGGGAAAACTTTGAAAGTGTCCCCAAGTGCAGTTGCAAAAACCATCAAGGGCTACAAAGAAACTGGCTCACATGAGGACCGCCCCAGGAAAGGAAGACCAAGAGTCACCTCTGCTTCTGAGGATAAGTTAATCTGAGTCACCAGCCTCAGAAATCGCAGGTTAACAGCAGCTCAGATTAGAGACCAGGTCAATGCCACACAGAGTTCTAGCAGCAGACACATCTCTTCAACAACTGTTAAGAGGAGACTTTGTGCAGCAGGCCTTCATGGTAAAATAGCTGCTAGGAAACAACTACTAAGGACAGGCAACAAGCAAAAGAAACTTGTTTGGGCTAAAGAACACAAGGAATGGACATTAGACCAGTGGAAATCTGTGCTTTGGTCTGATGAGTCCAAATTTGAGATCTTTGGTTTCAACCACCGTGTCTTTGTGCGACGTTGAAAAGGTGAATGGATGGACTCTACAAGCCTGGTTCCCACCGTGAAGCATGGAGGAGGAGGTGTGATGGTGCGGGGGTGTTTTGCTGGTGACATTGTTGGGGATTTATTCAAAATTGAAGGCATACTGAACCAGCATGGCTACCACAGCATCTTGCAGCGGCATGCTATTCCATCCGATTTGCGCTTAGTTGGACCATCATTTATTTTTCAACAGGACAATGACCCCAAACACACCTCCAGGCTGTGTAAGGGCTATTTGACCAAGCCGGAGAGTGATGGGGTGCTACGCCAGATGACCTGGCCTCCACAGTCACCAGACCTGAACCCAATCGAGATGGTTTGGGGTGAGCTGGACCGCAGAGTGAAGGCAAAAGGGCCAACAAGTGCTAAGCATCTCTGGGAACTCCTTCAAGATTGTTGGAAAACCATTTCCGGTGACTACCTCTTGAAGCTCATCAAGAGAATGCCAAGAGTGTGCAAAGCAGTCATCAAAGCAAAAGGTGGCTACTTTGAAGAACCTGGAATATAAGACATATTTTCAGTTGTTTCACACTTTTTTGTTAAGTATATAATTCCACATGTGTTAATTCATAGTTTTGATGCCTTCAGTGTGAATGTACAATTTTCAAAGTCATGAAAATACAGAAAAATCTTTAAATGAGAAGTTGTGTCCAAACTTTTGGTCTGTACTGTATATTAGAGCTAGGCAGGCAGGCAGTGTATGTGGCAGACTGCAGTGTATAATACAGCACAAGAGGCCCCATTCCAGTTCTGTCTGCTGCTACTGTTACAGATATTTCTCAAAATAGCCCCAGGTATCAGGGGCCAGGGATAATTATGTTTTAATCTTAATCCTCATTATTTGCATAAAAAGCAATCCAGATAACACAGTTTTTCTGCTCCATTTGCTTGTTGCCACAGCCGAATACAGCCAGATTCTTTCCATATTACAGCGATAAAAATCCAGGAATTTGTAGTGAACATGGAAAATATTGGCCTCCATTTATATTTTGTTGCAGTGTGTCAGTGAAGATATTGACGCCAGGTTGCTGTGAAAAATAGTAACCTACAGGCCAGCTATTTAAAACTGTGGTTTTCCGTCACATGTATCACATAAGTTCGCTCCAAATTCAGCCATTTCTTGCCTCCATTAAAATTTTGTTGCAGTGTGTCAGTGAAGTTATTGACACCACGTCGCTGTGAAAAATAGTAACCTACAGGCCAGCTATTTAAAACTGTGGTTTTCCATCACCCAGATCACATTTCACTGTGGTTCAAATCCAGCCATTTGTAGTGAATGTGGAAAATATTGTCCTCCAATTAAAGTGGGTAAGGCGCGTGGCAAGGGACGGGGAAGTGGACGTGATGGTGATGATGGTGCATGCAGAGGACAAGGCCGTGGGCAAGCTGAAATTCTGCCACAACAAACAACCACATCTTTTCGCTCGACCTTCCTGTCCCAATTCCTAGGGAACCGCAGAACACCACTATTGAACCCAGAGCAGTGTCAAAAGGTTGTTGGTTGGATAGCAGATAATGCATCCAGTCAATTAGCCACCACCACCACCACCATGTCTTCTACATGGTCAAGTCTCAGTAGCCGTGAGTCTGGACTGCATATTCCTCACCCTGATCCTCCTTCCTCCCACCAGGCCGAGTGCCCGGAGACAACTGATCCCACATTTAGACACTCTGAACAGCTGTTCACTTTTCCATTGATAGATTCGGGCTTCTCGCCCAGTCCACTTGAAGCGGGGAAAGAGGAGATCGCATGTAGCGATGCACAAATATTTGAGCAACCACGGTCACACGAAGGCGACAGTGGGAAACTGTCACAAGAAGTGGATGATGATGAGACACAATTGTCAGAAAGTCAGGAGGAGGACCAGGGTGCGGAAGTGGAAGACGAGGTGGTGGATGATATAGTAACTGACCCAACCTGGCAGGAGGACATGTGGCACCCTGAGGATTCGGCTGCTACAGGGGTATTGCACCTCAACCCAGAGGTGTGATATTCCACTCCCGGGTAAGGATGGAGTGTGGATCTGAGCTCGGTAGGCTGCATGCACTACACACATCCCATTTCCGAGGAACAGGCCGACGGTACTCCCACTTAGAAATGTGCAGGTACGACCGAGTCTGTTCCTGGCTGGAGTGGGAGGGGGGTGGTACATCCCAAGTAGTGTAGGGGCAGATAGGGGGAGCAGCCTGGGTAAAGATAGGAGCTCATTGGGTGCTGGTCACCTGAGCTCACACATAGAGGGTGTATATAAGGTGGGCACCATCAGAGATCAGGGTCAGTCTGTCAGAATCAGGAAGAGGAGCAGAGCAGAGCCCTAGAGAGAGAGAGAGTGGAGCAGAGAAAGAGAGACCCAGAGGGGGAAGCAGAAGAGAGGACTCCAAGATCCCAAATTCAATCCCCGGGTGAAGAGCCGGCATCAGGGTACCGGAACCCAAGCTGGTGGGGGCAAAAACACACCCCAGCCAGAGACCGGAGGCCATGGGCAGCGTCTGCCACGGCCACCCACCACATCCACCACGAAGGCATACCACGTGGAGGGTCAGGGAACCCAAGGCCAAGGGTCACCCAACAGAAGGCCCGAGGGAGCTGGACCTGGGTGGATCAATAGTGGGGACGGCCAGAGAAAGGACAGAAGGAGAGCTCAGGGTCACGCTCCGGACTTGCTTGGGGGTTGGCTGGATCCAGGACCTGGTGGACGCAGCACGGCTCGGGTGGTCACTTGAAGCTGGAGTGACCGGAACATCAGCAGTGAGTAAATACCCTAAACTGCACAACCCGACTCTGTCTTCCTTTAACATCTATGCTGCACCACTACAACCCCCATCCTCTGCACCTGACCCCCTGAGGCTATACCCCACCCGTTGGGGGTTATACCATCACAAGCTGCACCTACACCATCAGCCTCAGCGGACCCTGCTGCAGCGGCGGCCATAGTGACCGCAACACAACGGGTGGCGTAGTCGACATTAAGAACTTAATAACATCTGTAGGACTGCCACATACAACTGAGTTTGACACCCTGGGCACGGACCGGGTCACAGCCACTCGGAGACTACAACCCCCATCTGATCCGGCTCCGGATATTCCCACTAACGAATATGGCCCAGGGGGCGCGTCAACTTTGGCGTAGTCGGCAGGATTACGTGCCCGCAACACCCGGGTACTGCGTGCCTGAAGAAAAGTGCGAGTTTACCTCAAAAAGGAGTCTCCTGCCGGTTCCGGAGGGTCCCCGACATTGGACCCCATCACCAGTCGATTCCCGCCGGTTGTCCGCCATTAACAGCTTTTTCCCGCCATCTGCAGAGTTTCCCGCCACTGGGAAGCGATTCCCGCCATTTCCAAAGGTTTCCCGCCTTGGAAGAGCGGACGCCATTATGGGCGTGCCAGAGGGTGGCGAGAGGCCACCTCCCATCGTGGGCCAGGACCGAAAATGGCGCCAAAAGTGGAAACCGCCCCCACCAACAGAGACTGTGATGCTAGAGGTGTCTGTCAGCGTGAAAGAACAGCCCCTGGAGCTGACAGTCACCAAGTGGCCCCGGGACCGCCCTCGAGGTGGGAGGAGACGAAAGGAGAGAACGAAGATGGGTGCCGCCTGGAGCAGTCTAGAGCGAGCGCACCCGGAGGCAAGAAGCCGGGAGAGGAGTAGCAGAGAAGCTGACCCGGAGATGGCCAGGGAGCAGAGCAGCACCGGCCCGCTGGCCAGGAGCCTGCTGGAAGAAGAGCAGAGCAGCACCGACCCGTTGGTCAGGAGCCTGCTGGAAACCACGACCCCACTAGGCCTAGTGGAGGTCCTCGCACAGCTCCCCCGAGACCGGGAGTGTGCGCAGACTGCCCTGGAGGGCCTCGCACGGAGGATGGCCCGGGTACAGCGAGAGACATTGGCGGAGTGGAGCCGAGAGATGGCCCAGCAAACCAAGACCCGGAGCACGCCAGCCAAGATGAGGAGACAGACCGCCTCTGAGGATGGCGCGGGAGGACCCAAGGCCGGAGACGGCGCCGAGAAGGGAGCCGAACGCATGGAGGCAGGTAAAGGGAACGTCTATACCCCAAACCAGGACACCGCTTACCTGCCCCAGCTCCCCGTCGCAGAGCCCGAAAGTCCCCCTGCTGTGCCCGAAAACGCCATGTCACCGACGCAGACTAGGCCCCAACCGGAAGCCGCCGCCGCGACCCCTGTGACGCCATGCGCACCGACCCCGAGCGTGGCAAAACAGGAAGTAACACCAGCCTGGTCGCAGGGCCTAGAATTCCCGGGCGTCGCATCACCAACAGCGCCCCCTACCTCCGCGGAGCCTCCGGCCTGGCCGCAAGGCCAGGTAGCCCAGGGCGCCGCCGTCCTGACGGTGCCCTTCACCTTCCAGGTGCCCCAGGCCTGGCCGCAAGGCCTGGGCAACCCGGGCGCCACCACCACCGCGCCCGCACCCGTAAAACCAAGGGTGCCGCGTCTGGGAGAGGACTTGTTTGCCCAGCACACGTGGCCGGACGGGCAGCCTTTCATCTGGCCCCAGAAATATTATGAACTGGAGCACCAGAGGAGAGTTGGGGCCATGTGTGCACCCCTGATTCCGGCTCCGAAGCCCGTGATAAGGATCTCGCCCCCACTTGAAGAGACCCAATTTGAGTGGGACCCCACCGGAGAAGACCTAATGGGGTTCACTCAAGAAACCAGGGCAGCTGCAGCGGAGCGTGCTGCGTGCTGCCGACAGCAGCTCGAGGAGTTTGCGAGGGAGCGGAGAGAGAGGCGGGTCCGGGAACAACAGGCCCAAATAAGGAGCGCCGAGCAGAAGAGCCGAACCAGGAGGGACCCCCGTGCAGCGCACAGTCCCCGCACCACCGGGACTGTAATTAAGTTCAACATGCAGCATGGGTGGGGCTTCATCAGAGACCACAACACCCCCGGCGACGTCTTTGTCACGCGCAGAGATGTGGAGTCCCATCTGCCGGAGGGGCACAGAGGTCGTGACCTTTATATCGGGGACGAGGTCACCTTTACCCGGCACAAGTGTGCCAAAGGACCTTACGCCCTCCATGTGCATCGCCTGACAGAGGAGGAGCTGCGATGTGAGGAGGAAGAGCAAGAGGATCCGGACGGGTCTGAAGCTGAGATCCCCAAAGAAGGAGCAGGAGGAAGACGTTGTTGAGTACAGCGGAGTAGGTGCTGTAAATAGTTACCCGATCGGGGTATAAAGAAACTGTTACTGCAAATATAGTCCCCGTTGGGACCAGCAGTGTGAACTGTTACCCGTTTAACCCCTAAATCCCACTGACCGAGGACTGAGAGCGGTCATTCCTCCCCAATACCTGGCCGAGGACTGAGAGCGGCCATATCCCTGTATATAGTTGCGCGTCCTAAAGCGCCCCCTACCGGTTTTATAGGGAAAACCAGTTTTCCAGAGAGACTGTCGCACTTTACCCGGTCACACGTTGCACAGTGACCGGAGGAGGAGCCTGAGGCGACGAGAATGTTTTATCTGCTAAGATATGTTGTTTAATATGTTTTATATGTTTAAAAAAAAAAAAAAAATGTATGTTTTGGTGTTGTTTATGTCTTACAGCCCGAGGACGTGCTGTGATTTACCAGGGGGGAATGTGGCACCCTGAGGATTCGGCTGCTACAGGGGTATTGCACCTCAACCCAGAGGTGTGATATTCCACTCCCGGGTAAGGATGGAGTGTGGATCTGAGCTCGGTAGGCTGCATGCACTACACACATCCCATTTCCGAGGAACAGGCCGACGGTACTCCCACTTAGAAATGTGCAGGTACGACCGAGTCTGTTCCTGGCTGGAGTGGGAGGGGGGTGGTACATCCCAAGTAGTGTAGGGGCAGATAGGGGGAGCAGCCTGGGTAAAGATAGGAGCTCATTGGGTGCTGGTCACCTGAGCTCACACATAGAGGGTGTATATAAGGTGGGCACCATCAGAGATCAGGGTCAGTCTGTCAGAATCAGGAAGAGGAGCAGAGCAGAGCCCTAGAGAGAGAGAGAGTGGAGCAGAGAAAGAGAGACCCAGAGGGGGAAGCAGAAGAGAGGACTCCAAGATCCCAAATTCAATCCCCGGGTGAAGAGCCGGCATCAGGGTACCGGAACCCAAGCTGGTGGGGGCAAAAACACACCCCAGCCAGAGACCGGAGGCCGTGGGCAGCGTCTGCCACGGCCACCCACCACATCCACCACGAAGGCATACCACGTGGAGGGTCAGGGAACCCAAGGCCAAGGGTCACCCAACAGAAGGCCCGAGGGAGCTGGACCTGGGTGGATCAATAGTGGGGACGGCCAGAGAAAGGACAGAAGGAGAGCTCAGGGTCACGCTCCGGACTTGCTTGGGGGTTGGCTGGATCCAGGACCTGGTGGACGCAGCACGGCTCGGGTGGTCACTTGAAGCTGGAGTGACCGGAACATCAGCAGTGAGTAAATACCCTAAACTGCACAACCCGACTCTGTCTTCCTTTAACATCTATGCTGCACCACTACAACCCCCATCCTCTGCACCTGACCCCCTGAGGCTATACCCCACCCGTTGGGGGTTATACCATCACAAGCTGCACCTACACCATCAGCCTCAGCGGACCCTGCTGCAGCGGCGGCCATAGTGACCGCAACACAACGGGTGGCGTAGTCGACATTAAGAACTTAATAACATCTGTAGGACTGCCACATACAACTGAGTTTGACACCCTGGGCACGGACCGGGTCACAGCCACTCGGAGACTACAACCCCCATCTGATCCGGCTCCGGATATTCCCACTAACGAATATGGCCCAGGGGGCGCGTCAGGACACATAGAGCGAGGACAGCAGCACACAGGGGGAGGGAGGCGTAGCACCACAACAGGCAGGAAGAAGCAGTGTGGTGGCTGCAGACACAAGGTGGGAAAGCATTCCTCGTAACACCAACACGACGGAAGTTGCCAGTACAACTGTTAGGTCTTCCCGAGTCTGGTTGTTTTTTAAAGACTCTGCCAATAACCCCAAAAAGGCCATTTGCACCACCTGCCAGGCCAGCATCAGCAGGGGTAGCAAAACTACCAGCCTGACCACCACCCGCATGATCAGGCACATGGCAGCAAAGCACCCGACTAAGTGGGCTGAGCCCCAGGGTCCAGCAACAGTGTATGCGGGTGACACGACTGATTGTTCCGCTGTTGTGCGTGCACGAAAATCCTCTGTCCATGGCGCATGCCAAGATGCCTCCCGCCCTGCACCTGTCATTGAACACTCTCAACTAGCACCATCAGCAAGCACGTCCACGTCCTTGTCCCAGCGCAGCGTTCAGTTGTCCCTACCCCAGTCCTTGGAACGCAAGCGCAAATACACATCCAACACCCTATAGGCAACACTACTAAATTCACACATTTCTTGAATGTTGCACTCGAAATGTTGCCTTTTAGGCTCATGGAGACAGAAGCTTTCCACAACCTGATGGCGGCAGCCATTCCTCGGTAATCGGAACCCAGCCGCCACTATTTTTCTCGGTATTCCTTCCCAGCATTACACAAGCACGTGTCCCACAACATTAGCCGTGCCCTCAACAATGCAGTTACTGGGAAAGTCCACCTAACCACGGACACGTGGACAAGTGCTTGTGGGCAGGGACGGTACATCTCGCTGACGGCACACTGGATTAATATAGTGGAAGCCGGAACCCAGTCGGACCTTGGGACGGAACACGTACTCCCGACGCCGAGAATTGCGGGCCCTGGGTCAATCAGAGTTGCCCCCACATTCTACAGCTCCTGCACCTCATCCTCCTCCACTTCAGTCTCCATCTCCGAAATGACCACATCAGTCAGAAGCTGGAAGCACTGCAGCACTGCCTCAGCCAAGCGGCAACAGGCTGTGCTGAAGATAATATGCTTAGATGACAAACCGCACAATGCTGAAGAGTTGTGGACAGCTCTGAAAGAGCAGGCAGATCTGTGGCTGACACCGCTGAACCTACAGCCAGGCATGGTCGTGTGTAATAATGGCTGGAACCTGGTGGCGGCTCTGAGGCGAGGTTAGCTTATACACGTACCATGCCTGGCCTATGTGCTTAACCTCGTGGTTCAGTGATTTCTCAAAACCTACCCAGATCTGTCAGATCTGCTTTTCAAAGTACGCCGCCTGGGAGCCCATTTTAGAAAGTCAGCTACAGCTTCCGCCGCTCTTGCCGTGCTTCAGCAGTGTTTGCAGCTTCCAGCTCACCACTGATCTGCGATGTCCCCATGCGTTGGAACTCTACATTGCAGATGTTGGGAAGGATTTGTGAGCAGAAGAGGGCAGTTGTTGACTACTAGATTCAACAAGGCCGTCGGTATTCAGGACAGACTCCACACATAAGACCTCAGGAGTGGACATGGATGTCAGACATATGTATCATCCTCCAAAACTTTGAGGACTCCACCAAGATGGTGAGCGGCGATGACACCATAATTAACTTCACCATCCCACTACTCTGTTTTCTGAAATGCTCTCTGCTCTCAATTAAAGAGGATGCATTGCAGGCGGGGCACGATGAGATGGAGCAAGGAACCATACAGGGTGATTACACACAGCTCTGCCTCATCTCATCCCAATGTGGATTGGGTAACTGTTACGGGTCCGGGTGGTGGAACCTCTGTTCTTCAGTGCAAGGAGGGACCAGAGGGGCATGATTAAGTGCCTACTCGGCCTGACCAAGGTCGCACGGCGGCTCAATCGACTCCGTGAACCAGGGAGGGACCAAGCAGGGGGACCAGGTGCCACTCTGGGACCGACCTTGTGTGAGAGCAGGTGACTCCCACGGGTCAGATGGCAGGAACTGACTGGTACAGCGAATGAGCACGGCAGGAAGGCTAATGGATGGTCTGGATAGATAAGCAGGCTGGTTCGGCAGATAGCCAGATGGGTGCTCAGGGTAGGCAAGCTGGCGGGCACGACAGGTAACAGGTAGGTGCTCCAGGTAGGCTGGCGGGCAGGCACAACAGGTAACAGGCAATTGCTCCAAGTAGGCAGGCTGGCTTGCACTACAGGTAACAGGCAGGTGCTTCAAGGTAAGCAGGCTGGCGGGCACGGCAGGTAACTGGCAGGTGCTTCCAGGTAGGCAGGCTGGTGAGCACTGCAGGTAACTTGCAGGCAGACTGGCGAGCAGGACTGACAGGCAGACTGGCGGGCAGGACTGAGAGGCAGACTGGCGGGCAGAATTGTCAGGCAGCGGGACCTGAGGACTGAATCAAGTGTTAGCACACAGAACAACAACCTTGCACAGGCACCTCCATATTGGCCGGGGACTTTTTAGGATGGCGCGCGCGGCCCCTTTATGAGGGAAGAAGCGCGCGTGCCCTAAGCACAGTGCCCGGGAAGTTGCGCGCAGTGGCAGCCATAGTAGCTGCAGGACTGGAGCCGGAAGACGCCGGACCAGAGCTGTGGCGGTGAGGGGAACGGCGTCTCTGCCCGGCAGGAGGCAGAGACGCCGATGCTACAGTAACAATGAGGAAGAGGAGGAGGAAGAACAGGAGCTAGTTTTCTGCACTATAGACGGTACTACCTGCACAACTGTCATACCTTCTGTTCTGCGTGGATGGCCTGAGGACAGGGAGGAGGAGGAAGAGTAGGAAGATGAGGAGGAGAGCATGGTCAATCGTCCTCTTGGTGAGGACATGGAAGTCTTGCCTCTTTGCAGTCTGACACACATGGCTGAGTTTAGGTTACGCTGCCTTTCCGGTGACCCTCGCGTTGTCCAAATTTTGGGTGACAGTCATTACTTGTTGGTGACGCTTCTAGACCCACGCTACAGGGAGAACTTTATGTCTCTTATTCCTTTGCAGGACAGGCCTAATAAAATGGGGCAGTACAAGAAGGCCCTTGTTGTGGAATTAGTGAAAAAATTCCCACCTTAAAACGCTGGCGGCAGAGGTCACAGTTCGTTGGACAACCAAGGACTACAGGCGACAGAGACACAAATGCAATCCAGCAAAGGCAGGGGAACACTGTCAAAGTTCTGAGACAGTTTTCTCAGTCCCTCCCATCGCACAGGTCCTGAGGCGGGGGGTACTCTCACAAGGAGTGCAAAGTTTTGGCAGATGGTGAGGGAGTGCCTTGCCAACCGTACCAATGTCCTCCGTGATTCCTCTGTGCCTTATAATTATTGGTTATCCAAGCTGGACACGTGGCTACGCCTTGGGGGTCCTGGCCTGCTCTGCCACTAGTGTTTTGTCAGAGCAGTGTTTTAGTGCCGCCGCTGGAATTATAACCGATAGGCGCATCCGCCGGTCAACTGAAAATGCTGACAGGCTGACTCTTATAAAAATGAACAAAGGGCTGGATTGGACTTCTCAACACCACCGAATGATAGCAGTGTAACATAAACTCAAATCCAGTGTATTTTTTTGGGGAGGTCTAACTCTATTCCCATGCACCTCTGTCTTCACACCCAGACATGGGTATACGCTTCCCGATTTTGTCTATTTGCTCTTGTCCTCCTCCTTCTCCGCATCCTCATCCTCCACCACCATATCACCACCATATGTACCATATCAACATATCTACGTCTCTTACAAGGGGCATTGGAGTTCTTCCAAAGTTTTGGCAGCTGTTGTCTCACTGCATAGGCAAACACTATGGGAGACCCACTTCTTAATAATGGGAACATTGTTTTTAGGAGGCTGTTTGACCTCTACGTTTCATGCAAGGGGCATTGGAGTTCCTCCAAATTTTTGGCAGCCGTTGCTTCACTGCATAGGCAAACAGTATGGGAGACACACATCCTAAAATGGATTTTCCTGGGAAAAATGTTAAGGAACATCCTTTCCAGGGTAATGACTTGTATATAAGGCTAAATAAATAACTGAAAACAAAAATGCAGTTAATGCAAAAGCTGCCAAAAATTTGGAGGAACTCCAATGTCCCTTGCAAGACACGTAGAGGAGGTGATATGGTAGATATGGTGGTGAATGATATGGTGATGGAGGATGAGGAGAATGAGGAGGACAAGAGCAAATAGACAAAATCCGGAAGCGTATACCCATGTGTAGGTGTGAAGTGGTGCATGGGAATAGACCTCCCAAAAAAAGACACTGTATTTGAGTTTATGTTACGCTGCTATTATTCGGTGGTGTTGAGAACTCGGGCCCAATACAGCCCTTGTTCATTTTTATAAGAGTCAACCTGTCAGCATTTTCAGTTGACAGGCGGATGCGCCTATCGGTTATAATTCCACCGGCGGCACTAAAAACAGGCTGATAAAACGCTAGCGGCAGGACAGGCCAGGACATCAACGGCGTAGAGCGCCACTTCATTCCACGTGTCCAGCTTGGATACCCAGTAATTATAAGGCACAGCGGAATCAAGGAGGCCGTTGGTACGGTCGGCAAGGTACTCCCTCACCATCTTCCCAAACTTAGCACTCCTTGTGAGAATACCCCTCGCCTCAGGGCCTGTAAGATGGGAGTGTCTGAGAAAACTGTCCCAGAACTTTGACAGTGTTCCCCTGCCTCTGCTGGATTGGAGTTGTGTCTCTCTCGCCTGTACTCCTTGGCTGTCCAACGAACTGTGACCTCTGCCGCCAGCGTTTTCAGATGGGAATTTTTTTAATAATTCTGCAACAAGGGCCTTCTTGTACTGCCCCATTTTAGTAGACCTGTCCGCCTCAGGTATAAGAGATAGAAAGTTCTCCTTGTAGCGTGGGTCTAGAAGTGTCACCAACCAGTAATGACTGTCACCCAAAATTTGGAGAACGCAAGGGTCACGGGAAAGGCAGCGTAACAAACTCAGCCATGCATGCCAGAGTGCTAACAGGCAAGACTTCCGTGTCCTCACCAAGAGGACGACTAACCATGCTCTCCTCCTCCTCCCTGTCCTCAGGCCATCCACGCTGAACAGACAGTATGACAGTTGTGCAGGTAGTACCGTCTACAGCGCATGAAACTAGCTCCTCCTCCCCCTTCTCTTCCTCATTGTCACCAAATTCATGTTGGGATGAGATGAGGCTGGGCTGTGTGTAATCACCCTGTATGGTTCCTTGCTCCATCTCATCATGCTCCGCCTGCAATGCATCCTCTTTGATTGAGAGCAGAGAGCATTTCAGAAGACAGAGAAGCGGGATGGCGATGCTAATTATGGCATCATTGCCGCTCACCATCTTGGTGGAGTCCTCAAAGTTTTGGAGGATGGTACATATGTCTGACATCCATGTCCACTCCTGAGGTCTTATGTGTGGAGTCTGAACTGAATACAGACGGCCTTGTTGATGCTGGTAGTCAACAACTGCCCTCTTCTGCTCACAAATCCTTCCCAACATCTGCAGTGTAGAGTTCCAACGCGTGGGGACATCGCACACCAGTCTGTGAGCCGGAAGCTGAAAACGCCTCTGAAACACGGCAAGGGCGGCAGAAGCTGTAGCTGACTTTCTAAAATGGGCACACAGGCGGCATACTTTAAAAAGCAGATCCAGCAGCTCCATGTACGATTTGAGAAACCACTGAACCACGAGGTTAAGCACATGGGCCTGGCATGGTACGTGTGTGAGCTCGCCTCGCCTCAGAGCCGCCACCAGGTTCCAGCCATTGTCACACACGACCATGCCTGGCTGTAGGTTCAGCGGTGTGAGCCACAGATCTGCCTGCTCTTTCAAAGCTGTCCACAACTCTTCAGCATTGTGCGGTTTGTCACCTAAGCATATTAGCTTCAGCACAGCCTGTTGCCGCTTGTCCGAGGCAGTGCTGCAGTGCTTCTAGCTTGTGACTGATGTTGTCATTTCGGAGATGGAGGCTGAAGAGGAGGAGGAGGCTGAGGAGGATGAGGTGCAGGAGCTGTAGACTGTGGGGGCAACCCTGATTGACCTAGGGCCCGCGATCCTTGGCGTCGGGAGGACGTGTTCTGTCCAAGGTCCGACTGGGTTCCAGCTTCCACTGTGTTAAACCAGTGTGCTGTCAGCGAGATGTACCGTCCCTGCCCACAAGCACTTGTCCACGTGTCCGTAGTGAGGTGAACTTTCCCGCTAACTGCGTTGTTGAGGGCACGGCTAATGTTTTGGGACACGTGCTTGTGTAATGCGGGGACGGCACACCGGGATAAATAGTGGCGGCTGGGGACCGAGTACCGAGGGATGGCCGCCACCATCAAGTTGTGGAATGCTTCTGTCTCCACGAGCCTAAAAGGCAACATGTCGAGCGCAAGCAGTTGTGAAATCTAGGATTTTAGTAGTGTGCCCTGTGGAGCATTGCCTGCGTATTTGCGCTTGCGTTCCAAGGACTGGAGTATGGACAACTGAACGCTGTGCTGGGACAAGGACATGGACGTGCTTCCTGATGCTGCTACTTGAGAGTGTGCAACGACAGCTGCTGGGCAGGAGGCATCTTCACATGCACCATAGACAGGGGATTGGCTTGCATGCACAACAGCGGAAGAAGCAGTGGTGCCACCCACAGACACTGTTCCTGGACCCTGGGTTTCGGCCCACAAAGTCGGGTGCTTTGCTGCCATGTGCCTGATCATGCTGGTGGTGGTAAGGCTGCTAGTTTTGCCACCCCTGCTGATGCTGGCCTGGCAGGTGGTGCAAATGGCCTTTTTGCAGTTATTGGCAGAGTCTTTAAAAAACAGCCAGACTCGGGAAGACCTAACAGTTGTACTGGCAACTTCCTTCGTGTTGGTGTTACGGGGAACGGTTGCCTGCCTTCTGTCTGGGGCCACCGCACTGCTTCTTCCTGCCTGTTGGGGTTCTCTGCCTCCCTCCCCCTGTGTGCTGCTGTCCTCACTCTGCTTGTACTCATGCCAGATTGGGTCAGTTACTATATCATCAACCATCTCATCTTCCACTTCCGCACCCTGGTCCTCCTCCTGACTTTCTGGCAATTGTGTCTCATCATCGTCCACCTCTTGTGACACTTTCTCACTGTCGCCTTCATGTGACTGTGGCTGCTCAAATATTTGGGCATCACTACTAGAGATGAGCGTTGTTCTACTCGAACTGTTCGCCAATCTCAAATTCGAGCTGTTTTGGGCGGTGTTCGAGCCGGTCGGCGAACACGAACAATTTGAGAAAAATTCGGCTGTTCGAGGTTATGTTCGATAACTGTTCGTGCACCAAAATCATAACTGGATTTTTTCTCAGTAATGATGAAAATTAATGTTAATACGCAGTTTGAGTGTACAGCGGGGCGGGGGGAGGGGCAGGGGATGGATCTCTGCAGGAACAATGAAGATCTCCATTTTTTTTTCTCTTTCCCGCATTTGCAGTGGGGAGGTGCAATCTGTCAGCCTATCAGCAGCGCACACACGGAGCGAAGTGCTTTTTTTCACACAAGCAAGGGCATGTGTGATTGGCAGTGTATGTCACATGTCCTTGCCCTATAAGACCAAGCCATTTTCCCCGTCGCCACCATTTTCTCACTGCTGCAGCTGCGTGTTAGACGGCACCGCTGTTGCTGTGTGCGCTATACCTTGTTAATTTCAAGCCAATTTTCGCACAAATATACAGATAGCTTGGGAGTAGGGAATAGTTGTGATTGCAGTCCATTTAAGGACTAGGTTACAGCATTTCCTACGACTTTTATCAGGCAGGTCTGTGCTCTTAAATAGATAGATTGTGGGAGTAAAGACTAATTGTAATTGGAGTCCTTTTCAGGACTAGGTTACATCAGTTCCTATCAGTTTTTGCCAGGCAGGTCTGTGCCAGTGCTGTGCAAGTTTTTTTCACAGCATTTGGCTGAATCTAGCAAAGCTAATCCTTTTTGGCCTATTGCAGAGTGTGTTAGTCAGTGGAGTAGCCTATCTGTGTTGCAAGATATACCACCTGTGTATAGAATACCAATTTTTTTACTGCACCTAGTGAAGTAAAATCTTTGGGGCATAGCATCATTCTATTAGTCCATCTATACTGACCTCCATCAGGTTGCAAACTGAATATAATTTTTTTCTGCATCTAGCTCTGAAAAAATATTTGGGCTTCTAGCAGTGTGTGGGACTTGGTCTATTAGTCCATCTATACTGACCTCCATCAGGTTGCAAATTAAAAATAATTTTTTTCTTCATTTAGCTCTGAAAAAATATTTGGGCTTCTAGCAGTGTGTGGGACTTTTTCTATTAGTCCTTCTATACTGACCTCCAGCAGGTTGCAAATTGAATATAATTTTTTTCTGCATCTAGCTCTGAAAAAATATTTGGGCTTCTAGCGGTGTGTGGGACTTGGTCTATTAGTCCATCTATACTGACCTCCATCAGGTTGCAAATTAAAAATAATTTTTTTCTGCATCTAGCTCTGAAAAAATATTTGGGCTTCTAGCAGTGTGTGGGACTTGGTCTATTAGTCCATCTATACTGACCTCCATCAGGTTGCAAATTAAAAATAATTTTTTTCTTCATTTATCTCTGAAAAAATATTTGGGCTTCTAGCAGCGTGTGGGACTTGTTCTATTAGTCCATCTATACTGACCTCCATCAGGTTGCAAATTAAAAATAATTTTTTTCTGCATCTAGCTCTGAAAAAATATTTGGGCTTCTAGCAGTGTGTGGGACTTGGTCTATTAGTCCATCTATACTGACCTCCATCAGGTTGCAAATTAAAAATAATTTTTTTCTGCATCTAGCTCTGAAAAAATATTTGGGCTTCTAGCAGTGTGTGGGACTTGGTCTATTAGTCCATCTATACTGACCTCCATCAGGTTGCAAATTGAATAAAAAAATTTTCTGCATCTAGCTCTGAAAAAATATTTGGGCTTCTAGCGGTGTGTGGGACTTGGTCTATTAGTCCATCTATACTGACCTCCATCAGGTTGCAAATTAAAAATAATTTTTTTCTGCATCTAGCTCTGAAAAAATATTTGGGCTTCTAGCAGTGTGTGGGACTTGGTCTATTAGTCCATCTATACTGACCTCCATCAGGTTGCAAATTAAAAATAATTTTTTTCTTCATTTAGCTCTGAAAAAATATTTGGGCTTCTAGCAGTGTGTGGGACTTGTTCTATTAGTCCTTCTATACTGACCTCCCGCAGGTTGCAAATTGAATATAATTTTTTTCTGCATCTAGCTCTGAAAAAATATTTGGGCTTCTAGCGGTGTGTGGGACTTGGTCTATTAGTCCATCTATACTGACCTCCATCAGGTTGCAAATTAAAAATAATTTTTTTCTGCATCTAGCTCTGAAAAAATATTTGGGCTTCTAGCGGTGTGTGGGACTTGGTCTATTAGTCCATCTATACTGACCTCCATCAGGTTGCAAATTAAAAATAATTTTTTTCTGCATCTAGCTCTGAAAAAATATTTGGGCTTCTAGCAGTGTGTGGGACTTGGTCTATTAGTCCATCTATACTGACCTCCATCAGGTTGCAAATTAAAAATAATTTTTTTCTTCATTTAGCTCTGAAAAAATATTTGGGCTTCTAGCAGTGTGTGGGACTTGTTCTATTAGTCCTTCTATACTGACCTCCAGCAGGTTGCAAATTGAATATAATTTTTTTCTGCATCTAGCTCTGAAAAAATATTTGGGCTTCTAGCGGTGTGTGGGACTTGGTCTATTAGTCCATCTATACTGACCTCCAGCAGGTTGCAAATTGAATATAATTTTTTTCTGCATCTAGCTCTGAAAAAATATTTGGGCTTCTAGCGGTGTGTGGGACTTGGTCTATTAGTCCATCTATACTGACCTCCATCAGGTTGCAAATTAAAAATATTTTTTTTCTGCATCTAGCTCTGAAAAAATATTTGGGCTTCTAGCAGTGTGTGGGACTTGGTCTATTAGTCCATCTATACTGACCTCCATCAGGTTGCAAATTAAAAATAATTTTTTTCTTCATTTATCTCTGAAAAAATATTTGGGCTTCTAGCAGCGTGTGGGACTTGTTCTATTAGTCCATCTATACTGACCTCCATCAGGTTGCAAATTAAAAATAATTTTTTTCTGCATCTAGCTCTGAAAAAATATTTGGGCTTCTAGCAGTGTGTGGGACTTGGTCTATTAGTCCATCTATACTGACCTCCATCAGGTTGCAAATTAAAAATAATTTTTTTCTGCATCTAGCTCTGAAAAAATATTTGGGCTTCTAGCAGTGTGTGGGACTTGGTCTATTAGTCCATCTATACTGACCTCCATCAGGTTGCAAATTGAATAAAAAAATTTTCTGCATCTAGCTCTGAAAAAATATTTGGGCTTCTAGCGGTGTGTGGGACTTGGTCTATTAGTCCATCTATACTGACCTCCATCAGGTTGCAAATTAAAAATAATTTTTTTCTGCATCTAGCTCTGAAAAAATATTTGGGCTTCTAGCAGTGTGTGGGACTTGGTCTATTAGTCCATCTATACTGACCTCCATCAGGTTGCAAATTAAAAATAATTTTTTTCTTCATTTAGCTCTGAAAAAATATTTGGGCTTCTAGCAGTGTGTGGGACTTGTTCTATTAGTCCTTCTATACTGACCTCCCGCAGGTTGCAAATTGAATATAATTTTTTTCTGCATCTAGCTCTGAAAAAATATTTGGGCTTCTAGCGGTGTGTGGGACTTGGTCTATTAGTCCATCTATACTGACCTCCATCAGGTTGCAAATTAAAAATAATTTTTTTCTGCATCTAGCTCTGAAAAAATATTTGGGCTTCTAGCGGTGTGTGGGACTTGGTCTATTAGTCCATCTATACTGACCTCCATCAGGTTGCAAATTAAAAATAATTTTTTTCTGCATCTAGCTCTGAAAAAATATTTGGGCTTCTAGCAGTGTGTGGGACTTGGTCTATTAGTCCATCTATACTGACCTCCATCAGGTTGCAAATTAAAAATAATTTTTTTCTTCATTTAGCTCTGAAAAAATATTTGGGCTTCTAGCAGTGTGTGGGACTTGTTCTATTAGTCCTTCTATACTGACCTCCAGCAGGTTGCAAATTGAATATAATTTTTTTCTGCATCTAGCTCTGAAAAAATATTTGGGCTTCTAGCGGTGTGTGGGACTTGGTCTATTAGTCCATCTATACTGACCTCCATCAGGTTGCAAATTAAAAATAATTTTTTTCTGCATCTAGCTCTGAAAAAATATTTGGGCTTCTAGCGGTGTGTGGGACTTGGTCTATTAGTCCATCTATACTGACCTCCATCAGGTTGCAAATTAAAAATATTTTTTTTCTGCATCTAGCTCTGAAAAAATATTTGGGCTTCTAGCAGTGTGTGGGACTTGGTCTATTAGTCCATCTATACTGACCTCCATCAGGTTGCAAATTGAATAAAAAAATTTTCTGCATCTAGCTCTGAAAAAATATTTGGGCTTCTAGCGGTGTGTGGGACTTGGTCTATTAGTCCATCTATACTGACCTCCATCAGGTTGCAAATTAAAAATAATTTTTTTCTGCATCTAACCCAGCCAATAGTTTTGGCCTAATACCACAGTTTGGCCACTCAGCTCTGCTCGGTTACCATCCATTGTTTTTTTGTGCAAACAACTCCAGAGTTGTGAATTAGTTAACCACCAAAATGAGTGGAAAAAGGCCTGCTGCTGGTGGAAAGGGGAATAGGCGTGTTGGGAAGGGGAAAAAAGGTTGTGTCCGTGGGGTAGGTGCAGAAGAAAGACCATCTTCCAGCCAAACTAAAATGTCTACTTCTTTTAGCGGACAATGTGATAAGATCCCTTTCTTACGGCCACGCCAATCGCTACAAATTCCAGATGAGGCACAAAAACAGCAGGTGCTTCAACGGATATCAAGTGCTCCTTTAAGTGGGCTCTCCTCCACATCAACTTCAACATCACAAATACTCCAGTCCTCAAAGGTGTCACCCAAATCGCACTTGCTTCCTCACAGCTCCCAAATCTCCAGCTGCCCGTCTGAGTATGAGGTAGAACAGATGGTTGAGTCTGCAGAGCTGTTTACTCATACTATAGCCTGGGAATCAGAGGTCGACTCCAGCGCTTCTGTGAATCCAGACGAGGAAATGATCTGCACTGATGCCCAGAATCTTTATGAGTCGGATCCAGGACCAGACGCAGAAGGTTCTGACCATAATGTAGACCCTCATTCCCAAACTGTAACTCCTGTTGGTGGAGACAATGAGGAAGACGATGATAAGACTCAAATACCTGATTGGAGCGACAACTTTAGTTTTTTGTCAGGGCAGGAACAGGTTGGCTCTGAGGACGACGGGTGTGATAACGCACAGGGTGATGATGATGAGGTCGGAGATCCCACTTACTGTCAACCCACAGTCAGCCAAGAGATGAGGTCAGCAGAGGAGGTGGAGGAAGATGCTATTGACGACGAGGTCAGGTTGCGCCTTCCTGGACAGAGACGTAGTACTGGAAGCACGTCAACAACTGCATCCTCAAACACAACTCTGCCTCTCACCACAAGTCGTGGTGGCTCTTCAGGTCGCATGGGTGCTAAGCCTTGCATAGCCTGGGCATTTTTTCAGATCGATAAAGATGACCCAACTCGTGTTATCTGTAACATTTGTCAGCAAAAGCTAAGTAGAGGCCAAAAAATACATAGTTTGAGTACTTCATGCATGAACCGGCACATGGACATGAAGCATAAGTTGCAGTGGGAAGCTCAGTGTGCTACAATGCGGTCTAGCCGGCCGGGCCAACCACCGTCTGCCATATCTTGTGCATCCGCGGCCTCTTCATCCTCTGTGACTGGGGGGACAGCAGTCACACCTGTTTTGGGGCGCAGACCTGCCACCTCTTTACCCGCAACAGCCAGCGTGATTGGCAGGTCATCATTTTCTTTGGAGGTGGTAACACCAGCTGGTCTTGAGCGCTGTCCGACATCGATAGCACCACCTTTGGATCAAGGCAACCTAACATGTCCGCCTGCATCTTCCTCACAGACCGGCAGTTTGCCGGGGACACCCTTATCAACCCCGGCTAAGCACAATAGCCAGCCCTCGGTCCCTCAGATGTGGACAAGTAAAAGACCATTTCCTCCTAGCCATGAGAAAGCTAAGAGGTTGAATTTCACCATCTGCAAGCTCTTGGCTACAGAAATGCTGCCTTTCCGCCTGGTGGACACAGAGGATTTTCGAGACCTTATGTCCGTCGCAGTGCCCCAGTACCAGATGCCCAGTCGGCACTACTTCTCAAAGAAAGGTGTGCCTGCGCTCCACCAGCATGTCGCACACAACATCACCGCTTCTTTGAGAAACTCTGTGTGTGACAGGGTGCATTTCACCACAGACACTTGGACGAGTAGGCATGGACAGGGGCGTTACATGTCGCTGACTGGGCACTGGGTAACTATGGTGACAGCAGGACAAGGGGCTGCTGTCCAAGTCTTGCCGTCCCCACGAGTTGTGCGTCAATCCTCTTTATGTCATTTTTCCTCCACTGCTTCTGCCTCCTCAACCTCCTCTCGGTCTTCCACCTGCACCCAAAGCCTGTCTGGTCATGCCACAAGCTTTCTAACTGCGCAGAAGGGATCCTGCACACCTCCTTACTATGCTGGCAGTAGGGCTCAACGTCATCAGGCGGTTTTTACATTGAAATGTCTGGGAAATGTGAGTCACACAGCTGAGGAGTTGTGGTCAGCTCTGGAGAACCAATTTCATGAATGGTTGTCTCCACTGGACCTGAAACCAGGGAAGGCCGTGTACGACAATGCTGCAAACCTGGGTGCGGCCCTTCGCCGGGCAATGTCACACACGTGCCTTGTATGGCTCACGTGTTGAACCTGGTTGTCCAGCAATTTTTAGCCCACTATCCCAGACTAGATGGCCTTCTGCAGAGGGCACGGTCGCTGTGTGCTCACTTCCGCCGTTCGCATCCCGCAGCTCAGCGACTTACATCTCTACAGAAGTCGTTGGGCCTGCCACTTCACCGGCTAAAATGCGATGTGCCTACCCGGTGGAATTCAACTCTGCACATGTTGCAGCGACTGTGGCAGCACCGACAAGCCCTGGTGCAATACGTTCTGACGTATAGCCTGGGCCAACGAGATTCAGAGGTGGGGCAAATCACGCTGGAGGAGTGGTCTCAGATCAGGGACCTATGCACCCTTCTGCACAGTTTTGAAATGGCGACGAAGATGTTTAGTGCTGACGATGACATTATCAGCATGACTATTCCGGTGATTTACATGCTGGAGCACATGTTAAACAGAAATCGGAGTCAGGTGGTGGCACAAGAGGAGGTGGAGGAAGTAGAGGAGGAGGAGTTGTATGCGGAAGGGCTAACATCTGCAAGGTCCAGTCGGTCGGCAGCACCAGGGCGGCAGGCATGTGAGGGTGGGGGAGATGATTTTACCAGGGCGCATGGTAGCAGCCAAACTAGTGAGGAAGGTGCAGGAGCCCAGGAAGAAGTGGAGGACGAACTGATGGAAGACTCATCAGATGAGGGAGACCTTGATCACATTTCTGTTGTGCGAGGTTGGGGGGAGAGGACAGAGGAAGGAAGCATGATTGTTACCTCGCCACCAACACAACAGGGACTTGGTGCTCCTGGATGCGCAACACACATGAGTGCCTTCTTGCTGCACTACCTGCAACATGACCCTCGAATTGTGAGAATTAGAAATAATCCTGACTACTGGGTTGCCACACTGTTAGATCCCCGGTACAAAAGTAAATTTGCAGAAATTATTCCTGCCATAGAAAGGGATGCACGCATGCAGGAGTATCAGCAGAGACTGTTGCAGAATCTTACATGTGCTTTTCCACAAAATACCAGTGGTGCACGTAGTGAATCTCACAGTTCCAACTTGCCAACCGTGGTCTGTATGGAATTGTTCAATAAAGGGCCCAAAATTAAGATAACATAGATGGGAGAGGTCTCTATGAATAGGAATTCCTAAGTATTTGATACCCTGTGAGGGCCAGGCAAAGGGAAAGTTGGACTGGATGGAATCCTATATGGATTTAGGGAGGGAGACATCGAGGGCCTCAGACTTCGCTGCATTGATTTTAAAATTTTACCATGTAACAAAGTGATCTATTTCAGCCATAACAGCAGGGATGGATATATGTGATTGAGTGATATATACTAGGACATCATCAGCAAATAGAGAGCACTTGTACTCGGTGCCTCCCACCTCAATCCACCTAATATTGGGGTTATGGCGAATTGATGAGAGCAGGTGCTCCGTCACTAGGATGTATAAGAGAGGGGACAGAGGACATCCCTGCCTTGTCCCATTGGTGATTGTGAAAGGTGATGAAAATGTTCTGATACACCCCCTGGGCCTTGGGACACCCGGAGCCGGACCCTTTTTGGTGAATGCTGGTGGTTGTAGTCTTCGTGGCGGCGATCCGGTTCCGTGGCTCAGGGCGGTCAAACCAGTGGCGGAACTATTTATGTGGTTTTGATGTTTAAATGTCCGACTACGCCACCCGTGGATTGCGGTCAGAGTGAACCGCCGCTACAGGGCAGACCGCTAAGGCTGGTGTTGTGGGTGCAGCAGAGCGTAGCATAACTCCCCACGGGAGGAGTATAGCCTCAGGGCAGTGTATGCGGAGGATGGGGGTGATGGTGCAAGGCAGCAGCAGTAACGACAAGGAGTCAGTGATGCAGTTCAGGGCCTTTACTCACAGTTCTTATTATCCAGACCACGTCTGCAGGTAACGGCTGCCCACGTCGTACTGTGCTCACCAGGTGAGGGGCTCAGACAACTCCCAGATAACTTTGGAGCGCTTCACAGGACCCCCTTTGTGTGTCCTTTGTCTGGCCTTTCTTACCAACACTTCTGTCCGGCTGCCTCGGGCCTCCTCTTGGTAAACTTGGCGCCAGTTTCCCTGACCCTATGTGGTGCCTTCCTAGCGGGTGGAGCAAGGGGCTGCGCCACATAAAATGTCAGAGCCTCCGGTTTCTAGCTGAGGGTCGTTTCCTGCCTCCACTAGTTCGGGGACCGGTCTCCCCCTTTGGCCTGACCCCTCCACGCAGGTGGATTCGGGCGTGCGGTGGCGACTCGCCCGTCCGCACCCCTGGGATCCCTTCATTCCTCGTTCCTGGAGCCTTCTCCGCTCCTCTTCCTTCCTTCTCCCTCTTGCAGGCCTGGGCCTCTGTTACTAGGCCCGCCTCCGGAGCAGAGCTCATGCAGAGCCCCTGCTCCCTGCCACTTCTGCTCAGACTTCTCTGCACTGAACTAAGATGGTGCCCACCTTTTATACTCCCTTCTCAATGCACCCAGGAACTGCTTCCTCCCTGCTCCTGCACTGCAGGGTTCCCCTTCCTCAGTGTTCCCTCCCCCCACTCCAGCCAGAGACAGGGACTGTCGTGCCCATCTCAGGGGCATATTGGTCGCCCTGCCCCACGGCAATGTGGTGTAATGCATGCAGGTGTCGAGTCCTGATCCACACTCCATCCTTATCTGAGAGTGAGATATCACACCTCTGGGTGAGGTGCAATACGTCTGTAGCAACCGAGCCCTCGGTGCTACAGTTCCATTTATCTTCAGCCTAGGTGACGTATTGTGATACAGGGCCGTGATTTTGGCTATAAAAGGGTCCCCTAGACCCCTACCCCAAGCTTTTTAAGAGAATCATATATGGCGTGCCAGGAGACTCTATGGAATGCTTTCTCAGCATCCAACGAGAGTATCTACTTACAAATTTTTAACTGCATCTAGCCCAGGAAATACTTTGTGCCTAGTAGCAGTGTCTGCTAGTCAGCGGATTATCCCGGCTGTTAAGCAAGCTACACCACCTGTAGTTTGGACACTTAATTTTTTCAAAGGAAATGCTTCGGGACCACGGGATACTTAGTGAAGAGCATCAGGAGGCACCCCAAGGCATAGGGGCTGGGACTGGCACTAGGATGCCTTGCGGTGGACAGCCGAGCTCGATCCTTATAAAAGCTTTTTAACTGCAGCAGCTTTAGTGGATGCTACTGGAGCTGGAATTACGCGGCTGCTGGCATGAGACTTGCCCTCCAATAGATCCTTGTAAATGGATTTAAAGTGTATTCATTCAAATTAGAGGGACAATTTAAATTAAAAAGCTTAGAGCTGCCTCCACCACAGGGGGGCTCTCTCGACCCACCAGCGGACAGGCACCAGTATTGGGAGAGGGGGGCTGGCCGTCAGGGTTCACCGCGGCTCTGGCACAAACCCGGCGACACGGAGGTGGCACGGGCAGGAGCGGACTGGCCGTCTCGGCTTCTCACTTTTTGGATTTTAGAAGGGCATGACATGCCTATATCTGTGTCTCCCCCTCCTTTTACTCCTCCACCTCTTTTCTTTTCGCATGACTATATGTACTTGTCACTTTTCCATGTGTTAGTTGTGTCTTCTGAGCAGTTTGTCAGCTTTTGGACACCTTTGAAGGTGTTTTCTATGTGTTTCTATGTGTTTTTGTTTGCCTGCCATTGGTTTTAACGGTGTTCGAAGGTGTTCGACGAACAGTTCGACGAACAGTTCGGCGAACACACGGGTGTTCGACGAACCGAACCGAACTCGAACACTACGGGGGTGGCTCAACACTAATCACTACATGCGATGTCCTCTTGCCCCGCTTCAAGTGGACCGGGCAAGAGTCCTGAATCTATAAATGAAAAAGTGAACAGCTCTTCGGAGAGTCCAAGTGTGGGATCAGTTGTCTCCAGGCACTCGGCCTGGTGGGAGGAAGGAGGATCAGGGTGAGGAATATGCAGTCCAGACTCACGGCTACTGAGACTTGACCGTGTGGAAGACAGGGTGGTGGTGGTGGTGGCAAAGTGACTGGAAGCATTATCCACTATCCAACCAACAACCTTTTGACACTGCTCTTTATTCAATAGTGGTGTGCTGCAGTCCCCTAGGAATTGGGACAGGAAGGTCGGTCGAGAAGATGTGGGTGTTTGTTGTGGCACAATTTCAGCTTGCCCACGACCTCGGCCTCTGCATGCACCATCATCACCATCATGTCCAGTTCCCCGTCCCTTGCCACGTGCCTTGCCCATTTTAAATGGAGGACAATATCTTCCACGCTCACTACAAATGGCTGAATTTGGAGCAAACTTATATGTGATCCGTGTGACGGACAAACCACAGTTTTAAATACCTGGCCTGTACGTAAATAATTTGAACAGCAAACTGGTGTCAATAGCTTCACTGACACACTGAAACAAATTTTTAATGGATGCCAGAATTGGCAGTATTTTCAGCGCAATTATATGTGATCCATGTGACGGACAAACCACAGTTTTAACTAGCTGGATTTTTAGCGCTGTAATATGGAAAGGACCTGGCTGTATTCTGCAGTGCCAACAAGCAAATGACGCAGAACAACGGTGTTCTCTGGATTGCTTTTTAATGGATATGTGTCTCTAATATAGTTTGGTACACCTACACTAACTAGAAACAAGGAAATCTCTCCCTAGCTCAGCAGCACCTCTCCCTTCACTGTCTGATTCCAGAGTGACTGTGACGAGCATGGCGGCGCCAGGTCTGATATATACAGTACAGACCAAAAGTTTGGACACACCTTCTCATTTAAATATTTTTCTGTATTTTCAGGACTATGAAAATTGTACATTCACACTGAAGGCATCAAAACTATGAATTAACACATGTGGAATTATATACTTAACAAAAAAGTGTGAAACAACTGAAAATATGTCTTATATTCTAGGTTCTTCAAAGTAGCCACCTTTTTCTTTGATGACTGCTTTGCACACTCTTTGCATTCTCTTGATGAGCTTCAAGAGGTAGCCACAGGAAATGGTTTTCACTTCACAGGCGTGCCCTGTAAGGTTTAATAAGTGGGATATCTTGCCTTATAAATGGGGTTGGGACCATCAGTTGTGTTGTGCAGAAGTCAGGTAGATACACAGCTGATAGTCCTACTGAATAGACTGTTAGAATTTGTATTATGGCAAGAAAAAAGCAGCCAAGTAAAAAAAAACGAGTGGCCATCATTACTTTAAGAAATGAAGGTCAGTCAGTGCGAAAAATTGGGAAAACTTTGAAAGTGTCCCCAAGTGCAGTTGCAAAAACCATCAAGCGCTACAAAGAAACTGGCTCACATGAGGACCGCCCCAGGAAAGGAAGACCAAGAGTCACCTCTGCTTCTGAGGATGAGTTTATCCGAGTCACCAGCCTCAGAAATCGCAGGTTAACAGCAGCTCAGATTAGAGACCAGGTCAAAGCCACACAGAGTTCTAGCAGCAGACACATCTCTACAACAACTGTTAAGAGGAGACTTTGTGCAGCAGGCCTTCATGGTAAAATAGCTGCTAGGAAACCACTGCTAAGGATAGGCAAGAAGCAGAAGAGACTTGTTTGGGCTAGTGAACACAAAGAATGGACATTAGACCAGTGGAAATCTGTGCTTTGGTCTGATGAGTCCAAATTTGAGATCTTTGGTTCCAACCACCGTGTCTTTGTGCGACGCAGAAAAGGTGAACGGATGGACTCTACATGCCTTGTTCCCACCGTGAAGCAAGGAGGAGGAGGTGTGATGGTGTGGGGGTGCTTTGCTGGTGACACTGTTGGGGATTTATTCAAAATTGAAGGCATACTGAACCAGCATGGCTACCACAGCATCTTGCAGCGGCATACTATTCCATCCGGTTTGCGTTTAGTTGGACCATCATTTATTTTTCAACAGGACAATGATCCCAAACACACCTCCAGGCTGTGTAAGGGCTATTTGACCCAGAAGGAGAGTGATGGGGTGCTACGCCAGATGACCTGGCCTCCACAGTCACCAGACCTGAACCCAATCGAGATGGTTTGGGGTGAGCTGGACCGCAGAGTGAAGACAAAAGGGCCAACAAGTGCTAAGCATCTCTGGGAACTCCTTCAAGATAGTTGGAAGACCATTTCCGGTGACTACCTCTTGAAGCTCATCAAGAGAATGCCAAGAGTGTGCAAAGCAGTCATCAAAGCAAAAGGTGGCTACTTTGAAGAACCTAGAATATAAGACATATTTTCAGTTGTTTCACACTTTTTTGTTAAGTATATAATTCCACATGTGTTAATTCATAATTTTGATGCCTTCAGTGTGAATGTACAATTTTCATAGTCATGAAAATACAGAAAAATCTTTAAATGAGAAGGTGTGTCCAAACTTTTGGTCTGTACTGTACCTGATGACACTGTGCGGCCAGACAATCACTATAATGCCCACAACCAACATGGCTACGGCATTACAGTGAGTGGCAGGCAATCGCTGCATGTTCATTGGCTCTGTAAAGAGCGCCAAACATGCATTGAAGAGACTCGAGCTCCCGCCGAGCAACCCCGGAAATACTCGGCGAGCGCCGAGCATCTCGAGCAGTGAGATGCTCAGGCGAGCACCGAGCAGTAGTGAGCATGCTCGCTCATCACTAGTTACCATCTTTATGTTGTGTGTTTTTCATGGATAAATTACAATTATTAAGAGAGAAAACTATTTTTGACCTTTTTGAATTTATTATTTTTCATGTAAAAACTGTATGCCATTCGAATGGACAAAATGGAACATGGACATAAAAAATTGATCAAACGGAACACAATACGAATGTGAAAACATAATTTTTTTTTCTGGACGAATAAACGAATAATTTTGCATTTGCTCGTGTGAACTCAGCCTTAGACTGTCTATAAAGTAAGTTTCTACAATTTATTAGTTGGCTTAATTTGGTCCAGAAGCATTCTGAAAAGTTTTGGCACAATTTACCTAAGTAAATCATTACCTCTATTGTGAAATTTTGAATTGATGAAAAATGAAAGTTCCCGAAAATCACATTGAACAAACACTTGAATGAATGTATTCTGAATCAGATGTAGTTCATCATATGTCTTAGACACTTCATGGAGAGTAAGATAATATCTCAAAAGAGGAACGTCCTCACAGCTCATAAATATAAGGGAACATGTGACTCGCCCCCTGGGCCGTGGGGCACTCGGATCCGGGCAATAGGGGGAAACGATGGGAGTAGTAGTGGCAACCCGGTTCCGTGGCTCAGGGTGGTCAGGCCAGTGGTAGTCCGTTATGTGTTAATGATTATGTCCGACTACGCCACCCGTGGATTTGCGGTTATTAGGAACCGCCGCTGCATGCAGACCGCTGGGACTGATGGGGTGTGCAGCTATGGTAGTGTGACTCCCCACGGGAAGAGTGCGGCCCCAGGGCAGTATAGTGGATGGTGGGAGTGATGGTAGTGAGAGTCCCAGTGATGATATTGCTGGAGGAGCAAGGAGCACACAGACAACAGGTTGCAGTCCAGGGTCTTTACTAGAACAGGTAAACTGACCCACAAACAGTCCCAGCTAGGAGGGGACCTGGATGTCTGAGAGCAACGGGGAAATTGGCCCTGGTCAGGGTGAGGGTGTAGGCCTACCGTGCTTTCTGCGCTCCTTCTGGCTATCTCCTCCTGATAGGGTAACAGCCCACGTTTCCGAGCTTTCCGTGCTTTCTCGCCTGTATGGCCTGCGACGTGGGTTCCTTTCTGCTCCCAGCCTTGTACGGCTTCACTGGTCCCTTCGGTTGTGGCAGGGCCTCCAGACTTCTTAGGCCAAGGAATGTATAGTCCCTTGCGGACTGGTTCTCTGCTGGGGGATGTGGAATCCTTCCAGCCTCAGACACCAAAGTCTGGTAAAATTAAGTCTTTTCTCTGCCAAGACAGGCTCTCTTCGCCTCTTGTCTCTGGCTTGTGGCTCTATCCTACTGCCACACTTCCTCTTAGGTGCAATCAACTTTCTGTCCCTGCTCCACTCTGGGACACGTTTCAAAGCTGAGACAGGCAATCCAGTTCTCTCTAACCCTGTCCCCAGTACCAGCTTTTATAGGGGCAGCCTGCTCCCCCTACTGGCCTGAGACAGGAGGCATTGCATGCTAATGTTCCCCTGGCCAGAGAACCTCCCCCTTGCTCTCAGACACAGCTTTAATTACACTTGTGGCATCCAGGTAGGGTGACACATTCCCCCCTAGTGAAATTTAGTACTCCGGGACTAAACAATAAACAAAGACAATATGCACAACAATAAAACATTAATAGACAGACGACGCACAAATTGAGTTCTTTAGGTCACAGTGTGGTCTGTGACCGGGTGTCCATATCACCAAAACAACGGGGAGCCTTAACCAGGTGGGGGTCTGTCCTACCCCAAGTCCTTCACAGTCTTAGTTCATTCCTGGGATAGGCTCAGAATGCAGTCCATACAAGGTCCCGGTTATAAAAAGTCCATAACCTTTGAGTCCTTACGGTAGCTGCAAGAAACTGGAACACACTATTAATAAACATGCAGGTAACTTTGGCAAACAATTTAACATTTGGCAACAAGGTTATTTACAATTTAGTGCACTCTATATTCTCCAGCGAGCGGGTATCTGTCCCTTTGTGCTCCTGGCTGACCTCCTTAACCCACTGTCTGGTGGTGGACCAACCTGACTTTCCCCACTAGCGTTAGGGGTACAGCTACCAGCTGGGTGTACAGGTAGGGCAGGCAGCTGTCTGCGGGTTCTTTGGCTTACCGCAGGCATGGCAGGCTCACTGTCAGCAGAGGGTTGACTCTCCTGGGCTGCTGGTACAGGCTCTTCTGCCTCTGGCACCGCTTGCTCCTCTTCACCTTCCGGCTCTGGTGTTGGTTGTTGCTGTGCCGGTTGCAGGAAATGCAGGACGGGTACCACTATAGCATCATTTATGCGAGTCCAGGACTGAGGGAACTCTCCGAGAACGGTGCTGATCATTTCTTCCTTGTCCTCTGCGGGTTCAAGGTTACGCTGATCCTCTTCTGCACTACGGAGTTGCTCGGGGCATCTTTTGAGGTGGTCTCTGGAGACGACACTAGTGGTTTCTCCTCCGTCCTTGGTGATCACGCACACCTTTGGGTTGTCGTGGTCAGACTGCAGTACGGTGTAGGGTTCCCTTTCCCACTGGTCGTCCAACTTATGTAGCCTTCTTTTTCGCTTTAGGACTTGCTCACCAGGTTCTAGGGGACCAGCAGGGGCGTGTTGGTTGAAGAGTTTTTCTTGCTTCTCTCTCACCTGGGCCAGGCTCTTCTCCACACTCTCCTGTACCTTCTTGTACTGCAGTTGCCTTTCCGTGTCCCAGTCCGCATCCGGGGAGGTGTCCTCAGGTATTAGGACTCCCATCTCCAGGTCTACGGGCAGCTTACCTGGTCTAGCTCGCATCAGGTAAGCCGGGGTGCAGTTTGTAGCGTTCACCGGGATATTGTTGTACATGTCTACCAGGTCCGGCAATTTTTCTGGCCACAGGCTGCGTTCCTCCAGGGGAAACGTCTTCAGGAGATCAATGACTATATTGTTCATCTTCTCACACATCCCGTTGGTTTGGGGGTGGTAAGGCGTTGTCCGAATCTTCTTACAGCCATAGAGGTTGCAGAACTCCTGGAAGATTTCAGCTTCGAACGCTGGACCCTGGTCTGTCAGGACCTGTTCCGGATACCCGTGTGGACGGCAGAAATATTGCTGGAAAGCTCTGGCCGCTGTTTGGGCTGTCAAGTCCTTTACCGGGACCACCACTAGAAAACGGGAATAGTGGTCCACGATTGTCAGGGCATAGATGTGTCCAGACCGGCTTGGAGCCAATTTGACGTGGTCCAGAGCTACCAGCTCAAGAGGCTGCGTGGTGACGATGGGCCTCAAGGGTGTCTTCTGGCTGGTGCGGTCCTTCCTCCTCAGGTGACAAGGGCCACAGTCTCTGCACCACTTTTCTACTGCTCCTCTCATGCGACCCAAAAGAACCTTCCTCTTAGTAGGAACTCCAGTTTCTTCCAACCGAAGTGTCCCGCTCTGTCATGGTAAGACCCCAGGACCATAGCTGCATCCCGCCTTGGGACCACGACTTGCCAGGTCAGCTCGTGCGTCCGGTGGTTGACAATCCTTCGGCACAACTTGCCTTCGTAGAGGAACAGCTTGCTCTTCTCCTTCCATAGCTGCTTGGCTTCCTCTGGGGCATCTGGATCTAGGCGGGCGTCTTCCTGGGTCAGCAGATCTTTCACCAGGCGGACTGCAGGGTCACTATCTTGGGTTTCGGCCCAGCTGTGGTGAGGTAGGGGATTCATCATCACAGTTGTTAGATCCTCCTCCTTCACACGGTGAGAGTGTTGAGCGGCTCCATACCGGTGAAACGCGGGGAGTTCTACGTCTTCCAGCTCTTCTGGGTCTTCGTCACCTTCAGGTAAGTGAGGCATTCTTGATAGGGCGTCTGCGTTGGCGTTGGTTTTGCCTGCCCGGTACTTGATCACGAAGTCATAGTTGGAGAGACGGGCCATCCACCGCTGTTCCAGGGCACCCAGTCTTGCATTGTCCAGGTGTGTCAACGGGTTGTTGTCCGTGTACACTGTGAACTTTGCGGAGGCCAGGTAATGCTTGAAGCGTTCCGTCACGGCCCACACCACCGCCTAGAATTCTAGCTTGAAGGAGCTGTAATTCTCCGGGTTCCTTTCGGTGGGCCTCAGCTTCCGGCTGGCGTATGCGATCACCCGTTCCCTGCCCTGTTGGTTTTGGGACAGTACGGCTCCCAGTCCCACATTACTGGCATCTGTGTGGAGAATGAAAGGCTGGCCATAATCAGGGTAGGCCAGGATCTCATCCCCAGTGAGGGCCAACTTTAGCTGGCGGAAGGACTCCTCTTCCGGTTTATCCCACTTGAAGGGTGGCTTTTGACTTCTGGACTTGGACTGTCCGATCAGGAGGTCCTGCATAGGAGCTGCCATCTTAGTGAACCCGGGGATGAACCTTCGGTAGTAGCCTACCAACCCGAGAAACTGTCTCACCTCTTTGATGTTCGAGGGGCTTGGCCAGCTCTTGATTGCCGTGACCTTGTCAGGGTCGGGGGCCACTCCTTCCGCGCTTACCACGTGCCCTAGGTACTGGACCTTTGGTTTCAGCAGGTGGCACTTCGATGGTTTCACCTTCAGGCCATAGCCTGCCAGGGCTTCGAACACCTCGGCCAGGTGCTTGAGATGGTCCTCGTAGGTCTTCGAATAGACGATCATGTCGTCCAGGTAAAGGAGGACCGTCTCGAATTTTCGGTGCCCTAGACAGCATTCCATCAGCCGCTGGAAGGTCCCTGGTGCGTTGCAGAGCCCGAAAGGCATACAGTTGAAATCGCTCAGTCCCATCGGGGTGGTGAAGGCGGTCTTCTCCTTGTCAGCCTCTGCCACAGGAACCTGCCAGTACCCACTAGTAAGGTCCAAAGTAGAAAAGAAGTTAGCAGATTTTAGTGCGGCTAAAGACTCTTCTATTCTAGGCAGCGGATATGCGTCTTTGTGGGTGATATGGTTGATTTGTCTATAGTCCACGCACATTCTCATGGTGCCGTCTTTCTTTTTGACCAGAACCAAGGGGGCTGCCCAGGGGCTGCAGCTGTCTCTAATAACCCCAGCTTCTTTCATCTCTCTTAGCATGCCCTTTGCGTTCTGATAATGTGCAGGGGGTACAGGTCTGTGCCTCTCTTTTATTGGTGGGTGGCTCCCTGTGGGGATATGGTGTTCTATCCCCTTTACTCTGCCGAAGTCTAGCGGGTGCTTACTAAAGACTCTCTCGTACTCCTGTACCACCCGATAGACTCCTTGTTTTTGGTGCAGGGGAGTGGAATCAGCACCCACGTGGAGTTTCTGGCACCAGTCCTCCTTTTGTTTCCGGGAGCCATTACCCTCCGCCTGAGGAGATGGAGGCAAAGGTTCCACGGCCCTGATAGCTTGGTGTTCGACAACAAACAGTTTGGCGAGTGTAGCGTACCTGGGTAAGTGTACTTCCCTCTCCCCAATGTTGAGGATGCGGACGGGCACCCTCCCATGTCGGACATCAACCACCCCCCGGGCTGTCAAAATGGTGGGCCTGCTGTCTGAGTACACGGGTTCTACCATGGCTTGGTAGTATCTACCTCTCAACCCGATTGCAGTCCGACACCAGATCATCATTTCACTTTTGGGAGGCATGGAAATGGGGAATGGATCACTGAGTCTTACGCTACCGATTGTTATGCACACGCCCGGGCTGAGCGGCGTGTGCGTGTGATTGTAGTGATTCCACTGGACCATGAACCGGAGAGTGCCTGGAGGGGCGTGACTAAGTATCTGGCCGATCCGACCAAGATGGCACGACGGCATACGACGCCAGTGCACCAGGGAGAAACCGGGCAGAGGGACCAGGTGCTACTCCAGGTCAAACTCCGGACACGGGGGTTGACCCACACAGGGATTACTGGATCAGGCTGGTTAGGCTGGCGCACAGACTGGAGGGTATAGGCAGGCACGACTGGTATGCAGGCAGGCGGGTAAAGGCAAACGCAGCTAGAGTGCAGACAGGGAGGCACTAGCAGGTAGGAACACAGGCGGGATAGGACCCAGTACACACTGGGACTCAGGAACAATACAGGTAGAGGGGTACAGGCAAGCACAGCTAGAGTGCAGACAGGGAGGCACTAGCAGGTAGGAACACAGGCGGGATAGGACCCAGTACACACTGGGACTCAGGAACAGGCAGGTTAGGCTGGCACAGACTGGTGGATATAAGCAAACACGGCAGGTATGCAGATGGGTGGATACAGGCGAGTATGCAGGCAGGGAGGTACTGGCCGAAAGGACGGGCTGGAGCACAGAAAGGTTAAGACCCAGTACAGACTGGGTCACAGAACCGCAGATGCGGTAGACAACCACAGCAGAGAGGGAACGCCCGAAGCGGTGGGCAAGAACAGAGCAGGACAGGACTGCCGGAGCAGCGGGCAGAAGCAGGGCAGGACAGGACTGCCGGAGCAGCGGGCAGAAGCAGGGCAGGACAGGACTGCCGGAGCAGCGGGCAGAAGCAGGGCAGGACAGGACTGCCGGAGCAGCGGGCAGAAGCAGGGCAGGACAGGACTGCCGGAGCAGCGGGCAGAAGCAGGGCAGGACAGGACTGCCGGAGCAGAGAGCAAGGAGTCAGAGCAGGCTAGAACCGCCGGAGCGGTAAGCAAAGGAGTCAGAGCAGACTAGAACCGCCGGAGCGGTGAGCAAAGGAGTCAGAGCAGGCTAGAACCGCCAGAGCGGTGAGCAAAGGAGTCAGAGCAGGCTAGGCTGAGTAGGGGGGACAGGGCTCTGTTCACACGGAACAGACAGGAAGGGAAAGGCAGAGCCAGACACCCACAGGGTACTTGCAGTGAAGTAGCGAGTGGACCACAAACTAACAAACGGGAGTACAGAGACAACAAGCAGGAGTTAGGTACGAGTTCAGACTCTGCAGAAAAAGGAAGGGAACGGACATAGAGGCAAAACAGGTAAAGGATAGGAGAGAGTTCAGACTGGAACTGAGTGTACGGAGGAGACCAACACTGCAGCGGGATACAGGAGCGGGTCTGGGAATACGGCCCCCAGAGAGGCAGGACGAACAGGCAAGGAGCGTGTTCAGACAGGACAGACAAGATACAGGAGCGGGTCTAGGTAATCAGCCCCTAGAAGGCGGGAGGAACAGGCTAGGAGCGTGTTCAGACAGGTCAGACAAGATACAGGAACAGGTCTAGGTAATCGGCCCCTAGAAGGCAGGAGGAACAGGCTAGGAGCGTGTTCAGACAGGTCAGACAAGATACAGGAACAGGTCTAGGTAATCGGCCCCTAGAAGGCAGGAGGAACAGGCTAGGAGCGTGTTCAGACAGGCCTGGAAATACAGCCTCCAGGATAGGCAGACAAGAGAACACAGAACGGGACCTGGCACCTTCAGAGTGCAAGCACACACTGAATGAAACACTATGCTCAGGCAGGGATAGATGGGCGCAGCTGAGCTATATACCAGGTGACAGACAGCAATAGGCTGAGGACGCACAAGAGGTGTGACCCACAGCAGGTACAAAAAGCAGGAAGTGATCGGGTGCCGCCCTTAAGCAGCAGAAACAGACACAAACAGACAGCATGGAGGGAAGCCAGAGAGACATTCTGGACAGGAGATCAAGTGCGCGCTCTTGCACAGTGGGAGATGGACCACTATGCAAGGACGCCGCCAGGTATGTTACAGTACCCCCCCCCTTACGCCCCCTCTTCTTCAGGCCTGCCAGAATCTTCCGCAGGGAATTCGAGGGCCAATTCTTCACTTCGAAGAGATCACTTCCACTGTCCACCGGAAAAACTGGTCTCCTCTGGGTAGCTAGGATGCTACCTCCCATCCAGCCACCCTTAGCAACAGACGAAACGGGTGGAGTACCAGGAACAGCACACAAGGAAGTCTCTCTCCACATATTTTCAGGTGGCACCCCAGAGGGTACAGGAGACAACTGAAAGTCCTCCACCGGGTTGGAGGGGGACAGAGACTTGGGGGTAATCTCTGCTTCGAGGTACATCTTGTCAAGCTCACAGGAAGAAATAGACGGGTTATCAGGTACATAATGAGGAAAAGTCACTGTCTCTTTGTTATCTGGTGGTACCCCGGAGGATTCAGGAAACAACTGGAGGTCCTCCGCCGGGTCAGAAGAGTGCAGAGGCTCAGAGAAAACATCTGCTTCAGAGTACACTAGGTCGGACTCACTGGACGAAGCAGGCGAGGTATCGGGTACCGAGTATAGGAAAGTCTCTGTCCATTCTCCACCAGGTGGCACCCCGAAGGGTTCTGGAGACAACTGGCGGTCCGCCGCCTGGTCAGAGGGGTGTAGAGACTCACGGGTAACCTCTGCTTCAGAGTACACTAGGTCGGACTCACTGGACGAAGCAAGCGAGGTATCAGATCCAGGATATAGGAAAGTCTCTATCCATTTACCACCAGGTGGCACCCCGAAGGGTTCTGGAGACAACTGGAGGTCCTCCGCCTGGTCAGAGGAGTGTAGAGACTCGGGAGTAACCACTGCTTCAGAGTACACTAGGTTGGACTCACTGGACGAAGCGAGCGAGGTATCAGGTACAGAGTATAGGAGAGTCTCTGTCCTTTCGCTACCAGGTAGCACCCCGAAGGGTTCAGGAGACAACTGGAGGTCCTCCGCCTGGTCGGAGGGGTGTAGAGACTCGGGAGTAACCTCTGCTTCGGAGTACACTAGGTTGGACTCACTGGACGAAGCGAGCGAGGTATCAGGTACAGAGTATAGGAGAGTCTCTGTCCTTTCGCTACCAGGTAGCACCCCGAAGGGTTCAGGAGACAACTGGAGGTCCTCCGCCTGGTCGGAGGGGTGTAGAGACTCGGGGGTAACTACCACTTTGGGGTACCCATTGTCAGGCTCACAGGACGAAGCGGACAAAGTATCGAGTACCGGGTGTAGAGAATTCTCTCTCCATTTGTCATCGAGTGGTATCCCGGAGGATTCAGGAGGCAACAGGGGGTCCTCCGCCAGGTAGTAGAGGTGCACAGACTCTGAGGTAACCACAGCTTTGGAGCATCCTTGGACATGCACACCGGTTAAAGTGGGTGAAGCATCTGATGCCGGGTGCAGGAAGTTCTCCTGTGTGGAGTCTGGATGGGCAGAAGTCTCTTCGGGCAGGAGAACTGGTGCACTACCCACGCACATTACCCGTTGGGGCTTCTCCGGGATACAGGGAGATGAAGCTTCAGTAGGGACTTCAAGGTTGGGGTCAGGAGGTCTCAGGGAGGACAGACCCTGGCGTGACGGCTTGCCTCTACGTCTAGCACGTCTGGACTGCCTCTTGAGGTTGGGAGAAGTATTCCGGAAAGCGGAGTCACCCAGGGAGGATTCTGGGTGGGCAGTAGTCTCATTGGGATGGAGGACTATTGCGCTACCCACACACATTACCCATTGGGGCTGCTCCGGGATATTGGGAAGTGAAGCTTCAGCAGGAGCCTCCGGGTTAGGATCATCGAAGACCATTAGAAAGGCCACCAGGAAGGCCATTAGGTCCAGGAGGATCGGATCCTGTGTTTCATATAGGGGGTTGATCCATTCCAAGGCATCACCCGCCAGGTAAGACATAATGAATGCCACCTTAACCCGATCGGTGGGAAAACATAGAGGGTAGAACTTGAAGTGTAGCATGCATTGCTCCACAAATGCACGACTTTGTCTAGGATCCCCATAATAACGTAGCGGATCCGCGGGAACGAGAGCAGATAGATCCATCTGGACGGGTGCGTAATTCGCCTGGAACTCAGCTAAAGGGAAAAAAAAATATTTATTTATTTATTTCAATGCATGTATTCGCTGGAAAACTTCTCAGAGAGCGAAGGCCGTGGGGCTCAACGGGAACCATGGCCTGAGCATGCTGTTATGCACACGCCCGGGCTGAGCGGCGTGTGCGTGTGATTGTAGTGATTCCACTGGACCATGAACCCGGAGAGTGCCTGGAGGGGCGTGACTAAGTATCTGGCCGATCCGACCAAGATGGCACGACGGCATACGACGCCAGTGCACCAGGGAGAAACCGGGCAGAGGGACCAGGTGCTACTCCAGGTCAAACTCCGGACACGGGGGTTGACCCACACAGGGATTACTGGATCAGGCTGGTTAGGCTGGCGCACAGACTGGAGGGTATAGGCAGGCACGACTGGTATGCAGGCAGGCGGGTAAAGGCAAGCGCAGCTAGAGTGCAGACAGGGAGGCACTAGCAGGTAGGAACACAGACGGGATAGGACCCAGTACACACTGGGACTCAGGAACAATACAGGTAGAGGGGTACAGGCAAGCACAGCTAGAGTGCAGACAGGGAGGCACTAGCAGGTAGGAACACAGGCGGGATAGGACCCAGTACACACTGGGACTCAGGAACAGGCAGGTTAGGCTGGCACAGACTGGTGGATATAAGCAAACACGGCAGGTATGCAGATGGGTGGATACAGGCGAGTAAGCAGGCAGGGAGGTACTGGCCGAAAGGACGGGCTGGAGCACAGAAAGGTTAAGACCCAGTACAGACTGGGTCACAGAACCGCAGATGCGGTAGACAACCACAGCAGAGAGGGAACGCCCGAAGCGGTGGGCAAGAACAGAGCAGGACAGGACTGCCGGAGCAGCGGGCAGAAGCAGGGCAGGACAGGACTGCCGGAGCAGCGGGCAGAAGCAGGGCAGGACAGGACTGCCGGAGCAGCGGGCAGAAGCAGGGCAGGACAGGACTGCCGGAGCAGCGGGCAGAAGCAGGGCAGGACAGGACTGCCGGAGCAGCGGGCAGAAGCAGGGCAGGACAGGACTGCCGGAGCAGAGAGCAAGGAGTCAGAGCAGGCTAGAACCGCCGGAGCGGTAAGCAAAGGAGTCAGAGCAGACTAGAACCGCCGGAGCGGTGAGCAAAGGAGTCAGAGCAGGCTAGAACCGCCGGAGCGGTGAGCAAAGGAGTCAGAGCAGGCTAGGCTGAGTAGGGGGGACAGGGCTCTGTTCACACGGAACAGACAGGAAGGGAAAGGCAGAGCCAGACACCCACAGGGTACTTGCAGTGAAGTAGCGAGTGGACCACAAACTAACAAACGGGAGTACAGAGACAACAAGCAGGAGTTAGGTACGAGTTCAGACTCTGCAGAAAAAGGAAGGGAACGGACATAGAGGCAACACAGGTAAAGGATAGGAGAGAGTTCAGACTGGAACTGAGTGTACGGAGGAGACCGACACTGCAGCGGGATACAGGAGCGGGTCTGGGAATACGGCCCCCAGAGAGGCAGGACGAACAGGCAAGGAGCGTGTTCAGACAGGACAGACAAGATACAGGAGCGGGTCTAGGTAATCAGCCCCTAGAAGGCGGGAGGAACAGGCTAGGAGCGTGTTCAGACAGGTCAGACAAGATACAGGAACAGGTCTAGGTAATCGGCCCCTAGAAGGCAGGAGGAACAGGCTAGGAGCGTGTTCAGACAGGTCAGACAAGATACAGGAACAGGTCTAGGTAATCGGCCCCTAGAAGGCAGGAGGAACAGGCTAGGAGCGTGTTCAGACAGGCCTGGAAATACAGCCTCCAGGATAGGCAGACAAGAGAACACAGAACGGGACCTGGCACCTTCAGAGTGCAAGCACACACTGAATGAAACACTATGCTCAGGCAGGGATAGATGGGCGCAGCTGAGCTATATACCAGGTGACAGACAGCAATAGGCTGAGGACGTGTGACACCCCAGGGGTTTGGTTGCCACAGTGATAGAGATATTATGTCTGAGAGCAGGTGGGAGGTCCTTTGGTCAGGGATCCTGTGCATGCCACACCTCCTGCCCAGTCTTGGGAGGGGAAGAACTTCCCCTGTATAAACCCGGGGCTGAGGCAGGGTGAGTCAGACAAGGAGAGTGGAGAAGAGAAGCAGCATAGGAAACAGCAGAGTTACAAGGAGTCAGGGGCTGGCAGCTACAGAGCTCGCCCTGACTAAGAAGATTCTTTACCGGACCCGGAGTCCGAGGCTGTGGGGACTAACTCCTACCCAGCAGCAGAATCCGTCGGGCAGGGGATTTCAGGTCCTCTGGCCCAGAAGCCCGAAGGCACGGTCACACGCGTGGGACCAGCACCGCCATCGTGGAGCGGAAGCCATTAGAAGGCCCCGAGTCACCGGCCATACGGGTGAGCACCACACGGTACACTCAGGGACGTGGGCTACTTACATCAGCTTCTAGCAAGGTAGCCAGAAGAGTACAGTCAGTTTGGGAGGCCTACAACCACGCCTGGCCAGGGGAGATCCCATCTGCTCAAAGACTGACCAGGCCCCGTTTGCTAGCAAGTACTCCGGGAGGGTCTGTCGTTGTTACCAGTAAAGACCCTGAACTACACCGTACCGTCTCTGAGTGGTTCCTGCTACCCCCATCATCCACGTCGGCTGCCCTGAGGCCATACCCCTCCCGTTGGGGGTTATACTATCACGCTGCACAATCCTACCACCGGCCTCAGCGGTCTGCCCTGCAGCAGCAGCTTCCTGGCTGCACTCAACGGGTGGCGTAGTCATCAACTATTTACTACTAATAGACTGCCGTCTAGTTTGACTCCCTGGGCACGGACCGGGTCACCGCCACGAGATTACAACCCTCCACGGATCCGGCTCCGGGTAAGCTCCCGCGTGCGCACCGCAGCGCGACACAGGCCCAGGGGCGCGTCAACTTTGGCGTAGTCGGCAGGATTTCGTGCCCGCAACCACCGGGTACTGCGTGCCTGAAAAGCAAAGACTGTTCAAACTTACCAGTGGTGAAGGTTTCCCGCCATCCGGCGCCATCTTCTACCTTCTTCCCGCCATCCGCGAAGTTTTCCCGCCATCCGGCGCCATCTTCGACCTTCTTCCCGCCATCCGTGGAGTTTTCCCGCCATTGGACGCCATCTTGAGGACGCCGTGCGGGAAGAAGAGGGGCGTGGACTCCGAAAGCGCGCGAGAACTGAAGCCCCGCCTCACGTCCGGACGTTGCGTAAGGTCCTGGAAGGAGCCCAGCAGACGCCGACGTCACAGGAGCGCGACGGAAGGTCCTCAACCCTGACGATCCACTGCGGAGCCGCGGCCTACGGAAGAGGATCATCGCAAGGTAGGCCACGGTCCACTAGGGGGGAGGAAGATGTCGGATACGGAGGAGAGCTTCACTGCCTCAACCCCCGCCAGCGCTAACGCTGCTGCAGTTATGCCCTTCACCATGCCCTATATCCCGGGAGCAGCTTGGCTACCCCAGTACTCAGGGGAGTCACATACCCTGCATGACTTTAGAGAAAAGCTGGATAGCCTCTTCCAGGTGTACCCCCTCACAGAAGAGCAAAAAGTGAGCATCCTGGTGGCCCAACTAACCGGGGCAGCCAAAAGGGAAGTAAAATCCTGGCCACCTGGGAGGAAGACTGTCGCAGGGATACTAACCCGGCTGAAGGACACCTTTGATACCCGCACCTCAGCCGAGATTAAGCTTAGATTCTACGGGTGCAAGCAGCGAGCGCATGAGAGTATAAGGGACTATGCACTAAACCTACAAGAGGCCCTGAGGGCCATAAAGCAGACCGACCCTGATGGGGTGGGAAACGAGGACAGGCTGTTGACTGAACAATTTATAGAGGGTTTATATTGCAATGCCCACCGAACCCAGTTGCGGGCAATGGCCTTACAGGATCCCCATCTGGACTTTGCACAGTTCAAGGACAGAGCCATCCGGGTGCTCCGAGAACCGGCACCAGGTGGCGTTGTGACCCACAGACGCCCCACTACCACTTACTACCAGGAGGCGGCGCCCTTGTCAGCAGGGCCTGTGGGAGCTGATGCGCAGGCTTTGGACAATGACCCGGCTCCAGACCTACACCATCAGGTCCAAGAGCTAGCTAAGAGCGTTGCTGCGCTAACCCGAACTGTGCAGTCTTTACAGGTTTCCACCCCAGGGAAGATCCAGCTGGCATCCGGACCGGAGGACATCCCGTGGCGTCGACCAAGGAGGACCCCACCGGCCAGAGGAAGACCCAGTGACCGATACAGTGAGGACGGACGACCCATCTGCCGCCGCTGCAATCAACCCGGACATATGGCAAGGTACTGTTCTTTAAACGGGCACAACCTGGGGTAGAGGGCCAACCCCCAGGAAAAAGATCACCAGGCCCATCGAACTGGCGCGACAGATATGTGGGAGGACGTCCAGTCTTGCCTGTGGTACTGGATGGCATTCCCATGAGTGCCCTACTGGACACCGGGTCACAGGTCACCACCATCCCGTACGTGCTCTTCAAGCAGTACTGGAATGACTCGGATATTACCCGCTACCCCGACGACGACTTGAGTATCATCGCCAGCAATGGTCAGCCCGTGCCACAGATCGGATTTAAAGAGGTGACCATCAAAATTGGTAGAGTCGAACTGGCCGCACAGGGACTGATCATTGTAGATATCGATAAACATGAGAGTCACCCAAAAATAACTCTAGGAACTAATGTAATTGAAAATTGTCTTGCAGAGGTGATTTTCCTTTTACAGCAGGTTGCCAAGAATGCCAGCTCCGGCGAGCAGCGGGTGCTCCAGAAAGAGATCCGGGCACTGATGCAACGGCAACAAGTGGAACTCTCCGGCGGTGAGATTGGTAGCGTAAGAATGTGTGACCCTTTTCCTATTGCCATGCCCCCAAAAAGTGAAATGATGATTTGGTGCCGGGCAGCTATTGGTCTGAGAGGTAGAGATTACCAGGCAATGGTAGAACCAGTTTACTCAGACAGTAGGCCCACCATTTTGACAGCACGGGGGGTGGTCAATGTACGCCATGGGAGGGTGCCCATTCGCATAATAAATATCGGGGAGAGGGAAGTGTACCTGCCCCGGTATGCCACGCTAGCCAAATTATATACCACTAATCAAAGTTCTATACAATCTGTGGAACCCTTGCCTCCATCTCACCCGGAGGAAGGTAACGGCTCTAAGAAAGACATGGAGGACTGGTGTCAGCAACTACATTTGGGTACTGACTCCACTCCCTCACATCAGAAACAAGGAGTCTATCGGGTGGTTCAAGAGTATGAGAGAGTGTTTAGTAAACACCCGTTAGACTTCGGGCGAGTCAAGGGGGTAGAACATCGCATCCCCACGGGAGATCATCCTCCCATAAAAGAGAGGTATCGACCCGTACCCCCTGCACATTACCAACACGCCAAGGGGATGCTTAGAGATATGAAGGAGGCTGGGGTAATCCGGGATAGTTGTAGCCCCTGGGCAGCCCCATTAGTTTTAGTCAAAAAGAAAGACAACACCATGAGGATGTGTGTAGATTACCGGAAAATCAACCGTATCACACACAAGGATGCGTACCCCTTACCAAGGATAGAGGAGTCATTGGCTGCTTTAAGATCTGCTAACTTCTTCTCTACCTTGGATCTCACTAGCGGGTACTGGCAGGTTCCTGTAGCAGAGGCGGACCGGGAGAAGACCGCATTCACCACCCCGATGGGACTTAGCGAGTTCACCTGCATGCCGTTCGGACTCTGCAACGCACCAGGAACCTTCCAACGCCTAATGGAGTGTTGTCTGGGCCACAGAAACTTCGAGACGGTCCTGTTGTACCTGGACGATGTCATCGTATATTCCAAGACGTATGAGGACCACCTGAAACACCTGGCGGAAGTGTTCGAGGCTCTGGCGAGTTACGGCCTAAAGGTGAAACCCTCCAAGTGTCACCTCCTGAAACCAAAGGTGTAGTACCTGGGACACGTGGTGAGCGCTGACGGAGTGGCTCCCGACCCCGATAAGATCACCGCAATTAAGGGATGGCCAAGCCCCTCCAGCGTAAAAGAAGTGCGGCAGTTCCTCGGGTTGGTAGGCTACTACCGAAGGTTTATTCCCGGTTTCACCAAAAAGGCAGCACCTATGCAGGACCTCCTGATAGGCCAGTCCCGGAAGGCCAAGAACCAGAAGCCGCCCTTCAAATGGGAAGAGCTGGAAGAAGAGTCCTTCCGCCAGCTGAAGATGGCCCTCACGGGGGACGAAATCCTGGCGTACCCGGATTATAGCCAGCCCTTTATCCTCTACACCGACGCCAGTAACATCGGGCTAGGAGCCGTACTGTCCCAGATCCAGCAGGGGAAGGAACGAGTAATCGCCTACGCCAGCCGAAAACTGCGACCCACCGAAAGGAACCCCGAGAATTACAGCTCATTTAAGTTAGAGTTCCTGGCCGTAGTATGGGCAATCACTGAGCGCTTTAAGCATTACCTCGCTTCTTCCCGGTTCACCGTGTACACGGATAACAACCCGCTGACACACCTGGACACGGCAAGACTCGGTGCCCTGGAGCAGAGGTGGATGGCCCGTCTGTCCAACTACGAGTTCACAATTAAATACCGGGCAGGACGCTCCAATACCAACGCGGACGCCCTGTCCAGGATGCCCAACCTGCCGGACGGAGGAGAAGATCCGGAGGGACTGGAAGAAGTTGAACTCCCTGCGTTCCACCGTCATGGGACTATTCAGTATTCCCACCGGGTAAGGAGTAAGCAGGCTGCTACGTTGAACCCCTTACCCCACTACAACTGGGCGGAAACGCAAGACAGCGACCCTGCCGTCCGACTGGTGAAGGAGATGCTGACTCGGCCGGAGGCTCGCCTTGAACCAGACGCTCCGGAGGAAGCCAAACAACTATGGGCAGAGAAGAGTCGACTGTTCCTTTACAAAGGGAAGTTGTGCCGCAGAATGGTTAACTCCCGGACGCATGAATTACTCTGGCAAGTAGTGGTGCCACGAAGAGACGCAGCCATGGTGATGGAGGCATACCACGATGGAGCTGGACACTTTGGGTGGAAAAAGCTGGAGTTCCTGCTGCGCGAGCGGTTCCACTGGGTAGGCATGAGGGGAACCATCGAGAAGTGGTGCAGAGATTGTGGCCCGTGCAACCTGAGAAGGAAGGACCGAGCCAGCCAGAAGACTCCCCTGCAGTCCATCGTCACCCGGCAACCGTTGGAACTGGTAGCCTTGGATCATGTAAAACTGACCCCAAGCAGAAGTGGCTACGTCTACGCGTTAACCATCGTGGATCATTACTCCCGGTTCTTGGTTGTCGTCCCCGTCAAGGACTTAACGGCTCAAACAGCAGCTAGAGCCTTCCAGCAGCACTTCTGCCGTCCACACGGGTACCCGGACCAAGTGCTGACGGACCAGGGACCTGCCTTTGAAGCGGAGGTCTTTCAGGAATTCTGCAATCTGTATGGCTGCCGGAAGATAAGGACGACACCCTACCATCCGCAGACTAATGGACTTTGTGAAAAAATTAACCAGGTGGTAATGGATCTTCTAAAAACGTTGCCCCTGGAAGAACGCAGTCTGTGGCCTGAAAAGTTGCCCGATCTGGTGGACCTATACAACCACATCCCGGTAGGTTCCACCAACTGTACCCCGGCTTACCTAATGAGGGCAAGACCTGGTAAGTTACCTGTTGACCTGGAAATGGGAGTCCTGACCCCCGAGGACACTTCACCAGAAACAGACTGGGACACAGAGAGGCAGCAGCAGTACCGGAGAGTACAGGAGAGCGTGGAGCGAAGTCTCTGTCAGGCTAGGGAAAGACAAGAGAAAACTTACAACCAGTATGCTCCCGCTGTTCCCCTGGTACCCGGAGAGCAGGTCTTGAAGAGGAAGAGACGGCTCCACAAGTTGGACGACCAGTGGGAGAAGGACCCGTACACCGTACTGCCCTCAAGCCACGAGAACCCGAAGGTCTGTACCATCAGTAAAGACGGAGGGGAAACCACAGCCATTGTATCCCGGGACCACCTGAAGAAGTGTCCCGAACAACTGAGGAACCCTGAAGAGGAACAAGAAGACCATCGACCCGTGGAAGAAAGGGAAGATATGGTTAGTACCGTGCTCGGGGACTTTCCTCAGTCTTGGACTCAAGTCAATGGTGCAGTTGTGGTACCCGTACTCACCTTCCTCCAACCATCATCCCAAGAACCTACGGAGCAACGGGTAGAGCTGGAAGAACAGCCGGTCCAGGAGGCAGAAGACTCCACACAAGCAGAACAGGAGAATCAACCCTCTGCTTATAGTGAGCCTGCCGTACCCCTAGTGAGACAAAGAGCCGGTAGACAGCTGCCCAGTTTACCCTTGACAGCTCCTACACCCTGTAGTTCAGGGCCAGACAGTCAGCTCCGTAGGTCCACTCGGGCCACTAGAGGCCAGTTACCCGCACGCTGGAGAATTTAAAGTGTATAAATTGTTTTATTTATGTTTTTCTGTGTCTTCTTGCTTGTGTATAATTTTGTGTTTCTAGTTATTTTTAGGAAACCTTGGTGGATTTACCGGGAATCCTTGTATATAGTTGGAGCGTAACCCAGGATGGACTAGAGACTGTTAAGGACTCGGGGTAGGACAGACCCCTACCTGGTTACGTCTCCCTGTGTTGGTGAAATGGACACCTTTGCTTTTCTTCAAAGACTGCATCCGGTTGCGGACACGCCGTAACCATCTTATGTGTTTTTCTTATAGTATTGTTATTGTTATACTTTGTTATGTTTTTCTAAATGTGTTTAGTCCCGGAGAACTAAATTTCACTAGGGGGGAATGTGACACCCCAGGGGTCTGGTTGCCACAGTGATAGAGATATTATGTCTGAGAGCAGGTGGGAGGTCCTTTGGTCAGGGATCCTGTGCATGCCACACCTCCTGCCCAGTCTTGGGAGGGGAAGAACTTCCCCTGTATAAACCCGGGGCTGAGGCAGGGTGAGTCAGACAAGGAGAGTGGAGAAGAGAAGCAGCATAGGAAACAGCAGAGTTACAAGGAGTCAGGGGCTGGCAGCTACAGAGCTCGCCCTGACTAAGAAGATTCTTTACCGGACCCGGAGTCCGAGGCTGTGGGGACTAACTCCTACCCAGCAGCAGAATCCGTCGGGCAGGGGATTTCAGGTCCTCTGGCCCAGAAGCCCGAAGGCACGGTCACACGCGTGGGACCAGCACCGCCATCGTGGAGCGGAAGCCATTAGAAGGCCCCGAGTCACCGGCCATATGGGTGAGCACCACACGGTACACTCAGGGACGTGGGCTACTTACATCAGCTTCTAGCAAGGTAGCCAGAAGAGTACAGTCAGTTTGGGAGGCCTACAACTACGCCTGGCCAGGGGAGATCCCATCTGCTCAAAGACTGACCAGGCCCCGTTTGCTAGCAAGTACTCCGGGAGGGTCTGTCGTTGTTACCAGTAAAGACCCTGAACTACACCGTACCGTCTCTGAGTGGTTCCTGCTACCCCCATCATCCACGTCGGCTGCCCTGAGGCCATACCCCTCCCGTTGGGGGTTATACTATCACGCTGCACAATCCTACCACTGGCCTCAGCGGTCTGCCCTGCAGCAGCAGCTTCCTGGCTGCACTCAACGGGTGGCGTAGTCATCAACTATTTACTACTAATAGACTGTCGTCTAGTTTGACTCCCTGGGCACGGACCGGGTCACCGCCACGAGATTACAACCCTCCACGGATCCGGCTCCGGGTAAGCTCCCGCGTGCGCACCGCAGCGCGACACAGGCCCAGGGGCGCGTCAGACGCACAAGAGGTGTGACCCACAGCAGGTACAAAAAGCAGGAAGTGATCGGGCGCCGCCCTTAAGCAGCAGAAACAGACACAAACAGACAGCATGGAGGGAAGCCAGAGAGACATTCTGGACAGGAGATCAAGTGCGCGCTCTTGCACAGTGGGAGATGGACCACTATGCAAGGACGCCGCCAGGTATGTTACACCGATCTCACCACCAGACAGTTCTACCTGCTGCCGTCTCATCAGGGCTTTTATCTCCTTGTTGAGGACTCTCTTTTGGCTGGAACTAGCATTCACCGCCACCTGTTGTAGAATTACAATTACTTCTGAAAGACAATTTTCAATGATGTTAGTACCCACAGATATTTTAGGGTGACTTTCATGACGGTCAATGTCCACAATAATCACTCCCTGTGCCGGCAGTTCAACTTTACCAATTTTAATGGTCATCTCCTTGAACCCCATCTGCGGCACGGGTAAGCCATTACTGGCGACGATGCTCAAGTTACTGTCTGGATACCGTGTGATATCAGTATCAGTCCAATACTGCTTAAAAAGTACATAAGGGATAGTGGTTACTTGTGACCCAGTATCCAGCAAGGCGCTCATGGGGATACCGTCCAGCACCACGGGTAAAACCGGGCGCCCCCCAACGTACTTATTACGCCAATTGTAAGGGCCTGGTGATCTTATGCCTGGGGGTTGGCCCTCTGCCCCAGGTTGGACCCGTTTAAATTACAGTACCTAGAAATGTGTCTGGGCTGGTTGCAACGACGGCAAATGGGCTGTCCATCCTCTGCGTAGCGGTCTGTGGGCCTCCCTCGGAACGACGGGATCCTCCTCTGTCGATGCCACGGGACATCCTCCGGACTTGAAGCCAGCTCGATGGGTCTTGACGGGTCCACTTGCAACGCCTGGACGGTCCTGGTCAACGCCGCGACGCTCCTGGTCAGCTCCTGGACTTGGTGGTGCAGGCCTTTCGACGGGGCTTGGTTCAGGGCCTGTGCATCAGCCTCCACGGAGTCCATAGAGGAGGGCGCCGCCTCCTGGTGGTAGGTGATAGCAGGGCGCCGGAGGTTTATAGCGCCACTGGTTGCAGATTCACGGAGCACCCTTATGGCCCTGTCCTTAAATTGGGCAAAGGTCAGGTCGGGGTTCTGGAAGAACATGAGGCGCAGCTGGGCCCTGTGGGCGCTGGACAGCAGACCCTCTATGAATTGTTCTGTTAGCAGCTTATCGGTTTCCTGCACACTGCCAGGGTCAGTTTGTTGAATAGCCCTCAAGGCTTCCTGCAGATTTAGGGCATAGTCTCTGATGCTGTCCTGTGCCCGCTGCTTACATCCATAGAACCTCATTTTAATTTCAGCGGAGGTACGTGTATCAAAGGTACCCCGCAGCCGGGCCAGAATACCCTTCACAGTCCCTTTCTCCTCAATGGGCCATGATTTTACCTCCCTTTGGGCTGCGCCAGTTAACTGCCCTGTTAATATGCTGACCTTCTGTTCCTCTGTCAGGGAATAAACGTGGAACAAACTGTATAGCCTTTCCTTGAAGTCAGTTAGGGCATGGGGCTCCCCCGAGTATTTGGGCAGCCAGGCCGCTCCAGGGATGTAGGGTAAGGAAAAGGGCATAACCGCTGCTGCAGCTGCGTTGGTGGTAGTGGGCGCCTCTGTGTCCGACATCTTCCTCCCCCCCTAGTGAAGTGTGGCCTACCTTCCGACGATCCTCTTCTGTAGGCCGCGGCTCCGCTGCTGCTCCTATGGACGAGGACCTGGCGTCGCGTCCTGATGACGTCAGCGTCGCTCTCTCTCCCTTCCAGGACCTTGCGCAGCGTCGGTGCATGGGGCGGAGCTTCGGATCTCGCACGGTTTTGACATCCACGCCCCTCTTCTTCCCGCGCGGCGTCCTGAAGATGGCGTCCGATGGCAGGAAACAGCTGCGGATGGCGGGAAGACGGCAGAAGACGGCGGGAAAAGGTCCAAGATGGCGTCTGATGGCGGGAATCAGCTCCGGATGGCGGGAAACGACTCCACAGGTAAGTTACAAAAGTCTTTTTCAGGCACGCAGTACCCGGTGGTTGCGGGCACGAAATCCTGCCGACTACGCCAAAGCTGACTCGCCCCCTGGGCCGTGGGGCACTCGGATCCGGGCAATAGGGGGAAACGATGGGAGTAGTAGTGGCAACCCGGTTCCGTGGCTCAGGGTGGTCAGGCCAGTGGTAGTCCGTTATGTGTTAATGATTATGTCCGACTACGCCACCCGTGGATTTGCGGTTATTAGGAACCGCCGCTGCATGCAGACCGCTGGGGCTGATGGGGTGTGCAGCTATGGTAGTGTGACTCCCCACGGGAAGAGTGCGGCCCCAGGGCAATATAGTGGATGGTGGGAGTGATGGTAGTGAGAGTCCCAGTGATGATATTGCTGGAGGAGCAAGGAGCACACAGACAACAGGTTGCAGTCCAGGGTCTTTACTAGAACAGGTAAACTGACCCACAAACAGTCCCAGCTAGGAGGGGACCTGGATGTCTGAGAGAAACGGGGAAATTGGCCCTGGTCAGGGTGAGGGTGTAGGCCTACCATGCTTTCTGCGCTCCTTCTGGCTATCTCCTCTTGATAGGGTAACAGCCCACGTTTCCGAGCTTTCCGTGCTTTCTCGCCTGTATGGCCTGCGACGTGGGTTCCTTTCTGCTCCCAGCCTTGTACGGCTTCACTGGTCCCTTTGGTTGTGGCAGGGCCTCCAGACTTCTTAGGCCAAGGAATGTATAGTCCCTTGCGGACTGGTTCTCTGCTGGGGGATGTGGAATCCTTCCAGCCTCAGACACCAAAGTCTGGTAAAATTAAGTCTTTTCTCTGCCAAGACAGGCTCTCTTCGCCTCTTGTCTCTGGCTTGTGGCTCTCTCCTACTGCCACACTTCCTCTTAGGTGCAATCAACTTTCTGTCCCTGCTCCACTCTGGGACACGTCTCAAAGCTGAGACAGGCAATCCAGTTCTCTCTAACCCTGTCCCCAGTACCAGCTTTTATAGGGGCAGCCTGCTCCCCCTACTGGCCTGAGACAGGAGGCATTGCATGCTAATGTTCCCCTGGCCAGAGAACCTCCCCCTTGCTCTCAGACACAGCTTTAATTACACTTGTGGCATCCAGGTAGGGTGACACACATGCATGGTAATTTTTAGAAAATTCATGTCTTTATGTGAAAAACCATTTTTCTGTGACCACAAGTATCTGAGAGATTCACACATAATTAAAATGGAACAAGACGTCCAATCTACTGTTTGACTCATGCTGAGATAAAGTGAGTTTTCCTAAATACACGTATGGACAGCTGATGTTTTTTCCACCCGAATGTTTTATAGTCCTGACATCTGGAATCGGACAACAGCAGATGTCTCTGTATATTCTTTAATCTGCAGCTCATAATGAAGAAGACTTTGCTCTTCTTTGACAATCTATTCGCGATGTCCATGACTTGAACGACTGACAGTAAATGATGGTTAAATAATTACATCAAAATGTGCCCACCCTGTGAGATAATTCCAGCTGTCAATCAAAACATCATTATATATGTAACACCCGATAAATCGTGGTGAAAATTAATGTAACTAACCTATCTCCAATCCAGAAATCTCCCACTGATCTTGGAGAAGATCTTTGTCTTAATTTCTGACTTTTTCATTCTATTGCTCTAGATCAGAACTTGGGCAAACTGCAGGCCGCATCCGACCCTCTGGCTATTCCAGTCCTGCCCTCAAACCAAGAAAGCCGAAGGGCTGAAACAGTGCCCCACGGGCCGCACATGTCCTCATCCGCTGTCCGTCCAAAGCTGCTCGCTCTCACCACTACCCGTATCCTTGGGACCTTCCTTTGAGAAAGTCTGAACGCTCCATGTGAAACGCGCATCGGGAAGCAGGGTACATCCACTTTTATACTCCTTTGGCGCCTGTCCATCTCTGGGAAAACGGTGCATGTTTTGATTGAATTTAAATCATATGCACAATTGTGACATTAGCCCTTCAGGAGTCTTCACTGGTTTTGCTCCTTTATGATGATACAATATACCTATTACAATTGACCACTTAGTCTATAGGGTCACTTACCAATCAGTGTTTCCTATGTGTGGCTCTCTCTATGCTGTACCAACTATTCTAACTTTGCTGTCAGTACTTCCTCGGCTTGTTTTCCCAGACTTAGGCGCCTTATCTGTTTCCGCATTCCATATTCTGCACACGTCCCTTTTTATCTTTTTATATATTACCGGTATAAATTGTACCTTATATATTTAATAAAGTATCGTTATATACTCTCAACCTGACAACTCCTTCTTCTCTTGTTTTTTTCTCCACATCCTTGGGATGCAGACAGCAGTGAATACATTGGTGGAGGACGGTGCCGGTGGCTAGTTCTTCCATCAACTAGTGTGTGCGACTGAGACAGCAGACACGTTGGTGTCACTTCATCATGTCTGCTGTATGAAGCGTCAGAGCACAAGAATAATAAAAATATTTTTTGTGGTGAAATGGAAAAAAAAACAGCAATTCTTCAACTGTATTTTGGGTTGTTTTTTACAGCGTTCACTGTGCAGTAAAGTTAAGAAGTTTACGCTAAACTTCAGTTTAGTAAGTTTATGGAAATGCCAAATGTATACAGTTTTACTAATTTTAAAAATTAAATAACGTATCACAAAATTTGGTTTATTTTGCTACATACCTTTTTTAGTTTTTATTTGATTCCTTGAGTGAGTGCTTGATTTTGGAAGGAAATGCTTTACTTTATACAGGGGAATATATGATTTTTTTTGTCAATTTTTATTACAATTTTATGGAAAAGTGAAGCGATCGGCATATTTGCCGTTTTGATTTTTCTTATAGTATTTACAGGATAAATAGAATATTATATTAAAAGTTTGGACTTTTATAAGCGCAACAATACTGTTTATTTTTTAGTTGTTTTTTTTTTTTATATAAATGAGAAAACGGGAGTTGTTTTTTTAACTAGAACAATACCCTGCAATTTGGCCCCCAGCTGGAGTGACAATCCATCAGGACCGCATTATCATTTTGGGGCTTAAGGCTATTGACGCGCCCCCAGGGCAGTGGGGTACTCGGTGTCCGGACCTATGAATGCTGGGGGGATTATGTCACAGTGGCTTGCCCGGTCCATGGCCCAGGGCGGTCAACAAAAAGGGGATAGTTTATATGGGATTTGTAGTTTGATCGTGACACCACCTGTGGTTTCTGATAATTTGTACCAGCGCTGCTGCAGACCTCTGAGGCAGTTGATAGGCAGCTAGGATGGAACAGCTCCCCACAGGTGGAGCGGGCCTCAGGGCAGGGTAGAGTTTGACGGTGGGTAGTGAAGCTGGGGCTTGTAGTGCAGTCGGGATGGTGCAGCTGAAATAACTGACGGAGGCAGTGCAGTGCAGTCATCCGAGTTTTACTCACAGTTCTTATTCAAGGTTCTCAGGTACACTGTACGGGTGTCTGCCTCCGCGTCGCACTGCGTCTACCAGACCAGGGGTTCAGCACTTTCTCAGATATATCGGAGTGCTTGACGGAACCCCGCTTTCCTTATGTTCCTTACTAGACCGACTTCCCGCGCTGGGTCTTCTCCCTCCTGCCCTGCGCTTCCCACATTCAGTCCCGCTCAGGTGCTCTGAAGTCCCTCTGGGCAACCTGGAGTTCCCGGACCTGCTTGACCCTCACGGTGACTAGGATGAGACTGTGGCGACTGCACCATGGAAGGGCAGAAGCCTACGTTTTTTCCAGCCGAGACCTGGAGTAACACGGCTGGTCCAAGGGGCCGGTCCCCTTCTTGCGGCCTGATCCCTCTGACACCTGGCAGATTCGGGGCGTACGGGTGCCGTCCTGCACTCATCGTACCCCCTGGGATCCCTTCTTTAAAACGGAGCCTTTCTCCTCTGCTCCGCTCCTGGGCCTCTATCACTAGGCCCCACTTGTGGAGCAGAGCTCCTGAAGAGACTCTGCTCCCCTGCTCTCCTTACTACTCACTGACTGACTAGCCTGCCACCCTAAGATGGCTTCCCTTTATATACCTCCTATAATGGTGCTCCCCTATTCTACATCCTCCACCCACACCCACTACTGGTTCCCCCTACCTTTGGTTCCCCCCCCCGCTCCAGCCAGGGACAGGGCTCAGCAGGAGACACAGTGCATCTTGCCCTTCCAGCCGGCCTGGAGCAGTGTAGTGTTGAATGCGGGTATTGGGGTTCCGGGCAGCACTCCCTCCTTACCTGAGAAAAGGAGACACCACACCTCTGAGTGAGGTGCAGTACCTCTGTGGCGACTGAACCCTCAGGGGCGCCACACTATGTTCACACACGTTTGGTTTTTCAGAGTTTTTTGCTGCAGATTTTTATGCAAATTTTCAGCTGCGTTTTGCAGTACCAGCAAAGTCTATGAGAAACCAGAATTCTCTGTTCACACATCTTGTTTTATTTTTTTTTGTTGCTGCATATTTTGTGCCTTGGTTGAGCATGTCACTTCTTTCAGCAATTTTTCAGCATCAAAAATGCATCAAAAAACGCAGCAGCGTTTTTTCAGCGTTTTTGATGGCAAAATAGAATGGGGTTCCTTTTTTTCACAGAACTTTGTGTACATGCATTAATACAGACAGAAAGACAGTGAAAAACGCATCAAAAAACGCAGAAAAACCTGCGTTTTTGACGCAGCTGATTTCCTGCCAGAGATAAGTTTTGCTGCAGATTTGTGACATAAAAAAACCTCAACATGTGTGAACATAACCTTAGATTGACAAAGAGGACCCCCCTTTACCTAATTGCATAGATGCTGTGGTCAAGAAGAGACATAGCAGAGTGGAAATCTGATCTGCTTATTGTAAAAATGGGGATAAGGGAGTATTTTTTCTTTCTATTTGCCCATGACGCACAGATGATGTTGCACCAGCCTTGGCTTATCAAAAGCCACATCGGGAATCCCAGAAGGTAGGAAATTCGTGATCCTCCCATCTAACGGCCAGAGACTATTGACCTGGCCGATGGATCAGAATCCCGTGAATCAATTCGCCTATCTCTAGTTGTCACAAAAAAATAAATACGCGTTTGTTGAAGGAGTATATTGCAGAAAGAATTGCAAGGAACTTTTTTTCAGTAATGTAGGCCTCAAGGTAAAAAAGCAATATGCATGATGTTCCACTCAATAAACAACTACCATATGACAGGCAGAAGTACGAGACTAACACCACAATTCCAGAGAACCAGAAAGGTTTACGTGAAGGATGGTGGACATCTGCCAGGAGTCCCGGTCCATAATCTATGTATCAGTGTTCTACTGAGTAATTTGGAAGCTTTGCCAAGAATGATCTCAGCATGTTTCGAGAACACAGAATCAGACCTTTAATGATAAATGCATTGGCTCTGAAGAGTTTCCAACATGTACCTGTGAACTTGGAGCCTGGTTTCTAGGGCAAATATCACTTTTCACATTAGTTGCCAGGGCATTGAGAAATACAGAATGTAATCGTATAAATTCTACTAAAAGAGGACATTGTCCAGGTCTGATATTACTTTATGATTTGGATCTTCAAGACCTAAATGTTATTATGGTATGGAGTTATGACTGAGCCAGGCAGAGTACACATTGTACAGATTGATCTGTTCTTAAATTTACTGTAATCACATTACTGGATGTTCTCTGGAAACTAAATATGGAAAATCAAGTAAATATGAAAGTCGACTTTTATATATTATAATAGAATTGGGGTTTCGAAGTGAAATTAAGTTCATAAGGTCAAATCGAGACTTTTCTTCATCTCAGCCAAAGATACACATCTAGATACATGATCGCGGGGAAGTGACTTGCTAGTGCTGCCCCTCCAGCTACCCACCCTACCTTTGCTCCACTGATTCATAATTGTACCACATGGACATAGTTGAAAAATAAAAGAGACAAAAACTTGCCATAATATTTGTAGGCAGGTCAGAGCTTATTTGTGGCACTTGTACCCTCTGCAAGGTTCCTGACTTGATCTGCCACAGTGATGGACGTAGTAGGAAAGAACTCAAAATGGTTTCCAGAAAGTGAGTCAGACAAGTGTACTGGTCACAGTCTCTTATATATGGGTTCAAGAGGAGCAGTTACATAACTTTAGTACAAATCTTGGTGGTTACACTTCTATTTGATGCCTTGAGCTTGTTGATTACACAGTAAAAAGAACAGGTTCTTATCTTGGCTGTTACAATACTAGATACTGTAGTGGAACAGGTTTTAGAGGTTTCTAAAATTAACTGGCACAGTCTTTTCAAGGCAAACAGAAGGTGGAATCCGCCAGCAAAAAACACAACCCAATAGCTGTGGGTCAGGACCAATTACAAGGCAGTAGAGATGAGCGATCCTGAACTTAAAAGATCGGGGTTCGTACCGGACAAGTAGTGTCCAATGCTAAGCTAGACTTTCCCCGGAAGTCCGTTGCAATGTTCACAGTTCCGGGGGGAGTCTTTTACAGAGAGAGAGAGAGAATTTTACAGCTCAAAAGTCCGGGTACCCATTGTTTTCAACAGGGTTCGGGTTCTGGTTGAAGTTCGGGTACAGTTCTGGTACCTGAACGAAACTTTGGACTAAAGCTTGAGTAGGCTACCAGAACCCAAACTTCCACGGGTCCACTCATTGCTACATGGCACATCTTCCAGTATGTTACACTCCGAACAGTCCCCAGTTGCTGTCTCACAGGAAAAGTCAATAGTTTTTACTCACATATGCAGGACATAGCAGAACTTAAAGACACTTTTAGCATGACACAGTCAAGCCAAAGTTACAAGCCTCCTCTGGTATTAACATCAGCACCAACACTGTGCATTGGGAGCTTGATTGCATTGGTTTCATTAGTCAAGCAGCTCCTTGCAAAACTTACTTCACCAAGTACAATGACAAGCGTCACATTGAGTGGCGTAAAGCCACCACCACAGAACTTTGGAACTCTGTGGACACTTCTCTATCTTATGGACAAGTCTGTTTCGCGTTTTGCCAGATGTAAACTTTGGTGGAGGAAGGATAATGCAATGAGGCTATCTTTCGTGAGTCAGCCTCAGCCCCTTAGTTACAGTGAAGGGAAATCTTAATGTTTTAACATATCCAACATTTGGGGCAATTGTAAGGAATAGTTTGGGGAAGGCCCCTGACTGTGCCCAGCGCACAAGCTCCATAAAGACATGAGTTTGCTGTAGAAGAACATGACTGGCCGCACAGAGCCCAGGTCTCAACCCCATCCGACACCTTTGGGATGACCTAGAATGGAGAATGTGAGCCCACCCTCTCCTTCTACATTAGTGTCTGACCTCACAAATGCTCTTCTGGATGAGGGGGCAAAAATTCTCACGGATGCCTCCAAAATCTTAACGAAAGTCTTCCCATAAGAGCTCCTGCAGGTGTTATGTGGAGGTGTAATACTTTTGTCAATTCAGTGTGTTTACTTCTCATGACCACAAATTGTATTTGCTCCCTCGTTAAATACTCTGGACCTGCCTTGGAGTAAAAATGAGTGTGACACCATGCTCTGGCGTCCTCCATATGCAACCTGTGACCTCAACCTGCCTGAAAACACTACCTAAGGGCACACATTATACATAGAGTACAGGCCTTGCATTTCATACATGTGTCAGCCAAAATTGTGGGTGCAGCTGCTAGATCTCCAGATCTCCTTGAACATGCCATATTATTTGCCTTTCTCAATTGGTGCAATGACCGGCTATAGAAGAGATTTAGGTTTCATAATGTGGATATTTCTAATGAAACGTTCCAGCACATTTGTCACATTAGTCGTCTGATTTATGATTCGCTGCAGAATCCTTCAAACTTTATTTGGTTGTTATCCAATTTTCCTTTACTACTGTGCTGAGCCAACATAATAATAATATAAGCCAGACCATCCTAAATGAGAAACAATGCCCACTGTGCGGAGGCAATCCGAGAAGAATTACAGGCTCCTGTGACTGGAAGAACAAGTCCACTGTGTCATTTAGTGCAAATGTTTTTACAAGAAGTGAGGCCCATTAAGCCGAAAAGATATCCGATATGGTGCATTCATGAAGCGGTAGGACATTTATAGGCCAATTAATATCTTACAGCTGCTGCTCTAGCTTAAACCACACACTCAAGGTATACAAAATATAAATGGTAGAGTACAGATTTTGGAAAAAATTGAATTGTACAGATTTTTGGACCAGTCTAAAAATCTGCATAACTCAATCATAATAGAGATCTTTGTAACTTGAAGAAGGCGTTTGAGAACCTTTAAGGGGACCTGTGACCGGGTCAAAAATGGCCAGTTTTTGCTTTCATTTTATTCCCGCTATTCCCCTGCCTAGGTCATTTTTTGTCTTTCCTAAATCCAACAGGTGGCTCCCGAAATATGTTTTTTTTTTAATTTAGCGCTAATTTTTATGGTCTTTACCAATAGAGCATTGCTCACAGGATCCTCTGGAGTGTGTTTTTAGTTTGCTCTGTATTATTATTACAATGTGAGCCACGTCCCCTTGGAAAAGGGCGTAAAAATTTATACTAAATAAAAAGGCCAATATCTATGAAACTGTATGGTGGATTGTACAAAAAACAAAGAACTCAGGGGAGCAGGGGGAATAAAACAAGAGTAACAACTGCCCACTTTTGACTTAGTTGACAAGTCCACTTTAAAATGCAATCACTGTAGATTAGAGATGAGCGTTGTTCTACTCGAACTGTTCGCCAATCTCAAATTCGAGCTGTTTTGGGCGGTGTTCGAGCCGTTCGGCGAACACGAACAATTTGAGAAAAATTCAGCTGTTCGAGATTATGTTCGATAACTGTTCGTGCACCAAAATCATAACTGGATTTTTTCTCAGTAATGATGAAAATTAATGTTAATACGCAGTTTGAGTGTACAGCGGGGTGGGGGGAGGGGCAGGGGATGGATCTCTGCAGGAACAATGAAGATCTCCATTTTTTTTTTCTCTTTCCCGCATTTACAGTGGGGATGTGCAATCTGTCAGCCTATCAGCAGCACACACACGGAGCGAAGTGCTTTTTTCACACAAGCAAGGGCATGTGTCATTGGCAGTGTATGTCACATGTCCTTGCCCTATAAGACCAAGCCATTTTCCCCGTCGCCACCATTTTCTCACTGCTGCAGCTGCGTGTTAGACGGCACCGCTGTTGCTGTGTGCGCTATACCTTGTTAATTTCAAGCCAATTTTCGCACAAATCTACAGATAGCTTGGGAGTAGGGAATAGTTGTGATTGCAGTCCTTTTAAGGACTAGGTTACAGCATTTCCTATGACTTTTATCAGGCAGGTCTGTGCTCTTAAATAGATAGATTGTGGGAGTAAAGACTAATTGTAATTGCAGTCCTTTTCAGGACTAGGTTACATCAGTTCCTATCAGTTTTTGCCAGGCAGGTCTGTGCCAGTGCTGTGCAAGTTATTTTCACAGCATTTGGCTGAATCTAGCAAAGCTAATCCTTTTTGGCCTATTGCAGAGTGTGTTAGTCAGTGGAGTAGCCTGTCTGTGTTGCAAGATATACCACCTGTGTATAGAATACCAATTTTTTTACTGCACCTAGTGAAGTAAAATCTTTTGGGCATAGCATCATTCTATTAGTCCATCTATACTGACCTCCATCAGGTTGCAAATTGAATATAATTTTTTTCTGCATCTAGCTCTGAAAAAATATTGGGCTTCTAGCTGTGTGTGGGACTTGTTGTATTAGTCCATCTATACTGACCTCCATCAGGTTGCAAACTGAATATATTTTTTTCTGCATCTACCTCTGAAAAAATATTGGGCTTCTAGCTGTGTGTGGGACTTGTTCTATTAATCCATCTATACAGACCTCCATCAGGTTGCAAACTGAATATATTTTTTTCTGCATCTACCTCTGAAAAAATTTTGGGCTTCTAGCTGTGTGTGGGACTTGTTGTATTAGTCCATCTATACTGACCTCCATCAGGTTGCAAATTAAAAATAATTTTTATCTGCATCTACCTCTGAAAAATTATTTGGGCTTCTAGCTGTGTGTGGTACTTGTTCTATTAGTCCATCTATACTGACCTCCATCAGGTTGCAAATTGAATATAATTTTTATCTGCATCTAGCTCTGAAAAAATATTTGGCCTTCTAGCAGTGTGTGGGACTTTCTCTATTAGTCCATCTATACTGACCTCCATCAGGTTGCAAATTAAAAATAATTTTTATCTGCATCTACCTCTGAAAAAATATTTGGGCTTCTAGTTGTGTGTGGGACTTGTTCTATTAATCCATCTATACAGACCTCCATCAGGTTGCAAACTGAATATATTATTTTCTGCATCTACCTCTGAAAAAATATTGGGCTTCTAGCTGTGTGTGGGACTTGTTGTATTAGTCCATCTATACTGACCTCCATCAGGTTGCAAACTGAATATATTTTTTTCTGCATCTACCTCTGAAAAAATATTAGGCTTCTAGCTGTGTGTGGGACTTGTTCTATTAATCCATCTATACAGACCTCCATCAGGTTGCAAACTGAATATATTTTTTTCTGCATCTACCTCTGAAAAAATATGTGGCCTTCTAGCTGTGTGTGGGACTTTCTCTATTAGTCCATCTATACTGACCTTCATCAGGTTGCAAACTGAATATAATTTTTTTCTGCATCTAGCTCTGAAAAAATATTTGGCCTTCTAGCAGTGTGTGGGACTTTCTCTATTAGTCCATCTATACTGACCTCCATCAGGTTGCAAATTCAAAATAATTTTTTGTCTGCATCTAGCTATGAAAAAATATTGGGCTTCTAGCTGTGTGTGGGACTTGTTGTATTAGTCCATCTATACTGACCTCCATCAGGTTGCAAATTAAAAATAATTTTTATCTGCATCTACAGTACCTCTGAAAAAATATTTGGGCTTCCAGCAGTGTGTGGGACTTTCTCTATTAGTCCAGCTATACAGACCTCCATCAGGTTGCAAACTGAATATATTTTTTTCTGCATCTACCTCTGAAAAAATATTGGGCCTTCTAGCAGTGTGTGGGACTTTCTCTATTAGTCCATCTATACTGACCTCCATCAGGTTGCAAATTCAAAATAATTTTTTGTCTGCATCTAGCTCTGAAAAAATATTGGGCTTCTAGCTGTGTGTGGGACTTGTTGTATTAGTCCATCTATACTGACCTCCATCAGGTTGCAAATTAAAAATAATTTTTATCTGCATCTACAGTACCTCTGAAAAAATATTTGGGCTTCTAGCTGTGTGTGGGACTTGTTCTATTAGTCCATCTATACTGACCTCCATCAGGTTGCAAATTGAATATAATTTTTATCTGCATCTAGCTCTGAAAAAATATTTGGCCTTCTAGCAGTGTGTGGGACTTTCTCTATTAGTCCATCTATTCTGACCTCCATCAGGTTGCAAATTGAATATAATTTTTATCTGCATCTAGCTCTGAAAAAATATTTGGCCTTCTAGCAGTGTGTGGGACTTTCTCTATTAGTCCATCTATACTGACCTCCATCAGGTTGCAAATTAAAAATAATTTTTATCTGCATCTACCTCTGAAAAAATATTTGGTCTTCTAGCAGTGTGTGGGACTCATTGTATTAGGCCATCTATACCAAGCTCCACCAGCTTTGAAATTAATAATAATTTTTAGCTGCATCTAGCCCTGAAAATAATTTTTCCCAATAGTGGTTGCAATAGAAATATGGGGCGCGCGCCTGGCTAACAAAAATATACGCTTCATAACACAAAACACCAGCCTAGCGCACTGCATTTATAAGATGGCATCATCGTCTCTCCCAGTGCTAGGCCTACTACGCAGGCTAGTATTCCTGTGCCTAAAACACAATGTATGGGTCCGCGCTAACCACTATGCTGAGGGGTATAAAGCTGCTGCTAACGCTTTATAACAATTCAATTGGCAGATTTTCACAGAGCTCTTCCACAACGCCCACCCATCGGGCAACAGTTGCCCACCCTCCCTATGGGATCTAGTGGCGAATAGTTGATGCCATTAATCAGAGCGTCAGTTGCCCCGTCAACGTGGCAAGCATACGGTAAGGCATGGGAAGAGTGGACACGACTAGTAGCAGGCAGACGGGTTGACCAATGTGAACAAGCCAGATCACAAGTCACCATAGAATTTCTCCACCAGCTAATGATGAGGGCCATATCAGGGGCGTCAGCGCAGCGGTGTCTGACCGGAGTAGCATTTCACTTCCAACTACTGAATTGGGGAGATGTGACAAAGATTCATCATCAGACAATCCATAAAAGGGTGGAAAAGGGGTCAGCCAAGTCAGGAATGTAGACGTCCCGTCCCGTGTCACTAAAACTGATTTCTCACATCTTATCCCTAACACCATTAACATGACACTCACAATCTGAAGCAACACTAATGTCTACTGCATTTGTGATCGCCTTCTTCGGGGCGCTATGTATAAGCGAATTAGTCCCTCAATCCAAAATTACCACCAGTGGACGCTTATTACACCAGGAAGTAGTCATAGCGAATAATGCAATACGTGTACGCATACACCAATCGAAAACGGTTCCAGCGGGCAGGGGTACTTGGGTACTTCTACAACCCACAAACGGTACACTGAGTCGGGTAACAATAGTAAAAACATATCTAACCATCAGATCACAAAGTAATTTCTTCGTATCACACATTGATGGAACGCCATTATCAAGATACCTGTTCCAAGCTATATTTAATAAATGCATAACATCGGCAGGGAACCACCCCAAAGATTACGGGACACACTCATTCCGCATAGGTGCGGCCACGGAAGCAGCAAGAGCAGGACTGTCAGAAACGGAAGTTCAGAGGATAGGGAGATGGCGATCCACGTGTTTGGCGAGATACATAAGACCGGACTTGTTATCCTAACGTGGTTTGTTTCTTTTACAGGTGACGCTAAGCCAACAGTGTGTGTGATAGGCCACTCGTATATATATTGGGCACAAAAAAGGGCGAAAGTCCGCCCAGGCGGGAGGAAATTAGAGTTTCATAACACATATTTCAACTGGAGAGGTATTAGAGGCCTGCTATGGCCACATGTACTAATGGAGGTAATCAAGGTAGGGAGAGAGGCAAGAGGTCCGGTCATCTTAGTTATACAGGCCGGGGGAAACAACCTAGGTCATCACAAGTGCGCATAACTAATGGCAATAATGAAACTAGACACTGAGCGCTTCAGAGAATTTTTCACAAAATTAGCTATAGTATGGTCAGAGATTGTGCCGATAGCGGTATGGCAAGGTGCGCGAGACATCACGGCCATCGAATGGACAAGGCGGGTAATAAATATTCGGATGGCAAAATTTAGAAGAGACAGAGGCGGTGTAGTGATACGACACCGACAACTGGAAGGAGATAAAGCAGGCCTCATACAGCCCGACGGTGTTCACTTAATAGATATTGGACTGGACATATTCCTGTCACTACTCCAGGACGGAGTGGAACAAGCGTTAAGAGTGATGGGTGGGGGTCAGAGTCCTGCATACGAGTACGCTGGATCCTCCGTGGCCTGGAAATAGAAAGGACATGTTGGAGAGTTACAGTTGTTGGCCAACTTGCCGGAGTGGGGACCCAGGGCATGCTGCAACAAGCTGAATTATTTTAGAAATAAAATGCCTTTCTAATGGAAGGAGTATAAAGAGTTAATAAAGCTGTGACCGATCCTCACCCATCCAGTTGTAAGAGTTACATTATTGGGTTGTCCATGAAAGGAGGGCGGTAGGGGGGCTGAGCATCTGGGTTTGGTTGGGGGTCCCCACAGTCTGCCTAGGCTAGATTAATTTAAAATTTCTTATTAGATACACAGGCGGTGCAGCTTGCTTCGCAGCTGGGCTACTACGCCCAAAGTATTGCCTAGGCTAGATGCAGTTAAAAATTCTACGCTGACTAGCAGACACTGAAGATTTGGAGCAGACCTCTGAGTAAACAGCTCTTCAGACTCAACCATCTGTGTTACCCCAAGCCATAGTGTATGTAGTTTCTTACAGTTAAAAGGGGGGGGGTGCGACCCAACCCACCTGGAATTGACGATGCCAACGTCACGTAAGGCACAGCAAGGGGACTCCCAAAATTGTGGCACAGACACCACTTAACCCTAGAACGCATACCTGTGGCCTTGCAGGCCCGCCCAGTTAATTGTTTTCTATTTTCTGCAAGATTGCTTTAGTTAGAATTTTGAAACTCTAGGTATTCTTCATGTATATAGTTGTTTGTCATTTGAGTTTGAGTTATTCCATGTTATTTGCACACGGGCCTAAAGGGCCCCAGGTATGTGAAAGTGTAGATTTTTATGGTCATGCGTTCTAGGGTTAAGTGGCATCAATTGCCCCACTGTTGCTTAAAACGGTTGGTGAGGTGATTTTACCAAATCCCCAAGCTTTTAGTCTCCCAAGGATGACAAAGGGGTAGAAATGTCCTTGCGAATCCATGATTTGATCATCTTTATGAACGTGAGTCTGTCTACATTCTCAGTGGACAGCCGCGTGCGCTTATCTGTCAGCACACCACCAGCAGCGCTGAACACACGTTCAGAGAGAACGCTGGCTGCATGGCATGACAAGATCTCCAAGGCGTGAGTGGCGAGCTCCGGCGATTTTTCAAGATTGAAATACCAAAATGAGCAAGGGTCCAGTGACACAGTCATGGCTTCGATGTTCACTTGGAGATTCTCCTGTACCATCCTCTCTAGGCATTGACTATGTGTCAGACTTCTTGTCTCCTGTGGCCTTGCAAAGGATGGTTTAAAAAAGTGGTGAAACGATTCCACAAAATTGCTGTTACCAGCAGATACTGTGTTACTGTTACTGTTTGAGTGATGAAGACTCGACAGTCCCAACGTTGGCAAGTTAGAACTGTGAGATTCACTACGTGCACCACTGGTGTTTTGTGGAAAAGCACATGTAAGATTCTGCAACAGATACTCCTGCATTCGTCAATACCTTTTTATGGCAGGAATTATTTCGGCAAATATACTTTTGTACCGGGGATCTAAGAGTGTGGCAACCCAGTAGTCGGGATTACTTCGAATTCTGACAATCCGGGGGTCATGTTGCAGGTAGTGCAGCAAGAAGGCACTCATGTGTCTTGCGCATCCAGAAGGACCAAGTCCTTATTGTGTTGGTAGCGAGGTAAGAATCATGCTTTCTTCCTCTGCCCTCTCCCTCCAACCTCGCACAACAGAAATGTGATCAAGGTCTCCCTCATCTGATGAGTCTTCCATGCCCATTGCCAGTTCGTCCTCCACTTCTTCCTCGGCTCCTGCACCTTCCTCAACAGTTTGGCTGCTACCATGCGCCCTGGTTAATCCCTCTCCCCCACCCTCCCATGCCTGCCGCCTTGGTGCTGCCAACCGTCTGGACCTTGGAGATGTTATCCCTTCTGCATACGACTCCTCCTCTACTTCCTCCACCTCCTCTTGTCCCACCACCTGACTCCGAATTCTGTTTAACATGTGCTCCAGCATGTAAATCACCGGAATAGTCATGCTGATAATGGCATCGTCAGCACTAAACATCTTCGTCGCCATTTCAAGACTGTGCAGAAGGGTGCATAGGTCCCTGATCTGAGACCACTCCTCCAGCGTGATTTGCCCCACCTCTGGATCTCGTTGGCCCAGGCTATACGTCAGAACGTATAGCACCAGGGCTTGTCGGTGCTGCCACAGTCGCTGCAACATGTGCAGAGTTGAATTCCACCGTGTCGGCACATCGCATTTCAGCCGGTGAACTGGCAGGCCCAACGACTTCTGTAGAGATGTAAGTCGTTGAACTGCGGGATGCGAACGGCGGAAGTGAGTACACAGCGACCGTGCACTCTGCAGAAGGCCATCTAGTCCGGGATAGTGGGCTAAAAATTGCTGGACAACCAGGTTCAACACGTGAGCCATACAAGGCACGTGTGTGACATTGCCCCGGCGAAGTGCCGCACCCAGGTTTGCAGCATTGTCGCACATGGCCTTCCCTGGTTGCAGGTCCAGTGGAGACAACCTTTCATGAAAGTGGGTCTCCAGAGCTGACCAAAACTCCTCAGCTGTGTGACTCACATTTCCCAGACATTTCAAAGTAAACACTGATGCGTTGAGCCCTGTTGCCAGCATAGTAAGGAGGTGTGCAGGATTCCTTCTGCGCAGTTAGAAAGCAGGTGGCATTACCAGACAGGCTTTGGGTGCAGGTGGAGGACCGAGAGGAGGTTGAGGAGGCAGAAGCAGTGGAGGAAGTTCGAGATAAAGAGGATTAACACACAACTTGTGGGGACGGTAAGACTTGGACAGCAGCCCCTTGTCCTGCTGTCACCATAGTTACCCAGTGCCCAGTCAGCGACATGTAACGCCCCTGTCCATGCCTTCTCGTCCAAGTGTCTATGGTGATGTGCACCCTGTCACACACAGAGTTTCTCAAAGAAGCGGTGATGTTGTGTGCGACATGCTAGTGGAGCGCAGGCACACCTTTCTTTGAGAAGTAGTGCCGACTGGGCATCTGGTACTGGGGCACTGTGACGGACATAAGGTCTTGAAAATCCTCTGTGTCCTCCAGGTGGAAAGGCAGCATTTCTGTAGCCAACAGCTTGCAGATGGTGAAATTCAACCTCTTAGCTTTCTCATGGCTAGGAGGAAATGGTCTTTTACTTTTCCACATCTGAGGGACCGAGGGCTGGCTGTTGTGCTTAGACGGTGTTGAGTAGGGTGTCCCCGGCAACTGCCGGTCTGTGAGGAAGATGCAGGCGGACATGTTAGGTTGCCTTGATCCAAAGGTGGTGCTCTCGATGTCGGAGAGCGCTCAACACTAGCAGGTGTTTCCACTTCCCAATGAACTGACGACCTGCCAATCACACTGGCTGTTGCGGGTAAAGAGGTGGCAGGTCTGCGTCCAAAAACATTTGTGACTGCTGTCCCCCCAGTCACAGAGGATGAAGAGGCTGCGGATGCACAAGATGGGGCAGACGGTGATTGGCCCAGCCGGCTAGGCCGCATTGTAGCGCAGTGAGCTTCCCACTGCAACTTATGCTTCATATCCATGTGACGGTACATGCATGAAGTACTCAAACTATGTATTTTTTGGCCTCTACTTAGCTTTTGCTGACAAATATTACAGATAACACGAGTTGGGTCATCCTTATCGATCTGAATAAATGCCCAGGCTATGGAAGGCTTAGAGACCATGTGACCTGAAGAGCCACTACGACTTGTGGTCAGAGGCAGAGTTGTGGTTGAGGATGCAGTTGTTGACGTGCTTCCAGTACTCCGTCTCTGTTCAGGAAGGAGCAACCTAACCTCGTCGTCAATAGCATCTGTGATGCCCCGCTGCGCTTGGTATCACAGATCCTACAAGAGTGCATTGATGGAATCCTCCACAAGAGGCCCCCATAAACATTCACACATCTCCACCTTCCACCTCAGACCAGCAGAGGGAGCCCGTTAGGGATATAAATAGGGAAGGTGGAGCTAGGCAGTTCAGTTCCTCTGAAGAGTTCCTGCAGTAGAGAAGCCTAAGAGAGGTCAGTCTGCAGTGGAGCTCAGTCTAGTCTAGAGAACGCAGTTAATAGTTCAGCAGTGGAGCACGAGGCTCCTGCTTGCTAGATTCAGGGAGCCCAGATAGAGCTTAAGGTGTGCCGGTGCCGTAAGATCAGTGAAGCGCGGCAAGCTGCCGTTAGTGTGTATAGCCTAGTGAGGGCCCGAGTAGGCTGAAGGCGAGTGGCGAGTTAGTACATAAGGGGCAGAGGAGCTTAACCAGCTCACCCCGAAGCATTTACCGGACACAGGATCCGAGCTTACCGGTATCTCTATGACCCAGTAAGGCATAACCGGAATCCCTGGAGAACTACAAGTCCCAGGATCGCTAAGGTGCTGATATGTAACAGAGCCAGGAGACGCTTAGGCCCCGCATACTGGGAGCGTGAACTCCAAGAGAAGGCCCTACCACAAGGTCAGCCAGCGCAGGACAGAGACAAAGTTAGGCCTAGCTCCAGGCAGGTCAGAAACTTACTACGCAGAGGCAAGAAACAGGAGGCCCTACACCCGCTCATTGGGGAGGATCCTGATATGCACCCTTCACCCTACAGTGCTCCGGGATGTGCCTGAATTTCCACCAGTAAAAGGTACTGAAGTGACTACCGTGTCCGTTCCCGTTCTTGCTCTGACCCAGCTGGGTCTCGCCTGTCCTGCATTCCCCCTGCATACGCTGCCCTGAGACCTAGCTCCACCTGTGGGGAGCTATACCATCGAGCTGCCTTATCACCGGCCTCAGTGGACTGCTGCAGCGCTGGTGCTTGTCACCAGATACCACAGGTGGCGTCATGAATAGTGTTGAGCCACCCCCGTAGTGTTCGAGTTCGGTTCGGTTCGTTGAACACCCGTGTGTTCGCCGAACTGTTCGTCGAACACCTTCGAACACCGTTAAAACCAATGGCAGGCAAACAAAAACACATAGAAACACATAGAAAACACCTTCAAAGGTGTCCAAAAGCTGACAAACTGCTCAGAAGACACAACTAACACATGGAAAAGTGACAAGTACATATAGTCATGCGAAAAGAAAAGAGGTGGAGGAGTAAAAGGAGGGGGAGACACAGATATAGGCATGTCATGCCCTTCTAAAATCCAAAAAGTGAGAAGCCGAGACGGCCAGTCCGCTCCTGCCCGTGCCACCTCCGTGTCGCCGGGTTTGTGCCAGAGCCGCGGTGAACCCTGACGGCCAGCCCCCCTCTCCCAATACTGGTGCCTGTCCGCTGGTGGGTCGAGAGAGCCCCCCTGTGGTGGAGGCAGCTCTAAGCTTTTTAATTTAAATTGTCCCTCTAATTTGAATGAATACACTTTAAATCCATTTACAAGGATCTATTGGAGGGCAAGTCTCATGCCAGCAGCCGCGTAATTCCAGCTCCAGTAGGGTCCACTAAAGCTGCTGCAGTTAAAAAGCTTTTATAAGGATCGAGCTCGGCTGTCCACCGCAAGGCATCCTAGTGCCAGTCCCAGCCCCTATGCCTTGGGGTGCCTCCTGATGCTCTTCACTAAGTATCCCGTGGTCCCGAAGCATTTCCTTTGAAAAAATTAAGTGTCCAAACTACAGGTGGTGTAGCTTGCTTAACAGCCGGGATAATCCGCTGACTAGCAGACACTGCTACTAGGCACAAAGTATTTCCTGGGCTAGATGCAGTTAAAAATTTGTAAGTAGATACTCTCGTTGGATGCTGAGAAAGCATTCCATAGAGTCTCCTGGCACGCCATATATGATTCTCTTAAAAAGCTTGGGGTAGGGGTCTAGGGGACCCTTTTATAGCCAAAATCACGGCCCTGTATCACAATACGTCACCTAGGCTGAAGATAAATGGAACTGTAGCACCGAGGGCTCGGTTGCTACAGACGTATTGCACCTCACCCAGAGGTGTGATATCTCACTCTCAGATAAGGATGGAGTGTGGATCAGGACCCGACACCTGCATGCATTACACCACATTGCCGTGGGGCAGGGCGACCAATATGCCCCTGAGATGGGCACGACAGTCCATGTCCCTGGCTGGAGTGGGGGGAGGGAACACTGAGGAAGGGGAACCCTGCAGTGCAGGAGCAGGGAGGAAGCAGTTCCTGGGTGCATTGAGAAGGGAGTATAAAAGGTGGGCACCATCTTAGTTCAGTGCAGAGAAGTCTGAGCAGAAGTGGCAGGGAGCAGGGGCTCTGCATGAGCTCTGCTCCGGAGGCGGGCCTAGTAACAGAGGCCCAGGCCTGCAAGAGGGAGAAGGAAGGAAGAGGAGCGGAGAAGGCTCCAGGAACGAGGAATGAAGGGATCCCAGGGGTGCGGACGGGCGAGTCGCCACCGCACGCCCGAATCCACCTGCGTGGAGGGGTCAGGCCAAAGGGGGAGACCGGTCCCCGAACTAGTGGAGGCAGGAAACGACCCTCAGCTAGAAACCGGAGGCTCTGACATTTTATGTGGCGCAGCCCCTTGCTCCACCCGCTAGGAAGGCACCACATAGGGTCAGGGAAACTGGCGCCAAGTTTACCAAGAGGAGGCCCGAGGCAGCCGGACAGAAGTGTTGGTAAGAAATGCCAGACAAAGGACACACAAAGGGGGTCCTGTGAAGCGCTCCAAAGTTATCTGGGAGTTGTCTGAGGCCCTCACCTGGTGAGCACAGTACGACGTGGGCAGCCGTTACCTGCAGACGTGGTCTGGATAATAAGAACTGTGAGTAAAGGCCCTGAACTGCATCACTGACTCCGTGTCGTTACTGCTGCTGCCCTGCACCATCACCCCCATCCTCCGCATACACTGCCCTGAGGCTATACTCCTCCCGTGGGGAGTTATGCTACGCTCTGCTGCACCCACAACACCAGCCTTAGCGGTCTGCCCTGTAGCGGCGGTTCACTCTGACCGCAATCCACGGGTGGCGTAGTCGGACATTTAAACATCAAAACCACATAAATAGTTCCGCCACTGGTTTGACCGCCCTGAGCCACGGAACCGGATCGCCGCCACGAAGACTACAACCACCAGCATCCACCAAAAAGGGTCCGGCTCCGGGTGTCCCAAGGCCCAAGGGGTGCGTCAGAACATTTTCATCACCTTTCACAATCACCAATGGGACAAGGCAGGGATGTCCTCTGTCCCCTCTCTTATACATCCTAGTGACGGAGCACCTGCTCTCATCAATTCGCCATAACCCCAATATTAGGTGGATTGAGGTGGGAGGCACCGAGTACAAGTGCTCTCTATTTGCTGATGATGTCCTAGTATATATCACTCATTCACATATATCCATCCCTGCTGTTATGGCTGAAATAGATCACTTTGTTACATGGTAAAATTTTAAAATCAATGCAGCGAAGTCTGAGGCCCTCGATGTCTCCCTCCCTAAATCCATATAGGATTCCATCCAGTCCAACTTTCCCTTTGCCTGGCCCTCACAGGGTATCAAATACTTAGGAATTCCTATTCATAGAGACCTCTCCCATCTATGTTATCTTAATTTTGGGCCCTTTATTGAACAATTCCATACAGACCACGGTTGGCAAGTTAGAACTGTAAGATTCACTACGTGAACCACTGGTGTTTTGTGGAAAAGCACATGTACACCGCGTTCCAAATTATTATGCAAAAAGTGTTTAGGAGTGATAAGGGAAGAATTTGTTTGTTTGTCAGTTAAACTCATTGATGGTGATGTGTGTCAGGGCTCTTTATATCACTGTAAGCAATTGCAGACACCTGTGCTAATTAGTTTGGCAGGTGTGTCCAATGAAAGGCAAGACTACTTAAGAAGGCTCTCTCACATTATTAAGCAGCCTACATTTTCTGCCAAAATGGGAAAGAAAAAGGATGTGTCGGCTGCTGAGAAGCAACAAATTGTGGAGTGTTTAGGTCAAGGCATGACTACAATCAACATTGTGCGATGATCAGGATGAAGTGTCTTGGCAATCAAGAAGTATGTAGCTGATTCACAGTACACACGTGTGCGTGCTGATAAGGGCAAATTGAGGACTCTTTCCTACAGGCAATTACGTCAGGTTGAAAGAGCAGTGGCAAAAAAGCCTTGTCATAGCAGCAGACAAGTCTTTGAAGCTGCTTGTGCCTCCAACGTCCCCCGAACAACAAGATGCAGGGTCCTTCAGAGGTTTGCAGCTGTGCATACGCCATCCTGTCGACCTCCTCTATCCACTTCACACAAGCAGAAACGGCTCCAGTGGGCCAAACATTACATGAAGACTGATTTCAAAACTGTTTTGTTCACGGATGAGTGCCGTGCAGCGCTCGATGGTCCAGATGAATGGAGTGGAGGATGGCTGGTTGATGGACACCCCACGCAAACACGGCTACAGCGCCAACAGGGAGGAGGTGGAGTAATGTTTTGGGCTGGAATCATGGGGAGAGAGATTGTCGGCCCCTTTAGGATCCCTGAAGGCGCTAAAGATGAACTCCATAATGTATGTGGATTTTCTCAAACAGCACTTCCTGCCATGGTTCAAGAAGAAGAACCGTGTATTTCACAGCAAGATCATTTTTCTGCATGATAATGCACCATCTCATGCTGCACATAAAACATCTGCATCTCTGGCTGATATGGGCATAAAAGGGGACAAACTTATGGTGTGACCCCCATGCTCCCCTGACCTCTACCCCATTCAGAACCTTTGGAGCATCATTAAAAGGAGTGTCTATGATGGCGGGAGGCAGTTCACATCTAAGCAACAGCTCTGGGAGGGTATTCTGTCCTCATGCAAAACAATTGAAGCAGAAACCATCCAAAACCTGACAAATTCGATGGACGAGAGAGTTCAGAAGCTCCTTTCGAACAAGGGGTCCTATGTGAAAATGTAACATCACCTAGAATAAAGTTTTGAGTTGAAAACTGTTTGATTTCAGTTTCTAACAACCTGCTAATGCTTATAATTTCAAAAATGACCATTTTTTTGGTCTTTATTAAAATTAAAAGGTTGATCGAAAAGTTTGGGGGATCTAAGAGTGTGGCAACCCAGTAGTCATGATTACTTCGAATTCTGACAATATGAGGGTCATGCTGCAGGTAGTGCAGCAAGAAGGCACTTATGTGTCTTGCGCATCTCGGAGCCCCAAAATTATTTTCCGGGCTAGATGCAGCTAAAAATTATTTTTAATTTTAAATCTGGTGAAGCTTATTATAGATGGCCTAATAGGATCAGTGCTGCACACTGCTACAAAGCCCAAATTATTTTCCAGTCAAGATACAGATAAACATGATTAGTAATTTGAAAGCTTAAAACGGTTGGTAGGGTGATTTTAACCAATCATCAAGCTTTTACTCTCCCCAGGATGACACAGGGGTAGAAAAGTCGTTTCGGATCCATGATTTGTTCATCTTTATGAACGTGAGTCTGTCTACATTATCAGTGGAGAGCCGCGTGCGCTTATCTGTCAGCACACCACCAGCAGCGCTGAACACACGTTCAGACAGAACGCTGGCTGCGGGGCATGACAAGATCTCCAAGGCGTAAGTGGCTAGCTCCGGCCATTTATCCAGATTGGAAGCCCAAAAAGAGCAAGGGTCCAGTGACACAGTCGTGGCTTCAATGTTTACTTGGAGATACTCCTGTACCATCGTCTCTAGGCGTTGACTATGTGTCAGACTTCTTGTCTCCTGTGGCCTTGCAAAGGATGGGCTAAAAAAGTGGTGAAATGATTGCGCAAAATTGATGTTACCAGCAGATACTGTGGTTCTGTTACGGTTTGAGTGCTGAACACTTGACGGTCCCACGGTTGGCAAGTTGGAACTGTGAGATTCACTACGTGCACCACTGGTATTTTGTGGAAAAGCACATGTAAGATTCTGCAACAGTCTCTGCTGATACTCCTGCATGCGTGCATCCCTTTCTATGGCAGGAATAATTTCTGCAAATTTACTTTTGTACCGGGGATCTAACAGTGTGGCAACCCAGTAGTCAGGATTATTTCTATTTCTCACAATTCGAGGGTCATGTTGCAGGTAGTGCAGCAAGAAGGCACTCATGTGTGTTGCGCATCCAGGAGCACCAAGTCCCTGTTGTGTTGGTGGCGAGGTAACAATCATGCTTCCTTCCTCTGTCCTCTCCCCCCAACCTCGCACAACAGAAATGTGATCAAGGTCTCCCTCATCTGATGAGTCTTCCATCAGTTCGTCCTCCACTACTTCCTGGGCTCCTGCACCTTCCTCACTAGTTTGGCTGCTACCATGCGCCCTGGTAAAATCATCTCCCCCACCCTCACATGCCTGCCGCCCTGGTGCTGCCGACCGTCTGGACCTTGCAGATGTTAGCCCTTCCGCATACAACTCCTCCTCCTCTACTTCCTCCACCTCCTCTTGTGCCACCACCTGACTCCGAATTCTGTTTAACATGTGCTCCAGCATGTAAATCACCGGAATAGTCATGCTGATAATGGCATCGTCAGCACTAAACATCTTCGTCGCCATTTCAAAACTGTGCAGAAGGGTGCATAGGTCCCTGATCTGAGACCACTCCTCCAGCGTGATTTGCCCCACCTCTGAATCTCGTTGGCCCAGGCTATACGTCAGAACGTATTGCACCAGGGCTTGTCGGTGCTGCCACAGTCGCTGCAACATGTGCAGAGTTGAATTCCACCGGGTAGGCACATCGCATTTTAGCCGGTGAAGTGGCAGGCCCAACGACTTCTGTAGAGATGTAAGTCGCTGAGCTGCGGGATGCGAACGGCGGAAGTGAGCACACAGCGACCGTGCCCTCTGCAGAAGGCCATCTAGTCTGGGATAGTGGGCTAAAAATTGCTGGACAACCAGGTTCAACACGTGAGCCATACAAGGCACGTGTGTGACATTGCCCCGGCGAAGGGCCGCACCCAGGTTTGCAGCATTGTCGCACACGGCCTTCCCTGGTTTCAGGTCCAGTGGAGACAACCATTCATGAAATTGGTTCTCCAGAGCTGACCACAACTCCTCAGCTGTGTGACTCACATTTCCCAGACATTTCAATGTAAAAACCGCCTGATGACGTTGAGCCCTACTGCCAGCATAGTAAGGAGGTGTGCAGGATCCCTTCTGCGCAGTTAGAAAGCTTGTGGCATGACCAGACAGGCTTTGGGTGCAGGTGGAAGACCGAGAGGAGGTTGAGGAGGCAGAAGCAGTGGAGGAAAAATGACATAAAGAGGATTGACGCACAACTCGTGGGGACGGCAAGACTTGGACAGCAGCCCCTTGTCCTGCTGTCACCATAGTTACCCAGTGCCCAGTCAGCGACATGTAACGCCCCTGTCCATGCCTACTCGTCCAAGTGTCTGTGGTGAAATGCACCCTGTCACACACAGAGTTTCTCAAAGAAGCGGTGATGTTGTGTGCGACATGCTGGTGGAGCGCAGGCACACCTTTCTTTGAGAAGTAGTGCCGACTGGGCATCTGGTACTGGGGCACTGCGACGGACATAAGGTCTCGAAAATCCTCTGTGTCCACCAGGCGGAAAGGCAGCATTTCTGTAGCCAAGAGCTTGCAGATGGTGAAATTCAACCTCTTAGCTTTCTCATGGCTAGGAGGAAATGGTCTTTTACTTGTCCACATCTGAGGGACCGAGGGCTGGCTATTGTGCTTAGACGGGGTTGATAAGGGTGTCCCCGGCAAACTGCCGGTCTGTGAGGAAGATGCAGGCGGACATGTTAGGTTGCCTTGATCCAAAGGTGGTGCTATCGATGTCGGACAGCGCTCAAGACCAGCTGGTGTTACCACCTCCAAAGAAAATGATGACCTGCCAATCACGCTGGCTGTTGCGGGTAAAGAGGTGGCAGGTCTGCGCCCCAAAACAGGTGTGACTGCTGTCCCCCCAGTCACAGAGGATGAAGAGGCCGCGGATGCACAAGATATGGCAGACGGTGGTTGGCCCGGCCGGCTAGACCGCATTGTAGCACACTGAGCTTCCCACTGCAACTTATGCTTCATGTCCATGTGCCGGTTCATGCATGAAGTACTCAAACTATGTATTTTTTGGCCTCTACTTAGCTTTTGCTGACAAATGTTACAGATAACACGAGTTGGGTCATCTTTATCGATCTGAAAAAATGCCCAGGCTATGCAAGGCTTAGCACCCATGCGACCTGAAGAGCCACCACGACTTGTGGTGAGAGGCAGAGTTGTGTTTGAGGATGCAGTTGTTGACGTGCTTCCAGTACTACGTCTCTGTCCAGGAAGGCGCAACCTGACCTCGTCGTCACTAGCATCTTCCTCCACCTCCTCTGCTGACCTCATCTCTTGGCTGACTGTGGGTTGACAGTAAGTGGGATCTCCGACCTCATCATCATCACCCTGTGCGTTATCACACCCGTCGTCCTCAGAGCCAACCTGTTCCTGCCCTGACAAAAAACTAAAGTTGTCGCTCCAATCAGGTATTTGAGTCTTATCATCGTCTTCCTCATTGTCTCCACCAACAGGAGTTACAGTTTGGGAATGAGGGTCTACATTATGGTCAGAACCTTCTGCGTCTGGTCCTGGATCCGACTCATAAAGATTCTGGGCATCAGTGCAGATCATTTCCTCGTCTGGATTCACAGAAGCACTGGAGTCGACCTCTGATTCCCAGGCTATAGTATGAGTAAACAGCTCTGCAGACTCAACCATCTGTTCTACCTCATACTCAGACGGGCAGCTGGAGATTTGGGAGCTGTGAGGAAGCAAGTGCGATTTGGGTGACACCTTTGAGGACTGGAGTATTTGTGATGTTGAAGTTGATGTGGAGGAGAGCCCACTTAAAGGAGCACTTGATATCCGTTGAAGCACCTGCTGTTTTTGTGCCTCATCTGGAATTTGTAGCGATTGGCGTGGCCGTAAGAAAGGGATCTTATCACATTGTCCGCTAAAAGAAGTAGACATTTTAGTTTGGCTGGAAGATGGTCTTTCTTCTGCACCTACCCCACGGACACAACCTTTTTTCCCCTTCCCAACACGCCTATTCCCCTTTCCACCAGCAGCAGGCCTTTTTCCACTCATTTTGGTGGTTAACTAATTCACAACTCTGGAGTTGTTTGCACAAAAAAACAATGGATGGTAACCGAGCAGAGCTGAGTGGCCAAACTGTGGTATTAGGCCAAAACTATTGGCTGGGTTAGATGCAGAAAAAAATTATTTTTAATTTGCAACCTGATGGAGGTCAGTATAGATGGACTAATAGACCAAGTCCCACACACCGCTAGAAGCCCAAATATTTTTTCAGAGCTAGATGCAGAAATTTTTTTTATTCAATTTGCAACCTGATGGAGGTCAGTATAGATGGACTAATAGACCAAGTCCCACACACTGCTAGAAGCCCAAATATTTTTTCAGAGCTAGATGCAGAAAAAAATTATTTTTAATTTGCAACCTGATGGAGGTCAGTATAGATGGACTAATAGACCAAGTCCCACACACCGCTAGAAGCCCAAATATTTTTTCAGAGCTAGATGCAGAAAAAAATTATTTTTAATTTGCAACCTGATGGAGGTCAGTATAGATGGACTAATAGACCAAGTCCCACACACCGCTAGAAGCCCAAATATTTTTCAGAGCTAGATGCAGAAAAAAATTATATTCAATTTGCAACCTGCTGGAGGTCAGTATAGAAGGACTAATAGAACAAGTCCCACACACTGCTAGAAGCCCAAATATTTTTTCAGAGCTAAATGAAGAAAAAAATTATTTTTAATTTGCAACCTGATGGAGGTCAGTATAGATGGACTAATAGACCAAGTCCCACACACTGCTAGAAGCCCAAATATTTTTTCAGAGCTAGATGCAGAAAAAAAATATTTTTAATTTGCAACCTGATGGAGGTCAGTATAGATGGACTAATAGACCAAGTCCCACACACTGCTAGAAGCCCAAATATTTTTTCAGAGCTAGATGCAGAAAAAAATTATTTTTAATTTGCAACCTGATGGAGGTCAGTATAGATGGACTAATAGACCAAGTCCCACACACCGCTAGAAGCCCAAATATTTTTTCAGAGCTAGATGCAGAAAAAAATTATATTCAATTTGCAACCTGCTGGACGTCAGTATAGATGGACTAATAGAACAAGTCCCACACACTGCTAGAAGCCCAAATATTTTTTCAGAGCTAAATGAAGAAAAAAATTATTTTTAATTTGCAACCTGATGGAGGTCAGTATAGATGGACTAATAGATCAAGTCCCACACACTGCTAGAAGCCCAAATATTTTTTCAGAGCTAGATGCAGAAAAAAATTATTTTTAATTTGCAACCTGATGGAGGTCAGTATAGATGGACTAATAGACCAAGTCCCACACACCGCTAGAAGCCCAAATATTTTTTCAGAGCTAGATGCAGAAATTTTTTTTATTCAATTTGCAACCTGATGGAGGTCAGTATAGATGGACTAATAGAACAAGTCCCACACACTGCTAGAAGCCCAAATATTTTTTCAGAGCTAGATGCAGAAAAAAATTATTTTTAATTTGCAACCTGATGGAGGTCAGTATAGATGGACTAATAGACCAAGTCCCACACACTGCTAGAAGCCCAAATATTTTTTCAGAGCTAGATGCAGAAAAAAATTATTTTTAATTTGCAACCTGATGGAGGTCAGTATAGATGGACTAATAGAACAAGTCCCACACGCTGCTAGAAGCCCAAATATTTTTTCAGAGATAAATGAAGAAAAAAATTATTTTTAATTTGCAACCTGATGGAGGTCAGTATAGATGGACTAATAGACCAAGTCCCACACACTGCTAGAAGCCCAAATATTTTTTCAGAGCTAGATGCAGAAAAAAATTATTTTTAATTTGCAACCTGATGGAGGTCAGTATAGATGGACTAATAGACCAAGTCCCACACACCGCTAGAAGCCCAAATATTTTTTCAGAGCTAGATGCAGAAAAAAATTATATTCAATTTGCAACCTGCTGGAGGTCAGTATAGAAGGACTAATAGAACAAGTCCCACACACTGCTAGAAGCCCAAATATTTTTTCAGAGCTAAATGAAGAAAAAAATTATTTTTAATTTGCAACCTGATGGAGGTCAGTATAGATGGACTAATAGACCAAGTCCCACACACTGCTAGAAGCCCAAATATTTTTTCAGAGCTAGATGCCGAAAAAAATTATATTCAGTTTGCAACCTGATGGAGGTCAGTATAGATGGACTAATAGAATGATGCTATGCCCAAAAGATTTTACTTCACTAGGTGCAGTAAAAAAATTGGTATTCTATACACAGGTGGTATATCTTGCAACACAGATAGGCTACTCCACTGACTAACACACTCTGCAATAGGCCAAAAAGGATTAGCTTTGCTAGATTCAGCCAAATGCTGTGAAAAAAACTTGCACAGCACTGGCACAGACCTGCCTGGCAAAAACTGATAGGAACTGATGTAACCTAGTCCTGAAAAGGACTCCAATTCAGGGGCGGAACTACCGCCCGTGCAGCCGGTTCATTGAACGGGGGCCCCGAGGGAGAGGGGGCCCCTCCAACCTCAAGCAGGGCCGCCATCAGGGCATGTCTGCCCTGACTCCAGTATGGGGCCCAGCCGGTAGGGGCCCTCCTCCTGTGAGTCTCTCTCCTCATGGGGCCCCCGGCCCCATGCTAAGCGCCGGGTGCGGGACATCTCAGCGCTGCGCTGCGCTGCTGCGGCAGCGCCTTCATGATTCCCCTTACTTCCGGTCATGTGACAGCGCCGTCACATGGCCGGAAGTCAGGAGAACCTGGTGTCAGCGATTTGGACGAGCGCCAGGATTCTGCAGGGATCGCATGGGGGTAAGTATAACAAGTTTTGTTTTTTTCAAAATACAATTTACTAGGAGTGGGGGGAATGGGAGATGCACATGTGTGTGTGTGTGTGTGTGTGTGTGTGTGTGTGTGGGGGGGGGAGATAAAAGATGCACATGGGGGGGAGATGATAAAAGATGCACATGGGGTGGGGGGGATGAGAGAGGTGCACATGGGGTGGGGGGGATGAGAGAGGTGCACATGGGGTGGGGGGGATGAGAGAGGTGCACATGGGGTGGGGGGGGTGAGAGAGGTGCACATGGGGTGGGGGGGGTGAGAGAGGTGCACATGTGGGGGGAGGGGAATGAGAGAGGTGCACATGGGGGGGATAAGAGATGCACATGGGGGGAGATAAGAGATGCACATGGGGGGGAGATAAGAGATGCACATGGGGGGGGGATAAGAGATGCACATGGGGGGAGATGATAAAAGATGCACATGGGGTGGGGGGGGGATGAGAGAGGTGCACGTGGGGTGGGGGGGATGAGAGAGGTGCACATGTGGGGGGAGGGGGATGAGAGAGGTGCACATGGGGGAGGGGGATAAGAGATGCACATGGGGGAGGAGGATAAGAGATGCACATGGGGGAGGGGGATAAGAGATGCACATGGGGGAGGGGGATAAGAGATGCACATGGGGGAGGGGGATAAGAGATGCACATGGGGGGGTGAGAGAGGTGCACATGTGGGGGAGGGGGATGAGAGAGGTGCACATGTGGGGGAGGGGGATGAGAGAGGTGCACATGGAGGGGGTGGTGAGAGCTGCACATGGGGGGGGGATGAGAGATGCACATGGGGGGATGAGAGATGCACATGGGGGGGAGGGGGATGAGAGAGGGGCACATGTGGGGGAGGGGGATGAGAGATGTGCACATGGGGGGGTGAGAGAGGTGCACATGGGGGGGATGAGAGAGGGGCACATGGGGGGGAGGGGGATGAGAGATGTGCACATGGGGGGGGTGAGAGAGGTGCACATGGGGGGGATGAGAGAGGGGCACATGTGGGGGATGAGAGAGGGGCACATGTGGGGGGGATGAGAGAGGGGCACATGTGAGGGGGGATGAGAGAGGGGCACATGTGGGGGAGGGGGATGAGAGAGGGGCACGTGGGGGGGTGGTGAGAGCTGCACATGTGGGGGGGGGGTGAGAGGGGCACATGTGGGGGGGGTGAGAGAGGGGCACATGTGGGGGAGGGGGATGAGAGATGTGCACATGGGGGGGTGGTGAGAGCTGCACATGGGGGAATTAGGAGTAGGGGGATAATGAGCTGCACATAATGAATGTGGGGTGGGGGAGAGTAAATGATAAATGACGATGGGGTGGGGAGAGCACGGACATGATATAATGAATTGGGGCAGGGGGTGCATGTAAATAATGAATGCGGGGAGCAAGAAGTATAGAGTAGAGGTTCTAATTAAATTATATATTAAGTGCCTATTTACAGTTAATGGGGGCACCGTGGTGGATTACAATTTATATTTGGAATGTTAGGTTGCATAATAACTAACCATATATTGATGGTGGATGCACGTCTGTATTCAGCTGCGTAATGTAGAAGTTGGGGAATGTGCTCTAGATAACTGTGTTATTTTATGCAGAGACGAGTCCTGGCTGGAAGACGTGATGGCGGTCTGTGCTGGATGAAGGAGAAAAGCGTAGCTGAAGGACTTCACCTAGAGACGTCACCAGTGAGTCAGTGCATTACATGTACACTTACACTATATACTATGTACCGGGCTCCTGTGTATAATGTCACTGGTGATCACTGTATTACCTGTACACTATATACAGAGCTCCTGTGTATAATGTCACTGGTGATCACTGTATTACCTGTACACTGACACTATATACAGAGCTCCTGTGTATAATGTCACTGGTGATCACTGTATTACCTGTACACTGACAATATATACAGAGCTCCTGTGTATAATGTCACTGGTGATCCCTGTATTACCTGTACACTATATACAGAGCTCCTGTGTATAATGTCACTGGTGATCCCTGTATTACCTGTACACTATATACAGAGCTCCTGTGTATAATGTCACTGGTGATCACTGTATTACCTGTACACTGACACTATATACAGAGCTCCTGTGTATAATGTCACTGGTGATCACTAGATTACCTGGACACTTACATTATACATACCATGTATAGAGCTACCGTGTATAATGACACTTATGGTAATATTAGTAATGTGGTGGTAATATTAGTAATGTGGTGGTAATATGTGGTCTGGTCATGGTGTGGCAGTTTTTCTCCCTTCTGTGTGGTATTATTCGGTCACTATGTTGTGGTAATATGTGGTCTGGTGATGGTGTGGCGGTATTCCCTGTATGTGGTATTATTGGTCATTTAAAAAAAAAAATGTATATGACACATTCCCTTAAAGAAAACTAAATAAAAATATATCTAAAAAGAGTATTGGATATTTTAAGAAAATTTTAATAGGTTAGAGTAGGGCCCGGTCAGAAGAGTCTACCTTATCGTGGTGGCGGCTTTAAAAATCTTTTGGCCAAAACAAAAGCTGTTGGCTATGTATGTGGCACCGTCACATGGCCGAACGTCAGGAGAGCCTGGTGGCAGCGACGTGGACGAGCGCCAGGATTCTGCAGGGATCGCATGGGGGTAAGTATAACAAGTTTTATTTTTCTTAAATACAATTAATTAACTAGGAGTGGGGGGGATGAGAGATGCACATGGGGGGGGATGAGAGATGCACATGGGGGGGGGATGAGAGATGCACATGGGGGGGGGATGAGAGATGCACATGGGGGGGGGATGAGAGATGCACATGGGGGGATGAGAGATGCACATGGGGGGGGATGAGAGATGCACATGGGGGGGGATGAGAGATGCACATGGGGGGGATGAGAGATGCACATGGGGGGGGGTGAGAGATGCACATGGGGGGGGATGAGAGATGCACATGGGGGGGATGAGAGATGCACATGGGGGGGGTGAGAGATGCACATGGGGGGGTGAGAGATGCACATGGGGGGGGTGAGAGATGCACATGGGGGGGGTGAGAGATGCACATGGGGGGGTGAGAGATGCACATGGGGGGGTGAGAGATGCACATGGGGGTGAGAGATGCACATGGGGGGGTGAGAGATGCACGGGGGGGGATGAGAGATGCATCGGGGGGGTGAGCTGCACATGGGGGGGATGAGAGCTGCACATGGGGGGGGCGAGAGATGCACATGGGGGGGTTATGTTTACATAACTTTGTTGCCTTATGAAGCGCAGGGGGGGGGGCCCCAAAAATTTCTTGCACAGGGGCCCACTACAGTCTGTGTCCGCCCCTGCTCCAATTACAATTAGTCTTTACTCCCACAATCTATCTATTTAAGAGCACAGACCTGCCTGATAAAAGTCGTAGGAAATGCTGTAACCTAGTCCTTAAAAGGACTGCAATCACAACTATTCCCTACTCCCAAGCTATCTGTAAATTTGTGCGAAAATTGGCTTGAAATTAACAAGGTATAGCGCACACAGCAACAGCGGTGCCGTCTAACACGCAGCTGCAGCAGTGAGAAAATGGTGGCGACGGGGAAAATGGCTTGGTCTTATAGGGCAAGGACATGTGACATACACTGCCAATCACACATGCCCTTGCTTGTGTGAAAAAAAGCACTTCGCTCCGTGTGTGCGCTGCTGATAGGCTGACAGATTGCACCTCCCCACTGCAAATGCGGGAAAGAGAAAAAAAAATGGAGATCTTCATTGTTCCTGCAGAGATCCATCCCCTGCCCCTCCCCCCGCCCCGCTGTACACTCAAACTGCGTATTAACATTAATTTTCATCATTACTGAGAAAAAATCCAGTTATGATTTTGGTGCACGAACAGTTATCGAACATAACCTCGAACAGCCGAATTTTTCTCAAATTGTTCGTGTTCGCCGACCGGCTCGAACACCACCCAAAACAGCTCGAATTTGAGATTGGTGAACAGTTCGAGTAGAACAACGCTCATCTCTAGTCATGAACTCTTATAAAATTAACAATTATCCACCCTTTTAAAGAGAGACCCCAGGGTACGGGCCAGGGAGCCGACCACCGTGACATCCCCAAGGCCAGGCAAATGCCCGGGTACCGAGTCATCCCCATCCCCAGGGCTAGTCACATCCTCCTCCACCTCCTCTGCTGACCTCATCGACTGTCTGACTGTGGGTTGACAGTAAGTGGGATCTCCAACCTCGTCATCATCACCCTGTGTGTTATCACACCCGTCGCCCTCAGAGCCAACCTCTTCCTGCCCTGACCGAAAAGTCAAGTTGTCGCTCCAATCAGGTATTTGAGTCTCATCATCGTCTTCATCATTGTCTCCACCAACAGGAGTTACAGTTTGGGAACAAGGGTCTACATTATGCTCAGAACCTTCTTCATCTGGTCCTGGATCCAACTTATAAAGATTCTGGGCATCGGATCAGATCATTTCCTCATCTGGATTAACAGAAGCTCTGGAGCAGACCTCCGTTTCCCAGGCTATAGTATGAGTAAACAGCTGGGCAGACTCAGCCATCTGTGTTACCCCATACTCAGACGGGCAGCTGGAGACTTGGGAGCTGTGAGGAAGCAAGTGCGATTGGGGTGACACCTCTGAGGACTGGAGTATTTGTGATGTTGAAATTGAGGTGATGGAGAGCCCACTTGAAGGAGCACTTGATATCCGTTGAAGCACCTGCTGTTTTTGTGCCTCATCTAGAATTTGTAGCGATGGGCGTGTCCGTAAGAATGGGATCGTATCACATTGTCCACGAAAAGAAGTCGACATCTTAGTTTGGCTGGAAGATGGTCTTTCTTCTGCAGATGTTACTCCCCCCCCCACCGTGGGGGGCCTCGACCCACCGGCGGACAGGCACCAGTATTGGGATAGGGGGGCTGGCCGTCAGGGTCCACCGCGGCTCTGGCACAAACCCGGCGACACAGAGGTGGCACAGGCAGGAACGGACTGGCCGTGTCGGCTTCTCACTTTTTGGATTTTAGAAGGGCATGACATGCCTATATCTGTGTCTCCCCCTCCTTTTACTCCTCCACCTCTTTTCTTTTCGCATGACTATATGTACTTTTCACTTTTCCATGTGTTAGTTGTGTCTTCTGAGCAGTTTGTCAGCTTTTGGACACCTTTGAAGGTGTTTTCTATGTGTTTCTATGTGTTTTTGTTTGCCTGCCATTGGTTTTAACGGTGTTCGAAGGTGTTCGACGAACAGTTCGACGAACAGTTCGGCGAACACACGGGTGTTCGACGAACCGAACCGAACTCGAACACTACGGGGGTGGCTCAACACTACTGTAGATCACTGGGCTTAGCAACTAGTACCATCCACATCAGCTGCGGGGTGAGTTCAGTGATTGCCTGCAGCGCTATCAATGTGATGTCACTGTCATGGGCTAAAAAATAAGTATGCATGCCTTTAAGTTTTCATACTTGACCGCCACTCTACATAAACTCCTCTCTGGAGACGTGTGGGGCAGGAGGAAAGGGACATGTGAGATATTTTATTTAGATATCACTAAAATAATGTACTATATATTACTGCTTAGATATAATCTGGGCACGCTATGTCTGACAGTTTTTTTTTTCGAGATGTTCCTGTATCTGGTTCCTTCTCATATTCCAAAATAATGGTCTCATCAAATCAATATATTTTTATATGGTGTCAATGTTTCTAGTCTATAGACCCTTCATCAGATCCCAGCAATGAGGGATTAATTAGATTGTATGTGTGCGTCCACAAGCTGGGGATACCAAACCTTATAGATCCATCATACTATCCTTTTGAATTTTGGGGCATTGATAATACAGGCTTCCAAAATCTACATTTGTCTGATGATTGGGTTTTTGGACTCAAAATGTTGTTTGGGACTATAATAGGCACTATCTAAATACAATCATTTCAAGTATAACTGGTGTTTCAGTTGGTGGATCAAGTATTCACAGATTGTGTAATCGGTAGAGAAGAGCAAATTGAATTTTTAAGAATCAGCGGAGTTGCGCAAAAATTTTGTAACTTTTGGTGTTTTCACACCAGTTGCTCCTAGCTATGCAAAAATGGGTGGAACTGGGTGGAGCTTGGGCGTGATTACATCACAAATCTTACTCCAGTCCAGGACTGGTGTAAGATTTCTGGCATGGTGCACAGAGGTGCACTCCACTCGTCAGACACTCCTAATTACTGAAGAGGCGTGCACCTCCTTATAAATCAGGAGCGTCTGACCCCCTCATTTATGCTGGCGTGAAGATCACCGAACTTGGTGAATCGTGGCCTGTATATATAGAATTGTTGTTAATGAAAAATTACAATAATCTCGTGCAACACGTAATTTACTAACTGTTGACCACTTTTGTGTTTAGAAACCAAGTCTAAAAAAAAGTTAGTTGAAGGTCCAGAATAAGCAAGGTCCCCTTGGTTCATAAGCACCAGTGCAATATAGCTAAGGTTTGACCTGTTACAAACTATTGACTTGTTCACTGACTTTTTGCTTTTAATAAATAATGTAGCATTCTTCAGATTCCAGAGGTCCGCTTCACAGCTCCGTCCTTTTTATAACAAGTGAGTCATTTAGCTGTCTGCTCTCGGGAAGCCAGGAAGCCCGTGTTGGCCGCTCTCCACCACAGAAGCTGCAGCTGTGATCTTCTCCATATAAGGCTGGTGGAGAAAAATAGTACAAAACAGACATTTTAGAACATATTATTGGAAAAAGCTAAAAATATACATCGGGAAATACATGCGTTATGTAGTAGTAAAAAAACATTGTATAGATTTATTACCAAAGCTCCTTCATAAATAATAGCCTCAGTTATACCAGTGGCGTAACTAGAGTCCGATGGGCCCCGGTGCAAGATTTGAACTGGGGCCCCCCATCCTGGTATATATATATATATATATATATATATACAGTACAGACCAAAAGTTTGGACACACCTTCTCATTTAAAGATTTTTCTGTAATTTCCTGACTATGAAAATTGTACATTCACACTGAAGGCATCAAAGCTATGAATTAACACATGTGGAATTATATACTTAACAAAAAAGTGTGAAACAACTGAAAATATGTCTTATATTCTAGGTTCTTCAAAGTAGCCACCTTTTGCTTTGATGACTTCTTTGCACACTCTTGGCATTCTCTTGATGAGCTTCAAGAGGTAGTCACCGGAAATGGTCTTCCAACAATCTTGAAGGAGTTCCCAGAGATGCTTAGCACTTGTTGGCCCTTTTGCCTTCACTCTGCGGTCCAGCTCACCCCAAACCATCTTGATTGGGTTCAGGTCTGGTGACTGTGGAGGCCATCTGGCGTAGCACCCCATCACTCTCCTTCTTGGTCAAATAGCCCTTACACAGCCTGGAGGTTTGTTTGGGGTCATTGTCCTGTTGAAAAATAAATGATGGTCCAACTAAACGCAAACCGGATGGAATAGCATGCCGCTGCAAGATGCTGTGGTAGCCATGCTGGTTCAGTATGCCTTCAATTTTGAATAAATCCCCAACAGTGTCACCAGCAAAGCACCCCCACACAATCACACCTCCTCCTCCATGCTTCACAGTGGGAACCAGGCATGTAGAGTCCATCCGTTCACCTTTTCTGCATCGCACAAAGACACGGTGGTTGGAACCAAAGATCTCAAATTTGGACTCATCAGACCAAAGCACAGATTTCCACTGCCCAAACAAGTCTCTTCTGCTTGTTGCCTGTCCTTAGCAGTGGTTTCCTAGCAGCTATTTTACCATGAAGGCCTGCTGCACAAAGTCTCCTCTTAACAGTTGTTGTAGAGATGTGTCTGCTGCTAGAACTCTGTGTGGTATTGACATGGCCTCTAATCTGAGCTGCTGTTAACCTGCGATTTCTGAGGCTGGTGACTCGGATAAACTTATCCTCAGAAGCAGAGGTGACTCTTGGTCTTCCTTTCCTCGGGCGGTCCTCATGTGAGCCAGTTTCTTTGTAGCGCTTGATGGTTTTTGCAACTGCACTTGGGGACACTTTCAAAGTTTTCCCAATTTTTCGCACTGACTGACCTTTATTTCTTAAAGTAATGATGGCCTCTCGTTTTTCTTTACTTAGCTGCTTTTTTCTTGCCATAATACAAATTCTTACAGTCTATTCAGTAGGACTATCAGCTGTGTATCCACCTGACTTCTGCACAACACAACTGATGGTCCCAGCCCCATTTATAAGGCAAGAAATCCCACTTATTAAACCTGACAGGGCACACCTGTGAAGTGAAAACCATTTCCGGTGACTACCTCTTGAAGCTCATCAAGAGAATGCCAAGAGTGTGCAAAGCAGTCATCAAAGCAAACGTTGGTTACTTTGAAGAACCTAGAATATAAGACATATTTTCAGTTGTTTCACACTTTTTTGTTAAGTATATAATTCCACATGTGTTAATTCATAGTTTTGATGCCTTCAGTGTGAATGTACAATTTTCAAAGTCATGAAAATACAGAAAAATCTTTAAATGAGAAGATGTGTCCAAACTTTTGGTCTGTACTGTATATATAGCCTCCATCCTGGTATACACTGATGAGCAAAAGGGGAACAATGTTTTGAACTTTTGACTTTCAGGCTCCATATCTCACCATCCACTACTGCTTCGAACGTGAGACTTCCATCATTTTATAGACAATCATCTTGGCTATCTCATACATACATTTGACTTACAACTATTTAGCATATGATTAGTTATGCAGATTCTCGTCATGTCACTGCTTTGTTACTGTTTTACTCCCGGTGATGGGAAAGCCTTTTTCTTCCTGTACACTACAAATTAATTCTCACATCCCCTAATAGCTCAGTGTGTCATTAGGTTGATTCCCCAGCGAAAGATCACTGGTTCAAAATGAGGAGCAGCCATGAAGAAGATTTCCCAACAAAAGAGAAACAGCATCATCCAGCTCATCGATAGCGGGCTCTCGGCCAAGAAAATTGCCAAACTGCATCATGTGAGAGCCAAGACAACTGGAAGAATACGAAATTCATTCAAAAGCCAAGAGCTGGACGAGCAAACAAAATATCGAAGTCAACAAGTCGGCTCATCACAAGGTCTATCAGTTCTGGCGTGACAAACATAGTAGTGGAGGTGGCTCGTATGCTTCGTATTAGTGAGATCACAGACGTCCATGCAAGCACCGTGCAATGCACGTTACGCAAGTCTGGAATGGTGGCTCGAAAAAAGGTGAAGAAGGCTTGATTTCAATATCGTCATAAAAAGGATCTGCTCGAGTTTGTAAAAAAGAGTACAAAAAGTGGACAGTAGAATATTAGAAACGTGTGATTTGAAGTAACTGTCAAGTTCGGTGGAGGAAGCCTGATGATATGGGGTTGTTTCACAGTCAAAGGGGTTGGATATTTGACCAGGATTGATGGTGGCCTCAATGCTGAGCTATATGTGAGTATTCTACAAGACGAGTTACTTCATACATGAGAGTACTAAGGGTATGAAAAGGATGACATAGTGTTCCAGCAGGACAACGACCCAAAGCATATATTGATATTGGTGAAGAAATGGTTCAATGACAATAAAGTAGAGGTGCTGGATTGTCCCCCACAGTCTCCAGATCTCAACCCAATTGAACACTTGTGGGTAGAGTTGAAGAAAAAGCTGTATACATACCCAAGTGAGCTGACCAGTATGGACCAACTTTGGGAACGTGTAGAAGAGACATGGGATCAGATTTCGGTTGAGACATGCTTGAGTCTGATGCCCCAAATTTATTCAGGCAGTGTTGAAAGCCAAAAGGTAGATTTACAAAATACTCACAAAATAATAAAAATTTTAGGAGTAAAACAGTAGCAATGCAGTGACATGACAGGAATCTGCATAGCTAATCATATGCTAAATATGCTAAATACAATAGTTGTAAGTCAAATTTATGTGTGAGATATCCAAGATGATTGTCTATAAATTGATGGGAGTCTCACATTGGAACGTTCAAACAGGTGCAATTAATACAGGTAATGAGTGTAAAGCAGAAGGGGCTTCTTAAAGAAAAACGAACAGGTCTGTGAGAGCCAGAATTCCTGCTGGTTGGTCAGTGATCAAATACTTATTTCATGCAATAAAATACAAATTAATTATAGAAAAATCATACAATGTGATTTTCTGGTTTTTGTTTTTAGATTCTGTCTCTCACAGGTGAAGTGTATCTACGATAAAAATTACAGACCTCTACATTCTTGCAAAATGGGAAAACTTGCAAAATCAGCAGTGTATCAAATATTTATTTTCCTCACTGTATATGTTCCCTTTTCTAGACCTATCCTGGTATATTTGTCTTTTATCCAGCCTGGGCCCCATCCTGGTATATACTTTATATCCCTCATCCTGGGTCCCATCCTGCTATATACATTATATCCCTCATCCTGGGCCCAATCCTGGAATATTCTTTATATCCCTCACCCTGGGCCCCATCCTGGTATATAAATGCCCAATCCTTGGCCCCATACAGATATATTTATGCCCAATCCTGGGCCCCTTCCTGATATATATATTCCCCATCCTGGTATATGTCCCCCGTTTTGCCGTTGTTCTTTAATGCATAGAACAAAATAAACAATTATACTCACCTTCTCTCCGCTCCCTCTTCTGAAGTCGGCAGCTGACTTCAGCGTGCAAGCGACAGGGGCGCATGATGTCACTGCCCTGCGCCCCCAGTCACATGCATGCCGACGTCAGCTGCTGGCCTCTGATTGACTGGCAGCGTGTATTGCCGCTCACGGACCGACGGGTCTCTGCGCCGCAATCCATCCGTTGATGCACACCCAGTTGATGTTTGTGCAAGTGTCGGCGTTCCCCCACCTGCACGGGCCCGGTTGCAGTTGCGACCTCTGCGACCACGTTGTTACGCCCCTGGTTATAGCCTATGTCTTCAGCTTTGCTAAGGGTCCAACAGTCTTAGTAGTATCGTATAGTTTGTGGCTATTTGTTGTAAAGTAGCAATAATAGAACTTTACGTCACTGCCATGATCGGACTGAGTGTTGGGACAGCCACCGGTTCTAACGGGAAGGAATCAATATTCCAAATTTGGAAAACCACTTTAAGAACAGACAACCTTTTAAAACTAAGCCGCCCACAGATGCCTGGTGCTCCCACAATGCTTTACTGTGCACTGCAATATCTCCTAAGATTTAGGATGTATTTATAAGAGAATTAGAGCCAGATACATGTTTATGACTATTAAAGCTGTAGGGATGAAGATTTTAACAGAAGATCCTGGATGGGTCTGAATGAGCTTAAATGATTGAAATTAGACAAAACTAGACATTTTCCAGTTTCTTACCCAAATCCCTTTTTGCTTTTTATTCCAGTACTTAATGTTAAAAGGATAAAAAAAAGTTTAGATTTCCAGAAGGACGGGCTTGTAAAGACAACCACTTTTCATCTGCCGTATCATCATCGTAGATGGACTAGCTTGGGACTTTCCCTCGTCTTTATGAGTCACATTGAAGAGCCATTGTCGCATATCCAGCCATATCCTTCTCCAATTAAGCCACATCCATTGCCCACTTGGTCAAATTCACTTATCAAATTAATTGGAAAAAGGGTTTAAAACAAATAATAAATGTGATTCAAAGAGGACCTGTCAACAGATCAAAAGTGGCTCGCTTTTTGTTCTTTTTTTATTCTCGATGATAGTCTGAATATGTTGTTTTGATTATTAAAAAATCAGCCATACTGTTTCAGAGATATGAGCTTTTTTAATTTTGCACTCATTGTTATGGTCTTTACAAGGGGGCGAGGCTCCCAGAATCCTCTGGGGTGTGTCTTTGTCTCTTCTACATTCTTACTCTGTGAGACACTCCCACTTGTAAAGATCATGAAAAATTACTCGGAATAAAAAGGTCCATTTCTTTGGATCTGTAAGGCAAACTTTAAAAAAGTAAGCTCAATACACAGGGGAGCAGCGGGAGTAAAATAAGAGCAAAAACTGGACACTTTTGACCCGGTGTCAGGTCCTCATTAAAGCATGTAAGACTTCTGGCATATTAAGCATAAATTGGAATCTGAATGATTTTTTGGGGAGATTCATATCTGAAGTTGGAATACTTCCTAATAATATATTATTTTACATAAAGTTATATAGAAATTGTGTAACTCTATTATGAACTCAAATTAAGATATGCAAAAAGACAAACACCAGAACAATAACTCCACGGAAAAGAATTTGGCAACATTGTGATCTGAAAACAAAATAAACCCTCTCTAAATATATCATGTTGTCCTTGAACTTCTGCTTATCAGTGACGGGAGTTCTGTTCATTTTCAGGAGGTGATCCGAGGCCACTGCTGTCATCTTCAAGTCTCAAGTCCTCATGTCTTGTATACAATATTTAAAAATATAAAGTCAGGGCCGAAAGTGTTGGCACCCTTGGAATTGTTCCAGAAATTGAAGTATTTCTTCCAGAAAATTATTGCAATTACACATGTTTTGTTATACACATGTTTACTTCATTTGTGTGTATTGGAACAATGCAAAAATGGCAAATTGGACATAATTTCACACAAAACCCCAAAAATGGAAAGGACAAAATTGTTGCCACCTTTCCAAAATTGTGGCTAAACAATTTTGTTTTACGCATGTGATGCTCTTTCAAAATCACCTGTGGCAAGTAACAGGCAAGTAACAGGTGTGGGCAATATGAAAATCACATCTGAAACCAGATAGAAAGGGGAGAAGTTGACTCAATCTTTGCATTGTGTGTCTGTGTGTGCCACACTAAGCACGGAGAACAGAAAGAGGAGAAGAGAACTGTCTGAGGATTTGAGAACCAAAAGTGTTGAAAAATATCAATAATTTCAAGGTTATAAGTCCATCTCCAGAGATCTTTGTTCCTTTATCCATGGTGCACAGCATAATGAAGAAATTAACAACCCGTAGCACTGTAGCTAATCTCCCTGGACGTTGACGGCAGAGAAAAATTGATGAAAGGTTGCAATGCAGGAAAGTCCGGACAGTGGATAAGCAGTTTCAATCAAGTTCCAAAGAAATTTAAGCTATGCTGCAGGCTCAGGGCGCATCAGTGTCAGTGCGAACTATCTGTCGACATTTGAATGAAATGAAACGCTATGCCAGTAGGCCCAGGAGGATCCACTGCTGACACAGAGACATAAAAAACGCTAGACTGCAATTTGCTATGCTCCTAACAATACAACCCTTCTAATGTTATATTGGCGTATATGGGAGGAATTACTTCCCACAGGCGCCAAAAGATGCCGACTCATAATACACATATTAAATGAGAGAAAGAGAGTTTTTACGGCATAAAAAATGTATAAATTTTATTACATCATTAATCAATATAAAAATATACAAACAGTAGTAGAAATAAAGTCCATAGGGATAGCAGCAATAACCGCCGATGCAAATGGTCCTATATTTAGATAGAGCTCATATGTTCCACGAAGAGTGGGTAAAGAAGGAATATGGCCTAGCTATATTAAATAACAATTGGGACGGGACCTGGCTCTCACAACTAGATGAAATGTGCAGTGATGGCAGCACTAGTGGATTATCCTTAACAGGGGGGGGGGTACTACATTTGAACATATTAATGAAATTAAGGACCTAATTAGGAAAAGGACACGCCTGTGGTGGAACGTTGCATTTTTGAGGAAGTATATTGAAAAGGGCCTGATACCTCGTGGCCTGAGAGTCCAAATATTCCCTTCTTTCAGCATAGATGATGATACTATTAAATCTAGATGGGAACAACACTCAAATGTGTGCTCAACTGGATTCATGAATTTAATTATTGAAATGAATCAAATATCATTATCCACTATTGAGACTCAAATTGACAAACTACAGCTATCCCTTAAGAATGAAATGTCCACAGACGCTCTCAAAAAACTAAATGAGGATATTGAGGCTCTGTCTCAAAAATGGACTAATGAAATACAATTGGCTAAATCCAAGAAATTTCAGAGAGATACACAGGACAAAGAGTTACAGAGAATGTATAAGTGGGGCACTATAGGAAGACGGTCACGTCCCTATCATAGGAACGGGCCTCAATCCAGATCTAGATCCACCTCGGCATCATCTGCTGTCTCGAATGAAGATACACAGGGTGGGCCTCAACAGATGGGTAAGTACAGTGCATCCCTACAGACAACCAAAAGGATCCAGACAAGATTGACCAGTAAAAATAAGGGTCCGTCTTCACAACGGGTGAGTCAGTCCCAGGGGGGATTACAGGTCATCAACCTGTCCTCTCATGTTCTCTCCACTGAGCAGCTGGAGGTCCTTAGTATGGGCCTAACCTTTTCTCCAGCTAATGGTTTTAATTATTTTACAGCCTTAAAGGACCTCCAGCTGTTCTCCCGCAAGCTCGTCCTACACAAACTCCACTCTGGGAGAGATGCTTCATCTGATGCCCTGAGTGTGGCGGAGCAGGAGGCGATTAACAACCTGGAAGAACTACTACAGGAGCAAAGTCCTTCACAACCAGGTGAGCAGCCGCAATGTGTGGTTCCCAGATCTACGCTCTTTCCCCCCTTGTCCCTATGTCCAGCCGTCAAAATTTTTGCGAAACTTGTTTCAGATGATTTAAAAAAACTGTCGACTAGAAGAAGATATGACAATCTCACGGCAAGACAACGTATTGCAATGAGGCAATTACAAAAATACGATGACATTGTAATTAAACCAGCGGACAAGGGTGGAAATATCGTGATCTGGCCATGCAATAAATATGAAAAAGAGGCCTTTCGACAGCTGCGAGATAGCAGCACTTATTCCAGGTTGTATTACAATCCAACCGCATCCTACTCCTCCGCACTCCAGGCTATCCTAGGTCGAGCCTGTGAGGAAAATGTTATATCTAAAAAAACAGTGGAAGCACTTACAGTACGTTTCCCAAAAACGTCAACCTTCTACCTTCTGCCCAAGATCCACAAAGATGCCGTTGACCCGCCTGGCCGTCCAATAGTGTCCGGCATAAACAGACTATGTGAACCGGTCTGCAAATTTATCGATTTTTATCTTAAACCTATTGTAGAGACATTACCCTCATATGTAAGGGACACTACGGACGTCCTCACGTGGGTCGACCGCGTCCGTTTGGATGATGGGGTCTTGCTCGTCACGGCAGATGTCGAGACTCTATATACCTGCATAGAGCATGCTATTGGTCTGGACGCGGTCCGTCTCTTCCTCTGGGCGTCCAACCTGGACGGTCCTCTGTGCGAACTAATTCTCGAGTTGCTGCACTTTGTACTTACACACAATTATTTTTTGTTTAAAGACATGATATATTTGCAGGGGCGTGGCACGGCCATGGGGGCGGCCTGTGCGCCCTCGTACGCCAATCTCTTCCTAGGCGCATGGGAGAGACAGGTTTTTGGCAACGAGGGCGCCGGGACTGCAGACCATGTCCTCTGCTAGCTTCGCTATATCGATGATATTTTGTTTTTTTGGCGTGGCACAGTGCAGCAGCTTGAGAGCTTTGTGGCACAATTAAACTCCAATATGTGGGGAATTCGACTGATGTATAAATTTGATAGACACAAGATTGAGTTTTTGGATGTCTGTCTTGGGGTGGACAGCGCCGGGCACCTCCAGGCAGACATATATAGGAAACCGACATCAGTCAATTCCCTCATTCATGCCACAAGCGCACATCATCCAACAACCATCAGGGCCGTCTCGGTTGGACAATTCCTGAGGGGAGACGGATCTGCTCTTCAGACCTTAAATTTGAACAACATGCCACTGACCTAAGGAATAGGTTTGAGTTACGTGGCTATAGTAAAAGATGCATAAAGCAGGGCTATGACCCAGCACGACGAACCCCAAGAAACCATCTATTATACCCTAATGCACAAAAGAATTCTGATTTTGGGCAGAGGAAGATACGCTACATATCTACCTATAATCATGAGTGGGAGAACATGAGAAAGATAATGACTAGTGTTGAGCGAACATGCTCGACACTGCTCGGTACTCGCCCGAGCATCACGCTACTCGGAATGTTCGGCGAGCACAGAGCATTTCTGGGTTACTCGGGCGGGAGCTCGGGTCTCCGCCCTGCATGTTTGGCGCTCTTTACAGAGCCAATGAACATGCAGGGAATGCCAGCCAGTCACTGTAATGCCGCAGCCATGTTGTTTGTTGGCATTACAGTGATTGGCTGGCCGCTCATCGTTACCTCGAGTATTTAAAACCGGACGCCGCCATCTTGGACACAGTCGCTCCGGATCAGACAGTGTAGAGACAGCGCTGCTGATTTAGGGAGAGATATAAACTGCGAAATAGTTAGTGTAGGGTCTGTAAATGCTGCCAGATCAAACAAACAGTCCTTCTCAGGACTAATATCCATCCCAGATATCAGGCAGGCAGGCTGTATAGGAGATGCAGTGGTTATACCAGCAAACGCTGCATTACAGTCCTGTGTGCTGTTCCTGTTGCTGAAATTGCTGGACTTAGCTCCAGGTCTCAGGCGACAGGAAAAATCCTTTTTTTTTTCATCTAAATTCTCTTTTTTTTCCCTCCTTCACAATGTAAAAATACCCATCTTATTAACCTTTTGGTGTCCCCCCCCCCCAAAAAAAAGCGTGTCTCTGATTTTTCAGACACAAATATATCTGTTGAAAATAGTCAGGTGTAGGCTAGAGAAACAGAAGTGTTGTTTTGCAGTTCCACGGTTCAAACCTCTGTATTATCCACTTTTGGGCCATTTGTATCTGAAAAAAAAAACAGTTTGAGTGTGTCGCTGACTGTTCAGCCGCAAATATATCTATTTAAAAAAGTCTGGTATACCCCAGTAAACAATAACTGTGGTTTTGCCATCCCACGGTAAAAAATCTCTATTATTCAGGTTTTGGTATATTTTCCGTAAAGAAAAACAGTAGTGTCTCCTGACTGCTGTGACACAAAAATATATCTGTTGAAAATAGTCTGGTGTAGGCCCAACAAATCCCAGTGTGGTTTTGCAGTTCCACGGGTCAAATCTCTGTACTATGCAGTTCTGGGCCTTTGGTATCTAAAAAAACACAGTTTGAGTGTGTCGCTCACTGTTCAGCCGCAAATCTATATGACTCGCCCCCTGGGCCGTGGGGCACTAGGATCCGGGCAATAGGGGAACGATGGGGGTTGTAGTGGCAACCCGGTTCCGTGGCTCAGGGTCGTCAGGCCAGTGGTAGTCTGCTATGTGCTGTTGTTAACGTCCGACTGCGCCACCCGTGGATTTGCGGTCATTAGGAACCGCCACTGCAGGTCAGACCGCTGGGGCTGATGGTGTATGCAGCTGAGGTGGTGTGACTCCCCACGGGAAGAGTGCAGCCCCAGGGCAGTGTAGTGGATCGTGGGAGGGATGGTGGTGAGAGTCCCAGTGCTGATAGTGCTGGAGGAGCAAGGAGCACACAGACAACAGGTTGCAGTCCAGGGTCTTTACTAGAACAGGTGAACTGACCCACAAACAGTCCCGGCTAGGAGTGGACCTGGATGTCTGAGAGCAATTGGGAAATTGGCCCTGGTCAGGGTGAGGGTGTAGGCCTACCGTGCTCTCTGCGCTCCTTCTGGCTATCTCCTCCTGATAGGGTAACAGCCCACGGTCCGAGCTCACTGTGTATTCTCGCCTGTATGGCCTGCAAAGTGGGTCCCTTTCTACTCCCGGCCTGGTACGACTTTGCTGGTCCCTTCTGTTGTGGCAGAGCCTCCGGGCTTCTTAGGCCAAGGAACATACAGTCCCCTGCGGACTGGTTATCTGCTGCAGGACGAGGAATCCTCACAGCCTCAGACACCAAAGTCTGGTAAAATGGAGTTCTTTGTCTGCCAAGACAGGCTCACTTCGCCTCTTGTCTCTGGCTTGTGGCTCTTCTACTGCCACACTTCCTCTTAGGGTGCAATACAACTGTCCCTCTCTGCTCTGGAACAACTCTCAATCCTGAGACAGGTCGTCCAGTTCTCCCTAACCCTGCCCTCAGTTCCAGCTTTCCCCCTACTGGCCTGAGACAGGAGGTATTGCATGCTAATGTTCCCCTGACCAGAGAACCTCCCCCTTGCTCTCAGACACAGCTTTATTATATTTGTGGCATCCAGGCCAGGGTGACACATTCCCCCCTTGTAGAATTTAGTACTCAGGGACTAAACAGTAAACAAAGATAATATACATGACTATAAAACATTAGTAGACAAACAACGCACAGATTGAGTTCTTAAGGTCACAGTGTGGTCTGTGACCGGGTGTCCATCTCACCAACACAACGGGGAGCCTTAACCAGGTGGGGGTCTGTCCTAGCCCCAAGTCCTTTACAGTCTTAGTTCATTCCTTGGTTAGGCTCCGAACGCAGTCCATACAAAGTCCCGGTTATTAAAAGTCCATAACCTTTGAGTCCGTACGGTGACTGCAAGAAACTGAAATACACTATTAATAATCATGCAGGTAACTTGGCAAACATTTCAACATTTGGCAACATGGTTATTTACAATTTTAGTGCACCCTATATTCTCCAGTGAGCGGGTATCTGCCCCTTTGTGCTCCTGGTTGACATCCTTAACCAACTGTCTGGTGGTGGACCGACCTGGCTTTCCCCACTAGAGTTAGGGGTACAGCTACCAGCTGGGTGTACAGGTAGGGCAGGCAGCTGTCTGCGGGTCCTTTGGCTTACCACAGGCATGGCAGGCTCACTGTCAGCAGAGGGTTGACTCTCCTGGGCTGCTGGTACAGGCTCTTCTGCCTCTGGAGCTGCTTGCTCTTCTTCACCTTCTGGCTCTGGTGTAGGTTGTTGCTGAGCCGGTTGCAGGAAATGCAGGACAGGTACCACTATGGCATCGTTTATTCGAGTCCAGGACTGAGGGAACTCTCCGAGAACGGTGCTGATCATTTCTTCCTTGTCCTCTGCGGGTTCAAGGTCACTTTGATCCTCTTCTGCACTACGGAGTTGCTCGGGGCACCTTTTTAGGTGGTCTCTGGAGACGGTACTAGTGGTTTCTCCTCCGTCCTTGGTGATCACGCACACCTTCGGGTTGTCGTGATCAGACTGCAGTACGGTGTAGGGTTCCCTTTCCCACTGGTCGTCCAACTTGTGAAGCCTTCTCTTTCGCTTCAGGACCTGCTCACCAGGTTCTAGGGGACCAGCAGGGGCGTGTTGGTTGAACAGTTTTTCTTGCCTCTCTCTCACCTGGGCCAGGCTCTTCTCCACACTCTCCTGTACCTTCTTGTACTGCAGTTGCCTTTCCGTATCCCAGTCCGCATCCGGGGAGGTGTCCTCAGGTGTTAGGACTCCCATCTCCAGGTCTACGGGGAGCTTACCTGGTCTAGCTCGCATCAGGTAAGCCGGAGTGCAGTTTGTAGCATTCACCGGGATATGGTTGTATAAGTCGATTAGATCCGGCAGTTTTTCTGGCCACAGGTTGCGTTCCTCCAGGGGCAACGTCTTCAGGAGATCAATGACTATATTGTTCATTTTCTCACACATCCCGTTGGTTTGTGGGTGGTAAGGCGTTGTCTGAATCTTCTTACAGCCATAGAGGTTGCAGAACTCTTGGAAGATTTCAGCCTCGAATGCTGGACGCTGGTCTGTCAGGACCTGTTCCGGATACCCGTGTGGACGGCAGAAGTGTTGCTGGAAGGCTCTGGCCGCCGTTTGGGCTGTCAAGTCTTTTACTGGGACCACCATTAGAAAACGGGAATAGTGGTCCACGATTGTCAGGGCGTAGATGTATCCTGACCGGCTTGGAGCCAGTTTGACGTGGTCCAGAGCTACCAGCTCAAGAGGCTGCTGGGTGACGATGGGCTTCAAGGGCGCCTTCTGGCTGGTGCGGTCTTTTCTCCTTAAGTTACAAGGGCCACAGTCCCGGCACCACTTCTCTACAGCCCCTCTCATGCCGACCCAAAAGAACAGTCCTCTTAGCAGGAACTCCAGTTTCTTCCAACCGAAGTGCCCCGCTCTGTCATGGTAAGCCCCCAGGACCATAGCTGCATCCCGCCTCGGGACCACGACTTGCCAGGTCAGCTCATGTGTCCGGTGGTTGACAATCCTTCTACACAGCTTGCCTTCGTAGAGGAACAGCTTGCTCTTCTCTTTCCATAGCTGCTTGGCTTCCTCTGGAGCATCCGGACCTAAGCGGGCGTCTTCCTGGGTCAGCAGATCTTTCACCAGGCGGATTGCAGGGTCACTATCTTGGGTCTCGGCCCAGCTGTGGTGAGGTAGGGGATTGATCATAACGGTTGTTAAATCCTCCTCCTTCACACGGTGGGAGTATTGAGCGGCTCCATACCGGTGAAACGCGGGGAGTTCTACCTCCTCCAGCTCTTCTGGGTCTTCGTCACCTTCAGGTAAGTGAGGCATTCTCGACAGCGCGTCAGTGTTGGCATTGGTTTTGCCTGCCCGGTACTTGATCACGAAGTCATAATTGGAGAGACGAGCCATCCACCGCTGCTCCAGGGCACCAAGTCTTGCACTGTCTAGGTGTGTTAACTGGTTGTTTTCCGTGTACACAGTGAACTTTGCAGAGGCCAGGTAATGCTTGAAGCGTTCCGTTACGGCCCACACCACCGCCAAGAATTCTAGCTTGAAGGAGCTGTAATTCTCCGGGTTCCTCTCGGTGGGCCTCAGCTTCCGGCTGGCGTATGCGATCACCCTTTCTCTGCCCTGTTGGTTTTGTGACAGTACGGCTCCCAGTCCCACATTACTGGCGTCTGTGTGGAGAATAAAAGGCTGGCCATAATCAGGGTAGGCCAGGATCTCATCCCCTGTGAGGGCCATCTTCAACTGGCGGAAGGACTCCTCTTCCGGTTTATCCCACTTGAAGGGTGGCTTTTGGCTTCTGGACTTAGACTGTCCTATCAGGAGGTCCTGCATAGGAGCTGCCATCTTAGTGAACCCGGGGATGAACCTTCAGTAGTAGCCTACCAACCCGAGGAACTGCCTTACTTCTTTGATGTTCGAGGGGCTTGGCCAGCTCTTGATTACCGTGACCTTGTCAGGGTCGGGGGCCACTCCTTCCGCACTTACCACGTGCCCTAGGTACTGGACCTTTGGTTTCAACAGGTGACACTTTGATGGTTTTACCTTCAGGCCATAACCTGCTAGGGCTTTGAACACCTCGGCCAGGTGCTTTAGATGATCCTCGTAAGTCTTTGAATAGACGATCACGTCGTCCAGGTAAAGGAGGACCGTCTCGAAGTTTCCGTACCCTAAACAGCATTCCATCAGCCTCTGGAAGGTCCCTGGTGCGTTGCAGAGCCCGAAGGGCATACAGTTGAACTCACTCAGTCCCATCGGGGTGGTGAAGGCGGTCTTCTCCTTGTCAGCCTCTGCCACAGGAACCTGCCAGTACCCGCTAGTAAGGTCCAAAGTAGAAAAGAAGTTAGCTGATCTTAGTGCGGCTAAAGACTCCTCTATTCTAGGCAGCGGATATGCGTCTTTGTGGGTGATACGGTTGATTTGTCTATAGTCCACGTACATTCTCATGGTGCCGTCTTTTTTTTTACCAGAACCAGGGGGGCTGCCAAGGGGCTACAGCTATCTCTAATGACCCCAGCTTCTTTCATTTCCCGCAGCATACCCTTGGCGTTCTGATAATGTGCAGGGGGTACAGACCTGTGTTCTATCCCTTTTACTCTGCCGAAGCCCAGCGGATGCTTACTAAAGACTCTCTCGTACTCTTGTACCACCCGGTAGACTCCTTGTTTTTGGTGCAGGGGAGTGGAGTCAGCACCCACATGGAGTCTCTGGCACCAGTCCTCCATTGTTTCTGGGAGCCATTACCCTCCGCCTGAGGAGATGGAGGCAAAGGCTCCACGGCCCTGATAGCTTTGTGTTCGACAACAAACAGTTTGGCAAGTGTAGCGTACCTGGGTAAGTGTACCTCTCTCTACCCAATGTTGAGGATGCGAAAGGGGAACCCTCCCATGACGGACATCAACCACCCCCCGGGCTGTCAAAATGGTGGGCCTGCTGTCCGAGTACACGGGTTCTACCATGGCTTGGTAGTCTCTACCTCTCAACCCGATTGCAGTCCGACACCAGATCATCATTTCACTTTTGGGAGGCATGGAAATGGGGAATGGGTCACTCAGTCTTACGCTACCGATCTCACCACCAGACAGTTCTACCTGCTGCCGTCTCATCAGGGCTTTTATCTCCTTGTTGAGGACTCTCTGTTGGCTGGAACTAGTATTCACCGCCACCTGTTGTAGAATTACAATTACCTCTGAAAGACAATTTTCAATCACGTTAGTACCCATAGTTATTTTAGGGTGACTCTCACGACGGTCAATGTCCACAATAATTACTCCCTGTGCCGGTAGTTCAACTTTACCAATTTTAAGGGTCATCTCCTTGAACCCCATCTGCGGCACGGGTAAGCCATTACTGGCGATGATGCTCAAGTTACTGTCTGGATACCGTGTGATATCAGCATCAGTCCAATACTGCATAAAAAGTACATAAGGGATAGTGGTTACTTGCGACCCAGTATCCAGCAAGGCGCTCATGGGGATACCATCCAGCACCACGGGTAAAACCGGGCGCCCCCCAACGTACTTATTACGCCAATTGTAAGGGCCTGGTGATCTTATGCCTGGGGGTCGGCCCTCTGCCCCAGGGTGGACCCGTTTAAAAATTACAGTACCTGGAAATGTGTCCGGGCTGGTTGCATCGATGGCAACTGGGCTGTCCATCCTCTGCGTAGCGGTCTGTGGGCCTCCCTCAGAACGATGGGATCCTCCTCTGTCGACGCCACGGGTCATCCTCCGGACTTGAAGCCAGCTCGATGGGTCTCGACGGGTCCACTTGTAACGCCTGGACGGTCCTGGTCAACGCCGCAACGCTCCTGGTCAGCTCCTGGACTTGGTGATGCAGATCTTTCGACGGGGCTTGTTTCAGGGCCTGTGCATCGGCCCCCACAGAGTCCATAGAGGAGGGCGCCGCCTCCTGGTGGTAGGTAAGAGCAGGGCGCCGGGGGTTTATAGCGCCACTTGTTGCGGGTTCACGGAGCACCCTTATGGCCCTGTCTTTAAATTGGGCAAAGGTCTGATCAGGGTTCTGAAAGAACATGAGGCGCAGTTGGGCCCTGTGAGCGCTAGACAGCAGACCTTCTATGAATTGTTCTGTTAGCAGCTTATCCGTTTCCTGCACGCTGCCAGGGTCAGTTTGTTTGATGGCCCTCAAGGCTTCCTGCAAATTTAGGGCATAGTCTCTGATGCTGTCCTGTGCCCGCTGCTTACATCCATAGAACCGCATTTTAATTTCAGCGGAGGTACGGGTATCAAAAGTACCTCGCAGCCGGGCCAGAATGTCCTTCACAGTCCTTTTCTCCTCAGCGGGCCATGACTTTACTTGCCTTTGAGCTGCGCCAGTTAACTGCCCTGTTAGTATGCTAACCTTCTGTTCCTCTGTCAGGGGGTAGACTTGGAACAAACTGTACAGCCTTTCCTTAAAATCAGTCAGGGCATGGGGCTCCCCTGAATACTTAGGCAGCCAGGCCGCTCCAGGGATGTAAGGCAGGGAAAATGGCATCACCGCTGCTGTAGCTGCGTTGGTGGTAGTGGGCGCCTCCGTGTCCGACATCTTCCTCCCCCCTAGTTAAGCGCGGCCTACCTTCCAACGATCCTCTTCTGTAGGCCGCGGCTCCGCTGATGCTCCTCCGGACGAGGACCTTGCGTCGAGTCCTGGTGACGTCAGCGTCTCTCTCTCTCCCTTCCAGGACCTTGCGCTGCGTCGGTGCGTGGGGCGGAGCTTCGGGTCTCGCGCGGTTTGGACGTCCACGCCCCTCTTCTTCCCGCGCGGCGTCCTGAAGATGGCGTCCGATGGCGGGAAAACGGCTTAAGATGGCGGGAACCAACAGAAGATGGCGGGAGACAGCTGAAAATGGCGGGAAAAGGCTCTGGATGGTGGGAAACCTCTTCTTCAGGTCCGTGTACAGTCTTTTTCAGGCACGCAATACTCGTTTGTGGTGGGTTGGTTACTATCCTGCCGACTACGCCAAAGTTGACTCGCCCCCTGGGCCGTGGGGCACTGGGATCCGGGCAATAGGGGAACGATGGGGGTAGTAGTGGCAACCCGGTTCCGTGGCTCAGGGTGGTCAGGCCAGTGGTAGTCTGCTATGTGCTGCTGTTAACGTCCGACTACGCCACCCGTGGATTTGCGGTCATTAGGAACCGCCGCTGCAGGGCAGACCGCTGGGGCTGATGGTGTATGCAGCTGAGGTGGTGTGACTCCCCACGGGAAGAGTGCAGCTCCAGGGCAGTGTAGTGGATGGTGGGAGTGATGGTGGTGAGAGTCCCAGTGCTGATAGTGCTGGAGGAGCAAGGAGCACACAGACAACAGGTTGCAGTCCAGGGTCTTTACTAGAACAGGTGAACTGACCCACAAACAGTCCCGGCTAGGAGTGGACCTGGATGTCTGAGAGCAATTGGGAAATTGCCCCTGGTCAGGGTGAGGGTGTAGGCCTACCGTGCTCTCTGCGCTCCTTCTGGCTATCTCCTCCTGATAGGGTAACAGCCCACGGTCCGAGCTCACCGTGTATTCTCGCCTGTATGGCCTGCAAAGTGGGTCCCTTTCTACTCCCGGCCTGGTACGGCTTTGCTGGTCCCTTCTGTTGTGGCAGAGCCTCCGGGCTTCTTAGGCCAAGGAACATACAGTCCGCTGCGGACTGGTTATCTGCTGCAGGACGAGGAATCCTCACAGCCTCAGACACCAAAGTCTGGTAAAATGGAGTTCTTTGTCTGCCAAGATAGGCTCACTTCACCTCTTGTCTCTGGCTCGTGGCTCTTCTACTGCCACACTTCCTCTTAGGGTGCAATACAACTGTCACTCTCTGCTCTGGGACAGCTCTCAATCCTGAGACAGGTCGTCCAGTTCTCTCTAACCCTGCCCTCAGTTCCAGCTTTCATAGGGGCAGCCTGCTCCCCCTACTGGCCTGAGACAGGAGGCATTGCATGCTAATGTTCCCCTGACCAGAGAACATCCCCTTGCTCTCAGACACAGCTTTATTATATTTGTGGCATCCAGGCCAGGGTGACACATATATATTTAAAAAAGTCTGGTATACCCCAGTAAACAATAACTATGGTTTTTCCATCCCATGGTAAAAAATCTCTATTTTTCAGGTTTTGGTATATTTTCCGTAAAGAAAAACAGTAGTGTCTCCTGACTGTTGTGACACAAAAATATATCTGTTGAAAATAGTCTGGTGTAGGCTCGACAAATCCCAGTGTGGTTTTGCAGTTCCACGGGTCAAATCTCTGAACTATCCAGTTTTGGGCCTTTGGTATCTAAAAAAAAAACAGTTTGAGTGTGTCGCTCACTGTTCAGACGCAAATCTATATATTTAAAAAAGTCTGGTATACCCCAGTAAACAATAAGTGTGGTTTTGCCATCCCACGGTAAAAATTCTCTATTTTTCAGGTTTTGGTATTTTTTACATAAAGAAAAACAGTAATAGTTTCTCCCTGATTGTTCAGATTGTTTAAAAGAGTCGGGTGTAGGCCAGAGTAATAGAACTGTGGTTTTCCTCTTCCACGGTTCTAATCTACTTTTTATTACCCTTTTTCCATTGATAGTGCAAGTGTAAGCTATTTTACTTCCTTTACAATGGGCAAGGCGCGTGGCAAGGGACGTGGAAGTGGACGCTCTGGTGATGGTTCGTGCAGAGGACGGGGCCATGGCCAAGGTGAAAATGTGACACAACCACCAGCCACATCTTCTCACTCCCACTTCTTGACCGAATTACTAGGGAAGCACAGAACAACACTAGTATTGAGAACTGATCAGTGTGAACAGGTTATTAATTGGATAGCAGATAATACTTCCAGTTACCTGGGCACCACCACCTCCGGTCTGTCTTCCACACGGTCAACTCTTAGTAGCCATGAGTCTCGACCACATACTCCTCCTCACCCTGATGCTCCTTCCTCCCACCATGCCGAGTGTCATCAGACAGCAATTGATCCCACACTTGGACACTCTGAAGAGCTGTTCACTGGTCCATTTCCATATTTGTGCCCCTCGCCTGATACGCTTGAAGTGGTGGAAGAGGAGATCCCATGTAGCGATGCCCAAATATTTGAACAGCCACGGCCACAGGAAGTCGACGCTGGCAATTTGTCACAAGAGGTGGACGATGACGAGACACAATTGCCAGGAAGTGAGGAGGAGCATCGTGGTGCGCAAGTGGAAGAGGAGGAGGTGGTGGATGATCTAGTAACTGACCCAACGTGGCAGGAGGACATGCAGAGTGAGGCCAGCAGCACACAGGGGGAGGGAGGCAGAGTACCCCAACAGGCAGGAAGAAGCAGTGTGGTGGCCACAGACAGAAGGCGGGCAACCGTTCCCCGTAACACCAACACGAGGGACGTTGCCAGTACAAGCGGTAGGTCTTCCAGAGTCTGGAATTTTTTTAAAGACTCTGCTGATAACCCTAAAAAGGCCATATGTTCCACCTGCCATGTCAGCATCAGCAGGGGTGACAAAACTACCAGCCTGACCACCACCAGCATGATCAGGCACATGGCAGCAAAGCACCCGACTTTGTGGGGCGAAACCCAGGGTCCACGACCAGTGTCAGCGGGTGTCACCACTGCTTCTTCCACTGTTGTGCATGCAATAGAACCCCCTGTTGTGTGTGCAAGGCAATCCCCTGTCCATACTGCATGTAAAGATGCCCCCTCCTCTCAGTCTTCACTTGTTATGGCAGTTTCTCAAGAAACAGAATAAACGTCCACGTTCACGTCCCACCGCAGCGTTCAATTGTCCATATCCCAGACCTTTGAATGAAAGCGGAAATTCGCAGCTAACGCCCCACAGGCCACAGTCCTAAATTCGCACACTTCACGACTGCTTGCGTTGGAAATGCTGCCTTTTAGGCTGGTGGAGACTGAATCCTTCCGCAATCTTATGGCGGTGGCCGTCCCTCGGTACTCGGTCCTCAGCCGACACTATTTTGCCCGGTGTGCCATCCCCGCACAACACAAGCACTTGTCCCAAAGCATTTGCCGTGCCCGCAACAACACAGTTACTGGGAGAGTCCACTTGACAAAGGACACGTGGACAAGTGCTTGTGGCCAGGGATGGTACATCTCTCTGACGGCACACTGGGTAAACATAGTGGAAGGCGGGACCCAGTCGGAACTTGAGACGGAACACGTCCTCCCCACACCGAGGATTGTGGGCCCTATGTCAGTCATAGTTGCCCCCACAGTGTATAGCTCCTGCGCATCATCCTCCTCCTCCTTCTCCTCATGTTCAGCCTCCATCTCAGATATCACCACATCAGTTACAAGCTGGAAGCACTGCAGTACTGCCTCCGCCAAGCGGCAACAGGCTGTGCTGAAACTCATAAGCTTAGGTGATAAACCTCACACTGCTTGTGAGTTGTGGACAGCTGTGAAAGAGCAGGCAGATCTGTGGCTGAGACCGCTGAACCTATATCCCGACATGGTCGTGTGTGACAATGGCCGTAACCTGGTGGCGAGGTGAGATCACACACGTACCATGCCTGGCTCATGTGCTTAACCTCGTGGTTCAACGGATTCTTAAATCGTACCCCGAGTTGCCAGATCTGCTCGTGAAAGTACGCCGCCTGTCAGCTCATTTTCGCAAGTCAGCTACAGCTTCCGCCGCCCTTGCTGTGTTGCAGCAGCGTTTGCAGCTTCCGGCACACCGACTGGTGTGTGATGTCCCCACACGTTGGAACTCTACCCTCCACATGTTGCAAAGGATTTGTGAGCAGAAGAGAGCAGTTGTGGAGTACCAGATGCAACAAGGCCACCAAGATGGTGAGTGGCGATGACGCCATCATTAGTGTCAGCATCCCACTTATCTGTCTTTTGCAACGCTCTCTGCAGTGAATTAAAGATGAGGCATTGCAGCCAGAGTATGATGAGATGGATCAAGAAGCCGTAGTGGGCGATTACACACAGCCCAGCCTGATCTCATCCCAATGTGCATTGGGGGACAATGAGGGAGAGGAGGAGGAGGAGGAGGAGGAAGAACAGAAGCTGCTATCATGCGCTGTAGACGGTAGTACCTGTACAAGTGTCCTACCGTCGGTTCAGCGTGGATGGCCTGAGGACGGGGGGGGGAGGAGGAGGAGGAGGAGGAGAGCATGGTCAGTCGTCATCTTGGTGAGGACACGGAAATCTTGCCCGTTACCAGTATGGCACGCATGGCTGACTTTATGTTACGCTGCCTTAACCGTGACCCTCGCGTTGTCAAAATGTTGGGTGACAGTCATTACTGGTTGGTGACACTTTTAGACCCCCGCTACAAGGAGAACTTTCACTCTCTTATTCCTGAGGTGGAGAGGTCTACAAAAATGGGGCAGTACCAGAAGGCCCTTGCTGCAGAACTCTTAAAACAATTCCCATCTGAACACGCAAGCGGCAGAGGTCACAGTTCGTTGCCCACCCAAGGCATACAGGCGAGAGAGATACAACTCCAATCCAGCAGAGGCAGGGGAAAACTGTCAACGTTCTGGGACAGATTTCTGACACCCGCCCAGCTTACAGGCCCTGAGGCGCGGGGTACTCTCACAAGGAGTGGAAAGTTTCAAAAGATGTTGAGGGAGTACCTTGCCGACGGTACCAGCGTCCTCTGTGATTCCTCTGTGCCTTTTAATTATTGGGTATCCAAGCTGGACACTTGAAATGAACTCGCTCTGTACGCCTTGGAGGTCCTGGCCTGCCCTGCCGCTAGCGTGTTATCGGAGCGTGCTTTTAGTGCCGCTGGGGGAATTATAACTGATAAGCGCACTAGCCTGTCAACTGACAATTAGAGATGAGCGTTGTTCTACTTGAACTGTTCGCCAATCTCAAATTCGAGCTGTTTTGGGCGGTGTTCGAGCCGTTCGGCGAACACGAACAATTTGAGAAAAATTCGGCTGTTCGAGGTTATGTTCGATAACTGTTCGTGCACCAAAATCATAACTGGATTTTTTCTCAGTAATGATGAAAATTAATGTTAATACGCAGTTTGAGTGTACAGCGGGGTGGGGGGAGGGGCAGGGGATGGATCTCTGCAGGAACAATGAAGATCTCCATTTTTTTTTCTCTTTCCCGCATTTACAGTGGGGAGGTGCAATCTGTCAGCCTATCAGCAGCGCACACACGGAGCGAAGTGCTTTTTTTCACACAAGCAAGGGCATGTGTCATTGGCAGTGTATGTCACATGTCCTTGCCCTATAAGACCAAGCCATTTTCCCCGTCGCCACCATTTTCTCACTGCTGCAGCTGCGTGTTAGACGGCACCGCTGTTGCTGTGTGCGCTATACCTTGTTAATTTCAAGCCAATTTTCGCACAAATATACAGATAGCTTGGGAGTAGGGAATAGTTGTGATTGCAGTCCTTTTAAGGACTAGGTTACAGCATTTCCTACGACTTTTATCAGGCAGGTCTGTGCTCTTAAATAGATTGGTTGTGGGAGTAAAGACTAATTGTAATTGGAGTCCTTTTCAGGACTAGGTTACATCAGTTCCTATCAGTTTTTGCCAGGCAGGTCTGTGCCAGTGCTGTGCAAGTTTTTTTCACAGCATTTGGCTGAATCTAGCAAAGCTAATCCTTTTTGGCCTATTGCAGAGTGTGTTAGTCAGTGGAGTAGCCTGTCTGTGTTGCAAGATATACCACCTGTGTATAGAATACCAATTTTTTTACTGCACCTAGTGAAGTAAAATCTTTTGGGCATAGCATCATTCTATTAGTCCATCTATACTGACCTCCATCAGGTTGCAAACTGAATCTAATTTTTTTCTGCATCTAGCTCTGAAAAAATATTGGGCTTCTAGCTGTGTGTGGGTCTTGTTCTATTAATCCATCTATACTGACCTCCATCAGGTTGCAAACTGAATATAATTTTTTTCTGCATCTAGCTCTGAAAAAATATTGGGCTTCTAGCTGTGTGTGGGTCTTGTTCTATTAATCCATCTATACTGACCTCCATCAGGTTGCAAACTGAATATAATTTTTTTCTGCATCTAGCTCTGAAAAAATATTTGGCCTTCTAGCAGTGTGTGGGTCTTGTTCTATTAATCCATCTATACTGACCTCCATCAGGTTGCAAACTGAATATAATTTTTTTCTGCATCTAGCTCTGAAAAAATATTTGGCCTTCTAGCAGTGTGTGGGACTTGTTCTATTAGTCCACCTATACTGACCTCCATCAGGTTGCAAACTGAATATATTTTTTTCTGCATCTACCTCTGAAAAAATATTGGGCTTCTAGCTGTGTGTGGGACTTGTTGTATTAGTCCATCTATACTGACCTCCATCAGGTTGCAAACTGAATATATTTTTTTCTGCATCTACCTCTGAAAAAATATTGGGCTTCTAGCTGTGTGTGGGTCTTGTTCTATTAATCCATCTATACAGACCTCCATCAGGTTGCAAACTGAATATAATTTTTTTCTGCATCTAGCTCTGAAAAAATATTTGGCCTTCTAGTAGTGTGTGGGACTTTCTCTGTTAGTCCATCTATACTGACCTCCATCAGGTTGCAAACTGAATATATTTTTTTCTGCATCTACCTCTGAAAAAATATTGGGCTTCTAGCTGTGTGTGGGTCTTGTTCTATTAATCCATCTATACTGACCTCCATCAGGTTGCAAACTGAATATAATTTTTTTCTGCATCTAGCTCTGAAAAAATATTTGGCCTTCTAGTAGTGTGTCGGACTTTCTCTATTAGTCCATCTATACTGACCTCCATCAGGTTGCAAATTAAAAATAATTTTTATCTGCATCTACAGTACCTCTGAAAAAATATTTGGGCTTCTAGCTGTGTGTGGGACTTGTTGTATTAGTCCATCTATACTGACCTCCATCAGGTTGCAAACTGAATATATTTTTTTCTGCATCTACCTCTGAAAAAATATTGGGCTTCTAGCTGTGTGTGGGTCTTGTTCTATTAATCCATCTATGCAGACCTCCATCAGGTTGCAAACTGAATATAATTTTTTTCTGCATCTAGCTCTGAAAAAATATTTGGCCTTCTAGTAGTGTGTGGGACTTTCTCTGTTAGTCCATCTATACTGACCTCCATCAGGTTGCAAACTGAATATATTTTTTTCTGCATCTACCTCTGAAAAAATATTGGGCTTCTAGCTGTGTGTGGGTCTTGTTCTATTAATCCATCTATACTGACCTCCATCAGGTTGCAAACTGAATATAATTTTTTTCTGCATCTAGCTCTGAAAAAATATTTGGCCTTCTAGTAGTGTGTGGGACTTTCTCTGTTAGTCCATCTATACTGACCTCCATCAGGTTGCAAACTGAATATATTTTTTTCTGCATCTACCTCTGAAAAAATATTGGGCTTCTAGCTGTGTGTGGGTCTTGTTCTATTAATCCATCTATACTGACCTCCATCAGGTTGCAAACTGAATATAATTTTTTTCTTCATCTAGCTCTGAAAAAATATTTGGCCTTCTAGTAGTGTGTCGGACTTTCTCTATTAGTCCATCTATACTGACCTCCATCAGGTTGCAAATTAAAAATAATTTTTATCTACATCTACAGTACCTCTGAAAAAATATTTGGGCTTCTAGCTGGGTGTGGGACTTGTTGTATTAGTCCATCTATACTGACCTCCATCAGGTTGCAAACTGAATATATTTTTTTCTGCATCTACCTCTGAAAAAATATTTGGCCTTCTAGTAGTGTGTCGGACTTTCTCTATTAGTCCATCTATACTGACCTCCATCAGGTTGCAAATTAAAAATAATTTTTATCTGCATCTACAGTACCTCTGAAAAAATATTTGGGCTTCTAGCTGTGTGTGGGACTTGTTGTATTAGTGCATCTATACTGACCTCCATCAGGTTGCAAACTGAATATATTTTTTTCTGCATCTACCTCTGAAAAAATATTGGGCTTCTAGCTGTGTGTGGGTCTTGTTCTATTAATCCATCTATACAGACCTCCATCAGGTTGCAAACTGAATATAATTTTTTTCTGCATCTAGCTCTGAAAAAATATTTGGCCTTCTAGTAGTGTGTGGGACTTTCTCTGTTAGTCCATCTATACTGACCTCCATCAGGTTGCAAACTGAATATATTTTTTTCTGCATCTACCTCTGAAAAAATATTGGGCTTCTAGCTTTGTGTGGGACTTGTTGTATTAGTCCATCTATACTGACCTCCATCAGGTTGCAAATTGAATATAATTTTTTTCTGCATCTAACCCAGCCAATAGTTTTGGCCTAATACCACAGTTTTGGCCACTCAGCTCTGCTCGGTTACCATCCATTGTTTTTTTGTGCAAACAACTCCAGAGTTGTGAATTAGTTAACCACCAAAATGAGTGGAAAAAGGCCTGCTGCTGGTGGAAAGGGGAATAGGCGTGTTGGGAAGGGGAAAAAAGGTTGTGTCCGTGGGGTAGGTGTTAAAGCAACAGTAACATCTGCAGAAGAAAGACCATCTTCCAGCCAAACTAAAATGTCTACTTCTTTTAGCGGACAATGTGATAAGATCCCTTTCTTACGGCCACGCCAATCGCTACAAATTCCAGATGAGGCACAAAAACAGCAGGTGCTTCAACGGATATCAAGTGCTCCTTTAAGTGGGCTCTCCTCCACATCAACTTCAACATCACAAATACTCCAGTCCTCAAAGGTGTCACCCAAATCGCACTTGCTTCCTCACAGCTCCCGCTGCCCGTCTGAGTATGAGGTAGAACAGATGGTTGAGTCTGCAGAGCTGTTTACTCATACTATAGCCTGGGAATCAGAGGTCGACTCCAGCGCTTTTGTGAATCCAGACGAGGAAATGATCTGCACTGATGCCCAGAATCTTTATGAGTCGGATCCAGGACCAGACGCAGAAGGTTCTGACCATAATGTAGACCCTCATTCCCAAACTGTAACTCCTGTTGGTGGAGACAATGAGGAAGACGATGATAAGACTCAAATACCTGATTGGAGCGACAACTTTAGTTTTTTGTCAGGGCAGGAACAGGTTGGCTCTGAGGACGACGGGTGTGATAACACACAGGGTGATGATGATGAGGTAGGAGATCTCACTTACTGTCAACCCACAGTCAGCCAAGAGATGAGGTCAGCAGAGGAGGTGGAGGAAGATGCTAGTGACGACGAGATCAGGTTGCGCCTTCCTGGACAGAGACGTAGTACTGGAAGCATGTCAACAACTGCATCCTCAAACACAACTCTGCCTCTCACCACAAGTCGTGGTGGCTCTTCAGGTCGCATGGGTGCTAAGCCTTGCATAGCCTGGGCATTTTTTCAGATCGATAAAGATGACCCAACTCGTGTTATCTGTAACATTTGTCAGCAAAAGCTAAGTAGAGGCCAAAAAATACATAGTTTGAGTACTTCATGCATGAACTGGCACATGGACATGAAGCATAAGTTGCAGTGGGAAGCTCAGTGTGCTACAATGCGGCCTAGCCGGCCGGGCCAACCACCGTCTGCCATATCTTGTGCATCCGCGGCCTCTTCATCCTCTGTGACTGGGGGGACAGCAGTCACACCTGTTTTGGGGCGCAGACCTGCCACCTCTTTACCCGCAACAGCCAGCGTGATTGGCAGGTCATCATTTTCTTTGGAGGTGGGAACACCAGCTGGTGTTGAGCGCTGTCCGACATCGATAGCACCACCTTTGGATCAAGGCAACCTAACATGTCCGCCTGCATCTTCCTCACAGACCGGCAGTTTGCCAGGGACACCCTTATCAACCCCGTCTAAGCACAATAGCCAGCCCTCGGTCCCTCAGATGTGGACAAGTAAAAGACCATTTCCTCCTAGCCATGAGAAAGCTAAGAGGTTGAATTTCACCATCTGCAAGCTCTTGGCTACAGAAATGCTGCCTTTCCGCCTGGTGGACACAGAGGATTTTCGAGACCTTATGTCCGTCGCAGTGCCCCAGTACCAGATGCCCAGTCGGCACTACTTCTCAAAGAAAGGTGTGCCTGCGCTCCACCAGCATGTCGCACACAACATCACCGTTTCTTTGAGAAACTCTGTGTGTGACAGGGTGCATTTCACCACAGACACTTGGACGAGTAGGCATGGACAGGGGCGTTACATGTCGCTGACTGGGCACTGGGTAACTGTGGTGACAGCAGTACAAGGGGCTGCTGTCCAAGTCTTGACATCCCCACGAGTTGTGCGTCAATCCTCTTTATGTCAAAGTTCCTCCACTGCTTCTGCCTCCTCAACCTCCTCTCGGTCTTCCACCTGCACCCAAAGCCTGTCTGGTCATGCCACAAGCTTTCTAACTGCGCAGAAGGGATCCTGCACACCTCCTTACTATGCTGGCAGTAGGGCTCAACGTCATCAGGCGGTTTTTACATTGAAATGTCTGGGAAATGTGGGTCACACAGCTGAGGAGTTGTGGTCAGCTCTGGAGAACCAATTTCATGAATGGTTGTCTCCACTGGACCTGAAACCAGGGAAGGCCGTGTGCGACAATGCTGCAAACCTGGGTGCGGCCCTTCGCCGAGCAATGTCACACACGTGCCTTGTATGGCTCATGTGTTGAACCTGGTTGTCCAGCAATTTTTAGCCCACTATCCCAGACTAGATGGCCTTCTGCAGAGGGCACGGTCGCTGTGTGCTCACTTCCGCCGTTCGCATCCCGCAGCTCAGCGACTTACATCTCTACAGAAGTCGTTGGGCCTGCCACTTCACCGGCTAAAATGCGATGTGCCTACCCGGTGGAATTCAACTCTGCACATGTTGCAGCGACTGTGGCAGCACCGACAAGCCCTGGTGCAATACGTTCTGACGTATAGCCTGGGCCAACGAGATTCAGAGGTGGGGCAAATCACGCTGGAGGAGTGGTCTCAGATCAGGGACCTATGCACCCTTCTGCACAGTTTTGAAATGGCGACGAAGATGTTTAGTGCTGACGATGCCATTATCAGCATGACTATTCCGGTGATTTACATGCTGGAGCACATGTTAAACAGAATTCGGAGTCAGGTGGTGGCACAAGAGGAGGTGGAGGAAGTAGAGGAGGAGGAGTTGTATGCGGAAGGGCTAACATCTGCAAGGTCCAGATGGTCGGCAGCACCAAGGCGGCAGGCATGTGAGGGTGGGGGAGATGGTTTTACCAGGGCGCATGGTAGCAGCCAAACTAGTGAGGAAGGTGCAGGAGCCCAGGAAGAAGTGGAGGATGAACTGATGGAAGACTCATCAGATGAGGGAGACCTTGATCACATTTCTGTTGTGCGAGGTTGGGGGGAGAGGACAGAGGAAGGAAGCATGATTGTTACCTCGCCACCAACACAACAGGGACTTGGTGCTCCTGGATGCGCAACACACATGAGTGCCTTCTTGCTGCACTACCTGCAACATGACCCTCGAATTGTGAGAATTAGAAATAATCCTGACTACTGGGTTGCCACACTGTTAGATCCCCGGTACAAAAGTAAATTTGCAGAAATTATTCCTGCCATAGAAAGGGATGCACGCATGCAGGAGTATCAGCAGAGACTGTTGCAGAATCTTACATGTGCTTTTCCACAAAATACCAGTGGTGCACGTAGTGAATCTCACAGTTCCAACTTGCCAACCGTGGGACCGTCAAATGTTCAGCACTCAAACCGTAACAGAACCACAGTATCTGCTGGTAACATCAATTTTGCGGAATCATTTCACCACTTTTTTAGCCCATCCTTTGCAAGGCCACAGGAGACAAGAAGTCTGACACATAGTCAACGCCTAGAGACGATGGTACAGGAGTATCTCCAAGTAAACATTGAAGCCACGACTGTGTCACTGGACCCTTGCTCTTTTTGGGCTTCCAATCTGGATAAATGGCCGGAGCTAGCCACTTACGCCTTGGAGATCTTGTCATGCCCCGCAGCCAGCGTTCTGTCTGAACGTGTGTTCAGCGCTGCTGGTGGTGTGCTGACAGATAAGCGCACGCGGCTCTCCACTGATAATGTAGACAGACTCACGTTCATAAAGATGAACAAATCATGGATCCGAAACGACTTTTCTACCCCTGTGTCATCCTGGGGAGAGTAAAAGCTTGATGATTGGTTAAAATCACCCTACCAACCGTTTTAAGCTTTCAAATTACTAATCATGTTTATCTGTATCTTGACTGGAAAATAATTTGGGCTTTGTAGCAGTGTGCAGCACTGATCCTATTAGGCCATCTATACTAAAGCTTCACCAGATTTAAAATTAAAAATAATTTTTAGCTGCATCTAGCCCGGAAAATAATTTTGGGGCTCCGAGATGCGCAAGACACATAAGTGCCTTCTTGCTGCACTACCTGCAGCATGACCCTCATATTGTCAGAATTCGAAGTAATCATGACTACTGGGTTGCCACACTCTTAGATCCCCCAAACTTTTCGATCAACCTTTTCATTTTAATAAAGATCAAAAAAATGGTCATTTTTGAAATTATAAGCATTAGCAGGTTGTTAGAAACTGAAATCAAACAGTTTTCAACTCAAAACTTTATTCTAGGTGATGTTACATTTTCACATAGGACCCCTTGTTCGAAAGGAGCTTCTGAACTCTCTCGTCCATTGAATTTGTCAGGTTTTGGATGGTTTCTGCTTCAATTGTTTTGCATGAGGACAGAATACCCTCCCAGAGCTGTTGCTTAGATGTGAACTGCCTCCCGCCATCATAGACACTCCTTTTAATGATGCTCCAAAGGTTCTGAATGGGGTAGAGGTCAGGGGAGCATGGGGGTCACACCATAAGTTTGTCCCCTTTTATGCCCATATCAGCCAGAGATGCAGATGTTTTATGTGCAGCATGAGATGGTGCATTATCATGCAGAAAAATGATCTTGCTGTGAAATACACGGTTCTTCTTCTTGAACCATGGCAGGAAGTGCTGTTTGAGAAAATCCACATACATTATGGAGTTCATCTTTAGCGCCTTCAGGGATCCTAAAGGGGCCGACAATCTCTCTCCCCATGATTCCAGCCCAAAACATTACTCCACCTCCTCCTTGTTGGCGCTGTAGCCGTGTTTGCGTGGGGTGTCCATCAACCAGCCATCCTCCACTCCATCCATCTGGACCATCGAGCGCTGCACGGCACTCATCCGTGAACAAAACTGTTTTGAAATCAGTCTTCATGTAATATTTGGCCCACTGGAGCCGTTTCTGCTTGTGTGAAGTGGATAGAGGAGGTCGACAGGATGGCGTATGCACAGCTGCAAACCTCTGAAGGACCCTGCATCTTGTTGTTCGGGGGACGTTGGAGGCACAAGCAGCTTCAAAAACTTGTCTGCTGCTATGACAAGGCTTTTTTGCCGCTGCTCTTTCAACCTGACGTAATTGCCTGTAGGAAAGAGTCCTCAATTTGCCCTTATCAGCACGCACACGTGTGTACTGTGAATCAGCTACATACTTCTTGATTGCCAAGACACTTCATCCTGATCATCGCACAATGTTGATTGTAGTCATGCCTTGACCTAAACACTCCACAATTTGTTGCTTCTCAGCAGCCGACACATCCTTTTTCTTTCCCATTTTGGCAGAAAATGTAGGCTGCTTAATAATGTGAGAGAGCCTTCTTAAGTAGTCTTGCCTTTCATTGGACACACCTGCCAAACTAATTAGCACAGGTGTCTGCAATTGCTTACAGTGATATAAAGAGCCCTGACACACATCACCATCAATGAGTTTAACTGACAAACAAACAAATTCTTCCCTTATCACTCCTAAACACTTTTTGCATAATAATTTGGAACGCAGTGTACATGTGCTTTTCCACAAAACACCAGCGGTTCACGTAGTGAATCTTACAGTTCTAACTTGCCAACCGTGGTCTGTATGGAGTTGTTCAATAAAGGGCCCAAAATTAAGATAACATAGATGGGAGAGGTCTCTATGAATAGGAATTCCTAAGTATTTGATACCCTGTGAGGGACAGGCAAAGGGAAAGTTGGACTGGATGGAATCCTATATGGATTTGGGGAGGGAGACATCGAGGGCCTCAGACATCGCTGCATTGATTTTAAAATTTGACCATGTAACAAAGTGATCTATTTCAGCCATAACAGCATGGATGGATATATGTGATTGAGTGATATATACTAGGACATCATCAGCAAATAGAGAGCACTTGTACTCGGTGCCTCCCACCTCAATCCACCTAATATTGGGGTTATGACGAATTGATGAGAGCAGGTGCTCCGTCACTAGGATGTATAAGAGAGGGGACAGAGGACATCACTGCCTTGTCCCATTGGTGATTGTGAAAGGTGATGAAAATGTTCTGACGCACCCCCTGGGCCTTGGGACACCCGGAGCCGGACCCTTTTTGGTGGATGCTGGTGGTTGTAGTCTTCGTGGCGGCGACCCGGTTCCGTGGCTCAGGGCGGTCAAACCAGTGGCGGAACTATTTATGTGGTTTTGATGTTTAAATGTACGACTACGCCACCCGTGGATTGCGGTCAGAGTGAACCGCCGCTACAGGGCAGACCGCTGAGGCTGGTGTTGTGGGTGCAGCAGAGCGTAGCATAACTCCCCACGGGAGGAGTATAGCCTCAGGGCAGTGTATGCGGAGGATGGGGGTGATGGTGCAGGGCAGCAGCAGTAACGACACGGAGTCAGTGATGCAGTCCAGGGCCTTTACTCACAGTTCTTATTATCCAGACCACGTCTGCAGGTAACGGCTGCCCACGTCGTACTGTGCTCACCAGGTGAGGGGCTCAGACAACTCCCAGATAACTTTGGAGCACTTCACAGGACCCCCTTTGTGTGTCCTTTGTCTGGCCTTTCTTACCAACACTTCTGTCCGGCTGCCTCGGGCCTCCTCTTGGTAAACTTGGCGCCAGTTTCCCTGACCCTATGTGGTGCCTTCCTAGCGGGTGTAGCGAGGGGATGCGCCACATAAAATGTCAGAGCCTCCGGTTTCTAGCTGAGGGTCGTTTCCTGCCTCCACTAGTTCGGGGACCGGTCTCCCCCTTTGGCCTGACCCCTCCACGCAGGTGGATTCGGGCGTGCGGTGGCGACTCGCCCGTCCGCACCCCTGGGATCCCTTCATTCCTCGTTCCTGGAGCCTTCTCCGCTCCTCTTCCTTCCTTCTCCCTCTTCCAGGCCTGGGCCTCTGTTACTAGGCCCGCCTCCGGAGCAGAGCTCATGCAGAGCCCCTGCTCCCTGCCACTTCTGCTCAGACTTCTCTGCACTGAACTAAGATGGTGCCCACCTTTTATACTCCCTTCTCAATGCACCCAGGAACTGCTTCCTCCCTGCTCCTGCACTACCGGGTTCCCCTTCCTCAGTGTTCCCTCCCTCCACTCCAGCCAGGGACAGGGACTGTCGTGCCCATCTCAGGGGCATATTGGTCGCCCTGCCCCACGGCAATGTGGTGTAATGCATGCAGGTGTCGGGTCCTGATCCACACTCCATCCTTACCTGAGAGTGAGATATCACACCTCTGGGTGAGGTGCAATACGTCTGTAGCAACCGAGCCCTCAGGGTGCTACAGTTCCATTTATCTTCAGCCTAGGTGACGTATTGCGATACAGGGCCGTGATTTTGGCTATAAAAGGGTCCCCTAGACCCCTACCCCAAGCTTTATAAGAGAATCATATATGGCGTGCCAGGAGACTCTATGGAATGCTTTCTCAGCATCCAACGAGAGTATCTAATTACAAATTTTTAACTGCATCTAGCCCAGGAAATACTTTGTGCCTAGTAGCAGTGTCTGCTAGTCAGCGGATTATCCCGGCTGTTAAGCAAGCTACACCACCTGTAGTTTAGACACTTAATTTTTTCAAAGGAAATGCTTCGGGACCATGGGATACTTAGTGAAGAGCATCAGGAGGCACCCCAAGGCATAGGGGCTGGGACTGGCAGTAGGATGCCTTGCGGTGGACAGCCGAGCTCGATCCTTATAAAAGCTTTTTAACTGCAGCAGCTTTAGTGGACGCTACTGGAGCTGGAATTACGCGGCTGCTGGCATGAGACTTGCCCTCCAATAGATCCTTGTAAATGGATTTAAAGTGTATTCATTCAAATTAGAGAGACAATTTAAATTAAAAAACTTAGAGCTGCCTCCACCACAGGGGGGCTCGCTGGACCCACCAGCGGACAGGCACCAGTATTGGGAGAGGGGGGCTGGCCGTCAGGGTTCACCGCGGCTCTGGCACAAACCCGGCGACACGGAGGTGGCACGGGCAGGAGCGGACTGGCCGTGTCGGCTTCTCACTTTTTGGATTTTAGAAGGGCATGACATGCCTATATCTGTGTCTCCCCCTCCTTTTACTCCTCCACCTCTTTTCTTTTCGCATGACTATATGTACTTGTCACTTTTCCATGTGTTAGTTATGTCTTCTGAGCAGTTTGTCAGCTTTTGGACACCTTTGAAGGTGTTTTCTATGTGTTTCTATGTGTTTTTGTTTGCCTGCCATTGGTTTTAACGGTGTTCGAAGGTGTTCGACGAACAGTTCGACGAACAGTTCGGCGAACACACGGGTGTTCGACGAACCGAACCGAACTCGAACACTACGGGGGTAGCTCAACACTACTGACAATGCTGACAAGCTGACCCTTATCAAAATGAACAAGGGCTGGATTGGGCCAGATTTCTCATCACCACCAAATGACAGCAGAGTAACTAGAGATGAGCGTTGTTCGACTCGAACTGTTCGCCAATCTCAAATTCGAGCTGTTTTGGCCGGTGTTCGAGCCGTTCGGCGAACACGAACGATTTGAGAAAAATTCGGCTGTTCGAGGTTATGTTCGATAACTGTTTGTGCTCCAAAATCATAACTGGATTTTTTCTCAGTAATGATGAAAATTAATGTTAATACGCAGTTTGAGTGTACAGCGGGGCGGGGGGAGGGGCAGGGGATGGATCTCTGCAGGAATAATGAAGATCTCCATTTTTTTTTCTCTTTCCAGCATTTACAGTGGGGAGGTGCAATCTGTCAGCCTATCAGCAGCGCACACACGGAGCGAAGTGCTTTTTTTCACACAAGCAAGGGCATGTGTCATTGGCAGTGTATGTCACATGCCCTTGCCCTATAAGACCAAGCCATTTTCCCCGTCGCCACCATTTTCTCACTGCTGCAGCTGCGTGTTAGACGGCACCGCTGTTGCTGTGTGCGCTATACCTTGTTAATTTCAAGCCAATTTTCGCACAAATCTACAGATAGCTTGGGAGTAGGGAATAGTTGTGACTGCAGTCCTTTTAAGGACTAGGTTACAGCATTTCCTACGACTTTTATCAGGCAGGTCTGTGCTCTTAAATAGATAGGTTGTGGGAGTAAAGACTAATTGTAATTGCAGTCCTTTTCAGGACTAGGTTACATCAGTTCCTATCAGTTTTTGCCAGGCAGGTCTGTGCCAGTGCTGTGCAAGTTTTTTTCACAGCATTTGGCTGAATCTAGCAAAGCTAATCCTTTTTGGCCTATTGCAGAGTGTGTTAGTCAGTGGAGTAGCCTATCTGTGTTGCAAGATATACCACCTGTGTATAGAATACCAATTTATTTACAGCACCTAGTGAAGTAAAATATTTTGGGCATAGCATCATTCTATTAGTCCATCTATACTGACCTCCATCAGGTTGCAAATTGAATATAATTTTTTTCTGCATCTAGCTCTGAAAAAATATTTGGGCTTCTAGCAGTGTGTGGGACTTGTTCTATTAGTCCATCTATACTGACCTCCATCAGGTTGCAAACTGAATATAATTTTTTTCTGCATCTAGCTCTGAAAAAATATTTGGCCTTCTAGCAGTGTGTGGGACTTGTTCTATTAGTCCATCTATACTGACCTCCATCAGGTTGCAAATTTAAAATAATTTTTTGTCGGCATCTAGCTCTGAAAAAATATTTTGCCTTCTAGCAGTGTGTGGGACTTTCTCTATTAGTCCATCTATACTGACCTCCATCATGTTGCAAATTAAAAATAATTTTTATCTGCATCTACCTCTGAAAAAATATTTGGGCTTCTAGCTGTGTGTGGGACTTGTTCTATTTGTCCATCTATACTGACCTCCATCAGGTTGCAAACTGAATATAATTTTTTTCTGCATCTAGCTCTGAAAAAATATTTGGCCTTCTAGCAGTGTGTGGGACTTTCTCTATTAGTCCATCTACACTGACCTCCATCAGGTTGCAAATTAAAAATAATTTTTTTTTTAATCTAGCTCTGAAAAAATATTTGGCCTTCTAGCAGTGTGTGGGACTTGTTCTATTAGTACATCTATACTGACCTCCATCAGGTTGCAAATTAAAAATAATTTTTTGTCTGCATCTAGCTCTGAAAAAATATTTGGCCTTCTAGCAGTGTGTGGGACTTTCTCTATTAGTCCATCTATACTGACCTTCATCAGGTTGCAAACTGAATATATTTTTTTTCTGCATCTACCTCTGAAAAAATATTTGGGCTTCTAGCTGTGTGTGGGACTTGTTCTATTAGTCCATCTATACTGACCTCCATCAGGTTGCAAACTGAATATAATTTTTTTCTGCATCTACCTCTGAAAAAATATTTGGGCTTCTAGCAGTGTGTGGGACATGTTCTATTAGTCCATCTATACTGACCTCCATCAGGTTGCAAACTGAATATATTTTTTTTCTGCATCTAGCTCTGAAAAAATATTTGGGCTTCTAGCAGTGTGTGGGACTTGTTCTATTAGTCCATCTATAATGACCTCCATCAGGTTGCAAACTGAATATAATTTTTTTCTGCATCTAGCTCTGAAAAAATATTTTGCCTTCTAGCAGTGTGTGGGACTTGTTCTATTAGTCCATCTATACTGACCTCCATCACGTTGCAAATTCAAAATAATTTTTTGTCTGCATCTAGCTCTGAAAAAATATTTGGCCTTCTAGCAGTGTGTGGGACTTTCCCTATTAGTCCATCTATACTGACATCCATCATGTTGCAAATTAAAAATAATTTTTATCTGCATCTACCTCTGAAAAAATATTTGGGCTTCTAGCTGTGTGTGGGACTTGTTCTATTAGTCCATCTATACTGACCTCCATCAGGTTGCAAATTAAAAATAATTTTTATCTGCATCTACCTCTGAAAAAATATTGGGCTTCTAGCTGTGTGTGGGACTTGTTCTATTAGTCCATCTATACTGACCTCCATCAGGTTGCAAACTGAATATAATTTTTGTCTGCATCTAGCTCTGAAAAAATATTTTGCCTTCTAGCAGTGTGTGGGACTTTCTCTATTAGTCCATCTATACTGACCTCCATCAGGTTGCAAACTGAATATATTTTTTTTTCTGCATCTACCTCTGAAAAAATATTTGAGCTTCTAGCTGTGTGTGGGACTTGTTCTATTAGTCCTTCTATACTGACCTCCATCAGGTTGCAAACTGAATATATTTTTTTTCTGCATCTAGCTCTGAAAAAATATTTGGGCTTCTAGCAGTGTGTGGGACTTGTTCTATTAGTCCATCTATACTGACCTCCATCAGGTTGCAAACTGAATATAATTTTTTTCTGCATCTAGCTCTGAAAAAATATTTGGCCTTCTAGCAGTGTGTGGGACTTGTTCTATTAGTCCATCTATACTGACCTCCATCACGTTGCAAATTCAAAATTATTTTTTGTCTGCATCTAGCTCTGAAAAAATATTTGGCCTTCTAGCAGTGTGTGGGACGTTCTCTATTAGTCCATCTATACTGACCTCCATCAGGTTGCAAATTAAAAATAATTTTTATCTGCATCTACCTCTGAAAAAATATTTGGGCTTCTAGCTGTGTGTGGGACTTGTTCTATTTGTCCATCTATACTGACCTCCATCAGGTTGCAAACTGAATATAATTTTTTTCTGCATCTAGCTCTGAAAAAATATTTGGCCTTCTAGCAGTGTGTGGGACTTTCTCTATTAGTCCATCTACACTGACCTCCATCAGGTTGCAAATTAAAAATATTTTTTTTTTTAATCTAGCTCTGAAAAAATATTTGGCCTTCTAGCAGTGTGTGGGACTTGTTCTATTAGTACATCTATACTGACCTCCATCAGGTTGCAAATTAAAAATAATTTTTTGTCTGCATCTAGCTCTGAAAAAATATTTGGCCTTCTAGCAGTGTGTGGGACTTTCTCTATTAGTCCATCTATACTGACCTTCATCAGGTTGCAAACTGAATATATTTTTTTTCTGCATCTACCTCTGAAAAAATATTTGGGCTTCTAGCTGTGTGTGGGACTTGTTCTATTAGTCCATCTATACTGACCTCCATCAGGTTGCAAACTGAATATAATTTTTTTCTGCATCTACCTCTGAAAAAATATTTGGGCTTCTAGCAGTGTGTGGGACATGTTCTATTAGTCCATCTATACTGACCTCCATCAGGTTGCAAACTGAATATATTTTTTTTCTGCATCTAGCTCTGAAAAAATATTTGGGCTTCTAGCAGTGTGTGGGACTTGTTCTATTAGTCCATCTATAATGACCTCCATCAGGTTGCAAACTGAATATAATTTTTTTCTGCATCTAGCTCTGAAAAAATATTTTGCCTTCTAGCAGTGTGTGGGACTTGTTCTATTAGTCCATCTATACTGACCTCCATCACGTTGCAAATTCAAAATAATTTTTTGTCTGCATCTAGCTCTGAAAAAATATTTGGCCTTCTAGCAGTGTGTGGGACTTTCCCTATTAGTCCATCTATACTGACATCCATCATGTTGCAAATTAAAAATAATTTTTATCTGCATCTACCTCTGAAAAAATATTTGGGCTTCTAGCTGTGTGTGGGACTTGTTCTATTAGTCCATCTATACTGACCTCCATCAGGTTGCAAATTAAAAATAATTTTTATCTGCATCTACCTCTGAAAAAATATTGGGCTTCTAGCTGTGTGTGGGACTTGTTCTATTAGTCCATCTATACTGACCTCCATCAGGTTGCAAACTGAATATAATTTTTGTCTGCATCTAGCTCTGAAAAAATATTTTGCCTTCTAGCAGTGTGTGGGACTTTCTCTATTAGTCCATCTATACTGACCTCCATCAGGTTGCAAACTGAATATATTTTTTTTTCTGCATCTACCTCTGAAAAAATATTTGAGCTTCTAGCTGTGTGTGGGACTTGTTCTATTAGTCCTTCTATACTGACCTCCATCAGGTTGCAAACTGAATATATTTTTTTTCTGCATCTAGCTCTGAAAAAATATTTGGGCTTCTAGCAGTGTGTGGGACTTGTTCTATTAGTCCATCTATACTGACCTCCATCAGGTTGCAAACTGAATATAATTTTTTTCTGCATCTAGCTCTGAAAAAATATTTGGCCTTCTAGCAGTGTGTGGGACTTGTTCTATTAGTCCATCTATACTGACCTCCATCACGTTGCAAATTCAAAATTATTTTTTGTCTGCATCTAGCTCTGAAAAAATATTTGGCCTTCTAGCAGTGTGTGGGACGTTCTCTATTAGTCCATCTATACTGACCTCCATCAGGTTGCAAATTAAAAATAATTTTTATCTGCATCTACCTCTGAAAAAATATTTGGGCTTCTAGCTGTGTGTGGGACTTGTTCTATTAGTCCATCTATACTGACCTCCATCAGGTTGCAAACTGAATATAATTTTTTTCTGCATCTAGCTCTGAAAAAATATTTGGGCTTCCAGAAGTGTGTGGGACTTGTTCTATTAGTTCATCTATACTGACCTCCATCAGGTTGCAAACTAAATATCATTTTTTTCTGCATCTAGCTCTGAAAAAATATTTGGCCTTCTAGCAGTGTGTGGGACTTGTTCTATTAGTTCATCTATACTGACCTCCATCAGGTTGCAAACTGAATATCATTTTTTTCTGCATCTAGCTCTGAAAAAATATTTGGCCTTCTAGCAGTGTGTGGGACTTGTTCTATTAGTCCATCTATACTGACCTCCATCAGGTTGCAAATTAAAAATAATTTTTATCTGCATCTACCTCTGAAAAAATATTTGGGCTTCTAGCTGTGTGTGGGACTTTCTCTATTAGTCCATCTATACTGACCTCCATCAGGTTGCAAATTAAAAATAATTTTTTGTCTGCATCTAGCTCTGAAAAAATATTTGGCTTTCTAGCAGTGTGTGGGACTTTCTCTATTAGTCCATCTATACTAACCTCCATCAGGTTGCAAACTGAATATAATTTTTTTCTGCATCTAGCTCTGAAAAAATATTTGGCCTTCTAGCAGTGTGTGGGACTTGTTCTATTAGTCCATCTATACTGACCTCCATCAGGTTGCAAACTGAATATAATTTTTTTCTTCATCTAGCTCTGAAAAAATATTTGGCCTTCTAGCAGTGTGTGGGACTTGTTCTATTAGTCCATCTATACTGACCTCCATCAGGTTGCAAACTGAATTTAATTTTTTTCTGCATCTACCTCTGAAAAAATATTTGGGCTTCTAGCTGTGTGTGGGACTTGTTCTATTAGTCCATCTATACTGACCTCCATCAGGTTGCAAACTGAATACAATTTTTTTCTGCATCTACCTCTGAAAAAATATTTGGGCTTCTAGCTCTGTGTGGGACTTGTTCTATTAATCCATCTATACTGACCTCCATCAGGTTGCAAATTGAATATAATTTTTTTCTGCATCTAACCCAGCCAATAGTTTTGGCCTAATACCACAGTTTGGCCACTCAGCTCTGCTCGGTTCCCATCCATTGTTTTTTTGTGCAAACAACTCCAGAGTTGTGAATTAGTTAACCACCAAAATGAGTGGAAAAAGGCCTGCTGCTGGTGGAAAGGGGAATAGGCGTGTTGGGAAGGGGAAAAAAGGTTGTGTCCGTGGGGTAGGTGTTAAAGCAACAGTAACATCTGCAGAAGAAAGACCATCTTCCAGCCAAACTAAAATGTCTACTTCTTTTAGCGGACAATGTGATAAGATCCCTTTCTTATGGCCACGCCAATCGCTACAAATTCCAGATGAGGCACAAAAACAGCAGGTGGTTCAACGGATATCAAGTGTTCCTTTAAGTGGGCTCTCCTCCACATCAACTTCAACATCACAAATACTCCAGTCCTCAAAGGTGTCACCCCAATCGCACTTGCTTCCTCACAGCTCCCAAATCTCCAGCTGCCCATCTGAGTATGAGGTAGAACAGATGGTTGAGTCTGCAGAGCTGTTTACTCATACTATAGCCTGGGAATCAGAGGTCGGCTCCAGCGCTTCTGTTAATCCAGACGAGGAAATGATCTGCACTGATGCCCAGAATCTTTATGAGTCGGATCCAGGACCAGACGCTGAAGGTTCTGACCATAATGTAGACCCTCATTCCCAAACTGTAACTCCTGTTGGTGGAGACAATGAGGAAGACGATGATGAGACTCAAATACCTGATTGGAGCGACAACTTTAGTTTTTTGTCAGGGCAGGAACAGGTTGGCTCTGAGGACGACGGGTGTGATAACGCACAGGGTGATGATGATGAGGTTGGAGATCCCACTTACTGTCAACCCACAGTCAGCCAAGAGATGAGGTCAGCAGAGGAGGTGTAGGAGAATGCTAGTGACGACGAGGTCAGGTTGCGCCTTCCTGGACAGAGATGTAGTACTGGAAGGACGTCAACAACTGCATCCTCAAACACAACTCTGCCTCTGACCACAAGTCGTGGTGGCTCTTCAGGTCGCATGGGTGCTAAGCCTTGCATAGCCTGGGGATTTTTTCAGATCGATAAAGATGACCCAACTCGTGTTATCTGTAACATTTGTCAGCAAAAGCTAAGTAGAGGCCAAAAAATACATAGTTTGAGTACTTCATGCATGAACCGGCACATGGACATGAAGCATAAGTTGCAGTGGGAAGCTCACTGTGCTACAATGCGGCCTAGCGGGCCGGGCCAACCACCGTCTGCCATATCTTGTGCATCCGCGGCCTCTTCATCCTCTGTGACTGGGGGGACAGCAGTCACACCTGTTTTGGGGCGCAGACCTGCCACCTCTTTACCCGCAACAGCCAGCGTGATTGGCAGGTCATCATTTTCTTTGGAGGTGGTAACACCAGCTGGTGTTGAGCGCTGTCCGACATCGATAGCACCACCTTTGGATCAAGGCAACCTAACATGTCCGCCTGCATCTTCCTCACAGACCGGCAGTTTGCCGGGGACACCCTTATCAACCCCGTCTAAGCACAATAGCCAGCCCTCGGTCCCTCAGATGTGGACAAGTAAAAGACCATTTCCTCCTAGCCATGAGAAAGCTAAGAGGTTGAATTTCACCATCTGCAACCTCTTGGCTACAGAAATGCTACCTTTCCGCCTGGTGGACACAGAGGATTTTCGAGACCTTATGTCCGTCGCAGTGCCCCAGTACCAGATGCCCAGTCGGCACTACTTCTCAAAGAAAGGTGTGCCTGCGCTCCACCAGCATGTCGCACACAACATCACCGCTTCTTTGAGAAACTCTGTGTGTGACAGGGTGCATTTCACCACAGACACTTGGACGAGTAGGCATGGACAGGGGCATTACATGTCGCTGACTGGGCGCTGGGTAACTATGGTGACAGCAGGACAAGGGGCTGCTGTCCAAGTCTTGCCGTCCCCACGAGTTGTGCGTCAATCCTCTTTATCTCAAAGTTCCTCCACTGCTTCTGCCTCCTCAACCTCCTCTCGGTCCTCCACCTGCACCCAAAGCCTGTCTGGTCATGCCACACGCTTTCTAACTGCGCAGAAGGGATCCTGCACACCTCCTTACTATGCTGGCAGTAGGGCTCAACGTCATCAGGCGGTTTTTCCTTTGAAATGTCTGGGAAATGTGAGTCACACAGCTGAGGAGTTGTGGTCAGCTCTGGAGAACCAATTTCATGAATGGTTGCCCCTTCGCCGGGGCAATGTCACACACGTGCCTTGTATGGCTCACGTGTTGAACCTGGTTGTCCAGCAATTTTTAGCCCACTATCCCGGACAAGATGGCCTTCTGCAGAGGGCACGGTCGCTGTGTGCTCACTTCTGCCGTTCGCATCCCGCAGCTCAGCGACTTACATCTCTACAGAAGTCGTTGGGCCTGCCACTTCACCGGCTAAAATGCGATGTGCCTACCCGGTGGAATTCAACTCTGCACATGTTGCAGCGACTGTGGCAGCACCGACAAGCCCTGGTGCATTACGTTCTGACGTATAGCCTGGGCCAACGAGATCCAGAGGTAAGGCAAATCACGCTGGAGGAGTGGTCTCAGATCAGGGACCTATGCACCCTTCTGCACAGTTTTCAAATGGCGACGAAGATGTTTAGTGCTGACGATGCCATTATCAGCATGACTATTCCGGTGAATTACATGCTGGAGCACATGTTAAACAGAATTCGGAGTCAGGTGGTGGCACAAGAGGAGGTGGAGGAAGTAGAGGAGGAGGAGTTGTATGCGGAAGGGCTAACATGAAGGTCCAGACGGTCGGCAGCACCAAGGCGGCAGGCATGTGAGGGTGGGGGAGATGGTTTTACCAGGGCGCATGGTAGCAGCCAAACTAGTGAGGAAGGTGCAGGAGCCCAGGAAGAAGTGGAGAACGAACTGATGGAAGACTCATCAGATGAGGGAGACCTTGATCACATTTCTGTTGTGCAAGGTTGGGGGGAGAGGACAGAGGAAGGAAGCATGATAGTTACCTCACCACCAACACAACAGGGACTTGGTGCTCCTGGATGCGCAACACACATGAGTGCCTTCTTGCTGCACTACCTGCAACATGACCCTCGAATTGTGAGAATTAGAAATAATCCTGACTACTGGGTTGCCACACTGTTAGATCCCCGGTACAAAAGTAAATTTACAGAAATTATTCCTGCCATAGAAAGGGATGCCCGCATGCAGGAGTATCAGCAGAGACTGTTGCAGAATCTTACATGTGCTTTTCCACAAAACACCAGTGGTGCACGTAGTGAATCTCACAGTTCCAACTTGCCAACCGTGGGACCGTCGAGTGTTCAGCACTCAAACCGTAACAGAACCACAGTATCTGCTGGTAACATCAATTTTGCGGAATCATTTCACCACTTTTTTAGCCCATCCTTTGCAAGGCCACAGGAGACAAGAAGTCTGACACATAGTCAACGCCTAGAGACGATGGTACAGGAGTATCTCCAAGTAAACATTGAAGCCATGACTGTGTCACTGGACCCTTGCTCTTTTTGGGCTTCCAATCTGGATAAATGGCCGGAGCTAGCCACTTACGCCTTGGAGATCTTGTCATGCCCCGCAGCCAGCGTTCTGTCTGAACGTGTGTTCAGCGCTGCTGGTGGTGTGCTGACAGATAAGCGCACGCGGCTCTCCACTGATAATGTAGACAGACTCACGTTCATAAAGATGAACAAATCATGGATCCGAAACGACTTTTCTACCCCTGTGTCATCCTGGGGAGAGTAAAAGCTTGATGATTGGTTAAAATCACCTCACCAACCGTTTTAAGCTTTCAAATTACTAATCATGTTTATCTGTATCTTGGCTGGAAAATAATTTGGGCTTTGTAGCAGTGTGCAGCACTGATTCTATTAGGCCATCTATAATAAGCTCCACCAGATTTAAAATTACTAATCATGTTTATCTGTATCTTGGCTGGAAAATAATTTGGGCTTTGTAGCAGTGTGCAGTACTGATTCTATTAGGCCATCTATACTAAGCTCCACCAGATTTAAAATTACTAATCATGTTTATCTGTACCTTGGCTGGAAAATAATTTGGGCTTTGTAGCAGTGTGCAGCACTGATTCTATTAGGCCATCTATACTAAGCTGCACCAGATTTAAAATTATTAATAATTTTTAGCGGCATCTAGCCCGGAAAATAATTTTGGGGCTCCGAGATGCGCAAGACACATAAGTGCCTTCTTGTTGCACTACCTGCAACATGACCCTCATATTGTCAGAATTCGAAGTAATCCCGACTACTTGGTTGCCACACTCTTAGATCCCCCAAACTTTTCGATCAACCTTTTCATTTTAATAAAGACCAAAAAAATGGTCATTTTTTAAATTATAAGCATTAGCAGGTTATTAGAAACTGAAATCAAACAGTTTTCAACTCCAAACTTTATTCTAGGTGATGTTACATTTTCACATAGGACCCCTTGTTCGAAAGGAGCTTCTGAACTCTCTCGTCCATTGAATTTGGCAGGTTTTGGATGGTTTCTGCTTCAATTGTTTTGCATGAGGACAGAATACCCTCCCAGAGCTGTTGCTTAGATGTGAACTGCCTCCCGCCATCATAGACACTCCTTTTGATGATGCTCCAGAGGTTCTGAATGGGGTAGAGGTCAGGGGAGCATGAGGGTCACACCAAAAGTTTGTCCCCTTTTATGCCCATATCAGTCAGAGATGCAGATGTTTTATGTGCAGCATGAGATGGTGCATTATCATGCATAAAAATGATCTTGCTGTGGAATACACGGTTCTTCTTCCTGAACCATGGCAGGAAGTGCTGTTTGAGAAACTCCACATACATTATGGAGTTCATCTTTACCCCTTCAGGGATCCTAAAGGGGCCGACAATCTCTCTCCCCATGATTCCAGCCCAAAACATTACTCCACCTCCTCCGTGTTGGCGCTGTAGCCGTGTTTGTGTGGGGTGTCCATCAACCAGCCATCCTCCACTCCATCCATCTGGACCATCGAGCGTTGCACGGCACTCATCCGTGAACAAAACAGTTTTGAAATCAGTCTTTATGTAATGTTTGGCCCACTGGAGCCGTTTCTGCTTGTGTGAAGTGGATAGAGGAGGTCGACAGGATGGCGTATGCACAGCTGCAAACCTCTGAAGGACCCTGCATCTTGTTGTTCGGGGGACGTTGGAGGCACCAGCAGCTTCAAAAACTTGTCTGCTGCTATGACAAGGCTTTTTTGCCGCTGCTCTTTTAACCTGACATAATTGTCTGTAGGAAAGAGTCCTCAATTTGCCCTTATCAGCACGCACACGTGTGTACTGTGAATCAGCTATATACTTCTTGATTGCCAAGACACTTCATCCTGATCATCGCACAATGTTGATTGTAGTCATGCCTTGACCTAAACACTCCACAATTTGTTGCTTCTCAGCAGCCGACACATCCTTTTTCTTTCCCATTTTGGCAGAAAATGTAGGCTGCTTAATAATGTGAGACAGCCTTCTTAAGTAGTCTTGCCTTTCATTGGACACACCTGCCAAACTAATTAGCACAGGTGTCTGCAATTGCTTACAGTGATATAAAGAGCCCTGACACACATCACCATCAATGAGTTTAACTGACAAACAAACAAATTCTTCCCTTATCACTCCTAAACACTTTTTGCATAATAATTTGGAACACAGTGTACATGTGCTTTTCCACAAAACACCAGTGGTTCACGTAGTGAATATTACAGTTCTAACTTGCCAACCGTGGTCTGTATGGAGTTGTTCAATAAAGGGCCCAAAATTAAGATAACATAGATGGGAGAGGTCTCTATGACTAGGAATTCCTAAGTATTTGATACCCTGTGAGGGCCAGGCAAAGGGAAAGTTGGACTGGATGGAATCCTGTATGGATTTGGGGAGGGAGACATCGAGGGCCTCAGACTTTGCTGCATTGATTTTAAAATTTGACCATGTAACAAAGTGATCTATTTCAGCCATAACAGCAAGGATGGATATATGTGATTGAGTGATATATACTAGGACATCATCAGCAAATAGAGAGCACTTGTACTCGGTGCCTCCCATCTCAATCCACCTAATATTGGGGTTATGGCGAATTGATGAGAGCAGGTGCTCCGTCACTAGGATGTATAAGAGAGGGGACAGAGGACATCCCTGCCTTGTCCCATTGGTGATTGTGAAAGGTGATGAAAATGTTCTGATGCACCCCCTGGGCCTTGGGACACCCGGAGCCGGACCCTTTTTGGTGGATGCTGGTGGTTGTAGTCTCCGTGGCGGCGATCCGGTTCCGTGGCTCAGGGCGGTCAAACCAGTGGCGGAACTATTTATGTGGTTTTGATGTTTAAATGTCCGACTACGCCACCCGTGGATTGCGGTCAGAGTGAACCGCCGCTGCAGGGCGGACCGCTGAGGCTGGTGTTGTGGGTGCAGCAGAGCGTAGCATAACTCCCCACGGGAGGAGTATAGCCTCTGAGCAGTGTATGCGGAGGATGGGGGTGATGGTGCAGGGCAGCAGCAGTATCTAATTACAAATTTTTAACTGCATCTAGCCCAGGAAATACTTTGTGCCTAGTAGCAGTGTCTGCTAGTCAGCGGATTATCCTGGCTGTTAAGCAAGCTACACCACCTGTAGTTTGGACACTTAATTTTTTCAAAGGAAATGCTTCGGGACCACGGGATACTCAGTGAAGAGCATCAGGAGGCACCCCAAGGCATAGGGGCTGGGACTGGCAGTAGGATGCCTTGCGGTGGACAGCCGAGCTCGATCCTTATAAAAGCTTTTTAACTGCAGCAGCTTTAGTGGACGCTACTGGAGCTGGAATTACGCGGCTGCTGGCATGAGACTTGCCCTCCAATAGATCCTTGTAAATGGATTTAAAGTGTATTCATTCAAATTAGAGAGACAATTTAAATTAAAAAGCTTAGAGCTGCCTCCACCACAGGGGGGCTCGCTCCACCCACCAGCGGACAGGCACCAGTATTGGGAGAGGGGGGCTGGCCGTCAGGGTTCACCGCGGCTCTGCCACAAACCCGGCGACACGGAGGTGGCACGGGCAGGAGCGGACTGGCCGTGTCGGCTTCTCACTTTTTGGATTTTAGAAGGGCATGACATGCCTATATCTGTGTCTCCCCCTCCTTTTACTCCTCCACCTCTTTTCTTTTCGCATGACTATATGTACTTGTCACTTTTCCATGTGTTAGTTGTGTCTTCTGAGCAGTTTGTCAGCTTTTGGACACCTTTGAAGGTGTTTTCTATGTGTTTCTATGTGTTTTTGTTTGCCTGCCATTGGTTTTAACGGTGTTCGAAGGTGTTCGACGAACAGTTCGACGAACAGTTCGGCGAACACACGGGTGTTCGACGAACCGAACCGAACTCAAACACTACGGGGGTGGCTCAACACTAAGAGTAACATAAAGTCAAATCCACTGTGTTATTTCGGGAGGTGTATTCACATGCACCGCTTCACACCCACACATGGGTATACGCTTCCTCATTTCGACTCTTTTATGTTCTTCTCCTTATCCTCAGCCTCCACCACCACTATACCACCAGGGTGCCAGCATTGCAAGTTCCTCCGTCCTTATTTTTGTCAGCTTTTGCTTGGAAGGCATAAGCAAAGACTGTGGGAGACCCACTCCCCAATAATGGGACTTATGTTTGTAATATGCTGTACTGCATGGCTCTTGTAAGGGGCATTGCAAGTTGCTCCGTCCTTATTTTTGGAAGCTTTTGCTTGGAAGGCATAAGCAAATACTATGGGAGACCCATTCCCCAATAATGGGACTTATGTTTGTAATATGCTGTACTGCAAGGTTCTTGTAAGGGGCATTGCAAGTTGCTCCGTCCTAATTTTTGGAAGCTTTTGCTTGGAAGGCATAAGCAAATACTATGGGAGACCCACTCCCCAATAATGGGACTTATGTTTGTAATATGCTGTACTGCATGGCTCTTGTAAGGGGCATTGCAAGTTGCTCCGTCCTTATTTTTGGAAGCTTTTGCTTGGAAGGCATAAGCAAATCCTATGGGAGACCCACTCCCCAATAATGGGACTTATGTTTGTAATATGCTGTACTGCATGGCTCTTGTAAGGGGCATTGCAAGTTGCTCCGTCCTAATTTTTGGAAGCTTTTGCTTGGAAGGCATAAGCAAATACTATGGGAGACCCACTCCCCAATAATGGGATTTATGTTTGTAATATGCTGTAGTGCATGGCTCTTGTAAGGGGCATTGCAAGTTGCTCCGTCCTAATTTTTGGAAGCTTTCGCTTGGAAGGCATAAGCAAATCCTATGGGAGACACACTCCCCAATAATGGGACTTATGTTTGTAATATGCTGTACTGCATGGCTCTTGTAAGGGGCATTGCAAGTTGCTCCGTCCTAATTTTTGGAAGCTTTTGCTTGGAAGGCATAAGCAAATCCTGTGGGAGACCCACTCCCCAATAATGGGACTTATGTTTGTAATATGCTGTACTGCATGGCTCTTGTAAGGGGCATTGCAAGTTGCTCCGTCCTTATTTTTGGAAGCTTTTGCTTGGAAGGCATAAGCAAATACTATGGGAGACCCATTCCCCAATAATGGGACTTATGTTTGTAATATGCTGTACTGCAAGGTTCTTGTAAGGGGCATTGCAAGTTGCTCCGTCCTAATTTTTGGAAGCTTTTGCTTGGAAGGAATAAGCAAATACTATGGGAGACCCACTCCCCAATAATGGGACTTATGTTTGTAATATGCTGTACTGCATGGCTCTTGTAAGGGGCATTGCAAGTTGCTCCGTCCTTATTTTTGGAAGCTTTTGCTTGGAAGGCATAAGCAAATCCTATGGGAGACCCACTCCCCAATAATGGGACTTATGTTTGTAATATGCTGTACTGCATGGCTCTTGTAAGGGGCATTGCAAGTTGCTCCGTCCTAATTTTTGGAAGCTTTTGCTTGGAAGGCATAAGCAAATACTATGGGAGACCCACTCCCCAATAATGGGATTTATGTTTGTAATATGCTGTACTGCATGGCTCTTGTAAGGGGCATTGCAAGTTGCTCCGTCCTAATTTTTGGAAGCTTTCGCTTGGAAGGCATAAGCAAATCCTATGGGAGACACACTCCCCAATAATGGGACTTATGTTTGTAATATGCTGTACTGCATGGCTCTTGTAAGGGGCATTGCAAGTTGCTCCGTCCTAATTTTTGGAAGCTTTTGCTTGGAAGGCATAAGCAAATCCTGTGGGAGACCCACTCCCCAATAATGGGACTTATGTTTGTAATATGCTGTACTGCATGGCTCTTGTAAGGGGCATTGCAAGTTGCTCCGTCCTAATTTTTGGAAGCTTTTGCTTGGAAGGCATAAGCAAATACTATGGGAGACCCACTCCCCAATGATGGGACTTATGTTTGTAATATGCTGTACTGCATGGTTCTTGTAAGGGGCATTGCAAGTTGCTCCGTCCTAATTTTTGGAAGCTTTTGCTTGGAAGGCATAAGCAAATACTATGGGAGACCCACTCCCCAATAATGGGACTTATGTTTGTAATATGCTGTACTGCATGGCTCTTGTAAGGGGCATTGCAAGTTGCTCCGTCCTAATTTTTGGAAGCTTTTGCTTGGAAGGCATAAGCAAATCCTATGGGAGACCAACTCCCCAATAATGGGACTTATGTTTGTAATATGCTGTACTGCATGGTTCTTGTAAGGGGCATTGCAAGTTGCTCCGTCCTAATTTTTGGAAGCTTTTGCTTGGAAGGCATAAGCAAATCCTATGGGAGACCCACTCCCCAATAATGGGACTTATGTTTGTAATATGCTGTACTGCATGGTTCTTGTAAGGGGCATTGCAAGTTGCTCCGTCCTAATTTTTGAAAGCTTTTGCTTGGAAGGCATAAGCAAATACTATGGGAGACCCACTCCCTAATAATGGGACTTATGTTTGTAATATGCTGTACTGCATGGCTCTTGTAAGGGGCATTGCAAGTTGCTCCGTCCTAATTTTTGGAAGCTTTTGCTTGGAAGGCATAAGCAAATCCTATGGGAGACCCACTCCCCAATAATGGGACTTATGTTTGTAAAATGCTGTACTGCATGGCACTTGTAAGAGGCATTGCAAGTTGCTCCGTCCTAATTTTTGGAAGCTTTTGCTTGGAAGGCATAAGCAAATCCTATGGGAGACCCACTCCCCAATAATGGAACTTATGTTTGTAATATGCTGTACTGCATGGCTCTGGTAAGGGGCATTGCAGTTCTTCATAATTTTTGGAAAGCCTTCCATTCACTGCTTAGGCCAACAGTGCACAGGAGACCCAGTTGCTATAAATGGAAAAAAAAGGTTTAGTTAAGGCCCTCTGACCTCCATGTCATTTCCAAGGGTCATTGGAGTGCCTCGAAATTTTTGGTAGGCATTGCACTCACTGTATGCCCTATAACTGTGTAGCCGAACCGCTCCTTTTGTTACAGAAACATATCCTACAAGACATATCTGGTTGACTGGCCTGATATTGACGTGAATGGTCCCTGTTCCTCCTGCTCTTTCTCCTTTGCCACTACCTCATCCATCATTTATCACCTGAAGCTTTGTTTTAACGGGAGTCATAGAACTTGGATAGTAGCAGGAAAACATCCAGCAATCCTCGGAGGAGGTAGGATATGCGCCAAAACGCTGACCACCTCAGGCCTAGCCGCTACTAAATACATGCGCTTGCATTCCAACAAAACAAAGCAGATGCTAACTTCTATCATCCTCATCATGCTCCTCACCTTGGCACTCTCAACTCCCCTGATGGAGAAGCCAGGGTCCACCGGAGGAGTCTGGTTGTCTGGTGGGCTCGGCCAATGCTGCCCTAAAGCAGGCCAGGCTAAGAAAAGTGTGGAAAAGGTTACCGGGACAAATAGGGGTGGCTGGGGACAGAGTATGGACACCCGGCCGCCCCCTGGAGGCTGGGGAGCAAGCGGGGACATCCGGCCACCGGGCGGTTGGGGAATGAGTATGGATACCAGGCCGCCGACGCAGCCATGGCGTGGTGGCCAGATTCCGCCTCCACATGCCTAAAAGGCCCAATTTAAAGTGCAAGCAAGCAAGCAGTATGGTATTGCAGCCTGGGGGTGGGTGGGTGGCAGGCTCCATACTTGCGCTTGCATTGCAAGGAATGGGAGAGGTACAATTGAACACTGCCCTGGGACAAGGACTTGAACGGGGATGGTTGCAAGTCTGCAACGACAGGTGCAGGGTGGGAGGCATCTTCGCATGTACCATGAACAGGGGTTTGGCATGCACACACTACAGCAGAATAGGCTCTCCTTCCCACTAAATGCACTGGGGAGGGCACAGGTAATGTTTTGGTATACGCGCTTAATCTTATGCATAAGGCACACCAGGACAAATAGGGGCGGCTGGGGACTGAGTATGGATACCTCGCTGCCGAAGCAGCCATGAGGTAGTGGCCAGCTTCGGCCTCCTCCAAACTAAAAGGCCCCATTTCAAGTGCAAGCTAGCAGTATGGCATTGCAGTCTGGGGGTCGGTGGGTGGCAGGCTGCACACTTACACTTGCATTAAAAGAAAACAAAGCAGATGCTAACTTCTGTCATCATCATCATGCTCCTCACCTTGGCACTCTCAACTCCCCTGATGGAGAAGCCAGGGCCCACCGGAGGAGTCTGGTTCTCTGGTGGGCTCGTCCAATGCTGCCCTAAAGCAGGCCGGGCTAAGAAAAGTGTGTGGGGGGATGTTCCAAGGAGAAATAGGTGACTGGGAACCATGTGTGGACACCCGGCCGCCGGGCGGCTGGGGACCGAGCATGGACACCCGGCTGCCTGGCGGCTGGGGACTGAGTATGGATTACAGGCCGCCAATGCAGCCATGACGTGGTGGCCAGATTCCACCTCCACATGCCTAAAAGGCCCAATTTCAAGTGCAAGCAGTATAGTATTGCAGCCTGGGAGTGGGTGGGTGGCAGGTTGCATACTTGCGCTTGTATTGCAAGGAATGGGGGAGGTACAATTGAACACTGCCCTGGGACTAGAACTTGCATGGGGATAGTTGCAAGTCTGCATCTTCTGATGCGGCAAGGATCACTTATGATGGGTACACTTTTACACAGTGACCTGGGTGTCAGAGATGCTTCCAGGGGTCTTCCCCATGCTGTTCCCATGTATTTTCAGCACTTTATGCATGTGTCACACAGCACATGGCCAGATAAGGTTGTAAAATGTTAAAATGACATTTCCCGGTGAATGCATTTGTCACAGTTGAAAGCAATACAAAAGTGCAAAAACGCATAAAAAAAGCTACTTGTGAACATAGCCCAAGGTGTGGAGGAGTATTTTTGTTTTTGGTTATTTATTTTACCTTATACACAAGTCTTTACCCTGGAAAAGAAATTCCTTAACATATTTCACAGGAAAAAAGTTTCAGTTTAGTTTTTGAACGTTTTATTGTGAGCCCGTAAAAGTGCCTTAATACCTCTGACCACGTTGTTGACAGCAGTGACCTGGGGGTCAGAAATGCTTCCTGGGGCGATCCCCATGCTGTCCCCATGTCATTGGAGCACTGTCACTATCATTTTGGGCACTGGTTAGGCTTTTAAAAGATTGCCGGGGGTGCCGCCGCAAAAATGCTCGAGTCTCCCATAGACTAACATTGGGCTCGTTGCTCGGGTCGAGCACCCGAGTATCACGGCGAGCTCGGCCCGAGCTTCGAGCACCCGAGCATTTTAGTGCTCGATCAACACTAATAATGACCAAACACTGGGTCATCCTGACGACCGATACCTCCCTGGGACCAATTCTTGGGAACTATCCCCTTATGACTCCCAGAAGATCCAATAATTTAAAGGATATCTTGGTCTCCAGCCACTACATTCCAGCGAAATCCAATCTCTTTGGCTCCCATGGCCCCACATTGGGGATGTTCCCTTGCGGCCACTGTCATGCCTGCACCAATGTCCTGCACTGCACCACGTTCACGTCCTCGGATGGCAAAAGAGAATTCAACATTAGACATCACATTTCCTGTAGTACCAGCAATGTAATCTACTACGCAACATGTGATTGTTCATTGATTTACATTGGACTCACATCTCGAGAACTCCGGGTACGTTTGCGTGAGCATGTGGGGGACATTGTTGCGGCCAGGACGGTGGCCGAAGTAGCAGAACTTAAAACCATCCCTAGGCACTTCAGGATGGTCCATAATTGTGATCCTGGGGGCCTAAAAATCCGTGGAATTGATATAATCCATATGGGTGCCCGTGGGGGCAATGTAAGGAAAATCTTGGCCCAAGTAGAGGCCAAGTGGATCGTTACGCTGGGTACCCTATCACCAGAAAGCTTAAATGAATCCTTATCATTCTCTTCTTTCTTGTGATCCCATTCCATTTGAGTGATCACTACTATGGATCTCCTCAAGAAAGAAAAGAAAATATGGTCCTTCCCTCCCTTCCCTACCCTCCTCTCCCCCCTTTTTCTGTAATTTCTTATATGCATTGGCGTTCTTTGGTTTTAACTTGTTCTTTGGGCTCTTTTCCCTATTGTTTTTACTCATTGCACCTTTTTTCAGTTTTTATTATATGTATTGTGGACCGAACTGCTGCCATGCTGTGTATGTGTGCCTTTAACTGACCCGGATAGGACAAGATTTTTCCAACAATGGAAGGCCAACCATATGCGGGACAATAACAGAACTACAACACTGGACAAGATTTGATGATTACATACTGTGTTAAAGCATATATTTCTTTCTTCATTCCATATGTACTTATTAATCAGCTGTTTTTGGTCCCGCACTCGTTCTTTACTTATCTGGCTTGTTGGCACCTAGTGATGTGGTGCGCGTGCGACGCTGTCCCTGCTGCTGGTGCGCGCGCCCGGCTGTCTCTGAGGGGCTGGTGCACTCGCAGGCGTTCAGGCACTAATTGTGCAGCGCGCCCGCGCCTGCGCACTGGCTCCTGATGGCCTGGACGGGCGGCTAGAGCGGGTACGACTGCGCACGCGCCATGTATCGGCATCATGTCCCTCCTTGATACACCCCATGTGATGGGTCACGTGAGGCCACACGTGACCGACGCAATGGGATTTATTAGATCCGTTCCCCTGTCTCTTCTCATTCCCCTTGAGGAAGCGGCCCCTGGTGGTCGCTAAACGCGCTTCGGGGCACACCATTGCGCTTTCACAACCGCTGGTGCTTGTGTTTTCATCCACCTGGTAAGACTTGCGATGAATTGCCTAAATTGCTATATATATCCCTCTTATGCTGTGCACTAAAACTGTGTGACACATAGGTTAGTTATTCGCAATAGATATCTCTTATCTGCCATGTATTAACACTTGTATAGTGTATGGGTAAATTATATGTTGGAAATCTAGGCTATTTAGCGACAATTATACCAATAATTTATACATTGAGTCCAAGACTGACACAATTGTTATTTAATATAGCTAGGCCATATTCCTTCTTTACCCACTCTTCGTGGAACATATGAGCTCTATCTAAATATAGGACCATTTGCACCGGCGGTTATTGCTGCTATTCCTATGCACTTTATTTCTACTACTGTTTGTATATTTTTATATTGATTAATGATGTAATAAAATTTATACATTTTTTATGCCGTAAAAACTCTCTTTCTCTCATTTAATATGCAATTTGCTATGCTGCAGACTCTTTCTTTTAGGAAAGAGTCTTGTAGACAGATGAGACCGAGATAGAGCTTTTTGGTAAAGGGCATCATTCTACTGTTTATAGAATGAGGCCTACAAAGAAAAGTACACAGTACCTACAGTCAAATATGGTGGAGGTTCAAAGATTTTTTGGGGTTGTTTAGCTGCCTCTGGCACTGGGTGCCTTGACTGTGTGCAAGGGATCATGAAATCTGAAGATTACAAAAGGATTTTGGGTCACAATGTAGTGCCCAGTGTCAGAAAGCTGGGTTTGAACACCTGTTGAGAGATCTTAAAATTGCTGTTGGCAGAAGACGCCTTCCAATAAGAGACCTGGAGCAGTTTGCAAAAGCAGAGTGGTCCAGGATTCCAGTTGAGAGGTGTAAGAAGCTTGTGGGTGATTATAGGAAGCGATTGATTGCAGTTATTTATTCCAAAGGGTGTGCAACCAAATATTAAGTTGAAGGTGCCAACAATTCTGTCCAGCCTATTTTTGGGGTTTTGTGTAAAATTATATCCAATTTGCCTTTTTTTCTCTGTTTTTTGTGTTGTTCCAATACACACAAAGGAACTAATTTTCTGAATCACTTTCAAGGGTGCCAACACTTTCGGCCATGACTGTATATAGATAGCTATATATATAGATATATATATATATATCTATATATATATATCTATATATATATATATATATATATATATATATATATAGCAAAAACGAATTTTAGAGATGCATTGAGACATATGTATATACACATAGTGTAGATAGATAATTACTAGAGATGAGCGTTGTTCTACTCGAACTGTTCGCCAATCTCAAATTCGAGCTGTTTTGGGCGGTGTTCGAGCCGTTCGGCAAACACGAACAATTTGAGAAAAATTCGGCTGTTCGAGGTTATGTTCGATAACTGTTCGTGCACCAAAATCATAACTAGATTTTTTCTCAGTAATGATGAAAATTAATGTTAATACGCAGTTTGAGTGTACAGCGGGGCGGGGGGAGGGGCAGGGGATGGATCTCTGCAGGAACAATGAAGATCTCCATTTTTTTTTCTCTTTCCCGCATTTGCAGTGGGGAGGTGCAATCTGTCAGCCTATCAGCAGCGCACACACGGAGCGAAGTGCTTTTTTTCACACAAGCAAGGGCATGTGTCATTGGCAGTGTATGTCACATGTCCTTGCCCTATAAGACCAAGCCATTTTCCCCGTCGCCACCATTTTCTCACTGCTGCAGCTGCGTGTTAGACGGCACCGCTGTTGCTGTGTGCGCTATACCTTGTTAATTTCAAGCCAATTTTCGCACAAATCTACAGATAGCTTGGGAGTAGGGAATAGTTGTGATTGCAGTCCTTTTAAGGACTAGGTTACAGCATTTCCTATGACTTTTATCAGGCAGGTCTGTGCTCTTAAATAGATAGATTGTGGGAGTAAAGACTAATTGTAATTGGAGTCCTTTTCAGGACTAGGTTACATCAGTTCCTATCAGTTTTTGCCAGGCAGGTCTGTGCCAGTGCTGTGCAAGTTTTTTTCACAGCATTTGGCTGAATCTAGCAAAGCTAATCCTTTTTGGCCTATTGCAGAGTGTGTTAGTCAGTGGAGTAGCCTATCTGTGTTGCAAGATATACCACCTGTGTATAGAATACCAATTTTTTTACTGCACCTAGTGAAGTAAAATCTTTTGGGCATAGCATCATTCTATTAGTCCATCTATACTGACCTCCATCAGGTTGCAAATTGAATATAATTTTTTTCTGCATCTAGCTCTGAAAAAATATTGGGCTTCTAGCTGTGTGTGGGACTTGTTCTATTAATCCATCTATACAGACCTCCATCAGGTTGCAAACTGAATATATTTTTTTCTGCATCTACCTCTGAAAACATATTGGGCTTCTAGCTGTGTGTGGGACTTGTTGTATTAGTCCATCTATACTGACCTCCATCAGGTTGCAAATTAAAAATAATTTTTATCTGCATCTACAGTACCTCTGAAAAAATATTTGGGCTTCTAGCTGTGTGTGGGACTTGTTCTATTAGTCCATCTATACTGACCTCCATCAGGTTGCAAATTGAATATAATTTTTATCTGCATCTAGCTCTGAAAAAATATTTGGCCTTCTAGCAGTGTGTGGGACTTTCTCTATTAGTCCATCTTATACTGACCTCCATCAGTTTGCAAATTCAAAATAATTTTTTGTCTGCATCTAGCTCTGAAAAAATATTGGGCTTCTAGCTGTGTGTGGGACTTGTTGTATTAGTCCATCTATACTGACCTCCATCAGGTTGCAAATTAAAAATAATTTTTATCTGCATCTACAGTACCTCTGAAAAAATATTTGGGCTTCTAGCTGTGTGTGGGACTTGTTCTATTAGTCCATCTATACTGACCTTCATCAGGTTGCAAGTTGAATATAATTTTTATCTGCATCTAGCTCTGAAAAAATATTTGGCCTTCTAGCAGTGTGTGGGACTTTCTCTATTAGTCAATCTATACTGACCTCCATCAGGTTGCAAATTAAAAATAATTTTTATCTGCATCTACCTCTGAAAAAATATTTGGGCTTCTAGCTGTGTGTGGGACTTGTTCTATTAATCCATCTATACAGACCTCCATCAGGTTGCAAACTGAATATATTTTTTTCTGCATCTACCTCTGAAAAAATATTGGGCTTCTAGCTGTGTGTGAGACTTGTTGTATTAGTCCATCTATACTGACCTCCATCAGGTTGCAAACTGAATATATTTTTTTCTGCATCTACCTCTGAAAAAATATTGGGCTTCTAGCTGTGTGTGGGACTTGTTCTATTAATCCATCTATACAGACCTCCATCAGGTTGCAAACTGAATATATTTTTTTCTGCATCTACCTCTGAAAAAATATGTGGCCTTCTAGCAGTGTGTGGGACTTTCTCTATTAGTCCATCTATACTGACCTCCATCAGGTTGCAAATTCAAAATAATTTTTTGTCTGCATCTAGCTCTGAAAAAATATTGGGCTTCTAGCTGTGTGTGGGACTTGTTGTATTAGTCCATCTATACTGACCTCCATCAGGTTGCAAACTGAATATATTTTTTTCTGCATCTACCTCTGAAAAAATATTGGGCTTCTAGCTGTGTGTGGGACTTGTTCTATTAATCCATCTATACAGACCTCCATCAGGTTGCAAACTGAATATATTTTTTTCTGCATCTACCTCTGAAAAAAAATTGGGCTTCTAGCTGTGTGTGGGACTTGTTGTATTAGTCCATCTATACTGACCTCCATCAGGTTGCAAATTAAAAATAATTTTTATCTGCATCTACAGTACCTCTGAAAAAATATTTGGGCTTCTAGCTGTGTGTGGGACTTGTTCTATTAGTCCATCTATACTGACCTCCATCAGGTTGCAAATTGAATATAATTTTTATCTGCATCTACCTCTGAAAAAATATTTGGCCTTCTAGCAGTGTGTGGGACTTTCTCTATTAGTCCATCTATACTGACCTCCATCAGGTTGCAAATTCAAAATAATTTTTTGTCTGCATCTAGCTCTGAAAAAATATTGGGCTTCTAGCTGTGTGTGGGACTTGTTGTATTAGTCCATCTATACTGACCTCCATCAGGTTGCAAATTAAAAATAATTTTTATCTGCATCTACAGTACCTCTGAAAAAATATTTGGGCTTCTAGCTGTGTGTGGGACTTGTTCTATTAGTCCATCTATACTGACCTCCATCAGGTTGCAAGTTGAATATAATTTTTATCTGCATCTAGCTCTGAAAAAATATTTGGCCTTCTAGCAGTGTGTGGGACTTTCTCTATTAGTCAATCTATACTGACCTCCATCAGGTTGCAAATTAAAAATAATTTTTATCTGCATCTACCTCTGAAAAAATATTTGGGCTTCTAGCTGTGTGTGGGACTTGTTCTATTAATCCATCTATACAGACCTCCATCAGGTTGCAAACTGAATATATTTTTTTCTGCATCTACCTCTGAAAAAATATTGGGCTTCTAGCTGTGTGTGAGACTTGTTGTATTAGTCCATCTATACTGACCTCCATCAGGTTGCAAACTGAATATATTTTTTTCTGCATCTACCTCTGAAAAAATATTGGGCTTCTAGCTGTGTGTGGGACTTGTTCTATTAATCCATCTATACAGACCTCCATCAGGTTGCAAACTGAATATATTTTTTTCTGCATCTACCTCTGAAAAAAAATTGGGCTTCTAGCTGTGTGTGGGACTTGTTGTATTAGTCCATCTATACTGACCTCCATCAGGTTGCAAATTAAAAATAATTTTTATCTGCATCTACAGTACCTCTGAAAAAATATTTGGGCTTCTAGCTGTGTGTGGGACTTGTTCTATTAGTCCATCTATACTGACCTCCATCAGGTTGCAAATTGAATATAATTTTTATCTGCATCTACCTCTGAAAAAATATTTGGCCTTCTAGCAGTGTGTGGGACTTTCTCTATTAGTCCATCTATACTGACCTCCATCAGGTTGCAAATTCAAAATAATTTTTTGTCTGCATCTAGCTCTGAAAAAATATTGGGCTTCTAGCTGTGTGTGGGACTTGTTGTATTAGTCCATCTATACTGACCTCCATCAGGTTGCAAATTAAAAATAATTTTTATCTGCATGTACAGTACCTCTGAAAAAATATTTGGGCTTCTAGCTGTGTGTGGGACTTGTTCTATTAGTCCATCTATACTGACCTCCATCAGGTTGCAAATTGAATATAATTTTTATCTGCATCTAGCGCTGAAAAAATATTTGGCATTCTAGCAGTGTGTGGGACTTTCTCTATTAGTCCATCTATACTGACCTCCATCAGGTTGCAAATTAAAAATAATTTTTATCTACATCTACCTCTGAAAAAATATTTGGGCTTCTAGCTGTGTGTGGGACTTGTTCTATTAATCCATCTATACAGACCTCCATCAGGTTGCAAACTGAATATATTTTTTTCTGCATCTACCTCTGAAAAAATATTGGGCTTCTAGCTGTGTGTGGGACTTGTTGTATTAGTCCATCTATACTGACCTCCATCAGGTTGCAAACTGAATATATTTTTTTCTGCATCTACCTCTGAAAAAATATTGGGCTTCTAGCTGTGTGTGGGACTTGTTCTATTAATCCATCTATACAGACCTCCATCAGGTTGCAAACTGAATATATTTTTTTCTGCATCTAGCTCTGAAAAAATATGTGGCCTTCTAGCAGTGTGTGGGACTTTCTCTATTAGTCCATCTATACTGACCTCCATCAGGTTGCAAATTCAAAATAATTTTTTGTCTGCATCTAGCTCTGAAAAAATATTGGGCTTCTAGCTGTGTGTGGGACTTGTTGTATTAGTCCATCTATACTGACCTCCATCAGGTTGCAAACTGAATATATTTTTTTCTGCATCTACCTCTGAAAAAATATTGGGCTTCTATCTGTGTGTGGGACTTGTTCTATTAATCCATCTATACAGACCTCCATCAGGTTGCAAACTGAATATATTTTTTTCTGCATCTACCTCTGAAAAAATATTGGGCTTCTAGCTGTGTGTGGGACTTGTTCTATTAATCCATCTATACAGACCTCCATCAGGTTGCAAAGTGAATATATTTTTTTCTGCATCTACCTCTGAAAAAATATTGGGCTTCTAGCTGTGTGTGGGACTTGTTCTATTAATCCATCTATACAGACCTCCATCAGGTTGCAAACTGAATATATTTTTTTTCTGCATCTACCTCTGAAAAAATATTGGGCTTCTAGCTGTGTGTGGGACTTGTTCTATTAATCCATCTATACAGACCTCCATCAGGTTGCAAACTGAATATATTTTTTCTGCATCTACCTCTGAAAAAATATTGGGCTTCTAGCTGTGTGTGGGACTTGTTGTATTAGTCCATCTATACTGACCTCCATCAGGTTGCAAACTGAATATATTTTTTTCTGCATCTACCTCTGAAAAAATATTGGGCCTTCTAGCAGTGTGTGGGACTTTCTCTATTAGTCCATCTATACTGACCTCCATCAGGTTGCAAATTCAAAATAATTTTTTGTCTGCATCTAGCTCTGAAAAAATATTGGGCTTCTAGCTGTGTGTGGGACTTGTTGTATTAGTCCATCTATACTGACCTCCATCAGGTTGCAAATTAAAAATAATTTTTATCTGCATCTACAGTACCTCTGAAAAAATATTTGGGCTTCTAGCTGTGTGTGGGACTTGTTCTATTAGTCCATCTATACTGACCTCCATCAGGTTGCAAATTGAATATAATTTTTATCTGCATCTAGCTCTGAAAAAATATTTGGCCTTCTAGCAGTGTGTGGCACTTTCTCTATTAGTCCATCTATACTGACCTCCATCAGGTTGCAAATTGAATATACTTTTTATCTGCATCTAGCTCTGAAAAAATATTTGGCCTTCTAGCAGTGTGTGGGACTTTCTCTATTAGTCCATCTATACTGACATCCATCAGGTTGCAAATTAAAAATAATTTTTATCTGCATCTACTTCTGAAAAAATATTTGGGCTTCTAGCAGTGTGTGGGACTCATTGTATTAGGCCATCTATACCAAGCTCCACCAGCTTTGAAATTAATAATAATTTTTAGCTGCATCTAGCCCTGAAAATAATTTTTCCCAATAGTGGTAGCAATAGAAATATGGGGTGCGCGCCTGGCTAACAAAAATATACGCTTCATAACACAAAACACCAGCCTAGCGCACTGCATTAATAAGATGGCATCATCGTCTCTCCCAGTGCTAGGCCTACTACGCAGGCTAGTATTCCTGTGCCTAAAACACAATGTATGGGTCCGCGCTAACCACTATGCTGAGGGGTATAAAGTTGCTGCTAACGCTTTATAACAATTCAATTGGCAGATTTTCACAGAGCTCTTCCACAACGCCCACCCATCGGGCAACAGTTGCCCACCCTCCCTATGGGATCTAGTGGCGAATAGTTGATGCCATTAATCAGAGCGTCAGTTGCCCCGTCAACGTGGCAAGCATACGGTAAGGCATGGGAAGAGTGGACACGACTAGTAGCAGGCAGACGGGTTGACCAATGTGAACAAGCCAGATCACAAGTCACCATAGAATTTCTCCACCAGCTAATGATGAGGGGCATATCAGGGGCGTCAGCGCAGCGGTGTCTGACCGGAGTAGCATTTCACTTCCAACTACTGAATTGGGGAGATGTGACAAAGATTCATCATCAGACAATCCATAAAAGGGTGGAAAAGGGGTCAGCCAAGTCAGGAATGTAGACGTCCCGTCCCGTGTCCCTAAAACTGATTTCTCACATCTTATCCCTAACACCATTAACATGACACTCACAATTTGAAGCAACACTAATGTCTACTGCATTTGTGATCGCCTTCTTCGGGGCGCTATGTATAAGCGAATTAGTCCCTCAATCCAAAATTACCACCAGTGAAAGCTTATTACACCAGGAAGTAGTCATAGCGAATAATGCAATACGTGTACGCATACACCAATCGAAAACGGTTCCAGCGGGCAGGGGTACTTGGGTACTTCTACAACCCACAAACGGTACACTGAGTCGGGTAACAATAGTAAAAACATATCTAACCATCAGATCACAAAGTAATTTCTTCGTATCACACATTGATGGAACGCCATTATCAAGATACCTGTTCAAAGCTATATTTAATAAATGCATAACATCGGCAGGGAACCACCCCAAAGATTATGGGACACACTCATTACGCATAGGCAGGACTGTCAGAAACAGAAGTTCAGAGGATACGGAGATGGCGATCCACGTGTTTGGCGAGATACATAAGACCGGACTTGTTATCCTAACGTGGTTTGTTTCTTTTACAGGTGACGCTAAGACAACAGTGTGAGTGATAGGCCACTCGTATATATATTCGGCACAAAAAAGGGCGAAAGTCCGCCCAGGCGGGAGGAAATTAGAGTTTCATAACACATATTTCAACTGGAGAGGTATTAGAGGCCTGCTATGGCCACAGGTACTAATGGAGGTAATCAAGGTAGGGAGAGAGGCAAGAGGTCCGGTCATCTTAGTTATACAGGCCGGGGGAAACAACCTAGGTCATCACAAGAGCGCATAACTAATGGCAATAATGAAACTAGACACTGAGCGCTTCAGAGAATTTTTCACAAAATTAGCTATAGTATGGTCAGAGATTGTGCCGATAGCGGTATGGCAAGGTGCGCGAGACATCACGGCCATCGAATGGACAAGGCGGGTAATAAATATTCGGATGGCAAAATTTAGAACACACAGAGGCGGTGTAGTGATACGACACCGACAACTGGAAGGAGATAAAGCAGGCCTCATACGGCCCGACGGTGTTCACTTAATAGATATTGGACTGGACATATTCCTGTGAGGACTCCAGGACGGAGTGGAACAAGCGTTAAGAGTGATGGGTGGGGGTCAGAGTCCTGCATACGAGTACGCTGGATCCTCCGTGGCCTGGAAATAGAAAGGACATGTTGGAGAGTTACAGTTGTTGGCCAACTTGCCGGAGTGGGGACCCAGGGCATGCTGCAACAAGCTGAATTATTTTAGAAATAAAATGCCTTTCTAATGGAAGGAGTATAAAGAGTTAATAAAGCTGTGACCGATCCTCACCCATCCAGTTGTAAGAGTTACATTATTGGGTTGTCCATGAAAGGGGGGCGGTAGGGGGCTGAGCATCTGGGTTTGGTTGGGGGTCCCCACAGTCTGCCTAGGCTAGATTAATTTAAAAATTCTTATTAGATACACAGGCGGTGCAGCTTGCTTCGCAGCTGGGCTACTACGCCCAAAGTATTGCCTAGGCTAGATGCAGTTAAAAATTCTACGCTGACTAGCAGACACTGAAGATTTGGAGCAGACCTCTGAGTAAACAGCTCTTCAGACTCAACCATCTGTGTTACCCCAAGCCATAGTGTATGTAGTTTCTTACAGTTAAAAGGGGGGGGTGCGACCCAACCCACCTGGAATTGACGATGCCAACGTCACGTAAGACACAGCAAGGGGACTCCCAAAATTGTGGCACAGACACCACTTAACCCTAGAACGCATACCTGTGGCCTTGCAGGCCCGCCCAGTTAATTGTTTTCTATTTTCTGCAAGATTGCTTTAGTTAGAATTTTGAAACTCTAGGTATTCTTCATGTATATAGTTGTTTGTTATTTGAGTTTGAGTTATTCCATGTTATTTGCACACGGGCCTAAAGGGCCCCAGGTATGTGAAAGTGTAGATTTTTATGGTCATGCGTTCTAGGGTTAAGTGGCATCAATTGCCCCACTGTTGCTTAAAATGGTTGGTGAGGTGATTTTACCAAATCCCCAAGCTTTTAATCTCCCAAGGATAACACAGGGGTAGAAATGTCCTTGCGAATCCATGATTTGATCATCTTTATGAACGTGAGTCTGTCTACATTCTCAGTGGACAGCCGCGTGCGCTTATCTATCAGCACACCACCAGCAGCGCTGAACACATGTTCAGAGAGAACGCTGGCTGCATGGCATGACAAGATCTCCAAGGCGTGAGTGGCGAGCTCCGGCGATTTTTCAAGATTGGAATACCAAAATGAGCAAGGGTCCAGTGACACAGTCATGGCTTCGATGTTCACTTGGAGATTCTCCTGTACCATCCTCTCTAGGCATTGACTATGTGTCAGACTTCTTGTCTCCTGTGGCCTTGCAAAGGATGGTCTAAAAAAGTGGTGAAACGATTCCACAAAATTGCTGTTACCAGCAGATACTGTGTTACTGTTACTGTTTGAGTAATGAAGACTCGACAGTCCCACCGTTGGCAAGTTAGAACTGTGAGATTCACTACGTGCACCACTGGTGTTTTGTGGAAAAGCACATGTAAGATTCTGCAACAGATACTCCTGCATTCGTCAATACCTTTTTATGGCAGGAATTATTTCGGCAAATATACTTTTGTACCGGTGATCTAAGAGTGTGGCAACCCAGTAGTCGGGATTACTTCGAATTCTGACAATCCGGGGGTCATGTTGCAGGTAGTGCAGCAAGAAGGCACTCATGTGTCTTGCGCATCCAGAAGGACCAAGTCCTTGTTGTGTTGGTAGCGAGGTAAGAATCATGCTTCCTTCCTCTGCCCTCTCCCTCCAACCTCGCACAACAGAAATGTGATCAAGGTCTCCCTCATCTGATGAGTCTTCCATGCCCATTGCCAGTTCGTCCTCCACTTCTTCCTCGGCTCCTGCACCTTCCTCAACAGTTTGGCTGCTACCATGCGCCCTGGTTAATCCCTCTCCCCCACCCTCCCATGCCTGCCGCCTTGGTGCTGCCAACCGTCTGGACCTTGGAGATGTTATCCCTTCCGCATACGACTCCTCCTCTACTTCCTCCACCTCCTCTTGTCCCACCACCTGACTCCGAATTCTGTTTAACATGTGCTCCAGCATGTAAATCACCGTAATAGTCATGCTGATAATGGCATCGTCAGCACTAAACATCTTCGTCGCCATTTCAAGACTGTGCAGAAGGGTGCATAGGTCCCTGATCTGAGACCACTCCTCCAGCGTGATTTGCCCCACCTCTGGATCTCGTTGGCCCAGGCTATACGTCAGAACGCATTGCACCAGGGCTTGTCGGTGCTGCCACAGTCGCTGCAACATGTGCAGAGTTGAATTCCACCGTGTCGGCACATCGCATTTCAGCCAGTGAACTGGCAGGCCCAACGACTTCTGTAGAGATGTAAGTCATTGAACTGCGGGATGCGAACGGCGGAAGTGAGCACACAGCGACCGTGCACTCTGCAGAAGGCCATCTAGTCCGGGATAGTGGGCTAAAAATTGCTGGACAACCAGGTTCAACACGTGAGCCATACAAGGCACGTGTGTGACATTGCCCCGGCGAAGTGCCGCACCCAGGTTTGCAGCATTGTCGCACATGGCCTTCCCTGGTTGCAGGTCCAGTGGAGACAACCTTTCATGAAACTGGGTCTCCAGAGCTGACCAAAACTCCTCAGCTGTGTGACTCACATTTCCCAGACATTTCAAAGTAAACACTGATGCGTTGAGCCCTGCTGCCAGCATAGTAAGGAGGTGTGCAGGATTCCTTCTGCGCAGTTAGAAAGCAGGTGGCATTACCAGACAGGCTTTGGGTGCAGGTGGAGGACCGAGAGGAGGTTGAGGAGGCAGAAGCAGTGGAGGAAGTTCGAGATAAAGAGGATTAACACACAACTCGTGGGGACGGTAAGACTTGGACAGCAGCCCCTTGTCCTGCTGTCACCATAGTTACCCAGTGCCCAGTCAGCGACATGTAACGCCCCTGTCCATGCCTTCTCGTCCAAGTGTCTGTGGTGAAGTGCACCCTGTCACACACAGAGTTTCTCAAAGAAGCGGTGATGTTGTGTGCGACATGCTAGTGGAGCGCAGGCACACCTTTCTTTGAGAAGTAGTGCCGACTGGGCATCTGGTACTGGGGCACTGTGACGGACATAAGGTCTTGAAAATCCTCTGTGTCCTCCAGGTGGAAAGGCAGCATTTCTGTAGCCAACAGCTTGCAGATGGTGAAATTCAACCTCTTAGCTTTCTCATGGCTAGGAGGAAATGGTCTTTTACTTTTCCACATCTGAGGGACCGAGGGCTGGCTGTTGTGCTTAGACGGTGTTGAGTAGGGTGTCCCCGGCAACTGCCGGTCTGTGAGGAAGATGCAGGCGGACATGTTAGGTTGCCTTGATCCAAAGGTGGTGCTCTCGATGTCGGAGAGCTCTCAACACTAGCAGGTGTTTCCACTTCTCAATGAACTGACGACCTGCCAATCACACTGGCTGTTGCGGGTAAAGAGGTGGCAGGTCTGCGTCCAAAAACATGTGTGACTGCTGTCCCCCCAGTCACAGAGGATGAAGAGGCTGCGGATGCACAAGATGGGGCAGACGGTGGTTGGCCCAGCCGGCTAGGCCGCATTGTAGCACAGTGAGCTTCCCACTGCAACTTATGCTTCATATCCATGTGACGGTACATGCATGAAGTACTCAAACTATGTATTTTTTGGCCTCTACTTAGCTTTTGCTGACAAATATTACAGATAACACGAGTTGGGTCATCCTTATCGATCTGAATAAATGCCCAGGCTATGCAAGGCTTAGAGCCCATGTGACCTGAAGAGCCACTACGACTTGTGGTCAGAGGCAGAGTTGTGGTTGAGGATGCAGTTGTTGACGTGCTTCCAGTACTCCGTCTCTGTTCAGGAAGGTGCAACCTAACCTCGTCGTCAATAGCATCTGTGATGCCCCGCTGCGCTTGGTATCACAGATCCTACAAGAGTGCATTGATGGAATCCTCCACAAGAGGCCCCCATAAACATTCACACATCTCCACCTTCCACCTCAGACCAGCAGAGGGAGCCCGTTAGGGATATAAATAGGGAAGGTGGAGCTAGGCAGTTCAGTTCCTCTGAAGAGTTCCTGCAGTAGAGAAGCCTAAGAGAGGTCAGTCTGCAGTGGAGCTCAGTCTAGTCTAGAGAACGCAGTTAATAGTTCAGCAGTGGAGCACGAGGCTCCTGCTTGCTAGATTCAGGGAGCCCAGAGAGAACTTAAGGTGTGCCGGTGCCGTAAGATCAGTGAAGCGCGGCAAGCTGCCGTTAGTGTGTATAGCCTAGTGAGGGCCCGAGTAGGCCGAAGGCGAGTGGCGAGTTAGTACATAAGGGGCAGAGGAGCTTAACCAGCTCACCCCGAAGCATTTACCGGACACAGGATCCGAGCTTACCGGTATCTCTATGACCCAGTAAGGCATAACCGGAATCCCTGGAGAACTACAAGTCCCAGGATCGCTAAGGTGCTGATATGTAACAGAGCCAGGAAACGCTTAGGCCCCGCATACTGGGAGCGTGAACTCCAAGAGAAGGCCCTACCACAAGGTCAGCCAGCGCAGGACAGAGACAAAGTTAGGCCTAGCTCCAGGCAGGTCAGAAACTTACTACGCAGAGGCAAGAAACAGGAGGCCCTACACCCGCTCATTGGGGAGGATCCTGATATGCACCCTTCACCCTACAGTGCTCCGGGATGTGCCTGAATTTCCACCAGTAAAAGGTACTGAAGTGACTACCGTGTCCGTTCCCGTTCTTGCTCTGACCCAGCTGGGTCTCGCCTGTCCTGCATTCCCCCTGCATACGCTGCCCTGAGACCTAGCTCCACCTGTGGGGAGCTATACCATCGAGCTGCCTTATCACCGGCCTCAGTGGACTGCTGCAGCGCTGGTGCTTGTCACCAGATACCACAGGTGGCGTCATGAACTCTTATAAAATTAACAATTATCCACCCTTTTAAAGAGAGACCCCAGGGTACGGGCCAGGGAGCCGACCACCGCGACATCCCCAAGGCCAGGCAAATGCCCGGGTACCGAGTCATCCCCATCCCCAGGGCTAGTCACATCCTCCTCCACCTCCTCTGCTGACCTCATCGACTGTCTGACTGTGGGTTGACAGTAAGTGGGATCTCCAACCTCGTCATCATCACCCTGTGTGTTATCACACCCGTCGCCCTCAGAGCCAACCTCTTCCTGCCCTGACCGAAAAGTCAAGTTGTCGCTCCAATCAGGTATTTGAGTCTCATCATCGTCTTCATCATTGTCTCCACCAACAGGAGTTACAGTTTGGGAACAAGGGTCTACATTATGCTCAGAACCTTCTTCATCTGGTCCTGGATCCAACTTATAAAGATTCTGGGCATCGGATCAGATCATTTCCTCATCTGGATTAACAGAAGCTCTGGAGCAGACCTCCGTTTCCCAGGCTATAGTATGAGTAAACAGCTGGGCAGACTCAGCCATCTGTGTTACCCCATACTCAGACGGGCAGCTGGAGACTTGGGAGCTGTGAGGAAGCAAGTGCGATTGGGGTGACACCTCTGAGGACTGGAGTATTTGTGATGTTGAAATTGAGGTGATGGAGAGCCCACTTGAAGGAGCACTTGATATCCGTTGAAGCACCTGCTGTTTTTGTGCCTCATCTAGAATTTGTAGCGATTGGCGTGTCCGTAAGAATGGGATCGTATCACATTGTCCACGAAAAGAAGTCGATATCTTAGTTTGGCTGGAAGATGGTCTTTCTTCTGCAGATGTTACTCCCCCCCCACCGTGGGGGGCCTCGACCCACCGGCGGACAGGCACCAGTATTGGGATAGGGGGGCTGGCCGTCAGGGTCCACCGCGGCTCTGGCACAAACCCGGCGACACAGAGGTGGCACGGGCAGGAACGGACTGGCCGTGTCGGCTTCTCACTTTTTGGATTTTAGAAGGGCATGACATGCCTATATCTGTGTCTCCCCCTCCTTTTACTCCTCCACCTCTTTTCTTTTCGCATGACTATATGTACTTGTCACTTTTCCATGTGTTAGTTGTGTCTTCTGAGCAGTTTGTCAGCTTTTGGACACCTTTGAAGGTGTTTTCTATGTGTTTCTATGTGTTTTTGTTTGCCTGCCATTGGTTTTAAAGGTGTTCGAAGGTGTTCGACGAACAGTTCGACGAACAGTTCGGCGAACACACGGGTGTTCGACGAACCGAACCGAACTCGAACACTACGGGGGTGGCTCAACACTAATAATTACATGGTGATTTATAGATGGGGAGAGAACATTCACCATTCCAGGTTTACCACTCTGTTAAGTTGAATGGATCTCATCGCTCAATGTCATTGAATGCTATCTTGGATTATCCAAATACAGCTGGTTGCTAGGGATTCACTTTAGAAGTTTTGCAGTCCAAAAAAAGTGTGGAAAATACATATTTAGCTATACTGAGTACTCCAAGCAAATTAAGCAATTAATACTTTTCATTAATTTTTATATTCATTTTGTTTTAGACACGTTTTCATTTAAGCTTGGAAACTTTCGTGAGTGTCTTCCCAAAAAATAATTGGGGCTAAAAGTTTGCAAGAAAGATTAAAAAAGAGGCTCAACATGAAGTGTATTAAGCTCCGTACAGATATTGGCCAAAGTTTTTCCCAAAAACTAGAGCATACGGTATTTATCAATTCATTGGCAGGATCCAGGGGTGAAAGACATTTGCAGCAAGCTATATGAAAAATTTCGGCCAAAGCAAGCCATTTTTTAACTCACACCCTACCCACCCATTCCTTGCTTTTCTGAACCTTCCTGAATGAAGGAACCTTCTGGTGGTTTCAGGCATGTTCAGTGAGGCAGAGGTTTGTTCACCTTGAGGGTTGTCCCTATAGTCTCCTTTCATTCTAGAAGAGTTGACACACATTAGTTGGAATGATATATTGCCACCTCTCTGATATCTAGCACCAATGGCACAGTCCCTGAATGTCGCCCTCTAGAAAATTGTACATTCGACTCAAGAGTTTTCCACTTTTGGAGACTTTTTTTTAGTTAAATGCATGTGTTTAGGGAAAAACAAAATCAGTTCTGTACTTGGGTTTTATTAAAAATGTTGCACCATTAGTCTCTGTGTTGCACTGTCTACTGCTGGCTGCAGAGTGAGTTAGCTGAGAACCTATCAGTGAGCTTCTCTTACAGTCTTACAAGAGAGTTTGTAACTCTTATCTGTTTTTTGTGACATGCAGAAGTAGTGCTGTTGCAGAGTGTGACATGCAGAAGTAGTGCTGTTGCTTTAAAAGCATTCAGCAACTATCAGAAGTAACAAAAGCATATGAGACAGGAAGTGTTGTGCTCTAGAAGCATCCAGCAACTAGAGGGGTTAACACAGTCAAAGGAGACAGGGAGAGTTTTAGCTGAGCCCTAGGGGGATTGTGGGGAAGTTGTTTACTGTCTGGCTGGAGCCGAAGAGAAAGGTGGTGTGTGTGTTCTGTATCTCACAAAAGCGAAGCGCCCCTGCAAGTGAAAAGGATTCAAGTCAGGAGTGAAGCTAAGCACAGGTCAGGTAGAGTTCCTGAACTAGCAGTGCAGAGTATTGTCAGGCAGAAAAATAAGGGCTGGAAGAAATGGTGTCACACGGATCATCTCCCCCCCTCCCCCATCTCACTGTGCTGTAAAGAATGCTGTGTTCATTAATGTGCCTCTTGTACTAATGGGAAGACTGTGAACTGCTGTGCCGCTAAGGAAACTGTACTGTTTGTCACTGGAGCCTGTTGCTGATAAGACTTAACTTGCACTGGCTGTGCGGCTTCTTATTAAATGTTACTGTTCTACCGTTTATGAGGACTCTTGTAAAGTGTGTCTGGTCAGCAAGTGTAACAACCTACGTGTCTGTGCCTGAGGGTCAATACCCCTGTGTGCCTGAGAGAAGCTGCAGCACATGGTTTATGGTCGCCCTGAGTAACGGTTCCCCCAGTATTCCAAAGAATTCATGTAACTTGTCTCGCCCCTATCTGAACCTAGAGGCATGAGTGTAACATTTTCTATATTTTTTAGAACATGACTTCAACCTACGATTGTTTGACTATGGTATTGCAGTAAATAGCAGGTCTCCTATGAAGCCCAACCTGAGGGTAAGCTTCACAGGAGGACCCAGATGGCAGTTACGGGGGCCATGGTTATCCATCGATACCTCTTGACTGCTGGTGTCATTTAAATGCCACTGTCACAGATTGACAGTGACATTTAAGTAGTTAAACTATAGCGATCAGAGCGCACAATGTAACACAGCCGGCGCCTGCCTAGCATGAAGTAGGATCAGATCCTATGCCGGCTTCATACTTTGCTTAACGATCTATGATGAAATGTGCGTCATAGCTCCTTAACCATTTAAAGAGCACAAAGGCCATCGGACGTTGTACAGATGCGATTTTAGCATTCAGTCATGAATGTTGACCCTACTTCAAAGGGTTTTGCAGGTGAAAGCCCATGGCTCGAGTGCAGGCTCCTCCAGGGGTGTTGGCCAGGGCTACAAGTGATTGTGTCCTGTTCTTTAGCCACCCATCTGTGATTTACTGTGAGCCAACAGATGCAACTACCTGCCTGTTCTACGTTGCATTGGCTCATAGATGTCACCGAGCAGCTCTTCTTCTTTTGGACTTCTCTGTTAATGGGGTGTGACTGCCGCTGTCATGCTGATTGACAGCTGGTTCCCTGCAGTTAGGTAACAGGAAGCCAGCTGTCAATCAGCATGATGTCAGTAGTCATGCCCGTCAACAAAGAAGAGCGGAAGACAAGTTGCTGCTCTGTCCATCTAGCAAAGCAGGTACCGTAGGTAGTTAGAAACTACCTGCCAGTTATTTCTTAAGCCCACAGTAAGCAATTAATATAGTCCTGGATAACCCCTTTAACTGCATGTCTAGGAACTTTTCTTTAACCTGAACAGCACCACTCCAGTGGGGGTTTTTTCACCCCTGGAGTGGCGCTTTAAACATAAGTCCCCTGCACCTGGTTATATACTCACCCTCCAGTGTCTTGACCATTTTTTGGTGCTGCTCCGATCCTGCGGTGCCATCTTGACCAGAAGTCAGAAGCTAAGTCCCAAGCTCTCAATGCAAGTCTATGAGAACGAGGCCACAATGAGGAAAGTGACCTCCGGCTCGCTCCATGAAACACTGGAGTTGCCGGCAGGTCACAAATTGCAGGAGGCGGACCAGAGCGATGGTAAAAACAGATGAAAACACCAGAAGGTGAGTATGACACTGTGGATTGGGGACTTGGATTTTCCGCACCACTTCAGTGGTGAAAAAAAAAAGGCTAAAGTGGTGCTTTAAGGAGAAAAAGTCCTGCAGCTCCTTTAATGTTCTAAATTTTTTTGTGGCTTTTTGGGTGATATGTAGCTAGATTTCGGACCCTCACACATACTTGACTCTAATTTTGAGAATTTCTTTGTGGTTATTCCACCAGTATAAAGTAAGAAAATGTGTTGTCCACTTGTCAGCTGTTTTATTTTTCTTGCTTCATACCAAAAAAAATAAAATCCACGTTTTTACTTTCCATGTTAACGCAGACATTCTTTTTTTTTTCCAATGAAAGAAAAGAATGTGAGAGCTATATATCGCTGTTCAAAGTTTGGAACAACTGTGTGCCTCCCAACTTCTATAAAAGTTTACTTTTATGGTATCCCAGCAAGTTAGTAGCAGAATAACATGCTATTTTGCAAAGTGAATGGCTGTCGCCTGGCGTGTAGTCAGACACAAGTAAAAACACCAGAGACTAATCCGTACCATTCTCTGTAAATATACAGAACTTTTTTAACAGTTTGTCTTCCAACGACAGGACATATTGTAGGAGCATTGGGCAGGGTAAAGCTCACAGAATGCCGCATACATACAGTATAAGGTTAAAAATATTGGCACACAATTCTTAAAAATTTAATTCAGGTTTTTCATTCAGTCCCATTTCTACAGATGTATAAAGTCTGGCCCCGTGCAGTGCAGTCTGCCTTTACTAACATGCAGTGCCCTGGCACCAGAAACATTGAATCTAAAGCCAAAACTAATCTGACCCTAGTACACAAATTTATTTATACTTCCATGTCATCTTAAACAAAATAGTTTGTATAACAAATGGTCAGATGATGCCTTACTCTGTAAATATTTAATGAAGCACTGCTCATCGGCACTCTTTCACAGCGGCCTACCAAGAAATTCACCTGCTTTCCGGTGGGCCAGTCAAAGCCTACTAAGATGTGACAGAACGGCTGGTGGTAAAAAAAACTCCCTGATTCCAGTGTGGTCCCATAACATAAGCCACTGGTGTAACGTCATTTCATGAAATTTCTTGACTCCAAAATATTACACCATCACTTGTGAGTAGAGATGACGGGATCGATTTCCAGGATTACAGTCCCGCGCCCAGGTCAGTATTCCATGGCCGCTAAACTGGAGAGTCCTGCTAACCACCTCCTACATATCTGGATTATTTTTAGATTACCTGCCCTGGTGAGGCATCATCGTTGCAGGATGACACACATGAGACACAGTGCCAGCAGGGCTGAGTAAGCCAAACCTCCGACTCCTACTCCTCAATTTCCCTGACTCCACGACTCCGACTCCACTATCCATTATACTGTATGGAGGACTATGTGGGGCCCATTATTCTGTATAGAAGACAATGTGGGCCCATTATTCTGTATAGTGGATTATGTGGGGCCCATTATACTGTATGGAGGACTATGTGGGGCCATTATTCTGTATGGAGGACTATGTGGGGCCATTATACTGTATGGAGGACTATGTGGGGCCCATTATTCTGTATGGAGGACTATGTGGGGCCAATTATTCTGTATAGAAGACAATGTGGGCCCATTATTCTGTATAGAGGATTATGTGGGGCCCATTATACTGTATGGAGGACTATGTGGGGCCATTATTCTGTATGGAGGACTATGTGGGGCCATTATACTGTATGGAGGACTATGTGGGGCCCATTATATTGTATTGAGGACTATGTGGGGCCATTATTCTATATGGAGGACTATGTGGGGCCCATTATACTGTATGGAGGACTATGTGGGGCCATTATTCTGTATAGAGGACTATGTGGGGCCCATTATACTGTATGGAGGACTATGTGGGGCCTATTATTCTGCATGGAGGACTATGTGGGGCCATTATTCTATATGGAGGACTATGTGGGGCCATTATACTGTATGGAGGACTATGTGGGGCCCATTATACTGTATGGAGCACTATATGGGGCCCATTATTCTGTATGGAAGACTATGTGGGCCCATTATTCTGTATGGAGGACTATGTGGGATTATTATACTGTATGAAGGACTATGTGGGGCCCACTATTCTGTATGGAGGATTATATGAGGCCCATTAGTCTGTATGGAGGACTATGTGTGGGCCCATTATACCGTATGGAGGACTATGTGGGGCCCATTATACTGCCTGGAGGACTATGTAGGGCCCATTATACTGTATGGAGGACTATGTAGGGCCCATTATTCTGTATGGAGGACTATGTGGGGCTGTTATACTGTATGAAAGACTATGTGGGGCCCACTATTCTGTATGGAGGATTATGTGAGGCCCATTAGTTTGTATGGAGAACTATGTGGGGCCCATTATACTGTATGGATGACTATGTGGGGCCCATTATACTGTATTAAGGACTATGTGGGGCCCATTATACTGTATGGAGCTCTATATGGGGTCCATTATTCTGTATGGAGGACTATGTGGGGCCCATTATTCTGTATGGAGGACTATGTGGGGCTGTTATACTGTTATGATCTGCAACATAGGCTAAGGAAAGATGGGGAGAGCTGTCCCTACAGTAAGACTAAGCTGAGCCCCTACGCTGTAGCGGGCTACCTGTTCCTAGTCTGAACGGAGACCTATAGAGAAAGGGAGGGGTCCCTAAAGGAACTAAGGACTGGGACAAAAATGGGACACCTCTTAACAGAAGTTGTTGCAGAGCAAAAGATAAACTGACAAAAAGTACTAGAGGTCCCAGAGGACCAAGCAAACTAGAGAGAGATAGGCACAAAAGCACCAGGCTAGAGAGACAGTCAAAACAACACTGAAGTCCAGCAAAGCCAGAAGGGCGGAGCTGGAATATATAAGCAGCTGGTCACGTGACCGCAAAACACAAGATAGCAAAAACTAACAGGAGGGTTCTAACAGTACCCCCTCTTCTATGAGGATCCTCCAGATCCTCCAGGCCCAGGCCTATCAGGAAACCTCCTGTGGAAAGCTGTGACAAGTCTAGGGGCAGAGACATCATCCGCCCTTACCCAGGAGTTATCCTCGGGACCGAAACCTTTCCAAGTGACGAGATACTGCAATCTCCCTCTATGCCTTCTGGAATTCAGGATACGAGAAATTTCATATTCGCCGTCTTCCACCACCGGAGGAACTGTGACAGTGGCATCCCTATCCGATACATCAGCCTTTTTCAACAAGGAAACATGAAACACAGGATTAATCTTCCAGGAGGAGGGAACCTCCAACCTAACAACAGACTGTTTAACCACCTGAAGCACCTTAAATGGCCCCACAAACTTCGGACCCAGTTTTTTAGTGGGAATCCTCAACCGCAGATTCTTTGAGGACAACCAAACGATGTCACCCACAGTAAACAAAACCTCTTTACATTTCCTGTTAAAATACTTCTTGGACTTTTTGTTAGCCTCTTGAAGGTTATAACGTACATTAGTCCAAACTCTCTCCAAATCACTGGAAAAATTCTCCTCCTCCGGCACCGCCGACCCCAATTTGGAGAATGACCCAAACGACGGATGTCTCCCAGTACAACAAAAAAAAGGAGAACACCCAGCAGAAGAGGATGTATGGTTGTTAAGAGCAAATTCTGCGAGTGGCAGAAACTCAGACCACACCTCTTGATTGTCTGCCACAAAACAACGCAAAAACTGTTCAACATCCTGGTTCTTTCTTTCAGTCTGTCCATTAGACTCAGGATGATACCCAGATGAAAATGACAAATGGACTCCCAACCTGTCAGAAAAAGCACGCCAAAAGCGAGCCACAAACTGAGGTCCCCTATCAGAAACAATGTCGGTGGGAACGCCATGGAGCCTGACAATTTCCTTAACAAACGCCTTAGCGAGTGTCTTAGCGCAGGGTAGCTTAATGAATGGAACCAAATGACACATCTTGCTAAAACGGTCCACGACCACCCAGATGACAGTGAAACCCTCGGACACAGGAAGGTCCGTAATAAAATCCATTGCCGGATGCGTCCAAGGCGCACTAGGAACCTCCAGAGGGCAAAGCAACCCCGCAGCAGGGGTATGAGAAGCCTTTGACCTAGCACACACCGTACATTGACGCACCCACTTGATGACTTCCTTCTGCCACCCAGGCCACCAAAAACTGCGACTGATAAGTCTCTTAGTCTCAGAAATTCCTGGATGACCTGCCAACCGAGACTCATGATACTCCACAAACAAATCTCTCCTAAAGGTTCTAGGCACAAGCAACCTCCCATGGGGAGTGTTAGATGGGGCATCCTCTTGGGCTTTCAGAATCCCATCTTCCAAAACAGAGTCCAATGCTGCTACCACAACTCCTTCCTGTAAAATGCTCTCCTCCTCCTCGGTAGCAACCATGGGAGAAAAGCTGCGAGATAAAGCATCGGCTTTAACATTCTTAGTACCAGGGATGTAAGTAACAGAAAAATTAAACCGAGAAAAAAAAAGTGCCCACCTAGCTTGACGGGCATTCAAGCGCTTGGCAGCATCCAGATAGATCAAATTCTTATGATCTGTGAAAACCTGAATAGGAAATTTAGCACCTTCCAAGAAATGACGTCAATGTTCAAACGCGAGTTTAACAGCCATCAATTTCCGATTTCCAACATCATAATTCAGTTCGGTTTCTGAAAATTTTTTCGAAAAAAAAGCACAGGGATGTACTCCATCCTTGTTCTCCTGAGACAAAACTGCACCGACCCCCACCGAAGAAGCATCAACCTCGACCAAAAAAGGCTTGGTCTCATCAGGCTACATAAGGATAGGGGCAGAACTGAACCTCTCCTTGAGATACACAAAAGCTTCAATGGCCTCAGTAGTCCACTGGACTGTATACGCACCTTTCCTGGTGAGATCGGTCAGCGGCTTAACAATTATAGAAAAATTCTTAATGAATTTCCAGTAATAATTGCCGAAACCCCAAAATCTCTGTATCAATTTCAAACCAATAGGCCTAGGCCATTCCTGCACAGCCTGAACCTTCACCGGGTCCATCTCAAAGCCCTCGCTGGAGATAATGTAGCCCAAAAAACTAATTCTCTGCACAGCGAACTCACATTTCTCCAGCTTAGCAAAGAGTGAATTATCACTCAACAACTGCAACACTTCACGTACACTCTGCCAATGGGACTCCAGATCTGGTGAATAAATCAGAATGTCATCCAAATACACAACCACATTCTTACCAATCAAAGGTCTCAGGATGTCATTAATAAGGTTCTGAAAAAACGCGGGTGCATTGGTAAGACCAAAAGGCATCACCAGATTCTCAAAATGACCTACCGGGGTGTTAAAAGCAGTTTTCCATTCATCACCCTCCTTCCTACGTAACAAATTGTATGCCCCCCGGAGATCAATTTTAGAGAACCACTTGGCCCCCACTAACTGGTTAAACAAGTCAGGAATTAACAGCAATGGGTAAGAATTGTGTGCGGTAATCTTATTAATTTCACGAAAGTCCAGACATGGATGTAAACCCCCGTCCTTTTTTTTAACAAAGAAAAATCCAACTGCCACAGGCGACTTAGAAGGTCTAATGTGACCAGCAGCCAAGCTCGTCTGTATGTATTCCTCCAAGGCCTTTCTCTCAGGGATAGTCAGATTAAATAAGCGACTCTTGGGAAGAGTAGCTCCAGGAACAAACTCAATGGTGCAATCATAGTCCCTATGGGGAGGTAAAACTTGCGACTCCTCCTCTGAAAAAACCTTCCAAAAATCCTGAATAGGAACAGGTAATTCCCCTTTTACCACAGCCGCAATGCGATCATTACAACACTTACTGTATCATAGCACTTAGGACTCCAAGACTTAATCTCATTAGTAGACCAGTCCAGTAAAGGATTGTGCAGTTTTAACCAAGGCAAACCTAAAACTACTGGAGAGGGTAAATTACCACCAAGTCCAAAATTTCTTGGTGAATACCATTGATAGTGAGGGGAAATGCCGCAACCTTGTGAGTAATACATTTCAAAGGAGTGTTATCAATTGCAATCACAGAAATAGGTGATGACAAAGGTTTGGATTCCAATTTAAGTTTTTCCAAAAAACCCTTATCAATCACATTAAGTGTTGAACCACAATCCACAAATACTTGAAATTCAATCAAATCTTCCTGCAATGAGGTACTCCCTGAAAGAAACACCCCCTTAGAGCTCAAACAAGCAATACGGGCGTAACTGACCTTTTTTTTTTTCTTTACTTAAACGAAGCTCACAATACTTAATCAAATGGTTAGTTTTATCACAATAAAAACACAATCCCTTGGAAAATCTGCGGTCTCTTTCCTGAGAGTGGAGTGACATCGCCCCAACCTCCATCGGTTCTCCGCCGTCCGAGCAGACCCTCTGGGGACTAGGAGCTGCAGGAATTTTTTCATCATTAACCCTGGCACGCAGTCTCCTGTCCACAGGTATAGCTAATTGCATGGCTTCCTGCAAGGTCTCAGGTGCTGGAAATGCAATCAGCAGATCCTTAACCCTTTCACTTAGACCAGCAAGAAAAAAAACATTTTAACACCGAATCATTCCATTTCACTTCTGAGGACCACCTTCTGAAGTGTGTACAATAATTTTCAACATCGCCTGACCCCTGCTTCAAACGTCTCAGTTCTGTCTCAGCAGATGAGACTCGATCAGGATCGTCATACAATAGCCCCATAGCAAAAAAAAATCCTCCACTGACCTAAAACACGGATCATTAGGTTGGAGAGAAAAGGCCCACCCCTGTGGTTACTTGCGCAAAAGTGACATGATAAACCCAATGCGCTGTGATTCATTCCCAGAGGACCTTGGTCTCAAACGAAAGTATAACAAACAAGCATTTTTAAAGGAAAAAAAATCTTGCTGTTTACCATAAAAAATATCAGGCAGTCCTACCTTGGGTTCCACAAAATGCACTCCAGAGCAGCTACTCACGTGTTGCCGGAGCTCGGACACCTCCAGAGACAATCCCTGCAGGCGTTGAGCCAAATCCTGAACAGAAACCATACTGATCCTCGGATTTCTTTCCTTAAAGTTTTTGTTTGGGCTGGGCTTACTGTTATGATCTGCAACATAGGCTAAGGAAAGATGGGGAGAGCTGTCCCTACAGTAAGACTAAGCTGAGCCCCTACGTTGTAGCGGGCTACCTGTTCCTTGTGAACAGACCAGCCTTCATCCTCGGCTAGTCTGAACGGAGACCTATAGAGAAAGGGAGGGGTCCCTAAAGGAACTAAGGACTGGGACAAAAATGGGACACCTCCTAACAGAAGTTGTTGCAGAGCAAAAGAAAAACTGACAAAAAGTACTAGAGGTCACAGAGGACCAAGCAAACTAGAGAGAGATAGGCACAAAAGCACCAGGCTAGAGAGACAGTCAAAACAACACTGAAGTCCAGCAAAGCCAGAAGGGCGGAGCTGGAATATATAAGCAGCTGGTCAAGTGACCGCAAAACACAAGATAGCAAAAACTAACAGGAGGGTTCTAACATATACTGTATGAAGGACTATGTGGGGCCCACTATTCTGTATGGAGGATTATGTGAGGCCCATTAGTCTGCATGGAGGAATATTTGGGGCCCATTATACTGTATGGAGGACTATTTGGGGCCCATTATACTGCATGGAGGACTATGTGGGGCCCATTATTCTGTATGCAGAACTATGTGGGGCTCTTATACTGTATGGAGGACTATGTGAGGCCCACTATTCTGTATGGAGGATTATGTGAGGCCCATTAGTCTGTATGGAGGACTATGTGGGGCCCATTATACTGCATGGAGGACTATGTGGGCCCATTATACTGTATGGAGGACTATGTGGGGCCATTATTCTGTATGGAGGACTATGTGGAGCCCATTATACTGTATGCAGGACTATGTGGGGCCATTATACTGTATGGAGGACTATGTGGGGCCCATTATACTGTATGGAGGACTTTGTGGGGCCCATTATTCTGTATGGAGGACTATGTGGGGCTGTTATACTGTATGAAGGACTATGTGGGGCCCACTATTCTGTATGGAGGATTATGTGAGGCCCATTAGTCTGTATGGAGGAATATTTGGGGCCCATTATACTGTATTGAGGACTATGTGGGGCCCATTATACTGCTTGGAGGACTATGTGGGGCCCATTATTCTGTATGGAGGACTATGTGGGGCTGTTATACTGTATGAAGTACTATGTGAGGCCCACTATTCTGTATGGAGGATTATGTGAGGCCCATTAGTCTGTATGGAGGACTATGTGGGGCCCATTATACTGCATGGAGGACTATGTGGGCCCATTATACTGTATGGAGGACTATGTGGGGCCATTATTCTGTATGGAGGACTATGTGGGGCCCATTATTCTGTATGGAGGACTATGTGGCCATTATACTGTATGGAGGACTATGTGGGGCCCATTATACTGTATGGAGGACTATGTGGTGCCAATTATTCTGTATGGAGAACTATGTGGGGCTGTTATACTGTATGAAGGACTATGTGGGGCCCACTATTCTGTATGGAGGATTATGTGAGGCCCATTAGTCTATATAGAGGACTATGTGGGGCCCATTATACTATATGGAGGACTATGTGGGGCCCATTATATTGTATGGAGGACTATGTGGGGCCCATTATACTGTATGGAGCACTATGTGGGACCCATTATACTGTATGGAGGACTATGTGGGGCCCATGATTCTGTATGGAGGACTATGTGGGGCTGTTATACTGTATGAAAGACTATGTGGGGCCCATTATACTGTATGGAGGATTATGTGGGACCATTATACTGTATGGAAGACTGTGTGGGGCCATTATTCTGTATGTAGGACTATGTGGGGCTATTATACTTTATGGAGGACTATGTGGGCCCATTATTCTGTACGGAGGACTATGTGGGGCCATTATACTTTATGGAGGACTATGTGGGCCCATTATTCTGTATATAGGACTATGTGGGGCCATTATACTTTATGGAGGGCTATGTGGGGCCATTATACTGTATGAAGGACTATGTGGGGCCCATTATACTGTATGGAGGACTATGTGGGGCCATTATACTGTATGGAGGACTATGTGGGGCCATTATACTGTATGGAGGACTATGTGGTGCCCATTATACTGTATGGAGGACTATGTGGGGCCCATTATACTGTGTGAAGGGCTGTGTGAGGATTGGGGCATCATACGGTCTTGGGATCATCATACTTTGCTGGGGGTGTACATTATGGTCATCATGTTGTACGTTTGTAGGGTACTGTAGAGTAATTTACTGTGGGGGTATCATACTATGTTTGAGGGACACTTTTGTTTGCATCATACTTTATTAATTCAAGGATTTTTATTCTTTGTTATTTAATATTTAAGTTAGGTCATTGGGCCATGTGCTTTTTAGTGCTCTAAGATAACATATTATATTATTTAAGTATTCCTCATTTGTGATTATGTGTTTATTTTATACTAAGATTATTAATTAAAATGTACTTTGTTCGTGAGACACCCAGCCATGGGAAGCTATATGAACGCAATTTCCAGCAAAAATCTAAAACAAAACCGAAAAAAATGATCAGGAGTATAAGTTGGAATAGATGCAATGTATAGGAGTTTTAAGGACAATCCCTTTAAGCTTGTTTCCATATGAAAAGTTTCATCATTATATTTGAAGATTAGGAAAAATTTCCTCAATTGTAGACTTTTTTTATATAAATATCAAGGTTGGAGTGCAAATTTGTCCAAGTTTTAATTTTGGCTCTCTGTGTATATGAGTTTGACATCCGTGATGTAATGCATGGACATACTGACTCCTCCACATTAAGAGATGCTATTTGTAGGCACTATGGGCCCAATTCATCGCTTGCGAAGATGCAATTGAAAAACCAGCAAAAAACGCACACAGAAAAATAGACAAAAGATGTCAGACATGCAATAATGAATCAGGACTTTTATACTCTGCTGTCAATTCAGCATTTCCTAAAGCCTAATCATCATATCACCCAAAACCAGTATAGGCGTTGTGACGCTATTCTCTACCCATGGAAAAGCCGTGAGGCAGGGTAGTTAAACGTTCCGGGGTCAGATACCAAGAGAGCACGGGAACTAAAAGGGGAAAGACAAAAGCAAAGTCAGGTCATGGTCCGAGGTCAGAATATCAGGAACATAGCAGATCAGAGCAAAGGGGCTAGGCAAATGGATGGTCAGAATGAGGTCCAAGGTCAGGCAGCAATAGATCAGCAAACAGAAGACTGCCGAGCAAATGCTACTTCTGGCAGAGATCTGAGACTGACAGCTCAGCTAAGTAGCTGGGTAATCACTTGGAACAGTTGAAGGAAGCTCAGAACCTACCAGTCTCAGATTAGATGGCTGAGCTGTCAATCAAAATACCGACAGCTTGGCACACCCCTGCACTAGATTGGATGACTGAGCTGTCTGTCACCTAGTCCAATACACAATGAATCATGGCAGGCATCCATGTCCAAATTCCCATGCTCTTTGATTTTTTTATCCTTTATTTTTGAGTGGGTGGTACTTCATTACCAGCATACTGCCAGCACTACAAGTGCTGGTACTTTCTTTATCTTAGCAAAACAACAATACACACTTTAATACTTTGGCTAAGAAAATTCCATAGTTTGACTAATGTTCATTGGTAGAAGATGTTTTCTTCTTGTCAGAATAAGACATTCCTTTACTTCTCCTGTGGTATGTTCTTGTACGGTAATTTAATTTCCATGAATAACGAGTCTCTTTCTACTCTAGTCGCCCTCTTCTGCAGATGATTTATCAATGTCTTCTGACTCCAGGACAAGATAATAAACATATTTTCTAAAATTGTTCAAAGAAATGTTCTGATTAATATCGAGATTCTTTATGCAAACACCACATACTTCAACTGGATTTCTCTTTTTCGGAGTTATTGAGAGCGAATGAGGATGTGTAGATAAGAAAATCATAGTAGATGATCACTGTTGTTATTGGGTCTGGACATGAAGTACCTAAGCCCAAATTTAATTTTATTACTGATACTGCACAGCAAATTTTAAACTTGATTAAAAATGTGGACAAACTAATTAAAGTAAAAGGGTTATTGCCAAATTTTACAATTATGACATAAGTATGGGATAGATGTATGATAAATGGGTCTCATCACAACATAGAGTACCATTAGAAAGAGCCAAGTTCTCCATACTATTGACATTTATTACATACACTACTCCCAAAAAGTTCGGGATATTTGGCTTTCGGGTGAAATTTCAGGATGATCCTAAAATGCCCTCTAATATTTTCAGGTGAACTTAATGTAACCATCTCTAAACTTTTGAATGCACATTATCCACCTGTTCAATGTTTCAGTACTTCTTGCACAACTTGTTGTTCTCTAACTCTGATCCATGAATCACCCAATAAATTTCGGGGTTCAATTAGAATTGGTATTAAACAGTCCTCCACATCATGCTGTTCACATTTTGACATCATGAGACCAAGACGACACTTAACAATTGATCACCAGTACCTCGCCATAGCGAGGCCTCAAGCTGGATGTTCTCAGACGAAAGTAGACACTGGGCTTAGAGAGTCAGAGTCATCAGCAGGGTGCAACAGAAAGACTGGAAGAGTCAGAGAAAGGCAAAGAAGTGGACGTCCTTTGGCCACATCCCACACGGATCATTGTGAACAATGCCCTTCGGAGCCCGTTGATGAATGGAACACAGCTCCAGGCACATTTAAGGGAGGAGAGAGGCACCCAATTGTCAAGTCAGACCATTCAAAACCGTTTACATCAGCGTGGTCTGCGTGCTAGATGACCTGCAAGGGTACCTGACCTCACCATCAGGTACAGGCGTCATCTGCAAGGTTCCCAACCACACCACCAGGCACAGGAGTCATCGTCTTGTATAGGCGAAGGAACATCTATGCTGGACAAGGGACCAGTGGGCCTCAGTGCTGTTCACTGATGGAAGTCGATTCATGCTGAGTAGAAATGATGGCCGCCAACGATGTTGGAGATGTCAAGAAGAGCTATGCATCCGCCACTGTTGTCACCAGATGAGCCTTTGGTGGTGGTGGTGTTACAGTGTGGGCAGATGTGTCTAGTCACTACAGAACGGCCCTATACTTTGTGACAACCCCTACTACTAGAGTAACATCATTAATCCAGTCTTTGTACCTCTGCATAAATAACACAGGCCTAATTTCATCTTTATGGACGACAATGCTCCAACTCATCTAGGTCGCATCATTAGGGAATGGCTGCTGGAGACTGAGGAACCTCACATGGAGTGGCCTGCACTTTCTCCAGACCTGAATCCCTTAGAAAACCTATGGGATCATCTGAGTCACCTTGTAGAGGCTCGTAACTCTGTATCCCAGAACCTCAATGATCTGAAGGACGTTTTTCAAGAAAAGTGGGATGCCATGCCTCAGAAGACAATAACTCCACTAGTGACCAGCAGGAGATGTCGCTGTCAAGCTGTAACTGATGCTCAAGGCCACATGACAAGTTGTTAAGACTAGAGATGAGCGTTGTTCTACTCGAACTGTTCGCCAATCTCAAATTCGAGCTGTTTTGGGCGGTGTTCGAGCCGATCGGCGAACACGAACAATTTGAGAAAAATTCGGCTGTTCGAGGTTATGTTCGATAACTGTTCGTGCACCAAAATCATAACTGGATTTTTTCTCAGTAATGATGAAAATTAATGTTAATACGCAGTTTGAGTGTACAGCGGGGCGGGGGGAGGGGCAGGGGATGGATCTCTGCAGGAACAATGAAGATCTCCATTTTTTTTTCTCTTTCCCGCATTTGCAGTGGGGAGGTGCAATCTGTCAGCCTATCAGCAGCGCACACACGGAGCGAAGTGCTTTTTTTCACACAAGCAAGGGCATGTGTGATTGGCAGTGTATGTCACATGTCCTTGCCCTATAAGACCAAGCCATTTTCCCCGTCGCCACCATTTTCTCACTGCTGCAGCTGCGTGTTAGACGGCACCGCTGTTGCTGTGTGCGCTATACCTTGTTAATTTCAAGCCAATTTTCGCACAAATATACAGATAGCTTGGGAGTAGGGAATAGTTGTGATTGCAATCCTTTTAAGGACTAGGTTACAGCATTTCCTACGACTTTTATCAGGCAGGTCTGTGCTCTTAAATAGATAGATTGTGGGAGTAAAGAGTAATTGTAATTGGAGTCCTTTTCAGGACTAGGTTACATCAGTTCCTATCAGTTTTTGCCAGGCAGGTCTGTGCCAGTGCTGTGCAAGTTTTTTTCACAGCATTTGGCTGAATCTAGCAAAGCTAATCCTTTTTGGCCTATTGCAGAGTGTGTTAGTCAGTGGAGTAGCCTATCTGTGTTGCAAGATATACCACCTGTGTATAGAATACCAATTTTTTTACTGCACCTAGTGAAGTAAAATCTTTTGGGCATAGCATCATTCTATTAGTCCATCTATACTGACCTCCATCAGGTTGCAAACTGAATATAATTTTTTTCTGCATCTAGCTCTGAAAAAATATTTGGGCTTCTAGCAGTGTGTGGGACTTGGTCTATTAGTCCATCTATACTGACCTCCATCAGGTTGCAAATTAAAAATAATTTTTTTCTTCATTTAGCTCTGAAAAAATATTTGGGCTTCTAGCAGTGTGTGGGACTTGTTCTATTAGTCCTTCTATACTGACCTCCAGCAGGTTGCAAATTGAATATAATTTTTTTCTGCATCTAGCTCTGAAAAAATATTTGGGCTTCTAGCGGTGTGTGGGACTTGGTCTATTAGTCCATCTATACTGACCTCCATCAGGTTGCAAATTAAAAATAATTTTTTTCTGCATCTAGCTCTGAAAAAATATTTGGGCTTCTAGCAGCGTGTGGGACTTGTTCTATTAGTCCATCTATACTGACCTCCAGCAGGTTGCAAATTGAATATAATTTTTTTCTGCATCTAGCTCTGAAAAAATATTTGGGCTTCTAGCGGTGTGTGGGACTTGGTCTATTAGTCCATCTATACTGACCTCCATCAGGTTGCAAATTAAAAATAATTTTTTTCTGCATCTAGCTCTGAAAAAATATTTGGGCTTCTAGCAGCGTGTGGGACTTGTTCTATTAGTCCATCTATACTGACCTCCATCAGGTTGCAAATTAAAAATAATTTTTTTCTGCATCTAGCTCTGAAAAAATATTTGGGCTTCTAGCAGTGTGTGGGACTTGGTCTATTAGTCCATCTATACTGACCTCCATCAGGTTGCAAATTGAATAAAAAAATTTTCTGCATCTAGCTCTGAAAAAATATTTGGGCTTCTAGCGGTGTGTGGGACTTGGTCTATTAGTCCATCTATACTGACCTCCATCAGGTTGCAAATTAAAAATAATTTTTTTCTGCATCTAGCTCTGAAAAAATATTTGGGCTTCTAGCAGTGTGTGGGACTTGGTCTATTACTCCATCTATACTGACCTCCATCAGGTTGCAAATTGAATAAAAAAAATTTCTGCATCTAGCTCTGAAAAAATATTTGGGCTTCTAGCGGTGTGTGGGACTTGGTCTATTAGTCCATCTATACTGACCTCCATCAGGTTGCAAATTAAAAATAATTTTTTTCTGCATCTAACCCAGCCAATAGTTTTGGCCTAATACCACAGTTTGGCCACTCAGCTCTGCTCGGTTACCATCCATTGTTTTTTTGTGCAAACAACTCCAGAGTTGTGAATTAGTTAACCACCAAAATGAGTGGAAAAAGGCCTGCTGCTGGTGGAAAGGGGAATAGGCGTGTTGGGAAGGGGAAAAAAGGTTGTGTCCGTGGGGTAGGTGCAGAAGAAAGACCATCTTCCAGCCAAACTAAAATGTCTACTTCTTTTAGCGGACAATGTGATAAGATCCCTTTCTTACGGCCACGCCAATCGCTACAAATTCCAGATGAGGCACAAAAACAGCAGGTGCTTCAACGGATATCAAGTGCTCCTTTAAGTGGGCTCTCCTCCACATCAACTTCAACATCACAAATACTCCAGTCCTCAAAGGTGTCACCCAAATCGCACTTGCTTCCTCACAGCTCCCAAATCTCCAGCTGCCCGTCTGAGTATGAGGTAGAACAGATGATTGAGTCTGCAGAGCTGTTTACTCATACTATAGCCTGGGAATCAGAGGTCGACTCCAGCGCTTCTGTGAATCCAGACGAGGAAATGATCTGCACTGATGCCCAGAATCTTTATGAGTCGGATCCAGGACCAGACGCAGAAGGTTCTGACCATAATGTAGACCCTCATTCCCAAACTGTAACTCCTGTTGGTGGAGACAATGAGGAAGACGATGATAAGACTCAAATACCTGATTGGAGCGACAACTTTAGTTTTTTGTCAGGGCAGGAACAGGTTGGCTCTGAGGACGACGGGTGTGATAACGCACAGGGTGATGATGATGAGGTCGGAGATCCCACTTACTGTCAACCCACAGTCAGCCAAGAGATGAGGTCAGCAGAGGAGGTGGAGGAAGATGCTAGTGACGACGAGGTCAGGTTGCGCCTTCCTGGACAGAGACGTAGTACTGGAAGCACGTCAACAACTGCATCCTCAAACACAACTCTGCCTCTCACCACAAGTCGTGGTGGCTCTTCAGGTCGCATGGGTGCTAAGCCTTGCATAGCCTGGGCATTTTTTCAGATCGATAAAGATGACCCAACTCGTGTTATCTGTAACATTTGTCAGCAAAAGCTAAGTAGAGGCCAAAAAATACATAGTTTGAGTACTTCATGCATGAACCGGCACATGGACATGAAGCATAAGTTGCAGTGGGAAGCTCAGTGTGCTACAATGCGGTCTAGCCGGCCGGGCCAACCACCGTCTGCCATATCTTGTGCATCCGCGGCCTCTTCATCCTCTGTGACTGGGGGGACAGCAGTCACACCTGTTTTGGGGCGCAGACCTGCCACCTCTTTACCCGCAACAGCCAGCGTGATTGGCAGGTCATCATTTTCTTTGGAGGTGGTAACACCAGCTGGTCTTGAGCGCTGTCCGACATCGATAGCACCACCTTTGGATCAAGGCAACCTAACATGTCTGCCTGCATCTTCCTCACAGACCGGCAGTTTGCCGGGGACACCCTTATCAACCCCGGCTAAGCACAATAGCCAGCCCTCGGTCCCTCAGATGTGGACAAGTAAAAGACCATTTCCTCCTAGCCATGAGAAAGCTAAGAGGTTGAATTTCACCATCTGCAAGCTCTTGGCTACAGAAATGCTGCCTTTCCGCCTGGTGGACACAGAGGATTTTCGAGACCTTATGTCCGTCGCAGTGCCCCAGTACCAGATGCCCAGTCGGCACTACTTCTCAAAGAAAGGTGTGCCTGCGCTCCACCAGCATGTCGCACACAACATCACCGCTTCTTTGAGAAACTCTGTGTGTGACAGGGTGCATTTCACCACAGACACTTGGACGAGTAGGCATGGACAGGGGCGTTACATGTCGCTGACTGGGCACTGGGTAACTATGGTGACAGCAGGACAAGGGGCTGCTGTCCAAGTCTTGCCGTCCCCACGAGTTGTGCGTCAATCCTCTTTATGTCATTTTTCCTCCACTGCTTCTGCCTCCTCAACCTCCTCTCGGTCTTCCACCTGCACCCAAAGCCTGTCTGGTCATGCCACAAGCTTTCTAACTGCGCCGAAGGGATCCTGCACACCTCCTTACTATGCTGGCAGTAGGGCTCAACGTCATCAGGCGGTTTTTACATTGAAATGTCTGGGAAATGTGAGTCACACAGCTGAGGAGTTGTGGTCAGCTCTGGAGAACCAATTTCATGAATGGTTGTCTCCACTGGACCTGAAACCAGGGAAGGCCGTGTGCGACAATGCTGCAAACCTGGGTGCGGCCCTTCGCCGGGGCAATGTCACACACGTGCCTTGTATGGCTCACGTGTTGAACCTGGTTGTCCAGCAATTTTTAGCCTACTATCCCAGACTAGATGGCCTTCTGCAGAGGGCACGGTCGCTGTGTGCTCACTTCCGCCGTTCGCATCCCGCAGCTCAGCGACTTACATCTCTACAGAAGTCGTTGGGCCTGCCACTTCACCGGCTAAAATGCGATGTGCCTACCCGGTGGAATTCAACTCTGCACATGTTGCAGCGACTGTGGCAGCACCGACAAGCCCTGGTGCAATACGTTCTGACGTATAGCCTGGGCCAACGAGATTCAGAGGTGGGGCAAATCACGCTGGAGGAGTGGTCTCAGATCAGGGACCTATGCACCCTTCTGCACAGTTTTGAAATGGCGACGAAGATGTTTAGTGCTGACGATGCCATTATCAGCATGACTATTCCGGTGATTTACATGCTGGAGCACATGTTAAACAGAATTCGGAGTCAGGTGGTGGCACAAGAGGAGGTGGAGGAAGTAGAGGAGGAGGAGTTGTATGCGGAAGGGCTAACATCTGCAAGGTCCAGACGGTCGGCAGCACCAAGGCGGCAGGCATGTGAGGGTGGGGGAGATGATTTTACCAGGGCGCATGGTAGCAGCCAAACTAGTGAGGAAGGTGCAGGAGCCCAGGAAGAAGTGGAGGACGAACTGATGGAAGACTCATCAGATGAGGGAGACCTTGATCACATTTCTGTTGTGCGAGGTTGGGGGGAGAGGACAGAGGAAGGAAGCATGATTGCTACCTCGCCACCAACACAACAGGGACTTGGTGCTCCTGGATGCGCAACACACATGAGTGCCTTCTTGCTGCACTACCTGCAACATGACCCTCGAATTGTGAGAATTAGAAATAATCCTGACTACTGGGTTGCCACACTGTTAGATCCCCGGTACAAAAGTAAATTTGCAGAAATTATTCCTGCCATAGAAAGGGATGCACGCATGCAGGAGTATCAGCAGAGACTGTTGCAGAATCTTACATGTGCTTTTCCACAAAATACCAGTGGTGCACGTAGTGAATCTCACAGTTCCAACTTGCCAACCGTGGGACCGTCAAGTGTTCAGCACTCAAACCGTAACAGAACCACAGTATCTGCTGGTAACATCAATTTTGCGGAATCATTTCACCACTTTTTTAGCCCATCCTTTGCAAGGCCACAGGAGACAAGAAGTCTGACACATAGTCAACGCCTAGAGACGATGGTACAGGAGTATCTCCAAGTAAACATTGAAGCCACGACTGTGTCACTGGACCCTTGCTCTTTTTGGGCTTCCAATCTGGATAAATGGCCGGAGCTAGCCACTTACGCCTTGGAGATCTTGTCATGCCCCGCAGCCAGCGTTCTGTCTGAACGTGTGTTCAGCGCTGCTGGTGGTGTGCTGACAGATAAGCGCACGCGGCTCTCCACTGATAATGTAGACAGACTCACGTTCATAAAGATGAACAAATCATGGATCCGAAACGACTTTTCTACCCCTGTGTCATCCTGGGGAGAGTAAAAGCTTGATGATTGGTTAAAATCACCCTACCAACCGTTTTAAGCTTTCAAATTACTAATCATGTTTATCTGTATCTTGACTGGAAAATAATTTGGGCTTTGTAGCAGTGTGCAGCACTGATCCTATTAGGCCATCTATAATAAGCTTCACCAGATTTAAAATTAAAAATAATTTTTAGCTGCATCTAGCCCGGAAAATAATTTTGGGGCTCCGAGATGCGCAAGACACATAAGTGCCTTCTTGCTGCACTACCTGCAGCATGACCCTCATATTGTCAGAATTCGAAGTAATCATGACTACTGGGTTGCCACACTCTTAGATCCCCCAAACTTTTCGATCAACCTTTTCATTTTAATAAAGACAAAAAAAATGGTCATTTTTGAAATTATAAGCATTAGCAGGTTGTTAGAAACTGAAATCAAACAGTTTTCAACTCAAAACTTTATTCTAGGTGATGTTACATTTTCACATAGGACCCCTTGTTCGAAAGGAGCTTCTGAACTCTCTCGTCCATTGAATTTGTCAGGTTTTGGATGGTTTCTGCTTCAATTGTTTTGCATGAGGACAGAATACCCTCCCAGAGCTGTTGCTTAGATGTGAACTGCCTCCCGCCATCATAGACACTCCTTTTAATGATGCTCCAAAGGTTCTGAATGGGGTAGAGGTCAGGGGAGCATGGGGGTCACACCATAAGTTTGTCCCCTTTTATGCCCATATCAGCCAGAGATGCAGATGTTTTATGTGCAGCATGAGATGGTGCATTATCATGCAGAAAAATGATCTTGCTGTGAAATACACGGTTCTTCTTCTTGAACCATGGCAGGAAGTGCTGTTTGAGAAAATCCACATACATTATGGAGTTCATCTTTAGCGCCTTCAGGGATCCTAAAGGGGCCGACAATCTCTCTCCCCATGATTCCAGCCCAAAACATTACTCCACCTCCTCCTTGTTGGCGCTGTAGCCGTGTTTGCGTGGGGTGTCCATCAACCAGCCATCCTCCACTCCATTCATCTGGACCATCGAGCGCTGCACGGCACTCATCCGTGAACAAAACAGTTTTGAAATCAGTCTTCATGTAATGTTTGGCCCACTGGAGCCGTTTCTGCTTGTGTGAAGTGGATAGAGGAGGTCGACAGGATGGCATATGCACAGCTGCAAACCTCTGAAGGACCCTGCATCTTGTTGTTCGGGGGACGTTGGAGGCACAAGCAGCTTCAAAAACTTGTCTGCTGCTATGACAAGGCTTTTTTGCCGCTGCTGTTTCAACCTGACGTAATTGCCTGTAGGAAAGAGTCCTCAATTTGCCCTTATCAGCACGCACACGTGTGTACTGTGAATCAGCTACATACTTCTTGATTGCCAAGACACTTCATCCTGATCATCGCACAATGTTGATTGTAGTCATGCCTTGACCTAAACACTCCACAATTTGTTGCTTCTCAGCAGCCGACACATCCTTTTTCTTTCCCATTTTGGCAGAAAATGTAGGCTGCTTAATAATTTGAGAGAGCCTTCTTAAGTAGTCTTGCCTTTCATTGGACACACCTGCCAAACTAATTAGCACAGGTGTCTGCAATTGCTTACAGTGATATAAAGAGCCCTGATACACATCACCATCAATGAGTTTAACTGACAAAAAAACAAATTCTTCCCTTATCACTCCTAAACACTTTTTGCATAATAATTTGGAACGCGGTGTACATGTGCTTTTCCACAAAACACCAGTGGTTCACGTAGTGAATCTTACAGTTCTAACTTGCCAACCGTGGTCTGTATGGAATTGTTCAATAAAGGGCCCAAAATTAAGATAACATAGATGGGAGAGGTCTCTATGAATAGGAATTCCTAAGTATTTGATACCCTGTGAGGGCCAGGCAAAGGGAAAGTTGGACTGGATGGAATCCTATATGGATTTAGGGAGGGAGACATCGAGGGCCTCAGACTTCGCTGCATTGATTTTAAAATTTTACCATGTAACAAAGTGATCTATTTCAGCCATAACAGCAGGGATGGATATATGTGATTGAGTGATATATACTAGGACATCATCAGCAAATAGAGAGCACTTGTACTCGGTGCCTCCCACCTCAATCCACCTAATATTGGGGTTATGGCGAATTGATGAGAGCAGGTGCTCCGTCACTAGGATGTATAAGAGAGGGGACAGAGGACATCCCTGCCTTGTCCCATTGGTGATTGTGAAAGGTGATGAAAATGTTCTGACGCACCCCCTGGGCCTTGGGACACCCGGAGCCGGACCCTTTTTGGTGGATGCTGGTGGTTGTAGTCTTCGTGGCGGCGATCCGGTTCCGTGGCTCAGGGCGGTCAAACCAGTGGCGGAACTATTTATGTGGTTTTGATGTTTAAATGTCCGACTACGCCACCCGTGGATTGCGGTCAGAGTGAACCACCGCTACAGGGCAGACCGCTAAGGCTGGTGTTGTGGGTGCAGCAGAGCGTAGCATAACTCCCCACGGGAGGAGTATAGCCTCAGGGCAGTGTATGCGGAGGATGGGGGTGATGGTGCAGGGCAGCAGCAGTAACGACACGGAGTCAGTGATGCAGTTCAGGGCCTTTACTCACAGTTCTTATTATCCAGACCACGTCTGCAGGTAACGGCTGCCCACGTCGTACTGTGCTCACCAGGTGAGGGGCTCAGACAACTCCCAGATAACTTTGGAGCGCTTCACAGGACCCCCTTTGTGTGTCCTTTGTCTGGCCTTTCTTACCAACACTTCTGTCCGGCTGCCTCGGGCCTCCTCTTGGTAAACTTGGCGCCAGTTTCCCTGACCCTATGTGGTGCCTTCCTAGCGGGTGGAGCAAGGGGCTGCGCCACATAAAATGTCAGAGCCTCCGGTTTCTAGCTGAGGGTCGTTTCCTGCCTCCACTAGTTCGGGGACCGGTCTCCCCCTTTGGCCTGACCCCTCCACGCAGGTGGATTCGGGCGTGCGGTGGCGACTCGCCCGTCCGCACCCCTGGGATCCCTTCATTCCTCGTTCCTGGAGCCTTCTCCGCTCCTCTTCCTTCCTTCTCCCTCTTGCAGGCCTGGGCCTCTGTTACTAGGCCCGCCTCCGGAGCAGAGCTCATGCAGAGCCCCTGCTCCCTGCCACTTCTGCTCAGACTTCTCTGCACTGAACTAAGATGGTGCCCACCTTTTATACTCCCTTCTCAATGCACCCAGGAACTGCTTCCTCCCTGCTCCTGCACTGCAGGGTTCCCCTTCCTCAGTGTTCCCTCCCCCCACTCCAGCCAGGGACAGGGACTGTCGTGCCCATCTCAGGGGCATATTGGTCGCCCTGCCCCACGGCAATGTGGTGTAATGCATGCAGGTGTCGGGTCCTGATCCACACTCCATCCTTATCTGAGAGTGAGATATCACACCTCTGGGTGAGGTGCAATACGTCTGTAGCAACCGAGCCCTCGGTGCTACAGTTCCATTTATCTTCAGCCTAGGTGACGTATTGTGATACAGGGCCGTGATTTTGGCTATAAAAGGGTCCCCTAGACCCCTACCCCAAGCTTTTTAAGAGAATCATATATGGCGTGCCAGGAGACTCTATGGAATGCTTTCTCAGCATCCAACGAGAGTATCTACTTACAAATTTTTAACTGCATCTAGCCCAGGAAATACTTTGTGCCTAGTAGCAGTGTCTGCTAGTCAGCGGATTATCCCGGCTGTTAAGCAAGCTACACCACCTGTAGTTTGGACACTTAATTTTTTCAAAGGAAATGCTTCGGGACCACGGGATACTTAGTGAAGAGCATCAGGAGGCACCCCAAGGCATAGGGGCTGGGACTGGCACTAGGATGCCTTGCGGTGGACAGCCGAGCTCGATCCTTATAAAAGCTTTTTAACTGCAGCAGCTTTAGTGGACGCTACTGGAGCTGGAATTACGCGGCTGCTGGCATGAGACTTGCCCTCCAATAGATCCTTGTAAATGGATTTAAAGTGTATTCATTCAAATTAGAGGGACAATTTAAATTAAAAAGCTTAGAGCTGCCTCCACCACAGGGGGGCTCTCTCGACCCACCAGCGGACAGGCACCAGTATTGGGAGAGGGGGGCTGGCCGTCAGGGTTCACCGCGGCTCTGGCACAAACCCGGCGACACGGAGGTGGCACGGGCAGGAGCGGACTGGCCGTCTCGGCTTCTCACTTTTTGGATTTTAGAAGGGCATGACATGCCTATATCTGTGTCTCCCCCTCCTTTTACTCCTCCACCTCTTTTCTTTTCGCATGACTATATGTACTTGTCACTTTTCCATGTGTTAGTTGTGTCTTCTGAGCAGTTTGTCAGCTTTTGGACACCTTTGAAGGTGTTTTCTATGTGTTTCTATGTGTTTTTGTTTGCCTGCCATTGGTTTTAACGGTGTTCGAAGGTGTTCGACGAACAGTTCGACGAACAGTTCGGCGAACACACGGGTGTTCGACGAACCGAACCGAACTCGAACACTACGGGGGTGGCTCAACACTAGTTAAGACACTGATATTTTTTGTTGGATTATACCCACCACTGTTGTTGGCTTTTGTTTCAATAAATTGTTTGAGATGAGGAAATGATCATTGCTGCTTCTACTTAAATGTCCGACTGTCATGATAAGATATCACTGTAGTGTGAACTGTTTCCGTTTTCCATAAATTTCACCAGAAATCCAAATATCCCTAACTTCTTGTGAGTAGTATATATTATGGATATGCCAGAAATGTCCAAGGTCTAAATACCCTTTTAATAATGTAGAAAAGTTTTTTTCATGTTCATCTTAAAAAGCAAAATGTAATAAAAAATAGCAGATAGTCTACTCAAGACTGCTGATTCATGTCTCCTACCATATAACATACCCACAGACATTAACTATTTCCTGCAGCTGGAATTTCTAAAACAACACTCAAAATATATTTTATCATTTTAAAGCATATGCATGAGGAATAAGTGCCCATTAACACATCAACCAGGCTTCAGATATAGAGAACAGTAATTATAGAAAACAAAAAAAGTTGGAGTAGGAGAGGCATTTTGTGCTCCCTGAAATTTTTTTATTAATTGTTCTGTGACTTAAAAATATTTCAACTTCATTAATTGACAAATAATTTGTTATAGCACCCCAGAAAAAAAAGAATAAAGCAAGCTGGAATTTGGGAAATATGTGACTCACTTACATGCATTAGCTTATCATTCCTCAGTACAGTACATGTAGTGCAGGTAGAAAGATGTAAAGTACAAGAAAAATGCATATGGATAGTGCAGTAGATATAGAATAGATAATGAGTCATAAAATACATGTAGAGATCAGTACATGTAAAGATTAATACAGTATAGGTAAAGAACAGTAAGTAGTACATGCTGTATAGTTATATAGCTGAAGAGTACATATAGTACAGGTAAAGAGCAGTACAGTACATGCAGTAAAGGTCATAGCTGTCGTGTATGTGCAGTGCAGGAAGAGAGTAGTACATGTTTTACAGTTAATGTAATACAGAACATGCAGCACAGGTACAGTAGTGTTCAAAATAATAGCAGTGGGTTAAAAAACATGAGTTAAGCACAAAATTTTCTATTAGTTTTTATTTCCAGCATTGGGAACATTGCACACTGTTTTCTGATTCAAAACATGAGGAGAAATGTATATAATTCTTAACTACTTTACAGAAAATAACAAAAATGAACATTGTTCTGTTCTAAAAAATACCAGTGTCTGCATTTGTCTTTACAAACTCACCATATGTACTCTTCTTTTTTTTTTTTTTAAGATTTAGCATTCCAGTGAATCACTAACCTAATATTTAGTTATATACCCACAGTTTTTTAGAACTGCTTCACATCATTGTTGCATAGAGTCAACCAACTTCTGGCACCTGTCAACTGTTATTGCTTTAACTACATCCCACAATTTTTTGGCATTTGGTGGGTTCGCCTCAGAAACGGCATTTTTGATGTTACCCCACAAGTGTTCTATCGGATTAAGGTCCGGGGATTGGGCTGGCCACTCCATAACCTCAATTTTGTTGTACTGGAGCCAAGATTTTGCTCGTTTACTGGTGTGTTTAGGGTCATTGTCTTGTTGAAACACCCATTTCAAGGGCATATCCTCTTCAGCGTAAAGCAACATGACCTCTTCAAGTATTTTAATATATGCAAACTGGTCCATGATCCCTTGGATGCGGTAAAGAGGTCCGGCACCATAGTAAGAGAAACCTGCCCATATCATGATTCTTCACCTCCATGCTTCACTGTCTTCAGTGTGTACTGTGGCTTGAATGCCGAGTTTGGGGGTCGTCTGATGAACTGTCTGCGGCCCTTGGACCCAAAAAGAACAATTTAACTTTCATCAATCCAAAAAATGTTTCTCCATTTCTCTTTAGGCCAGTTGATGTGTTCTTTTGCAAATTGTATCCGCTTCAGTACATGTCTTTTTTTTTAACAGTGGGACTTTGCAGGGACTTCTTGCTAAGAGATTTGCTTTACACAGGAGTCTTTTAACTGTCACAGTACTCACAGGTAACTTGAGACTGTCTTTGATCCTCCTGGAGCTGATCACTGGCTGAGCCTTTGCCATTCTGGCTATTCTTTGATCCATTCAAATTGTAGTCTTCCATTTTCTTCCACGTCTCTCTGGTTTTGCTTTCCATTTAAAGTATTGGAGATCACTTTAGCTGAACAGCCTATCATTGTCTGCACTTCTTTATAAGGTTTACCCTCTCCAATCAACTTTTTAATCAAAGTACACTGTGAGGTGACTCTCTAGAGGCATCATACTGTGTGTGGAAGTTGGCACTCTGGAGGCATCATATTGTGCGTGGAAGGTGGCTCTCTGGAGGCATCATGCTGTGTGTGGAAGGTGGCTTTCTGGAGGCATCATACTGTGTGTGGGAGGTGACTCTCTGGAGGCATCATACTGTGTGTGGAAGGTGACTCTCTGGAGGCATCATACTGTGTGTTCAAGGTGGCTCTCTGAAGGCATCATACTGTCCATGGAAGGCGGCTCTCTGGAGGCATCATACTGTGTGTGGGAGGTGACTCTCTGGAGGCATCATACTGTGTATGGAAGGTGGCTTTCTGGAGGCATCATACTGTGTGTGGAAGGTGGCACTCTGGAGGCATCATACTGTGTGTGGGAGGTGACTCTCTGGAGGCATCATACTGTGTGTGGAAGGTGACACTCTGGAAGCATCATACTGTGTATGGAAGGTGACTCTCTGGAGGCATCATACTGTGTGTGGAAGGTGGCTCTCTGGAGGCATCATACTGTGTGTGGAAGGTGACTCTCTGGAGGCATCATACTGTGTGTGGAAGGTGACTCTCTGGAGGCATCATACTGTGTGTGGAAGGTGGCTTTCAGGAGGCATCATACTGTGTGTGGAAGGTGACTCTCTGGAGGCATCATACTGTGTGTGGAAGGTGACTCTCTGGAGGCAACATACTGTGTGTGGAAGGTGGCTTTCAGGAGGCATCATACTGTGTGTGGAAGGTGACTCTCTGGAGGCATCATACTGTGTGTGGAAGGTGACTCTCTGGAGGCATCATACTGTGTGTGGAAGGTGGCTTTCAGGAGGCATCATACTGTGTGTGGGAGGTGACTCTCTGGAGCCATCATACTGTGTGTGGAAGGTGGCTTTCAGGAGGCATCATACTGTGTGTGGAAGGTGGCTGTCTGGAGGCATCATACTGTGTGTGTAAGGTGACTCTCTGGAGGCATCTTACTGTGTGTGGAAGGTGACTCTCTGGAGGCATCATACTGTGTGTAGAAAGTGGCTTTCAGGAGGCATCATACTGTGTGTGGGAGGTGACTCTCTGGAGCCATCATACTGTGTGTGGAATGTGGCTTTCAGGAGGCATCATACTGTGTGTGGAAGGTGGCTGTCTGGAGGCATCATACTGTGTGTGGAAGGTGACTCTCTGGAGGCATCATACTGTGTGTGGAAGGTGACTCTCTGGAGGCATCATACTGTGTGTTCAAGGTGGCTCTCTGAAGGCATCATACTGTCCATGGAAGGCGGCTCTCTGGAGGCATCATACTGTGTGTGGGAGGTGACTCTCTGGAGGCATCATACTGTGTATGGAAGGTGGCTTTCTGGAGGCATCATACTGTGTGTGGAAGGTGGCACTCTGGAGGCATCATACTGTGTGTGGGAGGTGACTCTCTGGAGGCATCATACTGTGTGTGGAAGGTGACACTCTGGAAGCATCATACTGTGTATGGAAGGTGACTCTCTGGAGGCATCATACTGTGTGTGGAAGGTGGCTCTCTGGAGGCATCATACTGTGTGTGGAAGGTGACTCTCTGGAGGCATCATACTGTGTGTGGAAGGTGACTCTCTGGAGGCATCATACTGTGTGTGGAAGGTGGCTTTCAGGAGGCATCATACTGTGTGTGGAAGGTGACTCTCTGGAGGCATCATACTGTGTGTGGAAGGTGACTCTCTGGAGGCAACATACTGTGTGTGGAAGGTGGCTTTCAGGAGGCATCATACTGTGTGTGGAAGGTGACGCTCTGGAGGCATCATACTGTGTGTGGAAGGTGACTCTCTGGAGGCATCATACTGTGTGTGGAAGGTGGCTTTCAGGAGGCATCATACTGTGTGTGGGAGGTGACTCTCTGGAGCCATCATACTGTGTGTGGAAGGTGGCTTTCAGGAGGCATCATACTGTGTGTGGAAGGTGGCTGTCTGGAGGCATCATACTGTGTGTGTAAGGTGACTCTCTGGAGGCATCTTACTGTGTGTGGAAGGTGACTCTCTGGAGGCATCATACTGTGTGTAGAAAGTGGCTTTCAGGAGGCATCATACTGTGTGTGGGAGGTGACTCTCTGGAGCCATCATACTGTGTGTGGAATGTGGCTTTCAGGAGGCATCATACTGTGTGTGGAAGGTGGCTGTCTGGAGGCATCATACTGTGTGTGGAAGGTGACTCTCTGGAGGCATCATACTGTGTGTGGAAGGTGACTCTCTGGAGGCATCATACTGTGTGTGGACTGTGGCTTTCAGGAGGCATCATACTGTGTGTGGAAGGTGGCTGTCTGGAGGCATCATACTGTGTGTGGAAGGTGACTCTCTGGAGGCATCATACTGTGTGTGGAAGGTGGCTGTCTGGAGGCATCATACTGTGTGTGGAAGGTGACTCTCTGGAGGCATCATACTGTGTGTGGAAGGTGGCTGTCTGGAGGCATCATACTGTGTGTGGAAGGTGGCTTTCAGGAGGCATCATACTGTGTGTGGGAGGTGACTCTCTGGAGCCATCATACTGTGTGTGGAAGGTGGCTTTCAGGAGGCATCATACTGTGTGTGGAAGGTGGCTGTCTGGAGGCATCATACTGTGTGTGTAAGGTGACTCTCTGGAGGCATCTTACTGTGTGTGGAAGGTGACTCTCTGGAGGCATCATACTGTGTGTAGAAAGTGGCTTTCAGGAGGCATCATACTGTGTGTGGGAGGTGACTCTCTGGAGCCATCATACTGTGTGTGGAATGTGGCTTTCAGGAGGCATCATACTGTGTGTGGAAGGTGGCTGTCTGGAGGCATCATACTGTGTGTGGAAGGTGACTCTCTGGAGGCATCATACTGTGTGTGGAAGGTGACTCTCTGGAGGCATCATACTGTGTGTGGACTGTGGCTTTCAGGAGGCATCATACTGTGTGTGGAAGGTGGCTGTCTGGAGGCATCATACTGTGTGTGGAAGGTGACTCTCTGGAGGCATCATACTGTGTGTGGAAGGTGGCTGTCTGGAGGCATCATACTGTGTGTGGAAGGTGACTCTCTGGAGGCATCATACTGTGTGTGGAAGGTGGCTGTCTGGAGGCATCATACTGTGTGTGGAAGGTGACTCTCTGGAGGCATCATACTGTGTGTGGAAGGTGGCTGTCTGGAGGCATCATACTGTGTGTGGAAGGTGACTCTCTGGAGGCATCATACTGTGTGTGGAAGGTGGCTGTCTGGAGGCATCATACTGTGTGTGGAAGGTGACTCTCTGGAGGCATCATACTGTGTGTGGAAGGTGGCTGTCTGGAGGCATCATACTGTGTGGGAAGCACTTTTGGGGCATCATACTGTATGGAGCACCATGCTCAATGGGAGCCATGAAAGGGGTATTAAACAGTTTGGGAACACTAAAGGTCTTCACTAGGGGCACTCTTTCTATTCTATGTGGTGTGCAGAATGAGCTGGGTGGGGTTAGGGGTGTGGCGCAATCCTCATACTGGATCTTGGGATTTCATTATAGAAGCAGCACAGAGAGAAGGGTCCATTTAGCATATTCAGCAGCACAGTCTGCAGCTCTTACGTCACTGTGCATTTCCGCTTTAAATAAAATAGGCTCAGAATATCTTTGGGATATTTTCCACTTTGATAATCCTTTATAAAGATGCACACGTCTTACCCAGAAAACATTCGACTCCCTGGGATGTTTTAGTCTAAACAGTTTACTGACCTTGCATTTTTCATTAATATGGCGGCAATGATCTCATGGAAGATGGAATCATTTTACATACTGTAACATAGCCAATCACTCAGAGGTCATGACCTGATGAATCTAAAGCCAAGGAAGAAAAGGATGCTCACAATAACGAGGGTTCGCGCGTCTCGTTGCGTCATAGATCTGCAGGGCTAGGTAATATTTTCCTGGAGCCTTTTACCCAGGAAAAGGAAATAGTAATCCGTCATGACAGATTTCTGCTCTGTAGTCTCCGCTTATTACATAAGGTTCCAATTAAGTAATTTAAAGATAAAATATACAAAAGTCCTATTTTTAGCATATAGAACCCAGGACAATGTATTGTGGCAGATGGCTCAAAGGTTCCACCCCAGTAATTAGGACTGGAATAACTAAATATGTGTAATTACATCTGTCCTAACAAGATGTATATGTCTAGTTACCTCATTGTGTCGTAGATTTAACCCCTTTAAATTCGTTACACGTAGGCTAAAAGCGAAGTATCATAAATGTATGGCGCAGTGAGCTCACACAAGAGGTTCTCTGTGAGTGTCCTTAAAGGCGTTCTCCAGGAATAGAAAAAAACTAACGGAAAAAAGGCATGAATAAATTCCTACATGTATTTAATTAGCGAATTGGAATCGTTCTTTCTAGCAAGGGAATCACTATCGAATTAAAATGGCCGCCGTCTTGTTACACTGGTAAAAACTTGTCCTAGAATGTTAGGACAGATGCCTTAATGCTGAACTGGACAAACTGTGACCGAGACAGTGGCTCGCGGGCTGCACCATGCCCTCACCTGCTGTCTGTCCACCGCTCGCTGTCACCACTATCCACATTCTCGGGATGTAGATAGCGGTAAATAAATTGGTGGAGCATGGAGCCGTCTGCTTCTTCTTCCACCTATCAGCGTATGCGATTGAGACAGCAGACGCGATGATGTCATTACCTGCTGTGTGGAGAGTCAGTGCATCGGAGACAGGAGCAGAGCGTCGGGGGAAGGGAGTGAGGTATGGGTTTGTTTTTTTTTCATATGTGTATGAGATGTTTGCATGAAAAAACGGGTTACATGAGGGTCATACTGTATATAGGAGGCTATGTGGTGACTTGTACTGTATATAGAGAGGCTATGTAGGGGCTCATACTGTATATAAGACGCTATGTGGGGTTGGATATTACATATAGAGGGGCTATGTGGGGGCTCATATTGTATCTAGAGAAGCTACAGTATGTGGGGCTCATACTGTATATAGAGAGGATATGTGAAGGCTCATATTGTATATAGGAGGCTATGTGAGGGCTCATACTTGATCAAGGAAGTCATGTGAGGGCTCAAACTCAATATAGGAGACTATGTGAGGGGGGGCTAAGTGGCAGTTCTTACTGTATGTAGGGGGCTATGTTGGGGCTCATACTGTATGTAGGAGGCTATGTGAGGGCTCTTACTGTATATAGGAGGCTATGCGGAGGCTCATACTGTCTCTAGGAGGCTATGTAGGGGCTCACAATGTATATAAAAGGATATGTGAGTGTTTATATTGTATATAGCAGGCTATGTGGGGGTTCATACTGTATCTAGGAAGCTATGTGGGGGCTCACAATGTATATAAGAGGCTATGTGAGTGTTTATATTGTATATAGCAGACTATGTGGGGGCTCATACTGTATATAGAAACTATGTGGGGGCTAATACTGTATATAAGAGGCTATGTGGGGCTGATACTGTATATAGGGGGCTATGTGAGGGCTCATATTGTATATAGAGACGCTATGTGGGGGCTCATACTGTATATAGGTTATATGCATGGGTCTCATACTGTATATAGAGAGGTTTGTGGGGGCTCATACTATATATAGGAGGCTATATGAAGGCTCAACTGCATACATGGGGCTATGTGGGGAATCATATTGTATATAAAGAAGCTATGTGGGGGCTCCTACTGCATATAAGGGGTTATGTGGGGTCTTACACTGTATACAGGGGGCTATGTGGGGGCTCATACTGGACGTAGGGGACTGTGATGAGCTCTTATGGTATATTGAGGGTTGTGTGTGGGTTCATATGGCATATAGGGGGGCTGTGTGAGGGCTCATACTGTATATAGAGGATGTCAACATACTTAATTCTGCTCAATATTAAGTGATACAATTAATATTAATATAAAATAATTATAATTAATATGTTAATATTAATATTGAGCAAAATTAATTTCAGCCTATTGGTTCGGCCTTCCACAAGAGACATGGTCGCTCATGTGGCTCCTTGGGAAAATTAATTAATTAATGTTACGACAGACGCCTTACAGCAGAGCTGAGCAAACTGTGACTGAGAGAGCCGAAGGGCTAAAACAGTGGCCCGCGGGCTGCACCATGCCCTCTCCCTCACCCGCCGTCCACTGTCACCACTATCCACATCCTCGGGATGCAGATAGTAGTGAATATATTGGTGGAGCATGAAGCCGTCTGCTCCTCTTTCCACCAATCAGCGTGTGTCTTGTCTAAGAGCATGTGCATTGGAAGATTGGCTCCAGCCTTTCATAAATAGGAAGATGTGCTCTCAGTGGATATTCTGATGTAATGCTGGAGATACTAGAAGTGCTGAGGTAAGAAGAGGCTGCTCACACTGCTGTCCACCCTGTCTATCTAATCTAATATTGGAGATACCAGGAGCGCTGAGGTAAGATGAGGCCATTCACACTGCTGTCTACCCTCTCTATCTGATCTAATACTGGAGATATCCGGAGTGCTAAAGTAAGAAAAGGCTCCTCACACTGATGTCTATCATGTCTATAGATTCTGAACATACCAGGGGTGCTGAGATAATAAGAAGCTGCTTACACTGCTGCACGCCCTGTCTATCTAATCTAATACTTAAGATACCTGGAGTGCTAAAGTATGAAGAAGCCACTCATACTGCTTTACACCCTGTCTACCTGATCTAATACTGGACATACCAGGAGTGCTAAGGTAAGAAGAGGCTGTTCACATTGTGTTTGCTGTGTCTTTCTGAATGGTATGGGTATCTTTAAGTCACAGTAGTGTTTAGTAATTGGGACATGAAAATAATACAACAGTGTGCCATCCTTTATTGAACTCACTGGTGGTGGCTGCAGGCAGATAGAAATTATAAATCTATTCTATGATTTTGCAGTATATTGGCGCTCTCTATGAGGAAAACTGATCTTTCGCAGCTGTAAAAAGAAATTAAGAAATTAGAGGGGATCTCCAGCACTTATACATTATCATCCTTAGGATGTAGCGGTCATCAATGTTTTACCACGGTGGTCCGGTATCTGAGAAGACAATGACAAAGGAATACCAATTGTAGGCATTCTAGCTTGACTCTCTCTTTTGCACCAACACAAATCCAATCTGGTCAGCTTCCCCGAGATGACTAAGGTGAACACCTAGCCTGGTTATATGCAGAGCCAGCCAGGTAAAAATAATCAGAGCCTGTAGAGCTAGGATTTAACCCTAGCCTACCTGGCTTTGCCACATATCCCTCCTCTGCCCAAAGTCAGGTCTTTAAATCTACACGAATGTGAGGCTCATGCTTGAGGACAGGAGGGTCACCTAGTACCTCCAAGATATGTCCCTATTTTGAGTACCAATTTCCGGTCATGCTGATTTTTAGAAGTTGGCGAAGTTCCTGCCACTTTGACACCCACAATGTTGGCTTGTGGCTGGGACAAAAATCAAGGGGTTTCCAGTGAGTCCCTACCCTTCTAGAATTTTAGTAGGTAGCCATGATATATTGAAGAGGCCTTTCTTTTATCTGATTGGTGTACTTTATAGTTGACCTCTCCCACCTTCTCCACCACCCTATAGGGTCCTTGCCACTTGCTCTCCACTGTGGGCACTAACACAAGTATCCAAACCCCAGGAATAAATTGTCTCACTTGAGCCAACCGATTATACCCCCTGGATTTTTCCTCTTGGGCTTTGAGGAGGCGCTCTTTTACATGTCCCTTCACTTTGATCCCACAACATAACCGATCATTATGCCTGGCCCCTTGCGGAAACCGATTATCGGCTCCTGTCTCCTGAAGAACCCCATGTAACACAATTTCATTTTCCAGAGTACCTTTTACTGTTAAGTCCTTAAGCTGAGCAGCCTTATAGTTGTACTGGAACTTGGCTTCAGGGAATGCTTCTGTGTCACCCCAGACCTGGATGCCACAAACATTAAAGGGCGTGTCTGAGAGCAGGAGGGAGGTCCCCTGGTCAGGGACCATTAGCATGCAGCACCTCCTGTCCCAGGCCAGTAGGGGGATCAGGCTGCCCCTATAAAAGCTGGAACTGAGGGCAGGGTTAGAGAGACCAGGACCCACTTCTGAAGCATCCAGAAGGGTTCCCAGAGGAGAGGGACAGGTCAGCAGCAGCTGAGGAGTCCGGGAGGCAAAGGAGGAACAGCAAGCCAGGGACAGAGGCGACGAGAGCCGGTCCTGGCTGAGAGAGAACTACACAACTGGACACTGGGGTCCGAGGCTGTTCGGGTTGCAAGCCCGGCAGCAGATAACCAACCCGCAAGGGATCTCAGGTCCCTTGACCTAAGAAGCCTGGAGGCTCCGCCACACAGAGGGACCAGTACTGCACAGAGAAGCAACAGGTACCTAAGGCCCGAGTCGCAAGCCATACAGGCGTAGTACACGGCCAGCTCAGGGACATGGGCTATCACACCACGAAAAGGGGGATAGTCAGCAAGGGCAGAGAGAGAACGGTAGGCCTACCCACTCACCATGACCAGTGGGGCTCGCCCAAATTCTCTCAGACACCCAGGTCCATTCCTACCCGGTACTCCTGTTGGGTCATTAGTAATACCTACAATAAAGACCCTGGACTGTTTGAAGCAGATTCTGAACTCTTATTATTGCGGCCTGCACTATCACCCCCAGCATTCACATATGCTGCCCTGAGGCTACACTCTTCCCGTGGGGAGCTATCCTATCCCTGTGCTGCACACCAACATCAGCCTCAGCGGTCTGCCTTGCAGCGGCGGTCATCCCTGACCGCAATCCACGGGTGGCGTAGTCGGACATTCATAACTGTACAAATAGACTGCCACAGTATTTGGTCTGACCACCCTGAGCCACAGGATCGGGTTGCCACTTCTACCCACATGATCGCACTGAAGCCCGGTTCCGGGTGCCCCACGGCCCAGGGGGCGAGTCACTTCCTCATCCTCCTTTCTAGCCAGTACAGTGAACAGAAATTCACCATTTACATCATGTGACTTTGCTACCATTTACGACTCCTGGCAGCATATTGGACTACTGAGTGCTACAGCTTTAGCCCATAAGTAGCATGCAACAAGTGATTGGCCACTCCCACTTGGTGGGACACGGAAACACAGTCTGTGCGTATGTTGACCTGGACAATGGGATAGTTCTTGGCATCTCTATGGATAAACCTTACCCCCAACCCCTTCCCAGGGACTAGCAAATGCAGAAGTGTGGCCCTCACCAGGGTCACCAAACTCCCTAAGTCCAAAAGTCCCGTCACTTGGACAATGTTCACAGTCATCTGGCATTCTTGAGGTGTTATGATCTGCAACATGTACTAAGGAAAGATAAGGGAAAACTGTCCTTACAGTAAAACTAAGCTGAATCCTTACTATGTTGCGGGCTGCCTGTTCCTAGTGAAGAGACCCGCCTTAGTCCTCAGCTAGTCTGAATGAAGACCTATAGCATAAGGGGAGGGGTCCCTAAAAGAACTAAGGACTGGGACAAAAATGGGACACCTCCTAAACAGAGAAGTTGTTGCAGAACACAAAAAGACAAACAGACAAAAAAATACTAGAGGTCCCAGAAGGACAGAGAAACAGTCAAACACTAAAGTCCAGCATAGCCAAAAGGGCGGAGCTGGAATATAAAGGCAGATGGTCACATGAAAGCAAAACACAAGATGGAAAAAACAAACAGGAGGGTTCTAACAGTACCCCCACTTTTATGAGGATCCCCCAGGCCCAGGCCTATCCGAAAAACTCTTGTGGAAAGCTTTAACAAGCCTAGGAGCAGAGACATCATCCGTCCTTACCCAGGAGTTGTCTTCGGGACCGAAACCCTTCCAGGAGACAAGATACTGTAATCTCCCTCTATGCCATCTAGAATTCAAGATACGAGAAATTTCATATTCGCCGTCTTCCACCACAGGAGAAACTGAGACAGTGGCATCCCTATCTGATACATCAGCCTTTTTCAACAAGGAAACATGAAACACAGGATTAATCTTCCAGGAAGTAGGGACATCCAACCTAACAGCAGACAGGTTAACAACCTGAAGCACTTTAAATGGACCAACAAACTTAGGACCCAGTTTTTTTAGAGGGAATCCTCAACCGCAGGTTCTTTGAGGACAACCAAACCATGTCTCCCACAGTAAACAAAACATCCTTACGTTTCCTGTCAGAATACTTCTTGGACTTCTTGTTAGCCTCTTGCAGGTTGCAATGTACATTAGTCCAAACTCTCTCCAAATCATCGGAAAAATTCTCCTCCTCCAGCACCGCCAACCCCAATTTGGAGAACGAACCAAAAGACGGATGTCTCCCAGTACAACAAAAAAAAGGAGAACACCCAGCAGAGGAGGATTAATTGTTAAGAGCAAATTCTGCGAGAGGCAGAAACTCAGACCACACCTCTTGATTGTCCGCCACAAAACAACTCAAAAACTGTTCAACATCCTGGTTCTTTCTTTCAGTCTGTCCATTAGACTCAGGATGATACCCAGACGAAAATGACAAATGGACTCCCAACCTGTCACAAAAAGCGCGCCAACAGCGAGCCACAAACTGAGGTCCTCGATCAGTAACAATATCCATGGGAACGCCATGGAGGTTGACAATCTCCTTAACAAACGCCTTAGCGAGTGTCTTGGCGCAGGGCAACTTAATGAATGGAACCAAATGACACATCTTACTAAAACGGTCCACGACCACCCAGATGACAGTAAAACCCTCGGACACAGGAAGATCAGCAATAAAATCCATTGTGAGATGCATCCAAGGCACACTAGGAACCTCCAGAGGGCAAAGCAGCCCCGCAGCAGGAGTATGTGGAGCCTTTGACCTAGCACACACAGTACATTGACGCACCCAGTTGATGACTTCCTTCTGCCATCCAGGCCACCAAAAACTGCGACTGATAAGTCTCTTAGTCTACGAAATTCATGGATGACCAGCCAACCGAGACTCATGACACTCCACAAACAAAGCTCTCCTAAAGGCTCTAGGCATGAACAACCTCCCATGGGGAGTGTTAGATGGAGCATCATCTTGAGCTTTCAGAACCCCATTCTCCAAAATGGAGTCCAATGCCACCACCACAACTCCTTTCTGTAAAATGCTCTCCTCCTCCTCGGCACTGACCGTAGGAGAGAAGCTGCGAGATAAAGCATCGACTTTAACATTCTTAGTACCAGGGATATAGGTAACAGAAAAATGAAACCAAGAAAAAAAAAGTGCCCACCTAGCTTGACGGGCATTCAAGTGATTGGCAGCATCCAGATCGATCAAATTCTTATGATCGGTGAAAACCTGAATAGGAAATCTAGCGCCTTCCAAAAAATGACGCCAATGTTCAAACGCGAGTTTAATAGCCAGCAATTCCCGATTTCCAACATCATAATTCAGTTCGGTTTCTGAATTTTTTTTCGAAAAGAAGGCACAAGGATGTACTCCATCCTTTGTTCTCCTGAGACAAAACTGCTCCGACACCCACCGATGAAGCATCGACCTCGACCAAAAAAGGCTTGGTCTCATCAGGCTGCATAAGGATAGGGGCAGAACTGAACCTCTCTTTGAGATACTCAAACGCTTCAATGGCTTCAGTAGTCCACTGGGTCGTATTTGCACCTTTCCTGGTGAGATCGGTTAGAGGTTTAACAATTACAGAAAAATTCTTAATGAATTTCCTGTAATAATTGGCAAAATTCAAAAATCTCTGTATAGATTTCAAACCAATAGGCCTAGGCCATTCCTGCACAGCCTGAACCTTCACCGGGTCCATCTCAAAGCCCTCGCTGGAGACAATGTAGCCCAAAAAACTAATTTTCTGCACAGCGAACTCACATTTCTCCAGCTTAGCAAAAAGTGAATTATCACTCAATAACTGCAAAACTTCACGTACACTCTGCCAATGGGACTCTAGATCTGGTGAATAAATTAAAATGTCATCCAAATACACAACCACATTCTTACCAATCAAAGGTCTCAGGATGTCATTAATAAGGTTCTGAAAAAATGCAAGTGCATTGGTAAGACCAAAAGGCATCACCAGATTCTCAAAATGACCTACCGGAGTGTTAAAAGCAGTTTTCCATTCATCACCCTCCTTCACTCCTAACAAATTGTATGCCCCCCGGAGATCAATTTTAGAGAACCACTTGGCCCCCACCAACTGGTTAAACAAGTCAGGAATTAATGGCAATGGGTAGGAATTGCGTACGGTAATCTTATTAATTTCACGAAAATCCAGACATGGACGTAAACCCCCGTCCTTTTTTTTAACAAAGAGAAAAATCCAACTGCCACAGGCGACTTAGATGGTCTAATGTGACCAGCAGCCAGGCTAGTCTGTATGTACTCCTCCAAGGCCTTTCTTTCAGGGATAGTCAGATTAAACAAGCAACTCTTGGGAAGAGTAGCTCCAGGAACAAACTCAATGGCGCAATCATAATCCCTATGAGGAGGTAAAACTTGCGACTCCTCCTCTGAAAAAGCCCTCCAAAAATCTTGAATAGGTACCGGTAATTCCCCTTTTTCCACAGCCACAATGCGAGCATTACAACATTTATCATGGCACTTCGGACTCCAAGACTTAAACACATTAGTAGACCAGTCCAGCAAAGGATTGTGCAGTTTTAACCAAAGCAATCCTAGAACGACCGGAGAGGGTAAATTATCTAATACAACCAAGTCCAAAATTTGTTGGTGAACTCCATTGATAGTGAGGGGAAATGCAGCAACCTTGTGAGTAATACATTTCAAGGGAGTGTTATCAATTGCAATCACAGAAATAGGTGATGACAAAGTTTTGGATTTCAATTTAAGGTTTTCCAAAAACCCTTTATCAATCACATTAAGTGTTGAACCATAATCCACAAATACTTGAAATTCAATCAAATTTTCCTGCAAAGTAGTACTCCCAGAAAGAAATACTCCTGCAAAGCGTAAACAAGCTATACGGGCGTAACTGACCTTTTTTTTCTTTACATTAACAAAGCTCACAATACTTAATCAAATGGTCAGCTTTACCACAATAAAGACACAATCCCACGGCGAACCTCCGGTTACTTTCCTGAAAGGAGAGCGACTTCGCCCCAACCTCCATCGGTTCTCTGCCGTCAGAGCAGATTTTCTGGGGACTAGGACCTAGCATTACAGGAGCCTTTACCTCATTCTGTCTAAATCTCAGTCTCCTATCCACAGGAACAGCTAATTGCATGGCATCCTGCAGAGTCTCAGGTGTGGGGAATGCAATTAGCAAATCCTTAACCCTTTCATTCAGACCAGCAAGAAATAGACATTTCAGAGCTGGATCATTCCATTTAACTTCTGAGGCCCATCTTCTGAAGTGTGTGCAATAATTTTCAACATCACCTGACACCTTATTCAAACGCCTGAGTTCTGCCTCAGCAGATGAGATTCGATCAGGATCGTCATATAATAGCCCATAGCAGAAAAAAATTCTTCTACAGACCTTAAACATGGATCATTAGGTTGGAGAGAAAAGGCCCACCTCTGTGGTTCTTTCCACAAAACTGACATAATAAAACCAATGCAATGTGATTCATTCCCAGAGGACCTTGGTCTCAAACAAAAATATAACAAACAAGCATTTTTAAAGGAAAAAAATCTTGCTGTTTACCATAAAATACATCAGGCAGTACTACCTTGGGTTCCACAAAATGTGCTTCAGAACAGCTACTCACGTGTTGCTGGAACTTGGCTACCTCCAGAGACAATCCCTGCAGGCGTTGAGCCAAATCCTGGACGGAAACCATACTGATCCCCGAATTTCTTTCCTTTTAGTTTTTTTGGGCTGGACTTACTGTTATGATCTGCAACATGTACTAAGGAAAGATAAGGGAAAGCTGTCCCTACAGTAAGACTAAACTGAATCCCTATGATGTAGCGGGCTGACTGTTCCTAGCGAACAGACCCGCCTTAGTCCTCGGCTAGTCTGAACGAAGACCTATAGCATAAGGGGAGAGGTCCCTAAAAGAACTAAGGACTGGGACAAAAATGGGACACCTCCTAAACAGAGAAGTTGTTGCAGAACACAAAAAGACAAACAGACAAAAAAATACTAGAGGTCCCAGAAGGACAAAACGAACTGACAGAGAAAGGCACAGAAGCACCTGTCTAGAGAACCAGTCAAACACTGAAGTCCAGCACAGCCAAAAGGGCGGAGCTGGAATATAAAGGCAGATGGTCACGTGACCGCAAAACACAAGATAGAAAAAACAAACAGGAGGGTTCTAACATGAGGCCTCTCACGAGGATGAGGAACAGGACTGCAAGCAGGCAGAGTGGGTGAAGTAGGAGCGGCGCTGGCCTATGCTGCATGTCATCAACTCCGAGGCCAAGGGACAATTGGCTGATATATGACTCGGGGCACGACACCTCCAACAGACAATGTAACGAGATGTACCACTTGAACCCGGCTCTGACCACTCCTGGGATCTTGAGCGTCCCTCAGAGGTGATCTAGGGGCCCCTTCTTTTGGGTATCTCTGAAAGGTGACTTCTTGCTCCCTTGACTACATGGGGACTTCACCACAGCTAAGTATCTTTCCACCAGGTCCACTAGGTCAACCGGAATTATGGGGATCTCCCTGGGCAACTCAGTTTTGTACGGATTTAGGTAGTGAGTGCATAAATCTGTCAACTACCACTCTTTCTGCCATTTGTGCCAGAGAGCAGGTCTCAGGCTGCAGCTATTTCTAGACCAGGTGTAACAGGTGAAACATCTGGCACCGAGGGGCTTGTTCATTTGGTAGTGCCAGAGGTGCACCTGTCGGGCCCTGATGTACTGGGTTATGCCTAAAAGTACCAGAATCTCCACCTTCAGCTTTCTGTACTCCTTGGCATCCTGCAGGGCAAGGTCGTAGTATGCTTTTCTGCTGTTCCCCAGTAAGGTATGGAGAAATAACCTCTGCCCATTGCTCAGGGGGGCAATTTCTCCCTGTCTGCCACCCAAACACAGTCAGGAAAGCCTCAATGTCATCCTCCAGAGTCAAGTTCTGAAAGGCCTTTCGTACCATTCGCCTCATCTGGATGCCTTCACTTTGGCTGGTGACCTTTTCCTGGGAGTCAAGAAGGAATTTTTTCTCTTGTGACCTAAATTGGCCAAATGTGTCGATGGGTTTTTGCCTTCTTCTGGATCAACAGCTTTAGCAATAGGAACTTTAATACAATATATAGTATAATACTAGTAATCATAGCAATAATTACAATAGTATACTAGTAAGAATATACAATATTATCCTAGTAGGAGTATACTAGAAATGATAGCAGTATTTAGGTTATTAGTAATTAGTCATTTGTTAATAGGCATTAGGGTAATGATCCTGTGTCCTAGGAACAGTCATCTTTTCACAACCTCAAGAAGGAATTTTTATCCTGTGACATAAATTGGCTGAATGTGTAGGCTTTTGCCTTCTTCTGTATCAACAATGTTATGAATAAGGATCTAATTGTGATAGAAAGAAAATAACATGACATGAGCAGTAGGTGGCGCAAGACTTCAAGTCCTCTTCCTTTCTGAAGAGGCTCTCTGCCTATGAGAAATATTAGTAATACTATGAATAATATCTAGTATTAAAGATATACTTAGGATAATTTTTAAAAATAAAAATAGAATACCATGAAAATAGTAAAATAATAATTTAATTTTGATTAATTTTCAACAGTTTTAATAATAGCACTAGAGCAATTCTAGTAATAATAAATATATTAATATGATAATAGTAGAGATGGATAGAGATGATGAGAAATAATAGAAATAGTATAATTTAGTGTTACGGATCCGGGAGGTGGAACCTCTGTGCTGCGGTGCAAGGAGGGACCAGAGGGGCGTAACTAGGTATCAACTCGGACTGACCAAGGTCGTACGGCGGCTCAATCGACTCCATGACCAGGGAAGGACCGAGCAGAGGGACCAGGTGCTACTCTGGGACCGACCTTCTATGAGAGCAGGTGACTCCCACGGGTTAGGAGGCAGGGACTGACCAGATGAGCACGGCAGGCAGGCTGACGGGTGATCCGAGTAGACGGACTGGCAGACACGGCAGGTAACAAGCAGGAGCCTCCAGGTAGGCTGGCTGGTAGGCACGGCAGGTAACAAGCAGGAGCCTCCGGGTAGGCGGACAGGTACGCATGGCAGGTAACAAGCAGGAGCCTCCAGGTAGGCTGGCTGGTAGGCACGGCAGGTAACAGGCAGGTGCTTCCAGGTAAGCAGGCGGGCAGGGCCCATAGACAGACTGGCGGACTGGACTGTAGACAGACTATCGGACTGGAGAGTAGACAAGCTGGCGGACAGCACTGGTAGTCAGGCTGGTGGACAGGACTGGTAGTCAGGCTGGCGGACTGGACAGGTAGTCAGGCTGGCGGACTGAACTGGTAGTCAGGCTGGCGAAATGGACTGGTAGTCAGGCTGGCGGACTGGACTGGTAGTCAGGCTGGCGGACTGGACCTGAGGGCTGAAGCAGAGGTTTACACACAAAGCTACAACCTTGCACGGGCCCCTCCATTTTGTAGGAGGTGCCTTTTATATGAGAGGATCTCCAGCCATTGGCCGGGGACTCCTTAGGACAGCGCGCGCGGCCCCTTTAAGAGGGAGGGAGCGCGCGCACCCTAAGCATAGTGCCCGGGAATCTGCGCGCGCCGGTAGCAGCAGAAGCAGGAGCGCCGGAAGACGCCGGGCGGGGAGCGCGGCGGTAAGAGGGACGGCGTCTCTGCCTGTCAGTGGGCAGAGACGCCGATACTACAGTACCCCCCCCCCTTTACGCACCCTCTTTTTTAGGCCTGAAAGAAATTTTTTAAGAAGAAGCGGAGCGTGGATGTTCTCCATGGGTTCCCAAGTTCTCTCCTATGGGCAAAACCCCTTCCAATCCACCAGAAAAAAGGTTTTCCTCTTACCCTCTTGGTGGCCAGAATGTTCTCTACCTCATAGACGTCCTCAGCGGAGACCGGAGCTAGGGAGGTACCTGGATTGTCGGAAAACTAATTAAGCACAACTGGTTTGAGGAGAGATACGTGGAAGGAGTTGGGAATCCGTAAGGTGGCCGAGAGTTTTAACTTGTAGGCTACTGGGTTGATTTACTTGAGGACTTCAAATGGACCGATGAACCGTGGACCCAACTTATAGGAGGGTATTTTGAGACGAACATGTTTGGAGGAGAGCCAAACCTTGTCTCCCGGACGGAATTGAGGCGGATCGAGATGTCTCTTATCAGCATGTTTCTTCATCCGCTCGGAGGATAAAAGAAGTGCGGATCTAGTGTCTTCCCAAATAGTGGAAAATTCGCTGACCAGAGACTCCGCGGCAGGGTTGTCCACTGAAGCTGAAACGGGAAACGGAATCCGGGGATGTTGACCGTAGACCACAAAGAACGGGGACTTGGAAGAAGATTCGCTCTCATGGTTGTTATAGGAGAACTCAGCCCATGGTAGGAGCTCCACCCAATCGGTATGGTGAGCGTTGACGAAGTGCCGGAGGAAGCTGGTAAGGATCTGGTTGATACGTTCCACTTGGCCATTGGACTGCGGATGGTAAGCAGAGGAGAAATCCAGGCTGACATCCAGCAGCTTACATGTAGCTCTCCAGAAGCGCGAAGTGAACTGGACGCCTCGATCAGACACAATGTGGTGGGGTAGGCCGTGGAGACGAAAGATGTGATGGATGAAGTCCTTTGCCAGCACAGATGCAGACGGGAGACCAGGCAGAGGGATGAAGTGGGCCATTTTAGAAAAGCGTTCAGCGACCACCCAAATGACCGTATAACCGGCAGAAACAGGGAGATCAGTAATAAAGTCCATAGCAATGTGTTGCCACAGGGCAGCAGGCACGGGGAGAGGCAAGAGACGGCCGGCTGGAAGATGTCTCGGAACCTTGTTGCGGGCACAGGACGAACAGGCCGTGACGAAGTCTACCACATCCTGGCGCAGGGTAGGCCACCAGTAATGCTGGGTAATGAGCAGGAAGGTCTTCTTCTGGCCAGTATGGCCAGCTAGTTTGGATGAATGACCCCAGTGAAGAACCTTCTTATGATCCGGAACCGCTACAAACGTCTTACCGGGTGGGAGACGAGACAGGTCCAAGGGAGCCACATTCATCACTTTGGAGGGATCGATGACATGCATAGGCTCCTCCTCTTGATCGGAAGACAGGAAGGATCGGGACAAGGCATCGGCTTTAACGTTCTTGTCCGCCGGGCGGTAATGTAGGGTAAAGTTGAAGCGGGCGAAGAACAAAGACCACTGGGCATGGCGCGGATTGAGTCTTTGGGCATTCTGTAGATATGCCAGGTTTTTGTGGTCAGTATAGATGACCACCGGGCGCAGAGTCCCTTCGAGCAGGTAACGCCACTCCTCCAGCACCAATTTGATGGCTAGCAGTTCTCGGTCTCTTATGGAGTAGTTGCGCTCAGACGAGGAGAAGAGCTTGGAGTAGAAGCCGCAGGTTACCATTCTCCCGGATGGAGATTTCTGGGTGAGCACTGCTCCGGCTCCGGAAGAGGAAGCATCAACCTCCAGAAAGAACTGTTTGTTGCTATCTAAACGGTGCAGCACAGGGGCAGAAGAGAAGGCTTGTTTTAAGGAGAGGAAGGCCTCCTCCGCTCCGGACGGCCATTCCTTAGGATTTGCTCCATTTCGGGTGAGCGCAGAGATAGGAGCAGTCCGGGAAGAGAAATGTGGGATGAAGAGGCGGTAATAGTTGGCGAAGCCCAGGAATCGCTGAATCGCCTTCAACCCCTTCAGACGGGGCCACTTTAAGACGGCAGAGACCTTCTCAGGGTCCATCCATAGACCTGTCTTAGAGATAATATAGCCCAGGAACGGAAGAGAGGTCTGCTCGAAGAGGCATTTCTCAAATTTTGCATATAGGTGATTCTGCCTGAGCCTGAACATCCCTCCGGTGTGTAGGAAGATCCGGAGAGAAGACCAAGATGTTGTCCAGGTACACCACCACGCAAGAATATAAGAGGTCACGGAAGATGTCGTTAACTAATTCTTGGAAGACGGCGGGAGCATTACAGAGACCAAAGGGCATCACACGGTATTCATAGTGACCGTCCCGGGTATTGAATGCCGTCTTCCACTCGTCTCCTTGGCGGACCCGAACCAAGTTATACCCCCCTTGAAGATCGAGCTTGGTGAACATCTTCGCGCCTTTAAGGCGGTCGAACAGCTCAGAGATGAGCGGCAGGGGGTATTTGTTTTTGATAGTAATTTGGTTGAGCCCTCTATAATCGATACAGGGGCGTAGTGACCCGTCTTTCTTTTTTACGAAGAAGAATCCAGCTCCAGCCAGGGAGGAAGATTTCCGGATGAATCCCCTAGCCAGATTTTCTTTGATGTACTCCGACATGGCCCCGGTTTCGGCCAACGACAACAGGTAAATACGCCCACGGGGTGGAGTGGCGCCGGGTACCAGGTCGATAGGGCAATCATATGGCCTATGAGGTGGCAGAGTCTCCGCCTCCTTCTTGTCGAAGACATCAGCATAGGACCAGTAAGGTGCCGGTAGACCAGGTAAATTAGCCGGAGTAGATGGAGGTCGAGCCGGGCAAACCGGAACCAGGCAGGTCTCATGGCAATCCTGGCCCCAACGGAGCATCTCACCGGATTGCCAATTCAGAACAGGTTCATGTCCCTGTAGCCAGGGTAGACCTAGCAAAATGGGGTGAGAGAGTCCGGAAAGCACATGGAAGGAGATCCTCTTTGAGTGCAGCATTCCAACCTGCAGGGTTACGGGCTCTGTGATGAGCAAGATGGTCACCGGAAGGAGTCTTCCATTCATGGAAGCGACTGCCAATGGTTCAGCCAGAGGTTTGGTAGGAATCTGATACTTCTCTACAAGGGACTGGGAAATGAGATTCCCAGCGGCTCCGGAATCCTGAGGTGCGGTTTCAAAGAAGCGGTTCTCTCCACATAGAGACGGACAAAGTCAAGAATGGAGAGGACTTACTCTTGCCTAGGACGACCTCTCCGAGCGGTCCTAGACACTGGAGTTTCCCGGCTTCACCAGACAGGAACGGATCAGGTGCTCCTTACTACCACAGTAGAAACAGCTCGGCTCGGCGTGTTTCCTGGCGAGACTTGACCATCTTTGTCTGGTCGATATGCATAGGTTCGGGCGAGCGTGCCCGGGGAGTTGCTGGTTGGAAAGCCGGTTTCTGGAAAACAGGAGCAAGATGAGGAAATCTTTTCTCCCGGGTAGTCTCCTTAGCACGTTCTAGGAAACGGATGTCAATCGGAGTAGCTAGTGACACCAGGTCATCCAGCGTGGTAGGAATGTCCCGGCCAGCTAACTCGTCCTTAATCCGACTGGAAAGACCCTCCCAGAAGGTGGACACCAGGGCCTCGTTGTCCCAGGCAAGCTCAGAAGCGAGGGTACGGAACCGTATGGCATACTGGCCCACGGTGAGACTCCCTTGGCGGAGACGGAGCAATGAGGAGGCAGTAGAAATCCTTCGTCCAGGTTCATCGAAGACCCTCCGGAAGGCAGTGAGGAAAGCCGGAAGATCGGACACCAGGGAATCCCCTCTCTCCCATAGAGGGTTTAGCCATGCCAATGCTTCCTCAGTGAGGTGAGACATGATGAACGCCACCTTGGCCCGGTCGGAGGGAAACTGATGTGCCAGAAGTTCGAAGTGCAGCGTGCACTGGTTCAGAAAGCCCCGACATAAGACGGGGTCACCTCCAAAACAAGGAGGCGCAGAAAGCTGGGGTCCTAGGCTGGATGCCGTGGTATTGGTAGGCAGCGGCGCTGCCGGAGCGGGTGTCGCTCGACTCGAGGTGGACACAGGAGGAACAGACAGCGTGTCCAGGCGAGAGTTGACAGACCGCAGTTGGTCAGGATGGTTTCCTGTTGTGATCTCTGACGAGAAACCTCCTGGTACAGGTCAGCAAGTGAAGGGGCCTGGGGGCCACCGGGTTCCATGGCCCGTGCAAACTGTTACGGATCCAGGTGGTGGAACCTCTGTGCTACGGTGCAAGGAGGGACCAGAGGGGCGTAACTAGGTATCAACTCGGACTGATCAAGGTCGTACGGCGGCTCAATCGACTCCATGACCAGGGAAGGACCGAGCAGTGGGACCAGGTGCTACTCTGGGACTGACCTTGTATGAGAGCAGGTGACTCCCACGGGTGAGAAGGCAGGGACTGACCAGATGAGCACGGCAGGCAGGCTGACGGGTGATCCGGGTAGATGGACTGGCAGACAAGGCAGGTAACAAGCAAGAGCCTCCAGGTAGGCTGGCTGGTAGGCACGGCAGGTAACAAGCAGGAGCCTCCGGGTAGGCTGACAGGTAGGCACGGCAGGTAACAAGCAGGAGCCTGCAGGTAGGCTGGCTGGTAGGTACGGCAGGTAACAGGCAGGTGCTTCCAGGTAAGCAGGAAGGGCAGGGCCCATAGACAGACTGGCGGACTAAACTGTAGACAGACTATCAGGCTGGAGAGTACACAAGCTGGCGGACAGGACTGGTAGTCAGGCTGGCGGACAGGACTGGTAGTCAGGCTGGCGGACAGGACTGGTAGTCAGGCTGGCCGACTGGACTAGGCTGGTGAACTGGACTGATAGTCAGGCTGGCGGACTGGACTGGTAGTCAGGCTGGCGGACTGGACTGGTAGTCAGGCTGGCGGACTGTACCTGAGGGCTGAAGCAGAGTTTTACACACAAAGCTACAACCTTGCACGGGCCCCTCCATTTTGTAGGAGGTGCCTTTTATATGAGAGGTCATCTGGCCATTGGCCGGGGGCCCTTAGGACGGCGCCCGCGGCCCCTTTAAGAGGGAGGGAGCGCTCGCGCGTGCACCCTAAGCACAGTGCCCGGGAAGCTGCGCGCGCCGGTAGCAGAAGAAGCAGGAGTGCCGGAGGACGCCGGGCGGGAAGCACGGTGGTAAGAGGGACAGCGTCTCTGCCTGTCAGGGGGCAGAGACCCCAATACTACATTTAGAACACAATATTTAGGTAAGTTATTAGTGTAGGGCCCCATCTGATGAGGTAACCTTGTCATTGGTAAATGGGCCTGCACAGTTTGGTGAAAATGTGCACGAAGAACCTCAAATGTAGTAAAGTGTTTTAAATATGGTAGTGATGTAATTCCCAATTATCCATATATATAAAGTGTACAAAGGTATTTTTGCTTGCATTGCAGCTAGATCTTTTTTCAATGCTTGCATTACTAATAGATCTTTTCTCAGTGCTTGCATTGCTGCTGGATCTTTTCTTAGTGCTTGCAGTGCTGATGGATCTTTGGTCAGTGCTTTCAGTGTTGCTGGATCTTTTCTCAGTGCTTACATTGCTGCTGGATCTTCTCATTGCTTCCATTGCTGCTGGATCTTTTCTCAGTAATTGCAGTGCTGCTGGATTTTTGCTTGGCGCTTTCAGTGCTGCTGGATATTTTCCCAGTGCTTGCAATGCTGCTAGATCTTTTATCAGTGCTTGCAGTGCTGATAGATCTGTTTCAGTGATAGCAATGCTGCGGGATCTTTTGTGAGTGCTTGAAGTGCTGCTGGATCTTTTCTCAGTGCTTACAGTGCTGCTAGATCTTTTATCAGTGCTTGCATTGCTGCTAGATCTTTTCTCAGTGCTTACAGTGGTGCTATATCTTTTCTCAGTGCTTGCGGTGCTGCTGAATATTTTCTCAGTGCTTGCATTGCTGCTGGATCTTTTCTCTCTGCTTGTATTGATGCTGAATATTTTCTAAGTACCCTGTATTGCTGCTGGATCTTTCCTCAGTACTTGAAGTGCTTCTAGATCTTTTTTCAGTGCTTGCATTGCTCCTGGATCTTTTCTAAGTACCTTGCATTGCTGCTTGATCGCTTCTTAGTGCTTGCAGTGCTGCTGAATTTTTTCTCAGTGCCTGCAGTGCTGCTGGATTTTTTCTCGGTCCTTGCATTGCTGCTGGATCTTTTCTCAGTGCTTGCAGTGTTGCTAGACCTTTTCTCGGTGCTTACAGTGCTGCTGGATCTTTTCTCAGTGCTTGCAGTGCTGCTGGGTCTTTTCTCAGTGCTTGCATTGATGCTAGATCTTTTCTCAGTGCTTGCAGTGTTGCTGGGTCTTTTCTCAGTGCTTGCATTTATGCTACATCTTTTCTCAGTGCTTGCAGTGCTGCTGGATCTTTTCTCGGTGCTTGCATTGCTGCTAGATCTTTCCTCAGGGCCTGCATTGCTGCTGGATCTTTTCTCAGTACTTGCAGTGCTACTGCATATTTTGTCAGTGCTTGCAGTGCTGATCGATCTTTTTCAGTGATTGCAATGCTGCTGGTTCTTTTGTGAGTGCTTGAAGTGATGCTGGAGCTTTTCTCAGTGCTTGTAGTGATTTTGATTTTTTTCTCAGTGATTATGGAGCAGCTGGATCTTTTCTCTGAGATTTCAATGTTGCTAGATCTCAGTACTTCAAGTGCCAGTAGATCTTTTCTCAGTGATTTCATTGCTGCTGGATATTTTCTAAGTACCTTGCATTGCTGATGGATCGTTTCTCATTGCTTGCATTTTTGCTGAATCTTTTCTCAGTGCTTGCAGTGCTGCTGGATCTTTTCTCAGTGGTTGCATTGTTGCTGGATCTTTTCTCAGTGCTTGCATTGCTGCTGGATCTTTTCTCAGTGCTTGCATTGATGCTGGTTCTTTTCTCAGTGCTTGCAGTGATGCTGGATCTTTTCTCAGTGCTTGCAGTGCTGCTAGATCTTTTCTAAGTGATAATAGTGCTTCTGGATCTTTTTTTAGTGGTTGCATTGCTGCTGCATCTTTCCTCAGTGCTTGCATTGCTGCTGGATCTTTCCTTAGTGCTTACAGTGCTGCTATATCTTTTCTCAGTGCTTACAGTGCTGCTAGATCTTTTCTCAGTGCTTGCATTGCTGCTGGATCTTTTCTCAGTGCTTGCAGTGCTACTGGATCTTTTCTCAGTGCTTGCATTGCTGCTCGATCTTTCCTCAGTGCTTGCATTGCTGCTGGATCTTTTCTTAGTGCTTGCAGTGCTGCTGGATCTTTTCTCAGTACTTGCAGTGCTACTGCATATTTTGTCAGTGCTTGCTGTTCTGATGGATCTTTTTCAGTGATTGCAATGCTGCTGGATCTTTTGTGAGTGCTTGAAGTGAAGCTGGTGCTTTTCTCAGTGCTTGTAGTGATTTTGATTTTTTTCTCAGTGATTATGAAGCAGCTGGATCTTTTCTCTGAGATTTCAATGTTGCTAGATCTCAGTACTTGAAGTGCCGGTAGATCTTTTCTCAGTGCTTGCATTGCTGCTGGATATTTTCTAAGTACCTTGCATTGCTGCTGGATCGTTTCTCATTGCTTGCATTTTTGCTGAATCTTTTCTTAGTGCTTGCAGTGCTGCTGGATCTTTTCACAGTGCTTGCATTGCTGCTGGATCTTTTCTCAGTGCTTGCATTGCTGCTGAATCTTTTCTCAGTGCTTGCAGTGCTGCTAGATCTTTTCTAAGTGATTACAGTGCTTCTGGATCTTTTCTCAGTGGTTACATTGCTGCTTCATCTTTTCTCAGTGCTTGCATTGCGGCTGGATCTTTTCTTAGTGCTTAGAGTGCTGATGGATCTTTTCTCAGTGCTTACAGTGCTGCTAGATCTTTTCTCAGTGCTTGCAGTGCTGCTGAATCTTTTCTCAGTGCTTCCAGTGCTGCTGGATCTTTTCTCAGTGCTGGGAGTGCTGCTGTATCTTTTCTCAGTGCTTACAGTGCTGCTAGATCTTTCCTCTGTGGTTACAGTGCTACTGAATCTTTTCTCAGTGCTTACAATGCTGCTAGTTCTTTCATCAGTGCTTGCATTTCTGCTGGATATTTTCCCAGTGCTTGCATTGCTGCTGGATTTTTTCTCAGTGCTTGCATTGCTGCTGGATTTTTTCTCAGTGCTTGCAGTGCTGCTGGATCTTTTCTCAGTGCTTACAGTGCTGCTGGATCTTTTCTCACTGCTTGCAGTGCTGCTGAGTCTTTTCTCAGTGCTTGCAGTGCTGCTGAATCTTTTCTCAGTGCTTACAATGCTGCTAGATCTTTCCTCAGTGCTTGCAATGCTGCCGGATCTTTCCTCAGTGCCTGCATTGCTGCTGGATTTTTTCTCAGTACCTGCAGTGCGGCTGAATCTTTTCCCGGTGCTTACAATGCTGCTAGATTTTTCCTCAGTGCTTGCATTGCTGCCGGATCTTTTCTCAGTGCTGGCATTGCTGCTAGATCTTTTCTCAGTACTTGCATTGCTGCTGGATCTTTTCTCAGTGCTTGCAGTGCTGCTAGATCTTTCTCAGTACTTGCATTGCTCCTGGATCTTTTCTTAGTGCTTGCATTGCTGCTGGATCTTTTCTCGGTGGTTACATTGCTGCTCGATCTTTTCTCGGTGGTTACATTGCTGCTCGATCTTTTCTCACTGGTTACAGTGCTGCTGGATCTTTTCTCAGTGGTTACATTGCTGCTGCATCTTTTCTCAGTGGTTACATTGCTGCTGGATGTTTTCTCAGTGGTTACATTGCTGCTGTATCTTTTCTCAGTGGTTACATTGCTGCTGGATCTTTTCTCAGTGCTTGCATTGCTGCTGGATCTTTTCTCGGTGGTTACTTTGCTGCTGGATCTATTCTCAGTGGTTACATTGCTGTTGCATCTTTTCTCAGTGGTTACATTGCTGTTGCATCTTTTCTCAGTGGTTACATTGCTGCTGGATCTTTTCTCAGTGGTTACATTGCTGCTGCATCTTATCTCAGTGGTTACATTGCTGCTGGATCTTTTCTCAGTGCTTGCATTGCTGCTGGATCTTTTCTCGGTGGTTACATTGCTGCTGGATCTTTTCTCGGTGGTTACATTGCTGCGGAATCTTTTCTCGGTGGTTACATTGCTGCTGGACCTTTTCTCCGTGGTTACATTGCTGCTGGATCTTTTCTCGGTGGTTACGTTGCTGCTGGATCTTTTCTCAGTGGTTACATTGCTGCTGGATCTTTTCTGGGTGGTTATAGTTCTGCTGGATCTTTTCTCAGTGGTTAAATTGCTGCTGGATCTTTTCTCAGTCGTTACATTGCTGCTGGATCTTTTCTCAGTGGTTAGTTTGCTGCTGGATCTTTTCTCAGTTCCTGCATTGCTGCTGGATCTTTTCTCAGTCGTTACATTGCTGCTGGATCTTTTCTCAGTGGTTACATTGCTGCTGGATCTTTTCTCAGTTCTTGCATTGCAGCTTGATCTTTTCTCGGTGGTTACTTTGCTGCTGGATCTTTTCTCGGTGGTTACATTGCTGCTGGATCTTTTCTCACTGCTTGCATTGCTGCCGGATCTTTTCTCAGTGGTTACATTGCTGCTGGATCTTTTCTCAGTTCTTGCATTGCAGCTTGATCTTTTCTCGGTGGTTACTTTGCTGCTGGATCTTTTCTCGGTGGTTACATTGCTGCTGGATCTTTTCTCACTGCTTGCATTGCTGCCGGATCTTTTCTCGGTGGTTACATTGCTGCTGGATCTTTTCTCAGTGCTTTCATTGCTGCCAGATCTTTTCTCAGTCGTTACATTGCTGCTGGATCTTTTCTCAGTGGTTAGTTTGCTGCTGGATCTTTTCTCAGTTCCTGCATTGCTGCTGGATCTTTTCTCAGTCGTTACATTGCTGCTGGATCTTTTCTCAGTGGTTACATTGCTGCTGGATCTTTTCTCAGTTCTTGCATTGCAGCTTGATCTTTTCTCGGTGGTTACTTTGCTGCTGGATCTTTTCTCGGTGGTTACATTGCTGCTGGATCTTTTCTCAGTGCTTGCATTGCTGCCAGATCTTTTCTCGGTGGTTACATTGCTGCTGGATCTTTTCTCGGTGCTTCCATTGCTGCTCAATTTTCTCAGTGCTTGCATTGCTGCCGGATCTTTTCTTGGTGGCTACATTGCTGCTGGATCTTTTCTCAGTGGTTACATTGCTGCTGGATCTTTTCTCAGTGGTTAAATTGCTGCTGGATCTTTTCTGGGTGGTTACAGTGCTGCTGGATCTTTTCTCGGTGGTTACATTGCTGCTGGAACTTTTCTCAGTGGTTACTTTGCTGCTGGATCTTTTCTCAGTTCTTGCATTGCTGCTTGATCTTTTCTCGGTGGTTACATTGCTGCTGGATCTTTTCTCGGTGTTTACATTGCTGCTGCATCTTTTCTTGGTGCTTACATTGCTGCTGGATCTTTTCTCGGTGGTTACATTGATGCTGGATCTTTTCTCAGTGGTTACAGTGCTGCTGGATCTTTTCTCAGTGCTTCCATTGCTGCTCTATGTTTACTCAGTGCTTGCATTGCTGCTCTATCTTTTCTCAGTGCTTGCATTGCTGCCGGATCTTTTCTCGGTGGTTACATTGCTGCTGCATCTTTTCTCGGTGCTTGCATTACAGCTGGATATTTTATTAGTGGTTACAGTGCTGCTTGATCTTTTCTCGGTGGTTACATTGCTGCTGGATCTTTTCGCAGTGGTTACAGTGCTGCTGGATCTATTCTCAGTGGTTACATTGCTGCTAGATCTTTTCTCAGTGGTTACAGTGCTGCTGGATCTTTTCTCAGTGGTTACATTGCTGCTGGATCTTTCCTCAGTGCTTGAATAGCTGCTCTATCTATCTCGGTGCTTGCATTACTGCTGGATCTTTTCTTAGTGGTTACAGTGCTGCTGGATCTTTTGTCAGTGGTTACATTGCTGCTGGATCTTTTCTCAGTGGTTACATTGCTGCTGCATCTTTTCTCAGTGGTTACATTGCTGCTGGATCTTTTCTCAGTGGTTACAGTGCTGCTGGATCTTTTCTCACTGGTTATGTTGCTGCTGGATCTTTTCTCAGTGGTTACATTGCTGCTGGATGTTTTCTCAGTGGTTACATTGCTGCTGGATCTTTTCTCAGTGCTTGCATTGCTGCTGGATCTCTTTTCGGTGGTTACATTGCTGCTGGATCTTTTCTCAGTGGTTACATTGCTGCTGTATCTTTTCTCAGTGGTTACATTGCTGCTGGATCTTTTCTCAGTGTTTGCATTGCTGCTGGATCTTTTCTCGGTGGTTACTTTGCTGCTGGATCTATTCTCAGTGGTTACATTGCTGTTGCATCTTTTCTCAGTGGTTACATTGCTGTTGCATCTTTTCTCAGTGGTTACATTGCTGCTGGATCTTTTCTCAGTGGTTACATTGCTGCTGCATCTTATCTCAGTGGTTACATTGCTGCTGGATCTTTTCTCAGTGCTTGCATTGCTGCTGGATCTTTTCTCGGTGGTTGCATTGCTGCTGGATCTTTTCTCGGTGGTTACATTGCTGCGGAATCTTTTCTCGGTGGTTACATTGCTGCTGGATCTTTTCTCCGTGGTTACATTGCTGCTGGATCTTTTCTCGGTGGTTACGTTGCTGCTGGATCTTTTCTCAGTGGTTACATTGCTGCTGGATCTTTTCTGGGTGGTTATAGTTCTGCTGGATCTTTTCTCGGTGGTTAAATTGCTGCTGGATCTTTTCTCAGTCGTTACATTGCTGCTGGATCTTTTCTCAGTGGTTAGTTTGCTGCTGGATCCTTTCTCAGTTCCTGCATTGCTGCTGGATCTTTTCTCAGTCGTTACATTGCTGCTGGATCTTTTTTCAGTGGTTACATTGCTGCTGGATCTTTTCTCAGTTCTTGCATTGCAGCTTGATCTTTTCTCGGTGGTTACTTTGCTGCTGGATCTTTTCTCGGTGGTTACATTGCTGCTGGATCTTTTCTCACTGCTTGCATTGCTGCCGGATCTTTTCTCGGTGGTTACATTGCTGCTGGATCTTTTCTCAGTGCTTGCATTGCTGACGGATCTTCTCTCAGTGGTTACATTGCTTCTGGATCTTTTCTCGGTGCTTCCATTGCTGCTCTATCTTTTCTCAGTGCTTGCATTGCTGCTGGATCTTTTCTTGGTGGTTACATTGCTGCTGGATCTTTTCTCAGTGGTTACATTGCTGCTGGATCTTTTCTCAGTGGTTAAATTGCTGCTGGATCTTTTCTGGGTGGTTACAGTGCTGCTGGATCTTTTCTCGGTGGTTACATTGCTGCTGGAACTTTTCTCAGTGGTTACTTTGCTGCTGGATCTTTTCTCAGTTCTTGCATTGCTGCTTGATCTTTTCTCGGTGGTTACATTGCTGCTGGATCTTTTCTCGGTGGTTACATTGCTGCTGCATCTTTTCTTGGTGCTTACATTGCTGCTGGATCTTTTCTCGGTGGTTACATTGATGCTGGATCTTTTCTCAGTGGTTACAGTGCTGCTGGATCTTTTCTCAGTGGTTACATTGCTGCTGGATCTTTTCTCAGTGCTTCCATTGCTGCTCTATGTTTACTCAGTGCTTGCATTGCTGCTCTATCTTTTCTCAGTGCTTGCATTGCTGCCGGATCTTTTCTCGGTGGTTACATTGCTGCTGCATCTTTTTTCGGTGCTTGCATTACAGCTGGATCTTTTCTTAGTGGTTACAGTGCTGCTTGATCTTTCCTCGGTGGTTACATTGCTGCTGGATCTTTTCTCAGTGGTTACAGTGCTGCTGGATCTATTCTCAGTGGTTACATTGCTGCTAGATCTTTTCTCAGTGGTTACAGTGCTGCTGGATCTTTTCTCAGTGGTTACATTGCTGCTGGATCTTTTCTCAGTGCTTGAATTGCTGCTCTATCTTTTCTCAGTGCTTGCATTGCTGCTGGATCTTTTCTCGGTGGTTACATTGCTGCTGCATCTTTTCTCGGTGCTTGCATTACTGCTGGATCTTTTCTTAGTGGTTACAGTGCTGCTGGATCTTTTGTCAGTGGTTACATTGCTGCTGGATGTTTTCTCAGTGGTTACATTGCTGCTGCATCTTTTCTCAGTGGTTACATTGCTGCTGGATCTTTTCTCAGTGGTTACAGTGCTGCTGGATCTTTTCTCACTGGTTATGTTTCTGCTGGATCTTTTCTCAGTGCTTGTGTGGCACCCCAGGGGTCTGGTTTCCACAGTAACGGCAATGTTATGTCTGAGAGCAGGTGGGAGGTCTCTTGGTCAGGAATCCTATGCATGCCACACCTCCTGCCCAGTCCTGGGAGGGGAAGAACTTCCCCTGTATAAACCTGGGGCTGAGGCAGGGTTAGAGAGTGGAGAGGGAGAGTTCAGCCAGGAGGGCTGACAGGGAGCTGTGGCTCCGGCTGGGCCCAGCTCCTGGGCCATGCCAGAAGTAGAGAAGAGAAGCAGCATAGGAAGAAACAACAGGAGCTCTGTGGGAGCAGTGTTACAAGGAGTCAGGGGCTGGCAGCTGCAGAGCTCGCCCTGACTGAGAAGATTTCTTACCGGACCCGGAGTCCGAGGCTGTGGGGACTAACTCCTACCCAGCAGCAGAATCCGTCAGGCAGGGGATTTCAGGTCCTCTGGCCAAGAAACCCGAAGGCACGGTCACACGCATGGGACCAGCACCGCCGTCATGGAGCGGAAGCTACTAGAAGGCCCCGAGTCACCGGCCATACGGGTGAGCACCACACGGTACACTCAGGGACGTGGGCTACTTATACCCGCCTCTAGCAAGGTAGCCAGAAGAGTACAGTCAGTTTGGGAGGCCTACAACTCCGCCTGGCCAGGGGAGATCCCATCTGCTCAAGGACTGACCAGGCCCCGATCGCTAGCCAGTACTCCGGGAGGGTCTATCTTTGTCACCAGTAAAGACCCTGAATCACACCGCATCGTCTCTGAGTGATTCCTGCTACCCCCATCATCCATGTCGGCTGCCCTGAGGCCATACCCCTCCCGTTGGGGGTTATACCATCTACGCTGCACTATCCTACCACCGGCCTCAGCGGTCTGCCCTGCAGCGGCAGCTCCATAGCTGCATTCAACGGGTGGCGTAGTCGTCCTACATCTACCGCTGATACAGCGCCACTTAGTCTGACTCCCTGGGCACGGACCGGATCACCGCCACGAAACTACAACCCTCAAGAGATCCGGCTCCGGGTAAGCTCCCGCGTGCGCAACGCAGCGCGACACAGGCCCAGGGGCGCGTCAACTTTTGGCGTAGTCGGCAGGATTTCGTGCCCGCAACCACCGGGTACTGCGTGCCTGAAAAAGACTGTTCAAACTTACCTGTGGTGAAGATTCCCGCCATCCGGCGCCATCTTCCGCTTCCTTCCCGCCATCGGTGGAGTTTTCCCGCCATCCGGCGCCATCTTCGGCCTTCTTCCCGCCATACGTGGAGTTTTCCCGCCATTGGACGCCATCTTGAGGACGCCGCGCGGGAAGAAGAGGGGCGTGGACTCCGAAAGCGCGCGAGAACTGAAGCCCCGCCTCACGTCCGGACGTTGCGTAAGGTCCTGGAAGGAGCCCAGCAGACGCCGACGTCACAGGAGCGCGACGGAAGGTCCTCAACCCTGACGATCCACTGCGGAGCCGCGGCCTACGGAAGAGGATCATCGCAAGGTAGGCCACGGTCCACTAGGGGGGAGAAGGATGCCTGATACGGAGGAGAGCTTCACCGCTTCAACCCCCGCCAGCGCCACCGCTGTTGCGGTCATGCCTTTCACCATGCCCTATATCCCGGGGGCAGCCTGGCTACCCCAGTACTCAGGGGAGTCACATACTCTGCATGACTTTAGAGAAAAGCTGGATAGCCTCTTCCAGGTGTACCCCCTCACAGAGGAGCAAAAAGTGAGCATCCTGGTGGCCCAATTAACCGGGGAAGCCCAAAGGGAGGTAAAGTCCTGGCCACCTGGGAGGAGGACTGTCGCAGAGATACTAACCCAGCTAACCGAGGAGGAGCTGCAGTACTACCAATACGAGGAAAGCCAAGAGGACCCGGACGGGTCTGAGGACTACCCTCAGGAGGGAGCACAAAGAGGACATAGCTACTGAAGGGAAGTAGCGTGAATAAAGAGATGTAAATAGTTACCCGTAAGGGTACAAGGACTGCTGCTAATTAAAATATGGTCCCCATTGGGATTAGTGAATTGTTCCCCATGTGCCCCTATCTTAAACCAGGCTGAGGACTGTGAGCAGCCATTCCTTATCCCCACTGGCCGAGGACTGAGAGCGGCCATATCCTGTAAATAATTATGTGTTTCTAGTAATTTATGGGAGTCTTTGGTGGATTTGCCGGGAATCCTTTGTACATAGTTGGAGCGTAACCCAGGACGGACTAAAGACTGTTAAGGACTCGGGGCAGGACAGACCCCTACCTGGTTACGTCTCCCTGTTTTGGTGAAATGGACACCTTGCTTTTCTTCAAAAACTGCACCCAGTTGCGGACACGCCGTAACCATCTTTATGTGTTTTTCTTATTGTATTATTATTGTTTATACCTTGTTATGTTTTTCTAAAAATATGTTTAGTCCCGGAGTACTAAATTTCACTAGGGGGGAATGTGGCACCCCAGGGGTCTGGTTTCCACAGTAACGGCAATGTTATGTCTGAGAGCAGGTGGGAGGTCTCTTGGTCAGGAATCCTATGCATGCCACACCTCCTGCCCAGTCCTGGGAGGGGAAGAACTTCCCCTGTATAAACCTGGGGCTGAGGCAGGGTTAGAGAGTGGAGAGGGAGAGTTCAGCCAGGAGGGCTGACAGGGAGCTGTGGTTCCGGCTGGGCCCAGCTCCTGGGCCATGCCAGAAGTAGAGAAGAAAAGCAGCATAGGAAGAAACAACAGGAGCTCTGTGGGAGCAGTGTTACAAGGAGTCAGGGGCTGGCAGCTGCAGAGCTCGCCCTGACTGAGAAGATTTCTTACCGGACCCGGAGTCCGAGGCTGTGGGGACTAACTCCTACCCAGCAGCAGAATCCGTCAGGCAGGGGATTTCAGGTCCTCTGGCCAAGAAACCCAAAGGCACGGTCACACGCATGGGACCAGCACCGCCGTCATGGAGTGGAAGCTACTAGAAGGCCCCGAGTCACCGGCCATACGGGTGAGCACCACACGGTACACTCAGGGACGTGGGCTACTTATACCCGCCTCTAGCAAGGTAGCCAGAAGAGTACAGTCAGTTTGGGAGGCCTACAACTCCGCCTGGCCAGGGGAGATCCCATCTGCTCAAGGACTGACCAGGCCCCGATCGCTAGCCAGTACTCCGGGAGGGTCTATCTTTGTCACCAGTAAAGACCCTGAATCACACCGCATCGTCTCTGAGTGATTCCTGCTACCCCCATCATCCACATCGGCTGCCCTGAGGCCATACCCCTCCCGTTGGGGGTTATACCATCTACGCTGCACTATCCTACCACCGGCCTCAGCGGTCTGCCCTGCAGCGGCAGCTCCATAGCTGCATTCAACGGGTGGCGTAGTCGTCCTACATCTACCGCTGATACAGCGCCACTTAGTCTGACTCCCTGGGCACGGACCGGATCACCGCCACGAAGCTACAACCCTCAAGAGATCCGGCTCCGGGTAAGCTCCCGCATGCGCAACGCAGCGCGACACAGGCCCAGGGGCGCGTCACTTGCATTGCAGCTCTATCTTTCCTCAGTGCTTGCATTGCTGCTGGATCTTTTCTCGGTGGTTACATTGCTGCTGGATCTTTTCTCAGTGGTTACATTGCTGCCGGATCTTTTCTCAGTGGTTACAGTGCTGCTGGATCTATTCTCAGTGGTTACATTGCTGCTAGATCTTTTCTCAGTGGTTACAGTGCTGCTGGATCTTTTCTCAGTGGTTACATTGCTGCTGGATCTTTTCTCAGTGCTTGCATTGCTGCTCTATCTTTTCTCAGTACTTGCATTGCTGCTGGATCTTTTCTCAGTGGTTACATTGCTGCTGGATCTTTTCTCAGTGGTTACATTGCTGCTGGATCTTTTCTCAGTGGTTACAGTGCTGCTGGATCTTTTGTCAGTGGTTACATTGCTGCTGGATCTTTTCTCAGTGGTTACATAGCTGCTGGATATTTTCTCAGTGGTTACATTGCTGCTGGATCTTTTCTCAGTGGTTACAGTGCTGCTGGATCTTTTCTGGGTGGTTACATTGCTGCTGGATCTTTTCTCAGTGGTTATATTGCTGCTGGATATTTTCTCAGTGGTTACATTGCTGCTGGATCTTTTCTCAGTGGTTACATTGCTGCTAGATCTTTTCTCAGTGGTTACATTGCTGCTGGATATTTTCTCAGTGGTTACATTGCTGCTGGATCTTTTCTTAGTGGTTACAGTGCTGCTGGATCTTTTGTCAGTGGTTACATTGCTGCTGGATCTTTTCTCAGTGGTTACATTGCTGCTGCATCTTTTCTCAGTGGTTACATTGCTGCTGGATCTTTTCTCAGTGGTTACAGTGCTGCTGGATCTTTTCTCACTGGTTATGTTGCTGCTGGATCTTTTCTCAGTGGTTACATTGCTGCTGGATGTTTTCTCAGTGGTTACATTGCTGCTGGATCTTTTCTCAGTGCTTGCATTGCTGCTGGATCTCTTTTCGGTGGTTACATTGCTGCTGGATCTTTTCTCAGTGGTTACATTGCTGCTGTATCTTTTCTCAGTGGTTACATTGCTGCTGGATCTTTTCTCAGTGTTTGCATTGCTGCTGGATCTTTTCTCGGTGGTTACTTTGCTGCTGGATCTATTCTCAGTGGTTACATTGCTGTTGCATCTTTTCTCAGTGGTTACATTGCTGTTGCATCTTTTCTCAGTGGTTACATTGCTGCTGGATCTTTTCTCAGTGGTTACATTGCTGCTGCATCTTATCTCAGTGGTTACATTGCTGCTGGATCTTTTCTCAGTGCTTGCATTGCTGCTGGATCTTCTCTCGGTGGTTACATTGCTGCTGGATCTTTTCTCGGTGGTTACATTGCTGCGGAATCTTTTCTCGGTGGTTACATTGCTGCTGGATCTTTTCTCCGTGGTTACATTGCTGCTGGATCTTTTCTCGGTGGTTACGTTGCTGCTGGATCTTTTCTCAGTGGTTACATTGCTGCTGGATCTTTTCTGGGTGGTTATAGTTCTGCTGGATCTTTTCTCGGTGGTTAAATTGCTGCTGGATCTTTTCTCAGTCGTTACATTGCTGCTGGATCTTTTCTCAGTGGTTAGTTTGCTGCTGGATCCTTTCTCAGTTCCTGCATTGCTGCTGGATCTTTTCTCAGTCGTTACATTGCTGCTGGATCTTTTTTCAGTGGTTACATTGCTGCTGGATCTTTTCTCAGTTCTTGCATTGCAGCTTGATCTTTTCTCGGTGGTTACTTTGCTGCTGGATCTTTTCTCGGTGGTTCCATTGCTGCTGGATCTTTTCTCACTGCTTGCATTGCTGCCGGATCTTTTCTCGGTGGTTACATTGCTGCTGGATCTTTTCTCAGTGCTTGCATTGCTGACGGATCTTCTCTCAGTGGTTACATTGCTTCTGGATCTTTTCTCGGTGCTTCCATTGCTGCTCTATCTTTTCTCAGTGCTTGCATTGCTGCTGGATCTTTTCTTGGTGGTTACATTGCTGCTGGATCTTTTCTCAGTGGTTACATTGCTGCTGGATCTTTTCTCAGTGGTTAAATTGCTGCTGGATCTTTTCTGGGTGGTTACAGTGCTGCTGGATCTTTTCTCGGTGGTTACATTGCTGCTGGAACTTTTCTCAGTGGTTACTTTGCTGCTGGATCTTTTCTCAGTTCTTGCATTGCTGCTTGATCTTTTCTCGGTGGTTACATTGCTGCTGGATCTTTTCTCGGTGGTTACATTGCTGCTGCATCTTTTCTTGGTGCTTACATTGCTGCTGGATCTTTTCTCGGTGGTTACATTGATGCTGGATCTTTTCTCAGTGGTTACAGTGCTGCTGGATCTTTTCTCAGTGGTTACATTGCTGCTGGATCTTTTCTCAGTGCTTCCATTGCTGCTCTATGTTTACTCAGTGCTTGCATTGCTGCTCTATCTTTTCTCAGTGCTTGCATTGCTGCCGGATCTTTTCTCGGTGGTTACATTGCTGCTGCATCTTTTCTCGGTGCTTGCATTACAGCTGGATCTTTTCCTAGTGGTTACTGTGCTGCTTGATCTTTCCTCGGTGGTTACATTGCTGCTGGATCTTTTCTCAGTGGTTACAGTGCTGCTGGATCTATTCTCAGTGGTTACATTGCTGCTAGATCTTTTCTCAGTGGTTACAGTGCTGCTGGATCTTTTCTCAGTGGTTACATTGCTGCTGGATCTTTTCTCAGTGCTTGAATTGCTGCTCTATCTTTTCTCAGTGCTTGCATTGCTGCTGGATCTTTTCTCGGTGGTTACATTGCTGCTGCATCTTTTCTCGGTGCTTGCATTACTGCTGGATCTTTTCTTAGTGGTTACAGTGCTGCTGGATCTTTTGTCAGTGGTTACATTGCTGCTGGATGTTTTCTCAGTGGTTACATTGCTGCTGCATCTTTTCTCAGTGGTTACATTGCTGCTGGATCTTTTCTCAGTGGTTACAGTGCTGCTGGATCTTTTCTCACTGGTTATGTTTCTGCTGGATCTTTTCTCAGTGCTTGTGTGGCACCCCAGGGGTCTGGTTTCCACAGTAACGGCAATGTTATGTCTGAGAGCAGGTGGGAGGTCTCTTGGTCAGGAATCCTATGCATGCCACACCTCCTGCCCAGTCCTGGGAGGGGAAGAACTTCCCCTGTATAAACCTGGGGCTGAGGCAGGGTTAGAGAGTGGAGAGGGAGAGTTCAGCCAGGAGGGCTGACAGGGAGCTGTGGCTCCGGCTGGGCCCAGCTCCTGGGCCATGCCAGAAGTAGAGAAGAGAAGCAGCATAGGAAGAAACAACAGGAGCTCTGTGGGAGCAGTGTTACAAGGAGTCAGGGGCTGGCAGCTGCAGAGCTCGCCCTGACTGAGAAGATTTCTTACCGGACCCGGAGTCCGAGGCTGTGGGGACTAACTCCTACCCAGCAGCAGAATCCGTCAGGCAGGGGATTTCAGGTCCTCTGGCCAAGAAACCCGAAGGCACGGTCACACGCATGGGACCAGCACCGCCGTCATGGAGCGGAAGCTACTAGAAGGCCCCGAGTCACCGGCCATACGGGTGAGCACCACACGGTACACTCAGGGACGTGGGCTACTTATACCCGCCTCTAGCAAGGTAGCCAGAAGAGTACAGTCAGTTTGGGAGGCCTACAACTCCGCCTGGCCAGGGGAGATCCCATCTGCTCAAGGACTGACCAGGCCCCGATCGCTAGCCAGTACTCCGGGAGGGTCTATCTTTGTCACCAGTAAAGACCCTGAATCACACCGCATCGTCTCTGAGTGATTCCTGCTACCCCCATCATCCATGTCGGCTGCCCTGAGGCCATACCCCTCCCGTTGGGGGTTATACCATCTACGCTGCACTATCCTACCACCGGCCTCAGCGGTCTGCCCTGCAGCGGCAGCTCCATAGCTGCATTCAACGGGTGGCGTAGTCGTCCTACATCTACCGCTGATACAGCGCCACTTAGTCTGACTCCCTGGGCACGGACCGGATCACCGCCACGAAACTACAACCCTCAAGAGATCCGGCTCCGGGTAAGCTCCCGCGTGCGCAACGCAGCGCGACACAGGCCCAGGGGCGCGTCAACTTTTGGCGTAGTCGGCAGGATTTCGTGCCCGCAACCACCGGGTACTGCGTGCCTGAAAAAGACTGTTCAAACTTACCTGTGGTGAAGATTCCCGCCATCCGGCGCCATCTTCCGCTTCCTTCCCGCCATCGGTGGAGTTTTCCCGCCATCCGGCGCCATCTTCGGCCTTCTTCCCGCCATACGTGGAGTTTTCCCGCCATTGGACGCCATCTTGAGGACGCCGCGCGGGAAGAAGAGGGGCGTGGACTCCGAAAGCGCGCGAGAACTGAAGCCCCGCCTCACGTCCGGACGTTGCGTAAGGTCCTGGAAGGAGCCCCGCAGACGCCGACGTCACAGGAGCACGACGGAAGGTCCTCAACCCTGACGATCCACTGCGGAGCCGCGGCCTACGGAAGAGGATCATCGCAAGGTAGGCCACGGTCCACTAGGGGGGAGAAGGATGCCTGATACGGAGGAGAGCTTCACCGCTTCAACCCCCGCCAGCGCCACCGCTGTTGCGGTCATGCCTTTCACCATGCCCTATATCCCGGGGGCAGCCTGGCTACCCCAGTACTCAGGGGAGTCACATACTCTGCATGACTTTAGAGAAAAGCTGGATAGCCTCTTCCAGGTGTACCCCCTCACAGAGGAGCAAAAAGTGAGCATCCTGGTGGCCCAATTAACCGGGGAAGCCCAAAGGGAGGTAAAGTCCTGGCCACCTGGGAGGAGGACTGTCGCAGAGATACTAACCCAGCTAACCGAGGAGGAGCTGCAGTACTACCAATACGAGGAAAGCCAAGAGGACCCGGACGGGTCTGAGGACTACCCTCAGGAGGGAGCACAAAGAGGACATAGCTACTGAAGGGAAGTAGCGTGAATAAAGAGATGTAAATAGTTACCCGTAAGGGTACAAGGACTGCTGCTAATTAAAATATGGTCCCCGTTGGGATTAGTGAATTGTTCCCCATGTGCCCCTATCTTAAACCAGGCTGAGGACTGTGAGCAGCCATTCCTTATCCCCACTGGCCGAGGACTGAGAGCGGCCATATCCTGTAAATAATTATGTGTTTCTAGTAATTTATGGGAGTCTTTGGTGGATTTGCCGGGAATCCTTTGTACATAGTTGGAGCGTAACCCAGGACGGACTAAAGACTGTTAAGGACTCGGGGCAGGACAGACCCCTACCTGGTTACGTCTCCCTGTTTTGGTGAAATGGACACCTTGCTTTTCTTCAAAAACTGCACCCGGTTGCGGACACGCCGTAACCATCTTTATGTGTTTTTCTTATTGTATTATTATTGTTTATACCTTGTTATGTTTTTCTAAAAATATGTTTAGTCCCGGAGTACTAAATTTCACTAGGGGGGAATGTGGAACCCCAGGGGTCTGGTTTCCACAGTAACGGCAATGTTATGTCTGAGAGCAGGTGGGAGGTCTCTTGGTCAGGAATCCTATGCATGCCACACCTCCTGCCCAGTCCTGGGAGGGGAAGAACTTCCCCTGTATAAACCTGGGGCTGAGGCAGGGTTAGAGAGTGGAGAGGGAGAGTTCAGCCAGGAGGGCTGACAGGGAGCTGTGGTTCCGGCTGGGCCCAGCTCCTGGGCCATGCCAGAAGTAGAGAAGAGAAGCAGCATAGGAAGAAACAACAGGAGCTCTGTGGGAGCAGTGTTACAAGGAGTCAGGGGCTGGCAGCTGCAGAGCTCGCCCTGACTGAGAAGATTTCTTACCGGACCCGGAGTCCGAGGCTGTGGGGACTAACTCCTACCCAGCAGCAGAATCCGTCAGGCAGGGGATTTCAGGTCCTCTGGCCAAGAAACCCGAAGGCACGGTCACACGCATGGGACCAGCACCGCCGTCATGGAGTGGAAGCTACTAGAAGGCCCCGAGTCACCGGCCATACGGGTGAGCACCACACGGTACACTCAGGGACGTGGGCTACTTATACCCGCCTCTAGCAAGGTAGCCAGAAGAGTACAGTCAGTTTGGGAGGCCTACAACTCCGCCTGGCCAGGGGAGATCCCATCTGCTCAAGGACTGACCAGGCCCCGATCGCTAGCCAGTACTCCGGGAGGGTCTATCTTTGTCACCAGTAAAGACCCTGAATCACACCGCATCGTCTCTGAGTGATTCCTGCTACCCCCATCATCCACATCGGCTGCCCTGAGGCCATACCCCTCCCGTTGGGGGTTATACCATCTACGCTGCACTATCCTACCACCGGCCTCAGCGGTCTGCCCTGCAGCGGCAGCTCCATAGCTGCATTCAACGGGTGGCGTAGTCGTCCTACATCTACCGCTGATACAGCGCCACTTAGTCTGACTCCCTGGGCACGGACCGGATCACCGCCACGAAGCTACAACCCTCAAGAGATCCGGCTCCGGGTAAGCTCCCGCGTGCGCAACGCAGCGCGACACAGGCCCAGGGGCGCGTCACTTGCATTGCAGCTCTATCTTTTCTCAGTGCTTGCATTGCTGCTGGATCTTTTCTCGGTGGTTACATTGCTGCTGGATCTTTTCTCAGTGGTTACATTGCTGCCGGATCTTTTCTCAGTGGTTACAGTGCTGCTGGATCTATTCTCAGTGGTTACATTGCTGCTAGATCTTTTCTCAGTGGTTACAGTGCTGCTGGATCTTTTCTCAGTGGTTACATTGCTGCTGGATCTTTTCTCAGTGCTTGCATTGCTGCTCTATCTTTTCTCAGTACTTGCATTGCTGCTGGATCTTTTCTCAGTGGTTACATTGCTGCTGGATCTTTTCTCAGTGGTTACATTGCTGCTGGATCTTTTCTCAGTGGTTACAGTGCTGCTGGATCTTTTGTCAGTGGTTACATTGCTGCTGGATCTTTTCTCAGTGGTTACATAGCTGCTGGATATTTTCTCAGTGGTTACATTGCTGCTGGATCTTTTCTCAGTGGTTACAGTGCTGCTGGATCTTTTCTGGGTGGTTACATTGCTGCTGGATCTTTTCTCAGTGGTTATATTGCTGCTGGATATTTTCTCAGTGGTTACATTGCTGCTGGATCTTTTCTCAGTGGTTACATTGCTGCTAGATCTTTTCTCAGTGGTTACATTGCTGCTGGATATTTTCTCAGTGGTTACATTGCTGCTGGATCTTTTCTCAGTGCTTGCATTGCTGCTCTATCTTTTCTCAGTGTTTGCATTGCTGCTGGATCTTTTCTCGGTGGTTACATTGCTGCTGCATCTTTTCTCAGTGGTTACATTGCTGCTGGATCTTTTCTCAGTGCTTGCAATGCTGCTCTATCTTTTCTCAGTGTTTGCATTGCTGCTGGATCTTTTCTCGGTGGTTACATTGCTGCTGCATCTTTTCTCAGTGGTTACATTGCTGCTGGATCTTTTGTCAGTGGTTACATTGCTGCTGGATCTTTTCTCGGTGGTTACATTGCTGCTGCACCTTTTCTCAGTGTTTGCATTGCTGCTGGATCTTTTCTCGGTGGTTACATTGCTGCTGCATCTTTTCTCGGTGCTTGTATTACTGCTGGATCTTTTCTTAGTGGTTACAGTGCTGCTGGATCTTTTCTCAGTGGTTACATTGCTGCTGCATCTTTACTCAGTGGTTACATTGCTGCTGGATCTTTTCTCAGTGGTTACAGTGCTGCTGGATCTTTTCTCAGTGGTTACATTGCTGCTGGATCTTTTCTCAGTGGTTACATTGCTGCTGCATCTTTTCTCAGTGGTTACATTGCTGACGGATCATTTCTCGGTGGTTACATTGCTGCTGGATCTTTTCTCAGTGGTTACATTGCTGCCGGATCTTTTCTCAGTGGTTATATTGCTGCCGGATCTTTTCTCAGTGGTTACTTTGCTGCTGGATCTTTTCTCAGTGCTTGCATTGCTGCTCTATTGTTTCTCAGTGGTTACAGTGCTGCTGGATCTTTTGTCAGTGGTTACATTGCTGCTGGATCTTTTCTCAGTGGTTACATTGCTGCTGCATCTTTTCTCAGTGGTTACATTGCTGCTGGATCATTTCTCAGTGGTTACATTGCTGCTGGATCATTTCTCGGTGGTTACATTGCTGCTGGATCTTTTCTCAGTGGTTACATTGCTGCCGGATCTTTTCTCAGTGGTTACTTTGCTGCTGGATCTTTTCTCAGTTCTTGCATTGCTGCTCTATTTTTTCTCAGTGCTTGCATTGCTGCTGCATCTTTTCTTGGTGCTTTCATTACTGCTGGATCTTTTCTTAGTGGTTACATTGCTGCTGGATCTTTTCTCGGTGGTTACATTGCTGCTGTATTTTTTCTCAGTGGTTACATTCCTGCTGGATATTTTCTCAGTGGTTACATTGCTGCTGGATCTTTTCTCAGTGGTTACAGTGCTGCTGGATCTTTTCTGGGTGGTTACATTGCTGCTGGATCTTTTCTCAGTGGTCACATTGCTGCTGGATATTTTCTCAGTGGTTACATTGCTGCTGGCTCTTTTCTCAGTGGTTACATTGCTGCTGGATATTTTCTCAGTGGTTACATTGCTGCTGGATCTTTTCTCAGTGCTTGCATTGCTGCTCCATCTTTTCTCAGTGTTTGCATTGCTGCTGGATCTTTTCTCGGTGGTTACATTGCTGCTGCATCTTTTCTCGGTACTTGTATTACTGCTGGATCTTTTCTTAGTGGTTACAGTGCTGCTGGATCTTTTCTCAGTGGTTACATTGCTGCTGCATCTTTTCTCAGTGGTTACATTGCTGCTGGATCTTTTCTCAGTGGTAACATTGCTGCTGGATCTTTTCTCGGTGGTTACATTGCTGCTGGATCTTTTCTCAGTGGTTACATTGCTGCTGGATCTTTTCTCAGTGGTTACAGTGCTGCTGGATCTTTTCTCAGTGCTTACATTGCTGCTGCATCTTTTCTCAGTGGTTACATTGCTGCTGCATCTTTTCTCAGTGGTTACATTGCTGCTGGATCATTTCTCGGTGGTTACATTGCTGCTGGATCTTTTCTCAGTGGCTACATTGCTGCTGCATCTTTTCTCAGTGGTCACATTGCTGCTGGATCTTTTCTCAGTGGTTTCAGTGCTGCTGGATCTTTTCTCAGTGGTTACATTGCTGCTGGATCTTTTCTCAGTGGTTACATTGCTGCTGGATCTTTTCTCAGTGGTTACATTGCTGCTGGATCTTTTCTCGGTGGTTACATTGCTGCTGCATCTTTTCTCAGTGGTTACATTGCTGCTGGATCTTTTCTCAGTGCTTGCATTGCTGCTGGATCTTTTCTCAGTGGTTACATTGCTGCTGGATATTTTCTCAGTGGTTACATTGCTGCTGGATCTTTTTTCAGTGCTTGCATTGCTGCTCCATCTTTTCTCAGTGTTTGCATTGCTGCTGGATCTTTTCTCAGTGGTTACATTGCTGCTGCATCTTTTCTCGGTGGTTACATTGCTGCTGCATCTTTTCTCGGTGCTTGTATTACTGCTGGATCTTTTCTTAGTGGTTACAGTGCTGCTGGATCTTTTCTCAGTGGTTACATTGCTGCTGCATCTTTTCTCAGTGGTTACATTGCTGCTGGATCTTTTCTCAGTGGTAACATTGCTGCTGGATCTTTTCTCGGTGGTTACATTGCTGCTGGATCTTTTCTCAGTGGTTACATTGCTGCTGGATCTTTTCTCAGTGGTTACAGTGCTGCTGGATCTTTTGTCAGTGCTTACATTGCTGCTGCATCTTTTCTCAGTGGTTACATTGCTGCTGCATCTTTTCTCAGTGGTTACATTGCTGCTGGATCATTTCTCGGTGGTTACATTGCTGCTGGATCTTTTCTCAGTGGCTACATTGCTGCTGCATCTTTTCTCAGTGGTTACATTGCTGCTGGATCTTTTCTCAGTGGTTTCAGTGCTGCTGGATCTTTTCTCAGTAGTTACATTGCTGCTGGATCTTTTCTCAGTGGTTACATTGCTGCTGGATCTTTTCTCAGTGGTTACATTGCTGCTGGATCTTTTCTCGGTGGTTACATTGCTGCTGCATCTTTTCTCAGTGGTTACATTGCTGCTGGATCTTTTCTCAGTTCTTGCATTGCTGCTGGATCTTTTCTCAGTGGTTACATTGCAGCTGCATCTTTTCTCAGTGGTTACATTGCTGCTGGATCTTTTCTCAGTGCTTACATTGCTGCTGGATCTTTTCTCAGTGGTTACATTGCTGCTGGATCTTTTCTCGGTGGTTACATTGCTGCTGGATCTTTTCTCGGTGGTTACATTCCTGCTGGATCTTTTCTCAGTGGTTACATTGCTGCTGGATCATTTCTCGATGGTTACATTGCTGCTGGATCTTTTCTCAGTGGATACAGTGCTGCTGGATCATTTCTCGGTGGTTACATTGCTGCTGGATCTTTTCTCAGTGGTTACATTGCTGCCGGATCTTTTCTCAGTGGTTACATTGCTGCTGGATGTTTTCTCGGTGGTTACATTGCTGCTGGATCTTTTCTCAGTGGTTACATTGCTGCCGGATCTTTTCTCAGTGGTTACATTGCTGCTGGATCTTTTCTCAGTGGTTACATTGCTGCTGGATCTTTTCTCAGTGGTTACATTGCTGCCGGATCTTTTCTCAGTGGTTACATTGCTGCTAGATCTTTTCTCAGTACTTGCATTGCTGCTGGATCTTTTCTCAGTGCTTACATTGCTGCTGGATCTTTTCTCAGTGGTTACATTGCTGCTGGATCTTTTCTCGGTGGTTACATTGCTGCTGGATCTTTTCTCGGTGGTTACATTGCTGCTGGATCTTTTCTCATTGGTTACATTGCTGCTGGATCATTTCTCGGTGGTTACATTGCTGCTGGATCTTTTCTCAGTGGATACAGTGATGCTGGATCATTTCTCGGTGGTTACATTGCTGCTGGATCTTTTCTCAGTGGTTACATTGCTGCCGGATCTTTTCTCAGTGGTTACATTGCTGCTGGATCTTTTCTCAGTGGTTACATTGCTGCTGGATCTTTTCTCAGTGGTTACATTGCTGCCAGATCTTTTCTCAGTGGTTACATTGCTGCTGGATCATTTCTCGGTGGTTACATTGCTGCCGGATCTTTTCTCAGTGGTTACATTGCTGCCGGATCTTTTCTCAGTGGTTACATTGCTGCTGGATCATTTCTCGGTGGTTACATTGCTGCCGGATCTTTTCTCAGTGGTTACATTGCTGCTGGATCATTTCTCGGTGGTTACATTGCTGCCGGATCTTTTCTCAGTGGTTCCATTGCTGCTGGATCTTTTCTCAGTGTTTGCTTTTCTGTCACATCAGCCTGTACCTGTACATTTTCTTCTTCTAGGTTGGATGTACCACCTGCTTTAGTTTTTGAATAATAGAATTCTAGTAATAACAGGGAAATGAAAGTATTAATTGTTTAACTTAAATGATTTACTATAACTATAACTTTGTGTCACCTCCTTTATTTCCTGCTAGGAAGAAAACACTTTAACATTCCACAAAGACATATATTTATTAGAATCCTTATTTCTATTAGTTCAACATCCAAATGTAAACCTGTCCCAATGATCCTTTCTGAACTGCTCTGTAGCAGACCCTCTCATACTATACAAGAGAGAGAAGAAACGTATGTAGAATTTAATACCACCACTGAGCGAGTCCTCTGTGATCATCAATCCTACCATTATAATGCGCCTCTGTACTGGTGGATGCAGTAAATGAGCGGCCTCTAAGGGTTATATTCTATAGAGTAAACTGTGCAGAGAGAAAAGAAGGCAATCACAATTCATTAAAGGGTTTTTTTTTTTAAAAAAGTTAGTTATTTATTCTTTCAAATCAGACCTTATTTACCCTCGTAGAGTGACATAATCCACCTTACTTCTTATTCCGTGCTTGTGTGTCAGTCTTTACTGCGCCTTTGACATTCTATTCATGGATCAGAAGGTTTAGGATGGTCAGTGCTTGGTACCTAGAAACATTGCAGCAATACACAATATGATAAGACATTAGTTGTGTATTTGTGATTATTATCGTGGCTACAATCAACAGGGGTTTTAAAAATAAAAAATAATGAATTGAGTCTTAAATGAATTTTTATTATAGATGTAATCATATACAGGATTAGGGGTATAAGTCTGAATATTAGAAATGTATTTGTTTGGGATGAGTTCAAGCCGCAGAAGCCGCAGTAGAATGGGCTCTGTGTATCCCAGCAATCCTCCACGTATCATTCAGTTTGTTCAGCTGCGAGGAGCAGCGCTGCATCACAAGGCTCTTTATATTCAGGCTGGAGCAAGGAAAAGACACATCAAAACCAAAGCAAAGGAAATGTCATTCCCCAGCCAAACTAGTCATTCAGAATTAACAGCAGTTTGTTTTTCTCAGTTTTTTTTTACGTTTTTTTTTTTCTTGCACAGAATTGTACGGTTTACATAGAAATCTAGGAAATTCTTTCGCCTATTGGCAATTATTTATACCTTTCCTACATCCCCACACAAGATAAAGTAGAAAAGTTTAAAAAGTTTATAGGAGTAAATTTCTATGGAATGGAAAAAATATATTTGCCACCAGGGCAATTTTTTATTTTTGCTCTTCCAAGAGATATAACTTTTTTTTTTATGTCTCCATACGAGGGCTTGTTTTTTTTGCAATGCATAGTTTGCAATGACACCATTCATTTCAACATATAATGAGATGAAAAACTTGTAAAAAAAAAAAAAAATCCAAGTGGGAAGAAATGGTGCAATTCTGCCATTTGATTTTTTAGGTTAATTTTGCAGTAAAAATGACTTGGGAATATGATTTTTCAGTATTTTCATATTGTTTTTTTACTATGTTTATTACTTAGTGTCTAGCATTTGTATTTTTCTATTTTTCAGTTGATGGACCTTTATGAGGGATTGTGTTAATTTGTGCCATTAAGAAGAGTCGACAACAATTTTATCGCTTTTTATTATGGGGTTTTTTTTAGGGGGAAGGGTGGCGACCGAATAACAGCAATTCTGAGGCTTCGACTTTTATATTTTTCACATTGCTTACCATATGGGTTAAATCATTTTAGAGTTTGATAGAATGGACCCTTCTGCTTATTTCTTTAATTGAATTCTTTTTACATTGGGGGGGGGAAGTGGTGTGATTCCAAATTTTATGCTTTTCTTTTACTTTTTTTCATCATTTTTAAAACTTTTTTTTATACTTTTCACTTAATTTTTTACTCTTTCTAGGAGACTTGAACCTGAGATCGTTTGATTGTTTGTTCTATATACTGCAGAACTGTAGTATTTCAGTATATAGTGAAAATCCTTTTCTCCGATGAAGCTCAGCTTATGGCCACGGCCCCACTATCAGTATTTGGTCAGTATTTGGTCAGTATTTTGTCTAAGCAGTGGGAGCCAAAACCAGGTGAGGAACAATCAGAGAAAAGGTAGAATAGAGACAAGTCACCAATTCTGCATTTATCAACCCGCTCCTGGTTTTGGCTCCCACTCCTGAGAAAAAATACTGACCGAATACTGACCAAATACTGATGGTGGGGCTGTGGTCTAAGACTGAGTTTTACAGAATCACCGAGATGCTGGTGACGACCATGGCACTGCATGATCTAAAAGTCAACTAGCACTGCTCACTGTTAGAGATGGGTGCTGACTGTATAACACAGCCGGCACCTGCCATGTGTGGCGCTCCTGAGCCCAGTACAGTATCCCGCACCCTCTCCATGAAGTCATAGTGTGTCATGTGGCTAAAAGGGGTTCATTTTGCTTCCTCTGATACTAAACCATTGTTTTTTTCTGGTTATAACTGAGTGGCGTTATTAATCTAGGGGTGAAATACCCAAGGCTATGAGATACACATTAGTCCTGGTGAAGTACGACATTCAAGCCCTAACCACAAAGTATCTACCGTGGGCATATACCCACAACATGCAGAAATGTCCGCCTTGTACCACCTGCATGGTAAGAGCATAAATAGGATATTCAGGATCTAAGCTGGGTAACGAGCAACGGAAAGACAAGCAAGAAAGAAAGAAGAAATGAAATATCAGAAAATAACTGGACTCCTATTCCTTTACTTTCTCTCTGGGCTTTATTTTATACAGTACAATACTCTGGCACTGGATGATCGATCTTGCCTGAGCTGCTGTTAAAAGGGAATTCAGCAGCAGATTTTTGCTGTTTAATCTGAGAGCAATATGATGTAGGGGCAGAGACCCTGATTCCAGCGATGTGTCTCTTATTGGGCTTGTAGGTTGAATAAAATCAGTGTTTTATCAGCAGGAGATTATTACTAGAGGACTAGTTGTCTCTTGTCATGTAGTCCTCCTGCTCTGTGTAACCCCACCCCACCGCTGATTAGCAGCACAGTGAGCACAGAAAGCTGTCAATTAGTGCTGTGGGCGGGGTTATACACTGCTCAGCATTCTGAGCACTGCTAGATCTGCAGCAGAAAAACAGATTTTATCAAAACTGCACCAAGCAAACCAGTAAGTGACACATCATAGAAATCAGGGTATTCCCCCCTACATTATGCTGCTCTCACATTAAATAGCAAAAACTTGGTCACAGGTTCTCTTTAAGTGCTTTACAGCAGCTTTTGGTGTATTTGTGAGCATGCTCAGAAAAATGTGCAGAGGTCAATGTGCAGAGAGGGAGAGGAGGTGAGCAGCATCCAAGCCCTATTGAGAAACAAAACAAAATGGCAACACAATAGCACAGTCTTTGTGGAGGCAGGGATCCGCCTGCTCAGAGTGCAGATACTCTGTGTAGTTCAGGTTAGCTTCACATAAATAGATCTGGAGTTCCTCACTCCAGACCTACTGAACGCTGAATGCCTCAGCTGGCCAAGTATTTAAACCTTCCCCCCAGAACACACCCTGGGGAGGAGATATGGAGAACAACCTCCCACCCACTCTATGGTTGTTCTCATAAAAACATGCCCTTTGGAAATGGAGACTTAACCACTCCTTGCACATAACATGCTGGAGGAAACTTAACGGTTTCAATTCACTGACGCCCATAGCCTCAGGGAAACATATTTCCCCTCCACCACTTTACCAGTGACTTTGTCACAATATATATATATATATATATATATATATATATGTGTGGGAAGCCTTACTTTATAATCAAGCGTCTGCCCGGTATTACACTTTTCAAGGCACATGTGGGTTCACTATGATCTGAAATATCTCCCAGCCACATATTTAGTGTTTTCCCCAGTTTTACCACTGATCATTACATAACGATGTGAATAAAAGTACGTAAAAAGTGAACAAAAACGACATTTTGGACCCCTTCAATGAAAGCGGTTGGCATTTTCAACGAGCAGATGGAAATCTGACGGGTTTGTTTCCTTAAAGAAAAAGTTGAGGCATATTAATAGTATTCATTTTATAGTAGTTGACATTGCTAGGAAACCTAAACATGGTATATTTAGACTAAATGTTTCATTTACTGCCCCTATACATTGGCTGAGTGGACCTCTGTTCTTGGTCTCTGGTGACCTTGCTCCATGAATGAGCCTTTGTGATACAACCATTATAAAAATGTCTAAAATGCACAAACACGGTGCAAAATTGTAGAGCCTGGAAAGGGACCTATTTCCAGGCCACATCACTGCAGAGGAAAAGAATGTGCTCATAGCCTCATATCTCCAGCAACACTTGTAAAAACATTGCTTCTCAGCCACCGGAATGAGCTACTGGGATACACAGAGCGGCTGATGGCCGACCTCCTGGATTCCTACAAAACCATTGCTTTTCTGCTGCCTTCACCTTTGAGTAAAACGTGCGTCGGTGCTCGCTGACAGTTTATATAGTTGTATTGGCTGAAAAAAAAAAGGTCAATCTCTCGATCAATGAGATCTTTGCACGTGTAGCACAAGACTTCTGAGATCAGTGACTGGCTGCAGCGGTCACATGGATGTAAGTGACACCATCGCTGCAAAACAAGTATACAAAAATGCACAGAGGACGGAGTTCTTGGCAAGAGGTGTTCAATCCCATTTGGATACCATATTACTTTTCACATTGCAGCCTCATACGAATGCATAAGAATAAGAATCTAAAATTCAGATGTTTTGCTTATTTTCGCCTCCAATCCATTTTCAGAAGCTATGAAATAAAACCCAAACATTCTTTATAGACGCAGTCATTGACAGTGATGAATACAAAAAGTCAGTGAGCGGAAAGGAAACATATCATCTTTAATCCTAGATGTAATGGTATAAGGCAAAAACATAGAGAAATTCTTCAGGAGATGGATAGTTATGAGTGCCAGGGGGTAAGGATAGACAATATAAAATAAAATCCATGTAATAACGTAAGATAATTGAAAGATTTATACAAAAGAAAGCTCTTACCGGAATCATATCTCTGTATTCCTAATCTTTTGTGCCAGATTAACATATCCTAATCATGATGTTAGAGTATCGAGGCTCATGGATTATAGGTTTTCACCCTTATCCCTGGATTATCAAGTAAAGGTAAGAGCTCACTAGATGAGTCCAGAAACTCAATATTTTCCAAGAGTGTAGCCATTTAGACTTCATTTATGCTTCTTAGAAAGTAACGAGTCCCTTATGATAATATCACAATACTGTAGCAGAATTTCTCCGGGGCAATTGGCTCCTTACCTGTCCCTCAAGCTAGGAGGACCCTAGGCTATCCCTGTACCCCAGATTACCCCTGATGGTGGAGATGCTGGGGTCTCGTACCTTGCTATGCGTCTATATGCATGCTAATCTGTCTCGTCCCCCCCAGGTAGGTATGGAACAGAAGTTTATAGGAAAACATTAACCTGACAGACAGGGGAAACTGACAGAGATTAAAGAAAACTATTATCATACAAATGCACTCACCAAACAACCAAGTGGAAATCAAGGGAACAGTAGGAGTAAACCAAATGGGAGAGGATTAGGATAGACACACAGCACCAAATCCACACAGATATCTCCTGTAAACTACACTAACCGACTGCTACTAATTCAGAACTCTCCTTCACCATCAAACCAGGAAGTTGTAACTATCACAAGCAATTTCCATAGTACAAAAGGTGAGTATATATACCTGAGAGGAGTGGCCAACACAGAACAGCTAAGGTCATTCAGGACAGAGAGCTCCAGGAGATATACAGAACTTATTTAATCCTTGCAGTAACAGAGCAAGGAAAATATACACTGTTAATAGGAAGTTGAAGCAGATCTAATACGTGCAGAGGTTTCTTCTGACCTCTCTCTGTCGCGGTATCCCTGTGACAGGTAATGACTTAATTCTTCCAGGCTATGAGTGCTCTATTAATGAGCCTATATGTCTACATGTCCTCAGCAGCTCAGAAATGCAGAATGACCATGCCATGGCACCTGACTTTGTTTCCCTTAAATTGAAGGACCACCCATTTCTGTCACACAGGACCTAAAAATTAGTTTTTTTTTTAACAAGAAGCTGTCATGCCTCCCAAACTAATATTAAAACACTTTAGATTTCTCATCCTGTTTTCTTGTAACTACCTTGTTGTCCCAGGCCAACCATTACATCTGTGCCGGTCGCCATATGCAAATGACCAAGGACTAGTCTGGTGGCCATCGCCCTGCAAACCATGGAGAAGCGCCTCTTGAGAGGACCTTGCGCACATGTGTATGATTTACCAAAATGATTTATACATGTCCATCAAGTTCAAACAAGGAACAGGTAATTATAAAGAGAAAGGGTACATGTTCAGCCATAATGCATGATCTGGGCCACCTTAAAAGAGCTAATCGTTACGTCCTGATCCCAACTGTCAACTTTACACATTGAGTAACAGGGAAGGACATTAATATTGCACAAGGGGGAAGGGTGAATACAGATAATGGGATTGGACTAGTCTGGGGGGAAGTGACAGTCTACTGGTCTAGTCCTAGATTGTTCGTATATGACTACTGGAGAGGGAAAAGTTATTTTGGCAAACATAAAAGTTGGCTCGGAACAACATCAAAGTAGTAGTGGTTTTGTAGGCTTGGGGTTTGACACGATCCCTTTAAGTTATCAGCATCTAAGAAGACAAATCTAAAGAAGCAGATAAAATATTCAAAAATGATGAACTATGTAGAGAAGGGTCACCATGTAAGAAGTGAAAAATATAAAAACAAATGAGGACCTATAAAAAAGAAATAAAAATGTCATAAAAATTGGCTGGACAATGCCTTATACTTTGAGATTGCAAATTCTAAATCTAAATAACCGGCTAACACTTCTATAGGAAAAGAGGAAAGAAGTTTGGAAGAGAAGGGTGAAGCTGGCATGGTACCAAAGGCAGAAGTTACGGAATGACCACTAATTTTTCCTTAATTCTTACCCCTGAAGATGAAGAAGAAAATTGTTAAAAAGAAGATCTTTAATTTCACGGCACTTTAAATTTCTTACCACATCCAGATCTGGTGTAATATTAACTGCTTGGCCAAGGTAATTTCAAAAATCTTAGCACCATTAATGGTGCTCAAGGTGGCCACATTCTAAAAAGACTCTTCGTCCTAGAAATGGAAATCCATCTTTCAGCGTTTATAGGTGTCTACTACGATTGATAATGGCAAGGATGGTAGTTTTAAGCAGGACCCCTCCCGCCATAGCTTGCCTCTATCTTAGGTATGCCAAGGCTACGATTAAGGATCCACACATTGCACATTGTAGGCAAATCGCTTTTTTGTTGCTGTTGTTAGAATCTATGTTGTTTTACTTTTCAGCCATCTTTTTGTGGTTTGCTGGCTTCTAGTCTTTTCCTCTGGTGCTGAGTGTCTTGGTCACGTGATCTCCCACCACGCTGACTTACTGTTATGTTCTGCAACTAAGAACTAAGGAATAGGAGGGAAAAGTTGTCCCTGCACTGAGACTTACCTTAAACCCTAAGCTGGGGGTGGGTGCCCTATTCCTTGTGAATAGCCCCACCGACACTCCTGCACTGAACTCAAGCGAAGACCTGAAGGAAGGGGAAAGGGTGTCCCTAAAAGATCTAAGGACTAGGAGCAAAGACAGGAGACCTCCTAAAAGAAAAGTTAGTTGCAGAAACAAAGATAAAAGGAAACAAAACTGGTGGAACAAGAAGTCCCAGGATAACAATTGTCCTAAGCACAAAGAACTAACAAGGCAACTTAGCCAGAGCACAAGCGTAACAACACTGATGTCCAGCGAGGAATGGGAGACAGGTGCTGAGTAATAAAGAGTGAGGAGATCACGTGACCAAGACACCCAGCACCAGAGGAAAAGACTAGAAGCCAGCAAACCACAAAAAGATGGCTGAAAAGTAAAACAACATAGATTCTAACAGCTGTCAATTCTCATAAAACGGAGAGAAAACTGATTAAAATAAAGTGATTTGTGGACTTTCACAAGGTATTTATATTGACTTAAAGGCAAAAAATGACAAGTCAAATTCTGCAAATCCCACTAGTTGTATATCTTACCAGAACAAAGAATTTCATGGCAAAATTTAGTATCTCAAGTCACAGGATTGTAAATTATGACTAGATTTTTCTTTACTAACGCTACATTGGTCAACAGAAATATTGTTCAGCATGGACTTTAGAATTGCTGCTGCCTTGAGGGACAGCAGAAGATGAACAAATGCATCAATTTATAAACTCTTCTGGTAATTCCCTTAAGTCAGCTCAGGTTTTTAGCAAGGCCTGTTATTGTAAGACTTCAGAGCGCTTTCACATTTTTTGTCTTTTTAGGTCTCAGGTTTCCTGGCTCTTGCTTAGAAATCCTCCGAACTGTCTGTAAACTCAATCACGTCTCTGAGAGGCTCACTGTTTACCGACACCGTGTCCCAGTCACGTGCATCTTCAAAGTTAGGAGTTGTCTATGGAGAAGGTCTAAATTAGGTCAAAAGTAAAAAAAAGAAAAAGTAAACATTTTATTATTTCGTAATTTTTAGGTTTTTGATAATTCTTTTTAAAAATAAACCCCCCTCCCTTCACCCCCAAAAAACAAAGATGACAAAGATTCAGGCTATGTGCACACAAAGTGTTTTTACTGCGAAAAACCGCTGTGGAAACTCTGCAAAAACCTTTGTTAATAGGTCTGCCAGCTATAGCAATAGTAATCCTGATGTGCTGTGCACATGATGCGGAAATTTCCGCTCAGGATTACCATTGCGGTAAAAAAACGCATCATGACCATTGTGCGGGCGTTTCAGCCGCAAATTCATGCCCATTGACTTGAATTGAACCGCAGCAAATCCGCAGGTATAATATTTATACCTGCAGATTTGCTTTGTTTCAATTAAATCCAATAGGCGCGAATTTGCTCCAGAAACACGGTGCGGGTGGTACCCGGGTCGGGAGAGGACTACTACTCCTCTCATCCGACTGCCGCTCCTGCTGATAACAGCGAGAGCGGCGCGGTTAGGAGCAGTAGTCTCCTCAGTCAAGCTGGCTGCCACGCGGTGTAAAAAAAAAATAAATAAATAAATATAAAAAAAACGCTATACTCACCTGTCTGACACCCCCCCGGTGTTCTCCTGGTCCTAGTCGCCGGTGTTGCTCTCCTCCCAGTGGCCGGCGGTACACTGCGGGGAGCGCACTCTCTCCCAGCAGTGTAATGCGCTGCCAGGACCTGCGGTCATGTGAGCGATCAGTTGGTCGCTCACGTGACCTCACCTTGGGAACATTCTGAAGCTGCGGAATATGTTAGCGCTATATAAAAATAAAGATTATTAATGTTCCCATGGTGGTGAGCTCACCGGGGCTGATCTTCAGCTGATGAACCCCAGTGACCTCCTGCAGCAGCAATGTATACTGACAGGAGTGATTTTACACCCCTATCAGTGTACATTGCTGTCTTCTACAGCAGTGACATCAGTGATTGTTGATGTCACTGCTGTAGAAGTGACCCCGATCGCCGAGGGACAACCGTTGGCATAATTGTGGACTGCGTCATTGACGGAGAACAGGTGAGGAATATGGTTGTTTGTTTGTTTTTTACTTTTTTTTCAGAAGATCGATGGCTTCGCGGACAGAGTACAATAAAAAAAAAATTAAAACCATGTGTTTTTTATTTCATTAAAATACTTTATTCTGGCTGTGTATTTATTGAAAAGGCGGCGATAACTTTACTACACAGTTAGTAATGGGGGCGTCTTATAGACGCCCTCCATTACTAATCTGGGCTTCATGTCAGTGCCAGGAAAACGACACTTGGTCAGACCTTGCAGCCCTCTGGCGCCCCCTTATCCTGCTTGTCATACACGGTATTGACCGAGGATAAGCACGGGCGCTGCTGCTCTAATTTATGTCGACTATTGTGGCATGTGATGTGACAGGACGTATATATAGCACCAGTTCCTTCCAGGAATGTATATATACCTCCGACCAGCCACCCTCAAACCACAATATCACATAAATACTGGTATACTGCCACCACCGATCGCTTAACAGGTGGATCGGGTACCCGTTAGGTAACGTGAATTAGCGGGTGAGGAACGTGTTTGCTCGACATAGGACAAGAAGAACGAAGCTGGTAAATAATAATGATTTACTCCCGAAAGTGGGCAGTGTTTACAAAAGATATACAAGATATTATAAAAGAGACCATTTACATATATGCATAAAACAGTTATTAAAATAAAAGGGATAAGTAATAGCAAAACCTGCGCCACGAGGTGATGGTCTCAGATTCTGTGGGGGGGACGGCTCCCCGGAAATTAAATGTGATTCTTCCACGCAGCGAGTAGTGCTTGCGCCTGACGTCCCGTGTAAGAATGACTTAAAAATGGCCGTTCTGGTTTTTAGTATGGGGCCAAAACATTAGGAGACACCCATGTTGTTTACCTCACACGGGGGCTCGGTTTTGTGAACCCACCCAGCTGCATAAGACATAAAAATCCTTCAGATTTCATATCTTGGTATGGGGGGGTCCCACATCCAAGATGGAGACATCATATTTGCCGTCACCGATATTCATGAAGATGGATATCAAATATGATATCTTTATGACGCTCAGAAGCTCAGAACCCATTTCCCAGGCTCCTGGTGGTCTTCCAGCCACGAAAACCACACCATCACAATTGGAAAAAGGTGAACATCTCAAAAATGTGGTCCCTGTGTTTGTGACAGTCATGGGCATTATTAAAATTGACATTAAAAGTTTGTGCAGTTAAACAATGGGATTGGAGGGAAAATCCAGGGTATATCAGAATGCTTGCTCTGGGCTGAGGTTTTATGGCGGTTATAAAAATTCCTGGTTTTGGGGGAAGTAAGAGTTCTGCGGATGTCCCTTCCAAATGAACAGGGGGTGGAGATTTAAGACATCTCTCATTTTTTAAAACTAGGACAAAAATACATTTTGCATGACACCTCCCCCTTTTCAGACTGCGCTATGGAGGTAGGACCTTCTGGTACTCCTCCAGGCGTATCTCTGGAGGTTCCCCTCACCGGGACAACCCATCAGCATTGCCATGCTCCCTGCCTTTGCGGTGTTGAACGGTAAAGTCGTACTGCAGGAGGATGAGGCTCCAGCCTAACAACCTTCCGTTGGCACCGGACATGGTGTGCAGCCAACTCAGGGGGTTGTGGTCAGTCACGACAGTGAAGGGGTGCCCGTACAAGTAAGGCTGTAAATGGTTGAGGGCCCATACAATGGCCAGGCACTCCTTCTCTATGGTGGAATAGGCCACTTCCCTCGGCAGCAGTTTCAGACTTAGGTACAACACGGGGTGTTCTTGGTTCCCCGAGTCGACCTGGCTGAGTACAGCACCGAGGCCAAACTCACTGGCGTCGGTCTGTACAAAGAGTGGCCGTGTGCCATCGACCGCCTTTAGCATACGAGAGCTGCTCAGGGCAGTCTTCAAAGCCCGAAAGGCCACCTCGCATTCCTCTGTCCATTTGACTGAAGGGGGTAGGCTCCTCCTGGTGAGGTCTGTCAAGGGCTTCGCAAGGCTACTATAGTCTTGTACAAAGCGTCTATAGTACCCTGCGGTGCCCAAGAAGGACGGCACCTGCTTCTTGGTCCTGGGGGTGGGCCAGGACACGATAGCGTCCACTTTCCCAGGCTTTGGCTTTAGAGTACCCCCACCTACCCGGTGCCCCTGGTAGTGGACCTCGTTCATGCCCATCTGGCACTTTCCTGGCTTAATGGTCAAGCCCGCCTGGTGAATGCGCCCAAGCACCTGCTGCAGATGCTCGAGGTGATCCTCCCAGGTGGGACTGTCATCCAGGTACGCCACTGCGTACCTCTCCAGTCCCTGGAGCAGGTGGTTGACCATTCGCTGGAAAGTGGCAGGGGCATTTTTCATGCCAAAAGGCATGACCGTGGATTCATACAATCCGAAGGGGGTGATAAAGGCGGACTTCTCCTGGGCCCGGGGCTCAAGGGAATCTGCCAATATCCCAGACTCAGATCCATAATGGAGAGATAGCTCGCGCTGGCTAACCGCTCCAGCAGCTCCTCAATGCGTGGCATTGGTTGTGCATCAGAGGCTGTGATAGCGTTGAGCCCCCTGTAGTCCACACAGAACGGGGTGGTCCGGTCCTTCTTTGGCACCAGGACTACAGGTAAGGCCCACGTGCTCTTGGACCGCTTAATCACCCGCAACTTCAGCATCTCCTCGACCTCCTGGCGCATGACATGCTGCACCTCGTCGGAGATTCGATAGGCTGTCCGCCGGAGTGGGGCATGATTCCCGGTGTCCACTTCATGGACCGCCACTTCAGTCCTGCCAGGCAGGTTGGGGAACACTGCTTGGAAGGGTTTCAGCACTGCTCGCATCTGAGACCTCTGGTCTTCGGATAGCAAGGCGCTTATCTCTACATCCTCTAGGGACCCGCTGGCCTTCGCTTGGGCCAGCATGTCCAAGAGGGGGTCGTCCTCCCCATCCTCGGGCAGGCTGCAGACCGGTAGGACGCAGGCTCCACGTTCTTGGTGAGCCTTCATCATATTAACGTGAAAAGCCTTCCGCCTACCCCGCGCGTGGTCAAGAGTGATCACGTAGGTGACCGGGTTGAGCTGTTGGTGAATGACGTACGGGCCTTCCCAGGCCGCCTGAAGCTTGTCCTTTGGTACGGGGACCAGCACCCACACCTTCTGACCCACCTGGTAGGTCCACTCTCGGGCGTTCTGGTCGTACCAATGCTTCTGGTCAGCCTGGGCTTGCGCCATGTTGTCATACACCAACTGCGTCAAGGTCTGCATCTTGTCACGGAAGTGCATGACATACTCCACGATGGACACTCCTGGGGAGTTCGGCTCTTCTTCCCAGAATTCCCTTATCAACCCAAGGGGTCCTCGGACACGCCTGCCATACAGGAGCTCAAAGGGGGAGAAAAGCGTCGAGGCCTGTGGAACCTCTCTGTAAGCAAATAGCAGGTGTGGGAGGTAACGCTCCCAGTCGCGTCCCTGGGTCTCAACCAGCATTTTTAACATCTGTTTGAGGGTACCGTTGAATCGCTCACACAAACCATTGGTTTGGGGATGATACGCGCTCGATACCAGATGCTGCACCTGCATTTTCTTACAGAGGGCCTCCATTAAGCGAGACATGAACTGGGTCCCCTGGTCGGTAAGTCTCTCCCTGGGAAAGCCTACTCACGAAAAGATGGCCAAGAGGGCGTCCGCCACCTTATCCGCCCTAATTGAGGACAGGGCTACTGCCTCGGATACCGGGTAGCATAGTCTTCCACGGTAAGGATGAAACGTTTTCCAGAACTGCTGGGTATGGCCAGTGGTCCCACAATGTCCACAGCAATCCTCTGGAAAGGCTCCTCTATCACTGGCAAAGAGATCAGGGGGGCTTTGGGAGCCGGCCCTGACTTTCCCACTCTTTGACACGTGGTACAGGAGCGACAGTAGTTCACCACATCCGTCCTCATTTTGGGCCAATAAAAGTGGTGAGACAGCCGGGCCTTGGTTTTGCTGACCCCCAAGTGTCCAGAGAGTGGAATTTCATGGGCGATCCGCAACAACTCATCCCTGAATTTGTAGGGGACGACCAGCTGTCTTTCCCTCAGCCACTCCTGTTGGGGTGTACAGGGAACTGTCTCCCGGTACAACCTCCCTTGGTCCCAGAATACCCTCTCCTTATCCGACTCAGAGGTGGGCTTCTCAGCGAGGCTCCTTAACGTCCCTAGGCTAGCATCTGAGTGCAGAGCTGCCTGAAACTCCTGGCTGGAGGAAGCCAGAAGTGAGGTTAAGGCCACGTCCTCACTGGGACCCTCTGGGACCGGCTCTGGGTCCATACCTGATTCTGTTATTCCTCTGTCCGAAGAGGGTCCAGAAGGCAGGGCGTTACTTGCGATCTGGGCACTCTGATTGCGGGTAACAGCAGCTATATAGGCCGTCTTCCGGGGAATAACACTGTCCCATCAGCCTGTGCGGCTATGAGTACTACTTCCCCATCCTCCCCCATTACCTCAGGCCCAGTGCTACGTATGGGGCAGCCACCATCAGCCAGGTCACCATCTGATGTGACACTGGTCGCTGGCACAGCACCACCTGCTTCATGGTCCCCGTGCCTCTCCCCATTTCCCTTAGCACTGACATTTGTTCCTGCTAGGGGATCCTCAGCAATATCACCCCGCAGCGTGACATGGCTGAGTTCTCCTGTACCTTCCAGTACATCATCATCATCATCATCATCATTATCAGCAGGTAAAGCATTGACATTCACAGTATCAGCATTAACCTTACCAACCGTATAATATCGGGGAGGGGTGTCAGGGACATAATAAGCAAACATCCTCCCCAAATCAGTTCCCAACAAAACATTTGCAGGTAGATTTTCTGATACTCCCACTTCCTTCACCCCACTCCCCGCACCCCAATCAATAAAAACCTGGGCCATGGGCAAGGGGCATCGGACGCCCCCAATACCGGTGACAGTCAGGGTCTTTCCCGGAATAAGCTCTTCAGTGGACACCAGTTCGGGTCGGATAAGGGTTCTTTCGACCCCAGTGTCCTTGAGGCCTACAGTGACAGTGTTCCCCACCATGACAGACTGCAAGTTTTCACAGGCCCTCCCAACCGGCTCACCCACTAAAAGAACTGATGCCTTAAGCCCTGGGGCCTTGGATGGGGGGTTCTTCCTCTGCTTCTCTGGGCAAGTGGCGCTGAGATGACTAGTCTGGTTGCAGAGATAACACCTGCGGGCATTAGATGCAGGCCGGGCATTGGTAACGGGAAAAAGGCCTCCGGAAGGTCGGCTGGCAGGGGCAGGGATGGTGGTTGATGGCTTACCCCCTTTCCAGCTGGCGACGACCGGCTTCCGCACCTCTGGTCTCCGGTTGGCCTCGTAGGTGTCTGCGATCTGCGCTGCTTTATTGGCATCTGGTGGCTCCCGATCCATCACGAACTGCCGTACCTCAGTCAGACACAGATGCAGGAACTGGTCTTTCACCATCAGGTCCTTTAGCTGCTCAAAGGTGGTCGCTGACAGTCCTTGGATCCACTGCTCAAAGTTGGTTCGGAGCCCATGCACCACATCGCTGTAACTGTCGTGTGGTCCACGTTGGAGGTTACAGAACTTTTTTACGGTACACCTTAGGAGTCAGTTGGAACCTCTGGATTAGGGCCTGCTTAATGGCATCATAGTTCCCATCGAGGCTCGGAGGAAGAGCCACAAACACATCCAGAGCTTTGCCTCGCAGCCCTGCAGTTAAGTATCGGGCCCACTGGCCCTCAGGCAGCTGGTACTGTCTGCAAGTCTTTTCAAAACCCCTCAGAAAGGTGTTGAGGTCGCCATCCTTTTCCATCACAGGAAAATGCTCTGGACGGGGCTTAAACAGGGTCGCATTGTTGGTCTCATTGTTCCGTGAGTTGGATGCTGGGATCCCGAGTTGGGCCATCTGCAGTTCATTAGCCCTCTGTGCTTGGGCCTCTGCTCGCTGCTCGGCAGCCTCTCGCTGGGCTCTCTCGGCCTCTCGCTCGGCTCGCTCGGCTTGCTCGGCTCTCTCGGCCCTCTCGGCCTCCTGATGCTGCTGAATTACTTTCAGCTGTCCTTCATGATCCTCAGCAGGAAGTTGCTGTAGAGCCATCTGCAGATAGGGGTCCATGCTGCCCTGGTCGCTGACGCGGCGTGCGTCTGCCGGTGGGACCCTTGCAGCAGTACTGTCCATGTCTCGGCTGACCCCTGGCCCTGCTGAGGTCTGGAAACGGGCTTGCTCGGCCACCAGTTGCACCAGTACAGCAACCATTTGTTTTTTGTTTTTGCCGAGGGGGTCAATGCCTCTGGTTATACATATTCCAGTAAGAGTGTCCTTTTTCTGCTGGCTGTACCAGAACTCCCCAACTATGACCATGATCACCAAAATAAAGATAGAAAAGAAAAAATGAAGAAGGGTAGGGGTAACTGCTACACATACAGTATTGTCTCAGATCTAATAAACACTGAGTTCGATCTTCAAAACTTTTGTGCAGGGTCCAGGTAAGAACCGTGCAAGTTTTTAGTGAGAGGAATGATTGCTCAAACCAGATCAGTAATGTCCTATGATCCCACCGCTGCCACCAATTGTCAGGAAAACCACACTTGGTCAGACCTTGCAGCCCTCTGGTGTCCCCTTATCCTGCTGGTCAGACACGGTATTGACCGAGGATAAGCATGGGCGCAGCTGCTCTAATTTATGTCGACTATTGTGGCATGTGATGTGACAGGACGTATATATACCACCAGTTCCTTCCAGGAACGTATATATACCTCCGACCAGCCACCCTCAAACCACAATATCACATAAATACTGGTATACTGCCACCACCGATCGCTTAACAGGTGGATCGGGTACCCGTTAGGTAACGTGAATTAGCGGGTGAGGAACGTGTTTACTCGACATAGGACAAGAAGAACGAAGCTGGTAAATAATAATGATTTACTCCCGAAAGTGGGCAGTGTTTACAAAAGATATACAGGATATTATAAAAGAGACCATTTACATATATGCATAAAACAGTTATTAAAATAAAAGGGATAAGTAATAGCAAAACCTGCGCCACGAGGTGATGGTCTCAGATTCTGTGGGGGGGACGGCTCCCCGGAAATTAAATGTGATTCTTCCACGCAGCGAGTAGTGCTTGCGCCTGACGTCCCGGGTAAGAATGACTTAAAAATGGCCATTCTGCTTTTTAGTATGGGGCCAAAACATTAGGAGACACCCATGTTGTTTACCTCACACGGGGGCTCGGTTTTGTGAACCCACCCAGCTGCATAAGACATAAAAATCCTTCAGATTTCATATCTTGGTATGGGGGGGTCCCACATCCAAGATGGAGACATCATGTTTGCCGTCACCAATATTCATGAAGATGGATATCAAATATGATATCTCTATGACGCTCAGAAGCTCAGAACCCATTTCCCAGGCTCCTGGTGGTCTTCCAGCCACGAAAACCACACCATCACAATTGGAAAAAGGTGAACATCTCAAAAATGTGGTCCCTGTGTTTTTGACAGTCATGGGCATTATTAAAATTGACATTAAAAGTTTTTGCAGTTAAACAATGGGATTGGAGGGAAAATCCAGGGTATTCCAGAATGCTTGCTCTGGGCTGAGGTTTTATGGCGGTTATAAAAATTCCTGGTTTTGGAGGAAGTAAGAGTTCTACGGATGTCCCTTTCAAATGAACCGGGGGTGGAGATTTAAGACATCTCTCATTTTTAAAACTAGGACAAAAATACATTTTGCCTGACAGTCAGCCACCAATACAAGGCTGACATGAACCCCAACCCCATTACCCCACTTGCCACCGCTACAGGGTAGTGGGAAGATCCATAAGATGCGCCAAATCTGGCGATTAGCCTCTGATCTTCCCACAAAAGAAAGAGGGGAAGGAAGCCCAAACACAAAGGGGGAGTGGAGACCCCAAGGCAGATCTAATATCTGAAACTGGAAAGAAACTAGCCAACTGCTAATGCTCCACGCTAGCACAGAGGTACATAGAACTATCACCGGCGCCTCTCTGGTGAAACTGAGAGTTTTTAACTACCAAGCAAGTGTGTGTCAATCAGCAGCAGAAGGTGGAGGTAGCTGCTGGGTCCTAAAGGAAGAAGATACAACAACATCAAATAAATTAGAGGATCAAGAAGGCATCAGCAATGCCATACGCAGTGACCTTCTACAGCTGGCTCCAGAGCGACTGTCTGTCAGACCTGTCACACTCTGGTATAAGACCAAAGGTACAAATTAAATGGCCCAAAAAATGGCCTGAAAGTAATGTGTGACATATATTTAATGACTCTTCATTACCGCTTTTAATCCAGCTCATGTAAAGAAAAACAATTTGTTGTTGAGAAGCCATTGACTGGCCATTATTTTGCACGTATCGTTTTGGTGCAAGCATCTCATTAATAGCTGTGCCCTGTAGATTTAGAAAATAATTCTGGGAGATTTCAGCTCTGAAATCTGCACAATGGTGAATGCAGCTTTGATATGTATGCAGGCTATGAAGGTAAGAATCAGTAAAAGTGAAACAATCCATTGTATGTGGAGAAGTAATCCGCTTTTGAAGTATTATTTAGGATTGTGTATAGGTGCCCAGAGCAGGACACTTGTGTTAGTCCCTCCGGTCACAGTAATGGCTGCCATCTGGCAAAGGTGAGATGCTGAGATTTCTTTTGCTTACACATAATTTGTGTTAAGCTTGTGATATTAACTAGAGTGCGCTGGTTACATATTTCCAGCATATTATTTGGCACTGACTATTACCTTGTGAAACAGGCAGCGTAATTGTATAATTATGTAATGTACAGTACTATTATACATTACAATACAATGTAAGACCACACTATTATATAATTACCCATCTGGGGGGTTTATAGTTTTATCCAGTATAGAAAGTTATGAGACTTTGCAAATCACTTCATTATAGGATTTGTCTCCATTCCTGTAAAAATATTGCATTTAAGTGGCATCCAAGCCCCTTATTTGCTGCCTTCAGCTGCATTGATATCAGAATGTACTCATTTGGAGTACAGATGATGGCAGTGATGGGTCAGCTCCTCTGTTGTTCTTAGGGCTCGCTTACACAAGCGTATAACTCGAACAAGAGCTCTCCAATGTTTTATCGGACAGCACTCGGCCCAACATTATACTATGGGGCAGTGCAGATCTGCCATTATTTTCTCATGATGATTCAGATTGCACGCACCTATACAAGTCTATGGGTACGTGTGAAATAGCCGACTGCACTCTGGTGTCATTTGAGTGCACTCCAATGTACGCTCACAGAGACAATGCAGAAGATGGAGAAATTAAAGTTCTCCGTCTCCTCTGCACCAGCAATTCTCTCATACGAGAGCATCAGATCACACTCTGATGATTCTCGGATCACACTCTGATGATACTCGGATCACACTCTGATGACACTCGGATCACACTCTGATGACACTCGGATCATTCACTGGTGACACTCGGATCACACTCTTGTAACACTTGGATCACACTCAGATGACACTCAGATCACACTTGGATCACACTCAGAGCACACTAAGATCACACTCGGATTACAGTCGGATCACACTCTGGTGACAATCGGATCACACTCTGATGAAACTCGGATCACACTCGGAACACACTCGGATCACACTCTGATGACATTCGGAACACATTCAGGTGACACTCGGATAACACTCGGATCACACTCTGATGACACTGACGACACTCGGATCATACTCAGATGACACTCGAATCACACTCAGATGACACTCGGATCACACTCAGATGACACTTGAATCACACTCTGGTGACACTTGGATCACACTCAGATGACACTTGGATCACACTCAGATGACAGTCGGATCACACTCTGATTACAGTCGGATCACACTCTGGTGAAACTCGGATCACACTCGGAACACACTCGGATGACATTCGGAACACACTCAGGTGACACTCGGATAACACTCGGATCACGCTCTGATGACACTGACAACACTCGGATCACACTCAGATGACACTTGAATCACACTCTGGTGACACTCGGATCACACTCAGATGACACTCGCATCACACTCAGATGACACTCGCATCACACTCAGATGACACTCGGATCACACTCTGGTGACACTCGGATCACACTAAGATGACACTCAGATCACACTCTGACACTCGGATCACACTCTGGTGACAATCGGATCATGATGATTCAGATTGCACGCACCTATACAAGTCTATGGGTACGTGTGAAATAGCCGACTGCACTCTGGTGTCATTTGAGTGCAGTCCAATGTACGTTCACAGAGACAATGCAGAAGATGGAGAAATTAAAGTTCTCCATCTCCTCCGCACCGGCAATTCTCTCATACGAGAGCATCAGATCACACTCTGATGTGATGATACTCGGATCACACTCTGGTGACACTCGGATCACACTCTGGTGACACTTGGATCACACTCAGATGACACTCAGATCACACTTGGATCACACTCAGATGACACTCTGATGACACTCGGATCACACTCTGGTGACAATCGGATCACTCTCGAATCACACTCTGGTGACACTTAGATCACACTCTGGTGACACTCGGATCTCACTTGGGTCACACTCTGGTGACACTCGGATCACACTCTGATGAATCTTGGATCACACTCGGAACACACTCTGATGATACTCGGATAGCACTCTGATGATATTCGGAACACACTAAGTTGACACTCTGATAACACTCGGATCACACTCTGACGACACTGACGACACTCGGATCACACTCAGATGACACTCGGATCACACTCTGGTGACACTCGGATCACACTCTCATGATACTCGGATCACACTCAGGTGACACTCGGATCACACTCTGATGACACTTGGATCACACTCAGGTGACACTCTGATGACACTGATGACACTCAGATCGCACTCGGATCACACTCTGATGACACTTGAATCACACTCAGGTGACACTCTGATCACACTCTGATGACACTGATGACACTCGGATCACACTCTGGTGACACTTGGATCAAACTCGGATCAAACTCTGGTGACACTCTGATAACACTCGGATCACACTCAGGTGACACTCGGATCACACTCTGGTGACACTCGGATCACACTCTAATGACACTCTGATGATACTCGGATCACACTCTGATGACACTCGGATCACACTCTGATGACACTCGGATCACACTGGTGACACTCGGATCACACACTGGTGACACTTGGATCACACTCTGATGACACTCGGATCATTCACTGGTGACACTCGGATCACACTCTGATGACACTTGGATCACACTCAGATGACACTTGGATCACACTCAGAGCACACTCAGATCACACTCGGATCACACTCTGATTACAGTCGGATCACACTCTGGTGACAATCGGATCACACTCTGATGAAACTCGGAACACACTTGGATCACACTCTGATATTCAGAACACATTCAGGTGACACTCGGATAACACTTGGATCACACTCTGATGACACTGATGACACTCGGATCATACTCAGATGACACTCGAATCACACTCAGATGACACTCGGATCACACTCAGATGACACTCGAATCACACTCTGGTGACACTTGGATCACACTCAGATGACACTTGGATCACACTCAGATCACACTCGGATCACACTCGGATCACACTGTGATTACAGTCGGATCACACTCTGGTGACACTCAGATCACACTCTGAAGAAACTCGGATCACGCTCGGAACACACTCGGATGACATTCGGAACACACTCAGGTGACACTCGGATAACACTCGGATCACACTCTGATGACACTGACGACACTCGGATCATACTCAGATGACACTTGAATCACACTCAGATGACACTCGAATCACACTGAGATGACACTCGAATCACACTCTGGTGACACTTGGATCACACTCAGATGACACTTGGATCACACTCAGATGACACTCGGATCACACTCAGATGACACTCGGATCACACTCAGATGACACTCAGATCATTCACTGGTGACACTCGGATCACACTCTGGTGACACTCGGATCACACTTGGATCACACTCAGATCACACTCGGAACACACTCGGAACACACTCTGATGACACTCGGATCACACTCTGACGACATTCGGAACACACTCAGGTGACACTCGGATCACACTCTGATGACACTGACGACACTCGAATCACACTCAAATGACACTCGGATCACACTCAGATGACACTCGGATCACACTCTGGTGACACACGGATCACACTTGGATCACACTCAGATCACACTCGGAACACACTCTGATGACACTCGGATCACATTCTGACGACATTCGGAACACACTTAGGTGACACTCGGATCACACTCTGATGACACTGACGACACTCAGATCACACTCAGATGACACTCGAATCACACTCAGATGACACTCGGATCACACTCAGATGACACTCGGATCATTCACTGGTGACACTCGGATCACACTCTGGTGACACTTGGATCACACTCAGATGACACTCGGATCACACTAAGATCACACTCTGGTGACACTCGGATCACACTAAGATCACACTCTGGTGACACTCAGATCACTCTCGGATTACACTCTGGTGACACTCGGATCTCACTTGGATCACACTCTGGTGACACTCAGATCACACTCTGATGAAACTCGGATCACACTCTGATGACACTCGGATCACACTCTGACATTCGGAACACACTCAGGTGACACTCGGATAACACTCGGATCACACTCTGATGACACTGACAACACTCGGATCACACTCAGATGACACTCGAATCACACTCGGATCACACTCAGATGACACTTGAATCATACTCTGGTGACACTCGAATCACACTCTGGTGACACTCGGATCACACTCAGATGACACTCGCATCACACTCAGATGACACTCGCATCACACTCAGATGACACTCGGATCATACTCTGGTGACACTCGGATCACACTCTGGTGACACTCGGATCACACTCGGATCACACTAAGATGACACTCAGATCACACTCTGATGACACTCGGATCACACTCTGGTGACAATCGGATCATGATGATTCAGATTGCAAGCACCTATACAAGTCAATGGGTACGTGTGAAATAGCCGACTGCACTCTGGTGTCATTTGAGTGCAGTCCAATGTACGTTCACAGAGACAATGCAGAAGATGGAGAAATTAAAGTTCTCTGTCTCCTCCGCACCGGCAATTCTCTCATACGAGAGCATCAGATCACACTCTGATGTGATGATACTAGAATCACACTCTGGTGACACTCGGATCACACTCTGGTGAAACTTGGATCACACTCAGATGACACTCAGATCACACTTGGATCACACTCTGATGACACTCGGATCACACTCTGGTGACAATCGGATCACTCTCGAATCACACTCTGGTGACACTCGGATCACACTCTGGTGACACTCGGATCTCACTTGGGTCACACTCTGGTGACACTCGGATCACACTCTGATGAATCTTGGATCACACTCGGAACACACTCTGATGATACTCGGATCACACTCTGATGATATTCGGAACACACTACGTTGACACTCTGATAACACTCGGATCACACTCTGATTACACTGACGACACTCGGATCACACTCAGATGACACTCGGATCACACTCGGATCACACTCTGGTGACAATCGGATCACTCTCGAATCACACTCTGGTGACACGCAGATCACACTCTGGTGACACTCGGATCTCACTTGGGTCACACTCTGGTGACACTCGGATCACACTCTGATGAATCTTGGATCACACTCTGGTGACACTCGGATCTCACTTGGGTCACACTCTGGTGACACTCGGATCACACTCTGATGAATCTTGGATCACACTCGGAACACACTCTGATGATACTCGGAACACACTAAGTTGACACTCTGATAACACTCGGATCACACTCTGATGACACTGACGACACTCGGATCACACTCAGATGACACTCGGATCACACTCTGGTGACACTCGGATCACACTCAGATGACACTCGGATCATTCACTGGTGACACTCAGATCACACTCTGGTGACACTTGGATCACACTAAGATGACACTCAGATCACACTTGGATCACACTGAGATCACACTCAGATCACACTCAGATCACAATCGGATCACACTCTGATGACACTCAGATCATTCACTGGTGACATCCGGATCACACTTTGGTGACACTCGGATCACACTCTGGTGACACATGGATCACACTTGGATCACACTCAGATCACACTCAGATCACACTCGGAACACACTCTGATGACATTCGGAACACACTCAGGTGACACTCGGATAACACTCGGATCACACTCTGATGACACTGACGACACTCGGATCACACTCAGATGACACTCGAATCACACTCAGATGACAATCGGATCACACTCAGATGACACTCGGATCATTCACTGGTGACACTCGGATCACAATCTGGTGACACTTGGATCACACTCAGATGACACTCGGATCACACTAAGATCACACTCTGGTAACACTCAGATCACTCTCGGATCACACTCTGGTGACACTCGGATCACACTCTGGTGACACTCGGATCTCACTTGGATCACACTCTGATGACACTCAGATCACACTCTGATAATATTCGGATCACACTCAGATGACACTCGAATCACATTGTGGTGACACTTTGATCACACTCTGGTGACACTCGGATCACACTCAGATGGCACTCGCATCACACTCAGATGGCACTCGCATCACACTCAGATGACACTCGGATCACACTCAGATGACACTCGGATCACACTCAGATGACACTCGGATCACACTCGGATCACACTAACATGACACTCAGATCACACTCTGATGACACTCTGATGACACTCGGATCACACTCTGGTGACAATCGGATCATGATGATTCAGATTGCACGCACCTATGCAAGTCTATGGGTACGTGTGAAATAGCAGACTGCCCTCTGGTGTCATTTCAGTGCAGTCCAATATACGTTCACAGAGACAATGCAGAAGATGGAGGAATTAAAGTTCTCCGTCTCCTCCGCACCGGCAATTCTCTCATACGAGAGCATCAGATCACACTCTGATGTGATGATACTAGAATCACACTCTGGTGACACTCGGATCACACTCTGGTGACACTTGGATCACACTCAGATGACACTCTGATGACACTCGGATCACACTCTGGTGACAATCGGATCACTCTCGAATCACACTCTGGTGACACTCAGATCACACTCTGGTGACACTCGGATCTCACTTGGGTCACACTCTGGTGACACTCGGATCACACTCTGATGAATCTTGGATCACACTCGGAACACACTCTGATGATACTCGAATCACACTCTGATGATATTCGGAACACACTAAGTTGACACTCTGATAACACTCGGATCACACTCTGATGACACTGATGACACTCGGATCACACTCAGATGACACTCGGATCACACTCTGGTGACACTCGGATCACACTCTGGTGACACTCGGATCACACTCATGATACTCGGATCACACTCAGGTGACACTCGGATCACACTCTGATGACACTTGAATCACACTCAGGTGACACTCTGATCACACTCTGATGACACTGATTACACTCTGATCACACTCTGGTGACACTTGGATCAAACTCGGATCAAACTCTGGTGACACTCTGATAACACTCGGATCACACTCAGGTGACACTCGGATCACACTCTAATGACACTCTGATGATACTCGGATCAGACTCTGATGACACTCGGATCACACTCTGATGACACTCGGATCACACACTGGTGACACTCGAATCACACACTGGTGACACTCGGATCACACACTGGTGACACTCAGATCACACTCGGATCATTCACTGGTGACACTCAGATCACACTCTGGTGACACTTGGATCACACTCAGATGACACTTGGATCACACTCAGAGCACACTCAGATCACACTCTGATCACACTGTGATTACAGTCGGATCACACTCTGGTGACAATCGGATCACACTCTGATGAAACTCAGATCAAACTCGGAACACACTCGGATCACACTCTGATGACATTCAGAACACATTCAGGTGACACTCGGATAACACTTGGATCAAACTCTGATGACACTGATGACACTCGGATCATACTCAGATGACACTCGAATCACACTCAGATGACACTCGGATCATACTCAGATGACACTCGAATCACACTCTGGTGACACTTGGATCACACTCAGATCACACTCGGATCACACTCTGATTACAGTCGGATCACACTCTGATTACAGTCGGATCACACTCTGGTGACACTCAGATCACACTCTGATGAAACTCGGATCACACTCGGAACACACTCGGATGACATTCGGAACACACTCAGATGACACTCGGATAACATTCGGATCACACTCTGATGACACTGACGATACTCGGATCATACTCAGATGACACTCGAATCACACTCAGATGACACTCGGATCACACTCAGATGACACTCGAATCACACTCAGATGACACTCGAATCACACTCAGATGACACTCGAATCACACTCTGGTGACACTTGGATCACACTCAGATGACACATTTGGATTACACTCAGATGACACTCGGATCACACTCTGATGACACTCGGATCACACTCTGATGACACTTGGATCACACTCGGATCACACTCTGATGACACTCGGATCACACTCTGATGACATTCGGAACACACTCAGGTGACACTCGGATAACACTCGGATAACACTCAGATCACACTCTGATGACACTGATGACACTCGGATCACACTCAGATGACACTCGAATCACACTCAGATGACACTCGGATCACACTCAGATGACACTCGGATCATTCACTGGTGACACTCGGATCACACTCTGGTGACACTCGGATCACACTAAGATCACACTGAGATCACACTCAGATCACACTCAGATCACACTCGGATCACACTCTGATGACACTCAGATCATTCACTGGTGACACCCGGATCACACTTTGGTGACACTCGGATAACACTCTGGTGACACATGGATCACACTTGGATCACACTCAGATCACACTCGGAACACACTCTGATGACACTCGGATCAGACTCTGACGACATTCGGAACACACTCAGGTGACACTCGGATAACACTCGGATCACACTCTGATGACACTGACGACACTCGGATCACACTCAGATGACACTCGAATCACACTCAGATGACACTCGGATCACACTCAGATGACACTCGGATCATTCACTGGTGACACTCGGATCACACTTTGGTGACACTTGGATCACACTCAGATGACACTCGGATCACACTAAGATCACACTCTGGTAACACTCAGATCACTCTCGGATCACACTCTGGTGACACTCGGTTCACACTCTGGTGACACTCGGATCTCACTTGGATCACACTCTGATGACACTCAGATCACACTCTGATAATATTGGGATCACACTCAGATGACACTCGAATCACACTCTGGTGACACTTTGATCACACTCTGGTGACACTCGGATCACACTCAGATGGCACTCGCATCACACTCAGATGACACTCGCATCACACTCAGATGACACTCGGATCACACTCAGATGACACTCGGATCACACTCTGGTGACACTCGGATCACACTCGGATCACACTAACATGACACTCAGATCACACTCTGATGACACTCTGATGACACTCGGATCACACTCTGGTGACAATCGGATCATGATGATTCAGATTGCACGCACCTATACAAGTCTATGGGTACGTGTGAAATAGCCGACTGCACTCTGGTGTCATTTCAGTGCAGTCCAATATACGTTCACAGAGACAATGCAGAAGATGGAGGAATTAAAGTTCTCCGTCTCCTCCGCACCGGCAATTCTCTCATACGAGAGCATCAGATCACACTCTGATGTGATGATACTAGAATCACACTCTGGTGACACTCGGATCACACTCTGGTGACACTTGGATCACACTCAGATGACACTCAGATCACACTTGGATCACACTCAGATGACACTCTGATGACACTCGGATCACACTCTGGTGACAATCGGATCACTCTCGAATCACACTCTGGTGACACTCAGATCACACTCTGGTGACACTCGGATCTCACTTGGGTCACACTCTGGTGACACTCGAATCACACTCAGATGACACTCGGATCACACTCAGATGACACTCGGATCATTCACTGGTGACACTCGGATCACACTCTGGTGACACTTGGATCACACTCAGATGACACTCGGATCACACTAAGATCACACTCTGGTAACACTCAGATCACTCTCGGATCACACTCTGGTGACACTCGGATCACACTCTCTTGACACTCGGATCTCACTTGGATCACACTCTGATGACACTCAGATCACACTCTGATAACATTCGGATCACACTCAGATGACACTCGAATCACACTCTGGTGACACTTTGATCACACTCTGGTGACACTCGGATCACACTCAGATGGCACTCGCATCACACTCAGATGACACGCATCACACTCAGATGACACTCGGATCACACTCAGATGACACTCGGATCACACTCTGGTGACACTCGGATCACACTCGGATCACACTAACATGACACTCAGATCACACTCTGATGACACTCTGATGACACTCGGATCACACTCTGGTGACAATCAGATCATGATGATTCAGATTGCACGCACCTATACAAGTCTATGGGTACGTGTGAAATAGCCGACTGCACTCTGGTGTCATTTCAGTGCAGTCCAATATACGTTCACAGAGACAATGCAGAAGATGGAGGAATTAAAGTTCTCCGTCTCCTCCGCACCGGTAATTCTCTCATACGAGAGCATCAGATCACACTCTGATGTGATGATACTAGAATCACACTCTGGTGACACTCGGATCACACTCTGGTAACACTTGGATCACACTCAGATGACACTCAGATCACACTTGGATCACACTCAGATGACACTCTGATGACACTCGGATCACACTCTGGTGACAATCGGATCACTCTCGAATCACACTCTGGTGACACTCAGATCACACTCTGGTGACACTCGGATCTCACTTGGGTCACACTGGTGACACTCGGATCACACTCTGATGAATCTTGGATCACACTCGGAACACACTCTGATGATACTCGAATCACACTCTGATGATATTCGGAACACACTAAGTTGACACTCTGATAACACTCTGATCACACTGATAACACTCTGATCACACTCTGGTGACACTTGGATCAAACTCGGATCAAACTCTGGTGACACTCTGATAACACTCGGATCACACTCAGGTGACACTCGGATCACACTCTAATGACACTCTGATGATACTCGGATCAGACTCTGATGACACTCGGATCACAATCTGATGACACTCGGATCACACACTGGTGACACTCGAATCACACACTGGTGACACTCGGATCACACTCTGATGACACTTGGATCACACTCAGATGACACTTGGATCACACTCAGAGCACACTCAGATCACACTCTGATGACATTCAGAACACATTCAGGTGACACTCGGATAACACTTGGATCAAACTCTGATGACACTGATGACACTCGGATCATACTCAGATGACACTCGAATCACACTCAGATGACACTCGGATCATACTCAGATGACACTCGAATCACACTCTGGTGACACTTGGATCACACTCAGATCACACTTGGATCACACTCAGATCACACTCGGATCACACTCGGATTACAGTCGGATCACACTCTGATGAAACTCGGATCACACTCGGAACACACTCGGATGACATTCGGAACACACTCAGATGACACTCGGATAACATTCGGATCACATTGTGATGACACTGACGACACTCGGATCATACTCAGATGACACTCGAATCACACTCAGATGACACTCGAATCACACTCAGATGACACTCGAATCACACTCAGATGACACTCGAATCACACTCTGGTGACACTTGGATCACACTCAGATGACACATTTGGATTACACTCAGATGACACTCGGATCACACTCTGATGACACTTGGATCACACTCTGATGACACTCGGATCACACTCGGAACACACTCTGATGACACTCGGATCACACTCTGATGACATTCGGAACACACTCAGGTGACACTCGGATAACACTCGGATCACACTCTGATGACACTGACGACACTCAGATCACACTCAGATGACACTCGAATCACACTCAGATGACACTCGGATCATTCACTGGTGACACTCGGATCACACTCTGGTGACACTTGGATCACACTCAGATGACACTCGGATCACACTAAGATCACACTCTGGTGACACTCAGATCACTCTCGGATCACACTCTGGTGACACTCGGATCACACTTTGGTGACACTCGGATCTCACTTGGATCACACTCTGATGAAACTCGGAACACACTCTGATGACACTCAGATCACACTCTAATGACATTCGGATCACACTCAGATCACACTCGAATCACACTCGGATCACACTCAGATGACACTCGAATCACACTCTGGTGACACTCGGATCACACTCTGGTGACACTCGGATCACACTAAGATGACACTCAGATCACACTCTGATGACACTCTGATGACACTCAGATCACACTCTGGTGACAATCGGATCATGATGATTCAGATTGCACGCACCTATACAAGTCTATGGGTACGTGTGAAATAGCCGGCTGCACTCTGGTGTCATTTCAGTGCAGTCCAATATACGTTCACAGAGACAATGCAGAAGATGGAGGAATTAAAGTTCTCCGTCTCCTCCGCACCGGCAATTCTCTCATACGAGAGCATCAGATCACACTCTGATGTGATGATACTCAGATCACACTCTGGTGACACTCGGATCACACTCTGGTGACACTTGGATCACACTCAGATGACACTCAGATGACACTCTGATGACACTCGGATCACACTCTGGTGACAATCGGATCACTCTCGAATCACACTCTGGTGACACTCGGATCACACTCTGATGAAACTTGGATCACACTCGGAACACACTCTGATGATACTCGGATCACACTCTGATGATATTCGGAACACACTAAGTTGACACTCTGATAACACTCGGATCACACTCTGATGACACTGACGACACTCGGATCACACTCAGATGACACTCGGATCACACTCTGGTGACACTCGGATCACACTCTGATGACACTCAGATCACACTCGGATCACACTCTCATGATACTCGGATCACACTCAGGTGACACTCGGATCACACTCAGGTGACACTTGGATCACACTCAGGTGACACTCTGATGACACTGATGACACTCAGATCGCACTCGGATCACACTCTGATGACACTTGAATCACACTCAGGTGACACTCTGATGACACTGATGACACTCGGATCACACTCTGGTGACACTTGGATCAAACTCGGATCAAACTCTGGTGACACTCTGATAACACTCGGATCACACTCAGGTGACACTGGGATCACACTCTGGTGACACTCGGATCACACTCTAATGACACTGACGACACTCGGATCACACTCAAATGACACTTGGATCACACTGGTGACACTTGGATCTCACTCTGGTAACACTCAGATCACACTTTGATGACACTTGGATCACACTCTGGTAACACTCGGATCTCACTCTGGTAACACTCGGATCACATTCAGATCTCACTCTGGTGACACTTGAATCACACTCAGGTGACACTCGGATCACACTCTGGGGACACTCGGATCACACTCGAATTACACTCTTGACAAACCTTGATCTGAGTAACTTTAGCATAATTCGTCTGATTCTCTCACATGAGAGAATATATGCTAGTGTGACCCCAGCCTTATCAGAACAATCTTCTGGAGATGTCCCCGCTGCAGGAGATTGTTCTGAGGAGCACAACACTCAGAGGAGAAGATAGGCGCTGACTAGTGATGAGCGAGTATGTTTTGTTAACCCTTTCGCCGAGCATGCTCGGGCCGAGCTCCGAGTATTTACAGCTGCTCGGTGATATGGTTGAATCACTCCCGTGTGCATGATTTGCGACTGTTTGACAGCTTTATTACATGTGAGGAATGTGTAAGAAATAGAAATTCCTCACATGTATTAAAGCTGTCAAACAGTGCAAATCATGTACACGGGAGTGATTCAAGCATATCACCGAGCAGCTGTAAATACTCGGTGCTCGCCCGAGCATACTCGGCGAAAGGGTTAACAAAACATACTCGCTCATCACTAGAGCCGACCCATCACTGCCATCATCTGTACTCCAAATGACTACATTTGATAGTAATGCAGCTGAAGGCTTGAAAATAGACCGGGGTGATACAGGAGTTTGGAAGCCACTTGCATGTAATTTCTTTATGGGAATGAAGGCAAAGTTTCATAACTTTCCATGCTGAACCAATTTATAAAAAAAAAAAAAAAGTTTAGTTGCTCCTTAACATCCTCTGCTACTTTAGAGGACCCACGGCTCTTTGTGAACTGTGATGATGTGTAGACGTATTTTCATTGGTGATAGTGGCACAGTCCAGAGACTGCTGAGTCCAGTGATTGGCTGCAGTGGTCTCATACGCATTGCTGGCACGTCATTAGAGCAAGGCAGTTTGGATAGTGACTCGGGACCACCGTAATGGGACTCTGCTGTAGTACCAGGCACAGCCACAAGCATGAATGGCGCTGTTCTTTGTAAGCAGTGAAGGGTGCCATCATCCAACTGCTCCGGACAGAAATTGGACCCTGTCCAATGCTGTAATAACTAAAAAAACTAGTGTGACACATACAATAATAATATTCAAAGTACAGAGTCATTGAAGGCTCTCGGGAGTTACCGAATATTTTTTGAATGACTGTATCATATTTTCCCAGGAAAGGCCACTTTATTTATGGAGTACGATATTTGCAGTTCCTAGTGTTAACACAAATGTAATAAGATGTTTTTTCCATTCTTCTGGAACGACATACGAGGCATTTAAGGTAAACAACAATCTTTTTGGGAACTCTGTTCTGAGCCAAGAGCTTACCAAATATTTCCATTGGATTTTCAGGTCAGAAAGTGCATTGCTGGAAAAGAAAACAGCCGGATCTCAAAAGAAGATCAATTCTTACTCAAGTGCCTGCCACAAAAAAAATCACTCCCTAGGCAGGTGTAGATGTACATGCTCACGTAAAAAATGTTGTATATATGTCTGACACATTTTGAGTCTTTTCTTTCTCTCTCCTTTTCTAGTTAATGTTCTCTCTATTGGAGCCGTCCCCCATAAATTTTGTATGGACATATACAGTGGTGGCCAAAAGTATTGGCACCCCTGCAATTCTGTCAGATAATACTCAGTTTCTTCCTGAAAATGATTGCAATCACAAATTCTTTGGTATTATTATCTTCATTTAATTTGCTTGCAAGGAAAAAACACAAAAGAGAATGAAGCAAAAATCAAATCATTGATCATTTCACACAAAACTCCAAAACTGGGCCAGACAAAAGTATTGGCACCCTCAACCTAATACTTGGTTGCACAACCTTTAGCCAAAATAACTGCGAACAACCGCTTCTGGTATCCATCAATGAGTTTCTTACAATGCTCTGCTGGAATTGTAGACCATTCTTCTTTGGCAAACTGCTCCAGGTCCCTGATATTTGAAGGGTGCCTTCTCCAAACTGCCATTTTGAGATCTCTCCACTGGTGTTCTATGGGATTCAGGTCTGGACTTATTGCTGGCCACCTTAGAAGTCCCCAGTGCTTTCTCTCAAACCATTTTATAGTGCTTTTGGAAGGGTCGTTTTGGGTCATTGTCCTGCTGGAAGACCCATGACCTCTGAGGGAGACCCAGCTTTCTCACACTGGGCCCTACATTATGCTGCAAAATTTGTTGGCAGTCGTCAGACTTCATAATGTCATGCACACGGTCAAGCAGTCCAGTGCCAGAGGCAGAAAAGCAACCCCAAAACATCAGGGAACCTCCGCCATGTTTGACTGTAGGGACCGTTTTCTTTTCTTTGAATGTCTCTTTTTTTTTCCTGTACACTCTATGTTGATGCTTTTTGCCAAAAAGCTCTACTTTTGTCTCATCTGACCAGAGAACATTCTTCCAAAACGTTTTAGGCTTTCTCAGGTAAGTTTTGGCAAACTCCAGCCTGGCTTTATTATGTCTAGAGGTAAGAAGTGGATTCTTCCTGGGTATCCTACCATACAGTCCCTTTTCATTCAGACGCCGACGGACAGTACGGGTTCACACTGTTGTACCCTCGGACTGCAGGGCAGCTTGAACTTGTTTGGACGTTAGTCGAGGTTCTTTATCCACCATCTGCACAATCTTGCGTTGAAATCTCTCGTCAATTTTTCTTTTCCGTTCACATCTAGGGAGGCTAGCCACAGTGCCATGGGCTTTACACTTCTTGATGACACTGCGCACGGAAGACACAGGAACATTCAGGTCTTTGGAGATGGACTTGTAGCCTTGAGATTGCTCACGCTTCCTCACAATTTGGTTTCTCAAGTCCTCAGACAGTTCTTTGGTCTTCTTTCTTTTCTCTATGCTCAATGTGGTACACACAAGGACACAGGACAGAGGTTGAGTCAACTTTAATCCATGTTAACTGGCTGCAAGTGTGATTTAGTTATTGCCAACACCTGTTAGGTGCCACAGGTAAGTTACAGGTGCTGTTAATTACACGAATTAGAGAAGCATCACATGATTTTTCAAACAGTGCCAATACTTTTGTCCACCCCCTTTTTTAGGTTTGGTGTGGAATTATATCCAATTTGGCTTTAGGACGATTCTTTTTGTGTTTTTTCATTGAAGACAAATTAAATGAAGATAATAAGACCAAAGAATTTGTTATTGCAATCATTTTCAGGAAGAAACTGAGTATTATCTCACAGAATTGCAGGGGTGCCAATACTTTTGGCCACCACTGTAATACAGCACTCAAAATCTATAGGCCCATACTGTACCAATACTTGCCTACAATTGTTATACTGAAGAATGCAGAGTTTTTTTCCCCCCAGATTTGGAAGAAAAAAAACGTGGCATGCTACATTGGTGATCGCATTATGGGAGTATTCTGCCCACAAGATTGCCTGTAGGAGAGAGTCCATTGCCATACAGAGACGTGACAAGTTACTGCATGGCATGTCTAAGGGTCCATGATACTTAAGGGGAATGTGTCATCAGAAAATGACCTATTGTTTAAATCAGATTTTCCTGTTAAAAGTATTTTTGAAAAATGTTATGCCCCAAATCATAATGTAGTCTTAGTTTTCTGCACATATAGAATTAATCATATGTGCCAATACAACCTATTTTTTGTTTAAATCTTCACTGATTTCACCTCCTACTGATGCCCATCCAGAGTCTTTTTACCCTTCCTTGCCTCCAGTAGTTTTAATGCCGTCGGTAGAGTTTGATCAGATGCACCTATGGCTCTGTCTAATTCATGATAAACAGATGCCCCTATGGCTCTATATAAATCATGATAAACAGATGCACCTATGGCCCTGTCTAATTCATGATAAATAGATGAATCTATGGCCCTAATTCATGATAAACAGATGCATCTATGGCCCTGTCTAATTCGTGAAAAACTGATGCACCTATAACCCTGTCTAATTCTTGCTAAACAGATGCATCTATGGCCCTGTCTAATTAATGATAAACAGATGCATCTGTGGCCCTGTCTAATTCATGAAAAACAGAGGCACCTATGGCCCTGTCTAATTCATGATAAACAGATGCACCTATGGCCCTGTCTAATTAATGATAAACAGATGCACCTAAGCCTCTTTTAATTCATGATACACAGATGCACCTATTGCCCTGTCTCATTCATGATAAGCAGATGCATCTATGGCCCTGTCTAATTCATGAAAAACATATGCACCAATGGCCCTGTCTAATTCACGATAAACAGATGCATCTATGGCCCTGTCTAATTCATGAAAAACAGATGCACCTATGACCCTGTCTAATAAAACATCCTTCAGACACTCTTATAGTATCCTCCTTGTGCTTACAGCCATGTTGTAATAGAGCTCAGCTATTCTATGCTAAGTTGTGCTATGTATGCAGCAGAGAGCACAATTATGCTCTGTAGATCCCCATGATCTAACAATTAAATGTGGAGTTTGTAAATGGTAAGTAATATTGGTCAACTAGTGGGTCACAGTTGCTACATTCAAAACTATCAATCTTCACCTCATCCATAGAAATAAAAATTGCCCATATTGAGATATATATCTATCTCTATCAGAAAAGACAGAGTAAATCAGAGGAAGGGGTATACCAGGATGGGGGGCATATATCAGGATGGAGGCATGTATACCAGGATGTGGGGGGCATATGCAAGGATGTGGATGCATATCCCAGTATGGAGGGTGCATATACCAGTATGGGGGGGAGTATATTCCTGGATGGGGGAGCATATTCCTTTATATCTGCAGTCTGGTATCCCTGCTCCTGTCTGTGGCTGCTCTTTGTTGCCCCTGTCTGCTCTCTGCTGCCCCTACCTGCTCTTTGCTGACCCTGCCTGCTCTCTGCTGCCCCTGCCTGCTCTCTGCTGCCCCTGTCTGCTGCCCCTACCTGCTCTCTGCTGCCCCCGCCTGCTCTCTGTATGAGTTATTTTTTCTAAACTAAAACCTGAGTATTCAGGTTAAATTGCTGTTTTGGCACTTTGCGATAAATAAGTGGGGTTTTTTGGGTTGCACTTTGGGCACTCGGTCTTGCCATCACTGACCTATACTCACCACTTGTGCGGGCATCATTCCAGCAATGTTGGCGTCTTCACTCTAACCTTCTTCAGATGTAATCGACATCCGGAAAAAGTCAAAGAACAGCAGCAGCTCTCAGCCGCTGATTGGCTGCAGGGCTCGTGTGATATGACATGAGCACTTAACACGAGCATATAACACTTCTATATGTCTAGAGAAGTATGATGGAGCCCTTTTAGATACACCCGGCAATTCTCTTGGAATGGCCTACATCTTCCTCCTTGCTGGTGGCCATTGCACGCCATGAACCTGGCAATGCTTCCTCTCCAGACACTCCATGTGGTCTCAGCCACACACACACTACTTTTCTGCTTCACAGCTCTTTTTATAGTCTATGACCTTACAGTGACATCTAGTGGTCACAAGTAACATTGCTGGTATATAAGGTGAGGAAGACGGCGCTTTCCTCCAATGTGACGTATACGGTACCACAAAAAATGTAAATACAAGCCAAGCATATAATGAGTTAAAAGCATTAGCATGATATGTCTGTGCCACATGTGAGTGACCGCAGACTGTCCCCAGATAAGTCGGCACAGGTCCAGCTTCAGACAGAAGAAAAGGGGCCCAGAATAATCGTGTAGACTTATAGGCTGCCTGGTGATGACTACCGAAGTAAACGTAGAGGTTAGCAAGAGAAATGAAATATTAGTAGTGAATGGCTGCATTGAGTGGTTGTGTACCCTGGCAGCTACAAAGCTGTCTGCTTGCCTCAAAATGTCACCAAAGAAACAGAGCTCTGTGCTCATTCATTAAGGTGTTTTATTAATTACCGCAGCTTGCCAGTAATGAGAGCTGAACTGCTTTTGGCCTGAAGAAAAATAACAAGTTGGTAGTCAGATAATGTGACCTAACAGGGGTCTATTTTCTGTCTGATGCCGGGTGCACCACGCGTCCGGATGCCAGACCTCCCGCTCGCTGTTCTGGTTTCACCGCTCTTGGCACTCACCCATTGTTAGAAAGCCAATCGACATTTAGCATGATCGCCAATCCAGGCCAAACCAGGGACCCAAAAATTCTCTATATGCATGTGGGTGTTATATGGAAACCTGAAAAATGTAGAATCACAAGAATACATGACAGGTTTGAATGATCCTTTGTGTATAAGGGTGTCCCAACCCAAGGTCGCTTCTTAGAAGGCTTTTATGGTCATACCGAGCACTGATAAGCTAAGGCTATGAGATCACAGAGTCTTTTTGATGAGTTTTTGAAGCATAAACTGTCTATGTGCACAAGGCTTCTTTTTTTCGGCAGTTTTTGATGCAAAAAAACGCCTGATAACCAAATCAAAAAACATTCAAAAGAATGAACATGTGCAAGTCTATGGAAAAACAAAATTGCGTCAGGGTTCGAAATCCCCTGGAGCAGTTAAAAGAAGCATCATGTTCATTGTTTGGGTGGCTTCCATTCCACTCTTTATAGATATAGTAAAAAAAAATGCCGGTTTGAAAATGACGGCAAGACTGCCGGCGAAGCCGCTTCAGAAAAAGAGCCGCTGCATTTTTCCCTAAGTGGCTTTGAGAAAGAAAACTCCATGTGTACATAGCCACTGAGCAGAAACTCCAAGGTTTTGACGTATTTTAAGATGGTTTGAAAGAGATTTTGGAGGTTTATTTTTTTCGAGGAATTTTTGGAGCAGAGACAGCCTTTGTGCACACAACGTCTTTTTCAGGCGGATTTTGCTGCTGAAACTACCTGAAAAAAAACCCCTCAAAATACACATTCGCCTTTATATGTAGAAACAACTTGCTATACATATGTTCAGGCTTTTAAAAAACTTTTAACCACTTCAGGTTTCTAAAAATGGCAATAGAAGTGACATGTCCTTCTTCTGGCGTTTCCCGCTCTGAAGATGCTCTGCATCTTACAATACAAGTCAACTGGAAAATGCCAAAAACGACCAGATGTTTATTGGAGCGTGTTGACATAGTTTAGGCTTTAAAAAACACTAGTAGTTTATTCATTATTCAACGGAGTAAAAAATACATAATAAAACCATGGGAAAAGTTTAAAAAATACGCTGTTTGAAAGAACATTTTGAAAAATGTTTAGGAAACGACTGAGAGAACAACACAAAAGACGCTTCAGGAAAATACCTCCAGAGTTTCCTGAAACATCTTCTGCTTGAAAAACTCATTGGGTTCCTCCACTGAGCAGAAACTCTCCAAATCCTTGTAAAAAACGCAAAACTTCTCAAAAACTTGAAGGTCCTGCTCAGTGGCTATGTGACCTCAAAATTTTTCGAGGTGTTTTTGACTCAGAAACAGGGTTTCTCTAAATCCTCCTCCAAATCTCAAAACTCAAAAACGTGGAGGTTCTACTCAGTTTGTGCTCCAAAAACACAGTATAAAGATTCATCGTGCACCTAGCCTTAGAAAAGAAAAACTCCTCCAAAAAAGGAGCATTTCCTAAAGTAGTTTCCACTAGAAAACTGTCTGAAATCTGGAATGTTTCATATATGTAGTGTATAAATCAGAAAAGACGTCCATCAGCCTTCTCTAACTTCCAGAGAACACAAATCGATGCTTAGGATGTTAGTGGAGCAGCCTGCTTATATCACCCGAGAACTCAAGCATTTGTTGTCCTGGAAGTTGAGTCCTGACAATATCAGGGGTCTTAGCGATATTAAGTGGAGGCCAGAAGAGCATGGTTGGCCAGATGGCTCGAATCAGCAATTTGTGACTTTTACCATAAACAAACACTTCTCTAAGCAAAAGACTTCATTTTACACAGTCAACAACATGTCTAACGGATGTAGCTTGTCCCTTGCACCATATTTGGAAAACTAGTGCTGTAATGATTGGTGAAATCACTAGTGACCCAGGAACTATTGCGATCTCTGATGGTCAGATCCCGCTTTATCCATTCTCCTGATCAGTGACAAAGCGAGTGGGGCAGCAAATGATGGGTTGTCCAAATTCTATGGGAATGCCAAATATCGGGGCTCCCTGCTCCCACTGTCAAACGATCCTGCTTCTCCTCGGAGTGGCGCACAAGCTCAGTGATTGAGTAAAGAAGCCGCTGCTTTTTCATCTCAGTCGCTCCCGTCAGATCCTATGCAGAGCACAGTAGTGGAGATGACTTTGTCATCGGCTGCTGCTCTCTACATAGGCGGTGACTGCGACGACAAAGTTCTCAGTATAATGATATGAGCTTTGTCATCTAGGTTGTTGCCTATGCAGAGCACAGCAGTGGAGATGACTTTGTCATCGGCTGCTTCTCTCTACATAGGCGGTGACTGCGACGACAAAGTTCTCAGTATAATGATATGAGCTTTGTCATCTAGGTTGTTGCCTATGCAGAGCACAGCAGCAGATGACAAACTAATTTCTACTGTTGCGCTCTGCACAGGCAGTTACCTATATGAGGGAGTCTTAGCAGCTAATAAATATAATATTATATCATGCACATTTGTGAAAGACAAAGTATGTGGACACTAGAGGACTGCCAATGTGACTCCTTAAAGTCTAATAATTATATATGGTGGGCTGTAATGAACTGTCTTTGGTTTAAAGTGGTTCTCCGCTCATCATTACATTTCACCCTGTTAAAGGGAATCATTCAGTAGGATCACCCCTCTTAAGCCGCCTATATGGACATGCAGGCCATAGGAAGCTGAATAAAACGATATCTTGATATCTGTGATCTGATGTCGTAATCCAGAGAAATCCACGTTTTTCTTAACATGTAATTGAGCTGTTAAGATCTATGGGCCAGACATAGATCTCACTGAGACTCCGCCTCCAGAGCTCATTATAAATGATAGGCGGTGTTACCAGCATGAGACATGTAATGACTGACAGTCTGCTCTCCTGATCTCATGTCTCACACCGGTAAAGCCGACTTTAAAAAAAAAAAAAAAAGAGGTCTGGAGGCAGATTCTCAAGGAGATCTATGTCCGGCCCATAGATCTTAACAGCTCATTTACATATTAAGAAAAATGTGGATTTCTCTGGAATAAGACATCAGATTGCAGGTATCAAGGTATAATTTTATTCAGCTTTCTATGACCTACATGCCCATATAGACGGCTTAAGAGGGGTGATCCTACTGACAGATTCCCTTTAATAGCCAAGAGGTCCAAATATGAAGCAAACGATCCCCTTATATAGGGTTGCCAACCTTAGGGGACAATATTTTTTCTAACTTAAGTGCATGTATTTTTGGCTAAAAATCATTTTTTTTTGCAATTGGGTTTCATTCAAAATGTTGCATCTTTTGCCTTCTATAGCCTCAGTATTGCACTGTCTATTGCTGGCTGCAGAATGAGTTAACTGAAAATCCTTCAGTGAACTCATTCTGATGGTCCAATGGTAGAGGTATTAAATACTTTATCTATATTTTCCTGAGCTCCTCTCATCTGATTTATGACTACAGACCACATCAAAGATGAATGTGACGGGGAAAAAAAAGAGCCATTAAAAACCAAATGGTGCAAAATTTTTTAATGAATTTTAAAATTATTTTTAACACCAAATACATGAATTTATGTAAAAGGGTTGTCCCCAGACAACCCCTTTAAGGCTGATATGCTTCTTTTTAAAAAATATGCTGACGAATGACAGAATTATAGGTGGAAAGCGAAAAGGTTAATAAGATGAAATGCTCTGGTTACATGGCTCTACCAGATCAATGTGAGCTACACGCAAGTCTCTGCCCTCGGAGTCTCTTCTATACTGGAAAAAGTCATTTTATGTAACAATGACTGAACTGGAACCGCTTGTAGCTACTGACACCTACAGGCATCATCAAGAACTGCATCTGGGCAATGGTAAGCTATGAGAGCGCCAGCGCAAGCAGCATTTCATCTCTAGGTTCAAATCTGTCCATGTTTTCGATTTGTGACATTAGTCGTACATGAAGGACACATGTGCGCACTCCATATAGGAGCTGAATATGCTGCGTAGAGCGCTCTGCCGGCTGTGTTATACAGATTGCATCCAATTTTTAACTCTTAAATGCCGCTTTCAATCATGACGTCCGCATACAAGAGGCTGGAGGTGGACAAAGTGGTCCCTTCTGACACCTATCAACCAAGGAACACGAATGCGGGATGCTTATAGCAGCCGGAGCACCTACTTAAAGAAGATAACCCCTTTCAACAATCATCTGTCCAAAAAGCTGCTGAGTTCATTGATTGGCTGCAGTGCTGTCAATGTGACATTACCGCTGCAGCCAAACAACAATGACCGATGCAGAGCGGGACCAGCGGAAGCTAAGCGAAGCTTTTTTTTTTATTTTTACACCTATTTGAGTTTGTTGTAAGGGGACAACCCCTTTAAAGTCCAGTGTCTGCTGTGGTTGTACACCTAAGAGATACAGTAGGTAATTTTACATTACACTGCAATATAGTTCCCTAAGGGGACCAATAAAAATTGTAAAAAAAAAAAAAAAGTTTTTGAAAAATAAAAAAATCTAAACGTTTCTAAAAGCCCTTTTGTCTAAGAACATAAATAAAATAAAAAAGTGTGACATATTTCGTATCCCTGCAGCAGTAATTGCCCAGTGGAATAAAATATATTTATCCCGTATAATGAACTCGAAAACAAACAAAAAAAATAAAAAAAAATGGAATAAAAAAAGATCTGAAAGTCGTATTTGGGATTAGTCAAAATTGTGATGATAAAAACTACAACTCAGAATTCAAAAATCAAGTCTATCAACCAAAAAGTAGAAAAAAATAAAGCTGTAATAAGTGTTACACGTACACCGCTAGGTTCAGATAGGGCGAGACGGGTTTCATGAATTCTTTGGAATCCTGGGGGAACCGTTACTCAGGGAGACCATAGACCATGTGCTGCAGCTTCTCTCAGACACACGATAGATTCAGTTGCTGACCAGACACATCTGACAAGAGTCTTTTTCAACAGTTTAACAGTGGAGTTTAATCTGAAGCACGGCCAGTGCAATTCAGGGATATTACAGCAACAATCTTCATTACAGTACAGCCTGAGTTTCTTGAGCAACCGGCTCCAGTAACAATACAGTAGTTTCTTCACAAGGCACATTATTACAGTCTCTTCAGTAGCATAATTCAGCATAGATTAGATCTCTTAGCAGCACACTTCTATGCATACACAACCACAGGCTTTTCCTTTACAAGGACACAATAATACACAGCATTCTTTATCCTGCATGGAAACAGGAGGAGGGGAGGGTTTGATGGGGGAAATGATGCCTGTGACACAATTCCTTCCAGTCCTTATCTTCCTGCCCAATGATACTCTGCACTGTTAGTTTATGGAGTTAATCTGAGCTGTGTTTAGTTTCTCTCCTGATCTGAATTCTGTTCAGTTGCCTTCTGTCAGATCCAGATAACACACCACCTTTCTCTTTGGCTTCAGCCAGACTACAATAACAAGTTCCCCACAATCCCCCTGGAGCTCTGCTAAAATACTCCCTGTCTCCTGTGACTGTGTTAACCCCTCTAGTTGCTGGATGCTTATGAGGCAAAACACTTCCTGTCTCTTGTGACAGTGTTAACTCTTATTGTTGCTGAATGCTTTTGAAGCAACAGCATTACTTCTGCATGTCACATAAGGCGAAGAGGAAAAATCAAAAACAAAGAGGAGCCCATTGGGACTTTGCTTCCCAAGGGTTTGTATAAGCCTGGAGATGGCCATATGTAGGGTCCTTTTTCTTAATAGGTCAGTGAAAATGTTTTCATGTAATGACCACCTTTGAGACACCACCTCCCGGCCCCTCTAATTCTATAGAATCTAACATAGATGACATAAATGGAGGGTGCTGGCTGTATTATACAGCCGTCACCAGCCTCTAACAGCAGCGACGGGAACTAGCTCCCATCTCTACTGTTTAACCACTCAAACTCTGTCAGCAGCATTTAAGTGGTGCCACCCAGGGTGGGTGTCAGGTCCTTTGCCCATCACCCTCGATGGCACGATTGCAGGATGCCAGTGGGTTACCATTGCAGCCAGGGGTCTACTGGAGGTCACTGTTGCAGCCATCTTTGTACTCCAATGAAGTCTAGTCTGTGACTGAGCTTCATATGGGATGAAACAAAAGCAGATTTCAAGTTCCATAGGCTAAAAACAAATAAAAAAATCAATAAAAAAAGTTTTGAAAATTAGTATAAAATGAAAAAAAAAACACATGAAAGATTGAAACACCATCTTTTTTTTAAATACAAAATTAATAAAGAAAAACATATTTGGTATCTCTACGTCTGTAAAAGCCAAATCTATCTAAATATAAAGTTACTTAATCCGTAGTGTAAACGATGTAAACGGAAAAATAATATCAACGTGCTAAAATAGCAGTTTTTCAGTCACCTTCTCCAAAAAAAGTAATAAAAAGTGAATGAAACACCATATGTACTTTAAAAAAAATGTTACCAATAAAAACCACAGTTCATCACACAAAAAAAGCAAGTCCTTACTAGTGTTGAGCATTCCGATACTGAAATATCGGGTATCGGCCGATATTCGCGGTATCGGAATTCCGATACTTAGTTCCGATACTTTTAGAATATCGTATACCGGATGTTCCCATAATGCAATGAGCCAGTTTCATTTTATTCAGCCAATGAGGATCCTAAGAAGTGTGCACATCCTGTTAGGCATGTAGGCATGTTAACTAATGGCATGGCTGTGATTGGCTGCTGAAATGATGTCATGATGTACTATAAAAGCCGCCGCCGCCATTTTGAGCTCACTCTGCTGTGAATTCAGTTAGGGATAGGACGCTGTTGTTCTGAGGGACAGTTTTAGCTACCTATTTGCTCTATTCTGCTTTACCCAAGCTACTTTATAAACTGTTGTGTCATGCAGCGCTAGTGCACAGTTCTCTGTGCTGTTCACGGCTGTCTGCAAGGTCTCTGTGTGTGAATGGAGCTCACCCTGTAGTGTGTGCTTCAGCCACGTCTGGTTGTAGTGCGCTCAGCGTGCGTCACTGCCTCATACATTGTCCTTTTTTGCTAATTGATCATTTTTCCTGATTTCTCCTATTAGTGTGGTGGTTCCATCCGTATTCAGCTAGATTGGTTCCAAACACACTATATAGGAGTAGATAGAGAATTTTTTTTTGGTCTTGCAGCGCTAGTGCACAGTTCTCTGCAGCTGCACTGTTCACGGCTGTCTGCAAGGTCTGGTGTGTGAGTGCAGCTCACGCTGTAGTGTGTGCTTCAGCCACGCCTAGTTGTAGTGCGCTCAGCGTGCGTCACTGCCTCATACATTGTCCTTTTTTGCTAATTGATCATTTTTCCTGATTTCTCCTATTAGTGTGTTGGTTCCATCCGTATCCAGCTAGATTGGTTCCAAACACACTATATAGGAGTAGATAGGGAAGTTTTATTTTGTCTTGCAGTGCTAGTGCACAGTGCTCTGTGTGGCGCCCAGCTGCGCTTGGTACCACAGATCCTAGAGGTGTGCATTACCGGATTTTTCCACAAGAGGCCCCCACAGCATACACACACCTCCACCTTCCACCTCAGACCACCAGAGGGAGCCCGATAGGGATATAAATAGGGAAGGTGGAGCTTGGCAGCTCAGTGATTCAGCAGTTCCTGCTCAGACACAGAAGGAGTCAGTGCAGTCGAGCCAGAGCCTAGCAGTTCCTGCAGAAAGAGTTCAGTATAGTCTGTAGAGTGAGTCCAGACTAGAACTCAAAGAGCTCAGGATAGAGAGCTAGGAGTGTGCCGACACTCTGAGAGCGGCGAAGAAGAGCAGCGTCCCGACTGCAGTGTGTGTAGCCTAGTGAGGGCCCGAGCGGGGCCGAAGGCGAGTGGAAAGTGAGTAACATAGGGGGCAGAGGAGCTTAACCAGCTCACTCCGAAGAATATACCGGACACCGGGTCCGAGTCTACGTGGATCTTCATGACCAGTAGAAAACAACCGAAACCCCTGGCGAACTACATGTCCCAAGATCACCAAAAGCTGATACAAGCCAGGGTCAGGAATTACGGAGACCCCAAAGAATAGGGAGAGTGATCTCCAACAGAAGGCCCTATCACCAAGTCAGCAGTGTTAGAACCTTGCTGTTAGGTTTTTTTTCCTTTGCTGGTCACATGACCTTGTTGGCCTATTTAATCCTGCTCCGCCCTTCTGGCTTTGCTGGACTTCATTGTATATCTACTTTCTAGCTAGCCTGTGCTCTGTATCTTGCTCTGTTAGTTTGCTTGGTCTACGGACCTCTATGTTCTATCTATTTTGTTTGTTCGTCTGTCTGCTACTATTTCTGTTAGGAGGTGTCCCATATTCCTCCCAGTCCTTAGTACTTGTAGGGATTCCCTCCCCACATCTATAGGTCTCCGTACAGACTAGATTAGGACTTTAGCAGGTCTGATCGCAGGATCAGGTTCCCTGTTACATCGTAGGGATTCAGCTGAGTCCTATAGTAGGGACAGATCTCCTCTCTTTCCTTAGCTTTGGTAGCAGAACATAACAGTAAGTCCAGCCTGCAAATTCTCTAAGGAAAGATTTTTTTTTTTTTTTTTTTGTTCCATCATGGTGTCGGTTCAGGATTTGGCTAAACACCTGCAGGGACTCTCTCTGGAAGTGGCCGAGCTCCGTCAGCACGTGAGTAACTGTCCTGGAGCATATTTCTTGGAGCCTAAGGTATGTTTGCCGGATTTATTTTTTGGTGAACATCGAGAATTTTTTTCATTTAAAAATGCTTGCTTATTGTATTTTCGTTTGAGACCCAAGTCCTCTGGGGATGAATCCCAGCGCGTAGGGTTCATAATGTCACTTTTGCGCAAAGAGCCTCAGGAGTGGGCCTTTTCTTTGCAACCTAGTGATACATGCTTCAGATCAGTGGATAGTTTTTTTTCTGCTTTAGGACTATTATATGATGATCCTGACCGTGTGGCATCAGCTGAGACTGAGTTGAGACGTTTAAAACAAGGATCAGGTAATGTCGAAAAATATTGTACTCATTTTCGTCGTTGGTCCACTCAAACAGGGTGGAACGATTCTGCTCTGAAAAGTCTATTTCTTGCTGGGCTCAGTGAAAGGGTTAAAGACCTGCTAATTGCTTATCCTACACCTGAGGATTTGCAACAGGCTATGCAATTAGCTATACGGGTGGATAGAAGACTGCGTGCTAGGGTTAATGAAAGCAAATCCTCTGCTATGTCAGTTTCTGGTTATGATAATGTGTGTACTAACAGTGGTGAACCGATGGAGATTGGATCGGTGGCACCTCGCTCTCAAGAAAAAGACCATCGTTTTTCGGAAGGCTTGTGCTTCTATTGCGGAAAATCTGGTCATTTGATTAAAGGCTGTGAGCTTCGTATGAAGAAAGAAAAAAAAATGGTCAGTCACGCCCGTATTGCCTGTTTAAATTCCAAGGGTATATTTTTAGCTGCTTCCACGATTGCTCAGGAAAAATTAATGGAATTTCGGGTGTTTGTTGATTGCGGGTCTACACTGAATGTAATTGATGGGGGATTCGTGGAAAAACTCAATTTAAAACCTTTATCATCCCCCATTGCTGTGGTTTCTGTGGATGGCTCCCCTTTGAAGAATATTACTCTCAAGGTCAGTGAATTTCCTCTCACTATTAATGGTGTTCACCATGAGAAATTGGATTTGGTAGTGTTGAATAACTTGCCTTCTCCAGTAATATTGGGTTTGCCCTGGTTAAAATTTCACAATCCTGTACTGGATTGGTCTACCAGTGAAATTAAATCCTGGAGCCATAAATGTTATGACAAGTGTTGTAACGGGCGTATTGCAGCTTTGGATAGGGGAGAATTGCCTGTTCCTATTCAGGATTTTTGGAGAGTTTTTTCTGAGAAAGAATCGCAGGTTTTGCCTCCCCATAGAGACTATGATTGTTCTATTGAATTTGTCCCTGGAGCGATTCTTCCTAAAAGTCGTTTATTTAACCTTACTATTCCTGAGAGGAAGGCTTTGGAGGAATACATACAGACAAGTTTGGCCGCCGGTCACATTAGGCCCTCTAAGTCTCCTGTGGCGGTTGGATTTTTTTTTGTAAAAAAAAAGGACGGCGGTTTACGTCCTTGTCTGGATTTTCGTGAGATTAACAAAATAACGGTACGCAATCCTTACCCACTGCCATTGATTCCTGATCTGTTTAACCAGTTATTGGGGGCCAAGTGGTTCTCTAAAATTGACCTTAAGGGGGCATACAATCTGTTGCGCATGAAGGAGGGTGATGAATGGAAGACTGCTTTTAACACTCCTGTGGGTCATTTTGAGAATCTGGTTATGCCTTTTGGTCTTACTAATGCTCCTGCATTTTTTCAGAATCTGATTAATGACATCCTTAGACCTTTGATCGGTAAAAATGTGGTTGTGTATTTGGATGACATTTTGATTTATTCGCCAGATCTGGAGTCTCATTGGCGGAGCGTGCGTGAGGTATTACAGTTATTAATGGACAATTCGCTTTTTGCTAAGCTGGAGAAATGTGAGTTCGCTGTACAGAGAATTAGTTTTTTGGGCTACATTATCTCCAGCAAAGGTTTTGAGATGGATCCGGTTAAGGTTCAGGCTGTGCAGGAATGGCCTAGGCCTATTGGTTTGAAATCGATACAGAGGTTTTTGGGTTTCGCCAATTACTATAGAAAATTCATAAAAATTTTTTCTAGTATTGTCAAACCTCTGACTGATCTCACCAGGAAAGGTGCTGATGCGGTTCAGTGGTCTTCTGAGGCCATTGAAGCTTTTGTGTATCTCAAGGAGAGGTTCACCTCTGCTCCCATCCTTATGCAGCCTGATGTTACTAGGCCGTTTTTGGTTGAGGTTGATGCTTCCTCTGTGGGGGTTGGCGCAGTATTGTCTCAGGATAACGGGGATGGATTACATCCCTGTGCCTTTTTTTCAAAAAAATTTTCGGAGACTGAATTGAATTACGATATTGGTAATCGGGAATTATTGGCTATTAAACTCGCATTTGAACACTGGCGCCACTTCTTGGAAGGTGCGGAATTTCCCGTTCAGGTTCTTACGGATCATAAAAATCTGATATATCTTGACGCTGCCAAGCGCCTGAATGCCCGTCAGGCTAGGTGGGCACTGTTTTTCTCGCAGTTTAATTTCTCCGTTACTTACATCCCTGGTACTAAGAATGTTAAGGCGGATGCCTTGTCTGGCAGTTTTTCTCCCATAGTCGGTGCTGAGAAAGAGGAAAACATTTTACAAGAAGGTGTTGTGATTGCTGCTTTAGACTCCGTTTTGGAAGATGAGATTCTTAAAGCTCAGGAGAATGCCCCATCTAACACTCCTCATGGGAGGTTGTTTGTGCCTGGGACCTTTAGGAGAGATTTGTTTGTTGAGTGTCACGAATCTCGGTTGGCAGGTCATCCCGGAATCTCTGAGACCAAGAGACTGGTGGGTCGCAGTTTTTGGTGGCCTGGATGGCAGAAGGAAGTCATTAAGTGGGTGCGCCAATGTACTATATGTGCTAGATCTAAGTCCTCACATACTCCTGCTGCGGGGTTACTTTGTCCTTTGGAGGTCCCCAGTGCTCCTTGGACACATTTGGCTATGGACTTTATAACTGACCTTCCCCCCTCTGAGGGTTTTACTGTCATCTGGGTGGTCGTGGACCGTTTTAGCAAGATGTGTCACTTGGTTCCCTTCGTCAAACTGCCCTGCGCTAAAACTCTCGCTAAGGCCTTTGTCAAGGAAATTGTCAGACTTCATGGCGTTCCTACTGACATTGTTTCTGATAGGGGTCCTCAGTTCGTGGCTCGTTTTTGGCGTGCCTTTTGTGACAGGTTGGGAATTCATTTGTCGTTTTCGTCCGGATATCATCCTGAATCTAATGGCCAGACAGAAAGGAAAAACCAGGATGTTGAGCAGTTCTTGCGTTGTTTTGTGGCAGACAATCAAGAGGGGTGGTCTGAGTTTCTGCCACTTGACGAATTTGCTCTGAACAATCATACATCTTCTTCTGCTGGTTGTTCGCCTTTTTTTTGTTGTTCTGGGAGACATCCGTCGTTTGGGTCGTTCTCCAAGTTGGGATCTGCCGTGCCTGAGGAGGAGAATTTTTCCGGTGATTTGGAGAGAGTTTGGACGGATGTGCGTGGTAATCTTCAGGAGGCCAACAGAAAATCTAAAGACTACTTTGATAGGAAACGACAGGAGGTTTTGTTCGCTGTTGGTGACATGGTTTGGTTGTCCTCTAGGAATCTGCGGTTGAGGATTCCTTCTAAGAAATTGGGTCCCAAGTTTGTAGGGCCCTTTAAGGTGCTTCAGGTTGTCAACCAATCTGCTGTTAGGTTGGAGGTTCCTACCTCCTGGAGAATTAATCCGGTCTTTCATGTCTCTCTGTTAAAAAAAGCTGTTGTGTCGGATGGTGACGCCTCTGCCTCTGTTCCTCCGGTGGTGGAGGACGGGGAATATGAAATTTCTCGCATCCTTGACTCTAGACGGTATAGAGGTAGTTTGCAGTATCTTGTGGCCTGGAAAGGTTTCGGACCCGAGGATAACTCTTGGGTGAGGTCAGATGATGTTTCCGCGTCCAGACTTATCAGAGCGTTTCACAGGAGATTTCCTGATAAGCCTGGTCCTAGGGGATCCGGAGGATCCTCTTAGAAGGGGGGGTACTGTTAGAACCTTGCTGTTAGGTTTTTTTTCCTTTGCTGGTCACATGACCTTGTTGGCCTATTTAATCCTGCTCCGCCCTTCTGGCTTTGCTGGACTTCATTGTATATCTACTTTCTAGCTAGCCTGTGCTCTGTATCTTGCTCTGTTAGTTTGCTTGGTCTACGGACCTCTATGTTCTATCTATTTTGTTTGTTCGTCTGTCTGCTACTATTTCTGTTAGGAGGTGTCCCATATTCCTCCCAGTCCTTAGTACTTGTAGGGATTCCCTCCCCACATCTATAGGTCTCCGTACAGACTAGATTAGGACTTTAGCAGGTCTGATCGCAGGATCAGGTTCCCTGTTACATCGTAGGGATTCAGCTGAGTCCTATAGTAGGGACAGATCTCCTCTCTTTCCTTAGCTTTGGTAGCAGAACATAACAAGCAGGTGCAGAACAGAAACCAAGTTAGGCCTAGCTCCAGGCAGGTCAGAAACTCACTACAGAGAGGCAAGAGACAGGAGGCCCTACACCCGCTCACTGGGAAGAATCCAGACTTGCACCCCTCACCCTACAGTGCTCCGGGACGTGCCTGAATTTCCATCAGTAAAAGGTACTGAAGTGACTTTCGTGTGTGCTCCTATTCTTGCTCTGACCCGGCTGGGTCCCCTCTGTCCTGCATCCCCCACCCCTCCTACGCTGCCCTGAGGCCCTGCTCTACCTGTGGGGAGCGATACCATCTAAGCTGCCACAACACCGGCCTCAGTGGACTGCTGCAGCGCTGGTGATCCTCACCAGACACCACAGGTGGCGTCACGAACATTTACAAACCTATTATCACAATATACATTCCCCTCTTTTCAGTTGTCCGCCCTGGGCCACAGACCGGGCCAGCCACCGTGATATCCCCCAAGCAACTGAGGGCCCGGCTGCCGAGTACCCCACGGCCCCAGGGGCACGACACTCTGCATCTGCACTGTTCACGGCTGTCTGCAAGGTCTCTGTGTGTGAGTGCAGCTCACGCTGTAGTGTGTGCTTCAGCCACGTCTGGTTGTAGTGCGCTCAGCATGCGTAACTGCCTCATACATTGTCCTTTTTTGCTAATTGATAATTTTTCCTGATTTCTCCTATTAGTGTGGTGGTTCCATCCGTATCCAGCTAGATTGGTTCCAAACACACTATATAGGAGTAAATAGAGGAGCCTTTCTGCAGCCTTGTGTCCTGCAGCCCCAGCCAGATTAGTATTAGCTTATTTTTTGCAGCCTCATCTATTGCATTGTAGGCTACCTTCCTGCATTGTAATAGCTACAAAAAGTTTGTGATACTATCAGTATTACATCTTTGGGCACATCCAGTGTCTTTTTGTGACAAAAAAAACTAAATAAAGTTCACAAAACACTCCACTTTACGGTTGTGTAGGCCACATTAGCTCATATTAAAGTCTAGTCCACACTTTATAATATTAGTGTTTCTTATACCGGTTAGCAGCTGTTCAGGAATAAGCACACTAAGCCCTTAGTATTTTTCAGCCTATCTTTATCAGTCTACCAAGATGAAGAAGGCAGGGAGTAAGGCATGTGGTCGTGGGCGTGGGCGTGGGCGTGGGGTTTCTGCAGGGAGAGGACGTGAGGATCCTGTGCCTGCAGGGAGAGGACGTGGGGATTCTGTGCCTGCTGCGGGCACCAGTGACTCAGCATCCCCCAGTTTTACCAGGGAACAGTCCTTTATGCGCAGCTTTGTAGGAGCAAGCCGTACCCCACTGCAGCGGGAGGACCAAATTGAAGCCATTGTCGGATGAATGGCAGCTAACGCATCGACTTCAATTAGTTCCAGATCCTCTCAGGTCCTGAGCACTGAAGAGCACCCATCTGTCTCTTCACCATCTGCCAAATTGCCCAGGCAGTCAGAGAGCCCTGGACAGGAGCCATCTCTACTTCTGTTCTCTGAATCTCTTGGCTTGGAAAGAGGGGGTCAGCCAAGCAGAATTCGAGAATTTGAAGAAGAGGTAGTATGCAGTGACGCGCAACCATTTTGTCTCTCTGAATCTGAAGAGGCGGGTGGGCCAGTGCCTATGGTCAGCAGCACACCTCGGTACGCATCTGATGATGAGACTCAGGTGCCACTTTCTGGTGCGTACTGTGCTGTCGAGACTACCCAGGAGAAGCAGTTGTTGAAGAGGGTGGTGTAGATGATGAGGTCCTTGACCCATCATGGCGTGAGGGACAGGAAGGTGGTGGTAGCTCTGAGGAAGAGATTCCCCGAATGGCCCAAAAAGGAGGGAGAGGGAGGGGGCAGACTTGGTTGCCTGTAGCCTCCACTTCGGCACCCATTAGGAGCATGGCTCTTCCAAAACCCAAAGCGGGCGCTCCCAAGACTTGCAGTGCCTGGTCCTTTTTTGACACAGTTGCAGATGACATTTGCTTTGTCAAATGCAAGCTGTGTAATCAGAAGGTGAAAAGAGGGAAAAGTGTCAGCAACCTCAATACCACAAATATGTGGAAACATGTGCGGACCAAGCACGTGGTGGAGTTACAAAGACACACTGAAGACCTAGGCCAACTTACAGCGCCACCTACCACCTCTTCAGCTCGTCTTGTAGCCTCCTCCTCCAGCTCACACACAGCTGGTTCGGCTTCCTCACAGGATCGCCATGGAAGAACCTCTGGCACTGTTGTACAGAGACACAGTGTCATTCCACCCACAGCACCACGTTCCCTGTCATCCTCACACTCCCAGGCCAGTCTACAGCCATCGTTAGCACAGGCATGGGAGAAAAGGCGCCCATACTCGGAAAACCACCCCCGAGCACAGGCTCTGAACGCTGGCATTGCAAAACTACTGGCCCTTGAAATGCTATTATTCAGGCTGGGGGAGACTGACACCTTCCGTAACTTGATGGCATTGGCAGTAGTGTTGAGCCACCCCCGTAGTGTTCGAGTTCGGTTCGGTTCGTCGAACACCCGTGTGTTCGCCGAACTGTTCGTCGAACTGTTCGTCGAACACCTTCGAACACCGTTAAAACCAATGGCAGGCAAACAAAAACACATAGAAACACATAGAAAACACCTTCAAAGGTGTCCAAAAGCTGACAAACTGCTCAGAAGACACAACTAACACATGGAAAAGTGACAAGTACATATAGTCATGCGAAAAGAAAAGAGGTGGAGGAGTAAAAGGAGGGGGAGACACAGATATAGGCATGACATGCCCTTCTAAAATCCAAAAAGTGAGAAGCCGAGACGGCCAGTCCGCTCCTGCCCGTGCCACCTCCGTGTCGCCGGGTTTGTGCCAGAGCCGCGGTGAACCCTGACGGCCAGCCCCCCTCTCCCAATACTGGTGCCTGTCCGCTGGTGGGTCGAGAGAGCCCCCCTGTGGTGGAGGCAGCTCTAAGCTTTTTAATTTAAATTGTCCCTCTAATTTGAATGAATACACTTTAAATCCATTTACAAGGATCTATTGGAGGGCAAGTCTCATGCCAGCAGCCGCGTAATTCCAGCTCCAGTAGCGTCCACTAAAGCTGCTGCAGTTAAAAAGCTTTTATAAGGATCGAGCTCGGCTGTCCACCGCAAGGCATCCTAGTCCCAGTCCCAGCCCCTATGCCTTGGGGTGCCTCCTGATGCTCTTCACTAAGTATCCCGTGGTCCCGAAGCATTTCCTTTGAAAAAATTAAGTGTCCAAACTACAGGTGGTGTAGCTTGCTTAACAGCCGGGATAATCCGCTGACTAGCAGACACTGCTACTAGGCACAAAGTATTTCCTGGGCTAGATGCAGTTAAAAATTTGTAAGTAGATACTCTCGTTGGATGCTGAGAAAGCATTCCATAGAGTCTCCTGGCACGCCATATATGATTCTCTTAAAAAGCTTGGGGTAGGGGTCTAGGGGACCCTTTTATAGCCAAAATCACGGCCCTGTATCACAATACGTCACCTAGGCTGAAGATAAATGGAACTGTAGCACCGAGGGCTCGGTTGCTACAGACGTATTGCACCTCACCCAGAGGTGTGATATCTCACTCTCAGATAAGGATGGAGTGTGGATCAGGACCCGACACCTGCATGCATTACACCACATTGCCGTGGGGCAGGGCGACCAATATGCCCCTGAGATGGGCACGACAGTCCCTGTCCCTGGCTGGAGTGGGGGGAGGGAACACTGAGGAAGGGGAACCCTGCAGTGCAGGAGCAGGGAGGAAGCAGTTCCTGGGTGCATTGAGAAGGGAGTATAAAAGGTGGGCACCATCTTAGTTCAGTGCAGAGAAGTCTGAGCAGAAGTGGCAGGGAGCAGGGGCTCTGCATGAGCTCTGCTCCGGAGGCGGGCCTAGTAACAGAGGCCCAGGCCTGCAAGAGGGAGAAGGAAGGAAGAGGAGCGGAGAAGGCTCCAGGAACGAGGAATGAAGGGATCCCAGGGGTGCGGACGGGCGAGTCGCCACCGCACGCCCGAATCCACCTGCGTGGAGGGGTCAGGCCAAAGGGGGAGACCGGTCCCCGAACTAGTGGAGGCAGGAAACGACCCTCAGTTAGAAACCGGAGGCTCTGACATTTTATGTGGCGCAGCCCCTTGCTCCACCCGCTAGGAAGGCACCACATAGGGTCAGGGAAACTGGCGCCAAGTTTACCAAGAGGAGGCCCGAGGCAGCCGGACAGAAGTGTTGGTAAGAAAGGCCAGACAAAGGACACACAAAGGGGGTCCTGTGAAGCGCTCCAAAGTTATCTGGGAGTTGTCTGAGCCCCTCACCTGGTGAGCACAGTACGACGTGGGCAGCCGTTACCTGCAGACGTGGTCTGGATAATAAGAACTGTGAGTAAAGGCCCTGAACTGCATCACTGACTCTGTGTCGTTACTGCTGCTGCCCTGCACCATCACCCCCATCCTCCGCATACACTGCCCTGAGGCTATACTCCTCCCGTGGGGAGTTATGCTACGCTCTGCTGCACCCACAACACCAGCCTTAGCGGTCTGCCCTGTAGCGGCGGTTCACTCTGACCGCAATCCACGGGTGGCGTAGTCGGACATTTAAACATCAAAACCACATAAATAGTTCTGCCACTGGTTTGACCGTCCTGAGCCACGGAACCGGATCGCCGCCACGAAGACTACAACCACCAGCATCCACCAAAAAGGGTCCGGCTCCGGGTGTCCCAAGGCCCAGGGGGTGCGTCAGAACATTTTCATCACCTTTCACAATCACCAATGGGACAAGGCAGGGATGTCCTCTGTCCCCTCTCTTATACATCCTAGTGACGGAGCACCTGCTCTCATCAATTCGCCATAACCCCAATATTAGGTGGATTGAGGTGGGAGGCACCGAGTACAAGTGCTCTCTATTTGCTGATGATGTCCTAGTATATATCACTCAATCACATATATCCATCCCTGCTGTTATGGCTGAAATAGATCACTTTGTTACATGGTAAAATTTTAAAATCAATGCAGCGAAGTCTGAGGCCCTCGATGTCTCCCTCCCTAAATCCATATAGGATTCCATCCAGTCCAACTTTCCCTTTGCCTGGCCCTCACAGGGTATCAAATACTTAGGAATTCCTATTCATAGAGACCTCTCCCATCTATGTTATCTTAATTTTGGGCCCTTTATTGAACAATTCCATACAGACCACGGTTGGCAAGTTAGAACTGTAAGATTCACTACGTGAACCACTGGTGTTTTGTGGAAAAGCACATGTACACCGCGTTCCAAATTATTATGCAAAAAGTGTTTAGGAGTGATAAGGGAAGAATTTGTTTGTTTGTCAGTTAAACTCATTGATGGTGATGTGTGTCAGGGCTCTTTATATCACTGTAAGCAATTGCAGACACCTGTGCTAATTAGTTTGGCAGGTGTGTCCAATGAAAGGCAAGACTACTTAAGAAGGCTCTCTCACATTATTAAGCAGCCTACATTTTCTGCCAAAATGGGAAAGAAAAAGGATGTGTCGGCTGCTGAGAAGCAACAAATTGTGGAGTGTTTAGGTCAAGGCATGACTACAATCAACATTGTGCGATGATCAGGATGAAGTGTCTTGGCAATCAAGAAGTATGTAGCTGATTCACAGTACACACGTGTGCGTGCTGATAAGGGCAAATTGAGGACTCTTTCCTACAGGCAATTAGGTCAGGTTGAAACAGCAGCGGCAAAAAAGCCTTGTCATAGCAGCAGACAAGTTTTTGAAGCTGCTTGTGCCTCCAACGTCCCCCGAACAACAAGATGCAGGGTCCTTCAGAGGTTTGCAGCTGTGCATATGCCATCCTGTCGACCTCCTCTATCCACTTCACACAAGCAGAAACGGCTCCAGTGGGCCAAACATTACATGAAGACTGATTTCAAAACTGTTTTGTTCACGGATGAGTGCCGTGCAGCGCTCGATGGTCCAGATGAATGGAGTGGAGGATGGCTGGTTGATGGACACCCCACGCAAACACGGCTACAGCGCCAACAAGGAGGAGGTGGAGTAATGTTTTGGGCTGGAATCATGGGGAGAGAGATTGTCGGCCCCTTTAGGATCCCTGAAGGCGCTAAAGATGAACTCCATAATGTATGTGGATTTTCTCAAACAGCACTTCCTGCCATGGTTCAAGAAGAAGAACCGTGTATTTCACAGCAAGATCATTTTTCTGCATGATAATGCACCATCTCATGCTGCACATAAAACATCTGCATCTCTGGCTGATATGGGCATAAAAGGGGACAAACTTATGGTGTGACCCCCATGCTCCCCTGACCTCTACCCCATTCAGAACCTTTGGAGCATCATTAAAAGGAGTGTCTATGATGGCGGGAGGCAGTTCACATCTAAGCAACAGCTCTGGGAGGGTATTCTGTCCTCATGCAAAACAATTGAAGCAGAAACCATCCAAAACCTGACAAATTCAATGGACGAGAGAGTTCAGAAGCTCCTTTCGAACAAGGGGTCCTATGTGAAAATGTAACATCACCTAGAATAAAGTTTTGAGTTGAAAACTGTTTGATTTCAGTTTCTAACAACCTGCTAATGCTTATAATTTCAAAAATGACCATTTTTTTGGTCTTTATTAAAATGAAAAGGTTGATCGAAAAGTTTGGGGGATCTAAGAGTGTGGCAACCCAGTAGTCATGATTACTTCGAATTCTGACAATATGAGGGTCATGCTGCAGGTAGTGCAGCAAGAAGGCACTTATGTGTCTTGCGCATCTCGGAGCCCCAAAATTATTTTCCGGGCTAGATGCAGCTAAAAATTATTTTTAATTTTAAATCTGGTGAAGCTTATTATAGATGGCCTAATAGGATCAGTGCTGCACACTGCTACAAAGCCCAAATTATTTTCCAGTCAAGATACAGATAAACATGATTAGTAATTTGAAAGCTTAAAACGGTTGGTAGGGTGATTTTAACCAATCATCAAGCTTTTACTCTCCCCAGGATGACACAGGGGTAGAAAAGTCGTTTCGGATCCATGATTTGTTCATCTTTATGAACGTGAGTCTGTCTACATTATCAGTGGAGAGCCGCGTGCGCTTATCTGTCAGCACACCACCAGCAGCGCTGAACACACGTTCAGACAGAACGCTGGCTGCGGGACATGACAAGATCTCCAAGGCGTAAGTGGCTAGCTCCGGCCATTTATCCAGATTGGAAGCCCAAAAAGAGCAAGGGTCCAGTGACACAGTCGTGGCTTCAATGTTTACTTGGAGATACTCCTGTACCATCGTCTCTAGGCGTTGACTATGTGTCAGACTTCTTGTCTCCTGTGGCCTTGCAAAGGATGGGCTAAAAAAGTGGTGAAATGATTCCGCAAAATTGATGTTACCAGCAGATACTGTGGTTCTGTTACGGTTTGAGTGCTGAACACTTGACGGTCCCACGGTTGGCAAGTTGGAACTGCGAGATTCACTACGTGCACCACTGGTATTTTGTGGAAAAGCACATGTAAGATTCTGCAACAGTCTCTGCTGATACTCCTGCATGCGTGCATCCCTTTCTATGGCAGGAATAATTTCTGCAAATTTACTTTTGTACCGGGGATCTAACAGTGTGGCAACCCAGTAGTCAGGATTATTTCTAATTCTCACAATTCGAGGGTCATGTTGCAGGTAGTGCAGCAAGAAGGCACTCATGTGTGTTGCGCATCCAGGAGCACCAAGTCCCTGTTGTGTTGGTGGCGAGGTAGCAATCATGCTTCCTTCCTCTGTCCTCTCCCCCCAACCTCGCACAACAGAAATGTGATCAAGGTCTCCCTCATCTGATGAGTCTTCCATCAGTTCGTCCTCCACTTCTTCCTGGGCTCCTGCACCTTCCTCACTAGTTTGGCTGCTACCATGCGCCCTGGTAAAATCATCTCCCCCACCCTCACATGCCTGCCGCCTTGGTGCTGCCGACTGTCTGGACCTTGCAGATGTTAGCCCTTCCGCATACAACTCCTCCTCCTCTACTTCCTCCACCTCCTCTTGTGCCACCACCTGACTCCGAATTCTGTTTAACATGTGCTCCAGCATGTAAATCACCGGAATAGTCATGCTGATAATGGCATCGTCAGCACTAAACATCTTCGTCGCCATTTCAAAACTGTGCAGAAGGGTGCATAGGTCCCTGATCTGAGACCACTCCTCCAGCGTGATTTGCCCCACCTCTGAATCTCGTTGGCCCAGGCTATACGTCAGAACGTATTGCACCAGGGCTTGTCGGTGCTGCCACAGTCGCTGCAACATGTGCAGAGTTGAATTCCACCGGGTAGGCACATCGAATTTTAGCCGGTGAAGTGGCAGGCCCAACGACTTCTGTAGAGATGTAAGTCGCTGAGCTGCGGGATGCGAACGGCGGAAGTGAGCACACAGCGACCGTGCCCTCTGCAGAAGGCCATCTAGTCTGGGATAGTGGGCTAAAAATTGCTGGACAACCAGGTTCAACACGTGAGCCATACAAGGCACGTGTGTGACATTGCCCCGGCGAAGGGCCGCACCCAGGTTTGCAGCATTGTCGCACACGGCCTTCCCTGGTTTCAGGTCCAGTGGAGACAACCATTCATGAAATTGGTTCTCCAGAGCTGACCACAACTCCTCAGCTGTGTGACTCACATTTCCCAGACATTTCAATGTAAAAACCGCCTGATGACGTTGAGCCCTACTGTCAGCATAGTAAGGAGGTGTGCAGGATCCCTTCTGCGCAGTTAGAAAGCTTGTGGCATGACCAGACAGGCTTTGGGTGCAGGTGGAAGACCGAGAGGAGGTTGAGGAGGCAGAAGCAGTGGAGGAAAAATGACATAAAGAGGATTGACGCACAACTCGTGGGGACGGCAAGACTTGGACAGCAGCCCCTTGTCCTGCTGTCACCATAGTTACCCAGTGCCCAGTCAGCGACATGTAACGCCCCTGTCCATGCCTACTCGTCCAAGTGTCTGTGGTGAAATGCACCCTGTCACACACAGAGTTTCTCAAAGAAGCGGTGATGTTGTGTGCGACATGCTGGTGGAGCGCAGGCACACCTTTCTTTGAGAAGTAGTGCCGACTGGGCATCTGGTACTGGGGCACTGCGACGGACATAAGGTCTCGAAAATCCTCTGTGTCCACCAGGCGGAAAGGCAGCATTTCTGTAGCCAAGAGCTTGCAGATGGTGAAATTCAACCTCTTAGCTTTCTCATGGCTAGGAGGAAATGGTCTTTTACTTGTCCACATCTGAGGGACCGAGGGCTGGCTATTGTGCTTAGACGGGGTTGATAAGGGTGTCCCCGGCAAACTGCCGGTCTGTGAGGAAGATGCAGGCGGACATGTTAGGTTGCCTTGATCCAAAGGTGGTGCTATCGATGTCGGACAGCGCTCAAGACCAGCTGGTGTTACCACCTCCAAAGAAAATGATGACCTGCCAATCACGCTGGCTGTTGCGGGTAAAGAGGTGGCAGGTCTGCGCCCCAAAACAGGTGTGACTGCTGTCCCCCCAGTCACAGAGGATGAAGAGGCCGCGGATGCACAAGATATGGCAGACGGTGGTTGGCCCGGCCGGCTAGACCGCATTGTAGCACACTGAGCTTCCCACTGCAACTTATGCTTCATGTCCATGTGCCGGTTCATGCATGAAGTACTCAAACTATGTATTTTTTGGCCTCTACTTAGCTTTTGCTGACAAATGTTACAGATAACACGAGTTGGGTCATCTTTATCGATCTGAAAAAATGCCCAGGCTATGCAAGGCTTAGCACCCATGCGACCTGAAGAGCCACCACGACTTGTGGTGAGAGGCAGAGTTGTGTTTAAGGATGCAGTTGTTGACGTGCTTCCAGTACTACGTCTCTGTCCAGGAAGGCGCAACCTGACCTCGTCGTCACTAGCATCTTCCTCCACCTCCTCTGCTGACCTCATCTCTTGGCTGACTGTGGGTTGACAGTAAGTGGGATCTCCGACCTCATCATCATCACCCTGTGCGTTATCACACCCGTCGTCCTCAGAGCCAACCTGTTCCTGCCCTGACAAAAAACTAAAGTTGTCGCTCCAATCAGGTATTTGAGTCTTATCATCGTCTTCCTCATTGTCTCCACCAACAGGAGTTACAGTTTGGGAATGAGGGTCTACATTATGGTCAGAACCTTCTGCGTCTGGTCCTGGATCCGACTCATAAAGATTCTGGGCATCAGTGCAGATCATTTCCTCGTCTGGATTCACAGAAGCGCTGGAGTCGACCTCTGATTCCCAGGCTATAGTATGAGTAAACAGCTCTGCAGACTCAACCATCTGTTCTACCTCATACTCAGACGGGCAGCTGGAGATTTGGGAGCTGTGAGGAAGCAAGTGCGATTTGGGTGACACCTTTGAGGACTGGAGTATTTGTGATGTTGAAGTTGATGTGGAGGAGAGCCCACTTAAAGGAGCACTTGATATCCATTGAAGCACCTGCTGTTTTTGTGCCTCATCTGGAATTTGTAGCGATTGGCGTGGCCGTAAGAAAGGGATCTTATCACATTGTCCGCTAAAAGAAGTAGACATTTTAGTTTGGCTGGAAGATGGTCTTTCTTCTGCACCTACCCCACGGACACAACCTTTTTTCCCCTTCCCAACACGCCTATTCCCCTTTCCACCAGCAGCAGGCCTTTTTCCACTCATTTTGGTGGTTAACTAATTCACAACTCTGGAGTTGTTTGCACAAAAAAACAATGGATGGTAACCGAGCAGAGCTGAGTGGCCAAACTGTGGTATTAGGCCAAAACTATTGGCTGGGTTAGATGCAGAAAAAAATTATTTTTAATTTGCAACCTGATGGAGGTCAGTATAGATGGACTAATAGACCAAGTCCCACACACCGCTAGAAGCCCAAATATTTTTTCAGAGCTAGATGCAGAAATTCCAATTACAACTCCAATTACAATTAGTCTTTACTCCCACAATCTATCTATTTAAGAGCACAGACCTGCCTGATAAAAGTCGTAGGAAATGCTGTAACCTAGTCCTTAAAAGGACTGCAATCACAACTATTCCCTACTCCCAAGCTATCTGTATATTTGTGCGAAAATTGGCTTGAAATTAACAAGGTATAGCGCACACAGCAACAGCGGTGCCGTCTAACACGCAGCTGCAGCAGTGAGAAAATGGTGGCGACGGGGAAAATGGCTTGGTCTTATAGGGCAAGGACATGTGACATACACTGCCAATCACACATGCCCTTGCTTGTGTGAAAAAAAGCACTTCGCTCCGTGTGTGCGCTGCTGATAGGCTGACAGATTGCACCTCCCCACTGCAAATGCGGGAAAGAGAAAAAAAAATGGAGATCTTCATTGTTCCTGCAGAGATCAATCCCCTGCCCCTCCCCCCGCCCCGCTGTACACTCAAACTGCGTATTAACATTAATTTTCATCATTACTGAGAAAAAATCCAGTTATGATTTTGGTGCACGAACAGTTATTGAACATAACCTAGAACAGCCGAATTTTTCTCAAATTGTTCGTGTTCGCCGACCGGCTCGAACACCGCCCAAAACAGCTCGAATTTGAGATTGGCGAACAGTTCGAGTAGAACAACGCTCATCTCTAATTGGCAGTCCCACAATACAACGTGCCCAGCCGCTTTTATTTCAGCAGGCAAGCCGTCCCCGCTCTGCAACAGCATGTGGAGGGAAAAATTAAACATGCGCTACAAAACGCCGTCAGTAGCAAGGTCCACCTGACCACCGATGCGTGGACCAGTAAGCATGGACAGGGACGATACCTTTCCCTCACTGCCCATTGGGTAAATGTTGTGGAGCCGGGTACAGATCTTGAGAGTGGAGCTGTACGTGTTCTGCCAACTCCAAGGATTGCAGGAATCCAGTCTGTACACATTGACTCCTCCTCATACTCCAGTTCCTCTGAATCAGCGCTGCAGGAGCCGTCATGGTCTACCTCCACATCGACCCGTGAACGGTTACCTGTTACGACCGATATGAGCACAGCCGTGGCCAAACGTCAACAGGCCGTATTAAAATTAATTTCTTTGGGGAATCGAAGCCACACAGCGCAGGAGCTCTGGAATGCCATCAAGCAGCAGAGCGACGTGTGGTTTGTGCCAGCGAATCTCCAGCCAGGCATGGTAGTGTTTGACAATGGACGAAATCTGGTGGCAGCTCTGGGCCTAGGCAACCTCACTCACATCCCATGTCTGGCACATGTGCTCAACTTGGTCGTGCAGAGTTTTTTGAGGGACTATCCGGATCTTGATGCACTGCTGCACAAGGTTCACATAGAGTGCGCTCACTTGCGGCATTCCAGCAACGCAAGATCGCGCATTGCAGCTCTGCAGCGACAATTATGTCTTCCAGAACATTGCATCATATGTGACCTACCCACCAGGTGGAATTCAACGTTACATATGTTGGAGAGGTTAGGTGAGCAGCAGGCAGCAGTAATGGAGTACCAGCTGCAGCAGGCGCAAACAAGTCGCAGTGTGCGCTGTTCATACTTCACCACCACTGAGTGGGCCTCTATGAAGGACATTTGCCACGTTTTGTGTGCCTTTGATTATTCCACGCGGATGGTGAGTGCAGATGATGCACTAGTCAGCATGACTACCCCCCTTTTCTGCCTGCTTGAAAAAACACTGCAAGCACTAAGGGAGGAGGTTTTAGAAGAGGTGGAGGATGAGGAGTCACAAATGCCATCTGCTTCTGTACAATCTGCGCAATGTGGCTCCTCACAAAGGCCTAGGCAGGGGACACTTTGTGAGGAGGATGAGGAGGAGTCAATGGAGGAGGAAGACATCTGTCCAGAGGAGGGAGTCAGTAGTAGTCAGTATCTAGAGCGAGGGTGGGGTGACGCAGAGCAGGCAGAGATCACGCCTCAAGCAGGGGACAGCCAGTTGGCAGTCTGCAGCACATGGTTGATTTCATGCTGCAGTGCCTGAGAAACGACCGCCGCATCGCCCACATTCTCAACACGGCTAATTATTGGGTGTCCACCCTCCTAGATCCTCGCTACCAGGACAACTTACAAAGCCTCATAACACTGTTGAACCGGGAGCGTAAAATGCGGGAGTACCAAGGCGCACTGGTGAATTCCATCATGTTCTCCATTCCACCCGAGAGCAGTGCTGCTAGTGCTTTACAAAGCATCTCAGTGCGTCGAGGCAGTGGAGGAAGCTCTGCACAAAGAGGGAGCAGAAGCATGGCCTCAGCACAAGGCAAGACCAGTATGGCCCAAATGTGGCAAAGTTTTGTGTCCCCGCCACAAATGTCTACACCATCACAGACGGCTCCAGTCAGCAGGAGGCAACGTTTCCGTCAGATGGTGATAGACTACATGTCTTGCCCTCTCAGTGTACTCCCAGACGGCTCTTCCCCTTTCAAGTTTTGGGTCTCTAAGCTGGATACATGGCCAGAGCTTAGCCAGTATGCAGTGGAGGTGCTGGCTTGCTCGGCTGCTAGTGTATTATCGGAACGCGTCTTTAGTGCCACAGGTGGTGTACTAACAGACCGTCGCATCCGACTATCCTCCGATAACGTTGACCGGCTTACTTTTCTGAAAATGAACAAGGCCTGGATCTCGCATGAATTTGCCAGTCCTCTTCCAGATTAAATAATTGGTTGGCAACAGTATCCAGGTCTCCTGTTGTGTTCATGTTTCTACCACCTGAACAGTAATCCCTGGGCTCCAACACCGCCAGTTGCTGCTCAGAAGTGCCGTCTGCACAGTCAACACTTGCTCCAGTGTTATTGGGGTTCAGTAACGTCAGCTGATCCCCAGCTGTGTGTCCGGCAAATTCTCCTGCTCTGTCCATATACTCACTACTACTACAGATTTAAAACTTGCTAAAATTACACCTCTGGCTTCACTCTTTTTTCAGTATTTACCCTGGGTTACAGCCCCGCCAGCTGTTTCCTGGCAGTGTCTTTGGCACGGGTATTCCCTCCTGCCCAGCCTAGTTCCAGCACGCCAGCTGTTTACGGGTAGTGCCAACGTCACTTTGCCTCCAATACGTTGTCCTGTCGTGTTGCGGTCGGGTTAGCCGACTCTATGGTGCCTGCAGTTTAGGTGACTCCTATGTGGGCTGCGGGATCTGGCAATGAAGGCTGGTTCCATAGTGCCAATAGGACAAGCACCCCCTGTAGGACTGTGGGTTTCGGTAACTCAGGCCGGCTCGCGGCCTTGCAACTTTTTTTTTCATGTGTGCCTTCTGCTACCCATCCAGGTTCCAGTACCGTCAGTTGGTTCTCGCAGTGCCTTTGGCTTAGGTGCCTCCTTCTCGGTATCCAAGTTCCACCAACGTCTGCTGGTCCTTGGTAGTGCTTTCTGGCACAGGTACCTCCTGCTTAGTAACCGAGTTCCAGTACCGTCAGCTGGTCCTCGGTAGTTCCATTGGCTCTTGTACCTTCTGCTACCCATCCGGGTTCCAGTACCGTCAGCTGGTTCTCGGCAGTGCCTTTGGCTTAGGTGCCTCCTTCTCGGTATCCAAGTTCCACCAACGTCTGCTGGTCCTTGGTAGTGCTTTCTGGCACAGGTACCTCCTGCTTAGTAACCGGGTTCCAGTACCATCAGCTGGTCCTCGGTAGTTCCATTGGCTCTTGTACCTTCTGCTACCCATCAGGGTTCCAGTACCGTCAGCTGTTTCCCGGCAGTGTCTTTGGCACGGGTACTCCCTCCTGCCCAGCCTGGTTCCAGCACGCCAGCTGTTTCCGGGTAGTGTCAACGTCACTTTGCCTCCAATACGTTGTCCTATGGTGTTGCAGTCGGGTTAGCCGACTCTATGGTGCCTGCAGGTTAGGTGACTCCTATGTGGGCTGCGGGATCTGGCAATGAAGGCTGGTTCCATAGTGTCAATAGGACAAACACCCCCTGTAGGACTGTGGGTTTTGGTAACTCAGTCTGTCTCGCGGCCTTGCAACTTTTTTTTTCATGTGTACCTTCTGCTACCCATCCGGGTTCCAGTACCGTCAGCTGGTTCTCGGCAGTGCCTTTGGCTTAGGTGCCTCCTTCTCGGTATCCAAGTTCCACCAACGTCTGCTGGTCCTTGGTAGTGCTTTCTGGCACAGGTACCTCCTGCTTAGTAACTGGGTTCCAGTACCATCAGCTGGTCCTCGGTAGTTCCGTTGGCTCTTGTACCTTCTGCTACCCATCCGGGTTCCAGTACCGTCAGCTGGTTCTCGGCAGTGCCTTTGGCTTAGGTGCCTCCTTCTCGGTATCTAAGTTCCACCAACGTCTGCTGGTCCTTGGTAGTGCTTTCTGGCACAGGTACCTCCTGCTTAGTAACCGAGTTCCAGTACCGTCAGCTGATCCTCGGTAGTTCCATTGGCTCTTGTACCTTCTGCTACCCATCCAGGTTCCAGTACCGTCAGCTGGTTCTCGGTAGTTCCATTTGGCTTACGTGCCTCCTTCTCGGTATCCAAGTTCCACCAACGTCTGCTGGTCCTTGGTAGTGCTTTCTGGCACAGGTACCTCCTGCTTAGTAACCGGGTTCCAGTACCATCAGCTGGTCCTCGGTAGTTCCATTGGCTCTTGTACCTTCTGCTACCCATCCTGGTTCCAGTACCGTCAGCTGTTTCCCGGCAGTGTCTTTGGCACGGGTACTCCCTCCTGCCCTGCCTGGTTCCAGCACGCCAGCTGTTTCCGGGTAGTGTCAACGTCACTTTGCCTCCAATACGTTGTCCTATTGTGTTGCAGTCGGGTTAGCCGACTCTATGGTGCCTGCAGGTTAGGTGACTCCTATGTGGGCTGTGGGATCTGGCAATGAAGGCTGGTTCCATAGTGCCAATAGGACAAACACCCCCTGTAGGACTGTGGGTTTCGGTAACTCAGGCTGTCTCGCGGCCTTGCAACTTTTTTTTTCATGTGTACCTTCTGCTACCCATCCGGGTTCCAGTACCGTCAGCTGGTTCTCGGCAGTGCCTTTGGCTTAGGTGCCTCCTTTTCAGTATCCAAGTTCCACCAACGTCTGCTGGTCCTTGGTAGTGCTTTCTGGCACAGGTACCTCCTGCTTAGTAACCGGGTTCCAGTACCATCAGCTGGTCCTCGGTAGTTCCATTGGCTCTAGTGCTTTCTGCTACCCATCCGGGTTCCAGTACCGTCAGCTGGTTCTCGGCAGTTCCTCAGCCTTCTTGTATCTTCTGCTACATTTCCAAGTTCAAGCTTTTTGAAATGGTTCTTGGTAATCACTCTGGATCTCCCTGATGACGACCCTGAAGACAAGGACCCTGAAGACCACCGCGAAGAAGACGAGGACCCCGAAGATGACGACCCTGAAGACGAGGACCCTGAAGACCACTCCGAGGAAGACGAGGACCCCAAAGACGACGACCCCAAAGACGAGGACCCTGAAGACAAGGACCCTGAAGACCACCCCGAAGAAGACGAGGACCCCGAAGATGACCCTGAAGACGACGACCCTGAAGACCACCCCGAAGAAGACCAAGAAGATGACCCCGAAGAAGATGACCCTGAAGAAGATGACCTAGAGGACAAAGAACAAGAAGACAACCACCAAGATACAGAAGAACAAGAGACAGAAAACCAAGAAGCAGAAGAACAAGAAGCAGCAGAACAAAAAGCAGAAGAACACTAAGCATAAGACTAAAAATCAGAGCAAAAGATATTATCTAAATTATAAGCAGAAGAAGACTAAGCAGTGTATGGGGGTGAGTCCGTTCCTCCTCGTGGTGCCCCTGGAAAAGACCTTCTGCTGCAGGCCAAACTGAACGTGGACAAATCCTGTTGTAAATCTTTTGTGACAGGCAGAACGGAAGGTGTAATCTTCAAACTTTTAGGGATAACAACTACAGGAATGCCTGTCACAAATAAGAATATGATGAAGAAGAAGAATATGAAGAAGATGAAGAAGTAGAATATGAAGAAGAATAATAGTTGAATAAGGAGAATATGAAGAATGTAAAAAAAAAAGAATAATAGGAAGAAGGTGAAGAAGTTGTTGATGAAAAAGATGCTGATGCTGAGGATGATGAAGGAGAAAGTGTGGGAGAAGTAAAAAAGAAGGTGAAGAGCATGGAAGTAGTGAAACATAAATATCTGACAAAATATAAAAAAGCTTAACATAGTCAATATTTCCGTAACTCAGAACGTCTTAAAAAAAATATTAATTCCTGCTATTCCATTTGATTGGGCTGAACCTGTATGCCTTTATTGTCTCCCCCACCTCCCCCAATACATTCTACATTATTCTTAGTTGTTTTCCTTCATGTAGAATTAACCTACAAGGAAAGAAAGGGTTTATTTTCATTCTGATATTTGTGTCCCATTGACTTGCATTGGTTTCCGGTATCGGAATCGACGATATCCGATATTTTTTGGGTATCGGTCCGATCGAATCCGATCCGATATTTCCCGATATCGGAAGGTATCGCTCAACACTAGTCCTTACACAAGAAAATAAAAATTATGGATCTCACAAAACATTTATTTTTAGAATTTTACAAATCTTACAATTTTTTTCGGAATTATTTTAAAATATAGAAGTTTTTTTTTATTGCCATAATCAGTCTAAAGTCCATGGTAATGTATCCACACCTTTTTAGGGAGCATGTGTCTATTATCAGATTTGCCTCAATACAAGAAGCTCAACAGTACAGCGAGGTCCTGGCTAATAAGGGACCTGTGGAATTGCAGGACCAGATGACTCTTGCCTTAGCATGAGCAAGATAGTGGGATGATGTAGATACCAATCTTATCACTATTCATAATGATCAGGCAGAGCGCTTAATGGACGCTCTACCCAATCATTGAAAAAAAACTATCAGGGAGTCTGGAACTGTCAGGCCCCTCTGATTGCTGACAATGATAAGATTTATTTCTTGATAAAAAAAATGCATCATGTAAAAAAAATACAGTAACAGGTCTGGAGAGCTAACAAGTCCTTATTTTTGAATTGTAAAATAGTTCAGACTTTTGTATAATGTGTTACTGTTTTCACTATTATAACAGATGGATCAGCGTATTTGTGGCAGCGCCCTGTTCATAAATTAACATTTTTGAACCACTGTGTATGTGCCATCTAATGAAAAAATCAGCAATGTTAAATGTCTTCTGGTGTGAGCAAAGGAAATGCTTCTTACATGAATCGCTGCTGCTGGCTGCGAGTAGCTACAGCAGTTAAATTCTTTATGCGAAAAAAGTTCCCTCCTCGGTCTAGACCATATGGCATCTACTTTCATGACTTTTTCGGTACAAAACTTATAATAACACTACTAACAAAAAATGTCAAAAAGTCGCATGAAGAGGGCTCGGTTTTGACTTAATTCTTTCGATTTCTCATCTTTTATCCCTATAGACTCGACAGTTCCATTTTGGATTGTGTCTAACTTCCTATTTTAATATACACTGGACAAGTAGTTGCCAAGCAAATGATAAAAAAAAAAACTAATGTTGAATAGATAAAGAATTTTAAAAAATTTACTTCTGAGCTCTAAATATAGATTAAATGATATACTGTAATTTAAATGGAACCTGTCAGAAACATTATTCACCCCCACTCCCAATCAATAAATATGACTGCCTAGTCCTTTGAAAGATAAGCCCAATTAATCCCTTTATGGCTCCAGTTCTACTCTTGCAGCAAGAAATTGTGATAAAGGGGGGAAGGGTGTGATGAGAGAGATGATCTCTATGACAGGCTTCCTTCTAGTCCTTATATTCCTGGCCGATAATACTCCACACTGTTAGCTCAGGGAGTCCAACTGACATTTGTTTAGCTTCCCTCCTGACATGAATTCTGTTCCCTTGCCTTCTGTGAGATGCAGATCATAAGCCATCTTTCTTTTCGGCTCCGGCCAGACAGTAAACAACTTCCCCATAATCCCCCTGGGGCTCTGCTAAAACACTCTCCTTCTCCTGTGACTGTGTTAACCCCTCTAGTTGCTGGATGCTTCTGGAGCAAAATACTTCCTGTCTCCTGTGTTTGTGTTACTTCTAATAGTTGCTGAATGCTTTTAAAGCAATAGCACTACTTCTGCATGTCACACTCTGCAACAGCACTACTTCTGCATATCACACTCTTCCCTCCTTTTTGAATGTCGTCCTCGACATTCGTCTTAATTGGTCAATCTGACCAATTCTGAGACAGTGGTGAAAGTTGGATAACTTTATATACTGATTGGCATTGTGAAATTGGTATAACATTCATAAACATTGATAACAACCTAATCTTATCACCTTTTTCTTGTAGGATGTCTGTAAGAAATAAACAATTAACACAATTTAAACAATCAGCATCTCTTCAGCTGGAGATTTTTGTACGTCTTCAACCAGCTCTCTCTCTTTATGCTTTAACAGTTTGCTGTTTCTACAAAGTCTTTTGAGGAAAATCAAAGCATGAAAACAAGTCTTTCCACCAGGCAACATCTTCCATACTGCCTCTTGGTGGTGAATACCACTCAAGTGGACTTACCTTGTCCACAGGCAGAGATACCTGTTTCCAGTCGACAGTCCTTGGCACTTGACTCGGTTCATCAAGTGTCTCATACATCAGCATCACGGGTCTCCTCAATTCTCGAGTCGACATCCTCCTGGTGGGTTGTTCCTCAGAGACCACGGGTTCTTCGGTCACAGAAGTTTCTTCTGCCGCACTCATTTCCCGTGCTTCCTCAGATGCACTTGGAGCTGCCTCTGTAAGTTCCTGTACTTCTCCTGAGTCGCTTGTTTCTGCACGGTCTCGTAATTCTGCTCCTCCTGAGTGTTGATCGGTCTCTTCAGGGGCCGGTGTTCGATCATCAGATCTGATTTGGACTTCATCTGTACTCCTTGGTACGAACTCTGGGGCCTCAGGACTTAGTTCGCTCTCCTGAGGATGGTACATCCCTCTCCTTGCCGGTCCAAGAAATACAACGGTGTGTTCTTCTCCATTGGAACTTTCAAGGTCACTATACACCTTTGGAGCTTCAGTCTGTGGTGGTCCCTTTGTCGATCTCGGACAATGTCGGTCTACTACTGGGAAGTCTTGTTGTGGTGGGAGATAATCAGAGGGTAGTAGTAAATTCTGATGGATTATTCTGGTTTTCTTGTCTCCCGTTTCCAATCGGATTTCATACACTGGGCTGTCATCAGCTTTACTCCTTACGACCACATACGCCTTGTCTTTCCAGTACAAACTAAGTTTTCCTGGACCGCCTTTCTCATGTACGTTTTTGACTAGCACCCGGATTCCCGGTGCCAATTCTGCTCCGTAACATTTTTGATCATAGTACTCCTTACTGTTGCTCTTTCCTTGCATAACTACTTTGGACGCTATGTTGTATGCCTCTGCCATTCTTTCCTTCCATTTCCGAACGGACTACAGATACGTTCTGTAAGTCTCTGACACCGGAGTATCGAACATGATGTCGATTGGCGATCGTCCATACAATAGGAAAAAGGGTGAGTAACCCGTTGCATCTCTCTTTATACAGTTATAGGCATGTACCACTTTTAACAGAGAACTCTTCCAATTTTTCTTCTCATCAGCTGTTAAAGTGCTCAACATCGACAATAATGTCCGGTTAAAACATTCCACTTGTCCATTACCCTCTGGGCAGGGCCGGCGTCAGCACCCGGCGTACCCGGGCAAGTGCCGGGGCCCTGGAAAATCAGAGGGGCCCAGCCACCCACTCACTGTCGGGGCCGGGCCCACACACCCACCCGCCCACTCACTGTCGGGGCCTAGGCCCACACACCCACCCGCCCATTCACTGTCGGGGCCGGGCCCACACACCCACCCACTCACTCACTGTCGGGGCCGGGCCCACACACCCACCCGCCCACTCACTGTCGGGGCCCAGGCCCACACACCCACCCGCCCACTCACTGTCGGGGCCGGGCCCACACACCCACCCGCCCACTCACTGTCGGGGCCGGGCCCACACACCCACCCGCCCACTCACTGTCGGGGCCCTGGCCGCTTCCTCGGCACCTGTTCAGGGACGCAGGCGCTGCTTGATTGCCGGCACTTCCCCCAGACATGGCCGCGCGCTGTCCGGCTGTGTCTGCTAGTAATGACACGGCAGGGTCGACGGCACTGCACCTTTAATTGTGCTTGTGTGTCGCCCCTGCCGCGTCATTACTAGCAGACACAGCCGCACAGCGCGCGGCCATGTCTGGGGGAAGTGCCGGCAATCAAATACCGTCGGAGCGGAGGTCCTGCACAGATGGGCGGGAGGGGCCCGGACCCGACCGCAAGTGGGCCCCTCTGATGTTCCAGGGCCATGAAGTCTGTGACACGCCGGGGGCCCTGCACTGCCCCATACCCGAGGAGCTGCTGGACAGGACACTGGACCGGGGACAGGTGAGTGAGGCTTCCCCAATCCCCATATTAAAAATATTAGTAATGGGTCTGTGTGAGTGCATGTATGTGAATGTCAGTGTATATGACTGTGTATATATATTTGTCTGTTTTATCTATGTGTATGTCTGTATGTGTACATATGTCTGCGTACCGTGTGTGCGCGCGCATATGTCTGCGTACCGTGTGTGCGCACTCATATGTCTGCGTACCGTGTGTGCGCACGCATAAGTCTGCGTACCGTGTGTGCGCATGCATATGTCTGCGTACCGTGTGTGCGCACGCATATGTCTGCGTACCGTGTGTGCGTGCATATGTCTGCGTACCGTGTGTGCGCACGCATATGTCTGCGTACCGTGTGTGCGCACTCATATGTCTGCGTACCGTGTGTGCGCGCGCATATGTCTGCGTACCGTGTGTGCGCGCGCATATGTTTGCGTACCGTGTGTGCGCGCGCATATGTCTGCGTACCGTGTGTGCGCGCGCATATGTCTGCGTACCGTGTGTGCTCGCGCATATGTCTGCGTACCGTGTGTGCGCGCGCATATGTCTGCGTACCGTGTGTGCGCGCGCATATGTCTGCGTACCGTGTGTGCGCGCGCATATGTCTGCGTACCGTGTGTGCGCGCGCATATATCTGCGTACCGTGTGTGCGTGCATATGTCTGCGTACCGTGTGTGCGCGCGCATATGTCTGCGTATGTGAAGGATGAGGGGGCAGGCTGGGCCATGTGTAATAAATACAGTCATATGAAAAAGTTTGGGCACCCCTATTAATCTTAAGCTTAATGTTTTATAAAAATTGGTGTTTTTGCAACAGCTATTTCAGTTTGATATATGTAATAACTGTTGGACACAGTAATGTTTCTGCCTTGAAATGAGGTTTATTGTACTATCAGAAAATGTGCAATCTGCATTCAAACAAAATTTGACAGGTGCATAAGTATGGGCACCCTTATCATTTTCTTGTTTTAAATACTCCTACCTACTTTTTACTGACTTGCTAAAGCACTTTTTTTGGTTTTGTAACCTCATTAAGCTTTGAACTTCATAGCCAGGTGTATGCAATCATGAGAAAAGCTACTTAAAGTGGCCACTTTGCAAGTTGTTCTCCTGTTTGAATTTCCTCTGTAGAGTGGCATCATGGGCTCCTCAAAAAAACTGTCAAATGATCTGAAAACAAAGATTATTCAACATAGTTGTTCAGGGGAAGGATACAAAAAGCTGGCTCAGAGATTTAACCTGTCAGTTTCCACTGTGAGAAACATAGTAAGGAAATGGAAGAACACAGTGACAGTTCTTGTTAAGGCCAGAAGTGGCAGGCCAAGAAAAACATCAGAAAGGCAGAGAAGAAGAATGGTGAGATCAGTCAAGGACAATCCTCAGACCACCTCCAGAGAGCTGCAGCATCAACTTGCTGCAGATGGTGTCACTGTGCATCGGTCAACTATACAACGCACTTTGCACAAGGAGAAGCTGTATGGGAGAGTGATGCGAAAGAAGCCGTTTCTGCAAGCATGCCACAAACAGAGTCCGCTGAGGTATGCAAAAGCACATTTGGAGAAGCCAATTTCTTTTTGGAAGAAGGTCCTGTGGACAGATGAAACCAAGACTGAGTTTTTTGGTCATACAAAAAGGCGTTATGCATGGTGGCAAAAAAAACACAGCACTCCAAGAAAAACACTTGCTACCCACAGTAAAATTTGGTGGAGGTTCCATCATGCTTTGGGGTTGTGTGGTCAATGCTAGCACTGGGAATCTTGTTAAAGTTGAGGGACGCATGGATTCCACTCAGTATCAGCAGATTCTTGACAATAGTGTTCAAGAATCAGTGATAAAGTTGAAGTTACGCAGTGGATGGATCTTTCAGCAAGACAATGATCCAAAACACCGCTCCAAATCTATTCAGGCATTTATGCAGAGGAACAATTGCAATGTTCTGGAATGGCCATCCCAGTCCCCAGACCTGAATATCATTGAACATCTGTAGGATCATTTGAAGAGGGCTGTCCATGCTCAGCGACCATCAAACTTAACTGAACTGGAATTGTTTTGTAAAGAGGAGTGGTCAAAAATACCTTCATCTAGGATCCAGGAACTCATTAAAAGCTACAGGAAGCGACTAGAGGCTGTTATTTTTGCAAAAGGAGGATCTACTAAATATTAATGTCACTTTTCTGGTGAGGTGCCCATACTTATGCACCTGTCAAATTTTGTTTGAATGCAGATTGCACATTTTCTGTTAGTACAATAAACCTCATTTCACGGCAGAAACATTACTGTGTCCAACAGTTATTACATATATCAAACTGAAATAGCTGTTGCAAAAACACCAATTTTTATAAAACATTAAGCTTAAGATTAATAGGGGTGCCCAAACTTTTTCATATGACTGTATATATATATATATATATATATATATTTATTTCTCCGCGGTATCTGTGCATCATGAATCGTGTATGTGTTAAAAGGGCCCACTGAGACTCTTTTGCCCGGGGCCCAGAAAAACCTGGAGCCGGCCCTGCCTCTGGGTGATAATGCGTTGTTTGGGATCTCTGAACTCTACAGTACTTTCCAAGCTTGGCAAAGAGCTGGTTCTCAAATTCTCTTCCTTGGTCATGGTGTAACCTCGTAGGGAACCCAAACCTCAAAGCAAAATCACTGAAGATCTTCTCTGCGGCTGTTCGACCCGATTTATTGGTGGTGGCATATGCTTGAGAAGATCAAGTGAAATGGTCCATCTCCACCAAGATGTATTCGTAACCACCCTTGCATGTCTCGAGATGTAGAAAGTCTATTGAGATACGTAGTTTGGATGTTGCTCATAGGTTCCCGGATTGATGTGTTGGGACATTTATTTTTCAGACACCCACACTCCCTGGTCACGTACCTCTCAATATCTCTCTGCATGTACGACCAGAAGAAACGTTAACAAATCACATTTTTTGTCTTTTCCACTCCCAGGTGTCCCATGTTTTCATGGAGTTCTTTGAAGACCAACCTACGGAATACTCTGGGTAGTACCAACTGCCGATTTTGTCCTCCTTTACGATACAGGATACCGTCTTCACTGAGGTAGAGCTTAGTCCATTCTTTAATTAAAACAGACACTGCTGGTGACTCATTGTCTCTCTCCCGTTTACATGGAAACCGATTTTGGTCCACATAAAGTAGTATTCTACCAATTATCTGATCTTCCCGTTGCGCTCTATGGATTTTCCCTTTAGGTAGTTGTTGATTAGACCGGGGGTGATCTTGTTCTCTCGCTTTTATGGTGGTTTCTACCATCAACGGACATCACAATGGTATGTCTTCCTCTTCATAAGCTTGCACTGCTTGGGTAGTGCTCTCAATTGCTTCCAGACTGACTTCCTCTGAGCCTTCTTGCATGAACTCCTCAGACTCTAGTGGCATTCTTGAAAATCCGTCAGCATCCGCATTGCATTTTCCTGGCCTGTACTTTATGCTGAAATTGAAGTCAGCTAGTTCATCGACCCATCTCTGATCCGTTGCATTCAGTTTGGCTGCAGTAAGGACATAGGTCAAAGGGTTGTTGTCAGCGTATACCTCAAACTCTTTGGTGTAGTAGAGATAAACTCTAAATCGTTCTGAGATAGCCCATTTCAATGCCAGGAACTCCAATTTTCCGGAATGTAGATGATAATTCTTCTCGGGGTCTGTTAACGTTCTAGAACCTTAACTGATGACTTTCATTTTTCCATCTTGATGCTGATACAGGGCAGCTCCCAGTCCAATTTGAGAAGCATCACATTGAAGAACAAATGGTAAATTGAAATCAGGATATCCCAAGATGGGTGGTTTTACCAAGTAATCCACTAGTTCTTCCAATACCTCCTGTTGGTCTGCTGTCCAGATAATGGGCTGTTGGGAAGAAACGGCGTTGTTTTTTTAAAGCCCGGTCCTACCCGCGTTCTTCTTTTTTTCCATGGATGTTGTTGTGTCTGTTGTCGTCCCCAAGAGGAGGTATAGTGGGGCTGCAATCCTGGAGAAGTTTCAAATGTAAGTACGATAGTAGGAGAGGAATCCTAATATCTGCCTCAACTTCCCGACGGTAGAGGGCCGCTTGTCTTTTAAGGCCAGTACCAGAGCGATTTCTGCTGGGTCCATGGTATATCCTTCTCTGGACACAATTTTCTCTAGAAATAGGACTTGTCTTTTGAACAGTTCACACTTCTTTGGGGTCAACTTAACTCCGTGTTGTTGATACCATTGTAATACGGTCCTCACGTGTTTAACATGCTCCCGGAAGGTTTTGCTGTGTACCACATTGTCATCCAAGTACAGCTGGCGGATATCGTCCCACAATCCTTCTAAACATGCTTCTCTGGAATTCTGCTGGAGCTGAACTGAGCCCAACAGGTATGTGGATCCTCTCATATAATCCCCACGGTGTGATGAAAGCTGTCAAGGGTCTACTGGACTCTTCGACAAACCCTTGGTGGTATGCCTTACCTTGATCGAAGACAGAGAACCAGGTGCTTCCTGATAGGCTATCCAGCATATCTTGGATCTTTAGTATCGGGTGTCGATTAGGTACTGACTTTCGGTTTAGTTCCCGGTAATCACAACAGAGTGTCAACGTACCTTCCTTCTTCCTAACACAGACAATAAGAAAGGAATAAGACGACTTCGACTTTTCTACCCAACCTCTGTTGAGATCTTGTAAATATTCTTTCACTTCACAATGTAATAGTTTTGACACAGACATGTTGTTATGATCTGCAACATAAACTAAGGAAAGATAGGGGAAAGCTGTCCCTACAGTAAGACTAAGCTGAATCCCTACGATGTAGCGGGCTGCCTGTTCCTTGTGAACAGACCTGCCTTTGTCCTCGGCTAGTCTGAACGGAGACCTATAGAAATAAGGGAGGGGTCCCTAAAAGTACTAAGGACTGGGACAAAAATGGGACTCCTCCTAACAGAAGTTGTTGCAGAACACAAAAGACAAACTGACAAAAAGTACTAGAGGTCCAAGAGGACAAAGCGAACTAGACATAGATAGGTACCGAAGTACCTGGCTAGAGAGACAGTCAAACAACACTGAAGTCCAGCAAGGCCAGAAGGGCAGAGCTGGAATATATAGGCAGCTGGTCACGTGACCGCAAAACACAAGATAGCAAAAACTAACAGGAGGGTTCTAACAGTACCGCCTCTTCTATGAGGATCCTCCGGATCCTCCAGGCCCAGGCCTATCAGGAAACCTCCTGTGGAAAGCTTTAACAAGCCTAGGAGCAGAGACATCATCCGTCCTTACCCAGGAGTTGTCTTCGGGACCGAAACCCTTCCAGGAGACAAGATACTGTAATATCCCTCTATGCCATCTTGAATTCAAAATACGAGAAATTTCATATTCACCGTCTTCCATCACAGGAGGAACTGTGACAGTGGCGTCCCAATTAGAAACGTCAGCCTTTTTCAACAAGGAAACATGAAACACAGGATTAATCTTCCAGGAAGTAGGGACATCCAACCTAACAGCAGACGGGTTAACAACCTGAAGCACTTTAAATGGACCCACAAACTTAGGACCCAGTTTTTTAGAGGGAATCCTCAACCGCAGGTTCTTCGAGAACAACCAAACCATGTCACCCACAGTAAACAAAACCTCTTTACGTTTCCTGTCAAAATACTTCATGGACTTCTTGTTAGCCTCTTGAAGGTTGCAACGTACATTAGTCCAAACTCTCTCCAAATCATTGGAAAAATTCTTCTCCTCCGGCACCGCCGACCCTAATTTGGAGAACGAACCAAAAGACGGATGTCTCCCATTACAACAAAAAAAAGGAGAACACCCAGCAGAGGAGGATGTATGATTGTTAAGAGCAAATTCTGCGAGAGGCAGAAACTCAGACCACACCTCTTGATTGTCTGCCACAAAACAACGCAAAAACTGTTCAACATCCTGGTTCTTTCTTTCAGTCAGTCCATTAGACTCAGGATGATAACCAGACGAAAATGACAAATGGACTCCCAACCTGTCACAAAAAGCACGTCAAAAGCGAGCCACAAACTGAGGTCCTCTATCAGAAACAATATCCGTGGGAACGCCATGGAGCTTGACAATCTCCTTAACAAGCGCCTTAGCGAGTGTCTTGGCGCAGGGCAACTTAATGAATGGAACCAAATGACACATCTTACTAAAACGGTCTACGACCACCCAGATGACAGTAAAACCCTCAGACACAGGAAGATCAGTAATAAAATCCATAGAGAGATGCGTCCAAGGCGCACTAGGAACCTCCAGAGGGCAAAGCAACCCCGCAACAGGAGTATGTGAAGCCTTTGACCTAGCACACACAGTACACTGACGCACCCACTTGATGACTTCCTTCTGCCATCCAGGCCACCAAAAACTGCGACTGATAAGTCTTTTAGTCTCAGAAACTCCTGGATGACCTGCCAACCGAGACTCATGACACTCCACAAACAAATCTCTCCTAAAGGCTCTAGGCATGAACAACCTCCCATGGGGAGTGTTAGACGGAGCATCATCTTGAGCATTCAGAATCCATTCTCCAAATCGGAGTCCAATGCCGCCACCACAACTCCTTTCTGCAAAATGCTCTCCTCCTCCTCGGCACCGACCGTAGCAGAGAAGCTGCGAGATAAAGCATCGACTTTAACATTCTTAGTACCAGGGATATAGGTAACAGAAAAATGAAACCGAGAAAAAAAAATTGCCCACCTAGCTTGACGGGCATTCAAGTGCTTGGCAGCATCCAGATAGATCAAATTCTTATGATCTGTGAAAATCGGAATAGGAAATCTAGCGCCTTCCAAAAAATGACGCCACTGTTCAAACGAAAGTTTAATAGCCAGCAACTCCCGATTTCCAACATCATAATTCAGTTAGGTTTCCGAAAATTTTTTCGAAAAGAAGGCACAAGGATGTACTCCACCCTTGTTCTCCTGAGACAAAACTGCTCCGACCCCACCGATGAAGCATCGACCTCGACCTAAAAAGGTTTGGTCTCATCATGCTGTATAAGGATAGGGGCAGAACTGAACCTCTCTTTGAGATACTCAAACACTTCAATGGCTTCAGTAGTCCACTGGGTCGTATTCGCTCCTTTCCTGGTGAGATCGGTTAGAGGTTTAACAATTACAGAAAAATTCTTAATGAATTTCCTGTAATAATTGGCAAAACTCAAAAACCTCTGTATAGATTTCAAACCAATAGGCCTAGGCCATTCCTGCACAGCCTGAACCTTCACAGGGTCCATCTCAAAGCCCTCGCTGGAGACAATGTAGCCCAAAAAAACTAATTTTCTGCACAGCGAACTCACATTTCTCCAGCTTAGCAAAGAGTGAATTATCACTCAATAACTGCAAAACTTCACGTACACTCTGCCAATGGGACTCTAAATCTGGTGAATAAATCAAAATGTCATACAAATACACAACCACATTCTTACCAATCGAAGGTCTCAGGATGTCATTAACAAGGTTCTGAAAAAATGCAGGTGCATTGGTAAGACCGAAGGGCATCACCAGATTCTCAAAATGACCTACCGGAGTGTTAAAAGCAGTTTTCCATTCATCACCCTCCTTCACACGTAACAAATTGTATGCCCCTCGGAGATCAATTTTTGAAGAACCACTTGGCTCCCACTAACCGGTTAAACAAGTCAGGAATTAACGGTAATGGATAGGAATTGCGTACGGTAATCTTATTAATTTCACGAAAATCCAGACATGGACGTAAACCGCCATCCTTTCTTTTAACAAAGAAGAATCCAACTGCCACAGGCGACTTAGAAGGTCTAATGTGACCAGCAGCCAGGCTAGTCTCTATGTACTCCTCCAAAGCCTTTCTTTCAGGGATAGTCAGATTAAACAAGCGACTTTTGGGAAGAGTAGCACCCGGAACAAACTCAATGGCGCAATCATAATCCCTATGAGGAGGTAAAACTTGCGACTCCTCCTCCGAAAAATCCCTCCAAAAATCTTGAATAGGTACAGGTAATTCCACTTTTTCCACAGCCGCAATGTGACCATTACAACATTTATCATAGCACTTCGGACTCCAAGACTTAATCACATTAGTAGACCAGTCCAATAAAGGATTGTGCAGTTTTAACCAAGGCAATCCTAGAACAACTGGAGAGGGTAAATTATCCAAAACAACCAAGTCCAAAATTTCTTGGTGAACTCCATTGATAGTGAGGGGAAATGCAGCAGTCTTGTGAGTAATACATTTCAAAGGAGTGTTATCAATTGCAACCACAGAAATAGGTGATGACAACGGTTTGGATTTCAATTTAAGGTTTTCCAAAAACCCTTTATCAATCACATTAAGTGTTGAACCACAATCCACAAATACCGGAAATTCAATCAATTCTCCCTGCAGAGTAGAACTCCAAGAAAGGAATACTCCTGCAGAGCGTAAACAAGCTATACGGGCGTAACTGACCTTTTTTTTTTTCTCTACTTAAACGACGCTCACAATACTTAATCAAATGGTCATTTTTACCACAATAAAGACACAAACCTTCGGCGAATCTCCGATCTCTTTCCTGAGAGCGGCGTGACATCGCCCCAAGCTCCATTGGTTCTCTGCTGTCAGAGAAGATTTTCTGGGAACTAGGACCTGAAGATACAGGAGTCTTTACATCATTAACCCTGGACCTCAGTCTCCTGTCTATATGAACAGCTAACTGCATAGCTTCCTGCAGAGTCTCAGGTGCAGGGAATGCAATTAGCAAATCCTTAACCCTTTCACTCAGACCAGCAAGAAATAAACATTTCAACGCCGAATCATTCCACTTAACTTCTGAAGCCCACCTTCTAAAGTATGTACAATAATTTTCAACATCATCAGACCCCTGATTCAAACGTCTAAGTTCTGATTCAGCAGATGAGATTCAATCAGGATCGTCATATAATAGCCCCATAGCAGAAAAAAAATTCTTCAACAGAACTTAAACACGGATCATTAGGCTGGAGAGAAAAGGCCCACCCCTGTGGTTCTTTGCGTAAAAGTGACATAATAAAGCCAATGCGCTGTGATTCATTCCCAGAGGATATTGGTCTCAAATGAAAATATAACAAACAAGCATTTTTAAAGGAAAAAAATCTTGCTGTTTACCATAAAAAACATCAGGCAGTCCTACCTTCGGTTCCACAAAATACGCTCAAGGACAGCTACTCACGTGTTGCTGAAGCTCGGCCACCTCCAGAGACAATCCCTGCAGGCGTTGAGCCAACTCCTGGACGGAAACCATACTGATCCCCGAATTTCTTTCCTTTTAGTTTTTTTTTGGGCTGGACTTACTGTTATGATCTGCAACATAAACTAAGGAAAGATAGGGGAAAGCTGTCCCTACAGTAAGACTAAGCTGAATCCCTACGATGTAGCGGGCTGCCTGTTCCTTGTGGACAGACCCGCCTTTGTCCTCGGTTAGTCTGAACGGAGACCTATAGAAATAAGGGAGGGGTCCCTAAAAGTACTAAGGACTGGGACAAAAATGGGACACCTCCTAACAGAAGTTGTTGCAGAACACAAAAGACAAACTGACAAAAAGTACTAGAGGTCCAAGAGGACAAAGCGAACTAGACATAGATAGGTACCGAAGTACCTGGCTAGAGAGACAGTCAAACAACACTGAAGTCCAGCAAGGCCAGAAGGGCGGAGCTGGAATATATAGGCAGCTGGTCACGTGACCGCAAAACACAAGATAGCAAAAACTAACAGGAGGGTTCTAACACATGTAACTTCTGGTTACTGGGGTTCATGTCTTTCAAATTGATTTTCAACTGCAACAATGGGATACAGCCTATATCAGAGTCATCTTTGGAGAAAACATAACACTCTTCTCTCAGCATCTGTTTTGCTACCGCTAGATCTTCAGCACACAATGTGACCTAACACAGTCTTTGGATCCAGTCTAATTTCGTGTTTCGTAGTATTCATCACCGGTATTGTCACTTGAGCAAACTCACCAGTAGGAATCGTAAGCGCAGTCTCACCTTGAACTAGGCCTTCCGGAAGTTTCTGAGGAGTCTTTTGGCACAAACAGTCTTTTCTGGACTTTTCTTCCTGGTTCTACCCGGACTCCACACCTTACCTCCACCATTTGGTTTGCAGGGATGATGGTTAGGCGCCAGCCTACCTTGACTTCTTTTAGGTCCATTGTATTCGGTGCTTTCTTTACTCTATGAATTTTCCTCCATAGTGTTGGGTATGGCGAGCGATGTGACGATTGCATCCACCACCAGCGCCCCTGCCTTGTGTTTCGTGATGAGCTCACTGATTACATGATAATCCAGGATAGGATCCTCCGCCACGTTCTGATCACTGGTCACGAGAAAAGGTACCAAAAGCTTGATGGTTTTGCTGTTCTTCGTGACCCTGAGTTGGAAAGTCACTTCCACCCAGCCTATGAAAGGGATTTTGTTCAGGTTGACGGCTTTGCCGTGGAGTTCCACTGGTCCCAAGAGTTCTTTTAGTGACCGAATGCAAGTGTGTGGCAGGTAGCGCCTTCTCCATTCTTCATTTAAAAGACTTGCTTGGGCTCCTGTGTCCCACAGTGTTTTTACTAGGAGTCCATCTAGCTGGCACTGTATAAAGCACCTTTCACCGATTAGGCTGATGAGGCTATCTTATCCTCCTCCCAGGAGCACATCGTTTGACCTCCACACTGGGCATTAAGTAACTGATTCCCCTGTTTCCCTTGCAGCTGTTATAGATGGGAATACACTTGGGAATGGTACTGACGCAGCCGTTTTACCTCATGCGCCATTCTGGGGTTTGGTGAGATTTGGATTTGCTTCTGGGGCCTCCTCCGTGTCGCGTTTACCAGTTAACCCGCACTGGTAACCTCCTGTCTTTTAACCCAAACGACCGTGACCATTGACATTCCTTGGCATAATGTCCTTCCTCACCACATCTTAGACAGTGGACACACACCGTACTCTGATTTGATGAACGGCACGCTTTACAAGCCGGGTATCTTCTGTTTTGAAACCCACTCCTGTGTCTGAGGGATACAGGTTCTGGCCTGGAACGAATCACCTTTTTCACCTCAATCAACTCGGCTCGCAGTTCTCCTATTACTTCCTCCCAGTCAGCGCTGGAGGTCCTCTCTTTTGTTGGTGATTTAAGGTTCCCTCTCGGAGGTGGCACTGAAGGGTCTCTATGATGATCTTCGGACTGGCCACCGGGGGTCTCCAACTTCAGCTGACTCATTTTGGTGATTTTAGGAGCAGAGCCTTTCTTTAACTTCTGTTCGCTCTCTGACTCCAAACTAGCGGCCTCATTCATTTTTTCAATTAGGACTTCGTCCAAAATGCCAGGATCTTCTAGGTACTGTTTCAGCTGCAACTTGATATCTTTGATTATTAATCCGGTTCTCAATGATCTCAAGAACTTCTTCTGGACTAGTCCAGCATAAAACTTCTCTTCTGCTTCAACATCTCTGGATGCAAACAACAGTCTATCCTACAGTTCAATTGTTCTGAACAAGAAACTTTGGGGTGATTCATTATTTTTCCGTGAGAGGTTAATGAGTCGGTGGAACAATTCTGAAGTACTCTCTTCTTTATAGTGCCCTTTTAAAATCATCCTCAGCTGTTGCAAGGTCAATTGACTTTTCATTCCTAGGATACTACGGAGGTTCAGTCCTGGGCTGATCGCTTTCACCACCCCCTCAACGATCTCATCTGGCTGGTAGCCTTTCTGTGAGCCTGCATCGATCTGGTGCAACAAGTTCCTATAAGACAGTCTTTCTTTCTGTTCACACTCTCCAATCTGTCTCAGGATCTTGAATTCTTTCCTTATGGTGATTTGTGGTGTTAGAGAGGACTGTCTCCCTGATTTATCTAACCCGAGCAGGTTAAAGGTCCTGTCTGAGTCTATCACCCGTTCAAAAGGTTTTGGTCGATTCCTGCAGGGCTGTTGTTAGGGTTTTGAATTGTTCTTTCAATTCCTGTAGCTCAGTCTGTGGATGGAGATTCCTGCCCCTCCATCCTCCAACTTCAACCTGGTTAGAAACTGTGTTAGTTCCTGGAGAAATGTCCCCATGACGTCTTCAGCATCTTTCTCCCCCAGCTCATCCATTTTTGCATTAATGGCAGCTAACAGTTGCCTGCGGTTGTGTGCTGTCGAAACCTGTTCTACTGACATCTTTATATGTTCTGCTACTGTTCTCAATTCTTCACAGGTTAACTGAAGAAGCAGCTCACTAATTTTGTCCATTTGTATTTCCACATCCATTGCTGCTAATGAGTTTTCTTTAGGGCTGGTCCCCTTTAACTGGTGTAGCAGAGTTGAATTGAGGTGCTGTGTTTTTCCAGACACTTTTCCTCTTCTCCCTCTACACGCTAATTCCCTCTTAGGACTCCCCATACGGGCCACCAATGTTACACATACGCCACCTAAGTTCAGATAGGGGCTAGACCGGTTACATGAATTTGTTGGAATCCTGGGGGAACCGATACTCAGGGCGACCATAGGCTGCAGCTTCTCTAAGGCAGACGATAGATTCAGTTGCTAACCAGACACATCTGACAAGAGTCTTCATAAATGGTAGAACAGTAACTTTTAATGAGGCACGGCCAGTGCAATGCAAATGTCTCTTTGAGCAACAGGCTCCAGTAATAACAGTACAGTCTCCTTTGCAGCACAACAGTACACAGTCTATTATCCGGTAGCACAGTACAGCACAGTTTTAATGCATACACAACCACAGGCTTTTCCTTCACAACGACTCAATAGCACACTGCATTCTTTATCCTGCATGGAGATGGAGGGGGGAAGGGTGTGATGGGAGAGATGATCTCTATGACAGGCTTCCTTCCAGTCCTTATCTTCCTGTCCAATTATATTCCACACTGTTAGCTCAGGGAGTCTAAGTGACCTTTGTTTAGCTTCCCGCCTGACCTTAATTCTGTTCCCTTGCCGTCTGTGAGATACAGATCATAAGTAGAGATGAGCGTTGTTCTACTCGAACTGTTCGCCAATCTCAAATTCGAGCTGTTTTGGGCGGTGTTCGAGCCGTTCGGCGAACACGAACAATTTGAGAAAAATTCGGCTGTTCGAGGTTATGTTCGATAACTGTTCGTGCACCAAAATCATAACTGGATTTTTTCTCAGTAATGATGAAAATTAATGTTAATACGCAGTTTGAGTGTACAGCGGGGTGTGGAGAGGGGCAGGGGATGGATCTCTGCAGGAACAATGAAGATCTCCATTTTTTTTTCTCTTTCCCGCATTTGCAGTGGGGAGGTGCAATCTGTCAGCCTATCAGCAGCGCACACACGGAGCGAAGTGCTTTTTTTCACACAAGCAAGGGCATGTGTCATTGGCAGTGTATGTCACATGTCCTTGCCCTATAAGACCAAGCCATTTTCCCCGTCGCCACCATTTTCTCACTGCTGCAGCTGCGTGTTAGACGGCACCGCTGTTGCTGTGTGCGCTATACCTTGTTAATTTCAAGCCAATTTTCGCACAAATATACAGATAGCTTGGGAGTAGGGAATAGTTGTGATTGCAGTCCTTTTAAGGACTAGGTTACAGCATTTCCTACGACTTTTATCAGGGAGGTCTGTGCTCTTAAATAGATAGGTTGTGGGAGTAAAGACTAATTGTAATTGGAGTCCTTTTCAGGACTAGGTTACATCAGTTCCTATCAGTTTTTGCCAGGCAGGTCTGTGCCAGTGCTGTGCAAGTTTTTTTCACAGCATTTGGCTGAATCTAGCAAAGCTAATCCTTTTTGGCCTATTGCAGAGTGTGTTAGTCAGTGGAGTAGCCTATCTGTGCTGCAAGATATACCACCTGTGTATAGAATACCAATTTTTTTACTGCACCTAGTGAAGTAAAATCTTTTGGGCATAGCATCATTCTATTAGTCCATCTATACTGACCTCCATCAGGTTGCAAATTAAAACTAATTTTTATCTGCATCTACAGTACCTCTGAAAAAATATTTGGGCTTCTACCTGTGTGTGGGACTTGTTGTATTAGTCCATCTATACTGACCTCCATCAGGTTGCAAACTGAATATATTTTTTTCCTGCATCTACCTCTGAAAAAATATTGGGCTTCTAGCTGTGTGTGGGTCTTGTTCTATTAATCCATCTATACTGACCTCCATCAGGTTGCAAACTGAATATAATTTTTTTCTGCATCTAGCTCTGAAAAAATATTTGGCCTTCTAGTAGTGTGTCGGACTTTCTCTATTAGTCCATCTATACTGACCTCCATCAGGTTGCAAACTGAATATAATTTTTTTCTGCATCTAGCTCTGAAAAAATATTTGGCCTTCTAGTAGTGTGTCGGACTTTCTCTTTTAGTCCATCTATACTGACCTCCATCAGGTTGCAAATTAAAACTAATTTTTATCTGCATCTACAGTACCTCTGAAAAAATATTTGGGCTTCTAGCTGTGTGTGGGACTTGTTGTATTAGTCCATCTATACTGACCTCCATCAGGTTGCAAACTGAATATATTTTTTTCTGCATCTACCTCTGAAAAAATATTGGGCTTCTAGCTGTGTGTGGGACTTGTTGTATTAGTCCATCTATACTGACCTCCATCAGGTTGCAAACTGAATATATTTTTTTCTGCATCTACCTCTGAAAAAATATTGGGCTTCTAGCTGTGTGTGGGACTTGTTCTATTAATCCATCTATACTGACCTCCATCAGGTTGCAAACTGAATATAATTTTTTTCTGCATCTAGCTCTGAAAAAATATTTGGCCTTCTAGTAGTGTGTCGGACTTTCTCTATTAGTCCATCTATACTGACCTCCATCAGGTTGCAAATTAAAACTAATTTTTATCTGCATCTACAGTACCTCTGAAAAAATATTTGGGCTTCTAGCTGTGTGTGGGACTTGTTGTATTAGTCCATCTATACTGACCTCCATCAGGTTGCAAACTGAATATATTTTTTTCTGCATCTACCTCTGAAAAAATATTGGGCTTCTAGCTGTGTGTGGGACTTGTTGTATTAGTCCATCTATACAGACCTCCATCAGGTTGCAAACTGAATATAATTTTTTTCTGCATCTAGCTCTGAAAAAATATTTGGCCTTCTAGTAGTGTGTCGGACTTTCTCTATTAGTCCATCTATACTGACCTCCATCAGGTTGCAAACTGAATATATTTTTTTCTGCATCTACCTCTGAAAAAATATTTGGCCTTCTAGTAGTGTGTCGGACTTTCTCTATTAGTCCATCTATACTGACCTCCATCAGGTTGCAAATTAAAACTAATTTTTATCTGCATCTACAGTACCTCTGAAAAAATATTTGGGCTTCTAGCTGTGTGTGGGACTTGTTGTATTAGTCCATCTATACTGACCTCCATCAGGTTGCAAACTGAATATATTTTTTTCCTGCATCTACCTCTGAAAAAATATTGGGCTTCTAGCTGTGTGTGGGTCTTGTTCTATTAATCCATCTATACTGACCTCCATCAGGTTGCAAATTCAAAATAATTTTTTTCTGCATCTAACCCAGCCAATAGTTTTGGCCTAATACCACAGTTTGGCCACTCAGCTCTGCTCGGTTACCATCCATTGTTTTTTTGTGCAAACAACTCCAGAGTTGTGAATTAGTTAACCACCAAAATGAGTGGAAAAAGGCCTGCTGCTGGTGGAAAGGGGAATAGGCGTGTTGGGAAGGGGAAAAAAGGTTGTGTCCGTGGGGTAGGTGTTAAAGCAACAGTAACATCTGCAGAAGAAAGACCATCTTCCAGCCAAACTAAAATGTCTACTTCTTTTAGCGGTCAATGTGATAAGATCCCTTTCTTACGGCCACGCCAATCGCTACAAATTCCAGATGAGGCACAAAAACAGCAGGTGCTTCAACGGATATCAAGTGCTCCTTTAAGTGGGCTCTCCTCCACATCAACTTCAACATCACAAATACTCCAGTCCTCAAAGGTGTCACCCAAATCGCACTTGCTTCCTCACAGCTCCCAAATCTCCAGCTGCCCGTCTGAGTATGAGGTAGAACAGATGGTTGAGTCTGCAGAGCTGTTTACTCATACTATAGCCTGGGAATCAGAGGTCGACTCCAGCGCTTCTGTGAATCCAGACGAGGAAATGATCTGCACTGATGCCCAGAATCTTTATGAGTCGGATCCAGGACCAGACGCAGAAGGTTCTGACCATAATGTAGACCCTCATTCCCAAACTGTAACTCCTGTTGGTGGAGACAATGAGGAAGACGATGATAAGACTCAAATACCTGATTGGAGCGACAACTTTAGTTTTTTGTCAGGGCAGGAACAGGTTGGCTCTGAGGACGACGGGTGTGATAACGCACAGGGTGATGATGATGAGGTCGGAGATCCCACTTACTGTCAACCCACAGTCAGCCAAGAGATGAGGTCAGCAGAGGAGGTGGAGGAAGATGCTAGTGACGACGAGGTCAGGTTGCGCCTTCCTGGACAGAGACGTAGTACTGGAAGCACGTCAACAACTGCATCCTCAAACACAACTCTGCCTCTCACCACAAGTCGTGGTGGCTCTTCAGGTCGCATGGGTGCTAAGCCTTGCATAGCCTGGGCATTTTTTCAGATCGATAAAGATGACCCAACTCGTGTTATCTGTAACATTTGTCAGCAAAAGCTAAGTAGAGGCCAAAAAATACATAGTTTGAGTACTTCATGCATGAACCGGCACATGGACATGAAGCATAAGTTGCAGTGGGAAGCTCAGTGTGCTACAATGCGGCCTAGCCGGCCGGGCCAACCACCGTCTGCCATATCTTGTGCATCCGCGGCCTCTTCATCCTCTGTGACTGGGGGGACAGCAGTCACACCTGTTTTGGGGCGCAGACCTGCCACCTCTTTACCCGCAACAGCCAGCGTGATTGGCAGGTCATCATTTTCTTTGGAGGTGGTAACACCAGCTGGTGTTGAGCGCTGTCCGACATCGATAGCACCACCTTTGGATCAAGGCAACCTAACATGTCCGCCTGCATCTTCCTCACAGACCGGCAGTTTGCCGGGGACACCCTTATCAACCCCGTCTAAGCACAATAGCCAGCCCTCGGTCCCTCAGATGTGGACAAGTAAAAGACCATTTCCTCCTAGCCATGAGAAAGCTAAGAGGTTGAATTTCACCATCTGCAAGCTCTTGGCTACAGAAATGCTGCCTTTCCGCCTGGTGGACACAGAGGATTTTCGAGACCTTATGTCCGTCGCAGTGCCCCAGTACCAGATGCCCAGTCGGCACTACTTCTCAAAGAAAGGTGTGCCTGCGCTCCACCAGCATGTCGCACATAACATCACCGCTTCTTTGAGAAACTCTGTGTGTGACAGGGTGCATTTCACCACAGACACTTGGACGAGTAGGCATGGACAGGGGCGTTACATGTCGCTGACTGGGCACTGGGTAACTATGGTGACAGCAGGACAAGGGGCTGCTGTCCAAGTCTTGCCGTCCCCACGAGTTGTGCGTCAATCCTCTTTATGTCAAAGTTCCTCCACTGCTTCTGCCTCCTCAACCTCCTCTCGGTCTTCCACCTGCACCCAAAGCCTGTCTGGTCATGCCACAAGCTTTCTAACTGCGCAGAAGGGATCCTGCACACCTCCTTACTATGCTGGCAGTAGGGCTCAACGTCATCAGGCGGTTTTTACATTGAAATGTCTGGGAAATGTGAGTCACACAGCTGAGGAGTTGTGGTCAGCTCTGGAGAACCAATTTCATGAATGGTTGTCTCCACTGGACCTGAAACCAGGGAAGGCCGTGTGCGACAATGCTGCAAACCTGGGTGCGGCCCTTCGCCGGGGCAATGTCACACACGTGCCTTGTATGGCTCACGTGTTGAACCTGGTTGTCCAGCAATTTTTAGCCCACTATCCCAGACTAGATGGCCTTCTGCAGAGGGCACGGTCGCTGTGTGCTCACTTCCGCCGTTCGCATCCCGCAGCTCAGTGACTTACATCTCTACAGAAGTCGTTGGGCCTGCCACTTCACCGGCTAAAATGCGATGTGCCTACCCGGTGGAATTCAACTCTGCACATGTTGCAGCGACTGTGGCAGCACCGACAAGCCCTGGTGCAATACGTTCTGACGTATAGCCTGGGCCAACGAGATTCAGAGGTGGGGCAAATCACGCTGGAGGAGTGGTCTCAGATCAGGGACCTATGCACCCTTCTGCACAGTTTTGAAATGGCGACGAAGATGTTTAGTGCTGACGATGCCATTATCAGCATGACTATTCCGGTGATTTACATGCTGGAGCACATGTTAAACAGAATTCGGAGTCAGGTGGTGGCACAAGAGGAGGTGGAGGAAGTAGAGGAGGAGGAGTTGTATGCGGAAGGGCTAACATCTGCAAGGTCCAGACGGTCGGCAGCACCAAGGCGGCAGGCATGTGAGGGTGGGGGAGATGGTTTTACCAGGGCGCATGGTAGCAGCCAAACTAGTGAGGAAGGTGCAGGAGCCCAGGAAGAAGTGGAGGACGAACTGATGGAAGACTCATCAGATGAGGGAGACCTTGATCACATTTCTGTTGTGCGAGGTTGGGGGGAGAGGACAGAGGAAGGAAGCATGATTGTTACCTCGCCACCAACACAACAGGGACTTGGTGCTCCTGGATGCGCAACACACATGAGTGCCTTCTTGCTGCACTACCTGCAACATGACCCTCGAATTGTGAGAATTAGAAATAATCCTGACTACTGGGTTGCCACACTGTTAGATCCCCGGTACAAAAGTAAATTTGCAGAAATTATTCCTGCCATAGAAAGGGATGCACGCATGCAGGAGTATCAGCAGAGACTGTTGCAGAATCTTACATGTGCTTTTCCACAAAATACCAGTGGTGCACGTAGTGAATCTCACAGTTCCAACTTGCCAACCGTGGGACCGTCAAGTGTTCAGCACTCAAACCGTAACAGAACCACAGTATCTGCTGGTAACATCAATTTTGCGGAATCATTTCACCACTTTTTTAGCCCATCCTTTTCAAGGCCACAGGAGACAAGAAGTCTGACACATAGTCAACGCCTAGAGACGATGGTACAGGAGTATCTCCAAGTAAACATTGAAGCCACGACTGTGTCACTGGACCCTTGCTCTTTTTGGGCTTCCAATCTGGATAAATGGCCGGAGCTAGCCACTTACGCCTTGGAGATCTTGTCATGCCCCGCAGCCAGCGTTCTGTCTGAACGTGTGTTCAGCGCTGCTGGTGGTGTGCTGACAGATAAGCGCACGCGGCTCTCCACTGATAATGTAGACAGACTCACGTTCATAAAGATGAACAAATCATGGATCCGAAACGACTTTTCTACCCCTGTGTCATCCTGGGGAGAGTAAAAGCTTGATGATTGGTTAAAATCACCCTACCAACCGTTTTAAGCTTTCAAATTACTAATCATGTTTATCTGTATCTTGACTGGAAAATAATTTGGGCTTTGTAGCAGTGTGCAGCACTGATCCTATTAGGCCATCTATACTAAAGCTTCACCAGATTAAAAATTAAAAATAATTTTTAGCTGCATCTAGCCCGGAAAATAATTTTGGGGCTCCGAGATGCGCAAGGCACATAAGTGCCTTCTTGCTGCACTACCTGCAGCATGACCCTCATATTGTCAGAATTCGAAGTAATCATGACTACTGGGTTGCCACACTCTTAGATCCCCCAAACTTTTCGATCAACCTTTTCATTTTAATAAAGACCAAAAAAATGGTCATTTTTGAAATTATAAGCATTAGCAGGTTGTTAGAAACTGAAATCAAACAGTTTTCAACTCAAAACTTTATTCTAGGTGATGTTACATTTTCACATAGGACCCCTTGTTCGAAAGGAGCTTCTGAACTCTCTCGTCTATTGAATTTGTCAGGTTTTGGATGGTTTCTGCTTCAATTGTTTTGCATGAGGACAGAATACCCTCCCAGAGCTGTTGCTTAGATGTGAACTGCCTCCTGCCATCATAGACACTCCTTTTAATGATGCTCCAAAGGTTCTGAATGGGGTAGAGGTCAGGGGAGCATGGGGGTCACACCATAAGTTTGTCCCCTTTTATGCCCATATCAGCCAGAGATGCAGATGTTTTATGTGCAGCATGAGATGGTGCATTATCAGGCAGAAAAATGATCTTGCTGTGAAATACACGGTTCTTCTTCTTGAACCATGGCAGGAAGTGCTGTTTGAGAAAATCCACATACATTATGGAGTTCATCTTTAGCGCCTTCAGGGATCCTAAAGGGGCCGACAATCTCTCTCCCCATGATTCCAGCCCAAAACATTACTCCACCTCCTCCTTGTTGGCGCTGTAGCCGTGTTTGCGTGCGGTGTCCATCAACCAGCCATCCTCCACTCCATCCATCTGGACCATCGAGCGCTGCACGGCACTCATCCGTGAACAAAACAGTTTTGAAATCAGTCTTCATGTAATGTTTGGCCCACTGGAGCCGTTTCTGCTTGTGTGAAGTGGATAGAGGAGGTCGACAGGATGGCGTATGCACAGCTGCAAACCTCTGAAGGACCCTGCATCTTGTTGTTCGGGGGACGTTGGAGGCACAAGCAGCTTCAAAAACTTGTCTGCTGCTATGACAAGGCTTTTTTGCCGCTGCTCTTTCAACCTGACGTAATTGCCTGTAGGAAAGAGTCCTCAATTTGCCCTTATCAGCACGCACACGTGTGTACTGTGAATCAGCTACATACTTCTTGATTGCCAAGACACTTCATCCTGATCATCGCACAATGTTGATTGTAGTCATGCCTTGACCTAAACACTCCACAATTTGTTGCTTCTCAGCAGCCGACACATCCTTTTTCTTTCCCATTTTGGCAGAAAATGTAGGCTGCTTAATAATGTGAGAGAGCCTTCTTAAGTAGTCTTGCCTTTCATTGGACACACCTGCCAAAATAATTAGCACAGGTGTCTGCAATTGCTTACAGTGATATAAAGAGCCCTGACACACATCACCATCAATGAGTTTAACTGACAAACAAACAAATTCTTCCCTTATCACTCCTAAACACTTTTTGCATAATAATTTGGAACGCAGTGTACATGTGCTTTTCCACAAAACACCAGTGGTTCACGTAGTGAATCTTACAGTTCTAACTTGCCAACCGTGGTCTGTATGGAGTTGTTCAATAAAGGGCCCAAAATTAAGATAACATAGATGGGAGAGGTCTCTATGAATAGGAATTCCTAAGTATTTGATACCCTGTGAGGGCCAGGCAAAGGGAAAGTTGGACTGGATGGAATCCTATATGGATTTGGGGAGGGAGACATCGAGGGCCTCAGACTTCAATCCATGCTGCATTGATTTTAAAATTTTACCATGTAACAAAGTGATCTATTTCAGCCATAACAGCATGGATGGATATATGTGATTGAGTGATATATACTAGGACATCATCAGCAAATAGAGAGCACTTGTACTCGATGCCTCCCACCTCAATCCACCTAATATTGGGGTTATGGCGAATTGATGAGAGCAGGTGCTCCGTCACTAGGATGTATAAGAGAGGGGACAGAGGACATCACTGCCTTGTCCCATTGGTGATTGTGAAAGGTGATGAAAATGTTCTGACGCACCCCCTGGGCCTTGGGACACCCGGAGCCGGACCCTTTTTGGTGGATGCTGGTGGTTGTAGTCTTCGTGGTGGCGACCCGGTTCCGTGGCTCAGGGCGGTCAAACCAGTGGCGGAACTATTTATGTGGTTTTGATGTTTAAATGTCCGACTACGCCACCCGTGGATTGCGGTCAGAGTGAACCGCCGCTACAGGGCAGACCGCTGAGGCTGGTGTTGTGGGTGCAGCAGAGCGTAGCATAACTCCCCACGGGAGGAGTATAGCCTCAGGGCAGTGTATGCGGAGGATGGGGGTGATGGTGCAGGGCAGCAGCAGTAACGACACGGAGTCAGTGATGCAGTTCAGGGCCTTTACTCACAGTTCTTATTATCCAGACCACGTCTGCAGGTAACGGCTGCCCACGTCGTACTGTGCTCACCAGGTGAGGGGCTCAGACAACTCCCAGATAACTTTGGAGCACTTCACAGGACCCCCTTTGTGTGTCCTTTGTCTGGCCTTTCTTACCAACACTTCTGTCCGGCTGCCTCGGGCCTCCTCTTGGTAAACTTGGCGCCAGTTTCCCTGACCCTATGTGGTGCCTTCCTAGCGGGTGTAGCGAGGGGCTGCGCCACATAAAATGTCAGAGCCTCCGGTTTCTAGCTGAGGGTCGTTTCCTGCCTCCACTAGTTCGGGGACCGGTCTCCCCCTTTGGCCTGACCCCTCCACGCAGGTGGATTCGGGCGTGCGGTGGCGACTCGCCCGTCCGCACCCCTGGGATCCCTTCATTCCTCGTTCCTGGAGCCTTCTCCGCTCCTCTTCCTTCCTTCTCCCTCTTCCAGGCCTGGGCCTCTGTTACTAGGCCCGCCTCCGGAGCAGAGCTCATGCAGAGCCCCTGCTCCCTGCCACTTCTGCTCAGACTTCTCTGCACTGAACTAAGATGGTGCCCACCTTTTATACTCCCTTCTCAATGCACCCAGGAACTGCTTCCTCCCTGCTCCTGCACTACAGGGTTCCCCTTCCTCAGTGTTCCCTCCCCCCACTCCAGCCAGGGACAGGGACTGTCGTGCCCATCTCAGGGGCATATTGGTCGCCCTGCCCCACGGCAATGTGGTGTAATGCATGCAGGTGTCGGGTCCTGATCCACACTCCATCCTTACTTGAGAGTGAGATATCACACCTCTGGGTGAGGTGCAATACGTCTGTAGCAACCGAGCCCTCAGGGTGCTACAGTTCCATTTATCTTCAGCCTAGGTGACGTATTGCGATACAGGGCCGTGATTTTGGCTATAAAAGGGTCCCCTAGACCCCTACCCCAAGCTTTTTAAGAGAATCATATATGGCGTGCCAGGAGACTCTATGGAATGCTTTCTCAGCATCCAACGAGAGTATCTAATTACAAATTTTTAACTGCATCTAGCCCAGGAAATACTTTGTGCCTAGTAGCAGTGTCTGCTAGTCAGCGGATTATCCCGGCTGTTAAGCAAGCTGCACCACCTGTAGTTTAGACACTTAATTTTTTCAAAGGAAATGCTTCGGGACCATGGGATACTTAGTGAAGAGCATCAGGAGGCACCCCAAGGCATAGGGGCTGGGACTGGCAGTAGGATGCCTTGCGGTGGACAGCCGAGCTCGATCCTTATAAAAGCTTTTTAACTGCAGCAGCTTTAGTGGACGCTACTGGAGCTGGAATTACCGCGGCTGCTGGCATGAGACTTGCCCTCCAATAGATCCTTGTAAATGGATTTAAAGTGTATTTATTCAAATTAGAGAGACAATTTAAATTAAAAAGCTTAGAGCTGCCTCCACCACAGGGGGGCTCGCTCGACCCACCAGCGGACAGGCACCAGTATTGGGAGAGGGGGGCTGGCCGTCAGGGTTCACTGCGGCTGTGGCACAAACCCGGCGACACGGAGGTGGCACGGGCAGGAGCGGACTGGCCGTGTCGGCTTCTCACTTTTTGGATTTTAGAAGGGCATGACATGCCTATATCTGTGTCTCCCCCTCCTTTTACTCCTCCACCTCTTTTATTTTCGCATGACTATATGTACTTGTCACTTTTCCATGTGTTAGTTATGTCTTCTGAGCAGTTTGTCAGCTTTTGGACACCTTTGAAGGTGTTTTCTATGTGTTTCTATGTGTTTTTGTTTGCCTGCCATTGGTTTTAACGGTGTTCGAAGGTGTTCGACGAACAGTTCGACGAACAGTTCGGCGAACACACGGGTGTTCGACGAACCGAACTCGAACACTACGGGGGTGGCTCAACACTAATCATAAGCCATATTTCTCTTGGGCTCCGGCCAGACAGTAAACAACTTCCCCACAATCCCCCTGGGGCTCTGCTAAAAGACTCCTCTTTTCCTGTGACTGTGTTAACCCCTCAAGATGCTGGATGCTTCTGGAGCACAACACTTTCTGTCTCCTGTGCTTGTGTTACTTCTAATAGTTGCTGAATGCTTTTAAAGCAACAGCACTACTTCTGTGTGTCACACTCTGCAACAGCACTACTTCTGCATGTCACACTCTGCAACAGCACTGCTTCTGCAGGTCACACTCTGCAACAGCACTACTTCTGCATGGCACAATTGCTCAGGTGATAATTGCATCACCTGCACAGGCAATAATTCCATCAAGTGTGTAATACTAAGGAAATCCTGAAAATATGACCTGTTGTTGGGCCTTGAAGACTGAAGTTGGGGAACACTGCTCTACATGGCAATAATGCAGTCCAAATTTCATATATTCATTGTTTGCATACATGTGAATACTTACAGAACACTGCTGTATGCTTTTGTTTGTAGATTATGCAGTCATAGCAGATTGCACCTGTTCACGCTTGCTTTATTCTTTTCGGAGGTGTTAGTCAGTTTTCTGGAGAAAGGAGTTTGTGGAAAATTAAGGAAATTCATGTTCCAGGGGTCTACACAGAGACTCCAATGGAGAATAAAATAGGGAATTTATTTATTTATTATGCGTTTCTTATATAGTGCCATCATATTCCGTAGCGCTTAACGGACCTTATCATCATTGCCCCTATTGAGGCTCACAGTCTAAATTCCCTATTAGTGTATCTTTGGAGTGTGTAAAGAAACTGGAGTACCTGAGAGAACATATAAACTCCTTGCAGATGTTGTCCTTGGTGGGATCTGAGCCCAGGACCCCAGTGCTGCAAAGCAACAATGCTAACCACTGAGCCACCGTGTTGCCCTCAATAGGGAAAATCAATGTCCGAAAAATATTTTTTTTTGAGAATCAAGGCCTCCTTCACCAGCTCAATACAAAGTAAGGAAAGGATAAACAAAAAAATTAATTGATGTATCAAAAATACGTGGAAAGTGGGCCAAAGTTCTGTAAGAATCATACACACCAAGATTGCTAGAAATTAAGGAGACGAGAGTAAAGATCCTTTATGAAACCTTCGATTTGTTTGTAGATTGAACAGACCTATATAGGAGACTCAATGGTGGGGTACTTTAACATCAAGACTAAAGCTAGTGTAAAGTGTTGGAGGGTGGTAGCCATGACCGAGCTGCTGTCCCATAATGCCCCGGTACTTTCCAGGAAAATCATGTCCATGTCCCAATGTACTATCATGTGTGAGGTGGATCACACTCACCTTCACCTTCTCCAGGACTCCATCTTCAGGAGTCGCCGCACATAGATCTAGTGACACCCTTTTCATTTCAACAACCAAAAGTTTACTGGACAGATAAAGTTCAACAGATTGCAAAATGCAGCATTGGGCACCACACTTCCCGTTCCTTGTTTCCTTAACAAAGCACACCCTCAGCATTGCTATCCGTTCCTTCTGGACTATCCCCATGTTCACTGGCTCTCTCAGCCCCTGGGATTTCCTGTCCAGCCCCGCAGTCCACCTGGGATCCTTTACCTTCCCTTCTCGCGGTTCCACATCCATCATCCCCTGTACGCCAGAGAAAAAAGCACTCTCCATAGTGCCCCATACTGCTGGTATCGAGCCATGAGCTTCGGATGTTGCAGGAATGTATGCAAGGGATTCTAATAAGGCCGCCCACTGCAATGAATGATAGATACCTGCTTGAACTAGCAGCCCACTGTACTCAACCTTGACCTTGGTTACTGTATTTCCCTACCTGACTAACTATCAGGAAGTGCCAGCTTTTCACTAGCACTCTTCCCCTCCCACTTTGGGTTAGTCCCAAACACTAACTGTACCTTATCCTATACCTTCAGCTAACTACAATTACTATCCTATAACAGTATGTACTAAGCCTATTGTCCTTATGTTATGTCCTAAATCCTACTCTATATCTTACCTTATGCTGTTCACTACCATATCAAACTTTATTATTTATTGTATTTATTTATTTTACTCACTTATATAGTGCCATTAATTCCGCAGCGCTTCACAGACAATATCGGCACTGTCCCGATTGGGGCTCACAATCTAAATTCCATATCAGTATGTCTTTGGAGTCTATTCACAATATACACTAAAACCACAGTACATAGTTATTATTATTCTTATTATTATTTATTTTTATAGCGCCATTTATTCCATGGCACTTTACTTGTGAAAGGGGTATGCATAGCAAAAAAAATTGCAATAATCATGAACAATACAAGTCAGCGACTGGTACAGGAGAAGAGAGGTCCCTGCCCGCGAGGGCTCACAGTCTACAAGGGATGGGTGAGGATACAGTAGGTGAGGGTAGAGCTGGTCGTGCAGCGGTATGGTGGAGTGAGGGTGAATGCAGGTTGTAAGCTTGTTGCAAGTGGTGGGTCTTCAGGTTCTTTTTGAAGGTTTCCACGGTAGGCAAAAGTCAGAAATGTTGGAGTAGAGAGTTCCAGAGAAGAGGGATGTACGGGAGAAATCTTGTATGCGATTGTGGGAAGAGGAGATAAGACGGAGGTAAAGAAGGAGTTATTGTGAGGATCGGAGGTTGCTTGCAGGTAAGTACGGAGAGACTAGGTCACAGAGGCCGGGGAGTAGCGGGGGGACAGATGGATTAGTCTGGCAGCAGAGTTTAGGATAGATTGGAGGGGTGCAAGAGTATTAGAGGGGAGGCCACAGAGCAGGAGGTTGCAGTAGTCAAGGCGGGAGATGATGATGGTGTGCACTAGTGTTTTTGAAGATTTGTGGTTGAGGAATGTGCGGATCCGGTAGATATTTTTGAGTTGGAGTCAGCAGGAGGTGGAAAGGGTTTGGATATGTGGTTTGAAGGAGAGATTAGAGTCCAGGAGTTACATCAAGGCAGCGAGCTTGAGGGACTGGGGAGCGTAAACAGCCATTGACTATGATGGATAGGTCAGATGGGGGGGGTGAATGAGAAGGTGGAGGAAAGATGATGAATTCAGTGAGTGATGGCGATTAGTTCACATTTCACATAACACAATATATTGTGCATAAAACGCATGATATTATCTACATTACACTAGCACAGGCCCTGTGGATAATGGCAACATATTTGGAAATTATTTTTGTCAGCTGACAGAGGATGCAACTTGATGGTGTTGGAAAATGTGCTTTATTGGGGGGAAATACCCCTACTACCAGCTCATGTGAATTATAATGTAAAATTTTGGTTTGTCAAGTTATGCTAATTTATATCTAGGCCAGTGGGAGAATTATATTGACTTCTCAAAGGGTCTTGATTCCTAAACTTTGTCCATTAAATGCAAGGTATATAGAAAATATCCTAATTTTCTGAACAAGCCTTAAACTATTATTAAATTTCTGCAGGGTGATTTGTAGATGACATTACATTGCACAACTCATGGTATACGGGGGGACAAGAGGTAACTTACCAATAGCAGGGCCAAGTTTGTCACTGAGTCTAATGTATGGCTGGGAGCGGTATGGCAGAGTTGACTCTGCAATAATATAGCACAGGAAAAACAGCAACAGTAGCAGTAACGGGAGAAAAGGAGAAGCAGCAATGAGAAACTTGTGGAGCAGAGCTCAGGTTACTCCACAATAGCAGAGCTTAGTTTGTCACAGAGTCCCATGCAAAGCTGGGAATAGTATGGCAAAGTTGACTCAATGATAGCAAAGCTGAGTTTGTCACAGAGTTCCATGCAGAGCTGGCAGTGGGACGGCAGAGTTCACTCAGCAATAGCAGAGATGAGTTTGTAACAGAACCCAATGCAGAGTCGGCAGCAGAATGGCAAAGTTGACTTAGCAATGGCAAAGTTGAGTTTATCAGAGTCCAATGGAAAGCTAACAGTGGTATAGCAGAGTTATCCAGCAATGGAGCAGTATTGAGTTAGCCATAAGGCGTGAACTTGGCAAGCAGTCCCTTGTAGCGGCAAACAAACTACGTAAATACTCTGGCGGCATCCTGACTGTTACGGGTCTGGGTGTTGGAACCTCTGTGCCAAGGTGCAAGGAGGGACCCAGAGGGGCGTGACTAAGTATCCACCCGAACCGACCCTGGTCGTACGGCAGCTAACGACACCGTGACCAGGGAGGATCCGGGCTGAGGGACCAGGTGCTACTCTGGGGACGACCTTGTAAGAGAGCAGGTGGCTCCCACGGGTCAGATGGCTGGGACTGACCAGTATTGCGGATGGACACGGCAAGCAGGCGGAAGTCTCTGATAGCAGACAGGTGGTCACAGTTCGAGAAAGCAGGGTAAGTAGCAGTCTTTAGGTTTACCAGGAAGGTGGTCACAGCAAGTGACGGCAGGGTCTCCAGGCAGGCTGGCAGGAAACAGGCAGGCGCTCCCAGGTGAGCGGGCTGATGGACACAGCAGGTAACAGGCGGGTGCTCCCAGGTGAGCGGGCAGACAGACGAGGCAGGTAACTGGCAGGTAACTGGTGGGCGCTCCCAGGTGAGCGGTCTGACAGACAAGGCAGGCGGATGCTCCCAGTTGAGCGGACAGACAGACGAGGCAGGTAACTGGCAGGTAACTGGTGGGCGCTCCCAGGTGAGCGGTCTGACAGACAAGGCAGGCGGATGCTCCCAGGTGAGCGGACAGATAGCCAAGGCAGGTAACAGGTGAGCACTCCAGGTGAGCAGGCTGGCAGGCTCGGCAGGTAACGGGCAGATAACAGGCTGGCAGGCAGGACGAGAAGTCAGGCTAGCAGCGGGACCTGAGGGCCGAAGCACAGATCAGACACAGTGCAAACAACTTTGCTCGGGCACCTCCATTTTGGAGGAGGTGCCTTATATATGGGAGGTCCTCCGGCAATTGGCCGGGGACTCCTTAGGACGGCGCGCGCGGTCCCTTTAAGAGAGGGGGAGCGCGCGCGCCCTAAGCACACAGCCGGGGAAGGAGCGCGTGCCGGAAGCAGCGGGGAGAGAAGCGCTAGAGGACGCCGCGCCAGGATCGGGGAGGTGAGAGGGACGGCGTCTCTGCCTAGCAAGGGGCAGAGACGCCGATGCTACAGTACCCCTCCTTTAGGCCCCCTCTTTTTTAGGCCAGAAAGAAATTTTTCAAGGAGAAGCGGGGCGTTGATGTTCTCCCTGGGTTCCCAAGTTCTCTCCTCAGGACCAAACCCCTTCCAATCTACCAGAAAAAAGGTCTTTCCTCTTACCCTCTTGGTGGCCAGAATACTCTCTACCTCAAAGATGTCTTCAGCGGTAACTGGAGCAGGGGGAGTACCTGGATTGTTGGAAAAAGAGTTAAAGACAACGGGTTTGAGGAGAGATACGTGGAAGGAGTTGGGAATCCGTAAGGTGGCCGGAAGTTTTAATTTGTAGGCCACTGGATTAATTTGCCTGAGGATTTCGAAAGGGCCGATGAAGCGAGGACCTAACTTGTAGGAGGGTATCTTGAGCCGTACATGTTTGGAGGAGAGCCAAACCTTGTCTACCGGATGGAATTGAGGCGGATCCAGACGTCTCTTATAAGCATATCTCTTCATCCGCTCGGAGGACTGAAGAAGTGCGGACCTAGTATTCTCCCAAATGGTAGAAAACTCGCTGACAAGAGACTGCGCGGCAGGGTTGTCCACAGAGGCGGAGACGGGAAACGGAATCCGGGGGTGCTGGCCATAGACAATAAAGAACGGGACTTGGAAGAGGATTCGCTCTCGTGGTTATTATAAGAGAATTCGGTCCAAGGAAGGAGGTCCACCCAATCAGAATGGTGGGCATTAACAAAGTGCTGGAGATAGCTGGTAAGGATCTGATTGATCCGCTCCACTTGACCATTGGACTGAGGGTGGTAAGCGGATGAGAAATCCAGGGTGATGTCCAGCACTTTACATGTGGCTCTCCAGAAGCATGAGGTGAACTGAACCCCTCGATCCGACACGATGTGGAGGGGTATGCCATGGAGACGGAAGATATGGCGGATAAAGTCCTTAGCCAGCTCAGGTGCAGATGGGAGACCAGGCAGGGGAATCAAGTGGGCCATTTTAGAAAAGCGGTCCGCGACCACCCAATGACAGTACACCCGGCAGAAACAGGGAGATCGGTAATGAAGTCCATAGCGATGTGTTGCCACGGGGCAACAGGTATGGGAAGCGGCAGGAGATGACCAGCTGGTAAGTGTCTGGGAACTTTGTTGCGGCCACAAGATGAACAGGCAGAGACGAAGTCTACCACATCCTTACGCAGGGTAGACCACCAGTAATGTCGGGAAATGAGTAGGAAGGTCTTCTTTTGGCCGGCATGGCCGGCTAGTTTAGAAGAATGACCCCAGCAGAGAACCTTCTCACGGTCAGGAGCCGCCACGAATGTCTTGCCGGGTGGAAGACGAGTCAAATCCAAGGGGGCCACATTCATCACCTTGGAGGGGTCAATAATGTGCATAGGCTCCTCCTCTTGGTCAGAGAACAGGAAGGATCGGGACAAGGCATCAGCTTTCCGCTGGGCGGAAATGAAGGATGAAATCGAAGCGGGCAAAAAACAAAGACCACCGGGCCTGACGTGGATTAAGTCTCTGGGCATTTTGGAGATATGCCAGGTTTTTGTGATCCGTGTAGATGATCACCGGGTATAGAGCCCCTTCAAGTAGATAGCGCCACTCATCCAGCGCCAATTTTACGGCCAGCAGTTCTCAGTCTCCTATGGAGTAATTGGGCTCAGAGGAGGAGAAGATTTTGGAGAAAAAGCCGCAGGTTACCATTCTCACGGATGAAGACTTTTGGGTGCGCACCGCTCCGGCTCCAGAGGAGGAAGCATCAACCTCCAGGTAGAACTGTTTGTTGCAGTCCGGATGGTGCAGCACAGGGGCAGAGGAGAAGGCTTGCTTCAGGGAAAGGAAGGCCTCCTCAGCTTCGGGTGGCCATACCTTGGGATTTGCTCCCTTACGGGTGAGCGCAGATATGGGAGCAGTCTGAGAGGAGAAGTGAGGAATGAAGTGACGATAGTAATTAGCGAAGCCCAGGAATCGCTGTATCGCCTTCAAGCCCTCCGGACGGGGCCACTTTAGGACAGCAGAGAGCTTCTCGGGATCCATTCGCAAGCCTGTCTGGGAGATAACATAGCCCAGGAATGGAAGAGAGGTCTGCTCAAAAAGGCACTTCTCGTATTTAGCATAGAGGTGGTTCTGCCTGAGCCTAAGCAGGACCTGACGAACATCCCTCCGGTGTGTGGGAAGATCCGGAGAGAAGATTAAGATGTCGTCCAGGTATACCACCACGCAGGAGAAAAGAAGGTCACGGAAGATGTCGTTGACCAGTTCTTGGAAGACGGCGGGAGCATTGCAGAGGCCAAAGGGCATCACACGGTACTCATAGTGTCCGTCCCGGGTATTAAATGCCATTTTTCACTCGTCTCCTTGATGGATACGGACCAGGTTATACGCTCCACGTAGATCCAGCTTGGAAAAGATCCTGGCACCTTTAAGGCGATCAAATAACTCAGAGATGAGCGGAAGGGGGTATTTATTTTTAACCGTGATCTGATTGAGTCCTCTATAGTCAATACAGGAGCGTAGCGAGCCATCCTTTTTTTTTGACAAAGAAGAATCCGGCTCCAGCCGGGGAAGTAGACTTCCGGATGAATCCCCTGGCCAGATTCTCCTCTATGTACTCAGACATGGCCCGGGTTTCAGCCGCAGACAATGGATAAATACACCCACGGGGTGGAGTGGCACCAGGTACCAGGTCGATCGGGCAATCATATGGCCTATGAGGTGGCAATGTCTCTGCTTCCTTTTTACCGAAGACATCAGCATAGGGCCAGTAAGGAGCCGGAAGACCGGGTAAATTAGCTGGGGTAGGTGGAGGACGAACCGGACGAACCGGAACCAGGCAGGTCTTATGGCAGAGCGGCCCCCACCGGAGTACTTCACCGGAATGCCAGTTCAACACGGGTTCATGTGTCTGGAGCCAAGCAATAGACCTAGCAATAGGGAGTGGGAGAGTCCGGGCAACACATGGACGGAGATTACCTCAGAGTGCAGCATTCCCACCTGCAGGGTTATGGGTTCAGTGACGAGCAGGATGGTCACCGGAAGGAGTCTTCCATCCACGGAGGCGACTGACAAAGGTTCAGCCAGAGACTTGGTGGGAATACGGTATTTCTCAACCAGGGATTGGGAGATGAGGTTTCCAGAGGATCCAGAATCCAGGTGGGCGAGTTCAAAGTGACGGTTCTCTCCCCAGGAGATAGATACAGACAAAGTCAGGGTTGGAGAGGACTTACTTTTGTCTAGGGCGTCCTCTCCGAGCGGTCCTAGACACTGGAGTTTCCCGGCTTCTCCGGGCAGGAACGGATCAGGTGCTCCTTACTGCCACAATAGAAACAGCTCCCCTCGGCTCGGCGTGACTCTTGGCGAGATTTGACCATCTTGGTCTGGTCGATCTGCATGGGCTCGGGTGAGTGCGCCCAGGGAGTGACAGAAGAGGAGACAGGTCTCTGGAAAGTAGGAGCTAGGCGGGGAAACCTTCTCTCACGGGTGGTCTCTTTGGTGCGTTCTTGAAACCGGATGTCAATCCGGGTAGCCAGAGACACCAGGTTATCCAGGGTGGTAGGAATGTCCCGACCGGCGAGCTCATGTTTAATCCGACCGGAATGACCCTCCCAGAAGACGGACACCAGGGCCTCGTTATCCCAGGCAAGCTCAGAAGCGAGGGTGTGGAACCGTATGGCATATTGGCCCACGGTGAGACTCCCTTGGCGGAGACGTAGCAGAGAGGAGGCAGATGAGGTCTTTCATCCTGGTTCATCGAAGACTCTCCGGAAAGCAGTGAGGAAAAACGACAGGTCGGACACCAGGGGGTCCCCTCTCCCATAGGGGGTTAAGCCATGCCAGTGCCTCTCCAGTGAGATAGGACATGATGAATGCCACTTTGTCCCGGTCGGAGATAAACTGGTGAGCCAAGAGTTCAAAGTGCAGGGTGCACTGGTTTATGAAGCCCCGAGCTTGAGCGGGGTCACCTCCGAAACGAGGAGGTGCAGAAAGCCGGGGTCCGGGGCAGGATGCCATGGTACTGGTGGGCAGCGGCGCTGCCGGGGTGCGAGTCGTGCGACTAGCGGTGGGTGCTGGTGGAGCAGTCAGTGTGTCCAGGCGGGAGTTGACATTCCGCAGGTGGTTCAGGATGAACTCCTGCTGGGATCTCTGACGGGAGACTTCCTGGTATAGGTCAGAGAGCGAGGGAGCTTGGGTGCCACCGGGTTCCATGGCCCGAGCAAACTGTTACGGGTCCGGGTGGTGGAACCTCTGTGCCGAGGTGCAAGGAGGGACCCAGAGGGGCGTGACTAAGTATCCACCCGAACCGACCCTGGTCGTACGGCAGCTAACGACACCGTGACCAGGGAGGATCCGGGCTGAGAGACCAGGTGCTACTCTGGGGACGACCTTGTAAGAGAGCAGGTGGCTCCCACGGGTCAGATGGCTGGGACTGACCGGTATGGCGGATGGACACGGCAAGCAGGCGGAAGTCTCTGATAGCAGACAGGTGGTCACAGTTCGAGAAAGCAGGGTAAGTAGCAGTCTTTAGGTTTACCAGGAAGGTGGTCACAGCAAGTGACGGCAGGGTCTCCAGGCAGGCTGGCAGGAAACAGGCAGGCGCTCCCAGGTGAGTGGGCTGACGGACACAGCAGGTAACAGGCGGGTGCTCCCAGGTGAGCGGGCAGACAGACGAGGCAGGTAACTGGCAGGTAACTGGTGGGCGCTCCCAGGTAAGCGGTCTGACAGACAAGGCAGGCGGATGCTCCCAGGTGAGCGGACAGATAGCCAAGGCAGGTAACAGGCAGGTAACAGGTGAGCGCTCCAGGTGAGCAGGTTGGCAGGCTCGGCAGATAACGGGCAGATAACAGGCTGGCAGGCAGGACGAGAAGTCAGGCTAGCAGCGGGACCTGAGGGCCGAAGCACAGATCAGACACAGTGCAAACAACTTTGCTCGGGCACCTCCATTTTGGAGGAGGTGCCTTATATATGGGAGGTCCTCCGGCAATTGGCCGGGGACTCCTTAGGACGGCGCGCGCAGTCCCTTTAAGAGAGGGGGAGCTCGCGCGCCCTAAGCACACAGCCGGGGAAGGAGCGCGTGCCGGAAGCAGCGGGGAGAGAAGCGCTAGAGGACGCCGCGCCAGGAGCGGGGAGGTGAGAGGGACGGCGTCTCTGCCTAGCAAGGGGCAGAGACGCCGATGCTACACTGACCTATAAAGTCAAGAAGCATAATGTCACTGGGTTATCATGGTACCATCATGTGCAGAAGAGGGCGCCAGTCACGGCACGAAGTGGATGGAAAGCGAAGTTCTGTTGTACTCGCCCAGTTGGTTGAAGGGAAATTTTGCATCTTTATTACCAGGGGGCATAATAACTATGAAACCCAGAAGGGGCACGGAAAAAAACAAAAAGTTGTCCAGAATTAGTGAAGCAGCACCAATTGGAGAAGAGACTCAATTTTTAATTAAAACAAAATTCAGTGAAAGTTCCCCTTTAAGTGTAGCTGCCTTTAAGGACTTACAATTGTTGATAGAGAACAATATTAACTTTTATGTTTCATCGGTCTATTCTTTGACATCTTATATATAACACTGGAAGAGTCCTTCTGTCTGAAGCCGGGATGGGCGGCACCTGCTCAGTCTGGCGCCAGAGTTAGCGCATGCTCATACCGCAGTACGGCGGCATTTTATTGAGGCGCAGACGCAGTGTCTTCAGCAAAATGGCGCCGGATATCGCAGGATGCGCATGTGCTGACTCTGGTTCCATTTTATTGAAGAATTCTACTACAATGTCAAAATAGCAGTGAGCACGAGCCGGCCATTGCCATTACCCCTATGCCCGGCGCGTGCGCACTGCTATACTGACGTTGTAGTACATTACTTCAATAAAATGGCGCTGGAATCAGTGTGTGGAATACCGCGATCTCCGGCGCCATTTTATATGTGAATTCACAGTCAGAGTGTCTTCAACAAAAATGGCGCTGGATAGCGCGGTATGTGCACACGCTGACTCCGGCGCCATTTTATTGAAGAATTGTACTACAACATCAACATAGCAGTGTGCACTCACCCCGGCTATCACCATTATCCCCATGGCTGGCGAGTGCGCACTGCTATGTTGATGTTGAAGTACATTGCGGCATGTGCACACGCTGACTCCGGCACAATTTTATTCAAGTAATCTCCGGTGCCATTTTATTGAAGAATTCTACTACAACATCAGCATAGAAGTGCGCACGCGCCCCAGCCATCACCATTATCCCTATGGCTGGCGCGTGTGCACTGCTATGCTGACGTTGTAGTACATTACTTCAATAAAATGGCGCCGGAGTCAGTATGTGCACATACCGCAATCTCCGGCGCCATTTTATTGGAGCAAGGTACTACGAAATTAACATAGCAATGTAAACACCAACACTCCAAAAAACGTAACAATAAAAATGCAATAGCTTGTTATATATAACTGATCTTGTATATAGCGCTACATTCCTGGGAAGCTATGTAATAAATGCTGTAATGGCTGGAAATGTGTTAAAATAATCAAGAGGGACGGTTTCTTTGTAGTGCAGACATACACAGATAGGAATCTACTTCTGTGTGCACAACGTGATGGCGCTGGACGGCGGAGCAGGCGGCTCACTCATAGCTGTCTAAAGTAAGCTATGAACTGGCAGCGAAACGCTCAGACCCCTGGAGTTCGGCCAGTCCTTTCACTTCTGTCTGCTGTGCTGTTTAAAGCATCATGTCACATGTACTCGCTAAGCCACAAGTCTCGTGCAGGAATAAGAAATATGTCTGTCAGAGGAGTGCTGTACAGATGAGGCCAGTGGAGGTATTTCATAGGGGAAATGTAAAGCTGGAACAAATAGCTGGTGCCTAAATGTCCAGGTTTATTCACTAGTCTTGAATAGTTTGTATAACTTAGATTAACTTTAAAGGGTTCGACTGGCAACCGACAATCATTTTAATACAGAAGCCCCAAGTCCTCCCCTCTGGGTCCCACCTCAAAAGACCCCTGTCAAACAACTAATTTTGCCAGAAGCTACAAATAATGACCATCCATGGTTGGTCAAGTCTTCCAAAGTGAGAGTTAATGCTTTTTCATAGCTCTACACTTGGCTCATGAAGTGTAGTTACTTGTGATAGCCACTCCATTTTGTCCAAATGCACTAATCGGGAATATTTATATACTGCCCGTTTTCCCACACTTTTCCCTATTATACCTCTCCACCCCCATCCAAATGCCCTCCCCTCCAAACCTATACCCAATCCCGATCATTGGGATTTAAAAATTGCACCCTCCTGGCCCATTCCGGTCATGTGGGGCTTCCTTCTAGGTTCCCATGCCTCCAGCCCCCTTCTTGACCATGTACGGCCAACCCGGGTTCCACTGTTCTGTATGCCCCCTCCCATTTTACCGCCCTCACGTACCTTAACAAATAAAAACACTGCACCTGCAATTTTCTTTGGATAAATTTGGCCACAGCGGCCATTTTATTAACAAACAACATTAACATATAAACATTATTATATAATAAATAAGAAGGGAGGGTTCTTGGAGTTAAAAATAGATCTGGCATAAATAAACCAAAATCGAACCACCATGTTACCCTCAGTCGTCCATCACCAGCTCAAGGGCACCAAAAGCTGCCAGGGTAAAACCCCATCCAGAGCCCCCAAAACCAAATGCCAGATCACCCCGCTTAATCAAACCACTGCCTGTAAATTTCCAATAACTTTCCACCGACACTTCTGAGCCAACTCCAAGAACCCCACCCCCCGCCACAAATAAACAGCCCTGACCACCTCAGGCTCGTGAGCACCCCAACACTGCCAAAGTCCTCTCAATCCCCTCCTGTATAGCCAATGCCCATAAATCAATTCCAATATCATTCAGATGCACACCATCCTTTGCCCAAAACTCTCTAACCCCTGCCTCAAGATCAAGATGCCGAACACTTACTCCCCCGTTCCTACCAACAAAAGCTGCTATGGCTCTATTCAACTTTACTTGTGCCCTATTAATGCCCTTCACTGATCTGGCCTCCCTCCATTTTTTTCTCGGCACAATGTCAGAGCAAACCGTTAATACCCCAGGAAAAGATGTCCATAACCTTAAAAGATCAATTTGAATATCCCTCATCAATTCCCTAACCGGCCGAGCCCCCAAATCATTCCCCCCCATATGCACCACCAAAATATCCGGCGCCCGGTCCAAATGAGCCGCCTTATGGAATTCAGGCAGCACCCTTCTCCATACCATCCCTCGAAAACCCAGCCACCGGACCACCACTTGCTCTCTGCTAAAACCCAATTGCCTACCGTTTGGCCTCACATCCGCCCACAGCGCCCCCCAATGAATGAAAGAGTGTCCAAGAATCCAGACTAATAACGGGAAGCCACCTGCAACAAGACAACCAAAAAGGTATTTACTTCTGGACAAGATAAAAAACACATAAGCCAGCACAACTAATGCCGTACATAGGACAGATAACGATCAGAACTCCACCTCCCAATGCGTTTTATCACGTCCTTGCCTAAACCCAAACCATCCGCTTCTGACGCCGCAACGATTCTGAAAGAATGCGACCCGTACACCTCAGGGCTAAGGTCCAACTCCAGGATCCCTTTCTTAAACACTGCAATGAATTGAAAACGTGACAAAAACTCTCCATTTTCATGACACAATAATGGGCCCTTACGTCCCGACCAAACCTGCCAATAAGCCATTAAACATCTCCTTGGACAAATAAAAGATCCATTAACCTCACCCAATACCACTCGCTTGCCTCTGCCCAATTGATCCGTCTTCCCCCTCCTAATCCAAAATTCAATGCCCCTATCCCGCAACAACAATAGGGAACAATTCCAAAAACGCCAGGTTCCTCGTAAGACCCCTCTCCGTCCACCCAATCGGCCATGCTCCAACACTCTACCGCCCTTTCCAGTAGGCCCCATAACCAGCACTTCCTGCAGCATCCGCAAATATCTCACAATCAAAACTGCTTAAAAACTCCTGCTGGATTAACGACCTGCCATTATAACTTTCCAAAAACAACTTCCAAACCTTCAGATCCTCCTTGTGTTCCTTATTTAAGCGAATGAAATGATGGGGCGCCCGCACTCCTGCTGTCGCGCCTGACAACCTGCGACAAAATATTCTGCCCATTGGCATAATCCTGCATGCAAAATTCAAGCGCCCCAACAGCGATTGTAGCTCCCTCAGTTTCACCTTGCGCAACCTCCCGACTCTATCGACCACCTGCTTGAGCAAACTTAATTTATCTTCAGGTAATCGACACTCCATCCTTTCTGTATCAATTACAATGCCCAAGAAACTTAGGATTGTGCAAGGGCCTTCCGTCGTTTCTTCTGCCAATGGTACGCCAAAATGCTCCACTACCCACACCATAGTGCCTAATAAATTCCTACACAACAACGATTGCGGAGGGCCTATAAGCAAAAAATCATCCAAATAATGAATGACTGACTTGACTGATGCCAGGTCCTTCACCACCCATTCCAAAAAGGTACTAAACGTTTCAAACAAAGAAAACAAAATTGCACAACCCATTGGCAGACACCTATCCATGTAACATGCCCCATTCCAAAAACAACCTAACAAAGGGATGCTATCCGGGTGAACTGGCAGCAACCGAAAAGCCGACTCAATATCAGTCTTAGCTAACAACGATCCTGACCGATATCGCCGTACCCATTGCACCGCCACATCAAATGATGTATATTCAACTGAACACAATTCCTGTGCAATGCCATCGTTCACCGAGAGCCCCTTCTGGTACGACAAATGCTGAATCAAACAAAACTTATTCAGCTCTTTCTTGGGCACAACCCCCAACGGCGAAATAATCACCTTCCTGCTAGGTAATACCCGAAACGGTCCAGCCATCCTGCCCAATTCCACCTCCTTAGCCAATTTCACACTAACCACATCCGGATGAAGGGAAGCCGATGTCAAATTTTTTACTGAAAAGGGGACCTCGTGCTCAGGAGGAGGGATTCTAAAACCTTCCAAAAACCCATCCGAAATGACCTTAGCCTTCAACTGATAAGAATACCTACTTAGAAAGGGGGCCATCGCGTGCACTCTCACCGGAGTCACCCCCTTGACCGGCACCCACTGTCGGCTTTCCCTTACCCTTCTTAAAGCATTTTGATGCTCCGTGTGAGCTTCCATTACAATGGGAGCACATGTGTTTGAATTTATAGGAGCTCCCGTACTTGCATTGGCCATCGTTAAATTGCCAACAACTTCCTTCTTAGTGCTTTGTGCCCCCTGACTACTTCCCCTGTGTCCTGCTGATTGGTTCCCACTACTGCTGCTTCCGTGAAAGGACTGCCCATACCTCACTGGGGCCATAACCTTCAGCCACAATCCAATGTCCTTTTGATCCCATCTAATCTCCGGGCGGACTGCCTTCCTCTGCCGAAATTGCTCGTCATATCGTAACCACGCCTGACCCCCGTAAGTCCTATGAGCCTCCCCAATAGCATCAAGGTAGCAAAACAAACCTGAGTAATTATCAGGAGCTTTTTCCCCAATAACAATAGCCATTATTGCAAAAGCTTGTAACCAATTGACAAACGTCTGTGGAATCAACCTCCACCTACGCTTCTCTTCCTCCTCTTTTTTACTGTCGTCCTTTTTTCCCTTATCCAGGTTAAACTTTTCCAACGGAAGAAGGAAAAAAATTTCAACATACTCATCCTGCCAAATTTTTTCTTTAACCTCTTTTTTTAAATGCGCCCCAACGGCCCCTCAAAGCACACATATACCTCCCCTTTCGCCCTATCATCCAGTTTTACAGTATCCGCATTTTCCTTTTCTGTCTGCACACAAACCGATACCCCAGAAGGTGTCCCAGCTGCATACACCGCCGACCTGGCCGACTCACTCCCCACCTGCGACAACACCGGTTGACTAGGTAGCCAAGCCCCCGCCGGTGACAACCCTCCTTGAACGGCTCCACCGCCGTCTATTCTAGCCAAAATGCGCAACATGCTAACAAATAAATCCCTAAGCCCGCATACATCCGACCCACTACCTCCCCTAGCATTTTCCCCGCTGGGCCCAGCCACCTGTCTATCCCCCTCCCCATCTGCTAATGACCCCGCGGGCGACAAGCCATACATAGACGCATACTCACGAAGCTGTGCAGGTGCTGTGTCCCCGCCAGCCGTGCGCCCCGAGTCCTGATGATTCCTTGGTTCGCCTTGATCTTCTCCATAATCCAATCTGACCGACTCCTGCCGCTCAAGGCCCGCGCCCCTGGCCTCCTCATCACCAGGGGGGACCCGAGCCCGTGCCTATATCCCCGCCGTTCGTCCTCCGCTCGTCCCTTCTCCGGTCCTCACCGCCATCCGTGCAACTCCGCGATTTTCAGACCCGGACTCCCCAGCCCGATCCGTGTTGGTCCGTGGATAACTGCCAGGCAACCCCGTGCCACTGCCTGCCGCTCCATCACTCTGCATGGTATGACTTGGGCCAGGCAGCAGGTCCTGGAATTGCTGCTGCCTGCCCGTGTAACTCCGCTGCTGTCTTCCACCGCTGGTCTGTCTGGCAGGCACCCCGACAGGAACGTCGCCAGGTGTGCCTGCCGCGCTGGTGGTCCCTCCGTTCCCCGCATCATAATTGGCGCTCTTTTTTCTTTTAAATATCCGGTGCCTTGAATCGCTGCTGGATCTTGGAGCGGGGGGCGTGTCCATGCGCCCGCCGCTCATTGGCTGTGCGTTCCTGCCATCTGTATCCGGGGCCGGGAGTGATGTGGGCCGCATTTCCGGTAAGACCCCGCCCCCCGGATGTCGCGACTGCAGCGCGGGCCTTGCTTCCGGCGCGGCCCGGGCTCTAGTACTGCGGCGCGCCGCCGGAGCAGGCCGCGCCACAACGGAGCGGGGCACTTCAGTCGCGGACCGCGACCCGATGCTGGAGGAGCCCGCAGACCAGCATGCTCACCGGACGCAGGGTCCCCTGAGGGGCTCCGCAGCCTGCGCCTGCTGCCCGTACTGACCATCTCCGGGGAAAGCCTCTCGGGGGGGCCGCGTCCTTCTGGCAATTCTTCCGGATCCCGATGGGGATTCTTCTTCACTGGCATTCCCCAGCAATCCGGCCAGCTGGGACTCGAGCCACCCTCCTCGCCTGGATCTGGCAGTCTCCCTCAGCCTGGCGATAAGGGACTCCACGGACTCCATAGTGGCCATAAAAGTGTCCAAACAATTGGAAAAAAGGTAAGGTTATTTTTTTTTTGTTTGGTGCTCCAGAACTTTTCTCTATGACTTCTTCTCTGGTCTGCCCGTTTTCCCGCACTTTTCCCTATTATACCTCTCCCACCCTACCCCACCCCCATCCAAATGCCCGCCCCTCCAGACCTACACCCAATCCCGATCATTGGGAGTTAAAAATTGCACCCTCCTGGCCCATCCCGGTCATGTGGGGCTTCCTTCTAGGTTCCTATGCCTCCAGCCCCCTTCTTGAACAACTGTGTAGAAGCACTGAGGGTCCAGAGTGGTATTCCGCAATGGCAAAGGAGAGTCATGAGGAAGACATGGACACCTGTGTAGAAGCACTGACAGTTTGGTGTGGCATTCCTCAATGGTGGTCCTGCAAGCGTTTCGCTTCCACTGTGACAGCGAATGTCACGCTTCCAGTTTCTCCACACTGGAATAATGACACTTACTGCCATTGGGAATCAGTACCTTGGATTCTTCAAGCAAACACTAGATTGTGGTCAAAATGTCGCTGTTTGGACATAATGGAGAAATAAAAAAGTTATATTGTTATGAACCTGTAGAGCTCTGTCACCGTCCTTTGTGTACTACGGATGAAGACAATGCAGGATTCTTAGGTCGGGTGAATGATTGCGCCAACTAGTGAGAGAGTTCTGGGGATCTTTATCTGTTTTCGAGTTTGTAAATTAAGATTTTTTTCCTATTTGGTACTGTGATGATGGCCACAATGCAGCACAACGTAGTCCCCCACCTAAAGTCAAAGTTATTTAGAGTATTGGGTAACTTCTTTTTATCTTTTTATTTAGGACCTTCTTAATGGGATAAAAAGTAAAGCTTCAGTTTTAGGTTGCAGATGTTATATTTGTAAAAGCTGAACTAAAGAATAGGGGACATCCTCCATGAGTTAAGGTGGCCAAACCTTCTAAATTTGTTGTGACCAGCCAACCATCTGATGTCCAGCAGATGTTTTGCAGATGTTCATTCTACTGACCACTATTGAGTATTTATAGCCATTTTTAAGGAAAAAGGGGTTATTTTCAGTTATAGTAGTCAAGTTTACTACCACAATTGGCAGTAATGACAGTTTGGGTGGGTTAGGGTGGTTTTTAGGAAGTCTAGTTTAGGTGGACACAAATCTTTCTCCAACCCATGTAACCCAGTCTGTCATCATCAAGTGTAGTCAAAAGGCGTAGACAGTTACATCAACTTTAAAAGTGGCCATTACAAACCCTTGTAACTCACATTCTGTACAACCAAATATAAAGAATATGGAAGAAATGCAGGAATCCACATCTCCAACTCCAAAAAGTTTGAACGCTGTGTAAAATGTAAAGAAAACAAGAATGCAATGATTTGGAAATCTCTTATATCCATATTTTATTTACAAATGGTTCAGTTTATAAAGTTTTGTTCTTTGTGTCATCCACCTATTTCTGGTTTATACATACTGACTGTACACATCAAGCAAGACTGGTATCCACTGTCCTATACATTCCTACATTAGGGTTGTGCTTATTCTAGCATAACACCACAAGGAAAAATAGGCAAAGGGCTTTCATTTACCCGCTACTAGAATGTACTATCCTAGTGGAGCTCCACATTGTTTTTCTTTTAGAAAATTGCTATATTTACTGGTAGTGAGCCATAAATTTCACATAAATATATGGTGAGTGATGGAGCAGAGAGAAGGGCAGCAGAAGCCAGCAGACCCTTTTACAGAACCATGGTAGTGTGATTAGTAGTCTTTTTGTGCGGTATATGTGTCCAGCCCTTACAGTAATAATGGTATAAAAATACAAATTGTTTCCACCTTGACGGCCAAGCATTGAAAAATCATCAATTTTCTTGTAATAAACTTTGTACAATACAAAAAAAAGTGCTCCAAAGAGTATAAATAGTCGTGAGAACTTTTGACTCTCATAATCCATAAACGAGGCAGTCCAAGGATACACCTACTCAATAAAGCTTTAAGAAATGTAATAAGACCATGAAAAATCTCCAGTACAGCAAACTGAATTGTGATAAAAGTATAACAGTCAAAGGATTATTTCCAAAATAGCAAGTTATCCCCTATCCATCCCAGCAGTTGGACCACCAGTGACCGAGAGCAGAGCTCTAGAACTCGGGAACGATAGGAAAGTCCATTGTGTTTTTCTCTTGGTGCACATGTAAACATTTATCCACAAAGAGTAGAAGAAAGGTGTCGCTCACTGTGGGTTCATCTTCAAAATAAGGCTTTATTCCATGTAAATGCAAAATGCAGCGCGTGGGAGGCATAGCAGACCAGGGGTAGACATATCATTGGTGCAACCTGTGCAGCTGCACAGGGGCCCAAGAGGTAAGGGGAACCATTTCTACCTCCAAAGCAGATGCAATTTTGCATTTTTAGGAGCTCTTGGGCTGCAAAGGGCCCATATATTGTTCTTGCACAGGGGCCCTATCCTGTCTGTGTCCGCCAGTGTAGCAGACAATGACCATCTTACAGTTATGAAGCTTGAAATTTGTCAACCTTCGAAGGACCGACAAAGAGCACGCTAGAGTGAAACGGGCGGTGTCTACTTTGTGACCGGCATTGCCCTACATGGTCCAGACTTTGTATATTGTTAGGAATAGCACACCGCTGCCTCCAATTTGTCAGGGACCGGCACTACCGATCCCACTACTGCCACAAATTTGTCAGGGAGATCGTGAAGATGTCCCACCACTGCCACCAATTGTTAGGACAATCACACAATTGACTGACGATTGATGGATGAGGCAATAGCTGCTATTGCTACTAGGCAGGTTATTGGGAACTTTCACCATGAACGTATAGTATATACACATCCGATTCCAACACATGGGTATGTAGAGTATATATACTTCGGTATGGTCACCGCTAAGCTCCGCAATAAACAAAGAAAAAACTGGCTGCCACCACTAATCATTTATTACAGGCCAATTTGGCACCTATTACTGGTAATGTATGGCCTCGTGAGGCTTCAGGGTTCCCATTTATAAAGCAAGAAGAATGAAGCTATTACATTTTATTTATTTAATCCAACAATTAGGCAGTATTTATATAAAACTATACAAAATATGTTTCAAAGGGGACAAGACAATATAGCATATACAGTCACATAAAAATAAAAGGGATAAACAATAGAAATTACTAGACCTGTTGTCATAGGAATGGTGCAGATGTTGTGAAGGGAAACACTTGCTTAGATATGTTACAGTCCTTACAACATATTGTATCTCCCTGCATTGAAAATGGGTCCTAGGTCAGAACGTGCTTTTACCAGCTACCACCCACTCTGACCTACCTCCTCTGGTGACCTCAGATGAGGGCCAGTAAATGGGATGCGGGCTCAGGTACCAAAAATTATGAGATCCCTGATCTTAAGGATATCTGCTCCCCTGGAGGCCCTATGCGGGAGATAATAATGACATATTTCCTAGCATAATTTTAGCTTTCTATGCATATGAGACATAGCATATACAACTTTATCCATTTGGTAGTGCGCAACAATGCCAAAAATATGACTCCCATATCTATATAGCCTACACCTGTCACAAAAAACAATATAATCTGGTACATGGCTCCCACATGTCTGGCTATTACTCTGAACAAGGACCTATTTACAAAGGCACAGCAAAGTGTCACCACACCAGCCTGTTTATTACTATTCATACTGACCACTTCACAGGATGCGGCTGCATCACAACAATGGGTCGTAGAGCAAATGGGAGGAAGAGAGTGTCAGCTATTCTTACTATGGTCCTGATTTACAATTCATAGTGAAGCCATGCTCCTATGCTCTATATAAGGGTGCCATACATGCATAAAATAAAGCACTATTTTGAATATATACCCACAAGAGTGTCGCCTTTCTTCTACTCATTACTGGATGTCTTTGTGCTTTGTCTGAGTACCTCCAAAATGGAGCATTATTTGAGGTCTCATTATATAAAGCACCGTTCTAGAGAACTTTGGCTAGCAACAGGACATATACTTTAAATTGTTAATTCATAAAAATATAGTTACATCTTACTTGACTTCCGCTCCATTCATTGTCTATGGGACTGCTAGATAAATCCGAGCACTCAGCTATTTCCAGCCGCCTTATAGACAATGAATGGGACCACCACTGAAGCACTGGGGAAAGGAAGCGGTATTGTTCATTTTTTAGCACATTTTAACCTCTTTTTAGTTTTTTAGACATTAGATAACACCTTTTGAAAGTGGTGTTTTGACATTTGGTTAAAGGATTTGTCATCAATGTATGATCTTTGGGGGGGTCTGACTACAAAAACGAAAGAGGGCCTTTTGTATTTTTGTCAAACACTGTGGTCATGGCAAGTATCATAAAATTCTAGTAAGGATGCTCTTCTGATATGACAAAGCCCATTTTGGTCATTTATTTCAGTACTATGAAGATAGACCTATGTACTTTTGGGCCATCCTGTCCTGGGGCTTATTTAAGGAAAGCAGAGGTTGCAGTTGTACCTTGTCTTTGGTTCATATATAGTATTGAAGACCCCCTAACTAGTCTTAAAGGGTTGTCCAGGACTGTGACAATAATAGCCTATCCTACAGTGGACAGAAGCCCACAGTGTATGGAGCTAGAACGCCTTATACTGTAGGTCAAAGGCCACTACACAATGGCGTTCAGGCTTTGTACACTCTTTACTTCCGATCACCAATGGACCTGCCAACAACTGATCATGAGGGTACTGGATGTCAGACACCCACCTATCTGAGGCCATTAATATCAAAGTCCTGGATGACCATTTTAATAGGTGATGCATAGTCATTGACTGTTGGTATGGCATTTCAATAATCTAACTATATTTGTATTTTCTTTGAACTTTTAAAAATAAATGTAAAAAAATGTGTTTAGAATTTATTGATCGTGCTCCACGTGATGCCATATTTAGAAGGCGAGATATATAAAAAGTAAGTGTCTGCTAGAACCATCAGAGGTTTAATAGTCTCCTGCCGAGACTCCGCTCTTGGTCTCGGTTTAGCAGCTGCTCCGGAAAACATTCAATTCCAAAGAGAATATAATAGCTACCGAGACTATGTTTTGATTGGTTTTCATTGGAGAAAAGCCAGTGTTTTGGTACATGGAAAGTGAGAACCATGCAGATCTCAGCCTTAGCTACTGTGTTCCAAAAAATGTTGAGTATTCTGGACCATGTAATTGTGGAAGGAGTCTAAGGCTGTTATTGAATTCTGACAGTTTCCAAAACACCAGGGAATAAAACATTAACAATCATATCATCTAACTGCTAACCGCCTCTCCACTCTCGGGATGGTACATAATGTTATGCAAGCCTTCGCCTCCATAATCTATGAAAAAAAATTACAGATCTAGGAAAAAATGTCTTTAAAATGATGCTTAGAAGGCATGCAAGGAACACAATGTGCTCATTATGTCCATATGTCCTGCACGCACGTGCTGATGTCTATAGAACTTGCAGTTATATCTAAAGTTAAGGTGCCAAAACAAATCAACTTATTCCCTACCCCCTGCAAATCCTGAGGATGCTGCCCAGTCCTGAAAGGAGCAGATGTGTGCATGCTCGGTTTCTGCTCCTCTGCGGGACTTCCAAGTACAGTGCTTGGCTATTTCCAGCAGAAGTCCCATAGGCAATGAATCCAACAGAGGCCACACATGCGCATCTCTGCTCTATCCGGGAGGGGGCTGCAAAGTGCCGTTGTCAGGGTTCCAAAGATTGAATCTTGGAATGGCGGGGGGTTCCAGCAGTTGGACCCCAAGTGATCAGCAAGTTATCACGTATCCTGTGGATGAGAGTTAGTTTGATCCCTTTGGAGAATAACACTTTAAGAGGTTATTCCAAATTTTGCAAGTCAAAGACTATCCACATAATGGACCACAAGGATCTTCATGGATTCCGAGAACAGAACGGAACTTTGCAGTTATGGAGTCAGCCGAGCGGTGGTGACTTTTCTGCCCTCTGCTCCTCAGCACTCGGTGACCCCCCTGTGTAACGTTACAGGGTCTCCACTTTGTGGCTGAGTTGCTGTGGTTCCTTCAACTTCTCAATAATATCACTCACAGATGATGGGGAAGATTTAGAAGAAATGTTATGAACGTACTGGTTACACCAGTGGCTTCTATTACAGGACCGCGCTGGTATCAGTGATCTCTGCACCACCAGCCGTTGTCACGTTAGTAATGGCAGACGGCATGGCGGGGTGGCAAATGTTATGCACCTGGGGTGAGAGGCTGGATGTCATACACCAACACCGGGGGCAATGGGGTCTGATATTATACACTGGGGGCAATGGGGCCAAATATTATATGCTGAGGACAAGGGACCAGATGTTGTACGGGGAGTGGGGTGAGAGGCCGAATGGTTATGCACCGGGGCGAGGAGTCTGATGCTATACACAGGGGGCAATGGGGTCTGATGTTATACACTGGGGGCAATGGGGCCAAATATTATACGCTGAGGACAAGGGACCAGATGTTGTACAGGGGGGGGGGGTGAGAGGCCAAATGGTTATGCACCAGGGCGAGGAGTCTGATGCTATACACAGGGGGCATGGGGTCGATGTTATAAACGGGGGTCAATGGGGCCAGATGTTATGCACCGGGGTCAATGCAACTGGATGTTATATACTAGGGATGAGGAGCCAGATGTTATACACTGCAGAGAAGTGGTCGGATGTTATACACCGGGGTCAATGGGGCCTGAAATTATACACTGGGGTCAATGAGGCCAGATGTTATACACCGGGGATGCAGGGCCGAATGTTATGTATCAGGGTCAAAGTGGCCATATATTATACATCGGGGAAATTAGGTACAGATATTATACACCTTTGGCGAGCGGCTGGATGTTATACACGGGTGATCAGGGGCTGGATTTTCGATAACGGGGTGAGAGACCGGATGTTATACACTGGGGGCAAGGAGCTGGATGTTATACGCCAGGATCAATGGGGCCAGATGTTATACACCGGGGTCAATAGGGCCAGATGTTATACACCAGGCTCTATGGGGACTGATATTATACACCAGGGGTGAGGGGCCAGATGTTATGCACCAGGGTCAATGAGGCTGGATGTTTTACACCGGGTTCAATAGGGCCAGATATTATGCACCAGAGATGAGGGGCTAGATTTTATACAGCAGGGCAATGGGACTGAAGTGTAAATTCCAATATAAAAAATGTTAACAATTTTTCATTTTATAAAAACACCATCCATAGTTTCATCAAGAACTCTTAAGATAAGTCCAAAATTTTTCATGTTTGTCAAAAGATCAGATGTCCACTTATGTCTGCTCCCTCCTCCCTCTCACAGCATGCAATCTCACAGGCAAGAGACCATGAAGCTGCAAACCCTCCTCTCTGTCTATTCTGTTACTACATGGAGGTGGAGAAGTATTCACATATATCACTTATGCAAAAAAAAAATCTATATACTGAATGATTGTAAAACTTTCCTATGTGCTTTTTTTCTTGATGTACACAAACATATTTATGTCTTATTATGCTTTTTGTTGGTTTTTTACACTTTTTAAACAATATGTTTTTCTGTTTTTTGACATAACGCGGTACTCATTTCAAAGATCTTTCATCATTTTACTTTTTAGAGATGTACACTTATTTCCGTAGACTTTCCACCACAAAAACAACACAGTAAAGTCTAAAAGCAGTGCAGAGGAAGCTCCAAAACTTCCTCAGGCCATACGATTATTGAGTGGTGAGAAGGATGAAGTGCTAATAGGAATAACCTTTGGCTGGTTTTCCAGGCTGTAGGAGAATGAAAGAAGTGCGGCACCACAGGTACTGGTGGAACTAGATGAAAACATATTAATAAAACATTCTTTTTTTTTTAGCTTCCTTTCCAGGGAAAGTATAACAATTTTTTTAATATAAGTCGCATAATAAACAATATACTGTAAAAATAGCTGGGAATTATTATAGTAGACAGGAGTTTATTACATTTTCAGCTTATATTTAAAATAGTGGAAAAATGTATTCAAATTACCTTATTTTTGTAAAATTATTAATTTGTAACTACATCAATTGTAACTGTAAAATTAAGGCTGAATTGTTAAAGGGAATCATTCAGTAGGATCATCCCTCCTAAGCCGTCTAAATGGGCATGCAGGCCATAGGAAGGTGAATATAATGATACCTTGATATCTTCGACTCCATGTCTTATTCCAGGGGAATCCACATTTTTCTTAATATGTAAATGAGCTGTTAAGATCTATGGGCCGGACATAGATCTCCCGGAGAATCTGCCTCCAGAGATTATTATAAATGACAGGGGTGTTACCAATGTGTCATTAGATCAAGGGAACAGCCTTTCAGTCATTACATGTCTCACACTAGTAACAATCCCTGTCATTTATAATAATCTCTGGAGGCAGATTCTCAGGGAGATCTATGTCTGGCCCATAGATCTTAACAGCTCATTTACATGTTAAGAAAAACGTGGATTTCTCCGGAATAATACATCGAACCACAGATATTAAGGTATCATTTTCTTCAACTACCTATGACTTACCACTGTTATTTGTGCACATAAGAAATCATTAGGTAATGCACATTTTCCTTAGCTCTATTTTTAAATAACCACATTCAGGCAAAGTATTTTTTTAAAGGGTGAGTATATTTTTGCAACCATTTTCATTGTTCCAATAAAAAAAAAATAGAAAGAATTTTCCAAATAGGCTCACAATCTTAATTCCCTACCATTATGTCTTTGGAGTGTGGGTGCAATCCGAAGTACCAAGAGGAAACCTATGGAAACACGAGGAGAACCTACAAACTCCTTGCAGGTTGTTGTCCTTGGTGGAATTATTTCATATCTATTCATCTCTCTCATATCTATTTATCAATCTTTTATCTATCTATCCCGTATCTGTTTGTGGATCCTTTACCTTTAAAGCTCAGTGATCTGTGAAATAGATATCTTTATAATTATCGAAAAGGGAATTGTCATTGTAGTCTACACTGTTAAAGATAAAGCTGGATTCCGGTCCTGGTCACTGAGCCTCACGATACTTTTACCACTCTTGCCCTCTCTTCTGCTCATAAACTTCTTTGGTCACACACATCACACCATGGAAAGAAAAAGAGACTGCCTACTCGACTTCGTGTCCATTTGTTCTCACTAAAGACACATAAACAGCTTTTAATTCCATGTTTTCCCTGTAGCTATCTGGTCCTGCAGCCGACATCGGCAGGGAGAAAGTACAGGTCAGCAGTAAATTTCTTTTCTTCTCTGCCCCATTTTGGAAAGTGTAGTGTGGAGTTTAGCTGTGGATTACAAACCTTAGTGTTTATTAAAAAAAAAACATTTTTCTGTGTTTGTTAGTAATTGTAGATTTCACAGACTTTTTATATCATTACTAATCTGTGCAATGTTTTATACCTCTGTAAGTTTCAGATCGTTCAGAACAGTCAAAAGACAAAAGTCAAATATGTGGATTTTTCATCATTGACTACTTGATATTACCTTGAAAAATGACCCTTAACTATTAATACATCTGGAGAAGTCATGTTCATAGAGAAATAAAGAAGCTATTTAAAGATTGTATTTCCAGATCTATTTTTCCCATGGAAATTTAAGTTGACATATAACGTGACTTTTTTCTAAGTGTTACTTCATCTTGGTCAAAATTACAAGGATATTTTAAACATATTTGTTCACTTGCCCTTTAGATTTTAGCTATAAAGGACAATCATTACATTGGCACATATTTTTGTTTTTTTGTTAAGGTTGTTAAGGTTATATGGAGATGCGACACCCCAGGGGTCTGGTTGCCACAGTAATAGAGATATTATGTCTGAGAGCAAGTGGGAGGTTTCTCTGGTCAGGAGCCCTAAGCATGCAACACTGCCCGCCCAGACCTGGGAGGGGAGGAATCTGCCCTTATAAACTGGGTCTGGGGCGGGATTAAGTCAGTCAGAGCCTGGAGTAAAGTTCCAGACACAGGAAAAGATACATCAGGAGCTCTGTAGGAGCAGAGGCAGAAGGCCAGGGGCTGTGAGCAGAGATATAGCTCACCCTGGCTGAAGTTACTAAAACCGGACACAGGAGTCCGAGGCTGTGGGGACTGATATATACCCAGCAGCAGAAACCAGCCGGCAGGGGATTCCAGGTCCTCTGGCCATAGAAGCCCGGAGGCTCAGTCACAAAGAAGGGACCAGCGCCGCCATCCAGGAGCGGAGGCTAACAGAAGGCCCCAAGTCACCAGCCATACGGGTGAGCACCACACGGTATACTCAGGGACGTGGGCTACTTGTAACCGCTGACAGCAAGGTAGCCAGGAAGAGTGCAGATAAACGGGGAGGCCTACAACTCCACCTGGCCAGGGGAACTCCTGCTTGATCGCAGACTGACCAGGCCCCTTATACTAGCCAGTACTCCCGGGAGGGTCTGCCTTGTACCATCAGTAAAGACCCTGAACTGCACCTCACGTCTCTGTGATTCCTTGCCGCACCAGCACCATTAGCACTGGGACCCTCACACCATCACTCCTATCATCTCTCACATTAGCTGCCCTGAGGCAATACTTCTCCCGTGGGGAGTTATCCCATACTCGGCTGCGCAAACAACATCAGCCTCAGCGGTCGGCAGCGCAGCGGCGGTCCCCACTGACCGCAATCCACGGGTGGCGTAGTCGGACATTTGCTATACATTAAGACTGCCACTGGTTTGACCACCCTGGGCACGGACCGGGTCACCGCCACACGGAGACTGCAACCCCCAGCATTCTACAACAGGCCCGGTTCCGGGTTCCCCTGCACAACGCAGACCCAGGGGGCGCGTCAACTTTGGCGTAGTCGGCAGGATTTCGTGCCTGCAATCACCGGGTACTGCGTGCCTGAAAAAGAGACTTTTATACTTACCTGTGGTGAAGTTTCCCACCATCCGGAGCCGATTCCCGCCATCAGACGCCATCTTGGACCGTTTCCCGCTGTCTTCTGCCTTCTTCCCGCCATCCGCAGCTGCTTCCCGCCTTCGGACGCCATCTTCGGGACGCTGCACGGGAAGAAGAGGGGCGTGGACGCCGAAAGCGCGCGAGATCCGAAGCTCCGCCCCACGCTCTGACGCTGCGCAAGGTCCTGGAAGGGAGGAAGAGCGACGCTGACGTCATCGGAGAGCGACGCCAGGTCCTCAACCCCGACGATCGACTGTGGAGCCGCGGCCTACGGAAGAAGAGCATCGCAAGGTAGGCCACGGTCCACTAGGGGGGAGGAGGATGCCAGATACCGAGGGGAGCTCCACTTCCACAGCCACCGCCAGCGCAACCGCTGCAGCAGTCATGCCATTCACCATGCCCTATATCCCGGGGGCAACCTGGCTACCCCAGTACTCAGGGGAGTCACATACTCTAAATGACTTTAGAGAAAGACTGGATAGCCTCTTCCAGGTGTACCCCCTCACAGAAGAGCAAAAAGTGAGCATCCTGGTGGCCCAATTAATCGGGGCAGCCCAAAGGGAGGTAAAGTCCTGGTCACCTGGGAGGAAGAGGACTGTCAGAGAAATACTAGCCCGGCTGAAAGACACATTTGATACCCGCACCTCAGCCGAAATAAAGCTCAGATTTTACGGGTGTAAACAGCGGGCACATGAGAGTATAAGAGACTATGCTCTAAACCTACAAGAGGCCCTGAGAGCCATTAAGCAGGCAGACCCTGACAGCGTGGGAAATGAAGATAAGCTGTTGACTGAACAATTTATTGAGGGTCTACTGTGCAATGCCCACCGAACCCAGTTGCAGGCAATGGCCTTACAGGACCCTGACCTGGACTTTGCACAGTTCAAGGACAGAGCCATCCGGGTGCTCCGAGAACCGGCACCAGGTGGCGCTGTGACCCACAGGCGCCCTGCTATCACTTACCACCAGGAGACGGCGCCCTTGTCTGCAGGGCCTGTGGGAGCTGATGCGCAGGCTTTAAACAGTGACCCGGCTACAGACCTGCACCATCAGGTCCAAGAGCTGACTAAGAGCGTTGCCGCGCTAACCAGAACTGTGCAGTCTTTACAGGTCTCTTCTCCAGGAAAGATCCAGCTGGCATCCGGACTGGAGGACGTCCCGTGGCGCCGACTGAGGAGGACCCCACCGGCCAGAGGAAGACCCAGCGACAGATACAACGAGGATGGACGACCCATCTGCCGCCGCTGCAATCAACCCGGACATGTGGCAAGGTACTGTCATTTAAACGGGCACAACCTGGGGTAGAGGGCCAACCCCCAGGCATAAGACCATCAGGCCCATCAAACTGGCATGATAAATACGTAGGGGGACGTCCAATCTTGCCTGTGGTACTGGATGGCATTCCTATGAGTGCCCTACTAGACACTGGGTCACAGGTGACCACCATCCCTTACGTGCTCTTTAAACAGTACTGGAATGACTCGGACATAACCCGCTACCCAGATGACGACCTGAGTATCATCGCCAGCAATGGTCAGCCCGTGCCGCAGGTGGGATTCAAAGAGGTGACCATTAAGATCGGTAAAGTCGAACTGGCGGCACAAGGACTGATTATAGTGGACATAGACCGTCATGAGAGTCACCCTAGAATAACCTTGGGAACTAATGTGATTGAAAATTGCCTTGCAGAGGTGATTCTCATTTTACAGCAGGATGCCAAGAACGCCAGTTCCGGCCAGCAGCGTGTGCTCCAAAAAGAGATCCGGGCACTGATGAAGCGGCAACAGGTGGAACTATCTGGTGGTGAGATAGGTAGCGTGAGAATGTGTGACCCGTTCCCTATTGCCATGCCCCCAAAAAGTGAGATGATGATTTGGTGCCGGGCAGCTATTGGTCTAAGAGGTAGAGACTACCAAGCAATGGTAGAACCCGTCTACTCAGACAGTAGGCCCACCATTTTGACGGCACGGGGGGTGGTCGATGTACGCCATGGGAGGGTGCCCGTTCGCATCATAAATATCGGGGAGAGAGAAGTATACCTGCCCCGGTATGCCACGCTAGCCAAATTGTTCACCATAAACCAGAATTCTGTACAGGCCGTGGAACCCTTGCCTCCATCTCAACCAGAGGAAGGTAACGGCTCTAAGAAACCAATGGAGGACTGGTGTCAGCAACTGCATTTGGGTACTGACTCCACTCCCTCACACCAGAAACAGGGAGTCTATCGGGTGGTTCGAGAGTACGAGAGAGTGTTTAGTAAACACGCGCTAGACTTTGGGCGAGTAAAGGGGGTAGAACACCACATCCCCACGGGAGACCATCCTCCCATAAAGGAGAGATACCGACCCGTACCCTCGGCACACTACCAACATGCCAAGGGGATGCTTAGAGACATGAAGGAGGCTGGGGTAATCAGGGACAGCTGTAGCCGCTGGGCAGCTCCACTAGTCTTAGTGAAAAAGAAAGACAACACCATGAGAATGTGTGTAGACTACAGGAAGGTCAACCGTATCACACACAAAGATGCGTACCCGTTACCAAGGATAGAAGAGTCCTTAGCTGCATTAAAATCTGCTAACTTCTTCTCTACTTTGGATCTCACTAGCGGGTACTGGCAGGTTCCTGTAGCAGAGGCGGACCGGGAGAAGACTGCATTCACCACCCCGATGGGTCTCAGCGAATTTAACTGTATGCCGTTCGGGCTCTACAACGCACCAGGAACCTTCCAACGGTTGATGGAATGCTGTCTGGGACACCGGAACTTCGAGACGGTCCTGTTATACCTGGACGATGTCATCGTCTATTCCAAGACCTACGAGGACCACCTGAAACACCTGGCAGAAGTGTTCGAAGCTCTGGCAAACTACGGCCTAAAGGTGAAACCCTCCAAGTGTCACCTCCTGAAACCAAAGGTGCAATACCTGGGACACGTGGTGAGTGCTGACGGAGTGGCTCCTGACCCTGATAAGATCACCGTGATTAAGGACTGGCCAAGACCCTCCAGCATAAAGGAAGTGCGGCAGTTCCTCGGGTTGGTAGGCTACTACCGAAGATTAATTCCCGGTTTCACCAAAATGGCAGCCCCTATGCAGGACCTCCTGATAGGTCAATCTCGGAAAGCCAAAAACCAGAAGCCGCCCTTTAGGTGGGAAAAGCTGGAAGAGGAGTCCTTCTGCCAGCTGAAGATGGCCCTCATGGGGGATGAAATCCTGGCATATCCAGACTACAGCCAGACCTTTATCCTCCACACGGACGCAAGCAACATCGGGCTAGGAGCCGTACTGTCCCAGATCCAGCAAGGGAAAGAACGGGTAATCGCTTACGCCAGCCGAAAGCTACAGCCCACGGAGAGGAACCCTGAGAATTATAGCTCATTCAAGCTGGAGTTCCTGGCAGTAGTGTGGGCAGTGACCGAACGTTTCAAGCATTACCTTGCCTCCTCCAAATTCACCGTGTACACGGATAACAACCTGTTGACACACCTGGACACTGCAAGGCTCGGTGCCCTGGAACAGAGATGGATGGCCCGCCTGTCCAACTTTGAATTCACCATCAAATACCGGGCAGGACGCTCAAATGCCAACGCGGATGCCCTGTCTAGAATGCCGAACTTACCGGACGTAGGGGAGGATCCAGAAGATCTGGAAGAAGTTGAGCTCCCTGCGTTCCACCGTCATGGGATTACCCTGTATTCCCACCGTGTGAAGGACAGGCGCTCCGTGACGTTCAATCCCTTGCCCCACTACAACTGGGCGGAGACGCAAGACAGTGACCCCGCAGTCCATTTGGTGAAGGAAATGCTGACCCAGGCCGATGTCCGTCTTGACCCAGATGCTCCGGAGGAGACCAAGCAACTGTGGAAGGAGAAAAGTAAGCTGTTCCTCTACAGGGAGAAGCTGTGCCGGAGAATGGTTAACTCTCGAACACATGAGTTGACCTGGCAGGTAGTGGTCCCAAGACGAGATGCGGCTATGGTTCTGGAGGCATACCACAACGGAGCAGGGCATTTCGGATGGAAGAAGCTGGAGTTCTTGTTGCGTGAACGGTTCTACTGGGTAGGCATGAGAGGAGCCATCGAGAGGTGGTGCAGAGACTGTGGCCCGTGCCACCTGAGAAGAAAAGACCGAGCCAGCCAGAAGACTCCCCTGCAGCCCATCATCACCAGACAGCCACTGGAACTGGTAGCCCTGGACCATGTGAAACTGGCTCCAAGCAGATCTGGGTATGTCTACGCCCTCACAATCGTAGATCATTACTCCCGGTTCCTGGTGGTGGTCCCGGTCAAGGACTTAACGGCTCAAACAGCAGCTAGAGCCTTCCAGCAGCACTTCTGCCGTCCACACGGGTACCCGGACCAAGTGTTGACAGACCAAGGACCAGCCTTCGAAGCGGAGGTCTTCCAGGAGTTCTGCAACCTGTATGGCTGCAAGAAGATAAGAACAACGCCCTATCACCCTCAAACCAATGGACTCTGCAAGAAGATGAACCAGGTGGTGATAGATCTGCTAAAAACATTGCCCCTGGAAGAACGCAGTCTGTGGCCTGAGAAACTGCCCGATCTGGTGGACCTGTATAACCACATCCCTGTAGGTTCCACCAACTGTACCCCGGCTTAACTAATGAGAGCAAGACCTGGTAAGCTGCCTATTGACCTGGATATGGGAGTCCTGACGCCTGAGGACACCTCGCCAGAGGCAGACTGGGATACAGAACGGCAGCAGCAGTATCGGAAAGTACAGGAGAGCGTCGAGCGAAGTCTGTCTCAAGCTAGAGAAAGACAAGAGAAGGCTTATAACCAGTATGCTCCCGCTGTTCCCCTTGTACCTGGAGAGCAGGTCTTGAAGAGGAAGAGGCGGCTCCACAAGTTGGACGACCAGTGGGAGAAGGACCCGTACAACGTACTGCCATCAAGCCATGAGAACCCAAAAATCTGCGTAATCAGTAAGGATGGAGGAGAAACCACAGCCATTGTCTCCAGAGACCACCTGAAGAAGTGTCCCGAGCAGCTGCAAAGCCCTGAAGAAGATCAAGAAAACCCTCAACCCGCAGAGGAAAGGGAAGAAATGATCAGTACCGTACTCGGAGACTTCCCCCGGTCTTGGACACAAGTAAACGGCGCTGTCGTGGTACCCGTCCTCACCTTTCTCCAGCCAGCCCCGCAAGTGCCTACAGAGGAACCGGTAGAGCTGGAAGAGCAGCCGGCCCAAGAGGCAGAAGTGTCCACACCAGCAGTACAGGAGGATCAATCCTCTGCTAGTAGTGAGCCTGCCGTGCCCCTAGTGAGCCAAAGAGTGCGCAGACAGCTGCCCAGCTTACCCATAACACCTCCTACACCCTGTAGTGCAGAACGAGTTAGTGAGCTCCGTGGGTCCACTAGAGTCACTAGAGGTCAGATGCCCGCTCGCTGGAGAATCTAAACTAATGCACTGTGAATTTATCTGTTAACTGTTTATGGTTTATGTTTGTTGCCTGTTATTAATTATGTTTCTCAGTTACCCTGCAGATTTTTATGGACTAACAGGTTATGGACGCTGGATAACCGGAACAGTTTTGTAGATAGTTGCACCTTGGTGCCTCTTGCGAAGACGGCCGCGGAAGAGAAAACCTGTCTGGCGTGGCCTCCTTGCGGTCCAAAGTAGTTAGTCTACCCTTGCAGCCACGCCCAAGGACAACGCAAGGGGTTTGCTTTGGACAGGTCCCCTACTTCGCTTAAAGTTTCACCTTGGGTGACATGGACACCCTCTTGTTTTAAAAACTTCACCTTGGGTGATATGGACACCCGGTTGTGGACACGCCGTGACCTTTAAAGAACTAAAGCTTCTTGTAAATATGTTATCGTATTATTGTTTATACCCTGTTATTATGTTTTAAAAATGTGTTTAGTCCTGGAGTACTAAAATTTACTAGGGGGGAATGTGTCACCCCAGGGGTCTGGTTGCCACAGTAATAGAGATATTATGTCTGAGAGCAAGTGGGAGGTTTCTCTGGTCAGGAGCCCTAAGCATGCAACACTGCCCGCCCAGACCTGGGAGGGGAGGAATCTGCCCTTATAAACTGGGTCTGGGGCGGGATTAAGTCAGTCAGAGCCTGGAGTAAAGTTCCAGACACAGGAAAAGATACATCAGGAGCTCTGTAGGAGCAGAGGCAGAAGGCCAGGGGCTGTGAGCAGAGATATAGCTCGCCCTGGCTGAAGTTACTAAAACCGGACACAGGAGTCCGAGGCTGTGGGGACTGATATATACCCAGCAGCAGAAACCAGCCGGCAGGGGATTCCAGGTCCTCTGGCCATAGAAGCCCGGAGGCTCAGTCACAAAGAAGGGACCAGCGCCGCCATCCAGGCCCCTTATACTAGCCAGTACTCCCGGGAGGGTCTGCCTTGTACCATCAGTAAAGACCCTGAACTGCACCTCACGTCTCTGTGATTCCTTGCCGCACCAGCACCATTAGCACTGGGACCCTCACACCATCACTCCCATCATCTCTCACATTAGCTGCCCTGAGGCAATACTTCTCCCGTGGGGAGTTATCCCATACTCGGCTGCGCAAACAACATCAGCCTCAGCGGTCGGCAGCGCTGCGGCGGTCCCCACTGACCGCAATCCACAGGTGGCGTAGTCGGACATTTGCTATACATTAAGACTGCCACTGGTTTGACCACCCTAGGCACGGACCGGGTCACCGCCACACGGAGACTACAACCCCCAGCATTCTACAACAGGCCCGGTTCCGGGTTCCCCTGCACAACGCAGGCCCAGGGGGCGCGTCAGAGATATTTCTCTTTACAAAAAATTATGATGCTTTTGTCAGGACAAGCACGATATTCTGCTGATGCACGTAGGCGAGAGGTGTCTGAGGGACATGAGCATGGACCTCTGTACAAGTAATAACAGATAGTGTTACTCGCCATCCTTTCCTCCCATGCTTGACCAGCTGCATGTGGCTAATCCAGGAAGGACGATGCAATGATGAACTTTAACATATTTTATTCACAGTACCTTGGTGAGATGAGATAGGATGTTAGGGAAGATGATGCTATGGTGTGCTCAGGTTTACGAGCCAATTTAGCCTTCACAAATAGAAATCCAACATGAGCTTCATTGTTAGAGTCTATGACCTTCAAATGGGCAGCAGCTGCAACAGCTTCAGTAGAGGCATCAGAGAATATATGGATCTCTTTCCTTTGAATTGTAGCATGGGATGCTGGAGTGTAACAACATGGTATGTGGATTCTATCCAAGGCACAAAGAGATTCCCTCCAGGACTTCCACTTTAGTTGTTTGTCAGCAGGCAGTGGTGTGTCCCAGTCCTTAATTGACTCTGCGAGGTGTCTTAGCAGAAGTTTGCCTTGCAGTCAGGTGTGCAACAAATCCGAGTGGATCATACAGACTATTCACCACTGACAGATCCCCATGCTTAGTAAATGGTTTTTCTGCACAAATAACCTGAAAGCCAAAAGGAGTCGTTCAACAAGTTCCATCTCAAGCCCAGACTTCTCTGTACTGGTGGATTGTCTAAGCCTAGGTTCAAGTCCCTGAATTCTGCAGCATGATCATTAGGGTGAAAGGCCTTTATGATGATAGAGCTGTTGGAGGCAATTTTATGCAATCTCAGATGAGCTTTAGGAAGCATACCTTGTGTCCATTTAAGCAGATCTATGGCTTCTTCCACCATGGGCACGGATTTGAGACCGTAGTCCACATAGAAGTCCTTTTCAACTAACTGTTGGGTGTCCTTTCCGTACTCTGATTCGCCATCTGAGGTACTCCTACATAGGCCGTATGTAGCGACTACAGGAGAAGGACTGTTTCGAACATGTGCATCTTCATGCAGTATTCAATCATTTTCTTGTTGGTGTGATTGTCTCAGTGCCATAGAAACAGGAGATAATTTCTATGGTCTTGTTGCACGATGAAACAATGGAAAATTTATTCGATGTCAGCGGTAATAGTAACTGTCTCTATTATAAATCTCATGAGCACTCCCACCAGGCTATTAGTCAGGTTGGGACTAGTGTTGAGCGAGCACTAAAATGCTCGGGTGCTCGAAGCTCGGGCCGAGCTCACCGTGATACTCGGGTGCTCGACCCGAGCAACGAGCCTAATGTTAGTCTATGGGAGACCCGAGCATTTTTGCGGCGGCACCCCCGGCAGTCTTTTAAAAGCCTAACAAGTGCCCAAAACGATAGTGATAGTGCTCAAATGACATGGGGACAGCATGAGGATCGCCCCAGGAAGCATTTCTGACCCCCAGGTCACTGCTGTCAACAACGTGGTCAGAGGTATTAAGCCACTTTTACAGGCTCACAATAAAACGTTCAAAAATGAAACTGAAACGGCTTTCCTGTGAAATATGTTAAGAAAGTTCCTTTCCAGGGTAAAGACTTGTGTATAAGGTAAAATAAATAACCCCCAAAAAAATACTCCTCCACACCTTGGGCTATGTTCACAAGTAGCATTTTTTATGCGTTTTTGCACTTTTGTTTTGCTTTCAACCGTGACAAATGCATTCACCGGGAAATGTCATTTTAACATTTTACAACCTTATCTGGCCATGTGCTATGTGACACATGCATACAGTGCTGAAAAGACATGGGAACAGCATGGGGAAGAGCCCTGGAAGCATCTCTGACACCCAGGTCACTGCCTAAAAGTGTGCCCATCAGAAGTCATCCTTGCCGCATCAGAAGATGCAGACTTGCAACTATCCCTGTGCAAGTTCTTGTCCCAGGGCACTGTTCAATTGTACCTCCCCCATTCCTTGCAATGCAAGCGCAAATATGCAGCCTGCCACCCACCCACCCCCAGGCTGCAATGCCATACTGCTAGCTTGCACTTGAAATGGGGCCTTTTAGTTTGGAGGAGGCCAAAGCTGGCCACTACCTCATGGCTGCTTCGGCAGCGAGGTATCCATACTCAGTCCCCAGCCGCCCCTATTTGTCCCGGTGTGCCTTATACATAAGATTAAGCGCGCATACCAAAACATTACCTGTGCCCTCCCCAGTGCATTTAGTGGGAAGGACAGCCTATTCCGCTGTAGTGTGTGCATGCCAAACCCCTGTTCATGATACATGCGAAGATGCCTCCCACCCTGCACCTGTCATTGCAGACTTGCAACTATCCTTGTTCAAGTCCTTGTCCCTGGGCAGTGTTCAATTGTACCTCTCCCATTCCTTGCAATGCAAGCGCAAGTATGCAGCCTGCCACCCACCCACCCACCCCCAGGCTGCAATACCATACTGCTTGCTTGCTTGCACTTGCAATTGGGCCTTTTAGGCATGTGGAGGCGGAATCTGGCCACCAAGTCATGGCTGCCTTGGCGGCCTGGTATCCATACTCAGTCCCCAGCTGACCGGCGGCCGGGTGTCCACACTCGGTCCCCAGCCACCAGGGGGCGGCCGGGTGTCCATACTCGGTCCCCAGCCGCCCCACGGCCAGGTGTCGACACACGGTCCCCTGCCGCCTGGGGGCGGCCGGGTGTCCACAAACGGTCCCCAGTCGCCCCTATTTTTCCTGTCAACTTCCCCCCACACACTTATCTTAGCCCGGCCTGCTTTAGGGCTGCATTGGACGAGCCCACCAGAGAACCAGACTCCTCCGGTGGGCCCTGGCTTCTCCATCAGGGGAGTTGAGAGTGCCAAGGTGAGGAGCATGATGATGATGATAGAAGTTAGCATCTGCTTTGTTTTCTTGGAATGCAAGCGCATGTATGTAGTAGCGGCTAGGCCCGAGGTGGTCAGCGTTTTGGCGCATATCCTACCTCCTCCGAGGATTGCTGGATGTTTTCCTGCTACTATCCCAGTTCTATGACTCCCGTTAAAACCAAGCTGCAGGTGATAAATGATGGATGAGGTAGTGGCAAAGGAGAAAGAGCAGGAGGAACAGGGACCATTCACATCAATATCAGGCCAGTCAACCACATATGTCTTGTAGGATATGTTTCTGTAACAAAAGCAACGGTTCGGCTACACAGTTATAGGGCATAAAGTGAGTGCAATGCCTACCAAAAATTTTGAGGCACTCCAATGCCCCTTGGAAATGACATGGAGGTCAGAGGGCCTTAACTAAACCGTTTTTTCCATTTATAGCAACTGGGTCTCCTGTACACTGTTGGCCTAAGCAGTGAATGGAAGGCTCTCCAAAAATTATGAGGAACTGCAATGCCCCTTGAAACAGACGTGGATTACAGAGTACTAAAAACCTTCTACCCATTATTGGGGAGTGGGTCTCCCTTAGTTTTCACCTTTGCATTGAAAAGCAAAAGCTGACTAAAATTAGGAGGAAATGCAATGCCCGTTGGAAGAGTCGTGGAGGTTAGAGGCAATTAAAAACAACATTTCAATGCCCCTTGGAAGAGCTGTGGAGTTCAGAGTGGCTTAAGAAGACGGTTTTAATGCCCCTCGGAAAAGACGTGGAGGTCCCAGTAGCTTAACAAGACAGTTTGAATGCCCCTTGGAAGAGACGTGGAGGTCACAGTAGCTTAACAAGACGGTTTTAATGCCCCTCGGAAAAGTGGTGGAGGTCGCAGTAGCTTAATAAGACGGTTTTAATGCACCTTACAAGAGCCATACAGTACAGCATCTTAAAAACATTATTCCCATTATTGGGGAGTGGGTCTCCCATAGTCTTTGTTTATGCCTTCCAAGCAAAAGCTGCCAAAAATTAGTACAGAGGAACTTGCAATGCCCCTTACAAGAGCCATGCAGTACAGCATATTACAAACATTATTCCCATCATTGGGGAGGGGGTCTCCCATAGTATTTGCTTATGCCTTCCAAGCAAAAGCTGCCAAAAATTAGGACGGAGGAACTTGCAATGCCCCTTACAAGAGCCATGCAGTACAGCATATTACAAACATTATTCCCATTATAGCTTAACAAGACGCTTTTAATGCCCCTCAGAAGAGACGTGGAGGTCCCAGTAGCTTAACAAGACGGTTTTAATGCCCCTCGGAAAAGTGGTGGAGGTCCCAGTAGCTTAACAAGATGCTTTTAATGCCCCTCAGAAGAGACGTGGAGGTCCCAGTAGCTTAACAAGACGCTTTTAATGCCCCTCGGAAAAGTGGTGGAGGTCACAGTAGCTTAACAAGAAGCTTTAAATGCCCCTTGGAAAAGTGGTGGAGGTCGCAGTAGCTTAACAAGACGCTTTTAATGCCCCTTACAAGAGCCATACAGTACACAGTACAGCATCTTAAAAATATTATTCCCATTATTGGGGAGTGGGTCTCCCACAGTCTTTGCTTATGCCTTCCAAGCAAAAGCTGACAAATATAAGGACGGAGGAACTTTCAATAATGACAACATGGACCACGGTCACCCTGGTGGTATAGTGGTGGTGGAGGCTGAGGATAAGGAGAAGAACATAGAACAGCCGAAATGAGGAAGAGTATACCCATGTGTGGGTGTGAAGCGGTGCATGTGAATACACCTCCCGAAATAACACAGTTGATTTGACTTTATGTTACTCTGCTGTCATTTGGTGGTGATGAGAAGTCTGGCCCAATCCAGCCCTTGTTCATTTTGATAAGGGTCAGCTTGTCAGCATTGTCAGTAGACAGGCGAGTGCGCTTATCAGTTATAATTCCCCCAGCGACACTAAAAACACGCTCCGATAACACGCTAGCGGGAGAGCAGGCCAGGACCTCCAAGGTGTACAGAGCGAGTTCATTCCAAGTGTCCAGCTTGGATACCCAATAATTAAAAGGCACAGAGGAATCACGGAGGATGCTGGTACGGTCGGCAAGGTACTCCCTCACCATCCTTTGAAACTTTCCACTCCTTGTGAGAGTACCCCGCGCCTCAGGGCCTGTAAGCTGGACGGGTGTCAGAAAACTGTCCGAGAACGTTGACAGTGTTCCCCTGACTCTGCTGGATTGAAGTTGCCTCTCTCTCACTTGTATGCCTTGGTTGGTCAACGAACTGTGACCTCTGCCGCTAGCGTGTTCAGATGGGAATTTTTTTAACAGTTCTGCAGCAAGGGCCTTCTGGTACTGCCCCATTTTTGTAGACCTCTCCACCTCAGGAATAAGAGAGTGAAAGTTCTCCTTGTAGCGGGGGTCTAAAAGTGTCACCAACCAGTAATGACTGTCACCCAACATTTTGACAATGCGAGGGTCACGGTTAAGGCAGCGTAACATAAAGTCAGCCATGCGTGCCAGACTGGTAACGGGCAAGACTTCCGTCTCCTCACCAAGATGAAGACTGACCATGCTCTCCTCCTCCTCCTCCCCCCTGTTCTCAGGCCACCCATGCTGAACCGACGGCATGACAGTTGTACAGGTACTACCGTCTACAGCGCATGATACAAGCTCCTGTTCTTCCTCCCCCTCCTGCTCCTCCTCTCCCACATTGTCCCCCAATGCATGTTGGGATGAGATGGGGCTGGGCTGTCTGTAATCGACCGCAACAGCTTCTTGATCCATCTCATCATACTCTGGCTGCAATGTCTCCTCTTTAATTCTCTGCAGAGAAAGTTGCAAAAGACAGACAAGTGGAATGCTGACGCTAATGATGGCGTCATCGCCACTCACCATCTTGGTGGACTCCTCAAAGTTTGTCAAGATGGTACATATGTCAGACATCCAGGTCCACTCCTGAGGTCTTATGTGTGGAGTCTGACCTGAATATCGACGGCTTTGTTGCAGCTGGTACTCCACAACTGCTCTCTTCTGCTCACAAATCCTTGTGTGATCTCGCCTCGCCTCAGAGCCGCCACCAGGTTACGGCCATTGTCACACGATCATGCCTGGATGTAGGTTCAGCGGTCTGATCCACAGATCTGCCTGCTCTTTAACAGCTGTCCACAACTCACAAGCAGTGTGAGGTTTTTCACCTAAGCTTATGAGTTTCAGCACAGCTTGTTGCCGCTTGGCGGAGGCAGTACTACAGTGCTTCCAGCTTGTAACTGATGTGGTGATATCTGAGATGGAGGCTGAACATGAGGAGGAGGAGGATGATGCGCAGGAGCTGTACACTGTGGGGGCAACTCTGACTGACATAGGGCCCGCAATCCTCGGTGTGGGGAGGATGTGTTCCGTCCCAAGGTCCGACTGGGTCCCGGCTTCCACTATGTTTACCCAGTGTGCCGTCAGGGAGATGTACCGTCCCTGGCACAAGCACTTGTCCACGTGTCCGTTGTCAGGTGGACTCTCCCAGTAACTGCGTTGTTGAGGGCTCGGCAGATGTTTTGGGACACGTGCTTGTGTAGTGCGGGGATGGCACACCGGGCAAAATAGTGTCGGCTGGGTACCGAGTACCGAGGGACGGCCACCGCCATAAGGTTGCGGAAGGATTCCGTCTCCACCAGCCTAAAAGGCAGCATTTCCAACGCAAGCAGTCATGAAATGTGAGAATTTAGGACTGTGGCCTCTGGGGCGTTAGCTGCGAATTTCCGCTTTCGTTCAAAAGTCTGGGATATGGACAACTGAACGCTGCGGTGGGACTTGGACCTGCACGTTGATGCTGTTTCTTGAGAAACTGCCATAACAAGTGAAGACTGAGAGGAGGGGGCATCTTTGCATGCAATATGGACAGGGGATTGCCTTGCACACACAACAGGGGGTTCTATTGCACGCACAACAGCGGAAGAAGCAGTGGTGACACCCGCTGACACTGGTCGTGGACCCTGGGGTTCGCCCCACAAAGTCAGGTGCTTTGCTGCCATGTGCCTGATCATGCTGGTGGTGGTCAGGCTGGTAGTTTTGTTACCCCTGCTGATGCTGGCATGGCAGGTGGTACAAATGGCCTTTTTGGGGTTATCAGCAGAGTCTTCAAAAATATTCCAGACCCTGGAAGACCTACAGGTTGTACTGGCAACGTCCCTCGTGTTGGTGTTACGGGGAACTGTTGCCCGCCTTCTGTGTGCGGCCACCACACTGCTTCTTCCTGCCTGTTGGGGTACTCTGCCTCCCTCATCCTGTGTACTGCTGGCCTCGCTCTGTATGTCCTCCTGCCACATTGGGTCAGTTACTAGATCATCCACCACCTCCTCCTCTTCCACTTGTGCACCACGATCCTCCTCCTCACTTCCTGGCAATTGTGTCTCGTCATCGTCCACCTCTTGTGACAAATTGCCAGCGTCAAATTCCTGAGGCCGTGGCTGTTCAAATATTTGGGCATCGCTACATGGGATATCCTCTTCCACCACTTCAAGCGGAGCAGGCAAGGGGCACAAATATGAAAATGGACCAGTGAACAGCTCTTCAGAGTGTCCAAGTGTGGGATCAGTTGCTGTCTGAAGACACTCAGCATGGTGGGAGGAAGGAGCATCAGGGTGAGGAGGAGTATGCGGTTGAGACTCACGGCTACTAAGAGTTGACCGTGTGGAAGACAGACCGGAGATGGTGGTGCCCAGGTAACTGGAAGTATTATCTGCTATCCAATTAATAACCTGTTCATACTGATTAGTTTGCAATACTGGTGTTGTTCTGTGCTTCCCTAGTAATTCGGTCAAGAAGTGGGAGCGAGAAGATGTGGCTGTTGGTTGTGGCACATTTTCACCTTGGCCACGGCCCCATTCTCTGCATGCACCATCACCAGAACGTCCACTTCCACGTCCCTTGCCACGCGCCTTGCCCATTGTAAAGGAAGTAAAATAGCTTACACTCGCACTATCAATGGAAAAAGGGTAATAAAAAGTAGATTAGAACCGTGGAAGAGGAAAACCACAGTTCTATTTCTCTGGCCTACACTCGACTCTTTTAAACAATGTGAACAATCAGGGAGAAACTGTTAGTGTTTTTCTTTACGGAAAAAATACCAAAAGCTGAAAAATAGAGATTTTTTACCATGGAATGGCAAAACCAGAGTTATAGTTTACTGGGGTATATCAGAAAAATTTAAATAGATATATTTGCGGCTGAACAGTGAGCGACACACTCAAACTGTTTTTATAGGTAAAAATGGCCCAAAAGTGGATAATACAGAGGTATGACCTGTGGAACTGCAAAACCACACTTGTAATTCTCGGGCCTACACCAGACTATTTTCAACAGATGTATTTGTGTCTGAGCAATCAGGAGACACTACTGTTTTTCTTTACGGCAAAAAATGCAAAAAAGCAGGATAATACAGAGATTCGACCCGTGGAACTGCAGAACCACACTTGTATTTCTCGGGCCTACACCAGACTATTTTCAACAGATATATTTGTGTCTGAACAATCAGGAGACACTACTGTTTTTCTTTACGGCAAAAAATGCCAAAAGAAGGATAATACAGATATTTGACCCGTGGAACTGCAAAACCACAGTTCTATTAATATGGCCTACACCAGACTATTTTCAACAGATATATTTGTGTCTGAAACATCAGGAGACACTACTGTTTCTCTTTACAGCAAAAAATGCAAAAAAGCAGGATAATACAGATATTCGACCCGTGGAACTGAAAAACCACACTTGTATTTCTCGGGCCTACACCAGACTATTTTCAACAGATATATTTGTGTCCAAACAATCAGGAAACAGTACTGTTTTTCCTTACAGCAAAAATGCAAAAAAGCAGGATAATACAGAAATTTGACCCGTGGAACTGCAAAACCACACTTGTATTTCTCGGGCGTACACCAGACTATTTTCAACAGATATATTTGTGTCTGAACAATCAGGAGACACTACTGTTTTTCTTCACGACAAAAAATGCAAAAAAGCAGGATAATACAGAGACCTTACCAGTGGAACTGCAAAACCATACTTGTATTTGTCAGGCCTACACCAGACTATTTTCAACAGATATATTTGTGTCTGAACAATCAGGAGACACTACTGTTTTTCTTTACAGTAAAAAATGCAAAAAAGCAGGATAATACAGAGATTTGACCCGTGGAACTGAAAAAGCACACTTGTATTTCTCGGGCCTACACCAGACTATTTTCAACAGATATATTTGTGTCTGAACAATCAGGAGACACTACTGTTATTCTTTATGGCAAAAAATGCAAAAAACCAGGATAATACAGAGATTTGACCCGTGGAACTGCAAAACCACACTTGTAATTCTTGGGCCTACACCACACTATTTTCAACAGATATATTTGTGTCTGAACAATCAGGAGACACAACTGTTTTTCTTTACGGCAAAAATTGCAAACAAGCAGGATAATACAGAGATTTGACCTGTGGAACTGCAAAACCACACTTGTATTTCTCAGGCCTACACCAGACTATTTTCAACAGATATATTTGTGTCTGAACCATCAGGAGACACTACTGTTATTCTTTACAGCAAAAAATGCAAAAAAGCAGGATAAAACAGAGATTTGACCCGTAGAACTGCAAAACCACACTTGTATTTATCGGGCCTACACCAGACTATTTTCAACAGATATATTTGTGTCTGAACAATCAGGAGACACTACTGTTTTTCTTTACAGCAAAAAATACAAAAAAGCAGGATAATAAAGAGATTCGACCCGTGGAACTGCAAAACCACATTTGTATTTCTCGGGCCTACCCCAGACTATTTTCAACAGATATATTTGTGTCTGAACAATCAGGAGACACTACTGTTTTTCTTTACGGCAAAAAATGATAAAAGAAGGATAATACAGAGATTTGACCCGTGGAACTGGAAAACCACAGTTCTATTAATATGGCCTACACAAGACTATTTTCAACAGATATATTTGTGTCTGAACAATCAGGAGACACTACTGTTTTTCTTTATGGCAAAAACGCAAAAAAGCAGGATAATACAGAGATTTGACCCGTGGAACTGAAAAACCACACTTGTATTTCTTGGGCCTACACCAGACTATTTTCAACAGATATTTGTGTCTGAACAATCAGGCAACACTACTGTTTTTCTTTACAGCAAAAAATGCAAAAAAGCAGGAAAATACAGAGATTTGACCCGTGGAACTGCAAAACCACACTTGTATTTCTCGGGCCTACACCAGACTATTTTCAACAGATATATTTGTGTCTGAACAATCAGGAGACACTACTGTTTTTCTTTACGGCAAAAAATGCAAAAAAGCAGGATAATACAGAGATTTGACCCGTGGAACTGAAAAACCACACTTGTATTTCTCGGGCCTACACCAGACTATTTTCAACAGATATATTTGTGTCTGAACAATCAGGAGACACTACTGTTTTTCTTCACGACAAAAAATGCAAAAAAGCAGGATAATACAGAGACTTTACCAGTGGAACTGCAAAACCATACTTGTATTTGTCAGGCCTACACCAGACTATTTTCAACAGATATATTTGTGTCTGAACAATCAGGAGACACTACTGTTTTTCTTTACAGTAAAAAATGCAAAAAAGCAGGATAATACAGAGATTTGACCCATGGAACTGCAAAAGCACACTTGTATTTCTCGGGCCTACACCAGACTATTTTCAACAGATATATTTGTGTCTGAACAATCAGGAGACACAACTGTTTTTCTTTACGGCAAAAATTGCAAACAAGCAGGATAATACAGAGATTTGACCTGTGGAACTGCAAAACCACACTTGTATTTCTCAGGCCTACACCGGACTATTTTCAACAGATATATTTGTGTCTGAACAATCAGGAGACACTCCTGTTTTTCTTTACAGCATAAAATGCAAAAAAGCAGGATAACACAGAGATTTGACCCATGGAACTGCAAAACCACACTTGTATTTCTCGAGCCTACACTAGACTATTTTCAACAGATATATTTGTGTCTGAACAATCAGGAGACTCTGCTGTTTTTCTTTATGGCAAAAAAATGCAAAAAAGCAGGATAATACAGAGATTTGAGCCGTGGAACTGCGAAACCACACTTGTATTTCTCAGGCCTACACCGGACTATTTTCAACAGATATATTTGTGTCTGAACAATCAGGAGACACTACTGTTTTTCTTTACAGCAAAAAAAATGCAAAAAAGCAGGATAATACAGAAATTTGACCCGTGGAACTGCAAAACCACATTTGTATTTCTCGGGCCTACACCAGACTATTTTCAACAGATATATTTGTGTCTGAACAATCAGGAGACACTACTGTTTTTCTTTACAGCAAAAAATGCAAAAAAAGCAGGATAAAACAGAGATTTGAACCGTAGAACTGCAAAACCACACTTGTATTTATCGGGCCTACACCAGACTATTTTCAACAGATATATTTGTGTCTGAACAATCAGGAGACACTACTGTTTTTCTTTGCAGCAAAAAATGCAAAAAAGCAGGATAATACAGAGATTCGACCCGTGGAACTGCAAAACCACACTTGTATTTCTCGGGTCTACACCAGACTATTTTCAACAGATATATTTGTGTCTGAACAATCAGGAGACTCTGCTGTTTTTCTTTATGGCAAAAAATGCAAAAAAGCAGGATAATACAGAGATTTGACCCGTGGAACTGCAAAACCACACTTGTATTTCTCCAGCCTACACCAGACTATTTTCAACAGATATATTTGTGTCTGAACCATCAGGAGACACTACTGTTTTTCTTTACAGCAAACAATGCAAAAAAGCAGGATAAAACAGAGATTTGACCCGTAGAACTGCAAAACCACACTTGTATTTACCGGGCCTACACCAGACTATTTTCAACAGATATATTTGTGTCTGAACAATCAGGAGACACTACTGTTTTTCTTTACGGCAAAAAATGCCAAAAGAAGGATAATACAGAGATTTGACCCGTGGATCTGCAAAACCACAGTTCTATTAATATGGCCTACACCAGACTATTTTCAACAGATATATTTGTGTCTGAACAATCAGGAGACACTACTGTTTTTCTTTACAGCAAAAAATGCAAAAAAGCAGGATAATACAGAGATTTGACCCATGGAACTGCAAAACCACATTTGTATTTCTCGGGCCTACACCAGACTATTTTCAACAGATATATTTGTGTCTGAACAATCAGGAGACACTACTGTTTTTCTTTACAGCAAAAAATGCAAAAAAAAGCAGGATAAAACAGAGATATGACCCGTAGATCTGCAAAACCACACTTGTATTTATCGGGCCTACACCAGACTATTTTCAACAGATATATTTGTGTCTGAACAATCAGGAGACACTACTGTTTTTCTTTGCAGCAAAAAATGCAAAAAAGCAGGATAATACAGAGATTCGACCAGTGGAACTGCAGAACCACACTTGTATTTGTCGGGCCTACACCAGACTATTTTCAACAGATATATTTGTGTCTGAAAAATCAGGAGACACTACTGTTTTTCTTTACGGCAAAAAATGCCAAAAGAAGGATAATACAGAGATTTGACCCGTGGAACTGCAAAACCACAGTTTTATTAATATGGCCTACACCAGACTATTTTCAACAGATATATTTGTGTCTGAAACATCAGGAGACACTACTGTTTCTCTTTACAGCAAAAAATGCAAAAAAGCAGGATAATACAGATATTCGACCCGTGGAACTGAAAAACCACACTTGTATTTCTCGGGCCTACACCAGACTATTTTCAACAGATATATTTGTGTCCAAACAATCAGGAAACAGTACTGTTTTTCCTTACAGCAAAAATGCAAAAAAGCAGGATAATACAGAAATTTGACCCGTGGAACTGCAAAACCACACTTGTATTTCTCGGGCGTACACCAGACTATTTTCAACAGATATATTTGTGTCTGAACAATCAGGAGACACTACTGTTTTTCTTTACGGCAAAAAATGCCAAAAGAAGGATAATACAGAGATTTGACCCGTGGAACTGCAAAACCACACTTGTATTTCTCGGGCCTACACCAGACTATTTTCAACAGATATATTTGTGTCTGAACAATCAGGAGACTCTGCTGTTTTTCCTTATGGCAAAAAATGCAAAAAAGCAGGATAATACAGAGATTTGACCCGTGGAACTGCAAAACCACACTTGTATTTCTCCAGCCTACACCAGACTATTTTCAACAGATATATTTGTGTATGAACCATCAGGAGACACTATTGTTATTCTTTACAGCAAAAAATGCAAAAAAGCAGGATAAAACAGAGATTTGACCCGTAGAACTGCAAAACCACACTTGTATTTATCGGGCCTACACCAGACTATTTTCAACAGATATATTTGTGTCTGAACAATCAGGAGACACTACTGTTTTTCTTCACGACAAAAAATGCAAAAAAGCAGGATAATACAGAGACTTTACCAGTGGAACTGCAAAACCATACTTGTATTTGTCAGGCCTACACCAGACTATTTTCAACAGATATATTTGTGTCTGAACAATCAGGAGACACTACTGTTTTTCTTTACAGTAAAAAATGCAAAAAAGCAGGATAATACAGAGATTTGACCCATGGAACTGCAAAAGCACACTTGTATTTCTCGGGCCTACACCAGACTATTTTCAACAGATATATTTGTGTCTGAACAATCAGGAGACACTACTGTTATTCTTTATGGCAAAAAATGCAAAAAACCAGGATAATACAGAGATTTGACCCGTGGAACTGCAAAACCACACTTGTAATTCTTGGGCCTACACCACACTATTTTCAACAGATATATTTGTGTCTGAACAATCAGGAGACACTACTGTTTTTCTTTACAGCATAAAATGCAAAAAAGCAGGATAACACAGAGATTTGACCCATGGAACTGCAAAACCATACTTGTATTTCTCGGGCCTACACCAGACTATTTTCAACAGATATATTTGTGTCTGAACAATCAGGAGACTCTGCTGTTTTTCTTTATGGCAAAAAAATGCAAAAAAGCAGGATAATACAGAGATTTGACCCGTGGAACTGCAAAACCACACTTGTATTTCTCCAGCCTACACCAGACTATTTTCAATAGATATATTTGTGTCTGAACCATCAGGAGACACTACTGTTTTTCTTTACAGCAAAAAATGCAAAAAAGCAGAATAAAACAGAGATTTGACCCGTAGAACTGCAAAACCACACTTGTATTTATCGGGCCTACACCAGACTATTTTCAACAGATATATTTGTGTCTGAACAATCAGGAGACACTACTGTTTTTCTTTACGGCAAAAAAAGCCAAAAGAAGGATAATACAGAGATTTGACCCGTGGAACTGCAAAACCACAGTTCTATTAATATGGCCTACACCAGACTATTTTAAACAGATATATTTGTGTCTGAACAATCAGGAGACACTACTGTTTCTCTTTACAGCAAAAAATGCAAAAAAGCAGGATAATACAGAAATTTGACCCGTGGAACTGCAAAACCACACTTGTATTTCTCGGGCGTACACGAGACTATTTTCAACAGATATATTTGTGTCTGAACAATCAGGAACCACTACTGTTTTTCTTTACAGCAAAATATGCAAAAAAGCAGGATAATACAGAGATTAGACCCGTGGAATTGCAAAACCACATTTCTATTAATATGGCCTACACCAGACTATTTTAAACAGATATATTTGTGTCTGAACAATCAGGAGACTCTGCTGTTTTTCTTTATGGCAAAAAATGCAAAAAAGCAGGATAATACAGAGATTTGACCCGTGGAACTGCAAAACCACACTTGTATTTCTCCAGCCTACACCAGACTATTTTCAACAGATATATTTGTGTCTGAACCATCAGGAGACACTACTGTTTTTCTTTACAGCAAAAAATGCAAAAAAGCAGGATAATACAGAGATTTGACCCGTAGAACTGCAAAACCACACTTGTATTTATCGGGCCTACACCAGACTATTTTCAATAGATATATTTGTGTCTGAACAATCAGGAGACACTACTGTTTTTCTTTACAGCAAAAAATGCAAAAAAGCAGGATAATACAGAGATTCGACCCGTGGAACTGCAAAACCACATTTGTATTTCTCGGGCCTACCCCAGACTATTTTCAACAGATATATTTGTGTCTGAACAATCAGGAGACACTACTGTTTTTCTTTACGGCAAAAAATGCTAAAAGAAGGATAATACAGAGATTTGATCCGTGGAACTGGAAAACCACAGTTCTATTAATATGGCCTACACAAGACTATTTTCAACAGATATATTTGTGTCTGAACAATCAGGAGACACTACTGTTTTTCTTTACGGCAAAAAATGCAAAAAAGCAGGATAATACAGAGTTTTGACCCGTGGAACTGCAAAACCACACTTGTATTTCTCGGGCCTACACCAGACTATTTTCAACAGATATATTTGTGTCTGAACAATCAGGAGACACTACTGTTTTTCTTCACGACAAATAATGCAAAAAAGCAGGATAATACAGAGACTTTACCAGTGGAACTGCAAAACCAAACTTGTATTTGTCAGGCCTACACCAGACTATTTTCAACAGATATTTTTGTGTCTGAACAATCAGGAGACACTACTGTTTTTCTTTACAGTAAAAAATGCAAAAAAGCAGGATAATACAGAGATTTGACCCATGGAATTGCAAAAGCACACTTGTATTTCTCGGGCCTACACCAGACTATTTTCAACAGATATATTTGTGTCTGAACCATCAAGAGACACTACTGTTTTTCTTTACAGCAAAAAATGCAAAAAAGCAGGATAAAACAGTGATTTGACCCGTAGAACTGCAAAACCACACTTGTATTTATCGGGCCTACACCAGACTATTTTCAACAGATATATTTGTGTCTGAACAATCAGGAGACACTACTGTTTTTCTTTATGGCAAAAAATGCCAAAAGAAGGATAATACAGAGATTTGACCCGTGGAACTGCAAAACCACAGTTCTATTAATATGGCCTACACCAGACTATTTTCAACAGATATATTTGTGTCTGAACAATCAGGAGACACTACTGTTTCTCTTTACAGCAAAAAATGCAAAAAAGCAGGATAATACAGAGATTCGACCCGTGGAACTGAAAAACCACACTTCTATTTCTCGAGCCTACACCAGATTATTTTCAACAGATATTATTGTGTCTGAACAATCAGGAGACACTACTGTTTTTCTTTACAGCAAAAAATGCAAAAAAGCAGAATAATACAGAGATTTGACCCGTGGAACTGCAAAACCACATTTGTATTTCTCGGGCCTACACCAGAATATTTTCAACAGATATATTTGTGTCTGAACCATCAGGAGACACTACTGTTTTTCTTTACAGCAAAAAATGCAAAAAAGCAGGATAAAACAGAGATTTGACCCGTAGAACTGCAAAACCACACTTGTATTTATTGGGCCTACACCAGACTATTTTCAACAGATATATTTGTGTCCAAACAATCAGGAAAAACTACTGTTTTTCCTTACAGCAAAAAAATGCAAAAAAGCAGGATAATACAGAAATTTGACCCGTGGAACTACAAAACCACACTTGTATTTCTCGGGCGTACACCAGACTATTTTCAACAGATATATTTGTGTCTGAACAACCAGGAGACACTACTGTTTTTCTTTACGGCAAAAAAAGCCAAAAGAAGGATAATACAGAGATTTGACCCGTGGAACTGCAAAACCACAGTTCTATTAATATGGCCTACACCAGACTATTTTAAACAGATATATTTGTGTCTGAACAATCAGGAGACACTACTGTTTCTCTTTACAGCAAAAAATGCAAAAAAGCAGGATAATACAGAGATTCGACCCGTGGAACTGAAAAACCACACTTGTATTTCTCGGGCCTACACCAGATTATTTACAACAGATATATTTGTGTCCAAACAATCAGGAGACACTACTGTTTCTCTTTACAGCAAAAAATGCAAAAAAGCAGGATAATACAGAAATTTGACCCGTGGAACTGCAAAACCACACTTGTATTTCTCGGGCGTACACGAGACTATTTTCAACAGATATATTTGTGTCTGAACAATCAGGAAACACTAATGTTTTTCTTTACAGCAAAATATGCAAAAAAGCAGGATAATACAGAGATTAGACCCGTGGAATTGCAAAACCACATTTCTATTAATATGGCCTACACCAGACTATTTTAAACAGATATATTTGTGTCTGAACAATCAGGAGACTCTGCTGTTTTTCTTTATGGCAAAAAACGCAAAAAAGCAGGATAATACAGAGATTTGACCCGTGGAACTGCAAAACCACACTTGTATTTCTCCAGCCTACACCAGACTATTTTCAACAGATATATTTGTGTCTGAACCATCAGGAGACACTACTGTTTTTCTTTACAGCAAAAAATGCAAAAAAGCAGGATAAAACAGAGATTTGACCCGTAGAACTGCAAAACCACACTTGTATTTATCGGGCCTACACCAGACTATTTTCAACAGATATATTTGTGTCTGAACAATCAGGAGACACTACTGTTTTTCTTTACAGCAAAAAATGCAAAAAAGCAGGATAATACAGAGATTCGACCCATGGAACTGCAAAACCACATTTGTATTTCTCGGGCCTACCCCAGACTATTTTCAACAGATATATTTGTGTCTGAACAATCAGGAGACACTACTGTTTTTCTTTACGGCAAAAAATGCTAAAAGAAGGATAATACAGAGATTTGATCCGTGGAACTGGAAAACCACAGTTCTATTAATATGGCCTACACAAGACTATTTTCAACAGATATATTTGTGTCTGAACAATCAGGAGACACTACTGTTTTTCTTTACGGCAAAAAACGCAAAAAATCAGGATAATACAGAGATTTGACCCGTGGAACTGAAAAACCACACTTGTATTTCTTGGGACTACACCAGACTATTTTCAACAGATATATTTGTGTCTGAACAATCAGGAGACACTACTGTTTTTCTTTACAGCAAAAAATGCAAAAAAGCAGGATAATACAGAAATTTGACCCGTGGAACTGCAAAACCACACTTGTATTTCTCGGGCCTACACCAGACTATTTTCATCAGATATATTTGTGTCTGAACAATCAGGCAACACTACTGTTTTTCTTTACAGCAAAAAATGCAAAAAAGCAGGATAATACAGAGATTTGACCCGAGGAACTGCAAAACCACACTTGTATTTCTCGGGCCTACACCAGACTATTTTCAACAGATATATTTGTGTCTGAACAATCAGGAGACACTACTGTTTTTCTTTACGGCAAAAAATGCAAAAAAGCAGGATAATACAGAGTTTTGACCCGTGGAACTGCAAAACCACACTTGTATTTCTCGGGCCTACACCAGACTATTTTCAACAGATATATTTGTGTCTGAACAATCAGGAGACACTACTGTTTTTCTTCACGACAAATAATGCAAAAAAGCAGGATAATACAGAGACTTTACCAGTGGAACTGCAAAACCAAACTTGTATTTGTCAGGCCTACACCAGACTATTTTCAACAGATATTTTTGTGTCTGAACAATCAGGAGACACTACTGTTTTTCTTTACAGTAAAAAATGCAAAAAAGCAGGATAATACAGAGATTTGACCCATGGAATTGCAAAAGCACACTTGTATTTCTCGCGCCTACACCAGACTATTTTCAACAGATATATTTGTGTCTGAACAATCAGGAGACACTACTGTTTTTCTTTATGGCATAAAATGCAAAAAAACAGGATAATACAGAGATTTGACCCGTGGAACTGCAAAACCACACTTGTAATTCTTGGGCCTACACCACACTATTTTCAACAGATATATTTGTGTCTGAACAATCAGGAGACACAACTGTTTTACTTTACGGCAAAAAATGCAAAAAAGCAGGATAATACAGAGATTTGACCTGTGGAACTGCAAAACCACACTTGTATTTCTCAGGCCTACACCAGACTATTTTCAACAGATATATTTGTGTCTGAACAATCAGGAGACACTACTGTTTTTCTTTACAGCATAAAATGCAAAAAAGCAGGATAACACAGAGATTTGACCCATGGAACTGCAAAACCACACTTGTATTTCTCGGGCCTACACCAGACTATTTTCAACAGATATATTTGTGTCTGAACCATCAGGAGACACTACTGTTTTTCTTTACAGCAAAAAATGCAAAAAAGCAGGATAAAACAGAGATTTGACCCATAGAACTGCAAAACCACACTTGTATTTATCGGGCCTACACCAGACTATTTTCAACAGATATATTTGTGTCTGAACAATCAGGAGACACTACTGTTTTTCTTTATGGCAAAAAATGCCAAAAGAAGGATAATACAGAGATTTGACCCGTGGAACTGCAAAACCACAGTTCTATTAATATGGCCTACACCAGACTATTTTCAACAGATATATTTGTGTCTGAACAATCAGGAGACACTACTGTTTCTCTTTACAGCAAAAAATGCAAAAAAGCAGGATAATACAGAGATTCGACCCGTGGAACTGAAAAACCACACTTCTATTTCTCGAGCCTACACCAGATTATTTTCAACAGATATTATTGTGTCTGAACAATCAGGAGACACTACTGTTTTTCTTTACAGCAAAAAATGCAAAAAAGCAGAATAATACAGAGATTTGACCCGTGGAACTGCAAAACCACATTTGTATTTCTCGGGCCTACACCAGAATATTTTCAACAGATATATTTGTGTCTGAACAATCAGGAGACACTACTGTTTTTCTTTACAGCAAAAAATGCAAAAAAGAAGGATAAAACAGAGATTTGACCCGTAGAACTGCAAAACCACACTTGTATTTATTGGGCCTACACCAGACTATTTTCAACAGATATATTTGTGTCCAAACAATCAGGAAAAACTACTGTTTTTCCTTACAGCAAAAAATGCAAAAAAGCAGGATAATACAGAAATTTGACCCGTGGAACTGCAAAACCACACTTGTATTTCTCTGGCGTACACCAGACTATTTTCAACAGATATATTTGTGTCTGAACAATCAGGAGACACTACTGTTTTTCTTTACGGCAAAAAATGCCAAAAGAAGGATAATACAGAGATTTGACCCGTGGAACTGCAAAACCACAGTTCTATTAATATGGCCTACACCAGACTATTTTCAACAGATATATTTGTGTCTGAACAATCAGGAGACACTACTGTTTCTCTTTACAGCAAAAAATGCAAAAAAGCAGGATAATACAGAGATTCGACCCATGGAACTGAAAAACCACACTTGTATTTCTCGGGCCTACACCAGTCTATTTTCAACAGATATATTTGTGTCTGAACAATCAGGCAACACTACTGTTTTTCTTTACAGCAAAATATGCAAAAAAGCAGGATAATACAGAGATTAGACCCGTGGAATTGCAAAACCACACATGTATTTCTCGGGCCTACACCAGACTATTTTCAACAGATATATTTGTGTCTGAACAATCAGGAGACTCTGCTGTTTTTCTTTATGGCAAAAAATGCAAAAAAGCAGGATAATACAGAGATTTGACCCGTGGAACTGCAAAACCACACTTGTATTTCTCCAGCCTACACCAGACTATTTTCAACAGATATATTTGTGTCTGAACCATCAGGAGACACTACTGTTTTTCTTTACAGCAAAAAATGCAAAAAAGCAGGATAAAACAGAGATTTGACCGTTAGAACTGCAAAACCACACTTGTATTTATCGGGCCTACACCAGACTATTTTCAACAGATATATTTGTGTCTGAACAATCAGGAGAGACTACTGTTTTTCTTTACAGCAAAAAATGCAAAAAAGCAGGATAATACAGAGATTCGACCCGTGGAACTGCAAAACCACATTTGTATTTCTTGGGCCTACACCAGACTATTTTCAACAGATATATTTGTGTCTGAACAATCAGGAGACACTACTGTTTTTCTTTACGGCAAAAAATGCTAAAAGAAGGATAATACAGAGATTTGACCCGTGGAACTGGAAAACCACAGTTCTATTAATATGGCCTACACAAGAATATTTTCAACAGATATATTTGTGTCTGAACAATCAGGAGACACTACTGTTTTTCTTTACGGCAAAAAATGCAAAAAAGCAGGATAATACAGAGATTTGACCCGTGGAACTGAAAAACCACACTTGTATTTCTTGGGCCTACACCAGACTATTTTCAACAGATATATTTGTGTCTGAACAATCAGGAGACACTACTGTTTTTCTTTACAGCAAAAAATGCAAAAAAGCAGGATAATACAGAAATTTGACCCGTGAAACTGCAAAACCACACTTGTATTTCTCGGGCCTACACCAGACTATTTTCATCAGATATATTTGTGTCTGAACAATCAGGCAACACTACTGTTTTTCTTTACGGCAAAAAATGCAAAAAAACAGGATAATACAGAGATTTGACCCGTGGAACTGCAAAACCACACTTGTATTTCTCGGGCCTACACCAGACTATTTTCAACAGATATATTTGTGTCTGAACAATCAGGAGACACTACTGTTTTTCTTCACGGCAAAAAATGCAAAAAAGCAGGATAATACAGAGACTTTACCAGTGGAACTGCAAAACCACACTTGTATTCCTCGGGCCTACACCAGACTATTTTCAACAGATATATTTGTGTCTGAACAATCAGGAGACACTACTGTTTTTCTTCACGGCAAAAAATGCAAAAAAGCAGGATAATACAGAGACTTTACCAGTGGAACTGCAAAACCACACTTGTATTCCTCGGGCCTACACCAGACTATTTTCAACAGATATATTTGTGTCTGAACAATCAGGAGACACTACTGTTTTTCTTTATGGCAAAAAAGTGCCAAAAGAAGGATAATACAGAGATTTGACCCGTGGAACTGTAAAACCACAGTTCCATTAATATGGCCTACACCAGACTATTTTCAACAGATATATTTGTGTCTGAACAATCAGGAGACACTACTGTTTTTCTTTACGGCAAAAAATGCAAAAAAGCAGGATAATACAGAGATTTGACCCGTGGAACTGAAAAACCACACTTGTATTTCTTGGGCCTACACCAGACTATTTTCAACAGATATATTTGTGTCTGAACAATCAGGAGACACTACTGTTTTTCTTTACAGCAAAAAATGCAAAAAAGCAGGATAATACAGAAATTTGACCCGTGAAACTGCAAAACCACACTTGTATTTCTCGGGCCTACACCAGACTATTTTCATCAGATATATTTGTGTCTGAACAATCAGGCAACACTACTGTTTTTCTTTACAGCAAAAAATGCAAAAAAGCAGGATAATACAGAGATTTGACCGGTGGAACTGCAAAACCACACTTGTATTTCTCGGGCCTACACCAGACTATTTTCAACAGATATATTTGTGTCTGAACAATCAGGAGACACTACTGTTTTTCTTTACGGCAAAAAATGCAAAAAAGCAATATAATACAGAGATTTGACCCGTGGAACTGCAAAACCACACTTGTATTTCTCGGGCCTACACCAGACTATTTTCAACAGATATATTTGTGTCTGAACAATCAGGAGACACTACTGTTTTTCTTTACGGCAAAAAAGCGCCAAAAGAAGGATAATACAGAGATTTGACCCATGGAACTGTAAAACCACAGTTCCATTAATATGGCCTACACCAGACTATTTTCAAGAGATATATTTCTGTCTGAACAATCAGGAGACACTACTGTTTTTCTTTACGGCAAAAAATGCAAAAAAGCAGGATAATGCAGAGATTTGACCCGTGGAACTGAAAAACCACACTTGTATTTCTCGGGCTTACACCAGACTATTTTCAACAGATATATTTGTGTCTGAACAATCAGGGGACACTACTGTTTTTCTTTACCGGAAAAAATGCAAAAAAGCAGGATAATACAGTAGTTTGACCCGTGGAACTGCAAAACCACACTTGTATTTCTTGGGCCTACACCATACTATTTTCAACAGATATATTTGTGTCTGAACAATCAGGAAACACTACTGTTTTTCTTTACAGCAAAAAATGCAAAAAAACAGGTTAATACAGAGATTTGACCTTTGGAACTGCAAAACCACACTTGTATTTCTCGGGCCTACACCAGACTATTTTCAACAGATATATTTGTGTCTGAAAAATCAAGAGACACTACTGTTTTTCTTTACAGCAAAAAATGCAAAAAAGCAGGATAAAACAGAGATTTGACCCGTAGAACTGCAAAACCACACTTGTATTTCTCGGGCCTACACCAGACTATTTTCAACAGATATATTTGTGTCTGAACAATCAGGAGACACTACTGTTTTTCTTTACGGCCAAAAATGCCAAAAGAAGGATAATACAGAGATTTGACCCGTGGAACTGCAAAACCACAGTTCTATTAATATGGCCTACACCAGACTTTTTTCAGCAGATATATTTGTGTCTGAACAATCAGGAGACACTACTGTTTCTCTTTACAGCAAAAAATGCAAAAAAGCAGGATAATACAGAGATTCGACCAGTGGAACTGAAAAACCACACTTGTATTTCTCGAGCCTACACCAGATTATTTTCAACAGATATAATTGTGTCTGAAAAATCAGGAGACACTACTGTTTTTCTTTACAGCAAAAAATGCAAAAAAGCAGGATAACACAGAGATTTGACCCGTGAAACTGCAAAACCACATTTGTATTTCTCGGGCCTACACCAGACTATTTTCAACAGATATATTTGTGTCTGAACAACCAGGAAACACTACTGTTTTTCTTTACAGCAAAAAATGCAAAAAAACAGGTTAATACAGAGATTTGACCTGTGGAACTGCAAAACCACACTTGTATTTCTCGGGCCCACACCAGACTATTTTCAACAGATATATTTGTGTCTGAAAAATCAAGAGACACTACTGTTTTTCTTTACAGCAAAAAATGCAAAAATGCAGGATAATACAGAGATTTGACCCGTGGAACTGCAAAACCACACTTGTATTTCTCGAGCCTACACCAGAATATTTTGAACAGATATAATTGTGTCTGAACAATCAGGAGACACTACTGTTTTTCTTTACAGCAAAAAATGCAAAAAAGCAGGATAATACAGAGATTTGACCCGTGGAACTGCAAAACCACATTTGTATTTCTCGGGCCTACACCAGACTATTTTCAACAGATATATTTGTGTCTGAACAATCAGGAGACACTACTGTTTTTCTTTACGGCAAAAAATGCCAAAAGAAGGATAATACAGAGATTTGACCCGTGGAACTGCAAAACCACAGTTCTATTAATATGGCCTACACCAGACTATTTTCAACAGATATATTTGTGTCTGAACAATCAGGAGACACTACTGTTTTTCTTTACAGCAAAAAATGCAAAAAAATCAGAATAAAACAGAGATTTGACCCGTAGAAATGCAAAACCACACTTGTATTTATCGGGCCTACACCAGACTATTTTCAACAGATATATTTGTGTCTGAACAATCAGGAGACACTACTGTTTTTCTTTACAGCAAAAAATGCAAAAAAGCAGGATAATACAGAGATTCGACCCGTGGAACTGCAAAACCACATTTGTATTTCTCGGGCCTACCCCAGACTATTTTCAACAGATATATTTGTGTCTGAACAATCAGGAGACACTACTGTTTTTCTTTACGGCAAAAAATGCTAAAAGAAGGATCATACAGAGATTTGATCGGTGGAACTGGAAAACCAGAGTTCTATTAATATGGCCTACACAAGACTATTTTCAACAGATATATTTGTGTCTGAACAATCAGGAGACACTACTGTTTTTCTTTACGGCAAAAAACGCAAAAAATCAGGATAATACAGAGATTTGACCCGTGGAACTGAAAAACCACACTTGTATTTCTTGGGACTACACCAGACTATTTTCAACAGATATATTTGTGTCTGAACAATCAGGAGACACTACTGTTTTTCTTTACAGCAAAAAATGCAAAAAAGCAGGATAATACTGAAATTTGACCCGTGGAACTGCAAAACCACACTTGTATTTCTCGGGCCTACACCAGACTATTTTCAACAGATATATTTGTGTCTGAACAATCAGGAGACACTACTGTTTTTCTTCACGACAAATAATGCAAAAAAGCAGGATAATACAGAGACTTTACCAGTGGAACTGCAAAACCAAACTTGTATTTGTCAGGCCTACACCAGACTATTTTCAACAGATATTTTTGTGTCTGAACAATCAGGAGACACTACTGTTTTTCTTTACAGTAAAAAATGCAAAAAAGCAGGATAATACAGAGATTTGACCCATGGAATTGCAAAAGCACACTTGTATTTCTCGGGCCTACACCAGACTATTTTCAACAGATATATTTGTGTCTGAACAATCAGGAGACACTACTGTTTTTCTTTATGGCATAAAATGCAAAAAAACAGGATAATACAGAGATTTGACCCGTGGAACTGCAAAACCACACTTGTAATTCTTGGGCCTACACCACACTATTTTCAACAGATATATTTGTGTCTGAACAATCAGGAGACACAACTGTTTTACTTTACGGCAAAAAATGCAAAAAAGCAGGATAATACAGAGATTTGACCTGTGGAACTGCAAAACCACAATTGTATTTCTCAGGCCTACACCAGACTATTTTCAACAGATATATTTGTGTCTGAACAATCAGGAGACACTACTGTTTTTCTTTACAGCAAAAAATGCAAAAAAGCAGGATAAAACAGAGATTTGACCCGTAGAACTGCAAAACCACACTTGTATTTATCGGGCCTACACCAGACTATTTTCAACAGATATATTTGTGTCTGAACAATCAGGAGACACTACTGTTTTTCTTTATGGCAAAAAATGCCAAAAGAAGGATAATACAGAGATTTGACCCGTGGAACTGCAAAACCACAGTTCTATTAATATGGCCTACACCAGACTATTTTCAACAGATATATTTGTATCTGAACAATCAGGAGACACTACTGTTTCTCTTTACAGCAAAAAATGCAAAAAAGCAGGATAATACAGAGATTCGACCCGTGGAACTGAAAAACCACACTTCTATTTCTCGAGCCTACACCAGATTATTTTCAACAGATATTATTGTGTCTGAACAATCAGGAGACACTACTGTTTTTCTTTACAGCAAAAAATGCAAAAAAGCAGAATAATACAGAGATTTGACCCGTGGAACTGCAAAACCACATTTGTATTTCTCGGGCCTACACCAGAATATTTTCAACAGATATATTTGTGTCTGAACAATCAGGAGACACTACTGTTTTTCTTTACAGCAAAAAATGCAAAAAAGCAGGATAAAACAGAGATTTGACCCGTAGAACTGCAAAACCACACTTGTATTTATTGGGCCTACACCAGACTATTTTCAACAGATATATTTGTGTCCAAACAATCAGGAAAAACTACTGTTTTTCCTTACAGCAAAAAATGCAAAAAAGCAGGATAATACAGAAATTTGACCCGTGGAACTGCAAAACCACACTTGTATTTCTCGGGCGTACACCAGACTATTTTCAACAGATATATTTGTGTCTGAACAATCAGGAGACACTACTGTTTTTCTTTACGGCAAAAAATGCCAAAAGAAGGATAATACAGAGATTTGACCTGTGGAACTGCAAAACCACAGTTCTATTAATATGGCCTACACCAGAATATTTTCAACAGATATATTTGTGTCTGAACAATCAGGAGACACTACTGTTTCTCTTTACAGCAAAAAATGCAAAAAAGCAGGATAATACAGAGATTCCACCCATGGAACTGAAAAACCACACTTGTATTTCTCGGGCCTACACCAGTCTATTTTCAACAGATATATTTGTGTCTGAACAATCAGGCAACACTACTGTTTTTCTTTACAGCAAAATATGCAAAAAAGCAGGATAATACAGAGATTAGACCCGTGGAATTGCGAAACCACGCATGTATTTCTCGGGCCTACACCAGACTATTTTCAACAGATATATTTGTGTCTGAACAATCAGGAGACTCTGCTGTTTTTCTTTATGGCAAAAAATGCAAAAAAGCAGGATAATACAGAGATTTGACCCGTGGAACTGCAAAACCACACTTGTATTTCTCCAGCCTACACCAGACTATTTTCAACAGATATATTTGTGTCTGAACAATCAGGAGACACTACTGTTTTTCTTCACGACAAATAATGCAAAAAAGCAGGATAATACAGAGACTTTACCAGTGGAACTGCAAAACCAAACTTGTATTTGTCAGGCCTACACCAGACTATTTTCAACAGATATTTTTGTGTCTGAACAATCAGGAGACACTACTGTTTTTCTTTACAGTAAAAAATGCAAAAAAGCAGGAAAATACAGAGATTTGACCCATGGAATTGCAAAAGCACACTTGTATTTCTCGGGCCTACACCAGACTATTTTCAACAGATATATTTGTGTCTGAACAATCAGGAGACACTACTGTTTTTCTTTACGGCAAAAAATGCTAAAAGAAGGATAATACAGAGATTTGATCCGTGGAACTGGAAAACCACAGTTCTATTAATATAGCCTACACAAGACTATTTTCAACAGATATATTTGTGTCTGAACAATCAGGAGACACTACTGTTTTTCTTTACGGCAAAAAACGCAAAAAATCAGGATAATACAGAGATTTGACCCGTGGAACTGAAAAACCACACTTGTATTTCTTGGGCCTACACCAGACTATTTTCAACAGATATATTTGTGTCTGAACAATCAGGAGACACTACTGTTTTTCTTCACGACAAATAATGCAAAAAAGCAGGATAATACAGAGACTTTACCAGTGGAACTGCAAAACCAAACTTGTATTTGTCAGGCCTACACCAGACTATTTTCAACAGATATTTTTGTGTCTGAACAATCAGGAGACACTACTGTTTTTCTTTACAGTAAAAAATGCAAAAAAGCAGGAAAATACAGAGATTTGACCCATGGAATTGCAAAAGCACACTTGTATTTCTCGGGCCTACACCAGACTATTTTCAACAGATATATTTGTGTCTGAACAATCAGGAGACACTACTGTTTTTCTTTATGGCATAAAATGCAAAAAAACAGGATAATACAGAGATTTGACCCGTGGAACTGCAAAACCACACTTGTAATTCTTGGGCCTACACCACACTATTTTCAACAGATATATTTGTGTCTGAACAATCAGGAGACACAACTGTTTTACTTTACGGCAAAAAATGCAAAAAAGCAGGATAATACAGAGATTTGACCTGTGGAACTGCAAAACCACACTTGTATTTCTCAGGCCTACACCAGACTATTTTCAACAGATATATTTGTGTCTGAACAATCAGGAGACACTACTGTTTTTCTTTACAGCATAAAATGCAAAAAAGCAGGATAACACAGAGATTTGACCCATGGAACTGCAAAACCACACTGGTATTTCTCGGGCCTACACCAGACTATTTTCAACAGATATATTTGTGTCTGAACCATCAGGAGACACTACTGTTTTTCTTTACAGCAAAAAATGCAAAAAAGCAGGATAATACAGAGATTTGACCCGTAGAACTGCAAAACCACACTTGTATTTATCGGGCCTACACCAGACTATTTTCAACAGATATATTTGTGTCTGAACAATCAGGAGACACTACTGTTTTTCTTTATGGCAAAAAATGCCAAAAGAAGGATAATACAGAGATTTGACCCGTGGAACTGCAAAACCACAGTTCTATTAATATGGCCTACACCAGACTATTTTCAACAGATATATTTGTGTCTGAACAATCAGGAGACACTACTGTTTCTCTTTACAGCAAAAAATGCAAAAAAGCAGGATAATACAGAGATTCGACCCGTGGAACTGAAAAACCACACTTCTATTTCTCGAGCCTACACCAGATTATTTTCAACAGATATTATTGTGTCTGAACAATCAGGAGACACTACTGTTTTTCTTTACAGCAAAAAATGCAAAAAAGCAGAATAATACAGAGATTTGACCCGTGGAACTGCAAAACCACATTTGTATTTCTCGGGCCTACACCAGAATATTTTCAACAGATATATTTGTGTCTGAACAATCAGGAGACACTACTGTTTTTCTTTACAGCAAAAAATGCAAAAAAGCAGGATAAAACAGAGATTTGACCCGTAGAACTGCAAAACCACACTTGTATTTATTGGGCCTACACCAGACTATTTTCAACAGATATATTTGTGTCCAAACAATCAGGAAAAACTACTGTTTTTCCTTACAGCAAAAAATGCAAAAAAGCAGGATAATACAGAAATTTGACCCGTGGAACTGCAAAACCACACTTGTATTTCTCGGGCGTACACCAGACTATTTTCAACAGATATATTTGTGTCTGAACAATCAGGAGACACTACTGTTTTTCTTTACGGCAAAAAATGCCAAAAGAAGGATAATACAGAGATTTGACCCGTGGAACTGCAAAACCACAGTTCTATTAATATGGCCTACACCAGACTATTTTCAACAGATATATTTGTGTCTGAACAATCAGGAGACACTACTGTTTCTCTTTACAGCAAAAAATGCAAAAAAGCAGGATAATACAGAGATTCGACCCATGGAACTGAAAAACCACACTTGTATTTCTCGGGCCTACACCAGTCTATTTTCAACAGATATATTTGTGTCTGAACAATCAGGCAACACTACTGTTTTTCTTTACAGCAAAATATGCAAAAAAGCAGGATAATACAGAGATTAGACCCGTGGAATTGCGAAACCACGCATGTATTTCTCGGGCCTACACCAGACTATTTTCAACAGATATATTTGTGTCTGAACAATCAGGAGACTCTGCTGTTTTTCTTTATGGCAAAAAATGCAAAAAAGCAGGATAATACAGAGATTTGACCCGTGGAACTGCAAAACCACACTTGTATTTCTCCAGCCTACACCAGACTATTTTCAACAGATATATTTGTGTCTGAACCATCAGGAGACACTACTGTTTTTCTTTACAGCAAAAAATGCAAAAAAGCAGGATAAAACAGAGATTTGACCGTTAGAACTGCAAAACCACACTTGTATTTATCGGGCCTACACCAGACTATTTTCAACAGATATATTTGTGTCTGAACAATCAGGAGACACTACTGTTTTTCTTTACGGCAAAAAATGCTAAAAGAAGGATAATACAGAGATTTGACCCGTGGAACTGGAAAACCACAGTTCTATTAATATGGCCTACACAAGAATATTTTCAACAGATATATTTGTGTCTGAACAATCAGGAGACACTACTGTTTTTCTTTACGGCAAAAAATGCAAAAAAGCAGGATAATACAGAGATTTGACCCGTGGAACTGAAAAACCACACTTGTATTTCTTGGGCCTACACCAGACTATTTTCAACAGATATATTTGTGTCTGAACAATCAGGAGACACTACTGTTTTTCTTCACGACAAATAATGCAAAAAAGCAGGATAATACAGAGACTTTACCAGTGGAACTGCAAAACCAAACTTGTATTTGTCAGGCCTACACCAGACTATTTTCAACAGATATTTTTGTGTCTGAACAATCAGGAGACACTACTGTTTTTCTTTACAGTAAAAAATGCAAAAAAGCAGGAAAATACAGAGATTTGACCCATGGAATTGCAAAAGCACACTTGTATTTCTCGGGCCTACACCAGACTATTTTCAACAGATATATTTGTGTCTGAACAATCAGGAGACACTACTGTTTTTCTTTATGGCATAAAATGCAAAAAAACAGGATAATACAGAGATTTGACCCGTGGAACTGCAAAACCACACTTGTAATTCTTGGGCCTACACCACACTATTTTCAACAGATATATTTGTGTCTGAACAATCAGGAGACACAACTGTTTTACTTTACGGCAAAAAATGCAAAAAAGCAGGATAATACAGAGATTTGACCTGTGGAACTGCAAAACCACACTTGTATTTCTCAGGCCTACACCAGACTATTTTCAACAGATATATTTGTGTCTGAACAATCAGGAGACACTACTGTTTTTCTTTACAGCATAAAATGCAAAAAAGCAGGATAACACAGAGATTTGACCCATGGAACTGCAAAACCACACTTGTATTTCTCGGGCCTACACCAGACTATTTTCAACAGATATATTTGTATCTGAACCATCAGGAGACACTACTGTTTTTCTTTACAGCAAAAAATGCAAAAAAGCAGGATAAAACAGAGATTTGACCCGTAGAACTGCAAAACCACACTTGTATTTATCGGGCCTACACCAGACTATTTTCAACAGATATATTTGTGTCTGAACAATCAGGAGACACTACTGTTTTTCTTTATGGCAAAAAATGCCAAAATAAGGATAATACAGAGATTTGACCCGTGGAACTGCAAAACCACAGTTCTATTAATATGGCCTACACCAGACTATTTTCAACAGATATATTTGTGTCTGAACAATCAGGAGACACTACTGTTTCTCTTTACAGCAAAAAATGCAAAAAAGCAGGATAATACAGAAATTCGACCCGTGGAACTGAAAAACCACACTTCTATTTCTCGAGCCTACACCAGATTATTTTCAACAGATATTATTGTGTCTGAACAATCAGGAGACACTACTGTTTTTCTTTACAGCAAAAAATGCAAAAAAGCAGAATAATACAGAGATTTGACCCGTGGAACTGCAAAACCACATTTGTATTTCTCGGGCCTACACCAGAATATTTTCAACAGATATATTTGTGTCTGAACAATCAGGAGACACTACTGTTTTTCTTTACAGCAAAAAATGCAAAAAAGCAGGATAAAACAGAGATTTGACCCGTAGAACTGCAAAACCACACTTGTATTTATTGGGCCTACACCAGACTATTTTCAACAGATATATTTGTGTCCAAACAATCAGGAAAAACTACTGTTTTTCCTTACAGCAAAAAATGCAAAAAAGCAGGATAATACAGAAATTTGACCCGTGGAACTGCAAAACCACACTTGTATTTCTCGGGCGTACACCAGACTATTTTCAACAGATATATTTGTGTCTGAACAATCAGGAGACACTACTGTTTCTCTTTACAGCAAAAAATGCAATAAAGCAGGATAATACAGAGATTCGACCCATGGAACTGAAAAACCACACTTGTATTTCTCGGGCCTACACCAGTCTATTTTCAACAGATATATTTGTGTCTGAACAATCAGGCAACACTACTGTTTTTCTTTACAGCAAAATATGCAAAAAAGCAGGATAATACAGAGATTAGACCCGTGGAATTGCGAAACCACGCATGTATTTCTCGGGCCTACACCAGACTATTTTCAACAGATATATTTGTGTCTGAACAATCAGGAGACTCTGCTGTTTTTCTTTATGGCAAAAAATGCAAAAAAGCAGGATAATACAGAGATTTGACCCGTGGAACTGCAAAACCACACTTGTATTTCTCCAGCCTACACCAGACTATTTTCAACAGATATATTTGTGTCTGAACCATCAGGAGACACTACTGTTTTTCTTTACAGCAAAAAATGCAAAAAAGCAGGATAAAACAGAGATTTGACCGTTAGAACTGCAAAACCACACTTGTATTTATCGGGCCTACACCAGACTATTTTCAACAGATATATTTGTGTCTGAACAATCAGGAGAGACTACTGTTTTTCTTTACAGCAAAAAATGCAAAAAAGCAGGATAATACAGAGATTCGACCCGTGGAACTGCAAAACCACATTTGTATTTCTTGGGCCTACACCAGACTATTTTCAACAGATATATTTGTGTCTGAACAATCAGGAGACACTACTGTTTTTCTTTACGGCAAAAAATGCTAAAAGAAGGATAATACAGAGATTTGACCCGTGGAACTGGAAAACCACAGTTCTATTAATATGGCCTACACAAGAATATTTTCAACAGATATATTTGTGTCTGAACAATCAGGAGACACTACTGTTTTTCTTTACTTCAAAAAATGCAAAAAAGCAGGATAATACAGAGATTTGACCCGTGGAACTGAAAAACCACACTTGTATTTCTTGGGCCTACACCAGACTATTTTCAACAGATATATTTGTGTCTGAACAATCAGGAGACACTACTGTTTTTCTTTACAGCAAAAAATGCAAAAAAGCAGGATAATACAGAAATTTGACCCGTGAAACTGCAAAACCACACTTGTATTTCTCGGGCCTACACCAGACTATTTTCATCAGATATATTTGTGTCTGAACAATCAGGCAACACTACTGTTTTTCTTTACAGCAAAAAATGCAAAAAAGCAGGATAATACAGAGATTTGACCCGTGGAACTGCAAAACCACACTTGTATTTCTCGGGCCTACACCAGACTATTTTCAACAGATATATTTGTGTCTGAACAATCAGGAGACACTACTGTTTTTCTTTACGGCAAAAAATGCAAAAAAACAGGATAATACAGAGATTTGACCCGTGGAACTGCAAAACCACACTTGTATTTCTCGGGCCTACACCAGACTATTTTCAACAGATATATTTGTGTCTGAACAATCAGGAGACACTACTGTTTTTCTTCACGGCAAAAAATGCAAAAAAGCAGGATAATACAGAGACTTTACCAGTGGAACTGCAAAACCACACTTGTATTCCTCGGGCCTACACCAGACTATTTTCAACAGATATATTTGTGTCTGAACAATCAGGAGACACTACTGTTTTTCTTCACGGCAAAAAATGCAAAAAAGCAGGATAATACAGAGACTTTACCAGTGGAACTGCAAAACCACACTTGTATTCCTCGGGCCTACACCAGACTATTTTCAACAGATATATTTGTGTCTGAACAATCAGGAGACACTACTGTTTTTCTTTATGGCAAAAAAGTGCCAAAAGAAGGATAATACAGAGATTTGACCCGTGGAACTGTAAAACCACAGTTCCATTAATATGGCCTACACCAGACTATTTTCAACAGATATATTTGTGTCTGAACAATCAGGAGACACTACTGTTTTTCTTTACGGCAAAAAATGCAAAAAAGCAGGATAATACAGAGATTTGACCCGTGGAACTGAAAAACCACACTTGTATTTCTTGGGCCTACACCAGACTATTTTCAACAGATATATTTGTGTCTGAACAATCAGGAGACACTACTGTTTTTCTTTACAGCAAAAAATGCAAAAAAGCAGGATAATACAGAAATTTGACCCGTGAAACTGCAAAACCACACTTGTATTTCTCGGGCCTACACCAGACTATTTTCATCAGATATATTTGTGTCTGAACAATCAGGCAACACTACTGTTTTTCTTTACAGCAAAAAATGCAAAAAAGCAGGATAATACAGAGATTTGACCGGTGGAACTGCAAAACCACACTTGTATTTCTCGGGCCTACACCAGACTATTTTCAACAGATATATTTGTGTCTGAACAATCAGGAGACACTACTGTTTTTCTTTACGGCAAAAAATGCAAAAAAGCAATATAATACAGAGATTTGACCCGTGGAACTGCAAAACCACACTTGTATTTCTCGGGCCTACACCAGACTATTTTCAACAGATATATTTGTGTCTGAACAATCAGGAGACACTACGGTTTTTCTTCACGGCAAAAAATGCAAAAAAGCAGGATAATATTGAGACTTTACCAGTGGAACTGCAAAACCACACTTGTATTTCTCGGGCCTACACCAGACTATTTTCAACAGATATATTTGTGTCTGAACAATCAGGAGACACTACTGTTTTTCTTTACGGCAAAAAAGCGCCAAAAGAAGGATAATACAGAGATTTGACCCGTGGAACTGTAAAACCACAGTTCCATTAATATGGCCTACACCAGACTATTTTCAACAGATATATTTCTGTCTGAACAATCAGGAGACACTACTGTTTTTCTTTACCGGAAAAAATGCAAAAAAGCAGGATAATACAGTAGTTTGACCCGTGGAACTGCAAAACCACACTTGTATTTCTTGGGCCTACACCATACTATTTTCAACAGATATATTTGTGTCTGAACAATCAGGAAACACTACTGTTTTTCTTTACAGCAAAAAATGCAAAAAAACAGGTTAATACAGAGATTTGACCTGTGGAACTGCAAAACCACACTTGTATTTCTCGGGCCTACACCAGACTATTTTCAACAGATATATTTGTGTCTGAAAAATCAAGAGACACTACTGTTTTTCTTTACAGCAAAAAATGCAAAAAAGCAGGATAAAACAGAGATTTGACCCGTAGAACTGCAAAACCACACTTGTATTTCTCGGGCCTACACCAGACTATTTTCAACAGATATATTTGTGTCTGAACAATCAGGAGACAGTACTGTTTTTCTTTACGGCCAAAAATGCCAAAAGAAGGATAATACAGAGATTTGACCCGTGGAACTGCAAAACCACAGTTCTATTAATATGGCCTACACCAGACTATTTTCAACAGATATATTTGTGTCTGAACAATCAGGAGACACTACTGTTTCTCTTTACAGCAAAAAATGCAAAAAAGCAGGATAATACAGAGATTCGACCAGTGGAACTGAAAAACCACACTTGTATTTCTCGAGCCTACACCAGATTATTTTCAACAGATATAATTGTGTCTGAACAATCAGGAGACACTACTGTTTTTCTTTACAGCAAAAAATGCAAAAAAGCAGGATAACACAGAGATTTGACCCGTGAAACTGCAAAACCACATTTGTATTTCTCGGGCCTACACCAGACTATTTTCAACAGATATATTTGTGTCTGAACAACCAGGAAACACTACTGTTTTTCTTTACAGCAAAAAATGCAAAAAAACAGGTTAATACAGAGATTTGACCTGTGGAACTGCAAAACCACACTTGTATTTCTCGGGCCCACACCAGACTATTTTCAACAGATATATTTGTGTCTGAAAAATCAAGAGACACTACTGTTTTTCTTTACAGCAAAAAATGCAAAAATGCAGGATAATACAGAGATTTGACCCGTGGAACTGCAAAACCACACTTGTATTTCTCGAGCCTACACCAGATTATTTTCAACAGATATAATTGTGTCTGAACAATCAGGAGACACTACTGTTTTTCTTTACAGCAAAAAATGCAAAAAAGCAGGATAATACAGAGATTTGACCCGTGGAACTGCAAAACCACATTTGTATTTCTCGGGCCTACACCAGACTATTTTCAACAGATATATTTGTGTCTGAACAATCAGGGGACACTGCTGTTTTTCTTTACCGGAAAAAATGCAAAAAAGCAGGATAATACAGTAGTTTGACCCGTGGAACTGCAAAACCACACTTGTATTTCTTGGGCCTACACCAGACTATTTTCAACAGATATATTTGTGTCTGAACAATCAGGAAACACTACTGTTTTTCTTTACAGCAAAAAATGCAAAAAAACAGGTTAATACAGAGATTTGACCTGTGGAACTGCAAAACCACACTTGTATTTCTCGGGCCTACACCAGACTATTTTCAACAGATATATTTGTGTCTGAAAAATCAAGAGACACTACTGTTTTTCTTTACAGCAAAAAATGCAAAAAAGCAGGATAATACAGAGATTTGACCCGTGGAACTGCAAAACCACACTTGTATTTCTCCAGCCTACACCAGACTATTTTCAATAGATATATTTGTGTCTGCACCATCAGGAGACACTACTGTTTTTCTTTACAGCAAAAAATGCAAAAAAGCAGGATAAAACAGAGATTTGACCCGTAGAACTGCAAAACCACACTTGTATTTCTCGGGCCTACACCAGACTATTTTCAACAGATATATTTGTGTCTGAACAATCAGAAGACACTACTGTTTTTCTTTACGGCAAAAAATGCCAAAAGAAGGATAATACAGAGATTTGACCCGTGGAACTGCAAAACCACAGTTCTATTAATATGGCCTACACCAGACTATTTTCAACAGATATATTTGTGTCTGAACAATCAGGAGACACTACTGTTTCTCTTTACAGCAAAAAATGCAAAAAAGCAGGATAATACAGAGATTCGACCAGTGGAACTGAAAAACCACACTTGTATTTCTCGAGCCTACACCAGATTATTTTCAACAGATATAATTGTGTCTGAACAATCAGGAGACACTACTGTTTTTCTTTACGGCAAAAAATGCCAAAAGAAGGATAATACAGAGATTTGACCCGTGGAACTGCAAAACCACAGTTCTATTAATATGGCCTACACCAGACTATTTTCAACAGATATATTTGTGTCTGAACAATCAGGAGACACTACTGTTTTTCTTTACAGCAAAAAATGCAAAAAAATCAGAATAAAACAGAGATTTGACCCGTAGAACTGCAAAACCACACTTGTATTTATCGGGCCTACACCAGACTATTTTCAACAGATATATTTGTGTCTGAACAATCAGGAGACACTACTGTTTTTCTTTGCAGCAAAAAATGCAAAAAAGCAGGATAATACAGAGATTCGACCCGTGGAACTGCAAAACCACACGTGTATTTCTCGGGCCTACACCAGACTATTTTTAACAGATATATTTGTGTCTGAACAATCAGGAGACACTACTGTTTTTCTTTACGGCAAAAAATGCCAAAAGAAGGATAATACAGAGATTTGACCCGTGGAACTGCAAAACCACAGTTCTATTAATATGGCCTACACCAGACTATTTTCAACAGATATATTTGTGTCTGAACAATCAGGAGACACTACTGTTTCTCTTTACAGCAAAAAATGCAAAAAAGCAGGATAATACAGAGATTCGACCCGTGGAACTGAAAAACCACACTTGTATTTCTCGGGCCTACACCAGACTATTTTCAACAGATATATTTCTGTCTGAACAATCAGGAGACACTACTGTTTTTCTTTACGGCAAAAAATGCAAAAAAAGCAGGATAATACAGAGATTTGACCCGTGGAACTGCAAAACCACACTTGTATTTCTCGGGCCTACACCAGACTATTTTCAACAGATATATTTGTGTCTGAACAATCAGGAGACACTACTGTTTTTCTTCACGGCAAAAAATGCAAAAAAGCAGGATAATACAGAGACTTTACCAGTGGAACTGCAAAACCACACTTGTATTTCTCGGGCCTACACCAGACTATTTTCAACAGATATATTTGTGTCTGAACAATCAGGAGACACTACTGTTTTTCTTTACGGCAAAAAAGTGCCAAAAGAAGGATAATACAGAGATTTGACCCGTGGAACTGAAAACCACAGTTCCATTAATATGGCCTACACCAGACTATTTTCAACAGATATATTTGTGTCTGAACAATCAGGAGACACTACTGTTTTTCTTTACGGCAAAAAATGCAAAAAGCAGGATAATACAGAGATTTGACCCGTGGAACTGAAAAACCACACTTGTATTTCTCGGGCTTACACCAGACTATTTTCAACAGATATATTTGTGTCTGAACAATCAGGGGACACTGCTGTTTTTCTTTACCGGAAAAAATGCAAAAAAGCAGGATAATACAGTAGTTTGACCCGTGGAACTGCAAAACCACACTTGTATTTCTTGGGCCTACACCAGACTATTTTCAACAGATATATTTGTGTCTGAACAATCAGGAAACACTACTGTTTTTCTTTACAGCAAAAAATGCAAAAAAACAGGTTAATACAGAGATTTGACCTGTGGAACTGCAAAACCACACTTGTATTTCTCGGGCCTACACCAGACTATTTTCAACAGATATATTTGTGTCTGAAAAATCAAGAGACACTACTGTTTTTCTTTACAGCAAAAAATGCAAAAAAGCAGGATAATACAGAGATTTGACCCGTGGAACTGCAAAACCACACTTGTATTTCTCCAGCCTACACCAGACTATTTTCAATAGATATATTTGTGTCTGAACCATCAGGAGACACTACTGTTTTTCTTTACGGCAAAAAATGCCAAAAGAAGGATAATACAGAGATTTGACCCGTGGAACTGCAAAACCACAGTTCTATTAATATGGCCTACACCAGACTATTTTCAACAGATATATTTGTGTCTGAACAATCAGGAGACACTACTGTTTCTCTTTACAGCAAAAAATGCAAAAAAGCAGGATAATACAGAGATTCGACCCGTGGAACTGAAAAACCACACTTGTATTTCTCGGGCCTACACCAGACTATTTTCAACAGATATATTTGTGTCCAAACAATCAGGAAACACTACTGTTTTTCCTTACAGCAAAAAATGCAAAAAAGCAGGATAATACAGAAATTTGACCAGTGGAACTGCAAAACCACACTTGTATTTCTCGGGCGTACACCAGACTATTTTCAACAGATATATTTGTGTCTGAACAATCAGGAAACACTACTGTTTTTCTTTACAGCAAAATATGCAAAAAAGCAGGATAATACAGAGATTAGACCCGTGGAATTGCAAAACCACACTTGTATTTCTTGGGCCTACACCAGACTATTTTCAACAGATATATTTGTGTCTGAACAATCAGGAGACACTACTGTTTTTCTTTACAGCATAAAATGCAAAAAAGCAGGATAACGCAGAGATTTGACCCATGGAACTGCAAAACCACACTTGTATTTCTCGGGCCTACACCAGACTATTTTCAACAGATATATTTATGTCTGAACAATCAGGAGACTGCTGTTTTTCTTTATGGCAAAAAATGCAAAAAAGCAGGATAATACAGAGATTTGACCCGTGGAACTGCAAAAAACCACACTTGTATTTCTCCAGCCTACACCAGACTATTTTCAACAGATATATTTGTGTCTGAACCATCAGGAGACACTACTGTTTTTCTTTACAGCAAAAAATGCAAAAAAGCAGGTTAAAACAGAGATTTGACCCGTAGAACTGCAAAACCACACTTGTGTTTATCGGGCCTACACCAGACTATTTTCAACAGATATATTTGTGTCTGAACAATCAGGAGACACTACTGTTTTTCTTTACAGCAAAAAATGCAAAAAAGCAGGATAATACAGAGATTCGACCCGTGGAACTGCAAAACCACATTTGTATTTCTCGGGCCTACACCAGACTATTTTCAACAGATATATTTGTGTCTGAACAATCAGGAGACACTACTGTTTTTCTTTACGGCAAAAAATGCTAAAAGAAGGATAATACAGAGATTTGACCCGTGGAACTGGAAAACCACAGTTCTATTAATATGGCCTACACAAGACTATTTTCAACAGATATATTTGTGTCTGAACAATCAGGAGACACTATGTAATGGGTCTGGGAGGCGGAACCTCTGAGCTACTATACAAGGGGGCGGTCCTTGTAAGGAAGCGGGTGGTGACCAGGGAAGACGGGCAGGTAGTCACAGCAGGTGACCGGGACAGTCTCCGGGTAAACGGGCAGGTGGTCACGGCAAGTGACCGGGACAGTCTCTGGGTAAACGGGCAGGAGGTCACAGCAAGTGACCGGGGCAGTCTCTGGGTGAACGGGCAGGAGGTCACAGTAAGTGAACGGGGCAGTCTCTGGGTGAATGGGCAGGAGGTCACAGCAAGTGACCGGGACAGTCTCTGGGTATAGGGTAGGTACGACCTGTGACGGCTGAGCCTCCAGGTAGGCTAGCAGGCGGATGACAGATGAGTGCTCCCAGGTGAGCAGGCGAGAGTCTCTGGAAAAGCAGGTGGTCACAGCATGTGACGGCGGAGCCTCCAGGTAGGCAAACAGACAGGTAGCAGATGAGCGCTCCCAGGTGAGCGGGCAAGCTGGTCCATAGACAGACTGACAGGGGTCGGAAGGCAGACCGTCGGACCTCAGGCTAGCAAGCAGGTAGGAGGAATGTCAGGCAGGAAACAGACAGCAAACTGGCAGGTTTCTGGCAGGTAACTGGCAACGGGACCTGAGGGCTGAAGCAGAGTAGTGAACAGTGCAACAATATTGCTCGGGCACCTCCATTTTGGAGGAGGTGCCTTATATATGGTGAAGTCCTCCGGCCATTGGCCGGGGACTCCTTAGGATGGCGCGCGCGGCCCCTTTAAGAGGGAGGGAGCGCGCGCGCGCCCTAAGCACAGTGGCCGGGAAGGAGCGCGCGCTGCCAGCAGAGCGGGAGGAGGACGCCGGGCTCGGAGCAGAAGGATGAGGGGAACAGCGTCCCTGCCTAGCAGAGGGCAGGGACGCCGGCGCTACAGTACCCCCCCCTTTAGGCCCCCCCTTTTTTAGGCCAGAGAGAAATTTAGCTAGGATGAGAGGGGCATGGATGTTCTCCCGGGGCTCCCACGTTCTCTCTTCAGGACCAAACCCCTTCCAATCTACCAGAAAAAAGGTCTTCCCTCTTACCCTTTTGGTGGCCAGAATGTTCTCTACCTCAAATTCGTTTTCAGCGGAAACCGGAGCAGGAGGCGTACCTGTAGACTTGGAAAAAGAGTTAAGAACCACAGGTTTGAGGAGAGATACATGGAAGGAGTTAGGGATCCGCAAGTTGGCCGGGAGTTTTAATTTATAGGCCACCGGGTTGATCTGACTGATGACCTCCAGAGGACCGATGAACCGAGGCCCTAACTTATAGAAAGGAATCTTGAGCCGGACATATTTGGACGAGAGCCAGACCTTATCCCCTGGACGGAATTGAGGAGGATCCAGACGTTTTTTGTCAGCATGTCTTTTCATACGCTCGGATGACAGAAGGAGTGCGGACCGGGTGCTCTCCCATATGGAGGAAAATTTGTTAACAAGAGATTCCGCAGCCGGATTGTCCACCGAGGTGGAGACGGGAAATGGGATCCGAGGATGCTGACCGAAGACAACAAAAAACGGGGATTTGGAGGAAGATTCGCTCTCGTGATTGTTGTAAGAAAATTCGGCCCATGGCAGGAGATCCACCCAGTCTGAATGGTGGGCATTAACGAAGTGCCGGAGGTAACTGGTCAGGTTCTGATTGATCCGCTCCACTTGACCATTAGACTGTGGGTGGTAAGCGGAGGAGAAGTCCAGGGTGACATCTAGCAGTTTACAAGTGGCTCTCCAGAAGCGTGAGGTGAACTGTACCCCACGATCCGACACTATGTGGAGGGGCAGTCCATGAAGACGGAAGATGTGGCGGATAAAGTCTTTAGCCAGCTCGGGTGCAGACGGGAGGCCTGGCAGGGGAACGAAATGAGCCATCTTGGAAAAGCGGTCAGCGACCACCCAAATGACCGTACAACCGGCAGAGACGGGGAGATCAGTTATAAAGTCCATTGCTATATGCTGCCAGGGGGCAGCAGGTACTGGGAGAGGAAGGAGGCGACCGGCTGGCAGATGTCTCGGAACCTTGTTGCGGGCGCAGGACACACAGGCAGAAACAAAGTCTATTACGTCCTTGTGCAGGGTAGGCCACCAGTAGTGCCGGGTAATAAGCTGGAGGGTCTTTTTCTGACCGGCGTGGCCAGCTAGTTTAGACGAGTGACCCCAGTGTAGGATCTTCTCCCGATCAGGTACTGATACGAACGTCTTACCGGGAGGGAGACGATTTAGACTCACGGGAGCCACCTGCATTACTCTGGCGGGATCGATGATGTGTTTCGGTTCTTCCTCGAGATCAGACACCATAAAGGATCGGGATAAGGCGTCCGCCTTGATGTTTTTGTCAGCCGGGCGAAAATGAAGAACAAAATCAAAGCGAGCAAAAAACAAGGACCACCGGGCTTGGCGCGGGTTAAGTCTCTGGGCATGCTGGAGGTAAGCCAAGTTCTTGTGGTCAGTGTAAATTATTACCGGGTGAAGAGCCCCTTCGAGCAGGTAACGCCACTCCTCCAATGCCAGCTTGATGGCCAATAACTCTCGATCTCCTATGGAATAGTTGCGCTCAGAAGAGGAGAAGAGTTTGGAGAAGAAGCCACAAGTTACCATTCTCCCGGAAGTCGATTTTTGGGTAAGTACCGCTCCGGCTCCAGAGGAGGAGGCGTCAACCTCCAGGAAGAACTGCTTGTTGCAATCAGGGCGATGCAGCACCGGGGCGGAAGAGAAGGCCTGTTTTAAGGAAAGAAAGGCCTCCTCTGCTTCGGGCGGCCACTCTCTGGGATTAGTGCCCTTACGGGTGAGCGCGGAAATTGGGGCAGTCCGGGAAGAGAAGTGCGGTATGAAGAGGCGGTAGTAGTTGGCGAAGCCCAGGAACCGCTGAATGGCCTTCAACCCCTCCGGTCGAGGCCACTTCTCGATGGCAGACAGTTTCTCAGGATCCATTCGTAGGCCGGTCTGAGAAATTATGTAGCCCAAAAACGGAAGCGAGGTCTGCTCAAAGAGGCACTTCTCATATTTAGCGAAGAGGTGGTTCTGCCTGAGCCTGAGCAGGACCTGACGAACATCCCTCCGGTGAGTCTGGAGATCCGGAGAGAAGACCAAGATGTCGTCCAGGTACACCACCACGCAGGAGTAGAGAAGGTCCCGGAAGATGTCATTGACCAACTCTTGAAAGACGGCGGGAGCGTTACAGAGACCGAAGGGCATTACCAGATATTCGTAGTGGCCGTCCCGGGTGTTGAACGCCGTCTTCCATTCATCCCCCTGACGGATACGGACCAGGTTGTACGCCCCACGAAGGTCCAGTTTGGTGAAGATTCTAGCCCCCCTCAGACGATCAAATAATTCCGGAATGAGCGGAAGGGGGTACTTATTCTTCACCGTGATCTGGTTTAGGCCTCTATAGTCTATGCAGGGACGGAGAGAGCCGTCCTTCTTTTTAACAAAGAAGAAGCCTGCTCCCGCCGGGGAGGTAGATTTCCGGATAAATCCCCGGGCCAGATTCTCCTCAATATATTCCGACATAGACCGGGTCTCAGCAGCGGACAATGGGTAAATACGCCCACGGGGAGGAGTAGTACCGGGTAACAGGTCGATAGGGCAGTCGTATGGTCTATGAGGGGGTAGTGTCTCTGCCTCCTTTTTATTAAAGACATCAGCATATGACCAATAAGGAATCGGAAGTCCAGGTAGATTAGCTGGGGTAGGAGAAGGACGGACGGGATGGACGGGAACCAGACAAGACTTATGACAGTCCTGTCCCCAGCGAAGGACTTCTCCGGTCTGCCAGTCAAGCACGGGTGCATGTCTCTGGAGCCAAGGTAGGCCTAGCAAGAGGGCGTGAGAGAGTCCAGGCAGAACATGAAAGGAGATACTCTCAGAATGCAGCATTCCCACCTGTAGAGTAATGGATTCGGTGATGAGTTGGATGGGATGTGGTAAGAGGCCCCCATCCACGGCAGCAACAGACAAGGGTACAGCCAGAGGTTTGGTGGGGATGCGGTATTTCTCTACCAGGGACTGTGAAATAAGATTCCCGGCTGCTCCAGAGTCAAGTTGGGCTAGTTCGAAATAACGGTTCTCCCCGCAGACGATTGAGACTGACAGCAGCAGAGATGGAGAGGATTTATTCTTGTCTAGGTCGACCTCTCTGAGCGAACCTAGACACAGGCGTTTCCCGACCTCTCCGGGCAGGTACGGATCCGGTGCTCCTGACTGCCACAGTAGAAGCAGCTCCCCTCGGCACGGCGTAAGTCCTGACGGGTTTTGACCATCTTGGTCTGGTCGACCTGCATAGGCTCAGGAGGGTGTTCCTGGGGAGAAACGGAGGGAGTGACGGGTTTCTGGAAGGAAGGAGCTAGACGTGGAAACCTCCTCTCACGGGTGACCTCTTTGGCACGCTCCTGGAACCGTAGGTCAATCCGGGTGGCAAGAGTTATTAAATCATCGAGAGTGGTAGGAATGTCCCGACCAGCGAGTTCATCTTTAATACGGCCGGACAGACCCTCCCAGAAGACAGATACCAGAGCGTCGTTATCCCAGGCCAGCTCCGAGGCAAGGGTACGGAACCGTATGGCATATTGGCCCACGGTGAGACTTCCCTGACGGAGGCGTAGCAGAGACGATGCGGATGAGGTCTTCCGTCCAGGTTCGTCGAAGACTTTCCGGAAAGCAGTGAGAAAGGCAGGCAAGTCGGACACCAGGGGGTCTCCTCTCTCCCATAGAGGATTCAGCCAAGCCAGTGCCTCCCCCGTGAGATGGGACATGATGAAGGCTACTTTGGCCCGGTCGGAATTAAACTGGTGGGACAGGAGTTCAAAGTGCAGGGTGCACTGGTTTATGAAGCCGCGAGCCTGAGCAGAGTCGCCTCCGAAGCGAGGAGGTGCAGAAAGCCGGGGTCCGGAGCAGGATACCATGGTATTGGTGGGCAGCGGCGCTGCCGGGTTGCGAGTCATGACTCTAGCGGTGGTTGCTGGTGGAGCAGTCAGAGTGTCCAGGCGTGAGTTGACATTCCGCAGGTGACCCAGTATGGACTCCTGTTGGGACCTCTGACGGGACAGTTCATGACATAGGTCCGAGAGCGAGGGAGCTTGGGTACCACCGGGTTCCATGGCCCGAGCAAACTGTAACGGGGCTGGGAGGCGGAACCTCTGAGCTACTATACAAGGGGGCGGTCCTTGTAAGGAAGCGGGTGGTGACCAGGGAAGACGGGCAGGTAGTCACAGCAGGTGACCGGGACAGTCTCCGGGTAAACGGGCAGGTGGTCACGGCAAGTGACCGGGACAGTCTCTGGGTAAACGGGCAGGAGGTCACAGCAAGTGACCGGGGCAGTCTCTGGGTGAACGGGCAGGAGGTCACAGCAAGTGACCGGGGCAGTCTCTGGGTGAACGGGCAGGAGGTCACAGCAAGTGACCGGGACAGTCTCTGGGTATAGGGTAGGTACGACCTGTGACGGCTGAGCCTCCAGGTAGGCTAGCAGGCGGATGACAGATGAGTGCTCCCAGGTGAGCAGGCGAGAGTCTCTGGAAAAGCAGGTGGTCACAGCATGTGACGGCGGAGCCTCCAGGTAGGCTAACAGGCGGATGCAGATGAGTGCTCCCAGGTGAGCAGGCGAGAGTCTCTGGATAAGCAGGTGGTCACAGCATGTGACGGCGGAGCCTCCAGGTAGGCTAACAGGCGGATGCAGATGAGTGCTCCCAGGTGAGCAGGCGAGAGTCTCTGGATAAGCAGGTGGTCACAGCATGTGACGGCGGAGCCTCCAGGTAGGCAAACAGACAGGTAGCAGATGAGCGCTCCCAGGTGAGCGGGCAAGCTGGTCCATAGACAGACTGACAGGGGTAGGAAGGCAGACCGTCGGACCTCAGGCTAGCAAGCAGGTAGGAGGAATGTCAGGCAGGAAACAGACAGCAAACTGGCAGGTTTCTGGCAGGTAACTGGCAGGTAACTGGCAACGGGACCTGAGGGCTGAAGCAGAGTAGTGAACAGTGCAACAATATTGCTCGGGCACCTCCATTTTGGAGGAGGTGCCTTATATATGGTAAAGTCCTCCGGCCATTGGCCGGGGACTCCTTAGGACGACGCGCGCGGCCCCTTTAAGAGGGAGGGAGCGCGCGCGCGCGCCCTAAGCACAGTGGCCGGGAAGGAGCGCGCGCTGCCAGCAGAGCGGGAGGAGGACGCCGGGCTCGGAGCAGAGGGGTGAGGGGAACAGCGTCCCTGCCTAGCAGAGGGCAGGGACGCCGGCGCTACACACTACTGTTTTTCTTTACGGCAAAAAATACAAAAAAGCAGGATAATACAGAGATTTGACCCATGGAACTGAAAAACCACACTTGTATTTCTTGGGCCTACACCAGACTATTTTCAACAGATATATTTGTGTCTGAACAATCAGGAGACACTACTGCTTTTCTTTACAGCAAAAAATGCAAAAAAGCAGGATAATACAGAAATTTGACCCGTGGAACTGCAAAACCACACTTGTATTTCTCGGGCCTACACCAGACTATTTTCATCAGATATATTTGTGTCTGAACAATCAGGCAACACTACTGTTTTTCTTTACAGCAAAAAATGCAAAAAAGCAGGATAATACAGAGATTTGACCCGTGGAACTGCAAAACCACAGTTCTATTAATATGGCCTACACCAGACTATTTTCAACAGATATATTTGTGTCTGAACAATCAGGAGACACTACTGTTTCTCTTTACAGCAAAAAATGCAAAAAAGCAGGATAATACAGAGATTCGACCCGTGGAACTGAAAAACCACACTTGTATTTCTCGGGCCTACACCAGACTATTTTCAACAGATATACTTGTGTCCAAACAATCAGGAAATACTACTGTTTTTCCTTACAGCAAAAAATGCAAAAAAGCAGGACAATACAAAAATTTGACCCGTGGAACTGCAAAACCACACTTGTATTTCTCGGGCGTACACCAGACTATTTTCAACAGATATATTTGTGTCTGAACAATCAGGAGACACTACTGTTTTTCTTTACAGCAAAAAATGCAAATAAATCAGAATAAAACAGAGATTTGACCCGTAGAACTGCAAAACCACACTTGTATTTATCGGGCCTGCACCAGACTATTTTCAACAGATATATTTGTGTCTGAACAATCAGGAGACACTACTGTTTTTCTTTGCAGCAAAAAATGCAAAAAAGCAGGATAATACAGAGATTCGACCCGTGGAACTGCAAAACCACACGTGTATTTCTCGGGCCTACACCAGACTATATTTAACAGATATATTTGTGTCTGAACAATCAGGAGACACTACTGTTTTTCTTTGCGGCAAAAAATGCCAAAAGAAGGATAATACAGAGATTTGACCCGTGGAACTGCAAAACCACAGTTCTATTAATATGGCCTACACCAGACTATTTTCAACAGATATATTTGTGTCTGAACAATCAGGAGACACTACTGTTTCTCTTTACAGCAAAAAATGCAAAAAAGCAGGATAATACAGAGATTCGACCCGTGGAACTGAAAAACCACACTTGTATTTCTCGGGCCTACACCAGACTATTTTCAACAGATATATTTGTGTCCAAACAATCAGGAAACACTACTGTTTTTCCTTATAGCAAAAAATGCAAAAAAGCAGGATAATACAGAAATTTGACCCGTGGAACTGCAAAACCACACTTGTATTTCTCGGGCGTACACCAGATTATTTTCAACAGATATATTTGTGTCTGAACAATCAGGAAACACTACTGTTTTTCTTTACAGCAAAATATCCAAAAAAGCAGGATAATACAGAGATTAGACCCGTGGAATTGCAAAACCACACTTGTATTTCTTGGGCCTACACCAGACTATTTTCAACAGATATATTTGTGTCTGAACAATCAGGAAACACTACTGTTTTTCTTTACAGCAAAATATGCAAAAAAGCAGGATAATACAGAGACTTTACCAGTGGAACTGCAAAACCATACTTGTATTTGTCAGGCCTACACCAGACTATTTTCAACAGATATATTTGTGTCTGAACAATCAGGAGACACTACTGTTTTTCTTTACAGTAAAAAATGCAAAAAAAGCAGGATAATACAGAGATTTGACCCATGAAACTGCAAAAGCACACTTGTATTTCTCGGGCCTACACCAGACTATTTTCAACAGATATATTTGTGTCTGAACAATCAGGAGACACTACTGTTTTTCTTTATGGCAAAAAATGCAAAAAAGCAGGATAATACAGAGATTTGACCCGTGGAACTGCAAAACCACACTTGTATTTCTTGGGCCTACACCAGACTATTTTCAACAGATATATTTGTGTCTGAACAATCAGGAGACACTACTGTTTTTCTTCATGGCAAAAAATGCAAAAAAGCAGGATAATACAGAGACTTTACCAGTGGAACTGCAAAACCACACTTGTATTTCTCGGGCCTACACCAGACTATTTTCAACAGATATATTTGTGTCTGAACAATCAGGAGACACTACTGTTTTTCTTTACGGCAAAAAAGTGCCAAAAGAAGGATAATACAGAGATTTGACCCGTGGAACTGTAAAACCACAGTTCCATTAATATGGCCTACACCAGACTATTTTCAACAGATATATTTGTGTCTGAACAATCAGGAGACACCACTGTTTTTCTTTATGGCAAAAAATGCAAAAAAGCAGGATAATACAGAGATTTGACCCGTGGAACTGAAAAACCACACTTGTATTTCTCGGGCTTACACCAGACTATTTTCAACAGATATATTTGTGTCTGAACAATCAGGAGACACTATTGTTTTTCTTTACAGGAAAAAATGCAAAAAAGCAGGATAATACAGTAGTTTGACCCGTGGAACTGCAAAACCACACTTGTATTTCTCGGGCCTACACCAGACTATTTTCAACAGATATATTTGTGTCTGAACAACCAGGAAACACTACTGTTTTTCTTTACAGCAAAAAATGCAAAAAAGCAGGTTAATACAGAGATTTGACCCGTGGAACTGCAAAACCACACTTGTATTTCTCGGGCCTACACCAGACTATTTTCAACAGATATATTTGTGTCTGAACAATCAAGAGACACTACTGTTTTTCTTTACAGCAAAAAATTCAAAAAAGCAGGATAATACAGAGATTTGACCCGTGGAACTGCAAAACCACACTAGTATTTCTCTGGCCTACACCAGACTATTTTCAACAGATATATTTGTGTCTGAACAATCAAGAGACACTACTGTTTTTCTTTACAGCAAAAAATGCAAAAAAGCAGGATAATACAGAAATTTGACCCGTGGAACTGCAAAACCACATTTGTATTTCTCGGGCCTACACCAGACTATTTTCAACAGATATATTTGTGTCTGAACAATCAGGAGACACTACTGTTTTTCTTTACGGCAAAAAATGCAAAAAAGCAGGATAATACAGAGATTTGACCCGTGGAACTGCAAAACCACACTTGTATTTCTCGGGCCTACACCAGACTATTTTCAACAGATATATTTGTGTCTGAACAATCAGGAACACTACTGTTTTTCTTTACGGCAAAAAATGCCAAAAAAAGGATAATACAGAGATTTGACCCGTGGAACTGTAAAACCACAGTTCCATTAATATGGCCTACACCAGACTATTTTCAACAGATATATTTGTGTCTGAACAATCAGGAGACACTACTGTTTTTCTTTACAGGAAAAAATGCAAAAAAGCAGGATAATACAGAAATTTGACCTGTGGAACTGCAAAACCACACTTGTATTTCTCGTGCCTACACCAGACTATTTTCAACAGATATATTTGTGTCTGAACAACCAGGAAACACTACTGTTTTACTTTACAGCAAAAAATGCAAAAAAGCAGGTTAATACAGAGATTTGACCTGTGGAACTGCAAAACCACACTTGTATTTCTCAGGCCTACACCAGACTATTTTCAACAGATATATTTGTGTCTGAACAATCAAGAGACACTACTGTTTTTCTTTACAGCAAAAAATGCAAAAAAGCAGGATAATACAGAGATTTGACCCGTGGAACTGCAAAACCACACTTTTATTTCTCGGGCCTACACCAGACTATTTTCAACAGATATATTTGTGTCTGAACAATCAGGAGACACTACTGTTTTTCTTTATGGCAAAAGATGCAAAAAAGCAGGATAATACAGAGATTTGACCCTTGGAACTGCAAAACCACACTTGTATTTCTCGGGCCTACACCAGACTATTTTCAACAGATATATTTGTGTCTGAACAATCAGGAGACACTACTGTTTTTCTTCACGGCAAAAAATGCAAAAAAGCAGGATAATACAGAGACTTTACCAGTGGAACTGCAAAACCATACTTGTATTTCTCGGGCCTACACCATACTATTTTCAACAGATATATTTGTGTCTGAACAATCAGGAGACACTACTGTTTTTCTTTACAGCAAAAAATGCAAAAAAGCAGGATAATACAGAGATTTGACCCATGGAACTGCAAAAGCACACTTGTATTTCTCGGGCCTACACCAGACTACTTTCAACAGATATATTTGTGTCTGAACAATCAGGAGACACTACTGTTTTTCTTTATGGCAAAAAATGCAAAAAAGCAGGATAATACAGAGATTTGACGAGTGGAAATGCAAAACCAAACTTGTAATTCTTGGGCCTACACCAGACTATTTTCAAAAGATATATTTGTGTCTGAACAGTCAGGAGACACTACTGTTTTTCTTTACGGCAAAAAATGCAAAAAAGCAGGATAATACAGAGATTTGACCCGTGGAACTGCAAAACCACACTTGTATTTCTCGGGCCTACACCAGACTATTTTCAACAGAAATATTTGTGTCTGAACAATCAGGAGACACTACTGTTTTTCTTCACGGCAAAAAATGCAAAAAAGCAGGATAATACAGAGACTTTACCAGTGGAACTGCAAAACCACACTTGTATTTCTCGGGCCTACACCAGACTATTTTCAACAGATATATTTGTGTCTGAACAATCAGGAGGCACTACTGTTTTTCTTTACGGCAAAAAATGCAAAAAAGCAGGATAATACAGAGATTTGACCCGTGGAACTGTAAAACCACAGTTCCATTAATATGGCCTACACCAGACTATTTTCAACAGATATATTTGTGTCTGAACAATCAGGAGACACTACTGTTTTTCTTTACGGCAAAAAATGCAAAAAAGCAGGATAATACAGAGATTTGACCCGTGGAACTGCAAAACCACACTTGTATTTCTCGGGCCTACACCAGACTATTTTCAACAGATATATTTGTGTCTGAACAATCAGGAGACACTATTGTTTTTCTTTACAGGAAAAAATGCAAAAAAGCAGGATAATACAGCAGTTTGACCCGTGGAACTGCAAAACCACACTTGTATTTCTCGGGCCTACACCGGACTATTTTCAACAGATATATTTGTGTCTGAACAACCAGGAAACACTACTGTTTTTCTTTACAGCAAAAAATGCAAAAAAGCAGGTTAATACAGAGATTTGACCCGTGGAACTGCAAAACCACACTTGTATTTCTCGGGCCTACACCAGACTATTTTCAATAGATATATTTGTGTCTGAACAATCAAGAGACACTACTGTTTTTCTTTACAGCAAAAAATTCAAAAAAGCAGGATAATACAGAGATTTGACCCGTGGAACTGCAAAACCACACTTGTATTTCTCGGGCGTACACCAGATTATTTTCAACGGATATATTTGTGTCTGAACAATCAGGAAACACTACTGTTTTTCTTTACAGCAAAATATGCAAAAAAGCAGGATAATACAGAGATTAGACCCGTGGAATTGCAAAACCACACTTGTATTTCTTGGGCCTACACCAGACTATTTTCAACAGATATATTTGTGTCTGAACAATCAGGAAACACTCCTGTTTTTCTTTGCAGCAAAATATGCAAAAAAGCAGGATAATACAGAGACTTTACCAGTGGAACTGCAAAACCATACTTGTATTTGTCAGGCCTACACCAGACTATTTTCAACAGATATATTTGTGTCTGAACAATCAGGAGACACTACTGTTTTTCTTTACAGTAAAAAATGCAAAAAAAGCAGGATAATACAGAGATTTGACCCATGGAACTGCAAAAGCACACTTGTATTTCTCGGGCCTACACCAGACTATTTTCAACAGATATATTTGTGTCTGAACAATCAGGAGACACTACTGTTTTTCTTTATGGCAAAAAATGCAAAAAAGCAGGATAATACAGAGATTTGACCCGTGGAACTGCAAAACCACACTTGTATTTCTCGGGCCTACACCAGACTATTTTCAACAGATATATTTGTGTCTGAACAATCAGGAGACACTACTGTTTTTCTTCATGGCAAAAAATGCAAAAAAGCAGGATAATACAGAGACTTTACCAGTGGAACTGCAAAACCACACTTGTATTTCTCGGGCCTACACCAGACTATTTTCAACAGATATATTTGTGTCTGAACAATCAGGAGACACTACTGTTTTTCTTTACGGCAAAAAAGTGCCAAAAGAAGGATAATACAGAGATTTGACCCGTGGAACTGTAAAACCACAGTTCCATTAATATGGCCTACACCAGACTATTTTCAACAGATATATTTGTGTCTGAACAATCAGGAGACACCACTGTTTTTCTTTATGGCAAAAAATGCAAAAAAGCAGGATAATACAGAGATTTGACCCGTGGAACTGAAAAACCACACTTGTATTTCTCGGGCTTACACCAGACTATTTTCAACAGATATATTTGTGTCTGAACAATCAGGAGACACTATTGTTTTTCTTTACAGGAAAAAATGCAAAAAAGCAGGATAATACAGTAGTTTGACCCGTGGAACTGCAAAACCACACTTGTATTTCTCGGGCCTACACCAGACTATTTTCAACAGATATATTTGTGTCTGAACAACCAGGAAACACTACTGTTTTTCTTTACAGCAAAAAATGCAAAAAAGCAGGTTAATACAGAGATTTGACCCGTGGAACTGCAAAACCACACTTGTATTTCTCGGGCCTACACCAGACTATTTTCAACAGATATATTTGTGTCTGAACAATCAAGAGACACTACTGTTTTTCTTTACAGCAAAAAATTCAAAAAAGCAGGATAATACAGAGATTTGACCCGTGGAACTGCAAAACCACACTTGTATTTCTCTGGCCTACACCAGACTATTTTCAACAGATATATTTGTGTCTGAACAATCAAGAGACACTACTGTTTTTCCTTACGGCAAAAAATGCAAAAAAGCAGGATAATACAGAGATTTGACCCGTGGAACTGTAAAACCACAGTTCCATTAATATGGCCTACACCAGACTATTTTCAACAGATATATTTGTGTCTGAACAATCAGGAGACACTACTGTTTTTCTTTACGGCAAAAAATGCAAAAAAGCAGGATAATACAGAGATTTGACCCGTGGAACTGCAAAACCACACTTGTATTTCTCGGGCCTACACCAGACTATTTTCAACAGATATATTTGTGTCTGAACAATTAGGAACACTACTGTTTTTCTTTACGGCAAAAAATGCCAATAGAAGGATAATACAGAGATTTGACCCGTGGAACTGTAAAACCACAGTTCCATTAATATGGCCTACACCAGACTATTTTCAACAGAAATATTTGTGTCTGAACAATCAGGAGACACTATTGTTTTTCTTTACGGCAAAAAATGCAAAAAAGCAGGATAATGCAGAGATTTGACCCGTGGAACTGAAAAACCACACTTGTATTTCTCGGGCTTAAACCAGACTATTTTCAACAGATATATTTGTGTCTGAACAATCTGGAGACACTACTGTTTTTCTTTACAGGAAAAAATGCAAAAAAGCAGGATAATACAGAAATTTGACCTGTGGAACTGCAAAACCACACTTGTATTTCTCGTGCCTACACCAGACTATTTTCAACAGATATATTTGTGTCTGAACAACCAGGAAACACTACTGTTTTACTTTACAGCAAAAAATGCAAAAAAGCAGGTTAATACAGAGATTTCACCTGTGGAACTGCAAAACCACACTTGTATTTCTCAGGCCTACACCAGACTATTTTCAACAGATATATTTGTGTCTGAACAATCAAGAGACACTACTGTTTTTCTTTACAGCAAAAAATGCAAAAAAGCAGGATAATACAGAGATTTGACCCGTGGAACTGCAAAACCACACTTTTATTTCTCGGGCCTACACCAGACTATTTTCAACAGATATATTTGTGTCTGAACAATCAGGAGACACTACTGTTTTTCTTTATGGCAAAAAATGCAAAAAAGCAGGATAATACAGAGATTTGACCCTTGGAACTGCAAAACCACACTTGTATTTCTCGGGCCTACACCAGACTATTTTCAACAGATATATTTGTGTCTGAACAATCAGGAGACACTACTGTTTTTCTTCACGGCAAAAAATGCAAAAAAGCAGGATAATACAGAGACTTTACCAGTGGAACTGCAAAACCATACTTGTATTTCTCGGGCCTACACCATACTATTTTCAACAGATATATTTGTGTCTGAACAATCAGGAGACACTACTGTTTTTCTTTACAGCAAAAAATGCAAAAAAGCAGGATAATACAGAGATTTGACCCATGGAACTGCAAAAGCACACTTGTATTTCTCGGGCCTACACCAGACTATTTTCAACAGATATATTTGTGTCTGAACAATCAGGAGACACTACTGTTTTTCTTTATGGCAAAAAATGCAAAAAAGCAGGATAATACAGAGATTTGACGCGTGGAAATGCAAAACCAAACTTGTAATTCTTGGGCCTACACCAGACTATTTTCAACAGATATATTTGTGTCTGAACAATCAGGAGACACTACTGTTTTTCTTTACGGCAAAAAATGCAAAAAAGCAGGATAATACAGAGATTTGACCCGTGGAACTGCAAAACCACACTTGTATTTCTCGGGCCTACACCAGACTATTTTCAACAGATATATTTGTGTCTGAACAATCAGGAACACTACTGTTTTTCTTTACGGCAAAAAATGCCAAAAGAAGGATAATACAGAGATTTGACCCGTGGAACTGTAAAACCACAGTTCCATTAATATGGCCTACACCAGACTATTTTCAACAGATATATTTGTGTCTGAACAATCAGGAGACACGACTGTTACTGTTTTTCTTTACGGCAAAAAATGCAAAAAAGCAGGATAATACAGAGATTTGACCCATGGAACTGAAAAACCACACTTGTATTTCTCGGGCTTACACCAGACTATTTTCAACAGATATATTTGTGTCTGAACAATCTGGAGACACTACTGTTTTTCTTTACAGGAAAACATGCAAAAAAGCAGGATATTACAGAAATTTGACCCGTGGAACTGCAAAACCACACTTGTATTTCTCGGGCCTACACCAGACTATTTTCAACAGATATATTTGTGTCTGAACAACCAGGAAACACTACTGTTTTTCTTTACAGCAAAAAATGCAAAAAAGCAGGTTAATACAGAGATTTGACCTGTGGAACTGCAAAACCACACTTGTATTTCTCGGGCCTACACCAGACTATTTTCAACAGATATATTTGTGTCTGAACAATCAAGAGACACTACTGCTTTTCTTTACAGCAAAAAATGCAAAAAAGCAGGATAATACAGAGATTTGTCCCGTGGAACTGCAAAACCACACTTGTATTTCTCAGGCCTACACCAGACTATTTTCAACAGATATATTTGTGTCTGAACAATCAGGAGACACTACTGTTTTTCTTCACGGCAAAAAATGCAAAAAAGCAGGATAATACAGAGACTTTACCAGTGGAACTGCAAAACCACACTTGTATTTCTTGGGCCTACACCGGACTATTTTCAACAGATATATTTGTGTCTGAACAATCAGGACACACTACTGTTTTTCTTTACAGCAAAAAATGCAAAAAAGCAGGATATTACAGAGATTTGACCCGTGGAACTGCAAAAGCACACTTGTATTTCTCGGGCCTACACCAGACTACTTTCAACAGATATATTTGTGTCTGAACAATCAGGAGACACTACTGTTTTTCTTTATGGCAAAAAATGCAAAAAAGCAGGATAATACAGAGATTTGACGAGTGGAAATGCAAAACCAAACTTGTAATTCTTGGGCCTACACCAGACTATTTTCAACAGATATATTTGTGTCTGAACAATCAGGAGACACTACTGTTTTTCTTTACGGCAAAAAATGCAAAAAAGCAGGATAATACAGAGATTTGACCCGTGGAACTGCAAAACCACACTTGTATTTCTCGGGCCTACACCAGACTATTTTCAACAGAAATATTTGTGTCTGAACAATCAGGAGACACTACTGTTTTTCTTCACGGCAAAAAATGCAAAAAAGCAGGATAATACAGAGACTTTACCAGTGGAACTGCAAAACCACACTTGTATTTCTCGGGCCTACACCAGACTATTTTCAACAGATATATTTGTGTCTGAACAATCAGGAGGCACTACTGTTTTTCTTTACGGCAAAAAATGCAAAAAAGCAGGATAATACAGAGATTTGACCCGTGGAACTGTAAAACCACAGTTCCATTAATATGGCCTACACCAGACTATTTTCAACAGATATATTTGTGTCTGAACAATCAGGAGACACTACTGTTTTTCTTTACGGCAAAAAATGCAAAAAAGCAGGATAATACAGAGATTTGACCCGTGGAACTGCAAAACCACACTTGTATTTCTCGGGCCTACACCAGACTATTTTCAACAGATATATTTGTGTCTGAACAATCAGGAGACACTATTGTTTTTCTTTACAGGAAAAAATGCAAAAAAGCAGGATAATACAGTAGTTTGACCCGTGGAACTGCAAAACCACACTTGTATTTCTCGGGCCTACACCAGACTATTTTCAACAGATATATTTGTGTCTGAACAACCAGGAAACACTACTGTTTTTCTTTACAGCAAAAAATGCAAAAAAGCAGGTTAATACAGAGATTTGACCCGTGGAACTGCAAAACCACACTTGTATTTCTCGGGCCTACACCAGACTATTTTCAACAGATATATTTGTGTCTGAACAATCAAGAGACACTACTGTTTTTCTTTACAGCAAAAAATTCAAAAAAGCAGGATAATACAGAAATTTGACCCGTGGAACTGCAAAACCACATTTGTATTTCTCGGGCCTACACCAGACTATTTTCAACAGATATATTTGTGTCTGAACAATCAGGAGACACTACTGTTTTTCTTTACGGCAAAAAATGCAAAAAAGCAGGATAATACAGAGATTTGACCCGTGGAACTGCAAAACCACACTTGTATTTCTCGGGCCTACACCAGACTATTTTCAACAGATATATTTGTGTCTGAACAATCAGGAACACTACTGTTTTTCTTTACGGCAAAAAATGCCAAAAAAAGGATAATACAGAGATTTGACCCGTGGAACTGTAAAACCACAGTTCCATTAATATGGCCTACACCAGACTATTTTCAACAGATATATTTGTGTCTGAACAATCAGGAGACACTACTGTTTTTCTTTACGGCAAAAAATGCAAAAAAGCAGGATAATACAGAGATTTGACCCGTGGAACTGCAAAACCACACTTGTATTTCTCGGGCCTACACCAGACTATTTTCAACAGATATATTTGTGTCTGAACAATTAGGAACACTACTGTTTTTCTTTACGGCAAAAAATGCCAATAGAAGGATAATATAGAGATTTGACCCGTGGAACTGTAAAACCACAGTTCCATTAATATGGCCTACACCAGACTATTTTCAACAGAAATATTTGTGTCTGAACAATCAGGAGACACTATTGTTTTTCTTTACGGCAAAAAATGCAAAAAAGCAGGATAATACAGAGATTTGACCCGTGGAACTGAAAAACCACACTTGTATTTCTCGGGCTTAAACCAGACTATTTTCAACAGATATATTTGTGTCTGAACAATCTGGAGACACTACTGTTTTTCTTTACAGGAAAAAAATGCAAAAAAGCAGGATAATACAGAAATTTGACCTGTGGAACTGCAAAACCACACTTGTATTTCTCGTGCCTACACCAGACTATTTTCAACAGATATATTTGTGTCTGAACAACCAGGAAACACTACTGTTTTACTTTACAGCAAAAAATGCAAAAAAGCAGGTTAATACAGAGATTTGACCTGTGGAACTGCAAAACCACACTTGTATTTCTCAGGCCTACACCAGACTATTTTCAACAGATATATTTGTGTCTGAACAATCAAGAGACACTACTGTTTTTCTTTACAGCAAAAAATGCAAAAAAGCAGGATAATACAGAGATTTGACCCGTGGAACTGCAAAACCACACTTTTATTTCTCGGGCCTACACCAGACTATTTTCAACAGATATATTTGTGTCTGAACAATCAGGAGACACTACTGTTTTTCTTTATGGCAAAAAATGCAAAAAAGCAGGATAATACAGAGATTTGACCCTTGGAACTGCAAAACCACACTTGTATTTCTCGGGCCTACACCAGACTATTTTCAACAGATATATTTGTGTCTGAAAAATCAGGAGACACTACTGTTTTTCTTCACGGCAAAAAATGCAAAAAAGCAGGATAATACAGAGATTTGACCCGTGGAACTGCAAAACCATACTTGTATTTCTCGGGCCTACACCATACTATTTTCAACAGATATATTTGTGTCTGAACAATCAGGAGACACTACTGTTTTTCTTTACAGCAAAAAATGCAAATAGCAGGATAATACAGAGATTTGACCCATGGAACTGCAAAAGCACACTTGTATTTCTCGGGCCTACACCAGACTATTTTCAACAGATATATTTGTGTCTGAACAATCAGGAGACACTACTGTTTTTCTTTATGGCAAAAAATGCAAAAAAGCAGGATAATACAGAGATTTGACGCGTGGAAATGCAAAACCAAACTTGTAATTCTTGGGCCTACACCAGACTATTTTCAACAGATATATTTGTGTCTGAACAATCAGGAGACACTACTGTTTTTCTTTACGGCAAAAAATGCAAAAAAGCAGGATAATACAGAGATTTGACCCGTGGAACTGCAAAACCACACTTGTATTTCTCGGGCCTACACCAGACTATTTTCAACAGATATATTTGTGTCTGAACAATCAGGAACACTACTGTTTTTCTTTACGGCAAAAAATGCCAAAAGAAGGATAATACAGAGATTTGACCCGTGGAACTGTAAAACCACAGTTCCATTAATATGGCCTACACCAGACTATTTTCAACAGATATATTTGTGTCTGAACAATCAGGAGACACGACTGTTACTGTTTTTCTTTACGGCAAAAAATGCAAAAAAGCAGGATAATACAGAGATTTGACCCATGGAACTGAAAAACCACACTTGTATTTCTCGGGCTTACACCAGACTATTTTCAACAGATATATTTGTGTCTGAACAATCTGGAGACACTACTGTTTTTCTTTACAGGAAAAAATGCAAAAAAGCAGGATATTACAGAAATTTGACCCGTGGAACTGCAAAACCACACTTGTATTTCTCGGGCCTACACCAGACTATTTTCAACAGATATATTTGTGTCTGAACAACCAGGAAACACTACTGTTTTTCTTTACAGCAAAAAATGCAAAAAAGCAGGTTAATACAGAGATTTGACCTGTGGAACTGCAAAACCACACTTGTATTTCTCGGGCCTACACCAGTCTATTTTCAACAGATATATTTGTGTCTGAACAATCAAGAGACACTACTGTTTTTCTTTACAGCAAAAAATGCAAAAAAGCAGGATAATACAGAGATTTGTCCCGTGGAACTGCAAAACCACACTTGTATTTCTCGGGCCTACACCAGACTATTTTCAACAGATATATTTGTGTCTGAACAATCAGGAGACACTACTGTTTTTCTTTACGGCAAAAAATGCAAAAAAGCAGGATAATACAGAGATTTGACCCGTGGAACTTCAAAACCACACTTGTATTTCTCAGGCCTACACCAGACTATTTTCAACAGATATATTTGTGTCTGAACAATCAGGAGACACTACTGTTTTTCTTCACGGCAAAAAATGCAAAAAAGCAGGATAATACAGAGACTTTACCAGTGGAACTGCAAAACCACACTTGTATTTCTTGGGCCTACACCGGACTATTTTCAACAGATATATTTGTGTCTGAACAATCAGGACACACTACTGTTTTTCTTTACAGCAAAAAATGCAAAAAAGCAGGATATTACAGAGATTTGACCCATGGAACTGCAAAAGCACACTTGTATTTCTCGGGCCTACACCAGACTACTTTCAACAGATATATTTGTGTCTGAACAATCAGGAGACACTACTGTTTTTCTTTATGGCAAAAAATACAAAAAAGCAGGATAATACAGAGATTTGACGAGTGGAAATGCAAAACCAAACTTGTAATTCTTGGGCCTACACCAGACTATTTTCAACAGATATATTTGTGTCTGAACAATCAGGAGACACTACTGTTTTTCTTTACGGCAAAAAATGCAAAAAAGCAGGATAATACAGAGATTTGACCCGTGGAACTGCAAAACCACACTTGTATTTCTCGGGCCTACACCAGACTATTTTCAACAGAAATATTTGTGTCTGAACAATCAGGAGACACTACTGTTTTTCTTCACGGCAAAAAATGCAAAAAAGCAGGATAATACAGAGACTTTACCAGTGGAACTGCAAAACCACACTTGTATTTCTCGGGCCTACACCAGACTATTTTCAACAGATATATTTGTGTCTGAACAATCAGGAGGCACTACTGTTTTTCTTTACGGCAAAAAATGCAAAAAAGCAGGATAATACAGAGATTTGACCCGTGGAACTGTAAAACCACAGTTCCATTAATATGGCCTACACCAGACTATTTTCAACAGATATATTTGTGTCTGAACAATCAGGAGACACTACTGTTTTTCTTTACGGCAAAAAATGCAAAAAAGCAGGATAATACAGAGATTTGACCCGTGGAACTGCAAAACCACACTTGCATTTCTCGGGCCTACACCAGACTATTTTCAACAGATATATTTGTGTCTGAACAATCAGGAGACACTACTGTTTTTCTTTATGGCAAAAAATGCAAAAAAGCAGGATAATACAGAGATTTGACCCTTGGAACTGCAAAACCACACTTGTATTTCTCGGGCCTACACCAGACTATTTTCAACAGATATATTTGTGTCTGAACAATCAGGAGACACTACTGATTTTCTTCACGGCAAAAAATGCAAAAAAGCAGGATAATACAGAGACTTTACCAGTGAAACTGCAAAACCATACTTGTATTTCTCGGGCCTACACCATACTATTTTCAACAGATATATTTGTGTCTGAACAATCAGGAGACACTACTGTTTTTCTTTACAGCAAAAAATGCAAAAAAGCAGGATAATACAGAGATTTGACCCATGGAACTGCAAAAGCACACTTGTATTTCTCGGGCCTACACCAGACTATTTTCAACAGATATATTTGTGTCTGAACAATCAGGAGACACTACTGTTTTTCTTTATGGCAAAAAATGCAAAAAAGCAGGATAATACAGAGATTTGACGCGTGGAAATGCAAAACCAAACTTGTAATTCTTGGGCCTACACCAGACTATTTTCAACAGATATATTTGTGTCTGAACAATCAAGAGACACTACTGTTTTTCTTTACGGCAAAAAATGCAAAAAAGCAGGATAATACAGAGATTTGACCCGTGGAACTGCAAAACCACACTTGTATTTCTCGGGCCTACACCAGACTATTTTCAACAGATATATTTGTGTCTGAACAATCAGGAACACTACTGTTTTTCTTTACGGCAAAAAATGCCAAAAGAAGGATAATACAGAGATTTGACCCGTGGAACTGTAAAACCACAGTTCCATTAATATGGCCTACACCAGACTATTTTCAACAGATATATTTGTGTCTGAACAATCAGGAGACATGACTGTTACTGTTTTTCTTTACGGCAAAAAATGCAAAAAAGCAGGATAATACAGAGATTTGACCCATGGAACTGAAAAACCACACTTGTATTTCTCGGGCTTACACCAGACTATTTTCAACAAATATATTTGTGTCTGAACAATCTGGAGACACTACTGTTTTTCTTTACAGGAAAAAATGCAAAAAAGCAGGATATTACAGAAATTTGACCCGTGGAACTGCAAAACCACACTTGTATTTCTCGGGCCTACACCAGACTATTTTCAACAGATATATTTGTGTCTGAACAACCAGGAAACACTACTGTTTTTCTTTACAGCAAAAAATGCAAAAAAGCAGGTTAATACAGAGATTTGACCTGTGGAACTGCAAAACCACACTTGTATTTCTCGGGCCTACACCAGACTATTTTCAACAGATATATTTGTGTCTGAACAATCAAGAGACACTACTGTTTTTCTTTACAGCAAAAAATGCAAAAAAGCAGGATAATACAGAGATTTGTCCCGTGGAACTGCAAAACCACACTTGTATTTCTCGGGCCAACACCAGACTATTTTCAACAGATATATTTGTGTCTGAACAAGCAGGAGACACTACTGTTTTTCTTTACGGCAAAAAATGCAAAAAAGCAGGATAATACAGAGATTTGACCCGTGGAACTGCAAAACCACACTTGTATTTATTGGGCCTACACCAGACTATTTTCAACAGATATATTTGTGTCTGAACAATCAGGAGACACTACTGTTTTTCTTCACGGCAAAAAATGCAAAAAAGCAGGATAATACAGAGACTTTACCAGTGGAACTGCAAAACCACACTTGTATTTCTTGGGCCTACACCGGACTATTTTCAACAGATATATTTGTGTCTGAACAATCAGGACACACTACTGTTTTTCTTTACAGCAAAAAATGCAAAAAAGCAGGATATTACAGAGATTTGACCCATGGAACTGCAAAAGCACACTTGTATTTCTCGGGCCTACACCAGACTACTTTCAACAGATATATTTGTGTCTGAACAATCAGGAGACACTACTGTTTTTCTTTATGGCAAAAAATGCAAAAAAGCAGGATAATACAGAGATTTGACGAGTGGAAATGCAAAACCAAACTTGTAATTCTTGGGCCTACACCAGACTATTTTCAACAGATATATTTGTGTCTGAACAATCAGGAGACACTACTGTTTTTCTTTACGGCAAAAAATGCAAAAAAGCAGGATAATACAGAGATTTGACCCGTGGAACTGCAAAACCACACTTGTATTTCTCGGGCCTACACCAGACTATTTTCAACAGAAATATTTGTGTCTGAACAATCAGGAGACACTACTGTTTTTCTTCACGGCAAAAAATGCAAAAAAGCAGGATAATACAGAGACTTTACCAGTGGAACTGCAAAACCACACTTGTATTTCTCGGGCCTACACCAGACTATTTTCAACAGATATATTTGTGTCTGAACAATCAGGAGGCACTACTGTTTTTCTTTACGGCAAAAAATGCAAAAAAGCAGGATAATACAGAGATTTGACCCGTGGAACTGTAAAACCACACTTGTATTTCTCGGGCCTACACCAGACTATTTTCAACAGATATATTTGTGTCTGAACAATCAGGAACACTACTGTTTTTCTTTACGGCAAAAAATGCCAAAAGAAGGATAATACAGAGATTTTACCCGTGGAACTGTAAAACCACAGTTCCATTAATATGGCCTACACCAGACTATTTTCAACAGATATATTTGTGTCTGAACAATGAGGAGACATGACTGTTACTGTTTTTCTTTACGGCAAAAAATGCAAAAAAGCAGGATAATACAGAGATTTGACCCGTGGAACTGAAAAACCACACTTGTATTTCTCGGGCTTACACCAGACTATTTTCAACAGATATATTTGTGTCTGAACAATCTGGAGACACTACTGTTTTTCTTTACAGGAAAAAATGCAAAAAAGCAGGATATTACAGAAATTTGACCCGAGGAACTGCAAAACCACACTTGTATTTCTCGGGCCTACACCAGACTATTTTCAACAGATATATTTGTGTCTGAACAATCAGGAGGCACTACTGTTTTTCTTTACAGCAAAAATGCAAAAAAGCAGGTTAATACAGAGATTTGACCTGTGGTACTGCAAAACCACACATCTATTTCTCGGGCCTACACCAGACTATTTTCAACAGATATATTTGTGTCTGAACAATCAGGACACACTACTGTTTTTCTTTACAGCAAAAAATGCAAAAAAGCAGGATATTACAGAGATTTGACCCATGGAACTGCAAAAGCACACTTGTATTTCTCGGGCCTACACCAGACTACTTTCAACAGATATATTTGTGTCTGAACAATCAGGAGACACTACTGTTTTTCTTTATGGCAAAAAATGCAAAAAAGCAGGATAATACAGAGATTTGACGCGTGGAAATGCAAAACCAAACTTGTAATTCTTGGGCCTACACCAGACTATTTTCAACAGATATATTTGTGTCTGAACAATCAGGAGACACTACTGTTTTTGTTTACGGCAAAAAATGCAAAAAAGCAGGATAATACAGAGATTTGACCCCTGGAAATGCAAAACCAAACTTTTAATTCTTGGGCCTACACCAGACTATTTTCAACAGATATATTTGTGTCTGAACAATCAGGAGACACTACTGTTTTTCTTTACGGCAAAAAATGCAAAAAAGCAGGATAATACAGAGATTTGACCCGTGGAACTGCAAAACCACACTTGTATTTCTCGGGCCTACACCAGACTATTTTCAACAGATATATTTGTGTCTGAACAATCAGGAGACACTAATGTTTTTCTTCATGGCAAAAAATGCATAAAAGCAGGATAATACAGAGACTTTGCCAGTGGAACTGCAAAACCACACTTGTATTTCTCGGGCCTACACCAGACTATTTTCAACACATATATTTGTGTCTGAACAATCAGGAGACACTACTGTTTTTCTTTACGGCAAAAAATGCAAAAAAGCAGGATAATACAGAGATTTGACCCGTGGAACTGCAAAACCACACTTGTATTTCTCGGGCCTACACCAGACTATTTTCAACAGATATATTTGTGTCTGAACAATCAGGAGACACTACTGTTTTTCTTCACGGCAAATAATGCAAAAAAGCAGGATAATACAGAGACTTTACCAGTGGAACTGCAAAACCACACTTGTATTTCTCGGGCCTACACCAGGCTATTTTCAACAGATATATTTGTGTCTGAACAATCAGGAGACACTACTGTTTTTCGTTACGGCAAAAAATGCAAAAAAGCAGGATAATACAGAGATTTGACCCGTGGAACTGTAAAACCACAGTTCCATTAATATGGCCTACACCAGACTATTTTCAACAGATATATTTGTGTCTGAACAATCAGGAGACACTACTGTTTTTCTTTATGGCAAAAAATGCAAGAAAGCAGGATAATACAGAGATTTGACCCGTGGAACTGAAAAACCACACTTGTATCTCTTGGGCTTACACCAGACTATTTTCAACAGATATATTTGTGTCTGAACAACCAGGAAACACTACTGTTTTTCTTTACAGCAAAAAATGCAAAAAAGCAGGTTAATACAGAGATTTGACCTGTGGAACTGCAAAACCACACTTGCATTTCTCGGGCCTACACCAGACTATTTTCAACAGATATATTTGTGTCTGAACAATCAAGAGACACTACTGTTTTTCTTTACAGCAAAAAAGCAGGATAAAACAGAGATTTGACCCGTGGAACTGCAAAACCACACTTGTATCTCTTGGGCTTACACCAGACTATTTTCAACAGATATATTTGTGTCTGAACAACCAGGAAACACTACTGTTTTTCTTTACAGCAAAAAATGCAAAAAAGCAGGATAATACAGAAATTTGACCCGTGGAACTGTAAAACCACATTTGTATTTCATGGGCCTACACCAGACTATTTTCAACAGATATATTTGTGTCTGAACACTCAGGAGACACTACTGTTTTTCTTTACGGCAAAAAATGCAAAAAAGCAGGATAATACAGACATTTGACCCGTGGAACTGTAAAACCACACTTGTATTTCTCGGGCCTACACCAGACTATTTTCAACAGATATATTTGTGTCTGAACAATCAGGAACACTACTGTTTTTCTTTACGGCAAAAAATGCCAAAAGAAGGATAATACAGAGATTTTACCCGTGGAACTGTAAAACCACAGTTCCATTAATATGGCCTACACCAGACTATTTTCAACAGATATATTTGTGTCTGAACAATCAGGAGACACTACTGTTTTTCTTTACGGCAAAAAATGCAAAAAAGCAGGATAATACAGAGATTTGACCCGTGGAACTGAAAAACCACACTTGTATTTCTCGGGCTTACACCAGACTATTTTCAACAGATATATTTGTGTCTGAACAATCTGGAGACACTACTGTTTTTCTTTACAGCAAAAAATGCAAAAAAGCAGGATAATACAGAAATTTGATCTGTGGAACTGCAAAACCACACTTGTATTTCTCGGGCCTACAGCAGACTATTTTCAACAGATATATTTGTGTCTGAACAACCAGGAAACACTACTGTTTTTCTTTACAGCAAAAAATGCAAAAAAGCAGGTTAATACAGAGATTTGACCTGTGGAACTGCAAAACCACACTTGTATTTCTCGGGCCTACACCAGACTATTTTCAACAGATATATTTGTGTCTGAACAATCAAGAGACACTACTGTTTTTCTTTACAGCAAAAAATGCAAGAAAGCAGGATAATACAGAGATTTGACCCGTGGAACTGCAAAACCACACTTGTATTTCTCGGGCCTACACCAGACTATTTTCAACAGATATATTTGTGTCTGAACAATCAGGAGACACTACTGTTTTTCTTTACGGCAAAAAAAGCAAAAAAGCAGGATAATACAGAGATTTGACCTGTGGAACTGCAAAACCACACTTGTATTTCTCGGGCCTACACCAGACTATTTTCAACAGATATATTTGTGTCTGAACAATCAGGAGACACTACTGTTTTTATTCACGGCAAAAAATGCAAAAAAGCAGGATAATACAGAGACTTTACCAGTGGAACTGCAAAACCACACTTGTATTTCTCGGGCCTACACCAGACTATTTTCAACAGATATATTTGTGTCTGAACAATCAGGAGACACTACTGTTTTTCTTTACAGCAAAAAATGCAAAAAAGCAGGATAATACAGAGATTTGACCCATGGAACTGCAAAAGCACACTTGTATTTCTCGGGCCTACACCAGACTATTTTCAACAGATATATTTGTGTCTGAACAATCAGGAGACACTACTGTTTTTCTTTACGGCAAAAAATGCAAAAAAGCAGGATAATACAGAGATTTGACCCGTGGAACTGCAAAACCACACTTGTATTTCACGGGCCTACACCAGACTATTTTCAACAGAAATATTTGTGTCTGAACAATCAGGAGACACTACTGTTTTTCTTCACGGCAAAAAATGCAAAAAAGCAGGATAATACAGAGACTTTACCAGTGGAACTGCAAAACCACACTTGTATTTCTCGGGCCTACACCAGACTATTTTCAACAGATATATTTGTGTCTGAACAATCAGGAGGCACTACTGTTTTTCTTTACGGCAAAAAATGCAAAAAAGCAGGATAATACAGAGATTTGACCCGTGGAACTGTAAAACCACAGTTCCATTAATATGGCCTACACCAGACTATTTTCAACAGATATATTTGTGTCTGAACAACCAGGAGACACTACTGTTTTTCTTTACGGCAAAAAATGCAAAAAAGCAGGATAATACAGAGATTTGACCCGTGGAACTGCAAAACCACACTTGTATTTCTCGGGCCTACACCAGACTCTTTTCAACAGATATATTTGTGTCTGAACAATCAGGAACACTACTGTTTTTCTTTACGGCAAAAAATGCCAAAAGAAGGATAATACAGAGATTTTACCCGTGGAACTGTAAAACCACAGTTCCATTAATATGGCCTACACCAGACTATTTTCAACAGATATATTTGTGTCTGAACAATGAGGAGACATGACTGTTACTGTTTTTCTTTACGGCAAAAAATGCAAAAAAGCAGGATAATACAGAGATTTGACCCGTGGAACTGAAAAACCACACTTGTATTTCTCGGGCTTACACCAGACTATTTTCAACAGATATATTTGTGTCTGAACAATCTGGAGACACTACTGTTTTTCTTTACAGGAAAAAATGCAAAAAAGCAGGATATTACAGAAATTTGACCCGAGGAACTGCAAAACCACACTTGTATTTCTCGGGCCTACACCAGACTATTTTGAACAGATATATTTGTGTCTGAACAACCAGGAAACACTACTGTTTTTCTTTACAGCAAAAAATGCAAAAAAGCAGGTTAATACAGAGATTTGACCTGTGGTACTGCAAAACCACACTTCTATTTCTCGGGCCTACACCAGACTATTTTCAACAGATATATTTGTGTCTGAACAATCAGGAGACACTACTGTTTTTGCTTACGGCAAAAAATGCAAAAAAGCAGGATAATACAGAGATTTGACCCCTGGAAATGCAAAACCAAACTTTTAATTCTTGGGCCTACACCAGACTATTTTCAACAGATATATTTGTGTCTGAACAATCAGGAGACACTACTGTTTTTCTTCACGGCAAATAATGCAAAAAAGCAGGATAATACAGAGACTTTACCAGTGGAACTGCAAAACCACACTTGTATTTCTCGGGCCTACACCAGGCTATTTTCAACAGATATATTTGTGTCTGAACAATCAGGAGACACTACTGTTTTTCTTTACGGCAAAAAATGCAAAAAAGCAGGATAATACAGAGATTTGACCCGTGGAACTGTAAAACCACAGTTCCATTAATATGGCCTACACCAGACTATTTTCAACAGATATATTTGTGTCTGAACAATCAGGAGACACTACTGTTTTTCTTTACGGCAAAAAATGCAAAAAAGCAGGATAATACAGAGATTTGACCCGTGGAACTGAAAAACCACACTTGTATCTCTTGGGCTTACACCAGACTATTTTCAACAGATATATTTGTGTCTGAACAACCAGGAAACACTACTGTTTTTCTTTACAGCAAAAAATGCAAAAAAGCAGGTTAATACAGAGATTTGACCTGTGGAACTGCAAAACCACACTTGCATTTCTCGGGCCTACACCAGACTATTTTCAACAGATATATTTGTGTCTGAACAATCAAGAGACACTACTGTTTTTCTTTACAGCAAAAAAGCAGGATAAAACAGAGATTTGACCCGTGGAACTGCAAAACCACACTTGTATTTCTCGGGCCTACACCAGACTATTTTCAACAGATATATTTGTGTCTGAACAATCAGGAGACACTACTGTTTTTCTTTACAGCAAAAAATGCAAAAAAGCAGGATAATACAGAAATTTGACCCGTGGAACTGCAAAACCACATTTGTATTTCATGGGCCTACACCAGACTATTTTCAACAGATATATTTGTGTCTGAACACTCAGGAGACACTACTGTTTTTCTTTACGGCAAAAAATGCAAAAAAGCAGGATAATACAGAGATTTGACCCGTGGAACTGTAAAACCACACTTGTATTTCTCGGGCCTACACCAGACTATTTTCAACAGATATATTTGTGTCTGAACAATCAGGAACACTACTGTTTTTCTTTACGGCAAAAAATGCCAAAAGAAGGATAATACAGAGATTTGACCCGTGGAACTGTAAAACCACAGTTCCATTAATATGGCCTACACCAGACTATTTTCAACAGATATATTTGTGTCTGAACAATCAGGAGACACTACTGTTTTTCTTTACGGCAAAAAATGCAAAAAAGCAGGATAATACAGAGATTTGACCCGTGGAACTGAAAAACCACACTTGTATTTCTCGGGCTTACACCAGACTATTTTCAACAGATATATTTGTGTCTGAACAATCTGGAGACACTACTGTTTTTCTTTACAGCAAAAAATGCAAAAAAGCAGGATAATACAGAAATTTGATCTGTGGAACTGCGAAACCACACTTGTATTTCTCGGGCCTACAGCAGACTATTTTCAACAGATATATTTGTGTCTGAACAACCAGGAAACACTACTGTTTTTCTTTACAGCAAAAAATGCAAAAAAGCAGGTTAATACAGAGATTTGACCTGTGGAACTGCAAAACCACACTTGTATTTCTCGGGCCTACACCAGACTATTTTCAACAGATATATTTGTGTCTGAACAATCAAGAGACACTACTGTTTTTCTTTACAGCAAAAAATGCAAGAAAGCAGGATAATACAGAGATTTGACCCGTGGAACTGCAAAACCACACTTGTATTTCTCGGGCCTACACCAGACTATTTTCAACAGATATATTTGTGTCTGAACAATCAGGAGACACTACTGCTTTTCTTTACGGCAAAAAAAGCAAAAAAGCAGGATAATACAGAGATTTGACCCGTGGAACTGCAAAACCACACTTGTATTTCTCGGGCCTACACCAGACTATTTTCAACAGATATATTTGTGTCTGAACAATCAGGAGACACTACTGTTTTTATTCACGGCAAAAAATGCAAAAAAGCAGGATAATACAGAGACTTTACCAGTGGAACTGCAAAACCACACTTGTATTTCTCGGGCCTACACCAGACTATTTTCAACAGATATATTTGTGTCTGAAAAATCAGGAGACACTACTGTTTTTCTTTACAGCAAAAAATGCAAAAAAGCAGGATAATACAGAGATTTCACCCATGGAACTGCAAAAGCACACTTGTATTTCTCGGGCCTACACCAGACTATTTTCAACAGATATATTTGTGTCTGAACAATCAGGAGACACTACTGTTTTTCTTTATGGCAAAAAATGCAAAAAAGCAGGATAATACAGAGATTTGACCCGTGGAACTGTAAAACCACAGTTCCATTAATATGGCCTACACCAGACTATTTTCAACAGATATATTTGTGTCTGAACAATCAGGAACACTACTGTTTTTCTTTACGGCAAAAAATGCCAAAAGAAGGATAATACAGAGATTTGACCCGTGGAACTGTAAAACCACAGTTCCATTAATATGGCCTACACCAGACTATTTTCAACAGATATATTTGTGTCTGAACAATCAGGAGACACTACTGTTTTTCTTTACGGCAAAAAATGCAAAAAAGCAGGATAATACAGAGATTTGACCCGTGGAACTGAAAAACCACACTTGTATTTCTCGGGCCTACACCAGACTATTTTCAACAGATATATTTGTGTCTGAACAATCAAGAGACACTACTGTTTTTCTTTACAGGAAAAAATGCAAAAAAGCAGGATAATACAGAAATTTGATCTGTGGAACTGCAAAACCACACTTGTATTTCTCGGACCTACACCAGACTATTTTCAACAGATATATTTGTGTCTGAACAATCAAGAGACACTACTGTTTTTCTTTACAGTAAAAAATGCAAAAAAGCAGGATAATACAGAAATTTGATCTGTGGAACTGCAAAACCACACTTGTATTTCTCGGGCCTACACCAGACTATTTTCAACAGATATATTTGTGTCTGAACAATCAGGAGACACTACTGTTTTTCTTTACGGCAAAAAAAGCAAAAAAGCAGGATAATACAGAGATTTGACCCGTGGAACTGCAAAACCACACTTGTATTTCTCGGGCCTACACCAGACTATTTTCAACAGATATATTTGTGTCTGAACAATCAGGAGACACTACTGTTTTTCTTTATGGCAAAAAATGCAAAAAAGCAGGATAATACAGAGATTTGACCCGTGGAACTGTAAAACCACAGTTCCATTAATATGGCCTACACCAGACTATTTTCAACAGATATATTTGTGTCTGAACAATCAGGAGACACTACTGTTTTTCTTTACAGCAAAAAATGCAAAAAAGCAGGTTAATACAGAGATTTGACCTGTGGAACTGCAAAACCACACTTGTATTTCTCGGGCCTACACCAGACTATTTTCAACAGATATATTTGTGTCTGAACAATCAAGAGACACTACTGTTTTTCTTTACAGCAAAAAATGCAAAAAAGCAGGATAATACAGAGATTTGACCCGTGGAACTGCAAAACCACACTTGTATTTCTCGGGCCTACACCAGACTATTTTCAACAGATATATTTGTGTCTGAACAATCAGGAGACACTACTGTTTTTCTTTACGGCAAAAAATGCAAAAAAGCAGGATAATACAGAGACTTTACCAGTGGAACTGCAAAACCACACTTGTATTTCTTGGGTCTACACCGGACTATTTTCAACAGATATATTTGTGTCTGAACAATCAGGACACACTACTGTTTTTCTTTACATTAAAAAATGCAAAAAAGCAGGATACTACAGAGATTTGACCCATGGAACTGCAAAAGCACACTTGTATTTCTCGGGCCTACACCAGACTACTTTCAACAGATATATTTGTGTCTGAACAATCATGAGACACTACTGTTTTTCTTTATGGCAAAAAATGCAAAAAAGCAGGATAATACAGAGATTTGACGAGTGGAAATGCAAAACCAAACTTGTAATTTCTTGGGCCTACACCAGACTATATTCAACAGATATATTTGTGTCTGAACAATCAGGAGACACTACTGTTTTTCTTTACGGCAAAAAATGCAAAAAAGCAGGATAATACAGAGATTTGACCCGTGTAACTGCAAAACCACACTTGTATTTCTCGGGCCTACACCAGACTATTTTCAACAGATATATTTGTGTCTGAACAATCAGGAGACACTACTGTTTTTCTTCACGGCAAAAAATGCATAAAAGCAGGATAATAGAGAGACTTTACCAGTGGAACTGCAAAACCACACTTGTATTTCTCGGGCCTACACCAGACTATTTTCAACAGATATATTTGTGTCTGAACAATCAGGAGACACTACTGTTGTTCTTTACGGCAAAAAATGCAAAAAAGCAGGATAATACAGAGATTTGACCCGTGGAACTGCAAAACCACACTTGTATTTCTCGGGCCTACACCAGACTATTTTCAACAGATATATTTGTGTCTGAACAATCAGGAACACTACTGTTTTTCTTTACGGCAAAAAATGCCAAAAGAAGGATAATACAGAGATTTTACCCGTGGAACTGTAAAACCACAGTTCCATTAATATGGCCTACACCAGACTATTTTCAACAGATATATTTGTGTCTGAACAATGAGGAGACATGACTGTTACTGTTTTTCTTTACGGCAAAAAATGCAAAAAAGCAGGATAATACAGAGATTTGACCCGTGGAACTGAAAAACCACACTTGTATTTCTCGGGCTTACACCAGACTATTTTCAACAGATATATTTGTGTCTGAACAATCTGGAGACACTACTGTTTTTCTTTACAGGAAAAAATGCAAAAAAGCAGGATATTACAGAAATTTGACCCGAGGAACTGCAAAACCACACTTGTATTTCTCGGGCCTACACCAGACTATTTTGAACAGATATATTTGTGTCTGAACAACCAGGAAACACTACTGTTTTTCTTTACAGCAAAAAATGCAAAAAAGCAGGTTAATACAGAGATTTGACCTGTGGTACTGCAAAACCACACTTCTATTTCTCGGGCCTACACCAGACTATTTTCAACAGATATATTTGTGTCTGAACAATCAGGAGACACTACTGTTTTTGCTTACGGCAAAAAATGCAAAAAAGCAGGATAATACAGAGATTTGACCCCTGGAAATGCAAAACCAAACTTTTAATTCTTGGGCCTACACCAGACTATTTTCAACAGATATATTTGTGTCTGAACAATCAGGAGACACTACTGTTTTTCTTCACGGCAAATAATGCAAAAAAGCAGGATAATACAGAGACTTTACCAGTGGAACTGCAAAACCACACTTGTATTTCTCGGGCCTACACCAGGCTATTTTCAACAGATATATTTGTGTCTGAACAATCAGGAGACACTACTGTTTTTCTTTACGGCAAAAAATGCAAAAAAGCAGGATAATACAGAGATTTGACCCGTGGAACTGTAAAACCACAGTTCCATTAATATGGCCTACACCAGACTATTTTCAACAGATATATTTGTGTCTGAACAATCAGGAGACACTACTGTTTTTCTTTACGGCAAAAAATGCAAAAAAGCAGGATAATACAGAGATTTGACCCGTGGAACTGAAAAACCACACTTGTATCTCTTGGGCTTACACCAGACTATTTTCAACAGATATATTTGTGTCTGAACAACCAGGAAACACTACTGTTTTTCTTTACAGCAAAAAATGCAAAAAAGCAGGTTAATACAGAGATTTGACCTGTGGAACTGCAAAACCACACTTGCATTTCTCGGGCCTACACCAGACTATTTTCAACAGATATATTTGTGTCTGAACAATCAAGAGACACTACTGTTTTTCTTTACAGCAAAAAAGCAGGATAAAACAGAGATTTGACCCGTGGAACTGCAAAACCACACTTGTATTTCTCGGGCCTACACCAGACTATTTTCAACAGATATATTTGTGTCTGAACAATCAGGAGACACTACTGTTTTTCTTTACAGCAAAAAATGCAAAAAAGCAGGATAATACAGAAATTTGACCCGTGGAACTGCAAAACCACATTTGTATTTCATGGGCCTACACCAGACTATTTTCAACAGATATATTTGTGTCTGAACACTCAGGAGACACTACTGTTTTTCTTTACGGCAAAAAATGCAAAAAAGCAGGATAATACAGAGATTTGACCCGTGGAACTGTAAAACCACACTTGTATTTCTCGGGCCTACACCAGACTATTTTCAACAGATATATTTGTGTCTGAACAATCAGGAACACTACTGTTTTTCTTTACGGCAAAAAATGCCAAAAGAAGGATAATACAGAGATTTGACCCGTGGAACTGTAAAACCACAGTTCCATTAATATGGCCTACACCAGACTATTTTCAACAGATATATTTGTGTCTGAACAATCAGGAGACACTACTGTTTTTCTTTACGGCAAAAAATGCAAAAAAGCAGGATAATACAGAGATTTGACCCGTGGAACTGAAAAACCACACTTGTATTTCTCGGGCTTACACCAGACTATTTTCAACAGATATATTTGTGTCTGAACAATCTGGAGACACTACTGTTTTTCTTTACAGCAAAAAATGCAAAAAAGCAGGATAATACAGAAATTTGATCTGTGGAACTGCGAAACCACACTTGTATTTCTCGGGCCTACAGCAGACTATTTTCAACAGATATATTTGTGTCTGAACAACCAGGAAACACTACTGTTTTTCTTTACAGCAAAAAATGCAAAAAAGCAGGTTAATACAGAGATTTGACCTGTGGAACTGCAAAACCACACTTGTATTTCTCGGGCCTACACCAGACTATTTTCAACAGATATATTTGTGTCTGAACAATCAAGAGACACTACTGTTTTTCTTTACAGCAAAAAATGCAAGAAAGCAGGATAATACAGAGATTTGACCCGTGGAACTGCAAAACCACACTTGTATTTCTCGGGCCTACACCAGACTATTTTCAACAGATATATTTGTGTCTGAACAATCAGGAGACACTACTGCTTTTCTTTACGGCAAAAAAAGCAAAAAAGCAGGATAATACAGAGATTTGACCCGTGGAACTGCAAAACCACACTTGTATTTCTCGGGCCTACACCAGACTATTTTCAACAGATATATTTGTGTCTGAACAATCAGGAGACACTACTGTTTTTATTCACGGCAAAAAATGCAAAAAAGCAGGATAATACAGAGACTTTACCAGTGGAACTGCAAAACCACACTTGTATTTCTCGGGCCTACACCAGACTATTTTCAACAGATATATTTGTGTCTGAAAAATCAGGAGACACTACTGTTTTTCTTTACAGCAAAAAATGCAAAAAAGCAGGATAATACAGAGATTTCACCCATGGAACTGCAAAAGCACACTTGTATTTCTCGGGCCTACACCAGACTATTTTCAACAGATATATTTGTGTCTGAACAATCAGGAGACACTACTGTTTTTCTTTATGGCAAAAAATGCAAAAAAGCAGGATAATACAGAGATTTGACCCGTGGAACTGTAAAACCACAGTTCCATTAATATGGCCTACACCAGACTATTTTCAACAGATATATTTGTGTCTGAACAATCAGGAACACTACTGTTTTTCTTTACGGCAAAAAATGCCAAAAGAAGGATAATACAGAGATTTGACCCGTGGAACTGTAAAACCACAGTTCCATTAATATGGCCTACACCAGACTATTTTCAACAGATATATTTGTGTCTGAACAATCAGGAGACACTACTGTTTTTCTTTACGGCAAAAAATGCAAAAAAGCAGGATAATACAGAGATTTGACCCGTGGAACTGAAAAACCACACTTGTATTTCTCGGGCCTACACCAGACTATTTTCAACAGATATATTTGTGTCTGAACAATCAAGAGACACTACTGTTTTTCTTTACAGGAAAAAATGCAAAAAAGCAGGATAATACAGAAATTTGATCTGTGGAACTGCAAAACCACACTTGTATTTCTCGGACCTACACCAGACTATTTTCAACAGATATATTTGTGTCTGAACAATCAAGAGACACTACTGTTTTTCTTTACAGTAAAAAATGCAAAAAAGCAGGATAATACAGAAATTTGATCTGTGGAACTGCAAAACCACACTTGTATTTCTCGGGCCTACACCAGACTATTTTCAACAGATATATTTGTGTCTGAACAATCAGGAGACACTACTGTTTTTCTTTACGGCAAAAAAAGCAAAAAAGCAGGATAATACAGAGATTTGACCCGTGGAACTGTAAAACCACACTTGTATTTCTCGGGCCTACACCAGACTATTTTCAACAGATATATTTGTGTCTGAACAATCAGGAGACACTACTGTTTTTCTTTATGGCAAAAAATGCAAAAAAGCAGGATAATACAGAGATTTGACCCGTGGAACTGTAAAACCACAGTTCCATTAATATGGCCTACACCAGACTATTTTCAACAGATATATTTGTGTCTGAACAATCAGGAGACACTACTGTTTTTCTTTACAGCAAAAAATGCAAAAAAGCAGGTTAATACAGAGATTTGACCTGTGGAACTGCAAAACCACACTTGTATTTCTCGGGCCTACACCAGACTATTTTCAACAGATATATTTGTGTCTGAACAATCAAGAGACACTACTGTTTTTCTTTACAGCAAAAAATGCAAAAAAGCAGGATAATACAGAGATTTGACCCGTGGAACTGCAAAACCACACTTGTATTTCTCGGGCCTACACCAGACTATTTTCAACAGATATATTTGTGTCTGAACAATCAGGAGACACTACTGTTTTTCTTTACGGCAAAAAATGCAAAAAAGCAGGATAATACAGAGACTTTACCAGTGGAACTGCAAAACCACACTTGTATTTCTTGGGCCTACACCGGACTATTTTCAACAGATATATTTGTGTCTGAACAATCAGGACACACTACTGTTTTTCTTTACATTAAAAAATGCAAAAAAGCAGGATACTACAGAGATTTGACCCATGGAACTGCAAAAGCACACTTGTATTTCTCGGGCCTACACCATACTACTTTCAACAGATATATTTGTGTCTGAACAATCATGAGACACTACTGTTTTTCTTTATGGCAAAAAATGCAAAAAAGCAGGATAATACAGAGATTTGACGAGTGGAAATGCAATACCAAACTTGTAATTTCTTGGGCCTACACCAGACTATTTTCAACAGATATATTTGTGTCTGAACAATCAGGAGACACTACTGTTTTTCTTCACGGCAAAAAATGCATAAAAGCAGGATAATACAGAGACTTTACCAGTGGAACTGCAAAACCACACTTGTATTTCTCGGGCCTACACCAGACTATTTTCAACAGATATATTTGTGTCTGAACAATCAGGAGACACTACTGTTTTTCTTCACGGCAAAAAATGCATAAAAGCAGGATAATACAGAGACTTTACCAGTGGAACTGCAAAACCACACTTGTATTTCTCGGGCCTACACCAGACTATTTTCAACAGATATATTTGTGTCTGAACAATCAGGAGACACTACTGTTTTTCTTTACGGCAAAAAATGCAAAAAAGCAGGATAATACAGAGATTTGACCCGTGGAACTGTAAAACCACAGTTCCATTAATATGGCCTACACCAGACTATATTCAAGAGATATATTTGTGTCTGAACAATCAGGAGACACTACTGTTTTTCTTTACGGCAAAAAATGCAAAAAAGCAGGATAATACAGAGATTTGACCCGTGGAACTGAAAAACCACACTTGTATTTCTCGGGCTTACACCAGACTATTTTCAACAGATATATTTGTGTCTGAACAATCAAGAGACACTACTGTTTTTCTTTACAGCAAAAAACCCAAAAAAGCAGGATAAAACAGAGATTTGACCCGTGGAACTGCAAAACCACACTTGTATTTCTCGGGCCTACACCAGACTATTTTCAACAGATATATTTGTGTCTGAACAATCAGGAGACACTATTGTTTTTCTTTACAGCAAAAAATGCAAAAAAGCAGGATAATACAGAAATTTGACCCGTGGAACTCCAAAACCACATTTGTATTTCTCGGGCCTACACCAGACTATTTTCAACAGATATATTTGTGTCTGAACAATCAGGAGACACTACTGTTGTTCTTTACGGCAAAAAATGCAAAAAAGCAGGATAATATAGAGATTTGACCCGTGGAACTGCAAAACCACACTTGTATTTCTCGGGCCTACACCAGACTATTTTCAACAGATATATTTGTGTCTGAACAATCAGGAGACACTACTGTTTTTCTTTACGGCAAAAAATGCAAAAAAGCAGGATAATACAGAGATTTGACCCGTCGAACTGAAAAACCACACTTGTATTTCTCGGGCCTACACCAGACTATTTTCAACAGATATATTTGTGTCTGAACAATCAAGAGACACTACTGTTTTTCTTTACAGGAAAAAATGCAAAAAAGCAGGATAATACAGAAATTTGATCTGTGGAACTGCAAAACCACACTTGTATTTCTCGGGCCTACACCAGACTATTTTCAACAGATATATTTGTGTCTGAACAATCAGGAGACACTACTGTTTTTCTTTACGGCAAAAAAAGCAAAAAAGCAGGATAATACAGAGATTTGACCCGTGGAACTGCAAAACCACACTTGTATTTCTCGGGCCTACACCAGACTATTTTCAACAGATATATTTGTGTCTGAACATTCAGGAGACACCACTGTTTTTATTCACGGCAAAAAATGCAAAAAAGCAGGATAATACAGAGACTTTACCAGTGGAACTGCAAAACCACACTTGTATTTCTCGGGCCTACACCAGACTATTTTCAACAGATATATTTGTGTCTGAACAATCAGGAGACACTACTGTTTTTCTTTACAGCAAAAAATGCAAAAAAGCAGGATAATACAGAAATTTCACCCATGGAACTGCAAAAGCACACTTGTATTTCTAGGGCCTACACCAGACTATTTTCAACAGATATATTTGTGTCTGAACAATCAGGAGACACTACTGTTTTTCTTTATGGCAAAAATGCAAAAAAGCAGGATAATACAGAGATTTGACCCGTGGAACTGTAAAACCACAGTTCCATTAATATGGCCTACACCAGACTATTTTCAACAGATATATTTGTGTCTGAACAATCAGGAGACACTACTGTTTTTCTTTACAGCAAAAAATGCAAAAAAGCAGGTTAATACAGAGATTTGACCTGTGGAACTGCAAAACCACACTTGTATTTCTCGGGCCTACACCAGACTATTTTCAACAGATATATTTGTGTCTGAACAATCAAGAGACACTACTGTTTTTCTTTACAGCAAAAAATGCAAAAAAGCAGGATAATACAGAGATTTGACCCGTGGAACTGCAAAACCACACTTGTATTTCTCGGGCCTACACCAGACTATTTTCAACAGATATATTTGTGTCTGAACAATCAGGAGACACTACTGTTTTTCTTTACGGCAAAAAATGCAAAAAAGCAGGATAATACAGAGACTTTACCAGTGGAACTGCAAAACCACACTTGTATTTCTTGGGCCTACACCGGACTATTTTCAACAGATATATTTGTGTCTGAACAATCAGGACACACTACTGTTTTTCTTTACATTAAAAAATGCAAAAAAGCAGGATACTACAGAGATTTGACCCATGGAACTGCAAAAGCACACTTGTATTTCTCGGGCCTACACCATACTACTTTCAACAGATATATTTGTGTCTGAACAATCATGAGACACTACTGTTTTTCTTTATGGCAAAAAATGCAAAAAAGCAGGATAATACAGAGATTTGACGAGTGGAAATGCAATACCAAACTTGTAATTTCTTGGGCCTACACCAGACTATTTTCAACAGATATATTTGTGTCTGAACAATCAGGAGACACTACTGTTTTTCTTCACGGCAAAAAATGCATAAAAGCAGGATAATACAGAGACTTTACCAGTGGAACTGCAAAACCACACTTGTATTTCTCGGGCCTACACCAGACTATTTTCAACAGATATATTTGTGTCTGAACAATCAGGAGACACTACTGTTTTTCTTCACGGCAAAAAATGCATAAAAGCAGGATAATACAGAGACTTTACCAGTGGAACTGCAAAACCACACTTGTATTTCTCGGGCCTACACCAGACTATTTTCAACAGATATATTTGTGTCTGAACAATCAGGAGACACTACTGTTTTTCTTTACGGCAAAAAATGCAAAAAAGCAGGATAATACAGAGATTTGACCCGTGGAACTGTAAAACCACAGTTCCATTAATATGGCCTACACCAGACTATATTCAAGAGATATATTTGTGTCTGAACAATCAGGAGACACTACTGTTTTTCTTTACGGCAAAAAATGCAAAAAAGCAGGATAATACAGAGATTTGACCCGTGGAACTGAAAAACCACACTTGTATTTCTCGGGCCTACACCAGACTATTTTCAACAGATATATTTGTGTCTGAACAATCAGGAGACACTATTGTTTTTCTTTACAGCAAAAAATGCAAAAAAGCAGGCTAATACAGAGATTTGACCTGTGGAACTGCAAAACCACACTTGCATTTCTTGGGCCTACACCAGACTATTTTCAACACATATATTTGTGTCTGAACAATCAAGAGACACTACTGTTTTTCTTTACAGCAAAAAACGCAAAAAAGCAGGATAAAACAGAGATTTGACCCGTGGAACTGCAAAACCACACTTGTATTTCTCGGGCCTACACCAGACTATTTTCAACAGATATATTTGTGTCTGAACAATCAGGAGACACTACTGTTTTTCTTTACGGCAAAAAATGCAAAAAAGCAGGATAATACAGAGATTTGACCCGTGGAACTGTAAAACCACACTTGTATTTCTCGGGCCTACACCAGACTATTTTCAACAGATATATTTGTGTCTGAACAATCAGGAGACACTACTGTTTTACTTTACGGCAAAAAATGCCAAAAGAAGGATAATACAGAGATTTGACCCGTGGAACTGTAAAACCACAGTTCCATTAATATGGCCTACACCAGACTATTTTCAACAGATATATTTGTGTCTGAACAATCAGGAGACACTACTGTTTTTCTTTAAGGCAAAAAATGCAAAAAAGCAGGATAATACAGAGATTTGACCCGTGGAACTGTAAAACCACAGTTCCATTAATATGGCCTACACCAGACTATTTTCAACAGATATATTTGTGTCTGAACAATCAGGAGACACTACTGTTTTTCTTTACAGCAAAAAATGCAAAAAAGCAGGTTAATACAGAGATTTGACCTGTGGAACTGCAAAACCACACTTGTATTTCTCGGGCCTACACCAGACTATTTTCAACAGATATATTTGTGTCTGAACAATCAAGAGACACTACTGTTTTTCTTTACAGCAAAAAATGCAAAAAAGCAGGATAATACAGAGATTTGACCCGTGGAACTGCAAAACCACACTTGTATTTCTCGGGTCCTACACCAGACTATTTTCAACAGATATATTTGTGTCTGAACAATCAGGAGACACTACTGTTTTTCTTTACGGCAAAAAATGCAAAAAAGCAGGATAATACAGAGACTTTACCAGTGGAACTGCAAAACCACACTTGTATTTCTTGGGCCTACACCGGACTATTTTCAACAGATATATTTGTGTCTGAACAATCAGGACACACTACTGTTTTTCTTTACATTAAAAAATGCAAAAAAGCAGGATACTACAGAGATTTGACCCATGGAACTGCAAAAGCACACTTGTATTTCTCGGGCCTACACCAGACTACTTTCAACAGATATATTTGTGTCTGAACAATCATGAGACACTACTGTTTTTCTTTATGGCAAAAAATGCAAAAAAGCAGGATAATACAGAGATTTGACGAGTGGAAATGCAAAACCAAACTTGTAATTTCTTGGGCCTACACCAGACTATATTCAACAGATATATTTGTGTCTGAACAGTCAGGAGACACTACTGTTTTTCTTTACGGCAAAAAATGCAAAAAAGCAGGATAATACAGAGATTTGACCCGTGGAACTGCAAAACCACACTTGTATTTCTCGGGCCTACACCAGACTATTTTCAACAGATATATTTGTGTCTGAACAATCAGGAGACACTACTGTTTTTCTTCACGGCAAAAAATGCATAAAAGCAGGATAATACAGAGACTTTACCAGTGGAACTGCAAAACCACACTTGTATTTCTCGGGCCTACACCAGACTATTTTCAACAGTTATATTTGTGTCTGAACAATCAGGAGACACTACTGTTTTTCTTTACGGCAAAAAATGCAAAAAAGCAGGATAATACAGAGATTTGACCCGTGGAACTGCAAAACCACACTTGTATTTCTCGGGCCTACACCAGACTATTTTCAACAGATATATTTGTGTCTGAACAATCAGGAGGCACTACTGTTTTTCTTTACGGCAAAAAATGCAAAAAAGCAGGATAATACAGAGATTTGACCCGTGGAACTGTAAAACCACAGTTCCATTAATATGGCCTACACCAGACTATATTCAAGAGATATATTTGTGTCTGAACAATCAGGAGACACTACTGTTTTTCTTTACGGCAAAAAATGCAAAAAAGCAGGATAATACAGAGATTTGACCCGTGGAACTGAAAAACCACACTTGTATTTCTCGGGCTTACACCAGACTATTTTCAACAGATATATTTGTGTCTGAACAATCAAGAGACACTACTGTTTTTCTTTACAGCAAAAAACCCAAAAAAGCAGGATAAAACAGAGATTTGACCCGTGGAACTGCAAAACCACACTTGTATTTCTCGGGCCTACACCAGACTATTTTCAACAGATATATTTGTGTCTGAACAATCAGGAGACACTATTGTTTTTCTTTACAGCAAAAAATGCAAAAAAGCAGGATAATACAGAAATTTGACCCGTGGAACTCCAAAACCACATTTGTATTTCTCGGGCCTACACCAGACTATTTTCAACAGATATATTTGTGTCTGAACAATCAGGAGACACTACTGTTTTTCTTTACGGCAAAAAATGCAAAAAAGCAGGATAATACAGAGATTTGACCCGTGGAACTGTAAAACCACACTTGTATTTCTCGGGCCTACACCAGACTATTTTCAACAGATATATTTGTGTCTGAACAATCAGGAACACTACTGTTTTTCTTTACGGCAAAAAATGCCAAAAGAAGGATAATACAGAGATTTGACCCGTGGAACTGTAAAACCACAGTTCCATTAATATGGCCTACACCAGACTATTTTCAACAGATATATTTGTGTCTGAACAATCAGGAGACACTACTGTTTTTCTTTACGGCAAAAAATGCAAAAAAGCAGGATAATACAGAGATTTGACCCGTGGAACTGAAAAACCACACTTGTATTTCTCGGGCTTACACCAGACCATTTTCAACAGATATATTTGTGTCTGAACAATCTGGAGACACTACTGTTTTTCTTTACAGCAAAAAATGCAAAAAAGCAGGTTAATACAGAGATTTGACCCGTGGAACTGTAAAACCACACTTGTATTTCTCGGGCCTACACCAGACTATTTTCAACAGATATATTTGTGTCTGAACAATCAGGAGACACTACTGTTTTTCTTTACGGCAAAAAATGCAAAAAAGCAGGATAATACAGAGATTTGACCCGTGGAACTGTAAAACCACACTTGTATTTCTCGGGCCTACACCAGACTATTTTCAACAGATATATTTGTGTCTGAACAATCAGGAGACACTACTGTTTTTCTTTACGGCAAAAAATGCAAAAAAGCAGGATAATACAGAGATTTGACCCATGGAACTGAAAAACCACACTTGTATTTCTCGGGCTTACACCAGACTATTTTCAACAGATATATTTGTGTCTGAACAATCTGGAGACACTACTGTTTTTCTTTACAGGAAAAAATGCAAAAAAGCAGGATAATACAGAGATTTGACCTGTGGAACTGCAAAACCACACTTGTATTTCTCGGGCCTACACCAGACTATTTTCAACAGATATATTTGTGTCTGAACAACCAGGAAACACTACTATTTTTATTTACAGCAAAAAATGCAAAAAAGCAGGTTAATACAGAGATTTGACCTGTGGAACTGCAAAACCACACTTGTATTTCTCGGGCCTACACCAGACTATTTTCAACAGATATATTTGTGTCTGAACAATCAGGAGACACTACTGTTTTTCTTTACGGAAAAAAATGCAAAAAAGCAGGATAATACAGAGATTTGACCCGTGGAACTGCAAAACCACACTTGTATTTCTCGGGCCTACACCAGACTATTTTCAACAGATATATTTGTGTCTGAACAATCAGGAGACACTACTGTTTTTATTCACGGCAAAAAATGCAAAAAAGCAGGATAATACAGAGACTTTACCAGTGGAACTGCAAAACCACACTTGTATTTCTCGGGCCTACACCAGACTATTTTCAACAGATATATTTGTGTCTGAACAATCAGGAGACACTATTGTTTTTCTTTACAGCAAAAAATGCAAAAAAGCAGGATAATACAGAGATTTCACCCATGGAACTGCAAAAGCACACTTGTATTTCTCGGGCCTACACCAGACTATTTTCAACAGATATATTTGTGTCTGAACAATCAGGAGACACTACTGTTTTTCTTTATGGCAAAAAATGCAAAAAAGCAGGATAATACAGAGATTTGACCCGTGGAACTGTAAAACCACAGTTCCATTAATATGGCCTACACCAGACTATTTTCAACAGATATATTTGTGTCTGAACAATCAGGAGACACTACTGTTTTTCTTTACAGCAAAAAATGCAAAAAAGCAGGTTAATACAGAGATTTGACCTGTGGAACTGCAAAACCACACTTGTATTTCTCGGGCCTACACCAGACTATTTTCAACAGATATATTTCTGTCTGAAAAATCAAGAGACACTACTGTTTTTCTTTACAGCAAAAAATGCAAAAAAGCAGGATAATACAGAAATTTGACCCGTGGAACTGCAAAACCACATTTGTAGTTCTTGGGCCTACACCAGACTATTTTCAACAGATATATTTGTGTCTGAACAATCAGGAGACACTACTGTTTTTCTTTACGGCAAAAAATGCAAAAAAGCAGGATAATACAGAGATTTGACCCGTGGAACTGAAAAACCACACTTGTATTTCTCGGGCTTACACCAGACTATTTTCAACAGATATATTTGTGTCTGAACAATCAGGAGACACTACTGTTTTTCTTTACCGCAAAAAATGCAAAAAAGCAGGATAATACAGAGATTTGACCCGTGGAACTGCAAAACCACACTTGTATTTCTCAGGCCTACACCAGACTATTTTCAACAGATATATTTGTGTCTGAACAATCAGGAGACACTACTGTTTTTCTTCACGGCAAAAAATGCAAAAAAGCAGGATAATACAGAGACTTTACCAGTGGAACTGCAAAACCACACTTGTATTTCTTGGGCCTACACCGGACTATTTTCAACAGATATATTTGTGTCTGAACAATCAGGACACACTACTGTTTTTCTTTACAGCAAAAAATGCAAAAAAGCAGGATACTACAGAGATTTGACCCATGGAACTGCAAAAGCACACTTGTATTTCTCGGGCCTACACCAGACTACTTTCAACAGATATATTTGTGTCTGAACAATCAGGAGACACTACTGTTTTTCTTTATGGCAAAAAATGCAAAAAAGCAGGATAATACAGAGATTTGACGAGTGGAAATGCAAAACCAAACTTGTAATTCTTGGGCCTACACCAGACTATTTTCAACAGATATATTTGTGTCTGAACAATCAGGAGACACTACTGTTTTTCTTTACGGCAAAAAATGCAAAAAAGCAGGATAATACAGAGATTTGACCCGTGGAACTGCAAAACCACACTTGTATTTCTCGGGCCTACACCAGACTATTTTCAACAGATATATTTGTGTCTGAACAATCAGGAGACACTACTGTTTTTCTTCACGGCAAAAAATGCATAAAAGCAGGATAATACAGAGACTTTACCAGTGGAACTGCAAAACCACACTTGTATTTCTCGGGCCTACACCAGACTATTTTCAACAGATATATTTGTGTCTGAACAATCAGGAGGCACTACTGTTTTTCTTTACGGCAAAAAATGCAAAAAAGCAGGATAATACAGAGATTTGACCCGTGGAACTGTAAAACCACAGTTCCATTAATATGGCCTACACCAGACTATATTCAACAGATATATTTGTGTCTGAACAATCAGGAGACACTACTGTTTTTCTTTACGGCAAAAAATGCAAAAAAGCAGGATAATACAGAGATTTGACCCGTGGAACTGAAAAACCACACTTGTATTTCTCGGGCTTACACCAGACTATTTTCAACAGATATATTTGTGTCTGAACAATCAAGAGACACTACTGTTTTTCTTTACAGCAAAAAACCCAAAAAAGCAGGATAAAACAGAGATTTGACCCGTGGAACTGCAAAACCACATTTGTATTTCTCGGGCCTACACCAGACTATTTTCAACAATTATATTTGTGTCTGAACAATCAGGAGACACTACTGTTTTTCTTTACGGCAAAAAATGCAAAAAAGCAGGATAATACAGAGATTTGACCCGTGGAACTGTAAAACGACACTTGTATTTCTCGGGCCTACACCAGACTATTTTCAACAGATATATTTGTGTCTGAACAATCAGGAACACTACTGTTTTTCTTTACGGCAAAAAATGCCAAAAGAAGGATAATACAGAGATTTGACCCGTGGAACTGTAAAACCACAGTTCCATTAATATGGCCTACACCAGACTATTTTCAACAGATATATTTGTGTCTGAACAATCAGGAGACACTACTGTTTTTCTTTACGGCAAAAAATGCAAAAAAGCAGGATAATACAGAGATTTGACCCGTGGAACTGAAAAACAACACTTGTATTTCTCGGGCTTACACCAGACTATTTTCAACAGATATATTTGTGTCTGAACAATCTGGAGACACTACTGTTTTTCTTTACAGCAAAAAATGCAAAAAAGCAGGTTAATACAGAGATTTGACCTGTGGAACTGCAAAACCACACTTGCATTTCTCGGGCCTACACCAGACTATTTTCAACAGATATATTTGTGTCTGAACAATCAAGAGACACTACTGTTTTTCTTTACAGCAAAAAACGCAAAAAAGCAGGATAAAACAGAGATTTGACCCGTGGAACTGCAAAACCACACTTGTATTTCTCGGGCCTACACCAGACTATTTTCAACAGATATATTTGTGTCTGAACAATCAGGAGACACTACTGTTTTTCTTTACAGCAAAAAATGCAAAAAAGCAGGATAATACAGAAATTTGACCCGTGGAACTGCAAAACCACATTTGTAGTTCTTGGGCCTACACCAGACTATTTTCAACAGATATATTTGTGTCTGAACAATCAGGAACACTACTGTTTTTCTTTACGGCAAAAAATGCCAAAAGAAGGATAATACAGAGATTTGACCCGTGGAACTGTAAAACCACAGTTCCATTAATATGGCCTACACCAGACTATTTTCAACAGATATATTTGTGTCTGAACAATCAGGAGACACTACTGTTTTTCTTTACGGCAAAAAATGCAAAAAAGCAGGATAATACAGAGATTTTACCCGTGGAACTGAAAAACCACACTTGTATTTCTCGGGCTTACACCAGACTATTTTCAACAGATATATTTGTGTCTGAACAATCTGGAGACACTACTGTTTTTCTTTACAGCAAAAAATGCAAAAAAGCAGGTTAATACAGAGATTTGACCTGTGTAACTGCAAAACCACACTTGCATTTCTCGGGCCTACACCAGACTATTTTCAACAGATATATTTGTGTCTGAACAATCAAGAGACACTACTGTTTTTCTTTACAGCAAAAAACGCAAAAAAGCAGGATAAAACAGAGATTTGACCCGTGGAACTGCAAAACCACACTTGTATTTCTCGGGCCTACACCAGACTATTTTCAACAGATATATTTGTGTCTGAACAATCAGGAGACACTACTGTTTTTCTTTACAGCAAAAAATGCAAAAAAGCAGGATAATACAGAAATTTGACCCGTGGAACTGCAAAACCACATTTGTAGTTCTTGGGCCTACACCAGACTATTTTCAACAGATATATTTGTGTCTGAACAATCAGGAGACACTACTGTTTTTCTTTACAGCAAAAAATGCAAAAAAGCAGGATAATACAGAGATTTGACCCGTGGAACTGTAAAACCACACTTGTATTTCTCGGGCCTACACCAGACTATTTTCAACAGATATATTTGTGTCTGAACAATCAGGAACACTACTGTTTTTCTTTATGGCAAAAAATGCCAAAAGAAGGATAATACAGAGATTTGACCCGTGGAACTGTAAAACCACAGTTCCATTAATATGGCCTACACCAGACTATTTTCAACAGATATATTTGTGTCTGAACAATCAGGAGACACTACTGTTTTTCTTTACGGCAAAAAATGCAAAAAAGCAGGATAATACAGAGATTTGACCCGTGGAACTGAAAAACCACACTTGTATTTCTCGGGCTTACACCAGACTATTTTCAACAGATATATTTGTGTCTGAACAATCAGGAGACACTACTGTTTTTCTTCACGGCAAAAAATGCATAAAAGCAGGATAATACAGAGACTTTACCAGTGGAACTGCAAAACCACACTTGTATTTCTCGGGCCTACACCAGACTATTTTCAACAGATATATTTGTGTCTGAACAATCAGGAGGCACTACTGTTTTTCTTTACGGCAAAAAATGCAAAAAAGCAGGATAATACAGAGATTTGACCCGTGGAACTGTAAAACCACAGTTCCATTAATATGGCCTACACCAGACTATATTCAACAGATATATTTGTGTCTGAACAATCAGGAGACACTACTGTTTTTCTTTACGGCAAAAAATGCAAAAAAGCAGGATAATACAGAGATTTGACCCGTGGAACTGAAAAACCACACTTGTATTTCTCGGGCTTACACCAGACTATTTTCAACAGATATATTTGTGTCTGAACAATCAAGAGACACTACTGTTTTTCTTTACAGCAAAAAACCCAAAAAAGCAGGATAAAACAGAGATTTGACCCGTGGAACTGCAAAACCACATTTGTATTTCTCGGGCCTACACCAGACTATTTTCAACAATTATATTTGTGTCTGAACAATCAGGAGACACTACTGTTTTTCTTTACGGCAAAAAATGCAAAAAAGCAGGATAATACAGAGATTTGACCCGTGGAACTGTAAAACGACACTTGTATTTCTCGGGCCTACACCAGACTATTTTCAACAGATATATTTGTGTCTGAACAATCAGGAACACTACTGTTTTTCTTTACGGCAAAAAATGCCAAAAGAAGGATAATACAGAGATTTGACCCGTGGAACTGTAAAACCACAGTTCCATTAATATGGCCTACACCAGACTATTTTCAACAGATATATTTGTGTCTGAACAATCAGGAGACACTACTGTTTTTCTTTACGGCAAAAAATGCAAAAAAGCAGGATAATACAGAGATTTGACCCGTGGAACTGAAAAACCACACTTGTATTTCTCGGGCTTACACCAGACTATTTTCAACAGATATATTTGTGTCTGAACAATCTGGAGACACTACTGTTTTTCTTTACAGCAAAAAATGCAAAAAAGCAGGTTAATACAGAGATTTGACCTGTGGAACTGCGAAACCACACTTGCATTTCTCGGGCCTACACCAGACTATTTTCAACAGATATATTTGTGTCTGAACAATCAAGAGACACTACTGTTTTTCTTTACAGCAAAAAACGCAAAAAAGCAGGATAAAACAGAGATTTGACCCGTGGAACTGCAAAACCACACTTGTATTTCTCGGGCCTACACCAGACTATTTTCAACAGATATATTTGTGTCTGAACAATCAGGAGACACTACTGTTTTTCTTTACAGCAAAAAATGCAAAAAAGCAGGATAATACAGAAATTTGGCCCGTGGAACTGCAAAACCACATTTGTAGTTCTTGGGCCTACACCAGACTATTTTCAACAGATATATTTGTGTCTGAACAATCAGGAACACTACTGTTTTTCTTTACGGCAAAAAATGCCAAAAGAAGGATAATACAGAGATTTGACCCGTGGAACTGTAAAACCACAGTTCCATTAATATGGCCTACACCAGACTATTTTCAACAGATATATTTGTGTCTGAACAATCAGGAGACACTACTGTTTTTCTTTACGGCAAAAAATGCAAAAAAGTAGGATAATACAGAGATTTGACCCGTGGAACTGAAAAACCACACTTGTATTTCTCGGGCTTACACCAGACTATTTTCAACAGATATATTTGTGTCTGAACAATCTGGAGACACTACTGTTTTTCTTTACAGCAAAAAATGCAAAAAAGCAGGTTAATACAGAGATTTGACCTGTGTAACTGCAAAACCACACTTGCATTTCTCGGGCCTACACCAGACTATTTTCAACAGATATATTTGTGTCTGAACAATCAAGAGACACTACTGTTTTTCTTTACAGCAAAAAACGCAAAAAAGCAGGATAAAACAGAGATTTGACCCGTGGAACTGCAAAACCACACTTGTATTTCTCGGGCCTACACCAGACTATTTTCAACAGATATATTTGTGTCTGAACAATCAGGAGACACTACTGTTTTTCTTTACAGCAAAAAATGCAAAAAAGCAGGATAATACAGAAATTTGACCCGTGGAACTGCAAAACCACATTTGTAGTTCTTGGGCCTACACCAGACTATTTTCAACAGATATATTTGTGTCTGAACAATCAGGAGACACTACTGTTTTTCTTTACAGCAAAAAATGCAAAAAAGCAGGATAATACAGAGATTTGACCCGTGGAACTGTAAAACCACACTTGTATTTCTCGGGCCTACACCAGACTATTTTCAACAGATATATTTGTGTCTGAACAATCAGGAACACTACTGTTTTTCTTTATGGCAAAAAATGCCAAAAGAAGGATAATACAGAGATTTGACCCGTGGAACTGTAAAACCACAGTTCCATTAATATGGCCTACACCAGACTATTTTCAACAGATATATTTGTGTCTGAACAATCAGGAGACACTACTGTTTTTCTTTACGGCAAAAAATGCAAAAAAGCAGGATAATACAGAGATTTGACCCGTGGAACTGAAAAACCACACTTGTATTTCTCGGGCCTACACCAGACTATTTTCAACAGATATATTTGTGTCTGAACAATCAGGAGACACTACTGTTTTCTTTACGGCAAAAAATGCAAAAAAGCAGGATAATACAGAGATTTGACCCGTGGAACTGCAAAACCACACTTGTATTTCTCGGGCCTACACCAGACTATTTTCAACAGATATATTTGTGTCTGAACAATCAGGAGACACTACTGTTTTTATTCACGGCAAAAAATGCAAAAAAGCAGGATAATACAGAGACTTTACCAGTGGAACTGCAAAACCACACTTGTATTTCTCGGGCCTACACCAGACTATTTTCAACAGATATATTTGTGTCTGAACAATCAGGAGACACTACTGTTTTTCTTTACAGCAAAAAATGCAAAAAAGCAGGATAATACAGAGATTTCACCCATGGAACTGCAAAAGCACACTTGTATTTCTCGGGCCTACACCAGACTATTTTCAACAGATATATTTGTGTCTGAACAATCAGGAGACACTACTTTTTTTCTTTATGGCAAAAAATGCAAAAAAGCAGGATAATACAGAGATTTGACCCGTGGAACTGCAAAACCACACTTGTATTTCTCGGGCCTACACCAGACTATTTTCAACAGATATATTTGTGTCTGAACAATCAGGAGACACTACTGTTTTTCTTCACGGCAAAAAATGCAAAAAAGCAGGATAATACAGAGACTTTACCAGTGGAACTGCAAAACCACACTTGTATTTCTCGGGCCTACACCAGACTATTTTCAACAGATATATTTGTGTCTGAACAATCAGGAGGCACTACTGTTTTTCTTTACGGCAAAAAATGCAAAAAAACAGGATAATACAGAGATTTGACCCGTGGAACTGTAAAACCACAGTTCCATTAATATGGCCTACACCAGACTATATTCAACAGATATATTTGTGTCTGAACAATCAGGAGACACTACTGTTTTTCTTTACGGCAAAAAATGCAAAAAAGCAGGATAATACAGAGATTTGACCCGTGGAACTGAAAAACCACACTTGTATTTCTCGGGCTTACACCAGACTATTTTCAACAGATATATTTGTGTCTGAACAACCAGGAAACACTACTGTTTTTCTTTACAGCAAAAAATGCAAAAAAGCAGGTTAATACAGAGATTTGACCTGTGGAACTGCAAAACCACACTTGTATTTCTCGGGCCTACACCAGACTATTTTCAACAGATATATTTGTGTCTGAACAATCAAGAGACACTACTGTTTTTCTTTACAGCAAAAAATGCAAAAAAGCAGGATAATACAGAGATTTGACACGTGGAACTGCAAAACCACACTTGTATTTCTCGGGCCTACACCAGACTATTTTCAACAGATATATTTGTGTCTGAACAATCAGGAGACACTACTGTTTTTCTTTACGGCAAAAAATGCAAAAAAGCAGGATAATACAGAGATTTGACCCGTGGAACTGCAAAACCACACTTGTATTTCTCGGGCCTACACCAGACTATTTTCAACAGATATATTTGTGTCTGAACAATCAGGAGACACTACTGTTTTTCTTTATGGCAAAAAATGCAAAAAAGCAGGATAATACAGAGATTTGACGCGTGGAAATGCAAAACCAAACTTGTAATTCTTGGGCCTACACCAGACTATTTTCAACAGATATATTTGTGTCTGAACAATCAGGAGACACAACTGTTTTTCTTTACAGCAAAAAATGCAAAAAAGCAGGATAATACAGAGATTTGACCTGTGGAACTGCAAAACCACACTTGTATTTCTCGGGCCTACATCAGACTATTTTCAACAGATATATTTGTGTCTGAACAATCAGGAGACACTACTGTTTTTCTTTATGGCAAAAAATGCTAAAAAGCAGGATAAGACAGAGATTTGACCCGTGGAAATGCAAAACCAAATTTGTAATTCTTGGGCCTACACCAGACTATTTTCAACAGATATATTTGTGTCTGAACAATCAGGAGACACTACTGTTTTTCTTTACGGCAAAATATGCAAAAAAGCAGGATAATACAGAGATTTGACCCGTGGAACTGCAAAACCACACTTGTATTTCTCGGGCCTACACCAGACTATTTTCAACAGATATATTTGTGTCTGAACAATCAGGAACACTACTGTTTTTCTTTACTGCAAAAAATGCCAAAAGAAGGATAATACAGAGATTTGACCCGTGGAACTGTAAAACCACAGTTCCATTAGTATGGCCTACACCAGACTATTTTCAACAGATATATTTGTGTCTGAACAATCAGTAGACATGACTGTTACTGTTTTTCTTTTTGGCAAAAAATGCAAAAAAGCAGGATAATACAGAGATTTGACCCGTGGAACTGCAAAACCACACTTGTATTTCTCGGGCCTACACCAGACTATTATCAACAGATATATTTGTGTCTGAACAATCAGGAACACTACTGTTTTTCTTTACGGCAAAAAATACCAAAAGAAGGATAATACAGAGATTTGACCCGTGGAACTGTAAAACCACAGTTCCATTAATATGGCCTACACCAGACTATTTTCAACAGATATATTTGTGTCTGAACAATCTGGAGACACTACTGTTTTTCTTTACAGGAAAAAATGCAAAAAAGCAGGATATTACAGAAATTTGACCCGTGGAACTGCAAAACCACACTTGTATTTCTCGGGCCTACACCAGACTATTTTCAACAGATATATTTGTGTCTGAACATTCAGGAGGCACTACTGTTATTCTTTACGGCAAAAAATGCAAAAAAGCAGGATAATACAGAGATTTGACCGGTGGAACTGCAAAACCACACTTGTATTTCTCAGGCCTACACCAGACTATTTTCAACAGATATATTTGTGTCTGAACAATCAGGAGACACTACTGTTTTTCTTAACGGCAAAAAATGCAAAAAAGCAGGATAATACAGAGACTTTACCAGTGGAACTGCAAAACCACACTTGTATTTCTTGGGCCTACACTGGACTATTTTCAACAGATATATTTGTGTCTGAACAATCAGGACACACTACTGTTTTTCTTTACAGCAAAAAATGCAAAAAAGCAGGATATTACAGAGATTTGACCCATGGAACTGCAAAAGCACACTTGTATTTCTCGGGCCTACACCAGACTACTTTCAACAGATATATTTGTGTCTGAACAATCAGGAGACACTACTGTTTTTCTTTATGGCAAAAAATGCTAAAAAGCAGGATAAGACAGAGATTTGACCCGTGGAAATGCAAAACCAAATTTGTAATTCTTGGGCCTACACCAGACTATTTTCAACAGATATATTTGTGTCTGAACAATCAGGAGACACTACTGTTTTTCTTTACGGCAAAATATGCAAAAAAGCAGGATAATACAGAGATTTGACCCGTGGAACTGCAAAACCACACTTGTATTTCTCGGGCCTACACCAGACTATTTTCAACAGATATATTTGTGTCTGAACAATCAGGAACACTACTGTTTTTCTTTACTGCAAAAAATGCCAAAAGAAGGATAATACAGAGATTTGACCCGTGGAACTGTAAAACCACAGTTCCATTAGTATGGCCTACACCAGACTATTTTCAACAGATATATTTGTGTCTGAACAATCAGTAGACATGACTGTTACTGTTTTTCTTTTTGGCAAAAAATGCAAAAAAGCAGGATAATACAGAGATTTGACCCGTGGAACTGCAAAACCACACTTGTATTTCTCGGGCCTACACCAGACTATTATCAACAGATATATTTGTGTCTGAACAATCAGGAACACTACTGTTTTTCTTTACGGCAAAAAATACCAAAAGAAGGATAATACAGAGATTTGACCCGTGGAACTGTAAAACCACAGTTCCATTAATATGGCCTACACCAGACTATTTTCAACAGATATATTTGTGTCTGAACAATCTGGAGACACTACTGTTTTTCTTTACAGGAAAAAATGCAAAAAAGCAGGATATTACAGAAATTTGACCCGTGGAACTGCAAAACCACACTTGTATTTCTCGGGCCTACACCAGACTATTTTCAACAGATATATTTGTGTCTGAACATTCAGGAGGCACTACTGTTATTCTTTACGGCAAAAAATGCAAAAAAGCAGGATAATACAGAGATTTGACCGGTGGAACTGCAAAACCACACTTGTATTTCTCAGGCCTACACCAGACTATTTTCAACAGATATATTTGTGTCTGAACAATCAGGAGACACTACTGTTTTTCTTAACGGCAAAAAATGCAAAAAAGCAGGATAATACAGAGACTTTACCAGTGGAACTGCAAAACCACACTTGTATTTCTTGGGCCTACACTGGACTATTTTCAACAGATATATTTGTGTCTGAACAATCAGGACACACTACTGTTTTTCTTTACAGCAAAAAATGCAAAAAAGCAGGATATTACAGAGATTTGACCCATGGAACTGCAAAAGCACACTTGTATTTCTCGGGCCTACACCAGACTACTTTCAACAGATATATTTGTGTCTGAACAATCAGGAGACACTACTGTTTTTCTTTATGGCAAAAAATGCAAAAAAGCAGGATAATACAGAGATTTGACGCGTGGAAATGCAAAACCAACCTTGTAATTCTTGGGCCTACACGAGACTATTTTCAACAGATATATTTGTGTCTGAACAATCAGGAGACACTACTGTTTTTCTTTACGGCAAAAAATGCAAAAAAGCAGGATAATACAGAGATTTGACCCCTGGAAATGCAAAACCAAACTTGTAATTCTTGGGCCTACACCAGACTATTTTCAACAGATATATTTGTGTCTGAACAATCAGGAGACACTACTGTTTTTCTTCACGGCAAAAAATGCATAAAAGCAGGATGATACAGAGACTTTACCAGTGGAACTGCAAAACCACACTTGTATTTCTCGGGCTTACACGAGAATATTTTCAACAGATATATTTGTGTCTGAACAACCAGGAAACACTACTGTTTTTCTTTACAGCAAAAAATGCAAAAAAGCAGGTTAATACAGAGGTTTGACCTGTGGAACTGCAAAACCACACTTGTATTTCTCGGGCCTACACCAGACTATTTTCAACAGATATATTTGTGTCTGAACAATCAAGAGACACTACTGTTTTTCTTTACAGCAAAAAATGCAAAAAAGCAGGATAATACAGAGATTTGACCCGTGGAACTGCAAAACCACACTTGTATTTCTCGGGCCTACACCAGACTATTTTCAACAGATATATTTGTGTCTGAACAATCAGGAGACACTACTGTTTTTCTTTACGGCAAAAAATGCAAAAAAGCAGGATAATACAGAGATTTGACCCGTGGAACTGCAAAACCACACTTGTATTTCTCGGGCCTACACCAGACTATTTTCAACAGATATATTTGTGTCTGAACAATCAGGAGACACTACTGTTTTTCTTCACGGCAAAAAATGCAAAAAAGCAGGATAATACAGAGACTTTACCAGTGGAACTGCAAAACCACACTTGTATTTCTCGGGCCTACACCAGACTATTTTCAACAGATATATTTGTGTCTGAACAATCAGGAGACACTACTGTTTTTCTTTACAGCAAAAAATGCAAAAAAGCAGGATAATACAGAGATTTGACCCATGGAACTGCAAAAGCACACTTGTATTTCTCGGGCCTACACCAGACTATTTTCAACAGATATATTTGTGTCTGAACAATCAGGAGACACTACTGTTTTTCTTTATGGCAAAAAATGCAAAAAAGCAGGTTAATACAGAGATTTGACCTGTGGAACTGCAAAACCACACTTGTATTTCTCGGGCCTACACCAGACTATTTTCAACAGATATATTTGTGTCTGAACAATCAAGAGACACTACTGTTTTTCTTTACAGCAAAAAACGCAAAAAAGCAGGATAAAACAGAGATTTGACCCGTGGAACTGCAAAACCACACTTGTATTTCTCGGGCCTACACCAGACTATTTTCAACAGATATATTTGTGTCTGAACAATCAGGAGACACTACTGTTTTTCTTTACGGCAAAAAATGCAAAAAAGCAGGATAATACAGAAATTTGACCCGTGGAACTGCAAAACCACATTTGTATTTCTTGGGCCTACACCAGACTATTTTCAACAGATATATTTGTGTCTGAACAATCAGGAGACACTACTGTTTTTCTTTACGGCAAAAAATGCAAAAAAGCAGGATAATACAGAGATTTGACCCGTGGAACTGCAAAACCACACTTGTATTTCTCGGGCCTACACCAGACTATTTTCAACAGATATATTTGTGTCTGAACAATCAGGAACACTACTGTTTTTCTTTACGGCAAAAAATGCCAAAAGAAGGATAATACAGAGATTTGACCCGTGGAACTGTAAAACCACAGTTCCATTAATATGGCCTACACCAGACTATTTTCAACAGATATATTTGTGTCTGAACAATCAGGAGACACTACTGTTTTTCTTTACGGCAAAAAATGCAAAAAAGCAGGATAATACAGAGATTTGACCCGTGGAACTGCAAAACCACACTTGTATTTCTCGGGCCTACACCAGACTATTATCAACAGATATATTTGTGTCTGAACAATCAGGAACACTACTGTTTTTCTTTACGGAAAAAAATGCCAAAAGAAGGATAATACAGAGATTTGACCCGTGGAACTGTAAAACCACAGTTCCATTAATATGGCCTACACCAGACTATTTTCAACAGATATATTTGTGTCTGAACAATCTAGAGACACTACTGTTTTTCTTTACAGGAAAAAATGCAAAAAAGCAGGATATTACAGAAATTTGACCCGTGGAACTGCAAAATCACACTTGTATTTCTCGGGCCTACACCAGACTATTTTCAACAGATATATTTGTGTCTGAACAACCAGGAAACACTACGGTTTTTCTTTACAGCAAAAAAGCAGGTTAATACAGAGATTTGACCCGTGGAACTGCAAAACCACACTTGTATTTCTCGGGCCTACACCAGACTATTTTCAACAGATACATTTGTGTCTGAACAATCAAGAGACACTACTGTTTTTCTTTACAGCAAAAAATGCAAAAAAGCAGGATAATACAGAGATTTGACCCGTGGAACTGCAAAACCACACTTGTATTTCTCGGGCCTACACCAGACTATTTTCAACAGATATATTTGTGTCTGAACAATCAGGAGACACTACTGTTTTTCTTTACGGCAAAAAATGCAAAAAAGCAGGATAATACAGAGATTTGACCCGTGGAACTGTAAAACCACACTTGTATTTCTCGGGCCTACACCAGACTATTTTCAACAGATATATTTGTGTCTGAACAATCAGGAGACACTACTGTTTTTCTTTACGGCAAAAAATGCAAAAAAGCAGGATAATACAGAGATTTGACCCGTGGAACTGTAAAACCACACTTGTATTTCTCGGGCCTACACCAGACTATTTTCAACAGATATATTTGTGTCTGAACAATCAGGAGACACTACTGTTTTTCTTTACGGCAAAAAATGCAAAAAAGCAGGATAATACAGAGATTTGACCCGTGGAACTGAAAAACCACACTTGTATTTCTCGGGCTTACACCAGACTATTTTCAACAGATATATTTGTGTCTGAACAATCTGGAGACACTACTGTTTTTCTTTACAGGAAAAAATGCAAAAAAGCAGGATAATACAGAGATTTGACCTGTGGAACTGCAAAACCACACTTGTATTTCTCGGGCCTACACCAGACTATTTTCAACAGATATATTTGTGTCTGAACAACCAGGAAACACTACTATTTTTATTTACAGCAAAAAATGCAAAAAAGCAGGTTAATACAGAGATTTGACCTGTGGAACTGCAAAACCACACTTGTATTTCTCGGGCCTACACCAGACTATTTTCAACAGATATATTTGTGTCTGAACAATCAGGAGACACTACTGTTTTTCTTTACGGAAAAAAATGCAAAAAAGCAGGATAATACAGAGATTTGACCCGTGGAACTGCAAAACCACACTTGTATTTCTCGGGCCTACACCAGACTATTTTCAACAGATATATTTGTGTCTGAACAATCAGGAGACACTACTGTTTTTATTCACGGCAAAAAATGCAAAAAAGCAGGATAATACAGAGACTTTACCAGTGGAACTGCAAAACCACACTTGTATTTCTCGGGCCTACACCAGACTATTTTCAACAGATATATTTGTGTCTGAACAATCTGGAGACACTACTGTTTTTCTTTACAGGAAAAAATGCAAAAAAGCAGGATAATACAGAGATTTGACCTGTGGAACTGCAAAACCACACTTGTATTTCTCGGGCCTACACCAGACTATTTTCAACAGATATATTTGTGTCTGAACAACCAGGAAACACTACTATTTTTATTTACAGCAAAAAATGCAAAAAAGCAGGTTAATACAGAGATTTGACCTGTGGAACTGCAAAACCACACTTGTATTTCTCGGGCCTACACCAGACTATTTTCAACAGATATATTTGTGTCTGAACAATCAGGAGACACTACTGTTTTTCTTTACGGAAAAAAATGCAAAAAAGCAGGATAATACAGAGATTTGACCCGTGGAACTGCAAAACCACACTTGTATTTCTCGGGCCTACACCAGACTATTTTCAACAGATATATTTGTGTCTGAACAATCAGGAGACACTACTGTTTTTATTCACGGCAAAAAATGCAAAAAAGCAGGATAATACAGAGACTTTACCAGTGGAACTGCAAAACCACACTTGTATTTCTCGGGCCTACACCAGACTATTTTCAACAGATATATTTGTGTCTGAACAATCAGGAGACACTATTGTTTTTCTTTACAGCAAAAAATGCAAAAAAGCAGGATAATACAGAGATTTCACCCATGGAACTGCAAAAGCACACTTGTATTTCTCGGGCCTACACCAGACTATTTTCAACAGATATATTTGTGTCTGAACAATCAGGAGACACTACTGTTTTTCTTTATGGCAAAAAATTCAAAAAAGCAGGATAATACAGAGATTTGACCCGTGGAACTGTAAAACCACAGTTCCATTAATATGGCCTACACCAGACTATTTTCAACAGATATATTTGTGTCTGAACAATCAGGAGACACTACTGTTTTTCTTTACAGCAAAAAATGCAAAAAAGCAGGTTAATACAGAGATTTGACCTGTGGAACTGCAAAACCACACTTGTATTTCTCGGGCCTACACCAGACTATTTTCAACAGATATATTTGTGTCTGAAAAATCAAGAGACACTACTGTTTTTCTTTACAGCAAAAAATGCAAAAAAGCAGGATAATACAGAAATTTGACCCGTGGAACTGCAAAACCACATTTGTAGTTCTTGGGCCTACACCAGACTATTTTCAACAGATATATTTGTGTCTGAACAATCAGGAGACACTACTGTTTTTCTTTACGGCAAAAAATGCAAAAAAGCAGGATAATACAGAGATTTGACCCGTGGAACTGAAAAACCACACTTGTATTTCTCGGGCTTACACCAGACTATTTTCAACAGATATATTTGTGTCTGAACAATCAAGAGACACTACTGTTTTTCTTTACCGCAAAAAATGCAAAAAAGCAGGATAATACAGAGATTTGACCCGTGGAACTGCAAAACCACACTTGTATTTCTCAGGCCTACACCAGACTATTTTCAACAGATATATTTGTGTCTGAACAATCAGGAGACACTACTGTTTTTCTTCACGGCAAAAAATGCAAAAAAGCAGGATAATACAGCGACTTTACCAGTGGAACTGCAAAACCACACTTGTATTTCTTGGGCCTACACCGGACTATTTTCAACAGATATATTTGTGTCTGAACAATCAGGACACACTACTGTTTTTCTTTACAGCAAAAAATGCAAAAAAGCAGGATACTACAGAGATTTGACCCATGGAACTGCAAAAGCACACTTGTATTTCTCGGGCCTACACCAGACTACTTTCAACAGATATATTTGTGTCTGAACAATCAGGAGACACTACTGTTTTTCTTTATGGCAAAAAATGCAAAAAAGCAGGATAATACAGAGATTTGACGAGTGGAAATGCAAAACCAAACTTGTAATTCTTGGGCCTACACCAGACTATTTTCAACAGATATATTTGTGTCTGAACAATCAGGAGACACTACTGTTTTTCTTTTCGGCAAAAAATGCAAAAAAGCAGGATAATACAGAGATTTGACCCGTGGAACTGCAAAACCACACTTGTATTTCTCGGGCCTACACCAGACTATTTTCAACAGATATATTTGTGTCTGAACAATCAGGAGACACTACTGTTTTTCTTCACGGCAAAAAATGCATAAAAGCAGGATATTACAGAGACTTTACCAGTGGAACTGCAAAACCACACTTGTATTTCTCGGGCCTACACCAGACTATTTTCAACAGATATATTTGTGTCTGAACAATCAGGAGGCACTACTGTTTTTCTTTACGGCAAAAAATGCAAAAAAGCAGGATAATACAGAGATTTGACCCGTGGAACTGTAAAACCACAGTTCCATTAATATGGCCTACACCAGACTATATTCAACAGATATATTTGTGTCTGAACAATCAGGAGACACTACTGTTTTTCTTTACGGCAAAAAATGCAAAAAAGCAGGATAATACAGAGATTTGACCCGTGGAACTGAAAAACCACACTTGTATTTCTCGGGCTTACACCAGACTATTTTCAACAGATATATTTGTGTCTGAACAATCAAGAGACACTACTGTTTTTCTTTACAGCAAAAAACCCAAAAAAGCAGGATAAAACAGAGATTTGACCCGTGGAACTGCAAAACCACATTTGTATTTCTCGGGCCTACACCAGACTATTTTCAACAAATATATTTGTGTCTGAACAATCAGGAGACACTACTGTTTTTCTTTACGGCAAAAAATGCAAAAAAGCAGGATAATACAGAGATTTGACCCGTGGAACTGTAAAACGACACTTGTATTTCTCGGGCCTACACCAGACTATTTTCAACAGATATATTTGTGTCTGAACAATCAGGAACACTACTGTTTTTCTTTACGGCAAAAAATGCCAAAAGAAGGATAATACAGAGATTTGACCCGTGGAACTGTAAAACCACAGTTCCATTAATATGGCCTACACCAGACTATTTTCAACAGATATATTTGTGTCTGAACAATCAGGAGACACTACTGTTTTTCTTTACGGCAAAAAATGCAAAAAAGCAGGATAATACAGAGATTTGACCCGTGGAACTGAAAAACCACACTTGTATTTCTCGGGCTTACACCAGACTATTTTCAACAGATATATTTGTGTCTGAACAATCTGGAGACACTACTGTTTTTCTTTACAGCAAAAAATGCAAAAAAGCAGGTTAATACAGAGATTTGACCTGTGGAACTGCAAAACCACACTTGCATTTCTCGGGCCTACACCAGACTATTTTCAACAGATATATTTGTGTCTGAACAATCAAGAGACACTACTGTTTTTCTTTACAGCAAAAAACGCAAAAAAGCAGGATAAAACAGAGATTTGACCCGTGGAACTGCAAAACCACACTTGTATTTCTCGGGCCTACACCAGACTATTTTCAACAGATATATTTGTGTCTGAACAATCAGGAGACACTACTGTTTTTCTTTACAGCAAAAAATGCAAAAAAGCAGGATAATACAGAAATTTGACCCGTGGAACTGCAAAACCACATTTGTAGTTCTTGGGCCTACACCAGACTATTTTCAACAGATATATTTGTGTCTGAACAATCAGGAACACTACTGTTTTTCTTTACGGCAAAAAATGCCAAAAGAAGGATAATACAGAGATTTGACCCGTGGAACTGTAAAACCACAGTTCCATTAATATGGCCTACACCAGACTATTTTCAACAGATATATTTGTGTCTGAACAATCAGGAGACACTACTGTTTTTCTTTACGGCAAAAAATGCAAAAAAGCAGGATAATACAGAGATTTGACCCGTGGAACTGAAAAACCACACTTGTATTTCTCGGGCTTACACCAGACTATTTTCAACAGATATATTTGTGTCTGAACAATCTGGAGACACTACTGTTTTTCTTTACAGCAAAAAATGCAAAAAAGCAGGTTAATACAGAGATTTGACCTGTGGAACTGCAAAACCACACTTGCATTTCTCGGGCCTACACCAGACTATTTTCAACAGATATATTTGTGTCTGAACAATCAAGAGACACTACTGTTTTTCTTTACAGCAAAAAATGCAAAAAAGCAGGATAAAACAGAGATTTGACCCGTGGAACTGCAAAACCACACTTGTATTTCTCGGGCCTACACCAGACTATTTTCAACAGATATATTTGTGTCTGAACAATCAGGAGACACTACTGTTTTTCTTTACAGCAAAAAATGCAAAAAAGCAGGATAATACAGAAATTTGACCCGTGGAACTGCAAAACCACATTTGTAGTTCTTGGGCCTACACCAGACTATTTTCAACAGATATATTTGTGTCTGAACAATCAGGAGACACTACTGTTTTTCTTTACGGCAAAAAATGCAAAAAAGCAGGATAATACAGAGATTTGACCCGTGGAACTGTAAAACCACACTTGTATTTGTCGGGCCTACACCAGACTATTTTCAACAGATATATTTGTGTCTGAACAATCAGGAACACTACTGTTTTTCTTTATGGCAAAAAATGCCAAAAGAAGGATAATACAGAGATTTGACCCGTGGAACTGTAAAACCACAGTTCCATTAATATGGCCTACACCAGACTATTTTCAACAGATATATTTGTGTCTGAACAATCAGGAGACACTACTGTTTTTCTTTACGGCAAAAAATGCAAAAAAGCAGGATAATACAGAGATTTGACCCGTGGAACTGAAAAACCACACTTGTATTTCTCGGGCTTACACCAGACTATTTTCAACAGATATATTTGTGTCTGAACAATCTGGAGACACTACTGTTTTTCTTTACAGGAAAAAATGCAAAAAAGCAGGATAATACAGAAATTTGATCTGTGGAACTGCAAAACCACACTTGTATTTCTCGGGCCTACACCAGACTATTTTCAACAGATATATTTGTGTCTGAACAACCAGGAAACACTACTGTTTTTCTTTACAGCAAAAAATGCAAAAAAGCAGGTTAATACAGAGATTTGACCTGTGCAACTGCAAAACCACACTTGTATTTCTCGGGCCTACACCAGACTATTTTCAACAGATATATTTGTGTCTGAACAATCAAGAGACACTACTGTTTTTCTTTACAGCAACAAATGCAAAAAAGCAGGATAATACAGAGATTTGACCCGTGGAACTGCAAAACCACACTTGTATTTCTCGGGCCTACACCAGACTATTTTCAACAGATATATTTGTGTCTGAACAATCAGGAGACACTACTGTTTTTCTTTACGGCAAAAAATGCAAAAAAGCAGGATAATACAGAGATTTGACCCGTGGAACTGCAAAACCACACTTGTATTTCTCGGGCCTACACCAGACTATTTTCAACAGATATATTTGTGTCTGAACAATCAGGAGACACTACTGTTTTTATTCACGGCAAAAAATGCAAAAAAGCAGGATAATACAGAGACTTTACCAGTGGAACTGCAAAACCACACTTGTATTTCTCGGGCCTACACCAGACTATTTTCAACAGATATATTTGTGTCTGAACAATCAGGAGACACTACTGTTTTTCTTTACAGCAAAAAATACAAAAAAGCAGGATAATACAGAGATTTCACCCATGGAACTGCAAAAGCACACTTTTATTTCTCGGGCCTACACCAGACTATTTTCAACAGATATATTTGTGTCTGAACAATCAGGAGACACTACTTTTTTTCTTTATGGCAAAAAATGCAAAAAAGCAGGATAATACAGAGATTTGACCCGTGGAACTGCAAAACCACACTTGTATTTCTCGGGCCTACACCAGACTATTTTCAACAGATATATTTGTGTCTGAACAATCAGGAGACACTACTGTTTTTCTTCACGGCAAAAAATGCAAAAAAGCAGGATAATACAGAGACTTTACCAGTGGAACTGCAAAACCACACTTGTATTTCTCGGGCCTACACCAGACTATTTTCAACAGATATATTTGTGTCTGAACAATCAGGAGGCACTACTGTTTTTCTTTACGGCAAAAAATGCAAAAAAGCAGGATAATACAGAGATTTGACCCGTGGAACTGTAAAACCACAGTTCCATTAATATGGCCTACACCAGACTATATTCAACAGATATATTTGTGTCTGAACAATCAGGAGACACTACTGTTTTTCTTTACGGCAAAAAATGCAAAAAAGCAGGATAATACAGAGATTTGACCCGTGGAACTGAAAAACCACACTTGTATTTCTCGGGCTTACACCAGACTATTTTCAACAGATTTATTTGGGTCTGAACAACCAGGAAACACTACTGTTTTTCTTTACAGCAAAAAATGCAAAAAAGCAGGTTAATACAGAGATTTGACCTGTGGAACTGCAAAACCACACTTGTATTTCTCGGGCCTACACCAGACTATTTTCAACAGATATATTTGTGTCTGAACAATCAAGAGACACTACTGTTTTTCTTTACAGCAAAAAATGCAAAAAAGCAGGATAATACAGAGATTTGACACGTGGAACTGCAAAACCACACTTGTATTTCTCGGGCCTACACCAGACTATTTTCAACAGATATATTTGTGTCTGAACAATCAGGAGACACTACTGTTTTTCTTTACGGCAAAAAATGCAAAAAAGCAGGATAATACAGAGATTTGACCCGTGGAACTGCAAAACCACACTTGTATTTCTCGGGCCTACACCAGACTATTTTCAACAGATATATTTGTGTCTGAACAATCAGGAGACACTACTGTTTTTCTTTATGGCAAAAAATGCAAAAAAGCAGGATAATACAGAGATTTGACGCGTGGAAATGCAAAACCAAACTTGTAATTCTTGGGCCTACACCAGACTATTTTTAACAGATATATTTGTGTCTGAACAATCAGGAGACACAACTGTTTTTCTTTACAGCAAAAAATGCAAAAAAGCAGGATAATACAGAGATTTGACCTGTGGAACTGCAAAACCACACTTGTATTTCTCGGGCCTACATCAGACTATTTTCAACAGATATATTTGTGTCTGAACAATCAGGAGACACTACTGTTTTTCTTTATGGCAAAAAATGCTAAAAAGCAGGATAAGACAGAGATTTGACCCTTGGAAATGCAAAACCAAATTTGTAATTCTTGGGCCTACACCAGACTATTTTCAACAGATATATTTGTGTCTGAACAATCAGGAGACACTACTTTTTTTCTTTACGGCAAAATATGCAAAAAAGCAGGATAATACAGAGATTTGACCCGTGGAACTGCAAAACCACACTTGTATTTCTCGGGCCTACACCAGACTATTTTCAACAGATATATTTGTGTCTGAACAATCAGGAACACTACTGTTTTTCTTTACGGCAAAAAATGCCAAAAGAAGGATAATACAGAGATTTGACCCGTGGAACTGTAAAACCACAGTTCCATTAGTATGGCCTACACCAGACTATTTTCAACAGATATATTTGTGTCTGAACAATCAGTAGACATGACTGTTACTGTTTTTCTTTTTGGCAAAAAATGCAAAAAAGCAGGATAATACAGAGATTTGACCCGTGGAACTGCAAAACCACACTTGTATTTCTCGGGCCTACACCAGACTATTATCAACAGATATATTTGTGTCTGAACAATCAGGAACACTACTGTTTTTCTTTACGGCAAAAAATACCAGAAGAAGGATAATACAGAGATTTGACCCGTGGAACTGTAAAACCACAGTTCCATTAATATGGCCTACACCAGACTATTTTCAACAGATATATTTGTGTCTGAACAATCTGGAGACACTACTGTTTTTCTTTACAGGAAAAAATGCAAAAAAGCAGGATATTACAGAAATTTGACCCGTGGAACTGCAAAACCACACTTGTATTTCTCGGGCCTACACCAGACTATTTTCAACAGATATATTTGTGTCTGAACATTCAGGAGGCACTACTGTTATTCTTTACGGCAAAAAATGCAAAAAAGCAGGATAATACAGAGATTTGACCGGTGGAACTGCAAAACCACACTTGTATTTCTCAGGCCTACACCAGACTATTTTCAACAGATATATTTGTGTCTGAACAATCAGGAGACACTACTGTTTTTCTTAACGGCAAAAAATGCAAAAAAGCAGGATAATACAGAGACTTTACCAGTGGAACTGCAAAACCACACTTGTATTTCTTGGGCCTACACTGGACTATTTTCAACAGATATATTTGTGTCTGAACAATCAGGACACACTACTGTTTTTCTTTACAGCAAAAAATGCAAAAAAGCAGGATATTACAGAGATTTGACCCATGGAACTGCAAAAGCACACTTGTATTTCTCGGGCCTACACCAGACTACTTTCAACAGATATATTTGTGTCTGAACAATCAGGAGACACTACTGTTTTTCTTTATGGCAAAAAATGCAAAAAAGCAGGATAATACAGAGATTTGACGCGTGGAAATGCAAAACCAACCTTGTAATTCTTGGGCCTACACGAGACTATTTTCAACAGATATATTTGTGTCTGAACAATCCGGAGACACTACTGTTTTTCTTTACGGCAAAAAATGCAAAAAAGCAGGATAATACAGAGATTTGACCCCTGGAAATGCAAAACCAAACTTGTAATTCTTGGGCCTACACCAGACTATTTTCAACAGATATATTTGTGTCTGAACAATCAGGAGACACTACTGTTTTTCTTTACGGCAAAAAATGCAAAAAAGCAGGATAATACAGAGATTTGACCCGTGGAACTGCAAAACCACACTTGTATTTCTCGGGCCTACACCAGACTATTTTCAACAGATATATTTGTGTCTGAACAATCAGGAGACACTACTGTTTTTCTTCACGGCAAAAAATGCATAAAAGCAGGATGATACAGAGACTTTACCAGTGGAACTGCAAAACCACACTTGTATTTCTCGGGCTTACACGAGAATATTTTCAACAGATATATTTGTGTCTGAACAACCAGGAAACACTACTGTTTTTCTTTACAGCAAAAAATGCAAAAAAGCAGGTTAATACAGAGGTTTGACCTGTGGAACTGCAAAACCACACTTGTATTTCTCGGGCCTACACCAGACTATTTTCAACAGATATATTTGTGTCTGAACAATCAAGAGACACTACTGTTTTTCTTTACAGCAAAAAATGCAAAAAAGCAGGATAATACAGAGATTTGACCCGTGGAACTGCAAAACCACACTTGTATTTCTCGGGCCTACACCAGACTATTTTCAACAGATATATTTGTGTCTGAACAATCAGGAGACACTACTGTTTTTCTTTACGGCAAAAAATGCAAAAAAGCAGGATAATACAGAGATTTGACCCGTGGAACTGCAAAACCACACTTGTATTTCTCGGGCCTACACCAGACTATTTTCAACAGATATATTTGTGTCTGAACAATCAGGAGACACTACTGTTTTTCTTCACGGCAAAAAATGCAAAAAAGCAGGATAATACAGAGACTTTACCAGTGGAACTGCAAAACCACACTTGTATTTCTCGGGCCTACACCAGACTATTTTCAACAGATATATTTGTGTCTGAACAATCAGGAGACACTACTGTTTTTCTTTACAGCAAAAAATGCAAAAAAGCAGGATAATACAGAGATTTGACCCATGGAACTGCAAAAGCACACTTGTATTTCTCGGGCCTACACCAGACTATTTTCAACAGATATATTTGTGTCTGAACAATCAGGAGACACTACTGTTTTTCTTTATGGCAAAAAATGCAAAAAAGCAGGTTAATACAGAGGTTTGACCTGTGGAACTGCAAAACCACACTTGTATTTCTCGGGCCTACACCAGACTATTTTCAACAGATATATTTGTGTCTGAACAATCAAGAGACACTACTGTTTTTCTTTACAGCAAAAAATGCAAAAAAGCAGGATAAAACAGAGATTTGACCCGTGGAACTGCAAAACCACACTTGTATTTCTCGGGCCTACACCAGACTATTTTCAACAGATATATTTGTGTCTGAACAATCAGGAGACACTACTGTTTTTCTTTACGGCAAAAAATGCAAAAAAGCAGGATAATACAGAAATTTGACCCGTGGAACTGCAAAACCACATTTGTATTTCTTGGGCCTACACCAGACTATTTTCAACAGATATATTTGTGTCTGAACAATCAGGAGACACTACTGTTTTTCTTTACAGCAAAAATGCAAAAAAGCAGGATAATACAGAGATTTGACCCGTGGAACTGCAAAACCACACTTGTATTTCTCGGGCCTACACCAGACTATTTTCAACAGATATATTTGTGTCTGAACAATCAGGAACACTACTGTTTTTCTTTACGGCAAAAAATGCCAAAAGAAGGATAATACAGAGATTTGACCCGTGGAACTGTAAAACCACAGTTCCATTAATATGGCCTACACCAGACTATTTTCAACAGATATATTTGTGTCTGAACAATCAGGAGACACTACTGTTTTTCTTTACGGCAAAAAATGCAAAAAAGCAGGATAATACAGAGATTTGACCCGTGGAACTGCAAAACCACACTTGTATTTCTCGGGCCTACACCAGACTATTATCAACAGATATATTTGTGTCTGAACAATCAGGAACACTACTGTTTTTCTTTACGGAAAAAAATGCCAAAAGAAGGATAATACAGAGATTTGACCCGTGGAACTGTAAAACCACAGTTCCATTAATATGGCCTACACCAGACTATTTTCAACAGATATATTTGTGTCTGAACAATCTAGAGACACTACTGTTTTTCTTTACAGGAAAAAATGCAAAAAAGCAGGATATTACAGAAATTTGACCCGTGGAACTGCAAAATCACACTTGTATTTCTCGGGCCTACACCAGACTATTTTCAACAGATATATTTGTGTCTGAACAACCAGGAAACACTACGGTTTTTCTTTACAGCAAAAAAGCAGGTTAATACAGAGATTTGACCCGTGGAACTGCAAAACCACACTTGTATTTCTCGGGCCTACACCAGACTATTTTCAACAGATACATTTGTGTCTGAACAATCAAGAGACACTACTGTTTTTCTTTACAGCAAAAAATGCAAAAAAGCAGGATAATACAGAGATTTGACCCGTGGAACTGCAAAACCACACTTGTATTTCTCGGGCCTACACCAGACTATTTTAAACAGATATATTTGTGTCTGAACAATCAGGAGACACTACTGTTTTTCTTTACGGCAAAAAATGCAAAAAAGCAGGATAATACAGAGATTTGACCCCTGGAAATGCAAAACCAAACTTGTAATTCTTGGGCCTACACCAGACTATTTTCAACAGATATATTTGTGTCTGAACAATCAGGAGACACTACTGTTTTTCTTTACGGCAAAAAATGCAAAAAAGCAGGATAATACAGAGATTTGACCCGTGGAACTGCAAAACCACACTTGTATTTCTCGGGCCTACACCAGACTATTTTCAACAGATATATTTGTGTCTGAACAATCAGGAGACACTACTGTTTTTCTTCACGGCAAAAAATGCATAAAAGCAGGATAATACAGAGACTTTACCAGTGGAACTGCAAAACCACACTTGTATTTCTCGGGCTTACACCAGACTATTTTCAACAGATATATTTGTGTCTGAACAACCAGGAAACACTACTGTTTTTCTTTACAGCAAAAAATGCAAAAAAGCAGGTTAATACAGAGGTTTGACCTGTGGAACTGCAAAACCACACTTGTATTTCTCGGGCCTACACCAGACTATTTTCAACAGATATATTTGTGTCTGAACAATCAAGAGACACTACTGTTTTTCTTTACAGGAAAAAATGCAAAAAAGCAGGATAATACAGAGATTTGACCCGTGGAACTGCAAAACCACACTTGTATTTCTCGGGCCTACACCAGACTATTTTCAACAGATATATTTGTGTCTGAACAATCAGGAGACACTACTGTTTTTCTTTATGGCAAAAAATGCAAAAAAGCAGGATAATACAGAGATTTGACCAGTGGAACTGCAAAACCACACTTGTAATTCTTGGGCCTACACCAGACTATTTTCAACAAATATATTTGTGTCTGAACAATCAGGAGACACAACTGTTTTTCTTTACAGCAAAAAATGCAAAAAAGCAGGATAATACAGAGATTTGACCTGTGGAACTGCAAAACCACAATTGTATTTCTCGGGCCTACATCAGACTATTTTCAACAGATATATTTGTGTCTGAACAATCAGGAGACACTACTGTTTTTCTTTATGGCAAAAAATGCTAAAAAGCAGGATAATACAGAGATTTGACCCCTGGAAATGCAAAACCAAACTTGTAATTCTTGGGCCTACACCAGACTATTTTCAACAGATATATTTGTGTCTGAACAATCAGGAGACACTACTGTTTTTCTTTACGGCAAAAAATGCAAAAAAGCAGGATAATACAGAGATTTGACCCGTGGAACTGTAAAACCACAGTTCCATTAATATGGCCTACACCAGACTATTTTCAACAGATATATTTGTGTCTGAACAATCAGGAGACAATACTGTTTTTCTTTACGGCAAAAAATGCCAAAAGAAGGATAATACAGAGATTTGACCCGTGGAACTGAAAAACCACACTTGTATTTCTCGGGCTTACACCAGACTATTTTCAACAGATATATTTGTGTCTGAACAATCTGGAGACACTACTGTTTTTCTTTACAGGAAAAAATGCAAAAAAGCAGGATATTACAGAAATTTGACCCGTGGAACTGCAAAACCACACTTGTATTTCTCGGGCCTACACCAGACTATTTTCAACAGATATATTTGTGTCTGAACAACCAGGAAACACTACTGTTTTTCTTTACAGAAAAAAATGCAAAAAAGCAGGATAATACAGAGATTTGACCCCTGGAAATGCAAAACCAAACTTGTAATTCTTGGGCCTACACCAGACTATTTTCAACAGATATATTTGTGTCTGAACAATCAGGAGACACTACTGTTTTTCTTTACGGCAAAAAATGCAAAAAAGCAGGATAATACAGAGATTTGACCCGTGGAACTGCAAAACCACACTTGTATTTCTCGGGCCTACACCAGACTATTTTCAACAGATATATTTGTGTCTGAACAATCAGGAGACACTAATGTTTTTCTTCACGGCAAAAAATGCATAAAAGCAGGATAATACAGAGACTTTACCAGTGGAACTGCAAAACCACACTTGTATTTCTCGGGCCTACACCAGACTATTTTCAACAGATATATTTGTGTCTGAACAATCAGGAGACACTACTGTTTTTCTTTACGGCAAAAAATGCAAAAAAGCAGGATAATACAGAGATTTGACCTGTGGAACTGTAAAACCACAGTTCCATTAATATGGCCTACACCAGACTATTTTCAACAGATATATTTGTGTCTGAACAATCAGGAGACACTACTGCTTTTCTTTACGGCAAAAAATGCAAAAAAGCAGGATAATACAGAGATTTGACCCCTGGAAATGCAAAACCAAACTTGTAATTCTTGGCCCTACACCAGACTATTTTCAACAGATATATTTGTGTCTGAACAATCAGGAGACACTACTGTTTTTCTTTACGGCAAAAAATGCAAAAAAGCAGGATAATACAGAGATTTGACCCGTGGAACTGCAAAACCACACTTGTATTTCTCGGGCCTACACCAGACTATTTTCAACAGATATATTTGTGTCTGAACAATCAGGAGACACTACTGTTTTTCTTCACGGCAAAAAATGCATAAAAGCAGGATAATACAGAGACTTTACCAGTGGAACTGCAAAACCACACTTGTATTTCTCGGGCCTACACCAGATTATTTTCAACAGATATATTTGTGTCTGAACAATCAGGAGACACTACTGTTTTTCTTTACGGCAAAAAATGCAAAAAAGCAGGATAATACAGAGATTTGACCCGTGGAACTGCAAAACCACACTTGTATTTCTCGGGCCTACACCAGACTATTTTCAACAGATATATTTGTGTCTGAACAATCAGGAGACACTACTGTTTTTCTTCACGGCAAAAAATGCATAAAAGCAGGATAATACAGAGACTTTACCAGTGGAACTGCAAAACCACACTTGTATTTCTCGGGCTTACACCAGATTATTTTCAACAGATATATTTGTGTCTGAAAAATCAGGAGACACTACTGTTTTTCTTTACGGCAAAAAATGCAAAAAAGCACGATAATACAGAGATTTGACCCGTGGAACTGCAAAACCACACTTGTATTTCTCGGGCCTACACCAGACTATTTTCAACAGATATATTTGTGTCTGAACAATCAGGAGACACTACTGTTTTTCTTCACGGCAAAAAATGCAAAAAAGCAGGATAATACAGAGATTTGACCAGTGGAACTGCAAAACCACACTTGTAATTCTTGGGCCTACACCAGACTATTTTCAACAAATATATTTGTGTCTGAACAATCAGGAGACACAACTGTTTTTCTTTACAGCAAAAAATGCAAAAAAGCAGGATAATACAGAGATTTGACCTGTGGAACTGCAAAACCACAATTGTATTTCTCGGGCCTACATCAGACTATTTTCAACAGATATATTTGTGTCTGAACAATCAGGAGACACTACTGTTTTTCTTTATGGCAAAAAATGCTAAAAAGCAGGATAATACAGAGATTTGACCCCTGGAAATGCAAAACCAAACTTGTAATTCTTGGGCCTACACCAGACTATTTTCAACAGATATATTTGTGTCTGAACAATCAGGAGACACTACTGTTTTTCTTTACGGCAAAAAATGCAAAAAAGCAGGATAATACAGAGATTTGACCCGTGGAACTGTAAAACCACAGTTCCATTAATATGGCCTACACCAGACTATTTTCAACAGATATATTTGTGTCTGAACAATCAGGAGACAATACTGTTTTTCTTTACGGCAAAAAATGCCAAAAGAAGGATAATACAGAGATTTGACCCGTGGAACTGAAAAACCACACTTGTATTTCTCGGGCTTACACCAGACTATTTTCAACAGATATATTTGTGTCTGAACAATCTGGAGACACTACTGTTTTTCTTTACAGGAAAAAATGCAAAAAAGCAGGATATTACAGAAATTTGACCCGTGGAACTGCAAAACCACACTTGTATTTCTCGGGCCTACACCAGACTATTTTCAACAGATATATTTGTGTCTGAACAACCAGGAAACACTACTGTTTTTCTTTACAGAAAAAAATGCAAAAAAGCAGGATAATACAGAGATTTGACCCCTGGAAATGCAAAACCAAACTTGTAATTCTTGGGCCTACACCAGACTATTTTCAACAGATATATTTGTGTCTGAACAATCAGGAGACACTACTGTTTTTCTTTACGGCAAAAAATGCAAAAAAGCAGGATAATACAGAGATTTGACCCGTGGAACTGCAAAACCACACTTGTATTTCTCGGGCCTACACCAGACTATTTTCAACAGATATATTTGTGTCTGAACAATCAGGAGACACTAATGTTTTTCTTCACGGCAAAAAATGCATAAAAGCAGGATAATACAGAGACTTTACCAGTGGAACTGCAAAACCACACTTGTATTTCTCGGGCCTACACCAGACTATTTTCAACAGATATATTTGTGTCTGAACAATCAGGAGACACTACTGTTTTTCTTTACGGCAAAAAATGCAAAAAAGCAGGATAATACAGAGATTTGACCTGTGGAACTGTAAAACCACAGTTCCATTAATATGGCCTACACCAGACTATTTTCAACAGATATATTTGTGTCTGAACAATCAGGAGACACTACTGCTTTTCTTTACGGCAAAAAATGCAAAAAAGCAGGATAATACAGAGATTTGACCCCTGGAAATGCAAAACCAAACTTGTAATTCTTGGCCCTACACCAGACTATTTTCAACAGATATATTTGTGTCTGAACAATCAGGAGACACTACTGTTTTTCTTTACGGCAAAAAATGCAAAAAAGCAGGATAATACAGAGATTTGACCCGTGGAACTGCAAAACCACACTTGTATTTCTCGGGCCTACACCAGACTATTTTCAACAGATATATTTGTGTCTGAACAATCAGGAGACACTACTGTTTTTCTTCACGGCAAAAAATGCATAAAAGCAGGATAATACAGAGACTTTACCAGTGGAACTGCAAAACCACACTTGTATTTCTCGGGCCTACACCAGATTATTTTCAACAGATATATTTGTGTCTGAACAATCAGGAGACACTACTGTTTTTCTTTACGGCAAAAAATGCAAAAAAGCAGGATAATACAGAGATTTGACCCGTGGAACTGCAAAACCACACTTGTATTTCTCGGGCCTACACCAGACTATTTTCAACAGATATATTTGTGTCTGAACAATCAGGAGACACTACTGTTTTTCTTCACGGCAAAAAATGCATAAAAGCAGGATAATACAGAGACTTTACCAGTGGAACTGCAAAACCACACTTGTATTTCTCGGGCTTACACCAGATTATTTTCAACAGATATATTTGTGTCTGAAAAATCAGGAGACACTACTGTTTTTCTTTACGGCAAAAAATGCAAAAAAGCACGATAATACAGAGATTTGACCCGTGGAACTGCAAAACCACACTTGTATTTCTCGGGCCTACACCAGACTATTTTCAACAGATATATTTGTGTCTGAACAATCAGGAGACACTACTGTTTTTCTTCACGGCAAAAAATGCAAAAAAGCAGGATAATACAGAGACTTTACCAGTGGAACTGCAAAACCACACTTGTATTTCTCGGGCCTACAGCAGACTATTTTCAACAGATATATTTGTGTCTGAACAATCAGGAGACACTACTGTTTTTCTTTACGGCAAAAAATGCAAAAAAGCAGGATAATACAGAAATTTGACCCGTGGAACTGCAAAACCACACTTGTATTTCTCGGGCCTACACCAGACTATTTTCAACAGATATATTTGTGTCTGAACAACCAGGAAACACTTCTGTTTTTCTTTACAGCAAAAAATGCAAAAAAGCAGGTTAATGCAGAGATTTGACCTGTGGAACTGCAAAACCACACTTGTATTTCTCGGGCCTACACCAGACTATTTTCAACAGATATATTTGTGTCTGAACAATCAGGAGACACTACTGTTTTTCTTTACAGCAAAAAATGCAAAAAAGCAGGATAATACAGAAATTTGACCCATGGTACTGCAAAACCACATTTGTATTTCTTGGGCCTACACCAGACTATTTTCAACAGATATATTTGTGTCTGAACAATCAGGAGACACTACTGTTTTTCTTTACGGCAAAAAATGCAAAAAAGCAGGATAATACAGAGATTTGACCCGTGGAACTGCAAAACCACATTTGTATTTCTTGGGCCTACACCAGACTATTTTCAACAGATATATTTGTGTCTGAACAATCAGGAACACTACTGTTTTTCTTTACGACAAAAAATCCCAAAAGAAGGATAATACAGAGATTTCACCCGTGGAACTGTAAAACCACAGTTCCATTAATATGGCCTACACCAGACTATTTTCAACAGATATATTTGTGTCTGAACAATCAGGAGACACTACTGTTTTTCTTTACAGCAAAAAATGCAAAAAAGCAGGATAATACAGAGATTTGACCCATGGAACTGAAAAACCACACTTGTATTTCTCGGGCTTACACCAGACTATTTTCAACAGATATATTTGTGTCTGAACAATCAGGAGACACTACTGTTTTTATTTACAGGAAAAAATGCAAAAAAGCAGGATAATACAGAAATTTGACCCGTGGAACTGAAAAACCACACTTGTATTTCTCGGGCCTACACCAGACTATTTTCAACAGATATATTTGTGTCTGAACAACCAGGAAACACTACTGTTTTTCTTTACAGCAAAAAATGCAAAAAAGCAGGTTAATACAGAGATTTGACCTGTGGAACTGCAAAACCACACTTGTATTTCTCGGGCCTACATCAGACTATTTTCAACAGATATATTTGTGTCTGAACAATCAAGAGACACTACTGTTTTTCTTTACAGCAAAAAATGCAAAAAAGCAGGATAATACAGAGGTTTGACCCGTGGAACTGCAAAACCACACTTGTATTTCTCGGGCCTACACCAGACTATTTTCAACAGATATATTTGTGTCTGAACAATCAGGAGACACTACTGTTTTTCTTTACGGCAAAAAATGCAAAAAAGCAGGATAATACAGAGATTTGACCCGTGGAACTGCAAAACCACACTTGTATTTCTCGGGCCTACACCAGACTATTTTCAACAGATATATTTGTGTCTGAACAATCAGGAGACACTACGGTTTTTCTTCACGGCAAAAAATGCAAAAAAGCAGGATAATACAGAGATTTGACCTGTGGAACTGTAAAACCACAGTTCCATTAATATGGCCTACACCAGACTATTTTCAACAGATATATTTGTGTCTGAACAATCAGGAGACACTACTGCTTTTCTTTACGGCAAAAAATGCAAAAAAGCAGGATAATACAGAGATTTGACCCCTGGAAATGCAAAACCAAACTTGTAATTCTTGGCCCTACACCAGACTATTTTCAACAGATATATTTGTGTCTGAACAATCAGGAGACACTACTGTTTTTCTTTACGGCAAAAAATGCAAAAAAGCAGGATAATACAGAGATTTGACCCGTGGAACTGCAAAACCACACTTGTATTTTTCGGGCCTACACCAGACTATTTTCAACAGATATATTTGTGTCTGAACAATCAGGAGACACTACTGTTTTTCTTCACGGCAAAAAATGCATAAAAGCAGGATAATACAGAGACTTTACCAGTGGAACTGCAAAACCACACTTGTATTTCTCGGGCCTACACCAGATTATTTTCAACAGATATATTTGTGTCTGAACAATCAGGAGACACTACTGTTTTTCTTTACGGCAAAAAATGCAAAAAAGCAGGATAATACAGAGATTTGACCCGTGGAACTGCAAAACCACACTTGTATTTCTCGGGCCTACACCAGACTATTTTCAACAGATATATTTGTGTCTGAACAATCAGGAGACACTACTGTTTTTCTTCACGGCAAAAAATGCATAAAAGCAGGATAATACAGAGACTTTACCAGTGGAACTGCAAAACCACACTTGTATTTCTCGGGCCTACACCAGACTATTTTCAACAGATATATTTGTGTCTGAACAACCAGGAAACACTACTGTTTTTCTTTACAGCAAAAAATGCAAAAAAGCAGGTTAATACAGAGATTTGACCTGTGGAACTGCAAAACCACACTTGTATTTCTCGGGCCTACACCAGACTATTTTCAACAGATATATTTGTGTCTGAACAATCAGGAGACACTACTGTTTTTCTTTACAGCAAAAAATGCAAAAAAGCAGGATAATACAGAAATTTGACCCATGGTACTGCAAAACCACATTTGTATTTCTTGGGCCTACACCAGACTATTTTCAACAGATATATTTGTGTCTGAACAATCAGGAGACACTACTGTTTTTCTTTACGGCAAAAAATGCAAAAAAGCAGGATAATACAGAGATTTGACCCGTGGAACTGCAAAACCACATTTGTATTTCTTGGGCCTACACCAGACTATTTTCAACAGATATATTTGTGTCTGAACAATCAGGAACACTACTGTTTTTCTTTACGACAAAAAATCCCAAAAGAAGGATAATACAGAGATTTGACCCGTGGAACTGTAAAACCACAGTTCCATTAATATGGCCTACACCAGACTATTTTCAACAGATATATTTGTGTCTGAACAATCAGGAGACACTACTGTTTTTCTTTACGGCAAAAAATGCAAAAAAGCAGGATAATACAGAGATTTGACCCATGGAACTGAAAAACCACACTTGTATTTCTCGGGCTTACACCAGACTATTTTCAACAGATATATTTGTGTCTGAACAATCAGGAGACACTACTGTTTTTATTTACAGGAAAAAATGCAAAAAAGCAGGATAATACAGAAATTTGACCCGTGGAACTGAAAAACCACACTTGTATTTCTCGGGCCTACACCAGACTATTTTCAACAGATATATTTGTGTCTGAACAACCAAGAAACACTACTGTTATTCTTTACAGTAAAAAATGCAAAAAAGCAGGTTAATACAGAGATTTGACCTGTGGAACTGCAAAACCACACTTGTATTTCTTGGGCCTACATCAGACTATTTTCAACAGATATATTTGTGTCTGAACAATCAAGAGACACTACTGTTTTTCTTTACAGCAAAAAATGCAAAAAAGCAGGATAATACAGAGGTTTGACCCGTGGAACTGCAAAACCACACTTGTATTTCTCGGGCCTACACCAGACTATTTTCAACAGATATATTTGTGTCTGAACAATCAGGAGACACTACTGTTTTTCTTTACGGCAAAAAATGCAAAAAAGCAGGATAATACAGAGATTTGACCCGTGGAACTGCAAAACCACACTTGTATTTCTCGGGCCTACACCAGACTATTTTCAACAGATATATTTGTGTCTGAACAATCAGGAGACACTACGGTTTTTCTTCACGGCAAAAAATGCAAAAAAGCAGGATAATACAGAGACTTTACCAGTGGAACTGCAAAACCACACTTGTATTTCTCGGGCCTACACCAGACTATTTTCAACAGATATATTTGTGTCTGAACACTCAGGAGACACTACTGTTTTTCTTTACAGCAAAAAATGCAAAAAAGCAGGATAATACAGAGATTTGACTCATGGAACTGCAAAAGCACATTTGTATTTCTCGGGCCTACACCAGACTATTTTCAACAGATATATTTGTGTCTGAACAATCAGGAGACACTACTGTTTTTCTTTACGGCAAAAAATGCAAAAAAGCAGGATAATACAGAGATTTGAGCCGTGGAACTGCAAAACCACACTTGTATTTCTCGGGCCTACACCAGACTATTTTCAACAGATATATTTGTATCTGAACAATCAGGAGACACTACTGTTTTTCTTCACGGCAAAAAATGCAAAAAAGCAGGATAATACAGAGACTTTACCAGTGGAACTGCAAAACCACACTTGTATTTCTCGGGCCTACACCAGACTATTTTCAACAGATATATTTGTGTCTGAACAATCAGGAGACACTACTGTTTTTCTTTACAGCAAAAAATGCAAAAAAGCAGGATATTACAGAGATTTGACCCGTGGAACTGCAAAACCACACTTGTATTTCTCGGGCCTACACCAGACTATTTTCAACAGATATATTTGTGTCTGAACAATCAGGAGACACTACTGTTTTTCTTCACAGCAAAAAATGCAAAAAAGCAGGATAATACAGAGATTCGACCAGTGGAACTGCAAAGCCACACTTGTATTTCTTGGGCCTACACCAGACTATTTTCAACAGATATATTTGTGTCTGAACAATCAGGAGACACTACTGTTTTTCTTTACGGCAAACAATGCCAAAAGAAGGATAATACAGAGATTTGACCCGTGGAACTGCAAAACCACAGTTCTATTAATATGGCCTACACCAGACTATTTTCAACAGATATATTTGTGTCTGAACAATCATGAGACACTACTGTTTTTCTTTACAGCAAAATATGCAAAAAAGCAGGATAATACAGAAATTTGACCCATGGAACTACAAAACCACATTTGTATTTCTTGGGCCTACACCAGACTATTTTCAACAGATATATTTGTGTCTGAACAATCAGGAGACACTACTGTTTTTCTTTACGGCAAAAAATGCAAAAAAGCAGGATAATACAGAGATTTGACCCGTGGAACTGCAAAACCACACTTCTATTTCTCGGGCCTACACCAGACTATTTTCAACAGATACATTTGTGTCTGAACAATCAGGAACACTACTGTTTTTCTTTACGACAAAAAATGTCAAAAGAAGGATAATACAGAGATTTGACACGTGGAACTGTAAAACCACAGTTCCATTAATATGGCCTACACCAGACTATTTTCAACAGATATATTTGTGTCTGAACAATCAGGAGACACAACTGTTTTTCTTTATGGCAAAAAATGCAAAAAAGCAGGATAATACAGAGATTTGATGCGTGGAAATGCAAAACCAAACTTGTAAATCTTGGGCCTACACCAGACTATTTTCAACAGATATATTTGTGTCTGAACAATCAGGAGACACAACTGTTTTTCTTTACAGCAAAAAATGCAAAAAAGCAGGATAATACAGAGATTTGACCTGTGGAACAGCAAAACCACACTTGTATTTCTCGGGCCTACACCAGACTATTTTCAACAGATATATTTGTGTCTGAACAATCAGGAGGCACTACTGTTTTTCTTTATGGCAAAAAACGCAAAAAAGCAGGATAATACAGAGATTTGACCCGTGGAAATGCAAAACCAAACTTGTAATTCTTGGGCCTACACTAGACTATTTTCAACAGATATATTTGTGTCTGAACAATCAGGAGACACTACTGTTTTTCTTTACGGCAAAAAATGCAAAAAAGCAGGATAATACAGAGATTTGAGCCGTGGAACTGCAAAACCACACTTGTATTTCTCGGGTCTACACCAGACTATTTTCAACAGATATATTTGTGTCTGAACAATCAGGAGACACTACTGTTTTTCTTCACGGCAAAAAATGCAAAAAAGAAGGATAATACAGAGACTTTACCAGTGGAACTGCAAAACCACACTTGTATTTCTCGGGCCTACACCAGACTATTTTCAACAGATATATTTGTGTCTGAACAATCAGGAGACACTATTGTTTTTCTTTACAGCAAAAAATGCAAAAAAGCAGGATAATACAGAGATTTGACCCGTGGAACTGCAAAATCACACTTGTATTTCTCGGGCCTACACCAGACTATTTTCAACAGATATATTTGTGTCTGAAAAATCAGGAGACACTACTGTTTTTCTTCACGGCAAAAAGTGCAAATAAGCAGGATAATACAGAGACTTTACTAGTGGAACTGCAAAACCACACTTGTATTTCTTGGGCCTACACCAGACTATTTTCAACAGATATATTTGTGTCTGAACAATCAGGAGACACTATTGTTTTTCTTTACGGTAAAAAATGCAAAAAATCAAGATAATATAGAGATTTGACCCGTAGAACTGCAAAACCACACATGTGTTTCTCGGGCCTACACCAGACTATTTTCTTCAAATATAATTGTGTCTGAACAATCAGGAGACACTACTGTTTTTCTTTACAGCAAAAAATGCAAAAAAGCAGGCTAATACAGAGATTTGACCAGTGGAACTGCAAAAACACACTTTTATTTCTTGGGCCTACACCAGACTATTTTCAACAGATATATTTGTGTCTGAACAATCAGGAGACACTACTGTTTTTCTTTACGGCAAACAATGCCAAAAGAAGGATAATACAGAGATTTGACCCGTGGAACTGCAAAACCACAGTTCTATTAACATGGCCTACACCAGACTATTTTCAACAGATATATTTGTGTCTGAACAATCAGGAGACACTACTGTTTTTCTTTACAGCAAAAAATGCAGAAAAGCAGGATAATACAGAGATTCGACCCGTGGAACTGCAAAACCACACTTGTATTTCTCGGGCCTACACCAGACTATTTTCAACAGATATATTTGTGTCTGAACAATCAGGAGACACTACTGTTTTTCTTTACGGCAAAAAATGCCAAAAGAAGGATAATACAGAGATTTGACCCGTTGAACTGCAAAACCACAGTTCTATTAATATGGCCTACACCAGACTATTTTCAACAGATATATTTGTGTCTGAACAATCAGGAGACACTACTGTTTTTCTTTACAGCAAAAAATGCAAAAAAGCAGGATAATACAGAGATTCGACCCATGGAACTGAAAAACCACACTTGTATTTCTCGGGCCTACACCAGACTATTTTCAACAGATATATTTGTGTCCGAACAATCAGGAAACACTACTGTTTTTCTTTACGGCAAAAAATGCAAAAAAGCAGGATAAAACAGAGATTTGACCCGTGGAACTGCAAAACCACACTTGTATTTCTCCAGCCTACACCAGATTATTTTCAACAGATATATTTGTGTCTGAACAATCAGAAGACACGACTGTTTTTCTTTACAGCACAAAATGCAAAAAAGCAGGATAAAACAGAGATTTGATCCGTGGAACTGCAAAACCACACTTGTATTTCTCGGGCCTACACCAGACTATTTTCAACAGATATATTTGTGTCTGAACAATCAGGAGACACTACTGTTTTTTTTTACAGCAAAAAAGCAGGATAATACAGAGATTTGACCTGTGGAACTGCAAAACCACACTTGTATATCTCGGGCCTACACCAGACAATTTTCAACAGATATATTTGTGTCTGAACAATCAGGAGACACTACTGTTTTTCTTTATGGCAAAAAATGCAAAAAAGCAGGATAATACAGAGATTTGACCCGTGGAAATGCAAAACCAAACTTGTAATTCTTGGGCCTACACTAGACTATTTTCAACAGATATATTTGTGTCTGAACAATCAGGAACACTACTGTTTTTCTTTATGACAAAAAATGCCAAAAGAAGGATAATACAGAGATTTGACCCGTGGAACTGTAAAACCACAGTTCCATTAATATGGCCTACACCAGACTATTTTCAACAGATATATTTGTGTCTGAACAATCAGGAGACACAACTGTTTTTCTTTATGGCAAAAAATGCAAAAAAGCAGGATAATACAGAGATTTGACCCGTGGAACTGCAAAACCACACTTGTATTTCTCGGGCCTACACCAGACTATTTTCAACAGATATATTTGTGTCTGAACAATCAGGAGACACTACTGTTTTTCTTCACGGCAAAAAATGCAAAAAAGCAGGATAATACAGAGACTTTACCAGTGGAACTGCAAAACCACACTTGTATTTCTCGGGCCTACACCAGACTATTTTCAACAGATATATTTGTGTCTGAACAATCAGGAGACACTACTGTTTTTCTTTACGGCAAAAAATGCAAAAAAGCAGGATAATACAGAAATTTGACCCGTGGAACTGCAAAACCACACTTGTATTTCTCGGGCCTACACCAGACTATTTTCAACAGATATATTTGTGTCTGAACAACCAGGAAACACTACTGTTTTTCTTTACAGCAAAAAATGCAAAAAAGCAGGTTAATACAGAGATTTGACCTGTGGAACTGCAAAACCACACTTGTATTTCTCGGGCCTACACCAGACTATTTTCAACAGATATATTTGTGTCTGAACAATCAGGAGACACTACTGTTTTTCTTTACAGCAAAAAATGCAAAAAAGCAGGATAATACAGAAATTTGACCCATGGTACTGCAAAACCACATTTGTATTTCTTGGGCCTACACCAGACTATTTTCAACAGATATATTTGTGTCTGAACAATCAGGAGACACTACTGTTTTTCTTTACGGCAAAAAATGCAAAAAAGCAGGATAATACAGAGATTTGACCCGTGGAACTGCAAAACCACATTTGTATTTCTTGGGCCTACACCAGACTATTTTCAACAGATATATTTGTGTCTGAACAATCAGGAACACTACTGTTTTTCTTTACGACAAAAAATCCCAAAAGAAGGATAATACAGAGATTTGACCCGTGGAACTGTAAAACCACAGTTCCATTAATATGGCCTACACCAGACTATTTTCAACAGATATATTTGTGTCTGAACAATCAGGAGACACTACTGTTTTTCTTTACGGCAAAAAATGCAAAAAAGCAGGATAATACAGAGATTTGACCCATGGAACTGAAAAACCACACTTGTATTTCTCGGGCTTACACCAGACTATTTTCAACAGATATATTTGTGTCTGAACAATCAGGAGACACTACTGTTTTTATTTACAGGAAAAAATGCAAAAAAGCAGGATAATACAGAAATTTGACCCGTGGAACTGAAAAACCACACTTGTATTTCTCGGGCCTACACCAGACTATTTTCAACAGATATATTTGTGTCTGAACAACCAAGAAACACTACTGTTTTTCTTTACAGTAAAAAATGCAAAAAAGCAGGTTAATACAGAGATTTGACCTGTGGAACTGCAAAACCACACTTGTATTTCTTGGGCCTACATCAGACTATTTTCAACAGATATATTTGTGTCTGAACAATCAAGAGACACTACTGTTTTTCTTTACAGCAAAAAATGCAAAAAAGCAGGATAATACAGAGGTTTGACCCGTGGAACTGCAAAACCACACTTGTATTTCTCGGGCCTACACCAGACTATTTTCAACAGATATATTTGTGTCTGAACAATCAGGAGACACTACTGTTTTTCTTTACGGCAAAAAATGCAAAAAAGCAGGATAATACAGAGATTTGAGCCGTGGAACTGCAAAACCACACTTGTATTTCTCGGGCCTACACCAGACTATTTTCAACAGATATATTTGTATCTGAACAATCAGGAGACACTACGGTTTTTCTTCACGGCAAAAAATGCAAAAAAGCAGGATAATACAGAGACTTTACCAGTGGAACTGCAAAACCACACTTGTATTTCTCGGGCCTACACCAGACTATTTTCAACAGATATATTTGTGTCTGAACAATCAGGAGACACTACTGTTTTTCTTTACAGCAAAAAATGCAAAAAAGCAGGATATTACAGAGATTTGACCCGTGGAACTGCAAAACCACACTTGTATTTCTCGGGCCTACACCAGACTATTTTCAACAGATATATTTGTGTCTGAACAATCAGGAGACACTACTGTTTTTCTTCACAGCAAAAAATGCAAAAAAGCAGGATAATACAGAGATTCGACCAGTGGAACTGCAAAGCCACACTTGTATTTCTTGGGCCTACACCAGACTATTTTCAACAGATATATTTGTGTCTGAACAATCAGGAGACACTACTGTTTTTCTTTACGGCAAACAATGCCAAAAGAAGGATAATACAGAGATTTGACCCGTGGAACTGCAAACCACAGTTCTATTAATATGGCCTACACCAGACTATTTTCAACAGATATATTTGTGTCTGAACAATCATGAGACACTACTGTTTTTCTTTACAGCAAAATATGCAAAAAAGCAGGATAATACAGAAATTTGACCCATGGAACTACAAAACCACATTTGTATTTCTTGGGCCTACACCAGACTATTTTCAACAGATATATTTGTGTCTGAACAATCAGGAGACACTACTGTTTTTCTTTACGGCAAAAAATGCAAAAAAGCAGGATAATACAGAGATTTGACCCGTGGAACTGCAAAACCACACTTCTATTTCTCGGGCCTACACCAGACTATTTTCAACAGATACATTTGTGTCTGAACAATCAGGAACACTACTGTTTTTCTTTACGACAAAAAATGTCAAAAGAAGGATAATACAGAGATTTGACCCGTGGAACTGTAAAACCACAGTTCCATTAATATGGCCTACACCAGACTATTTTCAACAGATATATTTGTGTCTGAACAATCAGGAGACACAACTGTTTTTCTTTATGGCAAAAAATGCAAAAAAGCAGGATAATACAGAGATTTGATGCGTGGAAATGCAAAACCAAACTTGTAAATCTTGGGCCTACACCAGACTATTTTCAACAGATATATTTGTGTCTGAACAATCAGGAGACACAACTGTTTTTCTTTACAGCAAAAAATGCAAAAAAGCAGGATAATACAGAGATTTGACCTGTGGAACAGCAAAACCACACTTGTATTTCTCGGGCCTACACCAGACTATTTTCAACAGATATATTTGTGTCTGAACAATCAGGAGGCACTACTGTTTTTCTTTATGGCAAAAAACGCAAAAAAGCAGGATAATACAGAGATTTGACCCGTGGAAATGCAAAACCAAACTTGTAATTCTTGGGCCTACACTAGACTATTTTCAACAGATATATTTGTGTCTGAACAATCAGGAGACACTACTGTTTTTCTTTACGGCAAAAAATGCAAAAAAGCAGGATAATACAGAGATTTGAGCCGTGGAACTGCAAAACCACACTTGTATTTCTCGGGTCTACACCAGACTATTTTCAACAGATATATTTGTGTCTGAACAATCAGGAGACACTACTGTTTTTCTTCACGGCAAAAAATGCAAAAAAGAAGGATAATACAGAGACTTTACCAGTGGAACTGCAAAACCACACTTGTATTTCTCGGGCCTACACCAGACTATTTTCAACAGATATATTTGTGTCTGAACAATCAGGAGACACTATTGTTTTTCTTTACAGCAAAAAATGCAAAAAAGCAGGATAATACAGAGATTTGACCCGTGGAACTGCAAAATCACACTTGTATTTCTCGGGCCTACACCAGACTATTTTCAACAGATATATTTGTGTCTGAAAAATCAGGAGACACTACTGTTTTTCTTCACGGCAAAAAGTGCAAATAAGCAGGATAATACAGAGACTTTACTAGTGGAACTGCAAAACCACACTTGTATTTCTTGGGCCTACACCAGACTATTTTCAACAGATATATTTGTGTCTGAACAATCAGGAGACACTATTGTTTTTCTTTACGGTAAAAAATGCAAAAAATCAAGATAATATAGAGATTTGACCCGTAGAACTGCAAAACCACACATGTGTTTCTCGGGCCTACACCAGACTATTTTCTTCAAATATAATTGTGTCTGAACAATCAGGAGACACTACTGTTTTTCTTTACAGCAAAAAATGCAAAAAAGCAGGCTAATACAGAGATTTGACCAGTGGAACTGCAAAAACACACTTTTATTTCTTGGGCCTACACCAGACTATTTTCAACAGATATATTTGTGTCTGAACAATCAGGAGACACTACTGTTTTTCTTTACGGCAAACAATGCCAAAAGAAGGATAATACAGAGATTTGACCCGTGGAACTGCAAAACCACAGTTCTATTAACATGGCCTACACCAGACTATTTTCAACAGATATATTTGTGTCTGAACAATCAGGAGACACTACTGTTTTTCTTTACAGCAAAAAATGCAGAAAAGCAGGATAATACAGAGATTCGACCCGTGGAACTGCAAAACCACACTTGTATTTCTCGGGCCTACACCAGACTATTTTCAACAGATATATTTGTGTCTGAACAATCAGGAGACACTACTGTTTTTCTTTACGGCAAAAAATGCCAAAAGAAGGATAATACAGAGATTTGACCCGTTGAACTGCAAAACCACAGTTCTATTAATATGGCCTACACCAGACTATTTTCAACAGATATATTTGTGTCTGAACAATCAGGAGACACTACTGTTTTTCTTTACAGCAAAAAATGCAAAAAAGCAGGATAATACAGAGATTTGAGCCGTGGAACTGCAAAACCACACTTGTATTTCTCGGGCCTACACCAGACTATTTTCAACAGATATATTTGTATCTGAACAATCAGGAGACACTACGGTTTTTCTTCACGGCAAAAAATGCAAAAAAGCAGGATAATACAGAGACTTTACCAGTGGAACTGCAAAACCACACTTGTATTTCTCGGGCCTACACCAGACTATTTTCAACAGATATATTTGTGTCTGAACAATCAGGAGACACTACTGTTTTTCTTTACAGCAAAAAATGCAAAAAAGCAGGATATTACAGAGATTTGACCCGTGGAACTGCAAAACCACACTTGTATTTCTCGGGCCTACACCAGACTATTTTCAACAGATATATTTGTGTCTGAACAATCAGGAGACACTACTGTTTTTCTTCACAGCAAAAAATGCAAAAAAGCAGGATAATACAGAGATTCGACCAGTGGAACTGCAAAGCCACACTTGTATTTCTTGGGCCTACACCAGACTATTTTCAACAGATATATTTGTGTCTGAACAATCAGGAGACACTACTGTTTTTCTTTACGGCAAACAATGCCAAAAGAAGGATAATACAGAGATTTGACCCGTGGAACTGCAAACCACAGTTCTATTAATATGGCCTACACCAGACTATTTTCAACAGATATATTTGTGTCTGAACAATCATGAGACACTACTGTTTTTCTTTACAGCAAAATATGCAAAAAAGCAGGATAATACAGAAATTTGACCCATGGAACTACAAAACCACATTTGTATTTCTTGGGCCTACACCAGACTATTTTCAACAGATATATTTGTGTCTGAACAATCAGGAGACACTACTGTTTTTCTTTACGGCAAAAAATGCAAAAAAGCAGGATAATACAGAGATTTGACCCGTGGAACTGCAAAACCACACTTCTATTTCTCGGGCCTACACCAGACTATTTTCAACAGATACATTTGTGTCTGAACAATCAGGAACACTACTGTTTTTCTTTACGACAAAAAATGTCAAAAGAAGGATAATACAGAGATTTGACCCGTGGAACTGTAAAACCACAGTTCCATTAATATGGCCTACACCAGACTATTTTCAACAGATATATTTGTGTCTGAACAATCAGGAGACACAACTGTTTTTCTTTATGGCAAAAAATGCAAAAAAGCAGGATAATACAGAGATTTGATGCGTGGAAATGCAAAACCAAACTTGTAAATCTTGGGCCTACACCAGACTATTTTCAACAGATATATTTGTGTCTGAACAATCAGGAGACACAACTGTTTTTCTTTACAGCAAAAAATGCAAAAAAGCAGGATAATACAGAGATTTGACCTGTGGAACAGCAAAACCACACTTGTATTTCTCGGGCCTACACCAGACTATTTTCAACAGATATATTTGTGTCTGAACAATCAGGAGGCACTACTGTTTTTCTTTATGGCAAAAAACGCAAAAAAGCAGGATAATACAGAGATTTGACCCGTGGAAATGCAAAACCAAACTTGTAATTCTTGGGCCTACACTAGACTATTTTCAACAGATATATTTGTGTCTGAACAATCAGGAGACACTACTGTTTTTCTTTACGGCAAAAAATGCAAAAAAGCAGGATAATACAGAGATTTGAGCCGTGGAACTGCAAAACCACACTTGTATTTCTCGGGTCTACACCAGACTATTTTCAACAGATATATTTGTGTCTGAACAATCAGGAGACACTACTGTTTTTCTTCACGGCAAAAAATGCAAAAAAGAAGGATAATACAGAGACTTTACCAGTGGAACTGCAAAACCACACTTGTATTTCTCGGGCCTACACCAGACTATTTTCAACAGATATATTTGTGTCTGAACAATCAGGAGACACTATTGTTTTTCTTTACAGCAAAAAATGCAAAAAAGCAGGATAATACAGAGATTTGACCCGTGGAACTGCAAAATCACACTTGTATTTCTCGGGCCTACACCAGACTATTTTCAACAGATATATTTGTGTCTGAAAAATCAGGAGACACTACTGTTTTTCTTCACGGCAAAAAGTGCAAATAAGCAGGATAATACAGAGACTTTACTAGTGGAACTGCAAAACCACACTTGTATTTCTTGGGCCTACACCAGACTATTTTCAACAGATATATTTGTGTCTGAACAATCAGGAGACACTATTGTTTTTCTTTACGGTAAAAAATGCAAAAAATCAAGATAATATAGAGATTTGACCCGTAGAACTGCAAAACCACACATGTGTTTCTCGGGCCTACACCAGACTATTTTCTTCAAATATAATTGTGTCTGAACAATCAGGAGACACTACTGTTTTTCTTTACAGCAAAAAATGCAAAAAAGCAGGCTAATACAGAGATTTGACCAGTGGAACTGCAAAAACACACTTTTATTTCTTGGGCCTACACCAGACTATTTTCAACAGATATATTTGTGTCTGAACAATCAGGAGACACTACTGTTTTTCTTTACGGCAAACAATGCCAAAAGAAGGATAATACAGAGATTTGACCCGTGGAACTGCAAAACCACAGTTCTATTAACATGGCCTACACCAGACTATTTTCAACAGATATATTTGTGTCTGAACAATCAGGAGACACTACTGTTTTTCTTTACAGCAAAAAATGCAGAAAAGCAGGATAATACAGAGATTCGACCCGTGGAACTGCAAAACCACACTTGTATTTCTCGGGCCTACACCAGACTATTTTCAACAGATATATTTGTGTCTGAACAATCAGGAGACACTACTGTTTTTCTTTACGGCAAAAAATGCCAAAAGAAGGATAATACAGAGATTTGACCCGTTGAACTGCAAAACCACAGTTCTATTAATATGGCCTACACCAGACTATTTTCAACAGATATATTTGTGTCTGAACAATCAGGAGACACTACTGTTTTTCTTTACAGCAAAAAATGCAAAAAAGCAGGATAATACAGAGATTCGACCCATGGAACTGAAAAACCACACTTGTATTTCTCGGGCCTACACCAGACTATTTTCAACAGATATATTTGTGTCCGAACAATCAGGAAACACTACTGTTTTTCTTTACGGCAAAAAATGCAAAAAAGCAGGATAAAACAGAGATTTGACCCGTGGAACTGCAAAACCACACTTGTATTTCTCCAGCCTACACCAGATTATTTTCAACAGATATATTTGTGTCTGAACAATCAGAAGACACGACTGTTTTTCTTTACAGCACAAAATGCAAAAAAGCAGGATAAAACAGAGATTTGATCCGTGGAACTGCAAAACCACACGTGTATTTCTCGGGCCTACACCAGACTATTTTCAACAGATATATTTGTGTCTGAACAATCAGGAGACACTACTGTTTTTTTTTACAGCAAAAAAGCAGGATAATACAGAGATTTGACCTGTGGAACTGCAAAACCACACTTGTATATCTCGGGCCTACGCCAGACAATTTTCAACAGATATATTTGTGTCTGAACAATCAGGAGACACTACTGTTTTTCTTTATGGCAAAAAATGCAAAAAAGCAGGATAATACAGAGATTTGACCCGTGGAAATGCAAAACCAAACTTGTAATTCTTGGGCCTACACTAGACTATTTTCAACAGATATATTTGTGTCTGAACAATCAGGAACACTACTGTTTTTCTTTATGACAAAAAATGCCAAAAGAAGGATAATACAGAGATTTGACCCGTGGAACTGTAAAACCACAGTTCCATTAATATGGCCTACACCAGACTATTTTCAACAGATATATTTGTGTCTGAACAATCAGGAGACACAACTGTTTTTCTTTATGGCAAAAAATGCAAAAAAGTAGGATAATACAGAGATTTGATGCGTGGAAATGCAAAACCAAACTTGTAAATCTTGGGCCTACACCAGACTATTTTCAACAGATATATTTGTGTCTGAACAATCAGGAGACACAACTGTTTTTCTTTACAGCAAAAAATGCAAAAAAGCAGGATAATACAGAGATTTGACCTGTGGAACAGCAAAACCACACTTGTATTTCTCGGGCCTACACCAGACTATTTTCAACAGATATATTTGTGTCTGAACAATCAGGAGACACTACTGTTTTTCTTTATGGCAAAAAATGCAAAAAAGCAGGATAATACAGAGATTTGACCCGTGGAAATGCAAAACCAAACTTGTAATTCTTGGGCCTACACTAGACTATTTTCAACAGATATATTTGTGTCTGAACAATCAGGAGACACTACTGTTTTTCTTTACGGCAAAAAATACAAAAAAGCAGGATAATACAGAGATTTGAGCCGTGGAACTGCAAAACCACACTTGTATTTCTCGGGCCTACACCAGACTATTTTCAACAGATATATTTGTGTCTGAACAATCAGGAGACACTACTGTTTTTCTTCACGGCAAAAAATGCAAAAAAGCAGGATAATACAGAGACTTTACCAGTGGAACTGCAAAACCACACTTGTATTTCTCGGGCCTACACCAGACTATTTTCAACAGATATATTTGTGTCTGAACAATCAGGAGACACTATTGTTTTTCTTTACGGTAAAAAATGCAAAAAATCAAGATAATATAGAGATTTGACCCGTAGAACTGCAAAACCACACATGTGTTTCTCGGGCCTACACCAGACTATTTTCTTCAAATATAATTGTGTCTGAACAATCAGGAGACACTACTGTTTTTCTTTACAGCAAAAAATGCAAAAAAGCAGGCTAATACAGAGATTTGACCAGTGGAAGTGCAAAAACACACTTTTATTTCTTGGGCCTACACCAGACTATTTTCAACAGATATATTTGTGTCTGAACAATCAGGAGACACTACTGTTTTTCTTTACGGCAAACAATGCCAAAAGAAGGATAATACAGAGATTTTACCCGTGGAACTGCAAAACCACAGTTCTATTAACATGGCCTACACCAGACTATTTTCAACAGATATATTTGTGTCTGAACAATCAGGAGACACTACTGTTTTTCTTTACAGCAAAAAATGCAGAAAAGCAGGATAATACAGAGATTCGACCCGTGGAACTGCAAAACCACACTTGTATTTCTCGGGCCTACACCAGACTATTTTCAACAGATATATTTGTGTCTGAACAATCAGGAGACACTACTGTTTTTCTTTACGGCAAAAAATGCCAAAAGAAGGATAATACAGAGATTTGACCCGTTGAACTGCAAAACCACAGTTCTATTAATATGGCCTACACCAGACTATTTTCAACAGATATATTTGTGTCTGAACAATCAGGAGACACGACTGTTTTTCTTTACGGCAAAAAATGCAAAAAAGCAGGATAAAACAGAGATTTGACCCGTGGAACTGCAAAACCACACTTGTATTTCTCCAGCCTACACCAGATTATTTTCAACAGATATATTTGTGTCTGAACAATCAGGAGACACGACTGTTTTTCTTTACAGCACAAAATGCAAAAAAACAGGATAAAACAGAGATTTGATCCGTGGAACTGCAAAACCACACTTGTATTTCTCGGGCCTACACCAGACTATTTTCAACAGATATATTTGTGTCTGAACAATCAGGAGACACTACTGTTTTTCTTTACAGCAAAAAATGCAAAAAAGCAGGATAATACAGAGATTTGACCTGTGGAACTGCAAAACCACACTTGTATATTTCGGGCCTACACCAGACTATTTTCAACAGATATATTTGTGTCTGAACAATCAGGAGACACTACTGTTTTTCTTTATGGCAAAAAATGCAAAAAAGCAGGATAATACAGAGATTTGACCCATGGAAATGCAAAACCAAACTTGTAATTCTTGGGCCTACACTAGACTATTTTCAACAGATATATTTGTGTCTGAACAATCAGGAGACACTACTGTTTTTCTTTACGGCAAAAAATGCAAAAAAGCAGGATAATACAGAGATTTGAGCCGTGGAACTGCAAAACCACACTTGTATTTCTCGGGCCTACACCAGACTATTTTCAACAGATATATTTGTGTCTGAACAATCAGGAGACACTACTGTTTTTCTTCACGGCAAAAAATGCAAAAAAGCAGGATAATACAGAGACTTTACCAGTGGAACTGCAAAACCACACTTGTATTTCTCGGGCCTACACCAGACTATTTTCAACAGATATATTTGTGTCTGAACAATCAGGAGACACTATTGTTTTTCTTTACAGCAAAAAATGCAAAAAAGCAGGATAATACAGAGATTTGACCCGTGGAACTGCAAAACCACACTTGTATTTCTCGGGCCTACACCAGACTATTTTCAACAGATATATTTGTGTCTGAACAATCAGGAGACACTACTGTTTTTCTTCACGGCAAAAAGTGCAAAAAAGCAGGATAATACAGAGACTTTACTAGTGAAACTGCAAAACCACACTTGTATTTCTTGGGCCTACACCAGACTATTTTCAACAGATATATTTGTGTCTGAACAATCAGGAGACACTATTGTTTTTCTTTACGGTAAAAAATGCAAAAAATCAAGATAATATAGAGATTTGACCCGTAGAACTGCAAAACCACACATGTGTTTCTCGGGCCTACACCAGACTATTTTCTTCAAATATAATTGTGTCTGAACAATCAGGAGACACTACTGTTTTTCTTTACAGCAAAAAATGCAAAAAAGCAGGATAATACAGAGATTTGACCAGTGGAACTGCAAAACCACACTTGTATTTCTTGGGCCTACACCAGACTATTTTCAACAGATATATTTGTGTCTGAACAATCAGGAGACACTACTGTTTTTCTTTACGGCAAACAATGCCAAAAGCAGGATAATACAGAGATTTGACCCGTGGAACTGCAAAACCACAGTTCTATTAACATGGCCTACACCAGACTATTTTCAACAGATATATTTGTGTCTGAACAATCAGGAGACACTACTGTTTTTCTTTACAGCAAAAAATGCAGAAAAGCAGGATAATACAGAGATTCGACCCGTGGAACTGCAAAACCACACTTGTATTTCTCGGGCCTACACCAGACTATTTTCAACAGATATATTTGTGTCTGAACAATCAGGAGACACTACTGTTTTTCTTTATGGCAAAAAATGCCAAAAGAAGGATAATACAGAGATTTGACCCGTTGAACTGCAAAACCACAGTTCTATTAATATGGCCTACACCAGACTATTTTCAACAGATATATTTGTGTCTGAACAATCAGGAGACACTACTGTTTTTCTTTACAGCAAAAAATGCAGAAAAGCAGGATAATACAGAGATTCGAACCGTGGAACTGCAAAACCACACTTGTATTTCTCGGGCCTACACCAGACTATTTTCAACAGATATATTTGTGTCTGAACAATCAGGAGACACTACTGTTTTTCTTTACGGCAAAAAATGCCAAAAGAAGGATAATACAGAGATTTGACCCGTTGAACTGCAAAACCACAGTTCTATTAATATGGCCTACACCAGACTATTTTCAACAGATATATTTGTGTCTGAACAATCAGGAGACACGACTGTTTTTCTTTACGGCAAAAAATGCAAAAAAGCAGGATAAAACAGAGATTTGACCCGTGGAACTGCAAAACCACACTTGTATTTCTCCAGCCTACACCAGATTATTTTCAACAGATATATTTGTGTCTGAACAATCAGGAGACACGACTGTTTTTCTTTACAGCACAAAATGCAAAAAAACAGGATAAAACAGAGATTTGATCCGTGGAACTGCAAAACCACACTTGTATTTCTCGGGCCTACACCAGACTATTTTCAACAGATATATTTGTGTCTGAACAATCAGGAGACACTACTGTTTTTCTTTACAGCAAAAAATGCAAAAAAGCAGGATAATACAGAGATTTGACCTGTGGAACTGCAAAACCACACTTGTATATTTCGGGCCTACACCAGACTATTTTCAACAGATATATTTGTGTCTGAACAATCAGGAGACACTACTGTTTTTCTTTATGGCAAAAAATGCAAAAAAGCAGGATAATACAGAGATTTGACCCATGGAAATGCAAAACCAAACTTGTAATTCTTGGGCCTACACTAGACTATTTTCAACAGATATATTTGTGTCTGAACAATCAGGAGACACTACTGTTTTTCTTTACGGCAAAAAATGCAAAAAAGCAGGATAATACAGAGATTTGAGCCGTGGAACTGCAAAACCACACTTGTATTTCTCGGGCCTACACCAGACTATTTTCAACAGATATATTTGTGTCTGAACAATCAGGAGACACTACTGTTTTTCTTCACGGCAAAAAATGCAAAAAAGCAGGATAATACAGAGACTTTACCAGTGGAACTGCAAAACCACACTTGTATTTCTCGGGCCTACACCAGACTATTTTCAACAGATATATTTGTGTCTGAACAATCAGGAGACACTATTGTTTTTCTTTACAGCAAAAAATGCAAAAAAGCAGGATAATACAGAGATTTGACCCGTGGAACTGCAAAACCACACTTGTATTTCTCGGGCCTACACCAGACTATTTTCAACAGATATATTTGTGTCTGAACAATCAGGAGACACTACTGTTTTTCTTCACGGCAAAAAGTGCAAAAAAGCAGGATAATACAGAGACTTTACTAGTGAAACTGCAAAACCACACTTGTATTTCTTGGGCCTACACCAGACTATTTTCAACAGATATATTTGTGTCTGAACAATCAGGAGACACTATTGTTTTTCTTTACGGTAAAAAATGCAAAAAATCAAGATAATATAGAGATTTGACCCGTAGAACTGCAAAACCACACATGTGTTTCTCGGGCCTACACCAGACTATTTTCTTCAAATATAATTGTGTCTGAACAATCAGGAGACACTACTGTTTTTCTTTACAGCAAAAAATGCAAAAAAGCAGGATAATACAGAGATTTGACCAGTGGAACTGCAAAACCACACTTGTATTTCTTGGGCCTACACCAGACTATTTTCAACAGATATATTTGTGTCTGAACAATCAGGAGACACTACTGTTTTTCTTTACGGCAAACAATGCCAAAAGCAGGATAATACAGAGATTTGACCCGTGGAACTGCAAAACCACAGTTCTATTAACATGGCCTACACCAGACTATTTTCAACAGATATATTTGTGTCTGAACAATCAGGAGACACTACTGTTTTTCTTTACAGCAAAAAATGCAGAAAAGCAGGATAATACAGAGATTCGACCCGTGGAACTGCAAAACCACACTTGTATTTCTCGGGCCTACACCAGACTATTTTCAACAGATATATTTGTGTCTGAACAATCAGGAGACACTACTGTTTTTCTTTATGGCAAAAAATGCCAAAAGAAGGATAATACAGAGATTTGACCCGTTGAACTGCAAAACCACAGTTCTATTAATATGGCCTACACCAGACTATTTTCAACAGATATATTTGTGTCTGAACAATCAGGAGACACTACTGTTTTTCTTTACAGCAAAAAATGCAGAAAAGCAGGATAATACAGAGATTCGAACCGTGGAACTGCAAAACCACACTTGTATTTCTCGGGCCTACACCAGACTATTTTCAACAGATATATTTGTGTCTGAACAATCAGGAGACACTACTGTTTTTCTTTACGGCAAAAAATGCCAAAAGAAGGATAATACAGAGATTTGACCCGTTGAACTGCAAAACCACAGTTCTATTAATATGGCCTACACCAGACTATTTTCAACAGATATATTTGTGTCTGAACAATCAGGAGACACGACTGTTTTTCTTTACGGCAAAAAATGCAAAAAAGCAGGATAAAACAGAGATTTGACCCGTGGAACTGCAAAACCACACTTGTATTTCTCCAGCCTACACCAGATTATTTTCAACAGATATATTTGTGTCTGAACAATCAGGAGACACGACTGTTTTTCTTTACAGCACAAAATGCAAAAAAGCAGGATAAAACAGAGATTTGATCCGTGGAACTGCAAAACCACACTTGTATTTCTCGGGCCTACACCAGACTATTTTCAACAGATATATTTGTGTCTGAACAATCAGGAGACACTACTGTTTTTCTTTACAGCAAAAAATGCAAAAAAGCAGGATAATACAGAGATTTGACCTGTGGAACTGCAAAACCACACTTGTATATCTCGGGCCTACACCAGACTATTTTCAACAGATATATTTGTGTCTGAACAATCAGGAGACACTACTGTTTTTCTTTATGGCAAAAAATGCAAAAAAGCAGGATAATACAGAGATTTGACCCATGGAAATGCAAAACCAAACTTGTAATTCTTGGGCCTACACTAGACTATTTTCAACAGATATATTTGTGTCTGAACAATCAGGAGACACTACTGTTTTTCTTTACGGCAAAAAATGCAAAAAAGCAGGATAATACAGAGATTTGAGCCGTGGAACTGCAAAACCACACTTGTATTTCTCGGGCCTACACCAGACTATTTTCAACAGATATATTTGTGTCTGAACAATCAGGAGACACTACTGTTTTTCTTCACGGCAAAAAATGCAAAAAAGCAGGATAATACAGAGACTTTACCAGTGGAACTGCAAAACCACACTTGTATTTCTCGGGCCTACACCAGACTATTTTCAACAGATATATTTGTGTCTGAACAATCAGGAGACACTATTGTTTTTCTTTACAGCAAAAAATGCAAAAAAGCAGGATAATACAGAGATTTGACCCGTGGAACTGCAAAACCACACTTGTATTTCTCGAGCCTACACCAGACTATTTTCAACAGATATATTTGTGTCTGAACAATCAGGAGACACTACTGTTTTTCTTCACGGCAAAAAGTGCAAAAAAGCAGGATAATACAGAGACTTTACTAGTGAAACTGCAAAACCACACTTGTATTTCTTGGGCCTACACCAGACTATTTTCAACAGATATATTTGTGTCTGAACAATCAGGAGACACTATTGTTTTTCTTTACGGTAAAAAATGCAAAAAATCAAGATAATATAGAGATTTGACCCGTAGAACTGCAAAACCACACATGTGTTTCTCGGGCCTACACCAGACTATTTTCTTCAAATATAATTGTGTCTGAACAATCAGGAGACACTACTGTTTTTCTTTACAGCAAAAAATGCAAAAAAGCAGGATAATACAGAGATTTGACCAGTGGAACTGCAAAACCACACTTGTATTTCTTGGGCCTACACCAGACTATTTTCAACAGATATATTTGTGTCTGAACAATCAGGAGACACTACTGTTTTTCTTTACGGCAAACAATGCCAAAAGCAGGATAATACAGAGATTTGACCCGTGGAACTGCAAAACCACAGTTCTATTAACATGGCCTACACCAGACTATTTTCAACAGATATATTTGTGTCTGAACAATCAGGAGACACTACTGTTTTTCTTTACAGCAAAAAATGCAGAAAAGCAGGATAATACAGAGATTCGACCCGTGGAACTGCAAAACCACACTTGTATTTCTTGGGCCTACACCAGACTATTTTCAACAGATATATTTGTGTCTGAACAATCAGGAGACACTACTGTTTTTCTTTATGGCAAAAAATGCCAAAAGAAGGATAATACAGAGATTTGACCCGTTGAACTGCAAAACCACAGTTCTATTAATATGGCCTACACCAGACTATTTTCAACAGATATATTTGTGTCTGAACAATCAGGAGACACTACTGTTTTTCTTTACAGCAAAAAATGCAGAAAAGCAGGATAATACAGAGATTCGACCCGTGGAACTGCAAAACCACACTTGTATTTCTCGGGCCTACACCAGACTATTTTCAACAGATATATTTGTGTCTGAACAATCAGGAGACACTACTGTTTTTCTTTACGGCAAAAAATGCCAAAAGAAGGATAATACAGAGATTTGACCCGTTGAACTGCAAAACCACAGTTCTATTAATATGGCCTACACCAGACTATTTTCAACAGATATATTTGTGTCTGAACAATCAGGAGACACGACTGTTTTTCTTTACGGCAAAAAATGCAAAAAAGCAGGATAAAACAGAGATTTGACCCGTGGAACTGCAAAACCACACTTGTATTTCTCCAGCCTACACCAGATTATTTTCAACAGATATATTTGTGTCTGAACAATCAGGAGACACGACTGTTTTTCTTTACAGCACAAAATGCAAAAAAGCAGGATAAAACAGAGATTTGATCCGTGGAACTGCAAAACCACACTTGTATTTCTCGGGCCTACACCAGACTATTTTCAACAGATATATTTGTGTCTGAACAATCAGGAGACACTACTGTTTTTCTTTACAGCAAAAAATGCAAAAAAGCAGGATAATACAGAGATTTGACCTGTGGAACTGCAAAACCACACTTGTATATCTCGGGCCTACACCAGACTATTTTCAACAGATATATTTGTGTCTGAACAATCAGGAGACACTACTGTTTTTCTTTATGGCAAAAAATGCAAAAAAGCAGGATAATACAGAGATTTGACCCATGGAAATGCAAAACCAAACTTGTAATTCTTGGGCCTACACTAGACTATTTTCAACAGATATATTTGTGTCTGAACAATCAGGAGACACTACTGTTTTTCTTTACGGCAAAAAATGCAAAAAAGCAGGATAATACAGAGATTTGAGCCGTGGAACTGCAAAACCACACTTGTATTTCTCGGGCCTACACCAGACTATTTTCAACAGATATATTTGTGTCTGAACAATCAGGAGACACTACTGTTTTTCTTCACGGCAAAAAATGCAAAAAAGCAGGATAATACAGAGACTTTACCAGTGGAACTGCAAAACCACACTTGTATTTCTCGGGCCTACACCAGACTATTTTCAACAGATATATTTGTGTCTGAACAATCAGGAGACACTATTGTTTTTCTTTACAGCAAAAAATGCAAAAAAGCAGGATAATACAGAGATTTGACCCGTGGAACTGCAAAACCACACTTGTATTTCTCGAGCCTACACCAGACTATTTTCAACAGATATATTTGTGTCTGAACAATCAGGAGACACTACTGTTTTTCTTCACGGCAAAAAGTGCAAAAAAGCAGGATAATACAGAGACTTTACTAGTGAAACTGCAAAACCACACTTGTATTTCTTGGGCCTACACCAGACTATTTTCAACAGATATATTTGTGTCTGAACAATCAGGAGACACTATTGTTTTTCTTTACGGTAAAAAATGCAAAAAATCAAGATAATATAGAGATTTGACCCGTAGAACTGCAAAACCACACATGTGTTTCTCGGGCCTACACCAGACTATTTTCTTCAAATATAATTGTGTCTGAACAATCAGGAGACACTACTGTTTTTCTTTACAGCAAAAAATGCAAAAAAGCAGGATAATACAGAGATTTGACCAGTGGAACTGCAAAACCACACTTGTATTTCTTGGGCCTACACCAGACTATTTTCAACAGATATATTTGTGTCTGAACAATCAGGAGACACTACTGTTTTTCTTTACGGCAAACAATGCCAAAAGCAGGATAATACAGAGATTTGACCCGTGGAACTGCAAAACCACAGTTCTATTAACATGGCCTACACCAGACTATTTTCAACAGATATATTTGTGTCTGAACAATCAGGAGACACTACTGTTTTTCTTTACAGCAAAAAATGCAGAAAAGCAGGATAATACAGAGATTCGACCCGTGGAACTGCAAAACCACACTTGTATTTCTTGGGCCTACACCAGACTATTTTCAACAGATATATTTGTGTCTGAACAATCAGGAGACACTACTGTTTTTCTTTATGGCAAAAAATGCCAAAAGAAGGATAATACAGAGATTTGACCCGTTGAACTGCAAAACCACACTTGTATTTCTCCAGCCTACACCAGATTATTTTCAACAGATATATTTGTGTCTGAACAATCAGGAGACACTACTGTTTTTCTTTACAGCACAAAATGCAAAAAAGCAGGATAAAACAGAGATTTGATCCGTGGAACTGCAAAACCACACTTGTATTTCTCGGGCCTACACCAGACTATTTTCAACAGATATATTTGTGTCTGAACAATCAGGAGACACTACTGTTTTTCTTCACGGCAAAAAGTGCAAAAAAGCAGGATAAAACAGAGATTTGACCCGTAGAACTGCAAAACCACACATGCATTTATCGGGCCTACACCAGACTATTTTCAACAGATATATTTGTGTCTGAACAATCAGGAGACACTACTGTTTTTCTTTACGGCAAAAAATGCAAAAAGAAGGATAATACAGAGATTTGACCCGTGGAACTGCAAAACCACAGTTCTATTAATATGGCCTACACCAGTCTATTTTCAACAGATATATTTGTGTCTGAACAATCAGGAGACACTACTGTTTTCATTTACAGCAAAAAATGCAAAAAAGCAGGATAATACAGAAATTTGACCCGTGGAACTGCAAAACCACATTTGTATTTCTCGGGCCTACACCAGACTATTTTCAACAGATATGTTTGTGTCTGAACAATCAGGAAACACTATTGTTTTTCTTTACAGCAAAAAATGCAAAAATGCAGGATAATACAGAGATTCGACCTGTGGAATTGCAAAACCACACTTGTATTTCTCGGGCCTACACCAGACTATTTTCAACAGATATATTTGTGTCTGAACAATCAGGAGACACTACTGTTTTTCTTTACAGCAAAAAATGCAAAAAAGCAGGATAACACAGAGATTTGACCCGTGGAACTGCAAAACCACACTTGTATTTCTCGGGCCTACACCAGACTATTTTCAACAGATATATTTGTGTCTGAACAATAAGGAGACACTGCTGTTTTTCTTTACGGCAAAAAATGCAAAAAAGCAGGATAAAACAGAGATTTGACCTGTGGAACTGCAAAACCACACTTGTATATCTCGGGCCTACACCAGACTATTTTCAACAGATATATTTGTGTCTGAACAATCAGGAGACACTACTGTTTTTCTTCACGGCAAAAAATGCAAAAAAGCAGGATAATACAGAGACTTTACCAGTGGAACTGCAAAACCACACTTGTATTTCTCGGGCCTACACCAGACTATTTTCAACAGATATATTTGTGTCTGAACAATCAGGAGACACTATTGTTTTTCTTTACAGCAAAAAATGCAAAAAAGCAGGATAATACAGAGATTTGACCCGTGGAACTGCAAAACCACACTTGTATTTCTCGAGCCTACACCAGACTATTTTCAACAGATATATTTGTGTCTGAACAATCAGGAGACACTACTGTTTTTCTTCACGGCAAAAAGTGCAAAAAAGCAGGATAATACAGAGACTTTACTAGTGAAACTGCAAAACCACACTTGTATTTCTTGGGCCTACACCAGACTATTTTCAACAGATATATTTGTGTCTGAACAATCAGGAGACACTATTGTTTTTCTTTACGGTAAAAAATGCAAAAAATCAAGATAATATAGAGATTTGACCCGTAGAACTGCAAAACCACACATGTGTTTCTCGGGCCTACACCAGACTATTTTCTTCAAATATAATTGTGTCTGAACAATCAGGAGACACTACTGTTTTTCTTTACAGCAAAAAATGCAAAAAAGCAGGATAATACAGAGATTTGACCAGTGGAACTGCAAAACCACACTTGTATTTCTTGGGCCTACACCAGACTATTTTCAACAGATATATTTGTGTCTGAACAATCAGGAGACACTACTGTTTTTCTTTACGGCAAACAATGCCAAAAGCAGGATAATACAGAGATTTGACCCGTGGAACTGCAAAACCACAGTTCTATTAACATGGCCTACACCAGACTATTTTCAACAGATATATTTGTGTCTGAACAATCAGGAGACACTACTGTTTTTCTTTACAGCAAAAAATGCAGAAAAGCAGGATAATACAGAGATTCGACCCGTGGAACTGCAAAACCACACTTGTATTTCTTGGGCCTACACCAGACTATTTTCAACAGATATATTTGTGTCTGAACAATCAGGAGACACTACTGTTTTTCTTTATGGCAAAAAATGCCAAAAGAAGGATAATACAGAGATTTGACCCGTTGAACTGCAAAACCACACTTGTATTTCTCCAGCCTACACCAGATTATTTTCAACAGATATATTTGTGTCTGAACAATCAGGAGACACTACTGTTTTTCTTTACAGCACAAAATGCAAAAAAGCAGGATAAAACAGAGATTTGATCCGTGGAACTGCAAAACCACACTTGTATTTCTCGGGCCTACACCAGACTATTTTCAACAGATATATTTGTGTCTGAACAATCAGGAGACACTACTGTTTTTCTTCACGGCAAAAAGTGCAAAAAAGCAGGATAAAACAGAGATTTGACCCGTAGAACTGCAAAACCACACATGCATTTATCGGGCCTACACCAGACTATTTTCAACAGATATATTTGTGTCTGAACAATCAGGAGACACTACTGTTTTTCTTTACGGCAAAAAATGCAAAAAGAAGGATAATACAGAGATTTGACCCGTGGAACTGCAAAACCACAGTTCTATTAATATGGCCTACACCAGTCTATTTTCAACAGATATATTTGTGTCTGAACAATCAGGAGACACTACTGTTTTCATTTACAGCAAAAAATGCAAAAAAGCAGGATAATACAGAAATTTGACCCGTGGAACTGCAAAACCACATTTGTATTTCTCGGGCCTACACCAGACTATTTTCAACAGATATGTTTGTGTCTGAACAATCAGGAAACACTATTGTTTTTCTTTACAGCAAAAAATGCAAAAATGCAGGATAATACAGAGATTCGACCTGTGGAATTGCAAAACCACACTTGTATTTCTCGGGCCTACACCAGACTATTTTCAACAGATATATTTGTGTCTGAACAATCAGGAGACACTACTGTTTTTCTTTACAGCAAAAAATGCAAAAAAGCAGGATAACACAGAGATTTGACCCGTGGAACTGCAAAACCACACTTGTATTTCTCGGGCCTACACCAGACTATTTTCAACAGATATATTTGTGTCTGAACAATAAGGAGACACTGCTGTTTTTCTTTACGGCAAAAAATGCAAAAAAGCAGGATAAAACAGAGATTTGACCCATGGAACTGCAAAACCACACTTTTATTTCTCCAGCCTACACCAGATTATTTTCAACAGATATATTTGTGTCTGAACAATCAGGAGACACTACTGTTTTTCTTTACGGCAAAAAAGCAGGATAATACAGAGATTTGACCCGTGGAACTGCAAAACCACATTTGTATTTCTCGGGCCTACACCAGACTATTTTCAACAGATATATTTGTGTCTGAACAATCAGGAACACTACTGTTTTTCTTTACGACAAAAAATGCCAAAAGAAGGATAATACAGAGATTTGACCCGTGGAACTGTAAAACCACAGTTCCATTAATATGGCCTACACCAGACTATTTTCAACAGATATATTTGTGTCTGAACAATCAGGAGACACTACTGTTTTTCTTTACAGCAAAAAATGCAAAAAAGCAGGATAATACAGAGATTTGACCAGTGGAACTGCAAAACCACACTTGTATTTCTTGGGCCTACACCAGACTATTTTCAACAGATATATTTGTGTCTGAACAATCAGGAGACACTACTGTTTTTCTTTACAGCAAACAATGCCAAAAGAAGGATAATACAGAGATTTGACCCGTGGAACTGCAAAACCACCGTTCTATTAATATGGCCTACACCAGACTATTTTCAACAGATATATTTGTGTCTGAACAATCAGGAGACACTACTGTTTTTCTTTACAGCAAAAAATGCAAAAAAGCAGGATAATACAGAAATTTGACCTGTGGAACTGAAAAACCACATTTGTATTTCTTGGGCCTACACCAGACTATTTTCAACAGATATATTTGTGTCTGAACAATCAGGAGACACTACTGTTTTTCTTTACGGCAAAAAATGCAAAAAAGCAGGATAATACAGAGATTTGACCCGTGGAACTGCAAAACCACACTTGTATTTCTCGGGCCTACACCAGACTATTTTCAACAGATATATTTGTGTCTGAACAATCAGGAACACTACTGTTTTTCTTTACGACAAAAAATGCCAAAAGAAGGATAATACAGAGATTTGACCCGTGGAACTGTAAAACCACAGTTCCATTAATATGGCCTACACCAGACTATTTTCAACAGATATATTTGTGTCTGAACAACCAGGAAACACTACTGTTTTTCTTTACAGCAAAAAATGCAAAAAAGCACTATAATACAGAGATTTGATGCGTGGAACTGCAAAACCAAACTTGTAAATCTTGGGCCTACACCAGACTATTTTCAACAGATATATTTGTGTCTGAACAATCAGGAGACACAACTGTTTTTCTTTACAGCAAAAAATGCAAAAAAGCAGGATAATACAGAGATTTGACTTGTGGAACAGCAAAACCACACTTGTATTTCTCGGGCCTACACCAGACTATTTTCAACAGATATATTTGTGTCTGAACAATCAGGAGACACTATTGTTTTTCTTTACAGCAAAAAATGCAAAAAAGCAGGATAATACAGAGATTTGACCCGTGGAACTGCAAAACCACACTTGTATTTCTCGGGCCTACACCAGACTATTTTCAACAGATATATTTGTGTCTGAACAATCAGGAGACACTACTGTTTTTCTTCACGGCAAAAAGTGCAAAAAAGCAGGATAATACAGAGACTTTACTAGTGGAACTGCAAAACCACACTTTTATTTCTTGGGCCTACACCAGACTATTTTCAACAGATATATTTGTGTCTGAACAATCAGGAGACACTATTGTTTTTCTTTACGGTAAAAAATGCAAAAAATCAAGATAATATAGAGATTTGACCCGTAGAACTGCAAAACCACAGTTCTAATAACATGGCCTACACCAGACTATTTTCAACAGATATATTTGTGTCTGAACAATCAGGAGACACTACTGTTTTTCTTTACAGCAAAAAATGCAGAAAAGCAGGATAATACAGAGATTCGACCCGTGGAACTGCAAAACCACACTTGTATTTCTCGGGCCTACACCAGACTATTTTCAACAGATATATTTGTGTCTGAACAATCAGGAGACACTACTGTTTTTCTTTACGGCAAAAAATGCCAAAAGAAGGATAATACAGAGATTTGACCCGTTGAACTGCAAAACCACAGTTCTATTAATATGGCCTACACCAGACTATTTTCAACAGATATATTTGTGTCTGAACAATCAGGAGACACTACTGTTTTTCTTTACAGCAAAAAATGCAAAAAAGCAGGATAATACAGAGATTCGACCCGTGGAACTGAAAAACCACACTTGTATTTCTCGGGCCTACACCAGACTATTTTCAACAGATATATTTGTGTCCGAACAATCAGGAAACACTACTGTTTTTCTTTACGGCAAAAAATGCAAAAAAGCAGGATAAAACAGAGATTTGACCCGTGGAACTGCAAAACCACACTTGTATTTCTCCAGCCTACACCAGATTATTTTCAACAGATATATTTGTGTCTGAACAATCAGGAGACACTACTGTTTTTCTTTACAGCAAAAAATGCAAAAAAGCAGGATAACACAGAGATTTGACCCGTGGAACTGCAAAACCACACTTGTATTTCTCGGGCCTACACCAGACTATTTTCAACAGATATATTTGTGTCTGAACAATCAGGAGACTCTGCTGTTTTTCTTTACGGCAAAAAATGCAAAAAAGCAGGATAATACAGAGATTTGACCCGTGGAACTGCAAAACCACATTTGTATTTCTCGGGCCTACACCAGACTATTTTCAACAGATATATTTGTGTCTGAACAATCAGGAACACTACTGTTTTTCTTTACGACAAAAAATGCCAAAAGAAGGATAATACAGAGATTTGACCCGTGGAACTGTAAAACCACAGTTCCATTAATATGGCCTACACCAGACTATTTTCAACAGATATATTTGTGTCTGAACAATCAGGAGACACTACTGTTTTTCTTTACAGCAAAAAATGCAAAAAAGCAGGATAATACAGAGATTTGACCCGTGGAACTGAAAAACCACACTTGTATTTCTCGGGCTTACACCAGACTATTTTCAACAGATATATTTGTGTCTGAGCAATTAGGAGACACTACTGTTTTTCTTTACAGGAAAAAATGCAAAAAAGCAGGAAAATACAGAAATTTGACCCGTGGAACTGCAAAACCACACTTGTATTTCTCGGGCCTACACCAGACTATTTTCAACAGATATATTTGTGTCTGAACAACCAGGAAACACTACTGTTTTTCTTTACAACAAAAAATGCAAAAAAGCAGGTTAATACAGAGATTTGACCTGTGGAACTGCAAAACCACACTTGTATTTCTTGGGCCTACACCAGACTATTTTCAACAGATATATTTGTGTCTGAACAATCAAGAGACACTACTGTTTTTCTTTACAGCAAAAAATGCAAAAAAGCAGGATAATACAGAGATTTGACCCGTGGAACTGCAAAACCACACTTGTATTTCTCGGGCCTACACCAGACTATTTTCAACAGATATATTTGTGTCTGAACAATCAGGAGACACTACTGTTTTTCTTTACGGCAAAAAATGCAAAAAAGCAGGATAATACAGAGACTTTACCAGTGGAACTGCAAAACCACACTTGTATTTCTCGGGCCTACACCAGACTATTTTCAACAGATATATTTGTGTCTGAACAATCAGGAGACACTACTGTTTTTCTTTACAGCAAAAAATGCAAAAAAGCAGGATAATACAGAGATTTGACTCATGGAACTGCAAAAGCACATTTGTATTTCTCGGGCCTACACCAGACTATTTTCAACAGATATATTTGTGTCTGAACAATCAGGAGACACTACTGTTTTTCTTTACGGCAAAAAATGCAAAAAAGCAGGATAATACAGAGATTTGACCCGTGGAAATGCAAAACCAAACTTGTAATTCTTGGACCTACACTAGACTATTTTCAACAGATATATTTGTGTCTGAACAATCAGGAGACACTACTGTTTTTCTTTACGGCAAAAAATGCAAAAAAGCAGGATAATACAGAGAATTGAGCCGTGGAACTGCAAAACCACACTTGTATTTCTCGGGCCTACACCAGACTATTTTCAACAGATATATTTGTGTCTGAACAATCAGGAGACACTACTGTTTTTCTTCACGGCAAAAAATGCAAAAAAGCAGGATAATACAGAGACTTTACCAGTGGAACTGCAAAACCACACTTGTATTTCTCGGGCCTACACCAGACTATTTTCAACAGATATATTTGTGTCTGAACAATCAGGAGACACTACTGTTTTTCTTTACAGCAAAAAATGCAAAAAAGCAGGATAATACAGAAATTTGACCCGTGGAACTGCAAAACCACATTTGTATTTCTTGGGCCTACACCAGACTATTTTCAACAGATATATTTGTGTCTGAACAATCAAGAGACACTACTGTTTTTCTTTACAGCAAAAAATGCAAAAAAGCAGGATAATACAGAGATTTGACCCGTGGAACTGCAAAACCACACTTGTATTTCTCGGGCCTACACCAGACTATTTTCAACAGATATATTTGTGTCTGAACAATCAGGAACACTACTGTTTTTCTTTACGACAAAAAATGCCAAAAGAAGGATAATACAGAGATTTGACCCGTGGAACTGTAAAACCACAGTTCCATTAATATGGCCTACACCAGACTATTTTCAACAGATATATTTGTGTCTGAACAACCAGGAAACACTACTGTTTTTCTTTACAGCAAAAAATGCAAAAAAGCAGGTTAATACAGAGATTTGACCTCTGGAACTGCAAAACCACACTTGTATTTCTCGGGCCTACACCAGACTATTTTCAACAGATATATTTGTGTCTGAACAATCAGGAGACACTACTGTTTTTCTTTACGGCAAAAAATGCAAAAAAGCAGGATAATACAGAGATTTGACCCGTGGAACTGCAAAACCACACTTGTATTTCTCGGGACTACACCAGACTCTTTTCAACAGATATATTTGTGTCTGAACAATCAGGAGACACTACTGTTTTTCTTCACGGCAAAAAATGCAAAAAAGCAGGATAATACAGAGACTTTACCAGTGGAACTGCAAAACCACACTTGTATTTCTCGGGCCTACACCAGACTATTTTCAACAGATATATTTGTGTCTGAACAATCAGGAGACACTACTGTTTTTCTTTATGGCAAAAAATGCAAAAAAGCAGGATAATACAGAGATTTGACCCGTGGAAATGCAAAACCAAACTTGTAATTCTTGGGCCTACACTAGACTATTTTCAACAGATATATTTGTGTCTGAACAATCAGGAGACACTACTGTTTTTCTTTACAGCAAAAAATGCAAAAAAGCAGGATAACACAGAGATTTGACCCGTGGAACTGCAAAACCACACTTGTATTTCTCGGGCCTACACCAGACTATTTTCAACAGATATATTTGTGTCTGAACAATAAGGAGACACTGCTGTTTTTCTTTACGGCAAAAAATGCAAAAAACCAGGAAAAAACAGAGATTTGACCCATGGAACTGCAAAACCACACTTTTATTTCTCCAGCCTACACCAGATTATTTTCAACAGATATATTTGTGTCTGAACAATCAGGAGACACTACTGTTTTTCTTTACGGCAAAAAAGCAGGATAATACAGAGATTTGACCCGTGGAACTGCAAAACCACATTTGTATTTCTCGGGCCTACACCAGACTATTTTCAACAGATATATTTGTGTCTGAACAATCAGGAACACTACTGTTTTTCTTTACGACAAAAAATGCCAAAAGAAGGATAATACAGAGATTTGACCCGTGGAACTGTAAAACCACAGTTCCATTAATATGGCCTACACCAGACTATTTTCAACAGATATATTTGTGTCTGAACAATCAGGAGACACTACTGTTTTTCTTTACAGCAAAAAATGCAAAAAAGCAGGATAATACAGAGATTTGACCAGTGGAACTGCAAAACCACACTTGTATTTCTTGGGCCTACACCAGACTATTTTCAACAGATATATTTGTGTCTGAACAATCAGGAGACACTACTGTTTTTCTTTACAGCAAACAATGCCAAAAGAAGGATAATACAGAGATTTGACCCGTGGAACTGCAAAACCACAGTTCTATTAATATGGCCTACACCAGACTATTTTCAACTGATATATTTGTGTCTGAACAATCAGGAGACACTACTGTTTTTCTTTACAGCAAAAAATGCAAAAAAGCAGGATAATACAGAAATTTGACCCGTGGAACTGAAAAACCACATTTGTATTTCTTGGGCCTACACCAGACTATTTTCAACAGATATATTTGTGTCTGAACAATCAGGAGACACTACTGTTTTTCTTTACGGCAAAAAATGCAAAAAAGCAGGATAATACAGAGATTTGACCCGTGGAACTGCAAAACCACACTTGTATTTCTCGGGCCTACACCAGACTATTTTCAACAGATATATTTGTGTCTGAACAATCAGGAACACTACTGTTTTTCTTTACGACAAAAAATGCCAAAAGAAGGATAATACAGAGATTTGACCCGTGGAACTGTAAAACCACAGTTCCATTAATATGGCCTACACCAGACTATTTTCAACAGATATATTTGTGTCTGAACAACCAGGAAACACTACTGTTTTTCTTTACAGCAAAAAATGCAAAAAAGCACTATAATACAGAGATTTGATGCGTGGAAATGCAAAACCAAACTTGTAAATCTTGGGCCTACACCAGACTATTTTCAACAGATATATTTGTGTCTGAACAATCAGGAGACACAACTGTTTTTCTTTACAGCAAAAAATGCAAAAAAGCAGGATAATACAGAGATTTGACTTGTGGAACAGCAAAACCACACTTGTATTTCTCGGGCCTACACCAGACTATTTTCAACAGATATATTTGTGTCTGAACAATCAGGAGACACTACTGTTTTTCTTTATGGCAAAAAATGCAAAAAAGCAGGATAATACAGAGATTTGACCCGTGGAAATGCAAAACCAAACTTGTAATTCTTGGGCCTACACTAGACTATTTTCAACAGATATATTTGTGTCTGAACAATCAGGAGACACTACTGTTTTTCTTTACGGCAAAAAATGCAAAAAAGCAGGATAATACAGAGATTTGAGCCGTGGAACTGCAAAACCACACTTGTATTTCTCGGGCCTACACTAGACTATTTTCAACAGATATATTTGTGTCTGAACAATCAGGAGACACTACTGTTTTTCTTCACGGCAAAAAATTCCAAAAAAGCAGGATAATACAGAGACTTTACCAGTGGAACTGCAAAACCACACTTGTATTTCTCGGGCCTACACCAGACTATTTTCATTAGATATATTTGTGTCTGAACAATCAGGAGACACTATTGTTTTTCTTTACAGCAAAAAATGCAAAAAAGCAGGATAATACAGAGATTTGACCCGTGGAACTGCAAAACCACACTTGTATTTCTCGGGCCTACACCAGACTATTTTCAACAGATATATTTGTGTCTGAACAATCAGGAGACACTACTGTTTTTCTTCACGGCAAAAAGTGCAAAAAAGCAGGATAATACAGAGACTTTACTAGTGGAACTGCAAAACCACACTTTTATTTCTTGGGCCTACACCAGACTATTTTCAACAGATATATTTGTGTCTGAACAATCAGGAGACACTATTGTTTTTCTTTACGGTAAAAAATGCAAAAAATCAAGATAATATAGAGATTTGACCCGTAGAACTGCAAAACCACAGTTCTAATAACATGGCCTACACCAGACTATTTTCAACAGATATATTTGTGTCTGAACAATCAGGAGACACTACTGTTTTTCTTTACAGCAAAAAATGCAGAAAAGCAGGATAATACAGAGATTCGACCCGTGGTACTGCAAAACCACACTTGTATTTCTCGGGCCTACACCAGACTATTTTCAACAGATATATTTGTGTCTGAACAATCAGGAGACACTACTGTTTTTCTTTACGGCAAAAAATGCCAAAAGAAGGATAATACAGAGATTTGACCCGTTGAACTGCAAAACCACAGTTCTATTAATATGGCCTACACCAGACTATTTTCAACAGATATATTTGTGTCTGAACAATCAGGAGACACTACTGTTTTTCTTTACAGCAAAAAATGCAAAAAAGCAGGATAATACAGAGATTCGACCCGTGGAACTGAAAAACCACACTTGTATTTCTCGGGCCTACACCAGACTATTTTCAACAGATATATTTGTGTCCGAACAATCAGGAAACACTACTGTTTTTCTTTACGGCAAAAAATGCAAAAAAGCAGGATAAAACAGAGATTTGACCCGTGGAACTGCAAAACCACACTTGTATTTCTCCAGCCTACACCAGATTATTTTCAACAGATATATTTGTGTCTGAACAATCAGGAGACACTACTGTTTTTCTTTACAGCACAAAATGCAAAAAAGCAGGATAAAACAGAGATTTGATCCGTGGAACTGCAAAACCACACTTGTATTTCTCGGGCCTACACCAGACTATTTTCAACAGATATATTTGTGTCTGAACAATCAGGAGACACTACTGTTTTTCTTTACAGCAAAAAATGCAAAAAAGCAGGATAAAACAGAGATTTGACCCGTAGAACTGCAAAACCACACTTGCATTTTTCGGGCCTACACCAGACTATTTTCAACAGATATATTTGTGTCTGAACAATCAGGAGACACTACTGTTTTTCTTTACGGCAAAAAATGCCAAAAGAAGGATAATACAGAGATTTGACCCATGGAACTGCAATACCACAGTTCTATTAATATGGCCTACACCAGACTATTTTCAACAGATATATTTGTGTCTGAACAATCAGGAGCCACTACTGTTTTTCTTTACAGCAAAAAATGCTAAAAAGCAGGATAATACAGAAATTTGACCCGTGGAACTGCAAAACCACATTTGTATTTCTCGGGCCTACACCAGACTATTTTCAACAGATATGTTTGTGTCTGAACAATCAGGAAACACTATTGTTTTTCTTTACAGCAAAAAATGCAAAAAAGCAGGATAATACAGAGATTCGACCTGTGGAATTGCAAAATCACACTTGTATTTCTCAGGCCTACACCAGACTATTTTCAACAGATATATCTGTGTCTGAACAATCAGGAGACACTACTGTTTTTCTTTACAGCAAAAAATGCAAAAAAGCAGGATAACACAGAGATTTGACCCGTGGAACTGCAAAACCACACTTGTATTTCTCGGGCCTACACCAGACTATTTTCAACAGATATATTTGTGTCTGAACAATCAGGAGACTCTGCTGTTTTTCTTTACGGCAAAAAATGCAAAAAAGCAGGATAATACAGAGATTTGACCCGTGGAACTGCAAAACCACATTTGTATTTCTCGGGCCTACACCAGACTATTTTCAACAGATATATTTGTGTCTGAACAATCAGGAACACTACTGTTTTTCTTTACGACAAAAAATGCCAAAAGAAGGATAATACAGAGATTTGACCCGTGGAACTGTAAAACCACAGTTCCATTAATATGGCCTACACCAGACTATTTTCAACAGATATATTTGTGTCTGAACAATCAGGAGACACTACTGTTTTTCTTTACAGCAAAAAATGCAAAAAAGCAGGATAATACAGAGATTTGACCCGTGGAACTGAAAAACCACACTTGTATTTCTCGGGCTTACACCAGACTATTTTCAACAGATATATTTGTGTCTGAACAATTAGGAGACACTACTGTTTTTCTTTACAGGAAAAAATGCAAAAAAGCAGGAAAATACAGAAATTTGACCCGTGGAACTGCAAAACCACACTTGTATTTCTCGGGCCTACACCAGACTATTTTCAACAGATATATTTGTGTCTGAACAACCAGGAAACACTACTGTTTTTCTTTACAACAAAAAATGCAAAAAAGCAGGTTAATACAGAGATTTGACCTGTGGAACTGCAAAACCACACTTGTATTTCTTGGGCCTACACCAGACTATTTTCAACAGATATATTTGTGTCTGAACAATCAAGAGACACTACTGTTTTTCTTTACAGCAAAAAATGCAAAAAAGCAGGATAATACAGAGATTTGACCCGTGGAACTGCAAAACCACACTTGTATTTCTCGGGCCTACACCAGACTATTTTCAACAGATATATTTGTGTCTGAACAATCAGGAGACACTACTGTTTTTCTTTACGGCAAAAAATGCAAAAAAGCAGGATAATACAGAGACTTTACCAGTGGAACTGCAAAACCACACTTGTATTTCTCGGGCCTACACCAGACTATTTTCAACAGATATATTTGTGTCTGAACAATCAGGAGACACTACTGTTTTTCTTTACAGCAAAAAATGCAAAAAAGCAGGATAATACAGAGATTTGACTCATGGAACTGCAAAAGCACATTTGTATTTCTCGGGCCTACACCAGACTATTTTCAACAGATATATTTCTGTCTGAACAATCAGGAGACACTACTGTTTTTCTTTACGGCAAAAAATGCAAAAAAGCAGGATAATACAGAGATTTGACCCGTGGAAATGCAAAACCAAACTTGTAATTCTTGGGCCTACACTAGACTATTTTCAACAGATATATTTGTGTCTGAACAATCAGGAGACACTACTGTTTTTCTTTACGGCAAAAAATGCAAAAAAGCAGGATAATACAGAGAATTGAGCCGTGGAACTGCAAAACCACACTTGTATTTCTCGGGCCTACACCAGACTATTTTCAACAGATATATTTGTGTCTGAACAATCAGGAGACACTACTGTTTTTCTTCACGGCAAAAAATGCAAAAAAGCAGGATAATACAGAGACTTTACCAGTGGAACTGCAAAACCACACTTGTATTTCTCGGGCCTACACCAGACTATTTTCAACAGATATATTTGTGTCTGAACAATCAGGAGACACTACTGTTTTTCTTTACATCAAAAAATGCAAAAAAGCAGGATAATACAGAAATTTGACCCGTGGAACTGCAAAACCACATTTGTATTTCTTGGGCCTACACCAGACTATTTTCAACAGATATATTTGTGTCTGAACAATCAAGAGACACTACTGTTTTTCTTTACAGCAAAAAATGCAAAAAAGCAGGATAATACAGAGATTTGACCCGTGGAACTGCAAAACCACACTTGTATTTCTCGGGCCTACACCAGACTATTTTCAACAGATATATTTGTGTCTGAACAATCAGGAACACTACTGTTTTTCTTTACGACAAAAAATGCCAAAAGAAGGATAATACAGAGATTTGACCCGTGGAACTGTAAAACCACAGTTCCATTAATATGGCCTACACCAGACTATTTTCAACAGATATATTTGTGTCTGAACAACCAGGAAACACTACTGTTTTTCTTTACAGCAAAAAATGCAAAAAAGCAGGTTAATACAGAGATTTGACCTCTGGAACTGCAAAACCACACTTGTATTTCTCGGGCCTACACCAGACTATTTTCAACAGATATATTTGTGTCTGAACAATCAGGAGACACTACTGTTTTTCTTTACGGCAAAAAATGCAAAAAAGCAGGATAATACAGAGATTTGACCCGTGGAACTGCAAAACCACACTTGTATTTCTCGGGACTACACCAGACTCTTTTCAACAGATATATTTGTGTCTGAACAATCAGGAGACACTACTGTTTTTCTTCACGGCAAAAAATGCAAAAAAGCAGGATAATACAGAGACTTTACCAGTGGAACTGCAAAACCACACTTGTATTTCTCGGGCCTACACCAGACTATTTTCAACAGATATATTTGTGTCTGAACAATCAGGAGACACTACTGTTTTTCTTTATGGCAAAAAATGCAAAAAAGCAGGATAATACAGAGATTTGACCCGTGGAAATGCAAAACCAAACTTGTAATTCTTGGGCCTACACTAGACTATTTTCAACAGATATATTTGTGTCTGAACAATCAGGAGACACTATTGTTTTTCTTTACGGCAAAAAATACAAAAAAGCAGGATAATACAGAGATTTGAGCCGTGGAACTGCAAAACCCCACTTGTATTTCTCGGGCCTACACCAGACTATTTTCAACAGATATATTTGTGTCTGAACAATCAGGAGACACTACTGTTTTTCTTCACGGCAAAAAATGCAAAAAAGCAGGATAATACAGAGACTTTACCAGTTGAACTGCAAAACCACACTTGTATTTCTCGGGCCTACACCAGACTATTTTCAACAGATATATTTGTGTCTGAACAATCAGGAGACAATACTGTTTTTCTTTACAGCAAAAAATGCAAAAAAGCAGGATAATACAGAGATTTGACCCGTGGAACTGCAAAACCACACTTGTATTTCTCGGGCCTACACCAGACTATTTTCAACAGATATATTTGTGTCTGAACAATCAGGAGACACTACTGTTTTTCTTCACGGCAAAAAGTGCAAAAAAGCAGGATAATACAGAGACTTTACTAGTGGAACTGCAAAACCACACTTGTATTTCTTGGGCCCACACCAGACTATTTTCAACAGATAAATTTGTGTCTGAACAATCAGGAGACACTACTGTTTTTCTTTACAGCAAAAATTGCAAAAAAGCAGGATAATACAGAGATTTAACCAGTGGAACTGCAAAACCACACTTGTATTTCTTGGGCCTACACCAGACTATTTTCAACAGATATATTTGTGTCTGAACAATCAGGAGACACTACTGTTTTTCTTTACGGCAAACAATGCCAAAAGAAGGATAATACAGAGATTTGACCAGTGGAACTGCAAAACCACAGTTCTATTAACATGGCCTACACCAGACTATTTTCAACAGATATATTTGTGTCTGAACAATCAGGAGACACTACTGTTTTTCTTTACAGCAAAAAATGCAGAAAAGCAGGATAATACAGAGATTCGACCCGTGGAACTGCAAAACCACACTTGTATTTCTCGGGCCTACACCAGACTATTTTCAACAGATATATTTGTGTCTGAACAATCAGGAGACACTACTGTTTTTCTTTACGGCAAAAAATGCCAAAAGAAGGATAATACAGAGATTTGACCCGTTGAACTGCAAAACCACAGTTCTATTAATATGGCCTACACCAGACTATTTTCAACAGATATATTTGTGTCTGAACAATCAGGAGACACTACTGTTTTTCTTTACAGCAAAAAATGCAAAAAAGCAGGATAATACAGAGATTCGACCCGTGGAACTGCAAAACCACACTTGTATTTCTCGGGCCTACACCAGACTATTTTCAACAGATATATTTGTGTCTGAACAATCAGGAAACACTACTGTTTTTCTTTACGGCAAAAAATGCAAAAAAGCAGGATAAAACAGAGATTTGACCCGTGGAACTGCAAAACCACACTTGTATTTCTCCAGCCTACACCAGATTATTTTCAACAGATATATTTGTGTCTGAACAATCAGGAGACACTACTGTTTTTCTTTACAGCACAAAATGCAAAAAAGCAGGATAAAACAGAGATTTGATCCGTGGAACTGCAAAACCACACTTGTATTTCTCGGGCCTACACCAGATTATTTTCAACAGATATATTTGTGTCTGAACAATCAGAAGACACTACTGTTTTTCTTTACAGCACAAAATGCAAAAAAGCAGGATAAAACAGAGATTTGATCCGTGGAACTGCAAAACCACACTTGTATTTCTCGGGCCTACACCAGACTATTTTCAACAGATATGTTTGTGTCTGAACAATCAGGAAACACTATTGTTTTTCTTTACAGCAAAAAATGCAAAAAAGCAGGATAACACAGAGATTTGACCCGTGGAACTGCAAAACCACACTTGTATTTCTCGGGCCTACACCAGACTATTTTCAACAGATATATTTGTGTCTGAACAATCAGGAGACTCTGCTGTTTTTCTTTACGGCAAAAAATGCAAAAAAGCAGGATAAAACAGAGATTTGACCCGTGGAACTGCAAAACCACACTTTTATTTCTCCAGCCTACACCAGATTATTTTCAACAGATATATTTGTGTCTGAACAATCAGGAGACACTACTGTTTTTCTTTACGGCAAAAAATGCAAAAAAGCAGGATAATACAGAGATTTGACCCGTGGAACTGCAAAACCACATTTGTATTTCTCGGGCCTACACCAGACTATTTTCAACAGATATATTTGTGTCTGAACAATCAGGAACACTACTGTTTTTCTTTACGACAAAAAATGCCAAAAGAAGGATAATACAGAGATTTGACCCGTGGAACTGTAAAACCACAGTTCCATTAATATGGCCTACACCAGACTATTTTCAACAGATATATTTGTGTCTGAACAATCAGGAGACACTACTGTTTTTCTTTACGGCAAAAAATGCAAAAAAGCAGGATAATACAGAGATTTGACCCGTGGAACTGAAAAACCACACTTGTATTTCTCGGGCTTACACCAGACTATTTTCAACAGATATATTTGTGTCTGAACAATTAGGAGACACTACTGTTTTTCTTTACAGGAAAAAATGCAAAAAAGCAGGAAAATACAGAAATTTGACCCGTGGAACTGCAAAACCACACTTGTATTTCTCGGGCCTACACCAGACTATTTTCAACAGATATATTTGTGTCTGAACAACCAGGAAACACTACTGTTTTTCTTTACAACAAAAAATGCAAAAAAGCAGGTTAATACAGAGATTTGACCTGTGGAACTGCAAAACCACACTTGTATTTCTTGGGCCTACACCAGACTATTTTCAACAGATATATTTGTGTCTGAACAATCAAGAGACACTACTGTTTTTCTTTACAGCAAAAAATGCAAAAAAGCAGGATAATACAGAGATTTGACCCGTGGAACTGCAAAACCACACTTGTATTTCTCGGGCCTACACCAGACTATTTTCAACAGATATATTTGTGTCTGAACAATCAGGAGACACTACTGTTTTTCTTTACGGCAAAAAATGCAAAAAAGCAGGATAATACAGAGACTTTACCAGTGGAACTGCAAAACCACACTTGTATTTCTCGGGCCTACACCAGACTATTTTCAACAGATATATTTGTGTCTGAACAATCAGGAGACACTACTGTTTTTCTTTACAGCAAAAAATGCAAAAAAGCAGGATAATACAGAGATTTGACTCATGGAACTGCAAAAGCACATTTGTATTTCTCGGGCCTACACCAGACTATTTTCAACAGATATATTTGTGTCTGAACAATCAGGAGACACTACTGTTTTTCTTTACGGCAAAAAATGCAAAAAAGCAGGATAATACAGAGATTTGACCCGTGGAAATGCAAAACCAAACTTGTAATTCTTGGGCCTACACTAGACTATTTTCAACAGATATATTTGTGTCTGAACAATCAGGAGACACTACTGTTTTTCTTTACGGCAAAAAATGCAAAAAAGCAGGATAATACAGAGAATTGAGCCGTGGAACTGCAAAACCACACTTGTATTTCTCGGGCCTACACCAGACTATTTTCAACAGATATATTTGTGTCTGAACAATCAGGAGACACTACTGTTTTTCTTCACGGCAAAAAATGCAAAAAAGCAGGATAATACAGAGACTTTACCAGTGGAACTGCAAAACCACACTTGTATTTCTCGGGCCTACACCAGACTATTTTCAACAGATATATTTGTGTCTGAACAATCAGGAGACACTACTGTTTTTCTTTACAGCAAAAAATGCAAAAAAGCAGGATAATACAGAAATTTGACCCGTGGAACTGCAAAACCACATTTGTATTTCTTGGGCCTACACCAGACTATTTTCAACAGATATATTTGTGTCTGAACAATCAAGAGACACTACTGTTTTTCTTTACAGCAAAAAATGCAAAAAAGCAGGATAATACAGAGATTTGACCCGTAGAACTGCAAAACCACACTTGTATTTCTCGGGCCTACACCAGACTATTTTCAACAGATATATTTGTGTCTGAACAATCAGGAACACTACTGTTTTTCTTTACGACAAAAAATGCCAAAAGAAGGATAATACAGAGATTTGACCCGTGGAACTGTAAAACCACAGTTCCATTAATATGGCCTACACCAGACTATTTTCAACAGATATATTTGTGTCTGAACAACCAGGAAACACTACTGTTTTTCTTTACAGCAAAAAATGCAAAAAAGCAGGTTAATACAGAGATTTGACCTCTGGAACTGCAAAACCACACTTGTATTTCTCGGGCCTACACCAGACTATTTTCAACAGATATATTTGTGTCTGAACAATCAGGAGACACTACTGTTTTTCTTTACGGCAAAAAATGCAAAAAAGCAGGATAATACAGAGATTTGACCCGTGGAACTGCAAAACCACACTTGTATTTCTCGGGACTACACCAGACTATTTTCAACAGATATATTTGTGTCTGAACAATCAGGAGACACTACTGTTTTTCTTCACGGCAAAAAATGCAAAAAAGCAGGATAATACAGAGACTTTACCAGTGGAACTGCAAAACCACACTTGTATTTCTCGGGCCTACACCAGACTATTTTCAACAGATATATTTGTGTCTGAACAATCAGGAGACACTACTGTTTTTCTTTATGGCAAAAAATGCAAAAAAGCAGGATAATACAGAGATTTGACCCGTGGAAATGCAAAACCAAACTTGTAATTCTTGGGCCTACACTAGACTATTTTCAACAGATATATTTGTGTCTGAACAATCAGGAGACACTACTGTTTTTCTTTACGGCAAAAAATGCAAAAAAGCAGGATAATACAGAGATTTGAGCCGTGGAACTGCAAAACCCCACTTGTATTTCTCGGGCCTACACCAGACTATTTTCAACAGATATATTTGTGTCTGAACAATCAGGAGACACTACTGTTTTTCTTCACGGCAAAAAATGCAAAAAAGCAGGATAATACAGAGACTTTACCAGTTGAACTGCAAAACCACACTTGTATTTCTCGGGCCTACACCAGACTATTTTCAACAGATATATTTGTGTCTGAACAATCAGGAGACAATACTGTTTTTCTTTACAGCAAAAAATGCAAAAAAGCAGGATAATACAGAGATTTGACCCGTGGAACTGCAAAACCACACTTGTATTTCTCGGGCCTACACCAGACTATTTTCAACAGATATATTTGTGTCTGAACAATCAGGAGACACTACTGTTTTTCTTCACGGCAAAAAGTGCAAAAAAGCAGGATAATACAGAGACTTCACTAGTGGAACTGCAAAACCACACTTGTATTTCTTGGGCCCACACCAGACTATTTTCAACAGATAAATTTGTGTCTGAACAATCAGGAGACACTACTGTTTTTCTTTACAGCAAAAATTGCAAAAAAGCAGGATAATACAGAGATTTAACCAGTGGAACTGCAAAACCACACTTGTATTTCTTGGGCCTACACCAGACTATTTTCAACAGATATATTTCTGTCTGAACAATCAGGAGACACTACTGTTTTTCTTTACGGCAAACAATGCCAAAAGAAGGATAATACAGAGATTTGACCAGTGGAACTGCAAAACCACAGTTCTATTAACATGGCCTACACCAGACTATTTTCAACAGATATATTTGTGTCTGAACAATCAGGAGACACTACTGTTTTTCTTTACAGCAAAAAATGCAGAAAAGCAGGATAATACAGAGATTCGACCCGTGGAACTGCAAAACCACACTTGTATTTCTCGGGCCTACACCAGACTATTTTCAACAGATATATTTGTGTCTGAACAATCAGGAGACACTACTGTTTTTCTTTACGGCAAAAAATGCCAAAAGAAGGATAATACAGAGATTTGACCCGTTGAACTGCAAAACCACAGTTCTATTAATATGGCCTACACCAGACTATTTTCAACAGATATATTTGTGTCTGAACAATCAGGAGACACTACTGTTTTTCTTTACAGCAAAAAATGCAAAAAAGCAGGATAATACAGAGATTCGACCCGTGGAACTGCAAAACCACACTTGTATTTCTCGGGCCTACACCAGACTATTTTCAACAGATATATTTGTGTCCGAACAATCAGGAAACACTACTGTTTTTCTTTACGGCAAAAAATGCAAAAAAGCAGGATAAAACGGAGATTTGACCCGTGGAACTGCAAAACCACACTTGTATTTCTCCAGCCTACACCAGATTATTTTCAACAGATATATTTGTGTCTGAACAATCAGGAGACACTACTGTTTTTCTTTACAGCACAAAATGCAAAAAAGCAGGATAAAACAGAGATTTGATCCGTGGAACTGCAAAACCACACTTGTATTTCTCGGGCCTACACCAGACTATTTTCAACAGATATATTTGTGTCTGAACAATCAGGAGACACTACTGTTTTTCTTTACAGCAAAAAATGCAAAAAAGCAGGATAAAACAGAGATTTGACCCGTAGAACTGCAAAACCACACTTGCATTTATGGGGCCTACACCAGACTATTTTCAACAGATATATTTGTGTTTGAACAATCAGGAGACACTACTGTTTTTCTTTACGGCAAAAGATGCCAAAAGAAGGATAATACAGAGATTTGACCCGTGGAACTGCAAAACCACAGTTCTATTAATATGGCCTACACCAGACTATTTTCAACAGATATATTTGTGTCTGAACAATCAGGAGACACTACTGTTTTTCTTTACAGCAAAAAATGCAAAAAAGCAGGATAATACAGAAATTTGACCCGTGGAACTGCAAAACCACATTTCCATTTCTCGGGCCTACACCAGACTATTTTCAACAGATATGTTTGTGTCTGAACAATCAGGAAACACTATTGTTTTTCTTTACAGCAAAAAATGCAAAAAAGCAGGATAATACAGAGATTCGACCTGTGGAATTGCAAAACCACACTTGTATTTCTCGGGCCTACACCAGACTATTTTCAACAGATATATTTGTGTCTGAACAATCAGGAGACACTACTGTTTTTCTTTACAGCAAAAAATGCAAAAAAGCAGGATAACACAGAGATTTGACCCGTGGAACTGCAAAACCACACTTGTATTTCTCGGGCCTACACCAGACTATTTTCAACAGATATATTTGTGTCTGAACAATCAGGAGACACTGCTGTTCTTCTTTACGGCAAAAAATGCAAAAAAGCAGGATAAAACAGAGATTTGACCAGTGAAACTGCAAAACCACACTTGTATTTCTCAGGCCTACACCAGACTATTTTCAACAGATATATCTGTGTCTGAACAATCAGGAGACACTACTGTTTTTCTTTACAGCAAAAAATGCAAAAAAGCAGGATAACACAGAGATTTGACCCGTGGAACTGCAAAACCACACTTGTATTTCTCGGGCCTACACCAGACTATTTTCAACAGATATATTTGTGTCTGAACAATCAGGAGACTCTGCTGTTTTTCTTTACGGCAAAAAATGCAAAAAAGCAGGATAAAACAGAGATTTGACCCGTGGAACTGCAAAACCACACTTTTATTTCTCCAGCCTACACCAGATTATTTTCAACAGATATATTTGTGTCTGAACAATCAGGAGACACTACTGTTTTTCTTTACGGCAAAAAATGCAAAAAAGCAGGATAATACAGAGATTTGACCCGTGGAACTGCAAAACCACATTTGTATTTCTCGGGCCTACACCAGACTATTTTCAACAGATATATTTGTGTCTGAACAATCAGGAACACTACTGTTTTTCTTTACGACAAAAAATGCCAAAAGAAGGATAATACAGAGATTTGACCCGTGGAACTGTAAAACCACAGTTCCATTAATATGGCCTACACCAGACTATTTTCAACAGATATATTTGTGTCTGAACAATCAGGAGACACTACTGTTTTTCTTTACGGCAAAAAATGCAAAAAAGCAGGATAATACAGAGATTTGACCCGTGGAACTGAAAAACCACACTTGTATTTCTCGGGCTTACACCAGACTATTTTCAACAGATATATTTGTGTCTGAACAATTAGGAGACACTACTGTTTTTCTTTACAGGAAAAAATGCAAAAAAGCAGGAAAATACAGAAATTTGACCCGTGGAACTGCAAAACCACACTTGTATTTCTCGGGCCTACACCAGACTATTTTCAACAGATATATTTGTGTCTGAACAACCAGGAAACACTACTGTTTTTCTTTACAACAAAAAATGCAAAAAAGCAGGTTAATACAGAGATTTGACCTGTGGAACTGCAAAACCACACTTGTATTTCTTGGGCCTACACCAGACTATTTTCAACAGATATATTTGTGTCTGAACAATCAAGAGACACTACTGTTTTTCTTTACAGCAAAAAATGCAAAAAAGCAGGATAATACAGAGATTTGACCCGTGGAACTGCAAAACCACACTTGTATTTCTCGGGCCTACACCAGACTATTTTCAACAGATATATTTGTGTCTGAACAATCAGGAGACACTACTGTTTTTCTTTACGGCAAAAAATGCAAAAAAGCAGGATAATACAGAGACTTTACCAGTGGAACTGCAAAACCACACTTGTATTTCTCGGGCCTACACCAGACTATTTTCAACAGATATATTTGTGTCTGAACAATCAGGAGACACTACTGTTTTTCTTTACAGCAAAAAATGCAAAAAAGCAGGATAATACAGAGATTTGACTCATGGAACTGCAAAAGCACATTTGTATTTCTCGGGCCTACACCAGACTATTTTCAACAGATATATTTGTGTCTGAACAATCAGGAGACACTACTGTTTTTCTTTACGGCAAAAAATGCAAAAAAGCAGGATAATACAGAGATTTGACCCGTGGAAATGCAAAACCAAACTTGTAATTCTTGGGCCTACACTAGACTATTTTCAACAGATATATTTGTGTCTGAACAATCAGGAGACACTACTGTTTTTCTTTACGGCAAAAAATGCAAAAAAGCAGGATAATACAGAGAATTGAGCCGTGGAACTGCAAAACCACACTTGTATTTCTCGGGCCTACACCAGACTATTTTCAACAGATATATTTGTGTCTGAACAATCAGGAGACACTACTGTTTTTCTTCACGGCAAAAAATGCAAAAAAGCAGGATAATACAGAGACTTTACCAGTGGAACTGCAAAACCACACTTGTATTTCTCGGGCCTACACCAGACTATTTTCAACAGATATATTTGTGTCTGAACAATCAGGAGACACTACTGTTTTTCTTTACAGCAAAAAATGCAAAAAAGCAGGATAATACAGAAATTTGACCCGTGGAACTGCAAAACCACATTTGTATTTCTTGGGCCTACACCAGACTATTTTCAACAGATATATTTGTGTCTGAACAATCAAGAGACACTACTGTTTTTCTTTACAGCAAAAAATGCAAAAAAGCAGGATAATACAGAGATTTGACCCGTAGAACTGCAAAACCACACTTGTATTTCTCGGGCCTACACCAGACTATTTTCAACAGATATATTTGTGTCTGAACAATCAGGAACACTACTGTTTTTCTTTACGACAAAAAATGCCAAAAGAAGGATAATACAGAGATTTGACCCGTGGAACTGTAAAACCACAGTTCCATTAATATGGCCTACACCAGACTATTTTCAACAGATATATTTGTGTCTGAACAACCAGGAAACACTACTGTTTTTCTTTACAGCAAAAAATGCAAAAAAGCAGGTTAATACAGAGATTTGACCTCTGGAACTGCAAAACCACACTTGTATTTCTCGGGCCTACACCAGACTATTTTCAACAGATATATTTGTGTCTGAACAATCAGGAGACACTACTGTTTTTCTTTACGGCAAAAAATGCAAAAAAGCAGGATAATACAGAGATTTGACCCGTGGAACTGCAAAACCACACTTGTATTTCTCGGGACTACACCAGACTATTTTCAACAGATATATTTGTGTCTGAACAATCAGGAGACACTACTGTTTTTCTTCACGGCAAAAAATGCAAAAAAGCAGGATAATACAGAGACTTTACCAGTGGAACTGCAAAACCACACTTGTATTTCTCGGGCCTACACCAGACTATTTTCAACAGATATATTTGTGTCTGAACAATCAGGAGACACTACTGTTTTTCTTTATGGCAAAAAATGCAAAAAAGCAGGATAATACAGAGATTTGACCCGTGGAAATGCAAAACCAAACTTGTAATTCTTGGGCCTACACTAGACTATTTTCAACAGATATATTTGTGTCTGAACAATCAGGAGACACTACTGTTTTTCTTTACGGCAAAAAATGCAAAAAAGCAGGATAATACAGAGATTTGAGCCGTGGAACTGCAAAACCCCACTTGTATTTCTCGGGCCTACACCAGACTATTTTCAACAGATATATTTGTGTCTGAACAATCAGGAGACACTACTGTTTTTCTTCACGGCAAAAAATGCAAAAAAGCAGGATAATACAGAGACTTTACCAGTTGAACTGCAAAACCACACTTGTATTTCTCGGGCCTACACCAGACTATTTTCAACAGATATATTTGTGTCTGAACAATCAGGAGACAATACTGTTTTTCTTTACAGCAAAAAATGCAAAAAAGCAGGATAATACAGAGATTTGACCCGTGGAACTGCAAAACCACACTTGTATTTCTCGGGCCTACACCAGACTATTTTCAACAGATATATTTGTGTCTGAACAATCAGGAGACACTACTGTTTTTCTTCACAGCAAAAAGTGCAAAAAAGCAGGATAATACAGAGACTTCACTAGTGGAACTGCAAAACCACACTTGTATTTCTTGGGCCCACACCAGACTATTTTCAACAGATAAATTTGTGTCTGAACAATCAGGAGACACTACTGTTTTTCTTTACAGCAAAAATTGCAAAAAAGCAGGATAATACAGAGATTTAACCAGTGGAACTGCAAAACCACACTTGTATTTCTTGGGCCTACACCAGACTATTTTCAACAGATATATTTGTGTCTGAACAATCAGGAGACACTACTGTTTTTCTTTACGGCAAACAATGCCAAAAGAAGGATAATACAGAGATTTGACCAGTGGAACTGCAAAACCACAGTTCTATTAACATGGCCTACACCAGACTATTTTCAACAGATATATTTGTGTCTGAACAATCAGGAGACACTACTGTTTTTCTTTACAGCAAAAAATGCAGAAAAGCAGGATAATACAGAGATTCGACCCGTGGAACTGCAAAACCACACTTGTATTTCTCGGGCCTACACCAGACTATTTTCAACAGATATATTTGTGTCTGAACAATCAGGAGACACTACTGTTTTTCTTTACGGCAAAAAATGCCAAAAGAAGGATAATACAGAGATTTGACCCGTTGAACTGCAAAACCACAGTTCTATTAATATGGCCTACACCAGACTATTTTCAACAGATATATTTGTGTCTGAACAATCAGGAGACACTACTGTTTTTCTTTACAGCAAAAAATGCAAAAAAGCAGGATAATACAGAGATTCGACCCGTGGAACTGCAAAACCACACTTGTATTTCTCGGGCCTACACCAGACTATTTTCAACAGATATATTTGTGTCCGAACAATCAGGAAACACTACTGTTTTTCTTTACGGCAAAAAATGCAAAAAAGCTGGATAAAACGGAGATTTGACCCGTGGAACTGCAAAACCACACTTGTATTTCTCCAGCCTACACCAGATTATTTTCAACAGATATATTTGTGTCTGAACAATCAGGAGACACTACTGTTTTTCTTTACAGCACAAAATGCAAAAAAGCAGGATAAAACAGAGATTTGATCCGTGGAACTGCAAAACCACACTTGTATTTCTCGGGCCTACACCAGACTATTTTCAACAGATATATTTGTGTCTGAACAATCAGGAGACACTACTGTTTTTCTTTACAGCAAAAAATGCAAAAAAGCAGGATAAAACAGAGATTTGACCCGTAGAACTGCAAAACCACACTTGCATTTATGGGGCCTACACCAGACTATTTTCAACAGATATATTTGTGTTTGAACAATCAGGAGACACTACTGTTTTTCTTTACGGCAAAAGATGCCAAAAGAAGGATAATACAGAGATTTGACCCGTGGAACTGCAAAACCACAGTTCTATTAATATGGCCTACACCAGACTATTTTCAACAGATATATTTGTGTCTGAACAATCAGGAGACACTACTGTTTTTCTTTACAGCAAAAAATGCAAAAAAGCAGGATAATACAGAAATTTGACCCGTGGAACTGCAAAACCACATTTCCATTTCTCGGGCCTACACCAGACTATTTTCAACAGATATGTTTGTGTCTGAACAATCAGGAAACACTATTGTTTTTCTTTACAGCAAAAAATGCAAAAAAGCAGGATAATACAGAGATTCGACCTGTGGAATTGCAAAACCACACTTGTATTTCTCGGGCCTACACCAGACTATTTTCAACAGATATATTTGTGTCTGAACAATCAGGAGACACTACTGTTTTTCTTTACAGCAAAAAATGCAAAAAAGCAGGATAACACAGAGATTTGACCCGTGGAACTGCAAAACCACACTTGTATTTCTCGGGCCTACACCAGACTATTTTCAACAGATATATTTGTGTCTGAACAATCAGGAGACACTGCTGTTCTTCTTTACGGCAAAAAATGCAAAAAAGCAGGATAAAACAGAGATTTGACCAGTGAAACTGCAAAACCACACTTGTATTTCTTGGGCCTACACCAGACTATTTTCAACAGATATATTTGTGTCTGAACAATCAGGAAACACTATTGTTTTTCTTTACAGCAAAAAATGCAAAAAAGCAGGATAATACAGAGATTCGACCTGTGGAATTGCAAAACCACACTTGTATTTCTCGGGCCTACACCAGACTATTTTCAACAGATATATTTGTGTCTGAACAATCAGGAGACAATACTGTTTTTCTTTACAGCAGAAAATGCAAAAAAGCAGGATAACACAGAGATTTGACCCGTGGAACTGCAAAACCACACTTGTATTTCTCGGGCCTACACCAGACTATTTTCAACAGATATATTTGTGTCTGAACAATCAGGAGACACTGCTGTTTTTCTTTACGACAAAAAATGCAAAAAAGCAGGATAAAACAGAGATTTGACCCGTAGAACTGCAAAACCACACTTGCATTTATCGGGCCTACACCAGACTATTTTCAACAGATATATTTGTGTTTGAACAATCAGGAGACACTACTGTTTTTCTTTACAGCAAAAAATGCAAAAAAGCAGGATAATACAGAGATTCGACCCGTGGAACTGCAAAACCACACTTGTATTTCTCGGGCCCACACCAGACTATTTTCAATAGATATATTTGTGTCTGAATAATCAGGAGACACTACTGTTTTTCTTTACGGCAAAAAATGCCAAAAGAAGGATAATACAGAGATTTGACCCGTGGAACTGCAAAACCACAGTTCTATTAATATGGCCTACACCAGACTATTTTCAACAGATATATTTGTGTCTGAACAATCAGGAGACACTACTGTTTTTCTTTACAGCAAAAAATGCAAAAAAGCAGGATAATACAGAAATTTGACCCGTGGAACTGCAAAACCACATTTGTATTTCTCGGGCCTACACCAGACTATTTTCAACAGATATATTTGTGTCTGAACAATCAGGAAACACTACTGTTTTTCTTTACAGCAAAAAATGCAAAAAAGCAGGATAATACAGAGATTTGACCTGTGGAACTGCAAAACCACACTTGTATTTCTCGGGCCTACACCAGACTATTTTCAACAGATATATTTGTGTCTGAACAATCAGGAGACACTACTGTTTTCCTTTACAGCAAAAAATGCAAAACAGCAAGATAATACAGAGATTTGACCCGTGGAACTGCAAAACCACACTTAGAATCAAAGAATCATAGAATGGTAGAGTTGGAAGGGACCTCCTGTGTCATCTGGTCCAACCCCCTGCTCAAAGCAGGATTCACTAAATCATCTCAGACAGATGTCTGTCCAGCCTCTGTTTGAAGACGTCCATTGAAGGGGAACTCACCACCTCTCGTGGCAGCCTGTTCCACTCATTAATCACCCTAACTGTCAAAAAGTTTTTTCTAATATCTAATCTGTCTCTCCTCCCATTTAGTTTCATCCCATTGCTTCTAGTCTTTCCTTTTGCAAATGAGAATAAAGATGATCCTTCTACAATGTGACAGCCCTTGACATATTTGTATACAGCTATTAAGTCTCCTCTCAGTCTTCTTTTTTGCAAGCTAAACATTCCCAAATCCTGCAACTGTTCCTCATAGGACATGGTTTGCAGACCAGTCACCATTCTGGTCGCTCTTCTCTGAACTTGCTCCAGTTTGTCTATGTCTTTTTTAAAATGTGGTGCCCAAAACTGTACACAGTATTCCCGATGAGGTCTGACCAAAGAGGAGTAAAGACCGATAATGACTTCACGTGATCTAGACTGTATGCTTCTGTTAATACATCCCAGAATTGTATTTGCCTTTTTTGCTGCTGCATCACACTGTTGACTCATGTTCAGTCTATGATCTATTAGTATACCTAAGTCTTTTTCACATGTACTGTTGCTTAGCTCTATTCCTCTCATTCTGTATATGCTTTTTTCATTTTTATTGCCCAGATGTGGTACTTTGCATTTTTCCCTGTTATAAACCATTCTGTTGGTTGCTGCCCACTGCTCCAGTTTATTTAGGTCTTTTTGAATCCTCTCTCTCTCTTCTCTAGTATTAGCTATCCCTCCTAGCTTTGTGTCATCAGCAAATTTAATCAGTTTACCCTCAATTCCTACATCTAAGTCATTGATAAAGATGTTGAACAATACAGGTCCCAGGATGGAGCCCTGTGGTACCCCACTTGAGACATTCATCCAGCTGGATGTGAAGCCATTTACAACCACCCTTTGAGTCCGATCACTAAGCCAGTTATGAATCCACCTAACAGTTGCCTGGTCCATTGCATTCTTGGTCATTTTTTCAATAAGGATGGTGTGAGATACTTTGTCAAATGCTTTGCTGAAGTCAAGATATACTATATCTACAGCATTTCCCTGATCCACCCAGTCAGTGATTCTGTCATAGAAGAAAATTAAGTTAGTCTGACATGACTTGTTAGTTACAAACCCACTTCATTCTTATCCAGGTACTTACATACATGTTGTTTAATAATTTGTTCAAAGATCTTTCCTGGTATAGAAGTCAGACTCACCGGCCTATAGTTCCCTGGGTCCACCTTCTTCCCCTTTTTGAAGATAGGAACAACATTTGCTCTTCTCCAGTCTTCTGGGACTTCTCCTGTTCTCCAAGAATTTTCAAAGATTATGGAGAGTGGTTCTAAAATTTCTTCTACGATCTCCTTCAGTACTCTGGGGTGTAATTCATCTGGACCTGGAGACTTGAACTGATTTATGTTAGCTAAATATTCCCTCACAATCTTTCTGTTTACAGATAACTTGGATTCCTCTATTCCTTTAAAAGGACAGTGAAGATCAGTTGATGTTCCATTTTTTTTCTGAGAGAAAACAGATGCAAAATAGGAATTAAAAAGTTCGGCCTTCTCAACATCCTCTCTTACCATTTCTCCATTTTCATCCTGTAAAAATCCTATAGCATCTTTGACTTTTCTTTTACTTTTGACATACCCCCAAAATCCTTTTTTATTGCTTTTGACATCTCTTGCAAGCCTTAATTCATTGTCAGCTTTAGCTAACCTGATACGTGCCCTACAGGATCTGCAGACTGCATTATAATCTTCTTTAGATATGCCTTTCTCTTTCCATTTAATAAACATTTCTTTCTTTCTTTTTAGCATGTGTTTAAGTTCTGTGTTCATCCATCCTGGTTTCCTTAAATGCTTCCCATTCTTCCTACTTTTCGGGATTGTTAACGATTGTGCTTTGAATATCTCATTTTTAAAAATTTCCCATCCTTCCTGGACATTTTTGTCCTTAAGGACATCCAGCCATTGGATCCCTCCTATTCTCTTTCTGAGTCTCTTAAAATCTGCCTTTCTAAAATCTAACCTTGAAGTTTGAGTCTTCACATGTCTTCCTCCTCTAGTTATCCAAAATTCTATAATAGCATGATCCCTGCCTCCTAGGGTCCCAGCCACCTTTACCTCCTCAACCATTTCCTCCCTGTTTATAAGGATTAGATCCAAAGTAGCAGATCCCCTTGTTTTCTCCCCTACCTTTTTGAAGATAAAGTTGTCAGCAAGAGAGGATAAGAATTTGCTTGACCTGTTAGTTTTACTTGAGAGAGATTCCCAACAAATGTCTGGATAGTTGAAATCTCCCATGACCACTACGTCATATTTTTTGGAGAACTTGGTCATTTGATACATAAAGAGTTCATCCATATCTTCAGCTTGCCCAGGTGGCCTGTAGTAAATGCCTACAATGGTGTCCTTTCCGTTGTTCTCTCCTTGTATTCTTACCCAAACAGTTTCCACAGAACTCCCAGTCTCTGAAGCTTCAATCTCTGTGCAGATATACGCTTTTCTAACATACAATGCAACACCTCCTCCTCGTTTATCAAGTCTGTTTCTTGCAAATAAGTTGTATCCTTTTAGCCTTTTATTCCAATCATGTGTATCGTCCCACCAAGTTTCAGTGATTCCAATGACATCATATTTCTTTTCCTGCATTAGTAGTTCCAATTCTCCTTGTTTGTTGCCCATGCTTTGTGCATTTGTATAAAAACATTTTAGTTTGTGATTGGTTTCTCTTCCTCCCATATTTTTATTATTTAAATTGTTTTGTCTTTGTTCTTCCTTTCCACTTCCAGTAGCAGAGATCTCAATGGTATTTGTCAGCTGTATGGCTTTTTCTGGCCTTTTGCTTCCCTTCCCACATTGTTCTAGTTTAAAGCTCTCCGATTGAGTGTAGCAAGGCGACTTCCAAATACATGTTTTCCAGTCTTCGTAAGGTGCACCCCATCTCTAGCAAGTAGTCCATCGTATAGGTAATTCATTCCGTGATCCAGAAATCCAAATCCTTGTTGACGGCACCATCGACGTAGCCAGTTGTTCACCTGTAGAATCTTATTTCACCTCATTGTTCCATGGCCATCCACTGGGAGGATGGATGAGAAGACCACCTGCGCTCCCAATTCTTTCACTTTCTTGCCTAAGTCTTCAAAGTCACTGCAGATGGTTTCCAGGTCCTTTCTTGCGGTGTCATTTGTCCCCACATGTATTAGCAGGAATGGGTAGTGATCTGTAGGTCTGAAGAGTCTTGATATCCTGTCAGACACATCTTTAATTTTTGCTCCTGGAAGACAGCACATTTCTCTTGAGGTTATGTCTGGTCTGCAGATAGCGGCCTCAGTTCCTCTTAACAGGGAATCCCCCATGACCACCACTCTCCGTTTTTTCTTCACAACATTCTTCTTTCTCCATCCAGGAGAATTCTGAGGGCTTACAAGGTTATTCATTGCTGGCAAAGTCTTATTTTGCTGTATTTCTTCATGGTTCTCCTGCGTGATAGCCTGGTACTGGTTCCTGAGCAGTATGGGTGCTGACTGCCTCTCGATCCTCCTGCTTCTGTGGGTCACATGCTTCCATTCCTCTGTTTCCTCAGGTGCAGCGAGAATTTCTTGTCTTTCTGAATCATGAAGAGATAATTCTGCTCTGTCTAAGAACTCTTCACCTTCCTTAATGATTTTCAAGGTAGTTAACCTCTCTTCTAGATTTCGCAACTTTTCCTCCAACAGGGACACAAGCTTGCATTTCTGGCATGTGAAGTTTGGCTTTTCCACTGGCAAGTCTGTGAACATGTAGCAGGATACGCAGCTCACCAAATGGCTCCTGGACTCTTCCATGTTCTTACTGTTAATGTTCTGAAAACAGTGAAACAAAGCTTCAAAAAAAAGTTTCAAAATGCGCGTGCCGGTAGGCGCACGGTTTACTTGTATTTCTCGGGCCTACACCAGACTATTTTCAACAGATATATTTGTGTCTGAACAATCAGGAGACACTACTGTTTTTCTTTACAGCAAAAAATGCAAAAAAGCAGGATAACACAGAGATTTGACCCATGGAACTGCAAAACCACACTTGTATTTCTCGGGCCTACACCAGATTATTTTCAACAGATATAACTGTGTCTGAACAATCAGGAGACACTACTGTTTTTCTTTACAGCAAAAAATGCAAAAAAGCAGGATAATACAGAGATTTGACCAGTGGAACTGCAAAACCACATTTGTATTTCTCAGTCTACACCAGACTATTTTCAACAGATATATTTGTGTCTCAACAATCAGGAGACACTACTGTTTTTCTTTACAGCAAAAAATGCAAAAAAGCAGGATAATACAGAGATTCGACCCGTGGAACTGCAAAACCACAGTTCTATTAACATGGCCTACACCAGACTATTTTCAACAGATATATTTGTGTCTGAACAATCAGGAGACACTACTGTTTTTCTTTACAGCAAAAAATGCAAAAAGGCAGGATAATACAGAGATTCGACCCGTGGAACTGCAAAACCACACTTGTATTTCTCGGGTCTACACCAGACTATTTTCAACAGATATATTTGTGTCTGAACAATCAGGAGACACTACTGTTTTTCTTTACGTCAAAAAATGCAAAAAGGCAGGATAATACAGAGATTCGACCCGTGGAACTGCAAAACCACACTTGTATTTCTCGGGTCTACACCAGACTATTTTCAACAGATATATTTGTGTCTGAACAATCAGGAGACACTACTGTTTTTCTTTACGTCAAAAAATGCCAAAAGAAGGATAATACAGAGATTTGACCCGTGGAACTGCAAAACCACAGTTCTATTAATATGGCCTACACCAGACTATTTTCAACAGATATATTTGTCTCTGAACAATCAGGAGACACTACTGTTTTTCTTTACAGCAAAAAATGCAAAAAAGCAGGATAATACAGAGATTCGACCCGTGGAACTGAAAAACCACACTTGTATTTCTCGGGCCTACACCAGACTATTTTCAACAAATATATTTGTGTCCGAACAATCAGGAAACACTACTGTTTTTACTTACAGCAAAAAATGCAAAACAGCAGGATAATACAGAAATTTGACAAGTGGAACTGCAAAACCACACTTGTATTTCTCGGGCCTACACCAGACTATTTTCAACAGATATATTTGAGTCTGAACAATCAGGAGACACTGCTGTTTTTCTTTACAGCAAAAAATGCAAAAAAGCAGGATAAAACAGAGATTTGACCCGTGGAACTGCAAAACCACACTTGTATTTCTCGGGCCTACACCAGACTATTTTCAACAGATATATTTGTGTCTGAACAATCAGGAGACACTACTGTTTTTCTTTACAGCAAAAAATGCAAAAAAGCAGGATAATACAGAGATTCGACCCGTGGAACTGAAAAACCACACTTGTATTTCTCGGGCCTACACCAGACTATTTTCAACAGATATATTTGTGTCCGAACAATCAGGAAACACTACTATTTTTCCTTACAGCAAAAAAGCAGGATAATACAGAAATTTGACCCGTGGAACTGCAAAACCACACTTGTACTTCTTGGGCCTACACCAGACTATTTTCAACAGATATATTTGTGTCTGAACAATCAGGAGACACTACTGTTTTTCTTTACGGCAAAAAATGCCAAAAGAAGGATAATACAGAGATTTGAGCCATGGAACTGCAAAACCACAGTTCTATTAACATGGCCTACACCAGACTATTTTCAACAGATATATTTGTGTCTGAACAATCAGGAGACACTACTGTTTTTCCTTACAGCAAAAAATGCAAAAAAGCAGGATAATACAGAAATTTGACAAGTGGAACTGCAAAACCACACTTTTATTTCTCCAGTCTACGCCAGATTATTTTCAACAGATATATTTGTGTCTGAACAATCAGGAGACACTACTGTTTTTCTTTACAGCAAAAAATGCAAAACAGCAGAATAAAACAGAGATTTGACCCGTGGAACTGCAAAACCACACTTGTATTTCTCGGGCCTACACCAGACTATTTTCAACAGATATATTTGTGTCTGAACAATCAGGAGACACTACTGTTTTTCTTTACAGCAAAAAATGCAAAAAAGCAGGATAAAACAGAGATTTGACCCATAGAACTGCAAAACCACACTTGCATTTATCGGGCCTACACCAGACTATTTTCAACAGATATATTTGTGTCTGAACAATCAGGAGACACTACTGTTTTTCTTTACAGCAAAAAATGCAAAAAAGCAGGATAAAACAGAGATTTGACCCGTAGAACTGCAAAACCACACTTGTATTTATCGGGCCTACACCAGACTATTTTCAACAGATATATTTGTGTCTGAACAATCAGGAGACACTACTGTTTTTCTTTACAGCAAAAAATGCAAAAAAGCAGGATAATACAGAGATTCGACCCGTGGAACTGCAAAACCACACTTGTATTTCTCGGGCCTACACCAGACTATTTTCAACAGATATATTTGTGTCTGAACAATCAGGAGACACTACTGTTTTTCTTTACGGCAAAAAATGCCAAAAGAAGGATAATACAGAGATTTGAGCCGTGGAACTGCAAAACCACAGTTCTATTAACATGGCCTACACCAGACTATTTTCAACAGATATATTTGTGTCTGAACAATCAGGAGACACTGCTGTTTTTCTTTACTTCAAAAAATGCAAAAAAGCAGGATAATACAGAGATTTGACCCGTGGAACTGCAAAACCACACGTGTATTTCTCGGGCCTACACCAGATTATTTTCAACAGATATATTTGTGTCTGAACAATCAGGAGACACTACTGTTTTTCTTTACAGCAAAAAATGCAAAAAAGCAGGATAATACAGAGATTCGACCCGTGGAACTGCAAAACCACACTTGTATTTCTCGGGCCTACCCCAGACCATTTTCAACAGATATATTTGTGTCTGAACAATCAGGAGACACTACTGTTTTTCTTTACGGCAAAAAATCCCAAAAGAAGGATAATACAGAGATTTGACCCGTGGAACTGCAAAACCACAGTTCTATTAATATGGCATACACCAGACTATTTTCAACAGATATATTTGTGTCTGAACAATCAGGAGACACTACTGTTTTTCTTTAGAGCAAAAAATGCAAAAAAGCAGGATAAAACAGAGATTTGACCCGTAGAACTGCAAAACCACACTTGTATTTATCGGGCCAACACCAGACTATTTTCAACAGAGATATTTGTGTCTGAACAATCAGGAGACACTGCTGTTTTTCTTTACAGCAAAAAATGCAAAAAAGCAGGATAATACAGAGATTCGACCCGTGGAACTGCAAAACCACACTTGTGTTTCTCGGGCCTACACCAGACTATTTTCATCAGATATATTTGTGTCCGAACAATCAGGAGACACTACTGTTTTTGTTTATGGCAAAAAATGCCAAAAGAAGGATAATACAGAGAATTGACCTGTGGAACTGGAAAACCACAGTTCTATTAATATGGCCTACACCAGACTATTTTCAACAAATATATTTGTGTCTGAACAATCAGGAGACACTATTGTTTTTCTTTACGGCAAAAAATGCAAAAAAGCAGGATAATACAGAGATTTGACCCGTGGAACTGCAAAACCACACTTGTATTTCTCGGGCCTACACCAGACTATTTTCAACAGATATATTTGTGTCTGAACAATAAGGAGACACAACTGTTTTTCTTTACAGCAAAAAATACAAAAAAGCAGGATAATACAGAAATTTGACCCGTGGAACTGCAAAACCACACTTTTATTTCTCGGGCCTACACCAGACTATTTTCAACAGATATATTTGTGTCTGAACAATCATGAAACACTACTGCTTTTCTTTACAGCAAAAAATGCAAAAAAGCAGGATAATACAGAGATTTGACCCGTGGAACTGCAAAACCACACTTGTATTTCTCGGGCTTACACCAGACTATTTTCAACAGATATATTTGTGTCTGAACAATCAGCAGACACTACTGTTTTTCTTTACAGCAAAAAATGCCAAAAAGCAGGATAATACAGAAATTTGACCCGTGGAACTGCAAAACCACACTTGTATTTCTCGGGCCTACACCCGACTATTTTCAACAGATATATTTGTGTCTGAACAATCAGGAAACACTACTGTTTTTCTTTACAGCAAAAAATGCAAAAAAAGGCAGGATAATACAGAGATTCGACCCGTGGAACTGCAAAACCACACTTGTATTTCTCGGGCCTACACCAGACTATTTTCAACAGATATATTTGTGTCTGAACAATCAGGAGACACTGCTGTTTTTCTTTACGTCAAAAAATGCAAAAAAGCAGGATAATACAGAGATTTGACCCGTGGAACTGCAAAACCACACGTGTATTTCTCGGGCCTACACCAGATTATTTTCAACAGATATATTTGTGTCTGAACAATCAGGAGACACTACTGTTTTTCTTTACAGCAAAAAATGCAAAAAAGCAGGATAACACAGGGATATGACCAGTGGAACTGCAAAACCACACTTGTATTTCTCGGGCCTACCCGGGACCATTTTCAACAGATATATTTGTGTCTGAACAATCAGGAGGCACTACTGTTTTTCTTTACGGCAAAAAATCCCAAAAGAAGGATAATACAGAGATTTGACCCGTGGAACTGCAAAACCACAGTTCTATTAATATGGCATACACCAGACTATTTTCAACAGATATATTTGTGTCTGAACAATCAGGAGACACTGCTGTTTTTCTTTACAGCAAAAAATGCAAAAAAGCAGGATAATACAGAGATTCAACCCGTGGAACTGCAAAACCACACTTGTATTTCTCGGGCCTACACCAGACTATTTTCATCAGATATATTTGTGTCTGAACAATCAGGAGACACTACTGTTTTTCTTTACGGCAAAAAATGCCAAAAGAAGGATAATACAGAGAATTGACCTGTGGAACTGGAAAACCACAGTTCTATTAATATGGCCTACACCAGACTATTTTCAACAGATATATTTGTGTCTGAACAATCAGGAGACACTATTGTTTTTCTTTACAGCAAAAAATGCAAAAAAGCAGGATAATACAGAGATTTGACCCGTGGAACTGAAAAACCACACTTGTATTTCTCGGGCCTACACCAGACTATTTTCAACAGATATATTTGTGTCTGAACAATAAGGAGACACTGCTGTTTTTCTTTACAGCAAAAAATGCAAAAAAGCAGGATAATACAGAAATTTGACCCGTGGAACTGCAAAACCACACTTTTATTTCTCGGGCCTACACCAGACTATTTTCAACACATATATTTGTGTCTGAACAATCATGAAACACTACTGCTTTTCTTTACAGCAAAAAATGCAAAAAAGCAGGATAATACAGAGATTTGACCCGTGGAACTGCAAAACCACACTTGTATTTCTCGGGCTTACACCAGACTATTTTCAACAGATATATTTGTGTCTGAACAATCAGGAGACAAAACTGTTTTTCTTTATGGCGAAAAAATGCAGAAAAGCAGGATAATACAGAGATTTGACCCGTGGAACTGCAAAACCACACTTGTATTTCTCGGGCCTACACCAGACTATTTTCAACAGATATATTTGTGTTTGAACAATCAGGAGACACTACTGTTTTTCTTTACGGCAAAAAATGCAAAAAAGCAGGATAATACAGAGATTTGACCCGTGGAACTGCAAAACCACACTTGTATTTCTCGGGCCTACACCAGATTATTTTCAACAGATATATTTGTGTCTGAACAATCAGGAGACACTACTGTTTTTCTTTACAGCAAAAAATGCAAAAAAGCAGGATAATACAGAGATTTGACCCGTGGAACTGCAAAACCACACTTGTATTTCTCGGGCCTACACCAGACTATTTTCAAATGATATATTTGAGTCTGAACAATTAGGAGACACTGCTGTTTTTCTTTACGGCAAAAAAAGCAAAAAAGCAGGATAATACAGAGATTTGACCCGTGAAACTGCAAAACCACACTTGTATTTCTCGGGCCTATACCAGATTATTTTCAACAGATATATTTGTGTCTGAACAATCTGGAGACACTACTGTTTTTCTTTAAAGCAAAAAATGCAAAAAGCAGGATAATACAGAGATTCGACCCGTGGAACTGCAAAACCACACTTGTGTTTCTCGGGCCTACACCAGACTATTTTCAACAGATATATTTGTGTCTGAACAATCAGGAGACACTACTGTTTTTCTTTACAGCAAAAATGCAAAAAAGCAGGATAACACAGAGATTTGACCCGTGGAACTGCAAAACCACACTTGTATTTCTCGGGCCTACACAAGAATATTTTCAACAGATATTTTTGTGTCTGAACAATCAGGAGACACTGCTGTTTTTCTTTACGGTAAAAAATGCAAAAAAGCAGGATAATACAGAGATTTGACCCGTGGAACTGCAAAACCACACTTGTATTTCTCGGGCCTACACCAGACTATTTTCAACAGATATATTTGTGTCTGAACATTCAGGAGACACTACTGTTTTTCTTTACAGCAAAAAATGCAAAAAAGCAGGATAAAACAGAGATTTGACCCGTAGAACTGCAAAACCACACTTGTTTTTCTCGGGCCTACACCAGACTATTTTCAACAGATATTTTTGTGTCTGAAAAATCTGGAGACACTACTGTTTTTCTTTACAGCAAAAAATGCAAAATAGCAGGATAATATAGAGATTTGACCCGTGGAACTGCAAAACCACACTTGTATTTCTCGGGCTTACACCAGACTATTTTCAACAGATATATTTGTGTCTGAACAATCAGGAGACACTACTGTTTTTCTTTACAGCAAAAAAAAAGGATAATACAGAGATTTGACCCGTGGAACTGCAAAACCACACTTGAATTTCAATGGCCTAAACCAGACTATTTTCAACAGATATATTTGTGTCTGAACAATCAAGAGACGCTAATATTTTTCTTTACAGCAAAAAATGCAAAAAAGCAGAATAATACAGAGATTTGACCCGTGGAACTGCAAAACCACACTTGTATTTCTCGAGCCTACACCAGACAATTTTAAACAGATATATTTGTCTGAACAATCAGGAGTCACTACTGTTTTTCTTTGCGGCAAAAAATACAAAAAAGCAGGAAAATACAGAGATTTGACCCGTGGAACTGCAAAACCACACTTGTATTTCTCGGGCCTACACCAGACTATTTTCAACAGATATATATATATCTGAACAATCAGGAGACACTACTGTTTTTCTTTACAGCAAAAAATGCCAAAAGAAGGATAATACAGAGATTTGACCCATGGAACTGCAAAACAACAGTTCTATTAATCTGGCCTGCACCAGACTATTTTCAACAGATATATATGCGTCTGAACAGTCAGTAGACACTACTATTTTTCTTTACGGCAAAAAAGCAGGATAATACAGAGATTTGACCCGTGGAACTCCAAAACCACACTTGTATTTCTCGGGCCTACACCAGTCTATTTTCAACAGATCTATTTGTGTCTGAACAATCAGGAGACATTACAGTATTTCTTTACAGCAAAAAATGCAAAAAAGCAGGATAATACAGAGATTTGACCCGTAGAACTGCAAAACCACACTTGTATTTCTTGGTCCTACACCAGACTATTTTCAACAGATATATTTGTGTCTGAACAATCAGGAGACACTACTGTTTTTCTGTACAGCAAAAAATGCTAAAAGAAGGATAATACAGAGATTTGACCCATGGAACTGCAAAACCACAGTTCTATTAATCTGGCCTACACCAGACTATTTTCAACAGATATATTTGTGTCTGAACAATCAGGAGACACTACTGTTTTTCTTTACGGCAAAAAATGCCAAAAGAAGGATAATACAGAGATTTGACCCATGGAACTGCAAAACCACAGTTCTATTAATATGGCCTACTGTACACCAGACTATTTTCAACAGATATATTTATGTCTGAACAATCAGGAGACACTACTGTTTTTCTTTATGGCAAAAAATGCAAAAAAGCAGGATAATACAGAGATTTGACCCGTGGAACTGCAAAACCACACTTGTATTTCTCGAGCCTACACCAGACAATTTTCAACAGATATATTTGTCTGAACAATCAGGAGACACTACTGTTTTTCTTTACAGCAAAAAATGCAAAAGAGCAGGCTAATACAGAGATTTGACCCGTGGAACTGCAAAACCACACATGTATTTCTCGGGCCTACACCAGACTATATTCAACAGCTATATTTGTGTCTGAACAATCAGGAGTCACTACTGTTTTTCTTTGCGGCAAAAAATACAAAAAAGCAGGAAAATACAGAGATTTGACCCGTGGAACTGCAAAACCACACTTGTATTTCTCGGGCCTACACCAGACTATTTTCAACAGATATATATATATCTGAACAATCAGGAGACACTACTGTTTTTCTTTACAGCAAAAAATGCCAAAAGAAGGATAATACAGAGATTTGACCCATGGAACTGCAAAACAACAGTTCTATTAATCTGGCCTGCACCAGACTATTTTCAACAGATATATTTGCGTCTGAACAGTCAGGAGACACTACTATTTTTCTTTACGGCAAAAAAGCAGGATAATACAGAGATTTGACCCGTGGAACTCCAAAACCACACTTGTATTTCTCGGGCCTACACCAGTCTATTTTCAACAGATCTATTTGTGTCTGAACAATCAGGAGACACTACAGTATTTCTTTACAGCAAAAAATGCAAAAAAGCAGGATAATACAGAGATTTGACCCGTAGAACTGCAAAACCACACTTGTATTTCTTGGTCCTACACCAGACTATTTTCAACAGATATATTTGTGTCTGAACAATCAGGAGACACTACTGTTTTTCTGTACAGCAAAAAATGCTAAAAGAAGGATAATACAGAGATTTGACCCATGGAACTGCAAAACCACAGTTCTATTAATCTGGCCTACACCAGACTATTTTCAACAGATATATTTGTGTCTGAACAATCAGGAGACACTACTGTTTTTCTTTACGGCAAAAAATGCCAAAAGAAGGATAATACAGAGATTTGACCCATGGAACTGCAAAACCACAGTTCTATAAATATGGCCTACAGTCATGGCCAAAAGAATTGAGAATGACACCAAAATTATATTTTCACATGATCTGCTGGCCTCTGGTTTTTATTAGTGTTTGTCTGATGTTTATATCACATACAGAAATATAATTGCAATCATATTATGAGTACCAATAGGTTATATTGACAGTTAGAATGAGTTAATGCAGCAAGTCAATATTTGTAGTGTTGCCCCTTCTTCTTCAAGACCTCTGTAATTCTCCCTGGCATGCTCTCAATCAACTTTTGGACCAAATCCTGACTGATAGCAGTCCATTCTTGCATAATCAATGCTTGCATTTTGCCAGAATTTGTTGGTTTTTGTTTGTCCACCTGCCTCTTGATGATTGACCACAAGTTCTCAATGGGATTAAGATCTGGGGAGTTTCCAGGCCATGGACTCAAAATCTCTATGTTTTGTTCCATGAGCCATTTAGTTATCACCTTTGCTTTATGGCAAGGTGCTCCATCATGCTGGAAAAGGCATTGTTGGGCGCCAAACTGCTCTTGGACGGTTGGGAGAAGTTGCTCTTGGAGGATATTCTGGTACCATTCTTTATTCATGGCTGTGTTTTTAGGCAAGACTGTGAGTGAGCCGATTCCCTTGGCTGAGAAGCAACCCCACACATGAATGGTTTCAGGATGCTTTACAGTTGGCATGAGACAAGACTGGTGGTAGCGCTCACCTCTTCTTCTCCGAATAAGCTGTTTTCCAGATGTCCCAAACAATCGAAAAGGGGATTCATCAGAGAAAATGACTTTGCCCCAGTCCTCAGCAGTCCACTCCCTGTACCTTTTGCAGAATATCAGTCGGTCCCTGATGTTTTTTCTGGAGAGAAGTGGCTTCTTTGCTGCCCTCCTTGAAACCAGCCCTTGCTCAAAGAGTCTCCGCCTCACAGTGCGTGCAGAAGCACTCACACCAGCCTGCTGCCATTCCTGAGCAAGCTCAGAACTGCTGGTAGTCCGATCCCGAAGCTGAAACAGTTTTAGGATACGGTCCTGGCGCTTGCTGGTCTTTCTTGGGCGCCCTGGAGCCTTTTTGACAACAATGGAAGCTCTCTCCTTGAAGTTCTTGATGATGCGATAGATTGTTGACTGAGGTGCAATCTTTGTAGCTGCAATACTCTTCCCTGTTAGGCCATTTTTGTGCAGTGCAATGATGGCTGCACGTGTTTCTTTAGAGATAACCATGGTTAACTGAAGAGAAACAATGATACAAAGAACCAGCCTCCTTTTAAAGTGTCCAGTGATGTCATTCTTACTTAATCATGACTGATTGATCGCCAGCCCTGTCCTCATCAACACCCACACCTGTGTTAATGGATCAATCACTAAAATGATGTTAGCTGCTCCTTTAAAGGCAGGACTGCAATGATGTTGAAATGTGATTTGGGGGTTAAAGTTCATTTTCTGGGCAAATATTGACTTTGCAAGTACAGTAATTGCTGTTAAGATGATCACTCTTTGACATTCAGGAGTATATGCAAATTGCCATTACAAAAAATGAAACAGTAAACTTTGGAAAAATTACTATTTGTCTCATTCTCAATACTTTTGGCCATGACTGTACACCAGACTATTTTCAACAGATATATTTATGTCTGAACAATCAGGAGACACTACTGTTTTGCTTTATGGCAAAAAATGCAAAAAAGCAGGATAATACAGAGATTTGACCCGTGGAACTGAAAAACCACACTTGTATTTCTCGGGCCTACACCAGACTATTTTCAACAGATATATTTGTGTCTGAACAATCAGGAGACACTACTGTTTTTCTTTACAGCAAAAAATGCAAAAAAGCAGGATGATACAGAAATTTGACGAGTGGAGCTGCAAAACCACACATGTATTTCTCGGGCCTACACCAGACTATTTTCAACAGATATATTTGTGTCTGAAAAATCTGGAGACACTACTGTTTTTCTTTACGGCAAAAAATGCAAAATAGCAGGATAATACAGAGATTAGACCCGTGGAACTGCAAAACCACACTTGTATTTCTCGGGCTTACACCAAACTATTTTCAACAGATATATTTGTGTCTGAACAATCAGGAGACACTACTGTTTTTCTTTACAGCAAAAAAAAGGATAATACAGAGATTTGACCCGTGGAACTGCAAAACCACACTTGAATTTCAATGGCCTAAACCAGACTATTTTCAATAGATATATTTGTGTCTGAACAATCAAGAGACACTAATATTTTTCTTTACAGCAAAAAATGCAAAAAAGCAGGATAATACAGAGATTTGACCCGTGGAACTGCAAAACCACACTTGTATTTCTCGAGCCTACACCAGACAATTTTCAACAGATATATTTGTCTGAACAATCAGGAGACACTACTGTTTTTCTTTACAGCAAAAAATGCAAAAGAGCAGGCTAATACAGAGATTTGACCCGTGGAACTGCAAAACCACACATGTATTTCTCGGGCCTACACCAGACTATATTCAACAGCTATATTTGTGTCTGAACAATCAGGAGTCACTACTGTTTTTCTTTGCGGCAAAAAATACAAAAAAGAAGGATAATACAGAGATTTGACCCGTAGAACTGCAAAACCACACTTGTATTTCTCGGGCCTACACCAGACTATTTTCAACAGATATATTTGTGTCTGAACAATCAGGAGACACTACTGTTTTTCTGTACAGCAAAAAATGCTAAAAGAAGGATAATAAAGAGATTTGACCCATGGAACTGCAAAACCACAGTTCTATTAATCTGGCCTACACCAGACTATTTTCAACAGATATATTTGTGTCTGAACAATCAGGAGACACTACTGTTTTTCTTTACGGCAAAAAATGCCAAAAGAAGGATAATACAGAGATTTGACCCATGGAACTGCAAAACCACAGTTCTATTAATATGGCCTACAGTCATGGCCAAAAGTATTGAGAATGACACCAAAATTATATTTTCACATGATCTGCTGGCCTCTGGTTTTTATTAGTGTTTGTCTGATGTTTATATCTCATACAGAAATATAATTGCAATCATATTATGAGTACCAATAGGTTATATTGACAGTTAGAATGAGTTAATGCAGCAAGTCAATATTTGTAGTGTTGCCCCTTCTTCTTCAAGACCTCTGTAATTCTCCCTGGCATGCTCTCAATCAACTTTTGGACCAAATCCTGACTGATAGCAGTCCATTCTTGCATAATCAATGCTTGCATTTTGCCAGAATTTGTTGGTTTTTGTTTGTCCACCTGCCTCTTGATGATTGACCACAAGTTCTCAATGGGATTAAGATCTGGGGAGTTTCCAGGCCATGGACTCAAAATCTCTATGTTTTGTTCCATGAGCCATTTAGTTATCACCTTTGCTTTATGGCAAGGTGCTCCATCATGCTGGAAAAGGCATTGTTGGGCGCCAAACTGCTCTTGGACGGTTGGGAGAAGTTGCTCTTGGAGGATATTCTGGTACCATTCTTTATTCATGGCTGTGTTTTTAGGCAAGACTGTGAGTGAGCCGATTCCCTTGGCTGAGAAGCAACCCCACACATGAATGGTTTCAGGATGCTTTACAGTTGGCATGAGACAAGACTGGTGGTAGCGCTCACCTCTTCTTCTCCGAATAAGCTGTTTTCCAGATGTCCCAAACAATCGAAAAGGGGATTCATCAGAGAAAATGACTTTGCCCCAGTCCTCAGCAGTCCACTCCCTGTACCTTTTGCAGAATATCAGTCGGTCCCTGATGTTTTTTCTGGAGAGAAGTGGCTTCTTTGCTGCCCTCCTTGAAACCAGCCCTTGCTCAAAGAGTCTCCGCCTCACAGTGCATGCAGAAGCACTCACACCAGCCTGCTGCCATTCCTGAGCAAGCTCAGAACTGCTGGTAGTCCGATCCCGAAGCTGAAACAGTTTTAGGATACGGTCCTGGCGCTTGCTGGTCTTTCTTGGGCGCCCTGGAGCCTTTTTGACAACAATGGAAGCTCTCTCCTTGAAGTTCTTGATGATGCGATAGATTGTTGACTGAGGTGCAATCTTTGTAGCTGCAATACTCTTCCCTGTTAGGCCATTTTTGTGCAGTGCAATGATGGCTGCACGTGTTTCTTTAGAGATAACCATGGTTAACTGAAGAGAAACAATGATACAAAGAACCAGCCTCCTTTTAAAGTGTCCAGTGATGTCATTCTTACTTAATCATGACTGATTGATCGCCAGCCCTGTCCTCATCAACACCCACACCTGTGTTAATGGATCAATCGCTAAAATGATGTTAGCTGCTCCTTTTAAGGCAGGACTGCAATGATGTTGAAATGTGATTTGGGGGTTAAAGTTCATTTTCTGGGCAAATATTGACTTTGCAAGTACAGTAATTGCTGTAAAGATGATCACTCTTTGACATTCAGGAGTATATGCAAATTGCCATTACAAAAAATGAAACAGTAAACTTTGGAAAAATTACTATTTGTCTCATTCTCAATACTTTTGGCCATGACTGTACACCAGACTATTTTCAACAGATATATTTATGTCTGAACAATCAGGAGACACTACTGTTTTTCTTTACAGCAAAAAATGCAAAAAAGCAGGATAATACAGAGATTTGACCCGTGGAACTGAAAAACCACACTTGTATTTCTCGGACCTACACCAGACGATTTTCAACAGATATATTTGTGTCTGAACAATCAGGAGACACTGCTGTTTTTCTTTACGGCAAAAAAGAAAGATAATACAGAGATTTGACCCGTGGAACTGCAAAACCACACTTGTATTTTTCGAGCCTACACCAGATTATTTTCAACAGATATATTTGTGTCTGAACAATCAGGAGACACTACTGTTTTTCTTTACAGCAAAAAATGCAAAAAAGCAGGATAATACAGAGATTTGACCCGTGGAACTGAAAAACCACACTTGTATTTCTCGGGCCTACACCAGACTATTTTCAACAGATATATTTGTGTCTGAACAATCAGGAGACACTACTGTTTTTCTTTACAGCAAAAAATGCAAAAAAAGCAGGATAATACAGAAATTTGACCCGTGGAGCTGCAAAACCACACATGTATTTCTCGGGCCTACACCATACTATTTTCAACAGATATATTTGTGTCTAAACAATCAGGAAACACTACTGTTTTTCTTTACAGCAAAAAATTCAAAAAAGCAGGATAATATAGAGATTCGACCCGTGGAACTGCAAAATCACACTTGTATTTCTCGGGCCTACACCAGACTATTTTCAACAGATATATTTGTGTCTGAACAATCAGGAGACACTACTGTTTTTCTTTACAGCAAAAAATGCAAAAAAGCAGGATAATACAGAGATTTGACCCGTGGAACTGAAAAACCACACTTGTATTTCTCGGACCTACACCAGACTATTTTCAACAGATATATTTGTGTCTGAACAATCAGGGACACTGCTGTTTTTCTTTACGGCAAAAAAGAAAGATAATACAGAGATTTGACCCGTGGAACTGCAAAACCACACTTGTATTTTTCGAGCCTACACCAGATTATTTTCAACAGATATATTTGTGTCTGAACAATCAGGAGACACTACTGTTTTTCTTTACAGCAAAAAATGCAAAAAAGCAGGATAATACAGAGATATGACCCGTGGAACTGCAAAACCACACTTGTATTTCTCGGGCCTACACCAGACAATTTTCAACAGATATATTTGTGTCTGAACAATCAGGAGACACTACTGTTTTTCTTTACAGCAAAAAATGCAAAAAAGCAGGATAATACAGAGATTCGACCCATGGAACTGCAAAACCACACTTGTATTTCTCGGGCCTACACCAGACTATTTTCAAATGATATATTTGAGTCTGAACAATTAGGAGACACTGCTGTTTTTCTTTATGGCAAAAAATGCAAAAGAGCTGGATAATGCAGAGATTTGACCCGTGGAACTGCAAAACCACACTTGTATTTCTCGGGCCTACACCAGATTATTTTCAACAGATATATTTGTGTCTGAACAATCAGGAGACACTACTGTTTTTCTTTAAAGCAAAAAATGCAAAAAGCAGGATAATACAGAGATTCGACCTGTGGAACTGCAAAAACCACACTTGTATTTCTCGGGCATACACCAGACTATTTTCAACAGATATATTTGTGTCTGAACAATCAGGAGACACTACTGCTTTTCTTTACAGCAAAAAATGCAAAAAAGCAGGATAAAACAGAGATTTGACCGATAGAACTGCAAAACCACACTTGTATTTCTCGGGCCTACACCAGACTGTTTTCAACAGATATATTTGTGTCTGAAAAATCTGGAGACACTACTGTTTTTCTTTACGGCAAAAAATGCAAAATAGAAGGATAATACAGAGATTTGACCCATGGAACTTCAAAACCACACTTGTATTTCTCGGGCCTACACCAGACTATTTTCAACAGATATATTTGTGTCTGAACAATCAGGAGACACTACTGTTTTTCTTTACAGCAAAAAAAAAAGGATAATACAGAGATTTGACCCATGGAACTGCAAAACCACACTTGAATTTCTCGGGCCTACACCAGACTATTTTCAACAGATATATTTGTGTCTGAACAATCAAGAGACACTAATATTTTTCTTTACAGCAAAAAATGCAAAAGAGCAGGCTAATACAGAGATTTGACCCGTGGAACTGCAAAACCACACATGTATTTCTCGGGCCTACACCAGACTATATTCAACAGCTATATTTGTGTCTGAACAATCAGGAGTCACTACTGTTTTTCTTTGCGGCAAAAAATACAAAAAAGAAGGATAATACAGAGATTTGACCCGTAGAACTGCAAAACCACACTTGTATTTCTCGGGCCTACACCAGACTATTTTCAACAGATATATTTGTGTCTGAACAATCAGGAGACACTACTGTTTTTCTGTACAGCAAAAAATGCTAAAAGAAGGATAATAAAGAGATTTGACCCATGGAACTGCAAAACCACAGTTCTATTAATCTGGCCTACACCAGACTATTTTCAACAGATATATTTGTGTCTGAACAATCAGGAGACACTACTGTTTTTCTTTACGGCAAAAAATGCCAAAAGAAGGATAATACAGAGATTTGACCCATGGAACTGCAAAACCACAGTTCTATTAATATGGCCTACAGTCATGGCCAAAAGTATTGAGAATGACACCAAAATTATATTTTCACATGATCTGCTGGCCTCTGGTTTTTATTAGTGTTTGTCTGATGTTTATATCTCATACAGAAATATAATTGCAATCATATTATGAGTACCAATAGGTTATATTGACAGTTAGAATGAGTTAATGCAGCAAGTCAATATTTGTAGTGTTGCCCCTTCTTCTTCAAGACCTCTGTAATTCTCCCTGGCATGCTCTCAATCAACTTTTGGACCAAATCCTGACTGATAGCAGTCCATTCTTGCATAATCAATGCTTGCATTTTGCCAGAATTTGTTGGTTTTTGTTTGTCCACCTGCCTCTTGATGATTGACCACAAGTTCTCAATGGGATTAAGATCTGGGGAGTTTCCAGGCCATGGACTCAAAATCTCTATGTTTTGTTCCATGAGCCATTTAGTTATCACCTTTGCTTTATGGCAAGGTGCTCCATCATGCTGGAAAAGGCATTGTTGGGCGCCAAACTGCTCTTGGACGGTTGGGAGAAGTTGCTCTTGGAGGATATTCTGGTACCATTCTTTATTCATGGCTGTGTTTTTAGGCAAGACTGTGAGTGAGCCGATTCCCTTGGCTGAGAAGCAACCCCACACATGAATGGTTTCAGGATGCTTTACAGTTGGCATGAGACAAGACTGGTGGTAGCGCTCACCTCTTCTTCTCCGAATAAGCTGTTTTCCAGATGTCCCAAACAATCGAAAAGGGGATTCATCAGAGAAAATGACTTTGCCCCAGTCCTCAGCAGTCCACTCCCTGTACCTTTTGCAGAATATCAGTCGGTCCCTGATGTTTTTTCTGGAGAGAAGTGGCTTCTTTGCTGCCCTCCTTGAAACCAGCCCTTGCTCAAAGAGTCTCCGCCTCACAGTGCGTGCAGAAGCACTCACACCAGCCTGCTGCCATTCCTGAGCAAGCTCAGAACTGCTGGTAGTCCGATCCCGAAGCTGAAACAGTTTTAGGATACGGTCCTGGCGCTTGCTGGTCTTTCTTGGGCGCCCTGGAGCCTTTTTGACAACAATGGAAGCTCTCTCCTTGAAGTTCTTGATGATGCGATAGATTGTTGACTGAGGTGCAATCTTTGTAGCTGCAATACTCTTCCCTGTTAGGCCATTTTTGTGCAGTGCAATGATGGCTGCACGTGTTTCTTTAGAGATAACCATGGTTAACTGAAGAGAAACAATGATACAAAGAACCAGCCTCCTTTTAAAGTGTCCAGTGATGTCATTCTTACTTAATCATGACTGATTGATCGCCAGCCCTGTCCTCATCAACACCCACACCTGTGTTAATGGATCAATCGCTAAAATGATGTTAGCTGCTCCTTTTAAGGCAGGACTGCAATGATGTTGAAATGTGATTTGGGGGTTAAAGTTCATTTTCTGGGCAAATATTGACTTTGCAAGTACAGTAATTGCTGTAAAGATGATCACTCTTTGACATTCAGGAGTATATGCAAATTGCCATTACAAAAAATGAAACAGTAAACTTTGGAAAAATTACTATTTGTCTCATTCTCAATACTTTTGGCCATGACTGTACACCAGACTATTTTCAACAGATATATTTATGTCTGAACAATCAGGAGACACTACTGTTTTTCTTTACAGCAAAAAATGCAAAAAAGCAGGATAATACAGAGATTTGACCCGTGGAACTGAAAAACCACACTTGTATTTCTCGGACCTACACCAGACGATTTTCAACAGATATATTTGTGTCTGAACAATCAGGAGACACTGCTGTTTTTCTTTACGGCAAAAAAGAAAGATAATACAGAGATTTGACCCGTGGAACTGCAAAACCACACTTGTATTTTTCGAGCCTACACCAGATTATTTTCAACAGATATATTTGTGTCTGAACAATCAGGAGACACTACTGTTTTTCTTTACAGCAAAAAATGCAAAAAAGCAGGATAATACAGAGATTTGACCCGTGGAACTGAAAAACCACACTTGTATTTCTCGGGCCTACACCAGACTATTTTCAACAGATATATTTGTGTCTGAACAATCAGGAGACACTACTGTTTTTCTTTACAGCAAAAAATGCAAAAAAAGCAGGATAATACAGAAATTTGACCCGTGGAGCTGCAAAACCACACATGTATTTCTCGGGCCTACACCATACTATTTTCAACAGATATATTTGTGTCTAAACAATCAGGAAACAATACTGTTTTTCTTTACAGCAAAAAATTCAAAAAAGCAGGATAATATAGAGATTCGACCCGTGGAACTGCAAAATCACACTTGTATTTCTCGGGCCTACACCAGACTATTTTCAACAGATATATTTGTGTCTGAACAATCAGGAGACACTACTGTTTTTCTTTACAGCAAAAAATGCAAAAAAGCAGGATAATACAGAGATTTGACCCGTGGAACTGAAAAACCACACTTGTATTTCTCGGACCTACACCAGACGATTTTCAACAGATATATTTGTGTCTGAACAATCAGGAGACACTGCTGTTTTTCTTTACGGCAAAAAAGAAAGATAATACAGAGATTTGACCCGTGGAACTGCAAATCCACACTTGTATTTTTCGAGCCTACACCAGATTATTTTCAACAGATATATTTGTGTCTGAACAATCAGGAGACACTACTGTTTTTCTTTACAGCAAAAAATGCAAAAAAGCAGGATAATACAGAGATTTGACCCGTGGAACTGAAAAACCACACTTGTATTTCTCGGGCCTACACCAGACTATTTTCAACAGATATATTTGTGTCTGAACAATCAGGAGACACTACTGTTTTTCTTTACAGCAAAAAATGCAAAAAAAGCAGGATAATACAGAAATTTGACCCGTGGAGCTGCAAAACCACACATGTATTTCTCGGGCCTACACCATACTATTTTCAACAGATATATTTGTGTCTAAACAATCAGGAAACAATACTGTTTTTCTTTACAGCAAAAAATTCAAAAAAGCAGGATAATATAGAGATTCGACCCGTGGAACTGCAAAATCACACTTGTATTTCTCGGGCCTACACCAGACTATTTTCAACAGATATATTTGTGTCTGAACAATCAGGAGACACTACTGTTTTTCTTTACAGCAAAAAATGCAAAAAAGCAGGATAATACAGAGATTTGACCCGTGGAACTGAAAAACCACACTTGTATTTCTCGGACCTACACCAGACTATTTTCAACAGATATATTTGTGTCTGAACAATCAGGGACACTGCTGTTTTTCTTTACGGCAAAAAAGAAAGATAATACAGAGATTTGACCCGTGGAACTGCAAAACCACACTTGTATTTTTCGAGCCTACACCAGATTATTTTCAACAGATATATTTGTGTCTGAACAATCAGGAGACACTACTGTTTTTCTTTACAGCAAAAAATGCAAAAAAGCAGGATAATACAGAGATATGACCCGTGGAACTGCAAAACCACACTTGTATTTCTCGGGCCTACACCAGACAATTTTCAACAGATATATTTGTGTCTGAACAATCAGGAGACACTACTGTTTTTCTTTACAGCAAAAAATGTAAAAAAGCAGGATAATACAGAGATTCGACCCATGGAACTGCAAAACCACACTTGTATTTCTCGGGCCTACACCAGACTATTTTCAAATGATATATTTGAGTCTGAACAATTAGGAGACACTGCTGTTTTTCTTTATGGCAAAAAATGCAAAAGAGCTGGATAATGCAGAGATTTGACCCGTGGAACTGCAAAACCACACTTGTATTTCTCGGGCCTACACCAGATTATTTTCAACAGATATATTTGTGTCTGAACAATCAGGAGACACTACTGTTTTTCTTTAAAGCAAAAAATGCAAAAAGCAGGATAATACAGAGATTCGACCTGTGGAACTGCAAAAACCACACTTGTATTTCTCGGGCATACACCAGACTATTTTCAACAGATATATTTGTGTCTGAACAATCAGGAGACACTACTGCTTTTCTTTACAGCAAAAAATGCAAAAAAGCAGGATAAAACAGAGATTTGACCGATAGAACTGCAAAACCACACTTGTATTTCTCGGGCCTACACCAGACTGTTTTCAACAGATATATTTGTGTCTGAAAAATCTGGAGACACTACTGTTTTTCTTTACGGCAAAAAATGCAAAATAGAAGGATAATACAGAGATTTGACCCATGGAACTTCAAAACCACACTTGTATTTCTCGGGCCTACACCAGACTATTTTCAACAGATATATTTGTGTCTGAACAATCAGGAGACACTACTGTTTTTCTTTACAGCAAAAAAAAAAGGATAATACAGAGATTTGACCCATGGAACTGCAAAACCACACTTGAATTTCTCGGGCCTACACCAGACTATTTTCAACAGATATATTTGTGTCTGAACAATCAAGAGACACTAATATTTTTCTTTACAGCAAAAAATGCAAAAAAGCAGGATAATACAGAGATTTGACCTGTGGAACTGCAAAACCACACTTGTATTTCTCGGGCCTACACCAGACTATTTTCAACAGATATATTTGTGTCTGAACAATCAGGAGACACTACTCTTTTTCTGTACAGCAAAAAATGCTAAAAGAAGGATAATACAGAGATTTGACCCATGGAACTGCAAAACCACACTTGTATTTCTCGCCCTACACCGGACTATTTTCAACAGATATATTTGTGTCTGAACAATCAGGAGACACTACTGTTTTTCTTTACAGCAAAAAATGCAAAAAAGCAGGATAATACAGAGATTAGACCCATGGAACTGCAGAACCACACTTGTATTTCTCGGGCCTACACCAGACTATTTTCAACAGATATATTTGTGTATGAACAATCAGGAGACACTACTGTTTTTCTCTACGGCAAAAAATGCAAAAAAACAGGATAATACAGAGATTTGACCCGTGGAACTGCAAAAACAAACATGTATTTCTTGGGCCTACACCAGACTATTTAACAGATATATTTGTGTCTGAACAATCAGGAGATACTACTGTTCAATGCAAAAAAGCAGAATAATACAGAGATTTGACCCGTGGAACTGCAAAACCACACTTGTATTTCTCGGGCCTACACCAGACTATTTTCAACAGAAATGTTTGTGTCTGAACAATCAGCAGACACTACTGTTTTTCTCTACAGCAAAAAATGCAAAAAAACAGGATAATACAGAGATTTGACCCGTGGAACTGCAAAAACACACTTGTATTTCTCGGGCCTACAAAAGACTATTTTCAACAGATATATTTGTGTCTGAACAATCAGGAGATACTACTGTTAAATGCAAAAAAGAAGAATAATGCAGAGATTTGACCCGTGGAACTGCAAAACCACACTTGTATTTCTCGCCCTACACCAGACAATTTTCAACAGATATATTTGTGTCTGAACAATCAGGAGACACTACTGTTTTTCTTTACAGCAAAAAATGCAAAAAAGCAGGATAATACAGAGATTAGACCCATGGAACTGCAGAACCACACTTGTAATTCTCGGGCCTACACCAGACTATTTTCAACAGATATATCTGTGTCTGAACAATCAGGAGACACTATTGTTTTTCTTTACGGCAAAAAATGCAAAAAATCAAGATAATACAGAGATTTGACCCGTTGAACTGCAAACCACACTTGTATTTCTCGGGCCGGCACCAGACTATTGTCAACAGATATATTTGTGTCTGAACAACCAGGAGACGCTACTGTTTTTCTTTACGGCAAAAAATCAACATAATACAGATATTTGACCCGTGGAACTGCAAAACCACACTTGTATTTCTCGGGCCTACATCAGACTATTTTCAACAGATATATTTGTGTCTGAACAATCAGGAGACACTACTGTTTTTCTCTACGGCAAAAAATGCAAAAAAACAGGATAATACAGAGATTTGACCCGTGGAACTGCAAAACCACACTTGTATTTCTCGGGCCTACACCACACTATTTTCAACAGATGTATTTGTGTCTGAACAATCAGGAGACACTACTGTTTTTCTTTATGGCAAAAAATGCAAGAAATCAAGATAATACAGAGATTTGACCCGTAGAACTGCAAAACCACACTTGTATTTCTCGGGCCTACACCAGACTATTTTCAACAGATATATTCGTGTCTGAACAATCAGGAGATACTGCTGTTTTTCTTTATGGCAAAAAATGCAAAAAAGCAGAATAATACAGAGATTTGACCCGTGGAGCTGCAAAACCACACTTGTATTTCTCGAGCCTACACCAGACTATTTTCAACAGATATATTTGTGTCTGAACAATCAGGAGACACTACTGTTTCTCTTTACGGCAAAAAATGCAAAAAAGCAGGATAAGAGAGAGATTTGACCCGTGGAACTGCAAAACCACACTTGTATTTCTCGGGCCTACACCAGACTATTTTCTTCAAATATAATTGTGTCTGAACAATCAGGAGAAACTACTGTTTTTCTTTACGTCAAAAAATGCAAAAAAGCAGAATAATACAGAGATTTGACCCATGAAACTGCAAAACGACACTTGTATTTCTCGGGCCTACACCAGACTATTTTCAACAGATGTATTTGTGTCTGAACAATCAGGATATACTACTGTTCAATGCAAAAAAGCAGAATAATACAGAGATTTGACCCGTGGAACTGCAAAACCACACTTGTATTTCTCGGGCCTACACCAGACTATTTTCAACAGATGTATTTGTGTCTGAACAATCAGGATATACTACTGTTCAATGCAAAAAAGCAGAATAATACAGAGATTTGACCCGTGGAACTGCAAAACCACACTTGTATTTCTCGGGCCTACACCAGACTATTTTCAACAGATATATTTGTGTCTGAACAATCAGGAGACACTACTGTTTTTCTTTACAGCAAAAAATGCAAAAAAGCAGGATAATACAGAGATTTGACCCGTGGAACTGCAAAACCACATTTGTATTTCTCGGGCCTACACCAGACTATTTTCAACAGATATATTTGTGTCTGAACAATCAGGAGACACTACTGTTTTTCTTTACGGCAAAAATACAAAAAAGCAGGATAATACAGAGATTTGACCCGTGGAACTGCAAAACCACACTTGTATTTCTCGGGCCTACACCAGACTATTTTCAACAGATATATTTGTGTCTGAACAATCAGGAGACACTACTGTTTTTCTTTACAGCAAAAAATGCCAAATAAGGATAATACAGAGATTTGACCCGTGGAACTGCAAAACCACACTTGTATTTCTCGTGCCTACACCACTTTTTTCAGCAGATATATTTGTGTCTGAACAATCAGAAGATACTACTGTGCAATGCAAAAAAGCAGAATAATACAGAGATTTGACCCGTGGAACTGCATAACCACACTTGTATTTCTCGGGCCTACACCAGACTATTTTCAACAGATATATTTGTGTCTGAACAATCAGAAGACACTACTATTTTTCTTTACGGCAAAAAATGAAAAAAAGCAGGATAATATAGAGATTTGAACCGTGGAACTGCAAAACCACATTTGTATTTCTCGGGCCTACACCAGACTATTTTCAACAGATATATTTGTGTTTGAACAATCAGGAGATACTACTGTTTATCTTTACGACAAAAAATGTAAGAAAGCAGAATAATACAGAGATTTGACCCGTGGAACTGCAAAACCACACTTGTATTTCTCGGGCCTACACTAGACTATTTTCAACAGATATATTTGTGTCTGAACAATCAGGAGACACTACTGTTTTTCTTTACAGCAAAAATTGCAAAAACACAGGATAATACAGAGATTTGACCCGTGGAACTGCAAAACCACACTTGTATTTCTCGGGCCTACACCAGACTATTTTCAACAGATATATTTGTGTCTGAACAATCAGGAGATACTACTGTTTATCTTTACGGCAAAAAATGCAAAAAAGCAGGATAATAGAGAGATATGACCCGTGGAACTGAAAAACCACACTTTTATTTCTCGGGCCTACACCAGACTATTTTCAACTGATATATTTGTGTCTGAACAATCAGGACACACTACTGTTTTTCCTTACAGCAAAAAATGCCAAAAGAAGGATAATACAGAGATTTGACCTATGGAGCTGCAAAACCACACTTGTATTTCTTGGGCCTACACCAGACTTTTTTCAGCAGATATATTTGTGTCTGAACAATAAGGACACACTACTGTTTTTCTTAACAGCAAAAAATGCAAAAAGCAGGATAATACAGAGATTTGACCCGTGGAACTGCAAAACCATGCTTCTATTTCTCGGGCCTACATCAGACTATTTTCAACAGATATATTTGTGTCTAAACAATCAGGAGACACTACTGTTTTTCTTTACGGCAAAAAAGTAGGATAATAAATAGATTTGTCCCGTGGAACTGCAAAACCACACTGGTATTTCTCGTGCCTACACTAGACTATTTTCAACAGATATATTTGTGTCTGAACAATCAGGAGATACTACTGTTTTTCTTTACAGCAAAAATTGAAAAAACACAGGATAATACAGAGATTTGACCCGTGGAACTGCAAAACCACGCTTGTATTTCTCGGGCCTACACCAAACTATTTTCAACAGATATATTTGTGTCTGAACAATCAGGAGACACTACTATTTTTCTTTACAGCAAAACTTGCAAAAAAGCAGGATAATACAGAGATTTGACCTGTGGAACTGCAAAACCACACTTGTATTTCTCGGGCCTACACCAGACTATTTTCAACAGATATATTTGTCTCTGAACAATCAGAAGACACTACTATTTTTCTTTACGGCAAAAAATGAAAAAAAGCAGGATAATATAGAGATTTGAACCGTGGAACTGCAAAACCACATTTGTATTTCTCGGGCCTACACCAGACTATTTTCAACAGATATATTTGTGTTTGAACAATCAGGAGATACTACTGTTTATCTTTACGACAAAAAATGTAAGAAAGCAGAATAATACAGAGATTTGACCCGTGGAACTGCAAAACCACACTTGTATTTCTCGGGCCTACACTAGACTATTTTCAACAGATATATTTGTGTCTGAACAATCAGGAGACACTACTGTTTTTCTTTACAGCAAAAATTGCAAAAACACAGGATAATACAGAGATTTGACCCGTGGAACTGCAAAACCACACTTGTATTTCTCGGGCCTACACCAGACTATTTTCAACAGATATATTTGTGTCTGAACAATCAGGAGATACTACTGTTTATCTTTACGGCAAAAAATGCAAAAAAGCAGGATAATAGAGAGATATGACCCGTGGAACTGAAAAACCACACTTTTATTTCTCGGGCCTACACCAGACTATTTTCAACTGATATATTTGTGTCTGAACAATCAGGACACACTACTGTTTTTCCTTACAGCAAAAAATGCCAAAAGAAGGATAATACAGAGATTTGACCCATGGAGCTGCAAAACCACACTTGTATTTCTCGGGCCTACACCAGACTTTTTTCAGCAGATATATTTGTGTCTGAACAATAAGGACACACTACTGTTTTTCTTAACAGCAAAAAATGCAAAAAGCAGGATAATACAGAGATTTGACCCGTGGAACTGCAAAACCATGCTTCTATTTCTCGGGCCTACATCAGACTATTTTCAACAGATATATTTGTGTCTAAACAATCAGGAGACACTACTGTTTTTCTTTACGGCAAAAAAGTAGGATAATAAAGAGATTTGTCCCGTGGAACTGCAAAACCACACTGGTATTTCTCGTGCCTACACTAGACTATTTTCAACAGATATATTTGTGTCTGAACAATCAGGAGATACTACTGTTTTTCTTTACAGCAAAAATTGAAAAAACACAGGAGAATACAGAGATTTGACCCGTGGAACTGCAAAACCACGCTTGTATTTCTCGGGCCTACACCAAACTATTTTCAAAAGATATATTTGTGTCTGAACAATCAGGAGACACTACTATTTTTCTTTACAGCAAAACTTGCAAAAAAGCAGGATAATACAGAGATTTGACCTGTGGAACTGCAAAACCACACTTGTATTTCTCGGGCCTACACCAGACTATTTTCAACAGATATATTTGTGTCTGAACAATCAGGAGACACTACTGTTTTTGTTTACAGCAAAAAATGCAAAAAAGCAGGATAATACAGAGATTTGACCTGTGGAACTGCAAAACCACACTTGTATTTCTCAAGCCTACACCAGACTATTTTCAACAGATATATTTGTGTCTGAACAATGAGGAGACACTACTGTTTTTCTTTATGGCAAAAAATGAAAAAAAGCAGGATAATATAGAGATTTGATCCGTGGAACTGCAAAACCACATTTGGATTTCTCTGGCCTACACCAGACTATTTTCAACAGATATATTTGTGTTTGAACAATCAGGAGATACTATTGTTTTTCTTTACAGCAAAAATTGCAAAAACACAGGATAATACAGAGATTTGACCCGTGGAACTGCAAAACCACACTTGTATTTCTCGGGCCTACACCAGACTATTTTCAACAGATATATTTGTGTCTGAACAATCAGGAGACACTATTGTTTTTCTTTACGGTAAAAAATGCAAAAAATCAAGATAATATAGAGATTTGACCCGTAGAACTGCAAAACCACACATGTGTTTCTCGGGCCTACACCAGACTATTTTCTTCAAATATAATTGTGTCTGAACAATCAGGAGAAACTACTGTTTTTCTTTACGTCAAAAAATGCAAAAAAGCAGAATAATACAGAGATTTGACCCATGAAACTGCAAAACCACACTTATATTTCTCGGGCTTACACCAGACTATTTTCAACAGATGTATTTGTGTCTGAACAATCAGGATATACTACTGTTCAATGCAAAAAAGCAGAATAATACAGAGATTTGACCCGTGGAACTGCATAACCACACTTGTATTTCTCGGGCCTACACCAGACTGTTTTCAACAGATATATTTGTGTCTGAACAATCAGGAGACACTATTGTTTTTCTTTACGGTAAAAAATGCAAAAAATCAAGATAATATAGAGATTTGACCCGTAGAACTGCAAAACCACACATGTGTTTCTCGGGCCTACACCAGACTATTTTCTTCAAATATAATTGTGTCTGAACAATCAGGAGACACAAGTGTTTTTGTTTACAGCAAAAAATGCAAAAAAGCAGGATAATACAGAGATTTGACCTGTGGAACTGCAAAACCACACTTGTATTTCTCGGGACTACACCAGACTATTTTCAACAGATATATTTGTGTCTGAACAATCAGGAGACACTACTGTTTTTCTTTATGGCAAAAAATGAAAAAAAGCAGGATAATATAGAGATTTGACCCATGGAACTGCAAAACCACATTTGGATTTCTCGGGCCTACACCAGACTCTTTTCAACAGATATATTTGTGTCTGAACAATCAGGAGACACTATTGTTTTTCTTTACGGTAAAAAATGAAAAAAATCAAGATAATATAGAGATTTGACCCGTAGAACTGCAAAACCACACATGTGTTTCTCGGGCCTACACTAGACTATTTTCTTCAAAAATAATTGTGTCTGAACAATCAGGAGACACAAGTGTTTTTGTTTACAGCAAAAAATGTAAAAAAGCAGGATAATACAGAGATTTGACCTGTGGAACTGCAAAACCACACTTGTATTTCTCGGGCCTACACCAGACTATTTTCAACAGATATATTTGTGTCTGAACAATCAGGAGACACTACTGTTTATCTTTACAGCAAAAAATACAAAAAAGCAGGATAATACAGAGATTTGACCCGTGGAACTGCAAAACCACACTTGTATTTCTCAGGCCTACACCAGACTATTTTCAACAGATATATTTGTGTCTGAACAATCAGGAGACACTATTGTTTTTCTTTACGTCAAAAAATGCAAAAAAGCAGAATAATACAGAGATTTGACCCATGAAAATGCAAAACCACACTTGTATTTCTCGGGCCTACACCAGACTATTTCCAACAGATGTATTTGTGTCTGAACAATCAGGATATCCTACTGTTCAATGCAAAAAAGCAGAATAATACAGAGATTTGACCCGTGGAACTGCATAACCACACTTGTATTTCTCGGGCCTACACCAGACTATTTTCAACAGATATATTTGTGTCTGAACAATCAGGAGACACTATTGTTTTTCTTTACGGTAAAAAATGCAAAAAATCAAGATAATATAGAGATTTGACCCGTAGAACTGCAAAACCACACATGTGTTTCTCGGGCCTACACCAGACTATTTTCTTCAAATATAATTGTGTCTGAACAATTAGGAGACACAAGTGTTTCTGTTTACAGCAAAAAATGCAAAAAAGCAGGATAATACAGAGATTTGACCTGTGGAACTGCAAAACCACACTTGTATTTCTCGGGCCTACACCAGACTATTTTCAACAGATATATTTGTGTCTGAACAATCAGGAGACACTACTGTTTTTCTTTATGGCAAAAAATGAAAAAAAGCAGGATAATATAGAGATTTGACCCATGGAACTGCAAAACCACATTTGGATTTCTCGGGCCTACACCAGACTATTTTTAACAGATATATTTGTGTTTGAACAATCAGGAGATACTACTGTTTTTCTTTACAGCAAAAATTGCAAAAACACAGGATAATACAGAGATTTGACCCTTGAAACTGAAAAACCACACTTGTATTTCTCAGGCCTACACCAGACTATTTTCAACAGATATATTTGTGTCTGAACAATCAGGAGACACTATTGTTTTTCTTTACGGTAAAAAATGCAAAAAATCAAGATAATATAGAGATTTGACCTGTAGAACTGCAAAACCACACATGTGTTTCTCGGGCCTACACCAGACTATTTTCTTCAAATATAATTGTGTCTGAACAATCAGGAGAAACTACTGTTTTTCTTTACGTCAAAAAATGCAAAAAAGCAGAATAATACAGAGATTTGACCCATGAAAATGCAAAACCACACTTGTATTTCTCGGGCCTACACCAGACTATTTTCAACAGATGTATTTGTGTCTGAACAATCAGGATATACTACTGTTCAATGCAAAAAAGCAGAATAATACAGAGATTTTACCCGTGGAACTGCATAACCACACTTGTATTTCTCGGGCCTACACCAGACTCTTTTCAACAGATATATTTGTGTCTGAACAATCAGGAGACACTATTGTTTTTCTTTACGGTAAAAAATGCAAAAAATCAAGATAATATAGAGATTTGACCCGTAGAACTGCAAAACCACACATGTGTTTCTCGGGCCTACACCAGACTATTTTCTTCAAATATAATTGTGTCTGAACAATCAGGAGACACAAGTGTTTTTGTTTACAGCAAAAAATGCAAAAAAGCAGGATAATACAGAGATTTAACCTGTGGAACTGCAAAACCACACTTGTATTTTTCGGGCCTACACCAGACTATTTTCAACAGATATATTTGTGTCTGAACAATCAGGAGACACTACTGTTTATCTTTACAGCAAAAAATACAAAAAAGCAGGATAATACAGAGATTTGACCCGTGGAACTGCAAAACCACACTTGTATTTCTCAGGCCTACACCAGACTATTTTCAACAGATATATTTGTGTCTGAACAATCAGGAGACACTACTGTTTTTCTTTATGGCAAAAAATGAAAAAAAGCAGGATAATATAGAGATTTGACCCGTGGAACTACAAAACCACATTTGGATTTCTCGGGCCTACACCAGACTATTTTCAACAGATATATTTGTGTTTGAACAATCAGGAGATACTACTGCTTTTCTTTACAGCAAAAATTGCAAAAACACAGGATAATACAGAGATTTGACCCTTGGAACTGAAAAACCACACTTGTATTTCTCGGGCCTACACCAGACTATTTTCAACAGATATATTTGTGTCTGAACAATCAGGAGACACTATTGTTTTTCTTTACGGTAAAAAATGCAAAAAATCAAGATAATATAGAGATTTGACCCGTAGAACTGCAAAACCACACATGTGTTTCTCGGGCCTACACCAGACTGTTTTCTTCAAATATAATTGTGTCTGAACAATCAGGAGAAACTACTGTTTTTCTTTACGTCAAAAAATGCTAAAAAGCAGAATAATACAGAGATTTGACCGATGAAAATGCAAAACCACACTTGTATTTCTCGTTCCTACACCAGACTATTTTCAACAGATGTATTTGTGTCTGAACAATCAGGATATACTACTGTTCAATGCAAAAAAGCAGAATAATACAGAGATTTGACCCGTGGAACTGCATAACCACACTTGTATTTCTCGGGCCTACACCAGACTGTTTTCAACAGATATATTTGTGTCTGAACAATCAGGAGACACTATTGTTTTTCTTTACGGTAAAAAATGCAAAAAATCAAGATAATATAGAAATTTGACCCGTAGAACTGCAAAACCACACATGTGTTTCTCGGGCCTACACCAGACTATTTTCTTCAAATATAATTGTGTCTGAACAATCAGGAGACACAAGTGTTTTTGTTTACAGCAAAAAATGCAAAAAAGCAGGATAATACAGAGATTTGACCTGTGGAACTGCAAAACCACACTTGTATTTCTCGGGACTACACCAGACTATTTTCAACAGATATATTTGTGTCTGAACAATCAGGAGACACTACTGTTTTTCTTTATGGCAAAAAATGAAAAAAAGCAGGATAATATAGAGATTTGACCCATGGAACTGCAAAACCACGTTTGGATTTCTCGGGCCTACACCAGACTCTTTTCAACAGATATATTTGTGTCTGAACAATCAGGAGACACTATTGTTTTTCTTTACGGTAAAAAATGAAAAAAATCAAGATAATATAGAGATTTGACCCGTAGAACTGCAAAACCACACATGTGTTTCTCGGGCCTACACCAGACTATTTTCTTCAAATATAATTGTGTCTGAACAATCAGGAGACACAAGTGTTTTTGTTTACAGCAAAAAATGCAAAAAAGCAGGATAATACAGAGATTTGACCTGTGGAACTGCAAAACCACACTTGTATTTCTCGGGCCTACACCAGACTATTTTCAACAGATATATTTGTGTCTGAACAATCAGGAGACACTACTGTTTATCTTTACAGCAAAAAATACGAAAAAGCAGGATAATACAGAGATTTGACCCGTGGAACTGCAAAACCACACTTGTATTTCTCAGGCCTACACCAGACTATTTTCAACAGATATATTTGTGTCTGAACAATCAGGAGACACTATTGTTTTTCTTTACGTCAAAAAATGCAAAAAAGCAGAATAATACAGAGATTTGACCCATGAAAATGCAAAACCACACTTGTATTTCTCGGGCCTACACCAGACTATTTCCAACAGATGTATTTGTGTCTGAACAATCAGGATATCCTACTGTTCAATGCAAAAAAGCAGAATAATACAGAGATTTGACCCGTGGAACTGCATAACCACACTTGTATTTCTCGGGCCTACACCAGACTATTTTCAACAGATATATTTGTGTCTGAACAATCAGGAGACACTATTGTTTTTCTTTACGGTAAAAAATGCAAAAAATCAAGATAATATAGAGATTTGACCCGTAGAACTGCAAAACCACACATGTGTTTCTCGGGCCTACACCAGACTATTTTCTTCAAATATAATTGTGTCTGAACAATTAGGAGACACAAGTGTTTTTGTTTACAGCAAAAAATGCAAAAAAGCAGGATAATACAGAGATTTGACCTGTGGAACTGCAAAACCACACTTGTATTTCTCGGGCCTACACCAGACTATTTTCAACAGATATATTTGTGTCTGAACAATCAGGAGACACTACTGTTTTTCTTTATGGCAAAAAATGAAAAAAAGCAGGATAATATAGAGATTTGACCCGTGGAACTGCAAAACCACATTTGGATTTCTCGGGCCTACACCAGACTATTTTCAACAGATATATTTGTGTTTGAACAATCAGGAGATACTACTGCTTTTCTTTACAGCAAAAATTGCAAAAACACAGGATAATACAGAGATTTGACCCTTGGAACTGAAAAACCACACTTGTATTTCTCGGGCCTACACCAGACTATTTTCAACAGATATATTTGTGTCTGAACAATCAGGAGACACTATTGTTTTTCTTTACGGTAAAAAATGCAAAAAATCAAGATAATATAGAGATTTGACCCGTAGAACTGCAAAACCACACATGTGTTTCTCGGGCCTACACCAGACTGTTTTCTTCAAATATAATTGTGTCTGAACAATCAGGAGAAACTACTGTTTTTCTTTACGTCAAAAAATGCTAAAAAGCAGAATAATACAGAGATTTGACCGATGAAAATGCAAAACCACACTTGTATTTCTCGGGCCTACACCAGACTATTTTCAACAGATGTATTTGTGTCTGAACAATCAGGATATACTACTGTTCAATGCAAAAAAGCAGAATAATACAGAGATTTGACCCGTGGAACTGCATAACCACACTTGTATTTCTCGGGCCTACACCAGACTATTTTCAACAGATATATTTGTGTCTGAACAATCAGGAGACACTATTGTTTTTCTTTACGGTAAAAAATGCAAAAAATCAAGATAATATAGAGATTTGACCCGTAGAACTGCAAAACCACACATGTGTTTCTCGGGCCTACACCAGACTATTTTCTTCAAATATAATTGTGTCTGAACAATCAGGAGACACAAGTGTTTTTGTTTACAGCAAAAAATGCAAAAAAGCAGGATAATACAGAGATTTGACCTGTGGAACTGCAAAACCACACTTGTATTTCTCGGGCCTACACCAGACTATTTTCAACAGATATATTTGTGTCTGAACAATCAGGAGACACTACTGTTTATCTTTACAGCAAAAAATACAAAAAAGCAGGATAATACAGAGATTTGACCCGTGGAACTGCAAAACCACACTTGTATTTCTCAGGCCTACACCAGACTATTTTCAACAGATATATTTGTGTCTGAACAATCAGGAGAGACTACTGTTTTTCTTTACGGCAAAAAATGAAAAAATCAAGATAATACAAAGATTTTACCCATGGAACTGCAAAACCACACTTGTATTTCTCGGGCCTACACCAGACTATTTTCAACAGATATATTTGTGTCTGAACAATCAGGAGATACTACTGTTCAATGCAAAAAAGCTTTATAATACAGAGATTTGACCCGTGGAACTGCATAACCACACTTGTATTTCTCAGGCCTACACCAGACTATTTTCAACAGATATATTTGTGTCTGAACAATCAGGAGACACTACTGTTTATCTTTACAGCAAAAAATACAAAAAAGCAGGATAATACAGAGATTTGACCCGTGGAACTGCAAAACCACACTTGTATTTCTCAGGCCTACACCAGACTATTTTCAACAGATATATTTGTGTCTGAACAATCAGGAGACACTACTGTTTTTCTTTATGGCAAAAAATGAAAAAAAGCAGGATAATATAGAGATTTGACCCGTGGAACTACAAAACCACATTTGGATTTCTCGGGCCTACACCAGACTATTTTCAACAGATATATTTGTGTTTGAACAATCAGGAGATACTACTGCTTTTCTTTACAGCAAAAATTGCAAAAACACAGGATAATACAGAGATTTGACCCTTGGAACTGAAAAACCACACTTGTATTTCTCGGGCCTACACCAGACTATTTTCAACAGATATATTTGTGTCTGAACAATCAGGAGACACTATTGTTTTTCTTTACGGTAAAAAATGCAAAAAATCAAGATAATATAGAGATTTGACCCGTAGAACTGCAAAACCACACATGTGTTTCTCGGGCCTACACCAGACTGTTTTCTTCAAATATAATTGTGTCTGAACAATCAGGAGAAACTACTGTTTTTCTTTACGTCAAAAAATGCTAAAAAGCAGAATAATACAGAGATTTGACCGATGAAAATGCAAAACCACACTTGTATTTCTCGTTCCTACACCAGACTATTTTCAACAGATGTATTTGTGTCTGAACAATCAGGATATACTACTGTTCAATGCAAAAAAGCAGAATAATACAGAGATTTGACCCGTGGAACTGCATAACCACACTTGTATTTCTCGGGCCTACACCAGACTGTTTTCAACAGATATATTTGTGTCTGAACAATCAGGAGACACTATTGTTTTTCTTTACGGTAAAAAATGCAAAAAATCAAGATAATATAGAGATTTGACCCGTAGAACTGCAAAACCACACATGTGTTTCTCGGGCCTACACCAGACTATTTTCTTCAAATATAATTGTGTCTGAACAATCAGGAGACACAAGTGTTTTTGTTTACAGCAAAAAATGCAAAAAAGCAGGATAATACAGAGATTTGACCTGTGGAACTGCAAAACCACACTTGTATTTCTCGGGACTACACCAGACTATTTTCAACAGATATATTTGTGTCTGAACAATCAGGAGACACTACTGTTTTTCTTTATGGCAAAAAATGAAAAAAAGCAGGATAATATAGAGATTTGACCCATGGAACTGCAAAACCACGTTTGGATTTCTCGGGCCTACACCAGACTCTTTTCAACAGATATATTTGTGTCTGAACAATCAGGAGACACTATTGTTTTTCTTTACGGTAAAAAATGAAAAAAATCAAGATAATATAGAGATTTGACCCGTAGAACTGCAAAACCACACATGTGTTTCTCGGGCCTACACCAGACTATTTTCTTCAAATATAATTGTGTCTGAACAATCAGGAGACACAAGTGTTTTTGTTTACAGCAAAAAATGCAAAAAAGCAGGATAATACAGAGATTTGACCTGTGGAACTGCAAAACCACACTTGTATTTCTCGGGCCTACACCAGACTATTTTCAACAGATATATTTGTGTCTGAACAATCAGGAGACACTACTGTTTATCTTTACAGCAAAAAATACGAAAAAGCAGGATAATACAGAGATTTGACCCGTGGAACTGCAAAACCACACTTGTATTTCTCAGGCCTACACCAGACTATTTTCAACAGATATATTTGTGTCTGAACAATCAGGAGACACTATTGTTTTTCTTTACGTCAAAAAATGCAAAAAAGCAGAATAATACAGAGATTTGACCCATGAAAATGCAAAACCACACTTGTATTTCTCGGGCCTACACCAGACTATTTCCAACAGATGTATTTGTGTCTGAACAATCAGGATATCCTACTGTTCAATGCAAAAAAGCAGAATAATACAGAGATTTGACCCGTGGAACTGCATAACCACACTTGTATTTCTCGGGCCTACACCAGACTATTTTCAACAGATATATTTGTGTCTGAACAATCAGGAGACACTATTGTTTTTCTTTACGGTAAAAAATGCAAAAAATCAAGATAATATAGAGATTTGACCCGTAGAACTGCAAAACCACACATGTGTTTCTCGGGCCTACACCAGACTATTTTCTTCAAATATAATTGTGTCTGAACAATTAGGAGACACAAGTGTTTTTGTTTACAGCAAAAAATGCAAAAAAGCAGGATAATACAGAGATTTGACCTGTGGAACTGCAAAACCACACTTGTATTTCTCGGGCCTACACCAGACTATTTTCAACAGATATATTTGTGTCTGAACAATCAGGAGACACTACTGTTTTTCTTTATGGCAAAAAATGAAAAAAAGCAGGATAATATAGAGATTTGACCCGTGGAACTGCAAAACCACATTTGGATTTCTCGGGCCTACACCAGACTATTTTCAACAGATATATTTGTGTTTGAACAATCAGGAGATACTACTGCTTTTCTTTACAGCAAAAATTGCAAAAACACAGGATAATACAGAGATTTGACCCTTGGAACTGAAAAACCACACTTGTATTTCTCGGGCCTACACCAGACTATTTTCAACAGATATATTTGTGTCTGAACAATCAGGAGACACTATTGTTTTTCTTTACGGTAAAAAATGCAAAAAATCAAGATAATATAGAGATTTGACCCGTAGAACTGCAAAACCACACATGTGTTTCTCGGGCCTACACCAGACTGTTTTCTTCAAATATAATTGTGTCTGAACAATCAGGAGAAACTACTGTTTTTCTTTACGTCAAAAAATGCTAAAAAGCAGAATAATACAGAGATTTGACCGATGAAAATGCAAAACCACACTTGTATTTCTCGGGCCTACACCAGACTATTTTCAACAGATGTATTTGTGTCTGAACAATCAGGATATACTACTGTTCAATGCAAAAAAGCAGAATAATACAGAGATTTGACCCGTGGAACTGCATAACCACACTTGTATTTCTCGGGCCTACACCAGACTATTTTCAACAGATATATTTGTGTCTGAACAATCAGGAGACACTATTGTTTTTCTTTACGGTAAAAAATGCAAAAAATCAAGATAATATAGAGATTTGACCCGTAGAACTGCAAAACCACACATGTGTTTCTCGGGCCTACACCAGACTATTTTCTTCAAATATAATTGTGTCTGAACAATCAGGAGACACAAGTGTTTTTGTTTACAGCAAAAAATGCAAAAAAGCAGGATAATACAGAGATTTGACCTGTGGAACTGCAAAACCACACTTGTATTTCTCGGGCCTACACCAGACTATTTTCAACAGATATATTTGTGTCTGAACAATCAGGAGACACTACTGTTTATCTTTACAGCAAAAAATACAAAAAAGCAGGATAATACAGAGATTTGACCCGTGGAACTGCAAAACCACACTTGTATTTCTCAGGCCTACACCAGACTATTTTCAACAGATATATTTGTGTCTGAACAATCAGGAGAGACTACTGTTTTTCTTTACGGCAAAAAATGAAAAAATCAAGATAATACAAAGATTTTACCCATGGAACTGCAAAACCACACTTGTATTTCTCGGGCCTACACCAGACTATTTTCAACAGATATATTTGTGTCTGAACAATCAGGAGATACTACTGTTCAATGCAAAAAAGCTTTATAATACAGAGATTTGACCCGTGGAACTGCATAACCACACTTGTATTTCTCGGGCCTACACCAGACTATTTTCAACAGATATATTTGTGTCTGAACAATCAGGAGACACTATTGTTTTTCTTTACGGTAAAAAATGCAAAAAATCAAGATAATATAGAGATTTGACCCGTAGAACTGCAAAACCACACATGTGTTTCTCGGGCCTACACCAGACTATTTTCTTCAAATATAATTGTGTCTGAACAATCAGGAGAAACTACTGTTTTTCTTTACGTCAAAAAATGCAAAAAAGCAGAATAATACAGAGATTTGACCCATGAAACTGCAAAACCACACTTGTATTTCTCGGGCCTACACCAGACTATTTTCAACAGATGTATCTGTGTCTGAACAATCAGGATATACTACTGTTCAATGCAAAAAAGCAGAATAATACAGAGATTTGACCCATGGAACTGCAAAACCACACTTGTATTTCTCGGGCCTACACCAGACTATTTTCAACAGATATATTTGTGTCTGAACAATCAGGAGACACTACTGTTTTTCTTTACAGAAAAAAATGCAAAAAAGCAGGATAATACAGAGATTTGACCTGTGGAACTGCAAAACCACATTTGTATTTCTCGGGCCTACACCAGACTATTTTCAACAGATATATTTGTGTCTGAACAATCAGGAGACACTACTGTTTTTCTTTACGGCAAAAAATGCAAAAAAGAAGGATAATACAGAGGTTTGACCGGTGGAACAGCAAAACCACACTTGTATTTCTCGGGCCTACACCAGACTATTTTCAACAGATATATTTGTGTCTGAACAATCAGGAGACACTACTGTTTTTCTTTACAGCAAAAATGCAAAAAAGCAGGATAATACAGAGATTTGACCTGTGGAACTGCAAAACCACATTTGTATTTCTCGGGCCTACACCAGACTATTTTCAACAGATATATTTGTGTCTGAACAATCAGGAGACACTACTGTTTTTCTTTACGGCAAAAATACAAAAAAGCAGGATAATACAGAGATTTGACCCGTGGAACTGCAAAACCACACTTGTATTTCTCGGGCCTACACCAGACTATTTTCAACAGATTTATTTGTGTCTGAACAATCAGGAGACACTACTGTTTTTCTTTACAGCAAAAAATGCCAAAAGAAGGATAATACAGAGATTTGACCCGTGGAACTGCAAAACCACACTTGTATTTCTCGTGCCTACACCACTTTTTTCAGCAGATATATTTGTGTCTGAACAATCAGAAGATACTACTGTGCAATGCAAAAAAGCAGAATAATACAGAGGTTTGACCCGTGGAACTGCATAACCACACTTGTATTTCTCGGGCCTACACCAGACTATTTTCAACAGATATATTTGTGTCTGAACAATCAGGAGACACTACTATTTTTCTTTATGGCAAAAAATGAAAAAAAGCAGGATAATATAGAGATTTGAACCGTGGAACTGCAAAACCACATTTGTATTTCTCGGGCCTACACCAGACTATTTTCAACAGATATATTTGTGTTTGAACAATCAGGAGATACTACTGTTTATCTTTACGGCAAAAAATGTAAGAAAGCAGAATAATACAGAGATTTGACCCGTGGAACTGCAAAACCACACTTGTATTTCTCGGGCCTACACTAGACTATTTTCAACAGATATATTTGTGTCTGAACAATCAGGAGACACTACTGTTTTTCTTTACGGCAAAAATTGCAAAAACACAGGATAATACAGAGATTTGACCCGTGGAACTGAAAAACCACACTTGTATTTCTCGGGCCTACACCAGACTATTTTCAACTGATATATTTGTGTCTGAACAATCAGGACACACTACTGTTTTTCCTTACAGCAAAAAAATGCCAAAAGAAGGATAATACAGAGATTTGACCCGTGGAGCTGCAAAACCACACTTGTATTTCTCGGGCCTACACCAGACTTTTTTCAGCAGATATATTTGTGTCTGAACAATCAGGACACACTACTGTTTTTCTTTACAGCAAAAAATGCAAAAAAGCAGGATAATACAGAGATTTGAACCGTGGAACTGCAAAACCATGCTTCTATTTCTCGGGCCTACATCAGGCTATTTTCAACAGATATATTTGTGTCTGAACAATCAGGAGACACTACTGTTTTTCTTTATGGCAAAAAAGTAGGATAATACAGGGATCTGTCCCGTGGAACTGCAAAACCACACTGGTATTTCTCGTGCCTACACCAGACTGTTTTCAACAGAAATATTTGTGTTTGAACAATCAGGAGATACTGTTTTTCTTTACAGCAAAAATTGCAAAAACACAGGATAATACAGAGATTTGACCCGTGGAACTGAAAAACCACACTTGTATTTCTCGGGCCTACACCAGACTATTTTCAACAGATATATTTGTGTCTGAACAATCAGGAGACACTATTGTTTTTCTTTACGGTAAAAAATGCAAAAAATCAAGATAATATAGAGATTTGACCCGTAGAAGTGCAAAACCACACATGTGTTTCTCGGGCCTACACCAGACTATTTTCTTCAAATATAATTGTGTCTGAACAATCAGGAGACACAAGTGTTTTTGTTTACAGCAAAAAATGCAAAAAAGCAGGATAATACAGAGATTTGACCTGTGGAACTGCAAAACCACACTTGTATTTCTCGGGCCTACACCAGACTATTTTAAACAGATATATTTGTGTCTGAACAATCAGGAGACACTACTGTTTATCTTTACAGCAAAAAATACAAAAAAGCAGGATAATACAGAGATTTGACCCGTGGAACTGCAAAAGCACACTTGTATTTCTCAGGCCTACACCAGACTATTTTCAACAGATATATTTGTGTCTGAACAATCAGGAGAGACTACTGTTTTCTTTACGGCAAAAAATGCAAAAATCAAGATAATACAAAGATTTTACCCATGGAACTGCAAAACCACACTTGTATTTCTCGGGCCTACACCAGACTATTTTCAACAGATATATTTGTGTTTGAACAATCAGGAGATACTACTGTTTATCTTTACGGCAAAAAATGCAAAAAAGCAGGATAATAGAGAGATTTGACCCGTGGCACTGAAAAACCACACTTGTATTTCTCGGGCCTACACCAGACTATTTTCAACTGATATATTTGTGTCTGAACAATCAGGACACACTACTGTTTTTCCTTACAGCAAAAAATGCCAAAAGAAGGATAATATAGAGATTTGACCCGTGGAGCTGCAAAACCACACTTGTATTTCTCGGGCCTACACCAGACTTTTTTCAGCAGATATATTTGTGTCTGAACAATCAGGACACACTACTGTTTTTCTTTACAGCAAAAAATGCAAAAAAGCAGGATAATACAGAGATTTGACCCGTGGAACTGCAAAACCATGCTTCTATTTCTCGGGCCTACATCAGACTATTTTCAACAGATATATTTGTGTCTGAACAATCAGGAGACACTACTGTTTTTCTTTACGGCAAAAAAGTAGGATAATACAGGGATCTGTCCCGTGGAACTGCAAAACCACACTGGTATTTCTCGTGCCTACACCAGACTGTTTTCAACAGAAATATTTGTGTCTGAACAATCAGGAGACACTACTGTTTATCTTTACAGCAAAAAATACAAAAAAGCAGGATAAGACAGAGATTTGACCCGTGGAACTGCAAAACCACACTTGTATTTCTCAGGCCTACACCAGACTATTTTCAACAGATATATTTGTGTCTGAACAATCAGGAGACACTACTGTTTTTCTTTATGGCAAAAAATGAAAAAAAGCAGGATAATATAGAGATTTGACCCGTGGAACTGCAAAACCACAGTTGAATTTCTCGGGCCTACACCAGACTATTTTCAACAGATATATTTGTGTTTGAACAATCAGGAGATACTGTTTTTCTTTACAGCAAAAATTGCAAAAACACAGGATAATACAGAGATTTGACCCGTGGAACTGAAAAACCACACTTGTATTTCTCGGGCCTACACCAGACTATTTTCAACAGATATATTTGTGTCTGAACAATCAGGAGACACTATTGTTTTTCTTTACGGGAAAAAATGCAAAAAATCAAGATAATATAGAGATTTGACCCGTAGAACTGCAAAACCACACATGTGTTTCTCGGGCCTACACCAGACTATTTTCTTCAAATATAATTGTGTCTGAACAATCAGGAGACACAAGTGTTTTTGTTTACAGCAAAAAATGCAAAAAAGCAGGATAATACAGAGATTTGACCCGTGGAACTGCAAAACCACACTTGTATTTCTCGGGCCTACACCAGACTGTTTTCAACAGATATATTTGTGTCTGAACAATCAGGAGACACTACTGTTTATCTTTACAGCAAAAAATACAAACAAGCAGGATAATACAGAGATTTGACCCGTGGAACTGCAAAACCACACTTGTATTTCTCAGGCCTACACCAGACTGTTTTCAACAGATATATTTGTGTCTGAACAATCAGGAGACACTACTGTTTATCTTTACAGCAAAAAATACAAACAAGCAGGATAATACAGAGATTTGACCCGTGGAACTGCAAAACCACACTTGTATTTCTCAGGCCTACACCAGACTACTTTCAACAGATATATTTGTGTCTGAACAATCAGGAGAGACTACTGTTTTTCTTTACGGCAAAAAATGCAAAAATTAAGATAATACAAAGATTTTACCCATGGAACTGCAAAACCACACTTGTATTTCTCGGGCCTACACCAGACTATTTTTAACAGATATATTTGTGTCTGAACAATCAGGAGATACTACTGTTCAATGCAAAAAAGCAGAATAATACAGAGATTTGACCCGTTGAACTGCATAACCACACTTGTATTTCTCGGGCCTACACCAGACTATTTTCAACAGATATATTTGTGTCTGAACAATCAGGAGACACTATTGTTTTTCTTTACGGTAAAAAATGCAAAAAATCAAGATAATATAGAGATTTGACCCGTAGAACTGCAAAACCACACATGTGTTTCTCGGGCCTACACCAGACTATTTTCTTCAAATATAATTGTGTCTGAACAATCAGGAGAAACTACTGTTTTTCTTTACGTCAAAAAATGCAAAAAAGCAGAATAATACAGAGATTTGACCCATGAAACTGCAAAACCACACTTGTATTTCTCGGGCCTACACCAGACTATTTTCAACAGATGTATTTGTGTCTGAACAATCAGGATATACTACTGTTCAATGCAAAAAAGCAGAATAATACAGAGATTTGACCCGTGGAACTGCAAAACCACACTTGTATTTCTCGGGCCTACACCAGACTATTTTCAACAGATATATTTGTGTGTAAACAATCAGGAGATACTACTGTTTTTCTTTACGGCAAAAAATGCAAAAAAGAAGGATAATACAGAGATTTGACTGGTGGAACAGCAAAACCACACTTGTATTTCTCGGGCCTACACCAGACTATTTTCAACAGATATATTTGTGTCTGAACAATCAGGAGGCACTACTGTTTTTCTTTACAGCAAAAAATGCAAAAAAGCAGGATAATACAGAGATTTGACCCGTGGAACTGCAAAACCACATTTGTATTTCTCGGGCCTACACCAGACTATTTTCAACAGATATATTAGTGTCTGAACAATCAGGAGACACTACTGTTTTTCTTTACGGCAAAAATACAAAAAAGCAGGATAATACAGAGATTTGACCCGTGGAACTGCAAAACCACACTTGTATTTCTCGGGCCTACACCAAACTATTTTCAACAGATATATTTGTGTCTGAACAATCAGGAGACACTACTGTTTTTCTTTACAGCAAAAAATGCCAAAAGAAGGATAATACAGAGATTTGACCCGTGGAACTGCAAAACCACACTTGTATTTCTCGTCCCTACACCACTTTTTTCAGCAGATATATTTGTGTCTGAACAATCAGAAGATACTACTGTGCAATGCAAAAAAGCAGAATAATACAGAGATTTGACCCGTGGAACTGCATAACCACACTTGTATTTCTCGGGCCTACACCAGACTATTTTCAACAGATATATTTGTGTCTGAACAATCAGGAGACACTACTATTTTTCTTTATGGCAAAAAATGAAAAAAAGCAGGATAATATAGAGATTTGAACCGTGGAACTGCAAAACTACATTTGTATTTCTCGGGCCTACACCAGACTATTTTCAACAGATATATTTGTGTTTGAACAATCAGGAGATACTACTGTTTATCTTTACGGCAAAAAATGTAAGAAAGCAGAATAATACACAGATTTGACCCGTGGAACTGCAAAACCACACTTGTATTTCTCGGGCCTACACTAGACTATTTTCAACAGATATATTTGTGTCTGAACAATCAGGAGACACTACTGTTTTTCTTTACAGCAAAAATTGCAAAAACACAGGATAATACAGAGATTTGACCCGTGGAACTGCAAAACCACACTTGTATTTCTCGGGCCTACACCAGACTATTTTCAACAGATATATTTGTGTTTGAACAATCAGGAGATACTACTGTTTATCTTTACGGCAAAAAATACAAAAAAGCAGGATAATAGAGAGATTTGACCCGTGGAGCTGCAAAACCACACTTGTATTTCTCGGGCCTACACCAGACTTTTTTCAGCAGATATATTTGTGTCTGAACAATCAGGACACACTACTGTTTTTCTTTACAGCAAAAAATGCAAAAAAGCAGGATAATACAGAGATTTGACCCGTGGAACTGCAAAACCATGCTTCTATTTCTCGGGCCTACATCAGACTATTTTCAACAGATATATTTGTGTCTGAACAATCAGGAGACACTACTGTTTTTCTTTACGGCAAAAAAGTAGGATAATACAGGGATCTGTCCCGTGGAACTGCAAAACCACACTGGTATTTCTCGTGCCTACACCAGACTGTTTTCAACAGAAATATTTGTGTCTGAACAATCAGGAGACACTACTGTTTATCTTTACAGCAAAAAATACAAAAAAGCAGGATAATACAGAGATTTGACCCGTGGAACTGCAAAACCACACTTGTATTTCTCAGGCCTACACCAGACTATTTTCAACAGATATATTTGTGTCTGAACAATCAGGAGACACTACTGTTTTTCTTTATGGCAAAAAATGAAAAAAAGCAGGATAATATAGAGATTTGACCCGTGGAACTGCAAAACCACACTTGTATTTCTCGGGCCTACACCAGACTATTTTCAACAGATATATTTGTGTTTGAACAATCAGGAGATACTACTGTTTATCTTTACGGCAAAAAATGCAAAAAAGCAGGATAATAGAGAGATTTGACCCGTGGAACTGAAAAACCACACTTGTATTTCTCGGGCCTACACCAGACTATTTTCAACTGATATATTTGTGTCTGAACAATCAGGACACACTACTGTTTTTCCTTACAGCAAAAAATGCCAAAAGAAGGATAATACAGAGATTTGACCCATGGAGCTGCAAAACCACACTTGTATTTCTCAGGCCTACACCAGACTATTTTCAACAGATATATTTGTGTCTGAACAATCAGGAGACACTATTGTTTTTCTTTACGGTAAAAAATGCAAAAAATCAAGATAATATAGAGATTTGACCCGTAGAACTGCAAAACCACACATGTGTTTCTCGGGCCTACACCAGACTATTTTCTTCAAATATAATTGTGTCTGAACAATCAGGAGACACAACTGTTTTTGTTTACAGCAAAAAATGCAAAAAAGCAGGATAATACAGAGATTTGACCCGTGGAACTGCAAAACCACACTTGTATTTCTCGGGCCTACACCAGACTATTTTCAACAGATATATTTGTGTCTGAACAATCAGGAGACACTACTGTTTATCTTTACAGCAAAAAATACAAAAAAGCAGAATAATACAGAGATTTGACCCGTGGAACTGCAAAACCACACTTGTATTTCTCAGGCCTACACCAGACTATTTTCAACAGATATATTTGTGTCTGAACAATCAGGAGACACTATTGTTTTTCTTTACAGTAAAAAATGCAAAAAATCAAGATAATATAGAGATTTGACCCGTAGAACTGCAAAACCACACATGTGTTTCTCGGGCCTACACCAGACTATTTTCTTCAAATATAATTGTGTCTGAACAATCAGGAGAAACTACTGTTTTTCTTTACGGCAAAAAATGCAAAAAAGCAGAATAATACAGAGATTTGACCCATGAAACTGCAAAACCACACTTGTATTTCTCGGGCCTACACCAGACTCTTTTCAACAGATATATTTGTGTCTGAACAATCAGGAGACACTACTGTTTATCTTTACAGCAAAAAATACAAAAAAGCAGGATAATACAGAGATTTGACCCGTGGAACTGCAAAACCACACTTGTATTTCTCGGGCCTACACCAGACTATTTTCAACAGATATATTTGTGTCTAAACAATCAGGAGATACTACTGTTTTTCTTTACAGCAAAAAATGCAAAAAAGCAGGATAATACAGAGATTTGACCCGTGGAACTGCAAAACCACATTTGTATTTCTCGGGCCTACACCAGACTATTTTCAACAGATATATTAGTGTCTGAACAATCAGGAGACACTACTGTTTTTCTTTACGGCAAAAATACAAAAAAGCAGGATAATACAGAGATTTGACCCGTGGAACTGCAAAACCACACTTGTATTTCTCGGGCCTACACCAGACTATTTTCAACAGATATATTTGTGTCTGAACAATCAGGAGACACTACTGTTTTTCTTTACAGCAAAAAATGCCAAAAGAAGGATAATACAGAGATTTGACCCGTGGAACTGCAAAACCACACTTGTATTTCTCGTGCCTACACCACTTTTTTCAGCAGATATATTTCTGTCTGAACAATCAGAAGATACTACCGTGCAATGCAAAAAAGCAGAATAATACAGAGATTTGACCCGTGGAACTGCATAACCACACTTGTATTTCTCGGGCCTACACCAGACTATTTTCAACAGATATATTTGTGTCTGAACAATCAGGAGACACTACTATTTTTCTTTATGGCAAAAAATGACAAAAAGCAGGATAATATAGAGATTTGAACCGTGGAACTGCAAAACCACATTTGTATTTCTCGGGCCTACACCAGACTATTTTCAACAGATATATTTGTGTTTGAACAATCAGGAGATACTACTGTTTATCTTTACGGCAAAAAATCTAAGAAAGCAGAATAATACACAGATTTGACCCGTGGAACTGCAAAACCACACTTGTATTTCTCGGGCCTACACTAGCCTATTTTCAACAGATATATTTGTGTCTGAACAATCAGGAGACACTACTGTTTTTCTTTACAGCAAAAATTGCAAAAACACAGGATAATACAGAGATTTGACCCATGAAACTGCAAAACCACACTTGTATTTCTCGGGCCTACACCAGACTATTTTCAACAGATGTATTTGTGTCTGAACAATCAGGATATACTACTGTTCAATGCAAAAAAGCAGAATAATACAGAGATTTGACCCGTGGAACTGCAAAACCACACTTGTATTTCTCGGGCCTACACCAGACTATTTTCAACAGATATATTTGTGTGTAAACAATCAGGAGATACTACTGTTTTTCTTTACGGCAAAAAATGCAAAAAAGAAGGATAATACAGAGATTTGACTGGTGGAACAGCAAAACCACACTTGTATTTCTCGGGCCTACACCAGACTATTTTCAACAGATATATTTGTGTCTGAACAATCAGGAGGCACTACTGTTTTTCTTTACAGCAAAAAATGCAAAAAAGCAGGATAATACAGAGATTTGACCCGTGGAACTGCAAAACCACATTTGTATTTCTCGGGCCTACACCAGACTATTTTCAACAGATATATTAGTGTCTGAACAATCAGGAGACACTACTGTTTTTCTTTACGGCAAAAATACAAAAAAGCAGGATAATACAGAGATTTGACCCGTGGAACTGCAAAACCACACTTGTATTTCTCGGGCCTACACCAAACTATTTTCAACAGATATATTTGTGTCTGAACAATCAGGAGACACTACTGTTTTTCTTTACAGCAAAAAATGCCAAAAGAAGGATAATACAGAGATTTGACCCGTGGAACTGCAAAACCACACTTGTATTTCTCGTCCCTACACCACTTTTTTCAGCAGATATATTTGTGTCTGAACAATCAGAAGATACTACTGTGCAATGCAAAAAAGCAGAATAATACAGAGATTTGACCCGTGGAACTGCATAACCACACTTGTATTTCTCGGGCCTACACCAGACTATTTTCAACAGATATATTTGTGTCTGAACAATCAGGAGACACTACTATTTTTCTTTATGGCAAAAAATGAAAAAAAGCAGGATAATATAGAGATTTGAACCGTGGAACTGCAAAACTACATTTGTATTTCTCGGGCCTACACCAGACTATTTTCAACAGATATATTTGTGTTTGAACAATCAGGAGATACTACTGTTTATCTTTACGGCAAAAAATGTAAGAAAGCAGAATAATACACAGATTTGACCCGTGGAACTGCAAAACCACACTTGTATTTCTCGGGCCTACACTAGACTATTTTCAACAGATATATTTGTGTCTGAACAATCAGGAGACACTACTGTTTTTCTTTACAGCAAAAATTGCAAAAACACAGGATAATACAGAGATTTGACCCGTGGAACTGCAAAACCACACTTGTATTTCTCGGGCCTACACCAGACTATTTTCAACAGATATATTTGTGTTTGAACAATCAGGAGATACTACTGTTTATCTTTACGGCAAAAAATGCAAAAAAGCAGGATAATAGAGAGATTTGACCCGTGGAGCTGCAAAACCACACTTGTATTTCTCGGGCCTACACCAGACTTTTTTCAGCAGATATATTTGTGTCTGAACAATCAGGACACACTACTGTTTTTCTTTACAGCAAAAAATGCAAAAAAGCAGGATAATACAGAGATTTGACCCGTGGAACTGCAAAACCATGCTTCTATTTCTCGGGCCTACATCAGACTATTTTCAACAGATATATTTGTGTCTGAACAATCAGGAGACACTACTGTTTTTCTTTACGGCAAAAAAGTAGGATAATACAGGGATCTGTCCCGTGGAACTGCAAAACCACACTGGTATTTCTCGTGCCTACACCAGACTGTTTTCAACAGAAATATTTGTGTCTGAACAATCAGGAGACACTACTGTTTATCTTTACAGCAAAAAATACAAAAAAGCAGGATAATACAGAGATTTGACCCGTGGAACTGCAAAACCACACTTGTATTTCTCAGGCCTACACCAGACTATTTTCAACAGATATATTTGTGTCTGAACAATCAGGAGACACTACTGTTTTTCTTTATGGCAAAAAATGAAAAAAAGCAGGATAATATAGAGATTTGACCCGTGGAACTGCAAAACCACACTTGTATTTCTCGGGCCTACACCAGACTATTTTCAACAGATATATTTGTGTTTGAACAATCAGGAGATACTACTGTTTATCTTTACGGCAAAAAATGCAAAAAAGCAGGATAATAGAGAGATTTGACCCGTGGAACTGAAAAACCACACTTGTATTTCTCGGGCCTACACCAGACTATTTTCAACTGATATATTTGTGTCTGAACAATCAGGACACACTACTGTTTTTCCTTACAGCAAAAAATGCCAAAAGAAGGATAATACAGAGATTTGACCCATGGAGCTGCAAAACCACACTTGTATTTCTCAGGCCTACACCAGACTATTTTCAACAGATATATTTGTGTCTGAACAATCAGGAGACACTATTGTTTTTCTTTACGGTAAAAAATGCAAAAAATCAAGATAATATAGAGATTTGACCCGTAGAACTGCAAAACCACACATGTGTTTCTCGGGCCTACACCAGACTATTTTCTTCAAATATAATTGTGTCTGAACAATCAGGAGACACAACTGTTTTTGTTTACAGCAAAAAATGCAAAAAAGCAGGATAATACAGAGATTTGACCCGTGGAACTGCAAAACCACACTTGTATTTCTCGGGCCTACACCAGACTATTTTCAACAGATATATTTGTGTCTGAACAATCAGGAGACACTACTGTTTATCTTTACAGCAAAAAATACAAAAAAGCAGAATAATACAGAGATTTGACCCGTGGAACTGCAAAACCACACTTGTATTTCTCAGGCCTACACCAGACTATTTTCAACAGATATATTTGTGTCTGAACAATCAGGAGACACTATTGTTTTTCTTTACAGTAAAAAATGCAAAAAATCAAGATAATATAGAGATTTGACCCGTAGAACTGCAAAACCACACATGTGTTTCTCGGGCCTACACCAGACTATTTTCTTCAAATATAATTGTGTCTGAACAATCAGGAGAAACTACTGTTTTTCTTTACGGCAAAAAATGCAAAAAAGCAGAATAATACAGAGATTTGACCCATGAAACTGCAAAACCACACTTGTATTTCTCGGGCCTACACCAGACTCTTTTCAACAGATATATTTGTGTCTGAACAATCAGGAGACACTACTGTTTATCTTTACAGCAAAAAATACAAAAAAGCAGGATAATACAGAGATTTGACCCGTGGAACTGCAAAACCACACTTGTATTTCTCGGGCCTACACCAGACTATTTTCAACAGATATATTTGTGTCTAAACAATCAGGAGATACTACTGTTTTTCTTTACAGCAAAAAATGCAAAAAAGCAGGATAATACAGAGATTTGACCCGTGGAACTGCAAAACCACATTTGTATTTCTCGGGCCTACACCAGACTATTTTCAACAGATATATTAGTGTCTGAACAATCAGGAGACACTACTGTTTTTCTTTACGGCAAAAATACAAAAAAGCAGGATAATACAGAGATTTGACCCGTGGAACTGCAAAACCACACTTGTATTTCTCGGGCCTACACCAGACTATTTTCAACAGATATATTTGTGTCTGAACAATCAGGAGACACTACTGTTTTTCTTTACAGCAAAAAATGCCAAAAGAAGGATAATACAGAGATTTGACCCGTGGAACTGCAAAACCACACTTGTATTTCTCGTGCCTACACCACTTTTTTCAGCAGATATATTTCTGTCTGAACAATCAGAAGATACTACCGTGCAATGCAAAAAAGCAGAATAATACAGAGATTTGACCCGTGGAACTGCATAACCACACTTGTATTTCTCGGGCCTACACCAGACTATTTTCAACAGATATATTTGTGTCTGAACAATCAGGAGACACTACTATTTTTCTTTATGGCAAAAAATGACAAAAAGCAGGATAATATAGAGATTTGAACCGTGGAACTGCAAAACCACATTTGTATTTCTCGGGCCTACACCAGACTATTTTCAACAGATATATTTGTGTTTGAACAATCAGGAGATACTACTGTTTATCTTTACGGCAAAAAATCTAAGAAAGCAGAATAATACACAGATTTGACCCGTGGAACTGCAAAACCACACTTGTATTTCTCGGGCCTACACTAGCCTATTTTCAACAGATATATTTGTGTCTGAACAATCAGGAGACACTACTGTTTTTCTTTACAGCAAAAATTGCAAAAACACAGGATAATACAGAGATTTGACCCGTGGAACTGCAAAACCACACTTGTATTTCTCGGGCCTACACCAGACTATTTTCAACAGATATATTTGTGTTTGAACAATCAGGAGATACTACTGTTTATCTTTACGGCAAAAAATTCAAAAAAGCAGGATAATAGAGAGATTTGACCCGTGGAACTGAAAAACCACACTTGTATTTCTCGGGCCTACACCAGACTATTTTCAACTGATATATTTGTGTCTGAACAATCAGGACACACTACTGTTTTTCCTTACAGCAAAAAATGCCAAAAGAAGGATAATACAGAGATTTGACCCGTGGAGCTGCAAAACCACACTTGTATTTCTCGGGCCTACACCAGACTATTTTCTTCAAATATAATTGTGTCTGAACAATCAGGAGAAACTACTGTTTATCTTTACGTCAAAAAATGCAAAAAAGCAGAATAATACAGAGATTTGACTCATGAAACTGCAAAACCACACTTGTATTTCTCGGGCCTACACCAGACTATTTTCAACAGATGTATTTGTGTCTGAACAATCAGGATATACTACTGTTCAATGCAAAAAAGCAGAATAATACAGAGATTTGACCCGTGGAACTGCAAAACCACACTTGTATTTCTCGGGCCTACACCAGACTATTTTCAACAGATATATTTGTGTCTAAACAATCAGGAGATACTACTGTTTTTCTTTACGGCAAAAAATGCAAAAAAGAAGGATAATACAGAGATTTGACCGGTGGAACAGCAAAACCACACTCGTATTTCTCGGGCCTACACCAGACTATTTTCAACAGATATATTTGTGTCTGAACAATCAGGAGACACTATTGTTTTTCTTTACGGTAAAAAATGCAAAAAATCAAGATAATATAGAGATTTGACCCGTAGAACTGCAAAACCACACATGTGTTTCTCGGGCCTACACCAGACTATTTTCTTCAAATATAATTGTGTCTGAACAATCAGGAGACACAAGTGTTTTTGTTTACAGCAAAAAATGCAAAAAAGCAGGATAATACAGAGATTTGACCTGTGGAACTGCAAAACCACACTTGTATTTCTCGGGCCTACACCAGACTATTTTCAACAGATATATTTGTGTCTGAACAATCAGGAGACACTACTGTTTATCTTTACAGCAAAAAATACAAAACACAGGATAATACAGAGATTTGACCCATGGAACTGCAAAACCACACTTGTATTTCTCAGGCCTACACCAGACTATTTTCAACAGATATATTTGTGTCTGAACAATCAGGAGACACTACTGTTTTTCTTTACGGCAAAAAATGCAAAAATCAAGATAATACAAAGATTTTACACATGGAACTGCAAAACCACACTTGTATTTCTCGGGCCTACACCAGACTATTTTCAACAGATATATTTGTGTCTGAACAATCAGGAGATACTACTGTTCAATGCAAAAAAGCAGAATAATACAGAGATTTGACCCGTGGAACTGCATAACCACACTTGTATTTCTCGGGCCTACACCAGACTTTTTTCAGCAGATATATTTGTGTCTGAACAATCAGGACACACGTCTGTTTTTCTTTACAGCAAAAAATGCAAAAAAGCAGGATAATACAGAGATTTGACCCGTGGAACTGCAAAACCATGCTTCTATTTCTCGGGCCTACATCAGACTATTTTCAACAGATATATTTGTGTCTGAACAATCAGGAGACACTACTGTTTTTCTTTACGGCAAAAAAGTAGGATAATACAGGGATCTGTCCCGTGGAACTGAAAAACCACACTGGTATTTCTCGTGCCTACACCAGACTGTTTTCAACAGAAATATTTGTGTCTGAACAATCAGGAGACACTACTGTTTATCTTTACAGCAAAAAATACAAAAAAGCAGGATAATACAGAGATTTGACCCGTGGAACTGCAAAACCACACTTGTATTTCTCAGGCCTACACCAGACTATTTTCAACAGATATATTTGTGTCTGAACAATCAGGAGACACTATTGTTTTTCTTTACGGTAAAAAATGCAAAAAATCAAGATAATATAGAGATTTGACCCGTAGAACTGCAAAACCACACATGTGTTTCTCGGGCCTACACCAGACTATTTTCTTCAAATATAATTGTGTCTGAACAATCAGGAGACACAAGTGTTTTTGTTTACAGCAAAAAATGCAAAAAAAGCAGGATAATACAGAGATTTGACCTGTGGAACTGCAAAACCACACTTGTATTTCTCGGGCCTACACCAGACTATTTTCAACAGATATATTTGTGTCTGAACAATCAGGAGACACTACTGTTTATCTTTACAGCAAAATATACAAAAAAGCAGGATAATACAGAGATTTGACCCGTGGAACTGCAAAACCACACTTGTATTTCTCAGGCCTACACCAGACTATTTTCAACAGATATATTTGTGTCTGAACAATCAGGAGACACTATTGTTTTTCTTTACGGTAAAAAATGCAAAAAATCAAGATAATATAGAGATTTGACCGGTAGAACTGCAAAACCACACATGTGTTTCTCGGGCCTACACCAGACTATTTTCTTCAAATATAATTGTGTCTGAACAATCAGGAGAAACTACTGTTTTTCTTTACGTCAAAAAATGCAAAAAAGCAGAATAATACAGAGATTTGACTCATGAAACTGCAAAACCACACTTGTATTTCTCGGGCCTACACCAGACTATTTTCAACAGATGTATTTGTGTCTGAACAATCAGGATATACTACTGTTCAATGCAAAAAAGCAGAATAATACAGAGATTTGACCCGTGGAACTGCAAAACCACACTTTTATTTCTCGGGCCTACACCAGACTATTTTCAACAGATATATTTGTGTCTAAACAATCAGGAGATACTACTGTTTTTCTTTACGGCAAAAAATGCAAAAAAGAAGGATAATACAGAGATTTGACCGGTGGAACAGCAAAACCACACTCGTATTTCTCGGGCCTACACCAGACTATTTTCAACAGATATATTTATGTCTGAACAATCAGGAGACACTACTGTTTTTCTTTACGGCAAAAATACAAAAAAGCAGGATAATACAGAGATTTGACCCGTGGAACTGCAAAACCACACTTGTATTTCTCGGGCCTACACCAGACTATTTTCAACAGATATATTTGTGTCTGAACAATCAGGAGACACTATTGTTTTTCTTTACGGTAAAAAATGCAAAAAATCAAGATAATATAGAGATTTGAACCGTAGAACTGCAAAACCACACATGTGTTTCTCGGGCCTACACCAGACTATTTTCTTCAAATATAATTGTGTCTGAACAATCAGGAGACACAAGTGTTTTTGTTTACAGCAAAAAATGCAAAAAAGCAGGATAATACAGAGATTTGACCTGTGGAACTGCAAAACCACACTTGTATTTCTCAGGCCTACACCAGACTATTTTCAACAGATATATTTGTGTCTGAACAATCAGGAGACACTACTGTTTTTCTTTACGGCAAAAAATGCAAAAATCAAGATAATACAAAGATTTTACACATGGAACTGCAAAACCACACTTGTATTTCTCGGGCCTACACCAGACTATTTTCAACAGATATATTTGTGTCTGAACAATCAGGAGATACTACTGTTCAATGCAAAAAAGCAGAATAATACAGAGATTTGACCCGTGGAACTGCATAACCACACTTGTATTTCTCGGGCCTACACCAGACTTTTTTCAGCAGATATATTTGTGTCTGAACAATCAGGACACACTTCTGTTTTTCTTTACAGCAAAAAATGCAAAAAAGCAGGATAATACAGAGATTTGACCCGTGGAACTGCAAAACCATGCTTCTATTTCTCGGGCCTACATCAGACTATTTTCAACAGATATATTTGTGTCTGAACAATCAGGAGACACTACTGTTTTTCTTTACGGCAAAAAAGTAGGATAATACAGGGATCTGTCCCGTGGAACTGAAAAACCACACTGGTATTTCTCGTGCCTACACCAGACTGTTTTCAACAGAAATATTTGTGTCTGAACAATCAGGAGACACTACTGTTTATCTTTACAGCAAAAAATACAAAAAAGCAGGATAATACAGAGATTTGACCCGTGGAACTGCAAAACCACACTTGTATTTCTCAGGCCTACACCAGACTATTTTCAACAGATATATTTGTGTCTGAACAATCAGGAGACACTATTGTTTTTCTTTACGGTAAAAAATGCAAAAAATCAAGATAATATAGAGACTTGACCCGTAGAACTGCAAAACCACACATGTGTTTCTCGGGCCTACACCAGACTATTTTCTTCAAATATAATTGTGTCTGAACAATCAGGAGACACAAGTGTTTTTGTTTACAGCAAAAAATGCAAAAAAGCAGGATAATACAGAGATTTGACCTGTGGAACTGCAAAACCACACTTGTATTTCTCGGGCCTACACCAGACTATTTTTAACAGATATATTTGTGTCTGAACAATCAGGAGACACTACTGTTTATCTTTACAGCAAAAAATACAAAAAAGCAGGATAATATAGAGATTTGACCCGTGGAACTGCAAAACCACATTTGGATTTCTCGGGCTTACACCAGACTATTTTCAACAGATATATTTGTGTTTGAACAATCAGGAGATACTACTGTTTTTCTTTACAGCAAAAATTGCAAAAACACAGGATAATACAGAGATTTGACCCGTGGAACTGAAAAACCACACTTGTATTTCTCGGGCCTACACCAGACTATTTTCAACAGATATATTTGTGTCTGAACAATCAGGAGACACTATTGTTTTTCTTTACGGTAAAAAATGCAAAAAATCAAGATAATATAGAGATTTGACCCGTAGAACTGCAAAACCACACATGTGTTTCTCGGGCCTACACCAGACTATTTTCTTCAAATATAATTGTGTCTGAACAATCAGGAGAAACTACTGTTTTTCTTTACGTCAAAAAATGCAAAAAAGCAGAATAATACAGAGATTTGACTCATGAAACTGCAAAACCACACTTGTATTTCTCGGGCCTACACCAGACTATTTTCAACAGATATATTTGTGTCTAAACAATCAGGAGATACTACTGTTTTTCTTTACGGCAAAAAATGCAAAAAAGAAGGATAATACAGAGATTTGACCGGTGGAACAGCAAAACCACACTCGTATTTCTCGGGCCTACACCCGACTATTTTCAACAGATATATTTATGTCTGAACAATCAGGAGACACTACTGTTTTTCTTTACAGCAAAAAATGCAAAAAAGCAGGATAATACAGAGATTTGACCCGTGGAACTGCAAAACCACATTTGTATTTCTCGGGCCTACACCAGACTATTTTCAACAGATATATTTGTGTCTGAACAATCAGGAGACACTACTGTTTTTCTTTACGGCAAAAATACAAAAAAGCAGGATAATACAGAGATTTGACCCGTGGAACTGCAAAACCACACTTGTATTTCTCGGGCCTACACCAGACTATTTTCAACAGATATATTTGTGTCTGAACAATCAGGAGACACTATTGTTTTTCTTTACGGTAAAAAATGCAAAAAATCAAGATAATATAGAGATTTGACCCGTAGAACTGCAAAACCACACATGTGTTTCTCGGGCCTACACCAGACTATTTTCTTCAAATATAATTGTGTCTGAACAATCAGGAGACACAAGTGTTTTTGTTTACAGCAAAAAATGCAAAAAAGCAGGATAATACAGAGATTTGACCTGTGGAACTGCAAAACCACACTTGTATTTCTCGGGCCTACACCAGACTATTTTCAACAGATATATTTGTGTCTGAACAATCAGGAGACACTACTGTTTATCTTTACAGCAAAAAATACAAAACACAGGATAATACAGAGATTTGACCCGTGGAACTGCAAAACCACACTTGTATTTCTCAGGCCTACACCAGACTATTTTCAACAGATATATTTGTGTCTGAACAATCAGGAGACACTACTGTTTTTCTTTACGGCAAAAAATGCAAAAATCAAGATAATACAAAGATTTTACCCATGGAACTGCAAAACCACACTTGTATTTCTCGGGCCTACACCAGACTATTTTCAACATATATATTTGTGTCTGAACAATCAGGAGATACTACTGTTCAATGCAAAAAAGCAGAATAATACAGAGATTTGACCCGTGGAACTGCATAACCACACTTGTATTTCTCAGGCCTACACCAGACTATTTTCTTCAAATATAATTGTGTCTGAACAATCAGGAGAAACTACTGTTTTTCTTTACATCAAAAAATGCAAAAAAGCAGAATAATACAGAGATTTGACCCATGAAACTGCAAAACCACACTTGTATTTCTCGGGCCTACACCAGACTATTTTCAACAGATGTATTTGTGTCTGAACAATCAGGATATACTACTGTTCAATGCAAAAAAGCAGAATAATACAGAGATTTGACCCGTGGAACTGCAAAACCACACTTGTATTTCTCGGGCCTACACCAGACTATTTTCAACAGATATATTTGTGTCTAAACAATCAGGAGATACTACTGTTTTTCTTTACGGCAAAAAATGCAAAAAAGAAGGATAATACAGAGATTTGACTGGTGGAACAGCAAAACCACACTCGTATTTCTCGGGCCTACACCAGACTATTTTCAACAGATATATTTGTGTCTGAACAATCAGGAGACACTACTATTTTTCTTTACAGCAAAAAATGCAAAAAAGCAGGATAATACAGAGATTTGACCCGTGGAACTGCAAAACCACATTTGTATTTCTCGGGCCTACACCAGACTATTTTCAACAGATATATTTGTGTCTGAACAATCAGGAGACACTACTGTTTTTCTTTACGGCAAAAATACAAAAAAGCAGGATAATACAGAGATTTGACCCGTGGAACTGCAAAACCACACTTGTATTTCTCGGGCCTACACCAGACTATTTTCAACAGATATATTTGTGTCTGAACAATCAGGAGACACTATTGTTTTTCTTTACGGTAAAAAATGCAAAAAATCAAGATAATATAGAGATTTGACCCGTAGAACTGCAAAACCACACATGTGTTTCTCGGGCCTACACCAGACTATTTTCTTCAAATATAATTGTGTCTGAACAATCAGGAGACACAAGTGTTTTTGTTTACAGCAAAAAATGCAAAAAAGCAGGATAATACAGAGATTTGACCTGTGGAACTGCAAAACCACACTTGTATTTCTCGGGCCTACACCAGACTATTTTCAACAGATATATTTGTGTCTGAACAATCAGGAGACACTACTGTTTATCTTTACAGCAAAAAATACAAAACACAGGATAATACAGAGATTTGACCCGTGGAACTGCAAAACCACACTTGTATTTCTCAGGCCTACACCAGACTATTTTCAACAGATATATTTGTGTCTGAACAATCAGGAGACACTACTGTTTTTCTTTACGGCAAAAAATGCAAAAATCAAGATAATACAAAGATTTTACCCATGGAACTGCAAAACCACACTTGTATTTCTCGGGCCTACACCAGACTATTTTCAACAGATATATTTGTGTCTGAACAATCAGGAGATACTACTGTTCAATGCAAAAAAGCAGAATAATACAGAGATTTGACCCGTGGAACTGCATAACCACACTTGTATTTCTCAGGCCTACACCAGACTATTTTCTTCAAACATAATTGTGTCTGAACAATCAGGAGAAACTACTGTTTTTCTTTACATCAAAAAATGCAAAAAAGCAGAATAATACAGAGATTTGACCCATGAAACTGCAAAACCACACTTGTATTTCTCGGGCCTACACCAGACTATTTTCAACAGATGTATTTGTGTCTGAACAATCAGGATATACTACTGTTCAATGCAAAAAAGCAGAATAATACAGAGATTTGACCCGTGGAACTGCAAAACCACACTTGTATTTCTCGGGCCTACACCAGACTATTTTCAACAGATATATTTGTGTCTAAACAATCAGGAGATACTACTGTTTTTCTTTACGGCAAAAAATGCAAAAAAGAAGGATAATACAGAGATTTGACTGGTGGAACAGCAAAACCACACTCGTATTTCTCGGGCCTACACCAGACTATTTTCAACAGATATATTTGTGTCTGAACAATCAGGAGACACTACTATTTTTCTTTACAGCAAAAAATGCAAAAAAGCAGGATAATACAGAGATTTGACCCGTGGAACTGCAAAACCACATTTGTATTTCTCGGGCCTACACCAGACTATTTTCAACAGATATATTTGTGTCTGAACAATCAGGAGACACTACTGTTTTTCTTTACGGCAAAAATACAAAAAAGCAGGATAATACAGAGATTTGACCCGTGGAACTGCAAAACCACACTTGTATTTCTCGGGCCTACACCAGACTATTTTCAACAGATATATTTGTGTCTGAACAATCAGGAGACACTACTGTTTTTCTTTACAGCAAAAAATGCCAAAAGAAGGATAATACAGAGATTTGACCCGTGGAACTGCAAAACCACACTTGTATTTCTCGTGCCTACACCACTTTTTTCAGCAAATATATTTGTGTCTGAACAATCAGAAGATACTACTGTGCAATGCAAAAAAGCAGAATAATACAGAGATTTGACCCGTGGAACTGCATAACCACACTTGTATTTCTTAGGCCTACACCAGACTATTTTCAACAGATATATTTGTGTCTGAACAATCAGGAGACACTACTATTTTTCTTTATGGCAAAAAATGAAAAAAAGCAGGATAATATAGAGATTTGAACCGTGGAACTGCAAAACCACATTTGTATTTCTCGGGCCTACACCAGACTATTTTCAACAGATATATTTGTGTTTGAACAATCAGGAGATTCTACTGTTTATCTTTATGGCAAAAAATGTAAGAAAGCAGAATAATACAGAGATTTGACCCGTGGAACTGCAAAACCACACTTGTATTTCTCGGGCCTACACTAGACTATTTTCAACAGATATATTTGTGTCTGAACAATCAGGAGACACTACTGTTTTTCTTTACAGCAAAAATTGCAAAAACACAGGATAATACAGAGATTTGACCCGTGGAACTGCAAAACCACACTTGTATTTCTCGGGCCTACACCAGACTATTTTCAACAGATATATTTGTGTTTGAACAATCAGGAGATACTACTGTTTATCTTTACGGCAAAAAATGCAAAAAAGCAGGATAATAGAGAGATTTGACCAGTGGAACTGAAAAACCACACTTGTATTTCTCGGGCCTACACCAGACTATTTTCAACTGATATATTTGTGTCTGAACAATCAGGACACACTACTGTTTTTCCATACAGCAAAAAATGCCAAAAGAAGGATAATACAGAGATTTGACCCGTGGAGCTGCAAAACCACACTTGTATTTCTCGGGCCTACACCAGACTTTTTTCAGCAGATATATTTGTGTCTGAACAATCAGGACACACTACTGTTTTTCTTTACAGCAAAAAATGCAAAAAAGCAGGATAATACAGAGATTTGACCCGTGGAACTGCAAAACCATACTTCTATTTCTCGGGCCTACATCAGACTATTTTCAACAGATATATTTGTGTCTGAACAATCAGGAGACACTACTGTTTTTCTTTACGGCAAAAAAGTAGGATAATACAGGGATCTGTCCCGTGGAACTGCAAAACCACACTGGTATTTCTCGTGCCTACACCAGACTGTTTTCAACAGAAATATTTGTGTCTGAACAATCAGGAGACACTACTGTTTATCTTTACAGCAAAAAAAAGCAGGATAATACAGAGATTTGACCCGTGGAACTGCAAAACCACACTTGTATTTCTCAGGCCTACACCAGACTATTTTCAACAGATATATTTGTGTCTGAACAATCAGGAGACACTACTGTTTTTCTTTATGGCAAAAAATGAAAAAAAGCAGGATAATATAGAGATTTGACCCGTGGAACTGCAAAACCACATTTGGATTTCTCGGGCTTACACCAGACTATTTTCAACAGATATATTTGTGTTTGAACAATCAGGAGATACTACTGTTTTTCTTTACAGCAAAAATTGCAAAAACACAGGATAATACAGAGATTTGACCCGTGGAACTGAAAAACCACACTTGTATTTCTCGGGCCTACACCAGACAATTTTCAACAGATATATTTGTGTCTGAACAATCAGGAGACACTACTATTTTTCTTTACGTCAAAAAATGCAACAGATATATTTGTGTCTGAACAATCAGTAGACACTATTGTTTTTCTTTACGGTAAAAAATGCAAAAAATCAAGATAATATAGAGATTTGACCCGTAGAACTGCAAAACCACACATGTGTTTCTCGGGCCTTCACCAGACTATTTTCTTCAAATATAATTGTGTCTGAACAATCAGGAGACACAAGTGTTTTTGTTTACAGCAAAAAATGCAAAAAAGCAGGATAATACAGAGATTTGACCCGTGGAACTGCAAAACCACACTTGTATTTCTCAGGCCTACACCAGACTATTTTCAACAGATATATTTGTGTCTGAACAATCAGGAGACACTACTGTTTTTCTTTATGGCAAAAAATGAAAAAAAGCAGGATAATATAGAGATTTGACCCGTGGAACTGCAAAACCACATTTGGATTTCTCGGGCCTACACCAGACTATTTTCAACAGATATATTTGTGTTTGAACAATCAGGAGATACTACTGTTTTTCTTTACAGCAAAAATTGCAAAAACACAGGATAATACAGAGATTTGACCCGTGGAACTGAAAAACCACACTTGTATTTCTCGGGCCTACACCAGACTATTTTCAACAGATATATTTGTGTCTGAACAATCAGGAGACACTATTGTTTTTCTTTACGGTAAAAAATGCAAAAAATCAAGATAATATAGAGATTTTACACGTAGACCTGCAAAACCACACATGTGCTTCTCGGGCCTACACCAGACTATTTTCTTCAAATATAATTGTGTCTGAACAATCAGGAGAAACTACTGTTTTTCTTTACGTCAAAAAATGCAACAGATATATTTGTGTCTGAACAATCAGGAGACACTATTGTTTTTCTTTACGGTAAAAAATGCAAAAAATCAAGATAATATAGAGATTTGACCCGTAGAACTGCAAAACCACACATGTGTTTCTCGGGCCTACACCAGACTATTTTCAACAGATATATTTGTGTCTGAACAATCAGGAGACACAAGTGTTTTTGTTTACAGCAAAAAATACAAAAAAGCAGGATAATACAGAGATTTGACCCATGGAACTGCAAAACCACACTTGTATTTCTCAGGCCTACACCAGACTATTTTGAACAGATATATTTGTGTCTGAACAATCAGGAGACACTACTGTTTTTCTTTACGGCAAAAAATGCAAAAAATCAAGATAATACAAAGATTTTACCCATGGAACTGCAAAACCACACTTGTATTTCTCGGGCCTACACCAGACTATTTTCAACAGATATATTTGTGTCTGAACAATCAGGAGATACTACTGTTCAATGCAAAAAAGCAGAATAATACAGAGATTTGACCCGTGGAACTGCATAACCACACTTGTATTTCTCGGGCCTACACCAGACTATTTTCAACAGATATATTTGTGTCTGAACAATCAGGAGACACTATTGTTTTTCTTTACGGTAAAAAATGCAAAAAATCAAGATAATATAGAGATTTTACACGTAGAACTGCAAAACCACACATGTGTTTCTCGGGCCTACACCAGACTATTTTCTTCAAATATAATTGTGTCTGAACAATCAGGAGAAACTACTGTTTTTCTTTACGTCAAAAAATGCAAAAAAGCAGAATAATACAGAGATTTGACCCATGAAACTGCAAAACCACACTTGTATTTCTCGGGCCTACACCAGACTATTTTCAACAGATGTATTTGTGTCTGAACAATCAGGATATACTACTGTTCAATGCAAAAAAGCAGAATAATACAGAGATTTGACCCGTGGAACTGCAAAACCACACTTGTATTTCTCGGGCCTACACCAGACTATTTTCAACAGATATATTTGTGTCTGAACAATCAGGAGACACTACTGTTTTTCTTTACAGCAAAAAATGCAAAAAAGCAGGATAATACAGAGATTTGACCCGTGGAACTGCAAAACCACATTTGTATTTCTCGGGCCTACACCAGACTATTTTCAACAGATATATTTGTGTCTGAACAATCAGGAGACACTACTGTTTTTCTTTACGGCAAAAATACAAAAAAGCAGGATAATACAGAGATTTGACCCGTGGAACTGCAAAACCACACTTGTATTTCTCGGGCCTACACCAGACTATTTTCAACAGATATATTTGTGTCTGAACAATCAGGAGACACTACTGTTTTTCTTTACAGCAAAAAATGCCAAAAGAAGGATAATACAGAGATTTGACCCGTGGAACTGCAAAACCACCCTTGTATTTCTCGTGCCTACACCACTTTTTTCAGCATATATATTTGTGTCTGAACAATCAGAAGATACTACTGTGCAATGCAAAAAAGCAGAATAATACAGAGATTGGACCCGTGGAACTGCATAACCACACTTGTATTTCTCGGGCCTACACCAGACTATTTTCAACAGATATATTTGTGTCTGAACAATCAGGAGACACTACTATTTTTCTTTATGGCAAAAAATGAAAAAAAGCAGGATAATATGGAGATTTGACCCGTGGAACTGCAAAACCACATTTGGATTTCTCGGGCCTACACCACACTATTTTCAACAGATATATTTGTGTTTGAACAATCAGGAGATACTACTGTTTTTCTTTACAGCAAAAATTTCAAAAACACAGGATAATACAGAGATTTGACAAGTGGAACTGAAAAACCACACTTGTATTTCTCGGGCCTACACCAGACAATTTTCAACAGATATATTTGTGTCTGAACAATCAGGAGACACTACTGTTTTTCTTTACGGCAAAAAAGTAGGATAATACAGGGATCTGTCCCGTGGAACTGCAAAACCACACTGGTATTTCTCGTGCCTACACCAGACTGTTTTCAACAGAAATATTTGTGTCTGAACAATCAGGAGACACTACTGTTTATCTTTACAGCAAAAAATAAAAAAAAGCAGGATAATACTGAGATTTGACCCGTGGAACTGCAAAACCACACTTGTATTTCTCAGGCCTACACCAGACTATTTTCAACAGATATATTTGTGTCTGAACAATCAGGAGACACTACTGTTTTTCTTTATGGCAAAAAATGAAAAAAAGCAGGATAATATAGAGATTTGACCCGTGGAACTGCAAAACCACATTTGGATTTCTCGGGCCTACACCAGACTATTTTCAACAGATATATTTGTGTTTGAACAATCAGGAGATACTACTGTTTTTCTTTACAGCAAAAATTGCAAAAACACAGGATAATACAGAGATTTGACCCGTGGAACTGAAAAACCACACTTGTATTTCTCGGGCCTACACCAGACTATTTTCAACAGATATATTTGTGTCTGAACAATCAGGAGACACTATTGTTTTTCTTTACGGTAAAAAATGCAAAAAATCAAGATAATATAGAGATTTTACACGTAGAACTGCAAAACCACACATGTGTTTCTCGGGCCTACACCAGACTATTTTCTTCAAATATAATTGTGTCTGAACAATCAGGAGAAACTACTGTTTTTCTTTACGTCAAAAAATGCAACAGATATATTTGTGTCTGAACAATCAGGAGACACTATTGTTTTTCTTTACGGTAAAAAATGCAAAAAATCAAGATAATATAGAGATTTGACCCGTAGAACTGCAAAACCACACATGTGTTTCTCGGGCCTACACCAGACTATTTTCTTCAAATATAATTGTGTCTGAACAATCAGGAGACACAAGTGTTTTTGTTTACAGCAAAAAATGCAAAAAAGCAGGATAATACAGAGATTTGACCCGTGGAACTGCAAAACCACACTTGTATTTCTCAGGCCTACACCAGACTATTTTCAACAGATATATTTGTGTCTGAACAATCAGGAGACACTACTGTTTTTCTTTATGGCAAAAAATGAAAAAAAGCAGGATAATATAGAGATTTGACCCGTGGAACTGCAAAACCACATTTGGATTTCTCGGGCCTACACCAGACTATTTTCAACAGATATATTTGTGTTTGAACAATCAGGAGATACTACTGTTTTTCTTTACAGCAAAAATTGCAAAAACACAGGATAATACAGAGATTTGACCCGTGGAACTGAAAAACCACACTTGTATTTCTCGGGCCTACACCAGACTATTTTCAACAGATATATTTGTGTCTGAACAATCAGGAGACACTAATGTTTTTCTTTACGGTAAAAAATGCAAAAAATCAAGATAATATAGAGATTTTACACGTAGAACTGCAAAACCACACATGTGTTTCTCGGGCCTACACCAGACTATTTTCTTCAAATATAATTGTGTCTGAACAATCAGGAGAAACTACTGTTTTTCTTTACGTCAAAAAATGCAACAGATATATTTGTGTCTGAACAATCAGGAGACACTATTGTTTTTCTTTACGGTAAAAAATGCAAAAAATCAAGATAATATAGAGATTTGACCCGTAGAACTGCAAAACCACACATGTGTTTCTCGGGCCTACACCAGACTATTTTCAACAGATATATTTGTGTCTGAACAATCAGGAGACACAAGTGTTTTTGTTTACAGCAAAAAATACAAAAAAGCAGGATAATACAGAGATTTGACCCATGGAACTGCAAAACCACACTTGTATTTCTCAGGCCTACACCAGACTATTTTGAACAGATATATTTGTGTCTGAACAATCAGGAGACACTACTGTTTTTCTTTACGGCAAAAAATGCAAAAAATCAAGATAATACAAAGATTTTACCCATGGAACTGCAAAACCACACTTGTATTTCTCGGGCCTACACCAGACTATTTTCAACAGATATATTTGTGTCTGAACAATCAGGAGATACTACTGTTCAATGCAAAAAAGCAGAATAATACAGAGATTTGACCCGTGGAACTGCATAACCACACTTGTATTTCTCGGGCCTACACCAGACTATTTTCAACAGATATATTTGTGTCTGAACAATCAGGAGACACTATTGTTTTTCTTTACGGTAAAAAATGCAAAAAATCAAGATAATATAGAGATTTTACACGTAGAACTGCAAAACCACACATGTGTTTCTCGGGCCTACACCAGACTATTTTCTTCAAATATAATTGTGTCTGAACAATCAGGAGAAACTACTGTTTTTCTTTACATCAAAAAATGCAAAAAAGCAGAATAATACAGAGATTTGACCCATGAAACTGCAAAACCACACTTGTATTTCTCGGGCCTACACCAGACTATTTTCAACAGATGTATTTGTGTCTGAACAATCAGGATATACTACTGTTCAATGCAAAAAAGCAGAATAATACAGAGATTTGACCCGTGGAACTGCAAAACCACACTTGTATTTCTCGGGCCTACACCAGACTATTTTCAACAGATATATTTGTGTCTGAACAATCAGGAGACACTACTGTTTTTCTTTACAGCAAAAAATGCAAAAAAGCAGGATAATACAGAGATTTGACCCGTGGAACTGCAAAACCTCATTTGTATTTCTCGGGCCTACACCAGACTATTTTCAACAGATATATTTGTGTCTGAACAATCAGGAGACACTACTGTTTTTCTTTACGGCAAAAATACAAAAAAGCAGGATAATACAGAGATTTGACCCGTGGAACTGCAAAACCACACTTGTATTTCTCGGGCCTACACCAGACTATTTTCAACAGATATATTTGTGTCTGAACAATCAGGAGACACTACTGTTTTTCTTTACAGCAAAAAATGCCAAAAGAAGGATAATACAGAGATTTGACCCGTGGAACTGCAAAACCACCCTTGTATTTCTCGTGCCTACACCACTTTTTTCAGCATATATATTTGTGTCTGAACAATCAGAAGATACTACTGTGCAATGCAAAAAAGCAGAATAATACAGAGATTGGACCCGTGGAACTGCATAACCACACTTGTATTTCTCGGGCCTACACCAGACTATTTTCAACAGATATATTTGTGTCTGAACAATCAGGAGACACTACTATTTTTCTTTATGGCAAAAAATGAAAAAAAGCAGGATAATATAGAGATTTGACCCGTGGAACTGCAAAACCACATTTGGATTTCTCGGGCCTACACCACACTATTTTCAACAGATATATTTGTGTTTGAACAATCAGGAGATACTACTGTTTTTCTTTACAGCAAAAATTGCAAAAACACAGGATAATACAGAGATTTGACAAGTGGAACTGAAAAACCACACTTGTATTTCTCGGGCCTACACCAGACAATTTTCAACAGATATATTTGTGTCTGAACAATCAGGAGACACTACTGTTTTTCTTTACGGCAAAAAAGTAGGATAATACAGGGATCTGTCCCGTGGAACTGCAAAACCACACTGGTATTTCTCGTGCCTACACCAGACTGTTTTCAACAGAAATATTTGTGTCTGAACAATCAGGAGACACTACTGTTTATCTTTACAGCAAAAAATACAAAAAAGCAGGATAATACAGAGATTTGACCCGTGGAACTGCAAAACCACACTTGTATTTCTCAGGCCTACACCAGATTATTTTCAACAGATATATTTGTGTCTGAACAATCAGGAGACACTATTGTTTTTCTTTACGGTAAAAAATGCAAAAAATCAAGATAATATAGAGATTTGACCCGTAGAACTGCAAAACCACACATGTGTTTCTCGGGCCTACACCAGACTATTTTCTTCAAATATAATTGTGTCTGAACAATCAGGAGACACAAGTGTTTTTGTTTACAGCAAAAAATGCAAAAAAGCAGGATAATACAGAGATTTGACCTGTGGAACTGCAAAACCACACTTGTATTTCTCGGGCCTACACCAGACTATTTTCAACAGATATATTTGTGTCTGAACAATCAGGAGACACAAGTGTTTTTGTTTACAGCAAAAAATACAAAAAAGCAGGATAATACAGAGATTTGACCCATGGAACTGCAAAACCACACTTGTATTTCTCAGGCCTACACCAGACTATTTTCAACAGATATATTTGTGTCTGAACAATCAGGAGACACTACTGTTTTTCTTTACGGCAAAAAATGCAAAAAATCAAGATAATACAAAGATTTTACCCATGGAACTGCAAAACCACACTTGTATTTCTCGGGCCTACACCAGACTATTTTCAACAGATATATTTGTGTCTGAACAATCAGGAGACACTATTGTTTTTCTTTACGGTAAAAAATGCAAAAAATCAAGATAATATAGAGATTTTACACGTAGAACTGCAAAACCACACATGTGTTTCTCGGGCCTACACCAGACTATTTTCTTCAAATATAATTGTGTCTGAACAATCAGGAGAAACTACTGTTTTTCTTTACGTCAAAAAATGCAAAAAAGCAGAATAATACAGAGATTTGACCCATGAAACTGCAAAACCACACTTGTATTTCTCGGGCCTACACCAGACTATTTTCAACAGATGTATTTGTGTCTGAACAATCAGGATATACTACTGTTCAATGCAAAAAAGCAGAATAATACAGAGATTTGACCCGTGGAACTGCAAAACCACACTTGTATTTCTCGGGCCTACACCAGACTATTTTCAACAGATATATTTGTGTCTGAACAATCAGGAGACACTACTGTTTTTCTTTACAGCAAAAAATGCAAAAAAGCAGGATAATACAGAGATTTGACCCGTGGAACTGCAAAACCACATTTGTATTTCTCGGGCCTACACCAGACTATTTTCAACAGATATATTTGTGTCTGAACAATCAGGAGACACTACTGTTTTTCTTTACGGCAAAAATACAAAAAAGCAGGATAATACAGAGATTTGACCCGTGGAACTGCAAAACCACACTTGTATTTCTCGGGCCTACACCAGACTATTTTCAACAGATATATTTGTGTCTGAACAATCAGGAGACACTACTGTTTTTCTTTACAGCAAAAAATGCCAAAAGAAGGATAATACAGAGATTTGACCCGTGGAACTGCAAAACCACCCTTGTATTTCTCGTGCCTACACCACTTTTTTCAGCATATATATTTGTGTCTGAACAATCAGAAGATACTACTGTGCAATGCAAAAAAGCAGAATAATACAGAGATTGGACCCGTGGAACTGCATAACCACACTTGTATTTCTCGGGCCTACACCAGACTATTTTCAACAGATATATTTGTGTCTGAACAATCAGGAGACACTACTATTTTTCTTTATGGCAAAAAATGAAAAAAAGCAGGATAATACAGAGATTTGACCCGTGGAACTGCAAAACCACATTTGGATTTCTCGGGCCTACACCAGACTATTTTCAACAGATATATTTGTGTCTGAACAATCAGGAGACACTACTGTTTTTCTTTACGGCAAAAAAGTAGGATAATACAGGGATCTGTCCCGTGGAACTGCAAAACCACACTGGTATTTCTCGTGCCTACACCAGACTGTTTTCAACAGAAATATTTGTGTCTGAACAATCAGGAGACACTACTGTTTATCTTTACAGCAAAAAATACAAAAAAGCAGGATAATACAGAGATTTGACCCGTGGAACTGCAAAACCACACTTGTATTTCTCAGGCCTACACCAGATTATTTTCAACAGATATATTTGTGTCTGAACAATCAGGAGACACTATTGTTTTTCTTTACGGTAAAAAATGCAAAAAATCAAGATAATATAGAGATTTGACCCGTAGAACTGCAAAACCACACATGTGTTTCTCGGGCCTACACCAGACTATTTTCTTCAAATATAATTGTGTCTGAACAATCAGGAGACACAAGTGTTTTTGTTTACAGCAAAAAATGCAAAAAAGCAGGATAATACAGAGATTTGACCCGTGGAACTGCAAAACCACACTTGTATTTCTCAGGCCTACACCAGACTATTTTCAACAGATATATTGTTGTCTGAACAATCAGGAGACACTATTGTTTTTCTTTACGGTAAAAAATGCAAAAAATCAAGATAATATAGAGATTTGACCCGTAGAACTGCAAAACCACACATGTGTTTCTCGGGCCTACACCAGACTATTTTCTTCAAATATAATTGTGTCTGAACAATCAGGAGAAACTACTGTTTTTCTTTACGTCAAAAAATGCAAAAAAGCAGAATAATACAGAGATTTGACTCATGAAACTGCAAAACCACACTTGTATTTCTCGGGCCTACACCAGACTATTTTCAACAGATGTATTTGTGTCTGAACTACTGTTCAATGCAAAAAAGCAGAATAATACAGAGATTTGACCGGTGGAACAGCAAAACCACACTCGTATTTCTCGGGCCTACACCAGACTATTTTCAACAGATATATTTATGTCTGAACAATCAGGAGACACTACTGTTTTTCTTTACAGCAAAAAATGCAAAAAAGCAGGATAATATAGAGATTTGACCCGTGGAACTGCAAAACCACATTTGTATTTCTCGGGCCTACACCAGACTATTTTCAACAGATATATTTGTGTCTGAACAATCAGGAGACACTACTGCTTTTCTTTACGGCAAAAATACAAAAAAGCAGGATAATACAGAGATTTGACCCGTGGAACTGCAAAACCACACTTGTATTTCTCGGGCCTACACCAGACTATTTTCAACAGATATATTTGTGTCTGAACAATCAGGAGACACTATTGTTTTTCTTTACGGTAAAAAATGCAAAAAATCAAGATAATATAGAGATTTGACCCGTAGAACTGCAAAACCACACATGTGTTTCTCGGGCCTACACCAGACTATTTTCTTCAAATATAATTGTGTCTGAACAATCAGGAGACACAAGTGTTTTTGTTTACAGCAAAAAATGCAAAAAAGCAGGATAATACAGAGATTTGACCTGTGGAACTGCAAAACCACACTTGTATTTCTCAGGCCTACACCAGACTATTTTCAACAGATATATTTGTGTCTGAACAATCAGGAGACACTACTGTTTATCTTTACAGCAAAAAATACAAAACACAGGATAATACAGAGATTTGACCCGTGGAACTGCAAAACCACACTTGTATTTCTCAAGCCTACACCAGACTATTTTCAACAGATATATTTGTGTCTGAACAATCAGGAGACACTACTGTTTTTCTTTACGGCAAAAAATGCAAAAATCAAGATAATACAAAGATTTTACCCATGGAACTGCAAAACCACACTTGTATTTCTCGGGCCTACACCAGACTATTTTCAACAGATATATTTGTGTCTGAACAATCAGGAGATACTACTGTTCAATGCAAAAAAGCAGAATAAGACAGAGATTTGACCCGTGGAACTGCAAAACCACACTTGTATTTCTCGGGCCTACACCAGACTATTTTCAACAGATATATTTGTGTCTAAACAATCAGGAGATACTACTGTTTTTCTTTACGGCAAAAAATGCAAAAAAGAAGGATAATACAGAGATTTGACCGGTGGAACAGCAAAACCACACTTGTATTTCTCGGGCCTACACCAGACTATTTTCAACAGATATATTTGTGTCTGAACAATCAGGAGACACTACTATTTTTCTTTACAGCAAAAAATGCAAAAAAGCAGGATAATACAGAGATTTGACCCGTGGAACTGCAAAACCACATTTGTATTTCTCGGGCCTACACCAGACTATTTTCAACAGATATATTTGTGTCTGAACAATCAGGAGACACTACTGTTTTTCCTTACGGCAAAAATACAAAAAAGCAGGATAATACAGAGATTTGACCCGTGGAACTGCAAAACCACACTTGTATTTCTCGGGCCTACACCAGACTATTTTCAACAGATATATTTGTGTCTGAACAATCAGGAGACACTACTGTTTTTCTTTACAGCAAAAAATGCCAAAAGAAGGATAATACAGAGATTTGACCCGTGGAACTGCAAAACCACACTTGTATTTCTCGTGCCTACACCACTTTTTTCAGCAAATATATTTGTGTCTGAACAATCAGAAGATACTACTGTGCAATGCAAAAAAGCAGAATAATACAGAGATTTGACCCGTGGAACTGCATAACCACACTTGTATTTCTTGGGCCTACACCAGACTATTTTCAACAGATATATTTGTGTCTGAACAATCAGGAGACACTACTATTTTTCTTTATGGCAAAAAATGAAAAAAAGCAGGATAATATAGAGATTTGAACCGTGGAACTGCAAAACCACATTTGTATTTCTCGGTCCTACACCAGACTATTTTCAACAGATATATTTGTGTTTGAACAATCAGGAGATTCTACTGTTTATCTTTATGGCAAAAAATGTAAGAAAGCAGAATAATACAGAGATTTGACCCGTGGAACTGCAAAACCACACTTGTATTTCTCGGGCCTACACTAGACTATTTTCAACAGATATATTTGTGTCTGAACAATCAGGAGACACTACTGTTTTTCTTTACAGCAAAAATTTCAAAAACACAGGATAATACAGAGATTTGACCCGTGGAACTGCAAAACCACACTTGTATTTCTCGGGCCTACACCAGACTATTTTCAACAGATATATTTGTGTTTGAACAATCAGGAGATACTACTGTTTATCTTTACGGCAAAAAATGCAAAAAAGCAGGATAATAGAGAGATTTGACCCGTGGAACTGAAAAACCACACTTGTATTTCTCGGGCCTACACCAGACTATTTTCAACTGATATATTTGTGTCTGAACAATCAGGACACACTACTGTTTTTCTTTACAGCAAAAAATGCAAAAAAGCAGGATAATACAGAGATTTGACCCGTGGAACTGCAAAACCATACTTCTATTTTTCGGGCCTACATCAGACTATTTTCAACAGATATATTTGTGTCTGAACAATCAGGAGACACTACTGTTTTTCTTTACGGCAAAAAAGTAGGATAATACAGGGATCTGTCCCGTGGAACTGCAAAACCACACTGGTATTTCTCGTGCCTACACCAGACTGTTTTCAACAGAAATATTTGTGTCTGAACAATCAGGAGACACTACTGTTTATCTTTACAGCAAAAAATAAAAAAAAGCAGGATAATACTGAGATTTGACCCGTGGAACTGCAAAACCACACTTGTATTTCTCAGGCCTACACCAGACTATTTTCAACAGATATATTTGTGTCTGAACAATCAGGAGATACTACTGTTTTTCTTTACAGCAAAAATTGCAAAAACACAGGATAATACAGAGATTTGACCCGTGGAACTGAAAAACCACACTTGTATTTCTCGGGCCTACACCAGACAATTTTCAACAGATATATTTGTGTCTGAACAATCAGGAGACACTATTGTTTTTCTTTACGGTAAAAAATGCAAAAAATCAAGTTAATATAGAGATTTGACCCGTAGAACTGCAAAACCACACATGTGTTTCTCGGGTCTACACCAGACTATTTTCTTCAAATATAATTGTGTCTGAACAATCAGGAGAAACTACTGTTTTTCTTTACATCAAAAAAAGCAAAAAAGCAGAATAATACAGAGATTTGACCCATGAAACTGCAAAACCACACTTGTATTTCTCGGGCCTACACCAGACTATTTTCAACAGATGTATTTGTGTCTGAACAATCAGGATATACTACTGTTCAATGCAAAAAAGCAGAATAATACAGAGATTTGACCCGTGGAACTGCATAACCACACTTGTATTTCTCGGGCCTACACCAGACTATTTTCAACAGATATATTTGTGTCTGAACAATCAGGAGACACTATTGTTTTTCTTTACGGTAAAAAATGCAAAAAATCAAGATAATATAGAGATTTGACCCGTAGAACTGCAAAACCACACATGTGTTTCTCGGGCCTACACCAGACTATTTTCTTCAAATATAATTGTGTCTGAACAATCAGAAGACACAAGTGTTTTTGTTTACAGCAAAAAATGCAAAAAAGCAGGATAATACAGAGATTTGACCTGTGGAACTGCAAAACCACACTTGTATTTCTCGGGCCTACACCAGACTATTTTCAACAGATATATTTGTGTCTGAACAATCAGGAGACACTACTGTTTATCTTTACAGCAAAAAATACAAAAAAGCAGGATAATACAGAGATTTGACCCGTGGAACTGCAAAACCACACTTGTATTTCTCAGGCCTACACCAGACTATTTTCAACAGATATATTTGTGTCTGAACAATCAGGAGACACTACTGTTTTTCTTTACGGCAAAAAATGCAAAAAATCAAGATAATACAAAGATTTTACCCATGGAACTGCAAAACCACACTTGTATTTCTCGGGCCTACACCAGACTATTTTCAACAGATATATTTGTGTCTGAACAATCAGGAGACACTATTGTTTTTCTTTACGGTAAAAAATGCAAAAAATCAAGTTAATATAGAGATTTGACCCGTAGAACTGCAAAACCACACATGTGTTTCTCGGGTCTACACCAGACTATTTTCTTCAAATATAATTGTGTCTGAACAATCAGGAGAAACTACTGTTTTTCTTTACATCAAAAAAAGCAAAAAAGCAGAATAATACAGAGATTTGACCCATGAAACTGCAAAACCACACTTGTATTTCTCGGGCCTACACCAGACTATTTTCAACAGATGTATTTGTGTCTGAACAATCAGGATATACTACTGTTCAATGCAAAAAAGCAGAATAATACAGAGATTTGACCCGTGGAACTGCATAACCACACTTGTATTTCTCGGGCCTACACCAGACTATTTTCAACAGATATATTTGTGTCTGAACAATCAGGAGACACTATTGTTTTTCTTTACGGTAAAAAATGCAAAAAATCAAGATAATATAGAGATTTGACCCGTAGAACTGCAAAACCACACATGTGTTTCTCGGGCCTACACCAGACTATTTTCTTCAAATATAATTGTGTCTGAACAATCAGAAGACACAAGTGTTTTTGTTTACAGCAAAAAATGCAAAAAAGCAGGATAATACAGAGATTTGACCTGTGGAACTGCAAAACCACACTTGTATTTCTCGGGCCTACACCAGACTATTTTCAACAGATATATTTGTGTCTGAACAATCAGGAGACACTACTGTTTATCTTTACAGCAAAAAATACAAAAAAGCAGGATAATACTGAGATTTGACCCGTGGAACTGCAAAACCACACTTGTATTTCTCAGGCCTACACCAGACTATTTTCAACAGATATATTTGTGTCTGAACAATCAGGAGATACTACTGTTTTTCTTTACAGCAAAAATTGCAAAAACACAGGATAATACAGAGATTTGACCCGTGGAACTGAAAAACCACACTTGTATTTCTCGGGCCTACACCAGACAATTTTCAACAGATATATTTGTGTCTGAACAATCAGGAGACACTATTGTTTTTCTTTACGGTAAAAAATGCAAAAAATCAAGTTAATATAGAGATTTGACCCGTAGAACTGCAAAACCACACATGTGTTTCTCGGGTCTACACCAGACTATTTTCTTCAAATATAATTGTGTCTGAACAATCAGGAGAAACTACTGTTTTTCTTTACATCAAAAAAAGCAAAAAAGCAGAATAATACAGAGATTTGACCCATGAAACTGCAAAACCACACTTGTATTTCTCGGGCCTACACCAGACTATTTTCAACAGATGTATTTGTGTCTGAACAATCAGGATATACTACTGTTCAATGCAAAAAAGCAGAATAATACAGAGATTTGACCCGTGGAACTGCATAACCACACTTGTATTTCTCGGGCCTACACCAGACTATTTTCAACAGATATATTTGTGTCTGAACAATCAGGAGACACTATTGTTTTTCTTTACGGTAAAAAATGCAAAAAATCAAGATAATATAGAGATTTGACCCGTAGAACTGCAAAACCACACATGTGTTTCTCGGGCCTACACCAGACTATTTTCTTCAAATATAATTGTGTCTGAACAATCAGAAGACACAAGTGTTTTTGTTTACAGCAAAAAATGCAAAAAAGCAGGATAATACAGAGATTTGACCTGTGGAACTGCAAAACCACACTTGTATTTCTCGGGCCTACACCAGACTATTTTCAACAGATATATTTGTGTCTGAACAATCAGGAGACACTACTGTTTATCTTTACAGCAAAAAATACAAAAAAGCAGGATAATACAGAGATTTGACCCGTGGAACTGCAAAACCACACTTGTATTTCTCAGGCCTACACCAGACTATTTTCAACAGATATATTTGTGTCTGAACAATCAGGAGACACTACTGTTTTTCTTTACGGCAAAAAATGCAAAAAATCAAGATAATACAAAGATTTTACCCATGGAACTGCAAAACCACACTTGTATTTCTCGGGCCTACACCAGACTATTTTCAACAGATATATTTGTGTCTGAACAATCAGGAGACACTATTGTTTTTCTTTACGGTAAAAAATGCAAAAAATCAAGTTAATATAGAGATTTGACCCGTAGAACTGCAAAACCACACATGTGTTTCTCGGGTCTACACCAGACTATTTTCTTCAAATATAATTGTGTCTGAACAATCAGGAGAAACTACTGTTTTTCTTTACATCAAAAAAAGCAAAAAAGCAGAATAATACAGAGATTTGACCCATGAAACTGCAAAACCACACTTGTATTTCTCGGGCCTACACCAGACTATTTTCAACAGATGTATTTGTGTCTGAACAATCAGGATATACTACTGTTCAATGCAAAAAAGCAGAATAATACAGAGATTTGACCCGTGGAACTGCATAACCACACTTGTATTTCTCGGGCCTACACCAGACTATTTTCAACAGATATATTTGTGTCTGAACAATCAGGAGACACTATTGTTTTTCTTTACGGTAAAAAATGCAAAAAATCAAGATAATATAGAGATTTGACCCGTAGAACTGCAAAACCACACATGTGTTTCTCGGGCCTACACCAGACTATTTTCTTCAAATATAATTGTGTCTGAACAATCAGAAGACACAAGTGTTTTTGTTTACAGCAAAAAATGCAAAAAAGCAGGATAATACAGAGATTTGACCTGTGGAACTGCAAAACCACACTTGTATTTCTCGGGCCTACACCAGACTATTTTCAACAGATATATTTGTGTCTGAACAATCAGGAGACACTACTGTTTATCTTTACAGCAAAAAATACAAAAAAGCAGGATAATACAGAGATTTGACCCGTGGAACTGCAAAACCACACTTGTATTTCTCAGGCCTACACCAGACTATTTTCAACAGATATATTTGTGTCTGAACAATCAGGAGACACTACTGTTTTTCTTTACGGCAAAAAATGCAAAAAATCAAGATAATACAAAGATTTTACCCATGGAACTGCAAAACCACACTTGTATTTCTCGGGCCTACACCAGACTATTTTCAACAGATATATTTGTGTCTGAACAATCAGGAGACACTATTGTTTTTCTTTACGGTAAAAAATGCAAAAAATCAAGTTAATATAGAGATTTGACCCGTAGAACTGCAAAACCACACATGTGTTTCTCGGGTCTACACCAGACTATTTTCTTCAAATATAATTGTGTCTGAACAATCAGGAGAAACTACTGTTTTTCTTTACATCAAAAAATGCAAAAAAGCAGAATAATACAGAGATTTGACCCATGAAACTGCAAAACCACACTTGTATTTCTCGGGCCTACACCAGACTATTTTCAACAGATGTATTTGTGTCTGAACAATCAGGATATACTACTGTTCAATGCAAAAAAGCAGAATAATACAGAGATGTGACCCGTGGAACTGCATAACCACACTTGTATTTCTCGGGCCTACACCAGACTATTTTCAACAGATATATTTGTGTCTGAACAATCAGGAGACACTATTGTTTTTCTTTACGGTAAAAAATGCAAAAAATCAAGATAATATAGAGATTTGACCCGTAGAACTGCAAAACCACACATGTGTTTCTCGGGCCTACACCAGACTATTTTCTTCAAATATAATTGTGTCTGAACAATCAGGAGACACAAGTGTTTTTGTTTACAGCAAAAAATGCAAAAAAGCAGGATAATACAGAGATTTGACCTGTGGAACTGCAAAACCACACTTGTATTTCTCGGGCCTACACCAGACTATTTTCAACAGATATATTTGTGTCTGAACAATCAGGAGACACTACTGTTTATCTTTACAGCAAAAAATACAAAAAAGCAGGATAATACAGAGATTTGACCCGTGGAACTGCAAAACCACACTTGTATTTCTCAGGCCTACACCAGACTATTTTCTTCAGATATATTTGTGTCTGAACAATCAGGAGACACTACTGTTTTTCTTTACGGCAAAAAATGCAAAAAATCAAGATAATACAAAGATTTTACCCATGGAACTGCAAAACCACACTTGTATTTCTCGGGCCTACACCAGACTATTTTCAACAGATATATTTGTGTCTGAACAATCAGGAGATACTACTGTTCAATGCAAAAAAGCAGAATAATACAGAGATTTGACCCGTGGAACTGCATAACCACACTTGTATTTCTCGGGCCTACACCAGACTATTTTCAACAGATATATTTGTGTCTGAACAATCAGGAGACACTATTGTTTTTCTTTACGGTAAAAAATGCAAAAAATCAAGATAATATAGAGATTTTACACGTAGAACTGCAAAACCACACATGTGTTTCTCGGGCCTACACCAGACTATTTTCTTCAAATATAATTGTGTCTGAACAATCAGGAGAAACTACTGTTTTTCTTTACGTCAAAAAATGCAAAAAAGCAGAATAATACAGAGATTTGACCCATGAAACTGCAAAACCACACTTGTATTTCTCGGGCCTACACCAGACTATTTTCAACAGATGTATTTGTGTCTGAACAATCAGGATATACTACTGTTCAATGCAAAAAAGCAGAATAATACAGAGATTTTACCCGTGGAACTGCAAAACCACACTTGTATTTCTCGGGCCTACACCAGACTATTTTCAACAGATATATTTGTGTCTAAACAATCAGGAGATACTACTGTTTTTCTTTACGGCAAAAAATGCAAAAAAGAAGGATAATACAGAGATTTGACCGGTGGAACAGCAAAACCACACTTGTATTTCTCGGGCCTACACCAGACTATTTTCAACAGATATATTTGTGTCTGAACAATCAGGAGACACTACTGTTTTTCTTTACAGCAAAAAATGCAAAAAAGCAGGATAATACAGAGATTTGACCCGTGGAACTGCAAAACCACATTTGTATTTCTCGGGCCTACACCAGACTATTTTCAACAGATATATTTGTGTCTGAACAATCAGGAGACACTACTGTTTTTCTTTACGGCAAAAATACAAAAAAGCAGGATAATACAGAGATTTGACCCGTGGAACTGCAAAACCAAACTTGTATTTCTCGGGCCTACACCAGACTATTTTCAACAGATATATTTGTGTCTGAACAATCAGGAGACACTACTGTTTTTCTTTACAGCAAAAAATGCCAAAAGAAGGATAATACAGAGATTTGACCCGTGGAACTGCAAAACCACCCTTGTATTTCTCGTGCCTACACCACTTTTTTCAGCATATATATTTGTGTCTGAACAATCAGAAGATACTACTGTGCAATGCAAAAAAGCAGAATAATACAGAGATTGGACCCGTGGAACTGCATAACCACACTTGTATTTCTCGGGCCTACACCAGACTATTTTCAACAGATATATTTGTGTCTGAACAATCAGGAGACACTACTATTTTTCTTTATGGCAAAAAATGAAAAAAAGCAGGATAATATAGAGATTTGAACCGTGGAACTGCAAAACCACATTTGTATTTCTCGGGCCTACACCAGACTATTTTCAACAGATATATAACCAAAAAGAAAAGAACCAAGGATGGAGGAGTGAAACCAATATCCACAAAAATATTATGAAGGACACTACTCACAATCGTAAGAAAAACAAAAGAATACTATTAAGAGTGAAGCAAATAATAATATTTTATTAAATAACAAACAATATTCCAGAGTAGATAAACGTAAAAAATATATGTAATTATAAATGACTAAAAAGGTACGATCAGGGGTGAGCACAAGCAAACCCCAACAGAAAGAAGAGAAGACTCATACCCAACTGCAGGCAAATATCTGTCTTGTGTACTTAAGTGTAAGTCCTGGGGCTCATGCCCAAATCTCAGACTACACAAGGACACAGAGAAGTAAAATGACTAGGTTAGAACAGATAGGTGACCAATCTGGTCGGTGGGACCAGATAATAACAAAAATCACACACAATATATGGTCACACATTACCTTGAGTCATATTGGAGTATAAAGGTATACAGTCTGCAGAACGGGAAACAAGCAGCGCGCCTCGACGCGCGTTACACCTGAGTGGCTTCGTCAGGAGGCGTGGCCAGACAGGGCAGGTGAATATATTTATCTAAAATGATCATCAGAGGCGTCCAATAGGTGTGCCTCCTGCTGCAGCGTCCCGCTCATTCCGGCGTGCGGCTCTGGAGAATTATCTCCATAAAGAAATCTTGCCAAGAGGTCTCCATATTCAATTATTTCCAACACTGGATATTGATGACTCTGTCTTCACCAGTAAATGGGAAGACACACTTACTAAATGTTCTCGAACTCTTTTGGAGTTACTTATAGGTCTTGATAAAAAGGCGCTTGAACCGCTAGAAAAAGAGATTGACAGTATTAGAGAGAAATTACATAACTCCTTAACTTCTGAGGAGTGCAAAGCTTTTGACAAAACTCTGGAGGAAGATCTTAATAAATGGGAGAGCGAAATTCAAAAAATTAAGTCTAAGAAATATATACGTGACCTTGCTGACTACCAGTCGAATAATATTTATCGGTGGAAGCACAGAGGTAAAGCAAGATCCCGTATACACTCAATTTCATCTATTTCCACTAACTCAGAGGAAGAATGTGGCAGCGGCACTGGGCGTTTTTTAGGCAAACGCCCTCTTTCCATTTTGGAAGATATCCCTGTACAACCGCACATCTATACAAGAACACCCCCTGCGCATCTCAGAGGTCGTCCTTACAATTTCAGGGAGAAAAAAGGAAAGAAACCTTAGAGGTAATAAATCTTTCTAATAAACCGTTATCTACAGCTCAAATTGATGTATTGTCAAAGGGACTCTCCTTTTCCCCTGTAGAAAGATTTGACTATTTTACAGCTGTCAAAGACTTGGAATTATTTGCGAGACCCTTAGTGTATAAAAAATATTTTAATTCAACAGTGGCCATGGACCTATCCCTACCAGAGGCACAGGCTCTGAGGGATTTGGAGTCGCTGGAAGAGGAACAATCGTCATTATCGGCCATCAACAGCCCCGTGCATCTCCACCGCCGTTCCCGTTCCTTCCCTCCCTTGTCTGCATGTCCACAGATTGATATATGTGTTAAACTTGTCCGTGAGGATTTTAGCAAACTTAATCCACGGATTCAACGAGATAATCTCTCTTTTTCATCTAGGCGTGCAATACGCGAATTGCAACGGATGAAAAATATAGTAATCAAACGAGCAGATAAGGGCGGGAACGTGGTGGTGTGGCCGGTGGAGATGTACGAGGCTGAGGCATTTAAACAACTCTACTGTACTCAGAAGTATAGAAAATTAGATGGTATCCCTTTGAATTCCTTTAAGCGAGAACTAAAAAACCTTATCGATGATGGCATGGAAAACCATGTCATCACACCCAAGATGGGTGAGGCACTACTACCGGAGTTTCCCATTAACCCTACATTTTATCTCTTGCCTAAGGTTCACAAGGACCCCCTATGCCCTACAGGCAGACCTATTGTCTCCGGCATCGGGGGCCTTTGTGAACCAATATGCAAATTTGTAGACTTCTTTCTACAACAATGCGTGGACACTCTACCTTCCTTTGTAAAGGACACCACTGATGTCCTTAAGAGATTAGACGGGGTGTTTTTAGAGAATGACATGTGGTTGGTCACTTGCGACGTGGAGTCCCTGTACACGTCGATACGGCATGACCAGGGAATCCATGCAGTGGAATTCTTTCTCAACATGACTAACTTAGAATCTGAGAATATAGAGTTCATACTGAAACTGCTTAACTTCATTTTGACTCACAACTATTTTGTGTTCAAGGACCGCCCCTTCCTTCAGCTCCAGGGTACTGCGATGGGGGCATGCTGTGCGCCCTCGTACGCTAACTTATTCCTGGGGCTGTGGGAGAGGGATGTTGTCATGAGCACCTTGGGTATGGAGGCGGTGGCTCTCTGGTTACGCTATATCGACGATATTTTGTTTATCTGGCAGGGCTCCACGTCGCAACTGGAAAACTTCTTGGCCCGTCTTAATGTTAACGATTTAAATATTGGTTTGACTTGGAAGTTTAGTCAGAGTCATATTGAGTTTCTGGACTTGCTTATTTTTAAGAACCCAGATGGCAGCCTTGATACAGATATATTTCGCAAAGAGACCTCGACGAACTCTCTCTTGCATTATAGTTCATCTCATCCCCCGAATTTAAAGAACTCTATACCAGTGGGGCAGTTCCTGCGGGCCCGCAGGATCTGCTCCTCTGAAGGTAGATTCCTAGATCAGGCACAGGAACTATCCTCACGTTTTTCAGAAAGAGGTTACAGGAATCAAGATATAGAGAGGGGATTTGTCAGAGCTTTGCAGTCTGATAGGCAATTACTATTGAACAAACCACGACGACGAGATCATAGAAAGAAATATATACAACGGAATACAACCCCTCATTTTATTTCTACGTTTAATACAAATTGGTCAGCTATTAAATCAATTTTATCCAAACATTGGCCTATTCTCCTTACGGACAAAGATCTGCGCTATAACTTAACAGCATATCCATCAATTACATGGCGTAAAAGTAGGACATTAGGAGACCTTCTGTCCAGGAGCCACTATATTCCTCCAGGAAACAAATTTATCTTTAATATTAAGGGCCCATCATGGGGAAGTCATTCTTGTGGTAAATGCTCAATTTGCAAATTTGTTCCCAGGGTCACGGAATTTTGTAACTCTGGTAATAACAAGCAATACCAAATAGTGCATCATATTTCCTGTGAAACTGAGGCAGTGGTATATCATCTAACATGCCCTTGTAAACTGATTTACATAGGGATGACGACTAGACCACTAAAAGTTCGTATTCAGGAGCACATCCGCGATATAAAAAATTCCAATACATGCCACGATCCCCAAGCACTTAAAACCATCCCAAGACATTACCGGGAAGCTCATGAAGGCGACCCAAAAGGTACAAGTATCTGTGGGATTGATCATGTTTATCTGGGGATCAGGGGTGGCGATGTGAAACAAAAGCTTTTACAAAAGGAAACTCGTTGGATTATGCTCCTGAATACAATAGCTCCCCATGGGCTTAATGAGTACGTTAGCTTCAAATCCTTTTTGACCTAAGACTTTGGCGGGTGGTACTACCTAATTTTCTCTTTTTTTTTTTTTGCCTTTTAATTGTGTGTTGTTTTTAACTGTTGGTAATTAGTACATTTGTTTTCTAGATATTCACTTATATTCTTTCATATGTGGTGTCCATACTGGGGAGAGTATCGAACATGCTTGTCCACTGGCTACCTTGGAAATTTATGAACATCTTGGATATACGAACGATTGATGAAGAAAAGGATCGATATATTATTCACATCGACCGTTATTATTATTGTATACTATGTTAGCTAAGATGATGCTCACTGTATACAGAGTTTGATATTAGTCATTTAGATATTATTGAGATTAGTCTAATATATGTATCTTATGGAAATCTTTATGTTGTTATTATTTTGGGTAATTATTACATGCGGCAAATATGTGCTGTAAGAAGATTTCTCTTTTTAAGTAGGACGGCCATATATGTGTTAATAGTATTTGTTTAAATTGTCCGGTATTTGTAATACTGTCTTTCGGACGGCAAACTAGCTTATATTACAACTGATGTGGATCAAAATCACTCTCTGGGGGTTTGTGGACTGGCCACCCACTTACTGACCGATGATTGATGTTTGTTTGCATATCATGTTCTCCTCTCTCCTGGATGTGCTTCCGGCTTCTGTTGTTCTCCGCTCGCGTGTTGCGGTCCGAGCGTTGGGGGCGTGACCTTGGTCGCCCGGACGACGGGGAGGTGACGTGTATCCTCTTCCTATGTTGCCGGGTGGCGGGGGTATCATCCGCACGCCGGAATGAGCGGGACGCTGCAGCAGGAGGCACACCTATTGGACGCCTCTGATGATCATTTTAGATAAATATATTCACCTGCAGTGTCTGGCCACGCCTCCTGACGAAGCCACTCAGGTGAAACGCGCGTCGAGGCGCGCTGCTTGTTTCCCGTTCTGCAGACTGTATACCTTTATACTCCAATATGACTCAAGGTAAAGTGTGACCATATATTGTGTGTGATTTTTGTTTTGGTCACCTATCTGCTCTAACCTAGTCATTTTACTTCTCTGTGTCCTTGTGTAGTCTGAGATTTGGGCATGAGCCCCAGGACTTACACTTAAGTACACAAGACGGATATTTGCCTGCAGTTGGGTATGAGTCTTCTCTTCTTTCTGTTGGGGTTGCTTGTGCTCACCCCTGATCGTACCTTTTTAGTCATTTATAATTACATATATTTTTTACGTTTATCTACTCTGGAATATTGTTTGTTATTTAATAAAATATTATTATTTGCTTCACTCTTAATAGTATTCTTTTGTTTTTCTTACGATTGTGAGTAGTGTCCTTCATAATATTTTTGTGGATATTGGTTTCACTCCTCCATCCTTGGTTCTTTTCTTTTTGGTTATATTTACTTTGGCTGGTTAGCTATTGTTGTAGGTTTATATTTTCAACAGATATATTTGTGTTTGAACAATCAGGAGATACTACTGTTTATCTTTACGGCAAAAAATGTAAGAAAGCAGAATAATACAGAGATTTGACCCGTGGAACTGCAAAACCACACTTGTATTTCTCGGGCCTACACTAGACTATTTTCAACAGATATATTTGTGTCTGAACAATCAGGAGACACTACTTTTTTTCTTTACAGCAAAAATTGCAAAAACACAGGATAATACAGAGATTTGACCCGTGGAACTGCAAAACCACACTTGTATTTCTCGGGCCTACACCAAACTATTTTCAACAGATATATTTGTGTCTGAACAATCAGGAGACACTACTGTTTTTCTTTACAGCAAAACTTGCAAAAATGCAGGATAATACAGAGATTTGACCTGTGGAACTGCAAAACCACACTTGTATTTCTCAAGCCTACACCAGACTATTTTCAACAGATATATTTGTGTCTGAACAATCAGGAGACACTACTGTTTTTCTTTATGGCAAAAAATGAAAAAAAGCAGGATAATATAGAGATTTGACCCGTGGAACTGCAAAACCACATTTGGATTTATCGGGCCTACACCAAACTATTTTCAACAGATATATTTGTGTTTGAACAATCAGGAGATACTACTATTTTTCTTTACAGCAAAAATTGCAAAAACACAGGATAATACAGAGATTTGACCCGTGGAACTGCAAAACCACACTTGTATTTCTCGGGCCTACACCAGACTATTTTCAACAGATATATTTGTGTCTGAACAGTCAGGAGACACTACTGTTTTTCTTTACGGCAAAAATACAAAAAAGCAGGATAATACAGAAATTTGACCCGTGGAACTGCAAAACCACACTTGTATTTCTCGGGCCTACACCAGACTATTTTCAACTGATATATTTGTGTCTGAACAATCAGGAGACACTACTGTTTTTCCTTACAGCAAAAAATGCCAAAAGAAGGATAATACAGAGATTTGATCCGTGGAACTGCAAAACCACACGTGTATTTCTCGGGCCTACATCAGACTATTTTCAACAGATATATTTGTCTCTGAACAAACAGGAGACACTACTGTTTTTATTTAAAGCAAAAAATGCAAAAAAGCAGGATAATACAGAGATTTGACCCGTGGAACTGCAAAACCACACTTGTATTTCTCGGGCCTACACTAGACTATTTTCAATAGATATATTTGTGTCTGAACAATCAGGAGACACTACTGTTTTTCTTTACGGCAAAAAAGTAGGATAATACAGGGATTTGACCCGTGGAACTGCAAAACCACACTTGTATTTCTCGTGCCTACACCAGACTATTTTCAACAGATATATATGTGTCTGAACAATCAGGAGACCCTACTGTTTTTGTTTACAGCAAAAAATGCAAAAAAGCAGGATAATACAGAGATTTGACCTGTGGTACTGCAAAACCACACTTGTATTTCTCAGGCCTATACCAGATTATTTTCAACAGATATGTTTGTGTCTGAACAATCAGGAGACACTACTAGTTTTCTTTATGGCAAAAAAATGAAAAAAAGCAGGATAATATAGAGATTTGAACCGTGGAACTGCAAAACCACATTTGTATTTCTCGGGCCTACACCAGACTATTTTCAACAGATATATTTGTGTTTGAACAATCAGGAGATACTACTGTTTATCTTTACGGCAAAAAATGTAAGAAAGCAGAATAATACAGAGATTTGACCCGTGGAACTGCAAAACCATACTTGTATTTCTCGGGCCTACATCAGACTATTTTCAACAGATATATTTGTGTCTGAACAATCAGGAGACACTACTGTTTTTCTTTACAGCAAAAAATGCAAAAAAGCAGGATAATACAGAGATTTGACCTGTGGAACTGCAAAACCACACTTGTATTTCTCGGGCCTACACCAGACTATTTTCAACAGATATATTTGTGTCTGAACAATCAGGACACACTACTGTTTTTCCTTACAGCAAAAAATGCCAAAAGAAGGATAATACAGAGATTTGACCCGTGGAGCTGCAAAACCACACTTGTATTTCTCGGGCCTACACCAGACTTTTTTCAGCAGATATATTTGTGTCTGAAAAATCAGGACACACTACTGTTTTTCTTTACAGCAAAAAATGCAAAAAAGCAGGATAATACAGAGATTTGACCCGTGGAACTTCAAAACCATGCTTCTATTTCTCGGGCCTACATCAGACTATTTTCAACAGATATATTTGTGTCTGAACAATCAGGAGACACTACTGTTTTTCTTTACAGCAAAAAATGCAAAAAAGCAGGATAATACAGAGATTTGACCTGTGGAACTGCAAAACCACACTTGTATTTCTCGGGCCTACACCAGACTATTTTCAACAGATATATTTGTGTCTGAACAATCAGGAGACTCTACTGTTTTTCTTTACGGCAAAAAAGTAGGATAATACAGGTATTTGTCCCGTGGAACTGCAAAACCACACTGGTATTTCTCGTGCCTACACCAGACTGTTTTCAACAGAAATATTTGTGTCTGAACAATCAGGAGACACTACTGTTTTTCTTTACGGCAAAAAATGTAAAAATGCTGGATAATATAGAGATTTGACCCGTGGAACTACAAATCCACACTTGTATTTCTCGGGTCTAAACAAGACTATTTTCAACAGATATATTTGTGTTTGAACAATCAGGAGATACTACTGTTTATCTTTACGGCAAAAAATGCAAGAAAGCAGAATAATACAGAGATTTGACCCGCGGAACTGCAAAACCACACTTGTATTTCTCGGGCCTACACTAGACTATTTTCAACAGATATATTTGTGTCTGAACAATCAGGAGATACTACTGTTTTTCTTTACAGCAAAAATTGCAAAAACACAGGATAATACAGAGATTTGACCTGTGGAACTGCAAAACCACACTTGTATTTCTCGGGCCTACACCAGACTATTTTCAACAGAAATATTTGTGTCTGAACAATCAGGAGACACTACTGTTTTTCTTTACGGCAAAAAATGCAAAAAAGCAGGATAATAGAGAGATTTGACCCGTGGAACTGCAAAACCACACTGGTATTTCTCGTGCCGACACCAGACTGTTTTCAACAGAAATATTTGTGTCTGAACAATCAGGAGACACTACTGTTTATCTTTACGGCAAAAAATGTAAGAAAGAAGAATAATACAGAGATTTGACCCGTGGAACTTCAAAACCACACTTGTATTTCTCGGGCCTACACTAGACTATTTTCAACAGATATATTTGTGTCTGAACAATCAGGAGACACTACTGTTTTTCTTTACAGCAAAAATTGCAAAAACACAGGATAATACAGAGATATGACCCGTGGAACTGCAAAACCACACTTGTATTTCTCGGGCCTACACCAGACTATTTTCAACAGATATATTTGTGTCTGAACAATCAGGAGACACTACTGTTTATCTTTACGGCAAAAAAGCAGGATAATAGAGAGATTTGACCCGTGGAACTGCAAAACCACACTGGTATTTCTCGTGCCTACACCAGACTGTTTTCAACAGAAATACTTGTGTCTGAACAATCAGGAGACAGTACTGTTTTTCTTTACGGCAAAAAATGCAAAAATGCAGGATAATATAGAGATTTGAACCGTGGAACTGCAAAACCACATTTGTATTTCTCGGGCCTACACCAGACTATTTTCAACAGATATATTTGTGTTTGAACAATCAGGAGATACTACTGTTTATCTTTACGGCAAAAAATGTAAGAAAGAAGAATAATACAGAGATTTGACCCGTGGAACTGCAAAACCACACTTGTATTTCTCGGGCCTACACTAGACTATTTTCAACAGATATATTTGTGTCTGAACAATCAGGAGACACTACTGTTTTTCTTTACAGCAAAAATTGCAAAAACACAGGATAATACAGAGATATGACCCGTGGAACTGCAAAACCACACTTGTATTTCTCGGGCCTACACCAAACTATTTTCAACAGATATATTTGTGTATGAACAATCAGGAGACACTACTGCTTTTCTTTACAGCAAAACATGCAAAAAAGCAGGATAATACAGAGATTTGACCTGTGGAACTGCAAAACCACACTTGTATTTCTCGGGCCTACACCAGACTATTTTCAACAGATATATTTGTGTCTGAACAGTCAGGAGACACTACTGTTTTTCTTTACGGCAAAAATACAAAAAAGCAGGATAATACAGAAATTTGACCCGTGGAACTGTAAAACCACACTTGTATTTCTCGGGCCTACACCAGACTATTTTCAAGAAATATACTTGTGTCTGAACAATCAGGAGATACTACTGTTTTTCTTTACGGCAAAAAATGCAAAAAAGCAGAATAATACAGGGATTCGACCCGTGGAACTGCAAAACCACACTTGTATTTCTCGAGCCTACACCAGACTATTTTCAAAAGATATATTTGTGTCTGAACAATCAGGAGACACTACTGTTTTTCTTTATGGCAAAAAATGAAAAAAAGCAGGATAATATAGAGATTTGACCCGTGGAACTGCAAAACCACATTTGTATTTCTCAGACCTACACCAGACTATTTTCAACAGATATATTTGTGTTTGAACAATCAGGAGATACTACTGTTTATCTTTGCGGCAAAAAATGCAAGAAAGCAGAATAATACAGAGATTTGACCCGTGGAACTGCAAAACCACACTTGTATTTCTCGGGCCTACACCAGACTATTTTCAACAGATATATTTGTGTCCAAACAATCAGGAAACACTACCGTTTTTCCTTACAGCAAAAAATGCAAAAAAGCAGGATAATACAGAAATTTGACCCGTGGAACTGCAAAACCACACTTGTATTTCTGGGGCCTACACCAGACTATTTTCAACAGATATATTTGTGTCTGAACAATCAGGAGACACTACTGTTTTTCTTTACAGCATAAAATGCAAAAAAGCAGCTTAACACAGAGATTTGACCCATGGAACTGCAAAACCACACTTGTATTTCTCGGGCCTAGACCAGACTATTTTCAACAGATATATTTGTGTCTGAACAATCAGGAGACACTGCTGTTTTTCTTTATGGCAAAAAATGCAAAAAAGCAGGATAATACAGAGATTTGACCCGTGGATGTTATGTTCTGCTACCAGAGCTAAGGAAAGAGAGGAGATCTGTCCCTACGATAGAACTCAGCTTAATCCCTACGATGTAACAGGGGACCTGATCCTGCGATCAGACCTGCTAAAGTCCTAAGCTAGTCTGTACGGAGACCTATAGATGTGGGGAGGGAATCCCTACAAGTACTAAGGACTGGGAGGAATATGGGACACCTCCTAACAGAAATAGTAGCAGACAGACGAACAAACAAAATATATAGAACATAGAGGTCAGTAGACCAAGCAAACTATACAATGAAGTCCAGCAAAGCCAGAAGGGCGGAGCAGGATTAAATAGGCCAACAAGGTCATGTGACCAGCAAAGGAAAAAAAAACCTAACAGCAAGGTTCTAACAGCACCCCCCCTTCTAAGAGGATCCTCCGGATCCCCTAGGACCAGGCTTAGCAGGAAATCTCCTGTGAAACGCTCTGATAAGTCTGGACGCGGAAACATCATCTGACCTCACCCAAGAGTTATCCTCGGGTCCGAAACCTTTCCAGGCCACAAGATACTGCAAACTACCTCTATACCGTCTAGAGTCAAGGATGCGAGAAATTTCATATTCCCCGTCCTCCACCACCGGAGGAACAGAGGCAGAGGCGTCACCATCCGACACAACAGCTTTTTTTAACAGAGAGACATGAAAGACCGGATTAATTCTCCAGGAGGTAGGAACCTCCAACCTAACAGCAGATTGGTTGACAACCTGAAGCACCTTAAAGGGCCCTACAAACTTGGGACCCAATTTCTTAGAAGGAATCCTCAACCGCAGATTCCTAGAGGACAACCAAACCATGTCACCAACAGTGAACAAAACCTCCTGTCGTTTCCTATCAAAGTAGTCTTTAGATTTTCTGTTGGCCTCCTGAAGATTACCACGCACATCCGTCCAAACTCTTTCCAAATCACCGGAAAAATTCTCCTCCTCAGGCACGGCAGATCCCAACTTGGAGAACGACCCAAACGACGGATGTCTCCCAGAACAACAAAAAAAAGGCGAACAACCAGCAGAAGAAGATGTATGATTGTTCAGAGCAAATTCGGCAAGTGACAGAAACTCAGACCACCCCTCTTAATTGTCTGCCACAAAACAACGCAAGAACTGCTCAACATCCTGGTTTTTCCTTTCTGTCTGGCCATTAGATTCAGGATGATATCCGGACGAAAACGACAAATGAATTCCCAACCTGTCACAAAAGGCACGCCAAAAACGAGCCACGAACTGAGGACCCCTATCAGAAACAATGTCAGTAGGAACGCCATGAAGTCTGACAATTTCCTTGACAAAGGCCTTAGCGAGAGTTTTAGCGCAGGGCAGTTTGACGAAGGGAACCAAGTGACACATCTTGCTAAAACGGTCCACGACCACCCAGATGACAGTAAAACCCTCAGAGGGGGGAAGGTCAGTTATAAAGTCCATAGCCAAATGTGTCCAAGGAGCACTGGGGACCTCCAAAGGACAAAGCAACCCTGCAGCAGGAGTATGTGAGGACTTAGATCTAGCACATATAGTACATTGGCGCACCCACTTAATGACTTCCTTCTGCCATCCAGGCCACCAAAAACTGCGACCCACCAGTCTCTTGGTCTCAGAGATTCCGGGATGACCTGCCAACCGAGATTCGTGACACTCAACAAACAAATCTCTCCTAAAGGTCCCAGGCACAAACAACCTCCCATGAGGAGTGTTAGATGGGGCATTCTCCTGAGCTTTAAGAATCTCATCTTCCAAAACGGAGTCTAAAGCAGCTATCACAACACCTTCTTGTAAAATGTTTTCCTCTTTCTCAGCACCGACTATGGGAGAAAAACTGCGAGACAAGGCATCCGCCTTAACATTCTTAGTACCAGGGATGTAAGTAACGGAGAAATTAAACCGCGAGAAAAACAGTGCCCACCTAGCCTGACGGGCATTCAGGCGCTTGGCAGCATCAAGATATATCAGATTTTTATGATCCGTAAGAACCTGAACGGGAAATTCCGCACCTTCCAAGAAGTGGCGCCAGTGTTCAAATGCGAGTTTAATAGCCAATAATTCCCGATTACCAATATCGTAATTCAATTCAGTCTCCGAAAATTTTTTTGAAAAAAAGGCACAGGGATGTAATCCATCCCCGTTATCCTGAGACAATACTGCGCCAACCCCCACAGAGGAAGCATCAACCTCAACCAAAAACGGCCTAGTAACATCAGGCTGCATAAGGATGGGAGCAGAGGTGAACCTCTCCTTGAGATACACAAAAGCTTCAATGGCCTCAGAAGACCACTGAACCGCATCAGCACCTTTCCTGGTGAGATCAGTCAGAGGTTTGACAATACTAGAAAAATTTTTTATGAATTTTCTATAGTAATTGGCGAAACCCAAAAACCTCTGTATCGATTTCAAACCAATAGGCCTAGGCCATTCCTGCACAGCCTGAACCTTAACCGGATCCATCTCAAAACCTTTGCTGGAGATAATGTAGCCCAAAAAACTAATTCTCTGTACAGCGAACTCACATTTCTCCAGCTTAGCAAAAAGCGAATTGTCCATTAATAACTGTAATACCTCACGCACGCTCCACCAATGAGACTCCAGATCTGGCGAATAAATCAAAATGTCATCCAAATACACAACCACATTTTTACCGATCAAAGGTCTAAGGATGGCATTAATCAGATTCTGAAAAAATGCAGGAGCATTAGTAAGACCAAAAGGCATAACCAGATTCTCAAAATGACCCACAGGAGTGTTAAAAGCAGTCTTCCATTCATCACCCTCCTTCATGCGCAACAGATTGTATGCCCCCTTAAGGTCAATTTTAGAGAACCACTTGGCCCCCAATAACTGGTTAAACAGATCAGGAATCAATGGCAGTGGGTAAGGATTGCGTACCGTAATTTTGTTAATCTCACGAAAATCCAGACAAGGACGTAAACTGCCGTCCTTTTTTTTTACAAAAAAAAATCCAACCGCCACAGGAGACTTAGAGGGCCTAATGTGACCGGCGGCCAAACTTGTCTGTATGTATTCCTCCAAAGCCTTCCTCTCAGGAATAGTAAGGTTAAATAAACGACTTTTAGGAAGAGTCGCTCCAGGGACAAATTCAATAGAACAATCATAGTCTCTATGGGGAGGCAAAACCTGCGATTCTTTCTCAGAAAAAACTCTCCAAAAATCCTGAATAGGAACAGGCAATTCTCCCCTATCCAAAGCTGCAATACGCCCGTTACAACACTTGTCATAACATTTATGGCTCCAGGATTTAATTTCACTGGTAGACCAATCCAGTACAGGATTGTGAAATTTTAACCAGGGCAAACCCAATATTACTGGAGAAGGCAAGTTATTCAACAAGGTCATGTGACCAGCAAAGGAAAAAAAAACCTAACAGCAAGGTTCTAACAGCACCCCCCCTTCTAAGAGGATCCTCCGGATCCCCTAGGACCAGGCTTAGCAGGAAATCTCCTGTGAAACGCTCTGATAAGTCTGGACGCGGAAACATCATCTGACCTCACCCAAGAGTTATCCTCGGGTCCGAAACCTTTCCAGGCCACAAGATACTGCAAACTACCTCTATACCGTCTAGAGTCAAGGATGCGAGAAATTTCATATTCCCCGTCCTCCACCACCGGAGGAACAGAGGCAGAGGCGTCACCATCCGACACAACAGCTTTTTTTAACAGAGAGACATGAAAGACCGGATTAATTCTCCAGGAGGTAGGAACCTCCAACCTAACAGCAGATTGGTTGACAACCTGAAGCACCTTAAAGGGCCCTACAAACTTGGGACCCAATTTCTTAGAAGGAATCCTCAACCGCAGATTCCTAGAGGACAACCAAACCATGTCACCAACAGCGAACAAAACCTCCTGTCGTTTCCTATCAAAGTAGTCTTTAGATTTTCTGTTGGCCTCCTGAAGATTACCACGCACATCCGTCCAAACTCTTTCCAAATCACCGGAAAAATTCTCCTCCTCAGGCACGGCAGATCCCAACTTGGAGAACGACCCAAACGACGGATGTCTCCCAGAACAACAAAAAAAAGGCGAACAACCAGCAGAAGAAGATGTATGATTGTTCAGAGCAAATTCGGCAAGTGACAGAAACTCAGACCACCCCTCTTAATTGTCTGCCACAAAACAACGCAAGAACTGCTCAACATCCTGGTTTTTCCTTTCTGTCTGGCCATTAGATTCAGGATGATATCCGGACGAAAACGACAAATGAATTCCCAACCTGTCACAAAAGGCACGCCAAAAACGAGCCACGAACTGAGGACCCCTATCAGAAACAATGTCAGTAGGAACGCCATGAAGTCTGACAATTTCCTTGACAAAGGCCTTAGCGAGAGTTTTAGCGCAGGGCAGTTTGACGAAGGGAACCAAGTGACACATCTTGCTAAAACGGTCCACGACCACCCAGATGACAGTAAAACCCTCAGAGGGGGGAAGGTCAGTTATAAAGTCCATAGCCAAATGTGTCCAAGGAGCACTGGGGACCTCCAAAGGACAAAGCAACCCTGCAGCAGGAGTATGTGAGGACTTAGATCTAGCACATATAGTACATTGGCGCACCCACTTAATGACTTCCTTCTGCCATCCAGGCCACCAAAAACTGCGACCCACCAGTCTCTTGGTCTCAGAGATTCCGGGATGACCTGCCAACCGAGATTCGTGACCTGTGGAACTTCCAAGAAGTGGCGCCAGTGTTCAAATGCGAGTTTAATAGCCAATAATTCCCGATTACCAATATCGTAATTCAATTCAGTCTCCGAAAATTTTTTTGAAAAAAAGGCACAGGGATGTAATCCATCCCCGTTATCCTGAGACAATACTGCGCCAACCCCCACAGAGGAAGCATCAACCTCAACCAAAAACGGCCTAGTAACATCAGGCTGCATAAGGATGGGAGCAGAGGTGAACCTCTCCTTGAGATACACAAAAGCTTCAATGGCCTCAGAAGACCACTGAACCGCATCAGCACCTTTCCTGGTGAGATCAGTCAGAGGTTTGACAATACTAGAAAAATTTTTTATGAATTTTCTATAGTAATTGGCGAAACCCAAAAACCTCTGTATCGATTTCAAACCAATAGGCCTAGGCCATTCCTGCACAGCCTGAACCTTAACCGGATCCATCTCAAAACCTTTGCTGGAGATAATGTAGCCCAAAAAACTAATTCTCTGTACAGCGAACTCACATTTCTCCAGCTTAGCAAAAAGCGAATTGTCCATTAATAACTGTAATACCTCACGCACGCTCCGCCAATGAGACTCCAGATCTGGCGAATAAATCAAAATGTCATCCAAATACACAACCACATTTTTACCGATCAAAGGTCTAAGGATGGCATTAATCAGATTCTGAAAAAATGCAGGAGCATTAGTAAGACCAAAAGGCATAACCAGATTCTCAAAATGACCCACAGGAGTGTTAAAAGCAGTCTTCCATTCATCACCCTCCTTCATGCGCAACAGATTGTATGCCCCCTTAAGGTCAATTTTAGAGAACCACTTGGCCCCCAATAACTGGTTAAACAGATCAGGAATCAATGGCAGTGGGTAAGGATTGCGTACCGTAATTTTGTTAATCTCACGAAAATCCAGACAAGGACGTAAACCGCCGTCCTTTTTTTTTACAAAAAAAAATCCAACCGCCACAGGAGACTTAGAGGGCCTAATGTGACCGGCGGCCAAACTTGTCTGTATGTATTCCTCCAAAGCCTTCCTCTCAGGAATAGTAAGGTTAAATAAACGACTTTTAGGAAGAGTCGCTCCAGGGACAAATTCAATAGAACAATCATAGTCTCTATGGGGAGGCAAAACCTGCGATTCTTTCTCAGAAAAAACTCTCCAAAAATCCTGAATAGGAACAGGCAATTCTCCCCTATCCAAAGCTGCAATACGCCCGTTACAACACTTGTCATAACATTTATGGCTCCAGGATTTAATTTCACTGGTAGACCAATCCAGTACAGGATTGTGAAATTTTAACCAGGGCAAACCCAATATTACTGGAGAAGGCAAGTTATTCAACACTACCAAATCCAATTTCTCATGGTGAACACCATTAATAGTGAGAGGAAATTCACTGACCTTGAGAGTAATATTCTTCAAAGGGGAGCCATCCACAGAAACCACAGCAATGGGGGATGATAAAGGTTCAGGTTTTAAATTGAGTTTTTCCACGAATCCCCCATCAATTACATTCAGTGTAGACCCGCAATCAACAAACACCCGAAATTCCATTAATTTTTCCTGAGCAATCGTGGAAGCAGCTAAAAATATACCCTTGGAATTTAAACAGGCAATACAGGCGTGACTGACCATTTTTTTTTCTTTCTTCATACGAAGCTCACAGCCTTTAATCAAATGACCAGATTTTCCGCAATAGAAACACAAGCCTTCCGAAAAACGACGGTCTTTTTCTTGAGAGCGAGGTGCCACCGATCCAATCTCCATCGGTTCACCACTGTTAGTACACACATTATCATAACCAGAAACTGACATAGCAGAGGATTTGCTCTCATTAACCCTAGCACGCAGTCTTCTATCCACCCGTATAGCTAATTGCATAGCCTGTTGCAAATCCTCAGGTGTAGGATAAGCAATTAGCAGGTCTTTAACCCTTTCACTGAGCCCAGCAAGAAATAGACTTTTCAGAGCAGAATCGTTCCACCCTGTTTGAGTCGACCAACGACGGAAATGAGTACAATATTTTTCAACATTACCTGATCCTTGTTTTAAACGTCTCAACTCAGTCTCAGCTGATGCGACACGGTCAGGATCATCATATAATAGTCCCAAAGCAGAAAAAAAACTATCCACTGATCTGAAGCATGAATCACTAGGTTGCAAAGAAAAGGCCCACTCCTGAGGCTCTTTGCGCAAAAGTGACATTATGAACCCTACGCTCTGGCATTCATCCCCAGAGGACTTAGGTCTCAAACGAAAATACAATAAGCAAGCATTTTTAAATGAAAAAAATTCTCGGTGTTCACCAAAAAATAAATCCGGCAAACATACCTTAGGCTCCAAGAAATGTGCTCCAGGACAGTTACTCACGTGCTGACGGAGCTCGGCCACCTCCAGAGAGAGTCCCTGCAGGCGATGAACCAAATCCTGAACCGACACCATGATGGAACAGAAAAATCTTTCCTTAGAGAATTTGCTGGCTGGACTTACTGTTATGTTCTGCTACCAGAGCTAAGGAAAGAGAGGAGATCTGTCCCTACGATAGAACTCAGCTTAATCCCTACGATGTAACAGGGGACCTGATCCTGCGATCAGACCTGCTAAAGTCCTAAGCTAGTCTGTACGGAGACCTATAGATGTGGGGAGGGAATCCCTACAAGTACTAAGGACTGGGAGGAATATGGGACACCTCCTAACAGAAATAGTAGCAGACAGACGAACAAACAAAATATATAGAACATAGAGGTCAGTAGACCAAGCAAACTAACAGAGTTAGATACAGAGCACAGGCTAGCTAGAAAGTAGATATACAATGAAGTCCAGCAAAGCCAGAAGGGCGGAGCAGGATTAAATAGGCCAACAAGGTCATGTGACCAGCAAAGGAAAAAAAAACCTAACAGCAAGGTTCTAACAGTGGAACTGCAAAACCACACTTGTATTTCTCCAGTCTACACCAGACTATTTTCAACAGATATATTTGTGTCTGAACCATCAGGAGACACTACTGTTTTTCTTTACAGCAAAAAATGCAAAAAAGCAGGATAAAACAGAGATTTGACCCGTAGAACTGAAAAACCACACTTGTATTTATCGGGCCTACACCAGACTATTTTCAACAGATATATTTGTGTCTGAACAATCAGGAGACACTACTGTTTTTCTTTACAGCAAAAAATGCAAAAAAGCAGGATAATACAGAGATTCGACCCGTGGAACTGCAAAACCACACTTGTATTTCTCGGGCCTACACCAGACTATTTTCAACAGATATATTTGTGTCTGAACAATCAGGAGACACAACTGTTTTTCTTTACGGCAAAAAATGCAAAAAAGCAGGATAATACAGAGATTTGACCCGTGGAACTGCAAAACCACACTTGTATTTCTCGAGCCTACACCAGACTATTTTCAACAGATATATTTGTGTCTGAACAATCAGGAGACACTACTGTTTTTCTTTACGGCAAAAAATGCCAAAAGAAGGATAATACAGAGATTTGACCCGTGGAACTGCTAAACCACAGTTCTATTAATATGGCCTACACCAGACTATTTTCAACAGATATATTTGTGTCTGAACAATCAGGAGACACTACTGTTTTTCTTTACATCAAAAAATGCAAAAAAGCAGGATAATACAGAAATTTGACCGGTGGAACTGCAAAACCACATTTGTATTTCTCGGGCCTACACCAGACTATTTTCAACAGATATATTTGTGTCTGAACAATGAGGCAACACTACTGTTTTTCTTTACAGCAAAAAATGCAAAAAATCAGGATTATACAGCGATTTGACCTGTGGAACTGCAAAACCACACTTGTATTTCTCGGGCCTACACCAGACTATTTTCAACAGATATATTTGTGTCTGAACAATCAAGAGACACTACTGTTTTCCTTTACAGCAAAAAATGCAAAAAAGCAGGATAATAGAGAGATTTGACCTGTGGAACTGCAAAACCACACTTGTATTTCTCGGGCCTACACCAGACTACTTTCAACAGATATATTTGTGTCTGAACAATCAGGAGACACTACTGTTTTTCTTTACAGCAAAAAATGACAAAAGAAGGACAGTATAGAGATTTGACCCGTGGAGCTGCAAAACCACACTTGAATTTCTTGGACCTACACCAGACTTTTTTCAACAGATATATTTGTGTCTGAACAATCAGGACACACTACTGTTTTTCTTTACAGCAAAAAATGAAAAAAGCAGGATAATACAGAGATTTGACCCGTGGAACTGCAAAACCACGCTTGCATTTCTCGGGCCTACATCAGACTATTTTCAACAGATATATTTGTGTTTGAACAATCAGGAGACACTACTGATTTTCTTTGCGGCAAAAAAGTAGGATAATACAGGGATTTGACCCGTGGAACTGCAAAACCACACTGGTATTTCTCGTGCCTACACCAGACTATTTTCATCAGATATATTTGTGTCTGAACAATCAGGAGACACTACTGTTTTTCTTTACAGCAAAAATTGCAAAAACACAGGATAATACAGAGATTTGACCCGTGGAACTGCAAAACCACACTTGTATTTCTCGGGCCTACACCAGACTATTTTCAACAGATATATTTGTGTCTGTACAATCAGGAGACACTACTGTTTCTCTTTACGACAAAAAATGCAAAAAATGCAGGATAATACAGAGATTTGACCCGTGGAACTACAAAACCACACTTGTATTTCTCGGGCCTACACCAGACTATTTTCAACAGATATATTTGTGTCTGAACAATCAGGAGACACTACTGTTTTTCTTTACAGCAAAAAATGCCAAAAGAAGGATAATACAGAGATTTGACCCATGGAACTGCAAAACCACAGTTCTATTAATCTGGCCTAAACCAGACTTTTTTCAACAGATATATTTGTGTCTGAACAATCAGGAGACACTACAGTTTTTCTTTACAGTAAAAAAGCAGGATAATACAGACATTTGATCCGTGGAACTGCAAAACCACACTTGTATTTCTCGGGCCTACACCAGACTATTTTCAACAGATATATTTGTGTCTGAACAATCAAGAGACACTACTGTTTCTCTTTACGACAAAAAATGCAAAAAATGCAGGATAATACAGAGATTTGACCCGTGGAACTACAAAACCACACTTGTATTTCTCAGGCCTACACCAGACTATTTTCAACAGATATATTTGTGTCTGAACAATCAGGAGACTCTACTGTTTTTCTTTACAGCAAAAAATGCAAGAAATCAAGATAATACAGAGATTTGACCCGTGGAACTGCAAAACCACACTTGTATTTCTCGGGCCTACGCCAGACTATTTTCAACAGATATATTTGTGTCTGAACAATCAGGAGACACTATTGTTTCTCTTTACGGCAAAAAATGCAAGAAATCAAGATAATAAAGGGATTTGACCCGTGGAACTGCAAAACCACACTTGAATTTCTCGTGCCTACACCAGACTATTTTCAACAGATATATTTGTGTCTGAACAATCAGGAGACACTACTGTTTTTGTTTACAGCAAAAAATGCAAAAAAGCAGGATAATACAGAGATTTGACCCGTGGAACTGCAAAACCACACTTGTATTTCTCAGGCCTACACCAGACTATTTTCAACAGATATATTTGTGTCTGAACAATCAAAAGACACTACTGTTTCTCTTTACGGCAAAAAATGCAAAAACTGCAGGATAATACAGAGATTTGACCCTTGGAACTGCAAAACCACACTTGTATTTCTCGGACCTACACCAGACTATTTTCAACAGATATATTTGTGTCTGAACAATCAGGAGACACTACTGTTTTTCTTTACGGCAAAAAATGCAAAAAGAAGGATAATACAGAGATTTGACCCGTGGAACTGCAAAAACACAGTTCTATTCATATGGCCTACACCAGACTATTTTCAACAGATATATTTGTGTCTGAACAATCAGGAGACACTACTGTTTTTCTTTACATCAAAAAATGCAAAAAAGCAGGATAATACAGAAATTTAACCCGTGGAACTGCAAAACCACATTTGTGTTTCTCGGGCCTACACCAGACTATTTTCAACAGATATATTTGTGTCTGAACAATGAGGCAACACTACTGTTTTTCTTTACAGCAAAAAATGCAAAAAAGCAGGATAATACAGAGATTTGACCCGTGGAGCTGCAAAACCACACTTGAATTTCTCGGACCTACACCAGACTTTTTTCAGCAGATATATTTGTGTCTGAACAATCAGGACACACTACTGTTTTTCTTTACAGCAAAAATTTCAAAAACACAGGATAACACAGAGATTTGACCCGTGGAACTGCAAAACCACGCTTGTATTTCTCGGGCCTACATCAGACTATTTTCAACAGATATATTTGTGTCTGAACAATCAGGAGACACTACTGATTTTCTTTACGGCAAAAAAGTAGGATAATACAGGGATTTGACCCGTGGAACTGCAAAACCACACTGGTATTTCTCGTGCCTACACCAGACTATTTTCAACAGAAATATTTGTGTCTGAACAATCAGGAGACACTGCTGATTTTCTTTATGGCAAAAAATGAAAAAAAGCAGGATAATATAGAGATTTGACCCATGGAACTGCAAAACCACACTTGTATTTCTCGGGCCTACACTAGACTATTTTCATCAGATATATTTGTGTCTGAACAATCAGGAGACACTACTGTTTTTCTTTACAGCAAAAATTTCAAAAACACAGGATAACACAGAGATTTGACCCGTGGAACTGCAAAACCACACTTGTATTTCTCGGGCCTACACCAAACTATTTTCAACAGATATATTTGTGTCTGTACAATCAGGAGACACTACTGTTTTTCTTTACAGCAAAACATGCAAAAAAGCAGGATAATACAGAGATTTGACCTATGGAACTGCAAAACCACACTTGTATTTCTCGGCCCTACACCAGACTATTTTCAACAGATATATTTGTGTATTTACAATTAGGAGGCACCACTGTTTTTGTTTACAGCAAAAAATGCAAAAAAGCAGGATAATACAGAGATTTGACCCGTTTAACTGAAAAAACACACTTGTATTTCTCAGGCCTACACCTGACTATTTTCAACAGATATATTTGTGTCTGAACAATCAAGAGACACTACTGTTTCTCTTTACGACAAAAAATGCAAAAAATGCAGGATAATACAGAGATTTGATCCGTGGAACTGCAAAACCACACTTGTATTTCTCGGGCCTACACCAGACAATTTTCAACAGATATATTTGTGTCTGAACAATCAGGAGACACTACTGTTTTTCTTTACAGCAGAAAATGCAAAAAAGCAGGATAATACAGAGATTTGACCTGTGGAACTGCAAAACCACACTTGTATTTCTCAGGCCTACACCAGACTATTTTCAACAGATATATTAGTGTCTGAACAATCAGGAGACACTACTATTTTTCTTTAAGGCAAAAAATGCAAAAAAGCAGGATAATAGAGAGATTTGACCCGTGGAACTTCAAAACCACACTTGTATTTCTCGGGCCTACACCAGACTATTTTCAACAGATATATGTGTGTCTGAACAATCAGGAGACACTACTGTTTTTCTTTACAGCAAAAAATGCAAAAAAGCAGGATAATACAGAGATTTTACCTGTGGAACTACAAAACCACACTTGTATTTCTCTGGCCTACACCAGACTATTTTCAACAAATATATTTGTGTCTGAACAATCAGGAGACACTACTGTTTTTCTTTATGGCAAAAAATGCAAAAAAGCAGGATAATATAGAGATTTGACATGGGGAACTGCAAAACCACACTTGTATTTCTCGAGCCTACACCAGACTATTTTCAACAGATATATTTGTGTCTGAACAATCAGGAGACACTACTGTTTTTCTTTACGACAAAAAATGCAAAAAATCAAGATAATAGAGAGATTTGACCCGTGGAACTGCAAAACCACACTTTTATTTCTCGGGCCTACACCAGACTATTTTCAACAGATATATTTGTGTTTGAACAATCAGGAGATACTACTGTTTTTTATTACGGCAAAAAATGCAAGAAAGCAGAATAATACAGAGATTTGACCAGTGGAACTGCAAAACCACACTTGTATTTCTCAGGCCTACACCAGACTATTTTCAACAGATATATTTGTGTCTGAACAATCAAAAGACACTACTGTTTCTCTTTACGGCAAAAAATGCAAAAACTGCAGGATAATACAGAGATTTGACCCTTGGAACTGCAAAACCACACTTGTATTTCTCGGACCTACACCAGACTATTTTCAACAGATATATTTGTGTCTGAACAATCAGGAGACACTACTGTTTTTCTTTACGGCAAAAAATGCAAAAAGAAGGATAATACAGAGATTTGACCCGTGGAACTGCAAAAACACAGTTCTATTCATATGGCCTACACCAGACTATTTTCAACAGATATATTTGTGTCTGAACAATCAGGAGACACTACTGTTTTTCTTTACATCAAAAAATGCAAAAAAGCAGGATAATACAGAAATTTAACCCGTGGAACTGCAAAACCACATTTGTGTTTCTCGGGCCTACACCAGACTATTTTCAACAGATATATTTGTGTCTGAACAATGAGGCAACACTACTGTTTTTCTTTACAGCAAAAAATGCAAAAAAGCAGGATAATACAGAGATTTGACCCGTGGAGCTGCAAAACCACACTTGAATTTCTCGGACCTACACCAGACTTTTTTCAGCAGATATATTTGTGTCTGAACAATCAGGACACACTACTGTTTTTCTTTACAGCAAAAATTTCAAAAACACAGGATAACACAGAGATTTGACCCGTGGAACTGCAAAACCACGCTTGTATTTCTCGGGCCTACATCAGACTATTTTCAACAGATATATTTGTGTCTGAACAATCAGGAGACACTACTGATTTTCTTTACGGCAAAAAAGTAGGATAATACAGGGATTTGACCCGTGGAACTGCAAAACCACACTGGTATTTCTCGTGCCTACACCAGACTATTTTCAACAGAAATATTTGTGTCTGAACAATCAGGAGACACTGCTGATTTTCTTTATGGCAAAAAATGAAAAAAAGCAGGATAATATAGAGATTTGACCCATGGAACTGCAAAACCACACTTGTATTTCTCGGGCCTACACTAGACTATTTTCATCAGATATATTTGTGTCTGAACAATCAGGAGACACTACTGTTTTTCTTTACAGCAAAAATTTCAAAAACACAGGATAACACAGAGATTTGACCCGTGGAACTGCAAAACCACACTTGTATTTCTCGGGCCTACACCAAACTATTTTCAACAGATATATTTGTGTCTGTACAATCAGGAGACACTACTGTTTTTCTTTACAGCAAAACATGCAAAAAAGCAGGATAATACAGAGATTTGACCTATGGAACTGCAAAACCACACTTGTATTTCTCGGCCCTACACCAGACTATTTTCAACAGATATATTTGTGTATTTACAATTAGGAGGCACCACTGTTTTTGTTTACAGCAAAAAATGCAAAAAAGCAGGATAATACAGAGATTTGACCCGTTTAACTGAAAAAACACACTTGTATTTCTCAGGCCTACACCTGACTATTTTCAACAGATATATTTGTGTCTGAACAATCAAGAGACACTACTGTTTCTCTTTACGACAAAAAATGCAAAAAATGCAGGATAATACAGAGATTTGATCCGTGGAACTGCAAAACCACACTTGTATTTCTCGGGCCTACACCAGACAATTTTCAACAGATATATTTGTGTCTGAACAATCAGGAGACACTACTGTTTTTCTTTACAGCAGAAAATGCAAAAAAGCAGGATAATACAGAGATTTGACCTGTGGAACTGCAAAACCACACTTGTATTTCTCAGGCCTACACCAGACTATTTTCAACAGATATATTAGTGTCTGAACAATCAGGAGACACTACTATTTTTCTTTAAGGCAAAAAATGCAAAAAAGCAGGATAATACAGAGATTTGACCCGTGGAACTTCAAAACCACACTTGTATTTCTCGGGCCTACACCAGACTATTTTCAACAGATATATGTGTGTCTGAACAATCAGGAGACACTACTGTTTTTCTTTACAGCAAAAAATGCAAAAAAGCAGGATAATACAGAGATTTTACCTGTGGAACTACAAAACCACACTTGTATTTCTCTGGCCTACACCAGACTATTTTCAACAAATATATTTGTGTCTGAACAATCAGGAGACACTACTGTTTTTCTTTATGGCAAAAAATGCAAAAAAGCAGGATAATATAGAGATTTGACATGGGGAACTGCAAAACCACACTTGTATTTCTCGAGCCTACACCAGACTATTTTCAACAGATATATTTGTGTCTGAACAATCAGGAGACACTACTGTTTTTCTTTACGACAAAAAATGCAAAAAATCAAGATAATAGAGAGATTTGACCCGTGGAACTGCAAAACCACACTTTTATTTCTCGGGCCTACACCAGACTATTTTCAACAGATATATTTGTGTTTGAACAATCAGGAGATACTACTGTTTTTTATTACGGCAAAAAATGCAAGAAAGCAGAATAATACAGAGATTTGACCAGTGGAACTGCAAAACCACACTTGTATTTCTCGGGCCTACACTAGACTATTTTCAACAGATATATTTGTGACTGAACAATCAGGAGACACTACTGTTTTTCTTTACAGCAAAAATTGCAAAAACACAGGATAATACAGAGATTTTACCCGTGGAACTGCAAAACCACACTTGTATTTCTCGGGCCTACACCAGACTATTTTCAACAGATATATTTGTGTCTGAACAATCAGGAGACACTATGTTTTTCTTTACTGCAAAAAAGTAGGATAATACAGGGATTTGACCCGTGGAACTGCAAAACCACACTTGTATTTCTCGTGACTTCACCAGACTATTTTCAACAGATATATTTGTGTCTGAACAATCAGGAGACACTACAGTTCTTCTTAACAGCAAAAAATGCAAAAAAGCAGGATAATACAGAGATTTGACCCGTGGAACTGCAAAACCACACTTGTATTTCTCGGGCCTACACCAGACTATTTTCAACATATATATTTGTGTCTGAACAATCAGGAGACACTACTGCTTTTCTTTGCAGCAAAAAATACAAAAAAGCAGGATAATACAGAGATTTGACCCGTGGAACTGCAAAACCACACTTGTATTTCTCAGGCCTACACCAGACTATTCAACAGATATATTTAACATAGTAACATAGTTTTTAAGGTTGAATGAAGACTAAAAAAACCCATGTGGCAAATACTAAGCTCCACATTGGGGAAAAAAATTCCTTCCCGACTCCATACGACAATCAGACTAGTTCCCTGGATCAACGCCCTATCAAGGAATCTAGTATTTATAACCTGTAATATTATACTTTTCAAGAAAGGCATCTATGCCCTTCTTAAATTTTAATAGTGAATCACTCATTACAACATCATGCGACAGAGAGTTCCATAGTCTCACTGCTCTTACAGTAAAGAATCCCCGTCTGTGATTATGATTAAACCTTCTTTCTTCCAGACGTAGAAGATGCCCCCTTGTCCCCGTCTCAGGCCTCAGAGTAAAAAGATCAGTAGAAAGGTCTCTGTACTGTCCCCTCATATACTTGTACATAGTAATAAGATCACCCCTAAGCCTTCTTTTTTCCACAGTAAATTACCCCAAGTGTAATAACCTGTCTTGGTATTGCAGACCCCCCAGTCCTCTAATAACCTTGGTCGCTCTTCTCTGCACCCGCTCTAGTTCAGCTATGTCTTTCTTATACACCGGAGACCAGAACTGTACACAGTATTCTAAGTGTGGTCGCACTAATGACTTGTATAGAGGTAAAATTATGTTCTCCTCATGAGCATCTATGCCTCTTTTAATGCAGCCCATTATTTTATTTGCCTTTGCAGCAGCTGCCTGACACTGGCCACTAAACGTGAGCTTGTCGTCCACCAATACACCCAGGTCTTTTTCAGTTACAGTTTTGCCCAGTGTTTTACAATTAAGGATATAATTATACATTTTATTTCCTCTGCCCAAGTGCATTACCTTACATTTATCCCCATTAAAGCTCATTTGCCATTTATCAGCCCAAGCTTCGAGTTTACATAGATCCTCCTGTAATATAAAATTGTCCTCCTCTGTATTGATTACCCTGCAGAGTTTAGTGTCATCTGCAAATATTGAAATATTACTCTGTATGCCCCCTACAAGGTCATTAATAAATATGTTAAAAAGAAGGGGGCCCAATACTGACCCCTGTGGTACCCCACTGTTAACTGAGAGCCAGTCTGAGTGTTTTCCATTAATAACCACCCTTTGTTTCCTATCACTGAGCCAATTCTTAACTCACATACATATATTTTCCCCTATCCCCATTGTTCTCATTTTATGTATCAACCTTTTGTGTGGAACCGTATCAAAAGCTTTTGAAAAGTCCATATACACAACATCCACTGCATTTCCTTGGTCCAGTCCAGAACTAACCTCCTCATATAAACTGATCAGATTAGTTTGACAGGAACGGTCCCTCATAAACCCATGTTGATATTGGGTCATGAGGTTATTCTTCTTCAGATACTCTATTATAGCATCTCTTAGGAAACCCTCCAGGATTTTACCCACAGTAGAGGTTAAGCTTACCGGCCTATAATTTCCAAGTTCAGTTTTTGTCCCCTTTTTGAATATTGGCACCACATTTGCTATACGCCAGTCCTGTGGTACAGACCCTGTTATTATGGAATCTTTAAAGATTAAAAATAATGGTCTATCTATGACGTTACTTAATTCCTGCAGTACTCGCGGGTGTATCCCATCCGGGCCCGGGGATTTGTCAACTTTAGTGATTTTTAGACGCCGCCGTACTTCCTGCTGGGTTAAGCAAGTGACATTTACTGGAGAATTTTTGTTATCACTAATCATGTTTTCTGTCATGCGATTTTCTTGTGTAAATACGGTTGAAAAAAAATCATTTAGCATATTGGCTTTTTCCTCATCCTCATCCACCTTTTCACCCAGACTATTTTTAAGGGGGCCAACACTATCATTTTTTAGTTTTTTACTATTTATGTAGTTAAAGAATATTTTAGGGTTATTTTTACTTTCTCTGGCAATGATTCTCTCTGCCTCAATCTTTGCTGCCTTGATTTGTTTTTTACATAATTTATTTAATTTTCTATATTTATTTAATGCCTCATCACTACCTACTTGCTTTAGTTCTCTAAATGCTTTCTTTTTGTCACTTATTGCACCCCTTACAGCTCTATTTAGCCATAGTGGTTTCCTCCTATTTCTAGCATGTTTATTCCCAAGGGGTATATATTGTGCACAGGTCCTATTCAGGATGTTAATAAATGTCTCCCATTTGCTTTGTGTAGCTTTATGTCTCAGGAAATCGTCCCAGTTTATGGCACTAAGATCATCTCTTAACCGTTGGAAATTTGCCTTCCTGAAGCTTAGTGTCCTTGTAACCCCTCTACTACACATCTTATTAAAGGTTACATGAAAACGTATTATTTTGTGATCACTATTACCCAAGTGACCCCCAACTCGTATATTTGATATGCGGTCTGGACTATTGGTTAATATTAGGTCTAGCAGTGCCCCCCTTCTTGTTGGGTCCTGAACCAGTTGTGAAAGGTAATTGTCTCTCATAGAAGTCAAAAACCTATTTCCTTTGCTTGAACTACATGTTTCTGTCCCCCAATGTATATCAGGGTAGTTGAAGTCTCCCATAATAATGACTTCTCCTTGAGTCGCTGCTTCATCTATTTGCTTTACGAGGATATTCTCCGCTACTTCCATTATTTTTGGAGACTTATAACAAACCCATATCAGTAATTTATTATTTTTTCCCCTTATCTCCACCCACAGGGACTCTACATTTTCATTAGATTCACATATATCCTCCCGCAAGATAGGTTTAAAGGATGATTTTACATATAAACACCCCCCCCACCTCGCTTGTTTGTACGGTCATTTCTGAACAGGCTAAAGCCCTGTAAATTAACTGCCCAGTCATGGCTCTCGTCCAGCCACGTCTCAGATATCCCTACCATGTCATAATTATTTTCCAACAAAATTAATTCTAATTCCTCCATTTTGTTGGTGAGGCTTCTGGCATTAGTGTACATGCATTTTATGTATCTCTCTGTACCTCTATTCCTTCTTACTTTATTGACTGTTCTAACCCCACCCCCAATTTCTTTATTTGTGCCCAGGTCACTATCTGCACTATCTTCCCCACCTATAAAATGAATACCCTCCCCCCCAATTCCTAGTTTAAACACTCCTCCAACCTTCTAGCCATTTTCTCCCCCAGCACAGCTGCACCCTCCCCATTAAGGTGCAGCCGGTCCCTAGCGTAGAGTCTGTAGCCAACTGAGAAGTCGGCCCAGTTCTCCAGGAACCCAAATCCCTCCTTCCTACACCAGTTCTTGAGCCACTTATTTATCTCCCTAATCTCCCATTGCCTCTCTGGCTTGGCACGTGGTACCGGAAGTATTTCAGAGAATACCACCTTGGAGGTCCTTGCTTTCAGCTTGCAGCCTAATTCCCTGAAATCATCTTTAAGGACCTTCCACCTACCTCTAACTTTGTCATTTGTAGTGTTGAGCCACCCCCGTAGTGTTCAAGTTCGGTTCGGTTCGTCGAACACCCGTGTGTTCGCCGAACTGTTCGTCGAACACCTTCGAACACCGTTAAAACCAATGGCAGGCAAACAAAAACACATAGAAACACATAGAAAACACCTTCAAAGGTGTCCAAAAGCTGACAAACTGCTCAGAAGACACAACTAACACATGGAAAAGTGACAAGTACATATAGTCATGTGAAAAGAAAAGAGGTGGAGGAGTAAAAGGAGGGGGAGACACAGATATAGGCATGTCATGCCCTTCTAAAATCCAAAAAGTGAGAAGCCGACACGGCCAGTCCGTTCCTGCCTGTGCCACCTCTGTGTCGCCGGGTTTGTGCCAGAGCCGCGGTGGACCCTGACGGCCAGCCCCCCTATCCCAATACTGGTGCCTGTCCGCCGGTGGGTCGAGGCCCCCCACGGTGGGGGGGGGAGTAACATCTGTAGAAGAAAGACCATCTTCCAGCCAAACTAAGATGTCGACTTCTTTTCGTGGACAATGTGATACGATCCCATTCTTACGGACACGCCCATCGCTACAAATTCTAGATGAGGCACAAAAACAGCAGGTGCTTCAACGGATATCAAGTGCTCCTTCAAGTGGGCTCTCCATCACCTCAATTTCAACATCACAAATACTCCAGTCCTCAGAGGTGTCACCCCAATCGCACTTGCTTCCTCACAGCTCCCAAGTCTCCAGCTGCCCGTCTGAGTATGGGGTAACACAGATGGCTGAGTCTGCCCAGCTGTTTACTCATACTATAGCCTGGGAAACGGAGGTCTGCTCCAGAGCTTCTGTTAATCCAGATGAGGAAATGATCTGATCCGATGCCCAGAATCTTTATAAGTTGGATCCAGGACCAGATGAAGAAGGTTCTGAGCATAATGTAGACCCTTGTTCCCAAACTGTAACTCCTGTTGGTGGAGACAATGATGAAGACGATGATGAGACTCAAATACCTGATTGGAGCGACAACTTGACTTTTCGGTCAGGGCAGGAAGAGGTTGGCTCTGAGGGCGACGGGTGTGATAACACACAGGGTGATGATGACGAGGATGGAGATCCCACTTACTGTCAACCCACAGTCAGACAGTCGATGAGGTCAGCAGAGGAGGTGGAGGAGGATGTGACTAGCCCTGGGGATGGGGATGACTCGGTACCCGGGCATTTGCCTGGCCTTGGGGATGTCGCGGTGGTCGGCTCCCTGGCCCGTACCCTGGGGTCTCTCTTTAAAAGGGTGGATAATTGTTAATTTTATAAGAGTTCATGACGCCACCTGTGGTATCTGGTGACAAGCACCAGCGCTGCAGTAGTCCACTGAGGCCGGTGATAAGGCAGCTCGATGGTATAGCTCCCCACAGGTGGAGCTAGGTCTCAGGGCAGCGTATGCAGGGGGAATGCAGGACAGGCGAGACCCAGCTGGGTCAGAGCAAGAACGGGAACGGACACGGTAGTCACTTCAGTACCTTTTACTGGTGGAAATTCAGGCACATCCCGGAGCACTGTAGGGTGAAGGGTGCATATCAGGATCCTCCCCAATGAGCGGGTGTAGGGCCTCCTGTTTCTTGCCTCTGCGTAGTAAGTTTCTGACCTGCCTGGAGCTAGGCCTAACTTTGTCTCTGTCCTGCGCTGGCTGACCTTGTGGTAGGGCCTTCTCTTGGAGTTCACGCTCCCAGTATGCGGGGCCTAAGCGTCTCCTGGCTCTGTTACATATCAGCACCTTAGCGATCCTGGGACTTGTAGTTCTCCAGGGATTCCGGTTATGCCTTACTGGGTCATAGAGATACCAGTAAGCTCGGATCCTGTGTCCGGTAAATGCTTCGGGGTGAGCTGGTTAAGCTCCTCTGCCCCTTATGTACTAACTCGCCACTCGCCTTCGGCCTACTCGGGCCCTCACTAGGCTATACACACTAACGACAGCTTGCCGCGCTTCACTGATCTTACGGCACCGGCACACCTTAAGCTCTATCTGGGCTCCCTGAATCTAGCAAGCAGGAGCCTCGTGCTCCACTGCTGAATTATTAACTGCGTTCTCTAGACTAGACTGAGCTCCACTGCAGACTGACCTCTCTTAGGCTTCTCTACTGCAGGAACTCTTCAGAGGAACTGAACTGCCTAGCTCCACCTTCCCTATTTATATCCCTAACGGGCTCCCTCTGCTGGTCTGAGGTGGAAGGTGGAGATGTGTGAATGTTTATGGGGGCCTCTTGTGGAGGATTCCATCAATGCACTCTTGTAGGATCTGTGATACCAAGCGCAGCGGGGCATCACAGATGCTATTGATGACGAGGTTAGGTTGCGCCTTCCTGAACAGAGACGGAGTACTGGAAGCACGTCAACAACTGCATCCTCAACCACAACTCTGCCTCTGACCACAAGTCATAGTGGCTCTTCAGGTCACATGGGCTCTAAGCCTAGCATAGCCTGGGCATTTATTCAGATCGATAAGGATGACCCAACTCGTGTTATCTGTAATATTTGTCAGCAAAAGCTAAGTAGAGGCCAAAAAATACATAGTTTGAGTACTTCATGCATGTACCGTCACATGGATATGAAGCATAAGTTGCAGTGGGAAGCTCACTGTGCTACAATGCGGCCTAGCCGGCTGGGCCAACCACCGTCTGCCCCATCTTGTGCATCCGCAGCCTCTTCATCCTCTGTGACTGGGGGGACAGCAGTCACACATGTTTTTGGACGCAGACCTGCCACCTCTTTACCCGCAACAGCCAGTGTGATTGGCAGGTCGTCAGTTCATTGGGAAGTGGAAACACCTGCTAGTGTTGAGCGCTCTCCGACATCGAGAGCACCACCTTTGGATCAAGGCAACCTAACATGTCCGCCTGCATCTTCCTCACAGACCGGCAGTTGCCGGGGACACCCTACTCAACACCGTCTAAGCACAACAGTCAGCCCTCGGTCCCTCAGATGTGGAAAAGTAAAAGACCATTTCCTCCTAGCCATGAGAAAGCTAAGAGGTTGAATTTCACCATCTGCAAGCTGTTGGCTACAGAAATGCTGCCTTTCCACCTGGAGGACACAGAGGATTTTCAAGACCTTATGTCCGTCACAGTGCCCCAGTACCAGATGCCCAGTCGGCACTACTTCTCAAAGAAAGGTGTGCCTGCGCTCCACTAGCATGTCGCACACAACATCACCGCTTCTTTGAGAAACTCTGTGTGTGACAGGGTGCACTTCACCACAGACACTTGGACGAGAAGGCATGGACAGGGGCGTTACATGTCGCTGACTGGGCACTGGGTAACTATGGTGACAGCAGGACAAGGGGCTGCTGTCCAAGTCTTACCATCCCCACGAGTTGTGTGTTAATCCTCTTTATCTCGAACTTCCTCCACTGCTTCTGCCTCCTCAACCTCCTCTCGGTCCTCCACCTGCACCCAAAGCCTGTCTGGTAATGCCACCTGCTTTCTAACTGCGCAGAAGGAATCCTGCACACCTCCTTACTATGCTGGCAGCAGGGCTCAACGCATCAGTGTTTACTTTGAAATGTCTGGGAAATGTGAGTCACACAGCTGAGGAGTTTTGGTCAGCTCTGGAGACCCAGTTTCATGAAAGGTTGTCTCCACAGGACCTGCAACCAGGGAAGGCCATGTGCGACAATGCTGCAAACCTGGGTGCGGCACTTCGCCGGGGCAATGTCACACACGTGCCTTGTATGGCTCACGTGTTGAACCTGGTTGTCCAGCAATTTTTAGCCCACTATCCCGGACTAGATGGCCTTCTGCAGAGTGCACGGTCGCTGTGTGCTCACTTCCGCCGTTCGCATCCCGCAGTTCAACGACTTATATCTCTACAGAAGTCGTTGGGCCTGCCAGTTCACCGGCTGAAATGCGATGTGCCGACACGGTGGAATTCAACTCTGCACATGTTGCAGCGACTGTGGCAGCACCGACAAGCCCTGGTGCAATACGTTCTGACGTATAGCCTGGGCCAACGAGATCCAGAGGTGGGGCAAATCACGCTGGAGGAGTGGTCTCAGATCAGGGACCTATGCACCCTTCTGCACAGTCTTGAAATGGCGACGAAGATGTTTAGTGCTGACGATGCCATTATCAGCATGACTATTACGGTGATTTACATGCTGGAGCACATGTTAAACAGAATTCGGAGTCAGGTGGTGGGACAAGAGGAGGTGGAGGAAGTAGAGGAGGAGTCGTATGCGGAAGGGATAACATCTCCAAGGTCCAGACAGTTGGCAGCACCAAGGCGGCAGGCATGGGAGGGTGGGGGAGAGGGATTAACCAGGGCGCATGGTAGCAGCCAAACTGTTGAGGAAGGTGCAGGAGCCAAGGAAGAAGTGGAGGACGAACTGGCAATGGGCATGGAAGACTCATCAGATGAGGGAGACCTTGATCACATTTCTGTTGTGCGAGGTTGGAGGGAGAGGGCAGAGGAAGGAAGCATGATTCTTACCTCGCTACCAACACAACAAGGACTTGGTCCTTCTGGATGCGCAAGACACATGAGTGCCTTCTTGCTGCACTACCTGCAACATGACCCCCGGATTGTCAGAATTCGAAGTAATCCCGACTACTGGGTTGCCACACTCTTAGATCCCCGGTACAAAAGTATATTTGCCGAAATAATTCCTGCCATAAAAAGGTATTGACGAATGCAGGAGTATCTGTTGCAGAATCTTACATGTGCTTTTCCACAAAACACCAGTGGTGCACATAGTGAATCTCACAGTTCTAACTTGCCAACGGTGGGACTGTCGAGTCTTCATCACTCAAACAGTAACAGTAACACAGTATCTGCTGGTAACAGCAATTTTGTGGAATCGTTTCACCACTTTTTTAGACCATCCTTTGCAAGGCCACAGGAGACAAGAAGTCTGACACATAGTCAATGCCTAGAGAGGATGGTACAGGAGAATCTCCAAGTGAACATCGAAGCCATGACTGTGTCACTGGACCCTTGCTCATTTTGGTATTCCAATCTTGAAAAATCGCCGGAGCTCGCCACTCACGCCTTGGAGATCTTGTCATGCCATGCAGCCAGCGTTCTCTCTGAACGTGTGTTCAGCGCTGCTGGTGGTGTGCTGACAGATAAGCGCACGCGGCTGTCCACTGAGAATGTAGACAGACTCACGTTCATAAAGATGATCAAATCATGGATTCGCAAGGACATTTCTACCCCTGTGTCATCCTTGGGAGACTAAAAGCTTGGGGATTTGGTAAAATCACCTCACCAACCATTTTAAGCAACAGTGGGGCAATTGATGCCACTTAACCCTAGAACGCATGACCATAAAAATCTACACTTTCACATACCTGGGGCCCTTTAGGCCCGTGTGCAAATAACATGGAATAACTCAAACTCAAATGACAAACAACTATATACATGAAGAATACCTAGAGTTTAAAAATTCTAACTAAAGCAATCTTGCAGAAAATAGAAAACAATTAACTGGGCGGGCCTGCAAGGCCACAGGTATGCGTTCTAGGGTTAAGTGGTGTCTGTGCCACAATTTTGGGAGTCCCCTTGCTGTGTCTTACGTGACGTTGGCATCGTCAATTCCAGGTGGGTTGGGTCGCACCCCCCCCTTTTAACTGTAAGAAACTACATACACTATGGCTTGGGGTAACACAGATGGTTGAGTCTGAAGAGCTGTTTACTCAGAGGTCTGCTCCAAATCTTCAGTGTCTGATTGTCAGCGTAGAATTTTTAACTGCATCTAGCCTAGGCAATACTTTGGGCGTAGTAGCCCAGCTGCGAAGCAAGCTGCACCGCCTGTGTATCTAATAAGAATTTTTAAATTAATCTAGCCTAGGCAGACTGTGGGGACCCCCAACCAAACCCAGATGCTCAGCCCCCTACCGCCCCCCTTTCATGGACAACCCAATAATGTAACTCTTACAACTGGATGGGTGAGGATCGGTCACAGCTTTATTAACTCTTTATACTCCTTCCATTAGAAAGGCATTTTATTTCTAAAATAATTCAGCTTGTTGCAGCATGCCCTGGGTCCCCACTCCGGCAAGTTGGCCAACAAGTGTAACTCTCCAACATGTCCTTTCTATTTCCAGGCCACGGAGGATCCAGCGTACTCGTATGCAGGACTCTGACCCCCACCCATCACTCTTAACGCTTGTTCCACTCCGTCCTGGAGTCCTGACAGGAATATGTCCAGTCCAATATCTATTAAGTGAACACCGTCGGGCCGTATGAGGCCTGCTTTATCTCCTTCCAGTTGTCGGTGTCGTATCACTATACCGCCTCTGTCTCTTCTAAATTTTGCCATCCGAATATTTATTACCCGCCTTGTCCATTCGATGGCCGTGATGTCTCGCGCACCTTGCCATACCGCTATCGGCACAATCTCTGACCATACTATAGCTAATTTTGTGAAAAATTCTCTGAAGCGCTCAGTGTCTAGTTTCATTATTGCCATTAGTTATGCGCTCTTGTGATGACCTAGGTTGTTTCTAGTGTTGAGCCACCCCCGTAGTGTTCGAGTTCGGTTCGGTTCGTCGAACACCCGTATGTTCGCCGAACTGTTCGTCGAACTGTTCGTCGAACACCTTCGAACACCGTTAAAACCAATGGCAGGCAAACAAAAACACATAGAAACACATAGAAAACACCTTCAAAGGTGTCCAAAAGCTGACAAACTGCTCAGAAGACATAACTAACACATGGAAAAGTGACAAGTACATATAGTCATGTGAAAATAAAAGAGGTGGAGGAGTAAAAGGAGGGGGAGACACAGATATAGGCATGTCATGCCCTTCTAAAATCCAAAAAGTGAGAAGCCGACACGGCCAGTCCGCTCCTGCCCGTGCTACCTCCGTGTCGCCGGGTTTGTGCCAGAGCCGCGGTGAACCCTGACGGCCAGCCCCCCTCTCCCAATACTGGTGCCTGTCCGCTGGTGGGTCGAGCGAGCCCCCCTGTGGTGGAGGCAGCTCTAAGCTTTTTAATTTAAATTGTCTCTCTAATTTGAATGAATACACTTTAAATCCATTTACAAGGATCTATTGGAGGGCAAGTCTCATGCCAGCAGCCGCGGTAATTCCAGCTCCAGTAGCGTCCACTAAAGCTGCTGCAGTTAAAAAGCTTTTATAAGGATCGAGCTCGGCTGTCCACCGCAAGGCATCCTACTGCCAGTCCCAGCCCCTATGCCTTGGGGTGCCTCCTGATGCTCTTCACTAAGTATCCCATGGTCCCGAAGCATTTCCTTTGAAAAAATTAAGTGTCTAAACTACAGGTGGTGCAGCTTGCTTAACAGCCGGGATAATCCGCTCACTAGCAGACACTGCTACTAGGCACAAAGTATTTCCTGGGCTAGATGCAGTTAAAAATTTGTAATTAGATACTCTCGTTGGATGCTGAGAAAGCATTCCATAGAGTCTCCTGGCACGCCATATATGATTCTCTTAAAAAGCTTGGGGTAGGGGTCTAGGGGACCCTTTTATAGCCAAAATCACGGCCCTGTATCGCAATACGTCACCTAGGCTGAAGATAAATGGAACTGTAGCACCCTGAGGGCTCGGTTGCTACAGACGTATTGCACCTCACCCAGAGGTGTGATATCTCACTCTCAGGTAAGGATGGAGTGTGGATCAGGACCCGACACCTGCATGCATTACCCCACATTGCCGTGGGGCAGGGCGACCAATATGCCCCTGAGATGGGCACGACAGTCCCTGTCCCTGGCTGGAGTGGGGGGAGGGAACACTGAGGAAGGGGAACCCTGTAGTGCAGGAGCAGGGAGGAAGCAGTTCCTGGGTGCATTGAGAAGGGAGTATAAAAGGTGGGCACCATCTTAGTTCAGTGCAGAGAAGTCTGAGCAGAAGTGGCAGGGAGCAGGGGCTCTGCATGAGCTCTGCTCCGGAGGCGGGCCTAGTAACAGAGGCCCAGGCCTGGAAGAGGGAGAAGGAAGGAAGAGGAGCGGAGAAGGCTCCAGGAACGAGGAATGAAGGGATCCCAGGGGTGCGGACGGGCGAGTCGCCACCGCACGCCCGAATCCACCTGCGTGGAGGGGTCAGGCCAAAGGGGAAGACCGGTCCCCGAACTAGTGGAGGCAGGAAACGACCCTCAGCTAGAAACCGGAGGCTCTGACATTTTATGTGGCGCAGCCCCTCGCTACACCCGCTAGGAAGGCACCACATAGGGTCAGGGAAACTGGCGCCAAGTTTACCAAGAGGAGGCCCGAGGCAGCCGGACAGAAGTGTTGGTAAGAAAGGCCAGACAAAGGACACACAAAGGGGGTCCTGTGAAGTGCTCCAAAGTTATCTGGGAGTTGTCTGAGCCCCTCACCTGGTGAGCACAGTACGACGTGGGCAGCCGTTACCTGCAGACGTGGTCTGGATAATAAGAACTGTGAGTAAAGGCCCTGAACTGCATCACTGACTCCGTGTCGTTACTGCTGTTGCCCTGCACCATCACCCCCATCCTCCGCATACACTGCCCTGAGGCTATACTCCTCCCGTGGGGAGTTATGCTACGCTCTGCTGCACCCACAACACCAGCCTCAGTGGTCTGCCCTGTAGCGGCGGTTCACTCTGACCGCAATCCACGGGTGGCGTAGTCGGACATTTAAACATGAAAACCACATAAATAGTTCCGCCACTGGTTTGACCGCCCTGAGCCACGGAACTGGGTCGCCGCCACGAAGACTTCAACCACCAGCATCCACCAAAAAGGGTCCGGCTCCGGGTGTCCCAAGGCCCAGGGGGTGCGTCAGAACATTTTCATCACCTTTCACAATCACCAATGGGACAAGGCAGTGATGTCCTCTGTCCCCTCTCTTATACATCCTAGTGACGGAGCACCTGCTCTCATCAATTCGCCATAACCCCAATATTAGGTGGATTGAGGTGGGAGGCACCGAGTACAAGTGCTCTCTATTTGCTGATGATGTCCTAGTATATATCACTCAATCACATATATCCATCCATGCTGTTATGGCTGAAATAGATCACTTTGTTACATGGTAAAATTTTAAAATCAATGCAGCGAAGTCTGAGGCCCTCGATGTCTCCCTCCCCAAATCCATATAGGATTCCATCCAGTCCAACTTTCCCTTTGCCTGGCCCTCACAGGGTATCAAATACTTAGGAATTCCTATTCATAGAGACCTCTCCCATCTATGTTATCTTAATTTTGGGCCCTTTATTGAACAACTCCATACAGACCACGGTTGGCAAGTTAGAACTGTAAGATTCACTACGTGAACCACTGGTGTTTTGTGGAAAAGCACATGTACACTGCGTTCCAAATTATTATACAAAAAGTGTTTAGGAGTGATAAGGGAAGAATTTGTTTGTTTGTCAGTTAAACTCATTGATGGTGATGTGTGTCAGGGCTCTTTATATCACTGTAAGCAATTGCAGACACCTGTGCTAATTAGTTTGGCAGGTGTGTCCAATGAAAGGCAAGACTACTTAAGAAGGCTCTCTCACATTATTAAGCAGCCTACATTTTCTGCCAAAATGGGAAAGAAAAAGGATGTGTCGGCTGCTGAGAAGCAACAAATTGTGGAGTGTTTAGGTCAAGGCATGACTACAATCAACATTGTGCGATGATCAGGATGAAGTGTCTTGGCAATCAAGAAGTATGTAGCTGATTCACAGTACACACGTGTGCGTGCTGATAAGGGCAAATTGAGGACTCTTTCCTACAGGCAATTACGTCAGGTTGAAAGAGCAGCGGCAAAAAAGCCTTGTCATAGCAGCAGACAAGTTTTTGAAGCTGCTTGTGCCTCCAACGTCCCCCGAACAACAAGATGCAGGGTCCTTCAGAGGTTTGCAGCTGTGCATGCGCAATCCTGTCGACCTCCTCTATCCACTTCACACAAGCAGAAACGGCTCCAGTGGGCCAAACATTACATGAAGACTGATTTCAAAACTGTTTTGTTCACGGATGAGTGCCGTGCAGCGCTCGATGGTCCAGATGGATGGAGTGGAGGATGGCTGGTTGATGGACACCCCACGCAAACACGGCTACAGCGCCAACAAGGAGGAGGTGGAGTAATGTTTTGGGCTGGAATCATGGGGAGAGAGATTGTCGGCCCCTTTAGGATCCCTGAAGGCGCTAAAGATGAACTCCATAATGTATGTGGATTTTCTCAAACAGCACTTCCTGCCATGGTTCAAGAAGAAGAACCGTGTATTTCACAGCAAGATCATTTTTCTGCATGATAATGCACCATCTCATGCTGCACATAAAACATCTGCATCTCTGGCTGATATGGGCATAAAAGGGGACAAACTTATGGTGTGACCCCCATGCTCCCCTGACCTCTAACCCATTCAGAACCTTTGGAGCATCATTAAAATGAGTGTCTATGATGGCAGGAGGCAGTTCACATCTAAGCAACAGCTCTGGGAGGGTATTCTGTCCTCATGCAAAACAATTGAAGCAGAAACCATCCAAAACCTGACAAATTCAATGGACGAGAGAGTTCAGAAGCTCCTTTCGAACAAGGGGTCCTATGTGAAAATGTAACATCACCTAGAATAAAGTTTTGAGTTGAAAACTGTTTGATTTCAGTTTCTAACAACCTGCTAATGCTTATAATTTCAAAAATGACCATTTTTTTTGGTCTTTATTAAAATGAAAAGGTTGATCAAAAAGTTTGGGGGATCTAAGAGTGTGGCAACCCAGTAGTCATGATTACTTCGAATTCTGACAATATGAGGGTCATGCTGCAGGTAGTGCAGCAAGAAGGCACTTATGTGCCTTGCGCATCTCGGAGCCCCAAAATTATTTTCCGGGCTAGATGCAGCTAAAAATTATTTTTAATTTTAAATCTGGTGAAGCTTTAGTATAGATGGCCTAATAGGATCAGTGCTGCACACTGCTACAAAGCCCAAATTATTTTCCAGTCAAGATACAGATAAACATGATTAGTAATTTGAAAGCTTAAAACGGTTGGTAGGGTGATTTTAACCAATCATCAAGCTTTTACTCTCCCCAGGATGACACAGGGGTAGAAAAGTCGTTTCGGATCCATGATTTGTTCATCTTTATGAACGTGAGTCTGTCTACATTATCAGTGGAGAGCCGCGTGCGCTTATCTGTCAGCACACCACCAGCAGCGCTGAACACACGTTCAGACAGAACGCTGGCTGCGGGGCATGACAAGATCTCCAAGGCGTAAGTGGCTAGCTCCGGCCATTTATCCAGATTGGAAGCCCAAAAAGAGCAAGGGTCCAGTGACACAGTCGTGGCTTCAATGTTTACTTGGAGATACTCCTGTACCATCGTCTCTAGGCGTTGACTATGTGTCAGACTTCTTGTCTCCTGTGGCCTTGCAAAGGATGGGCTAAAAGAGTGGTGAAATGATTCCGCAAAATTGATGCTACCAGCAGATACTGTGGTTCTGTTACGGTTTGAGTGCTGAACACTTGACGGTCCCACGGTTGGCAAGTTGGAACTGTGAGATTCACTAAGTGCACCACTGGTATTTTGTGGAAAAGCACATGTAAGATTCTGCAACAGTCTCTGCTGATACTCCTGCATGCGTGCATCCCTTTCTATGGCAGGAATAATTTCTGCAAATTTACTTTTGTACCGGGGATCTAACAGTGTGGCAACCCAGTAGTCAGGATTATTTCTAATTCTCACAATTCGAGGGTCATGTTGCAGGTAGTGCAGCAAGAAGGCACTCATGTGTGTTGCGCATCCAGGAGCACCAAGTCCCTGTTGTGTTGGTGGCGAGGTAACAATCATGCTTCCTTACTCTGTCCTCTCCCCCCAACCTCGCACAACAGAAATGTGATCAAGGTCTCCCTCATCTGATGAGTCTTCCATCAGTTCGTCCTCCACTTCTTCCTGGGCTCCTGCACCTTCCTCACTAGTTTGGCTGTTACCATGCGCCCTGGTAAAACCATCTCCCCCACCCTCACATGCCTGCCGCCTTGGTGCTGCCGACCGTCTGGACCTTGCAGATGTTAGCCCTTCCGCATACAACTCCTCCTCCTCTACTTCCTCCACCTCCTCTTGTGCCACCACCTGACTCCGAATTCTGTTTAACATGTGCTCCAGCATGTAAATCACCGGAATAGTCATGCTGATAATGGCATCGTCAGCACTAAACATCTTCGTCGCCATTTCAAAACTGTGCAGAAGGGTGCATAGGTCCCTGATCTGAGACCACTCCTCCAGCGTGATTTGCCCCACCTCTGAATCTCGTTGGCCCAGGCTATACGTCAGAACGTATTGCACCAGGGCTTGTCGGTGCTGCCACAGTCGCTGCAACATGTGCAGAGTTGAATTCCACCGGGTAGGCACATCGCATTTTAGCCGGTGAAGTGGCAGGCCCAACGACTTCTGTAGAGATGTAAGTCGCTGAGCTGCGGGATGCGAACGGCGGAAGTGAGCACACAGCGACCGTGCCCTCTGCAGAAGGCCATCTAGTCTGGGATAGTGGGCTAAAAATTGCTGGACAACCAGGTTCAACACGTGAGCCATACAAGGCACGTGTGTGACATTGCCCCGGCGAAGGGCCGCACCCAGGTTTGCAGCATTGTCGCACACGGCCTTCCCTGGTTTCAGGTCCAGTGGAGACAACCATTCATGAAATTGGTTCTCCAGAGCTGACCACAACTCCTCAGCTGTGTGACTCACATTTCCCAGACATTTCAATGTAAAAACCGCCTGATGACGTTGAGCCCTACTGCCAGCATAGCAAGGAGGTGTGCAGGATCCCTTCTGCGCAGTTAGAAAGCTTGTGGCATGACCAGACAGGCTTTGGGTGCAGGTGGAAGACCGAGAGGAGGTTGAGGAGGCAGAAGCAGTGGAGGAACTTTGACAGAAAGAGGATTGACGCACAACTCGTGGGGACGGCAAGACTTGGACAGCAGCCCCTTGTCCTGCTGTCACCATAGTTACCCAGTGCTCAGTCAGCGACATGTAACGCCCCTGTCCATGCCTACTCGTCCAACGTGTCTGTGGTGAAATGCACCCTGTCACACACAGAGTTTCTCAAAGAAGCGGTGATGTTGTGTGCGACATGCTGGTGGAGCGCAGGCACACCTTTCTTTGAGAAGTAGTGCCGACTGGGCATCTGGTACTGGGGCACTGCGACGGACATAAGGTCTCGAAAATCCTCTGTGTCCACCAGGCGGAAAGGCAGCATTTCTGTAGCCAAGAGCTTGCAGATGGTGAAATTCAACCTCTTAGCTTTCTCATGGCTAGGAGGAAATGGTCTTTTACTTGTCCACATCTGAGGGACCGAGGGCTGGCTATTGTGCTTAGACGGGGTTGATAAGGGTGTCCCCGGCAAACTGCCGGTCTGTGAGGAAGATGCAGGCGGACATGTTAGGTTGCCTTGATCCAAAGGTGGTGCTATCGATGTCGGACAGCGCTCAACACCAGCTGGTGTTACCACCTCCAAAGAAAATGATGACCTGCCAATCACGCTGGCTGTTGCGGGTAAAGAGGTGGCAGGTCTGCGCCCCAAAACAGGTGTGACTGCTGTCCCCCCAGTCACAGAGGATGAAGAGGCCGCGGATGCACAAGATATGGCAGACGGTGATAGGCCCGGCCGGCTAGGCCGCATTGTAGCACACTGAGCTTCCCACTGCAACTTATGCTTCATGTCCATGTGCCGGTTCATGCATGAAGTATTCAAACTATGTATTTTTTGGCCTCTACTTAGCTTTTGCTGACAAATGTTACAGATAACACGAGTTGGGTCATCTTTATCGATCTGAAAAAATGCCCAGGCTATGCAAGGCTTAGCACCCATGCGACCTGAAGAGCCACCACGACTTGTGGTGAGAGGCAGAGTTGTGTTTGAGGATGCAGTTGTTGACGTGCTTCCAGTACTACGTCTCTGTCCAGGAAGGCGCAACCTGACCTCGTCGTCACTAGCATCTTCCTCCACCTCCTCTGCTGACCTCATCTCTTGGCTGACTGTGGGTTGACAGTAAGTGGGATCTCCGACCTCATCATCATCACCCTGTGCGTTATCACACCCGTCGTCCTCAGAGCCAACCTGTTCCTGCCCTGACAAAAAACTAAAGTTGTCGCTCCAATCAGGTATTTTTAGTCTTATCATCGTCTTCCTCATTGTCTCCACCAACAGGAGTTACAGTTTGGGAATGAGGGTCTACATTATGGTCAGAACCTTCTGCGTCTGGTCCTGGATCCGACTCATAAAGATTCTGGGCATCAGTGCAGATCATTTCCTCGTCTGGATTCACAGAAGCGCTGGAGTCGACCTCTGATTCCCAGGCTATAGTATGAGTAAACAGCTCTGCAGACTCAACCATCTGTTCTACCTCATACTCAGACGGGCAGCTGGAGATTTGGGAGCTGTGAGGAAGCAAGTGCGATTTGGGTGACACCTTTGAGGACTGGAGTATTTGTGATGTTGAAGTTGATGTGGAGGAGAGCCCACTTAAAGGAGCACTTGATATCCGTTGAAGCACCTGCTGTTTTTGTGCCTCATCTGGAATTTTTAGCGATTGGCGTGGCCGTAAGAAAGGGATCTTATCACATTGTCCGCTAAAAGAAGTAGACATTTTAGTTTGGCTGGAAGATGGTCTTTCTTCTGCAGATGTTACTGTTGCTTTAACACCTACCCCACGGACACAACCTTTTTTCCCCTTCCCAACACGCCTATTCCCCTTTCCACCAGCAGCAGGCCTTTTTCCACTCATTTTGGTGGTTAACTAATTCACAACTCTGGAGTTGTTTGCACAAAAAAACAATGGATGGTAACCGAGCAGAGCTGAGTGGCCAAACTGTGGTATTAGGCCAAAACTATTGGCTGGGTTAGATGCAGAAAAAAATTATTTTGAATTTGCAACCTGATGGAGGTCAGTATAGATGGACTAATACAAATAGTCCCACACACTGCTAGAAGCCCAAATATTTTTTCAGAGGTACTGTAGATGCAGATAAAAATTATTTTTAATTTGCAACCTGATGGAGGTCAGTATAGATGGACTAATAGACCAAGTCCCACACACTGCTAGAAGCCCAAATATTTTTTCAGAGCTAGATGCAGAAAAAAAATATTTTTAATTTGCAACCTGATGGAGGTCAGTATAGATGGACTAATAGACCAAGTCCCACACACCGCTAGAAGCCCAACTATTTTTTCAGAGCTAGATGCAGAAAAAAATTATATTCAATTTGCAACCTGCTGGAGGTCAGTATAGAAGGACTAATAGAACAAGTCCCACACACTGCTAGAAGCCCAAATATTTTTTCAGAGCTAAATGAAGAAAAAAATTATTTTTAATTTGCAACCTGATGGAGGTCAGTATAGATGGACTAATAGACCAAGTCCCACACACTGCTAGAAGCCCAAATATTTTTTCAGAGCTAGATGCAGAAAAAAATTATTTTTAATTTGCAACCTGATGGAGGTCAGTATAGATGGACTAATAGACCAAGTCCCACACACCGCTAGAAGCCCAAATATTTTTTCAGAGCTAGATGCAGAAAAAAATTATTTTTAATTTGCAACCTGATGGAGGTCAGTATAGATGGACTAATAGACCAAGTCCCACACACTGCTAGAAGCCCAAATATTTTTTCAGAGCTAGATGCAGAAAAAAATTATTTTTAATTTGAACCTGATGGAGGTCAGTATAGATGGACTAATAGACCAAGTCCCACACACCGCTAGAAGCCCAAATATTTTTTCAGAGCTAGATGAAGAAAAAAATTATTTTTAATTTGCAACCTGATGGAGGTCAGTATAGATGGACTAATAGACCAAGTCCCACACACTGCTAGAAGCCCAAATATTTTTTCAGAGCTAGATGCAGAAAAAAATTATTTTTAATTTGCAACCTGATGGAGGTCAGTATAGATGGACTAATAGACCAAGTCCCACACACCGCTAGAAGCCCAACTATTTTTTCAGAGCTAGATGCAGAAAAAAATTATATTCAATTTGCAACCTGCTGGAGGTCAGTATAGAAGGACTAATAGAACAAGTCCCACACACTGCTAGAAGCCCAAATATTTTTTCAGAGCTAAATGCAGAAAAAAATTATTTTTAATTTGCAACCTGATGGAGGTCAGTATAGATGGACTAATAGACCAAGTCCCACACACTGCTAGAAGCCCAAATATTTTTTCAGAGCTAGATGCAGAAAAAAATTATTTTTAATTTGCAACCTGATGGAGGTCAGTATAGATGGACTAATAGACCAAGTCCCACACACTGCTAGAAGCCCAAATATTTTTTCAGAGCTAGATGCAGAAAAAAATTATTTTTAATTTGCAACCTGATGGAGGTCAGTATAGATGGACTAATAGACCAAGTCCCACACACTGCTAGAAGCCCAAATATTTTTTCAGAGCTAGATGCAGAAAAAAATTATTTTTAATTTGCAACCTGATGGAGGTCAGTATAGATGGACTAATAGACCAAGTCCCACACACCGCTAGAAGCCCAACTATTTTTTCAGAGCTAGATGCAGAAAAAAATTATATTCAATTTGCAACCTGCTGGAGGTCAGTATAGAAGGACTAATAGAACAAGTCCCACACACTGCTAGAAGCCCAAATATTTTTTCAGAGCTAAATGAAGAAAAAAATTATTTTTAATTTGCAACCTGATGGAGGTCAGTATAGATGGACTAATAGACCAAGTCCCACACACTGCTAGAAGCCCAAATATTTTTTCAGAGCTAGATGCAGAAAAAAATTATATTCAGTTTGCAACCTGATGGAGGTCAGTATAGATGGACTAATAGAATGATGCTATGCCCAAAAGATTTTACTTCACTAGGTGCAGTAAAAAAATTGGTATTCTATACACAGGTGTTATATCTTGCAACACAGATAGGCTACTCCACTGACTAACACACTCTGCAATAGGCCAAAAAGGATTAGCTTTGCTAGATTCAGCCAAATGCTGTGAAAAAAACTTGCACAGCACTGGCACAGACCTGCCTGGCAAAAACTGATAGGAACTCATGTAACCTAGTCCTGAAAAGGACTCCAATTACAATTAGTCTTTACTCCCACAACCTATCTATTTAAGAGCACAGACCTGCCTGATAAAAGTCGTAGGAAATGCTGTAACCTAGTCCTTAAAAGGACTGCAATCACAACTATTCCCTACTCCCAAGCTATCTGTAGATTTGTGCGAAAATTGGCTTGAAATTAACAAGGTATAGCGCACACAGCAACAGCGGTGCCGTCTAACACGCAGCTGCAGCAGTGAGAAAATGGTGGCGACGGGGAAAATGGCTTGGTCTTATAGGGCAAGGACATGTGACATACACTGCCAATGACACATGCCCTTGCTTGTGTGAAAAAAAGCACTTCGCTCCGTGTGTGCGCTGCTGATAGGCTGACAGATTGCACCTCCCCACTGCAAATGCGGGAAAGAGAAAAAAAAATGGAGATCTTCATTGTTCCTGCAGAGATCCATCCCCTGCCCCTCCCCCCACCCCGCTGTACACTCAAACTGCGTATTAACATTAATTTTCATCATTACTGAGAAAAAATCCAGTTATGATTTTGGTGCACGAACAGTTATCGAACATTACCTCGAACAGCCGAATTTTTCTCAAATTGTTCGTGTTCGCTGAACGGCTCGAACACCACCCAAAACAGCTCGAATTTGAGATTGGCGAACAGTTCGAGTAGAACAACGCTCATCTCTAGTTGTTTCCCCCGGCCTGTATAACTAAGATGACCGGACCTCTTGCCTCTCTCCCTACCTTGATTACCTCCATTAGTACCTGTGGCCATAGCAGGCCTCTAATACCTCTCCAGTTGAAATATGTGTTATGAAACTCTAATTTCCTCCCGCCTGGGCGGACTTTCGCCCTTTTTTGTGCCCAATATATATACGAGTGGCCTATCACTCACACTGTTGGCTTAGCGTCACCTGTAAAAGAAATAAACCACGTTAGGATAACAAGTCCGGTCTTATGTATCTCGCCAAACACGTGGATCGCCATCTCCCTATCCTCTGAACTTCCGTTTCTGACAGTCCTGCTCTTGCTGCTTCCGTGGCTGCACCTATGCGGAATGAGTGTGTCCAGTAATCTTTGGGGTGGTTCCCTGCCGATGTTATGCATTTATTAAATATAGCTTGGAACAGGTATCTTGATAATGGCGTTCCATTAATGTGTGATACGAAGAAATTACTTTGTGATCTGATGGTTAGATATGTTTTTACTATTGTTACCCGACTCAGTGTACCGTTTGTGGGTTGTAGAAGTACCCAAGTACCCCTGCCCACTGGAACCGTTTTCGATTGGTGTATGCGTACACGTATTGCATTATTGGCTATGACTACTTCCTGGTGTAATAAGCGTCCACTGGTGGTAATTTTGGATTGAGGGACTAATTCACTTATACATAGCGCCCCGAAGAAGGCGATCACAAATGCAGTAGACATTAGTGTTGCTTCAAATTGTGAGTGTCATGTTAATGGTGTTAGGGATAAGATGTGAGAAATCAGTTTTAGTGACACGGGACGGGACGTCTACATTCCTGACTTGGCTGACCCCTTTTCCACCCTTTTATGGATTGTCTGATGATGAAGCTTTGTCACATCTCCCCAATTCAGTAGTTGGAAGTGAAATGCTACTCCGGTCAGACACCGCTGCGCTGACGCCCCTGATATGCCCCTCATCATTAGCTGGTGGAGAAATTCTATGGTGACTTGTGATCTGGCTTGTTCACATTGGTCAACCCGTCTGCCTGCTACTAGTCGTGTCCACTCTTCCCATGCCTTACCGTATGCTTGCCACATTGACGGGGCAACTGACGCTCTGATTAATGGCATCAACTATTCACCACTAGATCCCATAGGGAGGGTGGGCAACTGTTGCCCGATGGGTGGGCGTTGTGGAAGAGCTCTGTGAAAATCTGCCAATTGAATTGTTATAAAGCGTTAGCAGCAGCTTTAGACCCCTCAGCATAGTGGCTAGCGCGGACCCATACATTGTGTTTTAGGCACAGGAATACTAGCCTGCGTAGTAGGCCTAGCACTGGGAGAGACGATGATGCCATCTTATTAATGCAGTGCGCTAGGCTGGTGTTTTGTGTTATGAAGCGTATATTTTTGTTAGCCAGGCGCGCGCCCCATATTTCTATTGCTACCACTATTGGGAAAAATTATTTTCAGGGCTAGATGCAGCTAAAAATTATTATTAATTTCAAAGCTGGTGGAGCTTGGTATAGATGGCCTAATACAATGAGTCCCACACACTGCTAGAAGCCCAAATATTTTTTCAGAGGTAGATGCAGATAAAAATTATTTTTAATTTGCAACCTGATGGAGGTCAGTATAGATGGACTAATAGAGAAAGTCCCACACACTGCTAGAAGGCCAAATATTTTTTTAGAGCTAGATGCAGATAAAAATTATATTCAATTTGCAACCTGATGGAGGTCAGTATAGATGGACTAATAGAGAAAGTCCCACACACTGCTAGAAGGCCAAATATTTTTTCAGAGCTAGATGCAGATAAAAATTATATTCAATTTGCAACCTGATGGAGGTCAGTATAGATGGACTAATAGAACAAGTCCCACACACAGCTAGAAGCCCAAATATTTTTTCAGAGGTACTGTAGATGCAGATAAAAATAATTTTTAATTTGCAACCTGATGGAGGTCAGTATAGATGGACTAATACAACAAGTCCCACACACTGCTAGAAGCCCAATATTTTTTCAGAGCTAGATGCAGACAAAAAATTATTTTGAATTTGCAACCTGATGGAGGTCAGTATAGATGGACTAATAGAGAAAGTCCCACACACTGCTAGAAGGCCAATATTTTTTCAGAGGTAGATGCAGAAAAAAACATATTCAGTTTGCAACCTGATGGAGGTCTGTATAGATGGATTAATAGAACAAGTCCCACACACAGCTAGAAGCCCAATATTTTTTCAGAGGTAGATGCAGAAAAAAATATATTCAGTTTGCAACCTGATGGAGGTCAGTATAGATGGATTAATAGAACAAGTCCCACACACAGCTAGAAGCCCAATATTTTTTCAGAGGTAGATGCAGAAAAAAATATATTCAGTTTGCAACCTGATGGAGGTCAGTATAGATGGACTAATACAACAAGTCCCACACACAGCTAGAAGCCCAATATTTTTTCAGAGCTAGATGCAGACAAAAAATTATTTTGAATTTGCAACCTGATGGAGGTCAGTATAGATGGACTAATAGAGAAAGTCCCACACACTGCTAGAAGGCCACATATTTTTTCAGAGGTAGATGCAGAAAAAAATATATTCAGTTTGCAACCTGATGGAGGTCTGTATAGATGGATTAATAGAACAAGTCCCACACACAGCTAGAAGCCCAATATTTTTTCAGAGCTAGATGCAGAAAAAAATTATATTCAATTTGCAACCTGATGGAGGTCAGTATAGATGGACTAATAGAATGATGCTATGCCCAAAAGATTTTACTTCACTAGGTGCAGTAAAAAAATTGGTATTCTATACACAGGTGGTATATCTTGCAACACAGATAGGCTACTCCACTGACTAACACACTCTGCAATAGGCCAAAAAGGATTAGCTTTGCTAGATTCAGCCAAATGCTGTGAAAAAAACTTGCACAGCACTGGCACAGACCTGCCTGGCAAAAACTGATAGGAACTGATGTAACCTAGTCCTGAAAAGGACTCCAATTACAATTAGTCTTTACTCCCACAACCTATCTATTTAAGAGCACAGACCTGCCTGATAAAAGTCATAGGAAATGCTGTAACCTAGTCCTTAAAAGGACTGCAATCACAACTATTCCCTACTCCCAAGCTATCTGTAGATTTGTGCGAAAATTGGCTTGAAATTAACAAGGTATAGCGCACACAGCAACAGCGGTGCCGTCTAACACGCAGCTGCAGCAGTGAGAAAATGGTGGCGACGGGGAAAATGGCTTGGTCTTATAGGGCAAGGACATGTGACATACACTGCCAATGACACATGCCCTTGCTTGTGTGAAAAAAAGCACTTCGCTCCGTGTGTGCGCTGCTGATAGGCTGACAGATTGCACCTCCCCACTGTAAATGCGGGAAAGAGAAAAAAAAAATGGAGATCTTCATTGTTCCTGCAGAGATCCATCCCCTGCCCCTCCCCCCACCCCGCTGTACACTCAAACTGCGTATTAACATTAATTTTCATCATTACTGAGAAAAAATGCAGTTATGATTTTGGTGCACGAACAGTTATCGAACATAACCTCGAACAGCCGAATTTTTCTCAAATTGTTCGTGTTCGCCTAACGGCTCGAACACCGCCCAAAACAGCTCGAATTTGAGATTGGTGAACAGTTCGAGTAGAACAAGGCTCATCTCTAACAGAGATTTGACCCGTGGAACTGCAAAACTCCACTTTTATTTCTCGGGCCTACACCAGACTATTTTCAACAGATATATTTGTGTCTGAACAATCAGGAGACACTGCTGTTTTTCTTTACAGCAAAAAATGCCAAAAGAAGGATAATACAGAGATTTGACCCATGGAACTGCAAAGCCACAGTTCTATTAATCTGGCCTACACCAGACTATTTTCAACAGATATATTTGTGTCTGAACAATCAGGAGACACTACTGTTTTTCTTTACGTCAAAAAAGCAGGATAATACAGAGATTTGACCTGTGGAACTGCAAAACCACACTTGTATTTCTCAGTCCTACACCAGACTATTTTCAACAGATATATTTGTGTCTGAACAAACAGGAGACACTACTGTTTTTCTTTACAGCAAAAAAATGCAAAAAAGCAGGATAATACAGATATTTGACCCGTGGAACTGCAAAACCACACTTGTATTTCTCGGGCCTACACCAGACTATTTTCAACAGATATATTTGTGTCTGAACAATCAGGAGACACTACTGTTTTTCTTTACAGCAAAAAATGCCAAAAGAAGGATAATACAGAGATTTGACCCGTGGAACTGCAAAACCACAGTTCTATTAATCTGGCCTACACCAGACTATTTTCAACAGATATATTTGTGTCTGAACAATCAGGAGACACTACTGTTTTTCTTTACGGCAAAAAAGCAGGATAATACAGAGATTTGACCTGTGGAACTGCAAAACCACACTTGTATTTCTCGGGCCTACACCAGACTATTTTCAACAGATATATTTGTGTCTGAACAATCAGGAGACACTACTGTTTTTCTTTACAGCAAAAAATGAAAAAAAGCAGGATAATACAGAGATTTGACCCGTGGAACTGCAAAACCCCACTTGTATTTCTCGGGCCTACACCAGACTATTTTCAACAGATATATTTGTGTCTGAACAATCAGGAGACACTACTGTTTTTCTTTACAGCAAAAAAAATAGGATAATACAGAGATTTGTCCCGTGGAACTGCAAAACCACACATGTATTTCTCGGGCCTACACCAGACTATTTTCAACAGATATATTTGTGTCTGAACAATCAGGTGACACTACTGTTTTTCTTTATGGCAAAAAATGCAAAAAAGCAGGATAATACAGAGATTTGACCTGTGGAACTGCAAAACCACACATGTATTTCTCGGGCCTACACCAGACTATTTTCAACAGATATATTTGTGTCTGAACAATCAGGAGACACTACTGTGTTTCTTTACAGAAAAAAAATGCCAAAAGAAGGATAATACAGAGATTTGACCCATGGAACTGCAAAACGACAGTTCTATTAATCTGGCTTACACCAGACTATTTTCAACAGATATATTTGTGTCTGAACAATCAGGAGACACTACTGTTTATCTTTACAGCAAAAAATGCCAAAAGAAGGATAATACAGAGATTTGACCCGTGGAACTGCAAAACCACAGTTCTATTAATCTGGCCTACACCAGACTATTTTCAACAGATATATTTGTGTCTGAACAATCAGGAGACACTACTGTTTTTCTTTACGGCAAAAAAGCAGGATAATACAGAGATTTGCCCCATGGAACTGCAAAACCACACTTGTATTTCTCGGGCCTACACCAGACTATTTTCAACAGATATATTTGTGTCTGAACAATCAGGAGACACTACTGTTTTTCTTTACAGCAAAAAAATGCAAAAAAGCAGGATAATACAGAGATTTGACCTGTGGAACTGCAAAACCCCACTTGTATTTCTCGGGCCTACACCAGACTATTTTCAACAGATATATTTGTGTCTGAACAATCAGGAGACACTACTGTTTTTCTTTACAGCAAAAAATGTAAAAAATCAAGATAATACAGAGATTTGACCCGTGGAACTGCAAAACCACACTTGTATTTCTCGGGCCTACACCAGACTATTTTCAACAGATATATTTGTGTCTGAACAATTAGGAGACACTACTGTTTTTCTTTACAGCAAAATAATGCAAAAAAGCAGGATAATACAGATATTTGACCCGTGGAACTGCAAAACCACACTTGTATTTCTCGGGCCTACACCAGACTATTTTCAACAGATATATTTGTGTCTGAACAATCAGGAGACACTACTGTTTTTCTTTACAGCAAAAAATGCCAAAAGAAGGATAATACAGAGATTTGACCCATGGAACTGCAAAGCCACAGTTCTATTAATCTGGCCTACACCAGACTATTTTCAACAGATATATTTGTGTCTGAACAATCAGGAGACACTACTGTTTTTCTTTACGTCAAAAAAGCAGGATAATACAGAGATTTGACCTGTGGAACTGCAAAACCACACTTGAACTTCTCGGTCCTACACCAGACTATTTTCAACAGATATATTTGTGTCTGAACAAACAGGAGACACTACTGTTTTTCTTTACAGCAAAAAAATAAAAAAAAGCAGGATAATACAGATATTTGACCCGTGGAACTGCAAAACCACACTTGTATTTCTCGGGCCTACACCAGACTATTTTCAACAGATATATTTGTGTCTGAACAATCAGGAGACACTACCGTTTTTCTTTACAGCAAAAAATGCCAAAAGAAGGATAATACAGAGATTTGACCCGTGGAACTGCAAAACCACAGTTCTATTAATCTGGCCTACACCAGACTATTTTCAACAGATATATTTGTGTCTGAACAATCAGGAGACACTACTGTTTTTCTTTATGGCAAAAAAGCAGGATAATACAGAGATTTGCCCCGTGGAACTGCAAAACCACACTTGTATTTCTCGGGCCAACACCAGACTATTTTCAACAGATATATTTGTGTCTGAACAATCAGGAGACACTACTGTTTTTCTTTACAGCAAAAAATGCAAAAAAGCAGGATAATACAAAGATTTGACCCGTGGAACTGCAAAACCCCACTTGTATTTCTCGGGCCTACACCAGACTATTTTCAACAGATATATTTGTGTCTGAACAATCAGGAGACACTACTGTTTTTCTTTACGGCAAAAAATGCAAAAAAGCAGGATACTACAGAGATTTGACCTGTGGAACTGCAAAACCACACATGTATTTCTCGGGCCTACACCAGACTATTTTCAACAGATATATTTGTGTCTGAACAATCAGGAGACACTACTGTGTTTCTTTACAGAAAAAAAATGCCAAAAGAAGGATAATACAGAGATTTGACCCATGGAACTGCAAAACGACAGTTCTATTAATCTGGCTTACACCAGACTATTTTCAACAGATATATTTGTGTCTGAACAATCAGGAGACACTACTGTTTTTCTTTACAGCAAAAAATGCCAAAAGAAGGATAATACAGAGATTTGACCCGTGAAACTGCAAAACCACAGTTCTATTAATCTGGCCTACACCAGACTATTTTCAACAGATATATTTTTGTCTGAACAATCAGGAGACACTACTGTTTTTCTTTACGGCAAAAAAGCAGGATAATACAGAGATTTGCCCCGTGGAACTGCAAAACCACACTTGTATTTCTCGGGCCTACACCAGACTATTTTCAACAGATATATTTGTGTCTGAACAATCAGGAGACACTACTGTTTTTCTTTACAGCAAAAAAAATAGGATAATACAGAGATTTGACCCGTGGAACTGCAAAACCACACTTGTATTTCGCTGGCCTACACCAGACTATTTTCAACAGATATATTTGTGTCTGAACAATCAGGAGACACTACTGTTTTTCTTTACGGCAAAAAATGCAAAAAAGCAGGATAATACAGAGATTTGACCTGTGGAATTGCAAAACCACACATGTATTTCTCGGGCCTACACCAGACTATTTTCAACAGATATATTTGTGTCTGAACAATCAGGAGACACTACTGTGTTTCTTTACAGAAAAAAAATGCCAAAAGAAGGATAATACAGAGATTTGACCCATGGAACTGCAAAACGACAGTTCTATTAATCTGGCTTACACCAGACTATTTTCAACAGATATATTTGTGTCTGAACAATCAGGAGACACTACTGTTTTTCTTTACAGCAAAAAATGCAAGAAAGCAGGATAATACAGAGATTTGACCTGTGGAACTGCAAAACCACACTTGTATTTCTCGGGCCTACACCAGACTATTTTCAACAGATATATTTGTGTCTGAACAATCAGGAGACACTACTGTTTTTCTTTATGGTAAAAAACGCAAAAAAGCAGGATAAAACAGAGATTTGACCCATGGAACTGCAAAACCACACTTGTATTTCTCGGGCCTACACCAGACTATTTTCAACAGATATATTTGTGTCTGAACAATCAGGAGACACTACTGTTTTTCTTTACAGCAAAAAAAGCAGGATAATACAGAGATTTGACCCGTGGAACTGCAAAACCACACTTGTATTTCTCGGGCCTACACCAGACTATTTTCAACAGATATATTTGTGTCTGAACAATCAGGAGACACTACTGTTTTTCTTTACAGCAAAAAAAATAGGATAATACAGAGATTTGACCCGTGGAACTGCAAAACCACACTTGTATTTCTCGGGCCTACACCAGACTATTTTCAACAGATATATTTGTGTCTGAACAATCAGGAGACACTACTGTTTTTCTTTAAGGCAAAAAATGCAAAAAAGCAGGATAATACAGAGATTTGACCTGTGGAACTGCAAAACCACACATGTATTTCTTGGGCCTACACCAGACTATTTTCAACAGATATATTTGTGTCTGAGCAATCAGGAGACACTACTGTGTTTCTTTACAGCAAAAAATGCCAAAAGAAGGATAATACAGAGATTTGACCTGTGGAACTGCAAAACGACAGTTCTATTAATCTGGCCTACACCAGACTATTTTCAACAGATATATTTGTGTCTGAACAATCAGGAGACACTACTGTTTTTCTTTACGTATAAAAAGCAGGATAATACAGAGATTTGACCTGTGGAACTGCAAAACCCCACTTGTATTTCTCGGGCCTACACGAGACTATTTTCAACAGATATATTTGTGTCTGAACAATCAGGAGACACTACTGTTTTTCTTTACGGCAAAAAAGCAGGATAATACAGAGATTTGCCCCGTGGAACTGCAAAACCACACTTGTATTTCTCGGGCTAACACCAGACTATTTTCAACAGATATATTTGTGTCTGAACAATCAGGAGACACTACTGTTTTTCTTTACAGGAAAAAATGCAAAAAAGCAGGATAATACAAAGATTTGACCCGTGGAACTGCAAAACCCCACTTGTATTTCTCGGGCCTACACCAGACTATTTTCAACAGATATATTTGTGTCTGAACAATCAGGAGACACTACTGTTTTTCTTTACAGCAAAAAAAATAGGATAATACAGAGATTTGACCCGTGGAACTGCAAAACCACACATGTATTTCTCGGGCCTACACCAGACTATTTTCAACAGATATATTTGTGTCTGAACAATCAGGAGACACTACTGTTTTTCTTTACGGCAAAAAATGCAAAAAAGCAGGATAATACAGAGATTTGACCTGTGGAACTGCAAAACCACACATGTATTTCTCGGGCCTACACCAGACTATTTTCAACAGATATATTTGTGTCTGAACAATCAGGAGACACTACTGTGTTTCTTTACAGAAAAAAAATGCCAAAAGAAGGATAATACAGAGATTTGACCCATGGAACTGCAAAACGACACTTCTATTAATCTGGCTTACACCAGACTATTTTCAACAGATATATTTGTGTCTGAACAATCAGGAGACACTACTGTTTTCTTTACAGCAAAAAATGCCAAAAGAAGGATAATACAGAGATTTGACCCGTGAAACTGCAAAACCACAGTTCTATTAATCTGGCCTACACCAGACTATTTTCAACAGATATATTTTTGTCTGAACAATCAGGAGACACTACTGTTTTTCTTTACGGCAAAAAAGCAGGATAATACAGAGATTTGCCCCGTGGAACTGCAAAACCACACTTGTATTTCTCGGGCCTACACCAGACTATTTTCAACAGATATATTTGTGTCTGAACAATCAGGAGACACTACTGTTTTTCTTTACAGCAAAAAATGCAAAAAAGCAGGACAATACAGAGATTTGACCTGTGGAACTGCAAAACCCCACTTGTATTTCTCGGGCCTACACCAGACTATTTTCAACAGATATATTTGTGTCTGAACAATCAGGAGACACTACTGTTTTTCTTTACAGCAAAAAAAATAGGATAATACAGAGATTTGACCCGTGGAACTGCAAAACCACACTTGTATTTCTCTGGCCTACACCAGACTATTTTCAACAGATATATTTGTGTCTGAACTATCAGGAGACACTACTGTTTTTCTTTACGGCAAAAAATGCAAAAAAGCAGGATAATACAGAGATTTGACCTGTGGAACTGCAAAACTACACATGTATTTCTCGGGCCTACACCAGACTATTTTCAACAGATATATTTGTGTCTGAACAATCAGGAGACACTACTGTGTTTCTTTACAGAAAAAAAATGCCAAAAGAAGGATAATACAGAGATTTGACCCATGGAACTGCAAAACGACAGTTCTATTAATCTGGCTTACACCAGACTATTTTCAACAGATATATTTGTGTCTGAACAATCAGGAGACACTACTGTTTTTCTTTATGGTAAAAAATGCAAAAAAGCAGGATAAAACAGAGATTTGACCCATGGAACTGCAAAACCACACTTGTATTTCTCGGGCCTACACCAGACTATTTTCAACAGATATATTTGTGTCTGAACAATCAGGAGACACTACTGTTTTTCTTTACAGCAAAAAAATGCAAAAAAAGCAGGATAATACAGAGATTTGACCCGTGGAACTGCAAAACCACACTTGTATTTCTCGGGCCTACACCAGACTATTTTCAACAGATATATTTGTGTCTGAACAATCAGGAGACACTACTGTTTTTCTTTACAGCAAAAAAAATAGGATAATACAGAGATTTGACCCGTGGAACTGCAAAACCACACTTGTATTTCTCGGGCCTACACCAGACTATTTTCAACAGATATATTTGTGTCTGAACAATCAGGAGACACTACTGTTTTTCTTTACAGCAAAAAAAATAGGATAATACAGAGATTTGACCCGTGGAACTGCAAAACCACACTTGTATTTCTCGGGCCTACACCAGACTATTTTCAACAGATATATTTGTGTCTGAACAATCAGGAGACACTACTGTTTTTCTTTACGGCAAAAAATGCAAAAAAGCAGGATAATACAGAGATTTGACCTGTGGAACTGCAAAACCACACATGTATTTCTCGGGCCTACACCAGACTATTTTCAACAGATATATTTGTGTCTGAGCAATCAGGAGACACTACTTTGTTTCTTTACAGCAAAAAATGCCAAAAGAAGGATAATACAGAGATTTGACCCGTGGAACTGCAAAACCACAGTTCTATTAATCTGGCCTACACCAGACTATTTTCAACAGATATATTTGTGTCTGAACAATCAGGAGACACTACTGTTTTTCTTTACGTATAAAAAGCAGGATAATACAGAGATTTGACCTGTGGAACTGCAAAACCCCACTTGTATTTCTCGGGCCTACACGAGACTCTTTTCAAAAGATATATTTGTGTCTGAACAATCAGGAGACACTACTGTTTTTCTTTACGTCAAAAAAGCAGGATAATACAGAGATTTGACCTGTGGAACTGCAAAACCACACTTGTAATTCTCGGTCCTACACCAGACTATTAACAACAGATATATTTGAGGCTGAACAATCAGGAGACACTACTGTTTTTCTTTATGGCAAAAAATGCAAAAAAGCAGGATAATACAGAGATTTGACCTGTGGAACTGCAAAACCACACATGTATTTCTCGGGCCTACACCAGACTATTTTCAACAGATATATTTGTGTCTGAAAAATCAGGAGACACTACTGTGTTTCTTTACAGAAAAAAAATGCCAATAGAAGGATAACACAGAGATTTGACCCATGGAACTGCAAAACGACAGTTCTATTAATCTGGCTTACACCAGACTATTTTCAACAGATATATTTGTGTCTGAACAATCAGGAGACACTACTGTTTTTCTTTACAGCAAAAAATGCCAAAAGAAGGATAATACAGAGATTTGACCCGTGGAACTGCAAAACCACAGTTCTATTAATCTGGCCTACACCAGACTATTTTCAACAGATATATTTGTGTCTGAACAATCAGGAGACACTACTGTTTTTCTTTACGGCAAAAAAGCAGGATAAGACAGAGATTTGCCCCGTGGAACTGCAAAACCACACTTGTATTTCTCGGGCCTACACCAGACTATTTTCAACAGATATATTTGTGTCTGAACAATCAGGAGACACTACTGTTTTTCTTTACAGCAAAAAATGCAAAAAAGCAGGATAATACAGAGAATTGACCTGTGGAACTGCGAAACCCCACTTGTATTTCTCGGGCCTACACTAGACTATTTTCAACAGATATATTTGTGTCTGAACAATCAGGAGACACTACTGTTTTCCTTTACAGCAAAAAAAATAGGATAATACAGAGATTTGACCGGTGGAACTGCAAAACCACACTTGTATTTCTCGGGCCTACACCAGACTATTTTCAACAGATATATTTGTGTCTGAACAATCAGGAGACACTACTGTTTTTCTTTACGGCAAAAAATGCAAAAAAGCAGGATAATACAGAGATTTGACCTGTGGAACTGCAAAACCACACATGTATTTCTCGGGCCTACACCAGACTATTTTCAACAGATATATTTGTGTCTGAACAATCAGGAGACACTACTGTTTTTCTTTAAGGCAAAAAATGCAAAAAAGCAGGATAATACAGAGATTTGACCTGTGGAACTGCAAAACCACACATGTATTTCTTGGGCCTACACCAGACTATTTTCAACAGATATATTTGTGTCTGAGCAATCAGGAGACACTACTGTGTTTCTTTACAGCAAAAAATGCCAAAAGAAGGATAATACAGAGATTTGACCTGTGGAACTGCAAAACGACAGTTCTATTAATCTGGCCTACACCAGACTATTTTCAACAGATATATTTGTGTCTGAACAATCAGGAGACACTACTGTTTTTCTTTACGTATAAAAAGCAGGATAATACAGAGATTTGACCTGTGGAACTGCAAAACCCCACTTGTATTTCTCGGGCCTACACGAGACTATTTTCAACAGATATATTTGTGTCTGAACAATCAGGAGACACTACTGTTTTTCTTTACGGCAAAAAAGCAGGATAATACAGAGATTTGCCCCGTGGAACTGCAAAACCACACTTGTATTTCTCGGGCTAACACCAGACTATTTTCAACAGATATATTTGTGTCTGAACAATCAGGAGACACTACTGTTTTTCTTTACAGGAAAAAATGCAAAAAAGCAGGATAATACAAAGATTTGACCCGTGGAACTGCAAAACCCCACTTGTATTTCTCAGGCCTACACCAGACTATTTTCAACAGATATATTTGTGTCTGAACAATCAGGAGACACTACTGTTTTTCTTTACAGCAAAAAAAATAGGATAATACAGAGATTTGACCCGTGGAACTGCAAAACCACACATGTATTTCTCGGGCCTACACCAGACTATTTTCAACAGATATATTTGTGTCTGAACAATCAGGAGACACTACTGTTTTTCTTTACGGCAAAAAATGCAAAAAAGCAGGATAATACAGAGATTTGACCTGTGGAACTGCAAAACCACACATGTATTTCTCGGGCCTACACCAGACTATTTTCAACAGATATATTTGTGTCTGAACAATCAGGAGACACTACTGTGTTTCTTTACAGAAAAAAAATGCCAAAAGAAGGATAATACAGAGATTTGACCCATGGAACTGCAAAACGACACTTCTATTAATCTGGCTTACACCAGACTATTTTCAACAGATATATTTGTGTCTGAACAATCAGGAGACACTACTGTTTTCTTTACAGCAAAAAATGCCAAAAGAAGGATAATACAGAGATTTGACCCGTGAAACTGCAAAACCACAGTTCTATTAATCTGGCCTACACCAGACTATTTTCAACAGATATATTTTTGTCTGAACAATCAGGAGACACTACTGTTTTTCTTTACGGCAAAAAAGCAGGATAATACAGAGATTTGCCCCGTGGAACTGCAAAACCACACTTGTATTTCTCGGGCCTACACCAGACTATTTTCAACAGATATATTTGTGTCTGAACAATCAGGAGACACTACTGTTTTTCTTTACAGCAAAAAATGCAAAAAAGCAGGACAATACAGAGATTTGACCTGTGGAACTGCAAAACCCCACTTGTATTTCTCGGGCCTACACCAGACTATTTTCAACAGATATATTTGTGTCTGAACAATCAGGAGACACTACTGTTTTTCTTTACAGCAAAAAAAATAGGATAATACAGAGATTTGACCCGTGGAACTGCAAAACCACACTTGTATTTCTCTGGCCTACACCAGACTATTTTCAACAGATATATTTGTGTCTGAACTATCAGGAGACACTACTGTTTTTCTTTACGGCAAAAAATGCAAAAAAGCAGGATAATACAGAGATTTGACCTGTGGAACTGCAAAACTACACATGTATTTCTCGGGCCTACACCAGACTATTTTCAACAGATATATTTGTGTCTGAACAATCAGGAGACACTACTGTGTTTCTTTACAGAAAAAAAATGCCAAAAGAAGGATAATACAGAGATTTGACCCATGGAACTGCAAAACGACAGTTCTATTAATCTGGCTTACACCAGACTATTTTCAACAGATATATTTGTGTCTGAACAATCAGGAGACACTACTGTTTTTCTTTACAGCAAAAAATGCAAGAAAGCAGGATAATACAGAGATTTGACCTGTGGAACTGCAAAACCACACTTGTATTTCTCGGGCCTACACCAGACTATTTTCAACAGATATATTTGTGTCTGAACAATCAGGAGACACTACTGTTTTTCTTTATGGTAAAAAATGCAAAAAAGCAGGATAAAACAGAGATTTGACCCATGGAACTGCAAAACCACACTTGTATTTCTCGGGCCTACACCAGACTATTTTCAACAGATATATTTGTGTCTGAACAATCAGGAGACACTACTGTTTTTCTTTACAGCAAAAAAATGCAAAAAAAGCAGGATAATACAGAGATTTGACCCGTGGAACTGCAAAACCACACTTGTATTTCTCGGGCCTACACCAGACTATTTTCAACAGATATATTTGTGTCTGAACAATCAGGAGACACTACTGTTTTTCTTTACAGCAAAAAAAATAGGATAATACAGAGATTTGACCCGTGGAACTGCAAAACCACACTTGTATTTCTCGGGCCTACACCAGACTATTTTCAACAGATATATTTGTGTCTGAACAATCAGGAGACACTACTGTTTTTCTTTACAGCAAAAAAAATAGGATAATACAGAGATTTGACCCGTGGAACTGCAAAACCACACTTGTATTTCTCGGGCCTACACCAGACTATTTTCAACAGATATATTTGTGTCTGAACAATCAGGAGACACTACTGTTTTTCTTTACGGCAAAAAATGCAAAAAAGCAGGATAATACAGAGATTTGACCTGTGGAACTGCAAAACCACACATGTATTTCTCGGGCCTACACCAGACTATTTTCAACAGATATATTTGTGTCTGAGCAATCAGGAGACACTACTTTGTTTCTTTACAGCAAAAAATGCCAAAAGAAGGATAATACAGAGATTTGACCCGTGGAACTGCAAAACCACAGTTCTATTAATCTGGCCTACACCAGACTATTTTCAACAGATATATTTGTGTCTGAACAATCAGGAGACACTACTGTTTTTCTTTACGTATAAAAAGCAGGATAATACAGAGATTTGACCTGTGGAACTGCAAAACCCCACTTGTATTTCTCGGGCCTACACGAGACTCTTTTCAACAGATATATTTGTGTCTGAACAATCAGGAGACACTACTGTTTTTCTTTACGTCAAAAAAGCAGGATAATACAGAGATTTGACCTGTGGAACTGCAAAACCACACTTGTAATTCTCGGTCCTACACCAGACTATTAACAACAGATATATTTGAGGCTGAACAATCAGGAGACACTACTGTTTTTCTTTATGGCAAAAAATGCAAAAAAGCAGGATAATACAGAGATTTCACCTGTGGAACTGCAAAACCACACATGTATTTCTCGGGCCTACACCAGACTATTTTCAACAGATATATTTGTGTCTGAACAATCAGGAGACACTACTGTGTTTCTTTACAGAAAAAAAATGCCAATAGAAGGATAACACAGAGATTTGACCCATGGAACTGCAAAACGACAGTTCTATTAATCTGGCTTACACCAGACTATTTTCAACAGATATATTTGTGTCTGAACAATCAGGAGACACTACTGTTTTTCTTTACAGCAAAAAATGCCAAAAGAAGGATAATACAGAGATTTGACCCGTGGAACTGCAAAACCACAGTTCTATTAATCTGGCCTACACCAGACTATTTTCAACAGATATATTTGTGTCTGAACAATCAGGAGACACTACTGTTTTTCTTTACGGCAAAAAAGCAGGATAAGACAGAGATTTGCCCCGTGGAACTGCAAAACCACACTTGTATTTCTCGGGCCTACACCAGACTATTTTCAACAGATATATTTGTGTCTGAACAATCAGGAGACACTACTGTTTTTCTTTACAGCAAAAAATGCAAAAAAGCAGGATAATACAGAGATTTGACCTGTGGAACTGCGAAACCCCACTTGTATTTCTCGGGCCTACACTAGACTATTTTCAACAGATATATTTGTGTCTGAACAATCAGGAGACACTACTGTTTTCCTTTACAGCAAAAAAAATAGGATAATACAGAGATTTGACCGGTGGAACTGCAAAACCACACTTGTATTTCTCGGGCCTACACCAGACTATTTTCAACAGATATATTTGTGTCTGAACAATCAGGAGACACTACTGTTTTTCTTTACGGCAAAAAATGCAAAAAAGCAGGATAATACAGAGATTTGACCTGTGGAACTGCAAAACCACACATGTATTTCTCGGGCCTACACCAGACTATTTTCAACAGATATATTTGTGTCTGAACAATCAGGAGACACTACTGTGTTTCTTTACAGAAAAAAAATGCCAAAAGAAGGATAATACAGAGATTTGACCCATGGAACTGCAAAACGACAGTTTTATTAATCTGGCTTACACCAGACTATTTTCAACAGATATATTTGTGTCTGAACAATCAGGAGACACTACTGTTTTTCTTTACAGCAAAAAATGCCAAAAGAAGGATAATACAGAGATTTGACCCGTGAAACTGCAAAACCACAGTTCTATTAATCTGGCCTACACCAGACTATTTTCAACAGATATATTTGTGTCTGAACAATCAGGAGACACTACTGTTTTTCTTTACGGCAAAAAAGCAGGATAATACAGAGATGTGCCCCGTGGAACTGCAAAACCACACTTGTATTTCTCGGGCCTACACCAGACTATTTTCAACAGATATATTTGTGTCTGAACAATCAGGAGACACTACTGTTTTTCTTTACAGCAAAAAATGCAAAAAAGCAGGATAATACAGAGATTTGACCTGTGGAACTGCAAAACCCCACTTGTATTTCTCGGGCCTACACCAGACTATTTTCAACAGATATATTTGTGTCTGAACAATCAGGAGACACTACTGTTTTCCTTTACAGCAAAAAAATAGGATAATACAGAGATTTGACCGGTGGAACTGCAAAACCACACTTGTATTTCTCGGGCCTACACCAGACTATTTTCAACAGATATATTTGTGTCTGAACAATCAGGAGACACTACTGTTTTTCTTTACGGCAAAAAATGCAAAAAAGCAGGATAATACAGAGATTTGACCTGTGGAACTGCAAAACCACACATGTATTTCTCGGGCCTACACCAGACTATTTTCAACAGATATATTTGTGTCTGAACAATCAGGAGACACTACTGTGTTTCTTTACAGAAAAAAAATGCCAAAAGAAGGATAATACAGAGATTTGACCCATGGAACTGCAAAACGACAGTTTTATTAATCTGGCTTACACCAGACTATTTTCAACAGATATATTTGTGTCTGAACAATCAGGAGACACTACTGTTTTTCTTTACAGCAAAAAATGCCAAAAGAAGGATAATACAGAGATTTGACCCGTGGAACTGCAAAACCACAGTTCTATTAATCTGGCCTACACCAGACTATTTTCAACAGATATATTTGTGTCTGAACAATCAGGAGACACTACTGTTTTTCTTTACGGCAAAAAAGCAGGATAATACAGAGATGTGCCCCGTGGAACTGCAAAACCACACTTGTATTTCTCGGGCCTACACCAGACTATTTTCAACAGATATATTTGTGTCTGAACAATCAGGAGACACTACTGTTTTTCTTTACAGCAAAAAATGCAAAAAAGCAGGATAATACAGAGATTTGACCTGTGGAACTGCAAAACCCCACTTGTATTTCTCGGGCCTACACCAGACTATTTTCAACAGATATATTTGTGTCTGAACAATCAGGAGACACTACTGTTTTTCTTTACAGCAAAAAAAATAGGATAATACAGAGATTTGACCCGTGGAACTGCAAAACCACACTTGTATTTCTCGGGCCTACACCAGACTATTTTCAACAGATATATTTGTGTCTGAACAATCAGGAGACACTACTGTTTTTCTTTACGGCAAAAAATGCAAAAAAGCAGGATAATACAGAGATTTGACATGTGGAACTGCAAAACCACACATGTATTTCTCGGGCCTACACCAGACTATTTTCAACAGATATATTTGTGTCTGAACAATCAGGAGACACTACTGTGTTTCTTTACAGCAAAAAATGCCAAAAGAAGGATAATACAGAGATTTGACCCATGGAACTGCAAAACGACAGTTCTATTAATCTGGCTTACACCAGACTATTTTCAACAGATATATTTGTGTCTGAACAATCAGGAGACACTATTGTTTTTCTTTACGTCAAAAAAGCAGGATAATACAGATATTTGACCTGTGGAACTGCAAAACCACACGTGTATTTCTCGGTCCTACACCAGACTATTTACAACAGATATATTTGTGTCTGAACAATCAGGAGACACTACTGTTTTTCTTTACAGAAAAAAAAATAGGATAATACAGATATTTGACCCGTGGAACTGCAAAACCACACTTGTATTTCTCGGGCCTACACCAGACTATTTTCAACAGATATATTTGTGTCTGAACAATCAGGAGACACTACTGTTTTTCTTTACGGCAAAAAATGCAAAAAAGCAGGATAATACAGAGATTTGACCTGTGGAACTGCAAAACCACACATGTATTAATCTGGCCTACACCAGACTATTTTCAACAGATATATTTGTGTCTGAACAATCAGGAGACACTACTGTTTTTCTTTACGTATAGAAAGCAGGATAATACAGAGATTTGACCTGTGGAACTGCAAAACCCCACTTGTATTTCTCGGGCCTACACGAGACTCTTTTCAACAGATATATTTGTGTCTGAACAATCAGGAGACACTACTGTTTTTCTTTACGTCAAAAAAGCAGGATAATACAGAGATTTGACCTGTGGAACTGCAAAACCACACTTGTAATTCTCGGTCCTACACCAGACTATTAACAACAGATATATTTGAGTCTGAACAATCAGGAGACACTACTGTTTTTCTTTAAAGCAAAAAATGCCAAAAAAAGGATAATACAGAGATTTGACCCATGGAACTGCAAAACCACAGATGTATTAATCTGGCCTACACCAGACTATTTTCAACAGATATATTTGTGACTGAACAATCAGGAGACACTACTGTGTTTCTTTACGGCAAAAAAGCAGGAAAATACAGAGATTTGAACCGTGGAACTGCAAAACCACACTTGTATTTCTCGGGCCTACACCATACTATTTTCAACAGATATATTTGTGTCTGAACAATCAGGAGACACTACTGTTTTTCTTTACAGCAATAAATGCAAAAAGCAGGATAATACAGAGATTTGACCCCTGCAACTTCAAAACCTCACTTGTATTTCTCGGGCATACACCAGACTATTTTCAACAGATATATTTGTGTCTGAACAATCAGGAGACACTACTGTTTTTCTTTACAGCAAAAAATGCAAAAAAGCAGGATAATACAGAGATTTGACCCGTGGAACTTCAAAACAACACGTGTATTTCTCGGGCCTACACCAGAATATTTTCAACATATATATTTGTGTCTGAACAATCAGGAGATACTACTGTTTTTCTTTACGGCGAAAAATGCAAAAACGCAGAATACACAGATTTGACTTGTGGAACTGCAAAACCACACTTGTATTTCTTGGGCCTACACCAGACTATTTTCAACAGATATATTTGTGTCTGAACAATCAGGAGACACTACTGTTTTCTTTATGGCAAAAAATGCAAAAAAGAAGGATAATACAGAGATTGGACCTGTGGAACTGCAAAACCACACTTGTATTTCTCGGGCCTACACCAGACTATTTTCAACAGATATATTTGTGTCTGAACAATCAGGAGACACTACTGTTTTTCTTTACGTATAAAAAGCAGGATAATACAGAGATTTGACCTGTGGAACTGCAAAACCCCACTTGTATTTCTTGGGCCTACACGAGACTCTTCTCAACAGATATATTTGTGTCTGAACAATCAGGAGACACTACTGTGTTTCTTTACGTCAAAAAAGCAGGATAATACAGAGATTTGACCTGTGGAACTGCAAAACCACAGATCTATTAATCTGGCCTACACCAGACTATTTTCAACAGATACATTTGTGACTGAACAATCAGGAGATACTACTGTGTTTCTTTACGTCAAAAAAGCAGGATAATACAGAGATTTGACCTGTGGAACTGCAAAACCACACTTCTAATTCTCGGTCCTACACCAGACTATTAACAACAGATATATTTGAGTCTGAACAATCAGGAGACACTACTGTTTTTCTTTATGGCAAAAAAAAGCAAATAAGCAGGATAATACAGAGATTTGACCCATGGAACTGCAAAACCACACTTGTATTTCTCGGGCCTACACCAGACTATTTTCAACAGATATATTTGTGTCTGAACAATCAGGAGACACTACTGTTTTTCTTTAAAGCAAAAAATGCCAAAAGAAGGATAATACAGAGATTTGACCCATGGAACTGCAAAACCACAGATCTATTAATCTGGCCTACACCAGACTATTTTCAACAGATATATTTGTGACTGAACAATCAGGAGATACTACTGTGTTTCTTTACGGCAAAAAAGCAGGAAAATACAGAGATTTGAACCGTGGAACTGCAAAACCACACTTGTATTTCTCGGGCCTACACCATACTATTTTCAACAGATATATTTGTGTCTGAACAATCAGGAGACACTACTGTTTTTCTTTACAGCAATAAATGCAAAAAGCAGGATAACACAGAGATTTGACCCCTGCAACTGCAAAACCTCACTTGTATTTCTCGGGCATACACCAGACTATTTTCAACAGATATATTTGTGTCTGAACAATCAGGAGACACTACTGTTTTTCTTTACAGCAAAAAATGCAAATAAGCAGGATAATACAGAGATTTGACCCGTGGAACTTCAAAACCACACGTGTGTTTCTCGGGCCTACACCAGAATATTTTCAACATATATATTTGTGTCTGAACAATCAGGAGATACTACTGTTTTTCTTTACGGCGAAAAATGCAAAAACGCAGAATACACAGATTTGACTTGTGGAACTGCAAAACCACACTTGTATTTCTCGGGCCTACACCAGACTATTTTCAACAGATATATTTGTGTCTGAACAATCAGGAGACACTACTGTTTTCTTTATGGCAAAAAATGCAAAAAAGAAGGATAATACAGAGATTGGACCTGTGGAACTGCAAAACCACACTTGTATTTCTCGGGCCTACACCAGACTATTTTCAACAGATATATTTGTATCTGAACAATCAGGAGACACTGCTGTTTTTCTTTACAGCAAAAAAATGCAAAAAAGCAGGATAATACAGAGATTTGACCCGTGGAACTGCAAAACCACACTTGTATTTCTCGGGCTTACACCAGACAATTTTCAACAGATATATTTGTGTCTGAACAATCAGGAGACACTACTGTTTTTCTTTACAGCAAAAAATGCCAAAAGAAGGATAATACAGAGATTTGACCCATGGAACTGCAAAACCACAGTTCTATTAATCTGGCCTACACCAGACTATTTTCAACAGATATATTTCTGACTGAACAATCAGGAGACACTACAGTTTTTCTTTACGGCAAAAAAGCAGGATAATACAGAGATTTGACCCGTGGAACTGCAAAACCACACTTGCATTTCTCGGGCCTACACCAGACTATTTTCAACAGATATATTTGTGTCTGAACAATCAGGAGACACTACTGTTGTTCTTTACAGCAAAAAAGCAGGATAATACAGAGATTTGACCCGTGGAACTTCAAAACCACACTTGTATTACTTGGGCCTACACCAGACGATTTTCATCAGATATATCTGTGTCTCAACAATCAGGAGACACTACTGTTTTTCTTTACAACAAAAAATGCAAAAAAGCAGGATAATACAGAGATTTGACCCGTGGAACTGCAAAACCCCACTTGTATTTCTCGGGCCTACACGAGACTCTTTTCAACAGATATATTTGTGTCTGAACAATCAGGAGACACTACTGTTTTTCTTTACAGCAAAAAAAATAGGATAATACAGAGATTTGACCCATGGAACTGCAAAACCACAGATCTATTAATCTGGCCTACACCAGACTATTTTCAAAAGATATATTTGTGACTGAACAATCAGGAGACACTACTGTGTTTCTTTATGGCAAAAAAGCAGGAAAATACAGAGATTTGAACCGTGGAACTGCAAAACCACACTTGTATTTCTCGGGCCTACACCATACTATTTTCAACAGATATATTTGTGTCTGAACAATCAGGAGACACTACTGTTTTTCTTTACAGCAATAAATGCAAACAAGCAGGATAATACAGAGATTTGACCCCTGCAACTGCAAAACCTCACTTGTATTTCTCGGGTATACACCAGACTATTTTCAACAGATATATTTGTGTCTGAACAATCAGGAGACACTACTGTTTTTCTTTACAGCAAAAAATGCAAAAAAGCAGGATAATACAGAGATTTGACCCGTGGAACTTCAAAACCACACGTGTATTTCTCGGGCCTACACCAGAATATTTTCAACATATATATTTGTGTCTGAACAATCAGGAGACACTACTGTTTTTCTTTACGGCGAAAAATGCAAAAACGCAGAATACACAGATTTGACTTGTGGAACTGCAAAACCACACTTGTATTTCTCGGGCCTACACCAGACTATTTTCAACAGATATATTTGTGTCTGAACAATCAGGAGACACTACTGTTTTCTTTACGGCAAAAAATGCAAAAAAAGAAGGATAATACAGAGATTGGACCTGTGGAACTGCAAAACCACACTTGTATTTCTCGGGCCTACACCAGACTATTTTCAACAGATATATTTGTGTCTGAACAATCAGGAGACACTACTGTTTTTCTTTACGTATAAAAAGCAGGATAATACAGAGATTTGACCTGTGGAACTGCAAAACCCCACTTGTATTTCTCGGGCCTACACGAGACTCTTTTCAACAGATATATTTGTGTCTGAACAATCAGGAGACACTACTGTTTTTCTTTACGTCAAAAAAGCAGGATAATACAGAGATTTGACCTGTGGAACTGCAAAACCACACTTGTAATTCTCGGTCCTACACCAGACTATTAACAACAGATATATTTGAGTCTGAACAATCAGGAGACACTACTGTTTTTCTTTACGGCAAAATATGCAAGAAAGCAGGATAATACAGAGATTTGACCGGTGGAACTGCAAAACCACACTTGTATTTCTCGGGCCTACACCAGACTATTTTCAACAGATATATTTGTGTCTGAACAATCAGGAGACACTACTGTTTTTCTTTATGGCAAAAAAAAGCAAATAAGCAGGATAATACAGAGATTTGACCCATGGAACTGCAAAACCACACTTGTATTTCTCGGGCCTACACCAGACTATTTTCAACAGATATATTTGTGTCTGAACAATCAGGAGACACTACTGTTTTTCTTTAAAGCAAAAAATGCCAAAAGAAGGATAATACAGAGATTTGACCCATGGAACTGCAAAACCACAGATCTATTAATCTGGCCTACACCAGACTATTTTCAACAGATATATTTGTGACTGAACAATCAGGACATACTACTGTGTTTCTTTACGGCAAAAAAGCAGGAAAATACAGAGATTTGAACCGTGGAACTGCAAAACCACACTTGTATTTCTCGGGCCTACACCATACTATTTTCAACAGATATATTTGTGTCTGAACAATCAGGAGACACTACTGTTTTTCTTTACAGCAATAAATGCAAAAAGCAGGATAATACAGAGATTTGACCCCTGCAACTGCAAAACCTCACTTGTATTTCTCGGGCATACACCAGACTATTTTCAACAGATATATTTGTGTCTGAACAATCAGGAGACACTACTGTTTTTCTTTACAGCAAAAAATGCAAATAAACAGGATAATACAGAGATTTGACCCGTGGAACTTCAAAACCACACGTGTGTTTCTCGGGCCTACACCAGAATATTTTCAACATATATATTTGTGTCTGAACAATCAGGAGATACTACTGTTTTTCTTTACGGCGAAAAATGCAAAAACGCAGAATACACAGATTTGACTTGTGGAACTGCAAAACCACACTTGTATTTCTCGGGCCTACACCAAACTATTTTCAACAGATATATTTGTGTCTGAACAATCAGGAGACACTACTGTTTTATTTATGGCAAAAAATGCAAAAAAGAAGGATAATACAGAGATTGGACCTGTGGAACTGCAAAACCACACTTGTATTTCTCGGGCCTACACCAGACTATTTTCAACAGATATATTTGTATCTGAACAATCAGGAGACACTGCTGTTTTTCTTTACAGCAAAAAAATGCAAAAAAGCAGGATAATACAGAGATTTGACCCGTGGAACTGCAAAACCACACTTGTATTTCTCGGGCTTACACCAGACTATTTTCAACAGATATATTTGTGTCTGAACAATCAGGAGACACTACTGTTTTTCTTTACAGCAAAAAATGCCAAAAGAAGGATAATACAGAGATTTGACCCATGGAACTGCAAAACCACAGTTCTATTAATCTGGCCTACACCAGACTATTTTCAACAGATATATTTCTGACTGAACAATCAGGAGACACTACAGTTTTTCTTTACGGCAAAAAAGCAGGATAATACAGAGATTTGACCCGTGGAACTGCAAAACCACACTTGTATTTCTCGGGCCTACACCAGACTATTTTCAACAGATATATTTGTGTCTGAACAATCAGGAGACACTACTGTTGTTCTTTACAGCAAAAAAGCAGGATAATACAGAGATTTGACCCGTGGAACTTCAAAACCACACTTGTATTACTTGGGCCTACACCAGACTATTTTCATCAGATATATCTGTGTCTCAACAATCAGGAGACACTACTGTTTTTCTTTACAGCAAAAAATGCAAAAAAGCAGGATAATACAGAGATTTGACCCGTGGAACTGCAAAACCCCACTTGTATTTCTCGGGCCTACACCAGACTATTTTCAACAGATATATTTGAGTCTGAACAATCAGGAGACACTACTGTTTTTCTTTACAGCAAAAAAAATAGGATAATACAGAGATTTGACCCGTGGAACTGCAAAACCACACTTGTATTTCTCGGGCCTACACCAGACTATTTTCAACAGATATATTTGTGTCTGAACAATCAGGAGACACTACTGTTTTTCTTTACAGCAAAAAAAGCAGGATAATACAGAGATTTGACCCGTGGAACTGCAAAACCACACTTGTATTTCTCGGGCCTACACCATACTATTTTCAACAGATATATTTGTGTCTGAACAATCAGGAGACACTACTGTTTTTCTTTACAGCAATAAATGCAAAAAGCAGGATAACACAGAGATTTGACCCCTGCAACTGCAAAACCTCACTTGTATTTCTCGGGCATACACCAGACTATTTTCAACAGATATATTTGTGTCTGAACAATCAGGAGACACTACTGTTTTTCTTTACAGCAAAAAATGCAAATAAGCAGGATAATACAGAGATTTGACCCGTGGAACTTCAAAACCACACGTGTGTTTCTCGGGCCTACACCAGAATATTTTCAACATATATATTTGTGTCTGAACAATCAGGAGATACTACTGTTTTTCTTTACGGCGAAAAATGCAAAAACGCAGAATACACAGATTTGACTTGTGGAACTGCAAAACCACACTTGTATTTCTCGGGCCTACACCAGACTATTTTCAACAGATATATTTGTGTCTGAACAATCAGGAGACACTACTGTTTTCTTTATGGCAAAAAATGCAAAAAAGAAGGATAATACAGAGATTGGACCTGTGGAACTGCAAAACCACACTTGTATTTCTCGGGCCTACACCAGACTATTTTCAACAGATATATTTGTATCTGAACAATCAGGAGACACTGCTGTTTTTCTTTACAGCAAAAAAATGCAAAAAAGCAGGATAATACAGAGATTTGACCCGTGGAACTGCAAAACCACACTTGTATTTCTCGGGCTTACACCAGACAATTTTCAACAGATATATTTGTGTCTGAACAATCAGGAGACACTACTGTTTTTCTTTACAGCAAAAAATGCCAAAAGAAGGATAATACAGAGATTTGACCCATGGAACTGCAAAACCACAGTTCTATTAATCTGGCCTACACCAGACTATTTTCAACAGATATATTTCTGACTGAACAATCAGGAGACACTACAGTTTTTCTTTACGGCAAAAAAGCAGGATAATACAGAGATTTGACCCGTGGAACTGCAAAACCACACTTGCATTTCTCGGGCCTACACCAGACTATTTTCAACAGATATATTTGTGTCTGAACAATCAGGAGACACTACTGTTGTTCTTTACAGCAAAAAAGCAGGATAATACAGAGATTTGACCCGTGGAACTTCAAAACCACACTTGTATTACTTGGGCCTACACCAGACGATTTTCATCAGATATATCTGTGTCTCAACAATCAGGAGACACTACTGTTTTTCTTTACAACAAAAAATGCAAAAAAGCAGGATAATACAGAGATTTGACCCGTGGAACTGCAAAACCCCACTTGTATTTCTCGGGCCTACACGAGACTCTTTTCAACAGATATATTTGTGTCTGAACAATCAGGAGACACTACTGTTTTTCTTTACAGCAAAAAAAATAGGATAATACAGAGATTTGACCCATGGAACTGCAAAACCACAGATCTATTAATCTGGCCTACACCAGACTATTTTCAAAAGATATATTTGTGACTGAACAATCAGGAGACACTACTGTGTTTCTTTATGGCAAAAAAGCAGGAAAATACAGAGATTTGAACCGTGGAACTGCAAAACCACACTTGTATTTCTCGGGCCTACACCATACTATTTTCAACAGATATATTTGTGTCTGAACAATCAGGAGACACTACTGTTTTTCTTTACAGCAATAAATGCAAACAAGCAGGATAATACAGAGATTTGACCCCTGCAACTGCAAAACCTCACTTGTATTTCTCGGGTATACACCAGACTATTTTCAACAGATATATTTGTGTCTGAACAATCAGGAGACACTACTGTTTTTCTTTACAGCAAAAAATGCAAAAAAGCAGGATAATACAGAGATTTGACCCGTGGAACTTCAAAACCACACGTGTATTTCTCGGGCCTACACCAGAATATTTTCAACATATATATTTGTGTCTGAACAATCAGGAGACACTACTGTTTTTCTTTACGGCGAAAAATGCAAAAACGCAGAATACACAGATTTGACTTGTGGAACTGCAAAACCACACTTGTATTTCTCGGGCCTACACCAGACTATTTTCAACAGATATATTTGTGTCTGAACAATCAGGAGACACTACTGTTTTCTTTACGGCAAAAAATGCAAAAAAAGAAGGATAATACAGAGATTGGACCTGTGGAACTGCAAAACCACACTTGTATTTCTCGGGCCTACACCAGACTATTTTCAACAGATATATTTGTGTCTGAACAATCAGGAGACACTACTGTTTTTCTTTACGTATAAAAAGCAGGATAATACAGAGATTTGACCTGTGGAACTGCAAAACCCCACTTGTATTTCTCGGGCCTACACGAGACTCTTTTCAACAGATATATTTGTGTCTGAACAATCAGGAGACACTACTGTTTTTCTTTACGTCAAAAAAGCAGGATAATACAGAGATTTGACCTGTGGAACTGCAAAACCACACTTGTAATTCTCGGTCCTACACCAGACTATTAACAACAGATATATTTGAGTCTGAACAATCAGGAGACACTACTGTTTTTCTTTACGGCAAAATATGCAAGAAAGCAGGATAATACAGAGATTTGACCGGTGGAACTGCAAAACCACACTTGTATTTCTCGGGCCTACACCAGACTATTTTCAACAGATATATTTGTGTCTGAACAATCAGGAGACACTACTGTTTTTCTTTATGGCAAAAAAAAGCAAATAAGCAGGATAATACAGAGATTTGACCCATGGAACTGCAAAACCACACTTGTATTTCTCGGGCCTACACCAGACTATTTTCAACAGATATATTTGTGTCTGAACAATCAGGAGACACTACTGTTTTTCTTTAAAGCAAAAAATGCCAAAAGAAGGATAATACAGAGATTTGACCCATGGAACTGCAAAACCACAGATCTATTAATCTGGCCTACACCAGACTATTTTCAACAGATATATTTGTGACTGAACAATCAGGAGATACTACTGTGTTTCTTTACGGCAAAAAAGCAGGAAAATACAGAGATTTGAACCGTGGAACTGCAAAACCACACTTGTATTTCTCGGGCCTACACCATACTATTTTCAACAGATATATTTGTGTCTGAACAATCAGGAGACACTACTGTTTTTCTTTACAGCAATAAATGCAAAAAGCAGGATAATACAGAGATTTGACCCCTGCAACTGCAAAACCTCACTTGTATTTCTCGGGCATACACCAGACTATTTTCAACAGATATATTTGTGTCTGAACAATCAGGAGACACTACTGTTTTTCTTTACAGCAAAAAATGCAAATAAACAGGATAATACAGAGATTTGACCCGTGGAACTTCAAAACCACACGTGTGTTTCTCGGGCCTACACCAGAATATTTTCAACATATATATTTGTGTCTGAACAATCAGGAGATACTACTGTTTTTCTTTACGGCGAAAAATGCAAAAACGCAGAATACACAGATTTGACTTGTGGAACTGCAAAACCACACTTGTATTTCTCGGGCCTACACCAAACTATTTTCAACAGATATATTTGTGTCTGAACAATCAGGAGACACTACTGTTTTATTTATGGCAAAAAATGCAAAAAAGAAGGATAATACAGAGATTGGACCTGTGGAACTGCAAAACCACACTTGTATTTCTCGGGCCTACACCAGACTATTTTCAACAGATATATTTGTATCTGAACAATCAGGAGACACTGCTGTTTTTCTTTACAGCAAAAAAATGCAAAAAAGCAGGATAATACAGAGATTTGACCCGTGGAACTGCAAAACCACACTTGTATTTCTCGGGCTTACACCAGACTATTTTCAACAGATATATTTGTGTCTGAACAATCAGGAGACACTACTGTTTTTCTTTACAGCAAAAAATGCCAAAAGAAGGATAATACAGAGATTTGACCCATGGAACTGCAAAACCACAGTTCTATTAATCTGGCCTACACCAGACTATTTTCAACAGATATATTTCTGACTGAACAATCAGGAGACACTACAGTTTTTCTTTACGGCAAAAAAGCAGGATAATACAGAGATTTGACCCGTGGAACTGCAAAACCACACTTGTATTTCTCGGGCCTACACCAGACTATTTTCAACAGATATATTTGTGTCTGAACAATCAGGAGACACTACTGTTGTTCTTTACAGCAAAAAAGCAGGATAATACAGAGATTTGACCCGTGGAACTTCAAAACCACACTTGTATTACTTGGGCCTACACCAGACTATTTTCATCAGATATATCTGTGTCTCAACAATCAGGAGACACTACTGTTTTTCTTTACAGCAAAAAATGCAAAAAAGCAGGATAATACAGAGATTTGACCCGTGGAACTGCAAAACCCCACTTGTATTTCTCGGGCCTACACCAGACTATTTTCAACAGATATATTTGAGTCTGAACAATCAGGAGACACTACTGTTTTTCTTTACAGCAAAAAAAATAGGATAATACAGAGATTTGACCCGTGGAACTGCAAAACCACACTTGTATTTCTCGGGCCTACACCAGACTATTTTCAACAGATATATTTGTGTCTGAACAATCAGGAGACACTACTGTTTTTCTTTAAAGCAAAAAATGCCAAAAGAAGGATAATACAGAGATTTGACCCATGGAACTGCAAAACCACAGATCTATTAATCTGGCCTACACCAGACTATTTTCAAAAGATATATTTGTGACTGAACAATCAGGAGACACTACTGTGTTTCTTTACGGCAAAAAAGCAGGAAAATACAGAGATTTGAACCATGGAACTGCAAAACCACACTTGTATTTCTCGGGCCTACACCATACTATTTTCAACAGATATATTTGTGTCTGAACAATCAGGAGACACTACTGTTTTTCTTTACAGCAATAAATGCAAAAAGCAGGATAATACAGAGATTTGACCCCTGCAACTGCAAAACCTCACTTGTATTTCTCGGGCATACACCAGACTATTTTCAACAGATATATTTGTGTCTGAACAATCAGGAGACACTACTGTTTTTCTTTACAGCAAAAAATGCAAAAAAGCAGGATAATACAGAGATTTGACCCGTGGAACTTCAAAACCACACGTGTATTTCTCGGGCCTACACCAGAATATTTTCAACATATATATTTGTGTCTGAACAATCAGGAGATACTACTGTTTTTCTTTACGGCGAAAAATGCAAAAACGCAGAATACACAGATTTGACTTGTGGAACTGCAAAACCACACTTGTATTTCTCGGGCCTACACCAGACTATTTTCAACAGATATATTTGTGTCTGAACAATCAGGAGACATTACTGTTTTCTTTACGGCAAAAAATGCAAAAAAGAAGGATAATACAGAGATTGGACCTGTGGAACTGCAAAACCACACTTGTATTTCTCGGGCCTACACCAGACTCTTTTCAACAGATATATTTGTGTCTGAACAATCAGGAGACACTACTGTTTTTCTTTACGTCAAAAAAGCAGGATAATACAGAGATTTGACCCATGGAACTGCAAAACCACAGTTCTATTAATCTGGCCTACACCAGACTATTTTCAACAGATATATTTCTGTCTGAACAATCAGGAGACACTACAGTTTTTCTTTACGGCAAAAAAGCAGGATAATACAGAGATTTGACCCGTGGAACTGCAAAACCACACTTGTATTTCTCGGGCCTACACCAGACTATTTTCAACAGATATATTTGTGTCTGAACAATCAGGAGACACTACTGTTGTTCTTTACAGCAAAAAAGCAGGATAATACAGAGATTTGACCCGTGGAACTTCAAAACCACACTTGTATTACTTGGGCCTACACCAGACGATTTTCATCAGATATATCTGTGTCTCAACAATCAGGAGACACTACTGTTTTTCTTTACAGGAAAAAATGCAAAAAAGCAGGATAATACAGAGATTTGACCCGTGGAACTGCAAAACCCCACTTGTATTTCTCGGGCCTACACCAGACTATTTTCAAAAGATATATTTGTGTCTGAACAATCAGGAGACACTACTGTTTTTCTTTACTCAAAAAAAATAGGATAATACAGAGATTTGACCCGTGGAACTGCAAAACCACACTTGTATTTCTCGGGCCTACACCAGACTATTTTCAACAGATATATTTGTGTCTGAACAATCAGGAGACACTACTGTTTTTCTTTACGGCAAAAAATGCAAAAAAGCAGGATAATACAGAGATTTGACCTGTAGAACTGCAAAACCACACATGTATTTCTCGGGCCTACACCAGACTATTTTCAACAGATATATTTGTGTCTGAACAATCAGGAGACACTACTGTTTTTCTTTATGGCAAAAAAAGCAAAAAAGCAGGATAATACAGAGATTTGACCCATGGAACTGCAAACCACACTTGGATTTCTCGGGCCTACACCAGACTATTTTCAACAGATATATTTGTGTCTGAACAATCAGGAGACACTACTGTTTTTCTTTAAAGCAAAAAATGCCAAAAGAAGGATAATACAGAGATTTGACCCATGGAACTGCAAAACCACAGATCTATTAATCTGGCCTACACCAGACTATTTTCAACAGATATATTTGTGACTGAACAATCAGGAGACACTACTGTGTTTCTTTACGGCAAAAAAGCAGGAAAATACAGAGATTTGAACCGTGGAACTGCAAAACCACACTTGTATTTCTTGGGCCTACACCATACTATTTTCAACAGATATATTTGTGTCTGAACAATCAGGAGACACTACTGTTTTTCTTTACAGCAATAAATGCAAAAAGCAGGATAATACAGAGATTTGACCCCTGCAACTGCAAAACCTCACTTGTCTTTCTCGGGCATACACCAGACTATTTTCAACAGATATATTTGTGTCTGAACAATCAGGAGACACTACTGTTTTTCTTTACAGCAAAAAAATGCAAAAAAGCAGGATAATACAGAGATTTGACCCGTGGAACTTCAAAACCACACGTGTATTTCTCGGGCCTACACCAGAATATTTTCAACATATATATTTGTGTCTGAACAATCAGGAGATACTACTGTTTTTCTTTACGGCGAAAAATGCAAAAACGCAGAATACACAGATTTGACTTGTGGAACTGCAAAACCACACTTGTATTTCTCGGGCCTACACCAGACTATTTTCAACAGATATATTTGTGTCTGAACAATCAGGAGACACTACTGTTTTCTTTACGGCAAAAAATGCAAACAAGAAGGCTAATACAGAGATTGGACCTGTGGAACTGCAAAACCACACTTGTATTTCTCGGGCCTACACCAGACTATTTTCAACAGATATATTTGTATCTGAACAATCAGGAGACACTGCTATTTTTCTTTACAGCAAAAAAATGCAAAAAAGCAGGATAATACAGAGATTTGACCCGTGGAACTGCAAAACCACACTTGTATTTCTCGGGCTTACACCAGACAATTTTCAACAGATATATTTGTGTCTGAACAATCAGGAGACACTACTGTTTTTCTTTACAGCAAAAAATGCCAAAAGAAGGATAATACAGAGATTTGACCCATGGAACTGCAAAACCACAGTTCTATTAATCTGGTCTACACCAGACTATTTTCAACAGATATATTTCTGTCTGAACAATCAGGAGACACTACAGTTTTTCTTTACGGCAAAAAAGCAGGATAATACAGAGATTTGACCCGTGGAACTGCAAAACCACACTTGTATTTCTCGGGCCTACACCAGACTATTTTCAACAGATATATTTGTGTCTGAACAATCAGGAGACACTACTGTTGTTCTTTACAGCAAAAAAGCAGGATAATACAGAGATTTGACCCGTGGAACTTCAAAACCACACTTGTATTACTTGGGCCTACACCAGACGATTTTCATCAGATATATCTGTGTCTCAACAATCAGGAGACACTACTGTTTTTCTTTACAGCAAAAAATGCAAAAAAGCAGGATAATACAGAGATTTGACCCGTGGAACTGCAAAACCCCACTTGTATTTCTCGGGCCTACACCAGACTATTTTCAACAGATATATTTGTGTCTGAACAATCAGGAGACACTACTGTTTTTCTTTACAGCAAAAAAAATAGGATAATACAGAGATTTGACCCGTGGAACTGCAAAACCACACTTGTATTTCTCGGGCCTACATCAGACTATTTTCAACAGATATATTTGTGTCTGAACAATCAGGAGACACTACTGTTTTTCTTTACGGCAAAAAATGCAAAAAAGCAGGATAATACAGAGATTTGACCTGTGGAACTGCAACACCACACATGTATTTCTCGGGCCTACACCAGACTATTTTCAACAGATATATTTGTGTCTGAACAATCAGGAGACACTACTGTTTTTCTTTACGTCTAAAAAGCAGGATAATACAGAGATTTGACCTGTGGTACTGCAAAACCACACTTGTATTTCTCGGTCCTACACCAGACTATTAACAACAGATATATTTGTGACTGAACAATCAGGAGACACTTCTGTTTTTTTTTACGGCAAAATATGCAAGAAAGCAGGATAATACAGAGATTTGACCTGTGGAACTGCAAAACCACACTTGTATTTCTCGGGCCTACACCAGACTATTTTCAACAGATATATTTGTGTCTGAACAAGCAGGAGACACTACTGTTTTTATTTACAGCAATAAATGCAAAAACCAGGATAATACAGAGATTTGACCCCTTCAACTGCAAAACCTCACTTTTATTTCTCGGGCCTACACCAGACTATTTTCAACAGATATATTTGTGTCTGAACAATCAGGAGACACTACTGTTTTTCTTTACGGTAAAAAATGCAAAAAAGCAGGATAATACAGAGATTTGACCCGTGGAACTTCAAAACCACACGTGTATTTCTCGGGCCTACACCAGAATATTTTCAACATATATATTTGTGTCTGAACAATCAGGAGATACTACTGTTTTTCTTTACGGCGAAAAATGAAAAAACTCAGAATACACAGATTTGACTTGTGGAACTGCAAAACCACACTTGTATTTCTCGGGCCTACACCAGACTATTTTCAACAGATATATTTGTGTCTGAACAATCAGGAGACACTACTGTTTTTCTTTACGGCAAAAAATGCAAAAAAGAAGGATAATACAGAGATTGGACCTGTGGAACTGCAAAACCACACTTGTATTTCTCGGGCCTACACCAGACTATTTTCAACAGATATATTTGTATCTGAACAATCAAGAGACACTACTGTTTTTCTTTACAGCAAAAAAATGGAAAAAGCAGGATAATACAGAGATTTGACCCGTGGAACTGCAAAACAACACTTGTATTTCTTGGGCCTACACCAGACTATTTTCAACAGATATATTTGTGTCTGAACAATCAGGAGACACTACTGTTTTTCTTTACAGCAAAAAATGCCAAAAGAAGGATAATACAGAGATTTGACCCATGGAACTGCAAAACCACAGTTCTATTAATCTGGCCTACACCAGACTATTTTCAACAGATATATTTCTGTCTGAACAATTAGGAGACACTACTGTTTTTCTTTACGGCAAAAAAGCAGGATAATACAGAGATTTGACCCGTGGAACTGAAAAACCACACTTGTATTTCTCGGGCCTACACCAGACTATTTTCAACAGATATATTTGTGTCTGAACAATCAGGAGACACTACTGTTGTTCTTTACAACAAAAAAGCAGGATAATACAGAGATTTGACCCGTGGAACTTCAAAACCACACTTGTATTTCTTGGGAATACACCAGACGATTTTCATCAGATATATCTGTGTCTCAACAATCAGGAGACACTACTGTTTTTCTTTACAGCAAAAAGTGCAAAAAAGCAGGATAATACAGAGATTTGACCCGTGGAACTGCAAAACCACACTTGTATTTCTCGGGCCTACACCAGACTATTTTCAACAGATATATTTGTGTCTGAACAATCAGGAGACACTACTGTTTTTCTTTACAGCAAAAAATGCCAAAAGAAGGATAATACAGAGATTTGACCCATAGAACTGCAAAACCACAGTTCTATTAATCTGGCCTACAACAGACTATTTTCAACAGATATATTTGTGTCTGAACAATCAGGAGACACTACTGTTTTTCTTTACGGCAAAATATGCAAGAAAGCAGGATAATACAGAGATTTGACCCATGGAACTGCAAAACCACACTTTATTTCTCGGGCCTACACCAGACTATTTTCAACAGATATATTTGTGTCTGAACAATCAGGAGACACTACTGTTTTTCTTTACGGTAAAAAATGCAAAAAAGCAGGATAATACAGAGATTTGACCCGTGGAACTTCAAAACCACACGTGTATTTCTCGGGCCTCCACCAGAATATTTTCAACATATATATTTGTGTCTGAACAATCAGGAGATACTACTGTTTTTCTTTACGGCGAAAAATGCAAAAACGCAGAATACACAGATTTGACTTGTGGAACTGCAAAACCACACTTGTATTTCTCGGGCCTACACCAGACTATTTTCAACAGATATATTTGTGTCTGAACAATCAGGAGACACTACTGTTTTTCTTTACGGCAAAAAATGCAAAAAAGAAGGATAATACAGAGATTGGACCTGTGGAACTGCAAAACCACACTTGTATTTCTCGGGCCTACACCAGACTATTTTCAACAGATATATTTGTATCTGAACAATCAAGAGACACTACTGTTTTTCTTTACAGCAAAAAAATGGAAAAAGCAGGATAATACAGAGATTTGACCCGTGGAACTGCAAAACCACACTTGTATTTCTTGGGTCTACACCAGACTATTTTCAACAGATATATTTGTGTCTGAACAATCAGGAGACACTACTGTTTTTCTTTAAAGCAAAAAATGCCAAAAGAAGGATAATACAGAGATTTGACCCATGGAACTGCAAAACCACAGTTCTATTAATCTGGCCTACACCAGACTATTTTCAACAGATATATTTCTGTCTGAACAATCAGGAGACACTACTGTTTTTCTTTACGGCAAAAAAGCAGGATAATACAGAGATTTGACCCGTGGAACTGAAAAACCACACTTGTATTTCTCGGGCCTACACCAGACTATTTTCAACAGATATATTTGTGTCTGAACAATCAGGAGACACTACTGTTGTTCTTTACAACAAAAAAGCAGGATAATACAGAGATTTGACCCGTGGAACTTCAAAACCACACTTGTATTTCTTGGGCCTACACCAGACGATTTTCATCAGATATATCTGTGTCTCAACAATCAGGAGACACTACTGTTTTTCTTTACAGCAAAAAGTGCAAAAAAGCAGGATAATACAGAGATTTGACCCGTGGAACTGCAAAACCACACTTGTATTTCTCGGGCCTACACCAGACTATTTTCAACAGATATATTTGTGTCTGAACAATCAGGAGACACTACTGTTTTTCTTTACGGCAAAATATGAAAAAAAGCAGGATAATACAGAGATTTGACCTGTTGAACTGCAAAACCACACTTGTATTTCTCGGGCCTACACCAGACTATTTTCAACAGATATATTTGTGTCTGAACAATCAGGAGACACTACTGTTTTTCTTTACGGCAAAAAATGCAAAAAAGCAGGATAATACAGAGATTTGACCTGTGGAACTGCAAAACCACACTTTTATTTCTCGGGCCTACACCAGACTATTTTCCACAGATATATTTGTGTCTGAACAATCAGGAGACACTGCTGTTTTTCTTTATGGCAAAAAATGCAAAAAAGCAGGATAATACAGAGATTTGACCCATGGAACTGCAAAACCACACTTGTATTTCTCGGGCCTACACCAGACTATTTTCAACAGATATATTTGTGTCTGAACAATCAGGAGACACTACTGTTTTTCTTTAAAGCAAAAAATGCCAAAAGTAGGATAATACAGAGATTTGACCCATGGAACTGCAAAACCACAGATCTATTAATCTGGCCTACACCAGACTATTTTCAACAGATATATTTCTGACTGAACAATCAGGAGACACTACTGTGTTTCTTTACGGCAAAAAAGCAGGAAAATACAGAGATTTGAACCGTGGAACTGCAAAACCACACTTGTATTTCTCGGGCCTACACCATACTATTTTCAACAGATATATTTGTGTCTGAACAATCAGGAGACACTACTGTTTTTCTTTAAAGCAAAAAATGCCAAAAGAAGGATAATACAGAGATTTGACCCATGGAACTGTAAAACCACAGATCTATTAATCTGGCCTACACCAGACTATTTTCAACAGATATATTTGTGACTGAACAATCAGGAGACACTACTGTGTTTCTTTATGGCAAAAAAGCAGGAAAATACAGAGATTTGAACCGTGGAACTGCAAAACCACACTTGTATTTCTCGGGCCTACACCATACTGTTTTCAACAGATATATTTGTGTCTGAACAATCAGGAGACACTACTGTTGTGCTTTACAGCAAAAAATGCAAAAAAGCAGGATAATACAGAGATTTGACCTGTGGAACTGCAAAACCACACTTGTATTTCTTGGTCCTACACCAGACTATTTTCAACAGATATATTTGTGTCTGAACAATCAGGAGATACTACTGTTTTTCTTTACAGCGAAAAATGCAAAAACGCAGAATACACAGATTTGACTTGTGGAACTTCAAAACCTCACTTGTATTTCTCGGGCCTACACCAGAATATTTTCAACAGATATATTTGTGTCTGAACAATTAGGAGACACTACTGTTTTTCTTTACGGCAAAAAAGGCAAAAAAGAAGGATAATACAGAGATTGGACCTGTGGAACTGCAAAACCACACTTGTATTTCTTGGGCCTACACCAGACTATTTTCAACAGATATATTTGTATCTGAACAATCAGGAGACACTACTGTTTTTCTTTACAGCAAAAAAATGCAAAAAAGCAGGATAATACAGAGATTTGACCTGTGGAACTGCAAAACCACACTTGTATTTCTCGGGCCTACACCAGACTATTTTCAACAGATATATTTGTGTCTGAACAATCAGGAGACACTACTGTTTTTCTTTACGTCTAAAAAGCAGGATAATACAGAGATTTGACGTGTGGAACTGCAAAACCACACTTGTATTTCTCGGTCCTACACCAGACTATTAACAACAGATATATTTGTGTCTGAACAATCAGGAGACACTACTGTTTTTCTTTACGGCAAAATATGCAAGAAAGCAGGATAATACAGAGATTTGACCTGTGGAACTGCAACACCACACTTGTATTTCTCGGGCCTACACCAGACTATTTTCAACAGATATATTTGTGTCTGAACAATCAGGAGACACTGCTGTTTTTCTTTATGGCAAAAAATGCAAAAAAGCGGGATAATACAGAGATTTGACCCATGGAACTGCAAAACCACAGATCTATTAATCTGGCCTGCACCAGACTATTTTCAACAGATATATTTGTGACTGAACAATCAGGAGACACTACTGTGTTTCTTTACGGCAAAAAAGCAGGAAAATACAGAGATTTGAACCGTGGAACTGCAAAACCACACTTGTATTTCTCGGGCCTACACCATACTATTTTCAACAGATATATTTGTGTCTGAACAATCAGGAGACACTACTGTTTTTCTTTAGAGCAAAAAATGCCAAAAGAAGGATAATACAGAGATTTGACCCATGGAACTGCAAAACCACAGATCTATTAATCTGGCCTACACCAGACTATTTTCAACAGATATATTTGTGACTGAACAATCAGGAGATACTACTGTGTTTCTTTATGGCAAAAAAGCAGGAAAATACAGAGATTTGAACCGTGGAACTGCAAAACCACACTTGTATTTCTCGGGCCTACACCATACTATTTTCAACAGATATATTTGTGTCTGAACAATCAGGAGACACTACTGTTGTTCTTAAAAGCAAAAAATGCAAAAAAGCAGGATAATACAGAGATTTGACGTGTGGAACTGCAAAACCACACTTGTATTTCTTGGTCCTACATCAGACTATTTTCAACAGATATATTTGTGTCTGAACAATCAGGAGATACTACTGTTTTTCTTTACAGCAATAAATGTAAAAAGCAGGATAATACAGAGATTTGACCCCTGCAACTGCAAAACCTCACTTGTATTTCTCGGGCCTACACCAGACTATTTTCAACAGATATATTTGTGTCTGAACAATCAGGAGACACTACTGTTTTTCTTTATGGTAAAAAATGCAAAAAAGCAGGATAATACAGAGATTTGACCCGTGGAACTTCAAAACCACACGTGTATTTCTCGGGCCTACACCAGAATATTTTCAACATATATATTTGTGTCTGAACAATCAGGAGATACTACTGTTTTTCTTTACGGCGAAAAATGCAAAAACGCAGAATACACAGATTTGACTTGTGGAACTTCAAAACCTCACTTGTATTTCTCGGGCCTACACCAGAATATTTTCAACAGATATATTTGTGTCTGAACAATCAGGAGACACTACTGTTTTTCTTTACGGCAAAAAATGCAAAAAAGAAGGATAATACAAGGATTGGACCTGTGGAACTGCAAAACCACACTTGTATTTCTCGGGCCTACACCAGACTATTTTCAACAGATATATTTGTATCTGAACAATCAGGAGACACTACTGTTTTTCTTTACAGCAAAAAAATGCAAAAAAGCAGGATAATACAGAGATTTGACCCGTGGAACTGCAAAACCACACTTGTATTTCTCGGGCCTACACCAGACTATTTTCAACAGATATATTTGTGTCTGAACAATCAGGAGACACTACTGTTATTCTTTACAGCAAAAAATGCCAAAAGAAGGATAATACAGAGATTTGACCCATGGAACTTGAAAACCACAGTTCTATTAATCTGGCCTACACCAGACTATTTTCAACAGATATATTTCTGTCTGAACAATCAGGAGACACTACTGTTTATTTTTAAGGCAAAAAAGCATGATAATACAGAGATTTGACCCGTGGAACTGCAAAACCACACTTGTATTTCTCTGGCCTACACCAGACTATTTTCAACAGATATATTTGTGTCTGAACAATCAGGAGACACTACTGTTGTTCTTTACAGCAAAAAAGCAGGATAATACAGAGATTTGACCCGTGGAACTTCAAAACCACACTTGTATTTCTTGGGCCTACACCAGACGATTTTCATCAGATATATCTGTGTCTCAACAATCAGGAGACACTACTGTTTTTCTTTACAGCAAAAAGTGCAAAAAAGCAGGATAATACAGAGATTTGACCCGTGGAACTGCAAAACCACACATGTATTTCTCGGGCCTTCACCAGACTATTTTCAACAGATATATTTGTGTCTGAACAATCAGGAGACACTACTGTTTTTCTTTACGGCAAAATATGCAAGAAAGCAGGATAATACAGAGATTTGACCTGTTGAACTGCAAAACCACACTTGTATTTCTCGGGCCTACACCAGACTATTTTCAACAGATATATTTGTGTCTGAACAATCAGGAGACACTACGGTTTTTCTTTATGGCAAAAAATGCAAAAAAGCAGGATAATACAGAGATTTGACATGTGGAACTGCAAAACCACACTTGTATTTCTCGGGCCTACACCAGACTATTTTCAACAGATATATTTGTGTCTGAACAATCAGGAGACACTACTGTTTTTCTTTACAGCAAAAGATGCCAAAAGAAGGATAATACAGAGATTTGACTCATAGAACTGCAAAACCACAGTTCTATTAATCTGGCCTGCACCAGACTATTTTCAACAGATATATTTGTGTCTGAACAATCAGGAGACACTACTGTTTTTCTTTACAGTAAAAAAGCAGGATAATACAGAGATTTGACCCGTGGAACTGCAAAACCACACTTGTATTCTTCGGGCCTAGAACAGACTATTTTCAACAGATATATTTGTGTCTGAACAATCAGGAGACACTACTGTTTTTCTTTACAGCAAAAAATGCAAAAAAGCAGGATAATATAGAGATTTCACCCATGGAACTGCAAAACCACACTTGTATTTCTCGGGCCTACACCAGACTATTTTCAACAGATATATTTGTGTCTGAACAATCAGGAGACGCTACTGTTTTTCTTTACAGCAAAAAATACAAAAAAGCCGGATAATACAGAGATTTGACCCGTGGAATTCAAAACCACACTTGTATTTCTTGGGCCTACACCAGACTATTTTCAACAGATATATTTGTGTCTGAACAATCGGGAGACACTACTGTTTTTCTTTACGGCAAAATATGCAAGAAAGCAGGATAATACAGAGATTTGACCCATGGAACTGCAAAACCACACTTTATTTCTCGGGCCTACACCAGACTATTTTCAACAGATATATTTGTGTCTGAACAATCAGGAGATACTACTGTTTTTCTTTACGGCAAAAAATGCAAATAAGCAGAATAATACAGACATTTGACCCGTGGAACTGCAAAACCACACTTGTATTTCTCGGACCTACACCAGACGATTTTCAACAGATATATTTGTGTCTGAACAATCAGGAGACACTACTGCTTTTCTTTACAGCAAAAAATGCAAAAAAGCAGGATGATGCAAAGATTTGACCCGTGGAACTGCAAAACCACACTTGTATTTCTCGTGCCTACATCAGACTCTTTTCAACAGATATATTTGTGTCTGAACAATCAGGAGACACTACTGTTTTTCTTTACAGAAAAAATGCCAAAAAGCAGGATAATACAGAGATTTGACCCGTGGAACTGCAAAACCACACTTGTATTTCTCGGGCGCACACCAGACTATTTTCAACAGATATATTTGTGTCTGAACAATCAGGAGACACTACTGTTTCTCTTTACGGCAAAATATGCAAGAAAGCAGGATAATACAGAGATTTGACCTGTTGAACTGCAAAACCACACTTGTATTTCTCGGGCCTACACCAGACTATTTTCAACAGATATATTTGTGTCTGAACAATCAGGAGACACTACTGTTTTTCTTTACAGCAAAAAAAATAGGATAATACAGAGATTTGACCCGTGGAACTGCAAAACCACACTTGTATTTCTCGGGCCTACACCAGACTATTTTCAACAGATATATTTGTGTCTGAACAATCAGGAGACACTACTGTTTTTCTTTACGGCAAAAAATGCAAAAAAGCAGGATAATACAGAGATTTGACCTGTGGAACTGCAAAACCACACATGTATTTCTCGGGCCTACACCAGACTATTCTCAACAGATATATTTGTGTCTGAACAATCAGGAGACACTACTGTGTTTCTTTACAGCAAAAAATGCCAAAAGAAGGATAATACACAGATTTGACCCATGGAACTGCAAAACGACAGTTCTATTAATCTGGCCTACACCAGACTATTTTCAACAGATATATTTGTGTCTGAACAATCAGGAGACACTACTGTTTTTCTTTACGTCTAAAAAGCAGGATAATACAGAGATATGACCTGTGGAACTGCAAAACCCCACTTGTATTTCTCTGGCCTACACCAGACTATTTTCAACAGATATATTTGTGTCTGAACAATCAGGAGACACTACTGTTTTTCTTTACAGCAAAAAAAATAGGATAATACAGAGATTTGACCCGTGGAACTGCAAAACCACACTTGTATTTCTCGGGCCTACACCAGACTATTTTCAACAGATATATTTGTGTCTGAACAATCAGGAGACACTACTGTTTTTCTTTACGGCAAAAAATGCAAAAAAGCAGGATAATACAGAGATTTGACCTGTGGAACTGCAAAACCACACATGTATTTCTCGGGCCTACACCAGACTATTTTCAACAAATATATTTGTGTCTGAACAATCAGGAGACACTACTGTTTTTCTTTACGTCTAAAAAGCAGGATAATACAGAGATTTGACCTGTGGAACTGCAAAACCCCACTTGTATTTCTCGGGCCTACACCACACTATTTTCAACAGATATATTTGTGTCTGAACAATCAGTAGACACTACTGTTTTTCTTTACAGCAAAAAAAATAGGATAATACAGAGATTTGACCCGTGGAACTGCAAAACCACACTTCTATTTCTCGGTCCTACACCAGACTATTAACAACAGATATATTTGTGTCTGAACAATCAGGAGACACTACTGTTTTTCTTTACGGCAAAATATGCAAGAAAGCAGGATAATACAGAGATTTGACCTGTGGAACTGCAAAACCACACTTTTATTTCTCGGGCCTACACCAGACTATTTTCCACAGATATATTTGTGTCTGAACAATCAGGAGACACTGCTGTTTTACTTTATGGCAAAAAATGCAAAAAAGCAGGATAATACAGAGATTTGACCCATGGAACTGCAAAACCACAGATCTATTAATCTGGCCTACACCAGACTATTTTCAACAGATATATTTCTGACTGAACAATCAGGAGACACTACTGTGTTTCTTTACGGCAAAAAAGCAGGAAAATACAGAGATTTGAACCGTGGAACTGCAAAACCACACTTGTATTTCTCGGGCCTACACCATACTATTTTCAACAGATATATTTGTGTCTGAACAATCAGGAGACACTACTGTTTTTCTTTAAAGCAAAAAATGCCAAAAGAAGGATAATACAGAGATTTGACCCATGGAACTGCAAAACCACAGATCTATTAATCTGGCCTACACCAGACTATTTTCAACAGATATATTTCTGACTGAACAATCAGGAGACACTACTGTGTTTCTTTATGGCAAAAAAGCAGGAAAATACAGAGATTTGAACCGTGGAACTGCAAAACCACACTTGTATTTCTCGGGCCTACACCATACTGTTTTCAACAGATATATTTGTGTCTGAACAATCAGGAGACACTACTGTTGTGCTTTACAGCAAAAAATGCAAAAAAGCAGGATAATACAGAGATATGACCTGTGGAACTGCAAAACCACACTTGTATTTCTTGGTCCTACATCAGACTATTTTCAACAGATATATTTGTGTCTGAACAATCAGGAGACACTACTGTTTTTCTTTACAGCAATAAATGCAAAAAGCAGGATAATACAGAGATTTGACCCCTGCAACTGCAAAACGTCATTTGTATTTCTCGGGCCTACACCAAACTATTTTCAACAGATATATTTGTGTCTGAACAATCAGGAGACACTACTGTTTTTCTTTACGGTAAAAAATGCAAAAAAGCAGGATAATACAGAGATTTGACCCGTGGAACTTCAAAACCACACGTGTATTTCTCGGGCCTACACCAGAATATTTTCAACATATATATTTGTGTCTGAACAATCAGGAGATACTACTGTTTTTCTTTACGGCGAAAAATGCAAAAACGCAGAATACACAGATTTGACTTGTGGAACTTCAAAACCTCACTTGTATTTCTCGGGCCCACACCAGAATGTTTTCAACAGATGTATTTGTGTCTGAACAATCAGGAGACACTACTGTTTTTCTTTACGTCAAAAAATGCAAAAAAGAAGGATAATACAGAGATTGGACCTGTGGAACTGCAAAACCACACTTGTATTTCTCGGGCCTACACCAGACTATTTTCAACAGATATATTTGTATCTGAACAATCAGGAGACACTACTGTTTTTCTTTACAGCAAAAAAATGCAAAAAAGCAGGATAATACAGAGATTTGACCCGTGGAACTGCAAAACCACACTTGTATTTCTCGGGCCTACACCAGAATATTTTCAACAGATATATTTGTGTCTGAACAATCAGGAGACACTACTGTTTTTCTTTACGTCTAAAAAGCAGGATAATACAGAGATTTGACCTGTGGAACTGCAAAACCACACTTGTATTTCTCGGTCCTACACCAGACTATTAACAACAGATATATTTGTGTCTGAACAATCAGGAGATACTACTGTGTTTCTTTATGGCAAAAAAGCAGGAAAATACAGAGGTTTGAACTGTGGAACTGCAAAACCACACTTGTATTTCTCGGGCCTACACCAGACTATTTTCAACAGATATATTTGTGTCTGAACAATCAGGAGACACTACTGTTTTTCTTTCCAGCAAAAAATGCCAAAAGAAGGATAATACAGAGATTTGACCCATGGAACTTGAAAACCACAGTTCTATTAATCTGGCCTACACCAGACTATTTTCAACAGATATATTTCTGTCTGAACAATCAGGAGACACTACTGTTTTTCTTTACGGCAAAAAAGCATGATAATACAGAGATTTGACCCGTGGAACTGCAAAACCACACTTGTATTTCTCGGGCCTACTCCAGACTATTTTCAACAGATATATTTGTGTCTGAACAATCAGGAGACACTACTGTTGTTCTTTACAGCAAAAAAGCAGGATAATACAGAGATTTGACCCGTGGAACGTCAAAACCACACTTGTATTTCTTGGGCCTACACCAGACGATTTTCATCAGATATATCTGTGTCTCAACAATCAGGAGACACTACTGTTTTTCTTTACAGCAAAAAGTGCAAAAAAGCAGGATAATACAGAGATTTGACCCGTGGAACTGCAAAACCACACATGTATTTCTCGGGCCTACACCAGACTATTTTCAACAGATATATTTGTGTCTGAACAATCAGGAGACACTACTGTTTTTCTTTACGGCAAAATATGCAAGAAAGCAGGATAATACAGAGATTTGACCTGTTGAACTGCAAAACCACACTTTTATTTCTCGGGCCTACACCAGACTATTTTCAACAGATATATTTGTGTCTGAACAATCAGGAGACACTACGGTTTTTCTTTATGGCAAAAAATGCAAAAAAGCAGGATAATACAGAGATTTGACCTGTGGAACTGCAAAACCACACTTGTATTTCTCGGGCCTACACCAGACTATTTTCAACAGATATATTTGTGTCTGAACAATCAGGAGACACTACTGTTTTTCTTTACAGCAAAAAATGCCAAAAGAAGGATAATACAGAGATTTGACTCATAGAACTGCCAAACCACATTTCTATTAATCTGGCCTACACCAGACTATTTTCAACAGATATATTTGTGTCTGAACAATCAGGAGACACTACTGTTTTTCTTTACAGCAAAAAAGCAGGATAATACAGAGATTTGACCCGTGGAACTTCAAAACCACACTTGTATTTCTCGGGCCTACACCAGACGATTTTCATCAGATATATCTGTGTCTCAACAATCAGGAGACACTACTGTTTTTCTTTACAGTAAAAAATGCCAAAAGAAGGATAATACAGAGATTTGACCCGTGGAACTGCAAAACCACAGTTCTATTAATCTGGCCTACACCCGACTATTTTCAACAGATATATTTGTGTCTGAACAATCAGGAGACACTACTGTTTTTCTTTACAGCAAAAAATGCAAAAAAACAGGATAATACAGAGATTTGACCCATGGAACTGCAAAACCACACTTGTATTTCTTGGGCCTACACCAGACGATTTTCGACAGAAATATTTGTGTCTGAACAATCAGGAGACACTACTATTTTTCTTTATGGCAAAAAATGCAAAAAATCAAGATAATACAGAGATTTGACCCGTGTAACTGCAAAACCACACTTGTATTTCTCGGGCCTTCACCAGATTATTTTCAACAGATATATTTGTGTCTGAACAATCTGGAGACACTACTGTTTTTCTTTACAGCAAAAAATGCAATAAAGCAGGATAATACAGAGATTTGACCCATGGAACTGCAAAACCACACTTGTAAGTTCTCGGGCCTACAACAGACTATTTTCAACAGATATATTTGTGTCTGAACAATCAGGAGACACTACTGTTTTTCTTTACAGCAAAAAATACAAAAAAGCAGGATAATACAGAGATTTGACCCGAGGAATTTCAAAACCACACTTGCATTTCTCGGGCCTACACCAGACGATTTTCAACAGATATATTTGTGTCTGAACAATCAGGAGACACTACTGTTTTTGTTTACAGTAAAAAATGCCAAAAGAAGGATAATACAGAGATTTGACCCGTGGAACTGCAAAACCACAGTTCTATTAATCTGGCCTACACCAGACTATTTTCAACAGATATATTTGTGTCTGAACAATCAGGAGACACTACTGTTTTTCTTTACGGCAAAAAGCAGGATAATACAGAAATTTGACCCGTGGAACTGCAAAACCACACTTGTATTTCTCAGGCCTACACCAGACTATTTTCAACAGATATATTTCTGTCTGAACAATCAGGAGACACTACTATTTTTTTTTACGGCAAAAAATGCAAAAAATCAAGATAATACAGAGATATGACCCGTGGAACTGCAAAACCACAGTTGTATTTCTCGTGCCTACACCAGATTATTTTCAACAGATATATTTGTGTCTGAACAATCAGGAGACGCTACTGTTTTTCTTAAAGGCAAAAAATGCAAAAAAGCAGGATAATACAGAGATTTGACTTGTGGAACTTCAAAACCACACTTGTATTTCTCGGGCTTACACCAGACTATTTTCAACAGATATATTTGTGTCTGAACAATCAGGAGACACTACTGTTTTTCTTTCATGCAAAAAAGCAGGTTAATACAGAGATTTGACCCGTGGAACTGCAAAACCACACTTGTATTTCTCGGGCCTACACCAGGCTATTTTCAACAGATATATTTGTGTCTGAACAACCAGGAGACACTACTGTTTTTCTTTACAGCAAAAAATTCAAAAAAGCAGGATAATACAGAGATTTGACCCGTGGAACTGCAAAACCACACTTGTATTTCTCGGGCCTACACCAGACTATTTTCAGCAGATATATTTGTGTCTGAACAATCAGGAGACACTACTGTTTTTCTTTATGGCAAAAAATGCAAAAAAGCAGGATAATACAGAGAATTGACCTGTGGAACTGCAAAACCACACTTGTATTTCTCGGGCCTACAGCAGACTATTTTCAACAGATATATTTGTGTCTGAACAATCAGCAGACACTACTGTTTTTCTTTACAGTAAAAAATGCCAAAAGAAGGATAATACAGAGATTTGACCCATGGAACTGCAAAACCACAGTTCTATTAATCTGGCATGCACCAGACTATTTTCAACAGATATAACTGAGTCTGAACAATCAGGAGACACTATTGTTTTTCTTTACGGCAAAAAAGCAGGATAATACAGAGATTTGACCCGCGGAACTGCAAAACCACACTTGCATTTCCCTGGCCTACACCAGACTATTTTCAACAGATGTATTTGTGTCTTAACAATCCGTAGACACTACTGTTTTTCTTTAAGGCAAAAAAATGCAAAAAAGCAGGATAATACAGAGATTTGACCCGTGGAACTTCAAAACCACACTTGCATTTCTCGGGCCTACACCAGACTATTTTCAACAGATATATTTTTGTCTGAACAATCAGGAGACACTACTGTTTTTCTTTAAGGCAAATAATGCAAAAAAAGCAGAATAATACAGAGATTTGACTCGTGGAACTTCAAAACCACATTTGTATTTCTCGGGCTTACACCAGACTATTTCAACAGATATATTTGTGTCTGAACAATCAGGAGACACTACTGTTTTTCTTTAAGGCAAAAAAGCAGGATAATACAGAGATTTGACCCGTGGAACTGCAAAACCACACTTGTATTTCTCGGGCCTACACCAGACTATTTTCAAAAGATATATTTGTGTCTGATCAATCAGGAGACACTACTGTTTTTCTTTACAGCAAAAAATGCCAAAAGCAGGATAATACAGAGATTTGACTCATAGAACTGCAAAACCACAGTTCTATTAATCTGGCCTACACCAGACTATTTTCAACAGATATATTTGTGTCTGAACAATCAGGAGACACTACTGTTTTTCTTTACAGCAAAAAAGCAGGATAATACAGAGATTTGACCCGTGGAACTTCAAAACCACACTTGTATTTCTCGGGCCTACACCAGACGATTTTCATCAGATATATCTGTGTCTCAACAATCAGGAGACACTACTGTTTTTCTTTACAGTAAAAAATGCCAAAAGAAGGATAATACAGAGATTTGACCCGTGGAACTGCAAAACCACAGTTCTATTAATCTGGCCTACACCCGACTATTTTCAACAGATATATTTGTGTCTGAACAATCAGGAGACACTACTGTTTTTCTTTACGGCAAAAAGCAGCATAATACAGAAATTTGACCCGTGGAACTGCAAAACCACACTTGTATTTCTCAGGCCTACACCAGACTATTTTCAACAGATATATTTGTGTCTGAACAATCAGGAGACACTACTATTTTTCTTTACGGCAAAAAATGCAAAAAATCAAGATAATACAGAGATTTGACCCGTGTAACTGCAAAACCACACTTGTATTTCTCGGGCCTTCACCAGATTATTTTCAACAGATATATTTGTGTCTGAACAATCTGGAGACACTACTGTTTTTCTTTACAGCAAAAAATGCAATAAAGCAGGATAATACAGAGATTTGACCCATGGAACTGCAAAACCACACTTGTAAGTTCTCGGGCCTACAACAGACTATTTTCAACAGATATATTTGTGTCTGAACAATCAGGAGACACTACTGTTTTTGTTTACAGTAAAAAATGCCAAAAGAAGGATAATACAGAGATTTGACCCGTGGAACTGCAAAACCACAGTTCTATTAATCTGGCCTACACCAGACTATTTTCAACAGATATATTTGTGTCTGAACAATCAGGAGACACTACTGTTTTTCTTTACGGCAAAAAGCAGGATAATACAGAAATTTGACCCGTGGAACTGCAAAACCACACTTGTATTTCTCAGGCCTACACCAGACTATTTTCAACAGATATATTTCTGTCTGAACAATCAGGAGACACTACTATTTTTCTTTACGGCAAAAAATGCAAAAAATCAAGATAATACAGAGATATGACCCGTGGAACTGCAAAACCACAGTTGTATTTCTCGTGCCTACACCAGATTATTTTCAACAGATATATTTGTGTCTGAACAATCAGGAGACGCTACTGTTTTTCTTAAAGGCAAAAAATGCAAAAAAGCAGGATAATACAGAGATTTGACTCGTGGAACTTCAAAACCACACTTGTATTTCTCGGGCTTACACCAGACTATTTTCAACAGATATATTTGTGTCTGAACAATCAGGAGACACTACTGTTTTTCTTTCATGCAAAAAAGCAGGTTAATACAGAGATTTGACCCGTGGAACTGCAAAACCACACTTGTATTTCTCGGGCCTACACCAGGCTATTTTCAACAGATATATTTGTGTCTGAACAACCAGGAGACACTACTGTTTTTCTTTACAGCAAAAAATTCAAAAAAGCAGGATAATACAGAGATTTGACCCGTGGAACTGCAAAACCACACTTGTATTTCTCGGGCCTACACCAGACTATTTTCAGCAGATATATTTGTGTCTGAACAATCAGGAGACACTACTGTTTTTCTTTATGGCAAAAAATGCAAAAAAGCAGGATAATACAGAGAATTGACCTGTGGAACTGCAAAACCACACTTGTATTTCTCGGGCCTACAGCAGACTATTTTCAACAGATATATTTGTGTCTGAACAATCAGCAGACACTACTGTTTTTCTTTACAGTAAAAAATGCCAAAAGAAGGATAATACAGAGATTTGACCCATGGAACTGCAAAACCACAGTTCTATTAATCTGGCATGCACCAGACTATTTTCAACAGATATAACTGAGTCTGAACAATCAGGAGACACTATTGTTTTTCTTTACGGCAAAAAAGCAGGATAATACAGAGATTTGACCCGCGGAACTGCAAAACCACACTTGCATTTCCCTGGCCTACACCAGACTATTTTCAACAGATGTATTTGTGTCTTAACAATCAGTAGACACTACTGTTTTTCTTTAAGGCAAAAAAATGCAAAAAAGCAGGATATTACAGAGATTTGACCCGTGGAACTTCAAAACAACACTTGCATTTCTCGGGCCTACACCAGACTATTTTCAACAGATATATTTTTGTCTGAACAATCAGGAGACACTACTGTTTTTCTTTAAGGCAAATAATGCAAAAAAAGCAGGATAATACAGAGATTTGACTCGTGGAACTTCAAAACCACATTTGTATTTCTCGGGCTTACACCAGACTATTTCAACAGATATATTTGTGTCTGAACAATCAGGAGACACTACTGTTTTTCTTTAAGGCAAAAAAGCAGGATAATACAGAGATTTGACCCGTGGAACTGCAAAACCACACTTGTATTTCTCGGGCCTACACCAGACTATTTTCAAAAGATATATTTGTGTCTGAACAATCAGGAGACACTACTGTTTTTCTTTACAGCAAAACATGCAAAAAAAGCAGGATAATACAGAGATTTGACCCATGGAACTGCAAAACCACACTTGTATTTCTTGGACCTACGCCAGACTATTTTCAACAGATATATTTGTGTCTGAACAATCAGGAGACACTACTGTTTTTCTTTAAGGCAAAAAAGCAGGATAATACAGAGATTTGACCCGTGGAACTGCAAAACCACACTTGTATTTCTCGGGCCTACACCAGACTATTTTCAAAAGATATATTTGTGTCTGAACAATCAGGAGACACTACTGTTTTTCTTTACAGCAAAACATGCAAAAAAAGCAGGATAATACAGAGATTTGACCCGTGGAACTGCAAAACCACACTTGTATTTCTCGGGCCTACACCAGACTATTTTCAAAAGATATATTTGTGTCTGAACAATCAGGAGACACTACTGTTTTTCTTTAAGGCAAAACAATGCAAAAAAGCAGGATAATACAGAGATTTGACCCGTGGAACTTCAAAACCACACTTGTATTTCTTGGACCTACGCCAGACTATTTTCAACAGATATATTTGTGTCTGAACAATCAGGAGACACAACTGTTTTTCTTTACTGCAAAAAATGCCCCCAAAAAAAGGATAATAGAGAGATTTGACCCGTGGAACTGCAAAACCACACTTGTATTTCTCGGGCCTACACCAGACTATTTTCAACAGATATATTTGTGTCTGAACAATCTGGAGACACTACTGTTTTTCTTTAAGGCAAAAAAGCAGGATAATACAGAGATTTGACCCGTGGAACTTCAAAACCACACTTGTATCTCTCGGGCCTACACCAGACGATTTTCAACAGATATATTTGTGTCTGAACAATCAGGAGACACTACTGTTTTTCTTTACAGCAAAAAATGCAAAAAAGCAGGAGAATACAGAGATTTGACCCGCGGAACTGCAAAACCACACTTGTATTTCTCGGGCCTACACCAGACTATTTTCAACAGATATATTTGTGTCTGAACAATCAGGAGACACTACTGTTTTTCTTTATGGCAAAAAAGCAGGATAATACAGAGATTTGACCAGTGCAACTGCAAAACCACACTTGTATTTCTTGGGCCTACACCAGACTATTTTCAAACGATATATTTGTGTCTGAACAATCAGGAGACACTACTGTTTTTCTTTACAGCAAAAAATGCAAAAAAGCTGGATAATACAGAGATTTGACACATGGAACTGCAAAACCACACTTGTATTTCACGGGCCTACACCAGACTATTTTCAACAGATATATTTGTGTCTTAACAATCAGTAGACACTACTGTTTTTCTTTAAGGCAAAAAAATGCAAAAAAGCAGGATAGTACAGAGATTTGACCCGTGGAACTTCAAAACCACACTTGTATATCTCGGACCTACACCAGATTATTTTCAACAGATATATTTGTGTCTGAACAATCAGGAGACACTACTGTTTTTCTTTACAGAAAAAAAGGCCAAAAGAAGGATAATACAGAGATTAGACCCGTGGCACTGCAAAACCACAAGTCTATTAATCTCGCCTACACCAGACTATTTTCAACAGATATATTTGTGTCTGAAGAATCAGGAGACACTACTGTTTTTCTTTACGGCAAAAAAGCAGGACAATACAGAGATTTGACCCGTGGAACTGCAAAACCACACTTGTATTTCTCGGGCCTACACCAGACTATTTTCAACAGATATATTTGTGTCTGAACAATCGGGATACACTCCTGTTTTTCTTTACGGCAAAAATTGCAAAAAAAGCAGGATAATTCAGAGATTTGACCCGTGGAACTACAAAACCACACTTGTATTTCTCGGGCCTACACCAGACTATTTTCAACAGATATATTTGTGTCTGAACAATCAGGAGACATTACTGTTTTTCTTTACGGCCAAAAATGCAAAAAATCAATATAATACAGAGATTTGACCCGTGGAACTGCAAAACCACACTTGTATTTCTCGGGCCTACACCAGACTATTTTCAACAGATATATTTGTGCTTGAACAATCAGGAGATACTACTGTTTTTTTTTACGGCAAAAATGCAAAAAAGCAGAATAATACAGAAATTTGACCCGTGGAACAGCAAAACCACACTTGTATTTCTTGGGCCTACACCAGACTATTTTCAACAGATATATTTATGTCTGAATAATCAGGAGACACTACTGTTTTTCTTTACAGCAAAAAATGCAAAAAATCAAGATAATACAGAGATTTGACCCGTGGAACTTCAAAACCACACTTGTATTTCTCGGGCCTACACCAGACTATTTTCAACAGATATATTTGTGTCTGAACAATCAGGAGACACTACTGTTTTTCTTTACGGCACAAAATGCAAAAAATCAAGATAATACAGAGATTTGACCCGTGGTACTGCAAAACCACACTGGTATTACTCGGGCCTACACCCGACTATTTTCAACAGATATATTTGTGTCTGAACAATCAGGAGACATTACTGTTTTTCTTTACAGCAAAAAGTGCAAAAAAGCAGGATAATACAGAGATTTGACCTGTGGAACTGCAAAACCACACATGTATTTCTCGGGCCTACACCAGACTATTTTCAACAGATAAATTTGTGTCTGAACAATCAGGAGACACTACTGTTTTTCTTTATGGCAAAAAATGCAAAAAAGCAGGATAATACAGAGATTTGACCTGTGGAACTGCAAAACCACAGTTCTATTAATCTGGCCTACACCAGACTATTTTCAACAGATATATTTGTGTCTGAACAATCAGGAGACACTACTGTTTTTCTTTACGGCAAAAAAGCAGGATAATACAGAGATTTGACCCGCGGAACTGCAAAACCACACTTGCATTTCCCTGGCCTACACCAGACTATTTTCAACAGATGTATTTGTGTCTTAACAATCAGTAGACACTACTGTTTTTCTTTAAGGCAAAAAAATGCAAAAAAGCAGGATAATACAGAGATTTGACCCGTGGAACTTCAAAACCACACTTGCATTTCTCGGGCCTACACCAGACTATTTTCAACAGATATATTTTTGTCTGAACAATCAGGAGACACTACTGTTTTTCTTTAAGGCAAATAATGCAAAAAAACAGGATAATACAGAGATTTGACTCGTGGAACTTCAAAACCACATTTGTATTTCTCGGGCTTACACCAGACTATTTCAACAGATATATTTGTGTCTGAACAATCAGGAGACACTACTGTTTTTCTTTAAGGCAAAAAAGCAGGATAATACAGAGATTTGACCCGTGGAACTGCAAAACCACACTTGTATTTCTCGGGCCTACACCAGACTATTTTCAAAAGATATATTTGTGTCTGAACAATCAGGAGACACTACTGTTTTTCTTTACAGCAAAACATGCAAAAAAAGCAGGATAATACAGAGATTTGACCCATGGAACTGCAAAACCACACTTGTATTTCTTGGACCTACGCCAGACTATTTTCAACAGATATATTTGTGTCTGAACAATCAGGAGACACTACTGTTTTTCTTTAAGGCAAAAAAGCAGGATAATACAGAGATTTGACCCGTGGAACTGCAAAACCACACTTGTAATTCTCGGGCCTACACTGGACTATTTTCAACAGATATATTTGTGTCTTAACAATCAGTAGACACTACTGTTTTTCTTTAAGGCAAAACAATGCAAAAAAGCAGGATAATACAGAGATTTGACCCGTGGAACTTCAAAACCACACTTGTATTTCTTGGACCTACGCCAGACTATTTTCAACAGATATATTTGTGTCTGAACAATCAGGAGACACTACTGTTTTTCTTTACTGCAAAAAATGCCCAAAAAAAAAGGATAATAGAGAGATTTGACCCGTGGAACTGCAAAACCACACTTGTATTTCTCGGGCCTACACCAGACTATTTTCAACAGATATATTTGTGTCTGAACAATCTGGAGACACTACTGTTTTTCTTTAAGGCAAAAAAGCAGGATAATACAGAGATTTGACCCGTGGAACTTCAAAACCACACTTGTATCTCTCGGGCCTACACCAGACGATTTTCAACAGATATATTTGTGTCTGAACAATCAGGAGACACTACTGTTTTTCTTTACAGCAAAAAATGCAAAAAAGCAGGAGAATACAGAGATTTGACCCGCGGAACTGCAAAACCACACTTGTATTTCTCGGGCCTACACCAGACTATTTTCAACAGATATATTTGTGTCTGAACAATCAGGAGACACTACTGTTTTTCTTTATGGCAAAAAAGCAGGATAATACAGAGATTTGACCAGTGCAACTGCAAAACCACACTTGTATTTCTTGGGCCTACACCAGACTATTTTCAAACGATATATTTGTGTCTGAACAATCAGGAGACACTACTGTTTTTCTTTACAGCAAAAAATGCAAAAAAGCTGGATAATACAGAGATTTGACACATGGAACTGCAAAACCACACTTTTATTTCACGGGCCTACACCAGACTATTTTCAACAGATATATTTGTGTCTTAACAATCAGTAGACACTACTGTTTTTCTTTAAGGCAAAAAAATGCAAAAAAGCAGGATAGTACAGAGATTTGACCCGTGGAACTTCAAAACCACACTTGTATATCTCGGACCTACACCAGATTATTTTCAACAGATATATTTGTGTCTGAACAATCAGGAGACACTACTGTTTTTCTTTACAGAAAAAAAGGCCAAAAGAAGGATAATACAGAGATTAGACCCGTGGCACTGCAAAACCACAAGTCTATTAATCTCGCCTACACCAGACTATTTTCAACAGATATATTTGTGTCTGAAGAATCAGGAGACACTACTGTTTTTCTTTACGGCAAAAAAGCAGGACAATACAGAGATTTGACCCGTGGAACTGCAAAACCACACTTGTATTTCTCGGGCCTACACCAGACTATTTTCAACAGATATATTTGTGTCTGAACAATCGGGATACACTCCTGTTTTTCTTTACGGCAAAAATTGCAAAAAAAGCAGGATAATTCAGAGATTTGACCCGTGGAACTACAAAACCACACTTGTATTTCTCGGGCCTACACCAGACTATTTTCAACAGATATATTTGTGTCTGAACAATCAGGAGACATTACTGTTTTTCTTTACGGCCAAAAATGCAAAAAATCAATATAATACAGAGATTTGACCCGTGGAACTGCAAAACCACACTTGTATTTCTCGGGCCTACACCAGACTATTTTCAACAGATATATTTGTGCTTGAACAATCAGGAGATACTACTGTTTTTTTTTGCGGCAAAAATGCAAAAAAGCAGAATAATACAGAAATTTGACCCGTGGAACAGCAAAACCACACTTGTATTTCTTGGGCCTACACCAGACTATTTTCAACAGATATATTTATGTCTGAATAATCAGGAGACACTACTGTTTTTCTTTACAGCAAAAAATGCAAAAAATCAAGATAATACAGAGATTTGACCAGTGGAACTTCAAAACCACACTTGTATTTCTCGGGCCTACACCAGACTATTTTCAACAGATATATTTGTGTCTGAACAATCAGGAGACACTACTGTTTTTCTTTACGGCACAAAATGCAAAAAATCAAGATAATACAGAGATTTGACCCGTGGTACTGCAAAACCACACTGGTATTACTCGGGCCTACACCCGACTATTTTCAACAGATATATTTGTGTCTGAACAATCAGGAGACATTACTGTTTTTCTTTACAGCAAAAAGTGCAAAAAAGCAGGATAATACAGAGATTTGACCTGTGGAACTGCAAAACCACACATGTATTTCTCGGGCCTACACCAGACTATTTTCAACAGATAAATTTGTGTCTGAACAATCAGGAGACACTACTGTTTTTCTTTATGGCAAAAAATGCAAAAAAGCAGGATAATACAGAGATTTGACCCGTGGAACTGCAAAACCACACTTGTATTTCTCGGGCCTACACCAGACTATTTTCAACAGATATATTTGTGTCTGAACAATCGGGATACACTCCTGTTTTTCTTTACGGCAAAAATTGCAAAAAAAGCAGGATAATTCAGAGATTTGACCCGTGGAACTACAAAACCACACTTGTATTTCTCGGGCCTACACCAGACTATTTTCAACAGATATATTTGTGTCTGAACAATCAGGAGACATTACTGTTTTTCTTTACGGCCAAAAATGCAAAAAATCAATATAATACAGAGATTTGACCCGTGGAACTGCAAAACCACACTTGTATTTCTCGGGCCTACACCAGACTATTTTCAACAGATATATTTGTGCTTGAACAATCAGGAGATACTACTGTTTTTTTTTACGGCAAAAATGCAAAAAAGCAGAATAATACAGAAATTTGACCCGTGGAACAGCAAAACCACACTTGTATTTCTTGGGCCTACACCAGACTATTTTCAACAGATATATTTATGTCTGAATAATCAGGAGACACTACTGTTTTTCTTTACAGCAAAAAATGCAAAAAATCAAGATAATACAGAGATTTGACCAGTGGAACTTCAAAACCACACTTGTATTTCTCGGGCCTACACCAGACTATTTTCAACAGATATATTTGTGTCTGAACAATCAGGAGACACTACTGTTTTTCTTTACGGCACAAAATGCAAAAAATCAAGATAATACAGAGATTTGACCCGTGGTACTGCAAAACCACACTGGTATTACTCGGGCCTACACCCGACTATTTTCAACAGATATATTTGTGTCTGAACAATCAGGAGACATTACTGTTTTTCTTTACAGCAAAAAGTGCAAAAAAGCAGGATAATACAGAGATTTGACCTGTGGAACTGCAAAACCACACATGTATTTCTCGGGCCTACACCAGACTATTTTCAACAGATAAATTTGTGTCTGAACAATCAGGAGACACTACTGTTTTTCTTTATGGCAAAAAATGCAAAAAAGCAGGATAATACAGAGATTTGACCTGTGGAACTGCAAAACCACAGTTCTATTAATCTGGCCTACACCAGACTATTTTCAACAGATATATTTGTGTCTGAACAATCAGGAGACACTACTGTTTTTCTTTACAGCAAAAAAGCAGGATAATACAGAGATTTGACCTGTGGAACTGCAAAACCACAGTTCTATTAATCTGGCCTACACCAGACTATTTTCAACAGATATATTTGTGTCTGAACAATCAGGAGACACTACTGTTTTTCTTTACAGCAAAAAAGCAGGATAATACAGAGATTTGACCCTTGGAACTTCAGAACCACACTTGTATTTCTCGGGCCTACACCAGACAATTTTCATCAGATATATCTGTGTCTCAACAATCAGGAGACACTACTGTTTTTCTTTACAGTAAAAAATGCCAAAAGAAGGATAATACAGAGATTTGACCCGTGGAACTGCAAAACCACAGTTCTATTAATCTGGCCTACACCAGACTATTTTCAACAGATATATTTGTGTCTGAACAATCAGGAGACACTACTGTTTTTCTTTACGGCAAAAAGCAGGATAATACAGAAATTTGACCCGTGGAACTGCAAAACCACACTTGTATTTCTCAGGCCTACACCAGACTATTTTCAACAGATATATTTGTGTCTGAACAATCAGGAGACACTACTATTTTTCTTTACGGTAAAAAATGCAAAAAATCAAGATAATACAGAGATTTGACCCGTGGAACTGCAAAACCACACTTGTATTTCTCGGGCCTTCACCAGACTATTTTCAACAGATATATTTGTGTCTGAACAATCAGTAGACACTACTGTTTTTCTTTAAGGCAAAAAAATGCAAAAAAGCAGGATAATACAGAGATTTGACCCGTGGAACTTCAAAACCACACTTGCATTTCTCGGGCCTACACCAGACTATTTTCAACAGATATATTTGTGTCTGAACAATCAGGAGACACTACTGTTTTTCTTTAAGGCAAAAAATGCAAAAAATCAAGATAATACAGAGATATGACCCGTGGAACTGGAAAACCACAGTTGTATTTCTCGTGCCTACACCAGACTATTTTCAACAGATATATTTGTGTCTGAACAATCAGGAGACGCTACTGTTTTTCTTAAAGGCAAAAAATGCAAAAAAGCAGGATAATACAGAGATTTGACTCGTGGAACTTCAAAACCACACTTGTATTTCTCGGGCTTACACCAGACTATTTTCAACAGATATATTTGTGTCTGAACAATCAGGAGACACTACTGTTTTTCTTTCAGGCAAAAAAGCAGGATAATACAGAGATTTGACCCGTGGAACTGCAAAACCACACTTGTATTTCTCGGGCTTACACCAGGCTATTTTCAACAGATATATTTGTGTCTGAACAACCAGGAGACACTACTGTTTTTCTTTACAGCAAAAAATTCAAAAAAGCAGGATAATACAGAGATTTGACCCGTGGAACTGCAAAACCACACTTGTATTTCTCGGGCCTACACCAGACTATTTTCAGCAGATATATTTGTGTCTGAACAATCAGGAGACACTACTGTTTTTCTTTATGGCAAAAAATGCAAAAAAGCAGGATAATACAGAGAATTGACCTGTGGAACTGCAAAACCACACTTGTATTTCTCGGGCCTACAGCAGACTATTTTCAGATATATTTGTGTCTGAACAATCAGCAGACACTACTGTTTTTCTTTACAGTAAAAAATGCCAAAAGAAGGATAATACAGAGATTTGACCCATGGAACTGCAAAACCACAGTTCTATTAATCTGGCATGCACCAGACTATTTTCAACAGATATAACTGAGTCTGAACAAGCAGGAGACACTATTGTTTTTCTTTACGGCAAAAAAGCAGGATAATACAGAGATTTGACCCGCGGAACTGCAAAACCACACTTGCATTTCCCTGGCCTACACCAGACTATTTTCAACAGATGTATTTGTGTCTGAACAATCAGGAGACTCTACTGTTTTTCTTTACAGGAAAAAATGCAAACAAGCAGGATAATACAGAGATTTGACCCCTGTCACTGCAAAACCATACTTGTATTTCTCGGGCCTACACCAGACTATTTTCAACAGATATATTTGTGTCTTAACAATCAGTAGACACTACTGTTTTTCTTTAAGGCAAAAAAATGCAAAAAAGCAGGATAATACAGAGATTTGACCCGTGGAACTTCAAAACCACACTTGCATTTCTCGGGCCTACAGCAGACTATTTTCAACAGATATATTTTTGTCTGAACAATCAGGAGACACTACTGTTTTTCTTTAAGGCAAAAAATGCAAAAAATCAAGATAATACAGAGATATGACCCGTGGAACTGCAAAACCACACTTGTATTTCTCGTGCCTACACCAGACTATTTTCAACAGATATATTTGTGTCTGAACAATCAGGAGAAGCTACTGTTTTTCTTAAAGGCAAATAATGCAAAAAAGCAGGATAATACAGAGATTTGACTCGTGGAACTTCAAAACCACATTTGTATTTCTCGGGCTTACACCAGACTATTTCAACAGATATATTTGTGTCTGAACAATCAGGAGACACTACTGTTTTTCTTTAAGGCAAAAAAGCAGGATAATACAGAGATTTGACCGGTGGAACTTCAAAACCACACTTGTATTTCTCGGGCCTACACCAGACTATTTTCAAAAGATATATTTGTGTCTGAACAATCAGGAGACACTACTGTTTTTCTTTACAGCAAAACATGCAAAAAAAGCAGGATAATACAGAGATTTGACCCATGGAACTGCAAAACCACACTTGTATTTCTCGGGCCTACACCAGACTATTTTCAACAGATATATTTGTGTCTTAACAATCAGTAGACACTACTGTTTTTCTTTAAGGCAAAAAAATGCAAAAAAGCAGGATAATACAGAGATTTGACCCGTGGAACTTCAAAACCACACTTGTATTTCTTGGACCTACGCCAGACTATTTTCAACAGATATATTTGTGTCTGAACAATCAGGAGACACTACTGTTTTTCTTTACTGCAAAAAATGCACAAAAAAAAAGGATAATAGGGAGATTTGACCCATGGAACTGCAAAACCACACTTGTATTTCTCGGGCCTACACCAGACTATTTTCAACAGATATATTTGTGTCTGAACAATCTGGAGACACTACTGTTTTTCTTTAAGGCAAAAAAGCAGGATAATACAGAGATTTGACCCGTGGAACTTCAAAACCACACTTGTATCTCTCGGGCCTACACCAGACGATTTTCAACAGATATATTTGTGTCTGAACAATCAGGAGACACTACTGTTTTTCTTTACAGCAAAAAATGCAAAAAAGCAGGAGAATACAGAGATTTGACCCGCGGAACTGCAAAACCACACTTGTATTTCTCGGGCCTACACCAGACTATTTTCAACAGATATATTTGTGTCTGAACAATCAGGAGACACTACTGTTTTTCTTTATGGCAAAAAAGCTGGATAATACAGAGATTTGACCCGTGCAACTGCAAAACCACACTTGTATTTCTCGGGCCTACACCAGACTATTTTCAAACGATATATTTGTGTCTGAACAATCAGGAGACACTACTGTTTTTCTTTACAGCAAAAAAAGCAAAAAAGCTGGATAATACAGAGATTTGACCCATGGAACTGCAAAACCACACTTGTATTTCACGGGCCTACACCAGACTATTTTCAACAGATATATTTGTGTCTTAACAATCAGTAGACACTACTGTTTTTCTTTAAGGCAAAAAATTCAAAAAAGCAGGATAATACAGAGAATTCACCTGTGGAACTGCAAAACCACACTTGTATTTCTCGGGCCTACAGCAGACTATTTTCAACAGATATATTTGTGTCTGAACAATCAGCAGACACTACTATTTTTCTTTACGGTAAAAAATGCAAAAAGTCAAGATAATACAGAGATTTGACCCGTGGAACTGCAAAACCACACTTGTATTTCTCGGGCCTTCACCAGACTATTTTCAACAGATATATTTGTGTCTGAACAATCAGTAGACACTACTGTTTTTCTTTAAGGCAAAAAAATGCAAAAAAGCAGGATAATACAGAGATTTGACCCGTGGAACTTCAAAACCACACTTGCATTTCTCGGGCCTACACCAGACTATTTTCAACAGATATATTTGTGTCTGAACAATCAGGAGACACTACTGTTTTTCTTTAAGGCAAAAAATGCAAAAAATCAAGATAATACAGAGATATGACCCGTGGAACTGCAAAACCACAGTTGTATTTCTCGTGCCTACACCAGACTATTTTCAACAGATATATTTGTGTCTGAACAATCAGGAGACGCTACTGTTTTTCTTAAAGGCAAAAAATGCAAAAAAGCAGGATAATACAGAGATTTGACTCGTGGAACTTCAAAACCACACTTGTATTTCTCGGGCTTACACCAGACTATTTTCAACAGATATATTTGTGTCTGAACAATCAGGAGACACTACTGTTTTTCTTTCAGGCAAAAAAGCAGGATAATACAGAGATTTGACCCGTGGAACTGCAAAACCACACTTGTATTTCTCGGGCTTACACCAGGCTATTTTCAACAGATATATTTGTGTCTGAACAACCAGGAGACACTACTGTTTTTCTTTACAGCAAAAAATTCAAAAAAGCTGGATAATACAGAGATTTGACCCGTGGAACTGCAAAACCACACTTGTATTTCTCGGGCCTACACCAGACTATTTTCAGCAGATATATTTGTGTCTGAACAATCAGGAGACACTACTGTTTTTCTTTATGGCAAAAAATGCAAAAAAGCAGGATAATACAGAGAATTGACCTGTGGAACTGCAAAACCACACTTGTATTTCTCGGGCCTACAGCAGACTATTTTCAACAGATATATTTGTGTCTGAACAATCAGCAGACACTACTGTTTTTCTTTACAGTAAAAAATGCCAAAAGAAGGATAATACAGAGATTTGACCCATGGAACTGCAAAACCACAGTTCTATTAATCTGGCATGCACCAGACTATTTTCAACAGATATAACTGAGTCTGAACAAGCAGGAGACACTATTGTTTTTCTTTACGGCAAAAAAGCAGGATAATACAGAGATTTGACCCGCGGAACTGCAAAACCACACTTGCATTTCCCTGGCCTACACCAGACTATTTTCAACAGATGTATTTGTGTCTGAACAATCAGGAGACTCTACTGTTTTTCTTTACAGGAAAAAATGCAAACAAGCAGGATAATACAGAGATTTGACCCCTGTCACTGCAAAACCATACTTGTATTTCTCGGGCCTACACCAGACTATTTTCAACAGATATATTTGTGTCTTAACAATCAGTAGACACTACTGTTTTTCTTTAAGGCAAAAAAATGCAAAAAAGCAGGATAATACAGAGATTTGACCCGTGGAACTTCAAAACCACACTTGCATTTCTCGGGCCTACAGCAGACTATTTTCAACAGATATATTTTTGTCTGAACAATCAGGAGACACAACTGTTTTTCTTTAAGGCAAAAAATGCAAAAAATCAAGATAATACAGAGATATGACCCGTGGAACTGCAAAACCACACTTGTATTTCTCGTGCCTACACCAGACTATTTTCAACAGATATATTTGTGTCTGAACAATCAGGAGACGCTACTGTTTTTCTTAAAGGCAAATAATGCAAAAAAGCAGGATAATACAGAGATTTGACTCGTGGAACTTCAAAACCACATTTGTATTTCTCGGGCTTACACCAGACTATTTCAACAGATATATTTGTGTCTGAACAATCAGGAGACACTACTGTTTTTCTTTAAGGCAAAAAAGCAGGATAATACAGAGATTTGACCCGTGGAACTGCAAAACCACACTTATATTTCTCGGGCCTACACCAGACTATTTTCAAAAGATATATTTGTGTCTGAACAATCAGGAGACACTACTGTTTTTCTTTACAGCAAAACATGCAAAAAAAGCAGGATAATACAGAGATTTGACCCATGGAACTGCAAAACCACACTTGTATTTCTCGGGCCTACACCAGACTATTTTCAACAGATATATTTGTGTCTTAACAATCAGTAGACACTACTGTTTTTCTTTAAGGCAAAAAAATGCAAAAAAGCAGGATAATACAGAGATTTGACCCGTGGAACTTCAAAACCACACTTGTATTTCTTGGACCTACGCCAGACTATTTTCAACAGATATATTTGTGTCTGAACAATCAGGAGACACTACTGTTTTTCTTTACTGCAAAAAATGCACAAAAAAAAAGGATAATAGGGAGATTTGACCCATGGAACTGCAAAACCACACTTGTATTTCTCGGGCCTACACCAGACTATTTTCAACAGATATATTTGTGTCTGAACAATCTGGAGACACTACTGTTTTTCTTTAAGGCAAAAAAGCAGGATAATACAGAGATTTGACCCGTGGAACTTCAAAACCACACTTGTATCTCTCGGGCCTACACCAGACGATTTTCAACAGATATATTTGTGTCTGAACAATCAGGAGACACTACTGTTTTTCTTTACAGCAAAAAATGCAAAAAAGCAGGAGAATACAGAGATTTGACCCGCGGAACTGCAAAACCACACTTGTATTTCTCGGGCCTACACCAGACTATTTTCAACAGATATATTTGTGTCTGAACAATCAGGAGACACTACTGTTTTTCTTTATGGCAAAAAAGCTGGATAATACAGAGATTTGACCCGTGCAACTGCAAAACCACACTTGTATTTCTCGGGCCTACACCAGACTATTTTCAAACGATATATTTGTGTCTGAACAATCAGGAGACACTACTGTTTTTCTTTACAGCAAAAAAAGCAAAAAAGCTGGATAATACAGAGATTTGACCCATGGAACTGCAAAACCACACTTGTATTTCACGGGCCTACACCAGACTATTTTCAACAGATATATTTGTGTCTTAACAATCAGTAGACACTACTGTTTTTCTTTAAGGCAAAAAATTCAAAAAAGCAGGATAATACAGAGAATTGACCTGTGGAACTGCAAAACCACACTTGTATTTCTCGGGCCTACAGCAGACTATTTTCAACAGATATATTTGTGTCTGAACAATCAGCAGACACTACTGTTTTTCTTTACAGTAAAAAATGCCAAAAGAAGGATAATACAGAGATTTGACCCATGGAACTGCAAAACCACACTTGTATTTCTCGGGCCTACACCAGACTATTTTCAACAGATATATTTGTGTCTGAACAATCTGGAGACACTACTGTTTTTCTTTAAGGCAAAAAAGCAGGATAATACAGAGATTTGACCCGTGGAACTTCAAAACCACACTTGTATCTCTCGGGCCTACACCAGACGATTTTCAACAGATATATTTGTGTCTGAACAATCAGGAGACACTACTGTTTTTCTTTACAGCAAAAAATGCAAAAAAGCAGGAGAATACAGAGATTTGACCCGCGGAACTGCAAAACCACACTTGTATTTCTCGGGCCTACACCAGACTATTTTCAACAGATATATTTGTGTCTGAACAATCAGGAGACACTACTGTTTTTCTTTATGGCAAAAAAGCAGGATAATACAGAGATTTGACCAGTGCAACTGCAAAACCACACTTGTATTTCTCGGGCCTACACCAGACTATTTTCAAACGATATATTTGTGTCTGAACAATCAGGAGACACTACTGTTTTTCTTTACAGCAAAAAATGCAAAAAAGCTGGATAATACAGAGATTTGACACATGGAACTGCAAAACCACACTTGTATTTCACGGGCCTACACCAGACTATTTTCAACAGATATATTTGTGTCTTAACAATCAGTAGACACTACTGTTTTTCTTTAAGGCAAAAAAATGCAAAAAAGCAGGATAGTACAGAGATTTGACCCGTGGAACTTCAAAACCACACTTGTATATCTCGGACCTACACCAGATTATTTTCAACAGATATATTTGTGTCTGAACAATCAGGAGACACTACTGTTTTTCTTTACAGAAAAAAAGGCCAAAAGAAGGATAATACAGAGATTACACCCGTGGCACTGCAAAACCACAAGTCTATTAATCTCGCCTACACCAGACTATTTTCAACAGATATATTTGTGTCTGAAGAATCAGGAGACACTACTGTTTTTCTTTACGGCAAAAAAGCAGGACAATACAGAGATTTGACCCGTGGAACTGCAAAACCACACTTGTATTTCTCGGGCCTACACCAGACTATTTTCAACAGATATATTTGTGTCTGAACAATCGGGATACACTCCTGTTTTTCTTTACGGCAAAAATTGCAAAAAAAGCAGGATAATTCAGAGATTTGACCCGTGGAACTACAAAACCACACTTGTATTTCTCGGGCCTACACCAGACTATTTTCAACAGTTATATTTGTGTCTGAACAATCAGGAGACATTACTGTTTTTCTTTATGGCCAAAAATGCAAAAAATCAATATAATACAGAGATTTGACCCGTGGAACTGCAAAACCACACTTGTATTTCTCGGGCCTACACCAGACTATTTTCAACAGATATATTTGTGCTTGAACAATCAGGAGATACTACTGTTTTTTTTTACGGCAAAAATGCAAAAAAGCAGAATAATACAGAAATTTGACCCGTGGAACAGCAAAACCACACTTGTATTTCTTGGGCCTACACCAGACTATTTTCAACAGATATATTTATGTCTGAATAATCAGGAGACACTACTGTTTTTCTTTACAGCAAAAAATGCAAAAAATCAAGATAATACAGAGATTTGACCCGTGGAACTTCAAAACCACACTTGTATTTCTCGGGCCTACACCAGACTATTTTCAACAGATATATTTGTGTCTGAACAATCAGGAGACACTACTGTTTTTCTTTACGGCACAAAATGCAAAAAATCAAGATAATACAGAGATTTGACCCGTGGTACTGCAAAACCACACTGGTATTACTCGGGCCTACACCCGACTATTTTCAACAGATATATTTGTGTCTGAACAATCAGGAGACATTACTGTTTTTCTTTACAGCAAAAAGTGCAAAAAAGCAGGATAATACAGAGATTTGACCTGTGGAACTGCAAAACCACACATGTATTTCTCGGGCCTACACCAGACTATTTTCAACAGATAAATTTGTGTCTGAACAATCAGGAGACACTACTGTTTTTCTTTACGGCAAAATATGCAAGAAAGCAGGATAATACAGAGATTTGACCTGTTGAACTGCAAAACCACACTTGTATTTCTCGGGCCTACACCAGACTATTTTCAACAGATATATTTGTGTCTGAACAATCAGGAGACACTACGGTTTTTCTTTATGGCAAAAAATGCAAAAAAGCAGGATAATACAGAGATTTGACCTGTGGAACTGCAAAACCACAGTTCTATTAATCTGGCCAACACCAGACTATTTTCAACAGATATATTTGTGTCTGAACAATCAGGAGACACTACTGTTTTTCTTTACAGCAAAAAAGCAAGATAATACAGAGATTTGACCCTTGGAACTTCAGAACCACACTTGTATTTCTCGGGCCTACACCAGACAATTTTCATCAGATATATCTGTGTCTCAACAATCAGGAGACACTACTGTTTTTCTTTACAGTAAAAAATGCCAAAAGAAGGATAATACAGAGATTTGACCCGTGGAACTGCAAAACCACAGTTCTATTAATTTGGCCTACACCAGACTATTTTCAACAGATATATTTGTGTCTGAACAATCAGGAGACACTACTGTTTTTCTTTACGGCAAAAAGCAGGATAATACAGAAATTTGACCCGTGGAACTGCAAAACCACACTTGTATTTCTCAGGCCTACACCAGACTATTTTCAACAGCTATATTTGTGTCTGAACAATCAGGAGACACTACTATTTTTCTTTACGGTAAAAAATGCAAAAAATCAAGATAATACAGAGATTTGACCCGTGGAACTGCAAAACCACACTTGTATTTCTCGGGCCTTCACCAGACTATTTTCAACAGATATATTTGTGTCTGAACAATCAGTAGACACTACTGTTTTTCTTTAAGGCAAAAAAATGCAAAAAAGCAGGATAATACAGAGATTTGACCCGTGGAACTTCAAAACCACACTTGCATTTCTCGGGCCTACACCAGACTATTTTCAACAGATATATTTGTGTCTGAACAATCAGGAGACACTACTGTTTTTCTTTAAGGCAAAAAATGCAAAAAATCAAGATAATACAGAGATATGACCCGTGGAACTGCAAAACCACAGTTGTATTTCTCGTGCCTACACCAGACTATTTTCAACAGATATATTTGTGTCTGAACAATCAGGAGACGCTACTGTTTTTCTTAAAGGCAAAAAATGCAAAAAAGCAGGATAATACAGAGATTTGACTCGTGGAACTTCAAAACCACATTTGTATTTCTCGGGCTTACACCAGACTATTTCAACAGATATATTTGTGTCTGAACAATCAGGAGACACTACTGTTTTTCTTTAAGGCAAAAAAGCAGGATAATACAGAGATTTGACCCGTGGAACTGCAAAACCACACTTGTATTTCTCGGGCCTACACCAGACTATTTTCAAAAGATATATTTGTGTCTGAACAATCAGGAGACACTACTGTTTTTCTTTACAGCAAAACATGCAAAAAAAGCAGGATAATACAGAGATTTGACCCATGGAACTGCAAAACCACACTTGTATTTCTTGGACCTACGCCAGACTATTTTCAACAGATATATTTGTGTCTGAACAATCAGGAGACACTACTGTTTTTCTTTAAGGCAAAAAATGCAAAAAATCAAGATAATACAGAGATATGACCCGTGGAACTGCAAAACCACAGTTGTATTTCTCGTGCCTACACCAGACTATTTTCAACAGATATATTTGTGTCTGAACAATCAGGAGACGCTACTGTTTTTCTTAAAGGCAAAAAATGCAAAAAAGCAGGATAATACAGAGATTTGACTCGTGGAACTTCAAAACCACACTTGCATTTCTCGGGCTTACACCAGACTATTTTCAACAGATATATTTGTGTCTGAACAATCAGGAGACACTACTGTTTTTCTTTCAGGCAAAAAAGCAGGATAATACAGAGATTTGACCCGTGGAACTGCAAAACCACACTTGTATTTCTCGGGCTTACACCAGGCTATTTTCAACAGATATATTTGTGTCTGAACAACCAGGAGACACTACTGTTTTTCTTTACAGCAAAAAATTCAAAAAAGCAGGATAATACAGAGATTTGACCCGTGGAACTGCAAAATCACACTTGTATTTCTCGGGCCTACACCAGACTATTTTCAGCAGATATATTTGTGTCTGAACAATCAGGAGACACTACTGTTTTTCTTTATGGCAAAAAATGCAAAAAAGCAGGATAATACAGAGAATTGACCTGTGGAACTGCAAAACCACACTAGTATTTCTCGGGCCTACAGCAGACTATTTTCAACAGATATATTTGTGTCTGAACAATCAGCAGACACTACTGTTTTTCTTTACAGTAAAAAATGCCAAAAGAAGGATAATACAGAGATTTGACCCATGGAACTGCAAAACCACAGTTCTATTAATCTGGCATGCACCAGACTATTTTCAACAGATATAACTGAGTCTGAACAAGCAGGAGACACTATTGTTTTTCTTTACGGCAAAAAAGCAGGATAATACAGAGATTTGACCCGCGGAACTGCAAAACCACACTTGCATTTCCCTGGCCTACACCAGACTATTTTCAACAGATGTATTTGTGTCTGAACAATCAGGAGACTCTACTGTTTTTCTTTACAGGAAAAAATGCAAACAAGCAGGATAATACAGAGATTTGACCCATGTCACTGCAAAACCATACTTGTATTTCTCGGGCCTACACCAGACTATTTTCAACAGATATATTTGTGTCTTAACAATCAGTAGACACTACTGTTTTTCTTTAAGGCAAAAAAATGCAAAAAAGCAGGATAATACAGAGATTTGACCCGTGGAACTTCAAAACCACACTTGCATTTCTCGGGCCTACAGCAGACTATTTTCAACAGATATATTTTTGTCTGAACAATCAGGAGACACTACTGTTTTTCTTTAAGGCAAAAAATGCAAAAAATCAAGATAATACAGAGATATGACCCGTGGAACTGCAAAACCACACTTGTATTTCTCGTGCCTACACCAGACTATTTTCAACAGATATATTTGTGTATGAACAATCAGGAGACGCTACTGTTTTTCTTAAAGGCAAATAATGCAAAAAAGCAGGATAATACAGAGATTTGACTCGTGGAACTGCAAAACCACACTTGTATTTCTCGGGCCTACACCAGACTATTTTCAAAAGATATATTTGTGTCTGAACAATCAGGAGACACTACTGTTTTTCTTTAAGGCAAAAAAGCAGGATAATACAGAGATTTGACCCGTGGAACTGCAAAACCACACTTGTATTTCTCGGGCCTACACCAGACTATTTTCAAAAGATATATTTGTGTCTGAACAATCAGGAGACACTACTGTTTTTCTTTACAGCAAAACATGCAAAAAAAGCAGGAAAATACAGAGATTTGACCCATGGAACTGCAAAACCACACTTGTATTTCTCGGGCCTACACCAGACTATTTTCAACAGATATATTTGTGTCTTAACAATCAGTAGACACTACTGTTTTTCTTTAAGGCAAAAAAATGCAAAAAAGCAGGATAATACAGAGATTTGACCCGTGGAACTTCAAAACCACACTTCTATTTCTTAGACCTACGCCAGACTATTTTCAACAGATATATTTGTGTCTGAACAATCAGGAGACACTACTGTTTTTCTTCACTGCAAAAAATGCACAGAAAAAAAGGATAATAGGGAGATTTGACCCATGGAACTGCAAAACCACACTTGTATTTCTCGGGCCTACACCAGACTATTTTCAACAGATATATTTGTGTCTGAACAATCTGGAGACACTACTGTTTTTCTTTAAGGCAAAAAAGCAGGATAATACAGAGATTTGACCCGTGGAACTTCAAAACCACACTTGTATCTCTCGGGCCTACACCAGACGATTTTCAACAGATATATTTGTGTCTGAACAATCAGGAGACACTACTGTTTTTCTTTACAGCAAAAAATGCAAAAAAGCAGGAGAATACAGAGATTTGACCCGCGGAACTGCAAAACCACACTTGTATTTCTCGGGCCTACACCAGACTATTTTCAACAGATATATTTGTGTCTGAACAATCAGGAGACACTACTGTTTTTCTTTATGGCAAAAAAGCTGGATAATACAGAGATTTGACCCGTGCAACTGCAAAACCACACTTGTATTTCTCGGGCCTACACCAGACTATTTTCAAACGATATATTTGTGTCTGAACAATCAGGAGACACTACTGTTTTTCTTTACAGCAAAAAAAACAAAAAAGCTGGATAATACAGAGATTTGACCCATGGAACTGCAAAACCACACTTGTATTTCACGGGCCTACACCAGACTATTTTCAACAGATATATTTGTGTCTTAACAATCAGTAGACACTACTGTTTTTCTTTAAGGCAAAAAATTCAAAAAAGCAGGATAATACAGAGAATTGACCTGTGGAACTGCAAAACCACACTTGTATTTCTCGGGCCTACAGCAGACTATTTTCAACAGATATATTTGTGTCTGAACAATCAGCAGACACTACTGTTTTTCTTTACAGTAAAAAATGCCAAAAGAAGGATAATACAGAGATTTGACCCGCGGAACTGCAAAACCACACTTGTATTTCTCGGGCCTACACCAGACTATTTTCAACAGATATATTTGTGTCTGAACAATCAGGAGACACTACTGTTTTTCTTTATGGCAAAAAAGCTGGATAATACAGAGATTTGACCCGTGCAACTGCAAAACCACACTTGTATTTCTCGGGCCTACACCAGACTATTTTCAAACGATATATTTGTGTCTGAACAATCAGGAGACACTACTGTTTTTCTTTACAGCAAAAAATGCAAAAAAGCTGGATAATACAGAGATTTGACCCATGGAACTGCAAAACCACACTTGAATTTCACGGGCCTACACCAGACTATTTTCAACAGATATATTTGTGTCTGAACAATCAGGAGACACTACTGTTTTTCTTTATGGCAAAAAAGCTGGATAATACAGAGATTTGACCCGTGCAACTGCAAAACCACACTTGTATTTCTCGGGCCTACACCAGACTATTTTCAAACGATATATTTGTGTCTGAACAATCAGGAGACACTACTGTTTTTCTTTACAGCAAAAAAATGCAAAAAAGCTGGATAATACAGAGATTAGACCCATGGCACTGCAAAACCACAAGTCTATTAATCTCGCCTACACCAGACTATTTTCAACAGATATATTTGTGTCTGAAGAATCAGGAGACACTACTATTTTTCTTTACGGCAAAAAAGCAGGACAATACAGAGATTTGACCCGTGGAACTGCAAAACCACACTTGTATTTCATAGGACTACACCAGACTGTTTTCAACAGATATATTTGTGTCTGAACAATCAGGAGATACTACTGTTTTTCTTTACGGCAAAAAAGGCAAAAAAGCAGGATAATACAGAGATTTTACCCGTGGAACTTCAAAACCACACTTGTATTTCTCGGGCCTACACCAGACTATTTTCAGCAGATATATTTGTGTCTGAACAATCAGGAGACACTACTGTTTTTCTTTATGGCAAAAAATGCAAAAAAGCAGGATAATACAGAGAATTGACCTGTGGAACTGCAAAACCACACTTGTATTTCTCGGGCCTACAGCAGACTATTTTCAACAGATATATTTGTGTCTGAACAATCAGCAGACACTACTGTTTTTCTTTACAGTAAAAAATGCCAAAAGAAGGATAATACAGAGATTTGACCCATGGAACTGCAAAACCACAGTTCTATTAATCTGGCATGCACCAGACTATTTTCAACAGATATAACTGAGTCTGAACAATCAGGAGACACTATTGTTTTCTTTACGGCAAAAAAGCAGGATAATACAGAGATTTGACCCGCGGAACTGCAAAACCACACTTGCATTTCCCTGGCCTACACCAGACTATTTTCAACAGATGTATTTGTGTCTGAACAATCAGGAGACGCTACTGTTTTTCTTAAAGGCAAATAATGCAAAAAAGCAGGATAATACAGAGATTTGACTCGTGGAACTTCAAAACCACATTTGTATTTCTCGGGCTTACACCAGACTACTTCAACAGATATATTTGTGTCTGAACAATCAGGAGACACTACTGTTTTTCTTTAAGGCAAAAAAGCAGGATAATACAGAGATTTGACCCGTGGAACTGCAAAACCACACTTGTATTTCTCGGGCCTACACCAGACTATTTTCAAAAGATATATTTGTGTCTGAACAATCAGGAGACACTACTGTTTTTCTTTACAGCAAAAGATGCAAAAAAAGCAGGATAATACAGAGATTTGACCCATGGAACTGCAAAACCACACTTGTATTTCTCGGGCCTACACCAGACTATTTTCAACAGATATATTTGTGTCTTAACAATCAGTAGACACTACTGTTTTTCTTTAAGGCAAAAAAATGCAAAAAAGCAGGATAATACAGAGATTTGACCCTTGGAACTTCAAAACCACACTTGTATTTCTTGGACCTACGCCAGACTATTTTCAACAGATATATTTGTGTCTGAACAATCAGGAGACACTACTGTTTTTCTTTACTGCAAAAAATGTACAAAAAAAAAGGATAATAGAGAGATTTGACCCGTGGAACTGCAAAACCACACTTGTATTTCTCGGGCCTACACCAGACTATTTTCAACAGATATATTTGTGTCTGAACAATCTGGAGACACTACTGTTTTTCTTTAAGGCAAAAAAGCAGGATAATACAGAGATTTGACCCGTGGAACTTCAAAACCACACTTGTATCTCTCGGGCCTACACCAGACGATTTTCAACAGATATATTTGTGTCTGAACAATCAGGAGACACTACTGTTTTTCTTTACAGCAAAAAATGCAAAAAAGCAGGAGAATACAGAGATTTGACCCGTGGAACTGCAAAACCACACTTGTATTTCTCGGGCCTACACCAGACTATTTTCAACAGATATATTTATGTCTGAATAATCAGGAGACACTACTGTTTTTCTTTACAGCAAAAAATGCAAAAAATCAAGATAATACAGAGATTTGACCCGTGGAACTTCAAAACCACACTTGTATTTCTCGGACCTACACAAGATTATTTTCAACAGATATATTTGTGTCTGAACAATCAGGAGACACTACTGTTTTTCTTTACAGAAAAAAAGGCCAAAAGAAGGATAATACAGAGATTAGACCCATGGCACTGCAAAACCACAAGTCTATTAATCTCGCCTACACCAGACTATTTTCAACAGATATATTTGTGTCTGAACAATCAGGAGACACTACTGTTTTTCTTTACAGAAAAAAAGGCCAAAAGAAGGATAATACAGAGATTAGACCCATGGCACTGCAAAACCACAAGTCTATTAATCTCGCCTACACCAGACTATTTTCAACAGATATATTTGTGTCTGAAGAATCAGGAGACACTACTGTTTTTCTTTACGGCAAAAAAGCAGGACAATACAGAGATTTGACCCGTGGAACTGCAAAACCACACTTGTATTTCTCGGGCCTACACCAGACTATTTTCAAAAGATATATTTGTGTCTGAACAATCAGGAGACACTACTGTTTTTCTTTACAGCAAAACATGCAAAAAAAGCAGGAAAATACAGAGATTTGACCCATGGAACTGCAAAACCACACTTGTATTTCTCGGGCCTACACCAGACTATTTTCAACAGATATATTTGTGTCTTAACAATCAGTAGACACTACTGTTTTTCTTTAAGGCAAAAAAATGCAAAAAAGCAGGATAATACAGAGATTTGACCCGTGGAACTTCAAAACCACACTTCTATTTCTTGGACCTACGCCAGACTATTTTCAACAGATATATTTGTGTCTGAACAATCAGGAGACACTACTGTTTTTCTTCACTGCAAAAAATGCACAGAAAAAAAGGATAATAGGGAGATTTGACCCATGGAACTGCAAAACCACACTTGTATTTCTCGGGCCTACACCAGACTATTTTCAACAGATATATTTGTGTCTGAACAATCTGGAGACACTACTGTTTTTCTTTAAGGCAAAAAAGCAGGATAATACAGAGATTTGACCCGTGGAACTTCAAAACCACACTTGTATCTCTCGGGCCTACACCAGACGATTTTCAACAGATATATTTGTGTCTGAACAATCAGGAGACACTACTGTTTTTCTTTACAGCAAAAAATGCAAAAAAGCAGGAGAAAACAGAGATTTGACCCGCGGAACTGCAAAACCACACTTGTATTTCTCGGGCCTACACCAGACTATTTTCAACAGATATATTTGTGTCTGAACAATCAGGAGACACTACTGTTTTTCTTTATGGCAAAAAAGCTGGATAATACAGAGATTTGACCCGTGCAACTGCAAAACCACACTTGTATTTCTCGGGCCTACACCAGACTATTTTCAAACGATATATTTGTGTCTGAACAATCAGGAGACACTACTGTTTTTCTTTACAGCAAAAAAAACAAAAAAGCTGGATAATACAGAGATTTGACCCATGGAACTGCAAAACCACACTTGTATTTCACGGGCCTACACCAGACTATTTTCAACAGATATATTTGTGTCTTAACAATCAGTAGACACTACTGTTTTTCTTTAAGGCAAAAAATTCAAAAAAGCAGGATAATACAGAGAATTGACCTGTGGAACTGCAAAACCACACTTGTATTTCTCGGGCCTACAGCAGACTATTTTCAACAGATATATTTGTGTCTGAACAATCAGCAGACACTACTGTTTTTCTTTACAGTAAAAAATGCCAAAAGAAGGATAATACAGAGATTTGACCCGCGGAACTGCAAAACCACACTTGTATTTCTCGGGCCTACACCAGACTATTTTCAACAGATATATTTGTGTCTGAACAATCAGGAGACACTACTGTTTTTCTTTATGGCAAAAAAGCTGGATAATACAGAGATTTGACCCGTGCAACTGCAAAACCACACTTGTATTTCTCGGGCCTACACCAGACTATTTTCAAACGATATATTTGTGTCTGAACAATCAGGAGACACTACTGTTTTTCTTTACAGCAAAAAATGCAAAAAAGCTGGATAATACAGAGATTTGACCCATGGAACTGCAAAACCACACTTGAATTTCACGGGCCTACACCAGACTATTTTCAACAGATATATTTGTGTCTGAACAATCAGGAGACACTACTGTTTTTCTTTATGGCAAAAAAGCTGGATAATACAGAGATTTGACCCGTGCAACTGCAAAACCACACTTGTATTTCTCGGGCCTACACCAGACTATTTTCAAACGATATATTTGTGTCTGAACAATCAGGAGACACTACTGTTTTTCTTTACAGCAAAAAAATGCAAAAAAGCTGGATAATACAGAGATTAGACCCATGGCACTGCAAAACCACAAGTCTATTAATCTCGCCTACACCAGACTATTTTCAACAGATATATTTGTGTCTGAAGAATCAGGAGACACTACTATTTTTCTTTACGGCAAAAAAGCAGGACAATACAGAGATTTGACCCGTGGAACTGCAAAACCACACTTGTATTTCATAGGACTACACCAGACTGTTTTCAACAGATATATTTGTGTCTGAACAATCAGGAGATACTACTGTTTTTCTTTACGGCAAAAAAGGCAAAAAAGCAGGATAATACAGAGATTTTACCCGTGGAACTTCAAAACCACACTTGTATTTCTCGGGCCTACACCAGACTATTTTCAGCAGATATATTTGTGTCTGAACAATCAGGAGACACTACTGTTTTTCTTTATGGCAAAAAATGCAAAAAAGCAGGATAATACAGAGAATTGACCTGTGGAACTGCAAAACCACACTTGTATTTCTCGGGCCTACAGCAGACTATTTTCAACAGATATATTTGTGTCTGAACAATCAGCAGACACTACTGTTTTTCTTTACAGTAAAAAATGCCAAAAGAAGGATAATACAGAGATTTGACCCATGGAACTGCAAAACCACAGTTCTATTAATCTGGCATGCACCAGACTATTTTCAACAGATATAACTGAGTCTGAACAATCAGGAGACACTATTGTTTTCTTTACGGCAAAAAAGCAGGATAATACAGAGATTTGACCCGCGGAACTGCAAAACCACACTTGCATTTCCCTGGCCTACACCAGACTATTTTCAACAGATGTATTTGTGTCTGAACAATCAGGAGACGCTACTGTTTTTCTTAAAGGCAAATAATGCAAAAAAGCAGGATAATACAGAGATTTGACTCGTGGAACTTCAAAACCACATTTGTATTTCTCGGGCTTACACCAGACTACTTCAACAGATATATTTGTGTCTGAACAATCAGGAGACACTACTGTTTTTCTTTAAGGCAAAAAAGCAGGATAATACAGAGATTTGACCCGTGGAACTGCAAAACCACACTTGTATTTCTCGGGCCTACACCAGACTATTTTCAAAAGATATATTTGTGTCTGAACAATCAGGAGACACTACTGTTTTTCTTTACAGCAAAAGATGCAAAAAAAGCAGGATAATACAGAGATTTGACCCATGGAACTGCAAAACCACACTTGTATTTCTCGGGCCTACACCAGACTATTTTCAACAGATATATTTGTGTCTTAACAATCAGTAGACACTACTGTTTTTCTTTAAGGCAAAAAAATGCAAAAAAGCAGGATAATACAGAGATTTGACCCTTGGAACTTCAAAACCACACTTGTATTTCTTGGACCTACGCCAGACTATTTTCAACAGATATATTTGTGTCTGAACAATCAGGAGACACTACTGTTTTTCTTTACTGCAAAAAATGTACAAAAAAAAAGGATAATAGAGAGATTTGACCCGTGGAACTGCAAAACCACACTTGTATTTCTCGGGCCTACACCAGACTATTTTCAACAGATATATTTGTGTCAGAACAATCTGGAGACACTACTGTTTTTCTTTAAGGCAAAAAAGCAGGATAATACAGAGATTTGACCCGTGGAACTTCAAAACCACACTTGTATCTCTCGGGCCTACACCAGACGATTTTCAACAGATATATTTGTGTCTGAACAATCAGGAGACACTACTGTTTTTCTTTACAGCAAAAAATGCAAAAAAGCAGGAGAATACAGAGATTTGACCCGTGGAACTGCAAAACCACACTTGTATTTCTCGGGCCTACACCAGACTATTTTCAACAGATATATTTATGTCTGAATAATCAGGAGACACTACTGTTTTTCTTTACAGCAAAAAATGCAAAAAATCAAGATAATACAGAGATTTGACCCGTGGAACTTCAAAACCACACTTGTATTTCTCGGACCTACACAAGATTATTTTCAACAGATATATTTGTGTCTGAACAATCAGGAGACACTACTGTTTTTCTTTACAGAAAAAAAGGCCAAAAGAAGGATAATACAGAGATTAGACCCATGGCACTGCAAAACCACAAGTCTATTAATCTCGCCTACACCAGACTATTTTCAACAGATATATTTGTGTCTGAACAATCAGGAGACACTACTGTTTTTCTTTACAGAAAAAAAGGCCAAAAGAAGGATAATACAGAGATTAGACCCATGGCACTGCAAAACCACAAGTCTATTAATCTCGCCTACACCAGACTATTTTCAACAGATATATTTGTGTCTGAAGAATCAGGAGACACTACTGTTTTTCTTTACGGCAAAAAAGCAGGACAATACAGAGATTTGACCCGTGGAACTGCAAAACCACACTTGTATTTCATGGGCCTACACCAGACTATTTTCAACAGATATATTTGTGTCTGAACAATCAGGAGATACTACTGTTTTTCTTTACGGCAAAAAAGGCAAAAAAGCAGGATAATACAGAGATTTTACCCGTGGAACTTCAAAACCACACTTGTATTTCTCGGGCCTACACCAGACTATTTTCAACAGATATATTTGTGTCTGAACAATCGGGATACACTCCTGTTTTTCTTTACGGCAAAAATTGCAAAAAAAGCAGGATAATTCAGAGATTTGACCCGTCGAACTACAAAACCACACTTGTATTTCTCGGGCCTACACCAGACTATTTTCAACAGATATATTTGTGTCTGAACAATCAGGAGACATTACTGTTTTTCTTTACGGCCAAAAATGCAAAAAATCAATATAATACAGAGATTTGACCCGTGGAACTGCAAAACCACACTTGTATTTCTCGGGCCTACACCAGACTATTTTCAACAGATATATTTGTGCTTGAACAATCAGGAGATACTACTGTTTTTTTTTATGGCAAAAATGCAAAAAAGCAGAATAATACAGAAATTTGACCCGTGGAACAGCAAAACCACACTTGTATTTCTCGGGCCTACACCAGACTATTTTCAACAGATATATTTATGTCTGAATAATCAGGAGACACTACTGTTTTTCTTTACAGCAAAAAATGCAAAAAATCAAGATAATGCAGAGATTTGACCCGTGGAACTTCAAAACCACACTTGTATTTCTCGGGCCTACACCAGACTATTTTCAACAGATATATTTGTGTCTGAACAATCAGGAGACACTACTGTTTTTCTTTACGGCACAAAATGCAAAAAATCAAGATAAAACAGAGATTTGACCCGTGGTACTGCAAAACCACACTGGTATTACTCGGGCCTACACCCGACTATTTTCAACAGATATATTTGTGTCTGAACAATCAGGAGACATTACTGTTTTTCTTTACGGCTAAAAATGCAAAAAATCAAGATAATACAGAGATTTGACCCGTGGAACTGCAAAACCACACTTGTATTTCTCGGGCCTACACCAGACTATTTTCAACAGATATATTTGTGTTTGAACAATCAGGAGATACTACTGTTTTTCTTTACGGCAAAAAATGCAAAAAAGCAGAATAATACAGAAATTTGACCCGTGGAACAGCAAAACCACACTTGTATTTCTGGGGCCTACACCAGACTATTTTCAACAGATATATTTGTGTCTGAACAATCAGGAGACACTACTGTTTTTCTTTACAGCAAAAAATGCAAAAAAGCAGGATAATACAGAGATTTGACCCGTGGAACTGCAAAACCACACTTGTATTTCTTGGGCCTATACCAGACTAATTTCAACAGATATATTTGTGTCTGAACAATCAGGAGACACTACTGTTTTTCTTTACAGCAAAAAATGCAAAAAAGCACGATAATACAGAGATTTGACCCGTGGAACTGCAAAACCACACTTGTATTTCTCGGGCCTACACCAGACTATTTTCAACAGATATATTTGTGCCTGAACAATCAGGAGACACTATTGTTTTTTTTTACGGCAAAAAATGCCAAAAACAGCATAATAGAGATTTTCTACCGTTGAACAGCAAAACCACACTTATAATTCACTGGTGTATACTAGAGATGAGCGTTGTTCTACTCGAACTGTTCGCCAATCTCAAATTCGAGCTGTTTTGGGCGGTGTTCGAGCCGGTCGGCGAACACGAACAATTTGAGAAAAATTCGGCTGTTCGAGGTTATGTTCGATAACTGTTCGTGCACCAAAATCATAACTGGATTTTTTCTCAGTAATGATGAAAATTAATGTTAATACGCAGTTTGAGTGTACAGCGGGGTGGGGGGAGGGGCAAGGGATGGATCTCTGCAGGAACAATGAAGATCTCCATTTTTTTTTCTCTTTCCCGCATTTGCAGTGGGGAGGTGCAATCTGTCAGCCTATCAGCAGCGCACACACGGAGCGAAGTGCTTTTTTTCACACAAGCAAGGGCATGTGTGATTGGCAGTGTATGTCACATGTCCTTGCCCTATAAGACCAAGCCATTTTCCCCGTCGCCACCATTTTCTCACTGCTGCAGCTGCGTGTTAGACGGCACCGCTGTTGCTGTGTGCGCTATACCTTGTTAATTTCAAGCCAATTTTCGCACAAATATACAGATAGCTTGGGAGTAGGGAATAGTTGTGATTGCAGTCCTTTTAAGGACTAGGTTACAGCATTTCCTACGACTTTTATCAGGCAGGTCTGTGCTCTTAAATAGATAGATTGTGGGAGTAAAGACTAATTGTAATTGGAGTCCTTTTCAGGACTAGGTTACATCAGTTCCTATCAGTTTTTGCCAGGCAGGTCTGTGCCAGTGCTGTGCAAGTTTTTTTCACAGCATTTGGCTGAATCTAGCAAAGCTAATCCTTTTTGGCCTATTGCAGAGTGTGTTAGTCAGTGGAGTAGCCTATCTGTGTTGCAAGATATACCACCTGTGTATAGAATACCAATTTTTTACTGCACCTAGTGAAGTAAAATCTTTTGGGCATAGCATCATTCTATTAGTCCATCTATACTGACCTCCATCAGGTTGCAAACTGAATATAATTTTTTTCTGCATCTAGCTCTGAAAAAATATTTGGGCTTCTAGCAGTGTGTGGGACTTGGTCTATTAGTCCATCTATACTGACCTCCATCAGGTTGCAAATTAAAAATAATTTTTTTCTTCATTTAGCTCTGAAAAAATATTTGGGCTTCTAGCAGTGTGTGGGACTTGTTCTATTAGTCCTTCTATACTGACCTCCAGCAGGTTGCAAATTGAATATAATTTTTTTCTGCATCTAGCTCTGAAAAAATATTTGGGCTTCTAGCGGTGTGTGGGACTTGGTCTATTAGTCCATCTATACTGACCTCCATCAGGTTGCAAATTAAAAATAATTTTTTTCTGCATCTAGCTCTGAAAAAATATTTGGGCTTCTAGCAGTGTGTGGGACTTGGTCTATTAGTCCATCTATACTGACCTCCATCAGGTTGCAAATTAAAAATAATTTTTTTCTTCATTTATCTCTGAAAAAATATTTGGGCTTCTAGCAGCGTGTGGGACTTGTTCTATTAGTCCATCTATACTGACCTCCATCAGGTTGCAAATTAAAAATAATTTTTTTCTGCATCTAGCTCTGAAAAAATATTTGGGCTTCTAGCAGTGTGTGGGACTTGGTCTATTAGTCCATCTATACTGACCTCCATCAGGTTGCAAATTAAAAATAATTTTTTTCTGCATCTAGCTCTGAAAAAATATTTGGGCTTCTAGCAGTGTGTGGGACTTGGTCTATTAGTCCATCTATACTGACCTCCATCAGGTTGCAAATTGAATAAAAAAAATTGCTGCATCTAGCTCTGAAAAAATATTTGGGCTTCTAGCGGTGTGTGGGACTTGGTCTATTAGTCCATCTATACTGACCTCCATCAGGTTGCAAATTAAAAATAATTTTTTTCTGCATCTAGCTCTGAAAAAATATTTGGGCTTCTAGCAGTGTGTGGGACTTGGTCTATTAGTCCATCTATACTGACCTCCATCAGGTTGCAAATTAAAAATAATTTTTTTCTTCAATTAGCTCTGAAAAAATATTTGGGCTTCTAGCAGTGTGTGGGACTTGTTCTATTAGTCCTTCTATACTGACGTCCAGCAGGTTGCAAATTGAATATAATTTTTTTCTGCATCTAGCTCTGAAAAAATATTTGGGCTTCTAGCGGTGTGTGGGACTTGGTCTATTAGTCCATCTATACTGACCTCCATCAGGTTGCAAATTAAAAATAATTTTTTTCTGCATCTAGCTCTGAAAAAATATTTGGGCTTCTAGCAGTGTGTGGGACTTGGTCTATTAGTCCATCTATACTGACCTCCATCAGGTTGCAAATTAAAAATATTTTTTTTCTTCATTTAACTCTGAAAAAATATTTGGGCTTCTAGCAGCGTGTGGGACTTGTTCTATTAGTCCATCTATACTGACCTCCAACAGGTTGCAAATTAAAAATAATTTTTTTCTGCATCTAGCTCTGAAAAAATATTTGGGCTTCTAGCAGTGTGTGGGACTTGGTCTATTAGTCCATCTATACTGACCTCCATCAGGTTGCAAATTAAAAATAATTTTTTTCTGCATCTAGCTCTGAAAAAATATTTGGGCTTCTAGCAGTGTGTGGGACTTGGTCTATTAGTCCATCTATACTGACCTCCATCAGGTTGCAAATTGAATAAAAAAATTTTCTGCATCTAGCTCTGAAAAAATATTTGGGCTTCTAGCGGTGTGTGGGACTTGGTCTATTAGTCCATCTATACTGACCTCCATCAGGTTGCAAATTAAAAATAATTTTTTTCTGCATCTAGCTCTGAAAAAATATTTGGGCTTCTAGCAGTGTGTGGGACTTGGTCTATTAGTCCATCTATACTGACCTCCATCAGGTTGCAAATTAAAAATAATTTTTTTCTTCATTTAGCTCTGAAAAAATATTTGGGCTTCTAGCAGTGTGTGGGACTTGGTCTATTAGTCCTTCTATACTGACCTCCAGCAGGGTGCAAATTGAATATAATTTTTTTCTGCATCTAGCTCTGAAAAAATATTTGGGCTTCTAGCGGTGTGTGGGACTTGGTCTATTAGTCCATCTATACTGACCTCCATCAGGTTGCAAATTAAAAATAATTTTTTTCTGCATCTAGCTCTGAAAAAATATTTGGGCTTCTAGCAGTGTGTGGGACTTGGTCTATTAGTCCATCTATACTGACCTCCATCAGGTTGCAAATTAAAAATAATTTTTTTCTGCATCTAGCTCTGAAAAAATATTTGGGCTTCTAGCAGTGTGTGGGACTTGGTCTATTAGTCCATCTATACTGACCTCCATCAGGTTGCAAATTGAATAAAAAAAATTTCTGCATCTAGCTCTGAAAAAATATTTGGGCTTCTAGCGGTGTGTGGGACTTGGTCTATTAGTCCATCTATACTGACCTCCATCAGGTTGCAAATTAAAAATAATTTTTTTCTGCATCTAACCCAGCCAATAGTTTTGGCCTAATACCACAGTTTGGCCACTCAGCTCTGCTCGGTTACCATCCATTGTTTTTTTGTGCAAACAACTCCAGAGTTGTGAATTAGTTAACCACCAAAATGAGTGGAAAAAGGCCTGCTGCTGGTGGAAAGGGGAATAGGCGTGTTGGGAAGGGGAAAAAAGGTTGTGTCCGTGGGGTAGGTGCAGAAGAAAGACCATCTTCCAGCCAAACTAAAATGTCTACTTCTTTTAGCGGACAATGTGATAAGATCCCTTTCTTACGGCCACGCCAATCGCTACAAATTCCAGATGAGGCACAAAAACAGCAGGTGCTTCAACGGATATCAAGTGCTCCTTTAAGTGGGCTCTCCTCCACATCAACTTCAACATCACAAATACTCCAGTCCTCAAAGGTGTCACCCAAATCGCACTTGCTTCCTCACAGCTCCCAAATCTCCAGCTGCCCGTCTGAGTATGAGGTAGAACAGATGGTTGAGTCTGCAGAGCTGTTTACTCATACTATAGCCTGGGAATCAGAGGTCGACTCCAGCGCTTCTGTGAATCCAGACGAGGAAATGATCTGCACTGATGCCCAGAATCTTTATGAGTCGGATCCAGGACCAGACGCAGAAGGTTCTGACCATAATGTAGACCCTCATTCCCAAACTGTAACTCCTGTTGGTGGAGACAATGAGGAAGACGATGATAAGACTCAAATACCTGATTGGAGCGACAACTTTAGTTTTTTGTCAGGGCAGGAACAGGTTGGCTCTGAGGACGACGGGTGTGATAACGCACAGGGTGATGATGATGAGGTCGGAGATCCCACTTACTGTCAACCCACAGTCAGCCAAGAGATGAGGTCAGCAGAGGAGGTGGAGGAAGATGCTAGTGACGACGAGGTCAGGTTGCGCCTTCCTGGACAGAGACGTAGTACTGGAAGCACGTCAACAACTGCATCCTCAAACACAACTCTGCCTCTCACCACAAGTCGTGGTGGCTCTTCAGGTCGCATGGGTGCTAAGCCTTGCATAGCCTGGGCATTTTTTCAGATCGATAAAGATGACCCAACTCGTGTTATCTGTAACATTTGTCAGCAAAAGCTAAGTAGAGGCCAAAAAATACATAGTTTGAGTACTTCATGCATGAACCGGCACATGGACATGAAGCATAAGTTGCAGTGGGAAGCTCAGTGTGCTACAATGCGGTCTAGCCGGCCGGGCCAACCACCGTCTGTCATATCTTGTGCATCCGCGGCCTCTTCATCCTCTGTGACTGGGGGGACAGCAGTCACACCTGTTTTGGGGCGTAGACCTGCCACCTCTTTACCCGCAACAGCCAGCGTGATTGGCAGGTCATCATTTTCTTTGGAGGTGGTAACACCAGCTGGTCTTGAGCGCTGTCCGACATCGATAGCACCACCTTTGGATCAAGGCAACCTAACATGTCCGCCTGCATCTTCCTCACAGACCGGCAGTTTGCCGGGGACACCCTTATCAACCCCGTCTAAGCACAATAGCCAGCCCTCGGTCCCTCAGATGTGGACAAGTAAAAGACCATTTCCTCCTAGCCATGAGAAAGCTAAGAGGTTGAATTTCACCATCTGCAAGCTCTTGGCTACAGAAATGCTGCCTTTCCGCCTGGTGGACACAGAGGATTTTCGATACCTTATGTCCGTCGCAGTGCCCCAGTACCAGATGCCCAGTCGGCACTACTTCTCAAAGAAAGGTGTGCCTGCGCTCCACCAGCATGTCGCACACAACATCACCGCTTCTTTGAGAAACTCTGTGTGTGACAGGGTGCATTTCACCACAGACACTTGGACGAGTAGGCATGGACAGGGGCATTACATGTCGCTGACTGGGCACTGGGTAACTATGGTGACAGCAGGACAAGGGGCTGCTGTCCAAGTCTTGCCGTCCCCACGAGTTGTGCGTCAATCCTCTTTATGTCATTTTTCCTCCACTGCTTCTGCCTCCTCAACCTCCTCTCGGTCTTCCACCTGCACCCAAAGCCTGTCTGGTCATGCCACAAGCTTTCTAACTGCGCAGAAGGGATCCTGCACACCTCCTTACTATGCTGGCAGTAGGGCTCAACGTCATCAGGCGGTTTTTACATTGAAATGTCTGGGAAATGTGAGTCACACAGCTGAGGAGTTGTGGTCAGCTCTGGAGAACCAATTTCATGAATGGTTGTCTCCATCCACTGGACCTGAAACCAGGGAAGGCCGTGTGTGACAATGCTGCAAACCTGGGTGCGGCCCTTCGCCGGGGCAATGTCACACACGTGCCTTGTATGGCTCACGTGTTGAACCTGGTTGTCCAGCAATTTTTAGCCCACTATCCCAGACTAGATGGCCTTCTGCAGAGGGCACGGTCGCTGTGTGCTCACTTCCGCCGTTCGCATCCCGCAGCTCAGCGACTTACATCTCTACAGAAGTCGTTGGGCCTGCTACTTCACCGGCTAAAATGCGATGTGCCTACCCGGTGGAATTCAACTCTGTACATGTTGCAGCGACTGTGGCAGCACCGACAAGCCCTGGTGCAATACGTTCTGACGTATAGCCTGGGCCAACGAGATTCAGAGGTGGGGCAAATCACGCTGGAGGAGTGGTCTCAGATCAGGGACCTATGCACCCTTCTGCACAGTTTTGAAATGGCGACGAAGATGTTTAGTGCTGACGATGCCATTATCAGCATGACTATTCCGGTGATTTACATGCTGGAGCACATGTTAAACAGAATTCGGAGTCAGGTGGTGGCACAAGAGGAGGTGGAGGAAGTAGAGGAGGAGGAGTTGTATGCGGAAGGGCTAACATCTGCAAGGTCCAGACGGTCGGCAGCACCAAGGCGGCAGGCATGTGAGGGTGGGGGAGATGATTTTACCAGGGCGCATGGTAGCAGCCAAACTAGTGAGGAAGGTGCAGGAGCCCAGGAAGAAGTGGAGGACGAACTGATGGAAGACTCATCAGATGAGGGAGACCTTGATCACATTTCTGTTGTGCGAGGTTGGGGGGAGAGGACAGAGGAAGGAAGCATGATTGCTACCTCGCCACCAACACAACAGGGACTTGGTGCTCCTGGATGCGCAACACACATGAGTGCCTTCTTGCTGCACTACCTGCAACATGACCCTCGAATTGTGAGAATTAGAAATAATCCTGACTACTGGGTTGCCACACTGTTAGATCCCCGGTACAAAAGTAAATTTGCAGAAATTATTCCTGCCATAGAAAGGGATGCACGCATGCAGGAGTATCAGCAGAGACTGTTGCAGAATCTTACATGTGCTTTTCCACAAAATACCAGTGGTGCACGTAGTGAATCTCACAGTTCCAACTTGCCAACCGTGGGACCGTCAAGTGTTCAGCACTCAAACCGTAACAGAACCACAGTATCTGCTGGTAACATCAATTTTGCGGAATCATTTCACCACTTTTTTAGCCCATCCTTTGCAAGGCCACAGGAGACAAGAAGTCTGACACATAGTCAACGCCTAGAGACGATGGTACAGGAGTATCTCCAAGTAAACATTGAAGCCACGACTGTGTCACTGGACCCTTGCTCTTTTTGGGCTTCCAATCTGGATAAATGGCCGGAGCTAGCCACTTATGCCTTGGAGATCTTGTCATGCCCCGCAGCCAGCGTTCTGTCTGAACGTGTGTTCAGCGCTGCTGGTGGTGTGCTGACAGATAAGCGCACGCGGCTCTCCACTGATAATGTAGACAGACTCACGTTCATAAAGATGAACAAATCATGGATCCGAAACGACTTTTCTACCCCTGTGTCATCCTGGGGAGAGTAAAAGCTTGATGATTGGTTAAAATCACCCTACCAACCGTTTTAAGCTTTCAAATTACTAATCATGTTTATCTGTATCTTGACTGGAAAATAATTTGGGCTTTGTAGCAGTGTGCAGCACTGATCCTATTAGGCCATCTATAATAAGCTTCACCAGATTTAAAATTAAAAATAATTTTTAGCTGCATCTAGCCCGGAAAATAATTTTGGGGCTCCGAGATGCGCAAGACACATAAGTGCCTTCTTGCTGCACTACCTGCAGCATGACCCTCATATTGTCAGAATTCGAAGTAATCATGACTACTGGGTTGCCACACTCTTAGATCCCCCAAACTTTTCGATCAACCTTTTCATTTTAATAAAGACCAAAAAAATGGTCATTTTTGAAATTATAAGCATTAGCAGGTTGTTAGAAACTGAAATCAAACAGTTTTCAACTCAAAACTTTATTCTAGGTGATGTTACATTTTCACATAGGACCCCTTGTTCGAAAGGAGCTTCTGAACTCTCTCGTCCATTGAATTTGTCAGGTTTTGGATGGTTTCTGCTTCAATTGTTTTGCATGAGGACAGAATACCCTCCCAGAGCTGTTGCTTAGATGTGAACTGCCTCCCGCCATCATAGACACTCCTTTTAATGATGCTCCAAAGGTTCTGAATGGGGTAGAGGTCAGGGGAGCATGGGGGTCACACCATAAGTTTGTCCCCTTTTATGCCCATATCAGCCAGAGATGCAGATGTTTTATGTGCAGCATGAGATGGTGCATTATCATGCAGAAAAATGATCTTGCTGTGAAATACACGGTTCTTCTTCTTGAACCATGGCAGGAAGTGCTGTTTGAGAAAATCCACATACATTATGGAGTTCATCTTTAGCGCCTTCAGGGATCCTAAAGGGGCCGACAATCTCTCTCCCCATGATTCCAGCCCAAAACATTACTCCACCTCCTCCTTGTTGGCGCTGTAGCCGTGTTTGCGTGGGGTGTCCATCAACCAGCCATCCTCCACTCCATTCATCTGGACTATCGAGCGCTGCACGGCACTCATCCGTGAACAAAACAGTTTTGAAATCAGTCTTCATGTAATGTTTGGCCCACTGGAGCCGTTTCTGCTTGTGTGAAGTGGATAGAGGAGGTCGACAGGATGGCATATGCACAGCTGCAAACCTCTGAAGGACCCTGCATCTTGTTGTTCGGGGGACGTTGGAGGCACAAGCAGCTTCAAAAACTTGTCTGCTGCTATGACAAGGCTTTTTTGCCGCTGCTGTTTCAACCTGACGTAATTGCCTGTAGGAAAGAGTCCTCAATTTGCCCTTATCAGCACGCACACGTGTGTACTGTGAATCAGCTACATACTTCTTGATTGCCAAGACACTTCATCCTGATCATCGCACAATGTTGATTGTAGTCATGCCTTGACCTAAACACTCCACAATTTGTTGCTTCTCAGCAGCCAACACATCCTTTTTCTTTCCCATTTTGGCAGAAAATGTAGGCTGCTTAATAATGTGAGAGAGCCTTCTTAAGTAGTCTTGCCTTTCATTGGACACACCTGCCAAACTAATTAGCACAGGTGTCTGCAATTGCTTACAGTGATATAAAGAGCCCTGACACACATCACCATCAATGAGTTTAACTGACAAACAAACAAATTCTTCCCTTATCACTCCTAAACACTTTTTGCATAATAATTTGGAACGCGGTGTACATGTGCTTTTCCACAAAACACCAGTGGTTCACGTAGTGAATCTTACAGTTCTAACTTGCCAACCGTGGTCTGTATGGAATTGTTCAATAAAGGGCCCAAAATTAAGATAACATAGATGGGAGAGGTCTCTATGAATAGGAATTCCTAAGTATTTGATACCCTGTGAGGGCCAGGCAAAGGGAAAGTTGGACTGGATGGAATCCTATATGGATTTAGGGAGGGAGACAACGAGGGCCTCAGACTTCGCTGCATTGATTTTAAAATTTTACCATGTAACAAAGTGATCTATTTCAGCCATAACAGCAGGGATGGATATATGTGATTGAGTAATATATACTAGGACATCATCAGCAAATAGAGAGCACTTGTACTCGGTGCCTCCCACCTCAATCCACCTAATATTGGGGTTATGGCGAATTGATGAGAGCAGGTGCTCCGTCACTAGGATGTATAAGAGAGGGGACAGAGGACATCCCTGCCTTGTCCCATTGGTGATTGTGAAAGGTGATGAAAATGTTCTGACGCACCCCCTGGGCCTTGGGACACCCGGAGCCGGACCCTTTTTGGTGGATGCTGGTGGTTGTAGTCTTCGTGGCGGCGATCCGGTTCCGTGGCTCAGGGCGGTCAAACCAGTGGCGGAACTATTTATGTGGTTTTGATGTTTAAATGTCCGACTACGCCACCCGTGGATTGCGGTCAGAGTGAACCGCCGCTACAGGGCAGACCGCTAAGGCTGGTGTTGTGGGTGCAGCAGAGCGTAGCATAACTCCCCACGGGAGGAGTATAGCCTCAGGGCAGTGTATGCGGAGGATGGGGGTGATGGTGCAGGGCAGCAGCAGTAACGACACGGAGTCAGTGATGCAGTTCAGGGCCTTTACTCACAGTTCTTATTATCCAGACCACGTCTGCAGGTAACGGCTGCCCACGTCGTACTGTGCTCACCAGGTGAGGGGCTCAGACAACTCCCAGATAACTTTGGAGCGCTTCACAGGACCCCCTTTGTGTGTCCTTTGTCTGGCCTTTCTTACCAACACTTCTGTCCGGCTGCCTCGGGCCTCCTCTTGGTAAACTTGGCGCCAGTTTCCCTGACCCTATGTGGTGCCTTCCTAGCGGGTGGAGCAAGGGGCTGTGCCACATAAAATGTCAGAGCCTCCGGTTTCTAGCTGAGGGTCGTTTCCTGCCTCCACTAGTTCGGGGACCGGTCTCCCCCTTTGGCCTGACCCCTCCACGCAGGTGGATTCGGGCGTGCGGTGGCGACTCGCCCGTCCGCACCCCTGGGATCCCTTCATTCCTCGTTCCTGGAGCCTTCTCCGCTCCTCTTCCTTCCTTCTCCCTCTTGCAGGCCTGGGCCTCTGTTACTAGGCCCGCCTCCGGAGCAGAGCTCATGCAGAGCCCCTGCTCCCTGCCACTTCTGCTCAGACTTCTCTGCACTGAACTAAGATGGTGCCCACCTTTTATACTCCCTTCTCAATGCACCCAGGAACTGCTTCCTCCCTGCTCCTGCACTGCAGGGTTCCCCTTCCTCAGTGTTCCCTCCCCCCACTCCAGCCAGGGACAGGGACTGTCGTGCCCATCTCAGGGGCATATTGGTCGCCCTGCCCCACGGCAATGTGGTGTAATGCATGCAGGTGTCGGGTCCTGATCCACACTCCATCCTTATCTGAGAGTGAGATATCACACCTCTGGGTGAGGTGCAATACGTCTGTAGCAACCGAGCCCTCGGTGCTACAGTTCCATTTATCTTCAGCCTAGGTGACATATTGTGATACAGGGCCGTGATTTTGGCTATAAAAGGGTCCCCTAGACCCCTACCCCAAGCTTTTTAAGAGAATCATATATGGCGTGCCAGGAGACTCTATGGAATGCTTTCTCAGCATCCAACGAGAGTATCTACTTACAAATTTTTAACTGCATCTAGCCCAGGAAATACTTTGTGCCTAGTAGCAGTGTCTGCTAGTCAGCGGATTATCCCGGCTGTTAAGCAAGCTACACCACCTGTAGTTTGGACACTTAATTTTTTCAAAGGAAATGCTTCGGGACCACGGGATACTTAGTGAAGAGCATCAGGAGGCACCCCAAGGCATAGGGGCTGGGACTGGCACTAGGATGCCTTGCAGTGGACAGCCGAGCTCGATCCTTATAAAAGCTTTTTAACTGCAGCAGCTTTAGTGGACGCTACTGGAGCTGGAATTACGCGGCTGCTGGCATGAGACTTGCCCTCCAATAGATCCTTGTAAATGGATTTAAAGTGTATTCATTCAAATTAGAGGGACAATTTAAATTAAAAAGCTTAGAGCTGCCTCCACCACAGGGGGGCTCTCTCGACCCACCAGCGGACAGGCACCAGTATTGGGAGAGGGGGGCTGGCCGTCAGGGTTCACCGCGGCTCTGGCACAAACCCGGCGACACGGAGGTGGCATGGGCAGGAGCGGCCTGGCCGTCTCGGCTTCTCACTTTTTGGATTTTAGAAGGGCATGACATGCCTATATCTGTGTCTCCCCCTCCTTTTACTCCTCCACCTCTTTTCTTTTCGCATGACTATATGTACTTGTCACTTTTCCATGTGTTAGTTGTGTCTTCTGAGCAGTTTGTCAGCTTTTGGACACCTTTGAAGGTGTTTTCTATGTGTTTCTATGTGTTTTTGTTTGCCTGCCATTGGTTTTAACGGTGTTCGAAGGTGTTCGACGAACAGTTCGACGAACAGTTCGGCGAACACACGGGTGTTCGACGAACCGAACCGAACTCGAACACTACGGGGGTGGCTCAACACTAGTGTATACCAGACTTTTTTAAATATATATATTTGCGGCTGAACAGTGAGTGACACACTCAAACTGTTTTTTTTTTTAGATACAAATGGCCCAAAAGTGGATAATACAGAGGGTTGAACCATGGAACTGCAAAACCACACTTCTGTTTCTCTGGCCTACACCAAACTATTTTCAACAGAAATATTTGTGTCTGAACAATCAGGAGACACTACTGTTTTTCTTTACAGCAAAAAATGCAAAAAAGCAGGATAATACAGAGATTTGACCCGTGGAACTGCAAAACCACACTTGTATTTCTTGGGCCTATACCAGACTATTTTCAACAGATATATATGTGTCTGAACAATCAAGAGATACTATTGTTTTTTTTTTACGGCAAAAAATGCCAAAAGCAGCATAATAGAGATTTTTTACCGTGGAACAGCAAAACCACAGTTATAATTTACTGGTGTATACCAGACTTTTTTAAATATATATATTTGCGGCTGAACAGTGAGTGACACACTCAAACTGGGTTTTTTTAGATAGAAATGTCCCAAAAGTGGATAATACAGAGGTTTGAACCATGGAACTGCAAAACCACACTTGTATTTCTCGGGCCTACACCAGACTATTTTCAACAGAAATATTTGTGTCTGAACAATCAGGACACACTACTTTTTTTCTTTACAGCAAAAAATGCCAAAAAAAAGGATATTAGAGAGATTTGACCCGTGGAACTGCAAAACCACACTTGTATATCTCGGGCCTACACCAGACTATTTTCAACAGATATATTTGTGTCTGAAAATCAGGAGACACTACTGTTTTTCTTTACAGCAAAAAATGCAAAAAAGCAGGATAATACAGAGATTTGACCCATGGAACTGCAAAACCACACTTGCATTTCTCGGGCCTACACCAGACTATTTTCAACAGATATACTTGTGTCTGAACAATCAGGAGACACTACTGTTTTTCTTTACAGCAAAAAATGCAAAAAAGCAGGATAATACAGATATTTGACCTGTGGAACTGCAAAACCACACTTGTATTCCTCGGGCCTACACCATACTATTTTCAACAGATATATTTGTGTCTGAACAATCAGGAGACACTTCTGTCTTTCTTTAAGGCAAAAAATGCAAAAAAGCAGGATAATACAGAGATTTGACCCGTGGAACTTCAAAACCACACTTGTATTTCTCGGGCCTACACCAGACTATTTTCAACAGATATATTTGTGTTTGAACAATCAAGAGACACTACTGTTTTTCTTTATGGCAAAAATGCAAAAAAGCAGGACAATATAGAGATTTGATCCGTGGAACTGCAAAACCACTCTTGTATTTCTCGGGCCTACACCAGACTATTTTCAACAGATATATTTATGTCTGAACAATCAGGAGACACTACTGTTTTTCTTTACAGCAAAAAATACAAAAAAGCAGGATAATACAGAGATTTGACCCGTGGAACTGCAAAACCACACTTGTATTTCTCGGGCCTATACCAGACTATTTTCAACAGATATATTTGTGTCTGAACAATCAGGAGACACTAATGTTTTTCTTTACAGCAAAAAATGCCAAGAGAAGGATAATACAGAGATTTGACCCATGGAACTGCAAAACCACAGTTCTATTAATCTGGCCTACACCAGACTATTTTCAACAGATATATTTGTGTCTGAACAATCAAGAGACACTACTGTTTTTCTTTACGGCAAAAAAGCAGGATAATACAGAGATTTGACCTGTGGAACTGCAAAACCACACTTGTATTTCTCGGGCCTACACCAGACTAATTTCAACAGATATATTTGTGTCTGAACAATCAGGAGACACTACTGTTTTTCTTTACAGCAAAAAATGCAAAAAAGCACGATAATACAGAGATTTGACCCGTGGAACTGCAAAACCACACTTGTATTTCTCGGGCCTACACCAGACTATTTTCAACAGATATATTTGTGCCTGAACAATCAGGAGACACTATTGTTTTTTTTTAAGGCAAAAAATGCCAAAAGCAGCATAATAGAGATTTTCTACCATTGAACAGCAAAACCACACTTATAATTCACTGGTGTATACCAGACTTTTTTAAATATATATATTTGCGGCTGAACAGTGAGTGACACACTCAAACTGGGTTTTTTTAGATAGAAATGGCCCAAAAGTGGATAATACAGAGGTTTGAACCATGCAACTGCAAAACCACACTTGTATTTCTCGGGCCTACACCAGACTATTTTCAACAGAAATATTTGTGTCTGAACAATCAGGAGACACTACTTTTTTTCTTTACAGCAAAAAATGCCAAAAAAAAGGATATTAGAGAGATTTGACCCGTGGAACTGCAAAACCACACTTGTATATCTCGGGCCTACACCAGACTATTTTCAACAGATATATTTGTGTCTGAAAATCAGGAGACACTACTGTTTTTCTTTACAGCAAAAAATGCAAAAAAGCAGGATAATACAGAGATTTGACCCATGGAACTGCAAAACCACACTTGTATTTCTCGGGCCTACACCAGACTATTTTCAACAGATATATTTGTGTCTGAACAATTAGGAGACACTACTGTCTTTCTTTAAGGCAAAAAATGCAAAAAAGCAGGATAATACAGAGATTTGACCCATGGAACTTCAAAACCACACTTGTATTTCTCGGGCCTACACCAGACTATTTTCAACAGATATATTTGTGTTTGAACAATCAGGAGACACTACTGTTTTTCTTTATGGCAAAAATGCAAAAAAGCAGGACAATATAGAGATTTGACCCGTGGAACTGCAAAACCACTCTTGTATTTCTCGGGCCTACACCAGACTACTTTCAACAGATATATTTATGTCTGAACAATCAGGAGACACTACTGTTTTTCTTTACAGCAAAAAACACAAAAAAGCAGGATAATACAGAGATTTGACCCGTGGAACTGCAAAACCACACTTGTATTTCTCGGGCCTATACCAGACTATTTTCAACAGATATATTTGTGTCTGAACAATCAGGAGACACTAATGTTTTTCTTTACAGCAAAAAATGCCAAGAGAAGGATAATACAGAGATTTGACCCATGGAACTGCAAAACCACAGTTCTATTAATCTGGCCTACACCAGACTATTTTCAACAGATATGTTTGTGTCTGAACAATCAAGAGACACTACTGTTTTTCTTTACGGCAAAAAAGCAGGATAATACAGAGATTTGACATGTGGAACTGCAAAACCACACTTGTATTTCTCGGGCCTACACCATACTATTTTCAACAGATATATTTGTGTCTGAACAATCAGGAGACACTACTGTTTTTCTTTACGGCAAAAAATACAAAAAAGCAGGATAATACAGAGATTTGACCCGTGGAACTTCAAAACCACACTTGTATTTCTCGGGCCTATACCAGACTATTTTCAACAGATATATTTGTGTCTGAACAATCAGGAGACACTACTGTTTTTCTTTACAGCAAAAAAGCAGGATAAGACAGAGATTTGACCCATGGAACTGCAAAACCACAGTTCTATTAATCTGGCCTACACCAGACTATTTTCAACAGATATATTTGTGTCTGAACAATCAGGAGACACTACTGTTTTTCTTTACGGCAAAAAAGCATGATAATACAGAGATTTGACCCGTGGAACTGCAAAACCACACTTGTATTTCTCGGGCCTACACCAGACTATTTTCAACAGATATATTTGTGTCTGAACAATCAGGAGACACTACGGTTTTTCTTTAAGGCAAAAAATGCAAAAAAGCAGGATAATACAGAGATTTGACCCGTGGAACTGCAAAACCACACTTGTATTTCTCGGGCCTACACCAGACTATTTTCAACAGATATATTTGTGTCTGAACAATCAGGAGACACTACTGTTTTTCTTTACAGCAAAAATGCAAAAAAGCAGGATAATACAGAGATTTGACCAGTGGAACTGCAAAACCACACTTGCATTTCTCGGGCCTACACCAGACTATTTTCAACAGATATATTTGTGTCTGAACAATCAGGAGACACTAATGTTTTTCTTTACAGCAAAAAATGCCAAGAGAAGGATAATACAGAGATTTGACCCATGGAACTGCAAAACCACAGATCTATTAATCTGGCCTACACCAGACTATTTTCAACAGATATATTTGTGTCTGAACAATCAAGAGACACTACTGTTTTTCTTTACGGCAAAAAAGCAGGATAATACAGAGATTTGACATGTGGAACTGCAAAACCACACTTGTATTTCTCGGGCCTACACCATACTATTTTCAACAGATATATTTGTGTCTGAACAATCAGGAGACACTACTGTTTTTCTTTACGGCAAAAAATACAAAAAAGCAGGATAATACAGAGATTTGACCCGTGGAACTTCAAAACCACACTTGTATTTCTCGGGCCTATACCAGACTATTTTCAACAGATATATTTGTGTCTGAACAATCAGGAGACACTACTGTTTTTCTTTACAGCAAAAAAGCAGGATAATACATAGATTTGACCCATGGAACTGCAAAACCACAGTTCTATTAATCTGGCCTACACCAGACTATTTTCAACAGATATATTTGTGTCTGAACAATCAGGAGACACTACTGTTTTTCTTTACGGCAAAAAAGCAGGATAACACAGAGATTTGACCCGTGGAACTGCAAAACCACACTTGTATTTCTCGGGCCTACACCAGACCATTTTCAACAGATATATTTGCGTCTGAACAATCAGGAGACACTACTTTTTTTCTTTACAGCAAAAAATGCCCAAAAAAAAGGATAATAGAGAGATTTGATCCGTGGAACTGCAAAACCACACTTGTATATCTCGGGCCTACACCAGACTATTTTCAACAGATATATTTGTGTCTGAAAATCAGGAGACACTACTGTTTTTCTTTACAGCAAAAAATGCAAAAAAGCAGGATAATACAGAGATTTGACCCATGGAACTGCAAAGCCACACTTGCATTTCTCGGGCCTACACCAGACTATTTTCAACAGATATATTTGTGTCTGAACAATCGGGAGACACTACTGTTTTTCTTTAAGGCAAAAAATGCAAAAAAGCAGGATAATACAGAGATTTGACCCGTGGAACTTCAAAACCACACTTGTATTTCTCGGGCCTACACCAGACTATTTTCAACAGATATATTTGTGTCTGAACAATCAGGAGACACTACTGTTTTTCTTTAAGGCAAAAAATGCAAAAAAGCAGGACAATATAGAGATTTGACCCGTGGAACTGCAAAACCACTCTTGTATTTCTCGGGCCTACACCAGACTATTTTCAACAGATATATTTGTGATTGAACAATCAGGCGATAATACTGTTTTCCTTTATGGCAAAAAATGCAAGAAAGCAGAGTAATACAGAGATTTGACCCGTGGAACTGCAAAACCACACTTGTATTTCTCAGGCCTACACCAGACTATTTTCAAAAGATATATTTGTGTCTGAACAATCAGGAGACACTACTGTTTTTCTTTACAGCAAAAATTGCAAAAAAGCAGGATAAAACAGAGATTTGACCCGTGGAACTGCAAAACTACACTTGTATTTCTCAGGCCTACACCAGACTATTTTCAACAGATATATTTGTGTCTGAACAATCTGGAGACACTACTGTTTTTCTTTATGGCAAAAAATGCAAAAAAGCAGGAAAATACAGAGATTTGACCCGTGGAACTGCAAAGCCACACTTGTTTTTCTCGGGCCTACATCAGACTATTTTCAACAGATATATTTGTGTCTGAACAATCAGGAGACACTACTGTTTTCTTTACGGCAAAAAATACAAAAAAAGCAGGATAATACAGAGATTTGAATCGTGGAACTGCAAAACCACACTTGTATTTCTTGGGCCTATACCAGACTATTTTCAACAGATATATTTGTGTCTGAACAATCAGGAGACACTACTGTTTTTCTTTACAACAAAAACTGCCAAAAGAAGGATAATACAGAGATTTGACCCATGGAACTGCAAAACCACAGTTCTATTAATCTGGCCTACACCAGACTATTTTCAACAGATATATTTGTGTCTGAACAATCAGGAGACACTACTGTTTTTCTTTACGGCAAAAAAGCAGGATAATACAGAGATTTAACCCGTGGAACTGCAAAACCACACTTGTATTTCTCGGGCCTACACCAGACTATTTTCAACAGATATATTTGTGTCTGAACAATCAGGAGACACTACGGTTTTTCTTTAAGGCAAAAAATGCAAAAAAGCAGGATAATACAGAGATTTGACCCGTGGAACTGCAAAACCACACTTGTATTTCTCGGGCCTACACCAGACTATTTTCAACAGATATATTTGTGTCTGAACAATCAGGAGACACTACTGTTTTTCTTTACAGCAAAAATGCAAAAAAGCAGGATAATACAGAGATTTGACCAGTGGAACTGCAAAACCACACTTGCATTTCTCGGGCCTACACCAGACTATTTTCAACAGATATATTTGTGTCTGAACAATCAGGAGACACTACTGTTTTTCTTTACAGCAAAAAATGCAAAAAAGCAGGATAATACAGAGATTTGACCTGTGAAACTGCAAAACCACACTTGTATTTCTCGGGCCTACACCATACTATTTTCAACAGATATATTTGTGTCTGAACAATCAGGAGTCACTACTGTTTTTCTTTAAGGCAAAAAATGCAAAAAAGCAGGATAATACAGAGATTTGACCCGTGGAACTGCAAAACCACACTTTTATTTCTTGGGCCTACACCAGACTATTTTCAACAGATATATATGTGTCTGAACAATCAGGAGACACTACTGTTTTTCTTTACAGCAAAAAATGCAAAAAAGCAGGATAATACAGTTATTTGACCCGTGGAACTGCAAAACCACACTTGTATTTCTCAGGCCTGCCCCAGACAATTTTCAACAGATATATTTGTGTCTGAACAATCAGGAGACACTACTGTTTTTCTTTACAGCAAAACATGCAAAAAAGCAGGATAATACAGAGATTTGACCCGTGGAACTGCAAAACCACACTTGTATTTCTCGGGCCTACACCAGACTATTTTCAACAGATATATTTGCGTCTGAACAATCAGGAGACACTACTGTCTTTCTTTAAGGCAAAAAATGCAAATAAACAGGATAATACAATAGATTTGACCCGTGGAACTTCAAAACCACACTTGTATTTCCCGAGCCTACACCAGACTATTTTCAACAGATATATTTGTGTCTGAACAATCAGGAGACACTACTGTTTTCTTTACGGCAAAAAATGCAAAAAAGCAGGATAATACAGAGATTTGACTCGTGGAACTTCAAAACCACACTTGTATTTCTCGGGCCTACACCAGACTATTTTCAACAGATATATTTGTGTTTGAACAATCAGGAGATACTACTGTTTTTCTCTACAGCAAAAAATGCAAAAAAGCAGAATAATACAGAAATTTGACCCGTGGAACTGCAAAACCACACTTGTATTTCTCGGGCCTACACCAGACTATTTTCAACAGATATATTTGTGTCTGAACAATCAGTAGACACTACTGTTTTTCTTTACAGCAAAAATTGCAAAAAAGCAGGATAATACAGAGATTTGACCCGTGGAACTGCAAAACCACACTTGTATTTCTTGGGCCTATACCAGACTAATTTCAACAGATATATTTGTGTCTGAACAATCAGGAGACACTACTCTTTTTCTTTACAGCAAAAAATGCAAAAAAGCAGGATAATACAGAGATTTGACCCGTGGAACTGCAAAACCACACTTGTATTTCTCAGGCCTGCACCAGACTATTTTCAACAGATATATTTGTGTCTGAACAATCAGGAGACACTACTGTTTTTCTTTACAGCAAAAAATGCAAAAAAGCAGGATAATACAGAGATTTGACCCGTGGAACTGCAAAACCACACTTGCATTTCTCGGGCCTACACCAGACTATTTTCAACAGATATATTTGTGTCTGATCAATCAGGAGACACTACTGTCTTTCTTTAAGGCAAAAAATGCAAATAAACAGGATAATACAGAGATTTGACCCGTGGAACTTCAAAACCACACTTGTATTTCTCGGGCCTACACCAGACTATTTTCAAGAGATATATTTGTGTCTGAACAATCAGGAGACACTACTGTTTTCTTTACGGCAAAAAATGCAAAAAAATCAAGACAATACAGAGATTTGACCCGTGGAACTGCAAAACCACAGTTGTATTTCTCGGGCCTCCACCAGACTATTTTCAACAGATATATTTGTGTCTGAAAATCAGGAGACACTACTGTTTTTCTTTACAGCAAAAAATGCAAAAAAGCAGGATAATACAGAGATTTGACCCATGGAACTGCAAAACCACACTTGTATTTCTCGGGCCTACAACATACTATTTTCAACAGATATATTTGTGTCTGAACAATCAGGAGTCACTATTGTTTTTCTTTAAGGCAAAAAATGCAAAAAAGCAGAATAATACAGAGATTTGACCCGTGGAACTGCAAAACCACATTTGTATTTCTTGGGCCTACACCAGACTATTTTCAACAGATAAATATGTGTCTGAACAATCAGGAGACACTACTCTTTTTCTTTACAGCAAAAAATGCAAAAAAGCAGGATAATACAGTTATTTGACCCATGGAACTGCAAAACCACACTTGTATTTCTCAGGCCTGCCCCAGACTATTTTCAACAGATATATTTGTGTCTGAACAATCAGGAGACACTACTGTTTTTCTTTACAGCAAAAAATGCAAAAAAGCAGGATAATACAGAGATTTGACCCATGGAACTGCAAAACCACACTTGTATTTCTCGGGCCTACAACATACTATTTTCAACAGATATATTTGTGTCTGAACAATCAGGAGTCACTACTGTTTTTCTTTAAGGCAAAAAATGCAAAAAAGCAGAATAATACAGAGATTTGACCCGTGGAACTGCAAAACCACACTTGTATTTCTTGGGCCTACACCAGACTATTTTCAACAGATATATATGTGTCTGAACAATCAGGAGACACTACTCTTTTTCTTTACAGCAAAAAATGCAAAAAAGCAGGATAATACAGTTATTTGACCCATGGAACTGCAAAACCACACTTGTATTTCTCAGGCCTGCCCCAGACTATTTTCAACAGATATATTTGTGTCTGAACAATCAGGAGACACTACTGTTTTTCTTTACAGCAAAACATGCAAAAAAGCAGGATAATACAGAGATTTGACCCGTGGAACTGCAAAACCACACTTGTATTTCTCGGGCCTACACCAGACTATTTTCAACAGATATATTTGCGTCTGAACAATCAGGAGACACTACTTTTATTCTTTACAGCAAAAAATTCCAAAAAAAAAGGATAATAGAGAGATTTGACCCGTGGAACTGCAAAACCACACTTGTATATCTCGGGCCTAAACCAGTCTATTTTCAACAGATATATTTGTGTCTGAACAATCAGGAGTCACTACTGTTTTTCTTTAAGGCAAAAAATGCAAAAAAGCAGGATAATACAGAGATTTGACCCGTGGAACTGCAAAACCACACTTGTATTTCTCGGGCCTACACCAGACTATTTTTAACAGATATATTTGTGTCTGAACAATCAGGAGACACTACTATCTTTCTTTAAGGCAAAAAATGCAAATAAACAGCATAATACAGAGATTTGACCCGTGGAACTTCAAAACCACACTTGTATTTCTCGGGCCTACACCAGACTATTTTCAACAGATATATTTATGTCTGAACAATCAGGAGACACTACTGTTTTTCTTTACAGCAAAAATTGCAAAAAAGCAGGATAATACAGAGATTTGACCCGTGGAACTGCAAAACCACACTTGTATTTCTTGGGCCTATACCAGACTAATTTCAACAGATATATTTGTGTCTGAACAATCAGGAGATACGACTGTTTTTCTTTACAGCAAAAAATGCAAAAAAGCAGGATAAAACAGAGATTTGACCCGTGGAACTGCAAAACCACACTTGTATTTCTCAGGCCTGCACCAGACTATTTTCAACAGATATATTTGTGTCTGAACAATCAGGAGACACTACTGTTTTTCTTTACAGCAAAAAATGCAAAGAAGCAGGATAATATAGAGATTTGACCCGTGGAACTGCAAAACCACACTTGTATTTCTCGGGCCTACACCAGACTATTTTCAACAGATATATATGTGTCTGAACAATCAGGAGACACTATTGTTTTTCTTTACGGCAAAAAATGCAAAAAAGCAGGATAATACAGAGATTTGACCCGTGGAACAGCAAAACCACACTTGTATTTCTCGGCCCTACACCAGACTATTTTCAACAGATATATTTGTGTCTGAACAATCTGGAGACACTACTGTTTCTCTTTAAGGCAAAAAATGCAAAAAGCAGGATAATACAGAGATTTGACCCGTGGAACTTCAAAACCACACTTGTATTTCTCGGGCCTACACCAGACTATTTTCAACAGATATATTTGTGTCTGAACAATCAGGAGACACTACTGTTTTTCTTTATGGCAAAAAATGCAAAGAAGCAGGATAATATAGAGATTTGACCCGTGGAACTGCAAAACCACACTTGTATTTCTCGGGCCTACACCAGACTATTTTCAACAGATATATTTGTGTCTGAACAATCAGGACACACTACTTTTTTTCTTTATGGCAAAAAATGCAAAAAAGCAGGATAATACAGAGATTTGGCCCATGGAACTGCAAAACCATACTTGTATTTCTCGGGCCTACACCAGACTATTTTCAACAGATATATTTGTGTCTGAACAATCAGGAGACACTACTGTTTTTCTTTAAGGCAAAAAATGCAAAAAAGCAGGATAAACAGAGATTTGACCCGTGGAACTTCAAAACCACACTTGTATTTCTCGGGCCTACACCAGACTATTTTCAACAGATATATTTGTGTCTGAACAATCAGGAGACACTACTGTTTTTCTTTACGGCAAAAAATGCAAAAAATCAAGATAATACAGAGATTTGACCCGTCAAACTGCAAAACCACACTTGTATTTCTCGGGCCTACACCAGACTATTTTCAACAGATATATTTGTGTCTGAACAATCAGGAGATACTACTGTTTTTCTTTACGGCAAAAAATGCAAAAAAGCAGAATAATACAGAGATTTGACCCGTAGAACTGCAAAACCACACTTGCATTTCTCGGGTCTACACCAGACTATTTTCAACAGATATATTTCTGTCTGAACAATCAAGAGACACTCCTGTTTTTCTTTACAGCAAAAAATGCAAAGAAGCAGGATAACAGAGATCTGACCTGTGCAACTGCAAAACCACACTTGTATTTCTCGGGCCTACACCAGACTATTTTCAGCAGATATATTTGTGTCTGAACAATCAGGACACACTACTGTTTTTCTTTACAGCAAAAAAGCAGGATAATACAGAGATTTGACCGGTGGAACTTCAAAACCACACTTGTATTTCTCGGGCCTACACCAGACTATTTTCAACAGATATATTTGTGTCTGAACAATCAGGAGACACTACTGTTTTTCTTTACGGCAAAAAATGCAAAAAAGCAGGATAATACAGAGATTTGACCCGTGGAACTGTAAAACCACACTTGTACTTCTCGGCCCTACACCAGACTATTTTCAACAGATATATTTGTGTCTGAACAATCCGGAGACACTACAGTTTTTCTTTATGGCAAAAAATGCAAAGAAGCAGGATAATATAGAGATTTGACCCGTGGAACTGCAAAACCACACTTGTATTTCTCGGGCCTACACCAGACTATTTTCAACTGATATATTTGTGTCTGAACAATCAGGAGACACTACTGTTTTTCTTTACAGCAAAAAATGCAAAGAAGCAGGATAATATAGAGATTTGACCCATGGAACTGCAAAACCACACTTGTATTTCTCGGGCCTACACCAGACTATTTTCAACAGATATATTTGTGTCTGAACAATCAGGAGACACTACTGTTTTTCTTTATGGAAAAAAATGCAAAAAAGCAGGATAATACAGAGATTTGGCCCGTGTAACTGCAAAACCACACTTGTATTTCTCGGGCCTACACCAGACTATTTTCAACAGATATATATGTGTCTGAACAATCAGGAGACACTACTGTTTTTCTTTACGGCAAAAAATGCAAAAAAGCAGGATAATACAGAGATTTGACCCGTGGAACAGCAAAACCACACTTGTATTTCTCGGCCCTACACCAGACTATTTTCAACAGATATATTTGTGTCTGAACAATCTGGAGACACTACTGTTTCTCTTTAAGGCAAAAAATGCAAAAAAGCAGGATAATACAGAGATTTGACCCGTGGAACTTCAAAACCACACTTGTATTTCTCGGGCCTACACCAGACTATTTTCAACAGATATATTTGTGTCTGAACAATCAGGAGACACTACTGTTTTTCTTTATGGCAAAAAATGCAAAGAAGCAGGATAATATAGAGATTTGACCCGTGGAACTGCAAAACCACACTTGTATTTCTTGGGCCTACACCAGACTATTTTCAACAGATATATTTGTGTCTGAACAATCAGGAGACACTACTGTTTTTCTTTACGGCAAAAAATGCAAAAAATCAAGATAATACAGAGATTTGACCCGTCAAACTGCAAAACCACACTTGTATTTCTCGGGCCTACACCAGACTATTTTCAACAGATATATTTGTGTCTGAACAATCAGGAGATACTACTGTTTTTCTTTACGGCAAAAAATGCAAAAAAGCAGAATAATACAGAGATTTGACCCGTAGAACTGCAAAACCACACTTGCATTTCTCGGGTCTACACCAGACTATTTTCAACAGATATATTTCTGTCTGAACAATCAAGAGACACTCCTGTTTTTCTTTACAGCAAAAAATGCAAAGAAGCAGGATAACAGAGATCTGACCTGTGCAACTGCAAAACCACACTTGTATTTCTCGGGCCTACACCAGACTATTTTCAGCAGATATATTTGTGTCTGAACAATCAGGACACACTACTGTTTTTCTTTACAGCAAAAAAGCAGGATAATACAGAGATTTGACCGGTGGAACTTCAAAACCACACTTGTATTTCTCGGGCCTACACCAGACTATTTTCAACAGATATATTTGTGTCTGAACAATCAGGAGACACTACTGTTTTTCTTTACGGCAAAAAATGCAAAAAAGCAGGATAATACAGAGATTTGACCCGTGGAACTGTAAAACCACACTTGTACTTCTCGGCCCTACACCAGACTATTTTCAACAGATATATTTGTGTCTGAACAATCCGGAGACACTACAGTTTTTCTTTATGGCAAAAAATGCAAAGAAGCAGGATAATATAGAGATTTGACCCGTGGAACTGCAAAACCACACTTGTATTTCTCGGGCCTACACCAGACTATTTTCAACTGATATATTTGTGTCTGAACAATCAGGAGACACTACTGTTTTTCTTTACAGCAAAAAATGCAAAGAAGCAGGATAATATAGAGATTTGACCCGTGGAACTGCAAAACCACACTTGTATTTCTCGGGCCTACACCAGACTATTTTCAACAGATATATTTGTGTCTGAACAATCAGGAGACACTACTGTTTTTCTTTATGGAAAAAAATGCAAAAAAGCAGGATAATACAGAGATTTGGCCCGTGTAACTGCAAAACCACACTTGTATTTCTCGGGCCTACACCAGACTATTTTCAACAGATATATATGTGTCTGAACAATCAGGAGACACTACTGTTTTTCTTTACGGCAAAAAATGCAAAAAAGCAGGATAATACAGAGATTTGACCCGTGGAACAGCAAAACCACACTTGTATTTCTCGGCCCTACACCAGACTATTTTCAACAGATATATTTGTGTCTGAACAATCTGGAGACACTACTGTTTCTCTTTAAGGCAAAAAATGCAAAAAAGCAGGATAATACAGAGATTTGACCCGTGGAACTTCAAAACCACACTTGTATTTCTCGGGCCTACACCAGACTATTTTCAACAGATATATTTGTGTCTGAACAATCAGGAGACACTACTGTTTTTCTTTATGGCAAAAAATGCAAAGAAGCAGGATAATATAGAGATTTGACCCGTGGAACTGCAAAACCACACTTGTATTTCTCGGGCCTACACCAGACTATTTTCAACAGATATATTTGTGTCTGAACAATCAGGACACACTACTTTTTTTCTTTATGGCAAAAAATGCAAAAAAGCAGGATAATACAGAGATTTGGCCCATGGAACTGCAAAACCACACTTGTATTTCTCGGGCCTACACCAGACTATTTTCAACAGATATATTTGTGTCTGAACAATCAGGAGACACTACTGTTTTTCTTTACGGCAAAAAATGCAAAAAGCAGGATAATACAGAGATTTGACCCGTGGAACTGTAAAACCACACTTGTACTTCTCGGCCCTAAACCAGACTATTTTCAACAGATATATTTGTGTCTGAACAATCCGGAGACACTACAGTTTTTCTTTATGGCAAAAAATGCAAAGAAGCAGGATAATATAGAGATTTGACCCGTGGAACTGCAAAACCACACTTGTATTTCTCGGGCCTACACCAGACTATTTTCAACAGATATATTTGTATCTGAACAATCAGGAGACACTACTGTTTTTCTTTACAGCAAAAAATGCAAAGAAGCAGGATAATATAGAGATTTGACCCGTGGAACTGCAAAACCACACTTGTATTTCTCGGGCCTACACCAGACTATTTTCAACAGATATATTTGTGTCTGAACAATCAGGAGACACTACTGTTTTTCTTTATGGAAAAAAATGCAAAAAAGCAGGATAATACAGAGATTTGGCCCCTGTAACTGCAAAACCACACTTGTATTTCTCGGGCCTACACCAGACTATTTTCAACAGATATATATGTGTCTGAACAATCAGGAGACACTACTGTTTTTCTTTACGGCAAAAAATGCAAAAAAGCAGGATAATACAGAGATTTGACCCGTGGAACAGCAAAACCACACTTGTATTTCTCGGCCCTACACCAGACTATTTTCAACAGATATATTTGTGTCTGAACAATCTGGAGACACTACTGTTTCTCTTTAAGGCAAAAAATGCAAAAAAGCAGGATAATACAGAGATTTGACCCGTGGAACTTCAAAACCACACTTGTATTTCTCGGGCCTACACCAGACTATTTTCAACAGATATATTTGTGTCTGAACAATCAGGAGACACTACTGTTTTTCTTTATGGCAAAAAATGCAAAGAAGCAGGATAATATAGAGATTTGACCCGTGGAACTGCAAAACCACACTTATATTTCTCGGGCCTACATCAGACTATTTTCAACAGATATATTTGTGTCTGAACAATCAGGAGACACTACTGTTTTTCTTAACAGCAAAAAATGTAAAAAAGCAGGATAATACAGTTATTTGACCCGTGGAATTGCAGAACCACACTTGTATTTCTGAGGCCTGCACCAGACTATTTTCAACAGATATATTTATGTCTGAACAATCAGGAGACACTACTGTTATTCTTTACAGCAAAAAATGCAAAAAATCTGGATAATACAGAGATTTGACCCGTGGAACTGCAAAACCACACTTGTATTTCTCGGGCCTACACCAGACTATTTTCAACAGATATATTTGTGTCTGAACAATCAGGAGACACTACTGTTTTTCTTTAAGGCAAAAAATGCAAAAAAGCAGTATAATACAGAGATTTGACCCATGGAACTTCAAAACCACACTTGTATTTCTCGGGACTACACCAGACTATATTCAACAGATATATTTGTGTCTGAACAATGAGGAGACACTACTGTTTTTCTTTACGGCAAAAAATGGAAAAAATCCAGATAATACAGAGATTTGACCCGTGGAACTGCAAAACCACACTTGTATTTCTCGGCCCTACACCAGACTATTTTCAACAGATATATTTGTGTCTGAACAATCAGGAGACACTAATGTTTTTCTTTACAGCAAAAAATGCAAAAAAGCAGAATAATACAGAGATTTGACGCGTGGAACTGCAAAACCACACTTGTATTTCTCGGGCCTACATCAGACTATTTTCAACAGTTATATTTGTGTCTGAACAATCAGGAGACACTACTGTTTTTCTTTAAAGCAAAAAATGCCAAAAGAAGGATAATACAGAGATTAGACCCATGGAACTGCAAAACCACAGTTCTATTAATCTGGCCTACACCAGACTATTTTCAACAGCTATACTTGTGTCTGAAGAATCAGGAGACACTACTGTTTTTCTTTATGGCAAAAAAGCAGGATAATACAGAGATTTGACCCGTGGAACTGCAAAACCACACTTGTATTTCTCGGCCTACACAAGACTATTTTCAACAGATATATTTGTGTCTGAACAATCAGGAGATACTACTGTTGTTCTTTACAGCAAAAAATGCCCAAAAAAGGATAATAGAGAGATTTGACCCATGGAACTGCAAAACCACTCTTGCATTTCTCGGGCCTACACCAGACTATTTTCAACAGATATATTTGTGTCTGAACAATCAGGAGATACTACTGTTTTTCTTTACAGCAAATAATGCAAAAAATCAGGATAATACAGAGATTTGACCCGTGGAACTGCAAAACCACACTTGTATTTTTCGGGCCTACACCAGACTATTTTCAACAGATGAGTGTCTGAACAATCAGGAGACACTACTGTTTTTCTTTAAGGCAAAAAATGCAAAAAAGCAGGATAAACAGAGATTTGACCCGTGGAACTTCAAAACCACACTTGTATTTCTCGGGCCTACACCAGACTATTTTCAACAGATATATTTGTGTCTGAACAATCAGGAGACACTACTGTTTTTCTTTACGGCAAAAAATGCAAAAAATCAAGATAATACAGAGATCTGACCCGTCAAACTGCAAAACCACACTTGTATTTCTCGGGCCTACACCAGACTATTTTCAACAGATATATTTGTGTCTGAACAATCAGGAGACACTACTGTTTTTCTTTACAGCAAAAAATGCAAAGAAGCAGGATAATATAGAGATTTGACCCGTGGAACTGCAAAACCACACTTGTATTTCTCGGGCCTACACCAGACTATTTTCAACAGATATATTTGTGTCTGAACAATCAGGAGACACTACTGTTTTTCTTTATGGAAAAAAATGCAAAAAAGCAGGATAATACAGAGATTTGGCCCGTGTAACTGCAAAACCACACTTGTATTTCTCGGGCCTACACCAGACTATTTTCAACAGATATATATGTGTCTGAACAATCAGGAGACACTACTGTTTTTCTTTACGGCAAAAAATGCAAAAAAGCAGGATAATACAGAGATTTGACCCGTGGAACAGCAAAACCACACTTGTATTTCTCGGCCCTACACCAGACTATTGTCAACAGATATATTTGTGTCTGAACAATCTGGAGACACTACTGTTTCTCTTTAAGGCAAAAAATGCAAAAAAGCAGGATAATACAGAGATTTGACCCGTGGAACTTCAAAACCACACTTGTATTTCTCGGGCCTACACCAGACTATTTTCAACAGATATATTTGTGTCTGAACAATCAGGAGACACTACTGTTTTTCTTTATGGCAAAAAATGCAAAGAAGCAGGATAATATAGAGATTTGACCCGTGGAACTGCAAAACCACACTTGTATTTCTCGGGCCTACACCAGACTATTTTCAACAGATATATTTGTGTCTGAACAATCAGGACACACTACTTTTTTTCTTTATGGCAAAAAATGCAAAAAAGCAGGATAATACAGAGATTTGGCCCATGGAACTGCAAAACCATACTTGTATTTCTCGGGCCTACACCAGACTATTTTCAACAGATATATTTGTGTCTGAACAATCAGGAGACACTACTGTTTTTCTTTACGGCAAAAAATGCAAAAAGCAGGATAATACAGAGATTTGACCCGTGGAACTGTAAAACCACACTTGTACTTCTCGGCCCTACACCAGACTATTTTCAACAGATATATTTGTGTCTGAACAATCCGGAGACACTACAGTTTTTCTTTATGGCAAAAAATGCAAAGAAGTAGGATAATATAGAGATTTGACCCGTGGAACTGCAAAACCACACTTGTATTTCTCGGGCCTACACCAGACTATTTTCAACAGATATATTTGTGTCTGAACAATCAGGAGACACTACTGTTTTTCTTTATGGAAAAAAATGCAAAAAAGCAGGATAATACAGAGATTTGGCCCCTGTAACTGCAAAACCACACTTGTATTTCTCGGGCCTACACCAGACTATTTTCAACAGATATATATGTGTCTGAACAATCAGGAGACACTACTGTTTTTCTTTACGGCAAAAAATGCAAAAAAGCAGGATAATACAGAGATTTGACCCGTGGAACAGCAAAACCACACTTGTATTTCTCGGCCCTACACCAGACTATTTTCAACAGATATATTTGTGTCTGAACAATCTGGAGACACTACTGTTTCTCTTTAAGGCAAAAAAAGCAAAAAAGCAGGATAATACAGAGATTTGACCCGTGGAACTTCAAAACCACACTTGTATTTCTCGGGCCTACACCAGACTATTTTCAACAGATATATTTGTGTCTGAACAATCAGGACACACTACTTTTTTTCTTTATGGCAAAAAATGCAAAAAAGCAGGATAATACAGAGATTTGGCCCATGGAACTGCAAAACCACACTTGTATTTCTCGGGCCTACACCAGACTATTTTCAACAGATATATTTGTGTCTGAACTATCAGGAGACACTACTGTTTTTCTTTATGGCAAAAAATGCAAAGAAGCAGGATAATATAGAGATTTGACCCGTGGAACTGCAAAACCACACTTGTATTTCTCGGGCCTACACCAGACTATTTTCAACAGATATATTTGTGTCTGAACAATCAGGAGACACTACTGTTTTTCTTTATGGCAAAAAATGCAAAAAAGCAGGATAATACAGAGATTTGGCCCGTGGAACTGCAAAACCCCACTTGTATTTCTCGGGCCTACACCAGACTATTTTCAACAGATATATTTGTGTCTGAACAATCAGGAGACACTACTGTTTTTCTTTACAGCAAAAAATGCAAAAAAGCAGGATAATACAGAGATTTGACCCGTGGAACTGCAAAACCACACTTGTATTTCTCGGGCCTACACCAGACTATTTTCAACAGATATATTTGTGTCTGAACAATCAGGAGACACTACTGTTTTTCTTTACAGCAAAAAATGCAAAAAAGCAGGATAATACAGAGATTTGACCCGTGAAACTGCAAAACCACAGTTGTATTTCTCTGGCCTACACCAGACTATTTTCAACAGATATATTTTTGTCTGAAAAATAAGGGAGACACTATTAGTTTTTTTTTTATGGCAAAAAATGCCAAAAGCAGGATAATAGAGATTTTTTACCGTGGAACAGCAAAACCACCATTATAATTTACTGGTATATACCAGACTTTTTTAAATATATATATTTGCGGCTGAACAGTGAGCGACACACTCAAACTGTTTTTTTAGATACAAATGGCCCAAAAGTGGATAATACAGAGGTTTGAACCGTGGAACTGCAAAACCACACTTCTATTTCTCTGGCCTACACCAGACTATTTTCAACAGATATATTTGTGTCTGAACAATCAGGAAACACTACTGTTTTTCTTTATGGCAAAAAAATGCAAAAAAGCAGGATAATACAGAGATTTGACCCGTGGAACTGCAAAACCACACTTGTATTTCTCGGGCCTACACCAGACTATTTTCAATAGATATATTTGTGTCTGAAAAATCAGAGACACACTTTTTTTTTTTTTTTGTGGGGACGGACGGACACCAAAAGATTAATAAGACGGGTATTTGTACAGTGTGAAGGAGGAAAAAAAAAAAGAGGATTTAGATGAAAAAAAAGGATTTTTCCTGGCCCCCGAGACCTGGAGCTAAGTCCAGCAATTTCAGCAAGAGGAGCACACAGGACTGTAATGCAGCGTTTGCTGGTATAACCACTGCTTCTCCTATACAGCCTGCCTGCCTGATATCTGGGATAGATATTAGTCGTGAGAAGGACTGTTTGTTTGATCTGGCAGCCTTTACAGACCCTACACTAACTATTTCGCAGGATATATCTCTCCCTAAATCAGCATAGCTGTCCCTGCACTGTCTGATACGGAGCGACTGTGTCCAAGATGGCAACGCCCGGCTTTAAATACTCGAGTTGACGCTGTGTGGCCAGCCAATCACTGTAATGCCCACAAACAACATGGCTGCGGCATTACAGTGACTGGCCGGCAATCCCTGCATGTTCATTGGCTCTGTAAAGAGCGCCAAACATGCAGGGCGGAGACGCGAGCTTCCGCCCGAGTAACCCGGAAATGCTCGGTGCTCGCCGAACATCCCAAGTAGCGTGATGCAGTGTCGAGCATGCTCGCTCAACACTAGTTGGGACCAGTGAGGAGCACGTCATTCAGAGATACACCAAAATGCTTGGCGCTTAAATCGAACACTACTCTAATTTGTTCAGGCTTTCTTGGATGATATACTCCAAAGAAAGGTAGATACTAGCATTCTTCCTTCTCTTACAAGGGTAGAGTTGGCTCTGCATGGTCATTGCAAAATATCTTGTCCATAAAGGCTACAAAATGGTCCTTCATTTCAGGCTTGTTTCTTAATGTTATTTGCAGTGAGCTGAACCTGGATAATGCCTGTTCTTGATGTTAGGAAGCTTGGCTCTTGCAGTCTCGAAAGGTAAGAGAGCAACCCAGAGGTCAGATTTGTATTTGAAGAATCCACTGTCCATTATTGTAATAAACTCCTTGTCTTATATGGATAAGGTCATTTTGTTGTCATCTTGTGTTGTGCGAAACACTGTTCTCCCTAAGTAGTCACCATAGGGAGTAGGAATGGTGTCAGGCTCTTGGATGAGGTTGGGGAACCTTTCTTTCACTTCGTAGTGATGACAGCATGGCTTATAGTGAGTTGTGCGACCATTTTGGCGTACATAAGTTTTAAAGGAGTCGACTTCGGATGTTTTGTGACTCTTATCCAAACACGCATTGCCCACGATTACCCAGCCTAGACCAAGTCTTTGGGCGTATGGAGCATCATCTGGGTGTGACGCGCCCAGGGGATGGGGACGCGACTCGGCGCCCGGGCCTTGTTGATGGTGCTGGGGGATGCCGCGGTGGCCGGCTCCCGGGGCTGTACCATGGGGTCACTCTTAAAAGCAAGGAATGGTGGGGGAAAGGTGTATGGGAAAGGGGAATGTTCCTGATGCCACCCGTGGTGTCTGGTGAGGATCGCCAGCGCTGCTACAGTCCTCTGAGGCCGGTGATCAGGCAGCTTAGTTGGTGCGGCTCCCCACAGGTGGAGAGGGGGCCTCAGGGCAGAGTAGGAGAAGGGATGCAGGATAGAGCGTTGGGGGCGTGCAGTGCCGTGGAGAAAAGAACAGACAGAGGCAGTATTTGAAGTCATCCAAGTCTTTACTCACGGTAGTGCTTTCTCAGCTCAGAGCTTCTCTCTGCTGTCACAAGGCGAGCTGCGGCCACCAGGGTGGGGTTCGGCCCTCTCCAGGTAGTTCAGAAGCGCTTGACAGAACCTAAAGTGTTCCTCTCCTGTTGTACTTCTCCTGCCTTGTGTCCCCACTGTGTCCCGTACGGGTACTGCGATGTCCTTGATGGTTAGCTTGTAGCTCCCGGACCGACTGGGTGCCCTTCTTGGTTACTAGTGGTGAGAACTTGGCGTAAGGCCGGGTCCCTCTGGATGAACTCAAATTAAGGAATACAGGTGGCGACTCCACTCCGTCCGTATCCCCCTGGGATCCACATAAGCCTCTGGACTTTTCTGACAGAGACGTGAAGTGCAAAGTTAGATAATCGGGGACCGGTACCCCCTCTTGCGGCAGGGTCTCTCTGGCAGGGCCAGAATAAGGTATGCAGGTGGCGACTTCGCTCCGTCCGCACCCCCTGAGATCCTTTCGCCTGTGGAGCCTAACTCCTCTGCTCCCCTCCTGGGCCTTCTTGGTTGGACTCTGACCGGGGACAAAGCCGGTTATTACTCTGTCCCAATCCCCCGTCTCGAGGCCTGAGACCGGGAACCGTGGACCCTGAGGCGACGGCAGCCTTGTGCCAACTAAACACCCGGTTCTTAAAATGGCCTCCTTGCAGACCTTGCAGATGATGATGATGATGATGATGATGATGATGAAGCTGGTGGAGTAGGTTCAGTGAAGTTGAAGCTGGGATCATTCTTCTTCAAAGCTGATGAATCTGAAAAAATACGAAAAGGGAGAAAAGGACACATTATGCTCTCTTTTGTACCTTGAGCTGTGGTCTGCCCATTTTTCCTGCATGCTGTATGGCAACTTGGACACTACTGGATTCACGCCATGAGCAGTGTCAAGGTAGCTCAGTCCTGAAAGACGTGGGTCTAATTTTGCCAATACTATTCCCTTTAGCAGGTTGCTTAGATCTTGAAGTTTCCGGTTGTCTTTGTTAGTTATCTTTGGGAAGGTTTGCAGTCTTTTAAATAAGGCATAATATATGGCTTCTGAGCTGCCGTAGGTTTGTTCCAGTCTCTCCCATGATGCAATAAGACTTGCATTTAAATGGTCCATATGAACTGCTCTTATTGTCTTGAAGTGCTCCGCTGATTCTGGACCTAACCAGTTAACAAGCAAATCCAGTTGTTCCTTGCCGGTGAGGTTAAGGTCTTGGATTATCGCTTGAAAGTCGACTTCCAGGCTCTTTAGTTCTCAGCGCGATCATCAAACTTTGAGAGACTGATGTTTACTAACTCCCTGCGAATCATGTATCTGGCGAAGTCAGACGCATCTGATCTCCTGGCCATAGTTGCAGGATTAACTTGTGGTATCCCTGGAGAATGTAAGTTCTCTGGCTTATATGACTGTGATGTATCAGGACAAAATGATGCGGCATGAGGGTTAACCTGCGGTTTAGTCACTAGAGGGTCTTCTGTCTGTATCCTAAATTGTGGGTTTGTGCTGGAAGTTACTTTGTCAGTATAGTCGGCGACATCCCTTGCCTTGCGAGTACATTGATGTGGTAGATTGTAGGTGGCGCTGGTGCAGATGGTAAATTTCTTAGCAAGCAGTCAGTAGTGCGATCAGCTGGGTCTTCCACTTCTCCTGAAATCAGGCAGTCCATATCAGCATCTTGACCTAGTGCTTGCTCAAGGACTTTCAGTTTGACAAGGGCTGTTGCTTCTTCCCTTTCTGCTTGAAGTATTTTTAATTGGGCCTCCATCTTGTTTCTTTGGGGTTCCTTCTCGTTTCTTTGAGCTTCCATCTCCACTTTCAAACTAGCAAAGGAGCTTCTGACTCTAGCTTCCTCTGCAGTTGCATGGATTTCCAGCAGTTTGTCAGACAATGTTGACTTCCTAGAGTGAGTTGATCTGGAAGATCGAGATGTGATTTTGGTCGACGTGGTACGATGTGACCTAACCTCTTGGAGATGTACGATGCGGAGTTCTGCCTTGTCCTGGGCATCTTGCACTAATGCAGCTTTTTGTTGGAGAATGGTCTATCTTTCAGCTAGCTCTGCTGTGGCATCATCCATATCTCAGTTTCTCAGGAATGTGATGTACTTCGCAGACAATCTCTGGTAGCGATCATAGGTTGCAATTAAAGGAATCAATATGGCGGTTAAATGTTCTGCGTCACTTTTAGAGCATTGAAGAGCTGCTGTATAGTGATCAACTCTGCCCCATAAATCATAAAGGTTGTCATGGAACGCATCTCTATTTGTCTCAAAGTTCTTTCTGACCTTTAGTATCATCTTGGTTATACATTTGGGACATAGGCCATACTCTACAGTAAGCGTGGTCTTTGCTCCCATCTCATCTGCAGTGTCAGGAACATGATGTGCTTACCTCACAGAGGGATCCACGGAGCTTTTGGTGGACATGTCTAGCAAAGATGGCGGACAGTAATATGCTTGCTAGCAGTCAATGCATATGCACACAGACATTGTAGGCTTAGATCTCCTGTTACTATTCTGCCACTGATGTACATATGTGAGATGTGTCTGAGGGATGTGAATACGGATCTCTGTACAAGTAATGGCAGATAGTGTTACTCGCTATCCTTTCCTCCTATGCTTGACCAGCTGCACATGGTTAATCCGGGAAGGGCGATGCGATGCAGTGATGAACTTTAACATATTTTATTCACAGTACCTTGGTGAAATGTGGTAGGATGTCATGTAATATGAAGGGATGAAGATGAGGTAGAATATGGAGTGTGGGCGATAGAGGATAGAGATAACAGGAGAATTATCTCTTCAGTCCTGATGCATGTGCTGCCAAGATGGCACTGACCACAAGAAAGGATGTGAGGCAACAAGATAGGAGGAGTTGCAGACAGAGAGGCATTGTGGGAATTACAGCTTCAGAACATGAAAGTATACAATAACAATGGCAAGTAGATGGGAGCAAAGGACAACAAACACTGTAACGATCATATCTATATATGATAAATAAATGAATTAAGACATATAACATTAGGCAAATGTCCCTCTAATGGCTGAAAACCTTTGCAGACGATTAGCTGAACAGCACACATGGTACATAAGAGGGGTTAACCAAAGTTAGTCTAAACAGTAGATGAACCTCTTGTCCATGTTTATTTATAGTTAAATGAGCTTTCCCACAAATAAAATTAATTTTAAAGTTGATTTTAATTAATACATTATGGAATAATAATAAGTTCCACAATTGGATGTGTTTAAAAAAATGTTCCTGGGCTGAGATAATCTTATAAATGTGCCCCTGCTGTGTACTGTGTAATGGCCGTGTCTGACCAAGCAGGGACATGGTCTTCATCCACATTGCTACCTACAACAGCCTAGTCCTCTACAAAAAGTCACAAGGAACACTCACTTTTCTCCAGTTCCAGGAAAAATTGTAGAGTGTCTCTGTCACGCAAGGTGTAGGAAAGACTAAGACTCTAGGGAAAGGGGGCAGTGGAGACCTCCTAGGCTGATCTAATATCACGCTGACTCCACTAACGTCCCTATATTGGTTCTTCACCAATCGCCGCACGCGAACGTTGTCCTGTCTTTCCCTGGCGTTTGGTCCTGGCTAGGGAAGGGAGGGGGTTGAGCGCTAGTCGATCCCAACTGACCACTACAGACAACAAGGGGGAACAAACAAGGGAAGATAGCTTAGCTTTAGTCGACTTCAGAGAGATGAACACCTGTCCTCAAAGCCCCAGAGAGGACGAAGAAATGCACTTACTCCGAGCCTTCATAAGCGGTAATGTGAGTATCGCCGACACCTCCCTCAAGCAGACAGCAGGTATTTATACACCCAGGCCAGGGTGTTAATTAGCCAGGGGAAGGTAGCCGCAGGGTCCTAGAGAGACAGCCTCTAACAAAGTGTCTGTAATGCCAAACGTAGAGATCTCCTGCAACCAACTGCAGGGCGACTGTCTGTCACTTCTGACACTCCCGTCTCCTATTTGACTTGACGTTACAGGAGGCAGTCTTCGAGTCTGAGGATGTCCAGAGATTTTCAGAGCAACATTTAATTGCATCATCTCTGTCACTCCCACCCCAAACCATATCCACAAACATAGTAAGTATGGTAGAATGAGTGATTTCCAATATATTGGCCCCATGTGCCCATCACAAAAAGGCCTTTGTGTCACCCCCTGTTTTGAGACCTACCACACATCTTCCCATTATTAAATTGACATGAATGGCACAAAGTTGTGTGGTAGGGCCTTTTTTTTCAAATAATTAATTTTTATATTCTCTGTTTTGTGGGCTCTAATAGAGTACAGTCATTTTTATAGGACAAGTAATAAAAACAATATGTTCATCAGTAAAACACATTTTACCCCATTTCACAATTAATTCCAGGCCGCGATCATCACATATCAAACTATTATTCAGACAAATTCTCGTCCACATGCCCACATCTGTATACGCCAGAATGTGGACCCAAAAAAAGTTCTTGAAAAGTAGGGTCATTGGACAATTCCAGGACTTGATCACTCACATAAGCACTTTTGACCATTTATCTTAGTTTGACTGTTTTTACGATTACGCCTTGCTACACAAAACCTGTTTTCCATTTATATTACTATTCTGTAATACGGGCGTGATAACTTTTATTCGAGGATCTTTAATAATGAGGCTTTACTTCATGATTCTTGCCGAACCTCCTGTACCAGATAATACTTTTAGAATTCTGTAGGAGATTGGTTGTTTTGTGCATATAGCTGTTCCTACCTTGGCGTGCAGGAGCCTGTTATGGTGTACAACGACCACATTTGTCCCTTATATAGGGATCGATGGAGCCAAACAAACGTTGTACGACCAGTCTCTGAAAGATAAACCTGTCATTCTAGCCGTGCTGCTGTTCTTTCATCTTGAGAACAAACTCAGGTTTGCCACATAGTTGGCTGCATTTTCTTCCATATTTTGAACATTTTGCCCTTCACTACAGTACAGATTATTCTTCCTGCTACAATATACTCAATTGAGGGATGATTGTTTTGTTAGCAAGACCAAGCTTTATAATCAGCAAATGTGTTTTAGAGTCATGATTCCCTCTGTGAGTAATAATTCCTTTAAGGATCTGTTTGTTTGGTAACTCAATGTCTCTAAGCTTTGAATGGGTCCTGGAAATCCATCAATTTTACTCTGAAGACCAAATGGTGCTCCATCTATTATAGGCACAGCCGTGTGTCCAGTACTCACTTTGCTGCCATATTGGATAAATCACTAAACACTGAAAAACTAGGGCAATAAAATTTGAGGTCTGTTACTCAAAACGTACAAAAAAAGATTCATAACAGTGAAAAAAATGCAAATTGTAATTTTTCAAACTAATGTTGCATCAACTGCATAAAAATGGTAATATCAAACTACTCAGTATCTCCCTGTATATAAGTACATTAGGGGGTATAATTTTCAAAAAATATATTTCTGGGTTATTTTTTGTTGTTCTTGAACCACAAGGGCCCTGCAAGTATTACAATCTATTCCAAATAGAGTCAAATTTGTGTTCCAAAATTCAAATATTGCTCCTTCCCTTCTGAGCCCTGTCCAAATAGAATGTTTTCGTTACATGTGGGGTATCCCCGTGCTCAGAAGAAAGTGGGTAACAAATTGTGGGGTCCACTTTTTCATGTTCATTCAAAAGTGAAAAATTTGGAACAAAAGCAACATTTTTGTGAAAAAGAAGGAAAATTTTCAATATGACAACCTAATGTTATCAAATTCTCTGTAGTACCAATCAGTGGCATAACAGCCGTGGTCACAGCAGTCGGCACTGTGGCCAGGCCCGGCAGGTCAGGGGCACATTAATGCCAGCAGAAACTTCAACTGGATATGTGTCCTTGGACTGTGCATTATACTTTATGGATAACTATTGGGTGCATTATATTTTAGGGATGAATATGGAGGTGCATTATACTTTATGGATGACTAATATGGGGCACATTATATTATATGGATGACCATGGGGTGCATTATACTTTCTGGATGACTATCAGAGTGCAGTATGTTATGGGGTTGCATTATACTTTATGGGTGACTATGGGCTGTGCATTATACTTGAATGACTATGAGCCGTGCATTATACTTTATGGATGACTACTATTGGGTGCATTATAATTTATGGATGACTATGGGGGTGCATTACACTTTATGAATGACTACTATGGGGTACATTATATTTTATGGATGACTATGGGGGTGCATTATACTTTATGGATGACTGCTATGGGATGAATTATATTTTATGTATGACTATGGGGCTGCATTATAGTTTATGGATGGCTATGGGCTTTGCATTATACTTTATATGATGACTATGGGATGCATTATACTTTATGTATGACTATGGGGGTGCATAATTCTGTATGGATGACTATGGGGGTGCATTATATTTTATGGATGACTATTTGGTACATTATATTTTATGGATGACTATGGGGGTGCATTATACTTTATAAATGACTATGGGGGGTCATTATAGTTTAAGGATGATTGCTATAGGGTGCATAATATATGGTTGACTATGGGGGTGCATTATACTTTATGGATGGCTATGGGGGTGCATTATACTTTATGGATGGCTGTGGGCTGTGCATTATACTTTATGGATGACTATGGGGTACATTATATTTTATGGATGACTATGGGGGTGCATTATACTTTAAGGATGACTGCTATGGGGTGGATTATATTTTATGGATGACCATGGGGGTGCATTATACTTTATGGATGACTACTATGGAGTGCATTATATTTTATGGATGACTATGGGGGGTCATTATACTTTGTGGATGGCTATGGGGGTGCATTATACTTTATGGATAGCTATGGGCTGTACATTATACTTTATTGATGACTATGGGCTTTGGATTATACTTTATATGATGATTATGGGGGTGTATTATACTTTATGGATGACTATGGGGGTGCATTATACTTTATGGATGACTATGAGCTATGCATTATACTATATGGAGGACTATGGGCTCAGCATTATATTATATGAAGGATATCTGCTATGTATTATACTAATGTGGATGACTATGGGCTGTGCATGGATGACTATGGGATGTGCAGTATATTATATGAAGAACTATATGCTGTGCATTATATTATATGGATGACTATGGGGGCTGCATTATACTTCTTCTATAGAGCCCCGTGACTTCTATGTACGTCCCTGATAATCATAATGGTTTATTTTCTTCTATACATTAAAGAACAGTGGCAGAACTGGGGACATATACCAAGGATAAGGGACATATACCAGGAAGGGGTCAGGATGAGAGACATATATACCAGGATGGAATATATATATAGTTAGGTCCATATATATTTGGACAGAGACAACATTTTTCTAATTTTGGTTCTAGACATTACCACAATGAATTTTAAACAAAACAATTCAGATGCAGTTGAAGTTCAGACTTTCAGCTTTCATTTGAGGGCATCCACATTAAAATTGGATGAAGGGTTTAGGAGTTTCAGCTCCTTAACATGTGCCACCCTGTTTTTAAAGGGACCAAAAGTAATTGGACAATTGACTCCAAGGCTATTTCATGGACAGGTGTGGGCAATCCCTTTGTTATGTCATTCTCAATTAAGCAGATAAAAGGCCTGGAGTTGATTTTGAGGTGTGGTGCTTGCATTTGGAAGGTTTTGCTGTGAAGTAAACATGCGGTCAAAGGAGCTCTCCATGCAGGTGAAACAAGCCATCCTTAAGCTGCAAAAACAGAAAAAACCCATCCGAGAAATTGCTACAATATTAGGAGTGGCAAAATCTACAGTTTGGTACATCCTGAGAAAGAAAGAAAGCACTGGTGAACTCATCAATGCAAAAAGACCTGGGCGCCCACGGAAGACAACAGTGGTGGATGATCGCAGAATAATCTCCATGGTGAAGAGAAACCCCTTCACAACAGCCAACCAAGTGAAGAACACTCTCCAGGAGGTAGGCGTATCAATATCCAAATCTACCATAAAGAGAAGACTGCATGAAAGTAAATACAGAGGGTTCACTGCATGGTGCAAGCCACTCATAAGCATCAAGAATAAAAAGCCTAGACTGGACTTTGCTAAAAAAAAACATCTAAAAAAGCCAGCACAGTTCTGGAAGAACATTCTTTGGACAGATGAAACCAAGATCAACCTCTACCAGAATGATGGAAAGAGAAAAGTATGGCAAAGGCTTGGTACAGCTCATGATCCAAAGCATACCACATCATCTGTAAAACACGGCGGAGGCAGTGTGATGGCTTGGGCATGCATGGCTGCCAGTGGCACTGGGTCACTAGTGTTTATTGATGATGTGACACAGGACAGAAGCAGCCGAATGAATTCTGATGTATTCAGAGCCATACTGTGTGCTCAGATCCAGCCAAATGCAGCCAAACTGATTGGTCGTCATTTCATACTACAGATGGACAATGACCCAAAACATAAAGCCAAAGCAACCCAGGAGTTTATGAAAGCAAAGAAGTGGAATATTCTTGAATGGCCAAGTCAGTCACCTGATCTCAACCCAACTGAGCATGCATTTCACTTGTTAAAGACTAAACTTCAGACAGAAAGGCCCACAAACAAACAGCAACTGAAAACCACCGCAGTGAAGGCCTGGCAGAGCATCAAAAAGGAGGGAACACAGCGTCTGGTGATGTCCATGAGTTCAAGACTTCAGGAAGTCATTGCCAACCAAGGGTTTTCAAACAAGTACTAGAAATGAACATTTTATTTACAATTATTTAATCTGTCCAATTACTTTTGGTCCCTTTAAAAACAGGGTGGCACATGTTAAGGAGCTGAAACTCCTAAACCCTTCATCCAATTTTAATGTGGATACCCTCAAATGAAAGCTGAAAGTCTGAACTTCAACTGCATCTGAATTGTTTTGTTTAAAATTCATTGTGGTAATGTCTAGAACCAAAATTAGAAAAATGTTGTCTCTGTCCAAATATATATGGACCTAACTGTATATGTATATATATATATATACAGTATATATATATACAGTGAAGGAAATAATTATTTGATCCCTTGCTGTTTTTGTAAGTTTGACCACTGACAAAGACATGAACAGTCTATAATTTTAAGGGTATGTTAATTTTAACATTGAGAGATAGAATATCCCAAAAAAAATCAAGAAAATCACATAGTATAAATTAGATAAATTTATTTGTATTTTGCAGTGAGAAATAAGTATTTGATCCCTCTGGCAAACAACACTTAATACTTGGTGGAAAAACCCTTGTTGGCAAGCACAGCAGTCAGACGGTTTTTGTAGTTGATGATCAGGGTTGCGCACATTTCAGGAGGAATTTTGGTCCACTCCTCTTTGCAGATCATCTCTAAATCACTCCGATTTTGAGGCTGTCGCTTGGCAACTCGGAGCTTCAACTCCCTCCATAAGTTTTCTATGGGATTAAGGTCTGGAGACTGGCTAGGCCACTCCATGACCTTAACGTTTTTATTTTTGAGCCACTCCTTTGTCGCCTTGGCTGTATGCTTTGTGTCATTGTCTTGCTGGAAGACCCAGCCGCGACCCATGTCCTGGCGGAGGGAAGGGGGTTGTCACTCAGGATTTTATGGTACATGGCTCCATCCATTCTCCCATTGATGTGGTGAAGTAGTCCTGTGCCCTTAGCAAAGAAACACCCCCAAAATATAATGTTTCCACCTCCATGCTTGACAGTGGGGACGGTGTTCTTTGGGTCATAGCCAGCATTTCTCTTCCTCCAAACACTGCGAGTTGAGTTAATGCCAAAGAGCTCAATTTTTGTCTCATCTGACCACAGCACCTTCTCCCAATAACTCTCAGAATCATCCAGGTGTTCATTGGCAAACTTCAGACGGGCCTGCACATGTGCCTTCTTGAGCAGGGGGACCTTGCTGGCAAACCTTTAAGGCGTAATGTGTTACCAATGGTTTTCTTGCTGACTGTGGTCCCAGCTGCCTTGAGATCATTAACAAGTTCCCCCCGTGTATTTTTAGGCTGATCTCTCACCTTCTTCATGATCAATGATAACCCACGAGGTGAGATTTTGCATGGTGCCCCAGGTCGATGTCGATTGACAGTCATTTTGTATTTCTTCCATTTTCTTACTATTGCACCAACAGTTGTCTCCTTCTCACCCAGCGTCTTACTTATGGTTTTGTAGCTCATTCCAGATTTGTGCTGGTCTATGATCTTGTCCCTGACATCCTTAGAAAGCTCTTTGGTCTCGCCCATGTTGTAGAGGTTAGTCTGACTGATTAATTGAGTCTGTGGACAGGAGTCTTTAATACAGGTGACTATGTAAGACAGCTGTCTTTAATGCAGGTAACGAGTTGTCTAGGAGCATCTAACTGGTGTGTAGGAGCCAGAACCTCATAATGGTTTGTAGGGGATCAAATACTTATTTCTCACTGCAAAATGCAAATAAATTTATCTCATTTATACACTGTGATTTTCTTGATATGTTTTGGGATATTCTATCTCTCAATGTTAAAATCAACCTACCCTTAAAATTATAGACTGTTCATGTCTTTGTCAGTGGGCAAACTCACAAAAACAGCAGGAGATCAAATAATTATTTCCATTACTGTATACATATACACACATATGTATAGAGAGAGAGAGAGAGAGAGAGAGAGAGAGAGAGACACATATGTATATATACATTCAGGATGGTCCACATCTTGCACCGAGGCCCATTAGACTCTAGTTACGCCAATGGTACCGGTGGGTTCAAACTCCTCACTATACCCCTGGATAAAATCCTTGAGGGGTGTAGTTTTCAAAATGGGGTCAGTTATGGGGGTTTTCAGCTGTCTAGGCACCTTAGAGACTCTGCTAATGTGACATGATGCTAGTAATCTAGTTCAGCCAAATTTGTGTTCCAGAATTCAAATAGTGCTCCTCCCTCTCCTTCCCTTCCAAGTCCTGCCGTTTGTCCAAACAGAGGCTTCTCACCACATGTGGGGTATCCGAACGTTCAGAAAAAACTGGGTAACATATTGTGGTGTCCATTTTGTTGCGCTATCCCTTATAAAAGTGAGACAATTGGGGCTAAACAACATTTTAGAGGAAAATTATTTTTTATTTCATTCCATTGTGCATTAATTTCTGTGTAGTACTTGAAGGGTTAAAATATTTCTTGACAGCAATTTTTGAAATATTTGAGCGGTGCGGTTTTTAAAATATAAACAGAGGGGAATAGGGAAGGGAACCTTAGCTCACCAGATTAAAGATCACCAGAGTCACGTGTGGACCCTCGCACAGAGCCGTCCTAGTCTTAGAAGTAGGAATAAATAGAAAAAGCAGAGGCTCCACATGTGATGCTGGAGGACCTTTTCTGCTTTTACGGTTTTTAAAATGGTATCACTTTCCAATATATAGGACCTTTAAAGTACATTTAAATCTTAATAGGTCCCTAAAGAAACAGGTTTTGTAAATTTTGGAAAAAAAATGAGAAATTGCTGCTAAACTTTTAACCCTTCTAAAATCCCAACAAAATAAAAATGATGTTGAAAAATTATGCAGATGTAAAGTAGACATATGGGAAATGTTATTTATTAATTATTTTGCACAGCATGACTAGCTGGTTTAAGGATATAAAAATTGAAAGTTTGAAAGTTGTGAAATTTTCACAATTTTCGCCATAATTTCAATTTATTTACAAATAAACGCAAACAATATCGACCTAAATTTACCACTAACATAAAGTACAATGTGTCAGGAAAAAACAAACTCAGAATTACTGGGATCCGTTGAAGCGTTCCAGAGTTATTACCACATAAATGACACTGGTCAAATTTAAAAAATTTGGCCTGTTCATTAAGGTCAAAATTAGCTTAGTCACTAAAGGGTAATACCATTTGTGAAAGGGATGCAATTCTTCAGAAGATATTTAAGGATTTTTGCCATATTCCCAGAATGTGTTATTATACTCTCAAAGATGCAGGTCGCACTATTGGATGCGCATCTGCCTCAAAAATGGGATCCATGTTTGCTCGGCTATTTTTGGAGTTCCCTACCAAGTTGATGAATAGAGCTGCACATGCGCAGCTTCTTCTCCACTGACATCAGTGCTAGGATGGAACTAGTTCTCAAGACACACTAAATGGACAAAAGTATTGGAAAGTTAATAAACTGTCTTCACTCCAGTAGCATAGCTACCGGGGGGCAGAGGGGGCGGTCGCCCCGGGCCCCGCGCTCTGAGGGGGCCCACCCGGAGCTACACTATTGTAACTGTAGCGGCGTGAGCAGCACGCCGCTACATTCACCGCAACCATTCACCGCAACCTCGAGCTCAGTGATGGGAGAGGGGTCCTCTGTGTCTGACATCACTGACGTCATCACTTGGCGCCCGACCTGCTGTGCTGAAGATGTGTGCGGGCCTGGCGCTCAGAGCAGCGGGGGAACCAGGAGGAGAGAGAGGTGAGTATTGTGCTTATTTATTTATTTTTTATTATGGGGGGGATTATGCTACAAACTGCCTATGGGGGTAGGGGGATTATGCTACAGACTGCCTATGAGGGGTGGGGGGATTATGCTACAGACTGCCTATGGGGGGGTGGGGGGATTATGCTACAGACTGCCTATAAGGGGGTGGGGAGATTATTCTACAGACTGCCTATGGGGGGTAGAGGGATTATGCTACAGACTGCTTATGGGGGGTGGGGGGATTATGCTACAAACTGCCTGTGGGGGGATTATGCTACAGACTGCCTATGGGGGTGGGGGGATTATGGTACAGACTGCCTATGGGGGTGGGGGATTATGCTACAGACTGCCTATGGCGGGATGGGGGGATTATGCTACAGACTGCCTGTGGGAGGATTATGCTACAGACTGCCTATGGAGGGTGGGGGATATGGTACAGACTGCCTGTGGGGGGGTGGGTTCAAATACCAGGGAGACTTACAGAAAAAAAGTGATGTTTTTATAATTGCTCATTATTATTTTTACTACTTTTATATGAACAAAATAAATCTTTTTCTTCACCTCAGTATACAGGGACCATAGAAATACATTGTTACATATACAATGTATCTCTATGAAAATGTATATTCTGCTTCTGGGTTCATTGTGTGCAGTAGATGTCAAGATTACCAAATTTTCCTATGGGTGTCATTATAAGCTGTGGCTCATTGGTAGAGCAACAGACTGTGAACATGAAGAGATGAGTTTGAGTCCTGATTGCAGAAGAAGCAGGTAATGTATAGTTTAATAAGTATAGAAGTGGGGATGAAAACTGACAGGATGTAGGACAGACCTGTTGAATCTGGTAAGGTTGGGAGGTATATGTACAAATTGGGGGTGCAAGCCATGTCATGGGGGGTACAGAGTACATATGGGGTTTCAGGGTGCAGGCTACTTGAATTAGTATATTTCACAAAAAGTGTCCAAATTGATAAGCTAATAGTACTTCCGAACCATCAATTATTACCACAAATTTTTTTTACCAGGATGTATTATAATAACCGAGTAAAACATGAAGTACCAAAATAATTTTAAAATAAATATTTTATTTTAGACATGTTAAAATCCAGAATTAAACCATAAAAAGAGAAAGGTACCAAACATGAGGAGGCAGGAGAAACAATATTGAAGTCTTTAGGAAAGTATACATAGATTGTTGGTTGATTATTGATATATATATCTAGCTTGAGTAGTCTTATAGTAATTTAATTGTGCTATGGATGAAGTACTCATCATAAATTAAAAGGGGTGTAATAGTGTTGTATATAGCAGCATGGAGTGTCAAAAAAGAATCAGTTTATTATGCCACACATTGGATCGAATCAACAGGGCAGCAGTGCTATAGCATACTAGTGCTCTCGTGCACAGAGGTGCATAGATCAGCACAATTCATTAATTACATGACCAGCACCTGCTGCCAAAGTGATCGCTCCAGTGCACATAAATATATAGAGATCTCCTGCTGTCACTAACACCTAATACTAAATGGGGCAGGAAGCAGGAGTATCTACATTGGTATGGAATAAGTATTTTACACTTTACTGTTTAGATATGCCTATGTGTTGAGTGTACCCATTTAGTATTAGGTGTTAGTGACAGCAGGAGATCTCTATATATTTATGTGCACTGGAGCGATCACTTTGGCAGCAGGTGCTGGTCATGTAATTAATGAATTGTGCTGATCTATGCACCTCTGTGCACGAGAGCACTAGTATGCTATAGCACTGCTGCCCTGTTGATTCGATCCAATGTGTGGCATAATAAACTGATTCTTTTTTGACACTCCATGCTGCTATATACAACACTATTACACCCCTTTTAATTTATGATGAGTACTTCATCCATAGCACAATTAAATTACTATAAGACTACTCAAGCTAGATATATATATCAATAATCAACCAACAATCTATGTATACTTTCCTAAAGACTTCAATATTGTTTCTCCTGCCTCCTCATGTTTGGTACCTTTCTCTTTTTATAGTTTAATTCTGGATTTTAACATGTCTAAAATAAAATATTTATTTTAAAATTATTTTGAATTAGTATGTATGGGGGTGCAATGTACATGAGGGGGTGCATATAGGGTACAGGCTACATGAGGGAGTACATATGGGGGTGCAGGTTACATGAGGTGCTCAGACTGGCTCTCCTGAGCTGTGAAGTGATCATCAGTGTTTTACGTGCTGTCTGGTTTGCATAAAAAAATAACGCAGTTATGTTGCATTGATGCTTTGTAAATGGGACCAGCTATCTGATATGAAGGCAGCGGAATAAACTGGAAAAAACATGAAAGCCACTTACGTGCATTTTTTTTTACAGGAATGAAGACAAATCCCCTAATAAAGTGATTTGCAAAGTTTCCTAACTTTTCAGGCTGGAGAAAATTATTAAGAAAAAAATAAATAAAAGTTTAGTTCCTCTTTGAGCCCTCTCGTTCTTTATGCTGGGACCAAGATTCTTCATGATCAAAATACAAGATTGTGGTTAGACTGACACTGTGTGGTTGTTACTGACCTTGCAAGAATATTTTAGCTTTAATAACCATTTTTTTTATTTTAGCAAAACTCTTTATATGTGTAAAGCAGACAAAATATATCAGATAAAAGAAGAGAGGACTCTGTCCAAAAGAGCTTACAATCTAATCTTGAATTCATTATCAAAATACAGTGATGATAACCTAACCTGGATATTCCAAAGGGGAAAGAAGTGTTACCCATAGTTGTAAGGAAGAAAACAGTACAAAACAATAAGGGAGGTGATTGTATACAATAATAGGGTGCTAAGCTGCCGGTCCTTACTGTGAAGGGGGAAGGAGGTGTTAAGGGGACGGTTGCAAACAACTTTATTAAATAATGGAAAGCAACCGAACCCGGGGTCCTCGATGCAGCCTGGTGGACTGCAGCCGAACACCTTCCGGGTGAGAAGGTAAAACAACCAACTTAAATAACAATCCCCTCCCTGCTACTGCACACCGGAACGGGAATAGGGATTCGCACTATCTCCGTTAACTGCACGAGAGATGTGCGATAAATAATATATCTGTAGTCCTGTTGCAGCACAGGGACTACACAGTTGGCGCTAGGATGCGTGTGTGACTCACGCCGGCAAATACGTGCTCCCAGTTGGCGTGCCACCGGACTAAGGAGAATCTCTCCACGTGGCTTACAGGAGGTACCGGGAATAGGGTGTCTGCAGACTGCTCGGGGTGTAAGACGACCCCTTTGTCGGAGCCAGACTGTCAGATGAAGCTACCTGCCTATCTCATCTAAGCCTGCCTATTTCCACTAAACCTGCCAGCTAGAAACTAAAGCACACGTGGAGCCCAAGAGACCAAGCGTCCACACAACACCATCACAGCTCAATGATCAGAGCGCGCCGCCATGTTTGTGGGCAGGCTTTTTAAAGATTAAGCCCTGCCCACCGTAGCACCATTGGTGACGTCACCCGCGACCAATCAGGCGGTGCCAGATCACCGGATCAGCTGACTCCCAAACCACCAATCACAGTCCGCCATGTCACGGGCATGCTCAATACAGAGAATCCTGGACAAAGGCTTTAACAGCCCTGTCTCCCTCTGCAACCTATCCTTCATGTTGCTAGGAACGAAGACCCAAGAGACAATCTGTACATCTCGTGCACCAGCTAGGCGTTGGGATTGATGGCAATGCTGAGCAGCATCAGCCTTGGCTGGACTAGAATGGGAGACCACAGAGTCCACTGATGGTTCTGAACCCAATTCAAATCCAGCAAACAACCGACACCTCACAGGAGGGCTGTACAGTTCTGCTGTTCGGAAAGGGGCTGCAGCTCCCAGAGCCCTGTGTGCTATGCAGACTGTTCAGAGCTTGGTGAGCCCAGTGTTGAGAAAGTGTTTACATTGAATGGTTATGCAGCTAAAGTTATACTAATGGGATGACACTCATGTCAAACAAAAAGGATATTTTTTTGGCCTCTGATTAATGGACCTACAGTATATGTACAGTGTTATTTAGGAGGCTTTCAGGTGAATATGATAAGCTTGGGGCAAAAATGAAATGTGGATACAGCCTACATGGGGGTGCAGGCAGTATGTGTGGGGTACATGGGGTGTGTGTCACCCTGGCCTGGATGCCACAAAATGTAATAAAGCTGTGTCTGAGAGCAAGGGGGAGGTTCTCTAGTCAGGGGAACATTAGCATGCAGTACCTCCTGTCTCAGGCCAGTAGGGGGAGCAGGCTGCCCCTATAAAAGCTGGTGCTGGGGGCAGGGTTAGAGAGAACTGGATGGCCTGTCTCAGCATTGAGACTTGTCCCAGAGCAGAGCAGGGACAGACAGTTTTGTATTGCACCTAAGAGGAAGTGTGGCAGGAGGAGAGCCACAAGCCAGAGACAAGAGGCGAAGAGAGCCTGTCTTGGCAGATAAGAGACTGACTTTACCAGACTTTGGTGTCTGAAGCTGGGAGGATTCCACATCCTACAGCAGATAACCAGTCCGCAAGGGACTGTATATTCCTTGGCCTAAGAAGCCTGGAGGCCCTGCCACAACCGAAGGGACCAGTAAAGCCGTACAAGGCTGGGAGCAGAAAGGAACCCACATCGCAGGCCATACAGGCGAGAATACACGGAAAGCTCGGAAATGTGGGCTGTTACCCTATAACGAGGAGATAGCCAGAAGGAGCACAGAAAGCACAGTAGGCCTACACCCTCACCCTGACCAGGGCCAATTTCCCCGTTGCTCTCAGACATCCAGGTCCCCTCCTAGCTGGGACTGTTTATGGGTCAGTTTACCTGTTTCAGTAAAGACCCTGGACTGCAACCTATTGTCTGTGTGCTCCTTGCTCCTCCAGCACTATCGGCACCGGGACTCTCACTACCATCACTCCCACCATCCACCACACTGCCCTGGGGCCGCACTCTTCCCGTGGGGAGTCACACCATCCCTAGCTGCACACCTCATCAGCCCCAGCGGTCTGCATGCAGCGGCGGTTCCTAATAACCGCAATCCACGGGTGGCGTAGTCGGACATTATCAATAGTGCATAGCAGACTACCACTGGCCTGACCACCCTGAGCCACGGAACCGGGTTGCCACTACTACCCCCATCGTTTCCTATTGCCCGGATCCGAGTGCCCGACGGCCCAGGGGGCGAGTCATGTGGACTGTATGTAGGGGGGTACATGGGGTGCAGACAGTATGTGTGGGGTACATGGGGTGTGGACTGTATGTAGGGGGGTACATGAGGTGCAGGCAGTATGTGTGGGGTACATGGGGATGAAGGCAGTATGTGTTGGGTACATGGGGGTGCAGGCAAAATGTGTGGGGTACATGGGGTGTGGACTGTATGTAGGGGGGTACATGGGGTGCAGGCAGGGTGTGGACTGTATGTAGGGGGTACATGGGGTGCAGGCAGTATGTGTGGGGTACATGGAGTGTGGACTGTATGTAGGGGGGTACATGGGGTGCAGGCAGTATATGTGGGGTACATGGGGTGCAGACAGTGTGTGTGGGGTACATGGGGTGTGGACTGTATGTAGGGGGGTACATGGGGTGCAGGCAGGGTGTGGACTGAATGTAGGGGGTACATGGGGTGCAGGCAGTATGTGTGGGGTACATGGAGTGTGGACTGTATGTAGGGGGGTACATGGGGTGCAGGCAGTATATGTGGGGTACATGGGGTGCAGACAGTGTGTGTGGGGTACATGGGGTGTGGACTGTATGTAGGGGGGTACATGGGGTACAGGCAGTATGTGTGGAGTACATGGGGTGTGGACTGTATGTAGGGGGATACATGAGGTGCAGACAGTATGTGTGGGGTACATGGGGGTGCAGGCAGTATGTGTGGGGTACATGGGGTGTGGACTGTATGTAGGGGGTACATGGGGTGCAGGCAGTATGTGTGGGGTACATGGGGTGTGGGTTGTATGTGTGGGGTACATGGGGTGCAGGCAGTATGTGTGGTGTACATGGGGGTGCAGGCAGTATGTGTGGGGTACATGGGGTGTGGACTGTATGCAGGGGGGTACATGGGGTGCAGGCAGTATGTGTGGGGTACATGGGGTGTGGACTGTATGTAGGGGGTACATGAGGTGCAGGCAGTATGTGTGGGGTACATGGAGGTGCAGGCAGTATGTGTGGGGTACATGGGGTGTGGACTGTATGTAGGGGGGTACATGGGGTGCAGGCAGTATGTGTGGGGTACATGGGGGTGCAGGCAGTATGTGTGGGGTACATGGGGTGTGGACTGTATGTAGAGGGGTACATGGGGGTGCATGCTGTATATGCGTGCTACATGGGGTGTGCACTCTATATAGGATGGTATATGGGGGTGCAGGCTGTACATGCGTGCTACATGGGGTGTGGACTGTATGTAGAAGGGGTACATTGGGGTGCAGGCAGTATGTGTGGGGTACATGGGGGTGCAGGCAGTATTTGTGGGGTACATGCGGTGTGGACTGTATGTAGGAGGGTACATGGGGGTGCAGGCTATATGTACGTGGTACATGGGGTGTGGACTGTATGTAGAAAGGGTACATGGGGGTGCAGGCAGTATGTATGTTGTACACGGGGTGTGGACTGTATGTAGAGGGGTATGTAGCGCCCCGAGGGTTCGGCTGCTACAGGGGTATTGCACCTCAGACCAGAGGTGTGATATCCCACTCCCGGGTAAGGATAGAGTGTGGACCAAGACTCAGTAAGCTGCATGCATCACACACACCCCATTTCCGAGGGACAGCTCAACGGTGCTCCCACTAGACAGAAGTGCAGGCACGACAGCATCTGTCCCTGGCTGGAGTGGGGAGGGGGGAGGAAAACCCAGTGATGTAGGAGCAGATAGGGATTGGGTTTCTGGGCATAGGTAGGATCCCATTGGTTGTAAGTCACCTGGGCTCATACACAGAGAGGGAGGTATAAGAGGTGGGCACAATCTTAGAACAGTGTTCAGTCTGAGAGAGGAAGTGACAGAGCAGGGCCTCTGTGGAGCTCTGCTCCGGAGGCGGGCCTAAACTGTGAGGCCGGAGCCAGCAGAAAAGACAGGAACAGAAAGGAAAGAAAGAAAGGAACAGAACACCAAGAGAGGCCCAGAGACACGAAGGCAGATGGAACTCCAAAGGCCCAGGAGATTGCGGGTGACGGGTTGGCAGAACAGGGTACTGGATCCCAAGTTGGTGGAGGCGACTAATCCTCAGCCAAGGACCGGCGGTCACGATCATATCTTGGTGCGACCCCTCACTACACCTACCAGAAAGGCATACCACATAGGGTCAGGGAGGTGAGCACGAAGCCCTCCCAAGAGAAGGCCCGCGGGAGCTGGACAGACGTAGTGTCACTGGTGGGGCACGACCAGAGAAAGGAGTAGAAGGGAGTCCTGTGACACACTCTGGAATTGCCTGGGGGTTGACCGAGCCCCCTGCCTGGTGGACGCAGCACGGCTTGGGCAGTCATTGCCTGCGGAATGACTTGGGACATAAAGAACTGTGAGCAAAGAACTTGAACTGCAACCCCACGTCTCTGTGCTTCATCGCAGCACCATCACTCCCATCATCCACATTCTCTGCCCTGGGGCTGCACTCTTCCCGTGGGGAGTCACGCTACCTCAGCTGCATACACCATCAGCCCCGGCTTTCTGCCTTGCAGCGGCGGTCCGCACTGACCGCAATCCACGGGTGGCGTAGTCGGACATTAACCCATAAAAGCCCCCACAAAATACCGCCATTGGCCTGACCACCCTGAGCCACGGGACCGGGTCACCGCCACGGATACTACAACCCCCAGAAGCCTGGTTCCGGGTGCCCCTCGGCCCAGGGGGCGAGTCAGGTACATGGGGGTGCATGTTGTATATGCGTGCTACATGGGGTGTGGACTGCATGTAGGGGGGTGCATGGGGGTGCATGCTGTATATGCGTGCTACATGGGGTGTGAACTGTATGTTGGGGTGGAACATGGGGGTGCAGGCTGTATGTGTGTGGTACATGTGGTGCAGACTGTATGTAATAGAGCGCCACAAAGGAGGGGACGGTAAGCACTCCTTAGTGGAGCTGAAAATACAAGCAATTTTTACTGTAGACAGTGAGGTGGCACAGTATGGAGGGAGTACAATGTGAAGAGGGGATACAGTATGGAGAGGGGGCATTGAAGAACGGTTTGGAGGCTATATTTTATAACGCAGGTACAGTGTGCAGGATTGATAGTGTATCGGCCAATACTTATTAATGGAGGATGGTTTGACAGTTATTGTTCATTAGGAAGGGCAGTGTGGCGGCCATAGTTCATGGGGAGGGATGGGGTGGCTTTATAATACACTGCTCAAAAAAATAAAGGGAACACTCAAATAACACATCCTAGATCTGAATGAATGAAATATTCTCTTTGAATACTTTGTTCTGCACAAAGTTGAATGTGCTGACAACAAAATCACACAAAAATCATCAATGGAAATCAAATTTATTAACCAATGGAGGCCTGGATTTGGAGTCACCCCCAAAATTAAAGTGGAAAAACACACTACAGGCTGATCCAACTTTGATGTAATGTCCTTAAAACAAGTCAAAATGAGGCTCAGTATTGTGTGTGGCCTCCACGTGCCTGTATGACCTCCCTACAACACCTGGGCATGCTCCTGATGAGGTTGCGGATGGTCTCCTGTGGGATCTCCTCCCAGACCTGGACTAAAGCATCTGCCAACTCCTGGACAGTCTGTGGTGCAATGTGACGTTGGTGGATGGAGCGAGACATGATGTCCCAGATGTGCTCAATCGGATTCAGGTCTGGGGAACGGGCGGGCCAGTCCATAGCTTCAATGCCTTCATCTTGCAGGAACTGCTGACACACTCCTGCCACATGAGGTCTGGCATTGTCCTGCATTAGGAGGAACCCAGGGCCAACCGCACCAGCATATGGTCTCACAAGGGGTCTGAGGATCTCATCTTGGTACCTAATGGCAGTCAGGCTACCTCTGGTGAGCACATGGAGGGCTGTGCGGCCCTCCAAAGAAATGCCACCCCACACCATTACTGACCCACTGTGAAACCAGTCATGCTGAAGGATGTTGCAGGCAGCAGATCACTCTCCATGGCGTCTCCAGACTCTGTCAAGTCTGTCACATGTGCTCAGTGTGAACCTGCTTTCATCTGTGAAGAGCACAGGGCGCCAGTGGCGACTTTGCCAATCCTGGTGTTCTGTGGCAAATGCCAAGCGTCCTGCACAGTGTTGGGCTGTGAGCACAGCCCCCATCTGTGGACATCAGGCCCTCATACCACCCCCATGGAGTCGGTTTCTAACAGTTTGTGCAGACACATACACATTTGTGGTCTGCTGGAGGTCATTTTGCAGGGCTGTGGCAGTGCTCCTCCTGTTCCTCCTTGCACAAAGGCGAAGGTAGCGGTCCTGCTGCTGGGTTGTTGCCCTCCTACGGCCCCCTCCACATCTCCTGGTGTACTGGCCTGTCTCCTGGTAGCACCTCCAGCCTCTGGACACTACGTTGACAGACACAACAAACCTTCTTGCCACAGCTCGCATTGATGTGCCATCCTGGATGAGCTGCACTACCTGAGCAACTTCTGTGGGTTGTAGAGTCCGTCTCATGCTACCATGAGTGTGAAAACACAACCAACATTCAAAAGTGACCAAAACATCAGCCAGAAAGCATTGGTACTGAGATGTGGTCTGTGGTCCCCACCTGCAGAACCACTCCTTTATTGAGGGTGTCTTGATAATTGCCAATAATTTCCATCTATTGTCTATTCCATTTGCACAACAGCATGTGAAATTGATTGTCAATCAGTGTTGCTTCCTAAGTGGACAGTTTGATTTCACAGACGTTTGATTTACTTGGAGTTATATTCTGTTGTTTAAGTGTTCCCTTTATTTTTTTGAGCAGTGTATATAAGAGGGGATGGTGTGGAGGCAATATTTTATAGGAGAGGAGGTCATGTAACATAAGAGGGGCAGTGTGGGGCTCAATCTTTGGGCAGAGCGCACAGTGAGGGGCAATTATTTATTTAGGGTACAGCATGAACAGCTATTTTTACTAAGGTGGCTTTATAAAGACACTTTTTATTTTTAAGGGCACTGTGTCATGATGTCTGCAGAAGACTGGAGAAGAGGGACGTCTGTGGAGACGAGCTATAGCGTCGGACCAGATGAAGAAGAAGAGGAGTAGAATGTCAACCCGAGGAGATTTTACCTATTAGGTACCTGGATCTAAGGAGGCATTTACACTGGTCAATCGCAGCACTTAAATGACCACTGACCGGTTTTATGAATCCGATCGGCAATCGTTTATTAGCCTGTTTAGACCGGCCAACTGAACTTTCAATTGCACAAAGATTTCCTTAATATGATTGCTCTGTGCGCAGAGAATAAAAATATCCATGATGTTCAATGATTTTTAAGTAAGCTTAAAGGGAATCTGTCACCACCTTTTACTTATCTAATCTATTAATATGGGCATACAGGTTATAGAATGCTGAGGACGGCGATCCCTGTATGCCTCATATTCAGATGTCTTGTTGTGGATAAATCATCTTATATTCATTTATGGAAATTACCTCTTCCAGGCTAGGGGGGGAACACTGCCCGTAAGATAACTCTGCCTCCGCTCTTCATCTCCATATATCTCACCTCCCATCAGCGTTACTGGTGCTGTTCCCAGCGTGATTAGATGTGCGCACCAGAGAACACTGGGAACGGCACCTGCGCAGAAGACACTTGATGCCTGCACCTTCCTAATGAAATCTTAGGAAAGCAAAGTAACAGGAAGTTTCCAAAGCAAAGTAGTTTTAATTAAAACATGAGAAACCAAAAAGAGAGAAAAAAAAACGCAGCTGAAAAAAATGCAAATGAAGCTATTTGATGAGTTTTTGATGCTGCAGATTTTCTGCACCAAATACTGATTGCAGGAACTTAACCTGAGGGCGCAGTCAGACTCCGTTTTTTTTCTCGGCCTGACTGTGCCGTGAGAAAAAAATCTCAGCATACACTACTTTCTACCGAGTCTCTAATGAGACTCACACACTGAAGTCTATGGGTGCAAGAAATAAATCTGATAGTAAATGGAGCATCCAAGTGGCATCCAATTTTTACGGCTATATTTCTATAATAAACAAGGAAACTGTATGTGATCATGTACATGTGCTAAAGTAGTTTTATAAATGCGGATTGCACACGGACATAAACAGACACGGATGGCACATGGATTCAAATCTGATGAAAACTTAGAAAAAAAATCTCTAAATTTTCTAGATGATACTCAGGTGATTTCTCATACTCTCATATGCAGGTGCCTTACACTGACAGCCGAACCCAGTGATACCGGCGTCTTCGGCCGACATTAGTCTGGTGTGCATGGGGGATTTTAACTACTATCCAAAGGGTATGGGGACCTTTAGTCTGACTTATCAGTATGGGGCGTGACCACTTAAAGTGCCTAGGGCAGCATGAACACTAAATAGGGCCCCGCACATAACTGCAAGTGTTTGATTTCCATAGTTGCAATTACCTGCCTAATAGATTCTCATTCACTTCTCTCAATGTTCTACTGAGAGAAGTAGACGACAATCTGGTCGGAACTTGACCACAATTTAGAGCAAATCTTATACTTGCAGTCATATAACAAAGGCTCGGACTGGCTAGCAGAGCCAAATTCTAACATACAGAGCTGCTCACCATTATTGGCAGCCCTTTATTTTTTTCATAGACTGTACAATATTTTCAAAAATAAATGGAAATGTACCAAAGTTATATCCTCAGGATTTTTTTAAATAGTGGTCCAAAGTAATACAACAATAAAACATTGTTTTTCAACTTCCATGTTGCAATTTCAAAGAAGAAACAGAAAAAAGAGCACGTGCAGCAATAAAGGCTCCCCTAGTTAAAGGGGTTGTCCACTACTATCAATAATATGCCAATCTATTTTTATGAAGAATAGAAGTTTCTTTGTAATTACCTTACATTGCCTTTACTGCCTGTGAGCGGCGCTATCCTTGGCCACCCACAGGCATCACGTGACCCCCGGCTGCAGCTGGCTCTGACATCCGCTGATGTCACGTCATGGTTTCGGCTGCAGCCAGGGGTGACTTACTTCTGCATTCCACTGTGAGAGATGGGCTGTTGGCGGGGTTACTCCGTGCGTCATACCCATTCATTGGGAAAGCGCGCGGTGGATGCTGGGTGTGATATGCGGGGTAACCCCGCCCACAGCCCAGCATCCACCGCATCACTGATGTCACGCCTCACTTGACGTAACATCAGCGCGGGGTCACGTGATGCCTCTGAGCGGCCTACATAAGGTAATTACAAAGAAGCTTCTTTTCACCATAAAAATAGATTAGCACGTTATGAATAGTACTGGACAACCCCTTTAATACTTGGTTGCACACCCTTTGGCATTGCTGACAGCCTCCAAACGTTTCTTGTTGCCATCTATAAGCTTCTTGCACTTCTCAGCTGGATTTTCTCCCACTCTTCCTTTGCAGTTTGTTCAAGCTCTTGAATGTTTGCAGGGATCTTTTTCCCAATGGCAGATTTCAGCTCACCCAAAATATTTTCAATAGGGTTGAGGTTAGAACTCATTGCTGGCCATTTTAAAACAGTCCATTTTTTCTTTTTCAACCATTCTTGTGTACTTTTGCATATGTGCTTTGGGTCATTGTCTTGCCGGAGGACCCATGATCTGTGACTCAAACCAAGTTTTGTTATACTGGATAGGACAGTTCACTCTAAAATCTCTTGATAATTCTCTGATTTCATGATTCCTGTGATACGGTCAAGGCCTTCAGTACCAGATGCAGCAAAGGAACCCCACAGCATTATGGATCCTCCACCATGCTTAACTGTTGGTAAGGTGTTCTGTTCCTTATAAACTTCATTGCGAGGTCTGTAAACAAACTGTGGCTTTGCATTGCCAAAAAGCTCTATTTTTGTTTCATCTGTCCACAGAACATTTTCCCAGAAGGATTGTGGTTTGTCACTTCGCTCATAAAGCTCTGCTTGGTTTAGTGTGCATACTTGTTGAAAGTATGACCCCAGACTGTTCCAGGTTGGCCTTCGGGTCTTTGGATGTTTGTCATTTTTCCTCTTTCACCCCACGTCCAGGGAGGTTCTTGGCAGTTCCATGCTTGGCAAACTTCTTAATAACATTCCACACTGTTGAATGTGCGGTTTGTTGCCTAAGCAGACAAGCTTAAGCAGAGCCTTTTGCCGCTTGGTCAAGGCAGTGCTGCAGTGCTTCCAGCTTGCGATAGATGTGATCATTTTGGAGATGGAGGCTGAAGAGGAGGAGAAGGTGCAGGAGCTGTAGAATGTGGAGGGCAACCCTGATTGACCCAGGGCCTGCAATCCTCGGTGTCGGGAGGACGTGTTCCATCCCAGGGTCCGACTGGATCCCAGTTTCCACAATATTAACCCAGTGTGCCGTCAGCAAAGTGTACTGTCCCTGGCCACAAGCACTTGTCTATGTGTCCGTGGTTAGGTGGATCTTCCCAGTAACTACAGTACAGACCAAAAGTTTGGACACACCTTCTCATTTAAAGATTTTGCTGTATTTTCATGACTATGAAAATTGTACATTCACACTGAAGGCATCAAAACTATGAATTAACACATGTGGAATTATATACTCAACAAAAAAGTGTGAAACAACTGAAAATATGTCTTATATTCTAGGTTCTTCAAAGTAGCCACCTTTTGCTTTGATGACTGCTTTGCACACTCTTGGCATTCTCTTGATGAGCTTCAAGAGGTAGTCACCGGAAATGGTTTTCACTTCACAGGTGTGCCCTGTCAGGTTTAATAAGTGGGATTTCTTGCCTTATAAATGGGGTTGGGACCATCAGTTGTGTTGTGCAGAAGTCTGGTGGATACACAGCTGATAGTCTTACTGAATAGACTGTTAGAATTTGTATTATGGCAAGAAAAAAGCAGCTAAGTAAAGAAAAACGAGTGGCCATCATTACTTTAAGAAATGAAGGTCAGTCAGTGCGAAAAATTGGGAAAACTTTGAAAGTGTCCCCAAGTGCAGTTGCAAAAACCATCAAGCGCTACAAAGAAACTGGCTCACATGAGGACCGCCCCAGGAAAGGAAGACCAAGAGTCACCTCTGCTTCTGAGGATAAGTTTATCCGAGTCACCAACCTCAGAAATCGCAGGTTAACAGCAGCTCATAGACCAGGTCAATGCCACTCAGAGTTCTAGCAGCAGACACATCTCTTCAACAACTGTTAAGAGGAGACTTTGTGCAGCAGGCCTTCATGGTAAAATAGCTGCTAGGAAACCACTGCTAAGGACAAGCAGCAAGCAGAAGAGACTTGTTTGGGCTAAAGAACACAAGGAATGGACATTAGATCAGTGGAAATCTGTGCTTTGGTCTGATGAGTCCAAATTTGAGATCTTTGGTTCCAACCACTGTGTCTTTGTGCGACGCAGATAAGGTGAACGGATGGACTCTACATGCCTGGTTCCCACCGTGAAGCATAGAGGAGGAGGTGTGATGGTGTGGGGGTGCTTTGCTGGTGACACTGTTGGGGCATTAATTCAAAATTGAAGGCATACTGAACCAGCATGGCTACCACAGAATCTTGCAGCGGCATGCTATTCCATCCGGTTTGCGTTTAGTTGGACCATCATTTATTTTTCAACAGGACTCCAGGCCGTGTAAGGGCTATTTGACCAAGAAGGAGAGTGATGGGGTGCTACGCCAGATGACCTGGCCTCCACAGTCACCAGACCTGAACCCAATCGAGATGGTTTGGGGTGAGCTGGACCGCAGAGTGAAGGCAAAAGGGCCAACAAGTGCTAAGCATCTCTGGGAACTCATTCAAGATTGTTGGAAGACCATTTCCGGTGACTACCTCTTGAAGCTCATCAAGAGAATGCCAAGAGTGTGCAAAGCAGTCATCAAAGCAAAAGGTGGCTACTTTGAAGAACCTAGAATATAAGACATATTTTCAGTTGTTTCACACTTTTTGTTAAGTATATAATTCCACATGTGTTAATTCATAGTTTTGATGCCTTCAGTGTGAATGTACAATTTTCATAGTCAAGAAAATACAGAAAAATCTTTAAATGAGAAAGTGTGTCCAAACTTTTGGTCTGTACTGTACATTGTTGAGGGCATGGGTAATGTTCTGACAAGTGCTTGTGTAAGGTGGGGATGGCACACTGGGAGAAATAGGACAGAGTACAGAGGGACGGCCGGTGCCACGAGTTTGCGGAAAGATTCCATCTCCACGAGCAAAAAGGCAACATTTCAAATGCAAGTGTAGCGCCCTGAGGGTTCGGCCGCTACAGGAGTATTGCACCTCTGCCAGAGGTGTGGTATTCCACTCCTGGGTAAGGATGGAGTATGGACCAGGGCTCAGTTAGCTGCATACAGCACACACACCCCATTTCTGAGGGACAGCTCAACGGTGCTCCCACTAGACAGAAGTGCAGGCACGACCGACTATGTCCCTGTCTGGAGTGGGGAGGGGGGGTGGAATACCCAGTGCTGTAGGGGCAGATAGGGGTTGGTTCCTGAGCGTAGGAAGGAGCCCATTGGTTGCTGGTCACCTGGGCTCATGGTCAGAGGGAGGTATAAAAGGTGGGCACCATCTTAGATCCAGGTTCTGTCCAGAGAGAAGAAGACAGGGAGCAGAGGCTATGTAGGAGCTCTGCTCAGAGGCAGGCCTAGAGAAAAGGCCGGAGCCTGAGAGGAGAAGGGGAAGTGGGCCTGGAGAAGAGGCCAAGGGAAGGAGGAGAAGACAGAACAGAAAAGGAGAAGAAGAGACAGAGAAACCGAAGGGCTCAGGAACAAGAAGGTAGAAGGGACCCTAAGAACCCACGAGAATACAGGGTGAAGGGTCAGGCAGATTAAGGGTGCCGGATCCCAAGTTGGTGGAGGAGAAACTACCCTCAGCCAAAGACCGGACGTTGTGATCATTCATTGGTGCGACACCTCATCAAACCTGCTAGGAAGGCACCATATAGGACAGCGGAGGACGGGGCCCACGTTTAACCGCACAAGTCCGCGGTAGCTGGACAAAAGTGGGTCACTGGTGAGGCAGGCCAGAGGAAGGATTGAAGGGGGTCCTGAGCCATACTCCTGAGCTGCCTGGGAGTTGACCGAGCCCCTCACCTGGTGGACGCAGCACGACTCGGGTAGTCATTGCCAGCTGAAGTGACTTGGATATTAACCGTGAGTAAAGACCCTGGACTGCAGTACGTTGTCTGTGTGCTTTTTCGCTCCTCCGGCACTACCGGTACTGGGACTCTCACCACCATCACCCCCACCATTCACTACACTGCCCTGGGGCCGCACTCTTCCCGTGGGGAGTCACACCATCCCAGCTGCATACATCATCGGCCCCAGCGATCTGCCCTGCAGCGGCGGTTCCTAATAACCGCAATCCATGGGTGGCGTAGTCGGACATTATCTAAAACATCTAAAAGACTGCCACTGGTCTGACCACCCTGAGCCACGGGACCGGGTCGCCACTACTACCCCCATCGTCTCCCTGTTGCCCGGTTCCGAGTGCCCCACGGCCCACGGGGCGAGTCACAAGCAGTCGAGAAATATGGCAGTTTAGCGCTGTGGCCTGTGGGGCGTTGGCAACGTATTTGCACTTGCGTTCAAAGCACTGGGGTAGGGACAACTGAATGCTGCGCTAGGACAAGGACATGGACGTGGATGCTAATGGTGGTGGTTAAAAGTGTGCAATGACAGGTGTAGGGCAGGAGGCATCTTCGCCTGCGCCATGAACAGGGGATTGGCATGCATGCACAACGACGGAACAGGCAGTGGTATCTCCCGCAGACACTGATTGTGAACCCAGGCGTTCAGCCACCTAGTCGGGTGCTTTGCTGTCATGTGCCTGAGCATGCTGGTGGTGGTCAGGCTGGTAGTTTTGCTGCCCCTGCTGATGTTGGCATGGCAACGACTTCATTGTCTACCACCTCGTCTTCCACGTACGCACCCTGGTCCTCCTCCTGACTTGCTGGCAATTGTCTCATCATCATCATCCACCTCTTGCGACAGTAATTTCATTTTCTCTCCATCGCCTTCATGTGACTGTGGCTGCTCAAATATTTGGGCATTTCTACATGTGATCTCCTTTTGCCCCGCTTGAAGCGGGCCGAGCGAGAGGCTCGAATCTATAAATAGAAAAGTGAACAGCTCTTCAGAGTGTCCCAGTGTGGGATCACTTGTCTCCGTGCACTTGGCATGGTGGGAGGAAGGAGGATCAGGTTGAGGAATATGTGGTCCAGACTCACGGCTACGTAGACTGGACTGTGTGGAAGATAGGGTGGTGCTGGTGTTAAACTGACTGGAAGCATTATCTGCTATCCAACCAATGACCTTTGTACACTGCCCTGGCTACCAGAGTGGTGTTCCGCGGCCCCCTAGAAATTGGGACAGGAAGGTAGTTCGATATGATGTGGGTGCTTGTTGTGCTCCCTCAGCAGGTACAGTTTCATCTTGCCCATGGCCTCGGCCTCTGAATTCACTATCAGCATCAACTCCACTTCCCCGTCCCTTGTCACACGCCTTGCCCATTTTAACTGGAGTACAATATTTGGCACGCTCCAAAAAATATCACGATTATTATGGCAGTAATATCAGATCACGTCTGATGATGGACAAGTTTCTCTGCTTCCACAATACAGCAATGGGAATAAAATCAAACAAATCTGGCTGTTTTCTGCTAACGAGTCAGTGGAGCAGTAAGGCTGCGTTCACACATTGCGTATTTCCCTGCGTTTTTTTACGCGCTCGTATTTTCCTGCTTTTTTTACCTGCGTTTTTTTATGCAGGTAAAAAAGCACCTCCAGTCACACACTGCGTTTTTTCCTGCGTTTTTTTACGAAGGTGCAGGAGAAAATGAAGTGTGAGGAGCATGGACACCTGTATGTAATGTAATGTATGTGTCTGTGTGTCCTGTCTGTGTCTATGTGTTGTGTGTGTGAGTGTCCCCCTAGCAGTGTATGTACAGACAGCTTTTGGCTGCAGTACATACACTGCTTTAAAAGAAAAAAACTATGGATACTCACTAGTGTTGAGCGAGCACTAAAATGCTCGGGTGCTCGAAGCTCGGGCCGAGCTCACTGTGATACTCGGGTGCTCGACCCGAGCAACGAGCCCAATGTTAGTCTATGGGAGACCCGAACATTTTTGCGGCGGCACCCCCTGCAGTCTGTAGAAAGCCTAACAAGTGCCCAAAACGATAGTGACAGTGCTCAAATGACATGGGGACAGCATGAGGATCGCCCCTGGAAGCATTTCTGACCCCCAGGTCACTGCTGTCAACAACGTGGTCAGAGGTATTAAGCCACTTTTACAGGCTCACAATAAAACGTTCAAAAACGAAAGTGCTTTCCTGTGAAATATGTTAACCCCTTAACGACCATGGGTCTTTCTGTTTTTGTGTTTTCCTTTTATGCTCCCCTTCTTCACAGAGCCAGAACTTTAATTTTCGTTCAATATGGCCATGTGAGGGCTTATTTTTTGCGGGACGAGTTGTACTTTTAAACACCATCACTGGTTTTACCATATCGTGTGCTGGAAAATGGGAAAAAAATTCCAAGTGCAGTGAAACTGCAAAAAAAATGCAATTCCACAGTTGTTTTTTGGGTCCTTTTTTTACCACGTTCACAGATTGCTAAAACTGACCTGCCATCATTATTTTCCAGGTCGTTACGAGTTCATAGACACCAAACATGTATAGGTTCTTTTTTATTTAAGTGGTGAAAAAAAAATCCAAAGCTTGCTAAAAAAACAAAAAAAAATGACGCCATTTTCCGAGACCCTTAGCTTCTCCATTTTTCGGGATCTGGGGCCAGGTGAGGGCTTATTTTTTGCGTGCCAGGCTGACGTTTTTATTGATACCATTTTGGGGTAGATCCGATGTTTTGATCGCCCGTTATTGCATTTTATTGCAAAGTTGTAGCAACCAAAAAAACTTAATTCTGGCGTTTAAAATTTTTTTCTCGTTACGCCGTTTACTGATTGTATTAATTCTTCTTTTATATTGATAGATCGGGCGATTCTGAACGCGGCGATACCAAATATGTGTATGTGGTTTTTTTTATATATATATATATATATATATATATATATATATTTTATTTTGAATGGGGCGAAAGGGGGGTGACTTAAACTTTTATATATTTTTTATTTATTTTTTATTTTTTTAAAAACTTTTTTTTACACTTTCTGCTTGCTTCTATAGTCTCCAGAGGAGACTAGAAGCAGCAGTTGTCTGATTGCTTCTACTGCATACAAGCGATGAGCAGATCGCTTGTATGCAGGAGAAATGCTCACTTGCTATGAGCGCTGACCACTAGGTGGCGCTCATAGCAATTGAGACATGACAACCACAGGCGTCTGCTGCAGACCCTGAGTTGTCATGCCCACCCATTGGTGACCCGCGATCACATGACGGGGTCACTGATGGGCGGGGCTTAGGACTCCCGGAAGCGCGAGTTAAATGCCACTGTCAGAGATTTAACATATTAACAGCCGCGGGTGGATTGCGATTCCAATAATCAGCTGACATGTGCTCGCTTCAGTGCGGGCTCCCCGCCGGAGGCCCCGCTGAACCGGCCTTCCCGACCTGGTGCATACTATTACTGACCAGGTCGGAAAAGGGTTAAGGAACATCCTTTCCAGGGTAAAGACTTGTGTATATGGTAAAATAAATAACCAGAAACAAAAATACTCCTCCACACCTTGGGCTATGTTCACAAGTAGCATTTTTTATGCGTTTTTGCACGTTTGTATTGCTTTCAACCGTGACAAATGCATTCACCGGGAAATGTAATTTTAATATTTTACAACCTTATCTGGCCATGTGCTGTGTGACACATGCATACAGTGCTAAAAAGACATGGGAACAGCATGGGGAAGACCCCTGGAAGCATCTCTGACACCCAGGTCACTGCCTAAAAGTGTGCCCATCAGAAGTGATCCTTGCCACATCAGAAGATGCAGACTTGCAACTATCCACGTGCAAGTCCTTGTCCCAGGGCAGTGTTCAATTGTACCTCCCCCATAACTTGCAATACAAGCGCAAGTATGCAGCCTGCCACCCACCCACCCCCCAGGCTGCAATACCATACTGCTAGCTTGCTTGCACTTGAAATTGGGCCTTTTAGGCATGTGGAGGTGGAATCTGGCCACCACGTCATGGCTGCATCGGTAGCCTGGTATTCATACTCAGTCCCCAGCCGCCCGGCGGCCGGGTGTCCACGCTTGGTCCCCAGCCGCCAAGGGGCGGCCGGGTGTCCATACTCAGTCCCCAGCCGCCCCGCGGCCGGGTGCCCACACACAGTCCCCAGCCGCGTGGGGGTGGCCGGGTGTCCATAAACGGTCCCCAGCCGCCCCTATTTGTCCCGGCGCGCCTTATACACAAGCGCGCATACCAAAACATTACCTGTGCCCTCCCCAGTGCATTTAGTGGGAAGGACAGCCTAACCACAAACACGTGGACAAGTGAATGTGGCCAGGAATGGTCCATCTCACTGACGCCTTCACACTGGGTTAATATTGTGGAAGCCGGGACACAGTTGGACACTGGGATGCAACACGTTCTCCAGACATAGAGGATTGCAGGTCCTGGGTCAATCAGGCTTCAACACAAAGTTCAGAAGGTAGACAGCAGCAGTGGTCGGCCTCCTACACAACGAGTAAATTATTCATGATCATGAGGCCATCCACCTCCTTAGCTTTCTGTTCCTTGGAATGCAAGCGCATGTATGTAGTAGCAGCTAGGCCTGAGGTGGTCAGCGTTTTGGCGCATATTCTACCTCCTTTGAGGATTGCTGGATGTTTTCCTGCTACTATCCCAGTTCTATGACTCCCGTTAAAACAAAGCTTCAGGTGATGAATGATGGATGAGGTGGTGGCAAAGGAGAAAGAGCTGGAGGAACAGGGACCATTCACATCAATATCAGGCCAGCCAACCACATATGTCTTGTAGGATATGTTTCCGTACCAAAAGGAGCGGTTCAGCTACACAGTTATAAGGCATACAGTGAATGCAATGCCTACCAAAAATTTCGAGGCACTCCAATGCCCCTTGGAAGTGACATGGAGGTCAGAGGGCCTTAACTAAACCGTTTTTTCCATTTATAGCAACTGGGTCTCCTGTACACTGTTGGCCTAAGTAGGGAATGGAAGGCTTTCCAAAAATTATTAGGCACTGCAATGCCCCTTGAAACAGACGTGGATTACAGCGTATTAAAAACCTTCTACCCATTATTGGGGAGTGGGTCTCCATTAGTGTTCGCCTATGCATTGAAAAGCAAAAGCTGACAAAAATTAGGAGGAAATGCAATGCCCGTTGCAAGAGTCGTGGAGGTTAGAGGTAATTAAAAACAGCATGTCAATGCCCCTTGGAAGAGCTGTGGAGTTCAGAGTGGTTTAACAAGACGGTTTTAATGCCCCTTAGAAGAGACGTGGAGTTCAGAGTGGTTTAACAAGACAGTTTTAATGCCCCTTGGAAGAGATGTGGAGGTCACAGTAGCTTAACAAGATGGTTTTAATGCCCCTTGGAAGAGACGTGGAGTTCAGAGTGGTTTAACAAGACAGTTTTAATGCCCCTTGGAAGAGTGGTGGAGGTTACAGTGGAATAAAAAGACAATATCAATGCCCCGTGGAAGAGACGTGGAGGTCACAGTAGCTTAACAAGACGGTTTTAATGCCCCTTGGAAGAGTGGTGGAGGTCGCAGTGGAATAAAAAGACAATATCAATGCCCCTTGGAAGAGTGGTGGAGGTTACAGTGGAATAAAAAGACATTATCAACGCCCTGTGGAAGAGACGTGGAGGTCACAGTAGCTTAACAAGACGCTTTTAATGCCTCTTGGAAGAGTGGTGGAGGTCGCAGTGGAATAAAAAGACAATATTAACGACCCTTGGAAGAGACGTGGAGGTCACAGTAGCTTAACAAGACGATTTTAATGCCCCTTACAAGAGCCATGCAGTACAGCATATTAAAAACATTATTCCCATTATTGGAGAGTGGGTCTCCCATAGTCTTTGCCCATGCCTTCCAAGCAAAAGCTGCCAAAAATTAGGAAGGGGGAACTTGAAATGTCCCTTACAAGAGCCATGCAGTACAGCATATTAAAAACATTATTCCCATTACTGGGGAGTGGGTCTCCCATAGTCTTTGCCTATGCCTTCCAAGCAAAAGCTGCCAAAAATTAGGACAGAGGAACTTGCAATGCTGGCAACATGGACCACGGTCACCCTGGTGGTATAGTGGTCGTTGAGGCTGAGGATAAGGAGAAGAGCAAAAAACAGCCGAAATGAGGAAGCGTATACCCATGTGTGGGTGTGAAGCGATGCATGGGAATACACCTCCCGAAATAACACAGTGGATTTGACTTTATGTTACTCTGCTGTCATTTGGTGGTGATGAGAAGTCTGGCCCAATCCAGCCCTTGTTCATTTTGATAAGGGTCAGCTTGTCAGCATTGTCAGTTGACAGGCGAGTGCGCTTATCAGTTATAATTCCCCCAGCGGCACTAAAAACACGCTCCAATAACATGCTAGCGGCAGGGCAGGCCAGGACATCCAAGGCATACAGAGTGAGTTCATTCCAAGTGTCCAGCTTGGATACCCAATAATTAAAAGGCACAGAGGAATCACGGAGGACGCTGGTACTCCCTCACCATCTTTTGAAACTTTCCACTCCTTGTGAGAGTACCCTGCGCCTCAGGGCCTGTAAGCTGGGCAGGTCTCATAAAACTGTCCTAGAACATTGACAGTGTTCCCCTGCCTCTGCTGAATTGGAGTTGCGTCTCTCTCGCCTGTATGCCTTAGTTGGGCAGCGAACTGTGACCTCTGCCGCTACTGTGTTCAGATGGGAATTTTTTTAATAGTTCTGCAGCAAGGGCCTTCTGGTACTGCCCCATTTTTGTAGACCTCTCCAACTCAGGAATAAGAGAGTGAAAGTTCTCCTTGTAGAGGGGGTCTAAAAGTGTCATCAACCAGTAATGACTGTCACCCAACATTTTGACAATGCGAGGGTCACGGTTAAGGCAGCGTAACATAAAGTCAGCCATGGGTGCCAGACTGGTAACGGGCAAGACTTCCGTGTCCTCACCAAGATGACGACTGATAGTGTTGAGCGATCACTAAAATGCTCGGGTGCTCGAAGCTCGGGCCGAGCTTACCGTGATACTCGGGTGCTCGACCCGAGCAACGAGCCCAATGTTAGTCTATGAGAGACCCGAGCATTTTTGTGGCAGCACCCCCGGCAGTCTGTAGAAAGCCTAAAAAGTGGCCAAAACGATAGTGACAGTGCTCAAAAGACATGGGGGCAGCATGGGGATCGCCCCTGGAAGCATTTCTAACCCCCAGGTCACTGCTGTCAACAACGTGGTCAGAGGTATTAAGCCACTTTTGCGGGCTCACAATTAGTGTTGAGTCACCCCCGTAGTGTTCGGGTTCGGTTCGGTTCGTCGAACACCGGGATGTTCGAGGAACTGTTCGTCGAACTGTTCGTCGAACACCTTAGAACACCGTCGAACACCGTTAAAACCAATGGCAGGCAAACAAAAACACATAGAAACACATAGAAAACACCTTCAAAGGTGTCCAAAAGCTGACAAACTGCTCAAAAGACGCTTTCTTTAAAAAAGCCGGCCGGCAATTCAGCAGCGGCATACACCGGTACCCGACAATTTAGACAAGAAGGAATAGAGCCTCACACATAGATTAGATAGATAGAAACATGTCAGTCACATATATATGAAGTACAGTGACAGTGTTGCTTACTGTACTTGTCATTTAGTGTAAAGGATTTATTAAAAAATATAATAGTGTTTTCATGCACTGTCTCTTTAAAAAAGCCGGCCGGCAATTCAGCATCTGTACCCGACAATTTATAACAGACAGAATAGAGCTTCACACATAGATTAGATAGATAGAAACATGTCAGTCACATATATATGAAGTACAGTGACAGTGTTGGTTACTGTACTTGTCATTTAGTATTAAAATAAAGGATTTATTATTAAAAAAAATTGGCGTGGGGTTCCCCTTAATTTTAGTCTCTAGCGGAGGTTAAGCAGACAGCTGGGGCAGATGTTTGAAGCCTGGGAAGGGGGTAATACCCACGGAGCTTCCCAGGCTACTAATATGAGCCCCCAGCTGAATACATAGCCTTTACTAGCTATTAAAATGGGGGACCCCCCCAAAAAAATGACGTGGGGTCCCCCCTAATTTAATAGCTAGCAAAGGCTAGGCAGACAGCTGGGGGCTGATATTAATAGCCCAGGAAGGGAGCCATGAATATTGGCCCCCTCCCAGGCTAGAAACACCAGCCGTCAGCCGCCCCAGAAATGGCGCATTCATAGGATGCGCCATTTCTGGCACTTAGCCTCGCTCTTCCACGCTGCCCTGTAGCGGTGGCAGGGGGTAATAGGGCTGGGGTTGATGTCAGCTTATAATGCCAGCTGACATCAAGCCCAGGTTAGTAATGGAGAGGCGTCTATAAGACACCCCCATTACTAACCCCATAGTCAAAGTTAAAAGAAACACAAACACCCAGAATAAAGTCCTTTAATTGAAATAAAGACACAATCCTTTATTGTTCTAAATTAAACCATACTTACCGTCACGCCCATTCCAGCTGAAGCCAACGATCTCCTGCAATAAAAGAAAAATAATAAAGCAACCTCATCCTTACCTTTCCATGGTTCCCACGACAGCTTCAGCTCTGCTACATCGAGATGACAGGCTGGACCGCAGCAGAACGCTGCCATCCAGCCTGTCATCCCGCAGACACTGAGAAGCGCAGGCATGCTTGCGCTCTGCAGTGTCTGGCTGTGACGGCATCCAGATGAGCCGAGTTCATGTCCAATGAACTCGGCGCACCTCATGCACGTCACTGACAGCGTGGGAGAATTCTCCTGCACTCAGCACTTCAGCGTGAGAATTCTCCCACGCTGTCAGTGAAGTGCATGAGGTGAGCTCATTCATGTCCAATGAACTCAGCTGACCTCATGTACGTCACTGACAGCGTGGGAGAATTCTCACGCTGAATTGTTGAGTGCAGGAGAATTCTCCCACGCTGTCAGTGACGTGCATGAGGTGCGCCGAGTTCATTGGACATGAACTCGGCTCATCTGGATGCCGTCACAGCCAGACACTGCAGAGCGCAAGCATGCCTGCGCTTCTCAGTGTCTGCGGGATGACAGGCTGGATGGCAGCGTTCTGCTGCGGTCCACCTGTCATCTCGATGTAGCAGAGCTGAAGCTGTCGTGGGAACCATGGAAAGGTAAGGATGAGGTTGCTTTATTATTTTTCTTTTATTGCAGGAGATCGTTGGCTTCAGCTGGAATGGGCGTGACGGTAAGTATGGTTTAATTTAGAACAATAAAGGATTGTGTCTTTATTTCAATTAAAGGACTTTATTCTGGGTGTTTGTGTTTTTTTTAACTTTGACTATGGGGTTAGTAATGGGGGTGTCTTATAGACGCCTCTCCATTACTAACCTGGGCTTGATGTCAGCTGGCATTATAAGCTGACATCAACCCCAACCCTATTACCCCCTGCCACCGCTACAGGGCAGCGTGGAAGAGCGAGGCTAAGTGCCAGAATTGGCGCATCCTATGAATGCGCCATTTCTGGGGCGGCTGACGGCTGGTGTTTCTAGCCTGGGAGGGGGCCAATATTCATGGCTCCCTTCCTGGGCTATTAATATCAGCCCCCAGCTGTCTGCCTAGCCTTTGCTAGCTATTAAATTAGGGGGGACCCCACGTCATTTTTTGGGGGGGGTCCCCCATTTTAATAGCTAGTAAAGGCTATGTATTCAGCTGGGGGCTGATATTAGCAGCCTGGGAAGCTCCGTGGGTATTACCCCCTTCCCAGGCTTCAAACATCTGCCCCAGCTGTCTGCTTAACCTCCACTAGAGACTAAAATTAAGGGGAACCCCACGCCAATTTTTTTAATAATAAATCCTTTATTTTAATACTAAATGACAAGTACAGTAACCAACACTATCACTGTACTTCATATATATGTGACTGACATGTTTCTATCTATCTAATCTATGTGTGAAGCTCTATTCTGTCTGTTATAAATTGTCGGGTACAGATGCTGAATTGCCGGCCGGCTTTTTTAAAGAGACGGTGCATGAAAACACTATTATTTTTTTTAATAAATCCTTTACACTAAATGACAAGTACAGTAAGCAACACTGTCACTGTACTTCATATATATGTGACTGACATGTTTCTATCTATCTAATCTATGTGTGATTCTCTATTCCTTCTATTCTAAATTGTCGGGTACCGCTGCTTAATTGCCGGCCGGCTTTTTTAAAGAGACGGTGCATGAAAACACTATTATTTTTTTTGATAAATCCTTTACGCTAAATGACAAGTACAGTAAGCAGCACTTTCACTGTACTTCGTATATATGTGGCTGACATGTTTCTATCTATCTAATCTATGTGTGAAGCTCTATTCTTTCGGTTCTAAATTGTCGGGTACCGGTGTATGCCGCTGCTGAATTGCCGGCTTTTCATGTTTCACTGTTGGCACTGTTCCCATCGATTTGGGCAATCACTGTAATGCCACAACCACCATGGCTGTGGCATTACAGTGAGTGGCAGACAATCCCTGCATGATTGGTGCTCTAAATAGCACCAGACATGCAGGACACGCTTTTGGTGCACGAACAGTTATCGAACATAACCTCGAACAGCCGAATTTTTTGCAAATCGTTCGGGTTCGTCGAACAACTCGAACACCGCCCAAAACAGCTCGAATTTGAGATTGGCGAACAGTTCTAGTCGAACACCGCTCATCTCTACTCACAATAAAACGTTCAAAAACGAAACTGAAACGGTTTTCCTGTGAAATATGTAAAGGAATTTCCTTTCCAGGGTAAAAACTTGTGTATAAGGTAAAATAAATAACCAAAAACAAAAATACTCCTCCACACCTTGGGCTATGTTCACAAGTAGCATTTTTCATGCGTTTTTGCACTTTTGTATTGCTTTCAACCGTGACAAATGCGTTCACCGGGAAATGTCATTTTAACATTTTACAACCTTATCTGGCCATGTGCTGTGTGACACATGCATACAGTGCTGAAAAGACAAGGGATCAGCATGGGGAAGACCCCTGGAAGCATCTCTGACCCCCAGGTCACTGTCTAAAAGTGTGCCCATCAGAAGTGATCCTTGCCGCATCAGAAGATGCAGACTTGCAACTATCCCCGTGCAAGTCCTTGTCCCAGGGCAGTGTTCAATTGTACCTCCCCCATTCCTTGCAATGCAAGCGAAAATATGCAGCCAACCACCCACCCACCCGCAGGCTGCAATACCATACTGCTAGCTTTCACTTGAAATGGGGCCTTTTAGTTTGGAGGAGGCCGAAGCTGGCCACTACCTCATGGCCGCTTCGGCAGCGAGGTATCCATACTCTGTCCCCAGCGGCCGGGTGTCCATGCTCGGTCCCCAGCCGCCAGGTGGCGGCCAGGTGTCCATACTCGTTCCCCAGCCGCCCTGATTTCTCCTGTCACCTTCCCCCACACTTTTCTTAGCCTGGCCTGCTTTAGGGCAGCATTGGACGAGCCCACCAGAGAACCAGACTCCTCCGGTGGGCCCTGGCTTCTCCATCAGGGGAGTTGAGAGTGCCTAGGTGAGGAGCATGATGATGATGATAGAAGTTAGCATCTGCTTTGTTTTCTTGGAATGCAAGCGCATGTATGTAGTAGCGGCTAGGCCTGAGGTGGTCCGCGTTTTGGCGCATATCCTACCTCCTCCGAGGATTGCTGGATGTTTTCCTGCTACTATCCCAGTTCTATGACTCCCGTTAAAACAAAGCTTCAGGTGATAAATGATGGATGAGGTGTTGGCAAAGGAGAAAGAGCAGGAGGAACAGGGACCATTCACATCAATATCAGGCCAGTCAACCAGATATGTCTTGTAGGATATGTTTCTGTAACAAAAGGAGCGGTTCGGCTACACAGTTATAGGGCATACAGTGAGTGCAATGCCTACCAAAAATTTCGAGCCACTCCAATGCCCCTTGGAAATGACATGGAGGTCAGAGGGCGTTAACTAAACCTTTTTTTCGATTTATAGCAACTGGGTCTCCCGTGCACTGTTGGCCTAAGCAGTGAATCGAAGGCTTTCCAAAAATTATGAGGAACTGCAATGCCCCTTACAAGAGCCATGTGTGGCACCCCAGGGGTCTGGTCACCACAGTAATAGAGATATTACGTCGGAGAGCAAGTGGGAGGTTTCCTGGTCAGGATCCCTTAAACATGCAACATCCTCCTGCCCCAGTCCTGGGAGGGGAGAATTCTGTCCTTATAAACTGGATCTGGGGCGGGGTTGAGTGAGTCAGAGAACAGTCAGAGTCAGAGTGAGAGCAAGGGAAAGTAACAGCAAGGAGCTCTGTAGGAGCTAGGAGCTAAAGACCAGGGGCTGGAAGCTGAGCAGAGCTCTCCCTGGCAGAAGACAATAGGAACCGGACACAGGAGTCCGAAGCTGTGAGGACTTATATATCCAGCAGCAGAAACCAGCCGGCAGGGGATTTCAGGTTCTCTGGCCATAGAAGCCCGGAGGCTCAGTCACAAGCAAGGGACCAGCACCGCCGTCGTGGAGCGGAGGCTAACAGAAGGCCCCAAGTCACCAGCCATACGGGTGAGCACTACACGGTACACTCAGGGACGTGGGCTACTTCTACCCGCTTACAGCAAGGTAGCCAGGAAGAGTGCAGACAGACGGGGAGGCCTACAACTCCACCTGGCCAGGGGAACTCCTGCTTGCTCACAGACTGACCAGGCCTCTTATGCTAGCCAGTACTCCCGGGAGGGTCTACCTTATAATCATCAGTAAAGACCCTGAACTGCACTGCAAAGACTCTGAGTCGTTTCTGCTGCGCTCGTGCACCATCACCCCCATCATCAACACTCACTGCCCTGAGGCTATACTCCTCCCGAGGGGAGTTATCCCATTCTATGCTGCGCACACAACACCAGCCTCAGCGGTCTGCCTCGCAGCGGTGGTACTCCCTGACCGCAATCCACGGGTGGCGCAGTCGGACAATTAACCTCAAAACCTAAGAAAGACTGCCACTGGTTTGACCAGCCTGAGCCACGGGACCGGGTCACCGCCACGGAGACTACAGACCCCAGAGACCCGGCACCGGGTATCCCACACACGTGTACACACGGCCCAGGGGGCGCGTCACATGCAGTACAGCATATTACAAACATAAGTCCCATTATTGGGGAGTGGGTGTCCCATAGTATTTGCTTATGCCTTGCAAGCAAAAGCTGCCAAAAATTAGGACGGAGCAACTTGCAATGCCCCTTACAAGAGCCATGCAGTACAGCATATTACAAACATAAGTCCCATTATTGGGGAGTGGGTCTCCCATAGTATTTGCTTATGCATTCCCAGCAAAAGCTGCCAAAAATTAGGACGGAGCAACTTCCAATGCCCCTTACAAGAGCCATGCAGTACAGCATATTACAAACATAAGTCCCATTATTGGGGAGTGGGTGTCCCATAGTATTTGCTTATGCCTTGCAAGCAAAAGCTTCCAAAAATTAGGACGGAGCAACTTGCAATGCCCCTTACAAGAGCCATGCAGTACAGCATATTACAAACATAAGTCCCATTATTGGGGAGTGGGTCTCCCATAGTATTTGCTTATGCCTTGCAAGCAAAAGCTGCCAAAAATTAGGACGGAGCAACTTGCAATGCCCCTTACAAGAGCCATGCAGTACAGCATATTACAAACATAAGTCCCATTATTGGGGAGTGGGTCTCCCATAGTATTTGCTTATGCTTTCCCAGCAAAAGCTGCCAAAAATTAGGACAGAGCAACTTGCAATGCCCCTTACAAGAGCCATGCAGTACAGCATATTACAAACATAAGTCCCATAATTGGGGAGTGGGTGTCCCATGGTATTTGCTTATGCTTTCCCAGCAAAAGCTGCCAAAAATTAGGACGGAGCAACTTGCAATGCCCCTTACAAGAGCCATGCAGTACAGCATATTACAAACATAAGTCCCATTATTGGGGAGTGGGTCTCCCATAGTATTTGCTTATGATTTCCCAGCAAAAGCTGCCAAAAATTAGGAAGGAGCAACTTGCAATGCCCCTTACAAGAGCCATGCAGTAGAGCATATTACAAACATAAGTCCCATTATTGGGGAGTGGGTGTCCCATGGTATTTGCTTATGCTTTCCCAGCAAAAGCTGCCAAAAATTAGGACGGAGGAACTTGCAATGCTGGCACCCTGGTGGTATAGTGGTGGTGGAGGCTGAGGATAAGGAGAAGAAGATTAAACAGCCGAAACGAGGAAGCGTATACCCATGTGTGGGTGTGAAGCGGTGCATGTGAATACACCTCCCGAAATAACACAGTGGATTTGACTTTATGTTGCTCTGCTGTCATTTGGTGGTGATGAGAAGTCTGGCCCAATCCAGCCCTTGTTCATTTTGATAAGGGTCAGCTTGTCAGCATTATCAGTTGACAGGCGAGTGCGCTTACCAGTTATAATTCCCCCAGCGGCACTAAAAACACGCTCCGATAGCACGCTAGCGGCAGGGCAGGCCAGGACCTCAAGGCGTACAGAGCGAGTTCATTCCAAGTGTCCAGCTTGGATACCCAATAATTAAAAGGCACAGAGGAATCACGGAGGACGCTGGTACAATCGGCAAGGTACTCCCTCACCATATTTTGAAACTTTCCACTCCTTGTGAGAGTACCCCGCGCCTCAGGGCCTGTAAGCTGGGCGGGTGTCAGAAAACTGTCCCAGAACGTTGACAGTGTTCCCCTGCCTCTGCTGGATTGGAGTTGCATCTCTCTCGCCTGTACGCCTTGGTTGGGCAACGAACTGTGACCTCTGCCGCTAGCGTGTTCAGATGGGAATTTTTTTAAGAGTTCTGCAGCAAGGGCCTTCTGGTATTGCCCCATTTTTGTAGACCTCTCCACCTCAGGAATAAGAGAGTGAAAGTTCTCCTTGTAGCGGGGGTCTACAAGTGTCACCAACCAGTAATGACTGTCACCCAAAATTTTGACAACGCGAGGGTCACGGTTAAGGCAGCGTAACATAAAGTCAGCCATGCGTGCCAGACTGGTAACGGGCAAGATTTCCGTGTCCTCACCAAGATGACGACTGACCATGCTCTCCTCCTCCTCCTCTTCCTCCTCCCCCCTGTCCTCAGGCCACCCACGCTGAACCGACGGTATGACACTGTACAGGTGCTACCGTCTACAACGCATGATAGCAGCTCCTGTTCTTCCTCCTCCTCCTCCTCTCCCTCATTGTCCCCCAATGCACGTTGGGATGAGATGCGGCTGGGCTGTGTGTAATCGCCCGCTACGGCTTCTTGATCCATCTCATCATACTCTGGCTGCAATGCCTCCTCTTTAATTCTCTGCAGAGAGCGTTGCAAAAGACAGACAAGTGGGATGCTGACACTAATGATGACGTCATCGCCACTCACCATCTTGGTGGCCTCCTCAAAGTTTGTCAGGATGGTACATATGTCAAACATCCAGGTCCACTCCTGAGGTCTTATGTGTGGAGTCTGACCTGAATATCGATGGCCTTGTTGCAGCTGGTACTCCACAACTGCTCTCTTCTGCTCACAAATCCTTTGCAACATGTGGAGGGTAGAGTTCCAACGTGTGGGGACATCACACACCAGTCGGTGTTCCGGAAACTGCAAACGCTGCTGCAACACAGCAAGGGCGGCGGAAGCTGTAGCCGACTTGCGAAAATGAGCTGACAGGCGGCGTACTTTCACGAGCAGATCTGGCAACTCGGGGTACGATTTAAGAAACCGCTGAACCACGAGGTTAAGCACATGAGCCAGGCATGGTACGTGTGTGATCTCACCTCGCCTCAGAGCCGCCACCAGGTTACCGCCATTGTCACACATGACCATGCCGGGATGTAGGTTCAGCGGTCTCAGCCACAGATCTGCCTGCTCTTTCACAGCTGTCCACAACTCACAAGCAGTGTGAGGTTTATCACCTAAGCTTATGAGTTTCAGCACAGCCTGTTGCCGCTTGGCGGAGGCAGTACTGCAATGCTTCCAGCTTGTAACTGATGTGGTGATATCTGAGATGGAGGCTAAACATGAGGAGGAGGAGGAGGAGGAGGATGCGCAGGAGCTGTACACTGTGGGGGCAACTCTGACTGACATAGGGCCCGCAATCCTCGGTGTGGGGAGGATGTGTTCCGTCCCAAGGTCCGACTGGGTCCCGGCTTCCACTATGTTTACCCAGTGTGCCGTCAGAGAGATGTACCGTCCCTGGCCACAAGCACTTGTCCACGTGTCCGTTGTCAGGTGGACTCTCCCAGTAACTGCGTTGTTGAGGGCATGGCAGATGCTTTGGGACACGTGCTTGTGTAGTGCGGGGATGGCACACCGGGCAAAATAGTGTCGGCTGGGGACCGAGTACCGAGGGACGGCCACCGCCATAAGATTGCGGAAGGATTCCGTCTCCACCAGCCTAAAAGGCAGCATTTCCAATGCAAGCAGTCGTGAAATGTGCGAATTTAGGACTGTGGCCTGTGAGGCGTTAGCTGCGAATTTCCGCTTTCGTTCAAAGGTCTGGGATATGGACAATTGAACGCTGCGGTGGGACGTGGACGTGGATGTTGATGCTGTTTCTTGAGAAACTGCCATAACAAGTGAAGACTGAGAGGAGGGGGCATCTTTACATGCAGTATGGACAGGGGATTGCCTTGCACACACAACAGGGGGTTCTGTTGCACGCACAACAGTGGAAGAAGCTGTGGTGACACCCGTTGACACTGGTTGTGGACTCTGGGTTTCGCCCCACAAAGTCGGGTGCTTTGCTGCCTGATCATGCTGGTGGTGGTCAGGCTGGTAGTTTTGTCACCCCTGCTGATGCTGGCATGGCAGGTGGAACATATGGCCTTTTTCGGGTTATCAGCAGAGTCTTTAAAAAAAATTCCAGACTCTGGAAGACCTACCGCTTGTACTGGCAACGTCCCTCGTGTTGGTGTTACGGGGAATGGTTGCCTGCCTTCTGTCTGTGGCCACCACACTGCTTCTTCCTGCCTGTTGGGGTACTCTGCCTCCCTCCCCCTGTGTGCTGCTGGCCTCACTCTGCATGTCCTCCTTCCACGTTGGGTCAGTTACTAGATCATCCACCACCTCCTCCTCTTCCACTTGCGCACCACGATCCTCCTCCTCACTTCCTGGCAATTGTGTCTCGTCATCGTCCACCTCTTGTGACAGATTGCCAACGTCGACTTCCTGTGGCCGTGGCTGTTCAAATATTTGGGCATCGCAACATGAGATCTCCTCTTCCACCACTTCAAGCGTATCAGGCGAGGGGCCCAAATATGGAAATGGACCAGTGAACAGCTCTTCAGAGTGTCCAAGTGTGGGATCACTTGCTGTCTGACGACACTCGGCATGGTGGGAGGAAGAAGCATCAGGGTGAGGAGGAGTATGCGGTCGAGACTCACGGCTACTAAGAGTTGACCGTGTGGAAGACAGACCGGAGGTGGTGGTGCCCAGGTAACTGGAAGTATTGTCTGCTATCCAATTAATAACCTGTTCACACTGATCAGTTCTCAATACTGGTGTTGTTCTGTGCTTCCCTAGTAATTCGGTCAAGAAGTGGGAGCGAGAAGATGTGGCTGTTGGTTGTGGCACATTTTCACCTTGGCCACGGCCCCGTCCTCTGCACGAACCATCACCAGAACGTCCACTTCCACGTCCCTTGCCACCCGTGGAACTGCGAAACCACACTGGGATGTCGGGCCTACACAAGACTATTTTCAACAGATATATTTTTGTGTCACAACAGTCAGGAGACACTACTGTTTTTCTTTACGGAAAAAACTACCAAAACCTGAATAATAGAGATTTTTTTGAGTGGAACATCAAAACCACAGTAATAATTTACTGGTGTATACCAGGCTTTTTAAAATATATATATATTTGCGGCTGAACAGTGAGCGACACACTCAAACTGTTTTTTTTAGATACAAATGGCCCAAAAGTGGATAATACAGAGGTTTGTACCGTGGAACTGCAAAACCACACTTGTATTTCTCGGGCCTACACCAGACTATTTTCAACAGATATATTTGTGTCTGAAAAATCAGGGAGACACTATTTTTTTTTTTTTTACAGCAAAAAATGCAAAAAGCAGGATAATAGAGATTTTTTACCGTGGAACAGCAAAAGCACACTTCTGTCTCTCTGGCCTACACCAGACTATTTTCAACAGATATATTTGTGTCTGAAAAATCAGGGAGACACTATTATTATTTTTATACAGCAAAAAATGCCAAAAACAGGATAATATAGATGTTTTACCGTGGAACATCAAAACCACAGTAATAATTTACTGGTGTGTACCAGGCTTTTTAAAATATATATATATTTGCGGCTGAACAGTGAGCGACACACTCAAACTGTTTTTTTTAGATACAAATGGCCCAAAAGTGGATAATACAGAGGTTTGTACCGTGGAACTGCAAAACCACACTTGTATTTCTCGGGCCTACACCAGACTATTTTCAACAGATATATTTGTGTCTGAAAAATCAGGGAGACACTATTTTTTTTTTTTACAGCAAAAAATGCAAAAAGCAGGATAATAGAGATTTTTTACCGTGGAACATCAAAACCACAGTAATAATTTACTGGTGTATACCAGGCTTTTTAAAATATATATATATTTGCGGCTGAACAGTGAGCGACACACTCAAACTGTTTTTTTTAGATACAAATGGCCCATAGAACTGCAAAACCACACTTCTATTTCTCTGGCCTACACCAGACTATTTTCAACAGATATATTTGTGTCTGAAAAATCAGAGGCACACTTTTTTTTTTGGGGGGGGGGGGGGCACCAAAAGGTTAATAAGATGGGTATTTGTACATTGTGAAGGAGGAAAAAAAAAGAGGATTTAGATAAAAAAAAGGATTTTTCCTGGCCCCCGGGACCTGGAGCTAAGTCCAGCAACAGGAGCAGCACACAGGACTGTAATGCAGCGTTTGCTGGTATAACCACTGCGTCTCCTATACAGCCTGCCTGCCTGATATACCTGGGATGGATATTAGTCCTGAGAAGGACTGTTTGTTTGTTCTGGCAGCCTTTACAGACCCTACACTAACTATTTTGCAGGATATATCTCTCCCTAAATCAGCAGCGCTGTCCCTACACTGTCTGATCCGGAGCGACTGTGTCCAAGATGGCGGCGCCCGGTTTTAAATACTCGAGGTGACGCTGTGCGGCCAGCCAATCACTGTAATGCCCACAAACAACATGGCTGCGGCATTACAGTGACTGGCTGGCAATCCCTGCATGTTCATTGGCTCTGTAAAGAGCGCCAAACATGCAGGGCGGAGACCCGAGCTCCCGCCTGAGTAACCCAGAAATGCTCGGTGCTCGCCGAACATCCCGAGTAGCGTGATGCTTGGGCGAGTACCGAGCAGTGTCGAGCATGTTCGCTCAACACTAATACTCACCTATCCGATGGATGGGAGAGGCGTCCGCTCCGGTCCCGCGGCTTCCAGCATCTGCCGTGATCCATCGGATAGGTGAGTATCCATAGTTTCTCCTGCGCCTCCATAAAAAAGTGCTGGAATTACGCAGTGTGTGAACACTGCTGCGTAATTCCATCGCTTATAATGGGCACAATAGGAGAAAGCGCAGGACGCAGCTGCGTAAAGAATTGACAAGGCACATTGCGTATTTTGAAAAAGCGCGTGCAAAAAAGCGCGCGAAAATACGCAATGTGTGAACGCAGCCTAAAAGGGTGTACTGTATTGCTTTTTAAGTAAATAGTGAGGATTAAAAGTAAACAATTAGCCCTGGTATCTAGGGCTATGGATATCTGTAGCAGCAGCAGACAGAACGTGCAGTGGACCCTATTCTGCTCTATATACTTTCCACAAACTCTGCCTGCCTAACTCCTGCTATCACCAGTAATATATGCAGCTGGATTACTCCTTAGAAGGACTGTTAGTTCAGATATTCTTATGGCTTCAATTATCTTTTTTCCATTAACATCCTATATGCAATACATTGAAAAAAAAATTTTTAATAAATGTATTGAAAGATATTTTTCCACTGAGACAGGGAACCTTGTCAAGACAGTGAGAGCTCTGATTTAAACAGACATGAGCAGAATAGCTGTTCATCCTCTAAAAGATAAGATCATGAACACATTGAAAGTGTTCCACAAAAGCGATGCTCCATTTTTATAAAATGTCTGATCTCCAAATAGATTTAAAGGGATTTTCCAAGAGTGTTTTTCTTTTACTTCATGAGCTTCCATTGGGTGAAAATAATGCGGACGTTCTAAAAAGAATGAAGAAAATAAATAAAGAAAAAGAATGACCATATTAACTTATTGGTACAAAATATTATGAGGTATAATAGGTTTCTTGGGCATTTTAGATATGGAATGAAAATGGAATATATGTAGATTCCGGAAAAGGAGCATATATTCCTTATAAACAGGTGTATGTATTATATTCCCCGTGCTTGTTAACGTGGGGAATGAACATGGAGTATAGTGTGTGTGACAGCAGCCAGTATAGTGTGTGTGACAGATTAGTGTGTGACAGCAGCCATGTTAATCCGATATAAATCTGGTATTGCTGTAATTGCACCGACCTGAAGAATAAAGTCGTCTAATCACTTATACCACACGAGGAATGGTGTAAAAAAATAAATAAAACCAATTCTTCACCTGCCGCTGATTTGCTCATTCTGCCTCCCAAAGATCACAGTAAGGCTCGGCGCACATTCATCCTGCGCTCTGCGCTAAGCGCTTACACCGGGGTTTCTGCATAAATCTCTGAAATACGTGATTCAGACGGAACCCCTGGCGCAAGATTACCTTTAATGAGGCAGATGGAGGCACCGTGGAAGCCGTCTGACCTGTGATCCGGTGGTATCCAACTTTTTAGACCACTCATATAGTGACAGTTAGTTGTTAGTGATCGAAACCATGGATACCCAAGTTACTACAATAGCATGCACATAGCAATCAGAAGTACTATTTTACATTAGTAATTGTAGATATTTGATAATGTTATTATTATTACATCTAATACATATGGAGATAATAATAATCTTTATTTTTTATATAGCGCTAACATATTCCTCAGCGCTTTACAGACATTATCATCGCTGTCCCTATCGGGGCTCACAATATAGATTCCCTATCAGTATGTCTTTGGAGTGTGGGAGGAAACCGGAGAGCCCGGAGGAAACCCACACAAACACGGGGAGAACATACAAACTCCTTGCAGATATTGTCCTTGGTGGGATTTGAACCCAGGACCCCAGCGCTGCAAGGCTGCAGTGCAAACCACTGCGCCACCGTGCAGATGGGATGGGAATACCCCTGTAAGTATGCTAACATCCCCCTATGTACTGTGTGAACCCCCACACAGCCCCACTATATAATGTATGACCCCGAAATACAGCCCACTATATACCGTAAGAGCCGCCACACAGCCTCCTATATACAGTATGAGCCCCACATAGCCTACTATATACAGTGTTATCACCAAAATAGCATCTCTATATACAGTATGAGCCCCCACATAGCCTCCTTATATACAGTATGAGCCCCCACATAGCTTCCTATATACAATATGAGCCCCCACATAGCCTCCTTATATACAGTATGAGCCCCTACACAGGCTCCCTATATACTGTATGAGCCCCCATATAGCCTCTCATATACAGCATGTGTAAGGTGCCCGAGCGAGGTAGTCATGGACGACCTGCTACTTCTGCTCGCTCTGGCACCCTGCAGACAAATGGTGTCCCTGTCCCGGGGAGGCGCGGTGTGTGTGGTACATCACACTTACTTCTGGCCTGCAGGCCTCCTCTGACTCCAGGAGTTCCTCTTCTGGAAACAGTGCAGCAATCAATCCAGGGGACATAGAATTCATAAAAACAATCAAACTTTTACTTGGTAACTGGCAGTCTTTACAAACAGGCATAAAGGATAAGGCCCAATGGGTTGTCGTCTTTCCCACAGGTACTGGACACAACTTCAGTCCTGGTTTTCGGTATGGGTAGAGTGTCCCTCTTGCCAACTTTCATAGCAGGAATTGTTCTCCACCACTAGCAGTATATTCAGATTCAATCACCCTCCACCTCTGAGAGTTTGAGTCCATCTTCTCCTGCAGCTTAGCAGGCTGAGTGCACTCAAGGACCGCGACGTCCATCTTGAGGTTCCCAGGCCGACAAGGGGACTCGCATGAAGGGGTTCTTTGGCAATCCACTGCCCCGAGGTTTCAGGTCCATGTTGTCCCTAGCAGCCTTTGACCTGCGAATGCTACTTGTCGCATCTCACTACTTTTCACAACTGACTGTCACTTCCTGAACTTTTCACTAACTCTCATTTACCACTCCCCCATCTGGGCCGGCCGTTATAGTTAACCCTACTTAAGCTAAACTGCAGCCCCTGAGAGTTTTACCTTCAGAAACATACATTCATATAAAACACATTTAACCGATTAGAGTGTCAGGGAGCAGACCATTGCCTCCACCACTCCTACACATGAGCCCCCACACAGCCTCCCTATATACAGTGTGAACCCCACATAGACTTCCTATATACAGCATGAGCAGGGGCGGATTAAGAGTAGTCAGGGCAAGGGCAGTTTTGAAGGCTTGGGCTCCACCCCCCACAGGTACCTATTGTATCACGTGACATGTCACATGATCCTCTTTGTCAGATCATGTGATAGGCCATGTGAGTAACACACAGGCGCTCTGGTGCACATCTGTAGATGGAAAATGACAGAGATAGTGGCGCGCGTAGCGCAAATTTTTCCCTTATGTTCAGCACCATACATAACATAGCGCAATATGAAATTGTGCAGAAGTTGGAGATTAATTTTCCTAAGGGGCCACATGAGAGGCTGTGATTGTTGTGGAGGCCAAACCAATAGGCTGAAATCAATTCTGCGCAATATTAATATTAACATATTATTTCTAATATATATACAGTATGAGCCCCCTACATGCAATATGAGCCCCCACAAAGCCCCCTATATACAATATGAGCCCCCACACAGCCCCCTTAAGCAACAACCAAAGCGATCAACCTGTGGGGCCCTTATACATGTAAACAATAACAAAAAAAACTTAAAATATTCTCTCTTGATTTAGTTTTTTAAAAAAGCAAATACATAAAGACATAAATGCACACACATTTGCACAGAAAAACAGTGATTTTAAAAAAGAGCAGAAATGAGGGGAGAAAGGGATAGTTTTGCCCTTCACAATTCCCTTCCTGACAGCGGAGGTTGGCACCCTAAGTTGAAACTGTACGGTGCCCCCGCTCCTCGTCGACTGCCCCTAGGTAGCCAGACCACTACTCTAACTGACCAGACATCCTCTATAGGGGATCAGATAATATATAATGAACAGATATAAATATATACTGTATAGATACTAGTGGCCTGAGGGGTAGATCATCAGTATTTTTCAAGAACCCACCTCCTTATTATTGTGGACAAGCTCTAGATACAGCTGAATTTCACCAGCAAAACATTACAAGCTGAGATGTGGCCTGCTGTATGTATCACGTTAGTAACAGAAGAAATTCGATTTTTTTACTGTTGCCGAGCTCTGGATACAGCTGAAACTCTGAACAAAAAAATTACAAGCTGAGATGTGACCTGCTGTATGTATCACGTTAGTAAGAGAAAGAATTGTTGAGTTTCAAAGGTGTACTCGTGCATGCAGCACAATATCAGCACAACAGAGTTCTACGCTGAAATGTGGCCTGCTGTCTCGGTTTGGACCTCATTAACAGCAAAAACGATTGATCTGCTGGAAGGTCGATATCACAGCCACACAGGACCCTATCTATGTAAACTATCTGACCTAGAAGCAACCGCAAAGCTAACTATCTCAAATCTCTCAATATCCAGGAGCAGCGTCAGGAGCATCCTCTCTGAGCTGTTATATTGACAAAATGGAGCTAAAACAACATGTATGCTCTTTATATAGAGAGGGACATGTGATTTAAGCAGCCAATGACAGAAGCCTTTGTGTCTGGATGTTGTGGATGGTTCCTGCGCCCTGGTTGGCTAGCCGGAATCTGCCCAAATTAAGTTAAGAAAAAAATATCCTAGCTAAAGTCCTAGTAAATACAGTAGTGGAAACATGATCATTTCCCCCACTTTTGCCGAATTGGGACGATTTTCAGTAAAAACGCTCGGGTGTCTCGGTGAATCCGAATGAGCAATGTTCGTGACGAATTTGAAAAAAAAAAATGTTTTCCGAAGATGTTCCCTCATCTCTAATCATGGTGTCGTGTTTTCATGGAGACAATGGTGTCACAGTGTTGTCATGGAGACAATGGTGTCACAGTGTTGTCATGGAGACAATGGTGTCACAGTGTTGTCATGGAGATGATGATACCATAGTTTTGTCAGGGTGACAATGATATCATAGTGCTATCATTGTGACGATAATATCTGTGTTATAAGGCTACTGGTATCCCACACATAACATCCAGGAGCCTTTCCAGTGGCAAACAGGCCCACTTGGCTCCAGTTACAGCCTTCAGCAAAGTAACTATATCAATGTCCATATAACGCACCGCTTTTACCTTTTACCGGGTCTAGTGGCTTCCATCAGCTTTGTTCTGCCTCGGCTGTGGCTTTCAGGCTCACCAGGCCACACTAGGCCACACTCTCTCTGCCTCTGTTTCAAACCACCAGGATTTATATATCCTTCAGTGCACACAGGACCTGTGATGATGTCACAGTCATGCGATCAGCCCTTCTGTGTGCACAGGACCTGTGATGATGTCACAGTCATGTGATCAGTCACCTGAGGGGGAGGTACATGGTCAGCCAGAACACACTCCCTGGACCATTACAGTAATGCCGCAAGCCGCTGCATTACAGTTGTCATGGCAACGATTATGTCATAGTGCTGTCATGGCAACGATGATGTCATAGCGTTCTCATGGGGACGATAATGTGATAATATCGTATGTTGTCATGGCAACAATGAGGTCATTGTGTTGTCATGGCAAGAATTATGTCATAGTGTTATGTGTTGTTATGGCGACAATGATGTCATAGTGCCATGTATTGTCATGGCAATGATAATGTCAGTGTTGTCATGGCAAAAATTATGTGAAAGTGTTGTGTGTTGTCATGGAGACGTTGAAGTCATAGTGTTCTCTTCATGACGATGATGTCATAGTGTCAGGTATTGTCATGGCAATGATGATGTCATAATGCCGTGTCATACCAATGATGTCATAGTGTCGTTTTTTGTCATGGCGTCCATGATGTCATAGTGTTGTGTATTGTCATGGCGATAGTGATATCATAATGTTTTTATGGCATTGATGATGTCATAGTGTTGTGTATTGTCATGGCGACCAGGATGTCATAGTGTTGTCATGGCGACAATTATGTCATAGTGTGGTCATGGTGACAATGATGTTATAGTGCTGTGTGTTGTAATAGCAACAATGATGTCATAGTGTTCTCATGGTGACAATAATGTCAGTGTCGTGTGTTGTCATGGCCACGATGTCATAGAGTTGTCATGGCGACCATGATGTTATAGTGTCATCGATGACGTCATAAAGTTGTATATTGTCATGACAAAGAGAATGTCATAGTGTGGTCATGGCGACGGTGATTTAATTGTGTCGAGTGTTGTCATGGCGACGATCATGTTATAGTGTTGTCATGGTGACAATGATGTCATAGTGTCATATGTTGTCATGGCGAAGATGATGTCATAGTGTCGTCAGGGTGACTATGTTGTCATAGTGCCATTCGGTGTGACAGGGTGACTATGATGTCATAGTGTGGCCATGGCAGGTATGATATAGTGTCATGGTGTCAGTGATGTAATAGTATTGGGTGTTGTGTGTTGTCATAGCGACAATAATTTCATATCGACGATATCATAGTGTCGCTTGTTTTCATGGCGATGATGATTTCATGGTGTTGTCACAGCGACGATGATATCATATCATAGTTGTCATAGTATTGTCATTATGGCGATGATGTCATAGTGTCATGTATTGTCATGGTGATGATCATGTCATAGTGTTATGTTTTGTCATGGAAAAGATGATGTCATAGTGTTGTGGCAGCGATGATATACTGTTGTCATGGCGACCATGATTTCTATGATGATGTCATAGTGTCATGTGTTGTCATGAAACGATGATGTGATACTTTCATATGTTGTCATGATAACGATGACATAGAGTTGTCATGGCGACCATAATGTCATAGTGTCGTCTTTTGTCATGGCAACGATGATGTCATAGTGTCATGTATTGTCATTGCGAAGATGATGTCATAGTGTTGTCATGTCGATGTTAATGTCATAGTGTTGTCGTGGCCACAATTATGTCATAGTGCTGTCATGGTAATGATGATGTTATAATGTCATGTGTTGTCATGGCAATGATAATGTCATAGTGTTTTTGTATGACGTCAATAAAGTCATAGTGTTATGTGTTGTCGTGGCAACTATGTTGTGATGAATCAATTTTATTATAGTGTCGTGTTCTGTCGTGGTGATGATGATGTCATAGTGTTGTCATGGAGACGATGATGACATTGTTTTGCCATGGCAACAATGATGTCATTGTCTTTGCGACAATAATGTCAGTGTTGTCATGGCGACAATATCATAGTGTTGTCATGACGACCATGATGTCATAGTGTTGTGTGTTGACATGGCGACAATGATGCCATAGTTTTGTCATGGTAACAATGATTCATAGTGTTGTAAGGGCAACAATGATGTCATAGAGTCATGTGTTGTCATGGCAACGATGATGTCATAATTTTGTGTGTCATAGTGTGATTTGCTGTCATGATGACGATGGTGTCATAGTGTTGTCATGGCAACAATGTTGTCAGAGTTGTGTGTAGTTATGGCAACACTGATGTCAAAGCGTCGACTTTAGTCATGGGTACAATGTCATAGAGTTGCCATTGTGACGATGATGTGATAGTGTCGTGTGTTGTTATGGCAACTATAATGTCATAGTGTTTTTAAGGCGACGATGATGTCATAGTGTTGCCATGGCGACAATGATGTGATTGTGTCGTGTGTTGTTATGGCAACGATAATCTCATAGTGTTTTCAAGGCGACGATAAAGTCATAGTGTTGTCGTGTGCTGTCATCACAACATTGATGTCGTAGTATTGTCATTGTGATGATGGTGTCATAGTGCTGTCATGGCGACGATGGTGTGATAATGATGTGAGTGTTGCCATGGCGACAATGATGTCATAGCGCTGTCATAGTGACGATGATGTTTTAGTGTTGTCATGGCGATGATCATTTAGTGTTGTTGTGGTGATTATGATGTCATAGTATTGTCATGGCAACGATGATGTCATAATGTCACATGTTCACATGGCGATTATGATGTCATTGTGATGTCATGGTGACAATGTCATAGTGTTGTGATGGTTATGTAATTGAGTTGTGTGTTGTCATGGCAACGATGATGTCACAGCGTTTTCATGGTGACAGTGTCATAATGTCATGTGTTGTCATGGCGACTATGATATCATAGTTTCGTTTGTTGTCATGGCAAAGATGATGTCACAGTGTTGTTATGGTGACGACGATGTCATAGTATTGTCATGGCATCAATGATCTCATAGTTTTCTGTGTTGTCATGGCGATGATGATGTCATAGTGTTGTCATGGCACCAATGATTTCATAGTGTCGTGTGTTGTTATGGCGATGATAATGTCATAGTGTTGACATGGTGCCCATGATGTCATAGTGTTGTGTGTTGTCATGGTGACGATAATGTTACAGCATCGTGTGTTGTCATGGTTACGATGATTTCATAGTTTTGTCATAGTTATGACGATGTCATAGTGTCTGTCACGGGTGTGTCAGAGGTGACAGACAGTCGCCCTGCAGTTGGTTGCAGGAGATCTCTATGTTTGGCATTACAGACATCTTCCTAAAGTCTGGCTGTCTCTAGGACCCAGTGGCTACCTCCCTCTGGCTAATTAGCTCCCTGGCCTGAGTGTATAAATGCCTGGTGTGTCTGAGAGGGAGGTTCCGGCGATATTCATTACTACTTGTGAGGCTTTAGCAAAAGCAGTACTTTGTCTGGAGTCGTCTAAAGCTAAGCAATCCCCCCATTTGTCTACCCTTGTTGTCTATAGTGTTTAGTGGAGATCGACTAGTGCTCATCTCCTCCCTTCCCTACGGTAGTTGACGCTAGACCAGACAAAGAGGTCTCCACTCCTCCCTTTCCCTAGTGTCTGGGCTCCCTTTCCCTCTTCTTTCTGTGTTGCTCTGTGTCTTTCCCACACACTGCTTGACAGTGTCGTGTGTTCACATGGCGATTATGATGTCATAGTGTTGTCATGGTGCCCATGATGTCATAGTGTTGTGTGTTGTCATGGCAACAATGATGTCATTGTGTTGTAAGAGCAATGATGTTGTCATTGTCGTGTGTTGACATGTCGACAATGATGTCATAGTGTTGTCATGGCAGCAATGATATAGTGTAGTGTATTATCAAAGGAAAAAGAACAAGAAGATACATATATAGAAATGCGCATACCTCAATACACTAGTTAATAAAAATTACAAGCTTTTTTACACTTATTTAAAAACCCTAAAAAACTACACACATGATCATCAACACCCAAGATCCACAATACATGATTGGCCGTATGCAAAATACAAATCTAATAAATAATTTAAATTCATATAATAATCATATACAATTGATTACAAGGTACATATATGCGGAATCCCAATAATAATAATAAATGTTAGCTCTGGCATGCCATAAAGTAGTATCATCAATGTAAGCTGTGGGATCCAGGAGCAGGTGCTAACGGGTTTCATCTGGCCCCTGTTGGTGATTTATTCATCTGCCTATCAGAAGAAAGAAATTAAACAAGCCCATGCACTATATATTGGATAGCATGTGATTAATGATATCACCACAAGAGGGAGCACATATCCTGTTCATGTGCGGTATTGCACAGCTGTCATGTGCCAGGAAAGATGCGGGCTCAGCCTGCGAGCCCGTATCAAAGGCAGGGACACGACATATGACGTAAATGTACATCATATGTCGTGAAGGAGATAAAGAGATCTCAAAGACCTGATGAGACCGGTGTATTTACTTGGACAATAATGACCTATAGGCTATACAGTATATGCAAGGTAAAGGAAAAAAAAGTTAAATCTTATTGGTATCGCTCACACCCCCTAGCTTTACCCTGACAGAGCGGAAAAAGAGAAATAAAAAAAGAATAAAAGCAGATATAAAAATTAATGCAGTAACTTTGTAAGCGGCAAATTCCCACCAGTCACAGATATTCCAGTCGCTTATTTCCCTTTTTTTTTCTAGGCATCTGCTTCAATCCGCACCAAAATCCCCTCAATCAGGATCCCGTGTAAATGTGGGAACATAGAGAAAGTTACCTCCGCTCTCCTCCTGTCCTGGAGCAGAACTTCTCTCGCCCCCTGGGCCGTGGGGCACTCGGGACCGGGCTTCAGGGCAATGCTGGGAGTAGTAGTGGCAACCCGGTCCCGTGGCTCAGGGTGGTCAGACCAGTGGCAGTCTTTTATGTGGTTCAAGTAATGTCCGACTATGCCACCCGTGGATTGCGGCTATTATGAACCGCCGCTGCAAGGCAGACCGCTGGGGCTGATGGTGTATGCAGCTGAGGTAGTGTAACTCCTCACGGGAAGAGTGCAGCCCCAGGGCAGTGTAGTGGATGGTGGGGGTGATAGTGCAGGGCGTCCCAGTACCGTTAGTGCTGGCGAAGCAAAAAGCACAAAGACAACGTGTTGCAGTCCAGGGTCATTTACTCACAGTTCGTATATTCCCAGTCACTTCTGTCTGCAATGACCGCCCGAGCCGTGCTGCGTCCACCAGGTGAGGGGCTCGGTCAACCCCCAGGCAGTTCAGGAATATGGCACAGGACCCCCTTCTATCCTTTCTCTGGCCTGCCCCACCAGTGAACAACTTTTGTCCAGCTGTCGCAGATCTGCGCGGGTAAACGTGGGCCCCGTTCCCCGCTGTCCTATATGGTGCCTTCCTAGCAGGTTTGGCTGTCCCCCGGAAATGGGGTGTGTGTGATGCATGCAGCTACCTGAGCCCTGGTCCACACTCCATCCTTACCCGGGAGTGGAATATCACACCTCTGGTTTGAGGTGCAATACCCCTGTAGCAACCGAACCCTCGGGGCGCTACATTCTCCCCTGGTAAACCACAGCACGTCCTCGGGCTGGAAAACTGTAAAGACATTTGATTACAAGACATGCAAAACTTTTTCAAAACTTTTTACATTAGAAAACAGACGACATTGTTCAATTCCCTTTATGGGAAACAATTTTCTCTTTTTCAACATTTTTCTTTCACTAGCTATTGTCAATACTACCGGAACTCTTTTGTCATATAAAACATCATATAAAACATTTGCATTATCACCTAGCAGCATATAAAACTCTTCATATAAAACATTTTCAAGTAAGACATATTCTTGTGCCCTGGCCGCGGTGCAACTTGCGACCAGGTGTTCATTCTTCTTAAAGGTGCGACACTTGAGCAAACTTGTCTTGAGGTAGACATTGCAGTTCTTTTATAAAACCAGTAGGGGGCGCTTTAGGAAGCGCAACTATATACAAGATGGCCGCTCTCAGTCATCAGCCAGGTTAAGGAACGGGATGGCTGCTCTCAGTCCTCAGCCAGGTAACTTAGGGAGGAGACAACTTTAACAGGTCACAGTCCCATAACAGTCCCAACGGGGACCACACTCTCAGTGGAAACAGTCCCACAACAGTTCCTTTTACCCTGACGGGTAACTATGTACAATGGTATGCTACTGTTCACTGGTAGCAATACCCTCCATAAGCACCTTGTTCCTCATAGTGGTGGTCTTCAGACCCGTCCGGGTCCTCAGCAGTGTGACTCTGCGCACACCCGGTGGATGTTGAGGGCATACCCGCCCCTTGCGCCGCGGTGCAGTAGGCCTTGCGGCGGGGCCTGGAGATGGCCGCTGTTGATGACGCCCGGGATCGGCGGCTCCACCAGGGGGCCTGGGAGCAGGCTGACGCTGGCAGCGTCCGGGACAGGGAGACTCCTCTTACCTGCTCCCGCGACCGCGTCACGCGTCTTCTCCTGGCGCTGGTCGGGACCCACGACGGCTGGGGCACTGCAGATGCTGGGCAGCTTAGTCTGCTGCCGGTCCGCCATCTTGCTCTCCGTTTCTGATGTCTTCCTCCCCCCCGGTTAACCGTGGCCTACCATCCGGCGATCCTCTTCTGTAGGCCGCGGCTCCGCTCGCGATGGTCTGCGTTGAGGACCTTGCGTCGCGCGCTGCTGACGTCAGCGCTCGCTGGGCTCCTTCCAGGACCTTGTGCGGCGTCAGCGCGTGGGGCGGGGCTTCGGACTTCGCGCATTTTTGACGTCCACGCCCCTCTTCTTCCCGCGCGGCGTCCTGAAGATGGCGTCCAATGGCGGGAAAACGGCTGAAGATGGCGAGAAACGACTGAAGATGGCGGGAGACAACTGAAGATGGCGGGAAACGGCTCCGGATGGCAGGAAACTTCACTCAGGTAAGTGCAAAGTCTTTTTCAGGCACGCAATACCCGTTTGTGGCGGGTTGGTCACAATCCTGCCGACTACGCCAAAGCTGACTCGCCCCCTAGGCCGTGGGGCACTCAGGACCGGGCTTCAGGGCAATGCTGGGAGTAGTAGTGGCGACCCGGTCCCGTGGCTCAGGGTGGTCAGACCAGTGGCAGTCTTTTATGTGGTTCAAGTAATGTCCGACTACGCCACCCGTGGATTGCGGCTATTATCAACCGCCGCTGCAAGGCAGACCGCTGGGGCTGATGGTGTATGCAGCTGAGGTAGTGTAACTCCTCACGGGAAGAGTGCAGCCCCAGGGCAGTGTAGTGGATGGTGGGGGTGATAGTGCAGGGCGTCCCAGTACCGTTAGTGCTGGCGAAGCAAAAAGCACAAAGACAACGTGTTGCAGTCCAGGGTCTTTTACTCACAGTTCGTATATTCCCAGTCACTTCTGTCAGCAATGACCGCCCGAGCCGTGCTGCGTCCACCAGGTGAGGGGCTCGGTCAACCCCCAGGCAGTTCAGGAATATGGCACAGGACCCCCTTCTATCCTTTCTCTGGCCTGCCCCACCAGTGACCAACTTTTGTCCAGCTGCCGCAGATCTGGGGGCCAGTATTCCGTATGGGGCCTTATATGGGGGCCAGTATTCCGTATGGGGCCTTATATGGGGGCCAGTATTCTGTGTGGAGCGATTCGCTGGTTTCTGAGCTATTGTGGAATTTACAATAGATATCACTCATGTAATGTAAGAAGTGAAATCTTTGCATTGTACTATATATATATATATATTTCTCTGCGGTATCTGTGCATTATGAATCGTGGTATGTATTAAAGGGGCCCACTGAGACTCTTTCGCCCAGGGCCCAGAAAAACCTGGAGCCGGCCCTGGTCTCAGGTCAGAGGGCGCGGTGACGTCTTTCCACCACGCGCTCCCCTGAGCCGTCACAGGGAGCGCAGAGCGGGAAAACGCCGGCAATGCTGGAGTCCGGACCTGAGCAGTGGGCAGCAGGTGAGGAGGAGGAGGAGGCATGGGGCATAATATGGGGGGGTGACATCCTGCATGGGGCATAATATGGGGGGGTGACATCTTGCATGGGGCATTATAAAGAGAGGGGAGGGGTGACATCCTGCATGGGGCATTATAAAGAGGGGGGGTGACATCTTGCATGGGGCATTATAAAGAGAGGGGGGGTGACATCCTGCATGGGGCATTATAGAGAGAGGGGGTGACATCCTGCATGGGGCATTATAAAGAGAGGGGGGTGACATCCTGCATGGGGCATTATAAAGAGAGGGGGGGTGACATCCTGCATGGGGCATTATAAAGAGAGTGGGGGTGACATCCTGCATGGGGCATTATAGAGAGAGGGGGTGACATCCTGCATGGGGCATTATAGAGAGAGGGGGTGACAGCCTGCATGGGGCATTATAAATAGAGGGGGTGATATCCTGCATGGGGCATTATAAAGAGAGGGGGTGACATCCTGCATGGGGCATTATAAAGAGGGGGGGTTGACATCCTGCATGGGGCATTATAAAGAGAGGGGGTGACATCCTGCATGGGGCATTATAAAGAGGGGGGGTGACATCCTGCATGGGGCCTTATAAAGAGTGGGGGTGTGACATCCTGCATGGGGCCTTATAAAGAGGGGGGGTACATCCTGTATGGGGCATTATAAAGAGGGGGGTGACATCCTGCATGGGGCATTATAAAGAGAGGGGGTGACATCCTGCATGGGGCATTATAAAGAGAGGGGGTGACATCCTGCATGGGGCATTATAAAGAGAGGGGGTGACATCCTGCATGGGGCATTATAAAGAGGGGGGTGACATCCTGCATGGGGCCTTATAAAGAGGGGGGTACATCCTGCATGGGGCATTATAAAGAGAGGGGGGTGACATCCTTCATGGGGCATTATAAAGAGAGGGGGTGACATCCTGCATGGGGCATTATAAAGAGGGGGGGGGACATCCTGCATGGGGCCTTATAAAGAGGGTGGGTACTTCCTGCATGGGGCATTATAAAGAGGAGGGGTGACAGCCTGCATGGGGCATTATAAGGTGGGGAACAGCCTGCATGGGGCATTATAAGGGGGGGAGGGAATAGCCTGCATAGTGCATTATGTGGGGGGAACAGCCTGCATGGAGCATTATAAGGGGGGGACAGCCTGTATGGGGCATTATGTGGGGGGTAACAGCCTGCATGGAGCATTATAAGGGGGGGACAGCCTGTATGGGGCATTATGTGGGGGGTAACAGCCTGCATGCAGCATTATATGGGGGCCAGTATCCTGTATGGAGCTTTATAAGGGGACCAGTATCCTGTATGGAGCGTTATATGGGGGCCAGTATTCTGTATGGAGCCTTATATGGGGGCCAGTATTCCGTATGGAGCCTTATATGGAGGCCAGTATTCTGTATGGAGCCTTATATGGGGGCCAAGTATTCCGTATGGAGCCTTATATGGAGGCCAGTATTCTGTATGGAGCCTTATATGGGGGCCAAGTATTCCGCATGGGGCCTTATATGGGGGCCAGTATTCCGTATGGGGCCTTATATGGGGGCCTGTATTCCGTATGGGGCCTTATATGGGGGCCAGTATTCCGTATGGGGCCTTATATGGGGGCCAGTATTCCGTATGAAGCGTTATATGGGGGCCAGTATTCTGTGTGGAGCGATTCGCTGGTTTCTGAGCTATTGTGGAATTTACAATCGATATCGCTCATGTAATGTAAGAAGTGAAATCTTTAGCATTGTACTATATATATATATATATATATATATATATATATATATATATATATATATATTCTCTGCGGTATCTGTGCATCATGAATCGTGGTATGTATTAAAGGGGCCCACTTAGACTCTTTCGCCCGGGGCCCAGAAAAACCTGGAGCCGGCCCTGGTGAGGGTCCCGGGGGGATTGTTAATAATCATCTGGACTAACGTGTAATAATACTGATTGTTGTATATATATGTATATACCGGTATTTTGTTTCTATATATTTATGTATATGCTGGTATTGTTATATATTTATGTATATACCGGTATTTTGTTGTTATATATTTATGTATATGCCATATTTTGTTGAACTTTGTCTTTTGTCAATCGTGTCATTGTCATTTGTCTTTTAATATCGTAAAATTAAAGGGCATAAAATGATTGTTTTCTGTAGACACATGAGGCTCCTTGAATGATCTCTAGAGTGAATGTATGAGGATTAGATATAAAATCCTGAGTGTATAAGGGAGTCCAGTTAGGTGCGGTTGACGGTCATTTGTGGACTGAAGACAATTGATAGGTTATTATAACTGTGTAAACACCAAGGTACACGGCACCTGATCCCATGGATGATATTTCTTATTGTCTTACGGAATACAATCTGTATTGTTCTATGTATACTTCTTATGATAACACAGAGTGACTGAAACCTCCACGTTTCAAAAGTGAACGCAGGGTTAAACCTGCGGTGGTCGAGTGCGACCTCGTCACGATCACTGTGGAGTTAGTAGAGTCCGCGACGGTGGTGTTCTGAATACCTGATTTTAAGAACGGGAACGTCTCTGGATATAAAGAGACGGTGTCGATAGACTTTATCTGAGCACTTCAGGTCTAGGAATACGAGGGAACTTTTGTCTATTGTCTTATACGTTTCTCTTGTCTGTTAATATTCTGTGGGTCATGTCTTCATGTGCGTGTTTGTCCAAACGCTGATTGTGAACGTTGTTGTGAATTGTGTGTTTGTACTGTTATCCTCGTCAATTACACTGTGCTGCCATATTCCTCCTTTACAGGCCTTCATTGGACAAAGGTGGGAACACATAGAATATCCAGTGAATAAGCAGAGATCTCCTTCCTGGATTCAGGTGTTGTCCGATCTCACTTGTAGGTGAAATTCTCCTGTCAGAGAGATGGTCGATCCACCTGCGCAATCAGATCAACCAAATTAAGTCTAGCAATCAATGTGGTGAAAGATATTGCAGCCGGATCTCTCCCACATCCACTTTATCAAATTTTAAGTCTACATTTGTTATGTCGTTCTCTGTAAATCTGGATAAATGTACAAATTGTAAAACTCTGTAGTTCCACCTGTTATATATCGGCACTAACTCTCTAAACCCAAGGGAAGGGCAGCCCTCCAGCCATGGTTCCCTAGAGGTTTCCTCCACAGGGGGTTTTCCTCTCCTGAGTGCTGGAGGGTGACTCTTCGTGAGTCGGGGGTTGTGCTATTTTCGGTGTCATGTAAATTTAAATAAAATTGTGACCATTTGACACCTAATTGCAATACTTCATGTATTTATTTAGTGTGCTTCTGTCTGATTCATTTTGTTTGGGGGTTGGGGTCCATCACATACGGCTGGACATCTGCCGGCCACACAGGACCTAGTAAGCATATTATGCCCCGGGGGTCGCCCCTGCTCTGATGATGATGGAGAAGAGGAGACAAGCATTACAGCACAACTCCTGGACGTGTGCTCTCATCATTGGAATAAAGAATTGTATTACACAGTATTATAAGCAGATTACTTGTCTATTCCTGTAACTTCTGTAACTCGTCTATTCCTGCGTGCAAGATGGTCTATGGGACCAGGGGCTACACAGAATCTTCTTTATCCTGATAGGTGAGGGCAGGGTCATCCCTGTCACCAGATGGGAGCTGCGCCCCAGTCCTAGGGGGCAGCCTCAAAATCAGTCTTACTTAAAGGGAACCTTTTATGTCTGATAATGCTACAAACCTGAACATACAGGGTTAATCTGCAGGTTAATAGCTTTAGGAAGGTGCCCAACCGCCGGACCATAAGTGCGGCACACGGGAGAAAATTAACTTTATTTATCCTAGGAGACGCCATCTTTCAGTCATTCAGACGTGGCCCAGAGTAATTATAGTCACCGCTCACAGGACTGAGAGCAGCAGCTGTAAGCATGCCCCGGCACTGACTGACAGCCAGCTATGCAGTGCAGTCAGTGCCAGGCCGTGCTCACAACCGCCAATCTCAGTAATGTGACTGGTGACTGTAATATTGTTTTAGTACCAAAATTGTAATTTTCACAGGGGATAATAGGAGAACACGGACCCCATAATTTGTTACGCAATTTCTCCCAAACTTAATGATGCGCCCTGTGCAGTCAAAAACTGCTGTGAAAGCGCACAGCCGGGTTGGGAGAGGAAAGAGCGTTATTTGATTTTCAGAGCATAATTTTGGCTGGAATAGATTGTGAATGCTGTGTCACATGTGCAGAGCCCCTGACATGCCAAAACAGCAGAAACCCACCAAAAATGACCCCATTTTGGAAACTAGACCCATCAAGGAAGTCATCTAGCTGACCATTGAGTATTTGTAACCCACAGGTGATTCACAAAACTTTATCTTGTAGTTATTATGATACCTTTAAATGGCAAACAAAAATAAAATAAGTGATGTTATAAAGCAAACTTTGGAGACTACTTTGGTCTCTTCATCAGGCATGGTATAACAAAGTATCTGAAGAAACACAACTCTCAAGAAACTCATTCTCTGAGCTTAGTTTTTTTAATATCCATTTATTATGTTATGGCTCTGCTTTTTTTGTGTTACACAGTTTCATAGTTACATTGGTTGAAAAAGACCTCGGTCCATCAAGTTCAACCTTTCTCTGCCAATTATACATTTTTGTCACTAAATTATCTATAACCCACAATGTTATGTGTAGTGAGGAAATCATCCAGCCCTTGTATAAAGCTGTTATAGTATCTGCCATTACTACCTCTTGTGGTCGGCATTCCACAGTCTGACTTCTCTGACTGTAAAGAACCCTTTCCTATTTAGCTACCGGAATCACCTTTCTTGCACCCGTAATGACAGCCCCCTGGTCCTTAGTATGGTCTTTGGAAGGAATAAGTCATGTGCTAGTCCCTTGTACTGACCACACATATATTTATACATGTAAATGAGATCCCCTCTGAAACATTTTTTTTGTAAGCTAAACAAGCCCAACTTTTCCAACCTCTCGTCATATGAGCAGCCTCCATCCTTTGTAATAATCTAGTTCCCCACCTTTGAACTGGCTCTAACTTCTGAATATCCTTTTTAAAATGTGGAGCCGAAAACTGGATCCCTTATTCTAGATGTGGCCTCACCAGTGATTTATAGAAGGGTAACAATATGTTGGGATCGCAGGATTTTATCTCTCTTTTTATACATCCTAAAATCTTCTTTGCTTTTGCGGCTGCTGCTTGACATTGAGTGCTGCTGCTCAGCTTACTTGTAAGCAGAACACCCAAGTCCTTCTCCTCTTCTGCCCATGCAGTCATTTTATCCAGATCGTTCTGCAATATCGTAACGTCTAGATCAGATTTTAATATATAGTTTGGTGACGTCAGCAAAGACTGACACTTTACTCTCAATCCCATCCACATGGTCATTAATAATGAGGTTAAAAAGAATCGGTCAAGGCACAGATCCCTGTGGCACACCAATGCTCCCAGTACAGATCCCTGCGGCCCCCACAGCCCCCAGTACAGATCCCTGCGGTCCACACTGCTCCCAGTACAGATCCCTGCCGTCCCCACTGCTCCCAGTACAGATCCCTGCGGTCCCCACTGCTCTCAGGACAGATCCCTGCGGTCCCCACTGCTCCCAGTACAGATCCCTGCAGTCCCCACTGCTCCCAGTACAGATCCCTGCGGTCCCCACTGCTCCCAGTACAGATCCCTGCGGTCCCCACTGCTCCCAGTACAGATCCCTGCGGTCCACACTGCTCTCAGTACAGATCCCTGCGGTCCCCACTGCTCCCAGTACAGATCCCTGCGGTCCCCACTGCTCCCAGTACAGATCCCTGCAGTCCCCACAGCCCCCAGTACAGATCCCTGCGGTCCCCACTGCTCCCAGTACAGATCCCTGCGGTCCCCACCGCTCCCAGTACAGATCCCTGCGGTCCCCACCGCTCCCAGTACAGATCCCTGCGGTCCTCACCCCTCCCAGTACAGATCCCTGCGGTCCCCAATGCTCCCAGTACAGATCCCTGCGGTCCCCACTGCTTCCAGTGCAGATCCCTGCGGTCCCCACTGCTCCCAGTACAGATCCCTGCGGTCCCCACTACTCCCAGTACAGATCCCTGCGGTCCCCACTGTTTCCAGTACAGATCCCTGCGGTCCCCACTGTTTCCAGTACAGATCCCTGCGGTCCCCACTGCTCCCAGTACAGACCCCTGCGGTCCCCACTGTTTCCAGTACAGATCCCAGCGGCCTCCACTGCTCCCGATACAGAACTCTGCGGCCCCCACTGCTCCCAGTACAGATCCCTGCTGTCCCCACTGCTCCCAGTACAGATCGCTGCAGTCCCCACTGCTCCCAGTACAGATCCCTGCTGTCCCTACTACTCCCAGTACAGATCCCAGCAGTCCCCACTGCTCCCAGTACAGACCCCTGCGGTCCCCACTGCTCCTAGTACAGATCCTTGCGGCCCCCACTGCTCCCAGTACAGATCCCTGCGGTCCCCACTGCTGACTATATCCCATTTGGAGAATGTACCATTTATAACCACTCTTTGTTTCCTGTCATTTAGCCAGTTCCTTACCCATCTGCATATAGTTCCCCCAAATCCTTGCTTCTGGAGATTCAATATTATTATTAATTATTTATATAGCACCATTGATTCCATGGTGCTGTACATGAGAAGGGGTTACATACAAAATACAGATATCACATATAGTAAACAAACTAACAATGGTAGACTGGTACAGAGGGAAGAGGACCCTGCCCTTGCAGGCTTACACTCTACAAGATGATGGGGAAGGAGACACTAGGTTGGGGGGTTGCAATAGCTCTACTTTGCAGTTTCTACTCTATCCCCTTATTAGCACAACTACACTCCCTCCCCCCAGATCCTAGTTTAAAAGCTCCTCCAACCATCTGACCATTTTTCCCCCAGCACAGCTGCACCCTGCCAGTGAGGTGCAGCCTGGTCTGTAGCCGACAGAGAAGTGATTCCTGGTCTCCATGAAGCCAAACCCTTCTTTCCTGCACCAATTTCTGAGCTACTTATTTATCTCCCTAAGCTCCCACTGTCTTTCTAGTGACGCTCGTGGCACTAGCAATTTTTCTGAAAACTCCACCTTGGAGGTCCTGGCCTTCAGCTTCTCTCCTAGTTCCCTGTAATCATTTTTAAGGACCTTACACCTCCCTCTAAAATTCCCATCAGTACCGATGTGTATCATGAGCGCTGGGTTTTCCCCAGCCCCACCCAGCAATCTGTCTATCTGATTCGCAATATGTCGAACCCGAGCACCCGGCAGACAACACACTGTTCGGCATTCACGGTCTCGGTGGCAGATGACCCTGTCTATCTGCCTAACTATAGAGTCCCTAACCACCAAATCTGTCTGGCCTTTGCTGGACTCCTATTTCCCTCCTTCCTACAGCAGTCATTTCTTGGCAGCTAGGTGCAACATCCTGCTGTAGTGATCCCAGCCCTGGGCTACCATTCCTAATATCAGCCAAACAGGAATATTTACTAGGTTGTGCCTGATCAGGACTGGGCTCCTTGGCACTTTCCCCCCTACCCCTTCTTCTGTTACCCAGGAACTGCCAAGTTTGGTGGAGGAAGCCTCATGGTATGGGGATGTTTCACAGCCAAAGGCCTTGGATATTTGACCAGGATCGATGGTGATCTCAATGCTGAGCTTTCTGTGAGTATCCTACAAGATTTGAGTATTATGGGTATGAAAAGGATGACATAGTGTTCCAGCAGGACAACGGCCAGAAGCATATCTTGAGATTGGAGAAGAAATGGTTGAATGACAATGAAGTAGAGGTGCTGGATTTGCCGCCACAACCCCCAGACCGAAACCCAATCGAGACTTGTGGGTAGAGTTGAAGAAAAACTGTATACATACCCAAGTGATGTGACCAGTATACACCAACTTTGGGAACGTGTAGAAGGGACCTGGGATCAGATTTAGGTCGAGATGTGCTTGAGTCTAATTGAGATGATGCAGAGAAGGATCCAGCAGTGTTGAAAGCCAAAGGTGGATTTACAAAATACTAACAAAACAATAATAATTAATATTTTCGATTTTTAGAAGCAAAACAGTAACAATGCAGGGACATTGCATAACTAATCATATGCTAAATAGTTACAAGTCAAATTTATGAATGAGATAGCAGAGATGATTGTCTATAAAATGATGGTAGACTCACGTTGGAAGCAGTAGTGGATGGTGAGATATGGAACATGAAAGTCAAAAGTTTAACACATTGTTACCCTTTTGCTTGTTACTGCATATATTGATGGATCTATGGCGGAGCGGGGGGCTTATGCACAGATTGCTGGACTGATGTGTTAGAGGGCTTAAAGGGGGTGCTTTTAGTTTGCATGGGGACAACTTATTGACAGGTTCTCTTTAACTCTTTGAATCTGTGCCAGTGCCCGGCATCCTTGGTTGTGATGTATTGATTTACTTTCTTCCTCTGCAGCATTTAGATATAATTTATTGGTAACTTACAACATTTTTTTTGCCTATTTAGCATTATGACTGATGTCCTCTGTTATAACTAGAACATATCCAAAAGATAGGCAGCAAAAACACATCCAAGTCCAGTAACCCCCTAAAAAGGTAAAAAAAGGACCTGCAAATAAAATGTCTCTTACATCCAAACAGTCCAAAAACACTTTTGCTAGCCGCAAGGTCACACTTTACCGACACAAGAGGCCCCCCACCAAAAAAAACACTGACCCCCTATACAATAGGACATCTAGCAAAATCCTCAAATAGTATATGAATGCAATTAAAATAGAGATGAGTGATGGGAGTCAACCTAACTGGGAATGAATAGAAATACAAAAAGGACCTAATAAAGGTGGCTACAAGTATCCGTGCCATTCCGCCACTAGATGTCAGCACGAGAATAGTAAAACTAACCCAATTATCGATGTAGTAAAGTGGCCGCTCTATAGATCTATGCAGGAAACACAATGAGAATAGATCTTGTCGTAAAATACAAAATTCTGTCACTTGTTCCATAGCGAGAGTGGAGTAACAACCAGTGCGACATCACAAAGGGTGGCAGCAATGTGCCCATAGTCTTCATGGAGGCCGCCGAGACTGGATCATCGTCTCCGTAGCTTTCCTGTGGCTGCAGAGGTCCATGCACTGAAGGGGCCACACGTCAGTAATGCCAGTAATCCCTCTGTGTGCTTTATTTAGATAGATTTTCCTCATTTAGGTAATGGAGTATTGGACCGTCAACACGACTTGGACTGACGGAGAAAGCCGAGCGCTGAACTTGGTTACCTCAATCAGTCAGTGATTGGGCAGAAGTGGACATCGACGAACCTCCATTCAGTCCTGCCCAAAGTGTGGAGGGATCGAGTCCCAGCAATGGTGTCCTTAGTGATAAGACAATTATCACTTACTAGATGGAGGCCCGATGCTATGGCATCGGGAGGGCGGTAATGTCACGATGGGGGCAGGCTTTGCAGTGTTGAGAATCTCTCCTCCCCCCCATGTGCTCACCACCTATCCACTCTCTCTTTCCCCCATGTGCTGACTTCTCCCCTCTTCTCTGACCTGTCTACCCCATGTGCTCTCCCCCTTGTCTGCTGTCTCTCTCCTTCCTGTGCTGTGTTCTCCCCTCATGTGCTGTCCCGTTTGAGCTGTCTCCCCCCTGTGCTCTGTCTCTCTCCCCATCTGCTGTCTTCTCCTCTCATGTGATCTCTTCTTTGACCTGTCTACCCCATGTCTTCTTCCCCTTGTCTGCTGTCTCTCTCCACCCCTGTGCTGTCTTCTTCCCTCATGTGTTCTCTCGTTTGAGCTGTCTCTCCCCGTGTGTCCTCTCTTTCCTATGTGCACTCACCCCAGACCGCCGCCATCTTTGTGCAGGCAGATAGCGGCGGTCACATTAAAACTGCGCATGCGCTCCTCCTGTACAAAGATGGCGGCGGTCAGTGAATCATTCAGCGGCATGTGCGGCGTGTTCGCGACGGTGTTCCGCTGGTGGTACCGCGCAAGAGGCTGGTACCACCAGCGGTTTCCATATTGAGACACCGATCACTTGAGTGTCCCAATATGGCGGTCGACAAACTTCCACCTCTTGGAATTCTGGGATTCAGACACATCTGGACGGAAGAACCGGATGTGAAGACATTACAAGGTAAGTATATTATAGATTCTGTGTAAAGGTGATAAGATCTTTCATGAAAAAAACCCTTCAAACCCATCCTGACATCTGCTGTCTATTTGGGGCGCTGTTAGAAGGTGATCCCGCAGTCCACCATGCATGTACAACACACGGGGATGGCGTGGGAATGGACAGAGGGCTGACATTTCAGAGTGGAGCACAGAAATGACGTTACTGTGGAAAATTGACAATTTTTCAATTTGCACAATGCATTAATGTATTTGAAAGATGCCACTGTGGGATCAAAAGGCACATCCTACCCCTATAGGTGTTTCATCCAGGTTGTGGTTTCCAAAACATGCTCATAACGAGGTGGGGAAAAGGGACAAGGTGTCCCACATCCAAGCCAGAAAATTGCATGTTCCAAATGCCAAATGATGGCACTTAGTTTTGGGGAACTGCGGGGAGCCCAAATGGCAGTTTACGTCTACTTTTGTGGTATTGCTGTGCCTGGCAGACCCATCTTAATGGGTACCAGGTAGTACAAGCCAGCCACAGTATTTTGGGCCCTAGAAGGGCGTACCCGTGGAACTGTAGTTTTTCACTTTGCAACACAGGCTGCACATTGGTTTCTAAAAGATAGCAACATCATGGGGTCAAAATGCCGCCAAACAGCTTGATAAAGGGCGTTGTACTTTCTGAAATGGGTTCTCTTCTCAGTGGTGTCTTTTCCTTCTCTCACCTCTGCCATTAGCCTATGCCGTGCAGATCACCATCTCGGACCTAACATGGCATGAGAACTTTTCTCTTGAGTTCTGTCATCTGGCCTAGCAAAAAATGAGGACCAAATGTAAAGTGTTAAAAAAGCGTGAAACACATTGTAATAATTAGAAAGCTGTCACTTCGCAATGACCCAAGACATATTGGGCCCTGGAATGACAGGTAGAAAAATGCCATTTTTTTCACTTTCCACCATCCACTGCTTATCAGTGTATATAAAAAATGCTCTCTCGCTTCCTCCACATGTATGTGATTTGTCCGAAGATGAGGAGAGTGAAGCCAGCGCTGACTGGCTGCAGGGATCGCATGACAATGTCACACGATCCCCGAGAGAGCCAGTGCCGACACCGAAGGGGAGTATAAGTTTCATTATTTTACAAGGGGGAAACATAGGGATTGAGAATGGAGTACTTAATTCTTCATTCTCTTCAGCCATAAGCGCTGTGTATGCTGCTTTTATAATGATGCCTCCGTAACACATATTAGAGGTACAGTATTTTCCCCTAAAAGCAATGCCATATAAACCAGACATGATATAAAAAAATCCAACCATATTATACCTTCATAGTGTACATATGGCCTGAGGCCCAGTTCAGACCATGTTTCTGTCTCCATTCATGTCTCTGTTGGTGCCTTCACTCTACAACACCAAAGCTCAGGATTTAGACCTTTCCCGAGACAAAAATTAGGCAGCGGAATACAAGAACATGAAACTTTGGTTTGACCTTCTCTTCTGGGGGTGCACATCTGTTCGGCCAGACACAATATTGTGGTGGAGTAGTGAGACATATTGACAATGCAGGAAAAGTGAAACGGAGTCCTAAGTTTCACGTTTTGGACTCTATGATCCAATTCATCAAGAATGGCGATTTTCATGACGGTATTGATGGGCTTGTTGGGGTCAAGGGTGCCTACGTCTTCATGAATCTGGAGCGTCTGATAAGTGGGGTGTGACTCTCTGCGCCACGCCAGTCAGGGAACACATCATGAATTAGGCGAGCTGCGGCGCCCCATCACCGTGCAGCCACAGCTCCACCTGGGAGAAACTTGGGTTAAAACGCCAATACTCATAAGGTTTTGGTGCATCTACAAAATGTGGCAACATTTTTCGACTTTTCAAAGCTTTTACAATGATTTTTGGGCATAAAACCTTTGATGACTCCGACCCTATTTCCGTAACCAAAGTCAATAGCTTCATTAGGAGCCATGTTTGAATCCCATTTTTGGCACGGGAGGGGAGTATAGGTGTTTTTTATTTTAATGGGGCACAAATATTCACATTGAGAAGGGGTTGTCCTAGTAGTGGACAACCTCTTTAATTAAGTACTTATTGGGCCCCCATCAATTCCCTTCCCCCCACCCACCACAGAGAGAAATGGACGATACTTAAAGAGTTTTAAAATGCACCAAATTGACTAACAAGACGGTGTAAAATACTGGTGTAAATGTATGGTCGCCATGTGGTGAAATAAGGCCAGCTTCACACAAGTAGAATAATGGTATATTTTTGCACTCATATTACATTTGAAAGTCTCAGTATATCTAATTAGTATATCTTATGACTCGAGCTTAGAGTTCTGTGGTATAGACACTTTTTGTGCTGTGCTTGACAGGGAACATGGAGTAAGATGCCCCAAAGTGCGCTACCAATTTGGTGCACAACCAAGAAGTGGTGTAATATTCACCAAGAGTCTAAAGATGCATCAAATCTGTCATCCTGAATGATCCGCTTTGATAAATTTGGTGCATTTTCAGACTTCCGACAGGGGAAATGGGCTGCTGATCATCTGACGAACAAGCACAACGTTCGTCAGGTGAGATTATTTTAAAGCTCTCGGCAGAACATCATGCTGTATAACAGGATATAATAATTTGTTATTGAGATTAACCGACAGCCAATTGGGAAACATTTATTGGTCACAGGGTGTCTGAATAAATGCACCATAAGCCCAAATATTAAACCGTGCGCAGTGACATCTGACTGCTGCATTTTTAAAGGGGTTTTTCTGGGAGTTTATTATTGAAGGTCTACTTTCGTATAGGTAATCAGGATCATGTGTGAATCACACCACGTTTGTGCCCCCTTCATAACTCGGCTGGTGGCTGTTACTATGTCTTGATTGATATACAGCATACGGAGCCAGACCACCACAAGTCTAAACAAAACCTAGTGGCCATTCTTGGGTACTGCAGCTCTATTGAAGTGAATAGGAGTTGAGCTGCAGTAATGGAGTACGGAGACCCTGTGCACATCCGGCTCCCGGTGGACTTGCCAACAGTCAGTTATGCGGGTTCCCAGTGCCGGATCCTGATAGATCTCATGTTGATGACCTATCCTAAGAAAAGGCCACCAATATCACATTCTTACCTCTTTATCCCACAAAGTTTGTTTAAACTTGAAATAATGATACGTAAATTCAGGAAAGAAACAAAAAACACAAGGGATGGGGGCTGAAACACAGATTTTAATGAGGTGTCAGTTTGTTGTCTGTACTGTTGTTTACTTGCAATGAAGGTTTTATCACCTGTGAATTATCACTGTCAGACTATGTGCCCCTGTGCCTCCTAGTCTGACCCCGCCCTCTCCTGAGATAAGGAGATCACTGTCTATGGACATTGTGCCTACATAGCCTGGTGGGGGCGGGGCTAGCTTCCTCAGCTCTGCTGCATTGCTAAATCTAAAAACTCTGACACATGGCTGGAATCAGGGTCTCTTTTCCTAAATCATGCCGCTGTCATATTAAATAGCCAAAACCTGCTGACAGATTTCCTTAACGATTTTTGGACAGTGCTTGGTCCTTGATCCCTTTGATTTTCCTGAGCCTTTTTTATGGTGTCATCTACGTCGACAGCAGTTTAAGGGAATCTGTCAGTAGGATCACCCCTCCTAACTCATCTATCTGGGCATGTAGGTCATAGGAATCTGAATAAAACGATCCCTTGATATCTGCGATCTCATGTCTTATTCCAGGTAAATCCACATTTTTCTTATATGTAAATAAGCTGTTTAGATCTATGGGCCGGACATCTTATTATATATATAGAATATATATAGAATCTTATTATAAATGAAAGAAACGTTACCAGTGTGAGACATGTAATGACTGACAGTCTGCTATCCTGATCTACAGGTCTCGCACTGGTAACGCCCCTGTCATTTATAATAATCTCTGAAGGCAGAGTCTCGGGGAGATCTATGTCCGGCCCATAGATCTTAACAGCTCATTATAAGAAAAACATGGATTTCTCTGGAATAAGACATCAGATCGCAGATATCAAGGTATGACCTACATGCCCATATGGACAGCTAAGAAGGGGGCGATCCGCCTGACAGATTACCTTTAAAGAATAATATATTTTGCAAATATAGGAACTACTCTAATAGCTCAAAAGACAGCAAAAGAGTGTTCAGGATGCAGAAGCGCACAACCCCTTTAAGTGCACGCTCTGGCCGATGCAGCGCTCTCCTGCCTCCTGAGCTCAACACTCCTTTGCCGTCTTTTGAGCGATCGGTGAAATCTCTGGACCGTATTGATCTGCAGGCATGTAAAGTGCCCGCAAAATATAAAAAATGCAGTTACGCTTTAAAGCCTCATTCAGAAATCTGTTTTTTGAGCACGAGCGCCGTGTTTTCTACAGATCGCATTCGTACCTATAATACTGAATGGGGTTGTTCACGTGTCCTTGATTTTTCCCGAGTGTTGGATCATAGTCAGCAATACAAGTAAAAAAAAAAAAATAAAAAAAAATCGGACTGCAATCTGATGCCACCTGAGTGCAGTCCGATTTTCACAGACAGGAGAAGATCGAGGATTTTTTTCTTTCAAGTACTGATAACACCTGGACCAAACTGATCAGGCGTTTTTCATGTAAATGAAAAATTAAACCTGAGGTGTGAATGAGGCCTAAGTGAGCTTTCCTAGCCTAGTGCCAGGATCAGTGAAGTATTTTACGTCATAAATACATAAGATTTTCATGCAAGGCGGTATATTCCCATGGACAGCAGCTGAGGAAGGGCAGCCAGTCACTATCACAGCTGTCTGTTTAGTAACAATCTGCTTTGTTTGACTATTAAAAACTTTTCTGGTTGTTAACAAAGATTGATATGATCCAAAATGTAACAACAGTTGAGCATATACTATTACACCACAAGGTGGCGCACTACACGGAAGTCAATGGAGAAACAGAAGGTGAATAGCGGGGGGACTTGTAAATGGAGGGATTCTCCAAAGTTTATTGCATTTACATTTCGGGGCTTAGAAAGTTTTATTTTCACAACCCTGAGGAACGTTATAAGGCTTAGTCTTCATGTAGCAGCTCCCGCGTGCATCCAAACTACACCGACATTATGCGGGCAATGCCCACAACCCCGCGCAGCAGCTGTACGTGACAACCAGACAATCCGATCAACTGTATAAATCCATTGGTAAGGCTACGGATCCTGAGCTAGCCTGCAGTATAGCCTAGAGCTCAATTCACTATTTTTTTTCAGCCTTCAGAGCTGAAATCTTGCAGCATTTTTTTGCAGTCACATTTTCTGTGCACAGTCTGGGCTGCATTATAGAACAAAGGTGCAGCGCTCATTGCCTCCCTGCGTTACAGGGGCTCAGCTGGGCCTTTAGGGTACATCTTAGGTTTACATCAGCATTGCACATTTTATAGCAGAACTATGATAAATCAATGAGGCCCATGGGGTACTGCTGGAGTCCGCTAAAGGGGACCAGTCGCCAGGTTAAAAGTGCCCCGTTTATGCCCTTTCATTCCCGCGGTTCCCCTGAAAACACTTTTTTCCCCACATTTTTAAACCCACCATACAGTCCCAGAGATATGGTGCTAAGTTTTATGGTGTTTATCAAGTGGGTGTGGCTCATGCCAAGCAGCCTAAACACACGCCCCAGAGGAGCCCCATAAAATAGCACTGGATAAAAAGGCCCATATCTCAGACACAGTATTAAGAAAGAACGCACAAAAGAGGAATAATCAGAGAAACAGCGTGAACAAAGAGCAAAAACTGGACCCTTGTGATGTGGAGACAAGTCCTTCGTCATGTTGGGTCTTTACAGGGATAGTGGCGTCTCTGCCACTCATGGACGGACTGGGCTGGGCCTGTCCATACGTGGTGCTTAGAGGCGACCATAGTTCTGTAAGGAGTCAGCCGGAAACCCAACCAGCATATAGACAGATACCCCATGATCTCAGTGATGAGGATATCCCCCCTTGTAATAAGCTTTTTCTGATAACCCGCAGAATTATGAATTCAGCTCTAGGATTCACTACAGAAGAGTAATAATACAAAATATTTTCATAGCTGTGTAACTTAATATCCATGTAATAACAGTGCGATGGTGGATATAGGCTTTGTGAGACATTAAAGGGAATCTGTCAGTAAGATCACCCCCTCCCCCACACCATATATATACAGTATATATATATATATAAAAAGTTATCTGTTGCTGCGTTCCCGAGTAATTAGTTTTTTTTCTCCATCAGTATACAAATGAGACGTGAAGTGCTCCGGGTGTGACCGAGCACTTCCCGAGCCTCATCGCCCCCAGGTTGTTTCCCCACCCAGCACCGGCCTCTTTATCTTGATTAATCGCTCACAGTCTGCATGACCTCAGGCAGGGCAATCAGTGAGCTGTCAATCAAGCTAAAGAGGGCGGTGCTGGGAAGGGCAGTCACGCCCAGAGCACTTTATGCCTCATTCGCATATAAATTAGAAGGCTGATTTTTCGGCAATAGATTGAAAACTAAATCTGTCGACATCTTCATATAAAGGCCGGCATTCCCATACATCCAGATTGGGCTGGTTGATCTTACTGACTGTTTCCCTTAAAGGGGGTGTGTATCGCTTAACACTTCTGCCTCTGCCACTGGGAGGCGCTGCGGCACTCGGATGTGAGAGTCCAATGCCCGGCAGTTATACCGCGTGCGGACTGATGACTAGAATAGGATCCCATCCCGCCAGAGTGCAGAAAGAGGCGCTGCACAACCCCTGTGATTCACCAGGTCCTGATAGTGTCCCAAATTGTTACCTATAAATATAAGGCAAATCCTAAGCTTCTCAGTAGACATCCAGGGGTCTAAGGTGGTAACGGACGTAGCTCTGGTGTCTAGGGTCCGTCTTCTGCTCCTTTGTAGGTAACATATCAGTCACTGCTACAGCCAGGCCCTTACAATAGTCACATACACCCCACCAAAGGCTTCCTGTATGTCCATAACAGTGAAGGTCCTCACTATGCACCGGCCAAGTCACCTGACCACGTTCCTGGTCATCATTTGCTGCACAAAACACGGAGAGCACGTTCTGATTGGCTGCCTGTCCTTTGCTGTAGGTGGCCGTGCCTGATCGTTTGCTGCATGAGTCACAATCCCGGGCGTGCTGGCGGTCACAAGGCCAGGGCCTGCCTGGTCGGGATGAGCTGGCTCCGGCTGCAGGTGCTGTCCCTCCTCCTCATGTCTCCGGGGCAGAAGTCGGGCGAGGTTCCCCGGCGCAGCAGCCGGCTGCCCTGCGATAGTCCCCCGGTGCCGGAGCCGTCCCAGCTGTGCGCCCGCTGGATGCCGGGCTCGGGCACGGCCAGCGCCGCCTTCTCCGGGGCCTTCTCCTCCGCGTGGGCCGGCGAGCAGCTGGCGGAGCGGGTGAGGGCTGCCCGGGCGCTCTCCTCCTCCTCCTCCCGGCGTTGTGAGAAGGGCCGGGAGAAGCGCTGCAGCACCTGCCGGGACAGCGGCTTGGGGCTGCGGGCAGTCGGCTCTCCGTCCCGGCCGCGCCCGCTCAGCGCCCGCTCACACTCCCAGTGGCCGGACACCCGGGCGGCGTCCAGGGCCGATATGCCCGCTCTGTTGGTGGCGTCCAGGCGCAGCCCGAAGCGCTTGTAGGCGCGGAGCAGGAAGAGCAGCTCCGCGCTGTGGCCGCAGGACGCCGCGTACATCAGCGCCCGGTTCCCGTCCCGGTCGGCGACCTCCGGGTCCGCGCTGTGCTGCACCAGCAGCTTCACGGCGTCCAGGTGTCCGAGCTCACAGGCCAGGCTCAGCGCCGTGCGTCCCGTCTCGTCCTGCCGGTTCACATCCGCGCCTTTGTCCAGGAGCAGCCGCACGAAGCGGCTCCGGAGCTCGGCCTCCCGCAGGCACACGGCGAACATCAGCGGGGTGCGGCCCTGCTCCCCCGCCGGGGAGTTCACGATCCTGTGGTCCAGAGCGTCCAGCACGAAGCGGGCCAGGTGCACCTTACCGCCGTGCATGGCGTCCAGGAAGGTGCGAGTGCCCGAGCTGCGCCGGAGGTCCCGGGGACGGAGCATCCTGCACGGAGGGAGGCTGCGGAGCGACTGCTGCGGGCGCCGGAGACACACAGCTTTATATACTCTGGTAACCATGGAAACGGTGCCGGGGATGAAGCCGAAGCTAAGGATGGAGAGCGGCGGACGCCACAGCCGTATAGGGCTGTGTGATACCACAGGGGTCCATATACTGTACACAGGGGTCCACACATGCCACGGGGGTCCATATACTGTACACAGGGGTCCACACATGGGGTCCATATACTGTCCCCTCATAGTATATACACAGGGCGTCCATATACTGTTCCCACATAGTATATATTCACGGGGTCCCATATACTGTCCCCTCATAGTATACACAGAGGGTCCATATACTGTCCCCTCATAGTATATACACAGGGGGTCCCATATACTGTCCCCTCATAGTATACACAGGGGGTCCATATACTGTCCCATAATAGTATATACACAGGGGGTCCATATACTGTCCCATCATAGTATATACACAGGGGGTCCCATATACTGTCCCCTCATAGTATACACAGGGGGTCCATTTACTGTCCCATCATAGTATATACACAGGGGGTCCATATACTGTCCCCTCATAGTATATACACAGGGGGTCCATATACTGTCCCCTCATAGTATATACACAGGGGGTCCATATACTGTCCCCTCATAGTATACACAGAGGGTCCATATACTGTCCCATCATAGTATATACACAGGGGGTCCATATACTGTACCATCATAGTATATACACACGGGGTCCCATATACTGTCCCCTCATAGTATATACACAGGGGGTCCATATACTGTCCCCTCATAGTATATACACAGGGGGTCCATATACTGTCCCCTCATAGTATATACACAGGGGGTCCCATATACTGTCCCCTCATAGTTTACACAGGGGGTCCATATACTGTCCCCTCATAGTTTACACAGGGGGTCCATATACTGTACCATCATAGTATATACACACGGGGTCCCATATACTGTCCCCTCATAGTATATACACAGGGGGTCCATATACTGTCCCCTCATAGCATATACACAGGGGGTCCATATACTATACACAGGGGGCCCCTATACTATACACAGAGGGTCCATAAACTGTGCCCTCATAGTATATACTAACTACAGACCTGTCTCCAATCTTCCCTTCATCTCTAAACTCCTGGAACGCCAGGTCCACTCCCGTCTAATCCGCTATCTATCAGATAACTCTCTTCTTGACCCTTTACAATCCGGTTTCCGCTCTTTACATTCTACTGAAACTGCCCTCACTAAAGTCTCTAATGATCTACTAACAGCTAAATCTAATGGTCACTACTCCCTGCTGATTCTCCTGGATCTCTCTGCAGCATTCATCTCTGTGGATCATCAGCTCCTCCTCACTATGCTCTGCTTTATAGGCCTCAAGGACACTGTTCTCTCCTGGTTCTCCTCCTATCTCTCTGACCGCTCCTTCACTGTGTCTTTTGCGGCTCCTCTTCCTCTCCTCGTCCCCTTACTATTGGGGTTCCTCAGGGTTCAGTCTTAGGCCCCCTCCTCCTCTCCTTATACACCGCTCCTATTGGATAAACCATCAGCAGTTTTGGGTTCCAGTATCATCTCTACGCTGACGACACCCAATTATACACCTCTTCACCTGACATCACCCCTACCCTAATACAAATACCAAGGATTGTCTGTCTGCTGTCTCTAACATCATGTCCTCTCTCTATTTGAAACTGAATCTCTCCAAGACTGAACTCCTTATTTTTCCTCCCTCTACTAACCTATACCTGACTTTTCAATTTCCTTGGGTGGCGGCACCATAACTCCCAAGCAGCTCGCCCGCTGTCTTGGAGTCATATTTGACACACAACTTTCCTTTACTCCCTATATCCAATCACTCACTCGCTCTTGTCACCTGCACCGTAAAAGCATCTCCAGAATCCGACCTTTTCTCACCTTTGATACGGAAAAAACTCTTACTGTCGCTCTTATTCACTCTCGTCTGGAGTACTGCAACTCTCTACTGATCGGTCTCCCTCTAAACAAACTCTCTCCTCTCCAATCCATTCTGAATGCAGCAGCCAGGGTTGTATTGCGATCAGGCCGCTTCACCGACGCCTCTACCGTGTGCCAGCCATTGCACTGGTTACCCATTCACCACAGAATACAATACAAACTCATCTCTCACTCACAAATCTCTCCACAGTTCTGCACCGGCCTATATCTCATCTCACATTTCTGTCTATCGCCTCTCCTGTGCCCTCCGATCTGCAACTGATCTAAGACTAACATCCTCCTTAATCCGAACCTCGCACCTCCGGCTCCAAGACTTCTCTCGTGCTGCGCCAGTTTTCTGGAATGCACTGCCCCAAACAATCCGACTAACATCTAACCCCCATGTCTTCAAACGTGCTTTAAGGACACATCAGTTTAGACAAACCGACCACCTCAACTCACCAACCTAACTCTCCCCTTCCCCTCCTAAATGTTAATCTTAATCTGCCCCTGCGTATTCATTTGTCTCCACATCCTCCATGCACCAAACGCCACACGGTAACTCCCCTTAGACAGATACTGGCTGATGACCATGGTCTACCTATTGTGTCCCCCCATTTCCATATAGATAAGTCCTGTGCCAGGACAACAGTAAAGCATCCTGGCACCTTTCATTTGTGGTTGCTTTTCATCAATGGAGGGAGTTCAGCCACAAGAACACGGCCAAGAGCAACTTCTCCCAATGATCCAGGAATAATTTGATAATAAACAATGCTCTTTCTGGCATGATGGAGACCATGCTAAAGGGCAAAAGTGACAACTAAGTGTCTCAGTGAGCAAAATACTGAAATTTTGTGTTCATGGCTAGGAAACTCCCCAAACTTCAATCGCATTGAAAACCTTAGATCAATCCTCAAAAAGTGGGAAGACAAACAAAAACACAGAAATTGTGATATCTCCAAGCACTGATTAGAGAAGAATATGTCATCAGTCAGGATTTGGCCCAGAAGCCGATTTTAGGCCAGTCATAGTATAGGGATAACTCGCAGAGAAGTCCTTGTATGTTAGCTAGATAAATATAATGGGCATGCTAAAACTTACACTTTACACGCCTGACCCTCCCATCATCTGCTTGTTAATTATTCTCTCTTTTCACACCAACATATTGAATGTATTTTGGGTTTTTTTTAGAAGAGAGAAATAAAAATAGGGACCAAAAGAAAAGTGATTGTTTACTGTGTGGACAAGTCGAGTGCGATAATTAGGGAAATCTTACATTGTGTTGGGACATTGGGCTTTTGTTTATTATTCAGAAGGATTGTTACGACATGTTCCACGTTGAATAAACTGGTCTATTAAAGGAATTCTCCACCCTGGGACTTAAAAAGCGGCTAGACATTTCTTGTGTATAATTGGCGTACCTCTTGCTTTCAATATAACAGCTGCTGTGGCATTGGGAGTGCAGTGTGAAGAACCACGTCTCCCTTGCCTTTACTATCCCACAGCACAGGAAAGGCATGGTTTCCGCTTATTATTGCTTTAGGCATATGTTACACTCCTTTCTCAGCTGGGCTCCGCTCCCTTCCCCCTGTAACTTCTGCCCTTTGCTGTGCTCCATATTGGGTTTAACAAGCTGCCCGCTTTGTCTCAGTGACATCTCCCTAGGCTTTTTAAGGCTCAGTTGGACACACTCCTATGGATGAGTGTTAAGAAAGTAATGTGTTCAACTGCCATGCATTTGAACAGCGCCCTCTATCTCCTTAGACTTCCATGATTCTGCAACTGACACGGCTGCACAAGATCAGCTGGTTCACCCTTTATTTGCTGTAAGCACTACAAACTGACCTTTTAAAGACTTTTCACTACACTGCATTCACCTGTGAAAACTCCTGTAATTTCTACAAACCCTGAGACCTGCTGGATAACCATCTGCTAGCTCACTGTAGGTGAACCCATCGTTTGCTGTGAGCATCACAAACTTTTTAAGACTGTTCACATGAATCTATTTTGACAGCGACATATCACAGGTGTGTCAGAAGTGACAGACAGCCACTTGCAGTTGGTTGCAGGAGATCTCTACATTTTGCATTACAGACATCTTAGAGGCTGTCTCTAGCACCCAGCGGCTACCTTCCTCTGGCTAATTAACACCCTGGCTGTGTGTATAAATACCTGCTGTGTTTCAGAGGAAGGTGCCAGCGATATTTATTACTACTTGTGAGGCTTTAGGAAGAGCAGTACTTCGTCCTCTCTGGAGCTTGAGGCCATATGTGCATTTGTCTGGAGTTGTCTAAAGCTAAGCAATTTCCCCCTTTTTGTGTACCCTTGCTATCTATAGTGTTTAGTGGAGATCAACTAGTGCTCACCTCCTCTCTTCCCTATCCATAGCTATACGCCAGGGAAAGACAGGGCGAGGCACGCGTGCAGCGATTGGTGAAGAGCCAATATAGGGATGTTAAGGGAGACAAGGTGACTCTAGATCAACCTAGGAGGTCTCTACTTCCCCCCTTTCCCTATAGTCTGGGCTCCCTTTCCCTCTTCCATTTGTGTTGCACTAAGTCTTTCCCACACCTTGCGTGACACTACATCTGTGTGCTGATTCAGAGCTGCCATTATCCTTTTCTTCTGCCCTCCTGATTCTGTGACTTCCAGCATATCCTGCCTCACCTGTTTGTCAGCTCTCCAGCATAACTAGTTGTCTATGTCCTACTGTTTCATGTGACTTGCAGCCTATGGTGAAAATGCCCTGGGTTAGTGTGTTCACCCTGACCTCCGGCTTCGTGAACCCACCTTGCCAGGTGAGCCTAACACCATGCCACTGCAGCTGTCATCTTGAACCCATGAGTAACTCTGATATGAGCAGAGACGGCCGCGGGAGACAACTTGAGGACACCAGGTAGGGTGAATATACATGAGTAATGTATTATATATATCACTTTTTAGTCCCATAGTGGAGTATCACTTTAAATTTGGGTCATGAAGTCAAAAACACACTGCCAAGGTTTGCCTAGCTAAAAGTTGGCTGAAAGAGGCTGGAGAAAACTTCAAGTACCAGCAAATTGATGAGGTTTTGCCAAATCTCATCCACTGGGTTCCTAAAGGAAAATCTTGATATTTTTTCCTTTTTAAAAGCAATAAACGAGTAATTCTATATTCCAACTTTGTTCTTCAAACTTCCTTCACCTCGAAACATCTGAAGCTGCATTTCCATTAATTCCTAGAGTTCTGGAGGCAGGAACACTCGTGTCGATGGAGATGTGTATATTACTAGAGCGGATGCCAAACTTGTCCAGATGATGAAAAACAGAAAGTCAAGTATTAGTTATCAACTTGAGAAGTTATAAACACTGTTGTGTGATTAACTGGTTAAGGGATGTGCAGATGTTTGTGCTGGAAATATGGGGAAAAGTAGAAACTAGAAAGTCTTCAATTTTACTTTTACCTCCGTACTATAAAAAAAAAACATCTCCAAAAAAAAAATTATTTCTTGGTCAGATTGTGGACATGCAGTAAGATGTATAAATATTTATTTTCTTCCATTATTTCATTGCATTTATTACTTCTTTATTTTAATTTATTATTCTTATATATTTATTCTTTGCATTTATTACTTATCAGAAATAAGGGTTTATTCAAACATCGGTCATGTTACATGGCAAAAATACTTTTTACAAACTTCCGAATTATTTTTTACCACTTAAATTTAAAAAAAAGGTGCAAGTTTGATATCGCCGTAATAGTTCTGACAAGGAGAATCATGTGTCCAGGTTGTTTTCATTGTACAATGAACGTCGTTTAAAAAATATATATATATCAGAATGGCATTTTTTTTCATTATTTCATCCCACTTGGAAATTATCGTGCAAAAAACAAGATCTTATATGGAATATAAAGGCAGAGATATTAACAAAAAAAGTTATGGCTGTTTTAAGAAAGAGAGGAAAAATCACCCGGCCCTTTAGGGGTTGCACAAAGGTATTTTTTAAAGGATTTCCTATGAATTTGACCTAGTTCTGTTTACGGTAATATTTCCCATAAGTGCATTGCTTTAAGGGAATAATATAATGGCAGCATCTGATGGAGTCTGCATGGCAGCACACATAGGCCATGCAGCAACACAGACCTGGCTGCAGCGTGCTTGAGCCAAAATGCCGTAACTAAACATGGCCATTTTTTACGATGGCCCAGGAGTGGACACAGACAGAAGAGGCCCCTGGGCAAGAACAATGACTCGCCCCCTGGGCCGAGGGGCACATGGAACCGGGCTTCTGGGGGTTGTAGTATCCGTGGCGGTGACCCGGTCCCGTGGCTCAGGGTGGTCAGGCCGATGGCGGCATTTTGTGGGGTTTTAAGTTAATTGTCCGACTACGCCACCCGTGGATTGCGGTCAGGGTGTACCGCCGCTGCGAGGCAGTCCGCTGAGGCTGGTGTGGTGTGCGCAGCAAAAGATGGGATAACTCCCCACGGGAGGAGTATGGCCTCAGGGCAGGGAATGTGGATGATGGGAGTGATGGTGCGCGGGCGTCCCAGCACTAGTAGTGCTGGTGCGGAGATGAGCAGGAACGACTCAGAGTCTTTGCAGTGCAGTTCAGGGTCTTTACTGGTGATATTAAGGCAGACCCTCCCAGGAGTACTGGCTAGCATAAGGGGCCTGGTCAGTCTGCGAGCAAACAGGAGTTCCCCTGGCCAGGTGGAGTTGTAGGCCTCCCCATCTATCTGCACTCTTTCTGGCTACCTTGCTGTAAGTGGGTAGAAGTAGCCCACGTCCCTGAGTATACCGTGTGGTGCTCACCAGTATGGCTGGTGACTTGGGGCCTTCTGTTAGCCTCCGCTCCTGGATGGCGGTGCTGGTCCCTTCCTTGTGACTGAGCCTCCGGGCTTCTATGGCCAGAGGACCTGGAATCCCCTGCCGGCTGGTTTCTGCTGCTGGGTGGATATCAGTCCCCACAGCCTCGGACTCCGGTGTCCGGTTATCAGATTCTTCTGCCAAGGCGAGCTCTGCTTAGCTTCCAGCCCCTGGTCTTCTGCTCCTAGCTCCTACAGAGCTCCTGCTGTAACTTTCCCTCTCCAGGCTCTGACTGTCCTAATCCTGCCCCAGACCCAGTTTATAAGGGCAGATTCCTCCCCTCCCAGGTCTGGGCGGACGGTGTTGCATGCTTAGGGCTCCTGACCAGAGAAACCTCCCACTTGCTCTCAGACGTAATATTCATATTACTGTGGCAACCAGACCCCTGGGGTGCCACATTCCCCCCTAGTGAATTTTAGTACTCCGGGACTAAACACATTTTTAAGAAAACACAAATACAGGGTATAAACAATAACACAACAACATATATACAAGAAGCTTTAGTCTTTAGAGGTCACGGCGTGTCCGTAACCGGGTGTCCATATCACCCAACAAGGTGAAGTCTTGGCACAGAGTAGGGGACCTGTCCAAAGCAAACCCCAAGCGTTGGCCCTGGGCGTGGCTGCAAGGCTGAGGCTAGCTACTTTGGGCCACAAGGAGGCCACGCCTGACAGGTTTTCTCTTCCGCGGCCATCTTTGCAAGAGGCACCAAGGTGCAACTATCTACATGTAGTTCCGGTTATTAAGCGTCCATAACCTGCAGTCCAAATAAACCTGCAGGGTAACCAGAGAAACATAATTAGTAACCAGGCAACAAACATAAACCATTTTCAACATTTATGTATGTACAGTTAAATATATATTACAGTTTAGATTCTCCAGCGTGCGGGCATTTCTCCTCTAGTGCTCCTGGTGGACCTACGTAACCCACTATCTGGTTCTGCACTACAGGGTGTAGGAGGTGTTGCAGGTAGGTCTGGCAGCTTTCTGCATACTCTTTGGCTTACTAGGGGCACGGCAGGCTCACTACTAGCAGAGGGTTGATTCTCCTGGGCTGCTGGTATGGGTTCTTCTGCCTCCTGGGCCGGCTGCTCTTCTGACACTACCTGTTCTTCTGTAGGCTCTTCTGGGGCTGGCTGGAGAAAGGTGAGGACGGGTACCACGACAGCGTTGTTAATCTGAGTCCAGGACCGGGGAAAGTCTCCGAGTACGGTACTGATCATTTCTTCCCTTTCCTCTGCGGGTTGAGGGTTTTCTTGATCTTCTTCAGGGCTTTGCAGCTGCTCGGGACACTTCTTCAGGTGGTCTCTGGAGACAATGGCTGTGGTCTCTCCTCCGTCCTTAGTGATGATACATACTTTTGGGTTCTCATGACTTGAGGGCAGTACGGTGTACGGGTCCTTCTCCCACTGGTCGTCCAACTTGTGGAGCCGCCTCTTTCTCTTCAAGACCTGCTCTCCAGGCACCAGGGGAACTGCGGGAGCATACTGGTTATAAGCCTTCTCTTGCCTTTCTCTTGCTTGAGACAGACTCCGCTCGACGCTCTCCTGCACTTTCCGATACTGCTGCTGCCGTTCTGTATCCCAGTCTGCCTCTGGCGAGGTGTCCTCAGGTGTCAGGACTCCCATATCCAGGTCAATAGGCAGCTTACCAGGTCTTGCTCTCATTAGGTAAGCCCGGGTACAGTTGGTAGAGCCTACGGAGATGTGATTGTACAAGTCCACCAAATCAGGCAGTTTTTCAGGCCACAGACTGCGTTCTTCCAGGGGCAATGTTTTTAGCAAGTCTATCACCACCTGGTTCATTTTCTCACATAGTCCGTTGGTCTGAGGGTGATAGGGCATTGTTCTTATCTTCTTGCAGCCATACAGGTTGCAGAACTCCTGTTAGACCTCCGCTTCGAAGGCTGGTCCTTGGTCCGTCAACACTTGCTCCAGACACCCGTGAGGACGGCAGAAGTGCTGCTGGAAGGCTCTAGCTGCTGTTTGAGCCGTTAAGTCCTTGACAGGGACCACCACCAGGAACCGGGAGTAGTGATCTACGATGGTGAGGGCGTAGACATACCCAGATCTGCTTGGAGCCAGTTTCACATGGTCCAGGGCTACCAGTTCCAGTGGCTGCCTGGTGATGATGGACTGCAGGGGAGTCTTCTGGCTGGCACGGTTCTTTCTTCTTAGGTGGCACGGGCCACAATCTCTGCACCACCTCTCGATGGCTCCTCTCATGCCTATCCAGTAGAACCGTTCACGCAAGAAGAACTCCAGCTTTTTCCATCCGAAGTGTCCTGCTCCGTTGTGGTATGCCTCCAGGACCATAGCCGCATCTCGTCTTGGGACCACTACCTGCCAGGTCAGCTCATGTGTTCGAGAGTTGACCATTCTCTGGCACAGCTTCTCCCTGTAGAGAAACAGCTTACTTTTCTCCTTCCACAGTTGCTTGGTCTCCTCCGGAGCGTCTGGGTCAAGGCGGGCATCAGCCTGTGTCAGTATTTCCTTCACCAGACGGACTGCGGGATCACTGTCTTGTGTCTCCGCCAAGCTGTAGTGGGGTAAGGGATTGAACGTAGCAGAGCGCCTGTCCTTCACACGATGGGAATACAGGGCAATCCCATGACGGTGGAACGCAGGGAGTTCGACTTCTTCCAGATCTTCTGGATCTTCCCCTACGTCCGGTAAGTTTGGCATTCTGGACAGGGCATCCGTGTTGGCATTTGAGCGTCCCGCCCGGTATTTGATGGTGAATTCGTAGTTGGACAGGCGGGCCATCCATCTCTGCTCCAGGGCACCAAGTCTTACAGTGTCCAGGTGTGTCAACGGGTTGTTATCTGTGTACACGGTGAACTTGGAAGAGGCAAGGTAATGCTTGAAACGTTCGGTCACTGCCCACACCACTGCCAGGAACTCTAGCTTGAATGAGCTATAATTCTCAGGGTTTCTCTCTGTGGGCCGTAGTTTTCGGCTGGCGTAAGCGATTACCCGCTCTTTCCCCTGCTGGATCTGGGACAGTACGGCTCCTAGCCCGATGTTGCTCGCGTCCGTGTGGAGGATAAAGGGCTGGCTGTAGTCAGGGTACGCCAGGATTTCATCCCCCGTGAGGGCCATCTTCAGCTGGCAGAAGGACTCCTCTTCCAGCTTTTCCCATCTGAAGGGCGGCTTCTGGTTTTTGGCCTTCCTGGATTGGCCTATCAGGAGGTCCTGCATAGGGGCTGCCATTTTGGTGAAACCGGGAATGAATCTTCGGTAGTAGCCTACCAACCCGAGGAACTGCCGCACTTCCTTTATGCTGGAGGGTCTTGGCCAGTCCTTAATCACGGTGATCTTATCGGGGTCGGGAGCCACTCCGTCAGCACTCACCACGTGTCCCAGGTACTGCACCTTTGGTTTCAGGAGGTGACACTTGGAGGGTTTCACCTTTAGGCCGTAGCTTGCCAGGGCGTCAAACACTTCTGCCAGGTGTTTCAGATAGTCCTTGTAGGTTTTGGAATAAACGATGACATCGTCCAAGTATAACAGGACCGTCTCGAAGTTCCGGTGTCCCAGACAGCATTCCATCAACCGCTGGAAGGTTCCTGGTGCATTGCAGAGCCCGAACGGCATACAATTGAATTCGCTGAGACCCATCGGGGTGGTGAATGCGGTCTTCTCCTTGTCTGCCTCTGCTACAGGAACCTGCCAGTACCCGCTAGTAAGATCCAAAGTGGAGAAGAAGTTAGCAGATTTTAATGCAGCTAAAGATTCTTCTATCCTAGGTAACGGGTACGCATCTTTGTGTGTGATACGGTTGACCTTTCTGTAGTCTACACACATTCTCATGGTGTTGTCCTTCTTTTTCACTAGAACTAGTGGAGCTGCCCAGGGGCTACAGCTGTCCCTGATTACCCCAGCCTCCTTCATGTCCCGCTACATCCCTTTTGCATGCTGATAGTGTGCAGGGGGTACAGGTCGGTATCTTTCCTTTATAGGCGGATGGTCTCCTGTGGGGATGTGATGTTCTACCCCCTTTACTCGCCCGAAGTCTAGCGGGTGTTTACTAAAGACTCTTTCGTACTCCTGAACCACCCGGTAGACTCCCTGTTTTTGGTGTGAGGGAGTGGAGTCAGTACCCAAATGCAGTTGCTGACACCAGTCCTCCATTTGTTTCTTAGAGCCGTTACCTTTCTCTGGTTGAGATGGAGGCAAGGGTTCTACGGCCTTTACAGAATTTTGGTTTATGGTGAATAATTTGGCTAGCGTGGCATACCGGGGCAGGTATACTTCTCTCTCCCCGATATTTATGATGCAGACGGGCACCCTCCCATGGCGTACATCAACCACCCCCCGTGCTGTCAAAATGGTGGGCCTACTGTCTGAGTAGACGGGTTCTACCATGGCTTGGTAGTCTCTACCTCTTAGACCAATAGCTGCCCGGCACCAGATCATCATCTCACTTTTCGGGGGCATGGCAATAGGGAACGGGTCACACATTCTCACGCTACCTATCTCACCACCAGATAGTTCCACTTGTTGCCGCTTCATCAGTGCCCGGATCTCTTTTTGGAGCACACGCTGCTGGCTGGAACTGGCGTTCTTGGCAACCTGCTGTAAAATGAGAATCACCTCTGCAAGACAATTTTCAATCACATTAGTTCCCAAGGTTATTCTAGGGTGACTCTCATGACGGTCAATGTCCACAATAATCAGTCCTTGTGCCGCCAATTCGACCTTACCGACCTTAATGGTCACCTCTTTGAACCCCACCTGCGGCACGGGTTGACCATTGCTGGCGATGATACTCAGGTCCTCATCTGGGTAGCGGGTTATGTCCGAGTCATTCCAGTACCGCTTAAAGAGCACGTACGGGATGGTAGTCACTTGTGACCCAGTGTCCAGTAGGGCACTCATAGGAATGCCATCCAGTACCACAGGCAAGACCGGACGTCCCCCTACGTATTTATCACGCCAGTTCGATGGGCCTGATGATCTTACTCCTGGGGGTTGGCCCTCTACCCCAGGTTGTGCCCGTTTAAATGACAGTACCTTGCCATGTGTCTGGGTTGATTGCAGCGGCGGCAGATGGGTTGTCCGTCCTCGTATCTGTCGCTGGGCCTTCCTCTGGACGTTGGGATCCTCCTCTGTCGGCGCCACGGGACGTCCTCCGGTCCGGATGCCAGCTGGATCTTCCCTGGAGGAGAGACCTGTAAAGACTGCACAGTCCTGGTTAGCGCGGCTACACTTTTGGTTAACTCTTGGACCTGATGGTGCAGGTCTGTAGCCGGGTTGTTATCCAAAGCCTGCGCATCAGCTCCTACAGACTCTGTAGACAAGGGCGCCGCCTCCTGGTGATAGGTAATAGCAGGGCGCCGGTGGGTTACAGCACTATCCGGTGCCGGTTCTCTGAGCACCCGGATGGCCCTGTCTTTGAACTTTGCAAAGTCTAAACCAGGGCTCTGCAAGGCCATTGCACGTAACTGGGTTCGGTGGGCGTTGGACAGCAGACCCTCAATGAATTGTTCAGTTAACAGTTCATCTGCATTCCGCACACTGTCAGGGTCTGCCTGTTTAATGGCTCCCAGGGCCTCTTGCAAATTCAAAGCATAGTCTCTTATACTGTCTTGGGCCCGCTGCTTGCACCCATAGAATTTCATTTTGATCTCTGCTGAGGTACGAGTATCAAAAGTGTCCCTCAGACGGGTTAAGATTTCTTTTACAGTCTCCTTGTCCCGGACTGACCAGGACTTTACTTCACGTTGGGCTGCCCCGGTTAGCTGGCCTACCAATATGCTCACTTTTTGTCCTTCTGTCAGGGGGTATACCTTAAACAGGCTGTACAGTCTCGCTTTAAAGTCTCTTAGGGTATGCGACTCCCCTGAATACTGGGGCAGCCAGGCCGCTCCGGGGATATAGGGCATTGTAAATGGCATTACTGCGGCAGCGGCCGCACTGGTGGTAGAGGGTCCCTCCGTATCCGTCATTTTCCTCCCCCCCTAGTTAAGTGTGGCCTACCTTCTGTTGCTTCTCCGTAGGCGATCGTCAGGGTGGAGGACCTTGCGTCGCGCTCTGGTGACGTCAGCGTCGCTCTCTCTCCCTTCCAGGACCTTGCGCAGCGTCGATGCGTGAGGCGGAGCTTCGGGTCTCGCGCGCTTTCGGCGTCCACGCCGCTCTTCTTCCCGCGCGGCGTCCTGAAGATGGCGTCCGACGGCGGGAAAACGACTTCGGATGGCGGGAAAACAGCTGAAGATGGCGGGAACTGACTGAAGATGGCGGGAAACGGCTCCGGATGGCGGGGACCTTCACCACGGCAGGTATGACAGTCTTTTGAAGGCGCACAGTACCCGGTGGTTGCGGGCACGAAATCCTGCCGACTACGCCAAAGCTGACTCGCCCCCTGGGCCGAGGGGCACCCGGAACCGGGCTTTTGGGGGTTGTAGTATCCGTGGCGGTGACCCGGTCCCGTGGCTCAGGGTGGTCAGGCCGATGGCGGTATTTTGTGGGGTTTTAAGTTAATTGTCCGACTACGCCACCCGTGGATTGCGGTCAGGGTGTACCGCCGCTGCGAGGCAGTCCGCTGAGGCTGGTGTGGTGTGCGCAGCAAAAGATGGGATAACTCCCCACGGGAGGAGTATGGCCTCAGGGCAGGGAATGTGGATGATGGGAGTGATGGTGCGCGGGCATCCCAGCACTAGTAGTGCTGGTGTGGCGATGAGTAGGAAAGACTCAGAGTCTTTGCAGTGCAGTTCAGGGTCTTTACTGGTGATATTAAGGCAGACCCTCCCAGGAGTACTGGCTAGCATAAGGGGCCTGGTCAGTCTGCGAGCAAACAGGAGTTCCCCTGGCCAGGTGGAGTTGTAGGCCTCCCCATCTATCTGCACTCTTTCTGGCTACCTTGCTGTAAGCGGGTAGAAGTAGCCCACGTCCTGAGTATACCGTGTGGTGCTCACCCGTATGGCTGGTGACTTGGGGCCTTCTGTTAGCCTCCGCTCCTGGATGGCGGTGCTGGTCCCTTCCTTGTGACTGAGCCTCCGGGCTTCTATGGCCAGAGGACCTGGAATCCCCTGCCGGCTGTTTTCTGCTGCTGGGTGGATATCAGTCCCCACAGCCTCGGACTGCGGTGTCCGGTTATCAGATTCTTCTGCCAGGGCGAGCTCTGCTTAGCTTCCAGCCCCTGGTCTTCTGCTCCTAGCTCCTACAGAGCTCCTGCTGTAACTTTCCCTCTCCAGGCTCTGACTGTCCTAATCCCGCCCCAGACCCAGTTTATAAGGGCAGATTCCTCCCCTCCCAGGTCTGGGCAGGCGGTGTTGCATGCTTAGGGCTCCTGACCAGAGAAACCTCCCACTTGCTCTCAGACGTAATATTCCTATTACTGTGGCAACCAGACCCCTGGGGTGCGACAACAACATATGGGCCTTTTCAGTCCAATAGCTCCTCATAATGCACAATAACACCTGCTTTGGAGCTGAAAGTGGCCCCCTTACCTCTTGGGCCCTTGGTTGCACCAATGGTACGTCTGCCTCCATGATGGCCCAATCTTCTATCAACACAAATTGTACTCTTGGGGGGATCTGATCATCCCTCTAGTGGGCACTTGTGCAAGATATTTGCAAGTTTTTCGTTCAGACTCCATCACTTTTCTAAAAAGTGGGCTCGTCTTAGCTAGAGGTGGTGTGACCACCCACAGGACCTTTGTGAAGGAGCCCCACTGAAAGTTTTCTGCTTGGAAAAGTAGTCAAAGGGGTTTTCTGCTTTCAACTTTATTTTGCCCATAAACTTAAAAAAAAATCAAAATCAGCATTCTTCACCCCCAAACCCAGCACGGCCTCTCTGCTGCTGCTCCTTTTGTTGTTGACAGGCTGCAATGGTGATGTCACGACTACAGTTCATGTGACCTGCAGCCAATCACTGGGCTCAGTGACTTGTGACGCCTATATTGGCAGAACGGAGCAGTGGCAGAGAGGCATCTCTAGACCTGGGGAGGGTATGTAACGCTGACTTTGTGTTTTTACCTAATGCAAGTCCATGGGCAGAAGAAAGGAGAAACTAGTCTTGGTCAGTAACCTGTACCATATACTCCAACAGGTGCTGCCCTACAAGTTACCAATGCGGTAGCATTACACTACTCTCCACCAACGTGTTGGAGTTTCTGCTTTATGTCATATTAGTCATAAAGTGGAGCTGGCAAATAAGGAAACCTCGTAAAATAATCTCTAATTTTGTTTATGAGGACAAGAATTAAAGGGGTCCAGTACTTTTATATCTATGGCTTATCCTTAGGACAGGTCATCAATACCTGTACACAACTATCCCAGGCTCTGCTTCCTTCACCTCAGTTTGCTTCCCTCTGCTGTGCTCCACGTCAGGTTTTTCAGGTTACCTGGCATGCCTGAGTGATATCATCTCCCTAATCATATTTAAGGCCCGCTAGGACACGCAGACTCTAGTGTTCCATGTTTAGTCTGCTCCATTACCTGTACTTGCTGTGTTAATCTTAATCCAATTGAGAATCTGTGGTTCAGACTGGTAGATTACTGTTCACCAGAGGAAACCATCTAACTTGAAGGAGCCGGAGCAGTTTTTCCTTGAGGAATGGGCTAAAATCCCAGTGGCAAGATGTAGAAATCGCAGAGACTTACCCAAAGTGACTTGCAGCTGTAATTGCTGCAAAAGGAGGCTCTACAAAGTACTGACTTTAGGTGGGTAAATAGTTATGCACACTGAAGTTTTCAGTTATTTTGTCCTATTTGTTGTTTGCTTCACAATAAAAAGAAAACCAAATGTTCACAGTTGTAGGCATGTTCTTTACATGAACTAATGTAAACCCTCTAAAAAGAAAAACAGTGAAATTCCAGGTTGTGAAGCAGCAAAACACGAAAAATGCCAAGGGGGGTGAATACTTTTGCAAGTTACTGTAAAAGTACCGGACAACCCCTAACTTTCCCCTTTTAAAAAAAGCATAAAACGGCACGGTAAGGGGTTGGCTACATAAAGGTCAGATAGGCACAAAACCCAGCTGGTCTGTCACCTACAGCTCGGCTCTAACAAGGTATTAGAAGATTGCAGACTGTTCTGTACTGAGCAATCATAGAGAGCATTTGCTTCACTGAGAATTGTGGTTATTATGTTGTCCTTGGTGGATGAGTCTCGGGCCCCTCGGGATGATCAAGAACCAGGTGGAGATGTGTAATGAGATCAGCGTCAATTCCAAAACAGGCGCCTAATGTCTGAGCAGATTTCTAAAACGTGCGGTGCCATTCAACCTGTCGCTGTGTTAGTCCTTTTCTTGTTTTCATACAGTGTCAGTGATACATGACCATACAAAAACTGATCAGGCATTATACAGACCTGTTGATCCAAGAGTTGGCATTGTGCTCCCCTGGGAACGAGGAGCAGGTGCATACCCAATCTTCTGGGGACCATCTCTCCAAAGCCTTATTCTTAGGACTCCTAGGATCCCTAGGAGTCCCAGAAATCGGACCCCAAGATATCAGCAAGTTATTCCCTATCCTTGAGGATGAGGGATGACTTAATGTTTTGGGAATAACCCTTTGAAACACTTCTGTGGACCGATTTATACATTCTTTAGAAAAAAAAATTATCTTTTTAATGGTGGACAACCATTTTACCACTGGCTGAATTTCATAGCATCTTACAAAGTTTTTGAGGGCAACTTGTGACCTGTCTCCAGCTTTTGCTCCAGCACTTTTTCTGTTAAATAGATTTATAAAAAAAAAATATTAGCAATGTTTTTATTTCAAATCACAATCAGTATGAAAAAGAAAATTGTATATAGACTCATACTTATTGTTGTTTCCAGAAGATTTTTCAGGAGCCTCGTTATCCTCACAGACAGGATTAGAATGACGGGTAATACCCCTATAAATGGCTAATAACATAGGATGTGTGCACACTTCTCCTGCACTACAAAAGCTAATCAGGACAGGAGTAAAAGTTTCTAACAGCTATCACACCCACTGCAGAGGTTGGCGCACTGCGACCACACAAGTTGCACAGAGCTAAGGCCGGGCATGAGTACAAATATGTCATTGATTACTAGGTTTTTTTTTTACTTAAGATCATGATATGAAAAAAAGTATATCTTAACATTTTCACAGTGACCTTTGTGGTTTTCTTAGACTCATACTTCTTGTCCTTTCAAGCAGAGTTTTCAGCAGGCTCCTTATCAGCAGAGGCAGGGTTACAATAATTGATAACATCTCTATACAGAGCTGATAAAATAGGATCCTATATTCACAATAGTCAATGTCACAGCTCACCCTGCTCCTCCTATGACCTCAGCACACTCTCATTAGATGCTTCAATACAAAACATAGGGCCGGAGTCAGTTAATTTCTGTTAATGTACATATGTTGTTTCCTGAAACAGGAAGTTAGAAATCAGTGGACAGCACATTTATTTGGATAGGGATGTAATGCCACTTCTTTCCTGTAGAGTTGCTGCTAAGAAATCTACCATTCAGTGGTGGCTATGCTTAGAAAATACAATAAGAAAGATTTATCAAACCAAACTTGACAGAATTCTGGCGCAGTTCTCACCAAAATTTGTCTTCATCACTTGCACCATATTTATGTTTTAAACACTTGCTGTGCCTTGTTATACAAGGAGGTGTGTCCTTGATATAAAGGGGCATGGATTAGCTGACATTTGAAATTATTTAATATGTGACAATGTGCACCAAAATTGTGGCGCACACGGTAAGCCAACTAATAGGTGATGTAACTAAACAGTCTAAAAATATTAAAAAGTTATTAACAGCATGAACCATTAGGGCTTGACTAGTGCAGTGGGGCTTGACTATTGCTCACCCCGTCCCCTCCCTATCTAGGGCCAAGCTCTAGGGACATTCAGGGCTTAGGTTCCTGCTTGGCGATAGGTGTGGAACCTATATAGGGATGGTAGGGTAGACAGGGTGAGCACTAGTCAATCCCCACTACAAACTAAAGACAACAAGGTAGACAAACAAAGGGGATACACTTAGCAGACATCAGAGAGATAACGCCAACTGTCCTCCAAGGGCACCAGAGAAGAAAGTAGCCAACTTATAGTGCTCCAAGCTAACACAGAGGTACATAGAACTTTCACCGGCACCTCTCTGGAGAAGCTGAAAGTAAGTACCAAGCAAGGGTGTGTCAATCAGCCACAGAAGGTGGAGGTAGCTGCTGGGTCCTAAAGGAAGAAGGATATAACGATACTAAAGAGATGAGAGGATCAAGAAGGCATCTGCAATGCCAAGAGCAGTGACCTTCTGCAGCCAGCCCAAGAGTGACTGTCTGTCACACCTGATACACCCGTGACATAGCCACTCTGCTTATCAGGTCCTAAAGGCTCCTTGGTGTTCACACTTTTGTCTCTTTACAGGGACCCATGGGTTGTGTCTGCAGAATAGCTTATGGATAGTTCAGCAAGTTTTGGGAAGAAGTGTGAAAAAGTTGTGTCAGAACTTGAGAGATGGTGACAATGACAAATTTGTAACTAACAGTAGTTGGGGATAGTTACAGTCCTGCTCATCGTTATTGGCACCCATGAAGTTTAAGTACATAATGTGGGATATCTCCTGAAAAAAATGAATCAAATGAAACAGTTTTTTTGTATAGAGACTCGTGTTAAATACAAAAGAGCAAATGATAAACAATAATTTAAAACCAAAAACAATGGGAGGGAAAAACATAAAAACCTAAAGCTTGTGGTGTCACTGGTATTGGCACCCTTTACATTAATTTAGTATGGAAACACATTTTAACTTGCCTGTGGTAAATCACAAAAGAGATTCACCTGTGATTAATTGTTGGTGCCCATGTGACATGAATTAGCCAATGAATGATGACTTCAGTGTTTTCAAAAGCCACATGGTAGGCCCTGTTCCTTTGTCACAATGGTGAAAACAAAGGAGCTGTCTGAGGACATCAGAACTGCTATTATTAGCAAACAGAAGACTTCCAAAGGGTATATGGCCATCTCCAAAGACCTTGATATCCCAGTTTCAACAGTGCGTAATATTATTAAGACGTTTGCCAGGCATGGAACCGTCAAGAACCTCCCTGGATTTGGGGGAAAGTGTAAAATTGACAAGAGATGTTTTCGAAGGTTGGTGCGAATGATTGAAAAAACACCACGTCAAACATCTAAACACACTAAACCAAGCAGAGCTTTATGGGCGAAGGCAAGAAACCATTGCTGAAGAAAAGACATAAAAAGAAACAACTGATCTTTGCCAAAGAGTACCTTCACAAACCACAATCTTTCTGGGAAAATGTTCTGTGGACAGATGAAGAAAAAATAAAGCTTTTTCGCAATGTAAAGCAACAGTTTGTTTACAGATGTCACAGTGAAACTTATAAGGAAAAAAACACATTACCAACAGTTAAGCATAGTGGAGGATCCATAATGCTGTGGGGTTGCTTTGCTGTGTCTGGTATTGGAGGCCTTGACAGTATCACAGAAATAATGAAATCAGAGAATTATCCAGAGATTTTAGAGCGAAATGTCCTACCCAGTGTAAGAAAACTTGGTTTGAGTCGAAGATCATGGGTCCTCCAGCGAGACAATGACCCAAAGCACACATCCAAAAGTACACAGGAGTGGTTGAAAAAGAAAAAATGGACTGTTTTAAAATGGCTAGCAATGAGTCCTGACCTCAATCCCATTGGAAATCTTTGGGGTGAGCTGAAATCTGCCATTGGGAAAAAGAACCTGCAAACATTCAAGAGCTTGAACAAACTGCAAAGGAAGAGTGGGAGAAAATCCAGCTGAGAAGTGCAAGAAGCTTATAGATGGCTACAAGAAACGTTTGGGGGCTGTCAGCAATGCCAAAGGGTGTGCCACCAAGTATTAATTAGGAGTGCCTTTATTGCTGCACATGCTGGTTATTCTTTTTCTTCTTCGAAATTGCAACATGGAAGTTGATAAACAATGTTTATTGTTGTATTACTTTGGACCACTAATTAAAAAATCCTGAGGATATAACTTTGGTACATTTCCATTTATTTATGAATATATTGTACAGTCTATGAAAAAAAAATGAAGGGGTGCCAATAATAGTGAGCAGCACTGTAGATTCAAGTTCAGGGGGTCAAATGCACTTCCCAGCAAGAGGAAAGGGGAGAAGCTGCTCATCATGGCTACTGTGCACCCAGCACTCTGCCCAGCACAAGGGAGACCACCGCTGACTCAGATGCCAGGATCCTAGAAGTGGTTTCTGGCACAGATGGGACTGTGAATTAAGTACATTATGGCCATTTTTAGATCTTCAGTTGGAAATCTGAGATTTTTAATTCCTCCAATTAAAAGGGGGATATCAGGTGGGAGGCTTCTAACATTCATAATCTGCATTCAGTTTTGACATTGAGCTGCATGATATTTTCGTAAGATGGTTCGGCATTTTAGGAAAATGTATTTTTTTCCGGTAGTTGCGTCAGATGGAATCAGCTGGAGGGGTGTCCTTACCTATGATTGCTCCCTTAAGGCATGTTCTAAATGTCAGTAATGGAAAAGGGACTGTGAGAGAATTGTCTTGGGACTTCTGCTGCCGTTCTCAGTGCTTTGTGGAGTTATAGAACAATCAAATATGGCTATTACATACGCATTGAGATGAATAGTAATGTTTTGGAACAGGCGATATTTTAGGAATGTACATCATGTCTAGAGCTCAGATTCCTTATTACATTTTCACCTGTCTTTTGAGTTTTTTTGGTGGTTTTTACCTGTTTTTCATCTTTTACTTTGTGCCTTTTTTTTAAAGACTATTTTATATGTGTTCGGTTGTGGAATTTTTTTTCATCTTTGGGTTTGGCATTGTTGGGTTGGGTTTATGTTTTCCAAATGTTCTCAGCTGATATATATCCATTGAGACTTTTTAAAAAGTCTCCAAAATTTGTTGCAAATGTACTTCAGTTCCCTCCCCTGGAGTTTTCTTATTTTGTTGCAAATCTTACGCCAATTATTAAAAGGTGCAGCTTAAAATTTTGCAAAACGGGTTGAGGAGAAAAATAAACAAACATTTTTTATTTTGGGGAAAATGAATGAAATGAAGAATTGGTGCAAAATTTGAAGTGCTGTAATTTTGAAGAATTTGGTGCAGAAGTCAACAAATATTACAAGCCAAGAAAAGAAAAGACTTAAAAAAAAATGCAAATTATGAATTGGGACTATAATCTTGATGTACAGCCAGTACCACTGCAGAGAACTGGGTGATAGCAAGCAAAAAGTAGATACTTTTTTATTTTTTATTATTATTATTATTATTATTATTATTATTTCTTTATCAAGAGTAACCATCATTTTTAAATGTTATTTAGTTTTTATTTAATCAGTGATACACATGAAAATATGTAAGAAAATAAAGATTTTTTTTATTTTCTTACATATAACATTCCTATATATTATGCTAAGGGGTCTGGAGAGACCCTAGAACATAATAAGAGACATTAAATTTGTGGAGAATAACTGATGCAGTTTACATTATTGTCGGCAGCACAATCTGTATTTAGATAAAGTGATGTGCAGTTTGTGAAAGACAAAAATACTTATTGTTGGTGATTTTTTTTTTTAAAGATATACTTAGAAGACTTTTTACTTTTTAATTTTAGCTAGGTTCTCCAAGTGGTGCTGTTCCGCTGATTCTGGAACAATTTTTATTTTTCTTCTGTGTCCCCCCGTTACAAAGTTATGCCCCTTTGTAATAATGGTATAAATTTTTCCTTCAACCAACTGGGCGTGTACCACAGAACTTCTCTGTGGGCGTTTGCTTTTTCCTCCTCTGATTCTGACCAATCAAAAACATGGCCACGCCCACAGAGAAGTTCCATATTATACGCCCAGTTCATAGAAGGGAAATGTTGCCTCTTTTTTACTGGAGGGATAACTTTGGTATAGAGGGACATAGAAGAAAAAGAAAAACTGTCCCAGAATCAGTGCAGCAGCAAGAATTAGAGAAAGTACTCAATTCAAATAAAAACAAATCAATGAAAAATCCCCTTTAGTGAGAAAATAAGCAAGATATTGTTTGTAGCTGGATTGCTGAGTATGTCTACACTGGACATACACCAGAACAATAGCTCTGGCAATCATATGTAAAAGGCCCCATAGTAGTAATGCTTGTGTAGGATTTATGAGTGACTGTGTTTTTGCAGTTACTTTGATATTGTGATAAAGCCCAATTCTTGCGGACACTGGTTTATATAGGTGAGTAATATCATACCTCTTTATTGGCCAAGAGTTTAACTATTCGCCACAGCAGTCACCACAAATCAAATAATTTTACTCATCTCTAGTTTTCTAGTTTCGCAGACATTCCTGCAGCTCCTTTAATGTTGCTGTCGGCCTTTTGGCAGCCTCACTGACCAATTTTCTTTTTGTCTTTTCATGAATTTTTGAGGGACGTCCAGTTCCAGGTAATGTCACTGCTGTGCCAAATTTAGGCCACTTCTTGATGATGTCTTCAGTGTGCTCCATCGTATATGCCATTCACATCTTTAGTATCCTCCTCATGACTGGTAACTTTCATCAATGAGATCCATTTGCTGTGTTGTAAGCTGTTTAAGGAGCATGGCTTTTGCTGTAAAATGCTACTAAGAAAATTTCCAGAAAATGCTACTAGAACATTGAAACTTTATATTGGGTTACTCAGAATCACTTTAAATGATGGCTGCCGTGTACTGACTACTATTTAACTTGAAGGTAAATGTGATTGGCTAATTCTGTACAAATCCACAGGATGTTAACACTTATGCAACCACATTATTTTACTTTTGTTATTTTTATTTTCCCCCTCAAAATGATTTCACTTTGTTTCTCAATGGATTTGTACAGATTATGGGAGACATTAAAAGTGGAAAAAGTTCTGAAATTCTTCTTCTTGCTATGATTTTTTTACACAACAAAAAACTGCCAAATTAAAAGGGGTGTGTAGACTTATATGCCATGTACATACGCAGCAATGTAATCACCCAGGACATGTGATTTCTTTTTTTTTTGTCTTTGCATTCAAAACCTTAGAACTTTTTTCGTGTTGCATTGATGTGGTTGATTATGCTTTTTCAGCACATGTTGTAAACTGATGTTTTAGTGATTTGGGGTACACTTACGTTAGCATTTAATTCTGGGGTCAGAAGATAAACATATTTCTTTCCTGACTTAACATCAGGATACCAAATAAATGGGTTTATTTAATCTTATATGTATATAATAATCTTAAATATAGCACATTTGTTTTAAAAAATGAGTTTTTGTATATTATTGTTTTACATTATTTGCACTTTACCTTTATTATTTTTAATTAGCAATATGCTGCTATACTTCTACATGTCAGTATACTGTGCTATTAAATACAGCCCCACTCCTACTGCTTATCTTATGGGAGCAATTATACACCATTGTACAGAAACTTGTAGGTTACGTCACATACAGAATCTTCATTGGGTCACAGTTAAGGGGGTTGTCTGAGACTTACAAAGCCCATTATAAATATCTATATTTAAGTGCTAACCACTTTGGTAAATTGTTTTATTATAAAATTCCTTACTGTAATCCCTGTAATTTTTGTTTTAACTTCCTGTGAGATTTCGTTTGAGGGCAGTCTCAAATAGAACGTCCCAGGAGGATGGTCCTACAGCCACTTCCCCGCAGTTTCCATCACCATTTCCTTGAACAGAACATCATCAGGGAGTGGCGCTGTGGTCATTTCACCACCACCACACTTCTTCTGTCCCCACTGGTAGACTTCTTCTGTCAACCCCACCCTGCAGCTTCTGTTCCTGCCACCCCGTTCACAGAAACAAGACATCATCAGGGGATAGTGATAGAAGTAGGGTAAGTGCCCTGCTGTCACTCACCCTGCTTCTGTCACTGCTCCCATGGTGACATCTCTTTTAGTGTACGAGGTGGTGGGGACAGTAGTGTTTTTCCCAAACTCCATCAATATCACCACGATTGACTCAGGACATCATCAGGGGCTGACAGCGACAGTAGCTGTGGAAAATGATTGGATTGTAGTGCCTCCCCCTGATGATGTCCTGTTCCGAGGGGGTGATAGAAGCTGCAAGCAGGAGACTGCAGGGCCATCCACCTGTGATCTCCCATTTGATACTCCCCTCAAATGGAACGTCACAGGAACTAAAGTAAAAAACACAGTTGTAGGGATTAGCTGTAAAGGGATTACAGTCGGGCATTTTAAAGGGCACAAGAAATATTTGCTGTGTGTAACGGGTCTGGGAGGCGGAACCTCTGAGCTACTATACAAGGGGGCGGTCCTTGTAAGGGAGCGGGTGGCGACCAGGCAGGCAGTCACAGCAGGTGACCGGGACAGTCTCTAGAAGAACGGGCAGGAGGTCACGGCAAGTGACCGGGGCAGTCTCTGGATGTACGGGCAGATGGTCACGGCAAGTGACCGGGGCAGTCTCTGGGTGAACGGGCAGATGGTCACGGCAAGTGACCGGGGCAGTCTCTGGGTAAAGGGTTGGTACGACCTGTGGCGGCTGATGGTAGACGTGAGCTCCCAGGTGAGCAGGCGAGAGTCTCTGGATAAACGGGTGGTCACAGCATGTGACGGCGGAGCCTCCAGGAAGACCAACAGACAGGCGGCAGATGAGCGCTCCCAGGTGAGCGGGCAGAAGTCTCTGGACAGGCGGGTGGTCACAGCACGTGACGGCAGAGCCTCCAGGTAGGCTAGCAGACAGGCAGCAGATGAGCGCTCCCAGGTGAGCGGGCAGGAGTCACTGGACAGGCAGGTGGTCACAGCACGTGACGGCAGAGCCTCCAGGTAGGATAGCAGGCAGGTAGCAGGAGTGCGCTCCCAGGTGAGCGGGCAAGCTGGTCCATAGACAGACTGACAGGAGTAGTAAGGCAGACCGTCGGACCTCAGGCTAGCAGGCAGGTAGCAGGATATCAGGCAGGAATTAGACAGCAGACTGGCAGGAATCTGGCAGGTATCTGGCAGGTAACTGGCAACGGGACCTGAGGGCTGAAGCAGAGTAGTGAACAGTGCTACAACATTGCTCGGGCACCTCCATTTTGGAGGAGGTGCCTTTTATATGGGAGGTCCTCCGGCAATTGGCCGGGGACTCCTTAGGACGGCGCGCGCGGTCCCTTTAAGAGAGGGGGAGCGCGCGCGCGCGCGCCCTAAGCACACTGCCGGGGAAGGAGCGCGTGCCGGAAGCAGCGGGGAGAGCAGCGCTGGAGGACGCCGCGCCAGGAGCGGGGAGGTGAGAGGGACGGCGTCTCTGCCTAGAACGGGGCAGAGACGCCGATGCTACAGTACCCCCCCCTTTAGGCCCCCTCTTTTTTTGGCCAGAAAGAAATTTCTCAAGGAGAAGCGGGGCGTTGATGTTCTCCCTGGGTTCCCAAGTTCTCTCCTCAGGACCAAACCCCCTCCAATCTACCAGAAAAAAGGTCTTTCCTCTTACCCTCTTGGAGGCCAGAATACTCTCTACCTCAAAGACGTCATCAGCGGAAACCGGAGCAGGAGAGGCACCTGGATTATTGGAAAAAGAGTTAAAGACAACGGGTTTGAGGAGAGACACATGGAAGGAGTTAGGAATCCGTAAGGTGGCCGGGAGTTTCAGTTTGTAGGCCACCGGATTTATTTGCCTGAGGATTTCGAATGGGCCGATGAAGCGAGGACCTAACTTGTAGGAGGGTATCTTGAGCCGCACATGTTTGGAGGAGAGCCAAACCTTGTCTCCCGGACGGAATTGAGGCGGATCCAGACGTCTCTTATCAGCATATCTCTTCATCCGCTCGGAGGACAGAAGAAGTGCGGATCTAGTACTTTCCCAAATGGTAGAAAACTCGCTGACAAGAGACTGCGCGGCAGGGTTATCCACAGAGGCGGAGACGGGAAACGGAATCCGGGGGTGCTGGCCAAAGACAACAAAGAACGGGGATTTGGAAGAGGACTCGCTCTCATGGTTATTGTAAGAGAACTCGGCCCAAGGGAGGAGGTCCACCCAATCAGAATGGTGGGCATTAACAAAGTGCCGGAGATAGCTGGTAAGGATCTGATTGATCCGCTCCACTTGACCATTGGACTGAGGGTGGTAAGCGGAGGAGAAGTCCAGGGTGACGTCCAGCAGTTTACATGTGGCTCTCCAGAAGCGCGAGGTGAACTGAACTCCTCGATCCGACACGATGTGGAGGGGTAGGCCATGAAGACGGAAGATATGGCGGATAAAGTCCTTAGCCAGCTCAGGTGCAGATGGAAGACCAGGCAGGGGAATGAAGTGGGCCATTTTAGAAAAGCGGTCAGCGACCACCCAAATGACAGTACACCCGGCAGAGACAGGAAGATCGGTAATGAAGTCCATAGCGATGTGTTGCCACGGGGCAACAGGTATGGGAAGCGGCAGGAGATGACCAGCTGGTAAGTGTCTGGGAACCTTGTTGCGGCCACAAGATGAACATGCAGAGACGAAGTCTACCACATCCTTACGCAGGGTAGACCACCAGTAATGCCGGGAAATGAGTAGGAAGGTCTTTTTTTGGCCGGCATGGCCAGCAAGTTTAGAAGAATGACCCCAGTGAAGAACCTTCTCACGGTCAGGAGGCGCCACGAACGTCTTGCCGGGTGGAAGACGAGTCAAATCCAGGGGGGCCACATTCATCACCTTGGAGGGGTCGATAATGTGCATAGGCTCCTCCTCTTGGTCGGAGGACAGGAAGGATCGGGACAAGGCATCCGCTTTGACATTCTTGTCCGCCGGGCGGAAATGAAGGATGAAATCGAAGCGGGCAAAAAACAAAGACCACCGGGCCTGACGTGGATTAAGTCTCTGGGCATTTTGGAGATATGCCAGTTTTTTGTGATCCGTGTAGATGATCACCGGGTATAGAGCCCCTTCAAGCAGGTAACGCCACTCCTCCAGCGCCAATTTAACGGCTAACAGTTCTCGGTCTCCAATGGAGTAATTGCGCTCAGAGGAGGAGAAGATTTTAGAGAAGAAGCCGCAGGTTACCATTCTCCCGGAAGAAGACTTTTGGGTGAGCACCGCTCCGGCTCCAGAGGAGGAAGCATCAACTTCCAGGTAGAACTGTTTGTTGCAGTCCGGACGGTGCAGCACAGGGGCAGAGGAGAAGGCTTGCTTCAGGGAAAGGAAGGCCTCCTCAGCTTCGGGTGGCCATACCTTGGGATTTGCTCCCTTACGGGTGAGCGCAGATATGGGCGCAGTCCGAGACGAGAAGTGAGGAATGAAGAGACGATAGTAATTAGCGAAGCCCAGGAATCGCTGTATCGCCTTCAAGCCCTCCGGCCGGGGCCACTTTAGGACAGCAGAGAGCTTCTCGGGATCCATTCGCAAACCCGTCTGGGAGATAACGTAGCCCAGAAAAGGAAGAGAGGTCTGCTCAAAAAGGCACTTCTCGTATTTAGCATAGAGGTGGTTCTGCCTGAGCCTCAGCAGGACCTGACGAACATCCCTCCGGTGTGAGGGAAGATCCGGAGAGAAGACCAAGATATCGTCCAGGTATACCACCACGCAGGAGTAAAGAAGGTCACAGAAGATGTCGTTGACCAGTTCTTGGAAGACGGCGGGAGCATTGCAGAGACCGAAGGGCATCACACGGTACTCATAGTGTCCGTCACGGGTATTAAATGCCGTTTTCCACTCGTCTCCCTGACGGATATGGACCAGGTTATACGCTCCACGTAGATCCAGCTTGGAAAAGATCCTGGCGCCTTTAAGGCGATCAAATAACTCGGAGATGAGCGGAAGGGGGTATTTATTTTTAACCGTGATCTGATTGAGTCCTCTATAGTCAATACAGGGGCGTAGCGAGCCATCTTTTTTTTTGACAAAGAAGAATCCGGCTCCAGCCGGGGAAGTAGACTTCCGGATGAATCCCCTGGCCAGATTCTCCTCTATGTACTCAGACATGGCCCGGGTTTCGGCCGCAGACAACGGATAAATACGCCCACGGGGTGGAGTGGCGCCAGGAACCAGGTCAATCGGGCAATCATATGGCCTATGAGGTGGCAATGTCTCTGCTTCCTTCTTACCAAAGACGTCAGCATAGGTCCAGTAAGGAGCCGGAAGACCGGGTAAGTTAGCTGGGGTAGGTGGAGGACGAACCGGACAAACCGGAACCAGGCAGGTCTTATGGCAGTCCGGCCCCCACCGGAGTACTTCACCGGAATGCCAGTTCAACACGGGTTCGTGTGTTTGGAGCCAAGGTAGACCTAGCAATAGGGAGTGGGAGAGTCCGGGCAACACATGGAAGGAGATTACCTCAGAGTGCAGCATTCCCACCTGCAGGGTTATGGGTTCCGTGGCGAGCAGGATGGTCACCGGAAGGAGTCTTCCATCCACTGAGGCGACCGACAAGGGTTCAGCCAGAGACTTGGTGGGAATACGGTATTTCTCAACCAGGGACTGGGAGATGAGGTTTCCAGCGGATCCAGAATCCAGGTGGGCGAGTTCAAAGTGACGGGTCTCTCCCCAGGAGATAGATACAGACAAAGTCAGGGTTGGAGAGGATTTATTTTTGGGCAGGAACGAATCAAGTGCTCCTTACTGCCACAATAGAAGCAGCTCCCCTCGGCTCGGCGAGACTCCTGGCGAGATTTGACCATCTTGGTCTGGTCGACCTGCATGGGCTCGGGTGAGTGTGCCCGGGGAGTGACAGAAGAGGAGACAGGTTTCTGGAAACTAGGAGCTAGGCGGGGAAACCTTCTCTCTCGGGTGGTCTCTTTGGTGCGTTCTTGAAACCGGATGTCAATCCGGGTAGCCAACGACACCAGGTCATCCAGGGTGGTAGGAATATCCCGACCGGCGAGCTCATCTTTAATCCGACCGGAAAGGCCCTCCCAGAAGACGGACACCAGGGCCTCATTATCCCAGGCAAGCTCAGAAGCGAGGGTGCGGAACCGTATGGCATATTGGCCCACGGTGAGACTCCCTTGACGGAGACGTAGCAAAGAGGAGGCAGATGAGGTTTTTCGTCCCGGTTCATCGAAGACTCTCCGGAAAGCAATGAGGAAAGACGACAGGTCGGACACCAGGGGATCCCCTCTCTCCCACAGGGGGTTAAGCCATGCCAGTGCCTCCCCAGTGAGATGGGACATGATGAATGCCACTTTGGCCCGGTCGGAGATAAACTGGTGAGTCAAGAGTTCAAAGTGCAGGGTGCACTGGTTTATGAAGCCCCGAGCTTGAGCGGGGTCCCCTCCGAAGCGAGGAGGTGCAGACAGCCGGGGTCCGAGACAGGATGCCATGGTATTGGTGGGCAACGGTGCTGCCGGGGCGCGAGTCGTGACACTAGCGGTGGTTGGTGGTGGAGCAGACAGTGTGTCCAGGCGGGAGTTGACATTCCGCAGGTGGTTCAGGATGGACTCCTGCTGGGATCTCTGACGGGAGAGTTCATGGTATAGGTCAGAGAGCGAGGGAGCTTGGGTGCCACCGGGTTCCATGGCCCGAGCAAACTGTAATGGGTCTGGGAGGCGGAACCTCTGAGCTACTATACAAGGGGGCGGTCCTTGTAAGGGAGCGGGTGGCGACCAGGCAGGCAGTCACAGCAGGTGACCGGGACAGTCTCTAGAAGAACGGGCAGGAGGTCACGGCAAGTGACCGGGGCAGTCTCTGGATGTATGGGCAGATGGTCACGGCAAGTGACCGGGGCAGTCTCTGGGTGAACGGGCAGATGGTCACGGCAAGTGACCGGGGCAGTCTCTGGGTGAACGCGTAGATGGTCACGGCAAGTGACCGGGGCAGTCTCTGGGTAAAGGGTTGGTACGACCTGTGGCGGCTGATGGTAGACGTGAGCTCCCAGGTGAGCAGGCGAGAGTCTCTGGATAAACGGGTGGTCACAGCATGTGACGGCGGAGCCTCCAGGAAGACCAACAGACAGGCGGCAGATGAGTGCTCCCAGGTGAGCGGGCAGAAGTCTCTGGACAGGCGGGTGGTCACAGCACGTGACGGCAGAGCCTCCAGGTAGGCTAGCAGACAGGCGGCAGATGAGCGCTCCCAGGTGAGCGGGCAGGAGTCACTGGACAGGCAGGTGGTCACAGCACGTGACGGCAGAGCCTCCAGGTAGGCTAGCAGACAGGCAGCAGATGAGCGCTCCCAGGTGAGCGGGCAGGAGTCACTGGACAGGCAGGTGGTCACAGCACGTGACGGCAGAGCCTCCAGGTAGGCTAGCAGGCAGGTAGCAGGAGTGCGCTCCCAGGTGAGCGGGCAAGCTGGTCCATAGACAGACTGACAGGAGTAGTAAGGCAGACCGTCGGACCTCAGGCTAGCAGGCAGGTAGCAGGATATCAGGCAGGAATTAGACAGCAGACTGGCAGGAATCTGGCAGGTATCTGGCAGGTAACTGGCAACGGGACCTGAGGGCTGAAGCAGAGTAGTGAACAGTGCTACAACATTGCTCGGGCACCTCCATTTTGGAGGAGGTGCCTTTTATATGGGAGGTCCTCCGGCAATTGGCCGGGGACTCCTTAGGACGGCGCGCGCGGTCCCTTTAAGAGAGGGGGAGCGCGCGCGCCCTAAGCACACTGCTGGGGAAGGAGCGCGTGCCGGAAGCAGCGGGGAGAGCAGCGCTGGAGGACGCCGCGCCAGGAGCGGGGAGGTGAGAGGGACGGCGTCTCTGCCTAGAACGGGGCAGAGACGCCGATGCTACACTGTGCTCCCAGGCAACATATTTCAGACCTGCATGGTCCTTTGTCAAGGCTTGACAAAGGACCATGCAGGTCTGAAACACGTTGCCTATGAGCGCAGCGGATATTTCTTTTCTGCCTTTTTCATTTTTGATCTGTTGTGTGCAACCATATTTGGTGCCTTTTATACTACTGGGTCAATAAAGAAATTATTTTAAGAAGATTTGAGCTCTGGCTATCGTTTGGACTGTTGATGGGCTCAGGAGTACATAGCTCCCCAGCCTGCCGACTTACTTGTTGCTGGGAGTGAAGTGCTTCTACTTGAGTGACTGATCTGGTTGAGCAACATCGTCCTCCTGCAAACCTGAATGTGCTACTGGCAGTGCTCTAGTTCTAAAGTCTAATGTCTTAGCATTATATTTGCATATGTATAGAAAATGACGCGTTTGAACAAATTTATGGCTAAGCAGCTAATGGAGAAAGTGAGCAGTGATTAGGAGAACTGTTTAGGTCAAGCAGCGAACTGGTGGGGGCCACATACATTTGATTTTGCAGGAATGTTAGCAGCTCCAGATCAGAAGCTGAAAGGGAGGGGGAGGTGACCAATCCTGACTAACTGCTATATAGAAATTAATAGAATGGAGGGAGGTGGCTAGGATTTCAGGAGTTAACTCCTCAGCATGGCACTGTCTATGTGTGGCAAAGTTTTGGTGGTTGGTCTTCTTGGTAACGAGCTACACACCATATAAAACAAAAGCTCTAATAGCAGTAGAATGATAGCAGATACAAAAAGCAAGTCAATAGCAAAGTTGATTATTTTAATGCTGTCTGACAAACGATACCAATTTTGTAACATTAGAATAACCCCTCATCAGAAGTCACTGTCTATGTAGCTTAAGTCACCAGGTCTATCTCTATGCTAACATTAAAGGGGTAATCCAGCTTCCATCACTTCTGTTCTAGGAGGTGAGTAGGGGGTCAATTCCCTCACATCTATAGATGACTGCAGGCTCATGTATATGAACGGTAAGTATAGCGCACCTATCCTATTCACATGAGCCTGCAGATATCTGTGGGATAGGTGCTCTACACCGTCAACACTCACTTTCCTTTACGGAAGAAAGTGAAGCCAGATAACCCATGCAGCTGTGGATTATTACGTTATTATAACTCTTGGATTCTGCACTTAAATATGCATTTGCATTTATTACATGCGCTATTTCAGGCTCTCCATTAAAACTTTTAGAACGAAATGTACCAAAAAGAGCACAATTCAGGATCTTTAAAAACACAGAGGGCATGAGTTTTAAAAAAAAATTGCATCAGATTTGCTTGGACTGTTTTTTTGACAATTGCGCCACTGTTTGCCCAATGCCTGATGTAGCAGAGGGCGGAACTGTCATCGGAGAGTAGGTACGCTTGGAGACTAGCTTGCATTTTGCTTTGAAATTTCATTTTTCAGCACTGGCACCATTGGTTTTCTATAATACAGGTATCTTTTTTATTGTTGTCCTATCACCTATACAGCTAATTTCATTAGTAAAATTGTCCTTACAGGTTCCCCTTTAACTCTTCTACAAAATTGGTAAAGAACATGGTTTAAATATATACATTGTGTTCCATCAGAAAACATCTACAATTAAATATTAATATCCCCGTTACCCAAACATAAGTCACCTCCCATCATCACAAACCAATAATTTAAATTTCCAGTCTAACCCATTTCGCCATTCCAAATGCGAAAATAATTCTGCCCCGCAGATGGATCCTAAATGGCTTGGAATATTTTGACAAGACTAGGCTATTGCGTGGACACTTCCTCTGAAGGAGTCTTTCCTACTATGTCTGAAGATGTTGGCGTGTCACTCGGTGGTGCGTTGCTTGTCTCGCAGACCGAAGCAGCTCTTGAAAGTGGTTCTTCCGTGGCAGGGCGACCAGCTGAAGATTCATCTTCTACCTCTCTTTCACATGGGTCAATTTGAGTATGTGATTCCTCAGGATTTTTTGTAACCGAAGATTCGACTTTGTCAGATTTTCCAAATAGTAATTCCCACCTATTTACATGGTTTCCTGGCTCTTTTTTCAACGATTTGGCTTCTGAAGGAAAATACGGTGCCATGCAATCATGTACCACATCTGGTATTTCCACATCTAGGTTCTTCACCTTCCCCTGGTATTCCTGCTGAAGGTCTTTTTGAGTCTGTAAGGAAAGGAAAGGAAAATTAAAGTTTGTGGACAAAATAATGCAACAAACACCAACATGGTTACAGTCATCATTCTCTTGGATGGTCCCCCGTTCTGTTCCAAATGATTTCCTGATGTCTACATCTGTCAAGCAAATTGCAGTTTCAGTGACCACAATGTGTAGACCAGTGTTTTCCAACTCCAGTAATCAAAAGCCACCAACAGATCATGTTTTTAGGATTTCCTTTTTAGAATTAGCACCTGAAATCCTGAAAACATGATCTCTTTGAGGCTCTTGAGGACTGGAGTTGGGGAACACTGGTGTTCTCCAAGAAGAAACCAAGTTTTATGGTTAACTGACAATGATTGAGATGGCGGTCCAGAGGAAACTAAGACCGTGAGGCTCTAAAAGGCTGCAGTGGATGAGACAATGACTTCATATATAAATATACTCATACCTGCTCTCCTTTCTCTTTGATTCTCTGCAGTCCTTCGGCCTGTTTTTCTTCTAGTTTCTGTTGCTGATTGCTCCATTTATCAGATACCTGTAAGATTCATGTATTCAATATACTAGTATAAGTTTTAAGGCTTTGATGAAAAAACCAACTATGTAAATTGATTAAATTCTAGTATAAGTTTAAGGCTTTGGTGAAAAAAAAAATTGCCCTTTGCTAATCCTGGACAACCCTTTCAAATAATATTGGAGTATTCCTTTAAATATGGAATCCCATAGTGTTTGTTAATATGCTAATTGCATATTATACTAAGCCAGCTATTTGTTGATTTACAAGAGCAGGGGGATACCAACTATGTAAATTGATTAAATTCTAGTATAAGTTTAAGGCTTTGGTGAAAAAAAAATTGCCCTTTTCTAATCCTGGACAACCCTTTCAAATAATATTGGAGTATTCCTTTAAATATGGAATCCCATAGTGTTTGTTAATATGCTAATTGCATATTGTACTAAGCCAGCTAGTTGTTGATTTACAAGAGCAGGGGGATACCAACTATGCAAATTGATTAAATGCTAGTATAATTTTTAGGCTTTGGTGAAAAAAATTGCCCTTTTCTAATCCTGGACAATCCTTTCAAATCATATTGGAGTGGTCCTTTAAATATTGAATCCCCATCACTGAATCAGAGATGCCATTTCTCTAGGATATTTGCCTGCTTTACACCTTACATCAATCCAATCTTGAGAGTGTAGAAGCTACGGTGGTGCTCCTTGTTTCCAGCTGTACAGGGGATTATGGAATAGCCCCACAAAAGAAGGAAACGAATGGAATTTGTTCTAAAGATACCAATTTAAGAATACTTCTGTATTACCCTTGTCTATATATTTAAAGTTGAAACAGATATACTTCCCTGATATGTCAGAGTTATTATAATAAACTGTAATTCTTGATGAAATATAGATTCACACCGCAGATGTGCCGACGGGCTGGCAGATGTGGTGACAGTACTCCAAGAGACCGTGATTTTTTGACTTTCTGAGAAATGATGATTCTTGCTTATTTACAGGAATTTACTGTTTTACTATTACATGTGTATCACTTTGTAAATATGGCCAAGGTTTGAACTGCTTGATATAGTAGCAGCTAACTATAGAACGTCTCTCAGAACCATATTGACCGGACACTTGAGCGTGTTGTCGTGTGCTCTCCGGCCATACCTACATGGTCTGAGGTGACCCTTTGTGGAGCATATTGGGCTAATCTAACAATAGCTCACAGTAATGGTAAGTATTAGTGTCACCAACCGATCGGAGCCACGTGCCCCTGATCCTTCCTCACAACTTCCGTGAGTTCCGGGTTTAGGATAATGTGAAGCGAGCTTATAAATTTTATAGATTTACTCAAAAGAGCGATGCTAGGTACAATATATACAAGTGGTTACAAGATATATATATATACAGTAGTCAGACAAATACAGTAAGGAAGCAGTAATACGATACAGTAAAATTAAAAGGAATAAAAGTGAATATACCACACTTTCATCAAAGGTCTCTGGACACGGCAGGAAGGGTGCTGTCATGGGTCCAGGGCGGTTCCTTGTCTTTCTGCCCATCTGTAGCGACAGGTGACCCTCAACAGAAGACCCCTCCCCTCTCTCACAGAGAGACACATTTATACGTAACTTGGGCAGGGCAGAAAATAGGCGATTTACATGTAATCTCCTCTTCCCTTCTATTAGACATTTCATAATCCATTTCCCAGCAATATTCTCATTGTAAGGTGTGCATCGTAATTGATCTAACACAGGAGCTTCCCCTGACTTCAGAGGTAATTCAATTAGCTATTCCTCATTGCCATGATTCAATTAGCTCCCCCATACTCTTGTCAGGAATAGGCGTTTGCACTACAAAGGTATATATCCTAGCTGACCTGTATTCAATTCTCCCCTGGGGTCCTTTGAAGTCAGACAGACTAGCATTCCTGCTGAGACCTTCATAACTGGGAATATGAATTTCCAGTCCCTGGCCTCACCACAATTAGTAATACAGAATTTTTGTACTATTATTTCTGATGGCGATACCAACCATTTGTAGAACTTGCACCACTTCTTGAATATGTGAGTTATTTATTTCCTTTTTTAACCTGAAAGGCATAAAGTATATATAATTATACATCAAGCGATTATCCATCTGTGGTGCAGTATATGTTTTTCATTTCGTCTTGGTCTTGTTTTTTTGGTCTTGGTCTTGGTTTTTAAGGCATATACATTGAATTGCCAATTATAACGTATACTATTTTCTTATTAATCAGGAAATTAAATATTTAGGATAATCACACCTCTCCTGAGCAGCTTTATCCATCGTATTTTTGCTCATGGTTTCCAGTCTTTCCATCCGCTTCATCTCCAGCTTCTTCTTCATCTGTTTAGTGTCACTGTGGAAAGACACATTATTCACATGCTTGGACTTCACACTATCCTGGATCTGGTTTGATAGAACCTGCCTTGGTTTTGCATTGTGACATAAGGCAGCTCTTCCCATTGCTGGATTTATATTTTCTCATATAAATATCATTGGGCCTTTTTTTTTCCTTCACGTCTACCTGTCTGTAGACCTGCTTTCCATCCAAAAACTGAAACATTTCTGACAACCAACATTAATTTCTCTGAACTTGATGATTCTCTAGATTTTTTTTTTTTTGCGAGAAATTTATTGAAATAAATGATTCTTAAAGGGCCTGTAGACATACAAAAAATATGTTGCACTGTCATTCCCAAAACCCTTGCTGGAAATGCAAATGGAGTGAACTCCTTAGAAGAGGACCAGCAAAGGTGATTAGTAGTTGCATCTGTAGGCAACTTATTTTCATAGGTGGGAGCATTGGTTTCTTAATAAACTTAGTAGTAGTAGTAGAACCAGTAATGATTTGGAGGCACCAGGTTGTTATCCGTCTGTCTTGTGCACAGAAATTAAACTTTTGCGTTCCAGTGGGCACTGCATGGTTATTTGTACAGAAGAGTTGAGCAAGAATCTTCTCAGGATCCTGGACTCTGGCCATGTCTGTAGTCTGAGGCCACCAGCCCAGAGAACCTCCTGCCACCTGTGGTGTCCCCAGTGCCCCTTCTGTCTAATAGGCCCTGTAACATCATTATGTTGCGTCACTACACATGGATTATGTTGGGGGGTCCTACTAATTAGAAGAGGTGCTGAGGATACCGCCGGTGGAAGAAGGTTTGCAGTGCTCCTGGTGGCCAACGGGATAATGTCTTAATAAGGCCTCATTCAGATGTCCATGTATCATTATCTGACTATGGATAATGACGCATGGACTGGCTATGGATTTTCTGACTCAAATTCGACAGCCTCATAGACACATATGAAGCTGTTGATTTTGGTTTAGTAGACCCTCGGGCCAGTCAGTGCATCATGTCTGAATTTGGCCTTCAGGCTGTCCTTGGCATTGGTAATCACCCTTTTCTGATAAAAAGCTTATGGGTGTTTTATAAAGGAAAGTGTGTGACCTTAAAAGTCATTCTGTTTCCTCCATACTCCATGTAGAAAAGTAGTGCAAGTGCAGTGGAGGAGCTGGAGAGCCATGTATGGCCACAAGTCTTATAGATGAGAGTGATGTCTGGATAGGAATGAAGATTGATCGAATAAAAGGACATGTTTTTACTAATTGTGAAAATGGAACTTCAAATTAGCTACAGAATATTAGTAAGTTGAACATATGCATCCTAAAACCAGAATCTTAACTGAAAGTAACCAACCCACTTGATAAGTAGCATGTAAGCTAATTTAGGAATACGGTCAGATGGACCCTTACCTGTCCGTCGATTCCTTCAGGACTTTCATTTCCGTTGTTTGCTTTTCTTGGGCCAACTCCAGCAGTTTGGCAGTTTGCTGTTAATGAAGGCACGTCATCAATAATTCAGTTATGGGAAAGAATTTGGATATCTAGATATTGAACATTTTATGACGGCCACCCAAAATTGAATTGAGGAGTGATCTTCTCGAAGAAGATGTGGTGGAACTAAAAACCCATCACAGCAGGTCTTATCAAACTAAGCAATATTTTCTGTCTATGTAACCACATGCACAGCTGTAATTTTAGGTCATGCATACTTCAGTGGAGTGCTGCTCTTTCTTTTTCCAGATACTCTCATGCAGCTCCTCTCCATGACGCGTCAGTTCCTGTTCCATCTTCTCCTTCAATTCCACCACCTTAGAATCTGGTTTACCTGGGATTTCACCGGCACCCCACACTGAGCCATACTCATCTTCCAGACTTCTACAATACATAATCATTATTAAATTAATTCAGAGTGCCTTCACTGCTGCCTGCTCTTACGTTAGTGCCAAACTTCACTGTAAAACTTTCATCGGTAGAACAAGGGTTAAATGAATATCGGGCCTTGAATTGAAAGTATAACTTTAGATCCAAGCGACTTTTAATAACAAACTGTTGTAAATTCATATGAGAAATGCAACTATTTCTGGTCATTATTGTATTCTGCATTTTCACCAGTTTCCCCTCTGCAGGTTCTCTCTAATTTCCAGTTCTCTCTGAGCTAGTGGGTGGAGACTAACTGCTATGTGTCCCATACACAGCACATGAGACATAAGGGATTTCTGTTCTCCTATATGTATGTAGGACATGTTCAGAAGCGGCAGCACGGGGGACATTATAAAGCAGTACTGAGCAAAGGGGGCTGTGAATCCAACTCTGTGGTGAGATAAACATGTACTAGAAAGCAAAAGCACTAGCTCTATGCCTTTCTCTGACTCTGCTCCTCTCCTCTCTGTAGACTTTAATAGGTAGCTCTGATTCCCCAGTGAGCGTGGAGTTTGCTTTGTTCAAACGAATTTTAGCAGTTTTTCAGCTTTAATGATGAGTAAATGGGGATACTTATGATGATACAGGTGTGTTAAGAGGATGTATTTGTATTATTTTTTTTTATTTAAAGTACATTTTTAATTTATTTACTTTTTTTAATTATTTCTTTAAACCGTATTTACTCTAATTGTGTCATTGACAAATTGTGAGAACAAGGAAGGGCGAGTTGTTGGATGTTCCCTTAAAAGGGGTTTCTCCAGTTTAGAAAACTTACTTTTATATATCCTATATTAAAGAATTCTGAGTTAATAGATGGGGGTCCTCCTTTCATTAGTTTGATCTCATGATGACAATTTACAAAGAGGGTCTCTTGCTCTGGATGACTTGACCTTTATGGCATTACTTAGACAGCCCATTGATGGACAATGTAAAATGCCTAATGGAGTATTCTCATGTTACTAGAGGGCTTTACTTAGTTAGACAGCATGAAAATAAGCAAGTTTGCAATTGACTTGCTTTTTTATATACTGTTATTCTCCTGTTGGGAGAACTTTTATCTTACATAGTGCACAACTTGTTTCCAAGCAGCTCGGCCACCAGAACCTTACTGAGTGTGAGCGCAGTAATTCCATTCCATGAGAGGACTTTACCCCCATAGAGAACTTGGCACTCCTTTTTTTTGCACAATGCAAACTTTGAACTTTATTATGAATTCAATCCACAAATGCCATATGCTGTTTCAATCTTTGTCAGACCTTCATCAGAAATGGATGGCTAGTGAAGGACAGGATAAAAGACAGTGATGTAGTTCCAAAGTTATAGCCAATTCTCTTTTGAGTGTAGCGCTACACACAAGGGAAGATCTGCCATACCCCAGGCGCTTGATTGTTCCCATTTGTCTACTTTTCCTGTCCATCACTAGCCATCCGCTTCTGAAGAAGGGTACAAAGATTGAAAGGTATGGTTATTTGTGGATTGCTTTCATAATAAAGCTCAAAGTCTGCATCATATAAAATAGAGTGCCTGGTTCTCCATTTTACTTGACCAAAACATTGGCCAACTAGTGAAGTTTGGTTTTCCGGAACACCATCCACCCAAAGTTCTGAGCGTAAACTTCTTCCAAGCCGTTAGACCCGTGGACCACACGTACTTGCTGGCTTTCTTGCAGTTTTTCTTCTTGTTGGTCTGTGCGTGCAGGTCACTGAAGGCACCAGTATACTTTTGAAGGATCTCTTCTCTACGCTTCATTCCTTTGCGCTCCAGCTCCTTCAGCTCTTTCTCCTGCTTCTTCTGAAGTTTCATAAAACCTTTGTGTTTTTGTAAGTCGTCCTGATTTGTGGTTTCTGGTTCTAAAATACATGTAGATATTATATACAAGGTTTTGATTTTTAAATGGTTACTTTTCCATTTGCTCACATTTCTACAACCAAATTTCATACATTGTAGATAAACCCAAAATTGTATTTTCATCCAACCTTTGTTGGTTGTTGGAAAATCTAATTTTGCTTTCCCATTTCCTTTCCTACTGTATTCCCAATTTATTTCAAGGTTAAATCAGGCAGGTTTTTCCAATTTTGTTCAACTTCTTTATTCTAAATACAGCGCCACACTTGTCCACAGGTTGTATGTGGTATTGCAGCTTAGCCCCTCTAATCACAATGGAGCTGAGCTACAATACAAGACACAGTCAAGTGTGGCGTACGTCTGAAAGAAAGAAGCCATGCTCTCCTTATCTTATGTAACCCCTTTTTTACGATTGGGAAATTCTCAATTTTTGAACTTTTGTTTTTTACTCCCCTTCTTCCAAGAGCCCAAACTTTTTTTTTTAATTATCCATCAACATAGCCGGGTTAGGGCTTATTTTTTTGCCGGACAAGTTGCAGCTTTGAATCATTCAGTTTACCATGTAGTGTACTGGAAAATCGAGAAAGCGAGAAAAAAAATGCAATTCTGAAAGCTGCGAATCAGTGGAGGGGGCGTGATTGGACCAGGAGACACAAGACACCTAGTCCTGTACTGATAATCTCCTGCTATCGAAGCAGCAAAACACAGCCCAGTAAGTGACACATCACTGGAATCAGGGTCTCTGCCCCTACATCATGCTGCTCTCAGATGACATAGCAAAAATCTGCTGACAGATTCCCTTTAAGGGGTCAATAATCCGTCATGATGAAACTATTATAAAGCTCATGAATTCTGCAACAAATGGATACCATTATTGTGTATGGGTGACAGATGTCACTCTTAGGCATCCCTCACACCCTTATGTCAGGAGCATTTTCTGGTGCATTAAACAGGGTCAAAAATTACAATGTGAACAGGACCTTACAAATTCCGACACTATATCATCTGTTCTGTCTCTTTTCATTATAGTGTGGGATTGTGAGCACCACACTTACTGCAGCGGTAAGCTCACGTGTCCCATAGCGCGCCGGGGTGCCCGACGGCTAGTGGGCCCCCCTGCCTGCTCAGGGCCCCAGCACTTGCCCGGTGCTGACGCTGGCCCTGGCAACACGGCAAAAAAAATTTAACATGCATGTTAAAAGGGGATAGAACCATCTTATTAATGATCAGCCTTCTGCATTCAGTTTTATTGTGTCCAGTAGTGATGAGCGAGTATGTTCTGTTAACCCTTTCGGCGAGCATGCTCGGGTGCTCGCCGAGTATCTTCAGCGTGCTCGGGTGTTATGTTTCAGTCCCTGCGCTTGATTTGCGACTGACAGCTTTAATACATGTGAGGAATGCCGAAGAAACAAGCCTTAGCTGTCAAACAGACGCAAATCATGCTCAAGGAGTGACTGAAACATAACACCCGAGCACGCTGAAGATACTCGGCGAGCACCCAAGCATGCTCATAAATCTCAAGTAACGAGCAAGCTCGCTCATCACTAGTCCTCTCTTATTGTTGTTTTTATTTGTGCCCTATTTTTCACTCCCTAACAAAAAAGGTGAATATTTTTAAAATAAAATATTGGTCTAACAAAAAAATATATATAATTTCTCCCGTTCAAAATCTAGTTACAGTCCGTGCTTGTTTTGCTAGATTTTTTTACCTGCTGCTTCATTCGTAGAATCCACTTTTCCACCGCTCGCCGAACCTAAAAGTGAACAGAACGTTAACCTCATATATGCCAGTGTTGATATTAGAGATTAAGTCATACAAACCATTTCAGGACTGGACTACTTGAAGCGTTTAGTACAATGAATTTTTTTCCCATTTTTTTTGTCCATTGTCACAATCCAAGAACCAGAACATTTTCTTTTTCCATCATTATAGCTGTAAGAGAGCTTGTTTTTTATCAATGTGTTATATTTATCAAGAACACCATTTAGGAGCTTATTTATTAAAGAGGTTCTGTCACTTTCCATAAATATGGCATAAAAGCCACTGTACTCCTGAATCCGACGTTGTTTTTCTCTTCTTCCTGCGCCTCTCCATTCCTGAGATATGGCCCCCTCTTCCCTGTATATAATTCTAGTCTTTTCAACCAAGTGGGTGTGGTCATCAAGAAGACTCCAACAGAGAAGAGTTTAAGACCACACCCACTTGTTAAAAAGACTAAATTTATAAGCAGGGAAGAGGAGGCCATATTTCAGGAAAAGAAAAACAACACCGGATTCAGGAGAACAGTGACATATACACCAGGTAAAAAAAATGACATATTTATTGCAAGTGACAAGTCGTCTTTAACTTTTTTTAGATGGTTGAATCCAGAAAAAGTTATACCAAATCGTGGCCATGTGTTATTAATAACGAGTTATCCGTATCTTATGGGTCAGTATAATTACAGCGATACCAAATATGTATATTTTCATAATATTTTTTATCATTGTTTTTTTACTACTTATTACTAGTGTTGAGCGAGCACTAAAATGCTCGGGTGCTCGAAGCTCGGGCCGAGCTCGCCGTGATACTCGGGTGCTCGACCCGAGCAACGAGCCCAATGTTAGTCTATGGGAGACTAAGGGAGCATTTTTGCGGTGGCACCCCCGGCAGTCTTTTAAAAGCCTAACAAGTGCCCAAAACGATAGTGACAGTGCTCAAATTACATGGGGACAGCATGGGGATCGCCCCAGGAAGCATTTCTGACCCCCAGGTCACTGCTGTCAACAATGTGGTCAGAGGTATTAAGCCACTTTTACAGGCTCACAATAAAACGAAAGTGAAACTTTTTTCCTGTGAAATATGTTAAGGAACATCCTTTCCAGGGAAAAGACTTGTGTATAAGTTAAAATAAATGACCAAAAACAAAAATACTCCTCCACACCTTCGGCTATGTTCACAAGTAGCATTTTTTATGCGTTTTTGCACTTTTGTATTGCTTTCAACTATGACAAATGCATTCACCAGGAAATGTCATTTTAACATTTTACAACCTTATCTGGCCATGTGCTGTGTGACACATGCATAAAGTGCTGAAAAGACATGGGAACAGCATGGGGAAGACCCCTGGAAGCATCTCTGACTCCCAGGTCACTGTCTAAAAGTGTGCCCATCATAAGTGATCCTTGCCGCATCAGAAGATGCAGACTTGCAACTATCCCCATGCAAGTTCTAGTCCCAGGGCAGTGTTCAATTGTACCTCCCCCATTCCTTGCAATACAAGCGCAAGTATGCAGCCTGCCACCCACCCACCCCCAGGCTGCAATACCATACTGCTTGCTTGCTTGAACTTGAAATTGGGCCTTTTAGGCATGTGGAGGCGGAATCTGGCCACCACGTCATGGCTGTGTTGGCGGCCTGGAATCCATACTCAGTCCCCAGCCGCCCGGCGGCCAGGTGTCCATACTCAGTCCCCAGCCGCCCCGCGGCCGAGTGTCCACACGGTTCCCAGCCGCCTGGGGGCAGTCGGGTGTCCATAAACGGTCCCCAGCCGCCCCCATTTATCCTTGGAACATCCCCCCACACACTTTTCTTAGCCCGGCCTGCTTTAGGCAGCATTGGACGAGCCCACCAGAGAACCAGACTCCTCCGGTGGGCCCTGACTTCTCCATCGGTGGAGTTGAGAGTGCCAAGGTGAGGAGCATGATGATGATGACAGAAGTTAGCATCTGCTATGTTTTCTTTTAATGCAAGTGTAAGTGTGCAGCCTGCCACCCACCCACCCCCAGACTGCAATTCATACTGCTAGCTTGCACTTGAAATGGGGCCTTTTAGTTTAGAGGAGGCCGAAGCTGGCCACTACCTCATGGCTGCTTCGGCAGCGAGGTATCCATACTCAGTCCCCAGCCGCCCCTATTTGTCCTGGTGTGCCTTATACATAAGATTAAGCGCGTATACCAAAACATTACCTGTGCCCTCCCCAGTGCATTTAGTGGGAAGGAGAGCCTATTCCACTGTAGTGTGTGCATGCCAAACCCCTGTTCATGGTACATGCGAAGATGCCTCCCACCTTGCACCTGTCGTTGCAGACTTGCAACTATCCCCATTCAAGTCCTTGTCCCAGGGCAGTGTTCAATTGTACCTCTCCCATTCCTTGCAATGCAAGCGCAAGTATGCAGCCTGCCACCCACCCACCCCCAGGCTGCAATACCATACTGCTTGCTTGCTTGCACTTTAAATTGGGCCTTTTAGGCATGTGGAGGCGGAATCTGGCCACCACGCCATGGCTGTGTCGGCGGCCTGGTATCCATACTCAGTCCCCAGCCGCCTGGTGGCCGGGTGTCCCCGCTTGCTCCCCAGCCTCCAGGGGGTGGCCGGGTGTCCATACTCGGTCCCCAGCCACCCCTATTTGTACCGGTAACCTTTCCCACACTTTTCTTAGCCTGGTCTGCTTTAGGGCAGCATTGGCCGAGCCCACCGGACTATCAGACTCCTCCGGTGGGCCCTGGCTTCTCCATCAGGGGAGTTGAGAGTGCCAAGGTGAGGAGCATGATGAGGATGATAGAAGTTAGCATCTGCTTTGTTTTGTTGTAATGCAAGCGCATGTATGTAGTAGCGGCTAGGCCTGAGGAGGTCAGCGTTTTGGCGCATTTCCTACCTCCTCCGAGGATTGCTGGATGTTTTCCTGCTACTATCCAAGTTCTATGACTCCCGTTAAAACAAAGCTTCAGGTGATAAATGATGGATGAGGTAGTGGCAAAGGAGAAAGAGCAGGAGGAACAGGGACCATTCACATCAATATCAGGCCAGTCAACCAGATATGTCTTGTAGGATATGTTTCTGTAACAAAAGGAGCGGTTCGGCTACACAGTTACAGGGCATACAGTGAGTGCAATGCCTACCAAAAATTTCGAGGCACTCCAATGCCCCTTGGAAATGACAATGGAGGTCAGAGGGCGTTAACTAAACCTTTTTTTCCATTTATAGCAACTGGGTCTCCCGTGCACTGTTGGCCTAAGCAGTGAATGGAATGCTTTCCAAAAATTATGAGGTACTGCAATGCCCCTTACAAGAGCCATGTGTGGCACCCCAGGGGTCTGGTCACCACAGTAATAGAGATTATGTCGGAGAGCAAGTGGGAGGTTTCCTGGTCAGGATCCCTTAAACATGCAACATCCTCCTGCCCCAGTCCTGGGAGGGGAGAATTCTGCCCTTATAAACTGGATCTGGGGTGGGGTTGAGTGAGTCAGAGAACAGAGAACAGTCAAAGTCAGAGTGAGAGCAAGGGAAAGTAACAGCAAGGAGCTCTGTAGGAGCTAGGAGCTAAAGACGAGGGGCTGGAAGCTGAACAGAGCTCGCCCTGGCAGAAGACAATAGGAACCGGACACAGGAGTCCGAAGCTGTGAGGACTTATATATCCAGCAGCAGAAACCAGCCGGCAGGGGATTTCAGGTCCTCTGGCCATAGAAGCCCGGAGGCTCAGTCACAAGCAAGGGACCAGCACCACCGTCGTGGAGCGGAGGCTAACAGAAGGCCCCAAGTCACCAGCCATACGGATGAGCACTGCACGGTACACTCAGGGACGTGGGCTACTTCTACCCGCTTACAGCAAGGTAGCCAGGAAGAGTGCAGACAGACAGGGAGGCCTACAACTCCACCTGGCCAGGGGAACTCCTGCTTGCTCACAGACTGACCAGGCCTCTTATGCTAGCCAGTACTCCCGGGAGGGTCTACCTTATAATCATCAGTAAAGACCCTGAACTGCACTGCAAAGACTCTGAGTCATTCCTGCTGCGCTCGTGCACCATCACCCCCATCATCCACACTCACTGCCCTGAGGCTATACTCCTCCCGAGGGGAGTTATCCCATTTTATGCTGCGCACACAACACCAGCCTCAGCGGTCTGCCTCGCAGCGGTGGTACTCCCTGACCGAAATCCACGGGTGGCGCAGTCGGACAATTAACCTCAAAACCTAAGAAAGATTGCCACTGGTTTGACCAGCCTGAGCCACGGGACCGGGTCACCGCCACGGAGACTACAGACCCCAGAGACCCGGCACCGGGTATCCCACACACGTGTACACACGGCCCAGGGGGCATGTCACATGCAGTACAGCATATTACAAACATAAGTCCCATTATTGGGGAGTGGGTGTCCCATAGTATTTGCTTATGCCTTGCAAGCAAAAGCTGCCAAAAATTAGGACGGAGCAACCTGCAATGCCCCTTACAAGAGCCATGCAGTACAGCATATTACAAACATAAGTCCCATTATTGGGGAGTGGGTCTCCCATAGTATTTGCTTATGCTTTCCCAGCAAAAGCTTCCAAAAATTAGGACGGAGCAACTTGCAATGCCCCTTACAAGAGCCATGCAGTACAGCATATTACAAACATAAGTCCCATTATTGGGGAGTGGGTGTCCCATGGTATTTGCTTATGCTTTCCCAGCAAAAGCTGCCAAAAATTAGGACGGAGGAACTTGCAATGCTGGCACCCTGGTGGTATAGTGGTGGTGGAGGCTGAGGATAAGGAGAAGAAGATTAAACAGCCAAAACGAGGAAGCGTATACCCATGTGTGGGTGTGAAGCGGTGCATGTGAATACACCTCCCGAAATAACACAGCAGTGGATTTGACTTTATGTTACTCTGCTGTCATTTGGTGGTGATGAGAAGTCTGGCCCAATCCAGCCCTTGTTCATTTTGATAAGGGTCAGCTTGTCAGCATTGTCAGTTGACAGGCGAGTGCGCTTATCAGTTATAATTCCCCCAGTGGCACTAAAAACACGCTCCGATAACACGCTAGCGGCAGGGCAGGTCAGGACCTCCAAGGCGTACAGAGCGAGTTCATTCCAAGTGTCCAGCTTGGATACCCAATAATTAAAAGGCACAGAGGAATCACGGAGGACGCTGGTACGATCAGCAAGGTACTCCCTCACCATCTTTTGAAACTTTCCACTCCTTGTGAGAGTACCGCGCGCCTCAGGGCCTGTAAGCTGGGCGGGTGTCAGAAAACTGTCCAAGAACGTTGACAGTGTTCCCCTGCCTCTGCTGGATTGGAGTTGCATCTCTCTCGCCTGTACGCCTTGGTTGGGCAACGAACTGTGACCTCTGCCGCTAGCGTGTTCAGATGGGAATTTTTTTAAGAGTTCTGCAGCAAGGGCCTTCTGGTATTGCCCCATTTTTGTAGACCTCTCCACCTCAGGAATAAGAGAGTGAAAGTTCTCCTTGTAGCGGGGGTCTACAAGTGTCACCAACCAGTAATGACTGTCACCCAACATTTTGACAACGCGAGGGTCACGGTTAAGGCAGCGTAACATAAAGTCAGCCATGCGTGCCAGACTGGTAACGGGCAAGATTTCCGTGTCCTCACCAAGATGACGACTGACTATGCTCTCCTCCTCCTCTTCCTCCTCCCCCCCTGTCCTCAGGCCACCCACGCTGAACCGACGGTATGACACTTGTACAGGTACTACCGTCTACAACGCATGATAGCAGCTCGTGTTCTTCCTCCTCCTCCTCCTCCTCTCCCTCATTGTCCCCCAATGCACGTTGGGATGAGATGAGGCTGGGCTGTGTGTAATCGCCCGCTACGGCTTCTTGATCCATCTCATCATACTCTGGCTGCAATGCCTCCTCTTTAATTCTCTGCAGAGAGCGTTGCAAAAGACAGACAAGTGGGATGCTGACACTAATGATGGCATCATCGCCACTCACCATCTTGGTGGCCTCCTCAAAGTTTGTCAGGATGGTACATATGTCAGACATCCAGGTCCACTCCTGAGGTCTTATGTGTGGAGTCTGACCTGAATATCGACGGCCTTGTTGCAGCTGGTAGTCCACAACTGCTCTCTTCTGCTCACAAATCCTTTGCAACATGTGGAGGGTAGAGTTCCAACGTGTGGGGACATCACACACCAGTCGGTGTGCCGGAAGCTGCAAACGCTGCTGCAACACAGCAAGGGCGGCGGAAGCTGTAGCCGACTTGCGAAAATGAGCTGACAGGCGGCGTACTTTCACGAGCAGATCTGGCAACTCGGAGTACGATTTAAGAAACCGCTGAACCACGAGGTTAAGCACATGAGCCAGGCATGGTACGTGTGTGATCTCACCTCGCCTCAGAGCCGCCACCAGGTTACGGCCATTGTCACACACGACCATGCCGGGATGTAGGTTCAGCGGTCTCAGCCACAGATCTGCCTGCTCTTTCACAGCTGTCCACAACTCACAAGCAGTGTGAGGTTTCTCACCTAAGATTATGAGTTTCAGCACAGCCTGTTGCCGCTTGGTGGAGGCAGTACTGCAATGCTTCCAGCTTGTAACTGATGTGGTGATATCTGAGATGGAGGCTGAACATGAGGAGGAGGAGGAGGAGGATGCGCAGGAGCTGTACAATGTGGGGGCAACTCTGACTGACATAGGGCCGGCAATCCTCGGTGTGGGGAGGATGTGTTCCGTCCCAAGGTCCGACTGGGTCCCGGCTTCCACTATGTTTACCCAGTGTGCCGTCAGAGAGATGTACCGTCCCTGGCCACAAGCACTTGTCCACGTGTCCGTTGTCAGGTGGACTCTCCCAGTAACTGCGTTGTTGAGGGCACGGCAGATGCTTTGGGACACGTGCTTGTGTAGTGCGGGGATGGCACACCCGGCAAAATAGTGTCGGCTGGGGACCGAGTACCGAGGGACGGCCACCGCCATAAGATTGCGGAAGGATTCCGTCTCCACCAGCCTAAGAGGCAGCATTTCCAATGCAAGCAGTCTTGAAATGTGCGAATTTAGGACTGTGGCCTGTGGGGCGTTAGCTGCGAATTTCCGCTTTCGTTCAAAGGTCTGGGATATGGACAATTGAACGCTGCGGTGGGACGTGGACGTGGACGTTGATGCTGTTTCTTGAGAAACTGCCATAACAAGTGAAGACTGAGAGGAGGGGGCATCTTTACATGCAGTATGGACAGGGGATTGCCTTGCACACACAACAGGGGGTTCTATTGCACGCACAACAGTGGAAGAAGCAGTGGTGACACCCGCTGACACTGGTCGTGGACCCTGGGTTTCGCCCCACAAAGTCGGGTGCTTTGCTGCCATGTGCCTGATCATGCTGGTGGTAGTCAGGCTGGTAGTTTTGTCACCCCTGCTGATGCTGGCATGGCAGGTGGAACATATGGCCTTTTTGGGGTTATCAGCAGAGTCTTTAAAAAAATTCCAGACTCTGGAAGACCTACCGCTTGTACTGGCAACGTCCCTCGTGTTGGTGTTACGGGGAACGGTTGCCTGCCTTCTGTCTGCGGCCACCACACTGCTTCTTCCTGCCTGTTGGGGTACTCTGCCCCCCCCCCCCCCGTGTGCTGCTGGCCTCACTCTGCATGTCCTCCTTCCACGTTGGGTCAGTTACTAGATCATCCACCACCTCCTCCTCTTCCACTTGCGCACCACGATCCTCCTCCTCACTTCCTGGCAATTGTGTCTCGTCATCGTCCACCTCTTGTGACAGATTGCCAACGTCGACTTCCTGTGGCCGTGGCTGTTCAAATATTTGGGCATCGCAACATGGGATCTCCTCTTCCACCACTTCAAGCGTATCAGGCGAGGGGCCCAAATATGGAAATGGACCAGTGAACAGCTCTTCAGAGTGTCCAAGTGTGGGATCACTTGCTGTCTGACGACACTCGGCATGGTGGGAGGAAGGAGCATCAGGGTGAGGAGGAGTATGCGGTCGAGACTCACGGCTACTAAGAGTTGACCGTGTGGAAGACAGACCGGAGGTGGTGGTGCCCAGGTAACTGGAAGTATTGTCTGCTATCCAATTAATAACCTGTTCACACTGATCAGTTCTCAATACTGGTGTTGTTCTGTGCTTCCCTGGTAATTCGGTCAAGAAGTGGGAGCGAGAAGATGTGGCTGTTGGTTGTGGCACATTTTCACCTTGGCCACGGCCCCGTCCTCTGCACGAACCATCACCAGAACGTCCACTTCCACGTCCCTTGCCACGCACCTTGCCCATTGTAAATGAAGTAAAATAGCTTACACTTGCACTATCAATGGAAAAAGGGTAATAAAGAGTAGATTAGAACCGTGGAAGAGGAAAACCACAGTTATTGTTTACTGGGGTATACCACACTTTTTTAAATAGAGATATTTGCGGCTGAACAGTGAGCGACACACTCAAACTGCTTTTTGTTTTAGATACCAAAGGCCCAAAACTGGATAGTACAGCGATTTGACTCGTGGAACTGCGAAACCACACTGGGATGTCGGGCCTACCCAAGACTATTTTCAACAGATATATTTTTGTGTCACAACAGTCAGGAGACACTACTGTTTTTCTTTACGGAAAAAACTACCAAAACCTGAATAATAGAGATTTTTTACCATGGAACAGCAAAACCACAGTTATAATTTACTGGTGTATACCAGGCTTTTTAAAATATATATATATTTGCGGCTGAACAGTGAGCGACACACTCAAACTGTTTTTTTTAGATACAAATGGCCCAAAAGTGGATAATACAGAGGTTTGTACCGTGGAACTGCAAAACCACACTTGTATTTCTCGGGCCTACACCAGACTATTTTCAACAGATATATTTGTGTCTGAAAAATCAGGGAGACACTATTTTTTTTTTTTTACAGCAAAAAATGCAAAAAGCAGGATAATAGAGATTTTTTACCGTGGAACAGCAAAAGCACACTTCTGTCTCTCTGGCCTACACCAGACTATTTTCAACAGATATATTTGTGTCTGAAAAATCAGGGAGACACTATTATTATTTTTATACAGCAAAAAATGCCAAAAACAGGATAATAGAGATGTTTTACCGTGGAACATCAAAACCACAGTAATAATTTACTGGTGTATACCAGGCTTTTTAAAATATATATATATTTGCGGCTGAACAGTGAGCGACACACTCAAACTGTTTTTTTTAGATACAAATGGCCCAAAAGTGGATAATACAGAGGTTTGTACCGTGGAACTGCAAAACCACACTTGTATTTCTCGGGCCTACACCAGACTATTTTCAACAGATATATTTGTGTCTGAAAAATCAGGGAGACACTATTTTTTTTTTTTTACAGCAAAAAATGCAAAAAGCAGGAGAATAGAGATTTTTTACCGTGGAACAGCAAAAGCACACTTCTGTCTCTCTGGCCTACACCAGACTATTTTCAACAGATATATTTGTGTCTGAAAAATCAGGGAGACACTATTATTATTTTTATACAGCAAAAAATGCCAAAAACAGGATAATAGAGATGTTTTACTGTGGAACATCAAAACCACAGTAATAATTTACTGGTGTATACCAGGCTTTTTAAAATATATATATATTTGCGACTGAACAGTGAGCGACACACTCAAACTGTTTTTTTTAGATACAAATGGCCCAAAAGTGGATAATACAGAGGTTTGTACCGTGGAACTGCAAAACCACACTTGTATTTCTCGGGCCTACACCAGACTATTTTCAACAGATATATTTGTGTCTGAAAAATCAGGGAGACACTATTTTTTTTTTTTTACAGCAAAAAATGCAAAAAGCAGGATGATAGAGATTTTTTACCGTGGAACAGCAAAAGCACACTTCTGTCTCTCTGGCCTACACCAGACTATTTTCAACAGATATATTTGTGTCTGAAAAATCAGGGAGACACTATTATTATTTTTATAGAGCAAAAAATGCCAAAAACAGGATAAAAGAGATGTTTTACCTTGGAACATCAAAACCACAGTAATAATTTACAGGTGTATACCAGGCTTTTTAAAATATATATATATTTGCGGCTGAACAGTGAGCGACACACTCAAACTGTTTTTTTTTAGATACAAATGGCCCAAAAGTGGATAATACAGAGGTTTGTACCGTGGAACTGCAAAACCACACTTGTATTTCTCGGGCCTACACCAGACTATTTTCAACAGATATATTTGTGTCTGAAAAATCAGGGAGACACTATTTTTTTTTTTTTACAGCAAAAAATGCAAAAAGCAGGATAATAGAGATTTTTTACCGTGGAACAGCAAAAGCACACTTCTGTCTCTCTGGCCTACACCAGACTATTTTCAACAGATATATTTGTGTCTGAAAAATCAGGGAGACACTATTATTATTTTTATACAGCAAAAAATGCCAAAAACAGGATAATAGAGATGTTTTACCGTGGAACATCAAAACCACAGTAATAATTTACTGGTGTATACCAGGCTTTTTAAAATATATATATATTTGCGGCTGAACAGTGAGCGACACACTCAAACTGTTTTTTTTTAGATACAAATGGCCCAAAAGTGGATAATACAGAGGTTTGTACCGTGGAACTGCAAAACCACACTTGTATTTCTCGGGCCTACACCAGACTATTTTCAACAGATATATTTGTGTCTGAAAAATCAGGGAGACACTATTTTTTTTTTTTTACAGCAAAAAATGCAAAAAGCAGGATAATAGAGATTTTTTACCGTGGAACAGCAAAAGCACACTTCTGTCTCTCTGGCCTACACCAGACTATTTTCAACAGATATATTTGTGTCTGAAAAATCAGGGAGACACTATTATTATTTTTATACAGCAAAAAATGCCAAAAACAGGATAATAGAGATGTTTTACCGTGGAACATCAAAACCACAGTAATAATTTACTGGTGTATACCAGGCTTTTTAAAATATATATATATTTGCGGCTGAACAGTGAGCGACACACTCAAACTGTTTTTTTTTTAGATACAAACGGCCCATAGAACTGCAAAACCACACTTCTATTTCTCTGGCCTACACCAGACTATTTTCAACAGATATATTTGTGTCTGAAAAATCAGAGGCACACTTTTTTTCTTTGGGGGGGGGGGGGCACCAAAAGGTTAATAAGATGGGTATTTGTACATTGTGAAGGAGGAAAAAAAAAAGAGGATTTAGATAAAAAAAAAAGATTTTTCCTGGCCCCCGGGACCTGGAGCTAAGTCCAGCAACAGGAGCAGCACACAGGACTGTAATGCAGCGTTTGCTGGTATAACCACTGCGTCTCCTATACAGCCTGCCTGCCTGATATACCTGGGATGGATATTAGTCCTGAGAAGGACTGTTTGTTTGTTCTGGCAGCCTTTACAGACCCTACACTAACTATTTTGCAGGATATATCTCTCCCTAAATCAGCAGCACTGTCCCTACACTGTCTGATACGGAGCGACTGTGTCCAAGATGGCGGCGCCCGGTTTTAAATACTCGAGGTGACGCTGTGCGGCCAGCCAATCACTGTAATGCCCACAAACAACATGGCTGCGGCATTACAGTGACTGGCTGGCAATCCCTGCATGTTCATTGGCTCTGTAAAGAGCGCCAAACATGCAGGGCGGAGACCCGAGCTCCCGCCCGAGTAACCCGGAAATGCTCGGTGCTCGCCGAACATCCCGAGTAGCGTGATGCTCGGGCGAGTACCGAGCAGTGTCGTGCATGCTCGCTCAACACTACTTATTACCTATTTTACTATTTTTGCAGGATAATAATAACACTCTTCATGGCAAAATAGAATTATTTGTTTTCATGTCGCCACATTCTAGCCGGCATATTTTTTTTATGTCACTTGATTTTTTTTGTGGGAAAGCAATGTCTAACTTTCATTTGTTCATTTCATAGATTTTTAATTTATTATTACTTTTGTCAGATTCAAGTTATTTTTGTGACCATTGTGGGTTTTTCTTTCATTAAACGAGGGATTCCAACAATTTTAACCACGTGTGTACCTTTTTAGATGAGTCACTATTAGATACTTATCAATTATTGATTAACCCCTTCCTGACGCAGTCAATTTCCGTTTTTAATTTTTCCTTTCCCTTCTTCCCAGAGCCATAACTTTTTTATTTTTCTGCCCACATAGACACATGAGGGCTTGTTTTTCACACAACAAGTTATACTTTTGAATGACATTATTAATTTTACTGCATACTGAACTGGAAAACTGGGGAAAAAAAAATCAAAATGTGATGAAATTGTGAAAAAATCCCTAAATTCTTACATTGTTTTTTTGAGCGAACAATGAACTTGCAATATGATTCTCCTCATCAGTATGATTACAGCAACACCAAACCTATTAAATTTTTTTTATTATTTTAGTTATGAAAAAAAATCAGAACTTAGAACAAAAAAAAATTGGGGGGGTGGGGTTGTGTCGCCATAGATTGGAGAAAATCCGTGGAAGCCACTTACATGCTTACGTTTTTATAAGAGACCCATAACGTTTTCACTTTTCAGTCGGTGGAGCTGTGTGACGGCTTATTATTTGGAGGCGAGGCAATGTTCTTAATGATATGATTTTGGGATAGATGTGACATTTTGATCGCTTGTTACAGCATCTTTTGTGATATTGCAGAGACCAAAACACAATTTTCAATTTTAATGTTTTGAATTTTTCTCTGTTTACTGATCAAGTTAATTATTTTTATATTTTGATAGATCGGACTTTTCTAGAAATGGCGATACCAAACGTGTAGTTAAAAAAAAAAATTGTTACCTTTATTTTTAATTGAGAGAAAGGTTGATTTGAACGATTTGAAATTCATATTTCTTAAAACGTATACATTTTTTTACTTTTTATGGTATTTATTAGTCCCCTTAGGGGACTTGAACCTGCGATCGTTTGATCCCTTGTGCTATGTACAGCAATACCACATATAGTAAAAATCACGGTCTCCTTTGTAGCCCGGCTACAGGCTGGGTTTCTGTCACGGGTATGTCAGAGGTGACAGACAGTCGCCCTGCAGTTGGTTGCAGGAGATCTCAGACATCTTCTTAGAGGCTGCCTGTCTCTAGGACCCAGTTACCTCCCTCTGGTGTATAAATACCTGGTTTGTCTAAGAGGGAGGTGCCGGCGATATTCATTTCTACTTGTGAGGATTTAGCAAGAGCAGTACTTTGTCCTCTCTGGAGCTTGTGGCCTTGTGCACCTTTGTCTGGAGTCGTCTAAAGCTAAGCCATTTCCCCCTGTTTGTCTACCCTTGGTGTTTATAGAGTTTAGTGGAGATCGACTAGTGCTCATCTCCTCCCATCCCTAGCCTTAGCCATACGCCAGGGAAAGTCAGGGCGAGACACGCGTGCAGCGATTGGTGAAGAGCCAATATAGGGACGGTAGTTGAGACAGGGTGACACTAGACCAGACTAGGAGGTCTCCACTCCCCACTTTCCCTAGTGTCTGGGCTCCCTTTCACTCTTCCCTCTGTGTTGCACTAAATCTTTCCCACACCTGGCGTGACAGTTTCATGGGTGCTCCGTAATGACTTGCATGAGGGTCTTCAACAGAGGATAAGGACTTAGATGTATAGATTGAGCCATACTGTAAGCATCATTCCAGTACCACATCCCGATTACGTATACCAGGAGGATCCTCATACACAGTGGCGTATATTTAATCTGGATAATTCACACTATGGATAAATAGCTTTGAAACCTTATGTGAATGACGCTCAACTTTGTCCTAGAGCGCTCAGTCTGGAAATAATCAATCATTTAATCAATGAATAGAATGCATTTCAATGAGTCGAATAAAACAAGTAGAAAACCTTTACTTGCAGTACAGTTCTGCAGCAACGCGTTTGACAGTTTAATAGAGCCGCTCATCCCATTGCATTGAGGATTCCCAGATTTCTAGTAAATAAAATAAGAAATAGCAATTAATTAACTTGAATAATTACTACAGGACAATTATGGGGGGATCATCAGGAATGGAGTGGTAGCAGCACATCCGCCGCCATCTCCATTCATTTTTAGCTTCAAAAATTGACGAGTAATAGTGCCCTACAATTTTTGGGGTTCATATTAAAATTAATGGAGTAGAAAGTGAGTGAGCGGCCATCTTTCCAGAGATATAGGTGTCGGTCCAATAGGAGGAACCTGCATCTGTCGATATGATATAAATGTCCCAGATTGGACAACCCCTTTAAAAAAAAGCAGCAAAACTTATAACTAATAGGAAAAGTACATTTTGTGTGACTTAATAAAATGTCTCCTTACTTCATCGAATGACGCCTTGTTGTTCATCTTTATTGACTTCTCATTTGCTTTGAAAGCTTTGATGGGATTTGAGAGAGCGTGAGTGAGTTCTGTAAAACATAAAGTCCCATTTACAACCTGAGTCGTCTTGTAAATTTGTGACATCATGCTAGCAAGAAATCCGGTTTTAAAGCGTAACTAAACTGTATTTTTTTTTTTTTTTCTGATTTGGAAAGTTTATGAAACTTTGCAAAACACTTTATTAGGAGATTTGTCTTTCATTCCTGTAAAAAAAAGGAAAAAGGAAAAGTTGCATGTAAGTGGCTTCCATACCTCTGCTTTTCCCCTGTCTATTTCCCTGACTTTGGCTGCTTTGATATCAGAACATACTCATTGGGAGTACAGATGATGGCAGTGATGGGTCAGCCCCTGTGTGTCACTGTCTCTGGGGAGAAGCTACTGCAGGAGATTGTCTTGATGAGCACAACACTCTGAGGAGGAGACAGGGGCTGACCCATCACTACCATCATCTGTACTCCAAATGACTACGTTATGATATCAATGCAGCTAATGGCAGGGAATAGACTGGGGAAAAGCAGAGGAAGCCACTTACATTTTTATAAGGATAAAGTCAAATCTAATAAAGTGATTTGCAAAGTTTCATAACTTTCTATGCTGGATAAAATTATATATCAAAAATAAAATAAATAAAAGTTTAATTATGCTTTATGTGTAAATTATGCTGCATGGGCTTCACAAAAAAAACAAAACACTTAAACAGCAGTCCGAAATACAAAGAGTGGCTCCATGTGAGGTTGTCAGCTCCCAGCAGTCCTCTTGGTCCAGCAGAGCTGTGGCATGGCTGAGTAGGCTGTAAGGCTGGGGAGAATGAAGGACCTCAGTCCTACCAACTGTGAGAAAGTCCATAAAAGAGAGGCTGGAGGGTGAACCTGCAAAGACTTGCAGACAAATAAAGTGAGGAGGGTGCAGGACCCCGAGACAGTCGTGTTTCAGACCAAGGTTAGAAAATATGAGAGAAGTAATTCTCCCCCAACAAATAACGTTTGGATTCAAGCACTTGACCCTTCTGTTCTGCCGGCAGATAGCCCAATGCCAGAACGGCTGTGTCTAAGTGGTGGTTGGGAGACATGGCTGTTGACCGAATGAACATTTAGCTATCAGCCATCAGTCAAACTATATCTGCATGAGATTCAAAGAGGACGAGAGTGTCCCATAGACAAGCTCTGTGAGAAAACCACCCATTTGTTTAGACCAGATTCCCTGTGGCACATCTCAGATGCCGTTCATGTCGATCATCTTCTTTTATAGGATCATTCTTCTAGAAGATCATCTGAGTGTCCCGTAGACAAGCTCTGTGAGAAGACCACCCATTTGTTTAGACCAGATTCCCTGTAGCACAGCTCAGATACTGTTCATGTTGGTCATCTTCTTTCATAGGACCATCCTTCTAGAAGATCATCTGAGTGTCCAGTAGACAAGCTCTGTGAGAAGACCACCCATTTGTTTAGACCAGATTCCCTGAGATACAGCTCAGATACTTTTCATGTTGGTCATCTTCTTTTATAGGACCATCCTTCTAGAAGATCATCTGAGTGTCCAGTAGACAAGCTCTGTGAGAAGACCACCCATTTGTATAGACCAGATTCCCTGAGGCACAGCTCAGATACTGTTCATGTTGGTCATCTTCTTTTATAGGACCATCCTTCTAGAAGATCATCTGAGTGTCTCGTAGACAAGCTCTGTGAGAAGACCACCCATTTGTTTAGACCAGATTCCCTGTGGCACATCTCCGATACTGTTCTTGTTGGTCATCTTCTTTTATAGGACCGTCCTTCTAGAAGATCATCTGAGTGTCCCATAGACAAGCTCTTTGAGAAGACCATCCATTTGTTTAGACGAGATTCCCTGTGGCACATCTCAGATACCGTTCATGTTGGTCATCTTCTTTTATAGGACCATCCTTCTAGAAGAACATCTGAGTGTTCCGTAGACAAGCTCTGTGAGAAGACACCCATTTGTTTAGACCAGATTCCCTGTGATACATCTTAGATACCGTTCATGTTGGTCATCTTCTTTTATAGGACCATCCTTCTAGAAGAACATCTGAGTGTCCCGTAGACAAGCTCTGTGAGAAGACACCCATTTGTTTAGGCCAGATTCCCCGTGATACATCTCAGATACCGTTCATGTTGGTCATCTTCTTTTATAGGACCATCCTTCTAGAAGATCATCTGTCAATGTAATTGTTGGTGGCCTCCTCAAGGAGTTTTTACTATCATCATATCATTACTTGCAAAATATATCAAAACCAGTTTTTATTATGGATTCCTACTGTCCTTTCTTCGACCATGCATCTCTTTGATTTGTTTTTGCATGCAATTTTTAAGCTAAAATCAGCATCTACAACCAAAAATGCAGTGAAGTATCTCAAATCTTTCAATCATACTTTTCTTTTTTAAAAAACAAATCCATTTCAGGTTTTGGTAAGAAATAAACACGCTCTGGTTAAATATAATCCTCCAGTCGGTAGGTAGATACTGATTATATTTAAGGAGGACCTGTCACCAGGTCAAAGAGGCCATGTTCTGCTCTTATTTTGTTCCTGTTACTCCCCTGAGTAACTATTATTATTTTTTTTTTTTTTTAAACCGTCATACGGTTCCAGAGATATGGGTCTTTATATTTAGTGCTAATTTTTATGGTCTTTGCGAAGAGGGTGTGGCTTACATGATTCCCAGGGGGCGTGTCTTGCACTATTACCCTGTGAGCCACGCCTCCTTGATAAAACCTGGTAAAATTAGCATTAGATCAAAAGGCTCATATCTATGGAACTGTTTGGCGGATTTAAAAAAAACAAAGACTTGTATACTCAGGGCAATAGCGGGAATAAAATAAGACCAAAAATTGGCAATTTTTGACCAGGCGATAGATCCACTTTAAGTAACTATATTTTCCAATATGCTGTGAAAAAAAAGCCTTTATTGACATTAAAAATTAAAAAAAAATAAATAGGACATCATTGTTAACATATTGAATGTACCTGCCCATGTATCCGGCACGTAGTCTTTCACCTCCACATAGACAAACAGAGATGGCATTGTGAGTGGCATGTTGCTTTCACTCCGAAGGCATATATGATGGAAGCCTGACGATACAATCAAAGTATTATATTATATTGTATTATAAAAATATATTTCATGGATGACAATGAATCAGAATGCAAGATGGAGCAGATTTAGTAATGGCAGGATTAGGTGTACAATTATCACCTATCAGGGGATTCCTGCTATGCAAACCACAGGCAACAAAAACTGCCAGACTGTCTCTTTAGAAACTGCTATGCCCATATAGCAGAAATCATCTGACAGGTTTTCTTTAAAGGGACTATATAATCTGAAAATTACTTCAGGCTTTTGTATTAAATATATATATATTTTTTTTTTTAATTTTGGTGATTTTTTTCATTTTTTTCACATCACAATCTATAGTAAAATGACATTTTTCAATTTTCATACTGACCATTGGGAATATTTTAGATTTCTGAATATTTTTCAGAAGTCTCATTATCATCACAGACAAGATTACAATGATAGGTAACACCTTTATACACGGGTTATTATAACAGAAGATATGTGGACACGTCTCTTGCACTATGAAGGATGCGCAGGACAGGACTGAAAGTTTTTGGTTGCTGTTACACCCATTGCCGCGCGGAGGTTGACGCATGATACGACCATACTGGTTGCACAGAGCTGAGGACGGGCATGAGTACAATCACTGCTTTATTAAAATGCGACTTGTACCTGATCTAATCACATCAATCGGTATGATCCGATGACCAATAAATTTCCCTCCTTCTTCAAATGCTGCGACTCGTAGAGAAGCCATCTCTGGCATCAGAATCTAGAAAATAAAAAAAAATAAAAAGTATTTTACAAATTATTCCATAAATTATACAGTTCTCTGTAAATATAATGTTGCGGATTTCAGCTTTCAGCAGAATCATCAGAACTCAGACATTGCGAGAGAATGAACTGTTCTACAACAAAATCAAAGAGGTCATACACTACAGTATTAATAAATTTCAACAGTTAACACAGCGCCATGTGCTCAGAATAATTCCTATCAGCATAAGCCTGCAGCGGTTGTACAATCCAACCTACTCAATGTGTAAAGTTCAGAAATTAAAGTTGTACGAGACTCGTACAGACTGAGCATTAAAAGGGTTGCCTAATCACTTTCTAACGAAGCCAGTCCATAAATTCCACAATAGCTCAGAAAGCGGCGAATCGCTCCATACAGGATACTGGCCCGCATATAGCACTCTATACAGGACACTGGCCCCCTTATAACGCTCCATACAATACTGGCCCCCATATAATGCTCCATACAGAATACTGGCCCCCATATAACGCTCCATGCTGGCTGTGCCCCCACATAATGCTCCATGCAGGCTGTTCCCCCCACATAATGCCCCACGCAGGCTGTTCCCCCCTTATAATGCCCCAAGCAGGATGTCACCCCCTTTATAATGCCCCATGCAGGATGTCACCCCCATTATAATGCCCCATGCATTATGTCACCCCCCTTATAATGCCCCATGCATGCATTATGTCACCCCCCCCTTATAATGTCCCATGCAGGATGTTGCCCCCCCTTATAATTCCCCATGCAGGATGTCATCCCCCTTCCCTTATAATGCCCCATGCAGGATGTCACTCCGCCCCCATATAATGCCCCATGCAGGATGTCGCTCCCCCCCCTTTTAATGCCCCATGCAGGATGTCACACCCCCCCTCCCTTATAATGCCCCATGCAGGATGTCACCCCCCCTTATAATGCCCCATGCAGGATGTCACCCCTCCTCTCTTATAATGCCCCATGCAGGATATCACCCCCCCCTTATAATGCCCATGCAGGATGTCATCCCCCACCATATAATGCCCCATGCAGGATGTCACACTCCCCCTCCCTTATAATGCACCATGCAGGATGTCACTCCCCCCCCCTCCCTTATAATGCCCCATGCAGGATGTCACTTCCCCCCCATATAATGCTCCATGGAGGATGTCACACCCCCTTCCCTTATAATGCCACATGCAGGATGTCACTTCCCCCCCTTTTAATGCCCCATGCAGGATGTCACCCCCCTCCCTTATAATGCCCCATGCAGGATGTCACACCCCCTCCTCCCTTATAATGCCCCATGCAGGATGTCACTCCCCCCCTCCCTTATAATGCCCCATGCAGGATGACACCCCCCATATAATGTCCCATGCAGGATGTCACCCCCCCTTATAATGCCCCATGCAGGATGTCACTCCCCCCTCATATAATGCCCCATGCAGGATGTCACTCCCTCCTCGTTTTAATGCCCCATGCAGGATGTCACTCCCCCCCCTTTTAATGCCCCATGCAGGATGTCACTCCCCCCCCTTTTAATGCCCCATGCAGGATGTCACTCCCCCCCATATAATGCCCCATGCAGGATGTCACTCCCTCCTCGTTTTAATGCCCCATGCAGGATGTCACTCCCCCCCATATAATGCCCCATGCAGGATGTCACTTCCCCTCCATACAATGCCCCATGCAGGATGTCACCCCCCCCCCACCCCCCATGCCTCCATACATAAAAAAAAAAAATCAAATACCTCATTTCTCACCTTCTGCCGCTGCTCTGCTCTGGACTCCAGCATCTTCCCGTTCTGCGCTGTGACGGCTCAGGAGAGAGCGCGGTGGAAAGACGTCACCACTCCCTATGACCTGAGATGTCACAGTGCAGCAGCCGCGGAAGAGAACAGAGCTGCTGCGGAGGCACGGGGAGAGGTAAGTCTTGTGACACCGGCTGCCGGGTCCCTGAGCAAGTTGGGGGGAGCGGGCGCTGACACCGGCCCCGCACCGCTCACGTGTCCCATAGCGCGCCGGGGTGCCCGACGGCTAGTGGACCCCCCCGCCTGCTCAGGGCCCCGGCACTTGCCCGGGTGTGCCGGGTGCTGACGCTGGCCCTGGCAACACGGCAAAAAAAATTTAACATGCATGTTAAAAGGGGATAGAACCATCTTATTAATGATCGGCCTTCTCCATTCAGTTTTAGGGTGTCCAGTAGTGATGAGCGAGTATGTTCTATTACCCCTTTTGGCGAGTATGCTCGGGTGCTTGCCGAGTATCTTCAGCCTGCTTGGCCGTTATGTTTTAGTCACTTTGTGCTCATGATTTGCGACTATTTGACAGGCATTCCTCACATGTATTAAAGCTGTCAAACAGTCGCAAATCATGCGCATGGCGTGACTCAAACATAACGGAGAGCACGCTGAAGATACTCGGCAAGCACCCGAGCATGCTCGTAAATCTCGAGTAACAAGTATGCTCACTCATCACTAGTGTCCAGTAATAGACTGGCTCCAAGGCCATAAAGTTAGAAACTTTATTTTGTAGAGTACAAATATCAGCACTGTACATGGCACATGGTTCAAAGCATAGTCACATTACCTTTTCAAACATAAATGGCTCTTCTTTCCACACAGGGTTGATGGAGTTTGCAGTAGAGGTTAATTTGGTTTTGTACTTGCGCTTGGGATCTCCTGGCAATCCAAAGAGCTCAACTTCTACATAAGTTTTCACACTTTTGTCACTGAGGAATTGACCTGAGATTATCTACGGAGAGAATGCGTCATCATATCTGTTCTGGTGTTTATGTAGTTGCACAATGAAAATTGCCAATTTTTCTGTAATCTCAGACAAACCCGCACCTTAAAGCCCTTGCGTCTGCACCTATAATCCGGCAATATTCCATTTTTGTACTTTCCATCAACATAGCCATACAAGGGCTTGTTTTTTGTGAGATAAGTTGTATTTTTTAATGACACCATTTATTTTACCATTTAATGTACTGGAAAATTAACAAATATTCCAAATACGGTAAAATCAGAAATAAAAAAAACCTCAATTCTGTAATTTTGGGGGGTTTTGTTTTTATGGTCTTCATTGTGCGGTAACAATGACCTAGGAAAATAGTTTTATAGGTTGGCACAATTATGGCAATACCAAGGTTTTAAAACATTTTTATTTTCAATTTAAGCAGTGAAAAGAATTCTGAAGTGTTTCACAAAAAAAATTGTTTTAGTCAACATGTTTTAGACCTATAACGTATTAATTTTTGTTGAAACACAGCTCGGAGGGCTTGTTTTTTGCTTGCTGACCTGAAACTTTTATTGAAATAGTTTTGGAGTATATATGAAGTTCTGACTGTTTCTTATCGCATTTTTTTTGTTTTAGCAACCCAAAAAAATCGCAATTTTCCACTTTTTCTTTTTTTGCTTTAAAGCTGTTTACTGTCTGGGTGAATTTTATATTTTGATATACTAGACTTTTATGAACTCGGTGATACCAAATTTGTTTATTTCTTTCATTTTTTTAAATTCCTTATCCTAATGGGGAAAAGAGGGGTGATTCGAATTTTTATATTTTTTAAAACTTTTTTTCCTTTATTTTTTATTCTGGACGGGCAATGGTTACAAGGAGCAGTGCACATCCCAGATGGCACCCCTTAAAGAGGACCTGTCACTTGCTAAAAATAATTGAGTTAAATACCTTGTAAAAATCCCCAAGCTCCCCTAATTCTGCTAGTCTTTTCCATTTTGCTCTGCGTCGCTCCATTGCAGAGATATTCACATTTAATGCTATTGGAAGTATGTGGAATCTCTGCTTGCAGACCAACTGGCTTGGCTTTTCTACAGAGTCTAGTCTTCTTTTGGGGCATGCGTGCACTTTCACCCTCCCACCCAGATGATCCCAGTCACAGCACTAGTAGCCTCAGATGCTGCTGAGCTGTGATAGGCAGTGCCTGCTAGAGGTGAAAGTGCACACCCCCAGAGTAGAGGCTGAAGAAATGTCCAGCTGCACTACAAGCAGAGATTTCACATACTGTGCTCCAAAAGCATCAAATGTGAATATCTCTGCAATGGAGCGACGCAGCACAAATCGGAAAAGAGCGTCAGAATCAGGGACACCTAAGAATTTTTTTTGGAGCAAGTGACAAGTCCTCTTTTAAATGCCTCTGTTAGAGATTGACCTCAGTATTTCAGAGGTTAACATTAGCAAGTGGAGCTTCCTGCTCTTACAGGCAGATACATGGGGACCCAACACTTGTCATAACAGTACGTCCAATGTTGGAAAGGGGATAAAGAGAATTTGTCACCCATATTTTTTTACTAATGTAAACCAGATATTGATACACATTCTTTGTTGCTAATCTGCTTTAATTTTCTGATTGTGGTTGTATGCATTCTGATTGCTTTATATGAATAGTATATTTCTCTTTGGTATATTTTAACCGTAAATAATAAAAGTTATTTTTTAAGGGTTTTCTTTCTTGTTTCCTATATACAATATACCCTTTTCATACCATCAAGGTTTTCCTGCCTTATGGAAGAGTGGCAAACTTGAATTATACAAAAGGTCATTTTTTGATGACACATTCCCTTTAAATGAACTGGAATCTTTTCATGGCATATCAACTATTATAAATGAAAACTAATAGTAACTTACTGTAATTGCAAGTGTGTTGGCCACAACCACATCAATACGGTCAACTGTAAAGGGATCAAATTGCTTGTCTGTGCGCCTCATAAATTCATGTTTTAGTATGTACCCGCTGCTGCCATTGAACTCAAAGAGGGCCATGTTCTGCTGCATCGCCAGGTCTAGGAACAAAATTGTACAGTAATAAGAAATCAAGGCGTATATACAATGCAAAACAATAAGTAATAAAAAACTACTAGGGACTCATTACATGATCATGAAAAGCGAAAACTAACCCATAGTTTGGAAGTTGAGCGCCACCATCTGACATCCGGCATTCCAGAACATTTGTGGCATGTAGTTAGAGGAATCCATCCTGGTTCCCTTTGGATAAATTCTACTCATTTGCCTCTTATTGTATCTGAATGAACTGTAAAGGATATCAAAGCTTTCTGCAAAAATATTATTAGAGCACTATACATAATTAAAGTAGCACTGCCGCAATGGTTTCACACATGACTCCCCTTCAATAGTCTAGCTTTTTAATTTTTTTTTATTACAGCAAAGTCTGACGACTAATCCAGGACATGTTATCACGAATTACAGGATGACATTACTAAATTGTGTTAGAACAGACTTCGCTCTGACTTAGAAATTTCTTGGATTCAGATTATGGCGGGTGAGATCTGAACCAATACACAGGCATGTGATTTCGTACAATCTCCGTGTGTTCTGGAGTGTTCGTATATTTATAGGCTTCGTAAACATAGGCATTCTGTACATCAATGTAGGTGTTTCATGTAGCAAATAACAGAATACATAGCTGAAAAAAATAGGTAAAGGACACTCTCTGTGTCCACCCAGCTTTGTCACTCCCCTCATCAGCTTCTTTGTTCTAGTTCTCTAGAATCATAAGGACTCATTCAGACATCCGTATTTTGTGTATGAGTACTATCCGTGTTTTTCACGGATAGCATTCGTGCCTATAATTGTGAATGGGGTCATTCAAATGTCCGTGATTTTCTGCACACCGAGCGGTCCATGCAAAATCATGGAGACATGTCTGATTTTGATCCGTGTGTTGGATCCAAATCTGCAATGCAATACTATGGCTCCGTTGAAAAATTGGACAGCGCTCAGATGGCATCAGTGTGAGGCCCAATTTTCACGGACTGTTACATAGAAAAAGAATAGAGGATTTTTTCCACGAACCAGAAAAACTGTTGACACTCGAACCAAACTTGCGTTAAACGCTGACCAAAAACCACTGGTTAGTTTTTCTCGTGCATGAAAAAAACTGACATGAATGAGGCCTAACTATGAGATTTGTCAGCCATTAAGACATAATCCCTTTTTTTACTTTAGCTACTGAGCGAACGGAGAAAGTGGTTGATCATCAGCTGACTGGATCAGTTATGCTGGTCATAAATTACTATTGTTGGCAGCACAAACAGGACATGTACTGCCTAGGGACAGAATAATTGTAGAAAAAATCATTCTGTCTCTACATGGTTTGTATTGGCCTGCATGAGAGAGAGCGTGAGAGAGCCATTACAGAACGGTGATCAACTTCTTATGTTATTGATCAGCGTTTGATGGGCATGAATCTGCATGTATAAATGTACATTAGTTGTATATACTGTGAGTACTGTGTACTTCTATAAGATGCAGCTTCAGCCTGTCTCCCCTGCCTCCTGCTTGTAAGAGCTGACATGGAGAATCCTATCACAAACAGGAGGCTGGAGCTGCATCACAGAAGATACATTGAGACTCTGTAGCATACTGCAGTTCTATGTTACACATCTCTGCCCATAGATAGGACTCAGATTAGAGAAAATGCATTGATGAGACTCGACGTCTGCATAGCCAGAGGCATAATTGGAAATTACATTAGAAGTCAGAGGGGAATATAGAATCAACTTGACAGACACTCCAGAAAGAGCACATAAATTAAAACAAGAGCCTCTAGATTATTATAGGCTAACTTGACTATATAGGCAAAACAGTGCCAGAATGCTGATTTACAGGGGTTTTCCAGTTATAAGAAGCTATCATCTATCCACGAGATAGGTGATAACTTCTACACCCTTTAAGAATGCAGCAGCAGTGCAAAAGCTCAACCATCATTCCATTAATTCTTTATGGGACTGCTGGAGATAGTGGAGTGCAGTGCTAGGCATCCACAGCAGTCCAATAGAGACGCGATTGAGCAGCGATGGAGCAAGCGCACTGCCAATCCATTGAGATGGAGAATGAACGCTCCCTTTTCTGCGTAACACTCGGAGGTCTCAGCAATTAGACCCCCCACAGATTTAGAATAATCGGTGGATGAATGATATGATCTTGTAACCAGAATACACCTTTAATTATATTTACTTTACACCATTAAACATTATTGCCCTAATCCTGTGGAGATGACACTATTGGGCTCAGTAGCGGTGCTCTCATATGGAGCAGAATGAAGGATACTCAACAAACTGCACTGGGAACTTGGTCATTAGATCATAGGCTTTAGTCTCCACGAATGAAGAAATGACATAGCTTTGATTCTTTTCTGCAGATAAAAATGAGAGAAACTTTTTGATACGTTTTTGGCACATACCATTAGATGTTCGTTTATACTGGTGAAATGAGATTTATCATTACTTGAAATTTAATTAACCTCTAAGTTGTTTTTTTTTGGACTACTTTGATTTAAAGATATTTTCTTACGTGTAGAGACTTCGAATGACTCAAATTTGACAGGCTGGACGTAGTTGACTAAACTTGACATCTCTTCGTAAGACATGGCCTCCTGACCAGCAGTACCCTGTACAAATGAGAAGTGGTAAAAGTTGATATTTTAATTTTACTAGATCTACTGATCAAAAAATGTTATGTTAAAGGGTTATTCTCATCTCCATAGATGGATATTGTCAGATAGAGCTTGTAAAAACAAGCACCTTTGCAATTTACTGCTTATAAAAATTTGCAACCGTTCTTGAGATAGTAACACTTTTCTTTTTCTTCTGTTTGCAGTTCGTTGCCTAGGAGACCGACCACCATTGCAGTCTGGTTTGTAAACTCTGCTCTAGTGCTAGTCAGGATTAGGGGGTAACGTCGCATTCCAGCGATCCTGGCCAGCCTCAATACAGTGTTTACAAGCAATAGAAAAGAGCTTGTAAGCACTGCACATGTTCTACTGTTTAGCAGCAGTGGTCGGTCTCCAGGCAACGAACTGTACATAAAAGTGTAAATTGCAGAATTGCTTGAATTTACAAGAACTAATCGACAATACCCATTTATGAAGACGAGAATAGCCATGTAAAGTCAATTTATCACCAGGTTTTTGCTACCTCCCGTAAGATCAGCATAATGTAGGGAAGTGATAACCTCCTGCTGATAAAGCACTAATTGTATTGAAACAACAGCACAAAGCCTAACAAGTGCCACATTGCTTAAATCAAGTGAACAGCACTATAGAGCACAAAGATGTTAAAAAGTCTGGCATATTCTAAACGAAACTCTGGCAAAATTGCTTGGAATGATGATGATGCTACCACTTTGGTGGCAATTATGGACTGATAACAGTTCCCTATTGTGGCCAAAATCCTCTTTACAATTGCCTGTAATGCCCTGTTCATGTCTAGATTTTTTAGCTCCCGAAATGTGCTTTAAACAGAAGCTGTGACAGATGCGTGGCGCCGATTATCCCTAGGCTTTGTTGGCATATGTTTATCATGGAAGCTATTGTAGCTTCTAGGTGACTGATACCATAGTTTGTCAGCTGTCACACATGTGCTATGATAGCATCTAATTAATACATCATGAAAAGCTTATGACTGTGACATGCAGAAGTAGTGCTGTTGCAGAGTGTGACATGCAGAAGTAGTGCTGTTGCAGAGTGTGACATGCAGAAGTAGTGCTGTTGCAGAGTGTGACATGCAGAAGTAGTGATGTTGCTTCAAAAACATTCAGCAACTATTAGAAGTAACACAAGCACAGGAGACAGGAAGTGTTGTGCTCCAGAAGCATCCAGCAACTAGAGGGGATAACACAGTCACAGGAGACAGGGAGTGTTTTAGCAGAGCCCCAGGGGGATTGTGGGGAAGTTGTTTACTGTCTGGCTGGAGCTAAAGAGAAATGTGATATGTGATCTGTATCTCACAGAAGGCAAGGGAACAGAATTCAGGTCAGGAGGGAAGCTAAACACAGGTCAGATAGACTCCCTGAGCTAACAGTGTGGAGTATTATCGGGCAGAAAGATAAGGACTGGAAGGAATAGTGTCATAGGGATCTTCTCCCTCATCAAACCCTCCCACCCTCCATCTCCATGCAGGATAAAGAATGCTGTGTACTATTGTGTACTTGTGAAGGAAAAGCCTGTGGTTGTGTATGCATAGAAGTGTCCTGCTAAGAGATCTAATCTGTGTTGAATTATGCTACTGAAGAGACTGACGTTACTGTGCCTGCTTTATTAACCTGTATTGTAATAAAGATTGTTACTGTAATATCCCTGAATTGCACTAGCCGTGCTTCAGATTAAATTCCACTGTTAAACTGATGAAAAAGACTCTTGTCAGATGTGTCTGGACAGCAACTGAATCTATCGTGTGCCTGAGAGAAGCTGTAGCCTATGGTCGTCCTAAGTAACGGTTCCCCCAGGGTTCCAACAAATTTGTGAAACCCGTCTCGCCCTATCTGAACCTAGCGGCGTTCATGTAACATGACATTTATGTTCAATGGAAACCTGTGATGGATGTAATACAGCAGCGTACGTCATCTATATGCCAGCACTAGATATACGGTTTTTAAGACTCTGCAGGATGGAATAGTTTAGTCTAAATAGCCATGCCATATATATTTTTAGGTATGCTGACATAACGGCCAGACAAAAATACTCTCTTTTGGCCATGTCTACTGGACCGTTATGGAAAAGTTATGTGTACAGATGATCGAACCTGAACTTAAACGTTTGGGATTCATAGTAGAACTTAGTGTCTGGTGGTAAACCCTGAACACAGACTTCTTCCGGAAGTCCGTTTTAATGTTCTGAGTTCCGGGTAAAGTCCTGGAGGAGAGAGAGAATTTTCCAGCTCAAAAAATTCGGGTCCTCATTGTTTACAATATGGGTTCGGGTTCTGGTTCAAGTTCGGGTACAGTTCTGGTACCTGAACCGAACTTTGGAATAAAGTTCAGGTTGGGTATCAGAACCCAAACTTCCACGAGTCCACTCATCCCTAGTTACGAGTAATACGAGAAGTTTTCCGGCCAAACTTGCTAGTCCTGCTTCTCATAACTACTCCTAGAACTTACTATGGCTTTACCTAAGGATTTGGTACTCTGAGAGGGAACCTGTCATGCTGAACATGGTGTCTGGTCTGCAGGCAGCTGGAGAAGCTGAACAGATTGATATATAGTTTGTGGGAAAAGATTCAGTACAATTTGTAATTTAGTGTTTGAAATCCCTGATCATTTTGGGCTTTGGAGTCCAGTGGGCGGTACCAATCAGTGATTTCCAGGCTTCCCTGTGTAAGTGTACGTAATGACAAAGATGTCAATCACTGAGGACCACCCACTGGACACTACTGCTGGACAATGAGACACCAATGTGACAGATGCCCTTTAATTCCATATCTCATTGTGTTAAAAAAACAAGAGAAATGAGCTAGAGTGGACACCCTGTTATAAGACTTTAGGAATGATCCTAAACTGTGGATAAGAAATAGTCGAACATATATCAGATTATGAGAATGTGGAGAAGATGAGGAAGAGATGTTTATGCTGTGGAATAAGTCCAAGTCGCACTGGTTTTGCAATAGCAAAAGTGTTGAGATGGTAGCCATGTTTCATTTCCTCCAAGCTCTTCAAGGGTGTCTTATTGAAGTGTAAAAAGTCATTGAGTGTGAATTGGAATTGAATCTGAGGTCTCAAAATGACATCCCAATTAATTATATCTTGAGAATGTCTCTTTAGACCAGGGTGAAAAGTCCTGTCTTATGTCCTGCAGTTTGGATTTTGGAGCATGGTGGCTTAGTGGTGAGGTCCAAAGACAACATCTTCATAGTTAATATTCTTGAGGGTATTCTTTGGGATTTCTGGTTTTCTCGCAAGTTCAAAAAATATTTTAATAGGTTAATTGGCACCAGTAGATATATTTGCCTATTAGGCTGTTGAGTTCAGGTCAGGAGACCTGCGGCCGGGTCAGACATCGCAGGCCATACTAGGACCATGAATGTCGGACTTGTGAAGCCGGCCTAAATCGTACCTCATCTGACTGCATCTGCTTCATCTGTTCTTCATCCACAGTTTCGACAACCTCCTCACTTTCTCCTTCTTTCTCTGCATCCTCGTCAGCTTGATTATCTAGGAAATATATTCATACACTCTACTGATAATCAAGATTTTTATATTATATATATATATATATATATATATATATATATATATATATATATGTGTGTGTGTGGAAAAAGAGCCATGTGCTGCATAAACATGATAATACGATTATGGAGTGCTGCATGCAAAATCGTATTTACCTAAATTTTCACATGTCTGAGAATTTGCTGGTTCTGTACCTGTTGGGTCATTGGCGTGGTTTTTCTTCTCGGCAGATGAAAAAGCCTGGTTCTTCTTATTTTTTATCAGGATTTTTCCTTGCAAATCACTGGGACTTGGTACTGGACATCCAGGTTTCAGCTAAAGAAAAACACAAAAATAAAAGCATTTAGAAATCTAATTGCTCTTATTATTTTTACTATTATTTTTTTGTGTATATACTGTATATATATTTATATATATATGTATATATATATATATATATATATATATATATATATATATATATGTGGTATTATTAGTGCATGCAAAAACAAAAAACTTGGTCTTATTATTTTTACTATTATTTTTTTGTGTATATACTGTATATATATTTATATATATATGTATATATATATATATATATATATATATATATATATATGTGGTATTATTAGTGCATGCAAAAACAAAAAACTTGGTCTATATCTGTTACTGGAAAGTGGCATCTTCCTCATATTCCAACTTCCCATAGCTCTGCTTTCTGTCCCTGCAGTCTCTTCAGAAATCTCCATATTCTGTAAAACTTTAATATACTCTTTCAGTAGTAACATAGTAAACTGAAGACAGCATAGGAGGGAGGAAAGCTTATCTCTTTTTCTGTTTGTGAATATGACTGTTTATGAGAGGGGAAGCAATGCGAAATAGGTAGCAGACATGACCATCACTCTTCTCAGCCCCTCTATATACAGCCCCATACTGCAGTACATCACTTCCTTCAGCCCCTCTATGTGCAGCCCCAACATGTAGTGCATTACTCCTCTCGGTCCTTCTATATAGAGTTCCAAACTGCAGTACATCACTCCTCTTACCCACTCCACATGCGCCCCCAACCTGTAGTACATAACTCCTCTCAGCGCTTCTATATAGAGTTCCAAACTGCAGTACATCACTCCTCTCAGCCCCCCTACATACACCCCCAACCTGTAGTACATAACTCCTCTCAGCCTTTCTATATAAAGTTCCAAACTGCAATACATCACTCCTCTCAGCCTCTCAATATATAGCCCCAGACTGCAATATATCACTCCTATCAACCCCTTTACATACACCCCGAACCTGCAGTACATCACTCCCCTCAGCCCATCTATATACACCCCCAAACTGCAGTACATATGTACTTTCAGCACCCTCTTGGAGTAAATTAGACCTGTCAGCCTCGCTATATAGAGTCCCATCCTGCAGTACATAACTTCTTTCAGCCCCCTCTATCTAGAGTCCCCTCTTGAAGTATATCACTTGCCTCAGTCCATCTATATACAGCCCATTTCCAATAATACATCACTCCCCTCAGCCTCTCTGTACACGTACCCATCCTACAGTACATCTTTATGGTACTTGTTAACAGCAAAACACCCCTAACTACTGGAGACAGGAGGACTTGGTGCATAATTTGGGTTAGTTCAATATACGCTTAGCTTTGTAGGGTCTGTGTAAAGGGGATCAACTCTAATTAAAATAAGGTAAGCAGACAACTGGACTAGATCCACTCTATCCAAGGTCACCTTAGCAGCCACATTTTCTACCTCTGTGGCTGGGACATCTGTGAAGACCAGGGGTCTTCGGTGGGCATAATACTACTCAGACAACACAGGGTGAGGGTAAAACAGTGTGGCAATACTTTATTGAACCACCAAACAGACAATAAACACACAGGACAGACCCAGCAAATACCCAAGATGGTGCAAAATTACCCAGTCTCACCCTTTTTCTGAAACGCCAGGGCTAGAACAACTGTGACTTTCGGACTTCCAGGGCCAACTACCTCAACCAGTGGCCTCCTGCTTTTGGTGGGTCTCCATAGAGAGGAGGTAGCGGCAAGCTTAGGAAGCTGACAGTCCATCGAGGTACAAGGCCAGGTGACCCGAGGGTCCCCTCTGGCCTCTCCGAACAACTCCATGGGTTTCAGGTGACCTCATTGTCCCAATCTGCCTTTCTCCGAGTGTCTCCATGGGTTCCAGGTGACCAGATGGTCCCAACCTGGCAACCCCAAACAACATATCCATGGGGCCAGGTGACCTCATTGTCCCAACCTGGTTTTCCCAAATGTATCCATGGCTTCTCTGATGGTCAATGGAGCAGATCTGTATCCTTCCAGCCAGGGCCATTTACCCTTAGGCTGGAATCAGGTATAATCCAAATCTGTGTCTCTGGATGGAGCCATGCTACCAAACTACTGTCCTGAAGAGTCGCTCTGATTCTTTTATTCTCCTTTGCAGCAGGATAGAAAACCCTTTTATAGTTACATATGTGACTATGGTCAACAGTCACAAGTCAGGGGGAAAGGTGCAAGGCTTAGGTCTCATTGTTTGAGCATTTAATCAATTTGCATAGTTGGTATCCCCCTGCTCTTTAAATCAACAACTAGCTGGCTTAGTACAATATGCATTTAGCATAGTAAAAAACATCATTGTTCACAGACCAATAGAAGTCAACATTCAGGGTTATACAAATAAAAGTCAGTGCTTCTTGACCCACCAAAGAAACACACACAATCAAAAGTCAACACAAACACAATAGTGTATTTCTCTTAGCCTAACAAATCTAGATGTCTGGCTGATTAAGATTAGAAGCTGTGTCGTCACAACATCCTTCTCATGAACAGACTGCCCACTCAATAAAAGTTTTCAATTTGCATGCAGATGGATCAAAAGAGACCATAAAACACGAGTTAGGCACATTGGGCCACATTTATAAATTAGGCCCAAAATTTCTGACAAACATAAATGATTTAAGTGGACCATATGTTAAATGGATCACAATTAATCAGATCAGTTTTGTACTTACTGGAAACTTTTCCAGAACATCAGTCAGCAGCATGTCTCCAAATATTGTTCTGCAGTACTCGGCCATTTTTGCCTGTTGCTTGGCACTGCAAGATAACAGCACAAATATGAATTTAAATTCCAGCATAAAAGCAACATAAAAGTGACTTCTACGCTGCTCTTACTCGACCCTTATGTACAAAGCTGTATTATTTAAAAATGGCTTAAATCCCAATTTTTTTTAGAATGCAATGTTATTAAATATTTAGAAATTCACCTAATATGTCCTTGCAGAGACAATACATTGGTTTTTTACAGCACCAACATTTTAATAGAAATTTTAAGAAATATTCAGAGCATAAATTGACCAATGCTGCAGATTTTAAATCTATTTATCCTGTTGCTGTAATTGCAGTTTGCCCTTTGCAGTGATGAAATGTTTCGAAAAAATATCTAGATTGGTAAATGCTGTAGCAGATATTGATTCTGTTGAAGGCGTAAACTCCTCCCTAAAATAGGGGCTTCCTGTGGGGTCCGGGATGTTCCTGGGCAGACCTAGGGTGGTACATAAACCTCCGTATGTGGTCAACTTAAATCATGTATCAGGGTATGCAGATCTAATCCTACGGATAGCAATGACGAGAAAAAGGAAATCCAGCTCCCGGGATCTAGTATAAAAATGGAGAAGGCTTTATTGAATATTCCACAAAAATAGCACAAGACACAAGTGGCAAAAATGTAACGCGTTTCAGATCACTTATGATCCTTCTTCATGACATAAAAAATACCATGAAGAAGTATCATAAGTGATCCGAAATGCGTTGCATTCTTTTTGTACTGGTGTCTTGTGCTATTCCGGTGGAGTGTTCAATAAAGCCTTCTCCATTTTTATACTGGATCACGGGAGCTGGATTTCCTTCTATCTTTTCAGACCATGCGATTCGTGGTGGGTTATTTGGACTTTTCTTTTTCTATCCTATGGACAAGTCATCAATTTAGTAGTCGTGAAAAAAAGACTCGAATTCTTGCAAGTAATGACTGGTCCAGCATCACGGTAGAGAAATACTCACGAGTCCACATGGTTTTCAAATGACAAGACCACGGGATAAGGAGAAGTTTTGAAGGCCGATTCTGCAATAGCTTCAATGACGTCCTGAAAACAGGAGCATAGTAGTCAGCAATGGACTAGTATATTGTACAGGTAGCATTTTCACAAAAAGTGGTATCCATTTTTTTATCCCAAGATATGCTTGTTCAGAAGGTCATACCCTTCTAATTAACGTACTTCTAATTAACGTCATACTTTAAGCTTTTTTCTTTATCAACATAATTTTTTTACCTTGAAAAGGATTTCTGTCGTCATTGTGAATCCATGAGTGATAATGGGTTCTTCCTCGGGTGGCTTCCCCTTCCAGCAGTCTAGCTCCACACATCGGCAACCAGACAGCAAGGTCTGACGGTACATTTCAGGGGATGAGACCCCAGAAAACTGACCAGCTGTAAAATTTGTAAAAAGTTAGTGCAAGACTAGTTGATGCTTTTCTTTACTTCTCCTATAATTTTCCCATGCCCCATGATCCATTAATGACCTACAGTTACCATGATAGTCCTCTGACTCTCATCTATATATATCAAGGTCAACCAGATAGTCTGCCCATAGGGTAGGGGATAACTTACTGATCAGCGATCGGACCCACAGTTATCCCAAGAATGGGGCTCTGGAACCCCAGGAATAAAGCCCTGGACCCCCAGGAATAAGGCTCTGGACCCCCCAGGAATAAGGCTCTGGAACCCCATGTCCTGAATGTAATGGGGTGCACATGTGTGGCCTCTGCTCCATTCATTGTCTACTTGACTGATGGAAATAGCCGAGCCCCATAGACAATGAATCGAGCGGAGGTCGCGCATGTTCTTCTCCACTCCATTCACGACTGGGCTGCAGAACCGCATTTTCGAATAGGGGATAACTTGATTTTTTAAGACTAACCTTTTAAAAATAATTATTAATTCTGGGTAACATATAATACGCAAAAGAGCTACCTGTGAGGTAAGTGTTATGAGAGGAGTTGATAAAGTAGTGAGTAAGAGGCTGGTTCATGTCCTGATTCACAGCTAACTTGTCCATCGACACAATACTGTTCTCAGAGCCACAGAGAAACCAAACCATGCCTTCTGGAGACAGCTGCCCTAGAATAGAGAAAGCACTTGTTACAGTTTGCATTAGGCGTATGCAAAATCAGCCATTTTACATCCATATTGTTATCCGTATGCTTGTTTTCTACTTCCATATGGCATTTTTTTAAAAAAAAACAAAAAGCTTCCTATCCTAATAATTGCAATGGATCCATGAAAAATGCATGATATACGGATGGTAACCCCTATGTGATCCATTTTTTGTGCACCCATGGACTGACCTGGACTGTGTAGTGCACGCTACGATTTTTTTTATACGCAGACCACTAGTCCCTATGTTAAAACATTCACGTGAATGATCACATTGACTGGCATTGGTCACTGGGTGTGGTCCATATGTTACCCGTTTTGCATCCGGACTGCACATAGATCGATTATATACTCAACTCAATGAGCCATTGGTCACCAAGCTCAAAACCATAGCTTTACTTTGCCATTTTTGCCTTGAAAAATACTTAAACAATAGTATGTAGTAATATTATATATTGAGATGTCATTGATGGAAATGACATTGATGTGACGCGCCCCCTGGGCCAGTGCTGTTTGGGGATTACCCGGAGCCGGATCAGATGGGGGTTGTAGTCTCCGAGTGGCGGCGACCCGGTACGTGCCCAGGGTGTCAAACTCAGTGTGTGGCAGTCTTTACAGATGTTATTAGTTGTTCTTAGTGTCGACTACGCCACCCGTTGATTTGCGGTCAAAAGGCAGCCGCTTCAGCAGGGTCCGCTGAGGCTGGTGGTATATGTGCAGCTGTGGTAGTATAACCCCCAACGGGAGGGGTATAGCCTCAGGGGGTCAGGTGTAGAGGATGGTGGTAGTGGTGGTGCAGTGTGGATGGTAAGAAGACTCAGAGTCGGGCTGTGCAGTTCAGGGTTTTTACTTACTGCTGTTCTGTTGGTCACTCTGGCCTTGAGTGACCGCCCGAGCCGTGCTGCGTCCACCAGGTCCTGGACTCGGCCAACCCCCAAGCAATTCTGGAGCGTGGTCCTGAGCTCCCTTTCTGACTGTCCTCTCTACTGGCCGTTCCCACCAGGGGTCCACTTATGTCCGGCTCCCTCGGGTCTCCTGTTGGGTGAACCTTCTTTGGCTTCCCTGACCCTATGCTCGGTGTGCCTTCTTAGTGGACTTGGTGAGGGACTGCTCCACATGTAATGTCGCAGCCTCCGGTTCTTAATTGAGGGTAGTTTCTCTCCTCCACTAATTTGGGATCCGGTTCCCTTGCGTGCCAACCCTTCACCCTTCTGGTTATATACTGGGTTCTTGGGGTTCCTTCTTCTCCCCCTCTGGGTCCTTCTCTTCTCTTCTCTCTGCAGGCGCTCCTGGACCTCTCTCAGGACTGACTGACCCTCTACAGAAGACTGACCCTGATCTAAGATGGTGCCCACCTTATATACTCCCTCTATGTGTGAGCTCAGGTGACCAGCACCCAATGAGCTCCTAGCCTTACCCAGACTGCTCCCCCTATCTGCCCCTACACTACTGGGATGTTCCACCCCCCTCCCACTCCAGCCAGGGACAGACTCTGTCGTACCTGCACATATACTGGTGGGAGTACCGTCGGTCTGTCCCCCGGAAATGGGATGTATGTAGTGTATGCAGCTATCTGAGCTCAGTCCCACACTCCATCCTTACCCGGGAGTGGAATACCACACCTCTGGGTGAGGTGCAATACCCCTGTAGCAGCCGAGTCCTCAGGGTGCTACATTCCCCCCCGGCAAATCACAGCACGTCCTCGGACTGTAAGAGAATAAAACATCCATAAACATACAATTTTTTTTTTTTTTCATAACAACATAAACATATAAAACATTATATATATATTTCTGCAGCATAAAACTTTTTCATAATAAACATTCTTGTAAACTTTCTTGTTCCTCCGGCCACGGTGCAACTTGTGACCGGGTAAAGTGCGACAGTCCCTTGTAGAATAACACAGCTTTTCTATAAAACCAGTAGGGGGCGCCTTAAAAAGCGCAACTATATACAAGGGGAAATATGGCCGCTCTCAGTCCTCGGCCAGGTATTAGGAAAGGAATGACCGCTCTCAGTCCTCGGTCAGTGGGAATAGGGACACACGGGTTTCAGTTCAATTTGCTGGTCCCAACGGGGACTATATTTTAACTAGCAGCAGTAACAGTTCTTATACCCTGACGGGTAACTATGTACAGTCTCTTTACCGTACTTTAATGACGGCGTACTCCTGCTCCTCCTTCAGACCCGTCCGGATCCTCTTGCTCCTCTTCACACCGTAGCTCCTCCTCCGTCAGCCGGTGTACATGGAGGGCGTAGGGTCCTTTGGCACACTTGTGCCGGGTGAACGTGACCTCGTCCCCTACATATAGGTCACGACCTCTGTGTCCCTCCGGCAGATGGGACTCCACGTCTCTTCTGGTCACAAAGACGTCGCCAGGGGTGTGGTGATCCCTGATGAAGCCCCACCCGTGCTGCAATTGAAACTTAATCACAGTCCCGGTGGTACGGGGACCATGAGCTGCACGGGGGTCTCTCCTGGTCCTGCTCTTCTGCCCTGCGCTCTGTTCCTGCAGCCGCTGCTCACGGACCCGCCTCTCTCTCCGTTCTTGCTCGAAGACTGCCAACTGCTGGCGGCAGCACTCCACACGCTCCGCTGCGGCTGCCCGAGTTTCCTGAGTGAACCCCATGAGGTCTCCTCCGGTGGGGTCCCACTCGAACTGCGCTTCTTCCAGCGGGAGCGGGGTCCTCTTAACGGGCTTCGGAGCCGGAATCAGGGGCTCGCACAGGGGCCTTGCTTTTTGGAGTTCCAGTTGGTAGTACTCCGGTGGCCATCTAAAGGGCTGCCCACCCGGGCACGTATGCTGGGCAAATAGATCTTCACCCAGGTGTGGCGCTGTGGATGTTGAGGGCGCGGTGGTGGTAGCGGCGCCCGGGTTCGCCAGGCCTTGCGACCAGGCCTGGGATACCCTGAACGTAAAGGGCACCGTGAAGACGGCGGCGCCCGGGGTTACTTGGCCCAGCGACCAGGCCGGTGGCTCAGTGGAGGTAGAGGGCGCTGTTGGTACTGCGGCGCCCGGGGGTACTAGACCTTGCGACCAGGCCGGTGGTGTTTCCTGCTTTGCCGCGCTCAGGGTTGAGGCGCGTGACGTCACAGGGGTCGCGGCCGCGGCTTCTGCTTGAGGCCTTGTCTGGAGCGGTGACGATGCAGCGACGGGCACGGCAGGGGGAATTTCGGGCTCTGCGACGGGGAGCTGGGGCAGGCACGCGGTTTCTCGGCTCGGGGTAGTGACGTCCCCTTTACCTGCCTCCATCTGTTCAGCTCCCTCTTCGGCGCCGTCTCCGGCCTTCACTCCTCCTGCACCATCCTCAGAGGCGGTCTGTCTCCTCGTCTCGGGTGGCGTGCTTCGCTGGCGGGTTCTTGCCTGCAGGGCCATCTCTCGGCTCCACTCCGTCAGCGTCTCTCGCTGCACCTGGGCCATCCTCCATGCGAGGCGCTCCAGCGCGGTTTGCGCACACTCCCGGTCTCGGGGGAGCTGTGCCAGGATCTCCACTAAGCCTAGTGGGGTTGTTGCTTGCAGCAGGCTCCTGACCACAGGGTCGGTGCTGCCTGACTCTCCTTCCATCTCCGGGTACGACTTCTCCGGAGGCCTCTCCAGACTTCTTGTCTCCGGGTGCGCTCTCTCCAAACCCCTTGTCTCCGGGTGCGCTCTCTCCAAACCCCTCCAGGCTGCACCCATCTTCGCTCTCCTGTTCTGTCTCCGCCCACATTGAAGGTGGTCCCGGGGCAACTTTGTGATTGTCAGTTCCAGGGGCAGTTCTCTCACGCTGATGGACATCTCTAGCATCACAGTCTCCGTTGGTGGGGGCGGTTTCCGCTTTTGGCGCCATTCCTTGACCTGGCCCACGATGGGAGGTGACCTCTTGCCACCCTCTGGCACGCCCATAATGGCGTCTGCTCTTCCAAGGCGGGAAATTTTCTGGAAATGGCGGGAATCGTCTCCCAGTGGCGGGAAACTCCGTGGATGGCGGGAAAAAGCTGCAGATGGCGGGCAACCGGCGGGAAACGATCCGTGATGGCGTCCCATGGTGGGGACCCTCTGGAACCGGCGGGAGACTTCTTCTTGAGGTAAATTTGAACTTTTCTTCAGGCACGCAGTACCCGGTGGTTGCGGGCACGAAATCCTGCCGACTACGCCAAAGTTGACGCGCCCCCTGGGCCAGTGCTGTTTGGGGATTACCCGGAGCCGGATCTGATGGGGGTTGTAGTCTCCGAGTGGCGGCGACCCGGTCCGTGCCCAGGGTGTCAAACTCAGTGTGTGGCAGTCTTTACAGATGTTATTAGTTGTTCTTAGTGTCGACTACGCCACCCGTTGATTTGCGGTCAAAAGGCCGCCGCTGCAGCAGGGTCCGCTGAGGCTGGTGGTATATGTGCAGCTGTGGTAGTATAACCCCCAACGGGAGGGGTATAGCCTCAGGGGGTCAGGTGTAGAGGATGGTGGTAGTGGTGGTGCAGTGTGGATGGTAAGAAGACTCAGAGTCGGGCTGTGCAGTTCAGGGTTTTTACTTACTGCTGTTCTGTTGGTCACTCTGGCCTTGAGTGACCGCCCGAGCCGTGCTGCGTCCACCAGGTCCTGGACTCGGCCAACCCCCAAGCAATTCTGGAGTGTGGTCCTGAGCTCCCTTTCTGACTGTCCTCTCTACTGGCCGTTCCCACCAGGGGTCCACTTATGTCCGGCTCCCTCGGGTCTCCTGTTGGGTGAACCTTCTTTGGCTTCCCTGACCCTATGCTCGGTGTGCCTTCTTAGTGGACTTGGTGAGGGGCTGCTCCACATGTAATGTCGCAGCCTCCGGTTCTTAATTGAGGGTAGTTTCTCTCCTCCACTAATTTGGGATCCGGTTCCCTTGCGTGCCAACCCTTCACCCTTCTGGTTATATACTGGGTTCTTGGGGTTCCTTCTTCTCCCCCTCTGGGTCCTTCTCTTCTCTTCTCTCTGCAGGCGCTCCTGGACCTCTCTCAGGACTGACTGACCCTCTACAGAAGACTGACCCTGATCTAAGATGGTGCCCACCTTATATACTCCCTCTATGTGTGAGCTCAGGTGACCAGCACCCAATGAGCTCCTAGCCTTACCCAGACTGCTCCCCCTATCTGCCCCTACACTACTGGGATGTTCCACCCCCCTCCCACTCCAGCCAGGAACAGACACTGTCGTACCTGCACATATACTGTTGGGAGTACCGTCGGTCTGTCCCCCGGAAATGGGATGTATGTAGTGTATGCAGCTATCTGAGCTCAGTCCCACACTCCATCCTTACCCGGGAGTGGAATACCACACCTCTGGGTGAGGTGCAATACCCCTGTAGCAGCCGAGTCCTCAGGGTGCTACAGATGCATTGTTAACATCGTCTTTTACATACTGTAATTATGTCATTTAAAGCTAGTTTTCAAACTAATAAAGCAATCGAATATACAGATATAGATAGATAGAATATATAGATGTCCTGTAGATATATAATGTCACAAGCCCCCTACATATAATAAACGTGCACCCTTTAGTGCTTTTCATGTGTCACTAAAGGGTGTTTAGACTTATAAAACCTATTAAGTAAATAAATAATTGTAAAAAAATGACGTCCCCCATAATGTTCATAACCAGCCAAGGAAAAGCAGACAGCTGTAGGCTTATACTATCAGTCTGGGAAGGTCCCTGGTTATTGGGTCCTTCCCAGCCTCAAAACACCAGCCGGCAGCCACCCCAGAATTGGCATATCACATATTACTGACGTCATCGAGCGTGAGACATAGGTTGCTGTACAGAATCGTTGGACATCGTGGGATCGCAATGGATTACATTGGAGCTGCAGGAATTTAATAATAAATTGGTGAATGAGGGACTGTTTCTTCTCTTTATTTCTTTAATTCTCTCTTTTTATGACTTTCAGGTTCCCATTTCTGGACTACTTCAGATCTTCATGGGTGTTCTTTTTTTTTTTTTTAATTAAATTGGTGTACAAGGTGTAGGCGAGTTTTTTTTTTAAATAGACTATTTTTTCTGTGTGTTTTCATTTTAAATTACTGGGTTAGAACTGGGGGTGTCTGATAGACCCCTCTCCATTACTAAGCCCTGGGCTTGATGTCAGCGGACATTACAAAGCTAACATCAATCCCATAAACCATTACCCCGATCGTCACCGCACCAGGGCAATCAGGAAGAGCTGAGACAAAGCGCCAGAATTAGGGGGCAAAGGGCCAGAATAGGGAGGACCCCACTTCATTTTTTTTAATTGTTTATTTACCATATTTAATAGATTAAATAAAGCTAAACACCCTTTAGTGCCACATGAAAGGCTTATGAAATTATATATCTACAGGATATCTATTTATCTATCTATTATCTATCTATTATCTATCTATCCTTCTATCTATCCATATATCTATCTATCTACTGTATCTATCTATCTATATATCATGTATCTATCTATCTATATATCATGTATCTATCGATATCTATCTATCTATCTATCTGTCTATCTACTGTATCTATCTATCTATCTGTCTATCTATCTACTGTATCTATCTATTATCTATCCATCTATCTATCTATCCATCTATTATCTATCTATCTATCTATTATCTATCCATCTATCTATCCATCTATTATCCATCCATCTATCTATTATCTATCTATCTACTGTATATATCTATCTACTGTATCTATCTACTGTATCTATCTATTATCTATCTATCTATTATCTATCTATCATCTATCTATCCTTCTATCTATCTATCTATCTATCATCTATCCATATATCTATCTGTTTATTATCTATCTATCTATTATCTATCTATCTATCATATCTATCTATCTATTATCTATCTAGCTATTATCTATCTATCCTTCTATCTATCTATTATCTATCTATCTATCATATCTATCTATCTATCTATTATCTATCTAGCTATTATCTATCTATCCTTCTATCTATCTATTATCTATCTATCATATCTATCTATCCTTCTATCTATCTATCTATCATCTATCCATATATCTATCTATTATCTATCTATCCATCTATCTATCTACTGTATCTATCTATCAGTTCTGAGGGTTCTGGCTGTGAATTTACTGTACTTGGCTGATAAATTTTCCTGGTTGCTATGGCCTGTGTGCTGTCCGTTTTTTGCATTGATTTGCATTGGGGGGTCTCGTCTGATATACAGTACAGACCAAAAATTTGGACACACCTTCTCATTTAAAGATGTTTCTGTATTTTCATGACTATGAAAATTGTACATTCACACTGAAGGCATCAAAACTATGAATTAACATATGTGGAATTATATACTTAACAAAAAAGTGTGAAACAACTGAAAATATGTCTTATATTCTAGGTTCTTCAAAGTACCCACCTTTTGCTTTGATGGCTGCTTTGCACACTCTTGGCATTCTCTTGATGAGCTTCAAGAGGTAGTCACCGGAAATGGTTTTCACTTCACAGGTGTGCCCTGTCAGGTTTAATAAGTGGGATTTCTTGCCTTATAAATGGGGTTGGGACCATCAGTTGTGTTGTGCAGAAGTCTGGTGGATACACAGCTGATAGTCCTACTGAATAGACTGTTAGAATTTGCATCATGGCAAGAAAAAAGCAGCTAAGTAAAGAAAAACGAGTGGCCATCATTACTTTAAGAAATGAAGGTCAGTCAGTGCGAAAAATTGGGAAAACTTTGAAAGTGTCCCCAAGTGCAGTTGCAAAAACCATCAAGCGCTACAAAGAAACTGGCTCACATGAGGACCGCCCCAGGAAAGGAAGACCAAGAGTCACCTCTGCTTCTGAGGATAAGTTTATCCGAGTCACCAGCCTCAGAAATCGCAGGTTAACAGCAGCTCAGATTAGAGACCAGGTCAATGCCACACAGAGTTCAAGCAGCAGACACATCTCTACAACAACTGTTAAGAGGAGACTTTGTGCAGCAGGCCTTCATGGTAAAATAGCCGCCAGGAAACCACTGCTAAGGACAGGCAACAAGCAGAAGAGACTTGTTTGGGCTAAATAACACAAGGAATGGACATTAGACCAGTGGAAATCTGTGCTTTGGTCTGATGAGTCCAAATTTGAGATCTTTGGTTCCAACCACCGTGTCTTTGTGCGACGCAGAAAAGGTGAACGGATGGACTCTACATGCCTGGTTCCCACCGTGAAGCATGGAGGAGGAGGTGTGATGGTGTGGGGGTGCTTTGCTGGTGACACTGTTGGGTATTTATTCAAAATTGAAGGCATACTGAACCAGCATGGCTACCACAGCATCTTGCAGCGGCATGCTATTCCATCCGGTTTGCGTTTAGTTGGACCATCATTTATTTTTCAACAGGACAATGACCCCAAACACACCTCCAGGCTGTGTAAGGGCTATTTGACCAAGAAGGAGAGTGATGAGGTGCTACACCAGATGACCTGGCCTCCACAGTCACCAGACCTGAACCCAATCGAGATGGTTTGGGGTGAGCTGAACCGCAGAGTGAAGGCAAAAGGGCCAACAAGTGCTAAGCATCTCTGGGAACTCCTTCAAGATTGTTGGAAGACCATTTCTGGTGACTACCTCTTGAAGCTCATCAAGAGAATGCCAAGAGTGTGCAAAGCAGTCATCAAAGCAAAAGGTGGCTACTTTGAAGAACCTAGAATATAAGACATATTTTCAGTTGTTTCACACTTTTTTGTTACGTATATAATTCCACATGTGTTAATTCATAGTTTTGATGCCTTCAGTGTGAATGTACAATTTTCATAGTCATGAAAATGCAGAAAAATCTTCAAATGAGGTGTGTCCAAACTTTTGGTCTGTACTGTACGCGGCCACTCACAGCATGCTGTGATTTTTTTCTCATCCAGATTCCATCTCAGATCAGCATTGACTCATTGAATAACATTGGTACAAGTGCAATCCGCTTTTTTTTATCGGATTACACTCGTCCGATTTATACGTCGCTGATGTGAGGGAGGCCTTAGACCTGTAACGTATGGAGCTCTAACCTAATAGGCAAATTGGATTGGGAACCATACAGAATTGAGGTGCGGCAGGACAGCGGAATATACAGTATTGGTCTTGGAGAACATGAATTCTTCAAGAATATCACATCATGTGAATTGGCTTGTGCAGCAATTATAACATAGAAGAACTTACCATGTGACTGCAAAAGTATTTGGGTTCATTTCCCATAACACTGATGTGAGACTGTATATCTAACTAGGGAAGGATTCGGTCATGAATGTTGCCATCACAGATTGTACAACGGATTACTAAGTTTAATGGGGTAATTTCTTTTTCAGATGGGTGGAGTACATATTGGGTAATTCAGTTTATTAAATGTAGTAAAAATCCAGCATCATTGTATGTTTTATTTTCAGAGCGGATTTTCAGATTAGTGCGTCTGTATGGCTTCACACAGCCTTAGAGTTTAATGATTATTATCATGCTAAAAATTATGAAAAGGGAGGACAGTGGGGATGTAAGAAGGTTATTCCCACAATGGCAATATATTTCAATATATTTTTTATAAAGCAGTCGCTGCATGATTAGTGTCAGTATATAATAGAAGCTCAACATAAAGTTTCCTTATTGCACCTGTGTGTCTTTTGCATCTCCTTCTGCCTCCTGTGCATCCAGCTTCACAGAGCAGATATATTCTTATCTGCTGAAACTACATTTCCTAGCAGCACCCTGCTTCTCCTCAGTGCTGCAGTGCCCTCCCTCCCTCTCCTGTGTGCTCACCGATATAGATTTTTATTACATCATTCAATGAGGCTGGCTGAGATCTCAGTAGCGTACATGTGCACTAGATCCTGATCCCGGCCACCTCGTTGGCTGCATTCACTTCTATAAATCTGCTCCTGGACATATGCAGTAGCCTAGGAGCAGTTCTATGCTATGCTCAGGTCAGCAGTGTGATGATGCCGCCGGCCTGAACTGTCACTCAGTCAGGAGTGTCTGCCCCTCACCAACCAGAAAGCTGGCATGCTGGGGACTAGTAAGCTCCTAAAATCCCTTTAAATGAGAAAACAAACCCAGGAGCTTTCGATGATGCCACCCTTAGCGAGAGTTTAGGAGTTCACGGAATACTGATACATCACTGAGCTTATTGGAAGCTGTATAAATAATACCTTCAAAAAGCAAGAATTTTATCACATACAGTACAGACCAAAAGTTTGGACACACCTTCTCATTTAAAGATTTTTCTGCATTTTCATGACTATGAAAATTGTACATTCACACTGAAGGCATCAAAACTATGAATTAACACATGTGGAATTATATACTTAACAAAAAAGTGTGAAACAACTGAAAATATGTCTTATATCCTAGGTTCTTCAAAGTAGCCACCTTTTGCTTTGATGACTGCTTTGCACACTCTTGGCATTCTCTTGATGAGCTTCAAGAGGTAGTCACCGGAAATGGTTTTCACTTCACAGGTGTGCCCTGTCAGGTTTAATAAGTGGGATTTCTTGCCTTATAAATGGGGTTGGGACCATCAGTTGTGTTGTGCAGAAGTCAGGTGGATACACAGCTGATAGTCCTACTGAATAGACTGTTAGAATTTGTATTATGGCAAGAAAAAAGCAGCTAAGTAAAGAAAAACGAGTGGCCATCATTACTTTAAGAAATGAAGGTCAGTCAGTGCAAAAAATTGGGAAAACTTTGAAAGCGTCCCCAAGTGCAGTTGCAAAAACCATCAAGCGCTACAAAGAAACTGGCTCACATGAGGGCCGCCCCAGGAAAGGAAGACCAAGAGTCACCTCTGCTTCTGAGGATAAGTTTATCCGAGTCACCAGCCTCAGAAATCTCAGGTTAACAGCAGCTCAGATTAGAGACCAGGTCAATGCCACACAGAGTTCTAGCAGCAGACACATCTCTACAACAACTGTTAAGAGGAGACTTTGTGCAGCAGGCCTTCATGGTAAAATAGCTGCTAGGAAACCACTGCTAAGGACAGGCAACAAGCAGAAGAGACTTGTTTGGGCTAAAGAACACAAGGAATGGTCATTAGACCAGTGGAAATCTGTGCTTTGGTCTGATGAGTCCAAATTTGAGATCTTTGGTTCCAACCACCGTGTCTTTGTGCCACGCAGAAAAGGTGAACGGATGGACTCTACATGCCTGGTTCCCACCGTGAAGCATGGAGGAGCAGGTGTGATGGTGTGGGGGTGCTTTGCTGGTGACACTGTTGGGGATTTATTCAAAATTGAAGGCATACTGAACCAGCATGGCTACCACAGCATCTTGCAGCGGCATGCTATTCCCTCCGGTTTGCGTTTAGTTGGACCATCATTTATTTTTCAACAGGACAATGACCCCAAACACACCTCCAGGCTGTGTAAGGGCTATTTGACCAAGAAGGAGAGTGATGAGGTGCTACGCCAGATGACCTGGCCTCCACAGTCAGCAGACCTGAACCCAATCGAGATGGTTTGGGGTGAGCTGGACCGCAGAGTGAAGGCAAAAGGGCCAACAAGTGCTAAGCATCTCTGGGAACTACTTCAAGATTGTTGGAAGACCATTTCCGTGATTACCTCTTGAAGCTCATCAAGAGAATGCCAAGAGTGTGCAAAGTCATCAAAGCAAAAGGTGGCTACTTTGAAGAACCTAGAATATAAGACATTTTTTCAGTTGTTTCACACTTTTTTGTTAAGTATATAATTCCACATGTGTTAATTCATAGTTTTGATGCCTTCAGTGTGAATGTAAAATTTCATAATCATAAAAATACAGAAAAATCTTTAAATGAGAAGGTGTGTCCAAACTTTTGGTCTGTACTGTATGTAGCTTTATCATTCAGTAAAAGTTAAGCAGGGAATTTGAAGCTCTGTAACAGAATTAAGGAGCCCCAACTATTATAAAGATATATTACGGAATAAAACAAGAAAATCATTATAGAAAAAAATGAAAATGATGCAATTAACAAGAGAATGTTCATGAAAGAATAGAGCATATTCATCCCACCTCTCTGCTTGTTGATGGCGCTGGGTTCGTATTTTTGTATGAGAACTTGTACTTGCTCGATCTTTGCAGGTGGAAAGAGCAATTCATTTAAACGACTGTCTCTCTGCTTTTGGTTGATAAACTTGGTGAGATGATCCTTAGTCATGTAAGGTTTAGCTTTAGAATGGCTGAAACACAAGAAATACAGAAATTCATTCCAAGTCTGTGATGAACCGCACCTCACAGCCCCGCCAGTTTTACACAAATACCCCCTTTCCACATGGGCACAAGGAGGCACAGGGAGTGAGAGAGGGTGGCCCACCCTGACAGGCTGTGAGGCCCATTCACTAGCACCAGTGAAACAGAACCTTATCAGCCCAGTAGGACTGCCACCAGTTCCTCGTTAGATATAAGCCTGGTCCGTTAATGGGATTATATCGGGCCAGAAACCAGCCCCGGTAGCATGGAAAGTTAAACCGAGAACATGGACGTGTGGATTCGTGGATCAAGATAAAAGAGCAGCCCAAGGTTAAATTATATATTTAATCGCCTTAAGGGCACACTATACAAAACACTATATACACAATGGTTATACATATACAATGGTCAGTATGCAAATATAGGTGGTAGTACACTAGGTTTAAGCAGATGAAACATGTCAGTTACCGGCTTGATGTTCGGCCTTCTGAGCTGGACCACATAGGGAGTGTGGGTTGCCAGCTGTTTCCAGTTCCTTCAAACACGATACACGTTGTGATCCTCTCTCAGAAGTAAACAGCAATAAGAGAAGAGACCCACATTCACTTTTCCGCCCCGGGATGGTTCTAGTCCCCTCTCCCCTTGGAATTGGGTAGCTGAAACTCCAAAACCTATGAGGGATCATAACTTCTCCATGAAAGGTCAAAAGGTGGGGGATTTGGCGCCTTCGGATCCGGCCGGTACCCCATTATGCTTAGAGACCAAACATGACTTTGCTACATGGCTTCTACTATCTCCCCACCCTGGAGTGCTAGAATTGATCGAGACCCTGGCAGGCGTTCAGCCCATTCCCGACATCTCGAAAATTTAACTGGTATACAGCTATGACGTACAATAACTCCATAATCTCCTTATGAAACTCCCATCTGACTAGGGAACTTAAATGAAGCAGCTACACAGTGTGCGGCAGGGGGTCATCCTGTCAAGAGATCCTTGGTATAAGCTAAGTGGGGGTGTGAGTTTTTTCTTTTGAAGCTGATGAGTCTTGACCACCTACTGAGCCAGGTGTCCTGTTTCAGCTTCACATTTTCAAGGAGGATTGTAATCTCGGACCGGATATGATACAATTTTTCGGCATGACATTAAATCCCCCCATATTCTTCACAAAGGCTATGACTGAAAGGGACCATAAATTTATCTTTCACTCAGATACCGTAGATCTGTGTTAGTTATCTAATGTATATGGGATCATAACAGCTGTCCACTCATTTCTCTGACTACTATCTCTCTAAACTGGTGATCTCCCTCCTTGAACTGTCAAACATCTGGTCCTGGCCAACAAGCAACATCGGTTACAGGCAGCCTGCAAGGGCGTTGTGCCCTCACATCCCAAACCCACACACCAAGCCAGGACCCCCACTTTCATGTAACATGTCGGGGCGTAAGAGATTACTACCTCGCCCACGGCTACTGCCCTGTGAAATGTTACAGGCCATTCAAATGAAAATCTGACCACGTAGCACATGGAGGGGCTGAGGCCGTCAGAGCAAGAGCCATTCTTTACGAGCAGCTTGCTGTTTGGGCTCATATAGGGGGTCCCTAGCAGAGTACATCTGGACTATATCTCGGTGTATAGGTTGGAGTGAACAGAGCTGCCATAAGGTTATCCCTTCATTAATTTTGTGTACAGCTATTTAGTTCACTTGACCTCATTGCTTTACCATAGGCATATTGCGTCTAGTACCTTTGTGACATAGCTAAGTTCAATTTTCCATGCCTCTGTATTATGAAATAAGCTTTACGCCCTTGAAAATAGAAAGATTATTATCTACAGGATGTTGCATCTCCAAATTGGAATTGAAAGTGGTATGTTGGGAAGTTGAAACAACTCACAAAAGTTACTTTGCTCATTATAATGTCTATCAAAAGCCAAGAACAAAAGTATGGTTAGCTAGCGCTAAGAAGAAAAGTCACAGCAGAAAAATCATGTTCAACTCTTTGCCTATTGGTGTACAGCTGTGAACAGCCTAGATAGGCTCAGATCTCACCATGTGGTTCCTATTCTGATGGACTCGGAGCAACTAAATATTGAACGGATCTCAAAGCATGCTACATGCATGCATGCTTTACAGAAATTTGCCTAATAGCAGGTGTTAGTTACTATACAGTGGTGTGAAAAAGTGTTTGCCCCTTCCTGATTTCTTATTCTTTTGCATGTTTGTCACATTTAAATGTTTCAGATCACAAAACAAATGTAAATAATAGACAAAGATAACACAAGTAACCACAAAATTCAGTTTATAAATGAAGGTCTTTATTATTAAGGGAAAAAGAAATCCAAACCTACAGTATTCATACCCTGTGAACTTTTCCACATTTTTCTTATATAAATCTAAAAATTGTGCCTTGCATTTGTATTCAGCCCCCTGTAGTCTTAGACCCCAAAATAAAATTCTAAGTGATCAATTGCTTCCAGAAGTTACATAATTAGTAAATGTAGTCTATTTAGTCCATCTGCGTGCAATTTATTCTCAGTATAGCTACAGCTATTCTGTGAAGGCCTCAGAGGTTTGTCTGAGAACATTAGGGATCAAACAGCATCATGAAAACCAAGGAACACACCAGAGAGGTCAGGGATAAAGTTGTGGAGAAAATTAATGCAGGGTTAAGTTATAAAATATAGCTCTGAGTGTCTCACAGAACACTGTTCAATCCATCATCCAAAAATGGAAGGAGTATGGCACAAATACAAACATACAAAGACTTGGCCGTCCACCTAAACTGACATCCCAAGCAAGAAGAGCACTAATTAGAGAAGCAGCCAAGAGGCCCATGGTCACTCTGGAGGAGCTGTGGAGATCCACAGCTCAGGAGGGAGAATCTGTCCACAGAACAATTATTATTAAACTCCACAAATTTGGCCTTTATGGAAGAGTGGCAAGAAGAAAGCCATTTTTGAAAGCAAGCCATAAGAAGTCACCTTTGCAGTTTGCAAAAAGCCATTTCAGGGACACATCAAGCATGTGGAAGAAGGTGCTCTGGTCAGATGAGACCAAAGTGGAACATCTTGGGCTAAATGTACATACACAGAAAACTAACACTGCACATCATCCTGAAAACACCATCCCCACCGTCACACATGGTGGTGGCAGAATCCTGCTGTGGGGAGTATTTTCTTCATCAGGGACAGATAAGCTGGTCAGAGTTGATGGGAAGATGGATGGAGATATATACAGGGCAATCCTGGAAGAAAACTGAGACTGGGTAGTAGGTTCACCTTCCATCAGGACAACGACCCTAGACATACTGCCATAGCTACAATGGATGGTCTAGATAAAATCAAATTCATGTGTGTCAACAGCCCAGTCACAGTCTAGACCTAAACCCTATTGAGAATCTCTGGCAAGACTTGAAAATTGCTGTTTACAGATGCCTCCATCCAGTCTCACTGAGCTAGAGCTAGTGTGCATTGAATGGGCAATAATGTCACCTCAAGATGGGCAACGCTGGGAGAGAAAGACTTGCAACAGTAATTGCAGCAAAAGATGGTTCTATAAAGAATTGACTCAGGGGGGGTCAATATAAATACATGTCACAATTTTAATTTTCAGATTTATATTTTAAAATAATTAGAAAACCTTGTATCATTTCCTTTGCATTTCACAAATACTTGATACTTTGTGTTGGTATATCACATAACATTCCAATAAAATACATAAAAGTTTGTGGGTGTGACGTGAAAAAATATGGAAAAGTTCAAGGGGTATGAATACTTTTTCAAGGCACTGTACATCGGTGGTCATGCTGGCATGGACTGGACATAACTGTTGAGGCCAGTTTTGGCGGCAGTGTTTACACTAATGACGTATGGCTTGTAACCAGTGAAAGGATTGGTGGGGAGCAGAGGAGCCAAACTAGAATTTGAGGGATTTGAAAGGTGAATTTTAATTATTATATTATGTTATAGCTAAAAAAAACTTCTTTAACCCCTTCATGACACGCGCATGGCGTGTCTCATCCTTTGATGCGGGCTCTGGCACTGAGCCTGCATCTTTCCTGCCACATGATAGCTGATCTAATCAGCTGACATGTGCCCCTAGCAGCCACGAGTGTAATTGCGATCCACCCGCGGCTGTTAACAAGTTAAATGCCGCTGTCAATCTCCGACAGCAGCATTTAATACGGCCGCGCCGGAAGAACGTCACTAATCCCACCCATCGGCACCCCTGTCACATGACAACCCCGGGTCTGCAGGAGACCCCTGCGGTTATCATTGCCGGGATGCTATGAGAGCTGCCCTGTGGTCGGTGCTCATAGCAAGTGAGCATTTTTGCTACATACATCAGAGACTATTGAAGCCAAAGAAAAGTAAAAATATTTTTAAAAATATTTAAAAAATGTAAAAAAATATAAAAGTTCAAATCACCCCCTCTTTCGCCCCATTCAAAATAAAACAATAAAAAAAAATCAAATATACACATATTTGGTATTGCCACGTTCAGAATCGCCCGATCTATCAGTATAAAAAAGAATTAATTCGATCGGTAAGCAGCGCAACGAGAAAAATAATCAAAATGCCAGAATTATGTTTTTATTGGTCGCTGCAACAAACGGGCGATCAAAACATTTTATCTACCTCAAAATGGTATCAATAAAAATGTCAGCTCGGTGTGCAAAAAATAAGCCATCTCCCAGCCCCAGATCCCAAAAAATTAGAATTTTACGGGTCTCGGAAAATGGCAGCATTTTTTTTATTTTTACCAAATTTTTGATTTTTTTTTTCACCACTTAAATAAAAAAAACCTGTACATGTTTGGTGACTTCAAACTCGTAATGACCTGGAGAATCATAATGGCAGGTCAGTTTTACCATATAGTGAACATGGAAAAAAACAAAAATAATAACTATGGAATTGCACTTTTTTTGCAATTTCGCAGCACTTGGAATTTTTTTCCATTTTTTCAGTACATCATACGGTAAAACCAATGCTGCCGTTCAAGAGTACAACTCGTCCTGCAAAAAACAAGCCCTTATGTGGCCATAGTGATCAAAAATTAAAAAAGTTCTGTCTCTGGGAAGAGGAGGAGCAAAAAACAAAGCGTAAAAACTAAAAAAGGGTTAAAAACTGTTGTACTGTTGATCACATGCCTCTTGTGGCCTGGTGTTGGCTTGTTTGGCTTGAATGTGAAGCACATTTGGTTGAGTGGCATAGAACAAAATCAAGTTATTTTTAGAGATGGTTCTTTTGCAGATCCTTACAGTGCAGATCCTTACTGTGCAGCTCCTTACAGTGTAGATCCTTACAGTGCAGATCCTTACGGTGTAGATCCTTACAGTGCAGATCCTTACAGTGCAGATCCTTACAGTGTAGATCCTTACAGTGCAGCTCCTTACTGTACAGATCCTTACAGTGCAGATCCTTACTGTGCAGATCCTTACAGTGTAGCTCCTTACAGTGCAGATCCTTACAGTGTAGATCCTAACTGTGCAGATACTTACAGTGCAGCTCCTTACAGTGCAGCTCCTTACAGTGTAGATCCTTACAGTGTAGATCCTAACTGTGCAGATCCTTACAGTGCAGATCCTTACAGTGCAGATGCTTACAGTGCAGATCCTTACAGTGTAGACCCTAACAGTGCAGGTCCTTACAGTGCATATCCTTACAGTGCAGATCCTTATAGTTCAGATCCTTATAGTTCAGATCCTTACAGTTCAGATCCTTACAGTGCTGATCCTTACTGTGCAGATCCTTACTGTGCAGATGCTTACAGTGCAGATGCTTACAGTGCAGATCCTTACTGTGCAGATCCTTACTGTGCAGATGCTTACAGTGCAGATCCTTACAGTGTAGATCCTTACAGTGTAGATCCTTACAGTGCAGATCCTTACAGTGTAGATCCTTACAGTGCAGATCCTTATAGTGCAGATCCTTATAGTGCAGATCCTTACAGTTCAGATCCTTACAGTGCAGATCCTTACAGTGCAGATCCTTACTGTACAGATCCTTACAGTGCAGATCCTTACTATACAGATCCTTACAGTGCAGATCCTTACTGTACGGATCCTTACAGTGCAGATCCTTACTGTGCGGATCCTTACAGTGCAGATCCTTACAGTGCAGATCCTTACTGTACAGATCCTTACAGTGTAGATCCTTACTGTGCAGATCCTTACAGTGCAGATCCTTACAGTGCAGATCCTTATGTAGCACCCTGAGGATTCGGCTGCTACAGGGGTATTGCACCTCAAGCCAGAGGTGTGATATTCCACTCCCGGGTAAGGATGGAGTGTGGAACTGAGCTCAGTAGGCTGCATGCACTACATACATCCCATTTCCGGGGGACAGATCAATGGTACTCCCACTAGGTATATGTGCAGGTACAACAGTGTCTGTCCCTGGCTGGAGTGGGAGGGGGGTGGAACATCCCAGTAGTGTAGGGGCAGATAGGGGGAGCAGTCTGGGTAATGCTAGGAGCTCATTGGGTGCTGGTCACCTGAGCTCACACATAGAGGGAGTATATAAGGTGGGAACCATCTTAGATCAGGGTCAGACAGGCAGACAGTTACCAGTCAGTCTTTTGTAGAGGGTCAAGCAGTCCTGAAAGAAGAGAGAGAGGAGAAGAAAAGGACCCAGAGGGGAAGAAGAGGGAACCCCAAGAGCCCAAATACAATCAGAAGGGTGAAGGGTTGGCACAAGGGTACCGGATCCCAAGCTGGTGGAGGGCACTAATCCTCAGCCAGAGACCGGAGGTTGTGGGCAGGATCTGCCACGACCCCCCCACTAAATCCACTGCGAAGGCACACCGAGCATAGGGTCAGGGAACCCAGAGACAAGGGTTTTACCAACAAGAGGCCCGAGGGAGCCGGACATAAGTGGATCCCTGGTGGGGAAGGCCAGAGAAAAGGAACGTCAGAAAGGGAGCTCAGGATCACGCTCCAGAATTACCTGGGGGTTGGCCGAGTCCAAGACCTGGTGGACGCAGCACGGCTCGGGCGGTCACTCAAGGCCGGAGTGACCAGCACAACAGCAGTAAGTAAAAACCCTGAACTGCACAGCCCGACTCTGAGTCTTATTACCATCCTCACTGCACCACCACAACCACCACCCTCTACAACTGACCCCCTGAGGCTATACCCCTCCCGTTGGGGGTTATACTACCAGAAGCTGCACACACACCACCAGCCTCAGCGGACCCTGCTGCAGCGGCGGCCGTATTGACCGCAAATCAACGGGTGGCGTAGTCGACACTAAAGAACATCCAGCAACATCTGTAGGACTGCCACACACTGAGCTTGACACCCTGGGCACGGACCGGGTCACCGCCACTCGGAGACTACAACCCCCATCTGATCCGGCTCCGGGTATCCCCCAAACAACACTGGCCCAGGGGGCGCGTCACTTACTGTACAGATCCTTACAGTGTAGATCCTTACAGTGCAGATCCTTACAGTGCAGATCCTTACTGTACAGATCCTTACAGTGTAGATCCTTACTGTGCAGATCCTAACAGTGCAGATCCTTACAGTGTAGATCCTAACAGTGCAGATCCTAACAGTGCAGATCCTTACAGTGCAGATCCTTACAGTGTAGATCCTTACTGTACAGATCCTTACAGTGTAGATCCTTACAGTGTAGATCCTAACAGTGCAGATCCTAACAGTGCAGATCCTTACAGTGCAGATCCTTACAGTGTAGATCCTTACTGTACAGATCCTTACAGTGTAGATCCTTACTGTGCAGATCCTAACAGTGTAGATCCTTACAGTGCAGATCCTTACAGTGCAGATCCTAACAGTGCAGATCCTTACAGTGCAGATCCTTACAGTGTAGATCCTTACTGTACAGATCCTTACAGTGTAGATCCTTACAGTGTAGATCCTAACAGTGCAGATCCTAACAGTGCAGATTCTTACAGTGCAGATCCTCACAGCAGCGCTCCTCCCATGTGTAAATCCAGCTTTTTACTCATAGACATATACTTAGCAGGTAACTCTCTCGGAGAACTCACTAGGATGTGAAGATTTCATCTATCTCTGGCCGCGGGCAGAGCTGCATGAGGAATGTTCTGTAGACGGACTCGGGAAAATCCTCTGGATTGATGGCATCATTCTAAAAAATGGGGGAAAAAAGACGATCATAAAGGGCTGGTGTTTGTATAACAGGTCTCAGCTTCACAGACTCTTACCTATTAATGGTGGGTACCCAGATACTGGGCTTCTTTCCGGTAGGTAGAGCTATATTGCTCTCAAGTTTAGGAATAGTATTTGTGGCACATATGCAACCAAGGTACTGCTAAATTCTGAAAACCCCTGGGGACAATGATTAGCGATGGAGAGGGCAATGGCGCTGGAGCCAATGTCTCTAATGTTGGTGTGCTGTGTGTGAAGCGGGCGGGCTAACTGCCACCTCCTCTGACTATATATTGGCTGTGACAAAGAAATGGGCTGGCTTAAAGGGGCTTTCCAGGACTGATATCTTTGGCCTAGTCTTATGATAGGTCATCTATATCACATCGGCATAAGACAATGTCTACCAATCAGCTGTTTCCAGAAGTGAACAGAGTCAAGCAGCATAGTACTCTCCCTAGTGGCCTTGCTCTGGTACTGCAGCTTAACTCCCATTCACTTCAATAGAAGCTGAGCTGCAGCACCAGAGAACAGACACTACACAGTGTACGGAGCTCAGCTGTTCTGACCTTGAACACTTTTTCCATTTGGCCACTGGGGAAACTGGTGTTCAAGGCGTTGGACCCTGACTGATCTGATATTGATCTGTTGTAAGATTAATCCATCAATGTCTAAGTCTAGGAAAACCCCTTTAACCTCTTCCCGACATATGATGTACAGTTACGTCCTATGTCAGGTCCCTGATTTTGTTGTGGGCTCACAAGCTAAGTCTTCATCTTTCCCGGCAGATGATGGCTGAAATATTAAAATGAGCAGTCGGCCAGCCCCTACACCCCCAGCTCTACTCCGGTATCCACACTGTCATGTGTCGGACCTAAACTGGAGGAGAACTTGTTTGGACCCAGGACCGGAGCTTGTAGCTAAAGATCGGTGAAACATTCAAATTCCAAGTATATTAGAAAATTACAGAATTCACTAAGTTCATTTATCTAAAAAAATGTTTAGATACAAACAACCCTTTAAGAATCCACAGCTATGTTGGTAGTTTATTTTACTTTCTGACACGAAGATTTTAAATATGCAAATTGCCTCTTCAGAGAGGACTCGGACTTTATATCGCCATCTGCTGGAAGCAGCAATCCTACAAGTCACTATCGACCCCTTAACAAGTCTTGTAATGTGACTTAGGATAAAAACCAAATCAGAATCTCAATTTGCAGACACGGTGTTTCAGGGTATTGCCCCTCATCAGTGGAAAGTATGAGATCGGATTTGGCGAGGTGAGAGGCTCTGGATGGAGGTCTAAGGGGTAACGTTTCTCTTTGTGGAGAGTGACATACCGGCCTTGGTATGCCAATGTAAAAAGGCTTATTCGCAGTGCAATGCTCCTCTGGGAAACTAAATATGCAAATTAGACCATTGTCCCGAGCCTCCAATATTGCCATAGCAGATCTCATACTTTGCACTGATGAGGGGCAATATCCTGAAACACTGCACTGTGTCTTTAAACTGAGATTCTGATTTGGCCTTTATCCTAAGATATATTGCAAGTCTCGTTAAAGGGTCAATAGTGACGTGAATTAATGCTGCTTCCAATAGGTGGCGCTAGAGTTCTAGTCCTCTCCCTCTCTGAAGAGGAATTTGTATATTTAAATAGGAGGCGAATAAGCCTCCTTACCATTGGCATGCCAGGCCTGGCTTTTCACTCTCCACAAGGGAAACATTACCCCTTAGACCTCAGTCCAGAGCCTCTCACCTAGCCAAATCAGTTCTCATACGTTGCACTGACGAGGGGCAATACCCCGAAACACGTGTCTGTAAATTGAAATTCTGATTTGGCTATTATCCTAAGTCACATTGCAAGACTCGTTACCACTTAGAGAAAGATTTCAACCAATTTTATCTCAGGTTATTTTAGTTAATCACAGCTATGGAAAAAAAATGATCAAATATAACGAGGGTATAACACTCACTTTCCCCTTTGAAAGATGACAAGAGTGTAATGCTTGCTCTACTCTCTTCCTGTCGGCAGGAAACAGCTGGAAAATACTGTCCAAGAGGGAAAAAAGAACAAGATTGTAAGATAACGCAGCCAAATTTTCCGTAAATAATACCCTTGATAGTTGAGAGCTCGGTTTTTTTTTGATGTATTAGACACTTATTCAGGTTGTGATTGGAGATGTGCAATATGCAGACACTGTTGAAGTATTAATCCTAAGGGCCACGTGATGATATTCTTATATCCATTAGTAAAGTGCAATGAAAACATATGTTTTGCATATAGAATAAATCTACTTGTTGTTTATACATACACATCATTGCTTATTCTTTTACATAGGCAATCACATTTTTTGAGACATTTAGCTACATCTGACATAGCTACGAGAGATACTGATGAAAGCGGGTAAAAGTGTAGGATTCCTTTAATGCCTTTTTATATATCTACCCCCAACATGTATCTATGAGACATATACAAATTGCATTTCAAAACTTGAGAATTTGATGACTTACTTCCGTACAGGAATTTTTCCTTCTGCATTTAATTGAAGTGTGAGTTTTACGTGTCTAAAAGAGGAAAAAAAAAAAATTTACAAAATCAAGAAAACTGTTAGCGTGTACTGACTGTAAAGTCGAAACATTCACATGCAATTTATTTGATAATTGTTCATTAGCTTCCTAAATGCAAAAATGAAACCACTTTCCAAGTAGTTCTTCAATTACATTTTTAACTATTTTGCCACAGCAGATACAAAGTCATCTGAGCTCCAGAGGAATTTATCTGCTCTCACCCTTCCCCCTTCTCTCGATTTGAAAGGTAGCAGGAAGGAGCGGGTTGTATACAGTATGTAGATGGGAGAAAGTATTTACAGTCTCAGAGAGGGCAGAGAAAATATGCTATAGATAAGCAGGAAAGCACATGAAGAAGACATAAGTGTAGGATAGAAGCTGTGCCGATAGGGGAGCTAAAGAAGACAGATGCTTATGGGATACACATAGACTTCACATCCAGCCTATATTACTTGGAGAGACACTCGTGCAAGAATAAAATCTGGAACTTGGGCCAGGCTAAAAACTGCACATCAGTATTTACAGTCTCATCTAAGGCAGAGAAAATATGCTATTGATAAGCAGGAAAACTCATGAAGAAGACATAAGTGCAGGATAGAAGCTGTGCCGATACAGGAGCTAAAGAAGACAGATGCTTACGGGATACACATAAACTTCACATCCAGCCTATATTACTTGGAGAGACACTCATGCAAGAATAAAATCTGGAACTTGGGCCAGGCTAAAAACTACACATCAGTATTTACAGTCTCATCTAAGGCAGAGAAAATATGCTATTGATAAGCAGGAAAACTCATGAAGAAGACATAAGTGCAGGATAGAAGCTGTGCCGATACAGGAGCTAAAGAAGACAGATGCTTACGGGATACACATAAACTTCACATCCAGCCTATATTACTTGGAGAGACACTCATGCAAGAATAAAATCTGGAACTTGGGCCAGGCTAAAAACTACACATCAGTATTTACAGTCTCATCTAGGGCAGAGAAAATATGCTATTGATAAGCAGGAAAACTCATGAAGAAGACATAAGTGCAGGATAGAAGCTGTGCTGATAGGGGAGCTAAAGAAGACAGATGCTTATGGGATACACATAGACTTTACATCCAGCCTATATTACTTGGAGAGACACTCGTGCAAGAATAAAATCTGGAACTTGGGCCAGACTAAAAACTACACTTCAGTGGTTCTGAAAATGAATTAAGGAATGAAAGCTGCAGATGGAAACTTTGCAATTTTACTAGCGAAACAACAAACATATGTAACAGGCATTTATTTCCATGTAAAAGGTGTCCAGAGCGTTTAACTTGGGTTTGCTTGTTGTTAATCTACTGCAAATTACTGCAGGAATGTATGATTTTTGGAAAATCCGCAGTGTAAATTGATTGGGACTGCAGATTTGAAATTCCTTGTATGCCAATTTATGAATCGGATATCAATGCAAAGTTTACCCTCAGCAGCATAAAGAGTCAACGATGTGGAAAATCTGCACATTTTCGGTAACAAAATCAAGCTGTATAAAATCTGCAGTAGTTACAGCAAGTGGGAATCCGCCCAACTTTTTCAGCTTTTGGTGATTTTATGCCAGCATTAAAGTACAGGAGCTTAAAGAGAGGGGGCATTGCATAGAGCATTAGATGTCATTGTATACATCCACTTTTTTTGCACTTACATTTTCTCATAAAAGGAATAGCGAGAAGCATTGTTTACTAGAGGGTTTTTGATGATTGCCATAATATCAGTAGCCCAGTCCTGCAAAAAAAAGACCTATTATAAAACAGCAAATCCTCATTGTGCTGTAGATTACTCCTTGTACGCTAGTGGCTTTGTGTTAACTGGAATTGGTTTACTATAATACGGTCAGCCAAGTTCTGCAGTTACCTTTGGGTATTTTTTCACCTTTTTGTGCATCCAGCCTCACATAACTGAATGGGTGGTCCTATTCTTATCTGCTAAAACGACATTTCCTAGCATCACCTTACTTCTCCTCTGTGCTGCAGCCCCCCTCCCTCCCTCTCTGTGTGCTCATCACTAGGCTCCAATAAACTAAGTAAAAACTTCACCTTATGCTTCTGTGTACTCTTTTCTCCTGCCTGGTCAATTTTATCTTCTGCCATCAGCATCAGTATAGCTGTCTGAGTGTTTTTACATAATTGTTAGCTGGTTTATAGCAGGGTTCAATTCTCCTGCACTCCTCCATGACAAAGCATATAACTACTAGGCAGGGCAGAGTTGAGCTGTGTTTGTTGCCTGCTTCTGACAGATCGGTGATGTGAAACGATAAATCCTGCTCTATTCATGGATATGCAGAAGAAAATCCTCTTCCTGTTGGGAGAGAAAACAAGGCAACCGTGGAACACCAAGGAATAGTGTGGGTTCCCTAGGTGAGTATGTGTTTGTTTTTAAATTTAAGACCACCATATGCCCACTTTTGAAATAATAGAAATTAGTGTACACAATGCCGTTACGGAAGCACTCCCTTCAAAATATCCTAATTTATTGCAGTCATCATATTATACAGCACTGTGTACTTACAATTGCTCATTTTGCCTTTCTACCCAGTTATTTATTCTGTTTTCCATTAGGTCAATGACATCACGTGATTAAAAACAGACTAGCTGAATCCTTCTAAGCTCTATGTAGAAACATGACGTCTCTTTTCCCTGCATGAGTCATCAATAGAACTACAATTCTACATCAATGCTAAGTCCCTGGCAGGCGGGGAAATAGAAGAAGTAACTATGTAGAACAGCAAAATGAGAAATTTTAAGTACAGTTTCATAGTTTCTAAGGTTGAAGGTAGACTTAAGTCTATCGAACTCAACCTATAGCCTAACATGTTGATTCAGAGAAAAACAAAAACCCCTTGGGGTAGGCAGTAATAGCTCCATATTAGGGGAAAAACGCCTTTCTGATTCCACATTCGGCAATCAGACTAGTTCCCTGGATCAACATCCCATCATAGAATCTAATGCCAATAACCTGTAATATTATATTTTTCAAGAAAGGCATCCATGCCCTTCTTAAATTTTAGTAGTGAGTCACTCATTACAACATCATGCGGCAGAGAGTTCCATAGTCTCACTGCTCTTACAGTAAAGAATCCCCGTCTGTGATTATGATTAAACCTTTCCTCTAGACCAGGGGTGTCAAACTCATTTTCACCAAGGGCTGCATGAGCATTAAGGTTGCCTTCAAAGGGCCAATTGAAATTGTAAGGGCTCATGCAGATGTCTTTGCAACATGGACTGGACTATAAGAGGGCTGTCCCTGGGCAGGAGGGCTAAGAACACTGTCCCTGGACAGTAGGGCTAAGATAGCTGTCCCTCCCTGGGTAGTAGAGCTAAGAGCGCTGTTCCTGGGTGCTAGGGCTAGGAGCGCCGTCCCTGGGTAGTAGGGCAAAAAGAGCTGTTCCTGGCTAGTAGGGCAAAGAGAGCTGTCCCTGGATAGTGGGGCTAAGTGACCAGTCCTTGGTTAGCAGGGCTAAGACAGCTGTTCCTGGGTAATAGGGCCAAGAGCACTGTCCCTAAGTAGTAGGGCTAAAAGAGCTGTTCCTGGGTAGTAGGACTAAGAGAGCTGTTTTGGGTAGTAGGGCTAAGAGAGCTGTTTTGAGTAGTAGGGCTAAGCGCACTGTCCCTGTATAGTAGGGCTATGAGCACTGTACCTGGGTAGTAGGGCTAAGCGCACTGTCCCTATATAGTAGGGCTAAGAGCACTGTACCTGGGTAATAGGGCTAAGAGCGCTGTCCCTGGGTAGTAGGGCTAAGAGAGATGTCCCTGGGTAGTAGGACTAAAACAGATGCCCCTGGGTAGTAGGACTAAAAGAGATGCCCCTGGGTAGTAGGGCTAAGGGAACTGTAGCTGGTTAGTAGGGCTAAGAGAGCTGTCCATGGATAGAAGGGCTAAGAGAGCTGTTTTTGGATAGTAGGGCTAAGGAGCACTGTCCCTGGATAGTAGGACTAAGAGCACTGTAACTGGGTAATAGGGCTAAGAGAGATGTCCCTGGGCAGTAGGGCTAAGAGAGATTTCCCTTGTATTAGGGCTAAGAGAGATTTCCCTTGTATTGGGGCTAAGAGAGATGTCCCTTGTATTAGGGCTAAGAGAGATGTCCCTGGGTAGTAAAGCTAAGAGAGATGTCCCTTGTATTAGGGCTAAGAGAGATGTCCCTGGGTAGTAAAGCTAAGAGAGATGTCCATTGTATTAGAGCAAAGAGAGATGTCCCTGGGTAGTAGGGCTAAGAGAGATGTTTCTTGTATTAGGGCTAAGAGAGATGTCCCTGGGTAGTAGGGCTAAGAGAGATGTTCCTTGTATTAGGGCTAAGAGAGATGTTTCTTGTATTAGGGCTAAGAGAGATGTTTCTTGTATTAGGGCTAAGAGAGATGTCCCTGGGTAGTAGGGTTAAGAGAGATGTCCCTTGTATTAGGGCTAAGAGAGATGTCCCTGGGTAGTAAAGCTAAGAGAGATGTCCATTGTATTAGAGCAAAGAGAGATGTCCCTGGGTAGTAGGGCTAAGAGAGATGTTTCTTGTATTAGGGCTAAGAGAGATGTCCCTGGGTAGTAGGGCTAAGAGAGATGTTCCTTGTATTAGGGCTAAGAGAGATGTCCCTGGGTATTAGGGCCAAAATTCTACTCTGTATGCCCCATACGAGGTCATTAATTAATATGTTAAAAATAAGAGGTCCTAATATTGACTCCTGTTAAGTGACCCCTGGCCTAATACTAACCTCTGTTAACTGTGACCCAATCAGAATGTGTTCCATTAATAACCACCCTTTGTTTCCTATCACTGAGCCATAACCCACATACATATATTTTCCCCTATCCCCATTGTTCTCATGTTATATATCAACCTTTTGTGTGGCATTGTATCAAATGCCTTTGAGAAGTCCATATACACAACATCCACTGCGTTTCCCTGGTCCAGTCTGGTACTTATCTCCTCACAGAATCTGAACAGAATAGTTTGACATGATTGATCCCTCATAAACCCATGTTGATATTGGGTCATGAGGTTATTCTTATTGAGATACTACAGGATAGTGACGCGCCTCCAGAGCCGTGGGGTACTTGGCAGCCGGGCCTATGGATGCTGGCGGGGGATATCACGGTGGCTGGCCCAGTCCGTGGCCCAGGGCGGTCAACAAAAAGGGGATTGTTATTTGTATGGTGTTTGGGGAAGTGTTCGTGACGCCACCTGTGGTGCCTGGTAAGGATTACCAGCGCTGCGACAGTCCTCTGAGGCGGATGTTAGGGCAGCTTATGATGGAACGGCTCCCCACAGGTGGAGCGGGCCTCAGGGCAGCGTGGGGGAATGGATGGTGGTACAGGTGAGAGACGGCCAGGACGGTTCAGGGAGAAATGATAGACACTCACACTGGGGTTCGCTTCGGTACCTTTACTGGTGTAGATGCAGGTATGGTCCAGGGTACTCGGTAGGAAGGGTGCACTTCTGGACTCTCCCCAGTGAGCGGGTATAGGGCCTCCTGATCCGCTGCTTTCACTTGCTAAGCTTCTGACCTGCCTGGAGCTAGGCCTGGCTTAATTATTGTCTCTCTCTCTTGCACCTGCTGACCTGGTGGTAGGGCTTTCTCTTGGAGATCACTCTCCCTGGACGCTGGGGCCTCCGTGACTCCTAGCTCTGGTACGGTAGTCAGCGTTGGTCGACCTGGGACTTGTAGTCCTCCAGGTATCCGGTGATCCCTACTGGGTATGAAGGGGCCCTGTAGGCGCGGACCCGGTGTCCGGTGTATAGTTCGGGGTGAGCCTGGTATGCTCCTCTGCCCCCTTACCTCCTCTCTCCTCTCCTCTTTGCCGTCGGCCACACTCGGGGCCCTCAGCACTCAATTCGTGCTGTAGGCCTTGGCTCACCTAAGCACAGCAGCCAGCGTGCTGCATCTTCACTGGTCTAAGTGCCAGCACACTAACTTCTCACTACTCTCTGACTAAACTCTCAACTGAACTCAGCTGCCTGGCTCTACCCTCCATATATATATCCCTAACGGGCTCCCTCTGGTGGTCTGAGGTGGTAGGGTGGAGATGTGTGAATGTGTGAGGGCCTCTTGTGGAGAAGTCCATCCATGCACCCTACTGGGTTCTGTGGCACCTAGGCGTAGCAGGGCGCCACATTCCCCCCTAGTACAATTCAGTACTCCTGGACTGAAGCATTTTGTAACAGGTTACAACAAAAATAAAAATAACAATAATAACAACAAGTATAATAATAACAATAAAGTTACAGTATGTCCCGTAACCAGGTGTCCATTTCACCGATAAAAGAACATGAGTCACATGAGGGACCCGCCTGAAAACCCTCAACGTAGGCCCTGGGCGTGGCTACAGGGCATAAGTGATCCAGGTGCTGGACCACGTCTTCGGCCACGCCAAACGGGTTTTTGTTCAGTGGTCATGTGTTGCACACAATCAAAAAGGGGGCACTTTAATAAGTGCAACTATTTATATGGACAGTTTTTGGCTGCTCAAAGTCCTCAGCCTACAAGTCTTTATACCCTTACGGGTAACTAAACGCACATATATTGTCCAGTTCACATAATGACAGTAGGCAATACCCAACTGGGTAACTATTTACATTGAAGGTATTTCTAACTTATTCCTTATACCTGGCAGTGATCTGGCCTTTTGTACTGCGTATTGACCTACGTAGTATTGAGGTGTTGTTGATGTCTGTGTTTTCACTGTCTGCTACCCTGTCAGATCTACGTGTGGGCAAATTGTAGAACTGTCTTAACCTCTCGATGGGACTGGCAAGTACACTGGTTACTGGGCCTACTGGCTCTGCTTCTACCGGTGATCCTTCTTCTGGGGATTCTTCCTGAGCAGGCTCTTCTGGGGCACTTACAGGTCTTACTTGCTGTGGAGGGTCTTCTGGCTGTTGGTAGAAGTGTATCACAGGTATTATTACAGCTCCATCCAGTTGAGGCCAATCTGCCGGGAAATCTCCTAAGACAGTATGGAGTACATCTTCTTTGGGTTCTACAGGCACTATAAGAGGTACTTCTTCCTGTGGCTTCAACAGACCGGGGCACAACTTCAAGTGGTCTCTTGAGACTGTTGCAGTTGTCTTACCTCCATCTTTACTGATTAAACAGGTTTTTCTATTGTCGAACCTGGAATCCAACACAGTGTAAGGCTCTTTTTCTCATTGGTCGTCAAGCTTGTGGTTTCTTCTCTTTCGCTTCAGCACAACTTCTCCAGGTGCTAAGGGCTCTGCTGGTGCACTCTTGTTGTACTGTGCTTCCTGCTTATCTCTCATCCTATTTAGACTGTCTTCGACACAGGCCTGTACTCTCTTGCACTGCTTCCTGCCGAGTCGTATCCCAGTCTTCAGTGGACTTATCTGGTTCTGGCTCTACCACTCCAAGCTACAGGTCCATGGGCAACTTTCCGGGTCTTGCTCTCATGAGGTACGCTGGAGTACAATTGGTGGCACTCACAGGTATGTGATTGTACAGATCTACCAGGTCAGGTAGTTTGTCTGGCCACTGATTCCTTTCTTCGATATTGTTCATCTTTTCACATAGACCATTGGTTTGAGGGTGGTACGGCGTAGTCCGAATCTTCTTACACCCATACAGATGGCAAAACTCTGAACAGCTCGGCTTCAAAGGCAGGGCCTTGATCCGTCAGCACCTTATCCGGGTATCCATGGGGCCTGCAGAAGTATGCTTGAAACGTCCTTGCAGCAGTTTCTGCCGTCAGATCCTTGAGTAGCGATCCACCATGGTCAGGGCATAAGAGTAGCCTGACCTGCTGGGTGACAGCTTGACGTGATCCAGAGCGACGATCTCCAGGGGCTGGGTTGTCTTGATGGACTGCAAGGGTGCTTTCTGGCTGCTGTAGTCTTTTCTTCTGACGCTACAGGGTCCACAATCCCGGCACCACCTCTCTATGGAACTCCGCATTCCAACCCAATAAAACCAACTCTTCAGGAGGGTTTCCAGCTTCTTCCAGCCAAAGTGCCCTGCTTGATCGTGGTAGGCCTGCAACACCATCTGGATGTCTGTCCTGGGCACTACGATCTGCCATACCATCTCATGGGTCTTAGGGTTGACATACCTTCGGCACAGCTTCTCTCTATAGATGAACAGTCGGCTTCTCTCATTCCACAGTTGCTTGGCTTGTGGAGAAGCGTCCTTCCCCAGGGAGAAACCTTCCTGGGTTATCAGCTCTTTGATACGGCTGACAACCGGGTCGCTGTCCTGGGTCTCCTTCCAACTGTGATGAGGTAACGGGTTTAGTGTCTTACCACGATACCTCCTGGAGGTGCGCTGCTCGTGGACCATCCCATTTCTGTGGAAGGCAGGTAGCTCAACCTCCTCCAGGTCATCCACTTCTTCTTCAATGTCCAACTGGTGAGGCATTCTGGATAGGGCATCGGCGTTGGCGTTCTTGTGGCCTGCCCGGTACTTAATGGTGAACTGATAGTTTGACAGTCGGGCCATCCAACGCTGTTCCATGGCTCCCAACTTGGCTGTCTCTAGATGTGTCAAGGGGTTGTTGTCAGTATAGGCTGTGAACTTAGTGGAGGCCAGGTAGTGCTTGAATCGTTCAGTGATGGCCCAGACCAAGGCCAGGAACTCCAACTTGAAGGAGCTATAGTTTTCTGGATTCCTCTCGGTAGGACGAAGCTTCCTGGTGGCATAGGCAATCACCTTCTCTTTGCTATACTGCTTCTGGCTTAACACAGCTCCTAGTTCCTCATTGCTGGCATCGGTGTACAGCAGGAAAGTCTGGCTGTAATCAGGGTAGGCCAGGATTTCTTCACTAGTCAGGATCTCTTTCATCACTGCAAAGGACTCAGCCTGCTCTTTACCCCACTGGAAGGGGGGGGGGTTGCCTCTGTTGGACTGTCCTACCAGGAGATCTTGCAAAGGCACTGCCTTCTTGGTGTAGACCTTTACAAATCTCTGGTAATACCCGACCAGTTCCAGGAACTGACGTACCTCCTTGAGATTCTTCGGTTCCGGCCATTTCTGGATGGCAGTGACCTTCTCCGGGTCTGGTGCTACTCCTTCTGGACTGACGATGTGCCCCAGGTACTGAACCTTCTGTTTGAGCAGGTGGCACTTGGAAGATTTCAATTTCATCCCATACCGGGACAATGCTTCAAATACCTCCGCCAGGTGCTTCAAATGGTCCTCATATGTCTTGGAGTACACTATCACGTCAACCAGGTATAGCAGCACGGTCTCAAAATTACTATGTCCCAAACAGCACTCCATCAATCTCTGGAAAGTTCCAGGGGCGTTGCAGAGTCCGAACGGCATACTGTTGAACTCGCAGAGTCCCATCGGGGTAGTGAAGGCCGTCTTCTCCCGGTCCTCCTCAGCAACTGCTACTTGCCAGTACCCACTGGTGAGGTCAAGGGTAGAGAAGTAATTTGCAGACTTTAGTGCAGCCAGGGATTCCTCTATACGGGGCAAAGGGTATGCATCTTTATGTGTTATGCGGTTTACCTGTCTGTAATCTACACACATCCTCATGCTTCCATCCTTTTTCCTGATCAGGACCAGGGGAGCTGCCCAGGGGCTACAGCTATCTCTTATTACCCCTGCTTCCTTCATGTCATGCAACATTTCCTTCGCTTTCTTGTAGTGTGCTGGTGGTATGGGCCTGTAACGTTCTTTGATGGGTGGATGGTCACCTGTGGGTATATGGTGTTGTACCCCTTTAATCCTCCCAAAATCAAGTGGGTGTTTGCTGAACACCTGTTCGTATTCAAGAACCACCCTGTGTACACCTTGTTTATGATGGACAGGAGTGGCGTCAGTCCCAACATGGAGCTGTTGACACCAATCCTCCAGCTGAGCTTCGGAGTCATTGTCCTCCACTGTATCTGGTGGGGTCAAGGATTCCACTGTGTGTATGGCATCATTAGTTACAGTATACAGTCTGGCAACGGTGGCGTATCTTGGTATTTTAACTTCCTCCTCCCCACAATTTAGGAGACGTATGGGTACCCTCCCATTGCGTACATCAACTACCCCTCTATCAGTTAAGAGTGTAGGTCTGTGCTCTGAGCTAATGGGCTCCACTACCGCCTGGTAGCTCCGTCCTTTCAGACCTATTGCTGCCCTACACCAAATCAGCATTTCACTCATCGGGGGAATCACAATGGGTATCGGGTCGGTCACCCGTACATTACCAATCTCACCACCTGTTAGCTTTACCTGTTGCTGGTACAGGAGAGCTCGAATCTCTCTCTGGAGCACCTTCCTCTGCCCTGGTTTGGCAGTGTCAGCAATCTGTTGGAGTAAAAACAACACTTCTCCCAAACAGTTACCAACAATATTTGTACCAAGTATCATATACAAGTCCGTATCACCAGGGTTAGATTCTACTACAATCAGTCCTTGGTCCTTTAGTTCCGCTCTCCCCACCTTCACTGTCACATCCTTAACCCCTACTAGGTTAAGAGGAAGGCCATTAGAGGCATACACAGAGAGGTTTGGGGCTGGCGGGTGGAGTTCATCTATGGACCAGTACCTTTTGTAGAGGACATCAGGTATGATGGTTACCTGTGAGCCGGTGTCCAGAAACGCAGGTGTAGCTATGCCGTCCAGCATGATGGACAGGAAAGGCCTTCCTCCTATGAACAGGTGGCACCAGCTTAATGGGCCTGGTTGATTTACTCCTGGGTGTCGGCCCTCGGCCCCAGGGTTTGATCGTTTAAAGGACAGTTCCGTGCTGTGTGGCCTGCCTTGTGGCAACGGTAGCAGATGAAGTCTCCTGGAGGGCGACGTTGGTCGTTGGTCCTCCCACGGGGTGGCATTGTCCTCCTACGGGGTGGCGTTGTCCTCCTTCTTCTCCTCATCCAGGGGACATCCTCAGGGCTGTCGGCGAGTAGGATCCTTCCTTCCGGCTCGGGCTCCGTCTGTAGCTGCAGGGTGCTCAGGACAGTGGCCAGGGTTTTACTTAGCTGACGCACTTCAGAGCGCAGGCTGTCCAGCTCGCTAGGAGGCACTGTTTCCATTTTTGTTTCAGCCGTTAATGAAGGAGCAGTGGGTGCTGCGGGCACTGTGGTAACGCTGGATAGCAGTATCTGTTGTTTCCAGGGGCTGCAGACCCTTTATAGCCATGTCCTTAAGGATGTCAAAGGTGGCATCTGGATGATCTAAAGCCCACAACCGTACAGTTCTGCTCTCCTCCTGGGACCTCAACCCCCGGATGAACTGTTCCGTCAGCATTTTATTTTCATCTTGTATGCTGGCTGGACTAACCTGTTTCAGGGCCCGCCGGGCTTCTTGTAAGCGCCAGGCGTAGTCCCGGATACTGTCCTCAGGTTTCTGGGTACAGTGGTAGAACCTCATCCGGAGATCTGTCTCAGTGCGGTTTTCAAAAACAGTTTGCAGTCTCTTAAAGATAATGGATACTGATTCCTAGTCTGCGGCTGGCCAGGTTTCAACTTCCCGCTCTGCGGCACTAGTCAATTGTCCCAGCACAACAGCAGCTCGCTGCTTACCAGTCATAGAATACATGTCCAGTACACCGCATATTTTTCTCTTGAATCCAGACAGGGTGTCTGGTTTGCCCTCATACTGGGGGGGCATCAGGAGTGTTAACCGGTGCTCCGGCGGCTTGCTGGTCGTCGGCCATGGTTGCGCCCCCCCTAGTAAACCGTAGCCTACCTTCTTCACTTTTTATCAGGTAGGCCGCAGCTCCGCGGGCGACAGTCTTCTTCCAGGACCTTGCGTCGCTCGCGTCTGACGTCAGAGCGTCCACTGGACTCCTTCCAGGACCTGGAGCTTCCTGGTTCGACGTCAAGGGTGGGGCGTGTCCTGGGCTTCGCGCGCTTTCACAGTCACGCCTCTCGGGTTCCCGCGGTTACGCCCCTCTTCTTCCCGCGCGGCGACAGGAAAATGGCGGATAATGGCGGGAAACCTTCACCACAGTGAGTGTTACAGTCTTTTAAGGCGCACAGTACCCTGTGGCAGTGGGCACGCAATCCTGTTTGTGACGCCAGAAGTTGATGCGCCTCCAGAGCCGTGGGGTACTCGGCAGCCTGGCCTATGGATGCTGGAGGGGCATATCACGTTGGCTGGCCCGGTCCGTGGCCCAGGGCGGTCAACAAAAAGGGGATTGTTATTTGTATGGGGTTTGGGGAAGTGTTCGTGACGCCACCTGTGGTGCCTGGTAAGGATTACCAGCGCTGCGACAGTCCTCTGAGGCGGATGTTAGGGCAGCTTATGATGGAACGGCTCCCCACAGGTAGAGCGGGCCTCAGGGCAGCGTGGGGGAATGGATGGTGGTACAGGTGAGAGACGGCCAGGACGGTTCAGGGAGAAATGATAGACACTCACACTGGAGTTTGCTTCAGTACCTTTACTGGTGTAGATGCAGGTATGGTCCAGGGTACTCGGTAGGAAGGGTGCACTTCTGGACTCTCCCCAGTGAGCGGGTATAGGGCCTCCTGATCCGTTGCTTTCACTTGCTAAGCTTCTGACCTGCCTGGAGCTAGGCCTGGCTTAATTACTGTCTCTCTCTCTTGCACCTGCTGACCTGGTGGTAGGGCTTTCTCTTAGAGATCACTCTCCCTGGACGCTGGGGCCTCCGTGACTCCTTGCCCTGGTACGGTAGTCAGCGTTGGTCGACCTGGGACTTGTAGTCCTCCAGGTATCCGGTGATCCCTACTGGGTATGAAGGGGCCCTGTAGGCGCGGACCCGGTGTCCGGTGTATAGTTCGGGGTGAGCCTGGTATGCTCCTCTGCCCCCTTAACTTCTCTCTCCTCTCCTCTTTGCCGTCGGCCACACTCGGGGCCCTCAGCACTTAACTCGTGCTGTAGGCCTTGGCTCGCCTAAGCACAGCAGCCAGCGTGCTGCGTCTTCACTGGTCTAAGTGCCAGCACACTAACTTCTCACTACTCTCTGACTAAACTCTCAACTGAACTCAGCTGCCTGGCTCTACCCTCCATATATATCCCTAACGGGCTACCTCTGGTGGTCTGAGGTGGTAGGGTGGAGATGTGTGAATGTGTGAGGGCCTCTTGTGGAGAAGTCCATCCATGCACCCTACTGGGTTCTGTAGCACCTAGGCGTAGCAGGGCGCCACAATAGCATCTCTTAGGAAACCCTCAAGGATTTTACCGACAGTAGAGATTAAACTTACCAACCTATAACTTCCAGGCTCAAATTTTGCCCCCTTTTTTGAATATTGGCACCAAAATTGCTGTGCACCAGTCCTATGGTACAGACCTTGTTATTATGGAATCTGTGAATATTAGAGATAATGGTCTGTCCATCATTGTACTTAATTGCAGCAGTACTCGGGGGTGTCTGCAATCTGGGCCTGGGGATTTGTCTACTTCATGCTGGGTTAAGCATTTAGTGGAGAATGTCTAGTATCCCTGATTACGTCATCTGTCATGGGATTTTCTTGTACAAATACTGAAAAGAAAAAGGAGTTTAGCAGATTGGCCTTTCCCTCATCCTCTTCCATCCTAGTGTTGAGGGAGTCAACACTATCTTTTTTTCATTTTCTTACCGTTTATGTAGTAGAAGAATATTTTTGGATTCTTTTTACTTTCTTTGGCAATGAGCCTCAATCTTTTTAACCTTGATTTCATTTTTTCCACTATTTATTTTGTTTTCTGGTCTGTTCCATACACGGTCAGACACAGCCATTACACAGTACACAGCAGGGGCACATTTATAAGATTATCTCAGCACAGGAACATTTTATTTAAATACATTCAATTGCGGAACTTACCGTATTATCATTCCAAGATCTATTGATTAAAAGGAACTTTAAGCCAAATCACACTTAGGACAAATCACTCGCAAGCTCTTTCACACTCGCTATAACAGATTATTTAAATACCCTAAATTTACATTTCCTAAATTTTAAATACATTTTAATTTTTAAATACATTTTAAATTTAATTAAATTTTCCTTAGCTGCAATACAAACTGCAAATCGCTGCAAATGTCTGCAAAAGGGCAGTGCCATATAATATGATGATTGCAATATATTAAGAGGATAAGAAGGGAGGAGTGCTTCTTTAAGAAACACCGATGAAAATTGCTGTGTAACTTATATGAAGGAAATTTACTGTTCATAGCACAGAATATATTATATCAGTGTAACAGGATTCATCCGAAAACATAAAGGAACATTTTGGTTAAAAGTGACACTAGATTCTCACATTTATCTATTGATTGGGCTAGGCAGACAAAAATGAGAAGAAACGAGTAATGCATACGTATTAGGTATCTCATGTAATCCTATTACTGAGATAGACGCTGCGCAGTCATCTGATAACCTAACTATACTGTACAGGAGACATCATAGTATCAATGTAAATACAAGAAATCATTTCCCTGTAAGACTGTTAGTACGATACCTTGCCGACATTTTCCTTGTAGGATACGAAGTTATGAAAGGTAAGATCCACCATGTCTGACCCAGTGACGATACATAGAGTTTTGGCCAGGAAATTATTTTCAGGAAAGTCCAGGTTGAAAACTTCACGTAATTTTGGACTCTATAAAAAAGTGAAATGACATTAGTAGATGATCAACAAGGATTTAAATGACAATTTGCATATTAAGCCCTGTCCATTATCCTTATTGACATCGCTATCTTGGTAAGAGCGAGCGTAGTCTAAAATCAATCTACATTTTTGCCTTTTCGCACTGACACTGGATGGGGTCACAGTGTCAGTGCGAGCAACATAGGTGGATTATAAAGAGGGCAATCTGGGCTATCACTTAGGCCCAAGAGCCTGGGGGGACCATAACCAGATTGCCATTGTTATAATGTTTTGATGTTTTGTGCACCACCATTGGCATCGCACATCTCCAGGCGGGGAATTTTCCTGGAGTTCTGCAGCCGGTAATACACAATGGCAGCGCAGTTCCAGGGAACCTCCCATTGACTTTTTTGGAACATGCTTCTGCCGACATCATGTGTCACAAGAAGTGAAGCTGTTGGAGATCGCATGGAAAGGTATTAAAAACTTTTTTTTCACTAAAATGAATTAAATGAGGGTGGAAGAGAGCAAATAATAATGAATTGAGGGTGGGAAGTGTTTGAGTGGACATTATATTAAATTTAATTGGGGGTGGGTGAGAGGACATAACTAAATGAATTGGGGGAGGGGTGCATGTAAATATAATGAATTGGAAGGTCATGTAATTATAATGAATGGGGGGCAGTGGAGAGTTGAGGATGCAGGAGACTGACTGGTAGTGAATTTGGGGAAAGGGTACAGGGGCAAATTAATTTATATATCTGCTGGACTGGGAAAAGTGGCTAATTATAGCTAACATATCACAATGGTGGATTATCAATTTATATTAGTAATGGTGATAGCTAATTATATACTGTAATAATGATGAGTGCATGTCTGTATTCAGCTGCGTAGTGCAGGGGATTTCTTATTCAGGAAACATATGTGTACATATATGTGACCTTTTTATTTTTAGGGGCGCGATGATTAGTGCGGTTAACTCTGCAGGGACCGAGTCCTGGCGTTAGGCGATTAACATGAAGGTTTGACAAGATGAAGAAAAAGACTGTAATTAGATGTGACGTCAGCGGTAAGTTACTGGATGTAAGCATTTATTCTGTATAGGGGGACTGTATAAGGGGACTGTATAGGGGTATGTTTACATGGACCGACAGGCGGCACTAAACCATCACCAATCAGTAAACCATTTTAAAGGGGTGTCCCAAAACTAAATTTTATTTTCATCCCAAACTATCTATTTCATGTCATAATCTAAGCTTTTTTTAATATAAAAAACACCTACAAAAAACAAACAAATCGTGTACATAGAAAAAGTCTTATATCTTTGAGTTCAGCTCAATAAAAATGGGAGCAAAAACAAAAGTGTTGTGTTTATATCTTTGTTCAGTGTATATACTATGTCACAGTAAGATACTGTGCAGAAGATTAAATAGAACTGTCAAATGTAACCTTACCATGGAAACAGTCAAAAGGCAAAACGTACGTCGGAGGTCTTTGGGTCATTCGCTTCTGGTCAGTTCCTCTCTACTTACATGGTATGTTTACATTTGACAGTTCTATTTAATCTTCTGCACTGTACAATCATGTTTAAAATCAATATTTACAAATTGAAGTAAAAAAAATAGCAAATAATGACTTTATCAATAAAAAACAATAAATAAAGCCGGTATCGTACTGGAACTATGTGGCTTAGACGAATCACTCACCAGTGGAGCGCACTAACCACTTCATTATTGTGGATTAATTAGTTATTGTCACTATGAAATAGTAGTCAGTAATAGATACTTATATGTAATAAACTATATGTAATGGATATTAGTGTGAATAATAATCTAACAATATCATTAAAAAAAATTACATTTTGTTAATAGACTTAAATTGAAAACAGATAAATAAACACAATTTTATAAAAAGAAAAACAAGAATGGTAAATTATCCATTCACAGTAAATATTCCCATAATAAAGGGGACATTGTCACTATCAGCAATACAGGCCATTCCAGTAACACCGCACCTGAACCTAATTCCCTGGCACCAAAAGAAAATGTTCCAACATCTGACACATAATTACCCACTCCTGAATCGAGGACACCCACTTCTCCTCAACTGGGGTCTCGCATACGTGAGATCAGGGAATAGATGAATAAAATTAAATAAGAAATCAAACAACATGATACTGCACAATCTTTATCTCATTTTTCACTACCTTCACTTACACCTTATTTCATAACACCAATCCCAGGTCCCCTCCAGACCTTTTACATTTTTCTTTTCAATCACCCCCATCAGTTAACGCGCCACTCTATACACCCAACGAGGAACCCCTTGAAATGCCTTCAGTTTATGAAACAGACCTGTCTACACTGAATACGACCTCTACTATCCTCATCACATAGAAAATGTACCATTTTAGTAGACAAATCTCTAACAGGAACCAATGCGTTGGTCCCTTCCCTACCGAATGGGAAATCCAATCCCACGTCAATAAATCCCTCACATACTATCGCTCATTATTTCCCCACTAAATTCTTAAAAACGAAAAAAGAAAATTTCCCAAAAATGCTGCAGAGGAGGCGAAAAAAAAAAGGATAAATTCAATCATACACACAGATTCCTGACACTTATTATATATTGTCATTTTAAGTTTATCTAATTTCCATATTGTGCAATTTTTTATGTATTAAAAAATTATATAAAAAAATAAATTTTCTTTCTTTCTTTTTTTTTCTTCTCCAAAACATTAAAGGAGTTGTCCACTACTTTCACATTGATGCCGTATCCGTAGGTGCCGGCAGCGGTGGCTGCCGACCGGAAGTGCTTACTTGGGGTGCTTGGACATCCATCTGTAGTGGCCGCAGCGGGGTACTACACATCCGCCTCCCATTCAATTGAATAGGAGGCAGATGTGCAGTACCCTACGGCGGCCACTACAACTTGACGGCCAAGCACCGCAGGTAAGGACTTCCGGCCGGCGGCTGCCACCATCGGCACCGATAACAGCTGATCGGTGGGGGTGCCGCGTGCGGGACTCCAGCCAATCATACTTTGATGCGCTATCCTACGGATAGGGCATCAATGTGAAAGTAGTAGACAACACCTTTAACTAGCCTAACCGTGTCATTATTATATAAAATTCATAATTCATATAATATAATTGGATGCTATTAATATATCTTGATATTCTCGATCTTGATAATGTTAAAAATGTTGAAAATCTTAATTAATCCTTATATGCACTTTTTAGACGTGCATAAAAGCGCAGTGTGCCACAATTTTGTGCACTTCTGAAAAGAAGGACCTAGCTTAACAGAGGCCAGACAGAGTCCAGAGTAACTCTGTTGCCTTATTATAGTGAATGGATCCCTCGGGGGTTTCATCTGAATCATGGCATTCTGAGATTTAGATGGAAACTCCGATGTAAGTGCAGCGTGATCCAAAATGTTATGTAAAATGTTCCCTATAAAAGCTTCAACTCAATCCCCAAAAAAAAGCAAGTCTCCCCTCAGGTCCTTCATCTGTTAATAGAAATATAGGGGCTTCCACGTTACTAGTAGCACAAAGGCTCTGGAAAAGTTAAATGGCTCCTCGCCCCCCAAAAGAAATTCAGCAAATTCTGAGCTCCTAAATCCAAATGTCCCCCCCCCTTCTGAGCCCCAGTGTGTCTAAACCACATTTAGCGTCCACATGTTTGCCATTTCTGTAGCAATAAGAGCCCACTTAATTTTCGAGTGCGTGTCTCCAGAAGCATGAGCTGGGCATAATGTACTAGGCACTACAACATACTGGTCACTACAACTGCAGTTTGCAATTTTCACTCAGCAACATCCACTGCTGCTTGTTTCTGGAAAACACCCATTGAGTCAAAATCCTCACCACACCTGTAGATAAAATACCAAAAGGGCATAATTTCCAAAATGGGGTCACTTGAGGGAGGATCTGCTCTTCTAGCACTTAGGGGCTCTGTATATAGAGTGTGCAAACTATTCAAGGAAAATCTGCGCTCCAGGAGGCAAATAGCGCTCCGTGCCTCCGGAGTCTCGCCGTGTGGCTAAGCAGTGCTGTACAGCCACATATGGGGTATTTCCACCTTCAGCAGATATTGTGTGACATATTTTGGTGCCATTTTTCCCCATTTCCCCTTATGAATATGTTTGTGGTAAAAATGTATTTTTTTTTCTTCACTACCCAATGGTATAACATTCTGTGACACATCTGTGGTGTCAATATGATCACTGCACCCCTAGATGAATTCATTGAGAGGTGTAGTTTGTAACATGGGGTCACTTATGGGGGAATTTGCTGTTCTGGCACCTCGGGGGCTCTGCCAGTGAGTCATGGCACCCGCAAACCATAACAGTAAAATCTGCACTATAATATGCCTCTCCTTCCCTTCTGAACTTTCTACTGTACCTAAAAAGTATTTCCCGATTGCATGTAGGGTATTGGCGTACTCAGGGGAAATTGCACAACAAACTGATAGGTCCATTTTTTCCTATCAGACCTTAGAAAAATTAAAAATTTGGGGCTAAAACAACATTTTAGTGGTAAAAATGTAATTATTTTTTCACTGCCCAATAGTATTAAATTCTGTGAGGCACATGTGGTGTCAATATGATCACTGCACCCCTAGATAAATTCATTGGGGGGTGAAGTTTATAAAATGGGGTCACTTATGGGTGGTTTCTGCTGTTTTGGTACCTCAGGGGCTCAGCCAATGTGACCTGGCACCCTTAAACCAGTCCAGCGAAATCTAATCTCCAATATGGAGCTCATTCCCTTCTGAGCTTTGTACTGTACCTCAAAAGTAGTTTTCGACCACTTATGGGGTATTTTCCTGTTAACCCTTGTGGAAATGCAAATTTGGGGTTAAAACAACATTTTTGTGGGAAAAATATGATTTTTTATTTTCTTGACTCAAAGTTATAAAATTCTGTGAAGCACCTGGGGGTTCAAGATGCTCACGACACATCTAGATAAATTGCTTGAGGTGTCTGGTTTCCAAAATGGGTCACTTGTGGAGGTTTTCCACTGTTGAGGAAAATCAGGAGCTCTGCAAATGTGAAATGGTGTCCACTATCTATTCCAGACAATTTTGTGCTCCAAAATTCAAATGGTGCTCCTTCCCTTCCAATCACTGCCGTGCACCCAAATAGTAGTTTTCCCCCACATATTGGGTATCGGTGTACTCAGGAGAAATTACACAACAAATTGTATGGTCTGTTTTCTCTTGTTACCCTTGTGAAAATGAAAAATTTGGAGCTAAAGTAACATTTTTGTGGGAAAAAGTGAAATGTTCATTTTTTCCTTCCACATTGCTTTAATTCCTGTGAAGCACCTGAATGGTTAATAAACTTCTTGAATGTTGTGGTTTTGAGCACCTTGAGGGGTGCAGTTTTCAGAATGGTGTCACTTTGGGGTATTTTCTGTAATATAGGCCCCTCAAAGTCACTTCAAATGTGATGTGGTCCCTAAAAAAATAGTTTTGTAAATTTTGTTGGAAAATTGAAGAATTGCTGATCAACTTTTAACCCTTGTAACAAATAAAAATGTATGTTTTAAAAATGATGCCGATGTAAAGTAGACATGTGAGAATTGATATTTATTAACTATTTTGTGTGACATAGCTCTCTGGTTCAAGGGCATGGAAATTAAAAGTTTGAAAATTGCAAAATTTTCCAATTTTTTTGCCAAATTTCCGATATTTTCATGAATAAATGCAAGTCTTATTGAACAAACTTTACCACTATGATGAAGTACAATATGTCACGAAAAAACATTCTCAGAATCACTGGACTCCGTTGAAGCGTTCCAGAGTAATTACCTCAAAAAGTGACAGTGATCACAATTGAAAAAATTGGCCTGGTCAGGAAGGTGAAAACAGGCTGAGTAGTGAAGGGGTTAATAGAATTGTGTAACATTTTTTTTTAAATAAAAATATGTTTATTTATCCATTTTAATTTTAAGTCTATAAACAAAATTTAATGTTTTTTAATGATATTGTTAGATTGTCATTCACACTAATATCCATTACATGCCGTTTATTACATATAAGTATTGATTACTGACTACTATTTCATAGAGAGAATAACTAATAGTGATGAGCGAATGTATAACCCATTAACCGAGCACGCTCGGGGCCTAACCGAGTATCTTTGGCGTGCTTGAAAACAGTGATCGAGTCGTCGCGGATGCATGTGTCGCGGCTATTAGACAGCTGTGACACATGCAGGGATTGCCTAACAAGCAAGCAATCCCTGCATGTGTCACAGCTGTCTAACATCCACAAGACATGCAGCCACGGTGACTTTTTTTTTAAGTGTTGGTGATTTTTTTTCAGTATTTAGACCCCCCTCTCCCTGTTATACACTGATTGTGCTATGTAGTTTGTGTTTGAAAAAGAGCTCGGTGTGAGCCGAAACGCGTAAAAATAAAAACTATGAAATTACATTTCAATTCTGGAACTGTTTCCTTCATACAGCAGCGCGGTCCACTCTGAAACGTCATTCTCCTTTTTCTACTAAACAGTAAGATACTGTGCAGAGGATTAGATAGAACTGCCAAATGGAAACACACAATGTAAATAGAGAGGAACTGACCAGAAGTGAATGACCCCCAAAAACGTACGTTTCGCCTTTAGATTTCTGCTTCACCTTTTGACTTCTGGTCAGTTCCTCTCTATTTCCATGGTAAGGTTACATTTGACAGTTCTATTTAATCTTCTGCACTGTATCTTACTGTGACATATATATATGCTGCTACAGGGGTATTGCACCTCGAACCAGAGGTGTGATATTCCACTCCCGGGTAAGGATGGAGTGTGGACCAGGACTCAGTAAGCTGCATGCACCACACACACCCCATTTCCGGGGGACAGCTCAACGGTGCTCCCACTAGACAGAAGTGCAGGCACGACAGCATCTGTCCCTGGCTGGAGTGGGGAGGGGGAGGAATACCCAGTGGTGTAGGAGCAGATAGGGGTGGGTCTCTGGGCATAGGTAGGAGCCCATTGGTTGCTAGTCACCTGGGCTCGGGTGTCAGAAGGAGGTATATAAGGTGGGCACCATCTTAGAACAGTGTGCAGTGTGCAGTGCAGAGAAGAAGCTAAGAGTGAGAGGAGAAGACAGGAAGCAGAGCCCCTGCATGGGCTCTGCTCCGCAGGCAGGCCTTGTCAGGAGGCTGGAGCCTGAGAGAGAGAGAAAGGAGAAGGAACAGGAAGGAAAGTAAGAAAGGAAGCAAGGAACACAGAGAAAGGCCCAGAGACACGAGTGAAGAAGGAACCCTAAGAACCCACGAGATAACGGGTGAAGGGTTGGCAGAGCAGGGTATCGGAACCCAAATTGGTGGAGGCGACTAATCCTCAGCCAAAACCGGAGGTTGTGACCACATCTTGGTGCGACCCCTCACTACATCCACCAGGAAAGCATACCACATAGGGTCAGGGAAACCGGAGAGAGGTTTCGCCAACAGAAGGCCCGAGGAAGCGGGACAAAGGTGGGTCACTGGTGGGGACGGCCAGAGAAAGGAAAGGAAGGGAGTCCTGTGCCACGCTCTGGAATTGCCTGGGAGTTGGTCGAGCCCCTTGCCTGGTGGACGCAGCACGGCTTGGGCAGTCACCGCCGGTACCGAGGTGACTAGGACCAGTAAAGAACTGTGAGTAAAGTATTGGAAACTGCAACCACACATCTCTGTGTTTCATCGCCGCACCAGCACCATCAGTACTGGGACGCTCACACCATCTCTCCCATCATTCACATTAGCTGCCCTGAGGCAATACTTCTCCCGTGGGGAGTTATCCCATACTTGGCTGCGCATACAACACCAGCCTCAGCGATCTGCAGCGCAGCGGTGGTCCCCACTGACCGCAATCCACGGGTGGCGTAGTCGGACACTTGTTACAACACAAATAGACTGCCACTGGTTTGACCGCCCTGGGCACGGACCAGGTCGCCGCCACACGGAGACTACAACCCCCAGCATCCCACCAGCGATCCGGCTCCGGGTATCCCCTGCACAGCACAGGCCCAAAGGGCGAGTCAACTTTGGCGTAGTCGGCAGGATCGAGACCAACCCGCCACAAACGGGTATTGCGTGCCTGAAGAAAATTGTACATGTACCTGGAAAAGAAGTCTCCCGCCATTTCCAGAAGTTTCCCGCCGTCCGGAGTCGTTTCCCGCCATCCGGAGCCAATTCCCGCCATCAGACGCCATCTTGGACCGTTTCCCGCAATCAGACGCCATCTTGGGTCGTTTCCCGCCGTCTTCCCGCCATCCACAGTCGTTTTCTCACCATCGGGCGCCATCTTCGGGACGCCGCGCGGGAAGAAGAGGGGCGTGGACGCCGAAAGCGCGCGAGATCTGAAGCTCCGCCCCACGCACCGACGCTGCGTAAGGTCCTGGAAGGGAGAGGGAGCGACGCTGACGTCACAGGAGCGCGACGCAAGGTCCTCAACCCCGACGATCGACTGCGGAGCCGCGGCCTACGGAGGAAGATCAACGCAAGGTAGGCCACGGTCCACCAGGGGGGAGGAGGACACCAGGAACGGAGAGCAAGATGGCGGACCGGCAGCAGACCAAGCTGCCCAGCATCGGCAGTGCCCCAGCCGTCGCGGGCCCCGACCAGCGCCAGGAGAAGACGCGTGATGCAGGAGCGGTCGCGGGAGCAGGTAAGAGGAGCCTCCCTGTCCCGGACGCTGCCAGCGTCAGCCTGCTCCCGGGCCCCCTGGTGGAGCCGCCGATCCCGGGCACTGCAAACACCGACCTGCTCCAGACCCCGCAACAAGCCCTGCTGCCGAGCCCTCCAGCCCTGGTCACTGCCGCCACCAGCCCAGGCCCAAAGTCGCACCCTCTGACCCCGGGCGTCATCAACAGCGACCTTCTCCAGGCCCGGTCGCAAGGCCTGCTACACAAGGGCGCAAAGGGACTGTATGCCCTCCATGTCCACCGTCTAACAGAGGAGGAGCTGCGGTACCGCCCAGACATGGACTACCCTGAGGATCCGGACGGATCTGAAGGCTATGAGGAAGGAGCATCAGGAGGACACCGTTATTGAATAAACGGTAAAATTAACTGTATATAGTTACCCGTAAGGGTATAGAAACTGTTGCTGAGTGGAGTGTGGTCCCCATTGGGACTAATGTGGACTGTTACCTGTGTGCCCCTAATCCCTAACCAGGCTGAGGACTGTGAGCAGCCATTCCCCCTTTCCAACCGGCCGAGGACTGGGAACGGCCAATCCCTTGTATATAGTTGCGCTTCTTAAAGCGCCCCCTACTGGTTTTATACGAAACTGCATCGTCTACCTCGGAATTAAATGGGCTGTTGCACCTTTACCTGGTCGCAAGTTGCACAGCGGCCAGAGCTCAAGAATGTTTTACTTGAAAAAGTTTTATATTGAAAAGTTTTATATGCTGCTAGAATAATAATGAAAATGTTTCATGTGATGTTTTATATGCTAAAAGAGTTCCGGTAGTTTTGACCATAGCTAGTGACAGAAGAATGTTAAAGGAAAGAAAAAGAGTACCAGTAACGTTAAAAAGAAAAGAGTACCTCCCAAACAGGGATGAGTTTATGGTTAATGTCTTATATGCGAGTGCACTTTAAAAATTTGTATGTTTTAAATTGTTTTGCTCTTTTCCAGCCCGAGGACGTGCTGTGATTTACCAGGGGGGAATGTAGCACCCGTGGGCTCGGCTGCTACAGGGCTATTGCACCTCGAACCAGAGGTGTGATATTCCACTCCCGGGTAAGGATGGAGTGTGGACCAGGACTCAGTAAGCTGCATGCACCACACACACCCCATTTCCGAGGGACAGCTCAACGGTGCTCCCACTAGACAGAAGTGCAGGCACGACAGCATCTGTTCCTGGCTGGAGTGGGGAGGGGGAGGAAAACCCAGTGGTGTAGGAGTAGATAGGGGTGGGTCTCTGGGCATAGGTAGGAGCCCATTGGTTGCTAGTCACCTGGGCTCGGGTGTCAGAAGGAGGTATATAAGGTGGGCACCATCTTAGAACAGTGTGCAGTGCAGAGAAGAAGTTAAGAGTGAGAGGAGAAGACAGGAAGCAGAGCCCCTGCATGGGCTCTGCTCCGCAGGCAGGCCTTGTCAGGAGGCTGGAGCCTGAGAGAGAGAGAAAGGAGAAGGAACAGAAAGGAAAGTAAGAAAGGAAGCAAGGAACAGGAACACAGAGAAAGGCCCAGAGACACGAGTGAAGAAGGAACCCTAAGAACCCACGAGATAACGGGTGAAGGGTTGGCAGAGCAGGGTATCGGAACCCAAATTGGTGGAGGCGACTAATCCTCAGCCAAAACCGGAGGTTGTGACCACATCTTGGTGTGACCCCTCACTACATCCACCAGGAAAGCATACCACATAGGGTCAGGGAAACCGGAGAGAGGTTTCGCCAACAGAAGGCCCGAGGAAGCTGGACAAAGGTGGGTCACTGGTGGGGACGGCCAGAGAAAGGAAAGGAAGGGAGTCCTGTGCCACGCTCTGGAATTGCCTGGGAGTTGGTCGAGCCCCTTGCCTGGTGGACGCAGCATGGCTTGGGCAGTCACCGCCGGTACCGAGGTGACTAGGACCAGTAAAGAACTGTGAGTAAAGTATTGGAAACTGCAACCACACGTCTCTGTGTTTCATCGCCGCACCAGCACCATCAGTACTGGGACGCTCACACCATCACTCCCATCATTCACATTAGCTGCCCTGAGGCAATACTTCTCCCGTGGGGAGTTATCCCATACTTGGCTGCGCATACAACATCAGCCTCAGCGGTCTGCAGCGCAGCGGCGGTCCCCACTGACCGCAATCCACGGGTGGCGTAGTCGGACACTTGTTACAACACAAATAGACTGCCACTGGTTTGACCGCCCTGGGCACGGACCGGGTCGCCGCCACACGGAGACTACAACCCCCAGCATCCCACCAGCCATCCGGCTCCGGGTATCCCCTGCACAGCACAGGCCCAGGGGGCGAGTCATATACAGTACATATATATATATATATATATATATGGTATCTATCTATCTATATATAGATAGATATATAGATATACGGTATATATAGAGATATATATCTATATATATACACTATGACTTCATTGCTACTAATTGTATCTGTCTTACATATATATGTATATTATATTACACCCACTGAATGAGGTGTTTTCCATAACTTCCTTTTGTATGACTATCCACACATTTTTAATGCTTATTTTTAATGCCATATATGGTTTTGTATGTTTAATGGCTTAAAGAGCTTGTCTGTTGTCCACTACTTTAACATTAATGGCCTATCCTCAGGATAGGTTATCAATTTCTGATCGGTGGGGGTGTAACACCCACCACATCCTCTAATCAGCTATTGTGGGTGCCGGCCTGAAGAGCTCTGTCACGGAGCTGCTCCATCTACTGATAGTGACCGCGGCCGGGTACTGCACATCCGGTCCCTACTCAAATAAATACAGGGCAGATGTGCAGTACCCGGCCGCAGCCACTATCAGTAGATGGAGCAGCTCCGTGACAGAGCTCTTTCGGATCCCCCTCCCCCCCCCCCCGGCACCCAGAACAGCTGATTGGTAGGGGCCATCAATGTAAGAGTTGGGAACACCCTCTCTAGGAAAAGTGTATTTGTGGATACATTTTTTGATTGGCTGTTTATTATTTAATTTTAATGAAACTTTAATTAAGAATTCCTTATCCTTCCCTCACTATACTATCTAACTGCTTTATTTTTTCTACTATTTCCTCTTTAACTCTTCATTTGAGAATCACAGTGCATGCTGGGATACTCAAGCGAAGTGTTATCAAGCGGCAGAGGCCGCAGTCACTGCTTCAGCGTCTGCCCCATATCGGAAAAAAAGCGTCATCAGTAATCTCCGTTCAAGGGGCTGGGCTAGTCCCTGCTCTACTGAGCATGTGTCAGTTATCAATTCCAACTGATGCTCAGTAAATTCCTGTCTCTACACAGTGTAAGTAACGAATGAGCGAGCAGAGACCAGCGTCACTTGTGGGGGTCGCACTGGCCTATGCTCACTCTTTCTTTACTTACACTGTGTAATGACAGTGCACACTCTTGCCGGCTCGTCACTTCTGATCAGAGCCTGTGAGAGAGCGCACTGTCACTGTGCACTGAGAAGAACAATGACAGGAATCTACTGTGCATCCGTCGGAATTGGCAACTGACGCATGCTCGAGTAGAGCAGGGACTATCCCAGCCTCTGAAATGGAGGTGTGACACCCCAGGGGTCTGGTTGCCACAGTAACGTAATGTTATGTCTGAGAGCAGGTGGGAGGTCCTTTAGTCAGGGATCCTGTGCATGCCACACCTCCTGCCCAGCCTTGGGAGGGGAAGAACTTCCCCTGTATAAACCCGGGGCTGAGGCAGGGTTAGTGAGTCCAGGAAGAGTAGAGACAAGAGCAGCATAGGAAGCAGCAGAGTCACAAGGAGTCAGGGGCTGGCAGCTAAAGAGCTCGCCCTGACTAAGAAGATTCTTTACCGGACCCGGAGTCCGAGGCTGTGGGGACTAACTTCTACCCAGCAGCAGAATCCGTTAGGCAGGGGATTTCAGGTCCCCTGGCCCAGAAGCCCGAAGGCCCGGTCACACGCGTGGGACCAGCACCGCCATCGTGGAGCGGAAGCCATTAGAAGGCCCCGAGTCACCGGCCATACGGGTGAGCACCACACGGTACACTCAGGGACGTGGGCTACTTACATCAGCTTCTAGCAAGGTAGCCAGAAGAGTACAGTCAGCTTGGGAGGCCTACAACTACGCCTGGCCAGGGGAGATCCCATCTGCTCAAGGACTGACCAGGCCCCGTTCGCTAGCAAGTACTCCGGGAGGGTCTATCGTTGTTACCAGTAAAGACCCTGAACGCTACCATACCGTCTCTGAGTGGTTCCTGCTACCCCCATCATCCACGTCGGCTGCCCTGAGGCCATACCCCTCCCGTTGGGGGTTATACTATCACGCTGCACCATCCTTCCACCGGCCTCAGCGGTCTGCCCTGCAGCAGCAGCCCCCTGGCTGCATTCAACGGGTGGCGTAGTCATCAACCATTTTCTACCGCTAACAGACTGCCGTCCAGTTTGACTCCCTGGGCACGGACCGGGTCACCGCCACGAGACTACAACCCTAAACAGATCCGGCGCCGGGTAAGCTCCCGCGTGCGCAACGCAGCGCGACACAGGCCCAGGGGCGCGTCAACTTTGGCGTAGTCGGCAGGATCACGTGCCCGCAACCACCGGGTACTGCGTGCCTGAAAAGCAAAGACTGTTCAAACTTACCAGTGGTGAAGATTCCCGCCATCGGTGAAGATTCCCGCCATCCGGCGCCATCTTCAGCCTTCTTCCCGCCATCGGTGAAGTTTCCCGCCACCCGGCGCCATCTTCAGCCTTCTTCCCGCCATCCGTGGAGTTTTCCCGCCATTGGACGCCATCTTGAGGACGCCGCGCGGGAAGAAGAGGGGCGTGGACTCCGAAAGCGCGCGAGAACTGAAGCCCCGCCTCACGTCCGGACGTTGCGTAAGGTCCTGGAAGGAGCCCAGCAGACGCCGACGTCACAGGAGCGCGACGGAAGGTCCTCAACCCTGACGATCCACTGCGGAGCCGCGGCCTACGGAACAGGATCATCGCAAGGTAGGCCACGGTCCACTAGGGGGGAGGAAGATGTCGGATACGGAGGAGAGCTCCACTGCCTCAACCCCCGCCAGCGCTACCGCTGTTGCAGTTATGCCCTTCACCATGCCCTATATCCCGGGAGCAGCTTGGCTACCCCAGTACTCAGGGGAGTCACATACCCTGCATGACTTTAGAGAAAAGCTGGATAGCCTCTTCCAGGTGTACCCCCTCACAGAAGAGCAAAAAGTGAGCATCCTGGTGGCCCAACTAACTGGGGCAGCCAAAAGGGAAGTAAAATCCTGGCCACCTGGGAGGAAGACTGTCGCAGGGATACTAACCCGGCTGAAGGACACCTTTGATACCCGCACCTCAGCCGAGATTAAACTTAGATTCTACGGGTGCAAGCAGCGAGCGCATGAGAGTATAAGGGACTATGCACTCAACCTACAAGAGGCCCTGAGGGCCATTAAGCAGACCGACCCTAATGGAGTGGGAAACGAGGACAGGCTGTTGACCGAACAATTTATAGAGGGTTTATATTGCAATGCCCACCGCACCCAGTTGCGGGCAATGGCCTTACAGGACCCTCATCTAGAATTTGCACAGTTCAAGGACAGAGCCATCCGGGTGCTCCGAGAACCGGCACCAGGTGGCGTTGTGACCCACAGACGCCCCACTACCACTTACTACCAGGAGGCGGCGCCCTTGTCAGCAGGGCCTGTGGGAGCTGATGCGCAGGCTTTGGACAATGACCCGGCTCCAGACCTACACCATCAGGTCCAAGAGCTAGCTAAAAGCGTTGCTGCGCTAACCCGAACTGTGCAGTCTTTACAGGTTTCCACTCCAGGGAAGATCCAGCTGGCATCCGGACCGGAGGACATCCCGTGGCGTCGACCAAGGAGGACCCCACCGGCCAGAGGAAGACCCAGTGACCGATACAGCGAGGACGGACGACCCATCTGCCGCCGCTGCAATCAACCCGGACATATGGAAAGGTACTGTTCTTTAAACGGGCACAACCTGGGGTAGAGGGCCAACCCCCAGGAAAAAGATCACCAGGCCCATCGAACTGGCGCGACAGATATGTGGGAGGACGTCCAGTCTTGCCTGTGGTACTGGATGGCATTCCCATGAGTGCCCTACTGGACACCGGGTCACAGGTCACCACCATCCCGTACGTGCTCTTCAAGCAGTACTGGAATGACTCGGATATTACCCGCTACCCTGACGACGACTTGAGTATCATCGCCAGCAATGGTCAGCCCGTGCCACAGATCGGATTTAAAGAGGTGACCATCAAAATTGGTAGAGTCGAACTGGCCGCACAGGGACTGATCATTGTAGATATTGACAAACATGAGAGTCACCCAAAAATAACTCTAGGAACTAATGTAATTGAAAATTGTCTTGCAGAGGTGATTTTCCTTTTACAGCAGGTTGCCAAGAATGCCAGCTCCGGCGAGCAGCGGGTGCTCCAGAAAGAGATCCGGGCACTGATGCAACGGCAACAAGTGGAACTCTCCGGCGGTGAGATTGGTAGCGTAAGAATGTGTGACCCTTTTCCTATTGCCATGCCCCCAAAAAGTGAAATGATGATTTGGTGCCGGGCAGCTATTGGTCTGAGAGGTAGAGATTACCAGGCAATGGTAGAACCAGTTTACTCAGACAGTAGGCCCACCATTTTGACAGCACGGGGGGTGGTCAATGTACGCCATGGGAGGGTGCCCGTTCGCATAATAAATATCGGGGAGAGGGAAGTGTACCTGCCCCGGTATGCCACGCTAGCCAAATTATATACCACTAATCAAAATTCTATACAATCTGTGGAACCCTTGCCTCCATCTCACCCGGAGGAAGGTAACGGCTCTAAGAAAGACATGGAGGACTGGTGTCAGCAACTACATCTGGGTACTGACTCCACTCCCTCACACCAGAAACAAGGAGTCTATCGGGTGGTTCAAGAGTATGAGAGAGTGTTTAGTAAACACCCGTTAGACTTCGGGCGAGTCAAGGGGGTAGAACACCGCATCCCCACGGGAGATCATCCTCCCATAAAAGAGAGGTATCGACCCGTACCCCCTGCACATTACCAACACGCCAAGGGGATGCTTAGAGACATGAAGGAGGCTGGGGTAATCCGGGATAGCTGTAGCCCCTGGGCAGCCCCACTAGTTTTAGTCAAAAAGAAAGACAACACCATGAGGATGTGTGTAGATTACCGGAAAATCAACCGTATCACACACAAGGATGCGTACCCCTTACCAAGGATAGAGGAGTCATTGGCTGCTTTAAGATCTGCTAACTTCTTCTCTACCTTGGATCTCACTAGCGGGTACTGGCAGGTTCCTGTAGCAGAGGCGGACCGGGAGAAGACCGCATTCACCACCCCGATGGGACTTAGCGAGTTCACCTGCATGCCGTTCGGACTCTGCAACGCCCCAGGAACCTTCCAACGATTAATGGAGTGCTGTCTGGGCCACAGAAACTTCGAGACGGTCCTGTTGTACCTGGACGATGTCATCGTATACTCCAAAACTTATGAGGACCACCTGAAACACCTGGCGGAGGTGTTCGAAGCTCTGGCGAGTTACGGCCTAAAGGTGAAACCCTCCAAGTGTCACCTCCTGAAACCAAAGGTGCAATACCTGGGACACGTGGTGAGCGCTGACGGAGTGGCTCCCGACCCCGATAAGATCACCGCAATTAAGGGATGGCCAAGCCCCTCCAGCGTAAAAGAAGTGCGGCAGTTCCTAGGGTTGGTAGGCTACTACCGAAGGTTTATTCCCGGTTTCACCAAAAAGGCAGCACCTATGCAGGACCTCCTGATAGGCCAGTCCCGGAAGGCCAAGAACCAGAAGCCGCCCTTCAAATGGGAAAAGCTAGAAGAAGAGTCCTTCCGCCAGCTGAAGATGGCCCTCACGGGGGATGAAATCTTGGCGTACCCGGACTATAGCCAGCCCTTCCTCCTCTACACCGACGCCAGTAACATCGGGCTAGGAGCCGTACTGTCCCAGATTCAGCAGGGGAGAGAACGAGTAATCTCCTATGCCAGCCGAAAACTGCGACCCACCGAAAGGAACCCCGAAAATTACAGCTCATTTAAGCTAGAGTTCCTGGCCGTGGTATGGGCAGTCACCGAGCGCTTTAGGCATTACCTCGCTTCTTCCCGGTTCACCGTATACACGGATAACAACCCGCTGACACACCTGGACACGGCAAGACTCGGTGCCCTGGAGCAGAGGTGGATGGCCCGTCTGTCCAACTACGAGTTCACAATTAAATACCGGGCAGGGCGCTCCAATACCAACGCGGACGCCCTGTCCAGGATGCCCAACCTGCCGGACGGAGGAGAAGATCCGGAGGGACTGGAAGAAGTTGAACTCCCTGCGTTCCACCGTCATGGGACTATCCAGTATTCCCACCGGGTAAGGAGTAAGCAGGCTGCTACGTTGAACCCCTTACCTCACTACAACTGGGCGGAAACGCAAGACAGCGACCCTGCCGTCCGACTGGTGAAGGAGATGCTGACTCGCCCGGAGGCTAGCCTGGAATCAGACGCTCCAGAGGAAGCCAAACAACTATGGGCAGAGAAGAGTCGACTGTTCCTTTACAAGGGGAAGTTGTGCCGCAGAATGGTTAACTCCAGGACGCATGAACTACTCTGGCAAGTAGTGGTGCCACGAAGAGACGCAGCCATGGTGATGGAGGCATACCACGACGGAGCTGGACACTTCGGGTGGAAAAAGCTGGAGTTCCTGCTGCGCGAGCGGTTCCACTGGGTAGGCATGAGGGGAACCATCGAGAAGTGGTGCAGAGACTGTGGCCCGTGCAATCTGAGAAGGAAGGACCGGGCCAGCCAGAAGACTCCCCTGCAGTCCATCGTCACCCGGCAACCGTTGGAACTGGTAGCCTTGGATCATGTAAAACTGACCCCCAGCAGAAGTGGCTACGTCTACGCGTTAACCATCGTGGATCATTACTCCCGGTTTCTGGTTGTCGTCCCCGTCAAGGACTTAACGGCTCGAACAGCAGCTAGAGCCTTCCAGCAGCACTTTTGCCGTCCACACGGGTACCCGGACCAAGTGCTGACGGACCAGGGACCTGCCTTTGAAGCGGAGGTCTTCCAGGAATTCTGCAATCTGTATGGCTGCCGGAAGATAAGGACGACACCCTACCATCCGCAAACTAATGGACTTTGTGAAAAAATGAACCAGGTGGTAATGGATCTTCTAAAAACATTGCCCCTGGAAGAACGCAGTCTGTGGCCTGAGAAGTTGCCCGATCTGGTGGACCTATACAACCACATCCCGGTAGGTTCCACCAACTGTACCCCGGCTTACCTAATGAGGGCAAGACCTGGTAAGTTACCTGTTGACCTGGAAATGGGAGTCCTGACGCCCGAGGACACTTCACCAGAAACGGACTGGGACACAGAGAGGCAGCAGCAGTACCGGAAAGTACAGGAGAGCGTGGAGCGAAGTCTCTGTCAGGCTAGGGAAAGACAAGAGAAGACTTACAACCAGTATGCTCCCGCTGTTCCCCTGGTACCCGGAGAGCAGGTCTTGAAGAGGAAGAGACGGCTCCACAAGTTGGACGACCAGTGGGAGAAGGACCCGTACACCGTACTGCCCTCAAGCCACGAGAACCCGAAGGTCTGTACCATCAGTAAAGACGGAGGGGAAACCACAGCCATTGTATCCCGGGACCACCTGAAGAAGTGCCCCGAACAACTGAGGAACCCTGAGGAGGAACAGGAAGACCATCGACCCGTGGAAGAAAGGGAAGATATGGTTAGTACCGTGCTCGGGGACTTCCCTCGGTCTTGGACTCAAGTCAATGGTGCAGTTGTGGTACCCGTACTCACCTTCCTCCAACCATCATCCCAAGAACCTACGGAGCAACGGGTAGAGCTGGAAGAGCAGCCGGTCCAGGAGGCAGAAGACTCCACCCAAGCGGAACAGGAGAATCAACCCTCTGCTTATAGTGAGCCTGCCGTACCCCTAGTGAGACAAAGAGCCGGTAGACAGCTGCCCAGTTTACCCTTGACAGCTCCTACACCCTGTAGTTCAGGGCCAGACAGTCAGCTCCGTAGGTCCACTAGGGCCACTAGAGGCCAGTTACCCGCACGTTGGAGGATCTAAATGTTTAAGCTATTTTATAATGTTTACCTGTTTATTGTTACTTGTGTGTAATTTTGTGTTTCTAGTTGTTTTTAGGAGTCTTCGGTGGATTTACCGGGAATCCTTTGTATATAGTTGGAGCGTAACCCAGGATGGACTAGAGACTGTCAAGGACTCGGGGTAGAACAGACCCCTACCTGGTTACGTCTCCCTGTGTTGGTGAAATGGACACCTTGCTTTCTTCAGAGACTGCACCCGGTTGCGGACACGCCGTAACCATCTTTATGTGTTTTCTTATTGTATTATTAATGTTTTGCCTTGTTATGTTTTCTAAATGTGTTTAGTCCCGGAGTACTAAATTTTACTAGGGGGGAATGTGACACCCCAGGGGTCTGGTTGCCACAGTAACGTAATGTTATGTCTGAGAGCAGGTGGGAGGTCCTTTAGTCAGGGATCCTGTGCATGCCACACCTCCTGCCCAGCCTTGGGAGGGGAAGAACTTCCCCTGTATAAACCCGGGGCTGAGGCAGGGTTAGTGAGTCCAGGAAGAGTAGAGACAAGAGCAGCATAGGAAGCAGCAGAGTCACAAGGAGTCAGGGGCTGGCAGCTAAAGAGCTCGCCCTGACTAAGAAGATTCTTTACCGGACCCGGAGTCCGAGGCTGTGGGGACTAACTTCTACCCAGCAGCAGAATCCGTTAGGCAGGGGATTTCAGGTCCCCTGGCCCAGAAGCCCGAAGGCCCGGTCACACGCGTGGGACCAGCACCGCCATCGTGGAGCGGAAGCCATTAGAAGGCCCCGAGTCACCGGCCATACGGGTGAGCACCACACGGTACACTCAGGGACGTGGGCTACTTACATCAGCTTCTAGCAAGGTAGCCAGAAGAGTACAGTCAGCTTGGGAGGCCTACAACTACGCCTGGCCAGGGGAGATCCCATCTGCTCAAGGACTGACCAGGCCCCGTTCGCTAGCAAGTACTCCGGGAGGGTCTATCGTTGTTACCAGTAAAGACCCTGAACGCTACCATACCGTCTCTGAGTGGTTCCTGCTACCCCCATCATCCACGTCGGCTGCCCTGAGGCCATACCCCTCCCGTTGGGGGTTATACTATCACGCTGCACCATCCTTCCACCGGCCTCAGCGGTCTGCCCTGCAGCAGCAGCCCCCTGGCTGCATTCAACGGGTGGCGTAGTCATCAACCATTTTCTACCGCTAACAGACTGCCGTCCAGTTTGACTCCCTGGGCACGGACCGGGTCACCGCCACGAGACTACAACCCTAAACAGATCCGGCGCCGGGTAAGCTCCCGCGTGCGCAACGCAGCGCGACACAGGCCCAGGGGCGCGTCAGAGGTAACTGAGGACGCTTCATTGCAGAGAGGGGGTATGGGCTGCAGCAGTGACTGCACCCTCTGCCCCCTGTCCCATATTATATAGCGTCCTCTGGTTATATATAGCACCGTCCTGTATAATATAGCATCATCTTGTTATATATAGCACTGTCCCGTATTATATAGCGTCCTCTTGTTATATATAGCGCTGTCCTGTATTATATAGCTTCCTCTTGTTATATATAGCGCTTTCCCATACTATATAGCATCCTCTTGTTATATATAGTGCTTTCCCATATTATATAGCATCCTCTTGTTATATATAGTGCTGTCCTGTATTATATAGCTTCCTCTTGTTATATATAGCACTGTCCCGTATTATGTAGCGACCTCTTGTTATATATAGCGCTGTCCTGTATTATAAATCTTCTTCTTGTTATATATAGCACCGTCCTCTATTATATAGTGTCCTCTTGTTATACACTGCTCAAAAAAATAAAGGGAACACTTAAACAACAGAATATAACTCCAAGTGAATCAAACTTCTGTGAAATCAAACTGTCCACTTAGGAAGCAACACTGATTGACAATCAATTTCACATGCTGTTGTGCAAATGGAATAGACAATAGATGGAAATTATTAGTAATTATCAAGACACACTCAATAAAGGAGTGGCTCTGCAGGTGGGGACCACAGACCACATCTCAGTACCAATGCTTTCTGGCTGATGTTTTGGTCACTTTTGAATGTTGGTTGTGCTTTCACACTCGGGGTAGCATGAGACGGACTCTACAACCCACAGAAGTTGCTCAGGTAGTGCAGCTCATACAGGATGGCACATCAATCCGAGCTGTGGCAAGAAGGTTTGTTGTGTCTGTCAGCGTAGTGTCCAGAGGCTGGAGGCACTACCAGGAGACAGGCCAGTACACCAGGAGACGTGGAGGGGGCCTTAGGAGGGCAACAACCCAGCAGCAGGACCGCTACCTTCTCCTTTGTGCTAGGAGGAGCACTGTGCCAGAGCCCTGCAAAAGGACCTCCAGCAGGCCACAAATGTGCATGTGTCTGCACAAACGGTTAGAAACCGACTCCATGAGGGTGGTATGAGGGCCCGACGTCCACAGATGGGGGTTGTGCTCACAGCCTAACACCGTGCAGGACGCTTGGCATTTGCCACAGAACACCAGGATTGGCAAAGTCGCCACTGGCATCCTGTGCTCTTCACAGATGAAAGCAGGTTCACACTGAGCACATGTGACAGACGTGACAGAGTCTGGAGATGCCGTGGAGAGCGATCTGCTGCCTGCAACATCCTTCAGCATGACCGGTTTGGCAGTGGGTCAGTAATGGTGTGGGGTGGCATTTCTTTGGAGGGCCGCCCAGCCCTCCATGTGCTCGCCAGAGGTAGTCTGACTGCCATTAGGTACCGAGATGAGATCCTCAGACCCCTTGTGAGACCATATGCTGGTGCGGTTGGCCCTGGGTTCCTCCTAATGCAGGACAATGCCAGACCTCATGTGGCTGGAGTGTGTCAGCAGTTCCTGCAAGATGAAGGCATTGAAGCTATGGACTGGCCCGCCCGTTCCCCAGACCTGAATCCGATTGAGCACATCTGGGACATCATGTCTCGCTCCATCCACCAACGTCATGTTGCACCACAGACTGTCCAGGAGTTGGCTGATGCTTTAGTCCAGGTCTGGGAGGAGATCCCACAGGAGACCATCTGCAACCTCATCAGGAGCATGCCCAGGCGTTATAGGGAGGTCATACAGGCACGTGGAGGCCACACACAATACTGAGCCTCATTTTGACTTGTTTTAAGGACATTACATCAAAGTTGGATCAGCCTGTAGTGTGTTTTTCCACTTTAATTTTGGGGTGACTCCAAATCCAGGCCTCCATTGGTTAATAAATTTGATTTCCATTGATGATTTTTCTGTGATTTTGTTGTCAGCACATTCAACTTTGTACAGAACAAAGTATTCAATGAGAATATTTCATTCATTCAGACTTAGGATGTGTTATTGGAGTATTCCCTTTATTTTTTTGAGCAGTGTATATAGCGCTGTCCCATATTATATAGCTTCACCTTGTTATATATAGCACCATACTGTATTATATAGCGTCCTCTTATTATATATAGCACGTCCCATATTATATAGCTTCCTCTTGTTAAATATAGTGCCGTCCCGTATTATATAACGACAACTTGTTTTATATAGCACCATCCTGTATTATATAGTAACCTATTGTTATGTATAGCAGCGTCCTGTATTATATAGCGTCTTGTTATATATAGTGCCGTCCCGTATTATATAGCAACCTATTGTTACAGTATATATAGCACCATCTTGTATTATATACTGTCCTCTTGTTATATATAGCACCATCCTGTATAATATAGCTTCCTCTTGCTATATATAGTGCTGCCCTCCATTATATAGCTTCCTTTTGTTATACAGTTAGGTCCATATATATTTGGACAGAGACAACACAACATTTTTCTAATTTTGGTTCTAGACATTACCACAATGAATTTTAAACAAAACAATTCAGATGCAGTTGAAGTTCAGACTTTCAGCTTTCATTTGAGGGTATCCACATTAAAATTGGATGAAGGGTTTAGGAGTTTCAGCTCCTTAACATGTGCCACCCTGTTTTTAAAGGGACCAAAAGTAATTGGACAGATTAAATAATTGTGAATAAAATGTTCATTTCTAGTACTTGGTTGAAAACCCTTTGTTGGCAATGACTGCCTGAAGTCTTGAACTCATGGACATCATCAGACGCTGTGTTTCCTCCTTTTTGATGCTCTGCCAGGCCTTCACTGCGGTGGTTTTCAGTGGCTGTTTGTTTGTCGGCCTTTCTGTCTGAAGTTTAGTCTTTAACAAGTGAAATGCATGCTCAATTGGGTTGAGATCATGTGACTGACTTGGCCATTCAAGAATATTCCACTTCTTTGCTTTAATAAACTCCTGGGTTGCTTTGGCTTTATGTTTTGGGTCATTGTCCATCTGTAGTATGAAACAACGAACAATCAGTTTGGCTGCATTTGGGTGGATCTGAGCACACAGTATGGCTCTGAATACATCAGAATTTATTCGGCTGCTACTGTCCTGTGTCACATCATCAATAAACACTAGTGACCCAGTGCCACTGGCAGCCATGCATGCCCAAGCCATCACACTGCCTCCGCCGTGTTTTACAGATGATGTGGTATGCTTTGGATCATGAGCTGTACCACGCCTTCACCATACTTTTCTCTTTCCATCATTCTGGTAGAGGTTGATCTTGGTTTCATCTGTCCAAAGAATGTTCTTCCAGAACTGTGCTGGCTTTTTTAGATGTTTTTTTAGCAAAGTCCAGTCTAGCCTTTTTATTCTTGAGCTTATGAGTGGCTTGCACCATGCAGTGAACCCTCTGTATTTACTTTCACGCAGTCTTCTCTTTATGGTAGATTTGGATATTGATACGCCTACCTCCTGGAGAGTGTTGTTCACTTGGTTGGCTGTTGTGAAGGGGTTTCTCTTCACCATGGAGATTGTTCTGTGATCATCCACCACTGTTGTCTTCCGTGTGTGCCCAGGTCTTTTTGCATTGATGAGTTCACCAGTGCTTTCTTTCTTTCTCAGGATGTACCAAACTGTAGATTTTGCCACTCCTAATATTGTAGCAATTTCTCGGATGGGTTTTTTCTGTTTTTGCAGCTTAAGGATGGCTTGTTTCACCTGCATGGAGAGCTCCTTTGACCGCATGTTTACTTCACAGCAAACCCTTCCAAATGCAAGCACCACACCTCAAATCAACTCCAGGCCTTTTATCTGCTTAATTGAGAATGACATAACGAAGGGATTGCCCACACCTGTCCATGAAATAGCCTTGGAGTCAATTGTCCAATTACTTTTGGTTCATTTAAAAACAGGGTGGCACATGTTAAGGAGCTGAAACTCCTAAACCCTTCATCCAATTTTAATGTGGATACCCTCAAATGAAAGCTAAAAGTCTGAACTTCAACTGCATCTGAATTGTTTTGTTTAAAATTCATTGTGGTAATGTCTAGAGCCAAAATTAGAAAAATGTTGTCTCTGTCCAAATATATATGGACCTAACTGTATATAGTGCCGTCCCACATTATATAGTGATGTCTTGTTATATATAGCGCTGTCCCATATTATATAGCGTCCTCTTGTTTTATATAGCGCTGTCCCGTATTATATAGCAACCTCTTGTTATATATAGCACTGTCCTGTATTATATAGCTTCCTCTTGTTATATATAATACCATCCCGTATTATATAGCTTCCTTTTGTTATATATAGCACTGTCCTGTATTATATAGCTTCCTCTTGTTATATATAGCACTGTCCTGTATTATATAGCTTCCCCTTGTTATATATAGCACTGTCCTGTATTATATAGCTTCCTCTTGTTATATATAGCACTGTCCTGTATTATATAGCTTCCCCTTGTTATATATAGCACTGTCCTGTATTATATAGCTTCCTCTTGTTATATATAGCACTGTCCTGTATTATATAGCTTCCTCTTGTTATATATAATACCATCCCGTATTATATAGCTTCCTTTTGTTATATATAGAGCCGTCCCATATGGGTACCCATGCCCAGGTATGCGAGACACATGAACAATTGATCACCTTATTAAGTATAATATAGGTGTATCATATGCCTTGGCTATTTAAATATCTACTTTTGACTATTTAGTTGGGTTATATACCTGCAACCTACATATGAATAGTTTAACTATTTTGGCTATATATCTGTTACTGACATGTGGTCCTTCTGCTGTACATTTTTTTGACATTTATACCAGCATATGTTTGCAGTACAAAAGTGCATTAGTAATAACAATGATATAAAAAGTATAAACTTTGTTCAATGGTACACTTCTTTGTATACTATGTTTGGCAATTGAGTGCGGTCATGCTTTTGCATGTAGTGCCACTTATCTATCACTTTTCAATAAAGGTTGTTTATAGAAATTACTTTGTCTCCTTGGACCTATCATTCGGTGGTTCTCTTTATGCCATGTGTCTTACCGAATGGTCTGCAATTCCAAACTGGTCCATATAGTAAGCACACTAATATTATTTCATGACCTGGTGATTTACGGGTCAAAATATAGCCAGTGACTTGTGCTGCTTTATTCAGTTTCTTGTATCCGTCCCTTATTATATAGCATTCTTTGGTTATATATAGCACAGTCCTGTATTATATAGCTTCCTCTTGTTATATATAGTGCCTTCCCATATTATATAGCTTCCTCTTGTTATATATAGCGATGTCCTGTATTATATAGCTTCCTCTTGTTGTGCATAGTACCATCCCCTATTATATAGCTTCCTCTTGTTTTATATAGCGCCTTGTCCAATATTATATAGCGTCCTCTTGTTATATATAGTGCTATCCCATATTATGTAGCGACCTCTTGTTATATATAGCCCTTTCCCGTATTATAAACCTTCCTCTTGTTATATATAGCGCTGTCCCGTATTATATAGCGACCTCTTGTTATATATAGCACTGTCCTGTATTATATAGTGACCTTGTTATAAATAGCATTGTCCCGTATTATATAGTGTTCTCTTGTTATATATAGCCCTGTCCCATATTATATAGCATCCTATTGCTATATATAGCATCGTCCCGTATTATATAGCGATTTCTTGTTATATATAGCACCGTCCTGTATTATATAGCGACCTCTTGTTATGTATAGCGTCATCCCATATTATATAGTGACCTCTTGTTATATGTAGCGCCGTCCAATATTATATAGCGTCCTCTTGTTATATATAGCACCGCTCTGTATTATATAGTGACCTTGTTATAAATAGCATTGTCCCGTATTATATAGTGTTCTCTTGTTATATATAGCCCTGTCCCATATTATATAGCATCCTATTGGTATATATAGCATCGTCCCGTATTATATAGCGATTTCTTGTTATATATAGCACCGCCCTGTATTATATAGCGACCTCTTGTTATGTATAGCGTCATCCCATATTATATAGTGACCTCTTGTTATATGTAGCGCCTTCCCGCATTATATAGCTTCCTCTTGTTATATATAGCGCCGTCCCGTATTATATAGCGATCTCTTGTTATATATAGCACCGTCCTGTATTATATAGGTTCCTCTTGTTATATATAGCGCTGTCCTGGATTATATAGGGTCCTCTTGTTATATATAGCGCCATCTAGTTATATATAGCTCCATCCCATATTATATAGATTCATCTAGAGAGTTCCGGGACCGTGAGTGCCGACACCACTAACACTGCCCTGTATTATATAGTGTCCTCTTGTTATATATAGTGCCGTCCCATATTATATAGCTTCCTCTTGTTATATATAGCGCCGTCCCATATTATATAGCGACCTCTTGTTATATATAGCTCTGTCCCATATTATATAGTGATGTCTTGTTATATATAGCGCCATCCCATATTATATTACTTCATCTTGAGAGCTCCGGGCCCGTGAGTGCCGACACCACTAGAACGGCGCAGGCATGAGAGGTGAGTATAGGCTTTTTTATTTTTTCAGGGCCAAACATTTAGATCAAGAAGGAGTTATCCTAGTAGCGGACAACCCCTTTAAGCAGTTTAATTTACACTTTTGTGGTGACAAACTCCTTTAAAAATGTATCGTTGCACAATACTGTATCCCATAAGTATCTTTTAGCTTATGAAGAGTTTTGACTCTTACAAAGTTTTGCCCTTTCTACCAAACTCTTATCTGACAATATACAGAGCAGCCTGGAAAAAAAAAATATACGGTTCTGGGAAACATACCACAGACGCAATGGGAAGTTTTTCTGCTCATTCCCTAGAAATTCTCACATAACATCCTGAATGTTTTATCTTAAATATTGATGTGACCGTGACACCATCCAGACTCCGCTGCGCTGGCCCGGAAAGAATCACAATGTGGAAAGCGGCACTGACAACCCAAGACTTCCTCAATCTGTTACATTCTGCTTATGTAATGCCAAATCGCAGGACAGATGTAACTTATCTTTCTTGTGAGGCCCCTAAATGAACAGTCACTGGTAACAGAACTCCAAAATCAAGTGAGTCATAGACCTTTCTTGCAGTGAGCCTTTTTAAATGGACATTTTATGTTGTAAAAAAACTAAAAAATATGTAAAAAGAAAAACCCAAGAAATTACAGCACTTAATATTTTCCTCTTCTTTGTCCTAGCAAAGACTTATTCCCATCTTCATAGATGGGTACTGTTGGATAGAGCTTGAAAAGAAAACACTTTTGCAACTGACTAAAATTTGCAGCAGTTCTTGAGATATTAAAGGGAATCTGTCACCAGGTTTTTCCAATATTAACTAAAGCCACCACCTTTAACTGATCTATTAACGCAGTCCAACAAATTGTACGTAAGTCACTAACTCCCCCTGTATATACCAAAAAATAGCTTTTAACCTTTTCACCCCAAAGCCTGTTTTCACCTTCCTGACCAGACCAATTTTTTGATTTCTGACCAGTGTGTCACGGGTGTGTCAGGTGTGACAGTCGCTCTGGATCTGGCTGTAGAAGGTCACTGCGCTTGGCATTTCAGACACCTTCTTGATCCTCTCATCTCTGTAGTATAGTTATATCCTTCTGCCTTTAGGACCCAGCAGCGACCTCCACCTTCTGCTGCTGATTGACACACCCTTGCTTGATAGTTAAAAACTCTCAGTTTCTCCAGATAGTCACCAATGGTAGTTCTATGTACCTCTGTGCAGACTTGGAGTACTGGCAATTTGCTGGTCTCGTCTTTCGTGCCCTTGGAGGACAGTTGGCGTTGTCTCTCTGGTGTCTGCTCAAGCTAAGTGTATCCTCTTTGTTTACCTTGTTGTCTTTAGTTTATAGTGGGGTCTGACTAGTGCTCACCCCATCCCCTCCCTATCTAGGACCTAGCTCTAGGGACATTCAGGGTTTAGGTTCCTGCTCAGCGATATGTGCAGAACCTATATAGGGACGATAGAGTAGGCAGGGTGATATTAGATCTGCCTAGGGGTCTCCACTCCCCCTTTCCCTAGTTGTTGGGCTCCCTTCCCGTCATTGTACACTTATTTCTTCCCTCACCTTGCATGACACAGTGTCACTTTATGAGGTAATAACTCTGGAACGCTTCAAGGGATCCCAGTGATTCTGAAATTATATTTTCATTACATATTGTACTTCATAATAGTGGTAAAATAATTTTGACATGACTTGCATTTACTTGTGAAAAAATTGGAAATTTGGCAAAGATTTGGAAAATTTTACAGTTTTGAAACTATTACTTTTTATGCCCTTGAATAAGAGAGTCATGTCACACAAAATAATTAATAAATAACATTTCCCACAGCTCTACTTTACAGCAGAACAATTTTGGAAACATACTTTTTTTATTAGGAAGTTGCAAGGGTTAAAAGTTGACCAGCGATTTCTCATTTTTACAACAAAATGTACAAAACCATTTTTTTAGGGACAACATCACGTTTGAAGTGACTTTGAGGGGTCTATATGACAGAAAATACCCCAAAGTGACACCTTTCTAAAAACTGCACCCTTCAAGGTGCTCAAAACCACATTCAAGAAGTTTATTAACCCTTCAGGTGCTTCACAGGTTTTAATGTAATGTGGAAGGAAAAATAAACATTTCACTTTTTTTAACAAAAATTTTACTTTAGACCCATTTGTTTTTACTTTTACAAAGGTAACATGAGAAAATGGACCCCAAAATTTGTTGTTCAATTTCTCCTGAGCACACCGATACCCCATATGTCGGGGAAAACCACTGTTTGGACACATGGAAGGGCTCGGAAGGGAATGAGCGCCATTTAGCTTTTTGAATATAAAACTTGCTTGCATAATTAGCGAACACCATGTTACGTTTGGGGAGCACCTAATGTAGCTAAACAGTGGAAACCCCCCACAAGTGACACCATTCTGGAAACTAGACCACTCAGGGAACTTGTATAGATGTGTGGTGAGCACCTTAAACCCTCAGGTGCTTCACAGAAGTTTACAATGTTGAGCCATTAAAATAAAAAAAATCACATTTTTCCCACACAAATGTTTATTGGCCCCATATTTTGCATTTTCACAAAGATAACAGGAGAAATTGCACCATGCAATTTGTTGTGCAATTTTTCTTGAGTATGTAGATACCCCATATGTAGTCGAGAACTACTTTTGAGGCATAATGCAAAGCTCAGAAGGGAAAAAGCGCCATATTGGCTTTCAGATTTTGCTGGACTGGTTTTAAGGTGCCTTGTCACTTTGGTAGAGCCCTTGAGGTGCTAGATCAGCTGAACCCGCCCATAAGTGACCCCATTTTACAAAGTACACCTCTCAATGAATTCATCTAGGGGATCATATTGACACCACAGGTCTGTCATAGCATTTTATACCATTGGGCAGTGAAGAAAAAATAATTAAATTTGTACCACCAAAATTTTGTTTTAGCCCCAGATTTTACATTTTCACACTGGAAAATGGGTAAAAATAGCACCAAAATTTGTCACACAATTTGTGCTGAATCTAGAAATATTGAATTTGTAGCTGTACAATATTGCTTAGCTATATGGCGAGACGCAGGAGGGACGGAGTGCTATTTGCCTCCTGGAGCGCAGATTTTCCGAGAATAGTTTGCGGACTCCATATACAGAACACCTATGTGCTAAAAGAGCAGAATCCCCCCTCAAGTGACCCCATTTTGGAAATTATACCCTTTTGGGAATTTATCTACAGGTGTAGTGACGATTTTGACTCCATGGGTGTTTTCCAGAAACAATCAGCAGTGGGAGTGAAGATTACAAACAGCAGTTGTAGTAACCAAAACGTTGTAGCGACCAGTACGTTGTAGTTACCAGTACGTTATGCCCAGTTCGTGCTTCTGCAGACAAGCACCCGTAAATTATGCGGGCTCTCATCGCTACAGGAATGCCAAACATGTGGACGCTAACCGCGGTTTAAGCACACTGTGGAGCTTAGAAGGGAGAGGGTCATTTGGATTTGGGAGCGCAAAATTTGCTGGATTTCTTTTGGAGGGCGAATCATTTTGTTTTTTCAAAGCCTTTGTGCTACCAGTAACGTGGAAGCCCCCCTATTTCTCCATTAACAGATGACGGAGCTGAGTGGGAACTTGCTTTTTTTGTGAATGAAGTTGAAGCTTTTATTGGGAACATTTTACATAACATTTGGGATCACATTTATCTTGTGCTCTAAGCTGAGCACTTATATCGGGGTTTACATCAAAATCTCCTAGTGATGTGATTCAGATGAAACCCCCAAGGGATCCATTCACTATAATGAGGCAGCAGAGTTACTTTGGACTCCGTCTGGCCTCTGTTCAGCGTCGTTCTCCTTTTCAGAAGTGCACAAAGCTGTGGCAGACAGCACTTTTGTGCACGTCTAATAAAAAGACGGACACCGCCGGATCTTTGGCCAGATGGCATCCACGGTGCCTCCATCTGCTTCTTTATAGGGAATCTTACGCCGGGATTTCTGTCTGAATCACATATTTCAGAGATTTACAGGGAAACCCCTGTGTAAGCGCTCAGCGCAGAGCACAGGATAAATGCGAGCTGAACCTTACAGCAATCTCTGGGAGGCAGAATGAGTAAATCAACAAAAGGTGAAGAATTGGTTTTATATATTTTTTACGCCGTTCCTCGTGCGGTATAAGTGATTAGACAACTTTATTCTTCGTGTCGATGCGATTACAGCGATACCAGATTTATACTGTTTTTTTATGATTGGCAGCTGTCACACAGCGTCACACACTTAGCGTGAGCCCGCGCGATCGTGACGTCGTATATATACGGTGCTTTGCGGGAACGCAGCTCCTACGGCTGCGTATAAATACTGTGCATGTCGGGAAAGTGTTGACCCCCTTCACCACCTTGGGTTTTTCCATTTTTCCGTTTTCGCGTTTTATTCTCCTTCTTCCCAGAGCCATAACTTTTTTATTTTTTCATTAATATGGCTAGGTGAGGACTACTTTTTTGCAGGACGAGTTGTACTTTTGAACAACACCATTGATTTTATCATAAAATGTACTGGAAAACGGGAAAAAAATTCCAAGTGCAGTGAAAGAGCAAAAAAAGTGCAATTTCGCAATTGATTATTTTTTTTTTTACCATGTTCACTAAATGCTAAAACTGACCTGCCATTATGATTCTCCGGGTCATTACGAGTTTGTAGATACCAAACATGCATAGGTTCTTTTTTATTTAAGTGGTGGGGAAAAAAAATCCAAATTTTGTAAAAAAAAAAAAAATTTTGCGCCATTTTCTGAGACCCGTAGCGTCTCTTTTTTTTTAGAATCTGTGGCCAGGTGAGGGATTATTTTTTGCGCATCGGGCTGACATTTTCATTGATACCATTTTTAGGTAGATACAATATTTTGATCGCTCATTGTTGCATTTTATTGAAATGTTGCGGCGACCAAAAAAATGTAATTCTGGCATTTTGATTTTTTTTCTTGTTACGCCGTTTTCCGATCGGATTAATTCTTTTTTTATATTGACAGAGTGGGCGATTCTGAACGCCGCGATACCAAACGTGTATTTTTTATTGATTTATAATTGTTTTATTTTGAATGGGGGAGGGGGGATTTGAACTTTTATATTTTTTAATATTTTTAAAAACATTTTTTTTAATTTTCACTGGCTTCAGTATTCTCCATGGGAGACTAGAAGCTGCGATCATCTGATCGCTTGTGTTACACACAAAATAGCTTCAGCCCTGCTACTTGTAGCAATAATGCTCATCTGCTATGAGCACCGACCGCTGGGCAGCACTCATAGCAATTCGGCAATAACAAACACAGCGGTCTCCTGCAGAGCCCGGCTTGTCATGCCAACCCGTCGGCGCTCTGCGATCATGTGACGGGCATGCCGATTGGCGGGGTAAGTGACGCGCGTCCGGCACAGCGATGTTAAATGTCACTGTTAGAGATTAACAGCAGTATTTAATTAGTTAACAGACGTGGGTTGATCGAGATTAGGGGCACACGAGAGCTGACCAGATCAGCTGTCACGTCCCCGGAAAGGTGCAGGCTCAGTCCCGGAGCCCGCGCCAAAGAGGGAGAGGCGACCTTGGAGGTACCTATACGTCCAAGGTCGTTAAGGGGTTATAGAGAAAAGAAGAGAAAAAAATACCTGAAATAAGTCTCGCGCACTGTATTCAATTAAGCATGGACCAGTCTGATGGGCGGCTGTGGTCTGTGCTTTCCCTATTGGCAAAATTGCCGTCCTCCTGCCTTGATTGATGTGGATATCATCCACAGATTGCTCTGAATCTTGAGAAAAGTCCTGTAATGCGTTCAATAGTTGTGAAGTCAGAGCCGGCACATGCACGGTACACGATTTTGCTATGCACCTTAATAGACCAGGGCAAAGTGCGCCTGCGCTTCAACTGTGCAGGCGCAGGATACTGAGCAATCTGTGGATGATGTAGGATGAGTCATCCACATTAATCAAGGCAGGAGGACAGCGATTTTGCCGATAGAGGAGGCAAAGACTCCACACCAGCGACACCCATTGGACCAGATCGTGCTGATTAGCAAACATTGTGGGAGACTTATAAAAGAAAGTGAGCAGTATGTACAAGATCGCTATTTCATGCTTATCCACATGTGGTCGTAGATAAGATACTTTATGTGTCACCTTAGTAAGGGTTTAATCGATTAAAGATATATAGTCCTGTCCTGGTTTGTTGTCTGACCAGGTCAATCCCAGTGGTCATTTCTGGTGTGGTTACACATGTGGTTATTGGCTGTTTGATTCCCTGTGATTTGGGTCTCATTGGCCCCTTTGTCTGCATTTTCCGCTTGTTACTAAGTGAAGTTTTTATATATATTTTTTTTCTTTTGCAATTTTTGATGTGGTTATTTTTTATATTTATTAAATTATAAGTTATATTTTAATACTACCACTTATTGCTTCATCCTGAGACTTATAAATGGTTTAGTTTGGAATGTGCAGAGGGAGTTAGTGGCATATATACAGCATATTTGTTGATGGACTGCAGTATAAATGTAGTTAAAGGGGATCTGTCAGCAGGTTTTTGCTACCTCATCTGAGAGCAGCATGAAGTAGGCAAAGAGACCCCGAATCCAACGATGTATCACTTAGCTTACTAGGTGCAGCCATTCTGACACAATCACAGTTTTTCGATTTAGCAATACAGCAGAGCTGAGAAAGCTAACCCCGCCCCCACCAGGCTCTCTCTATAGACAGTGAGCTGCTTATCACAGGAGGGGGCGGAGTTGGACCACAGCTCACATGACCAGCTTGTCACAGCAATGTTAATCACAATGTGATTAAACCTTCAGTATAAGTAAAGAAAAGCACACAGCCGGACATGTGACACATCATTAAGTTCAGTGTTTTAACCCCTACATCATGTTGTCCTCAGTTTACATCGCAAAAACCTGCTGACAGATAACCTTTAAAGGTGGTTGCTTTTGTTTATATTGTGAAAAACTGCTCAAAGGTTCCCTTTTAACATTTCCTTCTCTTGTATTGTTCAGCGCAATACTTAGGAGTCCGACCACCAATGCTGTCTAGCTTGTAAGCACTGCTGCTCTGAAGATGGCCAGGATTAGGAGATAATAGCACATAAATAATAGATCCTAGCCAGCTTCAGAGCAGCTCTTACAAGTTCAGTAGAGCTAGAGAAGAGCTTGTAAGCACTATGCTTATTCTGTCAGCAGCGGTGGTCGGTCTCTTAGGCAACGAGCTATAAACAAAAGTGTTAATATCTCATGAACAACTAAAATTTTAACAAGCAGTAAGTTGAAAAAGGATTTGTTTTTACCAGCACTATCCCACAATATCCATCCATGAAAATGAGAATAACCCTTACAAAATATTACAAACAGAATTCTGCTATATGTGTCCCAAGAGAACAACCACCTGCTTTCTAACAATCCTGTGTCTGGCTGTCAGGCAACTGTCTGAAGCAGAAGCTCCATTGATGTATCAGCCATAGATGACAAGTATCTCTGAGCCCCATTATAAATAAAAAGTAAGGATACTTAAGTGGTAAACACTTGACACTATAAAATAATTTTCCATGACCAGGGCATGTAAGTAGGAGGAAATCCAAAATTGTCCAATTTATTGGAGTTTGCATACCACAGTAATTTGGTGGTTGTAACACAACCGCAATCTCCTTCATTATCAAAATACTGCGATCTTGTGGCTTTCAGCCAAAGTCACGATGTAGCCCCATCCTAACATACCATTAAAAAAGACATCCAAAAAGAAATCCAACCAAATAAAGCATGTAAAAGGGATACTCTCAAGCTTGAAAGTAATACCCTTTCCAATAGATAGGGGATAAATTTCCCATCACTGGGGGTCCGACCACAGTGGCCCCCAGAGATCCTGAGAATGTAGTGGAGGTCGATCATGTGTAAAGATATGGACATGCTGCCCACGTTTCCCTCTTGAATAAACAAGTTTTATTGTTATATAATGTTATGTGATGTGATATAATGTGAATTGTGATGTGTGTTAATGTTAGTAATATGTGTAGTTTGTTTATAGGGTTAATGTTTGGGACTAGCCCAGAGTGGGAGGATGAGTTACAGGGAAAGTGACAATTTCCTGTCAGAGAGTCAGATAGGGCCTGGAGTGCATAGTGATTGGACCAAAAGGTCCAAGGCGAGCAGTGCCGCATTCTGGGGTGACTCTAAGTGAGAGGCGACCGAAGAAAAGGGATAGCGAGATCCAGAACATAAGTGATCGAGTGACTGAGTGACCTGCCGGAAACAGGTCCTAGGAGAGGACACCTAGCCACGAGACCCCGAGCTTATAACGCTGGAAGGTAACAGTCCTAGAGTAGGACTGAGTACATGGGATGAGTAAAGTGTCCCGGGGGGTAGTTCCAGAGCGTCAGCATTACTGGAAAGAGAACACAGAACCATAGAGCAAGTAAATGACACTTGTTAATCAGGGCTGAGGTGTTAAAGCTGGGTTGTGGTGAAGTAGTGCGAAATAGTGGCCATGGAGGGCATATATTCATTAAATGCTTTGAATTGCAAAGGAAACATTCATAAGACTGTGTACCCACTACCCCTTGTATATAACCCTTATCAAGCTGCAGTTCAGTAAAGAGTTTATTTTTGAATGGTGGTCTCCCTCATTGAACTGTGAAACATCTGGTCCTGGCAAACCCACAACAACGGTTACATGTGGCCTGCACAGCCCCTTCACAGCACAAGTTCCCCCCACCTACCATGACCCCCACTTTCTTGTAACATGCCGGGGCGCAACAGATGAGTACCTCACCCACGGCTTCCACCTCCGTCCACCTTACACGTGTGCAGAGGTCGATCATTCGTTCTGATGGGAGTGCTGTAGACCAGCTGAGAGCAGCGTTCGGCAATCCCTGGCGGTCCCATTATGTGTGAATGGAGCGGCATGATTGACCTCTGCTCAGTTCTTGAGATCTCTGGGAGCCATGGTATTCGGACTCCCAGTGATCAGAAAGTTATCCCCAGTTCCGTGGATATGGGATAACTTTCAAACTTGAAAGCCAAAAAGGGAACCTGACAGCTGATACTTGCAGCCCGATCCATGGGCACCATGTATCAGGCACTGGCTGTACAATCACAGCCAAGAATGTCCCACTCTGTAACACTGCGGCATTTCGGAGAAAAACATAGTTTAAGAACCGCCTTGGACTGAGCTGGCTGGAGACTAGTCGGGTAGGTGGGTCCGGCAAGATTCTCCCTGACCTCTCTCCTTAAGTGACAGGTCTCTCCCTGCATTCGTGTATAGGGAGAGACTTGTCAATCCAGGGCATTGGGTGGGGAGAAGCTGCCGGGGAACCACCTGTCTGGCTAGTCTCCTCTGCAGCTCAGTCCCTAGCAGCTTTTAAAAGCAGCAGCACAGACTTCCTGGCTGAAATCATACTGTCAGTGCCAGATACATGCTGCTCACAGTTTGGTCAGCAGCATGTATCAGCTGTCAGGTTCACTATAAGGAACCGATTCACAAAGTGAGCAGCACGTTGGCTCAGTGATTAGCACTGCAGCCTTGCAGTGCTGGGGTCCTGGGTTCAAATCCCACCAAGGACAACATCTGCAAGGAGTTTATATGTTCTCCCTGTGTTCGCGTGGGTTTCCTCCCACACTCCAAAGATATACTGATAGGGAATCTAGATTGTGAGCCCCAATGGGGACAGCAATGATAATGTCTGTGAAGCTGTGGCATTAATGGTGCTATATAAGTGAGTAAAATAAATAAATGCCAGTTTTCTAGCAGAAGAAAATACTTGCAGCTGTGCAAAAAATTGGTAACGTTTCAAGTTGTGCAAAATAGTTTGCAACTTTTTGTATTTTTATGCCAGTCTTGCCAACTTTTCTAAAAATATCAGAGCTTTGAATAAAGGGGCATAGTCATGTGTAGGCTGTCAGATTCACCAAAATGTGTGCCACAAAAGTGGAGTACAAGTACACTCCTTCCACTGGCGCAAACCAGCTGCGCACGAGTCATTGAGATCTACTCCAGCGCTCACTTCATCAAGACCGACAGTACTCCTGACATTACCACTGCGCTGGGAGCAGCGGCAGAGAGCGCTGCTGGGGCAGAGGAAAGCGAGGAATGTAACAATTATAAATGGAAAACCCCATTGATAAGAAAAAGATGAAATAACCAGATTGGGAGATGCAACGAGTCAAATTCCAAGTGGCACACATTCAATACAGTACCCTCAGTAAGTAGGGCCAAGGATGATTGATCAGCCCTACCCTTACCATAGGACGGTGGGCAGGCAGCAGGATAGGCACAGGATTAGTGGGCAGCTGACACTGGGTGGTAGAAGACTTAGTGTTTGGCACGCAGGAGTGGCAGCGCAGTGGCCATAGTGTTGAGGGGTGTAGAAGAGCAACAGGCACAATTGTTTGGGACTGTAGTAGGCATACTTTGAGACTGCAGGCACAGTATTGAGATGCAACAGGCTTAATTGCTTGGGACTGCAGACACAGTATTGAGACTGCAGGCACAGTATTGAGACGCAACAGGCTTAATTGCTTGGGACTGCAGACACAGTATTGGAAAGTAGCAAGAGCAATAGTTAGTTTTGAACAATAGTTAGTGCAATTGTTTGCGACTGTAGCCACAGTATTGAGGAGCAATAGGTTTAGTTGTTTGGGACTGCAGAAACATTTGTTTGGGACTGCAGACAGTTTTGAGGAGTAGTAGTAATTTTTAGGGACTGCAGATATTGGGGGCACTATGGAAAGTTTTTGTTGCCAGGTGGAAGTGTGCCACACAGTGGAGAAAGCCGCCTTGGTTTGGTGACTCTCTTCAGAGTGGAGTCATATCTGGTAGAAGATCCAATGACTATTTGGGGGTAACATTTGGCCACTGTACTATTTGGGATTATGTACATTGAGTGCTTTGGTTCTGAAGATTTGCTCTGTACAATATGGATTTTAACCATTGTCTTCATTGGTTGTAACTGTTATGATCTGCAACATGAACTAAGGAAAGATAGGGGAAGGCTGTCCCTACAGTAAGACTAAGCTGAATCCCTACGATGTAGCGGGCTGCCTGTTCCTAGCGAACAGACCCGCCTTAGTCCTTGGCTAGTGTTAGGAGGGCGGTTGCAGACAACTTTATTTTAATGGAACGCAACCGACCCCGGGGTCCGCAATGCAGCCTGGTGGACTGCTGTCGAACACTTTCCGGGTGGAAAGGAAAGTGACAACTAAACTGATAACCTGTCCGTGTTAACAGCACACCGGACTGGGTAAAGCGATACGCTCTATCTCCGTTAACTGCACGGAGGGAGAGCGACTGGCGACGCACCTATCAACTATCTTAGCCCTTCGTGTTAATGCACACAGAAGGGTAAGACGGTTCGCACAATCTCCAAGAACCGCAGGGAGACGTGCGACCGTGGGAGAAGCAGTAGCCCTGTCTTCAATACAGGCGCTACGCTATAGGAGTTGGCGCTAGTATAACGGTTCACACAATCTCCAAGAACCGCAGGGAGACATGTGACCGTGGGAGAAGCAGTAGCCCTGTCTTCGATACAGGCGCTACGCTATTGGAGTTGGTGCTAGTGTGCGGGTGTGATTCCCGCCGGGTATTCGTGCGCTCAGCCGGCGTGCTACTGGACGGAGCAGACCCGCTCTATATGGCTCACAGGCGGTACAGAGAGAACGGCTACTGCAGACGGCTCGGGGTGTAAGGCGAACCCCCTGGTCAGAGCCAGTCTGCAAGGCGAAGCTACCTGCCTACTTTTTCTAGCCTGTCTCTATGGAGCTAACCTGCCTACATAAAGCTATGGCTCTTCGAGGAGCCCAAGAGTAAGCATGCACACCACAAACAGCCAGCTCAAATGATCTGAGCACGTCGCCATGTTTGTGGGCGGGCCTTTTAAAGATTAAGCCCTGCCCACCGACGCGCCATTGGTGATGTTACCTATGGACCAATCAGGCGGTGCCAGGTCACCGGGTCAGGAGGGTGCCAACCCACCAATCATGATCCGCCAGGTCACGGACATGCTCAGTGCGGCAAATCCTGGACTTAGATTCCACAAGCCCTGTCTCCCTCTGCAACCCAGGCTTAACATTGCTAGGCACAACTACCTGGGAGACAAACAGTGCTTGCGGACCAGCTAGGCGTTGGGGCTGATGGTGATGCTGAGCAGCATAAGCCCCAGCTGGACTGAAATGGGACACCACAGAAGGTCCTGGACCCATTTCAAATCCAGTACAGCTAGTCTGAACGAAGACCTATAGCATAAAGAAAGGGGTCCATAAAACAACTAAGGACTAGGACAAAAAATGGGACACCTCCTAAACAGATAAGTAGTTGCAGAACACAAAAAGACAAACTGACAAAAGGTACTAGAGGTCCCAAAAGGGCCAAGTGAACTGACAGAGAAAGGCACTGAAGCACCTGGCTAGAGAAACAGTCAAACACTGAAGTCCAGCACAACCAAAAGGGCAGAGCTAGAATATAAAGGCAGATGGTCACGTGACCGCAAAACACAAGATGCAAAAAAACAAACAGGAGGGTTCTAACAGTAACAAGCTAGGAGTGGGGTATTTTATTACTACGGGTTTCACAGTAAATCTGATTTCTTTTTCTGGGTAATGTATCATGTCTAGTTCTCCGGTAAGTTAGGGGGTTGTAAATGGAGTATGTCATCTAGCTTATTTTCACTCATTGCTTAAAGGGTCTCTATCAGCACAGGACGACTAAGTCCCGCTGTTCAGTTCTTCATGGCAGGACCAATCATTTATATACACCTTCCCACCTGCTTGGTTCGCATCTATCTCCACCCTTCTCTGGCCCTATGAAGCCAGAGCTGTCAATCAAAGAAGAGGAGGTTGGAGATAGAGGAAAAACAAGCTGGTGTGAAGGTGTGTATAAATGATTGGCTGCCATGAAGCACCGAGCGGCAGGACTTAGTTTGAACAGTCATCCTGTGCTGACAGAGTCCCTTTAAAAATTTCCTGGAATACTGGGACCTTCTCTGGACACTAATGACAAAGCAATAAAAGGAAATATTTTCACATCTGCTGCTTCTTATCCAGAAAGGAAATACTACTTATGTTTTGTATTTAGGAAATAGTGAGTGTAAATACAGTAATGTACCACCAGGTGTCACTGTTGCTTTACCAAAGCATCGAAACGTCACAAAAAAAACATTTAAAAGTGCAGTTTTCCTAACGCATAATAAAAAATTAGGTATTTATATACAAACTGTATCAATCCTTGGATACTTTAAGCACCTTGCCAAATAACACACAATGGGATGGCTATATTTAACGAAATGTTGAGAATCAACTTGCAGCTATAGGGTTAAATAAAGCGGTGATCCTGAAATAAATAAAAGCAAATACAATTATTCTAACCATAACTAGTATCTGACACCACTACTTTTGCCCTTTGCCATACAATAGGAGAATCATAAGTGTCCAGTACAAACTTTAACACAATTTTTAGTTTTTTTTCCATGCCGCTACCCCTGTCAAACAAAAAGCCAGAAAATTTAGGCTACTGGCACTTTAAGAGAAATCAATTCGGCAACAGAACAAATAATGAAATACTACTATGGCTCTGTTAATTAATGTATTGAAGGGAACCTGTCTGCTGATTCATGCTGCCTGAATCACAGGCTCCTGCATTCTAACCATGCATTTGATGCGCTCAACTAGACTGACATGTCTCTCACTATGAGCATCCATTGAGAGAGACATGTCAATCTAGCTAAGCGGGTTGGTAGGAGCCAAAGCAATACTTCTTGGACTAGTAATCTCATTCCTGGCTGCACACTCACCTTTTTTATGTATGTGCTTAGGGAGAGACCTGTCAGTCTAGCTGACAAGTTTCCTTTAAAAAGAAGAGAGCCCAATTCCAACTCCTGTGGCACCCCACTGTTAACTATGACCCAATCAGATTGTGTTTCATTAATAAACACAGTCTGTTTCCTCTCACTGAGACAATTGATACCTCATTAAGTAGAGATGGGAGAATTAATTTACAGGACCCTGGTCTAGAAGCCAGGTCCGCAATCTGTGACCACTGGACAGGGGCCCTGCGAATTGCTGCTCACCTGCCATCAACCCCAGCTCTTTTGATTATCTGGGATGGCACAACATCATTATTGCGGCATGGCACACACATGACGTTATGCCAGACTAGCAAATCAGAAGAAGAGATGGGCTTGATGGCAGCTAAGCAGCAATTGGCAGGGTTCCCACCCAGTGGTCACAGACTACATATCTGGCTGCTGGATATATCAGATAGAAAAAAGACGTAAACTGAACATTATCCAAAAAATACAAAGAATTCTTTATTAGTGATATTAAAATCAGACAAAAAATACATAATGTTTAAAAAAGGCAGTAAGTATCAATAATGAACCAAAAAAGAAAAGAGCACCATAATAAATACCCAAAATGAGCATGAATTACAGTAGTACAGGTCAAACAATGAAAAATAGAAGAAGAAAAATCTTTATAAAACTTGTTCAAGCCAAGTCACTAAGCAAATCATGAGTCTAGATCATATGAGGTGCTGCAAAGTGCACAGTGCAATAGTATTATAATAAGTGAGGAACACACATCCAACACCTAAACTACATGCAGATAACCTCACATTACTCACTTGTGGATATCAGTCTTATGGTGCTATCGCCCCTACGCGCGTTTCGGCGCTGTGCCTTCTTCCGGGGGGTCTTCTGGCTGCTGAACCAGTTTCCTGCAAATCAATTCTCCCATCTCTGTTTAATGAGTTATCAATCGTCTTACTGTTAGGAAACCGATGGTGGTTATTAATGGAACACACTCTGGGTCACAGTTAATAGTGGGGTACCACAAGTGTCGGTATTGGGCCGCCTTCTACTTAAAAGGGGACTTGTCCAGCAGCCAGGTCAGTAATCTGTGACAGTTGAACAGAAGCCCTGGAAATCGATTCTCCCATCTCTAGCATTAACACCTATTCTCTCCTAGCCTCCTCATTTTCAGTGTATGCACACAATTTTGCACTCATGTTCACCTCGTCACATGTTAGTCTATATGTATTTTTGTACCAAGTTGTAACCACAGTCTACAACAATGATAATATTTGCATACAGAGAAGGATAGGGATTTGATGGGTCTTGACAATTTACGATCTAATCTCTATGCAAAGTAATATAATTGTACTGTACGTGCAAAAAAAAGGAAATGCCGGCTGGCATGTGGACATATTCTCTTTGCTGAAAAATGTAAGAGACTGCCAAATTCTGAAAAGAAAACATATCCACATCTATTATAAAGAAATGAGTTCCTGTCCTTATGAAGCATAGTTCCTCAGAGCTTTAGATCGCGCCTAGACCACACACACCACGCAAGGGCGTACATAGAAATCATGGGGCCCCATAGCAGAAGCTCTTATTGGGCCCACTCTCCCCCAAAAAAAAATATATATATATTTGTCTGTGTCACAGAAGAGCAGATCTCACAACTTTCCAGCCTTTACATAGTAATTTTCCTCTTGCTGACGTCCTAGATTCCTCTTTCATTTCTCCCATAAAGTATGATGACAAACACAGTATGATACCCCCATGGTGAATTCCTCCACATTAGCCTCCACATGCACAGTATAATGACCCTATTGTACCCCACTTCAACTCCCAAGGCAAAATATAGTGACCTTAACACAGTATGATCCCCCACCAGTGACCCCCACAAAGCTCACCATGCACTGTAATGACCCTACATACAGTATAATGGACCCACACTGTATAAAGGCCTTAACTAGCCCTTCAAACAGTATAATGGCCCCCACACAGCCCTCCAAACAGTATAATGGCCCCCAGACAGCCCTCCAAACAGTATGATGGACCCCACACAAACCTTCACACCGTATAATTGCTTTCATACAGTATAATGGCCCCCCACATAGCCCTCAAAATATTATTATGGCCCCACATAGTCTTCCATATATTATAATGCGCCCCCCATAATCCTCCATATAGTATAATGCACCCCCCATAATCCTCCATATAGTGTAATGACCTTCCTATGGTCCTCCATAGAATATAATGCACCCCCAATAGTCCTCCATACAGTATATTACTCACCCCATAGGGTAAAATGCAGCCCCATATAGTATAATGCACCCCACAGTCCTGCAGTATTATGGGCACCACGCACTCACTGATTTTAAAATACCGTATATTTTAAATAAACCGACCCGAGTATAAACCGAGGCCCCTAATTTTACCACAAAAAACTGGGAAAACGTATTGACTCGAGTATAAGCCTAGGGTGGGAAATGCAGCAGCTACTGGTAAATTTCCCCATCCTGGTATGTATGGCCCCCTCATCCCTAATTCTAGTACATATAGCCCCCTCATCCCACAATCCTGGTACATATGGCATCCTCATCCCCCAATCCTGGTACATATGGCCCCCTCATCCCCCAATTCTAGTACATATGGCCCTCTCATCCCCCAATCCTGGTACATATGGCCCCCTCATTCCCCAATCCTGGTATGTGTGGCCCCTCATCCCTATCCTGGCATGCATTGCACCTTCATCCCCCAATCCTGGCATATGTGACCCCCTCATCTCCCAATCCTGGTATGTATGGCCCCCTTCATCCCCCAATCCTGGTATATGTGGCCCCCCTCATCCCCCAATCCTGGTATGTATGGTCCCCTCATCCCCCAATCCTGGTATGTATGGCCTCCTCATCCGCCAATCCTGGTATGTATGGCCACCTCATCTCCAGTCCTGGTATGTATGGCTCACTCATCCCCCAATCCTGCTATGTGTGGCCCCCCTCATCCCCCAATCCTAGTATGCGTGGCCCCCCCTCATCCCCCAATCCTAGAATGCGTGGCCCCACTCATCCCCCAATCCTAGCATGCATGGCCCCATCACTGCACACACAAAAAAATAAACACTTATACTCACCTTCCTTCCTCACCTCTGCTCCAGCGCTGCATCCTGTCTGCCAGAAGCTCATGTCGGCATCTGAGCAGCGCGCTCTCTCAGACGCCGAGGTGAGCTGCTGCTGCTGCCGGCACATTCACTCCTCTCCACGCCGGGACTATGGGCGTGGAGAAGAGGGAATATTCATGTCCCTTTAGCAGCGTGGTAGCTGCAGCAGCGGCTACTGCTTGTGCCCCGCTCCTCCAGCGCCCAACCTCCCTCCCCCAATACTCACCTATTCTCCTCGTTCCCCCGCTGCTTCGGGGTCCTCCTGGCTTACGGGCCCCATAGCAGTGGCGTGGCCTGCCGCCATTGGCGGTACTCCACTGACAACACGTCAGAGGAAGTGTATACATCCAACAAACACCAAAAATGTGGAAGCCTCTCTGCATCCCCAGAAGCTGAATATTCTAATCCCTGCATAGATTTACAAGATTTACTGTGCCTTGAAGAAGCATTCGTACCACATGAACTTTTCCACATTTTTTCAAAACACACACACGAACTCAAATGTATTTTATTGAGATTTTATGTGATATACTCACACAAAGTAGCAAGTATTTCAGAAGTGTAAAGTGCAAGTAGCCCGGCATGCTCCCATGTGTTGGGCTTCCTAGACCTATGCAAGGTCTCTCGAGAAGCACACCTTTGTCTTGGTATGAAGACGTTTAGTTTGTCTGTGCACAGCTCCCTGTCTGCAGTCTCCTGGCTTCCTGCGGTGTACTTATATTTTTTATGTCTGATGTTTTTTTTTTTATAAAAATAAATAATTAAAAACCTTGAAAACAATTAGTTTGTGTCTCCGTATTCTGAGACCTATGACTTTTATTTTTTCTTTCAGTGGCACTGCATGAGGGATTATATTTTACTGCACATAAATCCTTGCTTCAATGTTTATTTTGGGGGGATAAGCAAAATGACAAAAAAAAGATAATTGTGACATTTTTCCCAGCTGTGTTTACCATGTGGGATAAGTAATGTAATTTGCTCAATGCTTGGCTTTTTATGTTCATGGTGAGACTAAACATGTTTGATTTTATTATTTTTTTTAATTAAGAGAATGGGAAAAGTGAAGCACGATGGGCTGACAGTCTTGTCTAACTACTTAGATGCTACGGTCGTTATTGACTATGGCATCTAAGGGATGAGCCTGCAGTGATCTGAGTTAGCACCAGTCGTCACAGCTGATGGCAGGTGGCACCCATCATCTAACAAATTTAAACTTTTACGGACGTAGTGATAAAAAATAACTTTAATTTTTCGTTTTTTAATTAAGAGATTGGGAAAAGGGTGGACTGATAGGCTGATACTCTGTCTAACTACTTAGATGCTGTGGTCGCAGGATTAACCTGCAGTGATCTGGGTTAGCACCAGTTATCGCAGTTTGGCCTCGCTCACATCTGTGTATAAATCCAGCAAGTGCAATGCGAGAAAACATCGCATTGCATTCTGACCAATTCTAAAACATCCACAGAATATTTATGTTTTAAGTTTGGACTTTTATGGATACTGGGATACCAAATATGTTTGATTTTATCATTTTTTTAATTAGGAGAATGGGAACAATGGGCTAACACTCTAACTCATACATGTCAAACTCTGGCCCGTGGGCCAAATCTGGCCGGCAGGGTGGTTTTATTTGGCCCACGACACCTGAACCACTACCCCTATGTGGGGTCGTTATACTGTATACTGGTTGGCCCGTGACTTTGTTGAAGTTTTTCATTTTGGCCCTCTGTGTGTTTGAGTTTAACATCCCTGCTCTAACTACTTAGATGCTAAGTTTGCTATTGACTGTAGCATATAAGGGGTTAAACTGAAGTGATCTGAGTTAGCACTAGTCATCACAGTTAAAGCGCACCTGTCAGCAGGATTGTGCTCAGTAAACTACATACACTGTCAGCTGGGCGCTATTACACTGAGTAAAATGATACCTTTGTTGATGAAATCCGTCCTGTGGTTCTTTTATAATCTTTATTTTCATGTCTGCCATAATGATATGCTCATGCTCTGGTGCTCTCATTATGTATTCATGTATGCCTATCTCTGCCTTCTGACAGGTCACTGTGCTTTCAATCACCTGCCTACTATTTTATATACTGACTGTGTAATTTCTGTGTCACATTTAAATTTACATTCCTCCAAAATGGCCGCAGCGGCCAGCGCATGCGCAGTAGCATTGCTCGTTTGCTGAGAGATGCTACTGCGCACGTGCGGGCGCCATTTTGCTTTTAGAAAAAGAATTTGGGCGCAGCAATATGGCGTCGCGCATGCGCAGTAGCATCTCTCGGCAACTGAGAAATGCTACAGCGCAAGAACAGGCGGTGGCCATATTGCTGCAGGTAAATTTCTTTTTCCTCCAGCAACATGGCGCTGCTAGCGGCGCTTAGCTACTGGGCACGCACCGGCTCCATTTTGCTAGAGGAAAAAATAAATTTACATTTTTTTTAAGTACTAAAAAAAAACAAGAAAGTTTAAATCGCCCTCCTTTTACCATTCTATAAATAAAAAGAAAAACTTATTTGCTATTGCCGAGTCCCTAAAAATCTTATCTTTGAAAATACGAAATTCTTTATTCCGTACGGTTAAAGAAAAGTGCCAGAATTGCTTTTTTTTGGTTACTAGAGGAGGCAGATGGTTCTTTTTCTGCATTTTTTCCTTTCCTTGTAGCACGCCTTCCATTGTATTTGTGTTCTGTACTTATTAGAATATTGGTGCTGAATACTGGATTCATCATTGTGTATGAGGCCGCGTCATTACACGGATAACATCCCTATAATCTCTATGTACACATGTTTCAGCTTATTCAAGCTTCACGCGACCGGAAAACAGATTATCTGGTGAATCTGGAGGATCTACAAGCCGGCAATCACAAATCAGCGTAAAAGGCATTATAGCAACAGAGGCAGCTGCTCCAGGGCAGATCTGCTTTCTGGGGATTTACCTAGACGCATTTCCTGTGCAAATGACACCAGTAATCATATCCTGCCATGCAAATCTGTGCAAAATCCTGCACACAACCGGGGATAAAGGAGCCGCAAGCGAAGGTCGCACCGGATTCCCCGCATTTGTATCACTGACTCCAGTTATCAATTTATTGCAAAAGTTACAGGAGGAATAACAGAGGGACAATGTAACGCAAGGTTCAATTTCACTTTAAATAGTTTTTCTTCTTTAATGATCTAATCTTGCAAGAAAATATTGTCGAAAGCTTGATGTGTAATTAAGAAGCCATACAAAGGGAATGTTACTGATATTCAGCACATAGTCACATAACTAATTCCTGCTCATCACTCCACTCTTTGTGTTTTCTGACATGTCATCAATAGTGAAAAAATATTAGGTCACCTGTAGAAATACCTGTGTTGAATGAGCTTAAAGGGATTGGTGGTTGCTTTGCAATTTTGCGCTTTCGTGCATGTTCTGCCACAGTGTGACCCACATCTAATAGGCAGGTACTGTATCACATAACATGTCGACATGCCATACCCGTTTTTAAATTAAATAAAAAAATATATGTAACATATACACAGTGTATGTGTGTATATACAAGTATATGTGTATACGTATATATATATATATATATATATATATATATATATATATATATATATATATATATATATATATAGGTGCATCTCACTAAATTAGAATATCATCAAAAAGTTAATTTATTTCAGTTCTTCAATACAAAAGTGAACCTCCTATATTATATAGAGTCATTACACACAGAGTGATCTATTTCAAGTGTTTGTTTCTGTTAATGTTGATGATTATGGATTACAGCCAATGAAAACACAAAAGTCATTATCTCAGTAAATTAGAATACTTTATAACAACAGATTGAAAAATGTTTTTAAAATCCAAAATGTCCTACTGAAATGTATGCTCAGTAAATGCCCTCAGTACTTGGTCGGGCTCCTTTTGCATCAATTACTGCATCAATGCGGCAATGTGGCATGGAGGCGATCAGCCTGTGGCCCTGCTGAGGTGTTATGGAAGCCCAGGTGGCTTTGATAGCAGCCTTCAGCTCGTCTGCATTGTTGGGTCTGGGGTCTCATCTTCCTCTTGACAATACCCCATAGATTCTCTATAATAGATTCTCTATGGGGTTAAGGTCAGGCGAGTTTGCTGTTGTGTGTAAACCCGGTATTGGTACTTTTGGCAGTGTGGACAGGGGCCAAGTCCTGCTGGAGAATGACATTTCCATCTCCATAAAGCTTGTCAGCAGAGGGTAGCATGAAGTGCTCTAAAATGTCCTGGTAGACGGCTGCGCTGACTTTGGTCTTGATAAAACACAGTGGACCTCCACCAGCAGATGACATGGCTCCCCAAACCATCACTGATTGTGGAAACTTCACACTAGATCTCTAGCAGCTTGGATTGTGGCCTCTCCACACTTCCTCCAGACTCTGGGACCTTGTGGAGTGTGTCAATGACTGCCTTCTGGACATCTGTCAAGTCAGCAGTCTTCCCCATGATTGTGGAGCCTACTGAAACAGACTAAGGGACCTTTTTAAAGGCTTAGAAAGCCTTTGCTATTAAACCTTATCACTTTATTCTACTCTGTGTGCTGCCTCCATTTTTGCATGGATATCTAAAGGACTGGTATGTACCTGGGGGGCTTCTTTTTTTTTTGCACTAATCTCAAGGCTACAAGTCCATCTTCAAAGACCTGAATGTTCCTGTGTCTTCCGTGCGCAGTGTCATCAAGAAGTGTAAAGCCCATGGCACTGTGGCTAACCTCCCTAGATGTGGATGGAAAATAAAAATTGACGAGAGATTTCAACGCAAGATTGTGCGGATGGTGGATAAAGAACCTCGACTAACATCCAAACAAGTTCAAGCTGCCCTGCAGTCCGAGGGTACAACAGTGTCAACGCGTACTATCCGTCGGCGTCTGAATGAAAAGGGACTGTATGGTAGGATACCCAGGAAGACCCCACTTCTTACCCCGAGACATAAAAAAGCCAGGCTGGAGTTTACCAAAACTTACCTGAAAAAGCCTAAAACATTTTGGAAGAATGTTCTCTGGTCAGATGAGACAAAAGTAGAACTTTTTGGGAAAAAGCATCAACATAGAGTGTACAGGAAAAAAAAAGAGGCATTCAAAGAAAAGAACATGGTCCCTACAGTCAAACATGGTGGAGGTTCCCTGATGTTTTGGGGTTGCTTTGCTGCCTCTGGCACTGGACTGCTTGACCGTGTGCATGGCATTATGAAGTCTGAAGACTACCAACAAATTTTGCAGCATAATGTAGGGCCCAGTGTGAGAAAGCTGGGTCTCCCTCAGAGGTCATGGGTCTTCCAGCAGGACAATGACCCCAAACACACTTCCAAAAGCACTATAAAATGGTTTGAGAGAAAGCACTGGAGACTTCTAAGGTGGCCAGCAATGAGTCCAGACCCGAATCCCATAGAACACCTGTGGAGAGATCTCAAAATGGCAGTTTGGAGAAGGCACCCTTCAAATATCAGGGACCTGGAGCAGTTTGCCAAAGAAGAATGGTCTACAATTCCAGCAGAGCATTGTAAGAAACTCATTGATGGTTACCGGAAGCGGTTGTTCGCAGTTATTTTGCCTAAAGGTTGTGCAACCAAGTATTAGGCTGAGGGTGCCAATACTTTTGTCTGGCCCATTTTTGGAGCTTTGTGTGAAATGATCAATGATTTGATTTTTGCTTCATTCTATTTTGTGTTTTTTCCTTGCAAGCAAATTAAATGAAGATAATAAGACCAAAGAATTTGTGATTGCAATCATTTTCAGGAAGAAACTGAGTATTATCTGACAGAATTGCAGGGGTGCCAATACTTTTGGCCACCACTGTACATAAAGACAATAAAAACGTTTGATTTAAACTGTTATTACTCAATGAACTTTACTTACTAAAAACGGAGGTTCTTAGCGCATAAATTGGCCAATTCATGTGTGCCCATCAACCGCTGCAAGGTGACCTCCCATCTGATGGGTACTACTCTGCCTACATGCCTCTCTTGGGCTACAAGCCTATAACTCTGGACAGAACATGTCACTTCTGGGCTGAAATACCTACAATTTAAATGGGCTGGTAGAGTAGAATATACATCACCTGCTGGTTAAATGGGGGGAGTGCAAGGTCAGACAGGAGACAGTTACCACCTCCTATAGTAATATGTAAAAAGAACTGACCAGCACATCCTAATGTGAACAGGTGCAAGCTGCAGAAACTGAATAAGATATATAAAAAGAAAGCGCAGCAGCACTCCATTATGGCCAAAATACATAAAGACAATAATAACGTTTGATTTAAACTGTTATTACTCAACAGTTTTTACATATATACAGACCAAAAGTTTGGACACACCTTCTCATTTAAAGATTTTTCTGTATTTTCATGACTATGAAAATTGTACATTCACACTGAAGGCATCAAAACTATGAATTAACACATGTGGAATTATATACTTAACAAAAAAGTGTGAAACAACTGAAAATATGTCTTATATTCTAGGATCTTCAAAGTAGCCACCTTTTGCTTTGATGACTGCTTTGCACACTCTTGGCATTCTCTTGATGAGCTTCAAGAGGTAGTCACCGGAAATGGTCTTCCAACAATCTTGAAGGAGTTCCCAGAGATACTTAGCACTTGTTGGCCCTTTGCCTTCACTCTGCGGTCCAGCTCACCCCAAACCATCTCGATTGGGTTCAGGTCTGGTGACTGTGGAGGCCAGGTCATCTGGCGTAGCACCCCATCACTCTCCTTCTTGGTCAAATAGCCCTTACACAGCCTGGAGGTGTGTTTGGGGTCATTGTCCTGTTGAAAAATAAATGATGGTCCAACTAAACGCAAACCAGATGGAATAGCATGCAGCTGCAAGATGCTGTGGTAGCCATGCTGGTTCAGTATGCCTTCAATTTTGAATAAATCCCCAACAGTGTCACCAGCAAAGCACCCCCACACCATCACACCTCCTCCTCCATGCTTCACGGTGAGAACCAGGCATGTAGAGTCCATCCGTTCACCTTTTCTGCGTCGCACAAAGACACGGTGGTTGGAACCAAAGATCTCAAATTTGGACTCATCAGACCAAAGCACAGATTTCCACTGGTCTAATGTCCATTCCTTGTGTTCTGTAGTCCAAACAAGTCTCTTCTGCTTGTTGCCTGTCCTTAGCAGTGGTTTCCTAGCAGCTATTTTACCATGAAGGCCTGCTGCACAAAGTCTTCTCTTAACAGTTGTTGAAGAGATGTGTCTGCTGCTAGAACTCTGTGTGGCATTGACCTGGTCTCTAATCTGAGCTGCTGTTAACCTGCGATTTCTGAGGCTGGTGACTCGGATAAACTTATCCTCAGAAGCAGAGGTGACTCTTGGTCTTCCTTTCCTGGAGCGGTCCTCATGTGAGCCAGTTTCTTTGTAGCGCTTGATGGTTTTTGCAACTGCACTTGGGGACACATTCAAAGTTTGCCCAATTTTTCGGACTGACTGACCTTCATTTCTTAAAGTAATGATGGCCACTCGTTTTTCTTTACTTAGCTGCTTTTTTCTTGCCATAATACAAATTCTAACAGTCTATTCAGTAGGACTATCAGATGTGTATCCACCTGACTTCTGCACAACACAACTGATGGTCCCAACCCCATTTATAAGCCAAGAAATCCCATTTATTAAACCTGACAGGGCACACCTGTGAAGTGAAAACCATTTCCGGTGACTACCTCTTGAAGCTCATCAAGAGAATGCCAAGAGTGTGCAAAGTAGTCATTAAAGCAAAAGGTGGCTACTTTGAAGAACCTAGAATATAAGACATATTTTCAGTTGTTTCACACTTCTTTGTTAAGTATATAATTCCACATGTGTTAATTCATAGTTTTGATGCCTTCAGTGTGAATGTACAATTTTCATAGTCAAGAAAATACAGAAAAATCTTTAAATGAGAAGGTGTGTCCAAACTTTTGGTCTGTACTGTATATATATATATATATATATATATATATATATATATATATATATATAGAGTTGTGTGACTGTATATATAAATATATATTTTTTTAATACTGTGTATATGTACTTGTGTATACATATATACAGTGGGGGAAATACGTATTTGATCCCTTGCTGCGCAGTTTGGCTCCAGACAGAAGCACGCATCGAGCCGTTACAGGTAAGAGGAGTGTATGGCGCCGGAGATCACAGTATGCGTAGGCACTGAACGCATACAGCGATCTCCGGTGCCATACTTACATACTTATCTGACCAGGAGGAGCATTGCCGCAGCGCCTCTGTTTTGGCCGGAGGCCGGAGGCCGGGGCAGAAGTACGGCGTCGGAATCAACGCATGCGCATAGCACGCTATCCGGCACCATTTTACTGAAGACACATTTGCAGTGTGTCTTCAGCAAAATGGCGCCGGACAGCGCGGTATGGGCACATGCATACTCCAACACCACACTCCTCCCCCGGCCTCCAGCAGAACGAGACGCAGCACTGGAGCACAGGGAAGAAAGGTGAGTATAATTGTTTATTTTTTTGTGTGTGTGCAGCATGATAGGGATGAGGGGTCCCATACATACCAGGATTGGGAGGTGAGGGGGCCACACATACCAGGATTGGGGGTGAGGGGTGCCATGCATACCAGGATAGGGATGAGGGGCCATGCATACCAGGATGAGGGATGGGGTACCATGCATACCAGGATACGGATGAGGGGCCATGCATACCAAGATACGGATGAGGGGCCATGTATACCAGGATGAGGGCTGGGATACCATACATACCAGGATACGGATGACGGGCCATACATACCAGGATGAGGGATGGGGTACCATGCATACCAGGATACGGATGAGGGGCCATGCATACCAGGATACGGATGAGGAGTACCATGCATACTAGGATAGGAATGAGGGGTACCATACACACCAGGGTAGGGATAAGGGGTGCCATGCATACCAGGATAGGGATGAAGGGTACCATACATACCAGGATTGGGGATGAGAGGTGCCATGCATACCAGAATTGGGGATGAGGGGGTACCATACATACCAGGATGAGGAATGGGGTGCCATGCATACTAGGATTTTAGGATGAGGGGTGCCATGCATACCAACATAAGGCTGAGGGGGCCATAAATACCAGGATGAGGAATGGGGTGCCATGCATACTAGGATTGGGGATGAGGGAGCCATGCATACCAGGATTGATATGAGGGGTGCCATGCATACCAGGATTGGGGATGAGAGGTACTATACATACCAGGATAGGGATGAGGGGTACCACACATACCAGGATAGGGGGATGAGGGGGCCACACATACCAGGATATGGGGATGAGGGGGCCACACATACCAGGATTGGTGGATGAGGGGTACCACACATACCAGGATTGGTGGATGAGGGGTACCATACATACCAGGATTGGGGATGAGGGGTGCCATGCATACTAGGATTGGGGATGAGGGGTACTATACATACCAGGATAGGGATGATGGGTGCCATGCATACCAGGATTGGGGGATGAGGGGTGCCATGCATACCAGGATGGGGATGAGGGGTACCATGCATACCAGCATAAGGCTGAGGGGGCCATACATACCAGGATTGGGGATGAGGGAGCCATGCATACCAGGATTGGGGATGAGGGGCCATGCATACCAGGATAGGGATGAGGGGGTACCATGCATACAAGGATAGGTATGAAGGGGTACCATACATACCAAGATAGGGATGAGGGATGAGGGGCCATGCATACCAGGATAGGGATGAGGGGGTGCCATACATACCAAGATAGGGATGAGGGGTGCCAAGCATACCAGGATTTGGGATGAGAGGTGCCATGCATACCAGGATTGGGGATGAGGGGGTACCATGCATACCAGGATAGGGATGAGGGGGTATAATGCATACCAGGATACGGATGAGGGGGTACCATGCATAACAGGATAGGGATGAGGGGGTACCATGCATAGCAGGATAGGGATGAAGGGGTACCATGCATACCAAGATAGGGATGAGGGGCCATGCATACCAGGATATGGATGAGGGGCCATGCATACCAGGATAGGGATAAGGGGGTACCATGCATACAAGGATAGGGATGAAGGGGTACCATACATACCAAGATAGAGATGAGGGATGAGGGGCCATGCATACCAGGATAGGGATGAGGGGGTGCCATAATACTAAGATAGGGATGAGGGGTACCATGCATACCAGAATAAGGGACATGGTGCCATGCATACCAGGATTGGGGGATGAGGAGTGCCATGCATACCAGGATGGAGGCGAGGGGCTTATGCATACCAGGATAAGGCTGAGTGAGCCATACATACCAGGATTGGGGATGAAGGAGCCATGCATACCAGGATGAGGGATGGGGTGCCATGCATACCAGGATTGGCATGAGGGGTGCCATGCATACCAGGATTGTGGATGAGGGGGCCATGCATACAAGGATTGGGATAAGGGGTGCCATGCATGCCAGGATTGGGGATGAGGGGTGCCATGCATACCAGGATTGGGGATGAGGGGTGCCATACATACCAGTGTTGGGGAATGAGGGGGTCATGCATATCAGGGTTGGGGGTGAGGGGTGCCATACATACCAGGATAGGTATGAGGGGTGCCATGCATACCAGGATAGGGATGAGGGCTACCATGCATACCAGGATAGGGATGAGGGGTGCCATACATACCAGGATAGGGATGAGGGGTGTCATGCATACCAGGATAGGATGGGGACAGCACATAACAGGATTTGGGCAGCACATAACAGGATGGGGGACCATATACCAATAAAAATGCTCGCCACCCGGGCGTAGAACGGGTTCAATAGCTAGTATAATATATGTGTACATATATATTTTATTGATTTTTTTTATTACTGTGTGTATATACAATAAAGACCAACAGTTTGGACACACCTTCTCATTTAAAGATTTTTCTGTATTTTCATGACTATGAAAATTGTACATTCACACTGAAGGCATCAAAACTATGAATTAACACATGTGGAATTATATACTTAACAAAAAAGTGTGAAACAACTGAAAACATGTCTTATATTCTAGGTTCTTCAAAGTAGCCACCTTTTGCTTTGATGACTGCTTTGCACACTCTTGGCATTCTCTTGATGAGCTTCAAGAGGTAGTCACCGGAAATGGTTTTCACTTCACAGGTGTGCCCTGTCAGGTTTAATAAGTGGGATTTCTTGCCTTTTTTTCAGTTGTTTCACACTTTTTTGTTAAGTATATAATTCCACATGTCATAATTCATAGTTTTGATGCCTTCAGTGTGAATGTACAATTTTCATAGTCATGAAAATACAGAAAAATCTTTAAATGAGAAGGTGTGTCCAAATTTTTGGTCTGTACTGTATGTATATAATATATGTGTACATATATATTTTATAGATTTTTTTACTACTGTGCATATATATGTGTATATGTATATATATACAGTGGGTATGGAAAGTATTCAGACCCCTTAAAATTTTTCACTCTTTGTTTCATTGCAGCCATTTGGTAAATTCTAAAAAGTTCATTTTTTTCTCATTAAAGTACACTCTGCACCCCATCTTGACTGAAAAAACCCAGAAATGTAGAAATTTTTGCAAATTTATTAAAAAAGAAAAACTGAAATGTCACATGGTCATAAGTATTCAGACCCTTTGCTCAGACACTCATATTTAAGTCACATGCTGTCCATTTCCTTGTGATCCTCCTTGAGATGGTTCTACTCCTTCATTGGAGTCCAGCTGTGTTTAATTAAACTGATAGGACTTTATTTGGAAAGGCACACACCTGTCTATATAAGACCTCACAGCTCACAGTGCATGTCAGACCAATGAATCAAAGGCTCAAAGGAACTGCCCAAGGAGCTCAGAGACAGAATTGTGGCAAAGCACAAATCTGGCCAAGGTTACAAAATAATTTCTGCATTACTCAAGGTTCCTAAGAGCACAGTGGCCTCCATTATCCTTAAATGGAAGAAGTTTGCGACCACCAGAAGTTTTCCTAGACCTGGCCGTCCAGCCAAACTGAGCAATCGTGGGAGAAGAGCCTTGGTGAGAGAGGTAAAGAAGAACCCCAAGATCACTGTAGCTGAGCTCTAGAGATGCAGTAGGGAGATGGGAGAAAGTTCCACAAAATCAACTATCACTGCAGCCCTCCACCAGTCGGGGCTTTATGGCAGAGTGGCCCGACGGAAGCCTCTCCTCAGTTCAAGACATATGAAAGCTCGCATAGAGTTTCCTCAAAAACACATGAAGGACTCCCAGACTATGAGAAATAAGATTCTCTGGTCTGATGAGACGAAGATAGAACTGCTGATCACCTGCCCAATACAATCCCAACCGTGAAACATGGTGGTGGCAGCATCATGCTATGGGGGTGTTTTTCAGCTGCAGGGACAGGATGACTGGTTGCAATTGAAGGAAACATGAATGCGGCCAAGTACAGAGATATCCTGGATGAAAACCTCTTCAAGAGTGCTCTGGACCTCAGACTTGGCCGAAGGTTGAACCACTGGGAAGAGGAGTCAGGGTGACTTAGTGTCGGAAATTTGCCCGGGCTCTCAGTACAATAGGGCAGATGGGTGGAGAAGACTCTTAGGCCACGTTCACACCTTCAGTATTCCACATCAGTATTTATAAGTCAAAACCAGGAGTGGAGTAATCAGAGGAAAAGTATAATAGAAACACGTCACCATTTCTGTATTTATCACCCCCTCCTGGTTACAAATACTGATGTAAAATACTGACCAAATACTAAATGTGTGAACATGGCCTTAGTTGTCTATCTGGATAACAATAAAACACCCCACAAGGTGTCTATATCCTTATATTTTACAACACACAAAATATAATTTCCAATAAAAAATCTGCTAAAATAAACAAGGGAAACTGTGGGGAATTCACATTGTGGGAGTATTACACTGTGTGTGGGCCACTGGGAAATTCCGGCTGTGGGGTCATTATACTCTGGGGGGACTGTGGGGAATACATACTGTTGTGGGGCCTCACATTTTGTGGTGAGACTGGGGGAATCACACTGTGTCTATTGTAATGCATGTGGGGGGGACTGTGGGGGCATCATATTGTATGGGGAGACTGTGGGTACTAGGTGTGAGGGCTGCGGTAATACTGTGGAGGGTATCATACTGCATGTGGGGGATTGTGGGGGCATTACAGTGTGTGTGGGGCATCATATTGTGTGGGGAGACTGTGGGTACTGTGTGTGAGGGCTGGGGTCATCATACTTTGGAGGATATACTGCATGTGGGTGGACTGTGGAGGCATTACAGTGTGTGTGGGGGATTGTGGGGGCATCATATTGTGTGTGAAGACTGTGAGTACTGTGTGTGAGGGCTGGGGTCATCATACTGTGGAGGATATACTGCATGTGGGGGGACTGTGGGGGCATCATATTGTGTGGAGACTGTGAGTACTGTGTGTGAGGGCTGGGGACATCATACTGTGGAGGATATACTGCATGTGGGGGGACTGTGGGGGCATCATATTGTGTGGAGACTGTGAGTACTGTGTGTGAGGGCTGGGGACATCATACTGTGGAGGATATACTGCATGTGGGGGGACTGTGGAGGCATTACAGTGTGTGTGGGGGACTGTGGGGGCATCATATTGTGTGGAGACTGTGAGTACTGTGTGTGAGGGCTGGGGACATCATACTGTGGAGGATATACTGCATATGGGGGGACTGTGGAGGCATTACAGTGTGTGTGGGGGATTGTGGGGGCATCGTATTGTGTGGAGACTGTGAGTACTGTGTGTGAGGGCTGGGGTCATCATACTGTGGAGGATATACTGCATGTGGGGGGACTGTGGAGGCATTACAGTGTGTGGGGGGGACTGTGGGGGCATCATATTGTGTGTGGAGACTGTGAGTACTGTGTGTGAGGGCTGGGGTCATCATACTGTGGAGGATATACTGCATATGGGGGGACTGTGGAGGCATTACAGTGTGTGTGGGGGATTGTGGGGGCATCATATTGTGTGGAGACTGTAAGTACTGTGTGTGAGGGCTGGGGTCATCATACTGTGGAGGATATTCTGCATGTGGGGGGACTGTGAAGGTATTACAGTGTGTGTGGGGGACTGTGGGGGCATCATATTGTGTGGATACTGTGGGTACTGTGTATGAGGGCTGGGGTTATCATACTGTAGTAGATACTATATTGTGTGTAGGGGGACTGTAGGGGCATTATAGTGTTTCAGGGGAGCATCATACTGTGTTTGAGAACATTATACTGTGTGGTCCGAGTGGTTGGGCATCGTATTGTGGGGGGGACTGTGGGCATCATATTGTGTGGGGAGACTGTGGGTACTGTGTGTGAGGGCTGCGGTAATACTGTGGAGGGTATCATACTGCATGTGGGGGATTGTGGGGGCATTACAGTGTGTGTGGGGCATCATATTGTGTGGGGAGACTGTGGGTACTGTGTGTGAGGGCTGGGGTCATCATACTTTGGAGGATATACTGCATGTGGGTGGACTGTGGAGGCATTACAGTGTGTGTGGGGGATTGTGGGGGCATCATATTGTGTGTGGAGACTGTGACTACTGTGTGTGAGGGCTGGGGTCTTCATACTGTGGAGGATATACTGCATGTGGGGGGACTGTGGGGGCATCATATTGTGTGTGGAGGCTGTGAGTACTGTGAGTGAGGGCTGGGGACATCATACTGTGGAGGATATACCGCATATGGGGGGACTGTGGAGGCATTACAGTGTGTGTGGGGGATTGTGGGGGCATCATATTGTGTGGAGACTGTGAGTACTGTGTGTGAGGGCTGGGGTCATCATACTGTGGAGGATATTCTGCATGTGGGGGGAGTGGGACTGTGAAGGTATTACAGTGTGTGTGGGGGACTGTGGGGGCATCATATTGTGTGGATACTGTGGGTACTGTGTATGAGGGCTGGGGTTATCATACTGTAGTAGATACTATATTGTGTGTAGGGGGACTGTAGGGGCATTATAGTGTTTCAGGGGAGCATCATACTGTGTTTGAGAACATTATACTGTGTGGTCCGAGTGGTTGGGCATCGTATTGTGGGGGGGACTGTGGGCATCATACCGTGCATGGGGGTCCTGTGTGGTCTTTGAAAAGGGTATCATTCTGTGTGGAACTAGGAGCGATATTTATGCGTGGGCACATATAAAGGACTGGGCAAGTCTAGGGAAATGGCTTAGCATAAAGTAACAATTTGCCGCTATTGCTCTATTTATTGTCTATGAGACAGCCGGAGATACTTACAGTGCCATACACAATGAACGTGCATACATGGCAGCTACTCCATTCTAAAGGGGAATTACACAGCTCTGTGCTCGGGACGGGTGGGATAGGGCCCCTAGCAATCAGGTATCACAAGTCCTGTGAGAGATGATAACCTGCCACTTTGGCACAACCCCTATAAGTTTAGATTTCCCTAGGTCAAACCACTTTTCCAGTATATTATATATACTATTTTTCTGGTGTTCAATTGTTGTTCCTTATTTTGGGGGTTTTGTGCGATTTTTCGTTCATTGTTCATACAGTTTTTATTATTGTTGGCAGAACATCCCCTGTTCACATGATGGCTGGGCATGATTGGGATCGAGAACGAATATTTCTATGAACAGTCATTGATGTGATCATTACCCCATGTAAAAGGCCTTTACGCTGAGATGGCAGATTTATATCTGTAAGATCTGTTGCTTCGACATTTTTGTATCAGCTTTCTATTCTTCTGCATTGTTAAAAAAACTTTTAGTGTTCGAGCAATGCCTGCTTTTAGGGTACAAACCATGAATGATAATATATTAGTTACCCCTTTCCTGACCAGGCCGCACATTTTCGGGTTAACGGCTGTTAAAAATATTTTTCGTTCGGAGTTTCTTTAACATAAACGGGGCTTAATTTTTATGTCAATTTTATATTTCTTTTTTTTCTTGCTAAGATCGAGAAAAATATAAAGAAAAATTGGAAATATATGTCTATTTTTCACTTTTTTTTTTTTTCATTTTTCCCTTTCCCGTAAGCTTTTTTTTATTTTTTTAATTGCATTCCCTTTCCCATAAGCTATTCTTATATACTGGACATATATATATGTTTTTGACTTTGGTGGGATTTGATTCACTGATTTGGACTTGAAGACTTGCAGTGTCTTCTTTTTTAGTTTTGTTTTTTCATACATTCATTTTTTTTTTTTGCTTTTTTAGTTTCATTTTATTTGGTTTTGCGCTCACTCATGCAGTCCTCCATAAAGTTTTAGAAAGATCTTTTTTTGGTAGGGTTGAGGAATTTAACATAATACATTCATTTTATTGCTGATTTTCCCTGTAATTGGAGCTGGTATATTAGCCCTAGTTACAGAGGAAATTCAGTCTCCTGGTTACATAGCAGACATGACTGTGTCTCCTGTGACTCAGCAGTTCTTGTACTCTCCCTACACCCAGCAATCACATGATCACTGGGTTCGGAGAAGGAAGCACTAACAGTGCTTCCTGTGCTGTATACACAGAGCTTGTTCAGTGCTCTGAATCAGGAAGACAGAGATGGTAATGGTTTGACAGAGATGGTAATAAACCATCTCTGCTTTCTTTATGGAGAGTCTGATTGTGCAGCTGCCGCTGCAGGGCACTGTCTTGAGCTCAATGCAGAGAAAAGGACAGTCCATCCCGGACATTGAAAGTCTATGGGCTATCCTGAACTGGTTAAGAAGCAGCTGAGATCCCATTATTTGAATTTAATGCTATAATGTATATACTGTATACTTAAAGCTCCCACTGGTACTGGCTTCTGGCTGAACAGAGGACTGAAGGACAGGCATTGGGACACTGATGAGGAAGGAATGGTCAGGGACAACAGATCATCTCCCTCTCCCACAGTATCTGCAGAGAAGATGAAAGGTCATCATGACCACATTGTCCAAGCTTTCTTTTACTTGATTTCGGTTCCTTTTTTCTTCCATCAGCATGAAGGGTTTGAAGGAAGAAGACGCTACTACTAAGCAGCATTACCGTAGCTTCGCATGCAAAACAGTAAATCCTTTTCTCTTTGGCCGAGTATAAAATCACCATATTTTGAAAAACAAATTATATACATTATTAAAGAGATCCCTTGAACCCAATGGGGCTGGTGAGCTTACTGTAAATATGCATGTGAGAATAGATGTCTAATCCTCTATGAAGGTTTACACTCACTCTCCACCAACGTAGCCTGATTGATCGCTCCTCTTTGCTGCTGATCTTCTCCCACCTGTCCCGATTAGCACCTCCTCAGTGTACCGCCTCCCTGCTGCTGAAATCTGTACAGTACAAGCTGGAGTTGTAAGTCACGACGGGTGGGAATAGACTAGAGCTCTCTCATTTGGACGCACTTTATTGGCACGATTATACAGCTGTGGAGTTTCAAAGCAAGTACACCAACTTCATCAGGTCCATTAGATACATTTACTAATGTTTGTAGCTAGGAAAATCTGGTGACAGATCCACTTCAAGTTATCGGTAATAAAAAAAAAACTGTAGGCAGAATTACACGTCTAATGTTCATTAAGTCTAAAAGTAACATTACACAGGAACTGAAGGCGAAAGACAACTAAAATACAGCAAAAATATCAACAGAACACATCAGGCTCAATACATCTGATTTCCATTTCCCACCAATGATAAACTGAATACCTTGGGGATTTTGGCATGTTTCCCATATCGTGTGTCCCGGATACTGGTCAGCTCGATAAATTCTATTTCCTGTAAAAAGTGATTTAAACAACTTGAACCTTAGAAGTGTTAACGTTCTTTATTCTCTATAGTATGCCAAATTCCAAGCAAAGAATTAAAGGGGTGTTCTGGTTTTAATGTTTCTTTAAAAACAATAAACTGAGCTTGTTCTCATCATTCCCTGATCTTTGTTGATAGGCTGCAGAGGTTACATCACGACTACAGTGCATATGACCGCTGCAGCCAATCACTGAACTCAGCTGCCTTACCACTGTAGATAGCTGCCACTCAGAGCTGCTGATCCCAGTGATTACCTTCCGTCTTCAGAGAGGAAGATGACTAGAACACTAGCGCCACCTATTGGAAGTAGTAATCCTAAAAGCCAATATCGACCCTCTAACGAGCCTTGTCACATGACTTAGGATAAAAGCCAAACCAGAATCCTAATTTGCAGACATTATGTTTCAGGGTGCTGCCCCTCATCAGTGCAAAGTATGATATCTCATTTGGCTGGATGAGAGGCTAAGACTGGGATCTAAGGGGTAAGGTTTCTCCTTGTGGAGAGTGACATGCCAGGTCTAACATGCCAGCATGAGGAGACTTAAACGCCTTGCAATGCTCCACTGGGAAATTAAATATACAAATTGTCTCTTCAGAGAAGTAGAGGACTTGAACTTTAGTGCCACCTATTGGAAGTAGCAATCCTAAGAGTCAATATCAACCCTTTAACGAGCTTTGCCACATGACTTAGGATAAAAGCCAAATCAGAATCTCAATTTGTAGACACAGTGTTTTGGGGTATTGCCCCTCATCAGTGCAAAGTCATATTCCAAGGCTCGTTAAAAGGTCCATATTGACTTGTAGGATTGCTACTTCCAATAGGTGGCACTAGAGTTCAAGTCCTCTTTCTCTCTGAAGAGACAATTTGCATATTTAATTTCCCAGAGGAGCATTGCAAGGGGTTCAAGTCTCCTCACTCTGACATGCCTGGCCTGGCTTGTCACTCTCCACAAGGAGAAACCTTACCCCTTAGATCCCAGTCTTAGCCTCTCATCTAGCCAAATCAGATCTCATACTTTGCACTGATGAGGGGCAGCAGCCGTGTCTGCATATTGAGATTCTGGTTTGGCTTTTATCCTAAGTCATATTGCAAGGCTCGTTAAAGGGTCCATACTAGTAGGATTGCTACTTTCAATAGGTGGCACAAGAGTTCAAGTCCTCTTCCTCTCTGAAGAGTCTATTTGCATATTTCATTTCCCAGAGGATCATGCAAGGCGTTTAAGTCTCCTCATACTGGCATGCCAGATCTGGCTTGTCATTCTCCACAAGGAGAAACCTTACCCCTTAGATCCCAATGTATCTGTAAAAATTCAGTCATTGAAAAAAAAATTGCTCATCTGAACTGCCTCAGTGAAAAACAGTGGTCCGACTGCGGTCCTTTTTTTTCACGAAAATACGGTTTTGTGAACGAGCCCATAATATGATGTGAGAATGCAGGACACATTGAGCTAAACAGCAGAGCGCACAGAGTAGACCGTCTCCTGCATTTTAGCATTGCACAATGAGTGATTGACAGCAGCACAGCAGCGTTCCTAGCGTTCGTCTCTTGCTAGTACGATGCCAAAATGCAGAAGACGGTCTACTCTGAGCATTCTCGCATCCCATTATGAGTAAATGATGTGCTGTCAGAGCAGCTTTAACTCCACCTTAGAAGTTTCTGGGATTAAGTCAACGGCTGGTAAGAACAGACAAATACACCAGCTTGTGATTTCCAACATTCTCCAAAGAATTCTGGAGCTCTCGTTTATTTATACCCTTCATGAGTATAGGTTTTCCATATAGAAATTTAGAGAGTTTACGCCCCACATCAGTTTCCTTGCTCTGAGCTGCTGTCAGTGAGTACCAGGGGTGCAGTTATAGCGACTGAACTTGTGCTGGTGCCAACCCCGTGACTGACACCCCAACCCTACCGGGAGGAATAAAGTTAATTTCCTCCTGACAGCAGGGCTCAAAGTGTGGGTGCCGGGCAAGTTCTGAACACTATTAACCTGAAGATTAACCCCATATCTGTAGGTTAATAATGTTTTTTCAGGTGACAGGTTCCCTTTAAGAGCAGAGAGTTTAATGGAGACTACACGTCAGCATTATCAGCTTTGGGTGCAAGAACCCTGCAGACAGAATCCATACTCTAATTACATAGCACTGGATTACAAATTATGCACCAGCCTGAAGAAAGCTAAGCAAGGGGTCTGGAGGCCACGTTGGTTTCTTTTTCAAATATATGATCAAATAGCCTAATAAAGTCAATAATCGATTACAACTATCCAAGCTGGACTTAAAGGGGTTGTCCACTACTAGGACAACTCTTTCTTGATCTAAATGTTTGGGGCTGATAAAATAAAAAAGCCTATATTCCCCTCTCGTGCAGGCGCTGTTCCAGCGGTGTCAGCACTGGCGGTCCCGGGGCTCCAGTGCTGTTGTTGTGACACGTGACTCTGGCACCCAATCAGCACTGGTGTAACTGGCCCCGCCTTCTGTCGAATTGAACATGAAGAGGAAATCCGGGCTGCGGCTGATCTCTCACTTCCTCTTCATGCTCAATTCGACAGGAGGCGGGGCCAGTGAGGCAAGCGTTGATTGGGCACCGGCGGGGTCATGTGTCACAACAACAGCACTCCGGAGCCTCGGGGAGAGCGGGTGCCGACACCGCGGGAACAGCACTGGAGGTGAGTATAGGCGTTTTTATTTTATCGGGGCCAAGCGTGGGGTATGACAAGAAATTGTCCAAGTAGTGGACAAGTTCTTTAATAATGTGAAAAAAATGAGAATTTAGTTATTCTTTAAGGAATAGTTATCATTCCCACCATTCCAAAAAAAGTCCAAAGGTTTGGCACACTTTGTGACTAGTGATGAGCGAGTACTGTATGTTCGGATAACCCTTTTAGCGAGTATGCTCCGGCGAGTACCGAGTATCTTCAGCGTACTCGGTGATATGTTTGAATCACTCCCGGGTGCATGATTTGCGACTGTTTGACAGCTTTAATACATGTGAGGAATGCTTGTTTCTTTCGCATTCCTCACATGTATTAAAGCTGTCAACAGTCGCAAATCATGCACACGGGAGCGATTCAAACATATCACCGAGTACGCTGAAGATACTCGATACTCGCCAGAGCATACTCGCCGAGAGGGTTAACCGAACATACTCGTTCATCACTATTTGTGACATTCCATCAATTTTCTTAAAAGAGGATGAGGCTTAGCGAAATGGGACAGATCAGCTACTGCACGACTAATTAAATAACATTTCAGAAAACTGTGCAAGTTTTCCACCTTATTTTTTCTAAGAGATCTTGGACCCCATACAGCGGCACAGGATTACCGACTCATAGACGCTCTACGTGCAGCCTTATGGTACCTCTATGAGGCTACATAGTCCTCCCCGAATTTTACCTAGGTGGAAAATCCAAGACATACATTGGTACATTAAGGACACGTTTGCATCTTTGGGTACAAAAATATAGATTCGTGCCTTAAAAGTTCACATTGTAGCTCGTCTATAAATATTTATACAAGATTGATGATATGCCCAGTAAGAGATAATATGGTGTCCAGTAAGACCTTACAGAGTGGGAAAAAGGAGGGACACCATGAAGAAGCGTAGGGGTTCTGTGCAAAGAGCAAACATTTTTAACATCAGATGTTAGGGGCAGTCTAATAATAAAGCAATAGAATAATCTAGAATAATAAATATAATAATAAAATAGTAAAATAATGTGTTAAGCTTCATTCAGACGTGCTTTTTTTTGCATATGAGAAAGAACGGACCATTCTTCATCGGTGTGCCGGATCTGATTTTCTTTTATTTTTGGTCCACTTTTGCTATCCGTGTCTCATCCGTTTTTCTCAAATGCAAAAAAAATTTAAAATTCCAAGCGTCTCCTATCTATTAAAACAGGATATATGGGAATGAGGCTTAGGCAACACTGGAAAATGTACAAAACGTAGTAAATAAGAATATCCTTACTTTGCTCTGGAAAGTCCAGTACAGGTAATAACCTTTCAGGTCGACACGTAGAATAACTGGAGAAGCTGTCGACGTTTCCTGTAAGAATCAACCGAAATGAATTTAACATCATATTTACATGAGAGATCGCCAATGTCCTGCGCATCTGTATGGTGTTGGCAGAATGGCGTAAATTTCTCGAAGGAGCAGTTGCAGAAAATATTTGTGTTACACGCACGCCGCTAGGTTCAGATAGGGACGAGACAGGTTACATGAATTCTTTGGAATCCTGGGGGAACCGTTACTCAGGGCGACCATAGACCATGTGCTGCAGCTTCTCTCAGGCACACAGGGGTATTGACCCTCAGGCACAGACAAGTAGGTTGTTTCACTTGCTGACCAGACACACTTGACAAAAGTCCTCATAAACAGTAGAACAGTAGCATTTAATAAGAAGCCGCACAGCCAGTGCAAGTTAAGTCTTATGAGCAACAGGCTCCAGTGACAAACAGTTCAGTTTCCTTAGCAGCACAGCAGTTCACAGTCTTCCCAGTAGTACAGGACAGCACAGTTCTAATGCATAGGCACATTTATGATCACAGCATTCTTTACAGCACAGTGAGATGGCGGAGGGGGGGAGGGTTTGCTGAGGGAGATGATCCCTGTGACACGATTTCTTCCAGTCCTTATCTTTCTGCTTGACAATACTCTGCTCTGCTAGTTCAGGAACTCTACCTGACCTGTGCTTAGCTTCACTCCTGACTTGAATAATTTTCACTTGCAGGGGCGCTTCTGTCAGATGCAGAACACACACACCACCTTTCTCTTCGGCTCCAGTCAGACAGTAAACAACTTCCCCAGAATCCCCCTGGGGCTCTGCTAAAACACTCCCCTTCTCCTGTGACTGTGTTAACCCCTCTAGTTGCTGGATGCTTTTGGAGCACAACACTTCCTGTCTCCTGAGCTTGTGTTACTGTTAATAGTTGCTGAATGTTTTTAAAGCAACAGCACTACTTCTGCATGTCACATTTGATAATGTAAACCAAGTAAATAGTAATTTTCTTACAAATGGCTTCATTCCTGAATTATCAGTTATCAGTTCTTATCAGCTCTGTTCCAATCCTTTAGTTATTCCACATAACCTGTAATATAACTCTGATCCCGGCCATGTATTACAGCTGGCACTCATCGGTCAGCTCCTGAGCCTGCACTATACAACTCTTACGGCTTCTGTATATATATGTCCGTGGTTGAGAAGGGTTAATATCATAAGGTTCATTTCTTATAATTTGTTTATAACAGACCTATAGAGTTAATGGGATTTCTGATGATGGAAAAGAGTTATTTATTATTATTTAAATGAAAAACTAAAGTAATTACTAATATACTTTCATATTCAAAAATGCAATAATGGTGCATATTTAATCCCTGCACTGGAGCCCTGAATGTTTAAGGGGGTTTTCTTCAGAAGTGCACAGCTTCTCGGCTTCCTGTTTGCTGGTGGTGGTGGGGGAGGAGAATCGTGGTGATTGACAGTTCGTACCAGCGGCATCGGTGCACCTCTTGCCTAAACTTTGTGCTTCCCCATGCTGCAATCAGAGCACAGTGCCACTGGAGCTGACCGAATGTGCCAGCTTAAGAGTAGTGTTTAAAAGCTCTATAGCGAAGAGCTTGTAAGTGCTAAACTCCTTTACATAGAACTGCCACTGCTGATAGACTGCAAAGGTGGTTGGTAACCTAGGTAACAAGCAGTAAACAATGCATTTAAAAATTCTTGAAAATGGAGAATATTTTTAAAAACAAGTGCATTACAAAGTTGCTTGTTTTTACTAGCACTTTTCAATTTTAGACATTTATCCAGTATTGAAAGATACTTAACTTTGCAAAACACTTTATTAGGCTGTGCGGCTTCAGGTCTGTAAAAACAATTGCATCTGAGTGGCCTCCAAACCAGTGCTTACTCCTTCATCTAATTATCTGGCTCCATAACTATTCACTGGGAGTATGAACTCCCTGGCAGTGGAGGGAAAGGCACCTTTGGAGTGAGCTCACTCCCTGCAGGATTTTCAGTGCAGTGAAAAGGAGCATGCTATGTGTCCTTTATGACCAGTACCACAACGGGTGTGCTGTGTGTCCTTTCTTACCAGTACCACAACGGGTGTGCTGTGTGTCCTTTATTACCAGTACCACAATGGGTGTCCCTTGCACTGTGCCAATTGTCTCTTCAGAGAGGAAGAGGACTAGAACTCTAGTGCAACCTACAGGAAGTAGCGATCCTAAAAGTCAATAGTGACCCTTTAACGAGCCTTGTCACATGACTTAGAATATAAGCCAGAGCCAGAAACTCAGTTTGCAGACACTGTGTTTCAGGATACTGCCCCTCGTCAGTGCAAAGTGTGAGTTCTGGTTTGGCTGGTTGAGAGGCGTCAGACCGGTATCTAAGGGGTAACATTTCTCCTTGCAGAGAGTGACATGTTAAGCATGTCAAGGTGAGGAGACTTTTAAAGCCGCAATGCTACTCTGGGAAATATGCAAATTGTCTCTTCAGAGAGGAAAAGGACTAGAACTCTAGTGCCACCTACAGGAAGTAGCAATCCAAAAAGTCAATAGTGAGCCTTTAACGAGCCTTATCACATGACTTAGGATATAAGCCAGAGCCAGAAACTCAATTTACAGACACTGTGTTTCGGGGTACTGCCCCTCGTTAGTGCAAAGTGTGAGTTCTGGTTTGGCTGGGTGAGAGGCGCCAGACCGGTATCTAAGGGGTAACATTTCCCCTTGCGGAGAGTGACATGTTAAGCATGTCATGGTGAGGATACTTTTTTTATATTGCACTGTGCCTGCACAGCAGCGCTGGGTACAACTGTGCGGGAGGAGTTAGTGCTGATGACAGAGTGCAGAGACACAAGATATAGTAGTGATTATGCAGGGAGCACACCCCGATCCTCCTGATTACCTTGCAGGGGAGTGAGCTGACTCCTAAGGTGCCTCCGCCTCCACTGCCAGAGCTCCTACTCTCAGTGTATAGTAACAGAGTACACAGAGTAAATACAAGACTTCTTTAACATTCAGACACAGGCAGAAAGCTTCATCATCCTCTCTGTATCCTGGGGTGTTTGAAGGGGGGTGGCTGTCCGGCTCAGTTTATTGGCTAAGCCAGCCTACTTCTCTATTTTAGCATCAGCTGCTCCCTTCTAGCATGTCAACATCAAAGAGAGGAGAGAAAGCTCTCTGCATGTATCAGAACATCACCTTGCACAGACGAAGGCTCCACTTCTGGAACCGCCAGACAAGGCATAAAAACACTACATTTTAGAAAATGAAAGTATATTAGTAAGTTCCTTTATTTTTCCTTTACATTGTTACCAAGCTAAGCCTACATAATAGTGCTTGTGCAATAGTAGGTTACAAAACTCAATAGCACTGCACAGTGCTCACATAATAGAATGTTATCTTTCTAAACTAATATGGCCACACTGTGCAGAAAGAATATCGCCATGAAGTATTGCAATAATACTGCCAGTTATGCCACGTAATAGTAACATCATAGAGAATGCAATCACTGTCTCCATCTAGAGCCCTACTATTGGTGCTGTACAGTTGTAAGAGGGTCACTGACCTGGGAATATCAATGGCAGACAGCTGGTATTGGTCACCAGGTTTTTGCTATCCCATCCCACAGAAGCATGATTTAAGGACAGAGAACCTGATTCCAGTGATGCGTCACTGGGTGCAGCAGTTGTGGTAAAATCACAGTTTTCTCCTCTGCAGATCTAGCAGAGCTCTGAATGCTGAGCCTTGTATAACCCCGCCCACACACGTAAATGTAAAATGTATATTGACAGCTGCTAATCAGTGGAGGATGCGAGGTTGCACAGGGAAGGAGGACTAGATGGCATGAGGCAGATAGTCTTGTATTGATAAACTCTCGTTGATAAAACACTGATTTTCTTGAAACTACAGAGCACAGCCCAAAAGGTGGCACATCACAGAAATCAGGATCTCTACTCCTATATCATGCTGCTCTCATGTTACATAGCAAAAACCCGCTGACAGATTGTCAGGATTCCTGTTGCCCTTCTACAGTATGACCACTAGTGGCCGCTATTTGACTTTAATAATTGTGCTACAATTTCATTCCTTACCACTGGAGGCTGCTGTTGTGTTCTGCAATTGACCTTTACTAAGATTGCGGATTCTGAACCAGTGGGATCCATCTTGTTTCCTGTTTGGGCCTACTTAAAGCCGCATGGATCTCTCACTCATTGCTTGAGTATTGTGTCTAGCTGTTAGCCTAGTTTCAGTCTCCAGCTCCTGAACGTTTTTACCCGGACTGTTCTTACCTATCTATGGATTGTTTACTGCAACTCCTTTGCTAACTCCAAGAACATCTACTACTGCTTGCTTTTCCTGCTCCTTCGGCCACTGGATCCAGAAGTACTACGCCAGTATCGTAACACAGATTCCCTTTAAGTGTTAACTTAGAGCAGGTGAATGGTGACTTCACACAGACCCCACAGCGCTCTTCCTTCACACCAATCATTAGAAGATGTCTATATTTAATGTCAACTTGCAGCATAACTTTCCAACATAACAAAATTTTCCTTTTTGTCTTTTAGACAGGAAGGGGGTCACTTCTACACCCGTTCCTATTTCCTGAGAGTCCTTCCTCAACAAACCCCTCCTACACCTCAGATTCAGTCCACTACACTACAGGACTGGTCCTACCAGACCACTGCAGGCATCAGGACAGCCCATCTCCCAAAATGCATTGGTCTTCAAGGCAGTCTGTCATCCCCAATATGTGATGTAAACTATTTATACAGTCATATAGGGGACGTAGCCTCCTACAGTATAGATTTTACCTTGAATGTAAATGAGGGCTCTCCAGTGCACCCTTGGTGTGGCTGAGGGCTATGGACTCTGTTCCACCCACTCAACCATTATGTTGCATCTCTCTTAGCTTGATTGACAGCACTCGCTTGCCCAGACAAGAACTGCCTAAGCTGAATCCCTTGAATTAGCACAGCAGTAACCGAACAGGTGCACAGATACTGTACATACACAGTGTCAGTGTGGACACTCTCATACCCCTCACCATTCTGGAGACCCCACTCACGAGCAGGTGAGAAAGATGAGAAGGATGAAAGCACACTCACACTGACACTGAGTGCAGACTTGCAAGGCTGGGGATGCAATTCAGGCAGAGCTCACTCTGGGCAAATAAGCGCTGTCAATCAAGTTAAGGGGAGGAGCACAGCATGGTGTCTGAGAGGATGGAATGGTGCACTGAACCCTTGTGCCAAGGGTGCATCAAGGAACCTTCATTTATATATGAAATAAAGCAATATAATGGGTCCCACATAGCCTTCCATACATTATAAGCCCCACATAATACTCCATACAGTATAATGGCCCCACATAATACTCCATACAGAATAATGGGCCCAACATAGCCCTTCATACAGTATAATGGGCCCAACATAGCCCTTCATACAATATAATGGGCCCCACATAGTCCTCCATACAGTATAATGGGCCCCACATAGTCCTCCACACAGAACAATGGCCCTGCATAGTCCTCCATACAGTATAATGGGCCTCACATAGTCCTCCATACAGAGTAATGGCCTCACATAGTCCTCCATACAGTAATACAGTATAATGGGCCCCACATATTCCTCCATACAGAATAATGGCCCCACATAATCCTTCATACAGTATAATGGCCCCACATAGTCCTACATACAGAATAATGAGCCCCACATTGCCGTCCATACAGTATAATGGCCTTACATAGTCCTCAATACAGAATAATGGGCCCCACATTGCCGTCCATATAGTATAATGGGCCCCACATAGTCCTCCATACATAATAATGGGCCCCACCTAGTCCTCCATGCAGAATAATGGGCTCCACATAGTCCTTCATACAGTATAATGGGCCTACATAGTCCTCCATACAGTATAATGGCCCCACATAGTCCTCTATGCAGAATAATGGGCCCCACATAGTCCTCCATACAGTATAATGGGCCCACATAGTCCTCCATACAATATAATGGCCCCACATTGCCGTCCATATAGTATAATGGGCCCTACATAGTCCCCCATACATAATAATGGGCCCTACCTAGTCCTCCATGCAGAATAATGGGCCCCACATAGTCTTCCATACAGTATAATGGGCCCCACATAGTCCTCCATACAGTATAATGGCCCCACATTGCCGTCCATATAGTATAATGGGCCCCACATAGTCCTCCACACAGAATAATGGCCCCACATAGTCCTCCATACAGTATAATGGGCCTCACATAGTCCTCCATACAGAGTAATGGCCCCACATAGTCCTCCATACAGAATAATGAGCCCCACATTGCCGTCCATACAGTATAATGGCCTTACATAGTCCTCCATACAGAATAATGGGCCCCACATTGCCGTCCATATAGTATAATTGGCCCCACATAGTCCTCCATACATAATAATGGGCCCCACCTCGTCTTCCATGCAGAATGATGGGCCCAACATAGTCCTTCATACAGTATAATGGGCCCCACATAGTCCTCCATACAGTATAATGGCCCCACATAGTCCTCCATACAGTATAATGGGTCCCACATAGTCCTCCATACAGTATAATGGGCCCCACATAGTCCTCCATACAGCATAATGGGCCCCACATAGTCCTCCATACAGAATAATGGCCCCACATAGTCCTCCATACAGTATAATGGACCCACATAGTCCTCCATACAGTATAATGGCCCCACATAGTCCTCCATACAGTATAATGGGCTCCACATAGTCCTCCATACAGTATAATGGCCCCACATAGTCCTCCATACAGAATAATGGCCCCACATAGTCCTCCATACAGAATAATGGTCCCCACATTGCCATCCATACAGTATAATGGCCCCACATAGTTCTCCATACAGAATAATGGGCCCCACATTGCCGTCCATATAGTATAATGGGCCCCACATAGTCCTCCATACAGAATAATGGCCCCACATAGTCCTCCATACAGTATAATGGGCCCCACATAATCTTCCACACAGAATAATGGCTCCACATAGTACTCCATACAGTATAATGGGTCCCACATAGTCCTCCATACAGAGTAATTGCCCCACATAGTCCTCCATACAGTATAATGGGCCCCACATAGTCCTCCATACAGAATAATGGCCCCACATAATCCTTCATACAGTATAATGGCCCCACATAGTCCTCCATACAGAATAATGAGCCCCACATTGCCGTCCATACAGTATAATGGCCCCACATAGTCCTCCATACAGGTTGGGCCTAGAGAATGAGGCCCAGCAGAGGAGAGAAGAGGAGGGGAGCAGAGGAGGAAGGCTCCGGTAACTGAAGGGGTCCCAGGGGTACGGAAGGAGCAGGAAGCCACCCGTACGCTCTAATCTGTCAAGTGTCAGAGGGACCAGGCCGCAAGAAGGGAACCGGTCCCTGGGCTAGTCGTGTCACTTTAGATCTCGGCTAGGAAACCGGAGGCTTCTGGCCTTTATGGTACAGTTGCTACAGCCTCACCCTAGTCGCTGAGGAGGGCCGCAAGTAGGTCCGGGAACTCCAGGTTACCCAGAGGGACTTCAGAGCACCCTATCGGGACTTTGTGTGGGGAAGCGCAGGGCAGGAGGGAGAAGACCCAGCGTGGAAAGTCGGCTGAGGAAAGGAACATATAGAAAGGGGGTCCCGATAAGTACTCTCGAATTGCCGGAGGGACTTCTGAACCCCTGCTTGGTGAACGCAGCACGACGCGGGAAGCGATAACCTGTACAGTGTACCGAGGAATCTAGAAAGAACTGTGAGTAAAATCGAATGACTGAATTCCACCGTCTCTGTTGGTTATTACCGCTGCACCATCATCCCTCCTACGTTACAACGCCCTTCATCACATTCATCAACCCTGCCCCGGGGGGCCGGCTCCGCCTGTGCGGAGCAGAAACATCCCAGCTGCCATCCCATCACCCCCGAAGGTCTGCAGCAGCGCTGGTAACTATTACCAGAAACCACAGGTGGCGTCACGAGACAAACTGTACACTAAAACCCCTTTTAAAGAGTGACCGAGAGGACGGGCCCGGGAGCCGACATCCCCAGAAGGTAAAGGCCCGGGTACCGAGTTTCCCCCATATCCCCCCTGGGCGAGACAGGGGCATTATACTACAGACTGCCTATGAGGAGGGGGGAGTATTATACTGCAGACTCTGCCTATGGGGGGGCATTATACTAAAGACTCTGTCTATGGTGGGGGCATTATACTACAGACTGTCTATGTGGGGTGCATTATACTAAAGACTCTGCCTATTGGGGGGCACTATACTGCAGACTCTGGCTATGTGGGGGCCTTATACTACAAACTCTGCCTATGAGGAGGGGGGAGCATTATACTACAGACTCTCCCTATGGGGGGTGCATTATACTATACGAAAGACTATGGGGAGTGCATTATATTATATTGAGGACTATCTGGTGCATGATACTATATGTAGGCTATTTATACAGTGTGGGAGATAATGTGGGGTCTTTGTATAGTTTGAGGGCCATCATGCAGTATGGGAGATAATGTGGGGTCTTTGTATAGTGTGGGGTCATCATACAGTGTGGGAGATAATGTGGGGTCTTTGTACAGTGTGGGGGCCATCATACAGTGTGGGAGATAATATGGGATCTTTGTATAGTTTGGGGGCAATCATACAGTGTGGGAAATAATGTGAGGTCTTTGCACAGTGTGGGGGCCATCATACAGTGTGGGAGATAATGTGGGGTCTTTGTGCAGTGTGGGGGCCATCATACATTGTTGGAGTCATCAGCTTGGGGGCTACTAAGGGGTCAGTATAAAGTGTGGAGGTACTATACAGTGAGGGGGAATTATATCGTGTATAGGAGAGCATCATACTGGTTAGAGGGGAGCTCTACATGGGGGGAGACTCAGGACCTTATTAAATCTTAAGTGGGCACTTATTGTTATAGGGGAACTCAGGTTATCGTGACTGTCAAAGGGGCACACAGAGGGCACTATTACTTTCTAGGGGGCACAATGTGGGCACTGTTTTCTAGGACACTTGCACACGGCATTACTATATTCTAGAAGTTTGTTTTACCATCTAGAGGGCACACAGCAGGTGCAGTAATAGGGACACATACAGCAACAGAGGCTCAGTATTGGGGTATCAGCAGGATTAGGGGTTTGTGCAGGTTGGGAATAGATGGGGATGGGGCCTGAAATGTAAGGAGTCAAATGTGTCTTTGTTGTGATCTCTGCAGACCTGAGACACTGAGCCCTGGCTGGAGAAGTTGTCGTGACGGTCTGGGCCAGATGGAAAAGACGGGAAAAGTGAATGTGACACCCCAGGGGTCTGGTTGCCACAGTGATAGAGATATTACGTCTGAGAGCAGGTGGGAGGTCTCTTGGTCAGGAATCCTATGCATGCCACACCTCCTGCCCAGTCCTGGGAGGGGGAGAACTTCCCCTATATAAACCTAGGGCTGAGGCAGGGTTAGTGAGTAGAGAAGAAGTAGAGACAGAGAAAAGAAGCAAATATAGGAACAGAACATCAGGAGCTCTGTGGGAGCAGTGTTACAAGGAGTCAGGGGCTGGCAGCTGCAGAGCTCGCCCTGACTGAGAAGATTTCTTACCGGACCCGGAGTCCGAGGCTGTGGGGACTAACTCCTACCCAGCAGCAGAATCCGTCAGGCAGGGGATTCCAGGTCCTCTGGCCAAGAAACCCGAAGGCACGGTCACACCCGTGGGACCAGCACCGCCGTTGTGGAGCGGAAGCTACTAGAAGGCCCCGAGTCACCGGCTATACGGGTGAGCACCACACGGTACACTCAGGGACGTGGGCTACTTATACCCGCCTCTAGCAAGGTAGCCAGAAGAGTACAGTTAGTTTGGGAGGCCTACAACTCCACCTGGCCAGGGGAGATCCCATCTGCTCAAGGACTGACCAGGCCCCAATCGCTAGCCAGTACTCCGGGAGGGTCTATCTTTGTCACCAGTAAAGACCCTGAACTACACCGTACCGTCTCCGAGTGGTTCCTGCTACCCCCATCATCCACGTCGGCTGCCCTGAGGCCATACCCCTCCCGTTGGGGGTTATACTATCACGCTGCACAATCCTACCACCGGCCTCAGCGGTCTGCCCTGCAGCAGCAGCTCCTTAGCTGTACTCAACGGGTGGCGTAGTCGTCCAACATCTACCGCTGATACATCGCCGCTCAGTTTGACTCCCTGGGCACGGACCGGGTCACCGCCACGAGACTACAACCCTCAACAGATCCGGCTCCGGGTAAGCTCCCGCGTGCGCAACGCAGCGCGACACAGGCCCAGGGGCGCGTCAACTTTTGGCGTAGTCGGCAGGATCTCGTGCCCGCAACCACCGGGTACTGCGTGCCTGAAAGAGACTGTTCAAACTTACCTGTGGTGAAGATTCCCACCATCCGGCGCCATTTTCAGCCTTCTTCCCGCCTTCCGTGGAGTTTTCCGGCCGTTGGACGCCATCTTGAAGACGTCGCGCGGGAAGAAGAGGGGCGTGGACTCCGAAAGCGCGCGAGAACTGAAGCCCCGCCTCACGTCCGGACGTCGCGTAAGGTCCTGGAAGGAGCCCAGCAGACGCCGACGTCACAGGAGCGCGACGGAAGGTCCTCAACCCTGACGATCTACTGCGGAGCCGCGGCCTACGGAAGAGGATCATCGCAAGGTAGGCCACGGTCCACTAGGGGGGAGGAGGATGTCGGATACGGAGGAGAGCTTCACTGCCTCAACCCCCGCCAGCGCCATCGCTGCTGCAGTCATGCCTTTCACCATGCCCTATATCCCGGGAGCGGCCTGGCTACCCCAGTACTCAGGGGAGTCACATACCCTGCATGACTTTAGAGAAAAGCTGGATAGCCTCTTCCAGGTGTACCCCCTCACAGAAGAGCAAAAAGTGAGCATCCTGGTGGCCCAATTAACTGGGGCAGCCCGAAGGGAGGTAAAGTCCTGGCCACCTGGGGGGAGGACTGTCGCAGGGATACTAACCCGGCTGAGGGACACCTTTGATACCCGCACCTCAGCCGAGATCAAGCTTAGATTCTACGGGTGCAAACAGCGGGCACATGAGAGTATAAGGGACTATGCCCTGAACCTACAAGAGGCCCTGAGAGCCATTAAGCAGACCGACCCTGACGGCGTGGGAGACGAGGACAGGCTGTTGACTGAACAATTTATAGAGGGTTTATATTGCAATGCCCACCGAACCCAGTTGCGGGCAATGGCCTTACAGGACCCTCATCTGGGATTTGCACAGTTCAAGGACAGAGCCATCCGGGTGCTCCGAGAACCGGCACCAGGTGGCGTTGTGACCCACAGACGCCCCACTACTACTTACCACCAGGAGGCGGCGCCCTTGTCGGCAGGGCCTGTGGGAGCTGATGCGCAGGCTTTGAGCAATGACCCGGCTCCAGACCTGCACCATCAGGTCCAAGAGCTAGCTAAAAGCGTTGCTGCGCTAACCCGAACTGTGCAGTCTTTACAGGTTTCTACTCCAGGGAAGATCCAGCTGGCATCCGGACCGGAGGACATCCCGTGGCGTCGACCAAGGAGGACCCCACCGGCCAGAGGAAGACCCAGCGACCGATACAACGAGGACGGACGACCCATCTGCCGCCGCTGTAATCAACCCGGACATATGGCAAGGTACTGTCCTTTAAACTGGCACAACCTAGGGTAGAGGGCCAACCCCTAGGAAAAAGATCATCAGGCCCATCGAACTGGCGCGACAAATATGTGGGAGGACGTCCAGTCTTGCCTGTGGTACTGGATGGCATTCCTATGAGTGCCCTACTGGACACCGGGTCACAGGTCACCACCATCCCGTACGTGCTCTTCAAGCAGTACTTGAATGACTCGGATATTACCCGCTACCCTGACGACGACTTGAGTATCATCGCCAGCAATGGTCAGCCCGTGCCACAGATCGGATTTAAAGAGGTGACCATTAAAATTGGTAGAGTTGAACTGGTAGCACAGGGACTGATCATTGTAGACATTGACAAACACGAGAGTCACCCAAAGATAACTCTAGGAACTAATGTAATTGAAAATTGTCTTGCAGAGGTGATTTTCCTTTTACAGCAGGTTGCCAAGAACGCCAGCTCCGGCGAGCAGCGAGTGCTCCAAAAAGAGATCCGGGCACTGATGCGACGGCAACAGGTGGAACTCTCCGGCGGTGAGATTGGTAGCGTGAGAATGTGTGACCCTTTCCCTATTGCCATGCCCCCAAAAAGTGAAATGATGATTTGGTGCCGGGCAGCTATTGGTCTGAGAGGTAGAGATTACCAGGCAATGGTAGAACCAGTTTACTCAGACAGTAGGCCCACCATCTTGACAGCACGGGGGGTGGTTAATGTACGCCATGGGAGGGTGCCCGTTCGCATAATCAATATCGGGAAGAGGAAAGTGTACCTGCCCCGGTATGCCACGCTAGCCAAATTATATACCATTAGCCAAAATGCTATACAATCTGTGGAACCCTTGCCTCCATCTCACCCGGAGGAAGGTAACGGCTCTAAGAAAACAATGGAGGACTGGTGTCAGCAACTACATTTGGGTACTGACTCCACTCCCTCACACCAGAAACAGGGAGTCTATCGGGTGGTTCAAGAGTACGAGAGAGTGTTTAGTAAACACCCGTTAGACTTCGGGCGAGTCAAGGGGGTAGAACACCACATCCCCACGGGAGACCATCCTCCCATAAAAGAGAGGTATCGACCCGTACCCCCTGCACACTACCAACACGCCAAGGGGATGCTTAGAGACATGAAGGAGGCTGGGGTGATCAGGGATAGCTGTAGCCCCTGGGCAGCTCCACTAGTCTTAGTCAAAAAGAAAGACAACACCATGAGGATGTGTGTAGATTACCGGAAAATCAACCGTATCACACACAAGGATGCGTACCCCTTACCAAGGATAGAGGAGTCTTTGGCTGCTTTAAGATCTGCTAACTTCTTCTCTACCTTGGATCTCACTAGTGGGTACTGGCAGGTTCCTGTAGCAGAGGCGGACCGGGAGAAGACCGCATTCACCACCCCGATGGGACTTAGCGAGTTTACCTGCATGCCGTTCGGACTCTGCAACGCACCAGGAACCTTCCAACGATTAATGGAGTGCTGTCTGGGCCACAGAAACTTCGAGACGGTCCTGTTGTACCTGGACGATGTCATCGTATATTCTAAGACTTATGAGGACCACCTGAAACACCTGGCGGAAGTGTTCGAAGCTCTGGCAAGCTACGGCCTAAAGGTGAAACCCTCCAAGTGTCACCTCCTGAAACCAAAGGTGCAGTACCTGGGACACGTGGTGAGCGCTGACGGAGTGGCTCCCGACCCTGATAAGATCACCGCAATTAAGGAATGGCCAAGTCCCTCCAGTGTAAAGGAAGTGCGGCAGTTCCTCGGGTTGGTAGGCTACTACCGCAGGTTCATCCCCGGTTTCACCAAAAAGGCAGCTCCTATGCAGGACCTCCTGATAGGCCAGTCCCGGAAGGCCAAGAACCAGAAGCCGCCCTTCAGATGGGAGAAGTTGGAAGAAGAGTCCTTCCGCCAGCTGAAGATGGCCCTCACGGGGGATGAAATCCTGGCGTACCCGGATTACAGCCAGCCCTTTATCCTCTACACCGACGCAAGTAACATCGGGCTAGGAGCCGTGCTGTCCCAGATCCAGCAGGGGAAAGAGCGAGTAATCGCTTACGCCAGCCGAAAACTGCGCCCCACCGAAAGAAACCCTGAGAATTACAGCTCATTTAAGCTAGAGTTCCTGGCAGTGGTGTGGGCAGTCACCGAACGCTTTAAGCACTACCTCGCTTCTTCCCGGTTCGTCGTGTACACGGATAACAACCCGTTGACGCACCTGGACACGGCAAGACTCGGTGCCCTAGAGCAGAGATGGATGGCCCGCCTGTCCAACTACGAGTTCACCATCAAATACCGAGCAGGACGCTCCAATACCAACGCGGATGCCCTGTCCAGGATGCCAAACCTACCGGACGTAGGAGAAGATCCAGAGGGACTGGAAGAAGTCGAACTCCCTGCGTTTCACCGTCATGGGACTATCCAGTATTCCCATCGGGTAAGGAGTAAGCAAGGCGCTACGCTTAACCCCTTACCTCACTACAACTGGGCGGAAACGCAAGACAGTGACCCTGCTGTCCGGCTGGTGAAGGAGATGCTGACTCAGCCAGAGGCTCGCCTTGACCCAGACGCTCCGGAGGAAGCCAAGCAACTGTGGGCAGAAAAGAGTAGACTGTTCCTTTACAAGGGGAAGTTGTGCCGCAGGATGGTTAACTCCCGGACGCATGAACTAATCTGGCAAGTAGTGGTGCCACGACGAGACGCAGCCATGGTGATGGAGGCATACCACGATGGAGCTGGGCATTTCGGATGGAAGAAGCTGGAGTTCCTGCTGCGCAGGCGGTTCCATTGGGTAGGCATGAGGGGAACCATCGAGAGGTGGTGCAGAGACTGTGGCCCGTGCAACCTGAGGAGGAAGGACCGTGCCAGCCAGAAGACTCCCCTGCAGTCCATCGTCACCCGGCAGCCGTTGGAACTGGTAGCCTTGGATCATGTAAAACTGACCCCAAGCAGAAGTGGCTACGTCTACGCGTTAACCATCGTGGATCATTACTCCCGGTTCTTGGTTGTCGTCCCCGTCAAGGACTTAACGGCTCAAACAGCAGCTAGAGCCTTCCAGCAGCACTTCTGCCGTCCACACGGGTACCCGGACCAAGTGCTGACGGACCAGGGACCTGCCTTTGGAGCGGAGGTCTTCCAGGAATTCTGCAATCTGTATGGCTGCCGGAAGATAAGGACGACACCCTATCATCCGCAAACTAATGGACTTTGTGAGAAAATGAACCAGGTGGTAATGGATCTTCTGAAAACGTTGCCCCTGGAAGAACGCAGTCTGTGGCCTGAGAAGCTGCCGATCTAGTGGACCTATACAACCACATCCCGGTAGGTTCCACCAACTGTACCCCGGCTTACCTAATGAGGGCGAGACCTGGTAAGTTACCTGTTGACCTGGAAATGGGAGTCCTGACACCCGAGGACACTTCACCAGAAGCATACTGGGACACAGAGAGGCAGCAGCAGTACCGGAAAGTACAGGAGAGCGTGGAGCGAAGTCTCTGTCAGGCTAGGGAGAGACAAGAGAAAACTTACAACCAGTATGCTCCCGCTGTTCCCCTGGTGCCCGGAGAGCAGGTCTTGAAGAGGAAAAGACGGCTCCACAAGTTGGACGACCAGTGGGAGAAGGACCCGTACACCGTACTGCCCTCAAGCCACGAGAACCCGAAGGTCTGTACCATCAGTAAAGACGGAGGGGAGACCACAGCCATTGTATCCCGGGATCACCTGAAGAAGTGTCCTGAACAGCTACGGAACCCTGAAGAGGAACAAGAAGACCATCGACCCGTAGAGGAAAGGGAAGATATGGTTAGTACTGTGCTCGGAGACTTCCCTCGGTCTTGGACTCAAGTCAATGGTGCAGTTGTGGTACCCGTACTCACCTTCCTCCAACCAGCATCCCAAGCACCTACGGAGCAACAGGTAGAGCTGGAAGAACAGCCGGTCCCGGAGGCAGAAGACCCCACACCAGCAGACCAGGAGGATCAACCCTCTGCTTGCAGTGAGCCTGCCATATCCCTAGTGAGCCAAAGGGCCCATAGACCGCTGCCCAGTTTACCCTTAACAGCTCCTACACCCTGTAGTTCAGGGCCAGACAGTCAGCTCCGTAGGTCCACTAGGGCCACTAGAGGCCAGTTACCCGCACGTTGGAGGATTTGAAGTGTATAAATTGTTTTATTTGTGGTTACCTGTTTTTCTTGTTGCTTGTGTATAATTATGTGTTTCTAGTTGTTTATAGGAGTCTTTGGTGGATTTACCGGGAATCCTGTGTACATAGTTGGAGCGTAACCCAGGACGGACTAAAGACTGTTAAGGACTCGGGGCAGGACAGACCCCTACCTGGTTACGTCTCCCTGTTTTGGTGAAATGGACACCTTGCTTTCTTCAAAGACTGCACCCGGTTACGGACATGCCGTGACCACCTTTATGTGTTTCTTTATTGTATTGTTATTGTTATATCTTGTTATGTTTTTCTAAAATATGTTTAGTCCCGGAGTACTAAATTTCACTAGGGGGGAATGTGACACCCCAGGGGTCTGGTTGCCACAGTGATAGAGATATTACGTCTGAGAGCAGGTGGGAGGTCTCTTGGTCAGGAATCCTATGCATGCCACACCTCCTGCCCAGTCCTGGGAGGGGGAGAACTTCCCCTATATAAACCTAGGGCTGAGGCAGGGTTAGTGAGTAGAGAAGAAGTAGAGACAGAGAAAAGAAGCAAATATAGGAACAGAACATCAGGAGCTCTGTGGGAGCAGTGTTACAAGGAGTCAGGGGCTGGCAGCTGCAGAGCTCGCCCTGACTGAGAAGATTTCTTACCGGACCCGGAGTCCGAGGCTGTGGGGACTAACTCCTACCCAGCAGCAGAATCCGTCAGGCAGGGGATTCCAGGTCCTCTGGCCAAGAAACCCGAAGGCACGGTCACACGCGTGGGACCAGCACCGCCGTTGTGGAGCGGAAGCTACTAGAAGGCCCCGAGTCACCGGCCATACGGGTGAGCACCACACGGTACACTCAGGGACGTGGGCTACTTATACCCGCCTCTAGCAAGGTAGCCAGAAGAGTACAGTTAGTTTGGGAGGCCTACAACTCCGCCTGGCTAGGGGAGATCCCATCTGCTCAAGGACTGACCAGGCCCCAATCGCTAGCCAGTACTCCGGGAGGGTCTATCTTTGTCACCAGTAAAGACCCTGAACTACACCGTACCGTCTCCGAGTGGTTCCTGCTACCCCCATCATCCACGTCGGCTGCCCTGAGGCCATACCCCTCCCGTTGGGGGTTATACTATCACGCTGCACAATCCTACCACCGGCCTCAGCGGTCTGCCCTGCAGCAGCAGCTCCTTAGCTGTACTCAACGGGTGGCGTAGTCGTCCAACATCTACCGCTGATACATCGCCGCTCAGTTTGACTCCCTGGGCACGGACCGGGTCACCGCCACGAGACTACAACCCTCAACAGATCCGGCTCCGGGTAAGCTCCCGCGTGCGCAACGCAGCGCGACACAGGCCCAGGGGCGCGTCATGAACAATTTAATCAGAAAGAATGTCAGCTGTAAGTCACCATATATAACTGTGCTGTGATCTCCTTTATGTTCTGCAGGACTGACATTTATCAATATACGTCTCCATATTGCGGTAATATCACTGCTGGTCTTTGTATAGAGATTATTTTTAGTAACAGCGTGGTCATCTGCTGAGGTTCTCCTACATCCACCATCTGGGTGCGCCACCATAGCTATAATCAGGGTTACCTGGTTAGGGGACAACTCAGAATTTTCGCCCCCTTTGAACCAAAACCCTAGCTACGCCTCTGCCCAGGGTAGCAGCCTCCTGCAACCCAAGCTTCCTTGGCTTCCCTTCAGACTGACATCTCACATCCTCCAGCACACTTTTCAGCATTACATAGTCTTCATCTTCATCGCTTGCATAGTTGTCCCTCCCCGTAGATAAACTATCTAATCCTACTGCTCTGAAGTGGCAATGGAGTCTTCTGAGCCTTGCATAATAGCACACCTCACATATGGGCCCCCTGAAAGCATACCAGATGACACAATAAGCAGCATCTTAAACTTATATAGATAGGAGGCCTCTACAGTGGGTACAGAAAGTATTCAGATCCCTTTAAATTATTCCCTCTTTGTTTCATTGCAGCCATTTGGTAAATTCTAAAAAGTTCATTTTTTCTCATTAAAGTACACTCTGCACCCCATCTTCACTGAAAAAAAAACAGAAATGTAGAATTTTTTTGCAAGCCTCTCCTCAGTGCAAGACATATGAAAGTCTGCATAGAGTTTGCTCAAAAACACATGAAGGACTCCCAGACTATGAGAAATAAGATTCTCTGGTCTGATGAGACAAAGATAGAACTTTTTGGTGATAATTCTAAGCTGTATGTGTGGGGAAAACCAGGCACTGCTCATCACCTGCCCAATATAATCCCAACAGTGAAACATGGTGGTGGCCGCATCATGCTATGGGGGTGTTTTTCAGCTGCAGGGACAGGGCGACTGGTTGCAATTGAAGGAAACATGAATGCGGCCAAGTACAGAGATATCCTGGATGAAAACCTCTTCCAGAGTGCTCTGGACCTCAGACTTAGCCGAAGGTTCACCTTCCAACAAGAAAATGACCCTAAGCACACAGCTAAAATAGCAAAGGAGTGGCTTCAGAGCAACTCTGTGACCATTCTTGACTGGCCCAGCCAGAGCCCTGACCTAAACCCAATTGAGCATCTCTGGAGAGACCTGAAAATGGCTGTCCACCAACGTTCACCATCCAACCTGATGGAACTGGAGAGGATCTGCAAGGAAGAATGGCAGAGGATCCCCAAATCCAGGTGTGAAGAACTTGTTGCATCATTCCCAAGAAGACTCGTGGCTGTACTAGCTCAAAAGGGGGCTTCTACTCAATACTGAGGAAAGGGTCTGAATACTTATGACCATGTGATATTTCAGTTTTCTTTTTTTAATAAATTTGCAAAAAATTCTACATTTCTGTTTTTTTTCAGTCAAGATGGGGTGCAGAGTGTACTTTAATGAGAAAAAAAAATGAACTTTTTAAAATTTACCAAATGGCTGCAATGAAACAAAGAGTGAAAAATTTAAAGGGGTCTGAATACTTTCCGTACTCACTGTATGTCAATGAGAAGTTAAAAAAAATCATCTAGGAAAAACATACCAAATTAAAGAAATGTTCCAAGATGTTCTCTCTCTCCAAGAGCAGCACATGGAACTAATCAATACAGGAAAGGGTTCTTTACAGTTAGAGCAGTGAAAGTAAATGATGGATTCTGCTGAATTCCTTTGAAACTGGCTATATCTAGTTTACTATGCTTTCAGAAACAAAGGAACGTTTTAATTTTAGTGTTTTAGGTCTCAATCACTCAGCTTAGAGGAAGTGATGATGGCAGCTTTCCCCCATGTAGTAAAGAAAACAATCAGGACTTGCAATGATAGCAACACTCAAATCCAGAAGACAGCGAGGTCTCGGATTTCTGGATGTGGCTTCCCAGAGCACAGAGTTTTTGCTTTCTAATTTGCTTGTATTTTCATAGCAAATTAGACTCAAATACTGAGATGACTGCTAAACAAACCACAATTTGTACCGACACATGCTAAAGACCTCTCTGTACTGAACCCTTTCTTGCCAGACAAAGTCTCTTAAAGAGTAACTGTTGTTTTCGTATCTCATCAGAGAATTATACTTATTTCTCCTCTTGGATTGATCTTTCACTCTCAAGTCAAGGGTAAAATCTGTGTGACAGATTTTTCCATAACTGAGACAGGAGATGACAGTTGGTACTTTTAAAATTCTATGGAGAGGGAGGAGCTAGTCCAAGTTCTCCATAGAACTTTATGATCACCAACTGCCATCTCCTATCTCGGTAATGGGAGCGTCTGTATTCATTGAAAACAAATGTAACCAGTGAACTGAGAGCGAATTATCAGTCCAGGAGAAGAAAGAAGCTGCTTTTTCTAACATGAAATATTACATAGTTTCTTATTTTCAAATTTACTGCTGATTTATGAAAAACGTAAAACCAAATGGCGATTACTCTTTAAGTACATGCAACATATTCTTTATCTTGACTAAACTGCTGGCGCTAAAGGTTCCCATAAACATTAGCTTAAAGTTGTCCAAACTGGCCAATTTCAGTAGATCTGGCTGAACATCGAATATGTATGGGGACCTCCCGACTTGCCCCCAGATTAAAAAGTTGTGGAAGAAAAATATAGGGCAGTTGGTATTTAAAGGGAATCTGTCTCCAGGACAGAGACCCTTATTCCAGTGATGCATCACTGATCTGCTTCCTGCAGCTTTAATAAAATCTTTGTTTTATCTGCTGCAGATTTACCAGTATTCTGAAAACCAAAGAAATGAGCCGGAGCATAAGTTGATATATGTGCAATATATAAGAGCATGTTCACACTGTGGCCATTTTACAGACAAAACCCAAGAAGAAAACAAAATGAGCGTATACTCATATACTCTGTAGTAATAAGTAAATAAATAGTAATAGTACATGTAATTAACTTGGTTAAAATAACACTATTTTGACCAAAAAAGCGTAAAAGCCATCCCACCGCGACAAGGTACTTTTTGTTTTTTTCTTTGGTTTTGTCTGTAAAATGGCCACTGTGTGAACGTGCTCATATATATTGCACATATATCAACTTATACTCCGGCTCATTTCTTTGGTTTTGCTGTAGTTTTTTGTGCTTTGTACAAAGAGAGGCATAGTCCCACTTTCATCAATATAGCTTCCCATGGCTGAGTGCCTGAACAGTAGGTCCCTGCCCTGCTCTGCCCCTATCCTGACACCAGGTAACGTTTTAATGCTAGAAAGAACCATCCCGATTGGGTCACCTTGTCGTGGTGGGATGGTTTCTATGCTATTTTGATCAAAATAGTGTTGACTAAGTATCCTGTGTTATCTGCATGTACTATTTACTTATTTACTTACTACAGAGTATAAGCTCATTTTGTTTTTATCATGGGTTTTACCCTGTATAACCCCACCCATGCCACTGATTGACATCTTTCTATGTACACTGTGTATAAGCAGAAAGTTGCCAATCAGAGGTGGGGTGGGGTTACAGTTTGCAGGAGGACTACTTGGCATGAGGCAACTAGTCCTCTAGTCATAATCTCCTGCTGATAAAACACTGATTTTATTGAAACTACAATAAGCGGCCTAGTTGTAACGACGGTGGGTGTGGACCCACTGCGCCACTGACCAGGCTTATGGCAGAGGAACGTGACTAAGTGACTCTCCGGTTTTCACTAGAGCCTCTGATGGGGAGGACAGGCTTGGGTCATAGGTACTGTAGTCACCAGATGCCACTCCAGGGCAGTCCCGGGTCTGAACCACGCGTCAAGGCAGGAATGTGGAGTACAGGAGGGCGAAGACAGAAGCGGAGTCAGGCGGCCTGAGGTCACAACAGGCAGAACAGATTTAAGATACATAGCCGAGGTCAGGAGTGGAGAGATCAGACAGAACGAGAAGACAAGGCTACCGGGCCAGTAACAGGTTACACGGAGTAAAACAACACCTTGCCAGAGCAAAAGTTACTACCTGCAACATAAGCTAAGCTCAGGCAAGGTGTGGGGGAAGGAGCTGCCTAAAACACTGAAGAGAAAAAGGGGAACAATGTGTTGAACTTTTAACTTTCAGGTTCCATATCTCACCACCCAGGACTGCTTCTAACTTGAGACTCCCTTCATTTTATAGACAATCATCTCGGCTATCTCATTCATAAATTTGACTTGTAACTATTTAGCATATGATTAGTTATGCAGATTCTTCTCATGTCCCTGCATTGTGCTGTTTTGCTCCTAAAAATTTATATTTTAATTTGTATTTATTTTGTTAGTATTTTGTAAATCCACCTTTGGCTTTCACCACTGCCTGAATCCTTCTGGGAATGATCTCGATCAGATTCAAGCATGTCTCGACCAACATCTGATCTCAGGTCTCTTCTACACGTTCCCAAAGTTGGTGCATACTGGTTGCCTCTCTTGGGTATGTATACAGTTTTTTCTTCAACTCTACCCACAAGTTTTGGATTGGGTTGAGGTCTGGGGACTGTGGGGGACAATCCAGCACCTCTACTTCATGGTCATTGATCTATTTATTCGCCAATCTTGACGTATGCTTCAGGTCATTGTCCTACTGGAACACTATGTCGTCCTTTTCATACCCTTAGTACTCGAGTTTTCGAAGTAACTCGTCTTGTAGGATACTCACATATATCTCAGCATTGAGACCATCATCGATCCTGGTCAAGTATCCAACGCCTTTGGTGGTGAAACAACCCCATATCATCAGGCTTCCTCCACCGAACTTGACAGTACCTTCAATTTATCAATCCGTTAACCCCTTTTTCCCTTGTTTCTTCCAGACCCATTTGCACCCTTCAGAGCCTAGTTTATTGACTTTCGTCTCATCGCTCCAAATCACCCGTTTCCAATCTTCTACTGTCCACTTTTTGTACTTTATGCAAACTTGAGCCGACGCTTCTTATGACGATATTGAAGTCGAGGCTTCTTCACCATTTTTCGAGCCACCATTCCAGAATTGTGTAACGTGCGTCGCATGGGTCTTGCATATGATCTCTCTATTATGAAGCATACGAGCCTCCTCCACTGCCGTGTTTATCGCACCAGAAATGATAGACCTTGTGATGAGCCGACTTTTTGACTCTGATATTTTGCCTGGAAGTCCACCTCTTGGCTTTTGAATGGATGGATGGACTTTATTTCATATTCTTCCAGTTGACTTGGCTCTCACATGATGCAGTTTGGCAATTTTCTTGGCCGAGAGACCGCTATCGATGAGCTGGATGATGCAGTATCTCTTTTCTTGGGAAATCTTCTTCATGGCTGCTCCTCGTTTCAAACCAGTGACCTTTCCCTTGGGAACCAACCTAATAACACACTGAGCTATTAGGGAACGTGAGAACAGGTTGTAATTAGCAGAATACAGGAAGAAAAAGATTTTCCCATCATCAGGTTCAAAGCAGTAGTGGATGGTGAGATATGGAGCCTCAAAGTCAAACGTTCAAAACATTGTTATCCTTTTGCTCGTCAGTGCATATCAGCTGCTGGCAGGGGATAGGACAGGGAGGCTAATCACTGCAGGACCCAGTGACAACAAGTTTCTACAAAAGTCCGCCCATGCCTCCCTATAGCCAAGTGGAGGCTCTCCAGCAGCAGGAGATATAGCAGAGCCAGAGATGTTGCATGAAGCAGCTCAGACATTTGGAGGAGAAAGTGATGCACGTGGTGAGTAGGGTGGCACTTACCACCTGCACGAGTCACCGACGTGACACATCCCTGGAATCAGGGTCTCAGGCCCTACATCATACTGCTCCCAGATTAAACAACAAAAACCTGCTGACAAAGTCCCTTTAAATCCTTTAAATGTTTGATTTTTTTTTCTTTTCAGGACAAAAATGGCACTATCAGTGGTGCTTGACAGGGGCATTGTCCTTTTTCTTCATTGAAAACATATGAACGCTGAGGCGAGCCAAGCAATCATATTTTTTGGTAGCGGATTAATCTCTGTACTGTCCAGCCGTTCAACGGTGAATATATATTTATTCAGGAACAAAGATAACACAGCTTACAACTGGTAGTTTAGGATCTTAGCATCTTATCTGTCAGCCTGCAAAGTGAAAGTAAATCATGCTCCAGCTGAACACACAGTGAACAGGAACTTCCTATTTATTTGTTTTTTTGTTTTCTTTTTAACAGGGATTTACTGGCAATATAACACTAATGCTGGAGACAGAAACTCATGCACTATTAAACAGTAGTAAATAGTAGTTGATGCAATATATACAATAATAAGCATTATTCCAACAATATGTATAGAGGAGTCGGGAGACGTAGCTAAGATGCTAACCCTGATCCCATATCTGATAATTATGCTACCAAATACAACAGGAGCAAGTATTAAACGTGTCAAATAATGCATCTACAGGTATCGCTACATGGCAACGGGGCATCATGTATTGATTTTAAGTGCATAATTTTCCTTGTCCATTTTCACAGTATTTCAGTGGAGGTTTATATCATGTGTGTTCTTGTTCAGTATGTGGATCAGAGACACTGTGAACGAATAATCAAGCAAATAGAAATCAAGGTAGATATTGACCCCAGTGCACCACCGCCCATCTGACGCGCGTTTCGCCGTATGCTTTTGCTCGTCAAAGCATACGGCGAAACGCGCGTCGGATGAGCGGTGGTGCACTGAGGTCAGTATCTGCCTTGATTTCTATTTGCTTGATTATTCGTTCACAGTGTTATTTTATACATGTGCCTCAGTGGACATGGTATACTCTGCTGTTTATTTACCAGGCTAGGCATATAGTCCTGACAGACCAAATTCCTGGATGCACTTGTACCTTACTAGCATTATACTTAATACTTGATTATCCTGTATGGTGGCATGTTTTTCTATGTCTCCTGTGACGCACTAATATACGAGCTGATTACTGTGTATTGATGTTTGACACTGTCATCCATATTTTCCTGTATTTATACTTACCCTAGATGCCACCTTTTGTTGGGTATTCCCTTTGCCTTTTTCTATTTTTATCAATTTTAACTAATACATTTGCTATGTTAATTCCTTACACATTGTTGTCATGTGTCTTCTATCTTTTGTACGAAAATGAATGTAGGTTATAAGAAAAAAATGCTTCTTTCTCCACTTATGAGGCATTTTTATTCTATATCTACTGAACTCATTATTCACTCAGAGATACAGCTAAAATCCATCTTCCGCAAGACAAGACAGATTACCAGACACACACGACAGATAATGCTCCATCTTTCTAGTTTAATCTAATCGCAGTGTTGGATTCACAGCTACACCACTCAGTACTTCTATATAATATCGTCTATGCTGCTGCTTCTTAACATGTTATACACAGAGATAGAACAGGAATCCCTCTTGTCACTGTGTATGAAATGTATGGGAGACAACATTTCAGCTATTCTCTACCCACTAGTTCAGAGACAACCAAAGGTTAATCAGAGGAGAAATACTAAGAAGCAAAGAAAAGAAAGCGCAAATAGGGTTTTATCCGATTAAAACAAAGGTGAAAGCAATGAATGCACGCTCACCTGGTGCTGCTGCACATTGCTGCAAATTAATTGCATAAAATCAGCTGCTGCAGGACACGGGTCATCAGACCACAAGAGATTGCTGTCCAGGTTTGATGTGGTGCTCCTGCGCTGCTGATGGGCTCACAAGGAGAAGCTTGGAAGGTGAAGAACTCATAAAAGAATTGTATATTGATATGGTTACAAAGTCAACGCGTTTTGAAGCTATCTTAAACTTCTTCAGGACATAACCTTATTCAAAGTTATGTCTTGAAGATGAAATTTAGGAGAACTTCGAAACGCGTAAAATTCTTTTATGAATTCATCGCCTTCCAAGCTTCTACTTGTGAGCCCATCGGCAGCGGAGGAAGATCACATCATATTCGGACAGCAACTAAAGGTTAATGACAGAGCCTGCAGGGGGGAAAACTGGTGCAAAATGTATCATACAAGTCATATATAATGAAAGAAAGTGGTATGTACACACATCACTGCTTGTTCTGAAAAGTTACCTAAAACTACAAGTATGCTTTACATCCATATGATTAATATCCACTTACGTAAAATAAAGCAATACTCATTTCAATTTCTTCTATGCAGGTTTCAAATATTGATGACCTAAGTTAAAGAAATTGTGCACTACTTTTTCATTGAAGCCCTAGCCTTAGGATAGGTCATCAATGTTTGATTGGCCGGGGTCCCGCACCTGGCACCCCCGCCAATCAGCAGTTATTGGTGCCACTGACGGTAAGTGCTTACTTGTGGTTCTTGGCCGTCTAGCGGTAGTGGCCGCTGCAGTGTACTGCACATCCACCTCCTATTCAATTCAATGGGAGGTGGATGTGCAGTACCCCATGGTGGCCACTACAGCTAGACGGCCAAGCACCGCAAGTAAGTACTTCCGGCTGGCAGCCATTAGCAACGATATCGGCTGATCGGCGGGGGTACCAGGTGCGGGACCCCGGCTGATCAAACATTGATGCCCTATCCTATGGATAGGGCATCAATGAAAAGGTAATGGACAACCTCTTTAAGGAATGTAGTGGACAACCTCTTTAAGGAATGTAGTGGACAACCTCTTTAAAGAATGTAGCGAACAACCCCTTTAAGGAATGTAGCGGACAACCTCTTTAAGGAATGTAGTGGACAACCTCTTTAAGGAATGTAGTGGACAACCTCTTTAAGGAATGTAGTGGACAACCTCTTTAAAGATTGTAGCGGACAACCTCTTTAAGGAATGTAGTGGACAACCTCTTTAAGGAATGTAGTGGACAACCTCTTTAAAGATTGTAGCGGACAACCTCTTTAAGGAATGTAGTGGACAACCTCTTTAAGGAATGTAGTGGACAACCTCTTTAAGGAATGTAGTGGACAACCTCTTTAAAGAATGTAGCGAACAACCCCTTTAAGGAATGTAGCGAACAACCCCTTTAAGGAATTTAGTGGACAACCTCTTTAAAGAATGTAGTGGACAACCTCTTTAAGGAATGTAGTGGACAACCTCTTTAAGGAATGTAGTGGACAACCTCTTTAAAGATTGTAGCGGACAACCTCTTTAAAGAATGTAGCGAACAACCCCTTTAAGGAATGTAGTGGACAACCTCTTTAAAGAATGTAGTGGACAACCTCTTTAAGGAATGTAGTGGACAACCTCTTTAAGGAATGTAGCGGACAACCTCTTTAAAGAATGTAGCGAACAACCTCTTTAAGCAATGTAGCGGACAACCTCTTTAAGCAATGTAGCGGACCATCTCTTTAAGGAATGTAGTGGACAACCTCTTTAAGGAATGTAGCGGACAACCTCTTTAAGGAATGTAGCGGACAACCTCTTTAAGCAATGTAGCGGACAACCTCTTTAAGGAATGTAGCAGACAACCTCTTTAAGGAATGTAGTGGACAACCTCTTTAAGGAATGTAGTGGACAACCTCTTTAAGGAATGTAGTGGACAACCTCTTTAAGGAATGTAGCGGACAACCTCTTTAAGGAATGTAGCGGACAACCTCTTTAAGGAATGTAGTGGACAACCTCTTTAAGGAATGTAGCGGACAACCTCTTTAAGGAATGTAGCAGACAACCTCTTTAAGGAATGTAGTGGACAACCTCTTTAAGGAATGTAGCGGACAACCTCTTTAAGGAATGTAGTGGACAACCTCTTTAAGGAATGTAGTGGACAACCTCTTTAAGGAATGTAGTGGACAACCTCTTTAAGGAATGTAGTGGACAACCTCTTTAAGGAAAGTGCATCTGTGCTATATCGGTCAGACTCCCGGCACCTCTACTGATCAGCTGTTATCAGCCGCAGTGGTGGCCGAATGTAAGAAGTGAATGGAGAGGAGTAGCACATGTAGTCGCCTTTGCCAAGAAGTGCTGTTTGCTAAGTGGCGTGTGGTGAGATGTGGGGTGGACTGGGAGCTAATAAGGGACCAACTCTGGTCTGGGGTTGACGGATTTGTGCTGTGAACGAGGTGGGATTGGGCATCTCCCACCAGTGATAGATAAAGTATAGTGTGAATTTAAGTTTTTTTTTATAAAGTCTGCTGGAACTGTGGTGGGTTGTAGCTGAGCTCTGTAATGGTGTTGGGAGCATCTCTACGGCCCGTTAGAGACTGCAGTGAGATCTGGAGGAGACACAAAGCCATTGAAGACTAAGCCCTTGAGAAACAGGGCAGTAACAGAGGGAACACACAGGGCTCATGTGAGCAAGGTCTGGTCATAGAGAGAGGTCTATGTGTAGGCACTATGGTAGAGACTGACGCCTATGAAATGACGGCAACAAAGCGTGTGAAGTAGTGAAAGTGTCCTGTGATTTTGTGGTTTCTTTGAAGGAAAAGCCATCTGGACAATAGAATTGTCTAAACTGCTTTTTTAATTATGGTCTTCCTGCAAAATTCAGGAATAATTTCTCAATTGAATAAACCACTATTGAGTATCCGAAACGCGTTGTGTTCAGTAGAAGTTGATCGGTTGAATTTATTTAGTCTATGATTGTCTTCTTTATTTATACAGATTCTCCAGTGAGAACAAGTTATCACCTATCCACAGGATGAGTTACTGATAGGTCCAGGTCCGACTGCTGGGACCCGCACTGATCAGCAGAGCTGGGAACTTGTATCCCCATTATAGAAGAAGCGATGGTGCACATGTCCGACTGCAGTCCCATTCATTCCCTATAGCACTGAGCTCGGATTTTTTCTGGCAGCTCAATAGAGAGTGCATGGAGCAGCGGTTGAGCATGCGCACTGGTGGTCGAGCATGCGCACTGGTGGTTGAGCATGCGCACTGCCGCTCCTTTCCATAATGGAGATAAAAGTGCCGATCCATAAGTCATCACCTATCCAGTGGCTATCTGATACCTTGTTCTCACTGGACAACCATTTAGGGAGAACTACTCTTTTGGCCAAAGATACAAAACAAATTCAACATCTCAGACTCAAGTTTAAAAGTTTTCAAGTTTAGTATCTTGCACTTTCCACTATGCACAGCAGAGCGAAGGGAGGAAATTATCAAGAGTTTTCTGCATGATTTTTTTGGAGTTAAAAAGTCACAAGATGTGACACTCGCTGTATTTGCCCTTAAGGCCGGGGTCACATTAGCATATCACATCCGATGCAAAAACTAATGACACTCGGCTCAAGCTCTGCTGGGAGCGTGAGCCGAGTGTCACTTTACTATGATCCACTCCTCCTCGCATGCGAGAATTTCTCCATCTCCTCCATTGCCTGTCTCGGCGCATATCGGACTGCACTCGGATGACATCCGAGTGCAGTCTGATGTTTCACATGCACCCATTGACTTCATTGAGTTGAATGGGTGTGTGCAGTCTGAGATACGCTGCCAATCAATATTTTTTCTCGAGGATCGGCACGAGAAAAAAATGGCAGATTTGTTCTGCCTCATTAAATAACACTGGTGAATTTCTCACGTTGCACTCCTCCTTATTATGCGCCAATGTGAGCGAGCACTTACTTTGTAAAGTTCCTTGCCTCCTGCAACTTTTAAAAAGTGTTGAGAAAAGTAAGCTTGGTGACCCTGTATGGGGCGGAGTCAACAAACCTTATTATTAGTAAGTATGAAAATATAGATTGTACTTGCTGTACTTAGGATGACCCAAAATGCGTCAGTGTTGTGCACCTGTTAATACATTGGGCACATTTCCTTCCCATGAAGTATGGTTTTAGAATGGCGTCAGTATGAACGGACTTTCCCATAGACTATTTCAATGTAGCCAAGTACATGGACACTTCTCAGCCACCGACTATTTCCTCTGGTGCCACCAATCTCCGGTATATTATTCATTATGCACCTCTGCCCTTTTTTTGTCTAGTTTTTGGTTTGTTTTTCCATCTGTTTTCTATTAGTAACAAAATCTTTTTTTTTTATTAATTTGTGCCTTTTTGAAGTCTATTTTATCTGTTTCCTCTGAGTTTTTTATGATCGTCATTGTGTCTTCTGCTTATTCTTCAATTGTGACTTTTCAAAAAAAGTCACAAACTTTTCACTCAAATTTACTCTACTCCTCTCCTGGAGGTATTTTTTGCACAAAGGCCGGATATCCCCTTTTAAGATGATAATTTACGAGGTATTGGATACATTATTAGAAATCTTTTTATACATTAATCTTCACATGACCATTTGACTCCTAGGAAATGCTAATTTTGATAGGACCGTGGGGTTTCATCCACAGAATGTGAACGGTTAAATTGGAGATGAGGCCTTTGTTACATTTTAATTCATACAGAACAAGGAACTGGACACACAATACCGACACTGCACACCGACACAGCACACCGACACTGCACACCGACACTGCACACCGACACAGCACACCGACACTGCACACCGACACGGCACACCGACACGGCACACCGACACGGCACACCGACACAGCACACCGACACTGCACACCGACACTGCACACCGACACTGCACACCCACCATAGATCTGTATCCTTTCCTTAGAGGAAGTAGACAGTAAAACAAACGTCTTTAACCCATCAATTCTTATGAGATTTATGTTATTTTGTAAATATCGTCATGTCTTTACAAGATACATTCCCGGTATTAATTAATGTTAATTACATACATGCAGTTATATATATATATATACATATATACAGTTTATATATATATATATATACAGTATATCATATCTATCTACCTGACCTCATGTGCTTTTCCTATTCCTATGTTGCATTTTGCAACAAGAAAGCAAGCCACAGGATTAAAACATGAAAATTATACAGCATCATTCTCACTATATAGCAGACGTCTCGGTCCGCTCCGGTGGTATATAGACCCCTGGACAATAGACTCAGGGTTAACCCCTGGTTATCCAATCTCTTGGCTAGGATAGAATGTCTGTATCCAACTTACCATTACCCAACCCTAAATAAAACCTTTTTGCTCCCTATGTTTATTCCAATGTTGCCATTCAGTGATGATTACCCATCCTAAGGCTATGTTCACACATGTTGGGTTTTGCTGCATTTTTTTTTGTGCATTTTTTCTAAGGTTTTTTTTTCACTGTACTTCTGTCTCTTTTTATGCATGTACACAAAGTTCAGTGGAAAAAAAAGAACCCCATTCTATTTTGCCATCAAAAACGCTGATGCAAATTTTGGTGCGTTTTTGATACGTTTATTTCACCACCCATTACTTCCTATGGGTGAAAAAAAGCTGAAGAAAAAATGCTGAAAAAAGTGACATGCTCTACTTTTCAAAAACCCAACCAAGGCACAAAATACGCAACAACAAAAAAAAATCATGATGTGTGAACAGAGAATTCTGGTTTCTCATAGACTTTGCTGGTACTGCAAAACGCAGCTGAAAATTTGCAGAAAAAATCTGCAGAAAAAAAGGCTGAAAAACCCAACATATGTGAACATAGCCTAAGTGTAGAAGCAATGTAAAAGAAATTCTTTGAAGTCTTTGGGAGGGAGCTGGCTTTCATTAAAGTGAATCTGTCAGCAGTTTTTTTCTCCCCCATCTGAGAGCACCATGATGTAGGGGCAGAGACACTGATTCCAGCCATTTATCACATACTAAGCTTCATGCTGTAGCTTTGATACAATCCCTCTTTTCTCTGCAGTTCTTTGTATAAGCCCGCCCCCATCACTGATTGGCAGCTTTCTGTGTACACTCTGCATAGGCAGAAAGCTGCCAATCAGTGGTGGAGTGTGTGGATACACAGATCTCATGAATATGGAGGAGCAATCAGCAAGGTAACAAAGACATATGTTAATACATCACCTGTTTGCGCTGCCACTGAGACCCCTGACGCGCGTTTCGCTGTGCGCTTCCTCGGAGGGGTCCCTGTGAAACAGCTTTTTGTACTATATATGGATTGGATATATTTGTTGGTAAGCCACACCTGTTTATCTAGCCTTGGACTGTTATTCTCCTTTTAATTGTTATGTCTCTATATATACCTTTTTAATTTTTATATTCAATAAGATAGATTTTTAGTATTATCTTGGCGTCTTGCTCTAGTTGTTTATATGGATTCTTGATGCTTTAGGAGTGCCTAAAATGTTTTGGTCTGTATAAATATATTCATTATTATAAATATTTATTTTATTATTTTATTATCGTATTGGCAATTCTTCATGGTAAAAAAAAAATGCAAATTAGCTCTCTCCCAGTTGGAATAAGACAAGCTCACTATTGCTACAGATGGGAAGTTGCTATAGGCTAAAGGAGCTTTGCAATATCACAAGTCAGACACCCATCAACAGGCAACTGTTTCGGAGTATTTACCCCTCATCAGTATACAAAAGGGTTTGGTCAGACATTGAGAATCCCTTCATTCAGCTTTGGTGGCGGTCTTATACTCATAAAATAAAAAAAAACAATTGTGTATTGAGTCTTATTCGTAATGCTTCATGGGAAAAAAACATGCATATTAGCTTTCTCTTAGCCAGCCAAACCCTGTTCTGTAATGTCATGTGCGCAGATGGTTGTATGACTTGGCTCTTAACCTTGGTCATGTTGCAGGGTTTGGCTGAGCATAACCTGGGGTAAGATGTGCGACAATACTACGGCACGCTAGGTCCTAAACACCCAACTTCTAGGTATAGTAACCAAGAGACCCATCTGTAGACAGCTGTTTCGGGGTTTTTGCTCCTCATCAGTACAAAGCAATGTAAATCTAAGTATTCTTTCTTACATTAAAAGTCTGTATATAGAGGTATTCCCATCTCAGATGTGCCTGGAATATGCAGGTCCTAGAGGTGGGAGTTATACAGTAGCTCCGCTCTCAAGATAGATCTAAGTGGAGATGTGGACCTCCTTCCATTCTATGAGATTTCCAAAAAAAAAACCTAAGAATTCTTTAAGAGTTCTTAAGATTGATTCAGCCGACATGAAATCCTTTGTGAGTAAAACAGACTAAACTCCAAATGCAGACTTTTATATTGCAGTGATACATTGCACCAAACCATCAGCACTGGAGAGAGGTTTGTGCCGCTCGCTCAGGACTATCTAGGCTGGAGACAAGCGTAAGAAACGCACACACAAAGGGGCTGATTCATTGTTTGAGGTTTTTTTTTTTTTTTTTAAGTCCCTTTTCTTTTTTTGTCTTGTAGGAATCAGTGACCTTTTTTGTGTCAAATTCTTTGAAATGCTGCTGGTGGTTCATGAAAGAAAAGCTCCTTCATTTTCTCTTTAACCCTTTCTGCGACTTTTCAGCTAAAAAGTTCCAGTTCGATGTAGTTATATGTTCACCCACATTACAGGTGCACATAACATCGCCCCAGGAGGAAGAAAGACTGGAGCACATTTGAACTAAAATTTTGCAACTTTTTTTTAAAAAAAAGTCAAAATTGATGAATCAGCCACAATCAGGAACAATATAAAAAAAAATGGGGAAAAAAACATATAGGAAATAGACTTTAGAAAAGGCACAATCTAAAAGAAAAATAAGGCTAAAACAGGCAAAAAAAAAGCACCAAAAAAACAGACAAAAAAGGAGCAAAAGCAATAACAAACGTTCATTTGAAATAAAACAGTGAATAATTAAATGAACCCGGAAACCCCTTTGAAGGTTTATTCATTCTCATTTTAGGCTATGGAATTTTTCAAATCGTTTTTGGAGCAGAAACTAGAAGAAGTAACATGTTCATTCTTCAGGCCACCAAACCACTTCAGGAAAAAAAAAGCTGCTGGGAAAACTCGACGGCTAAAAGTCACCTATAGTGGAAACTCTCCAAAATCTCAAAACTTTTCCGCTCTGAAAACTCTGCATAAGGACTCCGTGTGCAAGAAACCCTTAGGCTATGTACGCACGGGCTAAGTTTTTCAAGGAGTCTTTGGAGCAGAAACTGATCGGAAACTTTTAAAAACAAAGCTCAAAACTCCTTAAAAACTTTAAGTTTCCTCTCTGAAACTTCAATAAATGACTCCATGTCACATATGCACCAGATAGGTGGATAACGCAACGTCCTGATTGTTGAGTGTCCAACTACCGGGACCAAACGGTGCTTATAAATTCCACTGTAGGATAAAGCTGTGGCCGTGCATGCAGTTTACAATTCTTTTCATTTTTTTGCCATTTCCATCTCATCCTTCACCATGATGAGACGTTTCTATTGAAGTGCAAAAAAAAAAATGAATGCAAACGACTTCCTTGCAGATTTACTCATTTAAGTGCAGGAAGAAGAGCAGCGGAAGCCATTACTTACATCATCCCACTTTATGAAGCGCTCCCCCTTGGACAGGTAGCTCTTGATCTCGGAGTGGGTCAGGATAGGCGTTAGCATGGACATCCTGGATTGTGACGGCTGCCTTGCTTGCTGGCTTTCACATCATGTGTCCTGTAACGTGTGCGCCTCCAGCCATCCCTCGTAGGCTTCCTGGTTTTATAGCCAGAGTTTGCTGCAACCAAATCTTTCAGTCACCCTCAATCTGCATTGTAAATAAGCCGGCTGGGGAGCGATCGCCTGTCAGCGTCCCGGGCTGTGCTGTAGGAGGAATACTCTGCTTGCAAATAAATAAATTAATAGTAAATGTGCTTCAGCGAGTTACACCGAGGAACTTCCTTTTTTTCTTTTGAATTCACACTTCCGGAGGGCTCCATCGGTTTATCTTCACTGTTTCATCACAGCGCTGCGACCTATTGAGTAATGGACGCCACTAACTCTGTGGAAAGTTTAGAGAAACTAATCTCATCAAGTGAGGTGATGAAGAACGTGATCCGACTCGGTGCCTACGCGAGCGCTGCATCTTTCCATCTTCACCAGGTTGCCGGTACTTGCGCCATAATCACAGAATAGGTAACAAATATCTGATCGCTGAGACCCCATCCATCACAAGAATGCAGTGTGGTTGGGATTGAATAGACCAGCGTGATCGCACATGGCCGCTGACACTCTTTTCGGTTCCTGTGGGACTGACAAAGTTAGCCGACTACAGTGCTTGGCTATCTGCGTCAGTCCTATGAACATAAATGAAGCCGCAGTTGTCAGGTGCGACGATGCAGCTCCATTCAATCCCAACCAAAGTGAGAAGGAACAAGGGATAGGGACCCCATAGTGGTGCTAAAAAAAATTAATTAAAGTGTATCTGTCACTTCAGGTGACTTTTCAGTATGAGCTATTGTGTGTACATGAAGAATAACACTATTTTATATGACTTGTATCCTGCATTGTTCACCAGCTGTCCCCTCTACAGGCTCCATCTCTATTTTTCAGTTGTCTCTGAACTAGTGGGTGGAGACTAGTTGCTATGATGTCTCCCATACACAGCACACACAGAGACATATGAATGAATTCCTTTCATTCTTACTTTGTGTGGCCCAAACAGAACAGCGGCAGCATGAAGGACATTACATAGCAATACTGAGCTTGGTAGCTGTGAATTCAGCATGGGGGGGACATATATATTGCTTAGTAGAGAAGATGCAGCACCCTGTCTGTCAGTGCTGCTCCTCCCTAAGTTGTCTAGCTGTGAATTCAGCATTGGGGGTGAGATAATATTGATTAGGGGTAATGATGAGGCACAGATGTTTCTCTAGCTTTCTTAGTGTTTCTTCCTGCTCCTCCCTAAGCTGTGCAGCTGTGAATTCAGCACTGGTGGTGAGATATATTGTTTAATGGAAATAATGCAGCACATATGTTGCTCTCTATCTTTGTTAGTACATCTCATTGCTCCTCTCTGCGCTGTATAACTTTGAATTCAGCACTGTGGAGTAAGATATATTGCTTAGTAAAGAAGGTCTCCGCTTTGTCAATGCTTCTCCCTGTTCCTCCCTCCTCCATGCTCCTCCCTGGGCTGTGTAGCTGTGAATTCAGCACTGGGGGTGAGACATTGTTTAGTTGAAAAGATGCAACACAAATCTGTCGCTCTTCTTTATCAGTGCTTCTCCCTGCTCTTTCTTTCCTTCATGCTCTTCCCTGAGCTGTGTAGATGTGAATTCAGCACTGAGGGTGAGATATATTACTTAGTAAAGAAGATGCAGCACAGATCTGTTTCTCTGTCTGTCAGTGCTTCTCCTCGCTCCTCACTGTCCTGTGTAGCTGTGAATTCAGCACTGGGGGGTGAGATATATTACTTAGTAAAGAAGATGCAGCACAGATCTGTTTCTCTGTCTGTCAGTGCTTCTCCTCGCTCCTCACTGTCCTGTGTAGCTGTGAATTCAGCACTGGGGGTGAGATATATTACTTAGTAAAGAAGATGCAGCACAGATCTGTCTCTCTGTCTGTCAGTGCTTCTCCTCGCTCCTCACTGTCCTGTGTAGCTGTGAATTCAGCACTGGGGGTGAGATATATTACTTAGTAAAGAAGATGCAGCACAGATCTGTCTCTCTGTCTGTCAGTGCTTCTCCTCGCTCCTCACTGTCCTGTGTAGCTGTGAATTCAGCACTGGGGGTGAGATATATTACTTAGTACTTGTCAGTGCTTCTTCCTGCTCCTCACTCATCCCCTTTGCATAAGGTTTAATATGAGCTGTAACCTGATACTTCAGTAAGTTTGAAATCCATCTTGCTTTTACCATGACAGATTTGAGCTGAGGAGGCATGGGGAATATATAAAGTGTCTCATAAGTGAAGAAAGAAATAAACTTATTTATGAAATAAGATATACAGTCAAGGCCGAAAGTGTTGGCACCCTTGAAATTGTTCCAAAAAATGAAGTATTTCTCCCAGAAAATTATTGCACTTACACATGTTTTGTTATACACATGTTTATTTCCTTTGTGTGTATTGGAACAACACAAAAAAAACAGAGAAAAAAAGGCAAATTGGACATAATTTCACACAAAACCTCAAAAATGGGCCAGACAAAATTGTAGGCATCATTCCCAAATTGTGGGTAAACAACTTTGTTTCAAGCATATGATGCTCGTTCAAACTCACCTGTGGTAAGTAACAGGTATGGGAATATGAAAATCACACCTGAAACCAGATAGAAAGGGGAGAAGTTGACTCAATCTTTGCATTGTGTGACTGTGTGTACAACACTAAGCATGGAGAACATAAAGAGGAGAAGAGAACTGTCTGAGGACTTGAGACCCAAAATTGTTGAAAAATATCAACAATCTCAAGGTTACAAGTCCATCTCCAGAGATTTTGATGTTCCTTTCTCCAGAGTGCGCAACATAATCAAGAATTTTACAACCCATGGCACTGTAGCTAATTTTCCTGGACGTGGACAGCAGAAAAAAATTGATGAAAGGTTGCAATGCAGGATAGTCCGGATGATTGATAAGCAGCCCCAATCACGATCCAAAGAAATTCAAGCTGTACTGCAGGCTCAGGGTGTATCAATGTTAGCATGAACTATCCGTCGACATTTTAATGAAATTAAATGCTATGGCAGGGGACCCAGGAGGACCCCATTGCTGGCAGAGACATATAAAAGCTAGACTGCCTTTTGCCAAAATGTAAGTGAGTATGCCAAAATCCTTCTGGAAAAGCGTCTTGTGGACAGATGAGACCAAGATAGAGCTTTTTGGTAAGCAACATCATTCTACTATTTACCAAAAACGGAATGAAGCCTATAAAAAAGAGCACAATACCTACAGTGAAATATGGTGGAGGATCAAAGATGTTTAAGGGTTGATTTGCTGCCTCTGGCAATGAGTGCCTTGACTGTGTGCAAGGCATCATGAAATCTGAAGATTAGCAATAGATTTTGGGTCACAATGTTGTGCCCAGTGTCAGAAAGCTGGGTTTGCATCCTAGGTCATGGGTCTTCCAGCAGAACAATGGATGGAAACAAAATGCTGGAGAGTTCTGAAGTTGCCAGAAATGAGTCCGGATCTAAATCCCACTGAACACCTGTGGAGAGATCTTAAAATTGCTGTTGGGAGAAGGCGTCTTCACATATGAGAGACCTGGAGCAGTTTGTAAAAGAAGAGTGGTCCAGGATTCCAGCTGAGAGGTGTAAAAAGCTTATTGATGGTTGTAGGAAGCGATTGATTGCAGTTATTTATTCCAAAGGGTGTGAAACCAAATATTAAGTTGAGGGTGCCAACTATTTTGTCCGGCCCATTTTTGGGGTTTTGTGTGAAATTCTGTCCAATTTGCCTTTTTTTCTCAGTTTTTTTTGTGTTGTTCCAAAACACACAAAGGAAATAAAGATGTGTATAAGGGTGCTTTCACATTGCGTTCTGTGTCCCTGTTGGGGCATACGTCCGAAATCCCCCAGAAAACGGGGTCTGGACGTATATGCTGACAGGGGCCATAGATGGCAATGCTAACCGCAGAGCGAATGTGTGCTCTGCCGTGCACTGTTTTTGGGAGTGTACACCCACAGGAGGTGGACACTCAGACGTAGGCTACTACATCTGAGTGTCCGCCTCCTGTAGACGTACACTCACGAAAAAGGAATCTCTCAGCAAGTTTTTGCTATGTAATCTGAGAGCAGCATCATATAGGGACAAAGACCCTGATTCCAGCGATGTGTCTGCTTGCTGTCATTTTGATACAATCAGTGTTTTATTGTTTTATCTGCTGCAGAGCTCTAAATGCTGAGCCCCGTATAACCCCGCCCCTACCACTGATTGGCAGCACATGTATAGTATATACAGAAAGGTGCCAATCAGTGGTGTGGGGTGGGGTTGTACAGAGCTCATGAATTTGGAGGACTACATGGCAGCAGGTTTACTAGTTCTCTAGTGATAATCTCCTGCTGATAAAACTGTGATTTTATCAAAATTACAGCAAGCAGCCCAGTACGTGACACATCGCTGTCTCTGCTCTCAGATTAGGTGGCAAAAACCTGGTTACTGATTCCTTTTAAGGGGGCAATTGTCACAATAATATTTTATAAGGGGGAACTCGGCTCATAAGTGCTTTATTAAGAAAACTCTGGCCATTATTGCTTTATAAAGGGGGAACTTGGGGTATTATTAACCTGTAATGGGGAATTCAATTAATTCTAATCTTCAAAAGGTCACAATGGTGGGCTTGTAAGTTTCAAAAAGAATGCGGCTCACGACCATCTCTCAGAGCTGATCCTGGTGGTGGGTCGTCTTTACATCGTCCTTACACTGCCCCCATCAGGTAGGATTGGGAAATAACCAAGTAAAAGTTGTTTCCCCTTTTATTGTCTCAAAGATTTGGTCACGAGGAAGGGACAAGTTGAAAATATAAGATCTCTGAAGTTCCTCTTGGGTTTACATGGAACGTCACACATTTCCCCTTGCATCTTCCTTTTTCCTCTGCTGAGAAAAAAACGAACAAATGTCTATTTGGCTGAATGTTACAATGGAAGAAACGATCATCAGAGTCATACAAGGGTTCAAAGACCATCAAAGAAGGTCCATCCCTGTGCCAGCTCCATCCCCAAACTCTGCACTAGTCATGTATTGATATGGCCCAGAACATTCCTTTATTAACCCCTTCATGACCAGACCCCCCCCACCCCCATTTTTTTAAGCTTTCGATTTTTTTCCTCCCATTTTCCATCACTTATTTTTTTTATATATATTTCAGTTCTTTTCCTCTTTATACCATTTATCACACCAGTTCATTAATTTTCATAGATTGGACTTTTAACAGAAACAAAAAATCCAAATATGTTTATTTTTTTTTTTATTTATTTATTTTTTTTGAACTGGGAAAAGCCATGATGCAATTGGCAGTGGCATTTAACTGGTTAAACAGCAGCGACTGGAGCTGGCTCTGATCGCTGCTGTTAGAGGTAGGTGCTGGCTGTATGACACAGCTGGCACTAGCCATGTATGGAGGAGTTGCACTGCTTAACTCCAGCATAAAACTCCATACACCTGCAACTGACATATATCATGCCAGTGTATCCTATGTCAAAAAGGGATTACTTGTATATATACAGTGGCGACCAAAAGTTTTGCATTTTTTTTAAAATGTGATTCCTTCTGTCTGGTTGTTGTGATGCCATTTTATTGGTGATTTTAGTAAACCGGAAGCAAATGGTTGTCAGCTATAAGGACGAAAATTGTGTTTAACATTGTTTTATCCCTTCATGTGTTAGTTTTCAACATTTGCTGGGCCAAATGTTTTGGGTGTTTTATCATGGGTAGTCGAATTTTGCTTACATTTTTTTTCTGTGTGTGCGTTTTTAGGTTAAAACATGTCAAAGACAAAGACAAATTTCTCACCAGATGTCAGGAAGCTTATTATTCTGAGAGTGAAGTCAGGGAAAAGCCAAAAAGAGGAGCTCTGGAATTCACCTGTTCTCAGAGTCAAGTGTTACGTATATTAAAGAAAGAAAAAGAAGGTTATGGAACGGCGGACAAACCTAAAAGTGGACGACCGCGGAAAACTTCTGCCAGAGTTGATCACATTATTAAGAAAAAGTCAGTATCTGATGTCCATAAAAGTGCTGGACAGATTTCACACAAAATAAACGAAGAATAAGGGGTCAAAGTCAAGAAGCCTTTCATCTCTGCAAAGAACCGGAAGGTCCGACTTGAGTTTGCCAAGGAACACAGCTAAAGGAAAGAAACAGATTGGTCTAAGGTGTTGAGGTCGGATGAATCCAAGTTCAATCTGTGATCTGTGACAAGCACTATATATACTGCCCAAATGAAAAAAGTAATGATGTAAGGTACGAAACACCTACAGTGAAACATGGTGGAGGCCATGTCATGGTTTGGGGCTGCTTTTCTGCATCTGCCATTGGTCCTCGACATAGAATTGATAGAAATATGAATACTAACATGTACAAGGATATACTTGAGAATGTAATTCTGCCACATAATAAAACCAAAGTAGGCAGGGGATGGAAATTCCAGCATGACAATGATCCTAAGCACACATCCAATTTAGTTTGGTTAGCAAAGAAAAATGTTCTCCTGTTGCAATGGCCAAGCCAATCACCTGATTTACACCCTATAGAGCACCTTTGGGATGAGTTAGGGTGACGAGCTGTGGCCCATATCCATAGCAATAAAGACGAATTGTTTACTGATTTACAAATGGAATGGAGCAAGATCCCTCAAGATGTCTTGAATACCCGAGAGGCTTCAATGCCCCGTCGGTGCCGTGCAGTAATTAAAGCAAGAGGTTGTGCCACAAAATACTAAGTTATGGATTGTAAGCAATGAATTACTCTCTATGTTGTGATCAATAAATAGGAGATGCAAAACTTTTGGCCGTCAGTTTTCTTTAAATGACCATACCTATATTCAAAAGCATTTTGGTTAAAATGAAGGTCTTGCTTGATAACAACTTCATGCACTTTCAATTCATCACCGGGAAAATGGCATCACAGCAACCAGACAGAAGTAATCACACTTTTAAAACAAATGCCAAACTTCTGGTTCGTACTGTATGGCTGATGTCAGAGACACATGTATGGAGTGGGTTTAGGGTCTTGCCTTGCTCCACTTATGATGGGATCTGGCTGTGTTATACTTAAACCCATTGTCGGCCTGGGGTGCCAAGTCAGTAACATTGACACTGCAAACCCATTGTTCAGCTACATGCAAATATTACATTACAGTCATTCACAAATGTACCTTTCTTCTATATAATAATAAACTAGGTAGTTTGTTAAATGAATGATGAAATGTTACTGCTGTCTATACATAGTGAATCAAGGGTAATGTGCCAACTACTGCTCAAGTAAGAGGGTGGAGGGCCCACCGGGTAATTTACCTGTTCTCCTGTGTTCCAGTCCGAGCCTTCTGAAACTTCCAACTGATGTGATCCAAGCTAACTCTGGATATGGCAGCCTTTCCCTCTGTAACCCCATCAGCCTCCCCCACAACCTGAACTCAGAGAAAGAGGGAAGAACTTATTGTCATAGCACACATAGAGAGAAACCTGTTAGACAGAGGAATATGAATGAGAAGAGGATGGTCGGGGACCCTGGACAGCTTTTCAAAGTGTGTTTACTCCACAGCATTTCAGAATAATACATACCTGGTTGCAATCGTGCAGCCAGTGTCTGATTTATGCTGCCCATGATTCAAGCAGTATGAATCTCCTTTAAAAAGTAACCTTTTTATATATATTTTTCATAAATCAATAGTACACGTGACAATAGGAAACTTTGTAATATATCTCACAAGAGAAATCTGCTTCTTTTTCTTCCTGAATTGGTCTATCATTCTCAATATTCACAATTCATAGGCAAAATCTGTTTTTGGTGAATACTGACTTTCCAATGACTGAGATAGGAGATGACAGTTGGTGCTCTTAAAGTTCTATGGATCGGGGAGGCGCCAAAGCCAGTCTCAGACATTCTGCTGCTTGTTCTCCTGAAATGACAGTTACACTTTAAATTCGAAATATTTAAATGTCACATGATTTATCCTTCATTGTGAAACTTAAAAAAACTCACCCTGTTTGATAATCTCCTGGCCTCCTGAAACTATTTCAATTTTCTAGTTGATTATGTGGGGAATTAAATGGTGGCGTTCAAAACTATATCTCATTTCACAAATAACAAGACCTGATATGGCAATGTTGGCAAAAAATAAAGATCCATCTTGACCCACAGAGGATTTGTTTGTGTGTGTTATGCGTTTCGCAGAGGGACCCAGCAAGACCAGCAAAGGCGCAGTCACAGACACACTTTTCCCAAGCTGCTCAGCTAGGTGCGTGTCACAGGTGTGTCAGATGTGACAGTCGCTCTGCAGTTGGTTGCAGAAGATCTCTTTGTTTAGCATTACAGACATATTCTTAGATCTGTCTCACTCTAGGACCCAGCGGCTACCTACCTCCTGCTAATTTACACCCAGGCAGGGGTGTTTAAATACTTTCGGTCTGCTACAGGGAGGTGCCGGTGATATTCACATGTTCCCTTGTGAAGGCTTGGAGCTATTTCAGTCTGCTTACTTCCTCTCAGGTGCTAGGAGGACGTGTGGTGTAATCTCTCTGAAGTCGGCTCAAGCGAAGTTACTTTCCCCTGTGCTTGTCTCCCTTGTTGTCTTTAGTTGTTAGTGGGGACTGATTAGTGCTCACCCCCCCCTTCCCTATCCAGGGCCAAGCTCTAGGGAAATACAGGGTTTAGGTTCTTGTCTGGTGATTGGTGGGGAACCAATATAGGGACAATAGGGGAGACAGGGTGATATCAGCCTAGGAGGTCTCCACCCCCCCTTTCCCTAGTGTCTGGGCTTCCTTCCCCTCTTCCCTTCATGTTGCAAATAGTTTTTCCCACACATTGCGTGACAGTGAGCCCTTAAGGGCCGGGAATACTCTTCTCTCAGCTCCCAGTAAATGGAAGGGGGACTTTGGCAGAGCCCTTCTCGGGCCCGCTGTTTCCGGACAGCCGGCATCTGGTGATGCGGCTGGTGCCTAGTCAAGAACCAGGTGAGTACCTCTGCAAGAACTCCAGTAAGTGAAACCAGAAGATAAAATGAGAAAACCCCTAAAACGATAGCAAAACCTAATGCTAGCACCACCGAGCACATAGAGAACTCCAAACTGCAATAAACAGCAAAGAACTGAGCAGGGAGCAGGATTAAATAGCCCACCTAATGATCAGGTGTTGATTACTTCCCAATCATCCCCAGACAGCCACTCCCTGCTAGCTTCAGCAGCAGACTGAACATAATCCCACCACTGCTCAGTGCCAAACACAACAGCATCCTGTGTCCTCACACATCCCACAACACCAGAACGCAATGCTCCACAACATTGGGACCGTTTCCCTGCACGCGTAGTAGCTCCACTTCCGGGGTCAGGACAAGGGTGGCGCTTGCGACTGGAGTAGCCAGTCTGGACCTGCTCCATTCCCAGGTGGGAGCACAGAACCACTATTCATAACAGTATGTGTGATGAGTATAAAATGTTTCTAGTATAGTTTTCCATTTTTGATTTTTAGCTGGGTTTGTCCTACTCAATACTTGAATGTCACAGAATCTAACAGCCATCCAATTTATCAATCCCTGTTTCTAGCCACGGTAAGGCGATTCTCATTACTGGGAACCTATCTAGTGTGGATTTACACTAGATAGGTTCCCAGCAACGAGAATCGCCTTACCGCGGCTGCCGGTTGCACATGAACTGGCCAATTTATGCGCTAAGTATTCTCAATTATTCCTAGTTTGTAGAGCAGTAATGTAATTCAAATATCATGTCTTTATACTTTCTTTAAGGGGTTATTCCCATCTTCACAGATGGGAATTGTCAGATAGAGCTTGTCAATACAATTTTTCAATTTACTGCCTTCTAAAGTTTTCAGCCGTTTTTCAGATAGTAACACTTTTCTTTTTTTGTTTGCAGCTTGTTGCCTTGGAGACCGACCCCCGCTGCTAGATGGCAGAACATGCGCAGTTCTTGCAAGCTCTTTTCTATTGAGCTTGTAAGCGCTGTTTTGAAGCTGGAGAGCGCTGTTATTTCCTGATCCCATAAATATTACAAGCTGGATAGCAGCGGTGGTCGGTCTCCTAGGCAATGTGCTGTAAACAATAAAAAAAGTGTTAGTATCTCAGGAACGGCTGCAAATTTTAATAAGCAGTAAATTGCAAAAGTGCTTATTTTTACAAGATCTATCCGACAATACCCATCTATGAATATGTCAATAATTCTTTAATGATCACTAGCGGACTTCTCGTGTCAGCATTTCGCATTACATTCGAATTTTACCGTCAGTCTGAAAGAGAGCTCAGAAGTCAGTGACGACGAGGACAAAAAGCAGAAGCACTCTTTCCAGTTTCAGTGATGAAAGACAGGAGGATATAATGAACTTAAAGATGAAGGGAAGTTTTCCACCTACACATAAGACTTTCTAACACTTAGCATTTCTATTTCCAGATGGTTACACTGGGCTGTGCTGACACTATGAATCAGCACCCCGTGCGTGCGTGCGTGCAGCCTGACATCATTTCATATACTGAACTCCTCTACCATGACTTCGGTTAGTGCTGAGGGACACCACTGCCCACAGGACATACTGCTCTGTGAAAAGGATATTTCCTTCCCAATTTCTTATATTTTTGCATAATTTTTTTTTTTCATTCTATCAATCTACATTCTTAGACAAACATAATTAAAGTGTAGATTATTATTTTATGTTTTGTAGGAAAAATACAGTTCAGGCTTAAATGATAAAGTTATTGCCCCTTTAGCTACTAAATCAACCAGTTATCCAAATTCAATATAAAATCAAGTTCAATTTCACTAGTCACACCCAGCAATGGTTATTGCCAGACCTGTTTATAGAGATTTAAAGAGGACCGGTCCCTTACCATAAATATATATATTTTTTTACCTGACATTAATGCCGCTGTTCTCCTGAATCCGGCGTTGTTTCTCTTTTGTTCCTGCTCCTCTCCGTTCCTGAGATATGGCCCCTCTTCCATGTATATAAATGTAGTCTTTCCAATCAAAGTGGGCGTGGTGCTCAACTTTTCTCTATGGGAGTCTTTAGGGCCACACCCATTTTGTTGAAAATACTGGATTTATATACAGGAAAGAGAGGGATATATCTCAGGAACAGAAAGGAGCAGGAACAAAAGAAAAGCAATGTCAGATTCAGGAGAACAGTGGTATTTATGCCAGACAGAAAAAAATATATATGTGTGTCAAGTTACAATCCTCTTTAATTTAAATAGAAGCTGTCTGGCCACGTAAAGTGGCTAGAAAGTCTTATAAAGAAGCACATGAGTCACGTCTCCTCTGGGACCTGTTCCTGCGATGTCTGCACCACTCAATGGGCGCCGCCGTGTTCATTCTTCTGGTGATGAGGGAAATGTCGGGACCAGAAGCTCAGGGGAGTGCAGGCTCTGTCCACCCAGGGTGGTTGAGACCTGTAGGGCTGTCCAGTCTGACAATATGGGTACGTGTGCTGTCAGCGTGACTAATAAGCTCCCTACCTTGGCCAATTGGACAGCACTACACCCTACCAAGGCTCCATCCTGGCAACTGCCAGATACTGACTAGATAATTAGATAAGTCTGCTTCCATCACATATAAGGCTCATGATGCTGCGCTCTACCATTCCTATATATTACACTGCGGCACTTGCCACAATGGCTACATACTTAGGCAAATGAGTCTAGAGAAACTTTTACCTTTGTATTCTCTAAAAGTTTTTTTTTTATAAATTCATGCTTATTCTGTATTTTTGTATTATTATGATTGATAATAATATCAATAACATCGTCAAACTTTGCAGAGATTTATTAAAGGGAAAATGGTATCTGATCTGCAGGCGGGATGTTATAGGGCCGGAAGAGCTGATCCCATTGATAGACAATTTTGTGGGAAAAGTTTTGTACAACTTGCATTTTAGTTTTATATTTTTATTTTATATTGAAATCCTTGGTGTTTGTATACATGAGACCAGTGGGCGGTCCTATTCAGTGATTGACAGTATTCCCCGTATGATTGTGCATGCAGATAGCTGTCAATTACTAGTAGGACCGCCCACTGGACTCATACATGCAAACATCAGGAATCATCTATGCTATGAGCAGGTCATCAATGATCAACACCACAAAAAAACCTTTTGATCTGTCAATAATTTAAAGTCAGTTTAAATTGTATCTTCCCGAGTTACTGTTAGATGTTTTGATAATTATCATTTTTGTTTATCGGTTTGCTTATATAATTTATTAATGTATAATTACTGTGATGACTCTTCTAGATAAAGTCTGTGGTAGATATTTGACATGTTGTACTTCCCTCTACAGACCATTCTGCAGTAGGACACTCCATTTTTCTGTTAGGCTTTAGGAATCGACAGAATGAGTGATCCATTGCATCATTGTGACGCGCCCCCTGGGCCAGTGTTGTTGGGGATACCCGGAGCCGGATCAGATGGGGGTTGTAGTCTCCGAGTGGCTGTGACCCGGTCCGTGCCCAGGGTGTCAAGCTCAGTGTGTGGCAGTCCTTACTGATGTTACTAAAGTTCTTTATGTCGACTACGCCACCCGTTGAATTGCGGTCACTACGGCCGCCGCTGCAGCAGGGTCCGCTGAGGCTGATGGTGTTTGTGCAGCCCAGGTAGAATAACCCCCAACGGGAGGGGTATAGCCTCAGGGGGTCACGTGCAGAGGATGGTGGTTGTGGAGGTGCAGTGAGGATGGTAATGAGAGTCAGAGTCGGGCTGTGCAGTTCAGGGTTTGTTTACTTACTGCTGTTCTTGAACCGGTCACTCCGGCCTTGAGTGACCACCCGAGCCGCGCTGCGTCCACCAGGTCCTGGACTCGGCCAACCCCCAAGTAGTTCTGGAGCGTGGCTCTGAGCTCCCTTTCTGTCCTGTCCTCGTCTCTGGCCTTCCCCACCAGGGATCCACCTATGTCCGGCTCCCTCGGGCCTCTTGGTGGTAAACCCTTGTCTCTGGGTTCCCTGACCCTATTCGTGGTCTGCCTTCCGGGTGGATTTAGTGGGTGATCGTGGCAGATCGGTCCTGCCCACGACCTCCGGTTCCTGGCTAAGGTGTGCTGTAGCCTCTGCCAGCTTGGGATCCGGTACCCTGTTGCCAACTCTTCACCCTTTGATTTAGTTTGGGCTCTCAGAGTTCCTTCTTTCTCCCCCTCTGGGTCTTTCTTTCTCCTCTCTCTCTCTCTGGGCCTTGGGGCTGCTCTGCTCCTCTGCTCTCTTCCACTGCTCTGCAAAGACTGACGTCTCACCGACTGACTGACTGACTGACTGACTGACCCTGATCTAAGATGGTGCCCACCTTATATACTCCCTCTATGTGTGAGCTCAGGTGACCAGCACCCAATGAGCTCCTAGCTTTACCCAGGCTGCTCCCCCTATCTGCCCCTACACTACTGGGATGTTCCACCCCCCTCCCACTCCAGCCAGGAACAGACACTGTCGTACCTGCACATTTCTCTAGTGGGAGTACCATCGGTCTGTTCCTCGGAAATGGGATGTGTGTAGTGCATGCAGCTAACTGAGCTCAGTTCCACACTCCATCCTTACCCGGGAGTGGAATATCACACCTCTGGGTTGAGGTGCAATACCCCTGTAGCAGCCGAATCCTCAGGGTGCTACATTCCCCCCTGGTAAATCACAGCACGTCCTCGGGCTGTAAGATATAAACATCCACAAACATACATTTTTTTCATAAACATAAACATATAAAACATATAAAACATCATATATTATCAGCATAAACTTTTCATATAAACATTCTTGTTTCTGGTTCCTCCGGTCACGGTGCAACTTGTGACCGGGTAAAGTGCTACAGTCTCTTTAAGAAAATGGTTTTCCTATAAAACCAGTAGGGGGCGCTTTAGGAAGCGCAACTATATACAAGGGGATATGGCCGCTCTCAGTCCTCGGCCAGGTATTAGGGAGGATTGACCGCTCTCAGTCCTCGGTCAGTGGGAATAGGGACACATGGGGTTAACAGTTCAATTCGCTGGTCCCAACGGGGACTATAATAGCAGCAACAGTTTTTGGTACCCTTACGGGTAACTATATACAGTCTCTTCACTACCGTACTCAACGACGGCGTCCTCCTGCTCTTTCTTTGTGGACAGTTTCAGTTTCAGACCCGTCCGGGTCCTCTTGCTCCTCCTCACACCGCAGCTCCTCCTCCGTCAGGCGATGCACATGGAGGGCGTAAGGTCCTTTGGCACACTTGTGCCGGGTGAAGGTGACCTCGTCCCCTAAATACAGGTCACGACCTCTGTGTCCCTCCGGTAGGTGGGACTCAACGTCTCTCCTGGTCACAAAGACGTCGCCTGGGGTGCGGTGATCCCTGATGAAACCCCACCCATGCTGCAGATTGAACTTTATCACAGTCCCGATGGTAAGGGGACCATGCGCTGCACGGGGGTTTCTCCTGGTCCGGCTCTTCTGCTCCGCGCTCCTTATTTGAGCTTGTTGTTCCCGGACCCGCCTCTCTCTCCGCTCTCTCTCGAAGACCTCGAGCTGCTGGCGGCAGCACTCTGCACGCTCCGCTGCGGCTGCCCGAGTCTCCTGAGTGAACCCCATGAGGTCTTCTCCGGTGGGATCCCACTCAAACTGGGTCTCTTCTAGCGGGGGCGAGATCCTCTTCATGGGCTTTGGAGCCGGGATCAGGGGTTCGCACATGGCCCTTGCTTTTTGCAGCTCCAGCTGGATGTATTCCTGGGGCCATACGAAGGGCTGCCCATCCGGGCACGTATGCTGGGCGAACAGGTCCTCACCCAGGTGCGGTACTTTAGGTGTTATGGGTGCCGTGGTGGTAGCGGCGCCCGGGTTAACCAGGCCTTGCGACCAGGCCTGGGGCACCTTGAAAGTAAAGGGCACCGTAAGAACGGCGGCGCCCTGTGTTACTTGGCCCTGCGACCAGGCCGGGGGCTCCGCGGAGGTAGGGGGCGCTGTTGGTATTGCGTTGCCCGGGGGTACTAGGCCTTGCGACCAGGCCGATGGTACTTCCTGCTTGGCCACGCTCGGGGTCGAGGCGTGTGACGTCACAGGGGTCGCGGCCGCAGTTTCCGGTTGAGGCCTAGTCTGCGGCGGTGACGTTGCAGCGACGGGCACGGCAGGGGGTACTTCGGGCTCTGCGACGGGGAGCTGGGGCAGGCACGCGGTTTCTCGGCTCGGGGTAGTGACGTCCCCTTTACCTGCCTCCATTCGTTCGGTTCCCTTCTCGGCGCCGTCTCCGGCCTTCAGTCCTCCTGCGCCATCCTCAGAGGTGGTCTGTCTCCTCGTCTCGGGTGGCGTGCTCCGCTGACGAGTCTCGGTCTGCTGGGCCATCTCTCGGCTCCACTCCGCCAACGTCTCTCGTTGCACCCGGGCCATCCTCCGTGCGAGGCCCTCCAACGCGGTCTGTGCACACTCCCGGTCTCGGGGGAGCTGTGCTAGGATCTCCAGCAGGCCTTCTGGAGTGGCGACCTGCAACAGGCTCCTGACCACTGGGTCGGTGCTGCCTGGAGTGGCGGCCCGCATCAGGCTCCTGACCACTGGGTCGGTGCTGCCTGGCTCTCCCTCCATCTCCGGGTAGGCTCTCTCTGGACTCTCTTCCAGACGTCTTGTCTCCGGGTGCGCTCTCTCCAGACTGCTCCAAGCTGCACCCATCTTTGTTCTCTTCTTCTGTCTCCGCCCACATCGAGGGTGGTCCCGGGGCAACTTCAGTTCCAGGGGCAGTTCTCTCACGCTGATGGACACTTCCAGCATCACAGTCTCTGTTGGTGGGCGCGGTTTCCGCTTTTGGCGCCATTCTTCGACCTGGCCCACGATGGGAGGTGGCCTCTTGCCACCCTCTGGCACGCCCATAATGGCGTCCGCTCTTCCAAGGCGGGAAATCTTCAGAAATGGCGGGAATCGTCTCCCAGTGGCGGGAAACTCCATGGATGGCGGGAAAAAGCTGCAAATGGCGGACAACCGGCGGGAAACGACCTGTGATGGGGCCCGATGGCGGGGACCCTCCGGAACCGGCAGGAGACTTCTTTTTAAGGTAACGATGAACTTTTCTTCAGGCACGCAGTACCCGGTTGTTGCGGGCACGTGATCCTGCCGACTACGCCAAAGTTGACGCGCCCCCTGGGCCAGTGTTGTTGGGGATACCCGGAGCCGGATCAGATGGGGGTTGTAGTCTCCGAGTGGCTGTGACCCGGTCCGTGCCCAGGGTGTCAAGCTCAGTGTGTGGCAGTCCTTACTGATGTTACTAAAGTTCTTTATGTCGACTACGCCACCCGTTGAATTGCGGTCACTACGGCCGCCGCTGCAGCAGGGTCCGCTGAGGCTGATGGTGTTTGTGCAGCCCAGGTAGAATAACCCCCAACGGGAGGGGTATAGCCTCAGGGGGTCACGTGCAGAGGATGGTGGTTGTGGAGGTGCAGTGAGGATGGTAATGAGAGTCAGAGTCAGGCTGTGCAGTTCAGGGTTTGTTTACTTACTGCTGTTCTTGAACCGGTCACTCCGGCCTTGAGTGACCACCCGAGCCGCGCTGCGTCCACCAGGTCCTGGACTCGGCCAACCCCCAAGTAGTTCTGGAGCGTGGCTCTGAGCTCCCTTTCTGTCCTGTCCTCGTCTCTGGCCTTCCCCACCAGGGATCCACCTATGTCCGGCTCCCTCGGGCCTCTTGGTGGTAAACCCTTGTCTCTGGGTTCCCTGACCCTATTCGTGGTCTGCCTTCCGGGTGGATTTAGTGGGTGATCGTGGCAGATCGGTCCTGCCCACGACCTCCGGTTCCTGGCTAAGGTGTGCTGTAGCCTCTGCCAGCTTGGGATCCGGTACCCTGTTGCCAACTCTTCACCCTTTGATTTAGTTTGGGCTCTCAGAGTTCCTTCTTTCTCCCCCTCTGGGTCTTTCTTTCTCCTCTCTCTCTCTCTGGGCCTTGGGGCTGCTCTGCTCCTCTGCTCTCTTCCACTGCTCTGCAAAGACTGACGTCTCACCGACTGACTGACTGACTGACTGACTGACCCTGATCTAAGATGGTGCCCACCTTATATACTCCCTCTATGTGTGAGCTCAGGTGACCAGCACCCAATGAGCTCCTAGCTTTACCCAGGCTGCTCCCCCTATCTGCCCCTACACTACTGGGATGTTCCACCCCCCTCCCACTCCAGCCAGGAACAGACACTGTCGTACCTGCACATTTCTCTAGTGGGAGTACCATCGGTCTGTTCCTCGGAAATGGGATGTGTGTAGTGCATGCAGCTAACTGAGCTCAGTTCCACACTCCATCCTTACCCGGGAGTGGAATATCACACCTCTGGGTTGAGGTGCAATACCCCTGTAGCAGCCGAATCCTCAGGGTGCTACAATTGCGCAAATAGAACAAGAGGATAATTAATTATGGCTTCCATTTGGTGTCAAATTTTAGAGAGTAAAACAAAATTCTGCAAACGGAACTTTTTCCTTTGTTCCAAAAAAAAGATTACCAATACAGACCCTGTAATAATCATTGTGGCCCCTCTGCTTCTGTTTGCATAAAGGATGCAGCTTAGGCGGATTTTACTAAGCTGTTACCAATTGGTAATATCATTAGAGCGGTTATCGTTCAGCAACAGCTTAGTAAAGTACACGTGGTTAGTGCAAAGAGCGAGATATTGAGGGTTGTGGGATCCCACTCTGCAGGGCGAGTTCACATAACAGTAAGAGCATTTATGAGTGGTTTTGACACTAATTTATATTTCATAAAATCACTAGTCTCGGGCTGCCCTCTATTTTATTACATAAAATTGCAGCCCCAGATTGATGATAGGTACATTTTTAGGCTGCAAGAAGTCACAACTCCTATGAGTTCAGCCTATAATCAAACATGTTGACTGAACTTTTCAAAGACATTTAATATGGTGCCACATAAAAGGTTGGTACATTAAATGATAACAATGGGACTAGGGGAAAATATGTGTAATTGGGCTAACAGTTGGTTCAGTAATAGAAAATAGAGGGTAGTTATTAATGGAACACATTCTGATTGGGTCACAACTAACAGTGGGGTACCACAGGGGTCAGTATTGGGGCCTCGTCTTTTTAATACATTTATTAATGGCCTTGCAGATGGCATACAGAGTAGAATTTCAATATTTGTGAATGATATTAAACTCTGCAAGGTAATCAACACAGAGAATAATTTAATATTACAGATGGATTTAGGTAAGCTTGAGGCTAGGCTGAAAATTTGCAATTTGCAGAGAAGGTCATTAAAGGAATTGGTGGACAGGTTATCAAAAATGGGGTTATTCAGTTTGTAAAAACAAAGGCTTAGTGGCGGGTGATCTTAATACTATGTACAAATATATGAGGGGACAGTACAAAGATCTTTCTAATGATATTTTTACACTTGGCCTGGAATAGTTGTAAGCTGAGCACCAAGGAGTGTTCTTCAGGACACAGGAGCGTCATGAGCGAGAAAACCAACTCTTACACAGTTCACTGCTGTAACTATTTTACTTATTTATGTGGGTAATTTGACCAGACAATAGAAAACATTAAAACATTATGCAGACATTAGCCAGACGGCTGAAACTTTTGTGCTATACACCGTGGCACCCAAATAATCAGTATTTACTACTTTCTCTATAAATTTACCTACTGGCGTGTCTGTCTAAACAGGCCGCCTCTTACCAGTTTACACCCTGGGAAACAAAGTCAATTGTATGAGTGTAACGTAGGGGCTAGCCTGCAGTACAGCACAGAAGCTTACAATCTTAAAAACATTTACTTCTATTTCCCCAATCAAATATCCTTCTCCCGTCCCGTGGGTGTCTTCAGTGAACTCAGAGGAATAGTCCGTCCTTAACTGTATTGAAGATACCCTAAAAGTTACTGCGACGGCTATTTTGGCCTTAAATGAAATTTATCAAAGTTGAGTAACTGTCCCGTACTAATATGCTCCACAGAAACTTTCTCCTGAAGCAAAATGAAGTTCAAGTGTACCTAGGTGTGGATTAGGATTTTTAGTTATTGAACAAGGCGGAAACGTGACAGCAAATTCGGAAGTTCTGGACGCTGATTTTTGGCAATAAACGTGGTCTGCAATCTAACTACAGGGTCTATCTAAATCTTAAGTATTTTGGCGCTGGAATGTAGTGAGGTACGTGCACGGTTACCCACTGTGGGGCCCTTTCAACTGGTGAGTGGTACTGTTGATACTGTTGGCTTAATTCCTCAGCGGCGTCCAACAACCCTTCACTGTAGATCCTGGCCTTTACCATGTCTTAGCAGTGCTCCTGTCAGAAATCTCCTCACATCTGGACAGGTTCTAGTCACGAGCAAGATCAGTTCCAGTCTGCAGCTTCCCTAGCCTCGGAGGGATGTTCCCACGACAGGATGCTGCTGGATTCCCCTCCAGCACGTCCTCTCCCTGTTCAGGACATCTCCAGACTTCTCTTAATATGGCCGCACTTCCTCTTCCTGTGTCTTACATCAGTCAGATTGTAATCCCTCCTCTGACAATTTTATATGCTTCACACAGTCTTTCAACAATACTTAGACAACAGCGACATCTTGTGACCGAATAACAACATTACTGCAGACAAGTCAATCTATTTACAACAGGTACAGTGTTATGCTGGTGTGGATACAGGTATACTCAATTACATCACTCTGGTGAGCCGACACAGATCTCACATAATGACAATGGGACATCCTTGTCATCGTCTCTGTTGTAAGAGTGTTAACCAGAGCAGTCATTTTCAGACTTCCTACAGACTACTTATTATAACAGTCAGGTCAGCCCACTCATTGTCTACCTACTATGAAAAGAAGGGGGCTGGCTCAGCTGTGGAAATAAGCCAGTCGGCCAGCACCCTTCACACACAGCATGACCTGCTGAAACAAGAAGTGCTGTTCTTTGCTGAGCATAACTTAATGCCGTAAGTCATGCTTCCATCTTCAATCTGTAGCACTAATCCTACTGTCAAAAGTGACAAAAACCTTGAAGAAACACTTGACAGCCGCGGAAAATAGGAATGTTGACCAAAGTGAACATAACCTTTGCAGGCCTTGGTCTGGCCATAGAGTGGCTGGTGCATCCCCAGATGGGAAGATTAAGGAGCAAACTATGTAATGGGGATGGTCAGCCAGCTGCTTGGTAGTTGGCTAGAATAGTGGGACTACATATAACTACCGGAGCTTAAATACAAGATGTCAACCAGCAGCCACATGTATTTTTGCCTGAGTTAATGTGGATGTAATGCAGGTGCCGGGATGCAACGCACAGAGACACAAGGCGAGAACAGTCAGAGATGATTGTAAACAGTTTTATACAACAGGTATTCAGAAACAAGGGATTAGCAACAAGGGTAATGAACAGTGGTTTGAAATAGCAGAAAAATACGAAATTTCTCAAAGTAAGGCGCAGTCTCTTAAAATAAGGCGCAGTCTCTTAAAGTAAGGTGATGCCTTCAAGCATGAGAAGCACCACACAAGTTCTTTAACCGTGAATTTGGCCCTAGCGGGGGTCACCGGTTATTCCCGCTAGGCCGTGAGTCTCTTTCCGGATGAATTCAATTAAATCACGTTGTGCTACTTTAGCCCCAACCGTCCCCCTCCCAACCTGAGTACTTAAACCCAATTGTCCCCGGTACCGTGGGTGAGCAGTGGAAGTGACGGCCCTGCTCACGTATGCAGCTCCTCTGTGCTTGGCTGTTGGGGGCAGTCTCTCGAGCCTTGGATAGGGGGGTCCAGGCCTCGTCTGTCGGCGGCCGACGTCGGGTTCCGCGAACTCACTCAGCACCGCGATCAGGTTCCTAGTATCCTCAGCAGGCACAGCACTCGAGTCACAACTGTGAGGGATCCGGAGCTCTTTTACCGGTGCCCGGCTGGAGCACCTCTCAGGCCTCTGGATTTGGCCTGTCACGCGGGGTTTCTCAGGACGCAGGGAGCACGTCTGCTCCTCTCTGCTGCTTGGCGCCAAAGACCCCTCAGGTTTGGCGCGCTGGCCTCTTATCTCTCTGAACTCCTTCCTGGAAGTCACCTGATCGGGTCCAGCCTCTGAATCTGCCCTCCCTGCAACTTCCTTTGTATATTTTGGTTCCGCTTGACTGTCTCTGGCCAGTAGATGGCAGTCTCGCTCCATCCTTGAAACGTCATGTTGAAGTTCTTTTACAAGCTTTTTTGGTCGTTCTACATTCCTCCCTCCTTTTTGCTCGCCAGTCCTCGGGCGAGTGGACTCCTCGCAGAATTGATGTCTCCTTCCAGGCAGTGCAAGCTCAGACAGGAGTTGGGCACACTCCTGCGTTTTCTGTTGGATTCGAGACCAGATAAACTCTTCCTGAGCGTACCGGTTAGGAGGAATTCCGGCATTAGCCCGCTCAGTTCTGCGGGGCTCTTCTTGCGGAGGAGACTCCGGGAGATCCGAGGAAACAACTACTGGGGATTGCAAATCATTTCCTGACTCATTCTGACTTCCACTCGGGAGTGGCACCAACGGTTCTGACGGGCCCAACTGCATTGTGGCCCACCCTTCTTCATCCCCCAAGGTTCCTGTATGTGGCACTTCAGCCAACACGTCTGAGGGCCCAGCCCTGTTCCAGACTTCTGCTTCAGAGGAGCAAGGTCGCAACATATTACGGTGCAACACCCTGGATGTCACGGCGTCATCCCCTGCGGGGTTTCTCAGGACGCAGGGAGCACGTCTGCTCCTCTCTGCTGCTTGGCGCCAAAGACCCCTCAGGTTTGGCGCGCTGGCCTCTTATCTCTCTGAACTCCTTCCTGGAAGTCACCTGATCGGGTCCAGCCTCTGAATCTGCCCTCCCTGCAACTTCCTTTGTATATTTTGGTTCCGCTTGACTGTCTCTGGCCAGTAGATGGCAGTCTCGCTCCATCCTTGAAACGTCATGTTGAAGTTCTTTTACAAGCTTTTTTGCTCGTTCTACATGGAGGCACTAGAAAAGATCAGCCCAGGTATAAGGCAGAAAAAAACACATTTTTAGGCAATGATCTGGAGTGAGTACTGCCTGTGTTCCTTTAGGGGTAAGGGGTGAGATGTTTTATCTTGGTAGAACATTTGCACTAGAGCTCTATGAAAGCCTGGCATTTCCTCTTCTGTTCTAGGCTTTTACTTGCTTATTGTCCATGCTTCCAACTTTGTGGGATCAGTTTGAGGAAGGTCCTTTTCTGTTCCTCATGACTTTGCCCAGTGCACAAGGTCCATAAAAACACAGTTGGGGTAGTTTGGTGGAAGTGTGGTGCCCAGCTGCGCTTGGTACCACAGATCCTAGAGGGTTGCATAGACGGATTTCTCCACAAGAGGCCCCCACAGCACACACACACCTCCACCTTCCACCTCAGACCACCAGAGGGAGCCCGTTAGGGATATCAATAGGGAAGGTGGAGCCAGGCAGCTCAGTGATTCAGCAGTTCCCGCTCAGACACAGAAGGAGTCAGTGTTCAGTCTGCAGAGAGACAGGATGTAGCTGCACGCAGGCAGCTGTGTAAGGCAAGCTAGGCCTCCAGCAGCCCTGAAGCCTAGTGAGGGCCCGAGCGGGGCCGAAGGCAAGTGGAAGAGAGTAATATAGGGGGCTGAGGAGCTTTACAAGCTCACCCCAGAAGCATATACCGGACACCGGCTCCGAGTCTACGTGAATCTTCATGACCAGTGGAAAACAACCGGAACCCCTGGAGAACTACATGTCCCAGGATCCACCAAAAGCTGATACGTACCAGGGTCAGGAATCACGGAGATCCCAAAGAATAGGGAGAGTGATCTCCAACAGAAGGCCCTATCACCAAGTCAGCAGGTGCAGAACAGAAACCTAGTTAGGCCTAGCTCCAGGCAGGTCACAAACTTACTACAGAGAGGCAAGAAACAGGAGGCCCTACACCCGCTCACCGGGGAGAATCCGGACGTGCACCACTCACCCTACAGTGCTTCGGGACGTGCCTGAATTTCCATCAGTAAAAGGTACTGAAGTGACTTTGGTGTGTGCTCGTATTCTTGCTCTGACCCGTCTGGGTCACCTCTGTCCTGCATCCCCCCTCCTACGCTGCCCTGAGGCCCTGCTCCACCTGTGGGGAGCGATACCATCTAAGCTGCCACAACACCGGCCTCAGTGGACTGCTGCAGCTCTGGTGATCCTCACCAGACACCACAGGTGGCGTCACGAACAATTAAAAACCTGTTAACCAATATACATTCCCCTCTTTTCAGTTGTCCGCCCTGGGCCACGGACCGGGCCAGCCACCGTGATATCTCCCAAGCATCTGAGGGCCCAGCTGCCGAGTACCCCACGGCCCCGGGGGCACGACAGAAGAACATGACGGCTGCACAGAGCCTGAACCTCAACCCCATCCATCACCTTTGGGATGAACTACAACAGAGATGTGAGTCTGACCTCTCAAACATTAGTGTCTGACCTCACAAATCCTCTTGTGGATCAAGGGGCAAAAATTTTCAGACACCACCAAAATCTTGTAGACCACCTTTCCATAGGAGCGAGAGATGTTAAATCTGCATATAAGGGATTAACTCCATATTACTAACTATGGATTTAGAACGGGGAGGTCATAAAAGCTTCTGTAGGTGTAATGTGGAGATGTTCTAGTATTTTAGCCCATCATTTATCGGCATATGGTAAGTTGCATGCAGGATTGGGTGAGGCCCTGACTACACCTTACAAGGGTCAATGTGTAAGAGATTGACCGGGACAGTCATGTGCTTCTCCCTGGATTAGAAAAAAATGATATAACCTGTGTATATGAAAAAGTGTTTTATTGTGCAAAAAACCTTATAGACACCAAGGTGCACGGTTAATGTATTGCTATAATATGTGGATGACTCAATGTGTTCTGATAAATGTATTAGATATAGGGAAAGGATAAGATTAGTACATAGGTTTAGATTTAGCTACAAGATAGGATTGGGAACAGTGCATTGGTGGGCACAATAAGTAAAGGATAGAAGCAGTTAATGTGTTCAGAAACAGCCCCAGTATGGGAGGGGCAGGGCCAGTTAACAAGGGGAACACATCCTGGTTAGTGCAGTTTTAGTGAAAGATTAGATGGAGAGAGAGCAGTAGTTGGAGGTCTGAGGGCACGAGGAGCACAGGCTGTACAGCCGCAAGAGAATGTCAGCCATAAACTCAGAGCTGACGTTTCTGAAACTTCCGGGGCCTACGGTCCAACAGAAGCACTGAGAAGCGTGCCTCAATATCTTCATAGGCAAGGATGTCGGACGGGGAATCGCATAAGGGAGTTGGGACGGGACTCATGGAAACTGCAGAGCAGGATGGAGTATCCCGGGGCCAGAGATGCCAGGGAGGGAAGGGATAGCTCACCAGATATCAGAATGTGCTGTGCTATGGACTTTAAAAATGGAAAAGTTTGTGCCCAATACTATGTTTTTCAATATGATGAAGATGGACAGTTAAGTAAACTTCTTTATTAGAAAACGAATTGGATGTCCCCTGATGTGTGTGCGGCGGTTCCTGAAGTTGAAGAACCGGAGACAGCAGAGGCCTGCGACCAACACATGAGTGTTACGCACCACACGCAGAGTACAGGAGAATCGGGACACCGTTTATTTGTAGGGGGCCAGTGTGTGGGAGAACAACAGCCCCTTGCCCATGACTACCGCCCTGCCCCACTTACAACTGCACAGGGACTATCCCATTGATTCATGCTATGCTCAGCTTTATTGTAATCTTAAAAGGGTTTTCTAGGTAGAATATTCTCATGACCTTTTTTGGAATGGAGCATCAATATTGGAGCGGCACACTCACCAATCCGCTGGTTGATGCTCCAACGCCAGAAGGATGTAAACAGTGAACGGAGCTGAATAGCACACCTTCATTCACTACGTAGTAGACATTTTGGGGTATTGCATCTTAGCTCGTATTCACTTCAATAGGAGCTGAGCTGCAGCTCTCAGAAGGGACAGTGTGATGGAAAGTGATGACAGACAATCGGTGGGGGTGCCTAGTGCCAGACCCCCACTGATGATCTATCCCCAGTCACTCGATCCAGTTCCAGTTATCTGATTGCTTTGTATTTTAATAATTGTAATCCCGGTGCTTGTGTGCATGAGTCCAGTAGGCTGTCCTATCTCTGCATGCCGTCATACATGGAAGACTGTCAATCACTGAGTCGGACCGCCCACTGGACTGGTATACATACAAATACCAGGGATTTCAATGAAGAAAATACAAGTTTTACTGACACTTTTCCCACTAAAATGTTCATCAATCTGCTCAGCTCCTCCTGCTCTATAACATCCTGTGCACAGATCAGAGATCATTATCAACGTGACAGGTCCCTTTAATTTCATTTATCACCTATATTCCTTGGTTCATTTATAAAACATCCTGCCAATACAAATCTTTCCGTGTTTGCAATTTTACATTTTATGAAAAATTAGCATTTTTTTTCTGCCTTTTGTCATCTCTTTTTGTTTGTTTTTGTTTTTTTTTTCTTTTTGGACTTTTAGCCAGTGGTTGGCCAGCTGTAGATATCTCTCCTTGATTTCGCAAGTTTTCAGTGTTACCATGGCGACGATCTTCAACCTCCCATCCAAGCAGCACGCCCGTATGTGTGTTTCCCTTTTAAGAACACTCAGCTTCTCTCCTCCCTTTTCTAAGCTGTCATTTGATTTCTCGAGGGTTGCACACAGCTCATCGCTGAAAGCGGAGGCTTTATTTCCAAAGGAGAAGCCGACGGGGCGATAAAACCATGGTAATCGGCTCAAGATAATTTACTCGAGCGGCGAGAAAGGAGAGAATTAGCTGGAATCATCCCCGTCTTAAGGAGCATCCGAGGCTGATGATGGAGAGGCAGATTGAGGAGCGAGAGGTGGTGGTGATGCAATGCAGACAGTCTGCAGGAAAATGACTCTACTGGGGAGCAAAGTGATGAACACTGAGCCCATTGCCAGGTTTGGCTGCTGATTTCTATACGTTGACTGTCATAAGGGTATATACACAACGCTTCAAGACGGATCGGGCTGTGGAGCATAGAGTAAAAGCCAGGGGAGCTATGAAGGACAAAGACTTCATGCCCAACACAGAAAGGGGTAAACCTGCAACATACACCGGAGATAAAAAAGCAAGAATGGCAGCCAAGACCAACCAAAAATGGGTGAGACTTGCAACTGTCTTTGCATATGTACTCTCGGTATCAATGGCTGCCATAATTCTGGCTATTTACTACAGCTTAATATGGATGCCAGTGAGATCCAGTAGTGGGAACAGCAGCAATAGCAACCACAGCCTGGTGACCCCTACCCTTCCTCTCAACGAAACCACGTCTAGCAGGCCTCAGGTCTCTGAATTTGGCAACACAAGTCAAGCCCCAGTGATTACGAAAGGACTGGAAAATGTAAGGAGAGCTCGCGAAACAAGATTTGGCATCAAGGAAGATCAAGAAAATCAACTGTCAAGGAACACAAATAAGGAGAAGACATCTGGAAATTCCAAAAGGCAAGTCAAGGATTCCGGAGAGGCAACAGATACCTTCACCATGGATGGAACTCAGGAGCTGGACATGGACACATTGGTCTTAGAAAACGGTGATTTCCATGCACAATCTTCTAAGAAAAACAGGAATGGAGACCAACATGGGAGATAACCAAAGATGTCTAATATATCTATGTATGCATGGGGATGTGGGGGTATTAACCCTGCTGTGACATGAAGATTTTACAAGTCCCACCTGGCAATGAGGGATTACAATAACGTGTCTTTGGACCATTATTAGCCAATGATGAGAATAGATCAGCCCTTTGTTTGCCTTTGCATGTAAAGCCTCCTTCTTCCTCTCTGCATTACCTCTTGCCTCACTGGATGACAATGAGAGGAGGTGGTCGTGCGTTCTGCGGACAGTCCCGGAAGCAGATACTTATCTTTTTAAGATTTTTCCTTTCTTTCTGGTAAAGAACGAGATATCAAATATAGAATTTGCCTATTTTATTACTGTCACAATTTCTAATGTCTAATCATCATTTTGAGGGTAGACACTAAGTAGAGCCTTATCTTTTTGTTATGTTCTAAGTCTTATGGGGGAAGCCTCCAATGTGTAAAATGCAGTTGTCGAAAAATATTTTATTAATTTAGAATTCAGATTGAACAAACTCCAGTGATCTGTTTACATGTAGTCGATCATTGCATCCTTTTTATTTTAGGGAATTTACTGTACATCTAGGCCCTGGACACACACACACTGCAGTTTCATTACAATTTTGCAGGCAATTTTTTCCTTATTTTATTTTTTTAAATAAAACTGAACTGACTTTAGCATATGTTCCACTTGTCGGATAAGTCCACTGGATGAGAAATCTGTAAAAACTCATCCACTTGGTAGAGAAAAAATACTGCGTGAATTAGTGTGCTCTGTGGATTTGACCTCAGCTTATGCTGTGGATTTAACCCCTTTCAATCAGCCATGAAACAGACCCCAAATCATTGTGCACTACATGCAGATTTGGACTAAGATTTCAAAGTAAGTCTGCAAATGTTTTTTTTTTTGGCATTTCACCCAAGATTTCACCTATTTTTTTAAGACTATAATTCTGGTTGCAAAAACAAAAAATTGTGAAAAATTTCACCAAGTGAGCAAGGCCAGGTCCATATATCCTGGTATAGGGAGGATTCTCAAGAGCAGAGGAAGGATAAAGGAGAAGTCAAACCTTTTCCCTTCCTTGGCTTTTTGACCCCACGTTTGCCATCTACTTGCAGTAGGGCAATCAATGCCCTTATTGCTTTGCATGGATGCTCAGATATCTTATATGACCTCCGACGTCACCCTATGGATACATTTTTAGACAATTCTAGAATGAATCAATGATCACTTATGTGTTATGCAGCATATATATTTCCACTTTGTAAGAAAAAAAACACAGTCTAAATCTTCTTGGGCGCCCATAAAGATCCCACTGTGCTTTGTTCAATCTACGCAAGGCTTCATCTTAACCCTCTAAGCGCTGGAGAGGCTGGCTACCCCCCCCTCCTCCATGGCAGTGCATGTAATCAGAGCTAGCTTGCTTGTTATTGCCGGACGGGGCTAGCCTTGCTTTGCCATCTGACATAGGATAGGAAACAATTTTTTTTTTCCTACCAATCTAGAATGGTAACGGATGAAGAGAGAATTCCTAAATGACTTTTGTAATAGATTTTCTACAGGTCGTAGAGCTCAGGTATGTAAACAGTTTAACTTGTACACAGGTGTATATAAAGTGTAAAATGTATATATTCTGCAGATATGTAAAAGCCGGACCCTTATGTACCTAAATAATAAATTCATGAAATACCGGAAGCATTTTGTCTACGTCTTTGACATGTTTATGCGGGAACAATGAGATTAAGGGAGAATGCAGAACAAAGGAGTCGTTATCCAAAATGTATTCAAAATTTAGACCCTTTATGAAGGCCACAATTAAATTCACCCTAGGCATTAAAGGGCTTGTACATTTTCTTTGACATACACTACAACAGTGAATGATTGCCGGTCACTTGCCATAAATACTGTATGTACCATCATTTTATTTTTACCCCGTGTAAATGCCTCTGTTCTCCTGAACCCGGCACTGTTTTTCTTTAGTTCCTGCGCCCCTCTATTTCCGAGATATGAACCCCTCTTTAAAATATAGAAATCTGGTAATTTAGCCAAGTGGGCATGGTCCTAAACTAATCTCCGTGGGTGTTGTCTTGAGGACCATGCCCTCTTGGTAATGCAGGAAAGCATTATCTTAGGAAGAGAGGAGCAGGAACAAAATAAAACCAAGCACAGATCAAGTTATACAGTGGCAAGTAAATATATATATATATATATATATATATATTTATGGCTATCATCAGAGAATGGCATACTGTTTAAATCAGGTTTTTGTGCTACATGTATTTTTGGGGGCATTTTTTTACTTGATATCATGATCTTTATTAAAAAAAATAAACAGTAATCTTGCAATTTTGACGTGAGCTACTTGGGAATGTTCTTAGACTAATACTTCCTGTCAGTTCAGGAAAACTTTTCAGCATGCTCCTTATCGTCAGTGACAGCATTACAATGACGGGTAACACCTCTATACACAGCTGATAACACAGAATCCACCAATCACAATAGGCAATGTCACAGCTCCCCCCTCCCTTCATAATCACCTTTGTACTCATTAGCTGCTTCAATGCAGAAGATAAGGTTGGGGGTCTGACCTTTATGGCTTTGTACATGTGTTGTTTCCTGAAACAATGTGTTTTCTTTAGTATCGCCATTTTCTTTGTCCTTTAGTCCCAATTCAGGTCTCAAAAGCTATAGACATAAGAGGGGGGTAGCCATTTAAATAATATGTTAACAGATTTCTCTATACTATTCCAATGCTAATGCGGTTAAAGACATTTTGTACCACTGATCAACTTTGAAAATTAACTTTTATTCTATGTGCAAAGTATGTGTCCAGTGGGCGGTCCCAAGCCAGGTAAGTGCTTTGGCTTTTATCCCCATTGTACCAGTTTTGTGCAATGTCAAGGTGTCTGGCAATGAAATCCCCCAATAAACATCAGTGGTGAAGCGTTGAGGTGGATTTATTGACAGCATCCAGAGCACTTACCTGAACTTACATCTCCCACTGGGCACTTGCCATCCTAATTTACTCAAAGAACAAAGGTTCATTTTCTTGGCAATGCGAAGTCAAGGAGCAGACAGAAAGGTTTATTTTTACTTGCTTTTAAAGGGTTATTTCTATCTTCATAAGTGAGTATTTTTGGACAGAACTTGTTAATGAAAGTATTTTACTGCTTCTAAAAAAATTCAGCCGTTCTTGAGATGTTAGCACTTTTCTTTTGTTTGCAGAGTTTTGACTTGGAGACCGACCACCGCTGCTGCTAGACAGCAAAACACTCACAGCGCTTACAGTGGTATGCAAAAGTTTGGGCACCCCTGGTCAAAATTACTGTTGCTGTGAACAGTTAAGTGAGGAGAAGATGAAATGATCTCTAAAAGGCCTGAAGTTAAAGATGACACATTTCCTTTGTATTTTAGTCAAAAAATATATATTTCCATCTTTTACATTTTAAAAATTACAAAAAACGATGCAAAAGTTTGGGCGCCCCGCATGGTTAGTACCTAGTAGCGCCTCCTTTTGCAAGTATCACAGCTTGTAAACGCTTTTTGTAGCCAGACAAGAGTCTTTCAGTTCTTGTGTGAGGGATTCTCATCCATTCTTCCTTGTAGAATTCTTCCAGTTCTGTAAGATTCCTGGGTCGTCTTGCATGCTCTGCTATTTTGAGGTCAAACCACAGATTTTCAATGATGTTCAGATCAGGGGACTGTAAGGGCCATTGTAAAACCTTCAGCTTGCTCCCCTTTGAAGTTGTCTATTGTGAATTTTGACGTGTGTTTAGGATCATTATCCATTTGTAGAAGCCACCCTCTTTTCAAATACCGCTTTTTTTACAGATGGTGGTATGTTTGCATCAAGAATTTGTTGAAATTTCATTGAATTCATTCTTCCCTCCACTCGTGAAATGTTCCCTGTGCCATTGGCTGCAACACAACCCCAAAGCATGATTGATCCACCTTTATGCTTAAAGAAGTTGTCCACTAGTTGGACAACTCCTTGTCTTACCCCATGCTTGGCCCCGATAAAATGAAAAAGCTTATACTCACTTCCCATGCTGCTGCCGCTTCAGCATTGTTGGCACTTGTGGTTCCAGGACTGGCGATACTGTCTCCACCTTCATACAAATTAAACATGAAAATGAAGTCAGATCAGCTACAGCCCAGACTTCCACTTCATGTTCATTTTGACAGAAGGCGGGGACCTTGACGCCAGCACTGATTGGGCCCCTGCTCAAATGTCACAACAACCGCACGGGAGCCCCGGGATCGCGAGCACCGACACGGCTGGAACGGTGCTGGAGTATAGGCTTTTTTATTTTATCAGGACCAAACATTTTGATCAAGAGGGGGTTGCCCTAGTAGTAGACAACTCCTTTAATGGTTGGTGAGATGTTCATTTCCTAAAATTCTGTGCCCTTTTTTCTCCACACATATCTTTGATCATTGTGGCCAAAGAGTTCTATTTTAACCTCATCAGTCCACAGGACTTGTTTTCGATGTTCTTTTGCACTTCTGACGCTGAATTTTATGGTGAGGATGCAGGAGAGGTTTTCTTCTGATGACTCTTCCATGAAGGCCATATTTGTGCAGGTGTCTCTGAACAGTAGAACAATGTACCACAACTCCAGAGTCTGCTAAATCTTTCTGAAGGTCTTTTGCAGTCAAGCGGAGGTTCTGATTTGTGTCTCTCTAGCAATCCTACGAGCAGCTCACTGAAATTTTGCTTTGTCTTCCAGACCTTATCTTGGCCTCCACTGTTTCTGTTAACTGCCATTTCTTAATTACATTTCTAACTGAGGAAATGGCAACTTGAAAATGCTTTGCTATCTTCTTATTGCCTTCTCCGGCTTTGTGGCCCTTCACCATTTTCATTTTCAGAGTGCTAGGCAGCTGCTTAGAAGAGCCCATGGCTGCTGTTTTTTGGTACAAGGTTAGAGGAGGTTTTTATAAAGCTGGGAATTTTGCATCATCTGACCTTTCCTAACGATGATAGTGAACAAGCCATAACCCTAACTTACTAATTAAGGTCTGAAAACTTGGTCAAAGTTATCTGAGCACACAAATCTCCAAGGGTGCCCAAACTTTTGCATCAGACCATTTTCCTTTTTGTAATTTTTAAAATGTAAAAAATTACAATATATATTTTTTTGGCTAAAATACAAAGGAAATGTGTCATCTTTAACTTTAGACCTTTAGAGATAATTTCATCTTCAACTTGCTTAACTGTTCACAATAACAATTATGACCAGGGGTGCCCAAACTTTTACATTCCATTGTACATACTATTTTCTATTGAGCTTATAAGCATGGTTTTCAAGCTAGTCTGTATCTCTGGAGCTTACTGTTACCTCCTAATCTCGGCCAACCTCAGGGCCGTGCTTATAAGCGAGACAGCAGCGGTGGTCGGTCTCCTAGGCAACGAGCTATAAACAAAAGAAAAGTGTTAATATCTCAAGAGAAGAAGACTCATTTACAAAAAGAGTGCATTTCAAAAGTGCATGCTTTTACAAGCTCTATCCATCTATGAGGACGTGAAGAACCCTTTACGTGTACTACCCAGCACTGTAGTTGGTTTAGTAGGTAGAAATTTGTTGACTGACTCCCTTAAAAGAAGACCTGTCACCAGATTTTATAATTTATCCTGCATTCATTACTACAAAAACCTCTTAAACTTGATGAGGCTGATGTTCTTACTTTAAAAAAAAAAAACATATTCAAATTGCTGTATAATAGTCAAATGAAAATGAGAATTTTACGAGTCTGGCTGGATACATACAATGCTCGTTTTAATATTAGGCAGGTGAACTTTGAAAAAAATATTATATAATCAGACTTACATGGATTTTCAAGGTAAGATCACCAGCCACATCAGGGCTAAGATCTATTTAATGATGTATACAGTTTGTAATGTGAAATCTGTTTTTTTTAATACAATCATTCAACCCAAATAGAGTTTACATATTGTCGGCAGTAGATCCCATGCTGCTGACAATCATGATTTTCAATCCAATCAATTGTTTTGCTTCTTTGTTTGCCGATCGCTGCCATAAACATGGTCAATAATCGGGAATTCTCATTAAGACTTGTTCAGGCAATTAATGGCCCGTGCAAAGGGGCCTCAAATGGGTCGTCCACTTAATTTTATTATATAAAAATTGCCTTGTGGTGCTGACATAAAAAACCCTGCATGCTCACTGCTCCTCTGTACCGCTGCTGGAATTTCCCACCACTGTCCTGCCTTCCTTTTCCAGCGGGGGATGTCAGCAGCCACTGATTGGCTGCAGCGATCACATTCCATCAGAGCACAGAAGAAACTGCCTTCTAGCTCTGGTGGAACATGAACACTGCAGCCAATCAGTAGCCACTAAATGACTGCACATAGGGGCGGACACTGACAGATTGGGGCCCCTGTGCAAGAAATGTGTTTGGGCCTCCCTCCTTTTCTGGTAACCAAGATATATATAGCCATGACCGAAAGTGTTGGCACCCTTGAAATTGTTCCAGAAAATGAAGTATTTCTCCCAGACAATTATTGCAATTACACATGTTTTGTTATACACATGTTTATTTCCTTTGTGTGTATTGTAATAACACAAAAAAATGGAAAAAAGGGCAAATTGGACATAATTTCACATAAAACCCCAAAAAAGGCTGGACCAAATTGTTGGCACCTTTCCAAAATTGAGGGTAAACAACCTTGTTTCAAGCATGTGATGCTCGTTCAAACTCACCTGTGACAAGTAATAGGTATAAGAAAGGTTCTCCAGCGTTGATAGAAAAGATAAAACTTCACATTTATTGTGTATCCATTAAAATGACATGCTAGGCATACCAAAAGTAAAGACCCCAGAGACAAGAAACCAATGCATTTCAACTATGCAGTCTTACTCATGGTCAGACCATGAGTAAGACTGCATAGTCGAAACGCGTTGCTTCCTTGTCTTGAAGGCCGAAAATACAGAAATAGCAATACTGAGTATAAAGATCTCAATAGGAAATGTAAAAAAGAAATGAAGCTAGCAAACCTATCTACAGAGAAACAATTCACCAGTGACATTAAAATAAATCCCCAAATTTTTTATAAATACATCAATGCCAAAAAGAAAAAGACATATGTTATCGGCCCCTTAAAAGATGATAATAACATAATTATAGAGGACAAACAAAAGCCTGAGATATTAAACAGGCTTTTTTCATCCATGTTCACCAACAAACCATCTGTTTCAGGGATCTTTCAACAGGGCAAAAATCAAAGTTCACCACCTGATATAGTTTAACACAAAAAAAAGTACGCCTGCGTCTGAGCATATTAAACATTGACAAATCCCCTGGCCCTGATGGCATTCATCCACGGATACTGAGGGAACTGAGCTCAGTAATTGACAGACCGCTATATCTTGTATTCTTAAACTCTATTATAACAGAGGAAGTGCCACAGGATTGGAGGAGGCTGATGTGGTACTGATATTTAAGAAAGGTAAGAAGGTGGATCCTGGTATCTACCGTCCGGTAAGTCTGACATCAGTAGTGTGCAAAGTTTTTGAGGGCATCATAAGAGATGAGCTGCAGAGTTATATCGCAGAGGATAATATAATAAATGATAAAAAGCATGGATTCATGAAGAATAGGTCGTGTCTAACCAACATGTTGGGTTCTATGAGGAGGTAAGTCCAAATCTGGATGTTGGTAATGCGGCTGATGTGATTTTGTAATGCAGGTGCCGGAATGCAACGCACAGAGACACAAGGCGAGAACAGTCAGAGATGATTGTAAACAGTTTTATACAACAGGTATTCAGAAACAAGCGATTAGCAACAAGGGTAATGAACAGTGGTTTGAAATATCAGAAAAATACGAAATTTCTCAAAGTAAGGCGCAGTCTCTTAAAATAAGGCGCAGTCTCTTAAAATAAGGCGCAGTCTCTAAAAGTAAGGTGATGCCCTCAAGCATGAGAGACACCACACAAGTTCTTTACCCGTGAATTTGGCCCTAGCGGGGGTCACCGGTTATTCCCGCTAGGCCGTGAGTCTCTTTCCGGATGAATTCAGTTAAATCACGTTGTGCTACTTTAGCCCCAACCGTTCCCCTCCCAACCTGAGTACTTAAACCCAATTGTCCCCAGTACCGTGGGTGAGCAGTGGAAGTGACGGCCCTGCTCACGTATGCTGCTCCTCTCTGCTTGGCTGTTGGGGGCAGTCTCTCGAGCCTTGGATAGGGGGGTCCAGGCCTCGTCTGTCAGCGGCCGACGTCGGGTTCCGTGAACTCACTCAGCACCGCGATCAGGTTCCTAGTATCCTCAGCAGGCACAGCACTCGGGTCACAACTGTGAGGGATCCGGAGCTCTTTTACCGGTGCCCGGCTGGAGCACCTCTCAGGCCTCTGGATTTGGCCTGTCACACGGGGTTTCTCAGGACGCAGGGAGCACGTCTGCTCCTCTCTGCTGCTTGGCGCCAAAGACCCCTCAGGTTTGGCGCGCTGGCCTCTTATCTCTCTGAACTCCTTCCTGGAAGTCACCTGATCGGGTCCAGCGTCTGAATCTGCCCTCCCTGCAACTTCCCTTGTATATTTTGGTTCCGCTTGACTGTCTCTGGCCAGTAGATGGCAGTCTCGCTCCATCCTTGAAACGTCATGTTGAAGTTCTTTTACAAGCTTTCTTGCTCGTTGTACAATTTATCTGGACTTTGCAAAGGCATTTGATCCTGTACCATATAACAGCCTTATACTGAAGCTTCAGAAGCCGAGACTGGGGGGAACTATATACAGATGGGTAAGGAACTGGCTAAATGATAGGAAACAAAGGGTCGTCATAAATGGTTCATTCTCTAAACGGGATACAGTCAGCAATGGGTACCGCAGGGATCTGTACTGGGAGCAGTGGGGACCGCAGGGATCTGTACTGGGAGCAGTGGGGACTGCAGGGATCTGTACTGGGAGCAGTGGGGACTGCAGGGATCTGTACTGGGAGCTGTGGGGGCCACAGGGATCTGTACTGGGAGCAGTGGGGGCCGCAGGGATCTGTACTAGGAGCAGTGGGGACCGCAGGGATCTGTACTGGGAGCAGTGGGGACTGCAGGGATCAGTACTGGGAGCAGTGGGGGCCGCAAGGATCTGTACTGGGAGCAGTGGGGGCTGCAGGGATCTGTACTGGGAGCAGTGGGGACCGCAGGGATCTGTACTGGGAGCAGTGGGGACCGCAGTGATCTGTACTGGGAGCAGTGGGGACCGCAAGGATCTGTACTGGGAGCAGTGGGGACCGCAGGGATCTGTACTGGGAGCAGTGGGGGCCGCAGGGATCTGTACTGGGAGCAGTGGGGGCCGCAGGGATCTGTACTGGGAGCAGTGGGGACAGCAGGGATCTGTACTGGGAGCAGTGGGGACCGCAGGGATCTGTACTGGGAGCAGTGGGGGCCGCAGGGATCTGTACTGGGAGCAGTGGGGACAGCAGGGATCTGTACTGGGAGCAGTGGGGACCGCAGGGATCTGTACTGGGAGCAGTGGGGGCCAAAGGGATCTGTACTGGGAGCAGTGGGGACAGCAGGGATCTGTACTGGGAGCAGTGGGGACCGCAGGGATCTGTACTGGGAGCAGTGGGGGCCGCAGGGATCTGTACTGGGAGCAGTGGGGGCCGCAGGGATCTGTACTGGGAGCAGTGGGGGCCGCAGGGATCTGTACTGGGAGCAGTGGGGGCCACAGGGATTTGTACTGGGAGCAGTGGGGACAGCAGGGATCTGTACCGGGAGCAGTGGGGACCACAGGGATTTGTACTGGGAGCAGTGGGGACCGCAGGTATCTGTACTGGGAGCAGTGGGGGCCGCAGGGATCTGTACTGGGAGCAGTGGGGACAGCAGGGATCTCTACTGGGAGCAGTGGGGACCGCAGGGATCTGTACTGGGAGCAGTGGGGGCCGTAGGGATCTGTACTGGGAGCAGTGGGGGCCGCAGGGATCTGTACTGGGAGCAGTGGGGACCGCAGGGATCTGTACTGGGAGCAGTGGGGACTGCAGGGATCTGTACTGGGAGCAGTGGGGACTGCAAGGATCTGTACTGGGAGCAGTGGGGGCTGCAGGGATCTGTACTGGGAGCAGTGGGGGCCGCAGGGATCTGTACTGGGAGCAGTGGGGACCGCAGGGATCTGTACTGGGAGCAGTGGGGACTGCAGGGATCTGTACTGGGAGCTGTGGGGGCCGCAGGGATCTGTACTGGGAGCAGTGGGGACCGCAGGGATCTGTACTGGGAGCAGTGGGGACTGCAGGGATTTGTACTGGGAGCAGGGGGGACTGCAGGGATTTGTACTGGGAGCAGGGGGGCCGCAGGGATCTGTACTAGAAGCAGTGGGGACTGCAGGGATCTGTACTGGGAGCTGTGGGGGCCGCAGGGATCTGTACTGGGAGCAGTGGGGGCCGCAGGGATCTGTACTGGGAGCAGTGGGGGCCGCAGGGATCTGTACTGGGAGCAGTGGGGGCCGCAGGGATCTGTACTGGGAGCAGTTGGGACTGCAGGGATCTGTACTTGGAGCAGTGGGGACTGCAGGGATCTGTACTGGGAGCTGTGGGGGCCGCAGGGATCTGTACTGGGAGCAGTGGGGGCCGCAGGGATCTGTACTGGGAGCAGTGGGGACCGCAGGGATCTGTACTGGGAGCAGTGGGGACCGCAGGGATCTGTATTGGGAGCAGTGGGGACTGCAGGGATCTGTACTGGGAACAGTGGGGGCCGCAGGGATCTGTACTGGGAGAAGTGGGGACCGCAGAGATCTGTACTGGGAGCAGTGAGGACCGCAGGGATCTGTACTGGGAGCAGTGGGGGCCGCAGGGATCTGTACTGGGAGCAGTGGGGACCGCATGGATCTGTACTGGGAGCAGTGGGGACTGCAGGGATCTGTATTGGGAGCAGTGGGGACTGCAGGGATCTGTACTGGGAACAGTGGGGGCCGCAGGGATCTGTACTGGGAGCAGTGGGGACCGCGGGAATCTGTACTGGGAGCAGTGGGGGCCGCAGGGATCTGTACTGGGAGCAGTGGGGGCCGCAGGGATCTGTACTGGGAGCAGTGGGGACCGCAGGGATCTGTACTGGGAGCAGTGGGGACTGCAGGGATCTGTACTGGGAGCAGTGGGGACTGCAGGGATCTGTACTGGGAGCAGTGGGGGCCGCAGGGATCTGTACTGGGAGCTGTGGGGGCCGCAGGGATCTGTACTGGGAGCAGTGGGGAACGCAGGGATCTGTACTGGGAGCAGTGGGGACTGCAGGGATCTGTACTGGGAGCAGGGGGCACTGCAGGGATCTGTACTGGGAGCAGTGGGGACCGCAGGGATCTGTACTGGGAGCAGTGGGGGCCGCAGGGATCTGTACTGGGAGCAGTGGGGACAGCAGGGATCTGTACTGGGAGCAGTGGGGACTGCAGGGATCTGTACTGGGAGCAGTGGGGACTGCAGGGATCTGTACTGGGAGCAGTGGGGGCCGCAGGGATCTGTACTGGGAGCTGTGGGGGCCGCAGGGATCTGTACTGGGAGCAGTGGGGAACGCAGGGATCTGTACTGGGAGCAGTGGGGACTGCAGGGATCTGTACTGGGAGCAGGGGGTACTGCAGGGATCTGTACTGGGAGCAGTGGGGACCGCAGGGATCTGTACTGGGGGCTGTGGGGACCGCAGGGATCTGTACTGGGAGCACTGGGGGCCGCAGGGATCTGTACTGGGAGCAGTGGGGACCGCAGGGATCTGTACTGGGAGCAGTGGGGACCGCAGGGATCTGTACTGGGAGCAGTGGGGACCGCAGGGATCTGTACTGGGAGCAGTGGGGACCGCAGGAATCTGTACTGGGAGCAGTGGGGGCCGCAGGGATCTGTACTGGGAGCAGTGGGGGCCGTAGGGATCTGTACTGGGAGCAGTGGGGACCGCAGGGATCTGTACTGGGAGCAGTGGGGACTGCAGGGATCTGTACTGGGAGCAGTGGGGACTGCAGGGATCTGTACTGGGAGCTGTGGGGGCCGCAGGGATCTGTACTGGGAGCAGTGGGGGCCGCAGGGATCTGTACTGGGAGCAGTGGGGACCGCAGGGATCTGTACTGGGAGCAGTGGGGACTGCAGGGATCTGTACTGGGAGCTGTGGGGGCCGCAGGGATCTGTACTGGGAGCAGTGGGGGCCGCAGGGATCTGTACTGGGAGCAGTGGGGACCGCAGGGATCTGTACTGGGAGCAGTGGGGACCGCAGGGATCTGTATTGGGAGCAGTGGGGACTGCAGGGATCTGTACTGGGAGCAGTGGGGACTGCAGGGATCTGTATTGGGAGTAGTCGGGACTGCAGGGATCTGTACTGGGAACAGTGGGGGCCGCAGGGATCTGTACTGGGAGAAGTGGGGACCGCAGAGATCTGTACTGGGAGCAGTGAGGACCGCAGGGATCTGTACTGGGAGCAGTGGGGGCTGCAGGGATCTGTACTGGGAGCAGTGGGGACCACAGAGATCTGTACTGGGAGCAGTGAGGACCGCAGGGATCTGTACTGGGAGCAGTGGGGACCGCTGGGATCTGTACTGGGAGCAGTGGGGACCGCAGGAATCTGTACTGGGAGCAGTGGGGGCCGCAGGGATCTGTACTGGGAGCAGTGGGGGCCGCAGGGATCTGTACTGGGAGCAGTGGGGACCGCAGGGATCTGTACTGGGAGCAGTGGGGACCGCAGGGATCTGTACTGGGAGCAGTGGGGACTGCAGGGATCTGTACTGGGAGCTGTGGGGGCCGCAGGGATCTGTACTGGGAGCAGTGGGGGCCGCAGGGATCTGTACTGGGAGCAGTGGGGACCGCAGGGATCTGTACTGGGAGCAGTGGGGACTGCAGGGATCTGTACTGGGAGCTGTGGGGGCCGCAGGGATCTGTACTGGGAGCAGTGGGGGCCGCAGGGATCTGTACTGGGAGCAGTGGGGACCGCAGGGATCTGTACTGGGAGCAGTGGGGACCGCAGGGATCTGTATTGGGAGCAGTGGGGACTGCAGGGATCTGTACTGGGAGCAGTGGGGACTGCAGGGATCTGTATTGGGAGTAGTCGGGACTGCAGGGATCTGTACTGGGAACAGTGGGGGCCGCAGCAATCTGTACTGGGAGAAGTGGGGACCTCAGAGATCTGTACTGGGAGCAGTGAGGACCGCAGGGATCTGTACTGGGAGCAGTGAGGACCGCAGGGATCTGTACTGGGAGCAGTGGGGGCTGCAGGGATCTGTACTGGGAGCAGTGGGGGCTGCAGGGATCTGTACTGGGAGCAGTGGGGGCCGCAAGGATCTGTACTGGGAGAAGTGGGGACCGCAGAGATCTGTACTGGGAGCAGTGAGGACCGCAGGGATCTGTACTGGGAGCAGTGCGGGCCGCAGGGATCTGTACTGGGAGCAGTGGGGGCCGCAGGGGGTATACTCAGGACTACAGAGCAGGAGACGGACTTAGGTATTCTGGTTACAAGTAAGCTGAGCAGCAGGACTCAATGTCAGGCAGCAGCCGCAAAAGCAAACAAGATTTTAGGGTGTATAAAAAGAGAGGTAAAATCCTGCGATCCCAATGTACTGTTACCCCTTTATAAATCACTGGTGAGGCCACATCTAGAATATGGGATACAGTTTGGGCTCCACGTTTTAAAAAGGATATTCAGAAGTTAGAGTCAGTTCAAAGGCGGCAACTAGATTATTACAAGGGATAGAGGCCACTCATATGATGAGAGGTTGGAAAAGTTGAGCTTGTTTCGCTTAGAAAAACGTCGCCTCAGAGGGGATCTCATTTACATCTATAAATATATGTGTGGTCAGTATAAATTACTGGCACATGACTTATTCCTTCAAAGTCCATACTAAGGACCAGGGGGCTCTCATTACGGGTAGAAGAAAGGCAATTGCGGCACCTAAACAGGAAAGGTTTCTTTACAGTCAGAGCAGTCAGACCATGGAATGCCGACCACAAGAGGTATTAATGGCCGACACTATAATAGCTTTTATACAAGGGCTGGATGATTTCCTCACTACACATAACATTGTTGCTTATAGTTAATTTAGTGATAAAATGTACAATTGGTGGAAAAAGGTTGAACTTGATGGGCCTGAGTCTTTTTTTAACCTTTGTAACTATGTATGTAAGTAATTATTGTGTGCCTGTGTGTGTCACACTAAGCATGGAGAACAGAAAAAGGAGAAGAGAACTGTCTGAGGACTTGAGAATCAAAATTGCTGAAAAATATCAACAATCTCAAGGTTACAAGTCCATCTCCAGAGATCTTGATGTTCCTTTGTCCACGGTGCGCAACATAATCTAGAAGTTTACAACCCATGGCACTGTAGCTAATCTCCCTGGACGTGGACGGCAGAGAAAATTTGATGAAAGGTTGCAACACAGGATAGTGCAGATGATGGATAAGCAGCCCCAATTAAGTTCCAAAGAAATTTAAGCTGTCCTGCAGGCTCAGGGTGCATCAGTGTCAGTGCGAACTATCCGTCGACATTTGATTGAAATGAAACGCTATGGCAGGAGACTCAGGAGGACCCCAATGCTGACACAGAGACATGAAAAAGCTAGACTGCAGTTTGCTAAAATGTACGTGAGTAAGCCAAAATCCTTCTGGGAAAGCGTCTTGTGGACAGATGAGACCAAGATAGAGCTTTTTGGTTAAGCACATCATTCCATTTTTCCGACTCTGGCACTGGGCGCCTTGACTGTGTCCAAGGCATCTTGAAATGTGAAGATTACCAAAGGATCTTGGATCGCAATGTAGTGCCCAGTGTCAGAAAGCTGGGTTTGTGTCCTAGGTCATGGGTCTTCCAGCAGGACAATGACCCCAAACATACTTCAAGAAGCCCCCAGAAATGGATGGAAACAAAGCGCTGGAGAGTTCTGAAGTGGCAGCAATGAGTCCGTATCTAAAACCCATTGATCACCTGTGGAGGGATCTTAAAATTGCTGTTGGGAGAAGGAGCCTTCACATATGAGAGACCTGGAGCAGTTTGCAAAAGAAGAGTGGTCCAAAATTCCAGCTGAGAGGTGTAAGAAGCTTGTTGATGTTTATAGGAAGCGATTGATTGCAGTTATTTATTCCAAAGAGTGTGCAACTGTGGCGCCCCTGCGGGTTCAGTCGCCACAGAGGTACTGCATCTCACCCAGAGGTGTGGTATCCCACTCTCAGGTAAGGATGGAGTACTGCCCGGGACCCACACACTTGCATCCGTTACACTCCACTTCAGAGGGAAGGGCAAGATTGCTCCTAAGGGAGAGCACAGTCCCTGGTCCCTAGCTGGAGGGTGGAACCATGTAGTGGGTGTGGGTGGAGGAAGGAGTTTAGGGGAGCACTTCAGCAGTAGTATAAAAAGGGGAGCCATCTTGGGAGTGGTCAGAACAGTGAGGAGAGAGTGTGTGGAGCAGGAGCTCTGCTCAGGAGGAGCGGGCCTGAGTGAGAGAGGCCCAGGAGGTGAGACTGAAGAGAGGAGCAGAGAGGAAGGCTCCAGAAGGAAAGAGGGGATCCTAGGGGTATGGGAAGTGCTGGAGGCCACCCGTATGCCCGAATCTACCAGGTGTGGAAGGATCAGGCCGCAAAGGGGACCGGCCCCTAACTAGTGGGAATTGCAATATTCAGCTGTACTTTTAGGGTACAGCTGCCAACCACCACAATTACATCGCTGAAAAGGTGGCCACAGAGGGTCCAGGGGACTGCAGGTCGCCCGACAAGATCCGAGGCCACCGGCTTGGGACACTGATTGTGAGGCGCAGGGCAGGAGGGTGAGAGCCAGCGCAGGAAGACGACCGAGGAAGGCACATAGAACGGGGTCCCGTTTAAGTACTTCTGAATTACTTGAGAGATTGCTGAACCCCTTCCTTGGTGAACGCAGGGTGACATGGGAGGTTACTCTAGTACTGGTAAGCTGGAGTTCAACAACTGTGAGTAAACCTTGAAGACTGCACCCCACTGTGTCTGTGAATAATTGCTGCGCCATCACTCGACCTGCACTACACAGCACAAACAGCTACCTCATCATTTACCATCACAGCACCGCCCTGGAGCTTAGCTCTACCTGTGGAGAGCTGAACCAACTCTGCTGCATTACCAACAGCTCCAGAGGGCCTGCTCCGCAGCGGCGGCTCCCTTTAGCCGCATACCACAGGTGGCGTCACGAACATTAAACATAAAAACTATAAATGCCCTTTTATTGACCGCCCTGGGTCACGGACCAGTTCACCACCACTGTGACATCTCCCCTAGCAACGACCGGCCTGGCACCAAGTACCCCACGGCCCAGGGGGCGCGTGACAACCAAATATAAAGTTGAGGGTGACAACAATTTCATCCGGCCTATTTTGTTTTTTTTGTAAAATTATGTCCAATTTGACTTTTTTTCCTTTGTTTTTTTTGTGTTGTTCCAATACACACAAAGGAAATAAATATGTGTATAACAAAACATGTGTCATTGCAATAATTTTCTGTGAGAAATACTTCATTTTCTGGAACAATTTCAAGGGTGCCAACACTTTTAGACATGACTGTATATATAAAGTATATATGTATATATCTATTATATTACATAGCCTCCTTTATTATGTATATTGCTGTCCCTTATTACACAGTGCCCTCTCTTGTTATGTACAGCACCGTCCCTTACATATCGGATAATATAGCGCCCTGTTCTTTATTACATAGCATCCTCTCTTGTTAGATATATAATGCAATGATGGCTGATGGAGCATGGGAAAGCTTCTTTTCTAATGGAGGAGCTGATGGACAGGTCTTCTCGTCACCGGCTGCTCCATCAGCTGTCATTTTATATTTAACAAGAGATGACTATGTAATAAAAGATTGCGCTGTGACTGACAAAAATAACAAGAATACTCTATGTAAGGAACGGTACTATATATAACAAGAAATTATACTATGTAATAATTGGATAGTACTCTACATAACAACAAAGGACGCTACTTAATAATGGACCGCCCCATGCATAACTAGAGAGAATGGTACATAATAAGGGAGGCCCTTTCCAGTAATAATGTCCCCCATACTGGGCCCCTTCCTGGAATCATGTCTCCCAACCTGGCCTCCTTCTTAGTATAATGTCCTCCATCCTGGTCACTTCCTGGCGTAATGTCCCCCATCCTTGTCCCCTTCTTGGTATAATATGTGCCATCCTGGTATATTGTGCCCCATCCTCGTATATACATACCATATCCTGGTATAATGGGCCCCATCATAGAATAATTTGCCCCATCGTGGTATACATGTCCCCATCCTGTTATCATGAGCCCCATATACATGTCCCCATCCTGTTATCATGAGCCCCATATACATGTCCCCCATCCTGGTATCATGAGCTCCATATAGATACTGTATATATGTGCCTCATTCTCGTGTATATGTGCCCCATCCTGGTATAATGTGCCCCATCCTGATATCATGGGCCCCATCTAGGTATACATGTCCCCCATCCTGGTATCATGGACCCCATGTAGGTACTGTATATATGTGCCCCATCCTCGTATTTATGTCCCCCATTCTGGTATAATGTGCCTCTTCCTCATATATGTCCTCCATCCTGCTATAATGTACCCCATCCTGGTATCATGGGCCCCTCTAGGTACTGTATATGTGTGCCCCATCCAGGTATACATGTCCCTCATCCTGGTATAATGTGCCCCATCCTGGTATCAGAGGCCCATCTAGGTACTGTATATATGTGCCCCATCCAGGTATATACAGTGCATTGTGAAAGTATTTGGCCCCTTGAACTTTTCTACCTCTTGCCTCTGGCTTCAAACATAAAGATATAAAATTGTAATTTTTTTGGGAAGAGTCAACAACAAGTGGGACACAATTGTGAAGTGGAACGAAATTTATTGGATATTTTAAACTTTTTTAACAAATTAAAAACTGAACAGTGGGGCATGCAATATTATTCGGCCCCCTTGAGTTAATACTTTGTAGCTCCACCTGTTTGCTGCGATTACAGCTGCAAGTTGCTTGGGGTATGTCTCTATCAGTTTTGCACATCGAGAGGCTGAAATTCTTGCCCATTCTTCCTTTCAAAACAGCTCGAGCTCATTGAGGTTGGATGGAGGGCGTTTGTGAACAGCAGTTTTCAGCTCTTTCCACAGATTCTCGATTGGATTCAGGTCTGGACTTTGACTTGGCCATTCTAACACCTGGATAAGTTTATTTTTGAACCATTTCATTGTAGATTTTGCTTTATGTTTGGGATCATTGTCTCGTTGGAAGATAAATCTCAGTCCCAGTCTCAGGTCTTTTGCAGACTCCAACAGGTTTTCTTCCAGAATGGTCCTGTATTTGGCTCCGTCCATCTTCCCATCAATTTTAAACCATCTTCCCTGTCCCTGCTGAAGAAAAGAAGGCCCAAACCATGATGCTGCCACCACCATGTTTGACAGTGGGGATGGTGTTTTGAGGGTGATGAGCTGTGTTGCTTTTACACCAAACATATCGTTTTGCATTGTGGCCAAAAAGTTAGATTTTGGTTTCATCTGACCAGAGCACCTTATTCCACATGTTTGGTGTGTCTCCCAGGTGGCTTGTGGCAAACTTCAAAAGAGACTTTTTATGGATATCTTTGAGATATGGCTTTCTTCTTGCCACTCTTCCATAAAGGCCAGATTTGTGCAGTGTACGACTGACTGTTGTCCTATGGACAGACTCTCCCACCTCAGCTGTAGATCTCTGCAGTTCATCCAGGGTGATCATGGGCCTTTTGGCTGCATCTCTGATCAGTCTTCTCCTTGTTCGAGATGAAAGTTTAGAGGGACGGCCGGGTCTTGGTAGATTTGCAGTGGTCTGATACTCCTTCCATTTCAGTATGATCGCTTTCACAGTGCTCCTTGAGATGTTTAAAACTTGGGAAATCTTTTTTTTATCCAAATCCTGCTTTAAACTTCGCCACAACAGTATCTCGGACCTGCCTGGTGTGTTCCTTGGTCTTCATGATGCTCTCTGCACTTGAAACAGAACCCTGAGACTATCACAGAGCAGGTGCATTTATACGGAGACTTGATTACACACAGGTGGATTCTATTTATCATTACCAGTCATTTAGGACAACATTGGATCATTCAGAGATCCTCACTGAACTTCTGGAGGGAGTTTGCTGCACTGAAAGTAAAGGGGTCGAATAATATTGCACGCCCCACTTTTCAGTTTTTAATTTGTTAAAAAAGTTTAAAATATCCAATAAATTTCGTTCCACTTCACGATTGTGTCCCACTTGTTGCTGATTTGTGGCACCCTGCTACCTCAGGTACCACAGGACCCAAAAGGGTGCATGAACGGACTTCTCCACAAGAGGCCCTCATTACATGCAGACACCTCCACCCTTCCACCTCAGACCACCAGAGGGAGCCCTGTTAGGGATATATATATGGAGGGTGGAGTTAGTTAGAGAGTTCAGTTCAGACTGAGAGGAAGTCTGAGAGCGTGCTGGCGCTGAGACCAGTGAAGGAGCAGCACGTCTGCTGCTGTGTTCTGAGGGCCCCGAGTGTGGCCGGAGGCAAAGAGAAGAGGAGAAAGGAGTTAAGGGGGCAGAGGAGCATCACAGGCTCACCCCAGAGTACAAACCGGACACCGGGTCCGCGCCTACAGGGTCCTCTATACCCAGTAGGGACAACCGGCATACCAGGAGGCTTCCAGACCCCTGGTCATCCTGAACCTACCAGCAATAACAGGACTAGGAACCACGAAGGCCCCAGCATCCAGGGATAGTGGTTGCCAAAGAAAGGTCCTGCTACCAAGCGGTCAGGTGAGAGAGCAACACGACACAGAAGCTAGGCCAAGTTCCAGGCTGGCTAGAAGCTTAGAGAGAGGGAAACACGGATCAGGAGGCCTTATACCCGCTCCCTGGGGAGAAGTCCTGAAGTGCACCCTTCCTAGCAAGTACCCTGCACCATACCTGCAGTTACACCAGTAAAGGTACAGAAGCGAACCCCTGTGTACGTGACGCACCCCTGGGCCTGTGTCGCACAGCGTTGCGCATGCAGGAGCTTACCCGGAGCCGGATCTGTTGAGGGTTGTAGTCTCGTGGCGGTGACCCGGTCCGTGCCCAGGGAGTCAGACTAAGTGGCGTTGTATTAGCGGTAGATGTTGGACGACTACGCCACCCGTTGAATGCAGCGAAGGAGCTGCCGCTGCAGGGCAGACCGCTGAGGCCGTTGGTAGGATTGTGCAGCGTGGTAGTATCACCCCCAACGGGAGGGGTATGGCCTCAGGGCAGCCGACGTGGATGATGGGGGTAGCAGGAATCACTCAGAGACGATGCGGTGTAGTTCAGGGTCTTTACTGGTGATAAAGATAGACCCTCCCGGAGTACTGGCTAGCGATCGGGGCCTGGTCAGTCCTTGAGCAGATGGGATCTCCCCTGGCCAGGCGGAGTTGTAGGCCTCCCAAACTGACTGTACTCTTCTGGCTACCTTGCTAGAGGCGGGTATAAGTAGCCCACGTCCCTGAGTGTACCGTGTGGTGCTCACCCGTATGGCCGGTGACTCGGGGCCTTCTAGTGGCGTCCGCTCCACGACGGCGGTGCTGGTCCCACGCGTGTGACCGTGCCTTCGGGTTTCTTGGCCAGAGGACCTGAAATCCCCTGCCGGGCGGTTTCTGCTGCTGGGTAAAGATTAGTCCCCACAGCCTCGGACTCCGGGTCCGGTGATAGCTTCCCAGTCAGGGCGAGCTCTGCAGCTGCCAGCCCCTGACTCCTTATAGCACTGCTCCCACAGAGCTCCTGATGTTCTTTTCCTATATCTGCTTCTCTTCTCTGTCTCTACTTCTTCTCTACTCACTAACCCTGCCTCAGCCCTAGGTTTATATAGGGGAAGTCCTTCCCCTCCCAGGACTGGGCAGGAGGTGTGGCATGCATAGGATCCCTGACCAAGAGACCTCCCACCTGCTCTCAGACATAACATAGCTGTTACTGTGGAAACCAGACCCCTGGGGTGCCACATTCCCCCCTAGTGAAATTTAGTACTCCGGGACTAAACATATTTTTAGAAAAACATAACAAGGTATAAACAATAATAATACAATAAGAAAAACACATAAAGATGGTTACGGCGTGTCCGCAACCGGGTGCAGTTTTGAAGAAAAGCAAGGTGTCCATTTCACCAAAACAGGGAGACGTAACCAGGTAGGGGTCTGTCCTGCCCCGAGTCCTTAACAGTCTTTAGTCCATTCCTAGGTTACGCTCCAACCAATTGTACAAGGATTCCCGGTAAACCCACCAAGGACTCCTAAAAATAACTAGAAACACATAATTATTTACAAGTAACAGACAGGTGACCACAAATAAAACAATTTAAACACTTCAAATCCTCCAACGTGCGGGTAACTGGCCTCTAGTGGCCCTAGTGGACCTACGGAGCTGACTGTCTGGCCCTGAACTACAGGGTGTAGGAGCTGTCGAGGGTAAACTGGGCAGCTGTTTACGGGCTCTTTGGCTCACTAGGGGTACGGCAGGCTCACTATGAGCAGAGGGTTGATCCTCCTGTTCTGCTTGTGTGGGGTCTTCTGCCTCCTGGACCGGCTGCTCTTCCAGCTCTACCTGTTGCTCCGTAGGCACTTGGGATGCTGGTTGGAGGAACGTGAGGACGGGTACCACAACTGCACCATTGACTTGAGTCCAGGACCGAGGGAAGTCTCCGAGCACAGTACTAACCATATCTTCCCTTTCCTCTACGGGTCGAGGGTCTTCTTGCTCTCCTTCTGGGTTCCGTAGCTGTTCGGGACACTTCTTCAGGTGATCCCGGGATACTATGGCTGTGGTTTCCCCTCCGTCTTTACTGATGGTACAAACCTTCGGGTTGTCGTGGCTTGAGGGCAGTACGGTGTATGGGTCCTTCTCCCACTGGTCGTCCAACTTGTGGAGTCGTCTCTTCCTCTTCAAGACCTGCTCTCCGGGTACCAGGGGAACAGCGGGAGCATACTGGTTGTAAGTTTTCTCTTGTCTTTCCCTAGCGAGACAGAGACTTCGCTCCACGCTCTCCTGTACTTTCCGGTACTGCTGCTGCCTCTCTGTGTCCCAGTCTGCTTCCGGTGAAGTGTCCTCGGGTGTCAGGACTCCCATCTCCAGATCAACAGGAAGCTTACCAGGTCTTGCCCTCATTAGGTAAGCCGGGGTACAGTTGGTGGAACCTACAGGGATGTGGTTGTATAGGTCCACCAGGTCGGGCAGCTTTTCAGGCCACAGACTACGTTCTTCCAGGGGCAATGTTTTCAGAAGATCTATCACCACCTGGTTCATTTTCTCACAAAGTCCATTAGTTTGCGGGTGATAGGGTGTTGTTCTAATCTTCCGGCAGCCATACAGGGTGCAGAACTCCTGGAAGACTTCCGCTTCAAAGGCAGGCCCCTGGTCCGTCAGCACCTGCTCCGGGTATCCGTGCGGACGGCAGAAGTGCTGCTGGAAGGCTCTAGCTGCTGTTTGAGCCGTTAAGTCCTTGACGGGGACGACAACCAAGAACCGGGAGTAGTGATCCACGATGGTTAATGCGTAGACGTAGCCACTTCTGCTTGGGGTCAGTTTTACATGATCCAAGGCTACCAGTTCCAACGGCTGTCTGGTGACGATGGACTGCAGGGGAGTCTTCTGGCTGGCACGGTCCTTCCTTCTTAGGTTGCACGGGCCACAGTCTCTGCACCACCTCTCAATGGTTCCTCTCATGCCTACCCAATGGAACCGCCCGCGCAGCAGGAACTCCAGCTTCTTCCATCCGAAGTGCCCAGCTCCGTCGTGGTATGCCTCCATCACCATAGCTGCGTCTCTTCTTGGCACCACTACTTGCCAGATTAGTTCATGCGTCCGGGAGTTAACCATTCTGCGGCACAACTTCCCCTTGTAAAGGAACAGTCGACTCTTCTCAGCCCACAGTTGCTTGGCTTCCTCCGGAGCGTCTGGGTCAAGGCGTGCATCTGGCCGAGTCAGCATCTCCTTTACCAGTCGGACGGCAGGGTCACTGTCTTGCGTCTCCGCCCAGTTGTAATGAGGTAATGGGTTGAACGTAGCGGATTGCTTACTCCTTACACGGTGGGAATACTGGATAGTCCCATGACGGTGGAACGCGGGGAGTTCAACTTCTTCCAGTTCCTCTGAATCTTCCCCTACGTCCGGTAGGTTCGGCATCCTGGACAGGGCGTCCGCGTTGGTATTGCAGCGTCCTGCCCGGTATTTGATTGTAAACTCATAGTTGGACAAGCGGGCCATCCATCTCTGCTCTAGGGCACCGAGTCTTGCAGTGTCCAGGTGTGTCAACGGGTTGTTATCCGTGTACACGGTGAACCGGGAAGCAGCGAGGTAGTGCTTAAAGCGTTCGGTGACTGCCCACACCACTGCCAGGATCTCTAGCTTAAATGAGCTGTAATTCTCAGGGTTTCTTTCGGTGGGTCGCAGTTTCCGGCTGGCGTAAGCAATTACCCGTTCCTTCCCCTGCTGGATCTGGGACAGTACGGCTCCTAGCCCGATGTTACTGGCGTCGGTGTAGAGGATAAAGGGCTGGCTATAATCAGGGTACGCCAGGATTTCATCCCCCGTGAGGGCCATCTTCAGCTGGCGGAAGGACTCTTCTTCCAGCTTCTCCCATCTGAAGGGAGGCTTCTGGTTCTTGGCCTTCCTGGACTGGCCTATCAGGAGGTCCTGCATAGGAGCTGCCTTTTTGGTGAAACCGGGAATGAACCTTCGGTAGTAGCCTACCAACCCGAGGAACTGCCTGACTTCCTTTACGCTGGAGGGGCTTGGCCATTCCTTAATTGCGGTGATCTTATCAGGGTCGGGAGCCACTCCGTCAGCACTCACCACGTGTCCCAGGTACTGCACCTTTGGCTTCAGGAGGTGACACTTGGAGGGTTTCACCTTTAGGCCGTAACTTGCCAGAGCTTCGAACACTTCCGCCAGGTGTTTCAGGTGGTCCTCGTAGGTCTTGGAATAGACGATGACATCGTCCAGGTATAACAGGACCGTCTCAAAGTTTCGGTGTCCCAGACAGCATTCCATCAATCGCTGGAAGGTTCCTGGTGCGTTGCAGAGTCCGAACGGCATGCAGGTAAACTCGCTAAGTCCCATCAGGGTGGTGAATGCGGTCTTCTCCCGGTCCGCCTCTGCTACAGGAACCTGCCAGTACCCGCTAGTGAGATCCAAGGTGGAGAAGAAGTTAGCAGATTTTAAAGCAGCCAAAGACTCCTCTATTCTTGGTAAGGGGTACGCATCTTTGTGTGTGATACGGTTAATTTTCCGGTAATCTACACTCATTCTCATGGTGTTGTCTTTCTTTTTGACCAAGACTAGTGGAGCTGCCCAGGGGCTACAGCTATCCCTGATTACCCCAGCCTCCTTCATGTCTCTAAGCATCCCCTTGGCGTGTTGGTAGTGTGCAGGGGGTACGGGTCGATACCTCTCTTTTATGGGAGGATGGTCTCCCGTGGGGATGTGGTGTTCTACCCCCTTGACTCGCCCGAAGTCTAACGGGTGTTTACTAAACACTCTCTCGTACTCTCGAACCACCCGGTAGACTCCCTGTTTCTGGTGGGAGGGAGTGGAGTCAGTACTCAAATGTAGTTGCTGACACCAATCCTCCATTATTTTCGTAGAGCCGTTACCTTCCTCCGGGTGAGATGGAGGCAAGGGTTCCACAGACTGTATAGAATTTTGGTTGATAGTATATAATTTGGCTAGCGTAGCATACCGGGGCAGGTATACTTCCCTTTTCCCGATATTTATTATACGAACGGGCACCCTCCCATGGCGTACATCAACTACCCCCCGTGCTGTCAAAATGGTGGGCCTACTGTCTGAGTAGACTGGTTCTACCATGGCCTGGTAATCTCTACCTCTCAGACCAATAGCTGCCCGGCACCAAATCATCATTTCACTTTTCGGGGGCATGGCAATAGGGAAAGGGTCACACATTCTTACGCTACCAATCTCACCACCGGAGAGTTCCACCTGTTGCCGTCGCATCAGTGCCCGGATCTCTTTCTGGAGCACTCGCTGCTCGCCAGAGCTGGCGTTCTTGGCAACCTGCTGTAAAATGAAAATCACCTCTGCAAGACAATTTTCAATCACATTAGTTCCTAGAGTTATCTTTGGGTGACTCTCGCGCTTGTCAATGTCTACAATGATCAGTCCCTGTGCTGCCAGTTCGACTCTACCGATTTTAATGGTCATTTCTTTAAATCCGATCTGTGGCACGGGCTGACCATTACTGGCGATGATACTCAAGTCGTCATCTGGATAGCGGGTTATATCCGAGTCATTCCAGTACTGCTTGAAGAGCACGTACGGGATGGTGGTGACCTGTGACCCGGTGTCCAGTAGGGCACTCATAGGGATGCCATCCAGTACCACAGGCAAGACTGGACGTCCTCCCACATATTTGTCGCGCCAGTTCGATGGGCCTGGTGATCTTTTTCCTGGGGGTTGGCCCTCTACCCCAGGTTGTGCCAGTTTAAAGGACAGTACCTTGCCATATGTCCGGGTTGATTGCAGCGGCGGCAGATAGGTTGTCCGTCCTCGTTGTACCGGTCGCTGGGTCTTCCTCTGGCCGGTGGGGTCCTCCTTGGTCGACGCCACGGGATGTCCTCCGGTCCGGATGCCAGCTGGATCTTCCCTGGAGTGGAAACCTGTAAAGACTGCACAGTTCGGGTTAGCGCAGCAACGCTTTTAGCTAGCTCTTGGACCTGATGGTGCAGGTCCGGAGCCGGGTCATTGTTCAAAGCCTGCGCATCAGCCCCCACAGGCCCTGCCGACAAGGGCGCCGCCTCCTGGTGGTAAGTGATAGCTGGGCGCCTGTGGGTCACAACGCCACCCGGTGCCGGTTCTCGGAGCACCCGGATGGCTCTGTCCTTGAACTGTGCAAAGTCCAGCTGAGGATCCTGTAAGGCTATGGCCCGCAACTGGGTTTGGTGGACATTGCAATATAGTCCCTCTATAAATTGCTCGGTCAACAGCCTGTCCTCGTTTCCCACGCTGTCAGGGTCGGTCTGCTTAATGGCTCTCAGGGCCTCTTGTAGGTTTAGTGCATAGTCCCTTATACTCTCATGTGCTCGCTGCTTGCACCCATAGAATCTAAGCTTAATCTCGGCTGAGGTGCGGGTATCAAAGGTGTCCCTCAGCCGGGTTAGTATCCCTGCGACAGTCCTCCTCCCAGGTGGCCAGGACTTTACCTCCCTTTGGGCTGCCCCGGTTAATTGGGCCACCAGGATGCTCACTTTTTGCTCTTCTGTGAGGGGGTACACCTGGAAGAGGCTATCCAGCTTTTCTCTAAAGTCATGCAGGGTATGTGACTCCCCTGAGTACTGGGGTAGCCAGGCCGCTCCCGGGATATAGGGCATGGTGAAAGGCATGACTGCAGCAGCGGTGGCGCTGGCGGGGGTTGAGGCAGTGAAGCTCTCCTCCGTATCCGACATCTTCCTCCCCCCTAGTGGACCGTGGCCTACCTTGCGATGATCCTCTTCCATAGGCCGCGGCTCCGCAGTGGATCGTCAGGGTTGAGGACCTTCCGTCGCGCTCCTGTGACGTCGGCGTCTGCTGGGCTCCTTCCAGGACCTTACGCAACGTCCGGACGTGAGGCGGGGCTTCAGTTCTCGCGCGCTTTCGGAGTCCACGCCCCTCTTCTTCCCGCGCGGCGTCTTCAAGATGGCGTCCAACGGCGGGAAAACTCCACGGATGGCGGGAAGAAGGCAGAAGATGGCGCCGGATGGCGGGAAAACTTCGCGGATGGCGGGAAGAAGGTAGAAGATGGCGCCGGATGGCGGGAAACCACCACGGATGGCGGGAATCTTCACCACTGGTAAGTTTGAACAGTCTTTTTCAGGCACGCAGTACCCGGTGGTTGCGGGCACGAAATCCTGCCGACTACGCCAAAGTTGACGCACCCCTGGGCCTGTGTCGCACAGCGTTGCGCATGCAGGAGCTTACCCGGAGCCGGATCTGTTGAGGGTTGTAGTCTCGTGGCGGTGACCCGGTCCGTGCCCAGGGAGTCAGACTAAGTGGCGTTGTATTAGCGGTAGATGTTGGACGACTACGCCACCCGTTGAATGCAGCGAAGGAGCTGCCGCTGCAGGGCAGACCGCTGAGGCCGTTGGTAGGATTGTGCAGCGTGGTAGTATCACCCCCAACGGGAGGGGTATGGCCTCAGGGCAGCCGACGTGGATGATGGGGGTAGCAGGAATCACTCAGAGACGATGCGGTGTAGTTCAGGGTCTTTACTGGTGATAAAGATAGACCCTCCCGGAGTACTGGCTAGCGATCGGGGCCTGGTCAGTCCTTGAGCAGATGGGATCTCCCCTGGCCAGGCGGAGTTGTAGGCCTCCCAAACTGACTGTACTCTTCTGGCTACCTTGCTAGAGGCAGGTATAAGTAGCCCACGTCCCTGAGTGTACCGTGTGGTGCTCACCCGTATGGCCGGTGACTCGGGGCCTTCTAGTGGCGTCCGCTCCACGACGGCGGTGCTGGTCCCACGCGTGTGACCGTGCCTTCGGGTTTCTTGGCCAGAGGACCTGAAATCCCCTGCCGGGCGGTTTCTGCTGCTGGGTAAAGATTAGTCCCCACAGCCTCGGACTCCGGGTCCGGTGATAGCTTCCCAGTCAGGGCGAGCTCTGCAGCTGCCAGCCCCTGACTCCTTATAGCACTGCTCCCACAGAGCTCCTGATGTTCTTTTCCTATATCTGCTTCTCTTCTCTGTCTCTACTTCTTCTCTACTCACTAACCCTGCCTCAGCCCTAGGTTTATATAGGGGAAGTCCTTCCCCTCCCAGGACTGGGCAGGAGGTGTGGCATGCATAGGATCCCTGACCAAGAGACCTCCCACCTGCTCTCAGACATAACATAGCTGTTACTGTGGAAACCAGACCCCTGGGGTGCCACATATGTGTCCGTCATTCCCCTTGACCTGTCCATCTCTCACCTGCATCCCTTCCATCAACTCTGCCCCGGGGGGTCTGCTCCACCTGTGGTGAGCAGAAACATCCCAACTGCTATCCCATCACCCCCCTGGGGTCTGCAGCAGCGCCGGTGACCGTTACCGGGAACCACAGGTGGTGTCACGAAACAAACCAAACACTAAAAATCCCTTTTTCAAGAGAGACCTCAGAGTACGGGCCGGGGAGCCGACTGCCGTGACATCCTAAGCAAGGTAAAAGGCCCGGGTACCGAGTCCCCTATATCCCCCTGGGTGACACAGATTCTTCCCAAAAAAATTAGAATTTTATATCTTTATGTTTGAAGCCAGAAATGTGGCAAAATGTAGAAAAGTTCAAGGGGGCCAAATACTTTCACAATGCACTGAATGTCCCCCATCCTGGTATAATGTGCTCTGTTTTGTAATACATTAAAAACAAACTATACTACTCACTTTCCTGCAGGCTCACACTGTACGGTGTCCTCTTCTACAGTCGGGGTGGGAGCCAGCAACTGATTTCGATGTCCCGGCCATGGCGTATGACGTCACTGCCATGCGCCTCCTGTTGCGAGCACACCTCTGATTGGTCAGCGGCATGTATTGCAGTGCAGGGAGCCGGCGGGTGCCCTGCTCCGCAATACATTTTAGGAGCAGTAGGTTACTATGTTTTTACTTATAAGTTATGATCACCATGAGCTGTTTTTACATAAATAAAATGTTGTGGACAACCCCTTTTAGGATTCCTGATTGACCTCTGTAGACCTATAGATGTGCATGTTTCTATAGCTTTGCATCGGTGTGTTCATACTCACCATGCCTTGAGCTGAATGTAATAAATACAGATCTATCTGTTGTTTGCTTTTGAGATCGATGCATTCTGATGATAAATGACCTTGCTGTAGATGATATTGTGTGACACATGTAATATTGCGTAATCTGGAGCCTATCTGTGTCTTATAATGTCATAAGTCGATTGCTATTATTTCTGCACAGATGTAATATTTTGGACTATTATGGTTCTTCTCTATCTCTCTACCCTCTGTCAAAAACCTGTACATTTTTAAATATCTTTTTCCAACATTGGAAAATTATATCTTCTTTCATAACAAAGCGTCTTGTACTTTTCATTTTTAATTGCACATTTGATTCTTGCCTTAAAACATTTACAGCAGGATGTCAGACTTGAAGCTGAAGTGGGGACCGGCATGCCTGACTGCTGCCTGCTGATTTTCCCCCGACTATGGACACGGCACCAGTTCAGCTTCGAGCGGATAACTGGGTCATTTGTGGTTGCTAGAACTAAATCAACACCTTGATTCTAGAGGGAACATTTTCCCATTTAGGGCTTATTAGATTATGCATTATTATTTTGTCCTGACAAATTTCTAAAGCTTTGATGTTCTAAATATTATTTTAGGGGTGCAGCGCTGGACAAGACTGATGATAGCTGAAAGCAACACCAACCTCTATGCCTAGTTGGGTGATAAAATCAGGAGCACTTAAACTCCAATATGACAGTCATATAGCACTTTTAATAGTATTACTAGCAACTGGCACATGGGGTATTTCACTTGTCCCGGGTTGTTTACATGGTATTTTGGGTCTTTTGGCACCAGAGATCACCACATTCAACTTTTTCTGCGTCTTCTCCCTCTGTTATTGCCATGTTGAGCCCCTCATATTTCTGGATACTATTTGGATACTATTTGGTTGCCTTAAAGGAGTTCGCTGGTGAAAACAAGTTATCAACTATCCACAGGATAGGCGATAGCTTACTGAATGATGGGTGTCCAACTGCTGGGACCCGCACTAATCGGAAGAACAGGGAACTTTTATCCTCACTTCAAAATGGAGTAGCAGATTGGGTGCCCGACCTCCACTCCATTCAATCTCTATGGCGCTGCCGGAAAAAGCTGAGTGAAAGAAGTGGTGGTTGACTATATGCCCTTACTGATTGATGGGTGTCCAACCGCTGGGACCCACATAGATCGGCAGAGCGGGGGCACTTTATTCCCTCTTTGTATTCCCTGTTCGCATACTTGACCGCCGTTCCAATCATTCTTCTTGACTCTTTCCGTCAGCCCCATAGAAATTGAATAGAGCAAAGAATAATAAATAATTGGCTAAAATTAATGGACCTTCATCCCACGTAATAGTGCCATCACGTTATGTCACCAAATGGGTCCACTCGACATCCCATAAAATCAGATTTAGGCTGAGGCTACACGGCAAAGTTTGCTAGGTTTTGATGCTACATCCCCGAGGAATACAAGTAGCAAAAAATCTGAAGTGGTTGGACTTTTCACGACTTGTTTTTTGCAGTCACCTTTGGGGTCAACTGATTCACTCATATTGTGCTGCTATGTAGCAGTGACACCAAGCGAATTTTGGTCACATGACAGGTCACTATCTAACATCGGCCTAATTGTCACGGGCCATAGTATCATCTTCAGTTCAGTTTGCCATCGGCCAAATAGTGGGGGCTCATCCCTGACATTGCCGTGATGCCCCTTGATTTCTAGTTCTGCTCCTGGAAGTCATCATCAGCAGATATTAAAGGGGTTGTCAGATCCAAATCAATAAGTCTGCAGTCACTCCGTGTGATTGCAGACTTATGAATCCCCCCAATGCACGCACTGGATTCACCGGTTTCTGAGTTGGGACTGAAGGGTATGTATGAGTTATACATACTCCGGAGCAGTGGGAGTGGCCTTTCTCCCATACACTTGTATGAAGCGAGGTCTTTCTCTGACTGTTTTAAACTACAGCAATATGGCTGGACATCCAAATGAGGCTATCACCAGCAGGAAATACCAGTAGGGGAAAAGTATGTAAAGCTGCACCCGAAAGGTGATAGGGCAGATAATTGAGTAAATGAAAACACCTGTTACTCTACAAAGACTGAAGTAAGGATAACAGAAACTAAACACTGGGAGAAAAGGTGTAACTGCTGTGGCTAGGAGGACAGAGAAACCGACCACAAACAACAGGCTCAAGGGTTTGAACCCAGAACCATGACACTGGGGTAAAGCTCTATTTATATATCTATTTTATTTATTTTTTACAACTATACATTTGATTGATTCATGAGTGTCTGGCACCACGTGGACTTTTGTGGTTGCCCTTTTTGTGTCCTCTGTAGGTGACACTGGGTGAAGGTGGTCTAGTATAGTGGCAATGTATGGCTGGACACTGTCAGTATAGGGCCCTTGTGCAAAAATAGTATATGGGCCTTTTGTTATTATCTCATAACTCATCATAAACCACCTAATTTTTTTTCTCTTAGAAATCCAGCAATAATTGTTGTGAGCTATGAAGTTTACTAGCTCATACTCTTATGTGCAATCTAACAGTTTGTAGGAAATTGCCTTTAAGTGGACAGTTGGCCCTAACCCATTGGCGTATGTCCCCCTGGCACTGTTGCTGATGCCGTTATGGAGCATCTCTTAAAATTATCATTATGCCGCTGCTACAAACATTTTTATTGGGGCACTGTGGGCGACATATAAAAAAAACTCTGTTATGGGGCCACCGATTCTAGCAGAAACCGCTCTCTGAATTACTACTGCATTGACAGCTCGTGCACAAATCTGTAACCCATTGCCGTCCCCTAAACTTAAAAGAAACCTCCAGATGTCACTGCGGCTTACCTCCAAAAATGTTATAAAATATTCCATAAAAATAGCCCTCCTGCTATTATAATAAATATATATTTATTCTACGAGAACAGGAAATTTTTCCCCATACAGACAACAGGGAAAAAAAGGCAAATGCGTTTCTATTGGTAGCGACACAACAGGACCGATCATTGCAAGCAGCTGCTTTACTGTGTCACTCCGACTCTGCACAAACAAATCTACTGCCTCTGCTCTTCCCATAATTAAGGGATTGGACGCAGTGACTCGAAAACTGTCTTCCTCCCCAGGGCCCACTCTGTAAATTATATTATATCAGATGACTACTCTTTCTCTTCCAATACCGTTAACTGCTTCACTTCTACGCTGACAGCAAATCAGCAGTACCTTCCTTTGTGCAGTGGATTATGTAATAGGCATGACTGTACCGATACATACATAGTACCACTGTCAGAAATAATAGGCTTATATGGGGTCAGTTCGAGGTTTAATGTTCTTGTATTGCAGATGGCTGGTGATAATTAACCATCCTTGTTGCCTGAAGGAGTTCATGATGACAAGCCAGATAAGAATGGACTGTAAACAGGAAAGCGACCAGATACAACCTATTACAGAATTTAGATAAAAGCTTTGTAAATTATGATGGGAAATATTATTGTACACTAGGGGAGGGCAATATACTGCATACTACATGGACCACGTAGACCAATCGATGGCAGCCTGGCAATAGGAACATTCGTAAATATTAATCTAAAATGTAGTCACAAGCAGGAAATATCTAATACAATTAGCTCGCCTTCTCCTGGGATTTGGTGAATCTTGGTTCTCACTATGCACAGCTGTCCTTGTAGATGTAATTATATTTTTCACGGAAGGTTACACAATCTATTTTTTTTTTTGCACAAGAGTTTCAGATTAACCAAGAGCTCCACAAATGGAAATAACAATTTTATATATACGAGCTCATCTAATGGTAATCCACAATCTGATTGTCCGGGATGCAGCAGATCACAGAAGAGATATCTCCAGGAAGTCCATTGCAATGTTTGGAGTTCCGGGGAGAGTCGGTTGAGGAAAGAGAGCGAGAAAAATTTCCAGCTCAAAAGTTCGGGTCCTCATTGTTTTCAATGAGGTTTGTGTTCTCGTTGAAGTTCGGGTAAAGTACCAGAACCAAACTATGGAATAAAGTTCCGGCAGGGTACCAGAACCTGAATTTCCACGGGTATGTTCATCCCTATTCACTGCCAGTGCACTCCCAGTTTATACTTAAGTCTGGTTTCTCTCCTTTTCCTTGGGCTTGTGTTTGACGACCCAAAATGTTCTTGATTTTTTTCTTTGACTTTGACCTTCTGGATATGACTTGGCTTGATGGTCCTTCCCTTGCCGGCTGTCTTTACCAGCCAGCAGATACACTGTGGACCCAACCCAGGGGCTCCTGTGTAAGTCTAAATTCCTGTACAGGGGGTTTCCTATTCACTGCCAGTGTAATCCTAGTTTATACTTAAGTCTGATTTCTCTCCCTTATCTTGAGCTTGTATTTAACGACCCAACTTTTTCTTGATTTTTTCTTTAACTTTGACCTTCTGGATATGACTTAACTTGACGGTCATTCCTCTGCCAGCTGTTTTTACCGGCCAGCAACTACACTGTGGACCCAACTCAGGGGCTCCTGTGTAAGTCTAAATCTCTGTACAGGGGGTTAACGTTCATTTGTAGATGGAGGTGCTGCTGCTAAGCCTTTCTCTGAAAACCCTATTAAAAATGGCCAGGCTACCACACACAGTTCCCCATGCCAATATGTCTAGCAAATTGAAGATTGTCATATTAGGTGTAATTGTTTGATTTGTTAGCTGCTGTAAGATGACCATACAAATAAAAAAAATGAATAAAACAATTATTTTGATTCTATCTGCAGACAAATCTAATGTGGTTGGAGAACGTATGATTCTCCCCATTGCATTGGATTTCAATGTGCAATAGGCTGGGGTGAAACAAGGGGTAGACGGAGTAGGATCGCATGTATTTTTCCAGTGTTACCTATATACTAAATTATAGCTTGAAGTGATCCCTGTTTTCATGGTATGGTGGTCCTCGGTACACAGCAGCACCATGGTATGGTGGTCCTCGGTACACAGTAATGACCTGTTTATTGGCTGTAGGTGGAGCGTTTTGGTATCCCTCACAAAAGTCCACCACTGACGTGGGAATATGTGTTTTAATACTAGCATGCCGCACCAAAGCACTGATAGGAAGGACATAGGAAACCTGATAAAAGGGAGTGGTTGGCACCAAGTAGGCGGAGGATAGTCTGACTGAGTTACCTCTAAGACTTGTGATTGGCCTATGTGGGGGTTAAGCTCAGGTTTGTTCATTTCGTGTGATGTGGAGGTCTACCTCTCCTAGTAAAACCAAGTTCAAAAACAATGATTTAGACTACCCTGCAGTAAGGAGGTCCAAATCATGAATCCAAGGAGTTGTGTTGTGGAAAGAGTAGGACACGAGGAAAGTTAGGTGCTCACTGCCCAAGGGTCCACCCCGCTTTTCATCTGCGTATGCTTTTTTTTTTTTTTTTTAATCCACCATATGGTTCCAGAGATATCAACCTTTTTATTTAGTGAAAATGTTTCTGGTCTTTACTAAGTGGGCGTGGCTCTGAGTGTAATAATGCAGAGCATTCTAAAGACACGCCCCCGAGGATCCTAGGAGCCTACGATATATCATAAAAAAGCCTATATCTCTGGAACCTCGCGGTAGATTTAAAAAAAAACAACAGAACACTCAAGGGAACAGTGGAAGTAAAATATCTGACCCGGTGAGAGGTCCTCTGTAATTTAAAAAATGAAATAAAAATTAAAATGTATTCTATTTCTGTCTATATTTAATGCTTTTTATACGATTATTTTTTTTAACACCTGGGTATCCAGGGATTTGGAGGTGAAGAAAGGTTCAATGTCATACAAGCACAGTCTCCAGATATAGGAGTTGTTAGAAGACACATCAGTGTTTCTTTTTGGGGGGGGGGTGATAATGGGCCCCTTACTTAAATTTTATAAAATCTATACCTTTTGTATTGTCAAGAAGCAAAATAGCTCAATGGGAGAACTGGAGGGAAGAAGCCTAGAGAGAATTGCGGACAATGTATTTCTGCTTTGGTAGAAAAGAAGGTCATAAAATAAGAAACGAAAAAATTCACAATAATCATCATTTTTGAAGATTTTATTTGGGGAGAATCATCACTTGTGGGATTTTTTTTTTTTTGCACTTTTTATATCATTTGGAGACACGCTTTTGAGATCAGAAAATACTTGATGGATGACAACTTGCAGAAACAATTTTTTTTCCACATTTATTAATTTTGTGCTAAGATTTAATTTAAAGCCTCCGACTGCAGGGAACAGGCGGAGATATTTTTAATTAGTCATCCCTGGAGGAGTGGACTTTATTACTCGGTGGAGCTACCCTGTTGTTCATTATCTACTCGGTCACATTGTACTCTATGTAATTCGGAGATATCATGTGTTCTACTTTTTTTCTTTCGGCTTAATTAACATTCACGGGCAAAATGAAATGTTGGCATCTGGGACTAATCTACTGTTATCTGAGCAGATGAAGTTTTATGCGTTCCCTAAAGTACATTACTGAGGGTTTTAAATAATACAGAATTGGATCATCGCCTACAATTAGCCAACATCCTCTCCTATTATTAATGACCTTTTCTCTGGAAGAATCTTTATTATTCCAGCAGGTATGGAAAGGTATTAGATTTATCGTCCCCACCCATCAGCACGATGAGAAGGCCATAGCTAAAATTTTAAGCACCATGTTCCTTAAAGGGGCTGAAAAAAATCATTTTGTGCAATTGGGTTTCATTAAAAATGTTGCACTTTTTGGCATTTACAGGCTCTTCATCTGATGTGGCCAGTGGTCATAAATCAGCTGAGAGGAGTTGAGAAAAAGACAGATAAAACTGTATGAACTCTCCTGTTAGACCATCAGAATGAGCTCACTGACAAATTCTCCGTTAACTCATTTCGTGACCAGCAATAGACAGTGCAACATAGTGACCACCAAAAGGCAAAAAGTGTAAAAATTTGAATGAAATCCAACTGCAAAAAATTATTTTTGGCCCTTATTACATGGACAGTGTAACTGTTGTTGTCATTTTTATTTCGTAAATCAAAATATGTAACTTTGTAATGTATGTTATTAGAGACAAGTCTTTTCTCCTCCTGGATTGAAAACAGATTTTACCATTGCTGAAATAGGAGATGACAGTTGGTGCTTTTAAAATTCTATGGCGAGGGGAGGAGTTAAAGGGAGACACATTCTGCTGCAAGTTCTCCTGAAACAACAGTTACAGTTCTCCATAGAACTTTATGAGCACCAACTGTCATCTCCTATCTCAGTAGGGAAGTGTCTGTACTGACTGGAGACGGATTTTACCCGGGAATTGAGAATTTTCAGTCCTGAAGGAGAAAGAAGCGGATCTCTCTGATAAAATCTGGTAAAACTGATGCATATCCTTCAGAGCTCCTGCTCCGAGTCCTCGCTGCTCCCCATTTCACTTCTGCTGATGTTAAAGATTGCAGCAGGGAGGAGGAGAGTGTTTTACATGGATTTTCTCAGCATGGAAAGGGGAGAAAGTATCTCAGGGAGAGCAGAGAAAACAGGTTATAGAAAAATGAGAAAGCACGTGTAGAGAAAATGAGTGCAGGATAGAAGCTGTGCTGATATTTGAGCAGTATAGACTTCACATCCAGCCTTTATTACAGAGAGAGACACTCATACAGGAGACAAATCTGAAACTATGCTCAGACTGCAAACTGAATATTAGGGGTTTGAAAATGAATGAAGTAGTGAAGATTGCAGACTGAAATTCATGGCAATGTTAGTATCTAAAAGTAATCGTTAAAATCTTTTTTTTTATTCACTTCAAAGGTGTCCATAGCCTTTAAAATCCCGGCAAACATGTTTAAAGAGGTTTGGAAGCAAGCTGGTGACATTCAGTTCTTCTGCAAGAAGCCCTGAGATCCTCCTCCTCCCTACTATTTTGATTCGCTGGTCTGGCGAGATGAACATGTGACATAATGCCCAGTTGGCTAATCACTAGAAGAGCCGCGGATTCCAGGTGGTAGAAGGCGGCTCTCAGGTTTCCCGTCCAGTAGCCAGAGATTACCAACCTGGGTCCTGCAACCAAATATTAGAGCTATTTGTAGCTTGGATATTATATTAACTTACATGGGCCAAACCAATAATGACAATACAGTGAGAAACAGCATATATGTGACCCAAGAGATCTCACTGCTCCACCTGACTCTGTGGTCAAAATGAAGATGATGCAATCACTTCAATTGTGTTTTATTAAATCTATAAGATTGAATTTAAAATATACAGTAGTACATGTACATGTAGTTATGTATGTGCCCAGAGCATATATGTGACCCAGGAGACCTCACTGCTCCACCTGACTCAGTGGTAAAAATGAAAATGATGCAATAACTTCAATTATGTTTTATTAAATCTACAAGATTGAGTTTAAAATATACAGTAGTACATGTACATGTAGTTATGTATGTGCACAGAGCATATATGTTACCCAGGAGACCTCACTGCTCCACCTGACTCAGTGGTAAAAATGGAGATGATGCAATAACTTCAATTATGTTTTATTAAATCTACAAGATTGAGTTTCAAATATACAGTAGTACATGTAGTTATGTATGTGCCCAGAGCATATATGTGACCCAGGAGACCTCACTGATTCACCTGACTCAGTGATAAAAATGAAGATGATGCAATAACTTCAATTATGTTTTATTAAATCTATAAGATTGAGTTTAAAATATACAGTAGTACATGTACATGTAGTTATGTATGTGCCCAGAGCATATATGTGACCCAAGAGATCTCACTGCTCCACCTGACTCAGCGGTAAAAATGAAGATAACGCAATAACTTAAATAGTGTTTTATTAAATCTATAAGATTGAGTTTAAAATATACAGTAGTACATGTACATGTAGTTATGTATGTGCCCAGAGCATATATGTGACACAGGAGACCTCACTGCTCCACCTGACTCAGTGGTAAAAATGAAGATGATGCAATCACTTCAATTGTGTTTTATTAAATCTATAAGATTGAGTTTAAAATATACAGTATACATGTACATGTAGTTATGTATGTGCCCAGAGCATATATGTGACCCCGGAGACCTCACTGTTCCACCTGACTCAGTGGTAAAAATGAAGATGACGCAATCACTTCAATTGTGTTTTATTAAATCTATAAGATTGAGTTTAAAATATACAGTAATACATGTACATGTAGTTATGTATGTGCCCAGAACATATATCTGACCCAGGAGACCTCACTGTTCCACCTGACTCAGTGGTAAAAATGAAGATGACGCAATTACTTCAATTGTGTTTTATTAAATCTATAAGATTGAGATTAAAATATACAGTAATACATGTACATGTAGTTATATATGTGCCCAGAACATATATGTGACCCCGGAGACCTCACTGTTCCACCTGACTCAGTGGTAAAAATGAAGATGACGCAATCACTTCAATTGTGTTTCATTAAATCTATAAGATTGAGTTTAAAATATACAGTAGTACATGTACATGTAGTTATATGCCAAGAGGCGGGGGTATATATTGGGCCGCTCTTCAGAACAGAAAGGTCTTGCTTTACAGCACTATCTCATGCTTTACAGCACTATCTCACGCTTTACAGCAGTATATCACGTTTTTCAGCACTATCTCACGCTTTACAGCAGTATTTCAGGCTTTACAGCAGTATCTCAGGCTTTTGTGCCATAATGGGAGAGACATTAAGTCCCTGCGGCCCTTGTCAGTGGAAAGTAGAGAGAAGTAATAGGAGAGAACTAATTGAATTATTGTAAGATCTATATTAGCCGCTGAGCGCTTCCCCGCCATTACTGTGGCACGTATCTACTATACCAGCGCAGCAATATCATTTTTATCCTTTTTTTTAGCTCTCATGTTTGCCACTTCTCATTCTACGCCGACATATCAATGGTGTCAGGCATCACTGAGTTACTAGAAAGTGATAGACCTGTAATTGAGTCCAATTTCCACTTTCTTAAAGGGATTGTCCATTTCTAAAACTTTCTGATGTCACTTAAATATGACATTGAAAACACGTCAATACTGTACATGAAGACGCATAAACACTCAGCAAATCTGTTTTGCAGACTTTTTTTTTTTTTACTTCAACGTAGGTCTTTGGGGCAACAATTATTTTCGCAGTTGGGTTTCATTAAAAATATTGCACCATTTGGCTTTTACAGGCTCTTTGATGTGGTCTGAGGAGCTTAGAAAAGAGAGATAAAAGAATTACAAATGCCCCGTCAGTAAAAAGAGCTCGCTGACTGATTTTCAGTTTACTCATTCTGGAGCGAGCAAAAGACGGCACAACACAGAGGCTGGAGAGGACAATATTTGTAATATAACGCAACAGCAAAAATGATTTTGAGCCCCAAATACATGCATTTAAGTTAAAAAAAAAATGACCCCAAAAGGGACCCATAGACACTTCTTTGGCGTACAGCTTGACCTCCTGACTCCCCTGTACGCATAACACTCAATTTGGCCAAACCAGCAGGTGTTTTCAATGGCGAAATGGATGTGTCTACTACCAGACACCGCTGTCAGAGGCTTGTCTTCTGGGACAGAGAAAGGGTCCAGGGATTTCAGACTGACTGATCCTGTTCTTCCCCGGCATCATCTGTCCACATTTCAGATCTCCAATGATATTATTTCTGCTCCCCTAGTGCAGTTTGCTGGAACAAAAAAAAAATCCTTATTCACCCTCCCCTGGTCCAGCACTGAGTTTCTGCTGCTGCTCCTGTTATCTGTTAAACTGCTGAGCCAACTGATTGGCTGCAGTGCTGTCAATATCACATCAATGCTTCAGATATTAACAGACACCGGAGCCAGTGGCAAAGACTTAGAAGTGGACCTGGGAAGGGTGAGTGAACCGTTTTTTTTTTGTTTTTTTTTAAGAATCTGTACCTGGGGACAGGAGGTTTCTGAACCCGTAAAACCCCTTTAATAGTATTTAACCCCGTAATCAATATGTAGGTATAATTACCATTATCAGCATTGATGCATGCACTAATACATGCAGGTGTCTACTAAGCAGGGAACTCCTCACTTCTTCTATCCTATTCAGATTGAAGAACGCGGATTACCAATATGTAAGCCGGCTTATATTGGGGGAGACATTACAATTTAATGGACGCTGGCTGTCATCTAAGGTACAAAGACTGACGCAATAATTATTACAGAGGGGACCTCTCTCTAATAACTAATAAGGCAAATAAGAAGGGGGACCCCGATCAACCAGCGCACAAATACACAGTGACTGACAAACGTACTTGATGCATATGGCCTTTCAAGTTCTTCAAAATTATGTTTGGCTCAGAAAAAAAGGCGGTGTGATAAAAAAAGTCAGAAAAGCAAATAATCAACAATATTTAATTGCCAGCCATATCGTGAATGTGCCATAGATAGCAATAGCCCTTAATTAATAGGATCTCTTTACAGGAAAGCTATCATCAAAAAATGACCTATTGTGTCAATAAGGATTTTGCTTTACATGCATTCATATGAAGATATATATATACATATATATATACTGTATATATATGGATAGGTGGATATATAGATAATAGATAGATAGATAGATAGATAGATAGATAATAGATAGATAGATAATAGATATATATATAGATAGATAGATAGATAGATAATAGATAGATAATAGATAGATAGATAGATAGATAGATAGATAGATAGATAGATGATAGATAGATAGATAGATAGATAGGATAGATAGATAGATAATAGATAATAGATATATATAGATAGATAGATAATAGATAGATAATAGATAGATAGATAGATGATAGAGAGATAGATAATAGATAGATAGATAATAGATAGATAGATAGATAGATAATATATAGATAATAGATAGATAGATAGATGATAGAGAGATAGATAATAGATAGATAGATAATAGATAGATAGATAGATAGATAATAGATAGATAGATAATATATAATAGATATATATATAGATAGATAGATAATAGATAGATAATAGATAGATAGATGATAGATAGATAGATAGATAATAGATAGATAGATAATAGATATATAGATAGATAGATAGATAGATAATAGATAGATAATAGATAGATAGATAGATAGATAGATAATAGATAGATAATAGATAGATAGATAATAGATAGATAGATAGATAATAGATAGATAGATAGATAATAGATAGATAGATAATAGATATATATATATAGATAGATAGATAATAGATAGATAATAGATAGATAGATAGATGATAGAGAGATAGATAATAGATAGATATATAGATAGATAGATAATAGATAGATGATAGATAGATAATAGCTAGTTAGATAGATAGATAGATAATAGATAGATAGATAGATAGATAGATGGATAGATAGATATATGGATAGATAGATATAGATAGATATAGATAAATAGATAGAGAGATAGATAGATAGATATATGGATAGATAGATATAGATAGATAGATAGATAATAGATATATATATATATAGATAGATAGATAATAGATAGATAATAGATAGATAGGTGATAGATGGATAGATAGATAGATAGATAATAGATAGATAATAGATAGATAGATGATAGATAGATAGATAATAGATAGATAGATAATAGATATATATATAGATAGATAGATAATAGATAGATGGAAAGATAGATAGATAGATAGATAGATAGATAGATAGATAATAGATAGATAGGTGATAGATGGATAGATAATAGATAGATAATAGATAGATAGATAATAGATAGATAAATAATAGATAATAGATAGATAATAGATAGATAGATAGATAATAGATAGACAGATAATAGATAGATAGATAGATAATAGATAGATAATAGATAGATGATAGATAGATAGATAGATAATAGATAGATATATAGATAGATAGATGGATAGATAATAGATAGATGATAGATAGATAGATAGATAATAGATAGATAGATAATAGATAGATGATAGATAGATAGATAGATAATAGATAGATAGATAATAGATAGATGATAGATAGATAGATAGATAATAGATAGATATATAGATAGATAGATAGATAATAGATAGATGATAGATAGATAATAGCTAGATAGATAGATAGATAGATAGATAGATAGATAGATAGATAGATAGATAATAGATAGATAGATATATGGATAGATAGATAGATAGATAGATATATGGATAGATAGATATAGATAGATATAGATAGATAGATAGATAGATAGAGAGATAGATAGATAGATTGATAAAGATACATAGATATAGAGATAGATAATAGATATAGATAGATATAAATAGATAGATAGATGATAGATAGAGAGATAGATAATAGATAGATAGAGAGATAGATAATATATATATGGATAGATAATAGATAGATAGATAAATAGATAGATGGATAGATAGAGAGATAGATAGATGGATAGATGATCTTGCAGTTTTTACAATGGCCACTGGGGCTATTTCAGAGACTGTTTTCAGTAGGCTCTTTATCATCAGAGGCAGGATTACACTGACATGATAACACAGGATCCACCCATCACAATAGTTGATGTCACAGCTAACCCTCCCTTCATAATGACCTTTGCACTTCAATACAAAAGTTAGGGTTGATAGGAATCTCACTACTGTGGCTGTGTACATGTGTTGTTTCCTGACACAATAGGAAGTAGGTGTCTAAAAAGGCCCCAATGACTGATGAAAATTGCCAGAATTCTATTTTTTATTTTTAATATAGATTGTTTTATATATATACACACTATATACATATATATATATATATATATATATATATATATATATATATATACCCACACACACATATATATATATATTACACATATACATATGTGTGTGTATATATTTGTGCACTTATGGGTAATGCATATATTTTTTATATATATGTGTGTGTTTGTGTGTAATATATACACACATATTCTCATTGCCAACATTTGAAAAGACATATGTAACACAAAAATCTGATCTAGACAGCAGGTCATTGTGTGATGATGGCCTCCCTTGAGGTGTGCACCGTAGCTTGCTTATTACAGGACAGGTGTATGTACAGGTGTGATTCCGGGCGCTGTATGAACATTCCTGAGCTCCACTCTTCTGAGTTGTATCATTACATACATAGTTATCTACAGAACAAGCTCCCTCCCCTGCTTTATGTCATCAAAAAATAAATCTGCATTACTTCTTCATTAAGTCTATAGAAAGTTCACAACTCTCGAAATGCTACTCATCAATCCCAGAGTCAGTTAAAAACAACTAAAAAAAAGAAGAACAAATGACAGTCTATGAAACGACTTCTTATCACAGAATATTTGGCTGTAACAGAGGAACACTAGTCATTGAGTCAGGCGATGAGATGTACGGGTCATCTTCTGTTACATAAGAAAGGCTTTTCCTGCTCCCTGAGGAGTTCTTATCCCTGACTTCTATAGGTTTCCCGGCACGGATGTATGTTGAGTACTATCTGTGTAGCCTGCGGGCCCATGGCTTTTTTCAGCTTCGGTGGTTTCATGCCTTAAGAATGCCGCGCTGCCACTCACTTCTTCGTGGTCCACGGTATCTGAGCTGTGCTGTGCTGCTGCGATCTCCTGGGAAATTCCTGTAATGTCTTTGGTCATCTGAGTATATGACTTGCCTATAGATTGTGTCACTAGAGGGGCTTGGCTTGTGGTACCCTCAGAAGTCATCTCCCCTGGTATCACATCTTCCATGCTTTGTTTTAAGGCCATTGTGCCTGCATTTGTGCTTGTTGATAAAGTCTCTGACTCTTCGTTTCTGTGCATGGGTTCTCCAGTTGCCTGCGTTTCGGTTCCCTTACCTGTAAAATCATGGGTCGAAGGTGTTGAGATACCATCATCAACGTTGTTTTCTTTTTCCATCTCTCGTTGGTTTTCTTCTTCCAAAAATGCAAAACGTTTTGCCGGGTCCAGCTTGGCCTGTAGACCATCGTCGTCACTGCTGTTGACATTGGGGCCACCGGTCGCGTTGCTGGAACCAGAAGTGTTGGGTTCTTCAGGGTTTTGAACGTCAGCGCTTGTTCTTACCGGCTTCCATATCAAACTGTAGTAGACAGCGAGGATGATAGCGGCCAGGGAGACGGATAACACATAGGCAAAAACTGTTGCCAGTCTCACCCATTTTTTATTAGTTTTGGCAGCCATTTTTGCCTTCTTGTCTCCGGTGTACGTAGCAGGCTTCCCTCTCTCCACATTGGCAATGAAGTCTTTGTCCTTCATGGCTGCCCGATTTTTTGCTCTGTGCTCCACCGTGCCACCTTTTACAAGAAGGTCTGCACAATGCCCAAAATCTCAAGGACGGATATTAATTATTCCTCGTACCTTTGTTCCAGGACATGGCCTCCATGTGCTGTGGTGTCTCGGCATTTCATCATAGCGAAACCAGGCTCCAACGTATGGCAGAATGTTCCTTCAAGCATGTCAAATGGTGCAACCTGAGCCTGGCGCCATAACACATGGATTATTGTGCGCTTCCATGAGGATGATATAATCCATCACCGCTCTCTCCGTGCAGGTTCCCTCCACTCCTGAAGCGAATGATGCTGCTTACTTCAGCAACACACAAGAAAGGAGAAGACGGGGAGGGGAGGACCTGCACTTCTTAAAAGGGCAATCAATTGATGTTGGGATGAGGTAGCAAAGGGAAGCTATAGCAACGACCCCATGCCGAACCATGAAGTCAGAACGGCACCGTAAAATATTCCATTTTCGACCCTTTATTTCAATAATTTATATCAGTCTTCATGATTAATTACGTCTCCGGGAAAAGCAATAAAACCTCTTCAATAGACGGTAATGGTAAAGAGCTATTCATAAATAAATGCTTCATTAAATGGGTTTGAAAAAGAAATAAAAAATGGGCTATACTCAACCTCCCCTGGTCCTGAGCTGAGTCTCCACCAGTGACATTGATTCTGGGGCCGCACTGTTCAGCTACAGCCAAACATTACATCGCCCCCATTCACACATTTACCTGTGCTCCTGTAGGTAGTTTGTTGAATAAATGTTGCAGCTTTTCTCTGTATATGATGAATCAAATGTATTGGGCCAACTACTGCTCATGTCGGAGGTAAATTTCTTTCACAAGGGCCTACCGGGGAATTTACCTGTTCTCCCGTCGGCCAGTCCAAGCCTGGATGACAGTGTACTACAGACTATAGACTGTACAAGTCTGTGATAATTGTTCTTAAACACTTTCCTATGTGTGTAGCATAGAAGATCCTGGTCCTCCTGTTTCATTCGTGGTAGAACTACAGAAAAGGCCAGCGTTTTCTCTTGAATAAGCAACATAATAGGAGAAAAAGAGCAGATTTTTGTCTGTTCGTGGCTGCGGGAAGCTGCGAGACGGCCTTTATGGATTCTCTAATGGCCTCAGTATCATGGGAATACCTGTTACTCGTGTTAAGACAAGAGTACTGAGAATTCAAGACAGCAAGTTATAAAGGGAGTTTCACCAACCCTTAAATGGCTTCAGGGGTTTAGAGGCTGTAGATGAACATTTTGGACATTCAGGTGAGAGCAGGTTGGATAGAGTAATTGTGTCTAGTTGGGGGGAATATTAGGGACAACAGGTAATCTATGTGGAGAGAATCCAGTGGAGTTATCAAGGTAGGTGATGACTAAGAGTACGTTTACACTAGCCGATTATTGGGAACCCAGATACGTTCATTTCCGAAATATCTACCAATGTAAACCAGTGCCTATGAGCTGACGGATGAGTAAAATGCTCATACTTCGAGTGAGATTATTTTTTAGCTTGCTTAAAAATTATCTTTCTCGGTAGCACATCATCCTATGTAACAGGACAAGTGCTGACAGTCTAAGCTCACAGAACGATCTTATTACCAATCGTTGTGTGCGCATGGAAAATGCATCCTCAGCTTACGAGCAGTTAAAGGGAATCTGTCACAAGCTTTTTGCTACTGCATATGAGAGCAGCGTGATGTAGGGGCAGAGACCCTGATTCCAGCATTGTATCACTTCCTTTATTAGGGCTGCAGTTCTGATTACAATCTGTTTTATTTGCTGCAGATCTAGCAGTTCTCTGAATGCTGAGCTCTGTATCACCCAGCCCACACCAATGATTGGCAGCTTTTTGTGTATACTGTGCATAGAGAGTAATCTGCCAATTAGTTTCAGGGGCGGGTTGGATTATCTCAACGCAGCCAAGTATCCTCTAGTGATAATCTATTGCTGATAAACACTGCTTTTATGAAACTACAATAAACAGCCCAGTAAGTGATACATTGCTGGAATCAGGGTCTCTGCCTCTACATTATGCTGCTCTTATATTAAACCTGGTGACAGATTCCCTTTACATGCAGCGGGCCAGCTAGCCTAAAATGCACCTTTAGGAATTACAATTATTGGATTTAGGTTCCAATTTCCTATGCAAGGTAGAATTGTAGAGATTTAATCCATGGTCTTATCAGGGGGTATCTGCATGCCCCATGCTGTCTATAGGGGGGACATTGATGGGAGGCTCCATGTGGTACCTCGAAACCTAGTTTTGGAAAGGTGTTGTGGTTTGCACCACATCAAGCTTTGAAACTGGTTTCAGATGAGGTTCAAGCCAAGGAACTGGCTTTGGTCATGAGGACCAGGTGGCAGTGTGGTCTGGCTCTTGGACCAGGACCCCCTAAAGTGGTTGATATTTGTGTAAAATAAACCGAGTGGCTCTTACCACATAAGATTTACAGTATGGAGATTTTTCAGCATTTGCGGAGTGATTGGCATGTGAAGTGCCTTCCGTGTTTCTGCGTTGGATACTTTCCTATCAAGCAGCACAAGTCTTTCCGACTTCTGTTAACACCTGAAAAGGTTAAATGATCCGCGTGTCGCTTAGAACAACTCTACCCTCCTACACATATAATTGGCAGACTTGTTCCTTTCTGCTGTGAACAGAGTACGCTTCCTAACTAGTTATTTAGCCTAGGAGCCTAACCTGGTTTATAAAATATCACAGTGGTCTACCCAACATTCGCGAAGAAGTACGTAGGTTTCGAAAAGCCTCATAATAAAGACAGATTTGCGCACATGAATAACCCTCCGTAGGAATACTGTTGCTAGAAACAATGGCACAACACTTCCGGCCACATCTGAGATGAGTCAGAGTCCTCTGTAGACCGCCCTAATCTGTTATGGGAATTGTGGCCCTGCCAGTTCCTAAGTGCACAGGCCACATATGTATTTTTTCCAAGGATTGCATAAGCACGGCTGGGGAACTGCTACCTCATCCAGCAGATAAAGCTGCAGACACATAACTATGGGCTACAGTTGAGAAGCGGTAATTAATGTGGTCACTTCTAGGTGTATTAGAGGCAGCAAACACTTTTCCTCTTTATTTGAAAGTAGAGAAGTCTTAAGTAGAATTAGATAATTATTCTGGATTTTAATTTTCTTCCAGGGTAGTGGAAAATCAAACCGCTGTACACAGGACTGTATGCTATTTTAGTTTTTTCTGATACAAAATCCACCACTTGTTATTTACTATCTCCATGTCTGTAGTCTGCCTTCATTTCAGCTCTCATTTTTGATCACTTGCTACTATTAGCATTAAGCTAATCTACACCAACTGAAGAAGAGAGGGCTAACAGTTGGCCAGACCCTAAAGCTGGAGGAGTTTTAGGAATCAAAAGGTGAAGTTTCTAGTTCTCAGCTAGTGGCTGGTGTTACAGTGAGACTCTAGAAGCAAGCCGCATTCTGGGTGTGTGTAGGAGGAAGGAAGCTGAAGTAGCAAGTTTGCAACTGGATAAAGAAGTGACAGTTTAGATGCTAAACAATGCAGGAATATCTTTGCTGCCCTGGGAAGTGGAATAGAGAGTAAAGAGAGCTCAGCTTTTGTGGTGACAGAGGCAGGAACCCAGGAAGGTATAGCTAAGGGTTTGGAGGGACCCTGAGACAGTTAAGGTCACATGGGGTTGGGGCAATGTGTAAGTCAATCCTTTAAGTGTTGGTAAAGAAAGATTTGACTTGCCAGGTCAGGGTATGGGTGTTACTGACAGATGGGCTATGGACAGTGAGTAAAGAGAGATTTGACTTGCCAGGTCAGGGTATGGGTGTTACTGACAGATGGGCTATGGACAGTGAGTAAAGAAATATTTGACTTGCCAAGTAAGGGAATGGGTATTGCTGACAGATGGGCTATGGACAGTGAGAAGATAGGAAGTGATGGGGAAGTAAAGTCACCTATGCCATATGTTTTTAAATGTGCCTTGCAAACTATCTGCCACCACTTGTATGTGCTAAGCTTATACCTCTGTTAAATGCAGAAAAAGTGAGTAAAGCATTATGTACCTGTAAGAAGATTGACATACTGTCCACGTTACCCCTTAAAGACGTGTGTATTGTCGCAGTGTTTCAATGTGTAATGTGTATTGTGAAGGGTGTTATTGGTAATAGTGTTGTCTTCTGCCCAACAGTAGGAAGAGTTAGAGTTAATGTTTGGGACTAGCCCAGAGTGGGCGGGGATAAGGTGAAGAGACAGAGACTGTTTCCTGTCAGGACGAAAGATAGGGCCCAGTGTGCATCAGATGAAGACCTAAGGTTTGGACAGTAAGCAGTGCCGCATAACGTGGTTGTCCCAAAGCAAGAGGAGACTGAGGCAGTGTATAGCGTGATCCGGTGTAAAGAGGAAGAGAAACTGACAGAGTGGTCAACCAGAGACGAGTCGTGTGAGAGGACGCTTGGCAGTATGGCCCCGAGTTTATAACTCAGAGAGGTAATGGGCCAGGATAGGACAGAGAATGTGAGAAGAAGAGAGTGCCCCGGGCGGGAGTTCTAAGGTGTCAGTAGCAGAAAAGCTAAGTATCGGCCATATTGACAATTAGTTCCCTTGAGGGGAAAGAAGACTTGCAACTTTGGGTTGAGAATAGGGCTCTCTCTAACTGGACTCTAGTACTGATATCGTCAAGCAGAAAGATAAGGACTGTAAGAAGTGGTGTCACAGGGATCATCTCTCTCAGCAAACCCTCCCCCCCTCCTCCATCTCACTGTGCTGTAAAGAATGCTGTGTTCATTAATGTGCCTTTGCATTAGAACTGTGCTGTCCTGTACTACTGGGAAGACTGTGAACTGCTGTGCTGCTAAGGAAACTGTACTGTTTGTCAGTGGAGCCTGCTGCTCATAAGACTTAACTTGCACTGGCTGTGCGGCTTCTTATTAAATGCTACTGTTCTACCGTTTATGAGGACTCTTGTCAAGTGTGTCTGGTCAGCAAGTGAAACAACCTACGTGTCTGTGCCTGAGGGTCAATACCTCTGTGTGCCTGAGAGAAGCTGCAGCACATGGTTTATGGTCGCCCTGAGTAACGGTTCCCCCAGGATTCCAAAGAATTCATGTAACCTGTCTCGCCCCTATCTGAACCTAGCGGCGTGCGTGTAACACTGAGCTGGACTGTGGTGAAGGAGAGTGAAACAGTGGAGACAGAGACCAAGTGAGTGAAGAGAACGTAACTGAGACTGTGTGGGAAAATGCTTCGTATTGTAAAGGAAACGTTCATCAAGTTGTGTACCCGCTATCTGTTGTAGATAATCCCCACCAAGTTATCATTCAGTAAAAAGTTTATTTTTGACTGGTGCTCTCCCTCATCGAATTGCTCAACATCTGGTCCTGGCCAACCAAAGTCATCGGTAACATGCGGCCTGCTAGGGTGTAGCTCCCCATAAACGAAGTCCACACCGTTCCACCCCGCACCACGTTACATTCCTGCTACCAGATGTATATACTGTATGTTCCACCATGTAGTCCAATAAAGCACAGTTTATTTTCTTAACTGAATCCTTCCTTATCAGTACTGTATATCTGCGGTTCCTGCACCATTTAGTAAGGTGCAGCATTATTTGTAAGCCAAAATCAGGAGTGGAGCAATCAGAGGAAAAGTATAATAGAAACACGTCACTGCTTCTGAATTTTTCGCCCACTCCTGGTTTTGGCTTACAAATACTGATCTAAAATACTGATCAAATACTGAAGGTGTGAACTTGGTCTTAGGCGGAGTCAGATGAGCCGAATATTCAGTAGAAGTTCTACCTCTTTAGAATACATAATAAGCAGCTTGGTCTACAAACTGACGGCCTATTGGTCATTTGTGCGTCAAAGTCATTTTTTTTTAGATATGACACGGATATCAGTATAACTTCCTTTAAAATAAAATCTGGACTGTACAATAAAAAAGTATTTTTGAAAACACAGCAGGACAATGTATGGGTGCAAAGCCGTATTATGTGCCCGTCCAAGGAACATCCAAACTCTAAAATGTAAACAAAGAATAAACAGTACAAGGATATAAACTTTTATTTTTTGGATCAAATTTGGATCATCTTTGTTTGCACTAAAAATGGAAAGCTCCTATTGTAATACTGAGATACCAAGAGCAGCCATTTCTTCATTCTTTCTGTGACAAGTTGGTAATCATCTGCGGCCAGATCTTTACCCTTCAGTGGATGTTGATGAACAGTAGTCTGACTTTTGCATGATGAGTTTATCGGACTTTTCTTCTATATAAACATTATTATTTTTCTAAGCTGACAACCTCTCGAAAAGATCACTCTGCATTTTTAATCACTGAGACGAGCTTCTTTCTTCATGTTCTCGCAGACTTCTCACCAGGATCGCTGTCGCTGCCCAGCACAGACAGATATTCTATCATCTCTCGACCCTCGGAGATTAGATCATTGCTGGTTACTTCCATTTTCTTCCCATGAAATGGAACATCCTGTTTACTTTCCAGCAGTAATTTCTCATTTGCAAAAACTATTTTTTCTTCGTTTCCCAATAAAGGATTTTGGACGGGAACTTTTATTTTTGTTGTGTTCAAAAATCCATCTTCTTTGAAATTCCTTTCTGAATGTTTAATGATAACTTCATCGTCGAGACTTTTCTGCGGAATACGGAGAGAAAATAAAAAGATAAAAGGAATTTAAAGGAAAATGTAAATTTGTGCTACACTTTAGCTCGGTTGAAAGGTTTTCAAAAACCCCTGTCCCCAGGCGCAGTTTTTTTTAAATTACGCTTGACTCACCATTAGCAGGTCCAACACTAAGTCTTTGACGCTGCTCCCTGTAGCTGTTATTGCCTACAGTGCTGACGTCACATCAAAAACCGCTGCAGCCAATCAGTGAGCTCAGAGTCACGCTGTGTTTGGGGAGAACCCAGCATATAATGGCAGGAAAAGGGAAAGGTGCCCTACAAGTAGGGAAAGGGGAAATGGAGACCCCTAAACAGCTCAAACGACAAACCCTGTCTCCCCTATGGACCCTATATAGGTTCTGCACCTATCGCCGAGCAGGAAACCTGGCCCTAGCTAACCCTAAAGCTAGGCCCTAGGTAGGCAGTGGCAGGAGTGAGCACTAGTCAGCCCCACTGCAAACTAAAGTACACACAAGGGAAATGAACAAGGGAATGCATTTAGCTTCAAGATGACACTTGAGAGCACACATTGCAACAATCCACAAGGAACTCCAAGAAAATTCTAGCCAACTACTAGAATTCCAGGCCTGAATAGATAAGAATCAGTATCACCAGCAACTCTCTGGAGAAACTGAGTGTATTTAAGGATACAGCAAGGGCGTGCTAATTAGCAGCAGAAAGTGAGGATCACCGCTGGGTCCTGAAGGTGGAATCCCCAAGCAAGGTGAGGATCAGAGCTGAGTCCTAAAGAGAGGAGGATCATGAAAATGGTTTCTGTCAAACCTGACACACCCGTGACACTCATGCCAACTATTTGGGCTCAGCAGCTGAGCTCACTGATTGGCTGCATCAGACAATAATACACAACAGGATCGGTGGCGGAGACTATGCACTGCACCCAGGAAAGGGTGAGTAATGCATGATTTGTTTATTGTTTTAAACAAACTACAGGGTTTTCCAAAACTGGAGACCCTCTTTAATAATGCCATTGGAGATGTGGAAGGTGGAGCCTTCAAGAAAGAACAGATTTTACCATAAGGCCTCATGCACATGGCCACACTATGGTTCCATAATCTTGCATTGATAAACTTCTATACGTCTTAAATACAGAGGTTTTCTCTTCCATATCCTGCATGCCATCAACAAATAAAAATATTTTTTGCCAAATTCCAATTAATATAAGGTAGAGATGAGCAAAGAGCTCTTCTGGGCAACTGTGTCTCTTTCGAGTCCTTGTAACACAGGTACTTTAGATGCAGTGACACAGAAACACAGAGCAGCCAGTACAGGGTTAATAAACAAGGGGGATTTACTGTAACAGGGTCAATCTTCACGCAGGGGGTAACAGGGGAAATATGGGGAAATATGGGGACAACAAGGGGAGTAGCAGGTAACAAACTATAAACGACAATTCACAGTTTGGCTAGATGTAGCAGAGTCGACACGGTTGTAATCGGCAGTTTTACACTTAGCTGACTCTTGTTCCCAACAAGGCAGATGCCGGCTGATGACGGTGTTGTTTTCTTCTGGCTTCCCCGCCTAAACAATGCTCCGTCTTCTGGTGGCAGCGGGCGGTCTCCGGTTTGACTCGCTGAGCCCCTAGTCCATAACACTGCACCTCACTTGCTCGGTTCCACGTCTTCTGGCAGCAGCGGGCGGTCTCCGGTTTGACCCGCTGAGCCCCTAGTCCATAACACTGCACCTCACTTGCTCGGCTCCACGTCTTCTGGCTGCAGCGGGCGGTCTCCGGTTTGACCCGCTGAGCCCGTAGTCCATAACACTGCACCTCACTTGCTCGGCTCCACGGACCCTGCGTCTCTTCTCCCTCTAGTCAGGCTTGACTCCCACTGTCAACTGCCTGCTTTACCGTGCAAAACTCCTTTTTCTCCCTCTTCCTAGAAACGCTTCCAGCTCCCCAGTCATCTGACCCCTGAGCTCTGGCTCTGGGCACGCCCCCAGCTTCCTGGTCACCTGACTCCTGTGCTCACAGTCTGTCTTCCCCCTGCAACCAGAGGCACAGCCCCGGCAGTTCCGGATCCCTTGTTCTGAAAGTACTTACACCCCGGTCTTCCCCCTTACAGCCTCACGCAACATCATGAACTTCGGTGATTCAGGAAGCAACAGAAGCACCTAGGAGATACCGGGCCAAGGATGCCAGACACAAAAGTGAAGTCTATCTGCAAAATAGGTCTGAACTGGGTACATCAAGGGATGTCATGGGAAAGGGGAATTACTATTGGTCAGTTTGAAATCATTCTTTTCTTCGCCCTGGAAATAAGAAGATGTCCCACATCCGCTTACTCTGCAGACGAATCAAGCTCTCGTGTACAATGGAGACAGCAGAGATAGCGGCCAGCTCGTTTGGCCAGCAGCTTTGTAACGTCTTCGGTCATTTTGGCGGTAACCTCTGATTTTTACACATGACTACAGTGACACAATTACGAAATCTTCACAGTTCTGACTGAGAATGGATAGGACTTGGTGCCAAATTTTAGTAGTATTTGCTATTGCGAAACACTAGGGAGGCCAGAGAGTCGCTGGTTTTGGGAACACTGTTTCGACCTCTTGTCGAACAATAATCAGTGAATTTTTTACATTTACCTTCATTCTCTAAAATCATTACAGATCTAGAGAATCCAATCACATTCTAATTGCAAAAGTGACTTACCTGTAAAGGAACGTCTTTTGGTAAATAGGAAATGTCTTCATGTTCTATGCTATACCATCTACAAGGAAATAATTTGAACATTAGTCGTGTTATTCTTGAACTTTTCCAATGTATAGGTCAATCTATAGATCATCCAAATGTTTAGCCAAGAGAGAAAAACAACGTTGGACCTAAGGATCAGTAAGCAATTGATTCCACAATCTGCTTCAGATGGAATTGTTTTCTCTTGAATTTCATAGGTGATGTTGTCTCTGGCCAGAACCTGGACCCTACCTCCCCCTCTGCAACCTCCAGTCATCCTAAATCTCCTAAATCTGGCGCCTCTTCCCTTATGGTTATAGTTTGAAAAGTTCTACTGAATTCTGATCTGCCTATGCAGAGCACAGCAGTCAAGATGACTTTGTCATCAGCTATTGAGCTGTGCATAGGCAGCGACCAAGATGACAGAGCTCACTTCATAATATCGAAAACTTTGCTATCTCCTATGCAGAACACAGCAGCAGGTGAAAAACTCATCTCAACTGCTGCGCTCTGCATAGAAATATATGACTCTACCATGGATGTCAAAGCAGTCCTTGGCTGCTTTAATTATGTAGTTCACCAGCACCTGAGTGGGCACTTACTGCACCCTGCACCACTAAAAAATGAAGCAGTAGTGGCGGGGAGGGGGCAAGATTTTATGGCCCCCACAGAATTTGGTGACTTGTCTTCCCTATGTAACACAACTGCCTCCTTTAATACAATGGTCATGGATTTGCACTTGTGTCTTAAGCTACAGTTGTGCTCAAAAGTTTACATACCCCGGCAGAATTTTTCCTTTCTTGGCCTTGTTTAAGAGAATATGAATGATAACAAAAAAAAATTTCTCCACTCATGGTTATTGGTTGGGTGAAGCCATTTATTGTCAAACTACTGTGTTTTCTCTTTTTAAATCTTAATGACAACAAAAAACATCCAAATGACCTTGATCAAAAGTTCACATATCCTGGTGATTTTGGCCTGATAACATGCACAGAATTTGACACAAATGGCTTTGAATGACTACTAAAAGTAAAATCCTCACCTGTGACCTGTTTGCTTGTAATCAGTGTGTGTGTATAAAAGCTGAGTGAGTTTATGGGATCCAGACAGACTCTTGCATCTTTCATCCAGCCAATGACATTTCTGGATTGTGAGTCATGAAGAAAGCAAAAGAATTGTCAAAGGCTCTATGGGAAAAGGTAGTTGAACTGTATAATACAGGAAAGGGATACAAAAAGATATCCAAGGAATTGATAATGCCAGTCAGCAGCATTCAAACTGTGATTAACAAATGGAAAATCAGGGGCCATTACTGCTCAAATGCCACAAAATATCTCGCCTACAATATGCCAAACAGCACAGAGACAAGCCTCAAAACTTCTGGAGCAAGGTAATTTGCAGTAATGAGACCAAAATTGAACATTTTGGCCAGAACCATAAATGTTACATTTGGAGAGAGTTCAACAAGGCCTATGATGAAAGGAACACCATTCCTACAGTAAAGCACGGAGGTGGATCGCTGGTGTTTTGGGGATGTGTGAGCTACAAAGCCACAGGAAGCTTGGTAAAAGTTGAATGAAAGATGAATGCAGCACGTTATCAGCAAATACTGGAGGCAAATTTGCACTCCTCAGCCTGGAAGCAGCGCATGGGACGTACTTGGACGTTCCAACATGACAATGATCTAAAATACAAGGCCAAGTCGACCTGTCATTGGCTACAGCAGAACAAAGTGATGGTTCTGGAGTGGCCATCTCAGTCTCCTGACCTTAATATCAGTGAGCCTCTCTGGGGATATCTCAAACGCGCAGTTCATGCTAGACAGCCCAGGAATTTACAGGAACTGGAAACTTTTTGCCAAGAAGAATGGGCGGCTTTACCATCTGAGAAAATAAAGAACCTCGTCCACAACTACCACAAAAGACTTCAAGCTGTCATTGATGTTAGAGGGGGCAATACACGGTATTAAGAACTGGGGTATGTGAACTTTTGATCAGGGTCATTTGGATGTTTTTGGTTGTCATTAAGATTTAAAAAGAGAAAACACAGTAGTTTGACAATAAATGGCTTCACCCAACCAATAACCATGAGTGGAGAAAAAGTTTTTTTCTTATCATTCATATTCTCTGAAACAAGGCCAAGAAAGGAAAAATTCTGTCGAGGTATGTAAACTTTTGAGCACAACTGTATATGTATTTAACCAGAATTAGAGAGGCTGTGGTCCATGCAAAAATCTTATTTTTGCAAACTGGCTTTACAAAACGTGTGTTTTCAGAGATTTTTAGAATAATTATTCCACAAGTTGCAGCATGTCAGGCTAAAAAAAAAGTATAGGTTTTATTTTTAGCCAACTATCACCTTTATTTCAGTAGAACACAACATTTTTCAGCATTCACTGAGCTCAAGAAAAGAAAGATTTAAAGTGCTGATAAGCGCCAAGTTTAGAAAATTGCTCATTCAATAAAAGAGAGCTGAACGCCACTTGTTTGTTATGTTCCTCGCACTTACACCCTGAGGAATGCACAAATGTCCCACTGAGACCCAAAGACTTCTATTGTTAGCTCCACCAGGCTGTGAGCAGCACAAAACATATTGCTAATTATCTGGCAAGAGAGAGCGCAGAACTGTACTTTATTCTAAATGTAATTGAATTGTACAATTCTAGACTGGAATAAATGTGTCAGTTTTAACAGTAACATGTTGCTTTCTTACAGCTACTTGGCAACCTATAGTCTTCTTGCAAAAATCTTAATGTTTTCACACGGGGGAAAAAAAATTACTGATGACTATTTTTTCAAAAATTGGACTGAATTACATGATTCTGTGTAGCTGTCACCAAATGGCATTCAAGGGAATCTGTTAGTACAAATGACTGTTCACACCAAGCACAGTTGCTCAGTGCACCCTTGGTGTGGCCAAGCAGTTAATTGCACCTCCTCATAGGGGCGTGACAACAATTAGGGCCTGTGCTGGAGGGGGGACTGCTGACGACAGAGCCTATTTCAGCTGGATGTGGGTCCAAGAACGCACATCAGCTCAAGTGTGTTGCGGTGCAGAGACCCGCTGGCTCCCTGCACTGCAATACACTCCGCCGGCCAATCAGGGCGCTGGAAGCTGATGTCAGGGTGCGCATCAAGGGAGGCGGATGGCATACAAAAGCATTCGGGTTTGGCTTATTAGGACCTACCATTCTCCACATAATCGCAAAAAAACATGAATATAAAATTATCTAAAAAAAATATTAATTTAAATCTCTTAGGGACACCACTGGAGAGCCATAACATTTTTGCACATTCCAACTCAGAAGTTGGCTTTATATCAGTAGCAAACAAACTTTTTAACCACACAAACAGTTAAACAAAACATGCCCGTGCAAAGCTGGATAATTATATTTACAAACAGTACACATACATAATATAGGTCAGAGCCGGGCAACCTGTGGCCCGTGGGCCACATCCTGCCCTCTCGCTGTTTCAGTCCGGCCTGCAGACTGAAAGAGCTGAAGAACTGAAACAGTGGCCCATGGGCCGCACCATGCCCTCGCCTGCTGTCCATCCGCCGCCGCCTGCTGTCATCCTCGGGATGTAGACAGTGGTGAATACATTGGTGGAGGACGGAGGGGCCAGCTCCTTCTTCCACCAATCATCGCGTGCAACTGAGCCAGCAAACATGATGATGTCATTTCATCGCGTCTGCTGTGCGAAGAGTCAGTACCCCGGAGACCGAAGCAGAGCACCAGGGGAACAGGAGCAAAGTGAGTATGTGTTTTTTTTCTTCATATGTATATGGGATGTTTGCATGTACTGTATATAAGGAGGCTATGTGGGGGCTCATACTGTATATAGGAGGCTATGTGGGGGCTTATACTATATATAGAGAAGCTATGTGGGGGCTCACACTGTATTTAAAGAGGCTATGTGGGGCTTATACTGTATATAGGAGGCTGTGGGGGCTCATACCTATATAAGAGGCAATGTGGGGACTCACACTGTATATAGGAGATTATGTGGGGGCTCCTACTGCATATAGAGAGGCTATGTGGGGGCTCATACTGTATATAGAAGGCTGTGGTGGCTCATACTGTATATAGGAGGCTATATGGGGCTCCTACTTTTCTTAGGAGGCTATGTGAGGTCTCATTCTGCATATAGGAGGTTATGTAGGGGCTCATACTGTATACAAGGGGCTATGTGAGGGCTCATATATAGAGGGGCTATGTGTGGCTGACACAGAATATAGAGAGGCTATGTAGAGGCTCATACTGTATATAGGGGGTTTGTGGGGCTCATATTATACAGGTGCATCTCACTAAATTAGAATATTATCAAAAAGTTAATTTATTTCAGTTCTTCAATACAAAAAGTGAAACTCCTGTATTATATAGAGTCATTACACACAGAGTGATCTATTTCAAGTGTTTATTTCTGTTAATGTTGATGATTATGGCTTACAGCCAATGAAAACATAAAAGTCATTATCTCAGTAAATTAGAATACTTTATAACAACAGCTTGAAAAATGTTTTTAAAATCCGAAATGTAGTCCTGCTGAAATGTATGTTCAGTAAATGCCCTCAATACTTGGTCGGGCTCCTTTCTCATCAATTACTGCATCAATGCGGCAATGTGGCATGGAGGCGATCAGCCTGTGGCCCTGCTGAGGGGTTATGGAAGCCCAGGTTGCTTTGATGGCAGCCTTCAGCTCGTCTGCATTGTTGGGTCTGGTGTCTCTCATCTTCCTCTTGACAATACCCCATAGATTCTCTATAATAGATTCTCTACGGGGTTAAGGTCAGGCGAGTTTGCTGCCAATCAAGCACAGTGATACTGTTGTTTGTAAACCAGGTATTGGTACTTTTGGCAGTGTGGACAGGGGCCAAGTCCTGCTGGAGAATGACATTTCCATCTCCATAAAGCTTGTCGGCAGAGGGAAGCATGAAGTGCTGTAAAATCTCCTGGTAGACGGCTGCGCTGACTTTGGTCTTGATAAAACACAGTGGACCTCCACCAGCAGATGACATGGCTCCCCAAACCATCACTGATTGTGGAAACTTCACACTAGACCTCCAGCAGCTTGGATTGTGGCCTCTCCACTCTTCCTCTAGACCCTGGGACCTTGATTTCCAATGAAATGAAAAATTTACACTTCATTTACTTAGTGTCAATGACTGCCTTCTGGACATCTGTCAAGTCAGCAGTCTTCCCATGATTGTGGAGCCTACTGAAAAAGACTAGGGGACCTTTTTAAATACTTAGGAAGTCTTTGCAGGTGTTTTTTGTTAATTATTTTAATTTATTGAGATAATGACTTATGTGTTTTCATTGGCTGTAAGTCATAATCATCAACATTAACAGAAATAAACACGTGAAATAGATCACTCTGTTTGTAATGACTCTATATAATATAGGAGTTTCACTTTTTGTATTCAAGAACTGAAATAAGTTAACTTTTTGATGATATTCTAATTTTGTGAGAAGCACCTGTATATAGAGGGGCTATGTGGGGCTGACACAGTATATAGAGAGGCTATGTAGGGTCTCATACTGTATATAGGGGGCTTTGTGGGGGCTCATATTGTATATATGGAGGCTATATAAGGGTTCATTTTGTATATAAAGCGGCTATGTGGGGCATAAACTGTATATAGGAGGCTATGTGGGGCTCATATAGTATATAGTGGGCTATGTGAAGCCTCATACTGTGTATAGGAGGCTATATGGGTGCTCATACTTTATATAGAGAGGTCATGTGGGGGCTCATAATGTATATAGGGGGCCATGTGGGGCTCATACTGAATACAGGGAGCTATGTGAGGGCTCATATTGTATAGAGGCTATATGTGAGCTCAAACTGTATATAGGGGTCTATGTGAGGGCTCATAGTCTATATAGGAGGTTATGTGGGGACTCATATTGTATATAGAGGGGCTATGTGGGGTCTCATACAGTATGTAGGGGGCTGTGTGTGGACTCATGCTGTATATAGGGGGATGTCAGCTTACTTAATTCTGTTTAATATTAAGTGATATACACTGCTCAAAAAAATAAAGGGAACACTCAAATAACACATCCTAGATCTGAATGAATGAAATATTCTCATTGAATACTTTGTTCTGTACAAAGTTGAATGTGCTGACAACAAAATCACACAAAAATCATCAATGGAAATCACATTTATTAACCAATGGAGGCCTGGATTTGGAGTCACCCCCAAAATTAAAGTGGAAAAACACACTACAGGCTGATCCAACTTTGATGTAATGTCCTTAAAACAAGTCAAAATGAGGCTGAGTATTGTGTGTGGCCTCCACGTGCCTGTATGACCTCCCTACAACGCCTGGGCATGCTCCTGATGAGGCTGAGTATTGTGTGTGGCCTCCACGTGCCTGTATGACCTCCCTACAACGCCTGGGCATGCTCCTGATGAGGCTGAGTATTGTGTGTGGCCTCCACGTGCCTGTATGACCTCCCTACAATGCCTGGGCATGCTCCTGATGAGGCTGAGTATTATGTGTGGTCTCCACGTGCCTGTATGACCTCCCTACAATGCCTGGGCATGCTCCTGATGAGGTTGAGTATTGTGTGTGGCCTCCACGTGCCTGTATGACCTCCCTACAACGCCTGGGCATGCTCCTGATGAGGCTCAGTATTGTGTGTGGCTTCCACGTGCCTGTATGACCTCCCTACAACGCCTGGGCATGCTCCTGATGAGGTTGAGTATTGTGTGTGGCCTCCACGTGCCTGTATGACCTCCCTACAACGCCTGGGCATGCTCCTGATGAGGCTCAGTATTGTGTGTGGCCTCCACGTGCCTGTATGACCTCCCTACAACGCCTGGGCATGCTCCTGATGAGGCTGAGTATTGTGTGTGGCCTCCACGTGCCTGTATGACCTCCTTACAACGCCTGGACCTGCTCCTGATGAGGTTGCGGATGGTCTCCTGTGGGATCTCCTCCCAGACCTGGACTAAAGCATCCGCCAACTCCTGGACAGTCTGTGGTGCAACGTCACGTTGGTGGATGGAGCGAGACATGATGTCCCAGATGTGCTCAATCGGATTCAGGTCTGGGGAACGGGCGGGCCAGTCCATAGCTTCAATGCCTCCATCTTGCAGGAACTGCTGACACACTCCAGCCACATGAGGTCTGGCATTGTCCTGCATTAGGAGGAACCCAGGGCCAACCGCACCAGCATATGGTCTCACAAGGGGTCTGAGGATCTCATCTCCGTACCTAATGGCAGTCAGGCTACCTCTGGCGAGCACATGGAGGGCTGTGCGGCCCTCCAAAGAAATGCCACCCCACACCATTACTGACCCACTGCCAAACCGGTCATGCTGAAGGATGTTGCAGGCAGCAGATCGCTCTCCACGGTGTCTCCAGACTCTGTCACGTCTGTCACATGTGCTCAGTGTGAACCTGCTTTCATCTGTGAAGAGCACAGGGCACCAGTGGCGACTTTGCCAATCCTGGTGTTCTGTGGCAAATGCCAAGCGTCCTGCACGGTGTTGGGCTGTGAGCACTACCCCCATCTGTGGACGTCGGGCCCTCATACCACCCTCATGGAGTCGGTTTCTAACCGTTTGTGCAGACACATGCACATTTGTGGCCTGCTGGAGGTAATTTTGCAGGGCTCTGGAAGTGTTCCTCCTGTTCCTCCTTGCACAAAGGCAGAGGTAGCGGTCCTGCTGCTGGGTTGTTGCCCTCCTATGGCTCCCTCCACATCTCTTGGTGTGCTGGCCTGTCTCCTGGTAGCGCCTCCAGCCTCTGGACACTACGCTGACAGACACAGCAAACCTTCTTGCCACAGCTCGCATTGATGTGCCATCCTGGATGAGCTGCACTACCTGAGCAACTTCTGTGGGTTGTAGAGTCCGTCTCATGCTACCACGAGTGTGAAAGCACAACCAACATTCAAAAGTGACCAAAACATCAGCCAGAAAGCGTTGGTACTGAGATGTGGTCTGTGGTCCCCACCTGCAGAACCACTCCTTTATTGGGGGTGTCTTGATAATTGCCAATAATTTCCAACTATTGTCTATTCCATTTGCACAACAGCATGTGAAATTGATTGCCAATCAGTGTTGCTTCCTAAGTGGACAGTTTGATTTCACAGAAGTTTGATCTACTTGGAGTTATATTCTGTTGTTTAAGTGTTCCCTTTATTTTTTTGAGCAGTGTAATTATTTTATATTAACATTCATTGTAATTAATATGTAAATATTAATATTGAGCAGAATTAATTTCAGCCTATTGGTTCGGCCTCCACAACAGTTACGGTTTCTCATGTGACCCCCTCAGGAAAATTAATTGCCCACCCCTGATATAGGTTAAAATACAGTCATTGAAGGGAACCTGTCAGATGATACATGCTACTGAAACCGTGCACAGCATGTATCAGCTCCAGGCTGTGCGATCACAGCCATTCATGTTTCACTTTGAAGTGCTGCGGCGTTTCAGAGAAAAACATACTTTTTATCACCGCCAGGGACCGAGCCGCACAGGTGACTAGTCGTACAAGTACGTCCCTGGCTGACAAGACTCGGCCTATAAACACACGTCACATAGGCAAAGGTTTGTCAGTTACTATCAGCGGGTGGGAGAAGCTGCTGGGGACCCACCTGTACAACTAGTCACCCGTGCGGCGCAGTCTCCGGTGTTAATTAAAAGTATGTTTCAGAGGAAAACATACATGACTGTGATCGCACAGCCAGGAGCTTACTACATGCTCTCCACAGTTTGGGCAGAATGTATCAAGTTCCATTTAACTGAAACAGAAACAGCTGTGAAGGAGGCTTAAAACTGGGTGATGAACAGGCAAGCTCTGCTTCAAATGTGCTGTCATTTCTAATCAGTGATGTGACCATCACTATATTTTGTATGTATGAGTTGAGCCTACCTTTGGGCTCTCCCGGTAAGACGGTCTTTTCCCTTAGCTCTGCTGCTCATGGTATTCATCATTGTGGGGGTCTTTTCATTACAGATCTCTTTTTCATCACCTGGGAGAATTGATACAACTTAGAAAAATACAGATTAAGCCGTTGATATAAAATGTATATGATAATCATCTAACCATTGTTTGATCTTCAAGTATATAATTTAGTGGAATTGTCACAAAATAGGATACTCATCAGTTCTCATAAAATAATAATCTACGGGAGAGGTTGCATGCGAACAGTAAGGGTTGAAGCAGTAGAGTAGTGTGAACATGTTCCCTTCTGACGGGAGAGAAGGAAAGACAAAAAATGATCACTGAAGGATGTGCTACATGTGCTACCACGGTTTAAGGCTCCACATTCACATGATTTAAAATTCAGCCGCACCAGACATTTTCAACCATAATGAACGATCGCAGGCTTCCTCCGCAAAACCAACAATTGTTTGTTTTGACCAATGTCCGACCAATCGGATATACAGAAAGTCCTGGATGTATCATCGGCCGAAAAGCCATCACTCCCAATACAGTTTGATATTTGTTTTTAGTGCCAACAAATGACCATTCATCTGAATGACAATTATTTTGTGAAATGTATATAGGGGGATATTCACATATTTATATTTTTGTACAGCACCTTCAATACAGTTTGGAAATAGAAAATTGGGGTTTTTAGACAATTCTATATCCAAGGATATCACAGCTATCAGTCAAGAGGATCACCTTTATTTTCAATCACATTTTCTCTATTTTGCGTCTTTCTTCCCCAGTCTCCTAAAAGGCAAAAATGCAAAAAATGTATAAATATTTTGTTTTCTGTTTTGTTGAGGTTATCTCGAATTCTTACTTCCTCAGACTAGTTTATAGGGAGAGAAAACCTACCAAACCAGCAGCTCCTTGGCTCACATATTTTATTTCGTACTAGGTCTATAATGTCATTTAGTATAAGACCTTTACCCATGTTGACTTGCTCTACTCCCCTTGGATTAAGAGACCTGTAAGGTTTTCTAGAATTTGACACCCTCAAGTCATGCACAGAGTAGGGTGCTTATCCAATCTCACTCCCTGTCGAATCCTCTTTGATTGCAGATGGATTGATCTCTTTATAAGTTATATTCAGTCTTCCCTTTGATGACCACAATGCACCTAACACATCTGGACATCTTAGGACTGCCTTTACTGTTTGAAATATACCATCTCAATAAACGCAGTTGACCTTTCTGGACATTTTGCTCCAAAAATGAGACACAAATTTGTGTCTAATTTTACAAAACGTATTGTGAGCCCTCACATATTGATCTTTATAAAGCAAGCCAGCCACAAGGTTTGGCACAAACACCACCAAAGCTTGAAAAAACAACATGACTTACAAATTTTACCAAAATTTTCCAACAAAAGTTCCACATGTTCTTCAAAGTAGCCACCTTTTGCTTTGATGACTGCTTTGCACACTCTTGGCATTCTCTTGATGAGCTTCTAGAGGTAGTCACCAGAAATGGTCTTCCAACAATCTTGAAGTAGTTCCCAGAGATGCTTAGCACTTGTTGGCCCTTTTGCCTTCACTCTGCGGTCCAGCTCACCCCAAACCATCTCGATTAGGTTCAGGTCTGGTGTCTGTGGAGGCCAGGTCATCTGGCATAGTACCCCATCACTCTCCTTCTTGGTCAAATAGCCCTTACACAGCCTGGAGGTGTGTTTGGGGTTATTGTCCTGTTGAAAAATAAATGATGGTCCAACTAAACGCAAACCGGATGGAATAGCATGCCGCTGCAAGATGCTGTGGTAGCCATGCTGGTTCAGTATGCCTTCAATTTTGAATAAATCCCCAACAGTGTCACCAGCAAAGCACCCCCACACCATCACACCTCCTCCTCCATGCTTCACGGTGTGAACCAGGCATGTAGAGTTCACCCGTTCACCTTTTCTGCGTCGCACAAAGACACGGTGGTTGGAACCAAAGATCTCAAATTTGGACTCATCAGACCAAAGAATAGATTTCCACTGGTCTAATGTCCATTCCTTGTGTTCTTTAGCCCAAACAAGTCTCTTCTGCTTGTTGCCTGTCCTTAGCAGTGGTTTCCTAGCAGCTATTTTACCATGAAGGCCTGCTGCACAAAGTCTCCTCTTAACAGTTGTTTTAGAGATGTGTCTGCTGCTAGAACTCTGTGTGGCATTGACCTGGTCTCTAATCTGAGCTGCTGTTAACCTGCGATTTCTGAGGCTGGTGACTTGGATAAACTTATCCTCAGAAGCTGAGGTGACTCTTGGTCTTCCTTTCCTGGAGTGGTCCTCATGTGAGCCAGTTTCTTTGTAGCGCTTGATGGTTTTTGCAACTGCACTTGGGGACACTTTCAAAGTTTTCCCAATTTTTTGGACTGACTGACCTTCATTTCTTAAAGTAATGATGGCCACTCGCTTTTCTTTACTTAGCTGCTTTTTTTCTTGCGATAATACAAATTCTAACAGTCTATTCAGTAGGACTATCAGCCGTGTATCCACCAGACTTCTGCCCAACACAACTGATGGTCCCAACCCCATTTATAAGGCAAAAAAACCCACTTATTAAACCTGACAGAGTACACCTGTGAAGTGAAAACCATTTCCGGTGACTACCTCTTGAAGCTCATCAAGAGAATGCCAAGAGTGTGCAAAGCAGTCATCAAACAGAAGGTGGCTACTTTGAAGAATCTAGAATATAAGACATATTTTCAGTTGTTTCACACTTTTTTGTTAAGTATATAATTCCACATGTGTTAATTCATAGTTTTGATGCCTTCAGTGTGAATGTACAATTTTCATAGTCATGAAAATACAGAAAAATCTTTAAATGAGAAGGTGTGTCCAAACTTTTGGTCTGTACGGTATATCACGTAGTATATGTTTTTGTATACCAAAGGACACCTGTTTGGCATACGCTGTGTGCATGGGGCTCTATGGACATGTTTAGGGCATACCCAAACACAAGAAGTAATGGAGCCTTATCATAACAACTTCATGATATGAACGTGTTGACTAAAAAGACAGCTGACACATGCTGATTTAGCTATCAGATAAATACTTTATCTGTTACGATGCTCACCTTTCTTGCCACATAGCGAGCTTGGAACTGTGTTGGCACAGCTCGTATCAACGGAAAACCTAAGAAATGAATGGAAACAAGGTAATGTACAGAACCGCCAGGCACGTCCCTCTTATCTTCCTCCCTGTACAGGCTGGTTTGTCAACTACTCTAGTGTGCCATTACATAAGCAATATGCAGTGATGAGTGACCGCGCTCCTGGACTAGTCCAGGTAAACAATCACTGTCATTAATCATTGCTTTTACACACACTGCACTAACATTAGGTAAAATAAAGACATGATTGAACACATTATTGGAAGTCGGCTAAAGGGCTCCTAAAGGATCATTTTAATTACATATACAGTACAGTGCAACAAAGTTTACTCTAGTACATGCAGATAGGGGTAGATGGACACAAACAAGAGAATACACCAGCCTATGTAACAGCTAAGATATAGGCAAACACTGAATATATGAAATCTGAGCTGAATTACTACTTTATAGAATATGTTTACTAAAAATGAAAGCCCACCAGTCAAGACAAGGCAACCTTTCTTTGATGGGACCCTATCTATATATATAATTGTCTTATCCCATCTGTCTGTCTGTCTATCTGTCTGTCTGTCTTTCTGTCTGTCTGTCTGTCCAGGAAATCCCGCGTCGCTCATTGGTCCGGCAGCGGCCAATCAGCGCCGCAGGATTTCTGAAAAAAGATGGCGGCCGTTAGCGGCTCATCTGCCGGACGGAGGTCAGCGGCAATGCAGCGGGGAGATGAGCGGCGCTAGCAGCACAACTACCCCGACCGGCGCCGCTGACCTCCATGCGGCTGACGTCGGAAGATCAGCGGCTTGGCCCGCTGATCTCCCGACAGCAAGTGTGAACGGAGGACCGGTCCTCGCTAATACGGAGCCGCACAAGCTCCCGGGCCCACACTAATACGACGCTGATTGGTCGCGGTGGCCGGCCGCGACCAATCAGCGAGATGGGCGGCAAATTTAAACGCCACTCTGCTGATTGGTCGCATTCGCTGGCCGCAACCAATCAGCATTATTGGCGCCAAATTTAAACCCCGCTCTGCTGATTAGTCGCGACCGCCGGCCGTGACCAATCTGCGATATAGGCGCCAAATTTTAACACAGCTTTGCTAATTGGTCGCGGTTGCCGGCCTTGACCAATCAGCGATTTTGGCGCCAAATTTAAATATCGCTCTGCTGATTGCGCCCGGCCGGCCGCATACCTATTCTAGAATACCCGATGCGTTAGAATCGGGCCACCATCTAGTACCTAATATTTAGCAAACATGCCTCTCCCAGGCTAAAATCTACAAATATAAAGGGAAGGTAGGATCCAGCACTAGTTAGTTTTAGCCTGGGAAAGTCATGTTTGATCTATATTAGAGTCCCATCAAAAAAGGTACACCTTGTCTTGGCTTGTGGGCTCTCATTAATTTGCACTTACAGAGGCTGCTGTATTCTCTTCTTTGTATATTTTTCAGTTATGGCAGCTTGCACCTGTTCACACTTTATTTATTCTGAGATAGATAGATAGATAGATAGATAGATACATAGATAATAGACAGATAGATAGATAATAGATAGATGGATAGATAATAGACAGATAGATAGATAATAGATAGATAGATGGATAGATAGATAATAGATATATGGATAGATGATAGATAGATAGATAGATAGATAGATAGATAGATAGATATATAGATAGATAATAGATAGATAAATAGATAGATAGATAGATTTTTTTGGACCAGCTCCATCTTTTTCAGGCTTCCTTCACCCATCGTTTAGCATTTTTCTATGACAGTACTAACTCACATTTCGTCAGTTTTCCCTTTATCCCAGGTGCGCCTCCACTCTCCTTTGGAATTCTTTTGTCGGGCTAACCGTTCAGTGTCGACTTCCTGGCGCTCCTTCTTCCATTGTAAGTACTCGCTGTGCTCCACCGCTGACATTGTCTCACATTTTTCACCCAACTTGCAAAAAGCAAAACATTAAAATTGCAAAACTTTAACAATGTTGAAAGCTTCAACTGAAGAAATGTGTGCGTAGGAGCAGTACTGCTTAGCCAATGTAGTATATGGCCACTGGGATCGTCACCAATCCGAGAACAGGACTCTGAACGTAGCGGTGGTCAACCATCCACTCCATCGCTCCATTCTTTGTCTATAGGACTGCCGAAGAGAGCAGCCATATACCAGAAGTGACTAATTTGTAACAGGAAAATGAGCATACGCAATGGAGGTTGACGTAGAATCACCTTACCCTCAAAATTTGTCCTCAATCTATTAATGACCCCATCATGTCGGATTATGGTGAACACACCCCAAGATGGGAAGGAAGTAGGTAGTATAGTGTTTCTTTTTGTTTTGTTCTTTAATAACTCACTACTGCCCAACCTCATTCTCTCCGTCTCCAGCATCAAGTTAAAGAGGTTTTCCCATCGACATATTTTTAGATAGAGCTTGTAAAATCAAGCACTTTTCCAGAGTATTAAAATTTGAAACCCTTCTTGAGAAATGAACACTTTACAGCTCATTGCCTAGGAGACCGACCACCACTGCTGTCTAGCTTGTAAGCACTGCGCTGAAGCTGGTTGGGATTAAGAGATAACACTGCGTTCCAGTGATCCTGGACAGCTTTAGAGCAGCACTTACAAGCCAAATAAATAATTGGCCACCACTTCTAGACACCAGTGGTGGTCTTTTTCCTAGGCAACAAGCTATAAACCAAAGAAAACTGTTAATATCTCAAGAACGGCTACAAATTTTAAAACACAGTACATTGCAAAAGTGCTTGTTTTATTGCAAGCACTATCTGACAATATCCATCTATGAAGATGGGAATAGTCCTTTAAGAGCATCAATGTATTGGCAATGGGGAAGGTTGTCCTATATCGGGACAACCAATGTCAGGTCATTAGGGATTTATTGTCAATAACTGTCAATGGGGATATTTACTTATTATATGTCCTAAATATGCTATGAATTGACGAGCTGGGTGTACTAAATTATGCTGCACTTCGCCCTGTTCAGACCTCATGGTGACAAGTTTGTTGAGGGTACAGGAGATAGCTTTGTTTGTATTACCTACCTCTTTGTCTTGTTCCATTTTGCATTTTTTCCTCGATTTCTCTTTCTTCCTTTCTACTTTTGGCATAGCAGACTCCTAGAAGAAGAATGGATTTTAAAGAGGACCTCTCACTTGCTCAAAAAATTGAGTTTAATGCCTTGTAAAACTCCCTGAACTCCCCTGATTCTGCCATTTATTTTATGCTGCGTCACTCCATTGCAGAGATATTCACATTTTCTGCTTTTGGAGAACAGCATGTGAAATCTCCTCATGTTGTGCAACTTGTCGTGTCTTCATTCTCCTCTGGGGGTGTGAACTTTCACCCCTCCCTCCCCAAACACAGTCAATCACAGCTTGGCAGCTCATCTAGCACTTTAGCCCCAGAGAAGACTCTGAAGAATCACACAGTTGCACTATAAGCAGAGATTTCACATACTGCACTCCAAAAGCAACAAATGTGAATATCTCTGAAATGGAGCAACACAGCGCAAAATGGAAAAGAGCAGCGGCATCAGGGGATTTTAGGGATTTTTACAATGTATCTGACCCAACTTTTTGAGTAAGTGATGGGTCCTGTTAAAGTAGCAGCAGGTCTCAGATAGAAATGAACGTTATGTAGCAGTCGTTCGATTATACAAAGCAATGTTCTCCCCCTCAATTTTTAAACTAGATTTTTGTTAAAAAGGTTATCCAGAACCTGGAGCAGGACAAGTACTCAATCTAGAAAGCGGGATTTGATAAAGGTATCCAGGGATGCCGGGGTGGTAGGTGTGTTAGCATACCCTGTCTTCTGAATTTTTTGAAAAAGTGTAATTTTTGGAGTTTTATTGTGTGCCATTTAGGTGCTAGTGGGTAACACTCCCTATCTGTAGGTCTTGGATTTGTTTGTTGAGCTCATGTGAAAGTTCTGCAAAGTCATTAAAAAAACAATTGGGGGGTTTGTGTTTCAATTTTCTGAGATCCATGACATTTTTATTTTTTCGCTGAGTGAGGGCTTGTTTTTTTTGCATGACGAGCTGATGGTTTTATTGATACCAATTTGGGGTACGATAATTGATTTGTTTTTATTGCATTTTTTTTAGGGAGAATTGGTGGCCAAAGCAAATCACAATTCTGGCATTTTGATCTCTTTTTCTTGTTATGACTTTTAATTAATTTTATATTTTGATAGATCGGTCTTTTATGAACACAGCGATACCATATATTTTAATTTCTTTCATTTTAATAAGGGAAAAGGGGGTGATTCAAACTTTTAGATTTTTTTAAAAACATACAGTATATTTTTTATTTCTTACTTTACTTATTAGTCCCCATGGGGGACTTAAACCTGCGATTGTCCAATTGTTTATCCTATATGTAGCTATAGTATAGCATTCCAATATATAGTGAACATTGCGGTCTCAGTTGAAGCTCAGTGTATAGCTGAGCTTCAGAAGCAAGACTAAGATGGCAGCAATAAGGGCATTCAGCAGGTTCCTGACTGTCATAGTAACCCCTCCATCCTGTGGTCACATTGTTTAATAGTTAATAACTCAACTCCAGTTGAAGCTATCAGAGTAACATGTCAACTAATTAATAGAGCCGGTATCTGCCGGGTGTGGAGAGAGTGCAGTTCTTGAACCCTCTCCACACACAATCACCCTCACAATCAAATATACAGTGGTGTGAAAAAGTGGTGGCCCCTTTCTGATTTCTTATTATTTTGCATGTTTGTCACACTTAAATGTTTCAGATCACAAAACAAATTTAAATATTAGACAAAGATAACACAAGTAAACACAAAATGCAGTTTTTAAATTAAGGTCTTTATTATTAAGGGAAAAAGAAATCCAAACCTACAGGGCCCTGTGTGAAAAAGTGATTGCCCCTAAACCTAATAACTGGAAGGGCCGCCCTTAGCAGCAACAACTGCAATCAAGCGTTTGCGATAACTGGCAATGAGTCTTTTACAACGCTCTGGAGGAATTTTGGCCACTCATCTTTGCACAATTGTTGTAATTCAGCCACATTGGAGAGTTTCGGAGCATGAAAAGCCTTTCTAAGGTCATGCCACAGCATCTCAATCGGATTAAGGTCAGGACTTTGACTAGGCCACTCCAAAGTCTTAATTTTGTTGTTCTTAAGCCATTCAGAGGTGGACTAGCTGGTGTGTTTTGGATCAATGTCCTGCTGCATAAGCCAAGTGCTCTTATAAGCCAAGTGCTCTTCAGCTTGAGGTTACGAACAGATGGCCGGACATTCTCCTTCAGGATTTTTTGTTAGAAAACAGAATTCATGGATCTATTTACCATGGCAAGTCTTCCATGTCATGAAGCAGCAGAACAGCCCCAGACCAACACACTACCACCACCATATTTTACTGTTAGTATGATGTTTCTTTTCTAAAATGCTGTGTTACTTCTAAGCCAGATGTAATGGGACACCTTCCAAAAAGTTCAACTTTTGTCTTATCAGTGCACAGAGTATTCTCTCAAATGTTTTGGCGATCATCAAGGTGTTTTCTGGCAAAACTGAGACGAGCCTTTATGTTCTTTTTGCTCAGCAGTGGTTTTTGTCTTGGAACTCTGCCATGCATGACATTTTTCCCCAGTCTCTTTCTTATGGTAGCGTCATGAACACTGACCTTAACTGAGGCAAGTGAGGCCTGTAGTTGTTTGGATGTTGTTGTGGAGTCTTTTGTGACCTCTTGGAAGAGTCGTCGCTGTGCTGTTGGGGTAATTTTGGTTGGTCGGCCACTCCCGGGAAGGTTCACCACTGTTCCATGTTTCCGCCATTTGTGGATAATGGCTGTCACTGTGGTTTGATGGCGCCCCAAAGCTTTATAAATGGCTTTATAACCTTTTCCAGACTGAACCTTTTCCAGACTCAATTACTTTCTTTCTCATTTGTTCCTGAATTTCTTTGGATCGCAGCATGATGTTTAGCTTTTGAGGATCTTTTGGTCAACTTCACTTTGTCAGGCAGGTCCTATTTAACCCCTCAGCTATAGGACCAATTTTTTGAAATCCGACCCGTGTCATTTTATGTGGTAATAACTATAGAATGCTTCAACATATCCCATTGATTTTGAGATTGTTTTTTGTTACACATGATACTTTATAATAATGGTAAATTTAGGTTTATATGTTTTGTGTTTACTTATAAAAATATCAGAAATTTTACAAAAATATTTTAAAAAGTGCAATTTTCAAACTTTGAATGACTATCCCTTTAATCCCAATAGTGATGCCACACAAAAACATTAATAAATAACATTTCCCTCATGTCTGCTTTACATCAGCACCATTTGTAAAGTGTTTTTAATTTATTAGCATTTTAGAAGGTTTAAAAATGTAGCAATAATTTTTCATTTTTTCAAGGAAATTTACAAAACTTATTTTTATAGGGACCTGTTCGGTTTTGAAGCGACTTTGGGGGTCCCATATGTTGGAAACCACGCAAAAGTGATACCATTTTAAAAACTGCACCCCTCAACGTATTAAAAACTGCTTTCAGGTAGTTTATTAACCCTTCTGGTTCTTTTCAGGAAGTAATGGAAGGTGGCATGACAAGAATGAAAAAGTTTATTTTACCACCTAAATTTTGATAACTTCTGAAGAGGCTGCTATAGCCGGAAGACTCTATGGCCGTTACTTGCCATGGCAAACATCAGGACCACAAATCAAGATCTCAGGGTGCCAATGAGGTTAAAGAAGGAGCCCCCAGACTCTGTTAACTATTTAGATTCTGTAGTCACTATTGACAGCAGAATCTAAGGGGTTAAACGTCCATGGTCGGTGCCAACACTGATCATGGCTGATGCAGCAAGTTGTCAGCTATTGTGTACAGGTGACATTTACAGGATTGTCACCTGTCGGGGAACGCTAGTCTTCTATATCGCAGGTCAGAAAAAAGACGTCTATTGGTCACAAAGGGGGTAAGTGATTTCTTGATTGGGAACAGGTATGGCAGTAATGAGGCCTGTGTGTAACTAGGGAAATTGGACTCAGCTTCCCAAAAATGTGATAAACCACAGTTAATGTATGTTTTAGGGAGGGGGGGTCACTTTTTCACACAGGGCCCTGTAGGTTTGGATTTCTTTTTCCCTTAATAATAAAGACCTTCATTTATAAACGGCATTTTGTGTTTACTTGTGTTATCTTTGTCTAATATTTCAATTTATTTTGTGATCTGAAACATTTAAGTGTCACAAACACGCAAAAAAACAAGAAATCAGGAAATGGGGCAAACACTTTTTCACACCACTGTATGTACATAATATAGAAAAAAAAGGGGTTAATCAGCAGCCGGCCAAGGTATTTCTTTTGTGTTACAACTTGTTTTGTCTTCTGTATGAAGAAAATTAAAGGGGTTGTCTGGACAAAAAGTAATATTATTAGATGGGCTTCAAATGGAAAATCAATTATATTCACCTACTGGCACCCACCTGGATCCAGCATGGGACGTTCTGTGGACTGTGTCAGCACAGAGAGTGAAGATGTCACTGTTCAACCAGCCATAGGACTATTGCACCCATGATTGGCTGCATCCATCAGGAGACCATGTTGGATTGAAAGTATTTGGAGTGAAAGTACTTCCTATACAAACCACAAGCCAATCCCATGAGCAAATTTGTCCCCAAGTTGTGAAACAGGATATGTTGGCTTACCCTCAGGATAGGTCATCACTGTAGGGAGTCAGCAAAACAAAGGGGCAGCATCGCTCGCTGGAGCGCCACAGCCTCTTCACAGGAGTATCAGGTACATCCATTCAAGTGTGGTTGTGCACCCAAAATCCTTGTGGTTTTACTGAACCAAACAGAGATTACGATCCTCAACCATGAGTGGATTCTAAAAGGATGATTTTATGTAGCGTCGACACAGCCTAAAATTACAGAAGTGGTATGAACAGAGCCTGAAACTACAGATGCATTTAGAACACAGCCTAAAACTACAGAGGTGGTATGAACACTGCCTAAAACCAAAAATTTTATGTGACCACAGCCTATAACCATTGACGTTGGTTAAAAACAGACTACAACCACAGATGTGGGGTGAATACAGCTTACAACCACATAAGTTGGGTTAACACAACCTACAACCAGATATGTGGCATGAACATAACCTAAAACCACAGATATGGCGAGAACAGCCTATAACCACGGATGGGATGTAAACACAGCCTAAAACCACAGATGCTGTGTGAGCACAGCCTTAAACCATAGATGTGGTGTAAACATAACCTAAAACCCTCAGATGTGGTGTGAACACAACCTAAAATCATAAATATTGAGTAAACACAGCCTAAAACCAGAGATATTCTGTGTACACAGCCTAAAACCACATATGTAATGTGAATACAGCAGGCTAAAACCACATTTCTTGTGTGAATGTAAGTGTGGTGGACAATAACTGTTGCGTTTCTGCCCCTGAAGACACCAATCACGTCAATGTATTGTAATGTGAATAATGTCTTGCGTCATATGGAAATATTGTGTAATGTGAATTGAAATGTATAGTGATAAGCATATGTAATGTGTTCCTGTATAGTGTGTAGTAATGTAAGATAAGTAATGTAATGCATAGTGTAAGGAAGTTCTGCCCGGCAACAGACAGCAGGGTCAGAAGTAGTTAACTGTTTGGACTAACCCACAATGGGAGGGGTTAGTATATATAAGGATAGAGACTGTTCCTCAGTGTAGATGCAGTTGGAGTTGTAGTACACCTTGCTTGTGATAAGGACAGACACCTAGTCTGACGAGGCCGTATGCATTGGGTGACTTGTGGCAGGAGAAAAAGGAGATCAGACTGGAGATAGAATGATCCTCGAGCTGGGGTTTAAGTATCTGACGAGAACCAACCCTCAAACGAGCGGCTCTAGACTAAAGGAGATAGAGTACAGACTAATGGCTAGGCCCCTTAACCGTCAAGGTAATGGGTTATCTTCACTAGCGGGTGAGCGTAGTCAACTTCCCGAGCGGGTTGTCCCCAAGCATCTGGGAGCACAAGACTTTACTCTGACCATGATAAGATCGTTAAGGAGACTAGACGTGGAACTGCTGGAAGGGAGGGTGATCATCAAAAACTGTACTGTTGTGTTGGGCTGGGTTGTGCTTGTGCTGGAGCTCATAGGACCAGTAGCATTGGGAACAACCTAGCGGGAACTGAAACTGTGTCTGATGATGTGTCTTCAACTGAAACGCATTGGAAGTTATATGCTCACTATCTCTTGTGTAACTGAGGAACTGTTGGAACCGTTAAGTTAAGAATTAATGTTTAAGACAACCTGTTCATCTCTGGAGTTGTCTTATGGTCCTGGTCAGCTGAGAACAGCGGCAGCATATGGCCTGCACAAACACACAGCCCACACTACCAATGTCCACACACTCAACCAGGATGGCGTCTTTCATGCAGCGTGCCGAGGCTTCATGAGTCAGTCCCTCACCCATGACTACAGCCCCGCACCACTCTACATGAGCACAGCCTAAAACCACAGATGTGATGTGAACACAGCCTAAAACCATTATGGTATGAACACAGCCTAAAACCACAGATGTGTTGTGGACGCAGCCTAAAACGTATTCTAAAACTAGCAAATGTGGATCAAACCTTAGTGATACAATAACAATCTGATTAAATGTTCAAGTGAGTATCTTCCAGCATTGTGTCTGCTGCATTTCTTTCAGAAGAGTGCAACTTCCAGCATTCACGGTTTTCATTGTATTTGGAATATTTATGCCAGGCTTGCAATTCGGTGTGCTGCTAATCCTGTAAAGCTTCTTGTTCCATGTTATTGTAGAAAGCTCCTGCCAACTGACATTGCATTCTTTTTGTCCAACGCTCCACACCATAAAAGGAAACAGTTCAGCTCCGACTTTACCACTGTAATACAACATTCATTCCGAGGAAATAAATCAAGCAAATAAATGTAATATGAGCAAGTCCTGCTCTATAGATCAGCTCCTCTATAAAGCAAATAAAGCCACATCCTAGATTTACACTAATATGCACAGTTATAAGAATATTAGATGGCATGTCACCAATAGAGTTGGCGCAAATTTATTTGCAGGACCTGGTCCATCATCCATGTCTATAAACTGTGGTCGCTAAATAATAAGGCGGCCTGTTGCATGTCTGAATAAATAAGTGAACCACAACACTAATCAAGTACCGTGGATCACCAGAAAAGACCAACTCCATGGCATGATAAATAGGAGGAAACGGAGTTCAAAATGGTTTAAAAGATGATAATGTTTATTGAGTATCTTAAAAAATATATAGAAATGTATAACCCCGTGGAGTCGGAGTCGGAGCCCATTTTGGTGGAGTCAGAATCGGAGTCGGTATAAAATGGACCGACTCCAACTCCTAAAATATATAATAAATTGGGTACAGTAGGACAATGCAGTTTGTGGAAATATTTTTTTCATAAGAATTTGGGAAAGTTATGAAATGTCCTATAAAGATCTGTCCTATTCCTGATCTAAGGGTTTAGATGTTTAGCTGAGATAAATCTGTACTACAGTAAATTCATCACTTAAACATGAGCCATGTATGAGGGAGTCGGTGTCATGTAAATTGAGGAGTCAGAGTCGGAGGTTTGGCTTACCGACTCCTCAGCCCTGATAACAAGAATAGTAGGACAAAAAGACAATAGTCTACAATAAGCATTCAACACCACATATGTGAAATACAATATATCTAGCACATGCTAATATGGGAGGCAGCCCCCCTACAAACAACCATAGTAAGTATATTGCAAAATGCCTGGAAAACCAGTGGTCAAGTGAAGGAACTTGAGAAATGTGAAACGTGCGTCGGGTTTCATTCCATCCCCTCTTTTGTCCATCTGAGCTCTCAACCCCACCACGGTAAGATTTTCCCCTCTCCCCATACCTTATAGGCTTCCTTCACTTGACCCAAATTTTATCCAATTCACTATCATTTTCTTTGTCCTCTAGTAATTTTAAAGGGAACCCGTCAGCAACATTTTTACTAGGCAAGCAGAAGTAGTGGAACCTGCTCTCCATGATGTTGCTTGAGCCCTGTTCACACAAGATCAGTATTGTACAGAAAATGTGTAGCTGCATGCCTGAGTTGTGTGAGCTATAAATAATCTCTGACCCATTTTTTATTGTTTAGTTTTTTTAACTAGCGGTAATATGTGATTAATATTAAGTATGAGTATATCTACGTTGTTAGGTGTAAATTAAGTTTCCTTCTATTCCGCTCTCAATGGATGCTGTTTTTTCAACCATGGAATTTTGTGGGGCAGAGTCTGCAATGTGTAATGCGATGTAGCGCTATTGATCATGTTGGGGGGCACTCACTTCACCGGGTCAATTAAAGCACACATGCAACGTTTTCCGGTAATCTAAAGTCCAGCAGTTTATTACACATCATAAACTGCTTATAACATCGTCCATCTCAGTGGCTCGCAGGAATGTTACACATGTAATATCCTAGAGCCTTTTCAGTGGCAGCTATGCCCGCTTGGCTTCAGATACAGTCTTCATTCAGCAAGGTAACAACATCAATGCCCATATCAAGCACCGTTTTCACCTTTGCCGGGTCTAGCTGTTACCATCAGCTCTGTTCTGCCAAAGCTGTGGTTTAAGGCTCACCAGGTATGGCCTCCAGGCCTCGTGCCTTCCAGGGCTAATGGTGTCCCAGACACAGGGATCAGGTCTCTTGCCTTCCTGTGTTTCAAAACCGCCCGGATATATATCCCTCTGTGTGCACAGGACCTGTGATGATGTCACAGTCATGTGATCAGTCACCTGAAAGGGAGGTACGTGGTCAGCCAGGACACACCCCCTCAGACATTTTGGCAAATGCAGCAAGCCGATGCATTACAGTAAGCAGACAGTTATAAAGACCTATACCACAGGACTGTTGGAATTAGGTCAATTAGACATTCCACCTGACTAAGATGCTCTCTGAAAATGCTATTTGCATATTTAAATTCCTAGAGGAGCATTGCCAGCTTGGTACTCTCCAGAAGGTTAAACATTCTTGCTTAGACTCCCAGTCAGAGGCCTCTCACCTAACCAAATCAGATTTCCTGCTTTGTGCTGTGGAGGGGCAAACACCCTGAAACATGTGTCTGCAAATGGAGTTTCTGGTTTGGCTTCTTATCCTAACTCATTTGACAAGGCTCGCTAAAGGGTCGATATTGGCTTTTAGGATTGCTTCACCCAATAGGTGGTGCTAAAGTTTAAGTCCTCTTGCTCTCTGAAGAGGCTATTTGCCTATTTAAATTCCCAGAGGACAATTGTTTGGCCCAAAAGGTTCCTTATGCTGGCTTGGCACTCTTTACATGGTGAAACGTTCCCCCTTAGATCCCAAGTCAGAGGCCTCTCACCAAACCAAATGAGATCTTCTGCTTTGCACCGAGAAGGGGCAAAGACCCCGAAACATGTGTAGCGCCCCGAGGGTTCGGTTGCTACAGGGGTATTGCACCTCAACCAAAGGTGTGATATTCCACTCCAAGGTAAGGATGGAGTATGGACCAGGGCTCAGTTAGCTGCATATACACACACTCACCCCATTTCCGGGGGACAGCTCGATGGTGCTCCCATTTATTGCAGGCACAACTGACCATGTCCCTGGCTGTAGTGGGGATGGGGGAGAGAACCCAGTGATGTAGGAGCAAAAGGGGACGGTTTCTGGAGCATAGGAAGGAGCTCATTGGGTGCAGGTCACCTGAGCTCAGACACAGAGGCAGATAAAAGGTGGGAGCCATCTTAATTCAGGGAGAAGAAGTTCAGTTCAGAGGAGTAGTTCAGCCAGAGAGGGCTGACAGGGAGCTGTGGCTCGGCCTGAGCTCAGCTCCACGAGGCAGGCCTGGAGAGGAGGCCGGGGCCAGAGAGGAGAAGAGGAGAAGGAAAGAAAGAGGAGAGACAGAGGAGTAGAAAGGCTCCAGAAACAAGGAGGCAGAAGGGACCCTAAGAGAGAGCAGAACGGACAGCACCACGTTATATCGGGTGAAGGGTCAGGCTGTGGAAGGGTACCGGATTCCCAAGTTGGTGGAGGTAAATTATCCCTCAGCCAAGAACCAGAGGTCGTGATCATCTATTGGTGTGACCCCCCGCCAAACCTGCTAGGAAGGCACCATATAGGATAGCGGGAAACGGGGGCCAACGTTTGCCCGCAAAGATCCGCGGCAGCTGGACAGAAGTCAGGACACTGGTGGGGCACGAGAGGCCAGAGAAAGGACAGAAGGGGATCCTGTGCCATACTCCTGAATTGCCTGGGGGTTGACCGAGCCCCTCACCTGGTGGACGCAGCACGACTTGGGCAGTCATTGCTGACAGAAGTGACATGGATAATAACTGTGAGTAAAAACCCAGGACTGCACCATTGGACTCTGTGTTATTTATGCTGCGCCTGCACCATCACCCCCAGCATCCTATTACACTGCCCTGAGGCTACACTCTTCCCATGAGGAGTTATCCTACCCCTGTGCTGCACACTAACACCAGCCTCAGCGGTCTGCCTTGCAGCGGCGGTCATCCCTGACCGCAATCCACGGGTGGCGTAGTCGGACATTCAAAACCCTATAAATAGACTGCCGCCATTTGGTCTGACCACCCTGAGCCACGGGATCGGGTTTCCACTACTACCCCCATCAGGTCCGTACACAAGAAGGCCCGGTTCCGGGTACCCCACAGCCCAGGGGGCGAGTCACATGTATCTGCAAATGGAGTCTTTGGTTTAGCGTCTTATCCTAACTCATGTGGCAAGGCTCCTTAAAGGGTCAATCTTGACTTTTAGGATTGCTACATCCAATAGGTGGCGCTAGTGATCAAGTCCGCTTTCTCTCTGAAGAGGCAATTTTCATGTGGAAATCGGGTCAGATTTTTGAGAAAATTATGTTTCTTTCCTGTTTCGAGAATAATTTATTGAGAATGTGAAAGTAAGAGACCTCCGTGTGTATTTTTTTTGCTTGATTTTAGTAGATAATATTTTTATCATGTTATTAATCTTTTTTTTTTTAGTTTAGTTAGGAGTGTGGGCTAGTGTAGGTGCATTTAAATAGAAGAAGTTGTGTTACGCTCACATGCCCCTAGAAGAAGCCGAAAAGGCGAAACTGTGAGTCTGGCAGGACGCTAAGCGTATTGATTAGCTTTCCAAAATTGGATTATCTTGATGTGCTGACTAGCCTAGACTCTTTTGTCAGTATGCTAATTGCATTTAGAATAAAAATATGTTATTGGTTTTTATACTATGTTTTGGCTACTCTTATTTATGGGGAATAATTCTATTAATTTGGCGAGGAACATCTTAGGCATTCAGGACAACCGCCAAGCTATAATGCAACCTCTATTCTAAAGGATACTTTCTGGGCAAAACATAATGTAGGTTGTCCACTACTTTTATATCCTTAGGATGTTATCAGCTGCGGAGCTGCACAGCACAGCTCCTACAACGGTACAGTATCTGAAGTGTGGTGCTGCGTATCCAGTGTCAGACTGAAGAACATTGGGTCCACCAGAGGATTTGATTCTGAGGGACCAACTTTCTCCCCCACTCAAGTGCCCCATAGCAGCTGCAAGGTTTGCACTCTGAACTTTCCTGAAGGAGAAGCCAGGGCCCACCGGAGGATTCTCCGGTTCTCTGCTGGGCCGGTCCAACCCTGTGCATATCCATTCCTATTAATTCATTGCACAGGTGTATGTGCAATACGCAGCAAGATTACAGCCTGGAGCAGAAGTGTCGTCACGCAGCAGAGACTGTCTCCGCTGTCAATCATGCAGACAAGGGTAGAGCAGGCTGGGAGAAGTGCCCCAATACACCCTCCATGCACTTGCATGGATAAAAAGATGAATGGATGGGATAGATATAGGTATTGTTGCTATTGTTAGGCAGTGCCCCATCCTGCATTACCTCCGGCTGCATAGAGAAAATGTTGCTCACATCTTCTCTTTACTCATTTACTATTGGGGGGAGAGGACATTATTCTTCTTTATACACACTTTTGCTGCTGCAGAACCTCTCCGTGTGAACCGGTGAATAAATGCCATAAATCCTAATCAGATTCTTCTCTGCGTTGCGCTCTGCACGTCTGCACTAAAAGCATCTCCTAGGAATGTCTTTATCTAGATTACCATCTTCAGGGCTCACATGGAAGTGCACTTATTAAATGCTCTCAAGAAATTCTGCATTTATCATTGATCTTTTCACAAAGAAAGCCGCTCAGTCAGATAAGAACATAGAGAAAAAAATATTTCTTTAAAAAAATATGAGCATTCTCTACAGTTTTAGCACGGAGAAAATACTCCTTTTCTCACATATCAATTCCAGTAGAGGAGGGAAGAAGAGGCAAGTGTTTTTTTTTTTATTATTACATACCTGTATATCAAGAACATATTGGTTGGGACTATTTATGGACGCTCTCTGATGAGCACCATTCATTAGGGCACTCAATGGCACTGGTTTTGGGGATACCCTTATAGTAAGAACAGCAGCTTAATGTAGGGGCAGAGACCCTGATTCCAGCGGTGTCACTTACTGGGCTGATTGCTGTAGTTTTGATAAAATCACAGTTTTATTAGCAGAAGATTATCGCTATAGGACTAGGAAATCTGCTGCCATGTAGTCCAATTCTGCCCCCACCACTGTTTGGCAGCTTTCTGCCTATGCACAGTGTACACAGAAATCTCCCAATCAGTGGTGTGAGCGGGTTATACAAAGCTCAGCACTCAGAGAAATGCTAGATCTGTGTTAGAAAAAAACTGTGATTTTATCAAAACGGGAACAAGCAGCCCAGTAACTCATAGATTGTTGGAATCAGGCTCTCTGTCTCTACATCATGCTGCTCTCAGATGTAGCAGCAAAAACTCAATCTTTACCTCTGTAAATGGGAGCATTATGTCTCTGTTACCGAAAATGCTGGGTGTGTAAACGGGGATGTCTAGGTTCTGTTAATCTGGTTATGCCATCCGTATAGCGTCCATATAATACGCAGCTATGTAAAAAAAAACAGGAAATTTCATTTGTCCAGCCCAGGAAGCTCGCTTGGGACAAGTGATGTTATAAAGGGGGGAAAAAAAACACGCCTTCACGGAAACCAACAACATGGTTCACACCATGCCACACGCTCCAACAGCGTAGCAAGAGTGGTGGTGTGGCTCTTAAAAAAAGGCCATATCTATATTATGACAGGCTCCAGTTTTTGGCCTCAGTTCTAGATCTTCGCCAGTAAGTGGCTACCTTTGTCAGTTTGTCTGTGATAATGTTTTGATTATGATTTGGCATACTAAAAATGCTTTTTGATCTGTCATCCTTGACCTTACAGATCTGAGTGGACTAAAAAGGAAATACCTCCAGCTTGGAGGTGCTGGAGGCCGAAGAGGAATCAGAAGTGGAGGCTGGAGCTAGGGGCCAGGAAGAAGAGGAGCTTGTGGAGAGCACCAGCACACCACAGCCTCTCGACACCTCCCCCTATGCACCAATAAGCCAGCAACACTGCCCCTGAAGAAGGGTCCCCCACCATCACTGGTGTACGCGACATTAGAATACCTGTGAGTGATGATGGGAAGGAGGATTTTTGTCTGAACCTAGCTCGTTATTTCAGGCATGTTCCTTTTTCTTCGCGGCTGCAGGCCAGGGTGTGGCGCCCCTGCGGGTTCAGTCGCCACAGAGGTACTGCATCTCACCCAGAGGTGTGGTATCTCACCCTCAGGTAAGGAGGGAGTACAGCTCAGGACCCTAACACCTGCATTCACTACACCACATTTCCGGGGGACAAGGCGAGATTGCTCCTACGGGAGAGCACAGTCCCTGATCCCTGGCTGGAGTGGGGGGAACCACCTAGAGAGGGGGGAACAATGTAGTGGATGGGGTGGAGGACATAGATCCTGGGAGCTCTTTTGGAAGGAGGTATAAAAACAGGGAACCATCTTAGATCAGAGTCAGTCAGTTGGTTCAGAGGGTGAAAGTGACAGGAGCAGAGGCTCTGCATGAGCTCTGCTCCGGAGGCGGGCCTAGCACTGAGGCCCAAGTCTGAGAGGAGAGGGAGCAGGACGGCTCCAGGAATGAGGAGTGAAGGGACCCTAGGGGTACGGGCCTTGCAGCAAGCCACCCGTACGCCCGCTGCTACCAGGAGGTAGAGGGATCAGGCCAGTTAAGGGGAACCGGTCCCTCAACTAGTGGAGAAAACTACGAAGGCTCAACTAGAAACCGGAGGCTGCAGCACTTTATGTACTGTAAGGCAGAAGTCCACTCCAGCTTCACTAAGAAGGTAGCCACATAGGACTCAGGGGACGGAACACACGTCGCCCGCCGAGGCCCAATGGTACCGGATAGAAGTGTCGCTAGGTGTGAGGTGCAGGGAGAAGGCCAGAGAAAGGACACACAGAAGGGGGTCCTGCTAAGTACTCCGGAGCTATCTGGGGGTGGACTGAGCCCCTCACTGCATACGCACAGCACGACGGGGGAGATTGCTCTGGTACCTGTAATCTGGACTGCAACAACTTTGAGTAAAGACCCTGGGACTGCACTATCTTGTCTCTGTGTTCCTTGCTGCGCCAGCACTCATTGCACTGGAACGCCCTGCACAACCACCATCATCCACACACACTGCCCTGAAGCTACACTCTTCCTGTGGGGAGTTATATCACCCTTGCTGCCAAACCATCAGATTCAGAGGACTGCTCCGCAGCGGCAGCCTCACTAGCCGCACTCCACAGGTGGCGTAGTCGGACATTTACACCCATACATATAAATACGCCTTGGATTGACCGTCCTGGGTCACGGACCGGGTCACCGCCACAGTGACTACAACCCCCAGCGTCTACCGGCCCGGCTCCGGGTACCCCACGGCCCAGGGGGCGCGTCAAGGGTCACCCTCCAAATTGTTTTGGCTGCCGAATTGTCACCAAATTGCCCAATGACCATTTCTGAATTCCTTGAAAGGTGGCAGCCTTCAGAAGCCAACAATAAACGGCCCTTGGAGTCCAAAGAAGGGCACTCAGCAGCCCCACCATTGCCCCAGCCACCACCACCTCCAGTACCAGAATCACAGCATCACCTCCAGGGCCAGCATCATGACAGCCACCCCCAGTGCCAGCATCATGACAGCCACCTCCAGTTCCAGCATCACAGCAGCCACCTCCAGTGCCAGCATCATGACAGCCACCCCCAGTGCCAGCATCATGACAGCCACCTCCAGTGCCAGAATCACAGCAGCCACCTCCTGTGCCAGCATCATGACAGCCACCTCCAGTGCCAGCATCACAGCAGCCACCTCCAGTGCCAGCATCATGACAACCACCCCCAGTGCCAGCATCACAGCAGCCACCTCCAGTGCCAGCATCACAGCAGCCACCTCCAGTGCCAGCATCATGACAGCTACCTCCAGTGCCACAATCATGACAGCCACCTCCAGTGCCAGCATCATGACAACCACCCCCAGTGCCAGCATCATGACAGCCACCTCCAGTGCCAGTATCACAGCAGCCACCTTCAGTGCCAGTATCACAGCATACACCACCACCTCCAGTGACACCATCTTGGCAGCCACCTCCAGTGCCAGCATCACGACAGCCACCTCCAGTGCCAGCATCATGACAGACACCCCCCAGTGCCAGCATCATGACAGCCACCTCCAGTGCTAGCATCACAGCAGCCACCTTCAGTGCCAGTATCACAGCATCCACCACCACCTCCAGTGACACCATCTTGGCAGCCACCTACAGTGCCAGCATCACGACAGCCACCTCCAGTGCCAGCATCATGACAGCCACCTCCTGTGCCAGCATCATGGCAGCCACCTCCAGTACCAGCATCATGACAGCCACCTCCAGTGCCAACATCATGACAGCCACCTCCAGTGCCAGCATCATGGCAGCCACCTCCAGTACCAGCATTATGACAGCCACCCCCCAGTGCCAGCATTATGACAGCCACCTCCAGTGCCAGTATCAGAGCAGCCACCTTCAGTGCCAGTATCACAGCATCCACCACACCACCTCCAGTGACACCATCTTGGCAGCCACCTCCAGTGCCAGCATCACGACAGCCACCTCCAGTGCCAGCATCATGACAGCCACCTCCAGTGCCAGCATCATGACAGCCACCTCCAGTGCCAGCATCATGACAGCCGCCTCCAGTGCCAGCATCATGGCAGCCACCTCCAGTGCCAGCATCACAGCAGCCACATTCAGTTCCAGTATCATGGCATCCACCACCAACTCCAGTGATACCATCTTGGCAGCCACCTCCAGTGCTAGCATCACGACAGCCAACAACCCCCTCACCATCATGTCTCCTGCCCCAATCACCTTTTTCTACTTGGCATGATGGCCAACAGACAGAAGACGAGGTCAGATGAAGATCTGGGACTCATGATTTGTGCGCTGAGATGCCACCACAGCCACTTAATCTAAGTGAGCTAAAACAGGAGGGTGTTATCTTTGGGCCGAACTAGCCATCCATACCCAGCCCTCCAGACCATGGTGTATTTCTACCCTTTAGTCCATTTCCCTCACCTACCCCCTTGGTCTACACATCCTGTTGCAGCTCCACCACCTTTTTCAACACCTAGCCCTGTCCTGATTACAGTTCTGCACCTTCTTATAATAATTTGTAATTTATTTTTCATTTATTCTCCCTTTTTTTTTCTTGAATTAATGTTTGTTTTAATTTTGTTCATATTTTGGGGTATGACAGAAATATGCCTTTTTTATGTATTTTTTTTATCTTACTAAATTAAAAGTGTGCTTTGTTCAATCTGACTCTTGTTTTACTTGCCACCTTATACAAAAAGGAAATTGAATTTAATGTTTAAGCATATCTGAATTTCACAATAATCTTGTTGAAATTTAAGTTGTTGAAAGATTTTGAGAAAGGGGGACTTTGGCCTAGGAACTTGGGACCTTTTATCGTCTTTTCATGTGTAGTCTAGTCAACGTTTTGACATTGTTTTACATTCTGCCACATTTTTTAATTTACTTGTGAAAAAATGACATGGGGGCCACCTTATTTTTACTAACCAGCTGAGAGAAAGCTGACAGCTGGGGGCTGGTGTTATTACTCTGGGAAGGAGCCACTATCTCACTGTTAGCGGTGACATCAGTAAGAAAGTTCACAGGCTGGCTCACACAGAGGATACTGTGAGATCCGTTGACTGTGACCAGCAATAACCTTAATTAGGTCACCGCTCGTCACTTCAGCCAGAAATTTCTCATAGTACTCTATTTTCTGGCTGACGTACTGAATGGTCACATTCCTCATGGCTCTGCTCAGCACACCATCCGGATGTATCAGACTTGGGGATCGTCTTGGGACTTCCTTATTATGGATTTACGGCGGACAGGTGAGTATAGCTTTGTTTTATATGGGAATAAATGTCTAAAAGAGGGTTGGGGAGTGTTGGTTTTCAATTATAAGACTTTTCTCAGTGTGTCTTTATTTTACTTTTGATAATGGAGTTAGTAATGGGAGTGTCTGATAGACACCTCTCCATTACAGGGCAAGTGGGAAGAATCCAGGCTAAGTGCCAGAATTGGCGCATCTAATGGATGTGACATTTCTAGGGCGGCTGAGGGCTGGTGTTAATAGTCTGGGAGGGGTCCAATATCCATGGCCCCTTCCCTCCCTATTAATATCAGCCCGCAGCTGTCTGTTTAGCCTTTGCAGGTTATTAAAAATAGGGAGGACCCCACGTCATTTTTTTTTTGGGGTCCCCTCTTTTTAATAACCAGTAAAGGCTATGCAGACATTGATAGTGGCCCCTTCCCAGAACAATAACATCAGCCCCCAGCTGTCGGCTTTCCCTCAGCTGGTTAGTAAAAATAAGGAGGATCCCATGCCAATTTTTGAAAATAAATTATTTATTTAAAAGGTTTAAAAAGGCTAAACACCCTTTAGTGCCACATGAAAGGCAATAAAGGGTGCAAGTCTATAGCATGTAGGAGGCTTGTGACATTAAATATCTATAGGACATGTATCCTATTTATTATATCTATCTATCCTATCTATATCTGTATATAAGATTGGTTTGTTCCTTAGAAAACTAGTTTTAAATGACATAGAGAATGACAGTATATAAAAGCTCATGTTAAAGCCTCATTGCATTCGGATTGCATACGCATTTCATACGGATGTCATATGGATGCTACTTGATAAAAATTGCATTGTACTCGCACGACACTTGCCCTACTTTTCAGGATCGGAGCAATTTTATTTACACTGATGAGTGCGAGCCCTAAGAAAGTCAGTGACAACAGTCAGTTTTCAACATTATTGATTTGTTTATTATCAATGCAGTGAGGGGTACAGCAGCTCGCACTCACCTTTTGTCTGGAAATTGCAATCTGCATGTGGGGACCTCGGCCAAAGGTAAAGACGTCGTCAGCCGCCCCGACGGAGAGTTTAGACGTTTTTCTTGTTAGAAATAAAACATCTTGGTCGATCTTCTTACTAATGGTCCTCATGTCCTGTAGACAGCATGGGGTATGTTAATATGGATATAGCATCAAATTATAGTAATTTAGCTTGAGATTAAAGGGGGTTCTCTGGATTTCAGACTAAGAAAACAACCAACAATGTGAGGGATATAGCAAATATCTAACATGCTGAAATATCCCCATCCAATAAAAATGGACCTTTATTAATAACAATTAAAAGTAAGCTTCGTAAGCAATTCCCAAAAGAGATAGCAATACATAAATATATATAGTGGCCTAAGTAGTTTGGATATCTACTGCTATGCCATACAAAAAACAGGAGTGTAGGAGGCAACCCTTTTACGACCTACGACATATAGGTATGTCATAGTTCGCCTCCCCCTTTTTGGTGCGGGCTCTGGTGCTGAGCCTGCACCTCTTCAGGCACATGACAGCTGATCTGATCAGCTGTCATGTGTCCCTAACAGCCGTGGGTGGAATCGCAATCCACCCGTGACTGTTAACATGTTAAATGCCACTGTCAATCTCTGACAATGGCATTTAACATGTCCGCGGCGGACAAAAAAAAAAAAAAAAATTGTGGAATTGCACATTTTTTTGCAATTTCACCGCACTAGGAATTTTTTTCCTGTTTTCCAGTACACTATATGGTAAAATCAATAGTGTCATCCAAAAGTACAGCTCGTTCCGCAAATAACAAGCCTTTATGGCTCTGGGAAGAAGGGGATTAAAAAAACAAAAACGCAAAAATGGAAAAACTCCTGGGGGGTGAAGGGGTTAATAAAGGATAATTTTTATTGGGTTGAGATTTTTGATCATGTTAGATATTGGTTTTTCCAGTTTTCATAATACCCTTGTCTCGCCGCCTGTAGTTTATAAAAAAAAAAAATCCTTACTCACCCTCTCCAGGTCCATAACTGAGTCTTTGCCGCTGCAAAAAAAAAAAGGGCGCTTTCTCTAGAAATAGCGCACTCATGTCAATTGTCTAGATTTGGGACTGCAGTGCAATCACACGCATAGGAAATTTAATTGATGAAGGTAGATTATACCAGATGATAAGAAGGGGAACCTGTCACATCAGAATGGGGTAAGGGCAGCCTAGGTCTTGTAGGACCACCACAATAATGTCCATAATGTACTTTACAGACAGCGAAAAGGAGAAAGTAATGTAATACTAGCGCTATACCGGCTCCATCCTCGTCCGTCATTACCACTGACCTGTACGTTACTGTCCATAGAGACACACAGCTTCATCTCATTCCCCATGAGTAAAGTGAATTTCTGTTCAGCGCTGTCTGAGCTCCTCCGGCCTTTTCTAACAATTCTTTTCTCCTATTACACAAATATGCCATAAATGCAGATTTAGCCCAATTTTTTCATTTTGTATTTTTTTCAACATACTATCACAGAAACACATTAGCAGAAATGGACAAACCATGTGGGCATTCAAGTTACCAGTTAATTGTGTTATTTCTTTCCATAACAGGAATGTGGCATGAGAAAATGGTCTGTTTATATCATGTTTTTGTGTTAAATGTATTTTATTTCTTAAATAGTGGCAATGTTTTTGGATTCTTTTATAGCTGTATTAAAAGGAAAAATTAGAAATCTTTTAATTTTTACATTGGCCACTGAGGCTATTTTTTCTTTTAGGAAGCGTTTTCAGCAGTCTCGTTATCATCAGAGGCAGGACACAGCTAATAACACAGGATCCACCAGTCACAGTAGGTGATGTCACAGCTCCCCCTCCCTTCACAATGATCTTTGCACTCACTCATTAGATGCTTTAATACAAAATATAGGGTCGGGGTCTGTTCATTGTGGCTATGTACATGTGTTGTTTCCTGAAACAACAGCAAAAAAAGCCTAAACTAAAGCTAAACTAAAAAAGCCCCAGTGGCCAGTAGGAAAATTGCAAGATTTCTATTTTTTTTTTCAAATTGTCTCTTCAGAGAGGAAGAGAACTAGAACTCTAGTGCCACCTATAGGAAGTAGTAATCCTAAAAGTCAATATCGACCCTTTAACGAGCCTTGTCACATGACTTAGGATAAAAGCTAGAACCAGAATCTCAATTTGCAGACACTGTGTTTCGGGGTACTGCCCTTCGTCAGTGCAAAATGTGAGATATGGTTTGGCTGAGTGAGAGGCGTCTGACCGGTTTCCAAGAGAAGCATTGCGGCTTAAAAGTCTCCTCACCTTGGCATACTTAACATGTTACTCTCCGCTAGGAGAAACGTTATCCTTTGAACTGCATCCAACACTACACCATTCCAGACCAGCAGGAGGGGCAGGATGCACGTGTACAATGCTGAGCCCTGTCCCTGGTTGGAAGGGGGGGAACCAAGAGAGCGGGAACCATGTAGTGGGTGTGGGTGGAGGAAGTAGTACAGGGGAGCACCGTCAGAAGGAGTATAAAAAGAAGGTAGAAGGTTCTAGAACAAGCCAGTCTCCTGCTCCAGTGCTGGGAGCAGGAGTGCAGTGTCAGTACAGAGGAGAAACAGCGGGGAGTGGGAGCTCAGAAGGAGATACGTTCAGGAGAGAGGAGAGCGGGCCTAGTCTGAGAGGCCCAGGAGAGAGAGTGAGAGAGGACGGGAGCAGAGGAAAGGCTCCAGAGACAAAGGGGATCCCAGGGGAGTGGGAAGCCACCCATGCGCCCGAATCTACATGGACGTGGAGGGCTCAGGCCGCAGAGGGGACCGGCCCCTAAACTAGTGGAGAACAACCAGGCTCAGCTAGATAACAACTGGAGGCTACTGTACTTGCAAGGTGCAGCGGCCAACCACCACAATTACATCGCCAAAAAGGTGGCCGCGTAGGGTCCAGGGGACTGCACGTCGCCCGACAAGACCTGAGGCTACCGGCTTGGGACACTGATTGTGAGGCGCAGGGCAGGAGGGCGAGAGCCAGCGCAGTGAAGACTACCGAGAAAGGAACACAGAACGGGGTCCCGTTTAAGTACTCCTGAGAGACTTGAGAGTTGCTGAACCCCTTCCCTGGTGAACACAGGACAACGTGGGAGGTTACACACTGGCCCTGGTAACCTGGAGTTTTGAATAACTGTGAGTAAACCTTGAAGACGGCACCCCACTGTGTCCTGGAATTATTGCTGCGCCATCACCAGCCCTGCACTACACAGCACCAGCAACATCTACCGCATAAAACCCCTACATCCTGCCCTGGAGCTTAGCTCTGCCTGTGGAGAGCTGAACCAACTCTGCTGCGTCACCATCAGCTCCAGTGGATCTGCACCTCAGCGGTGGCCCCATGTAGCCGCATACCACAGGTGGCGTCACAAACATTATTTGTATAAAAACTTCATTCCCTTTTACTTTTCCCCTTTTATTGACCGCCCTGGGTCACAGACCGGGTCACTGCCACCGTGACATCCCCCAGCATCGACCGGCCCAGCTACCGAGTACAACACGGCCCAGGGGGCGCGTCAACTCCCCACTCTCAGGTAAGGAGGGAGCACTACCCGGGACCCACACACCCACATCCAATACACTCCACTTCAGTAGGGAAGGGCGAGATTGCTCCTAAGGGAGAGCACAGTCCCTGGTCCCTAGCTGGAGGGTGGAACTAGGTAGAGGAGGTGAGTGAAGGAAGAAGTTCAGGGGAGCACAGAGAGGGTAGGAGTATAAAAGGAAGGTAGAAAGTTCTAGAAGGGTCCAGCCCAGTCCTGCTCAGGAGAGCAAGGAAGGAGTTTAGAGGAGAGGACTGAGAGAGGAGTCGGGCTCAGTCAGAGAGGCCCAGGAGGAGGAAAGTGAGGAAAGAAGACAGGAGCAGTGAGGAGGGCTCCAGAGAGACAGAAGGGATCCCAGGGGCATGGCGAGTGCAGAGGCCACCCGTGCGCCCGAATTCATGCTGACGTGGAGGGATCAGGCCGCAGTAGGGGACCGGCCCCAGCCTAGTGGAGTACTTTAGGTCTCAGCTAGCAAACCGGAGGTTGCAGCATTTCAGGTGCAGAAGCCACACTCCACACTTAATTGCCGAAAAGGTGGCCATAGAGGACCAAGGGGACAAATAGGACGTTGCCCCACAAGGCCTGCGGCTGCTGGCTTGGGACACTGGGTGTGAGGCACAGGGCAGGAGACCGAGAGCCAGTGCAGGGGGACGACCTGGAGAGGTACACAGAATGGGGTCCCGTCCAAGTGCTCCTGAGATACCTGAGAGTTTGATGGATCACTACCCAGGAGGACACAGAACGACGTGGGCGGTTATAACCGGCTGCAGCGGTAACCTGAAACTGCGTAGAACTGTGAGTAAAACCTGAAGACTGCACCCCACTGTGTCCTTGTCTCATTACTGCGTCACCTGCCCTGCACCAACAACATCTACCTCCACAATTCATCATTTACTGCCCTGGAGCTAAGCTCTTCCCGTGGAGAGCTGAACCAACTCTGCTGCGTCACCATCAGCTCCAGTGGATCTGCACCGCAGCGGCAGCTCCATATAGCTGCATACCACAGGTGGCATCACGAATAAAATCTTAAAAACTTTATTCCACTTTTATTTAATTTATTTGACCGCCCTGGGTCACGGACTGGGTCACTGCCACCGTGACTACCCCAAATACAGGACCGGCCCGGCTACCGAGTACCCCGCGGCCCTAGGGAGCGCGTCACAGACATCTACCTCACAGAGCCTATCTCTGCCCTGGCTCTTGTGGTGGGGTACTGAGCAGAGAATGTGATGCGATGCCCCCTTTACCATGTGCTGTAGCCAATGACAATGGAATGGGTTGCTTTTCTTTCTTCCTAGCAGCTCGACAATCTGTCTTGTCTGAAAGTCGCAGTGTGTAACACATGGTAAGTCTGCCGCCACGCCAATAAAATGATAGATGTGCTATATTCATACATAAAGAAGCATGCGCCTTACGTTGGGGGTCTTGGTGATCGTAATGGTGAGGCTGTCTTGCTTAGGTTTGCGAGAAGTGACTGCCATGCCGTCTTTCTCCGCACGGATCCGATCCTCCTCTATTTCCTGCGGCAAGTAAATATTTTTCTTTTTCAGTTAAATAAATTCTTGGCAAATATTCATTTACCGCTCCCATATAATGCTCCAAATATAACACAACTAGACTGGCCACGACCTACAGAAATAAAGACCTTTATACAGTAAAGAAGTCCCCTGTATATAACATCCGGCTTCTTGCCCCCAGTGTATATCAGCTGGCTCCCGGTGTATAACCAGGGCCGCCATCAGGGTATTACTTCCCTTACTGGCGTATGGGGCCCGGTGGGCAGAGGGGGCCCTGATCGGGCCCTGTTTTTCTGCTCACCGGGCCCTCAGCGGCCCCCTGCCGGTTCAGTTACTGTGAACCTGCATCCTCGGACGCAGGTTCACTTTAAATTTATTGCCTTGTGGGAAGCTTCCCGCACAGCAATAGTTAACAGCTGCCGGCAATTGGCCGTTGGCTGAAGTCAGCACGCACGTCGCTGGCGTCTGACGTCACTACATGCGCCAGTGATCGTGCTTCTGGTGATGAGAGAGAGCCCGGCGCTGGAGCACCGGAAGATAAGAAGAAACTTTTTTTAAAACTTTTTTTTTCTTTTAAAGCTGCACTTTGGGGGCAAGATGGGGCACATGGAGGGGGCAGCAGAATGGAGACACATGGGGCAGTAGAATTGAGAGACATGGGGGGGAGCAGAATGGAGAGACATGGAGGCAGCAGAATAGAGAGATATGGGGGGCAGCAGAATGGAGAGACATGGGGGGCAGCAGAATGGAGAGACATGGGGGGCAGCTGAATGGAGAGACATGGGGGGGCAGCTGAATAGAGAGACATGGGGGCAGCAGAATGGAGAGACATGGGGGCAGCAGAATGGAGTGACATGGGGGGCAGCTGAATGGAGAGACATGGGGGGGCAGCTGAATGGAGAGACATGGGGGGGCAGCTGAATAGAGAGACATGGGGGCAGCAGAATGGAGAGACATTGGGGGCAGCAGAATGGAGAGACATGGGGGGCAGCAGAATGGAGAGACATGGGGGGCAGCAGAATGGAGAGACATGGGGGGCAGCAGAATGGAGAGACATGGGGGACAGCAGAATGGAGAGACATGGGGGGCAGCAGAATGGAGAGACATGGGGGGCAGCAGATTGGAGAGACATGGGGGGCAGCAGAATGGAGAGACATGGGGGGCAGCAGAATGGAGAGACATGGGGGACAGCAGAATGGAGAGACATGGGGGGCAGCAGATTGGAGAGACATGGGGGCAGCAGAATGGAGTGACATGGGGGGGCAGCAGAATGGAGTGACATGGGGGGGCAGCAGAATGGAGAGACATGGAGGGCAGCAGAATGGAGAGACATTGGGGGCAGCAGAATGGAGAGACATGGGGGGCAGCAGAATGGAGAGACATGGGGGACAGCAGAATGGAGAGACATGGGGGGCAGCAGATTGGAGAGACATGGGGGCAGCAGAATGGAGAGACATGAGGGCAGCAGAATGCAGAGACATGGGGGCAGCAGAATGGAGAGACATGGGGGGAAGCAGCAGAATGGAGAGACATGGGGCAGAAGAATGGAAAGACATGGGGGCAGCAGAATGGAGAGACATGGGGGGGCAGCAGAATGGAGAGACATGGGGGGAAGCAGCAGAATGGAGAGACATGGAGGGCTGAATAGGGAGAGATATGGGGGTCAGAATGGAGACAAATGGAGACAATGGGGGCAGGATGGAAACAATGGGGGGCAGAATGGAGAGACAAATGGAGACATAGGGGGGAGAATGGAGACATTTGGGGCAGGATGTGGGACATTATTACTGTAGGGGCTAATTATGGATATTATTACTGCAGCGATGTATGTTATTTTTGAGGATACTGTTTTCAGTGAGCGGGGGACCTGTTACTGTGCAGGGCGGTGCTATGTCACTTTTTGTTCTTCATCTGGTGTAGTGTAGTGAAGTTGGGAAAATTGGGGAATGTGCTCTGTAAGCTGCTCTAGATAACTGTGTGTTATTTTATGCAGAAACGAGTCCTGGCTGGAAGAAGTGATGACGGTCTACGCTGGATGAAGAAGAAAAGCGAAGATAGAGGACTTCAACTAGAGACATCAGCGGTGAGTCAGTATATTACCTGTACACTGACACTATACACTACATACTATACACAGGGCTTATGTGTATAATGTCACTTATGGTATTATTAGTATTCTGTTTTCTTATTAATGTTCTTTATTGTAGTATTCGGTCAATATGTGGTGGTAATATGTGATCTGGTCATGGTGTGACAGTACTTGTTCCTTGTATGTGGTATTATTCGGTCACTATGTGGTGGTAATATGTGATCTGGTCATAGTGTGGAGGTATTTCTCCCTTGTATGTGGTATTATTCGGTCACAATGTGGTGGTAATATGTGTTCTGGTCATGGTGTGGTGGTATTTGTCCGTTGTATGTGGTATTATTCGGTCACTGTGTGGTGGTAATGTGTGGTTTGGTCATGGTGTGATGGTATTTGACCCTTGTATGTGGCATTATTGGTCATTTTAAAAAATGTATGTGACACATTCCCTTAAATAAAAATATACCTAAAAAGAGTATTGGATATTATAAGAAATGTTTAATAGGTTAGAGCAGAGTAGGGCTCTGCTAGAAGAGTCTCTTTGTCGTGGTTGCGGCTTAAAAAAATATTTTGGCCAAAACAAAAGTTGATGGCTATGTGTGTGATATAGTGTTAGATGGGAACTGTTAATGTGTCATTGGTGAGGACGTGGTGCATAAGTGGAGTTTTTCCAAGAGTGGGCGGTGGGACTGTGGAAGATTTGAGGGGTGGAGGCGGAGCTGGGGTGGAGCCTGGGCGGAGTCTCAAGGGGGCCTGAAAATTTTGCCAGTATGGGACCCTGAAATTCCTGGTGGCAGCCCTGTGTATAACATCCGGCAACTTTGCAAGAGTTGTTAATGAACCCCCTATGAGTTTATAGAGTTTATTTAGCAGTGTTTTGCTTACCCGATGTCTTTGCACAAGGGCTTCATTCTTTTTCTTTAAGGCTTTGATCTTTTTGTCCAGCTCAGCATCTTTGTGCTCCTTTTCCCTGACTTCTCCTTCACATGGTAAAACCTGTTTAAAAGATATAATATAGATGTACATTAAGGAAAAAAAAATAATGCACTGCACAATTGTATCATACATATAGAATTAAAGGGATTGTTCAATACTGTGATATTGATTTCTTATCCTTAGGATAGGCTGTCAGTATCAGATAAGGGAGGGGTCTAAAATCCTGGCACCAGCAGGATCAGCAATGACCGGCTGTGGTAGTAATCAGTGTACAGGGCAGAACAGGACAGCTCCATAAACTGTGCAGTGGTCATTCTTGAGTATTGTAGATCAGTCCTATTCAAATGAATACGGCATTATACGCATGTCACAACACTCCAGATTGTGGTCTAAGGGGTAACGTCTCTCCTTGTGACATGCCTGAGATGCCAGAGTAAGGAGACTTATAGGCCATGTAGTGCTCCTCTGGGAAATTAAATATGCAAATTGCCTCTTCAGAGAGGAAAAGGACTTGAACTCTAGTGCAACCTATTGAAAGTAGCAATCCAAAAAGTGCTACTTTCAATAGGTGGCAGTAGAGTCCTCTTCCCCTTTGAAGAGGCAATCTCATAACGCTCCAGTGGCACTCTATAGAGAGAGGAGAACAGGACGCACCATTATATCCTATACTGCTAGATAACCCCAGGAACCACTTTATGGCGTCAATTTATGGGAATTGTGAGTGAATTAATGTATTATAATATCTTAGGTCAAATCTGTAAATTTCTGATACAGGCCTCCCAATTCCTCGCATATACCAAGTCCACAAAGGTGCTAGGAGGAGGGCATAATTATCACCATAGCACTCACGGGGATAATTTTGTGGTCTGGGGTGTGAAAATTTATCAGGCTCCCAAACAGACCCCCTAAATTATCTTAGCTCAGAATTCTAAATAACCACACCCCAAACCAGTAAATTATCAGGGGTCTGGGTTCTAAAATGTAGGGGCCCCATACTAAAGACTCACCTGTCTTTGTAAGAAGTGACAGCTTTCCAGATAACTTTCAAAACATATTCTTTTTTCTTCTTCCATCAATACAAATTAGCAATGTTGCGACCCATAATATAGATTTTTTCATAGGTCTCCTTGCAAAATATCTAGTATTTTGTACCTACTCTGGAATGCCGTCGACACTTTTACTTATTGATTAATAGCTGTTACACACTAGTGATGAGCGAGCATGTCACTGCTCGAGATGTTCTGCGCTCGCCGAGTATTTCTGGGGTTGCTCGGCGGGAACTCGGGTCCCCTCCCTGCATGTTTGGCGCTCTTTAGAGAGTCAATGAACATGCAGGGATTGCCTGCCACTCACTGTAATGCCGTAGCAGTGTTGGTTGTGGGCATTACAGTGATTGGCTGGCCGCACAGCGTCATCGGGTCTATATCAGACCTGGCGCCGCCATGCTTGTCACAGTCACTCCGGAATCAGACAGTGTAGGGAGAGATGCTGCTGCGTCAGGGAGAGATTTGCTTTTGTATTAGGTAGTGTAGGGAGAAAAACCGTACATTACACATATCAATCTTAACAAACAGTCCTTCTGAGGACTAATCCATCTGCAGAGATATCAGGCAGGCAGGGTGTATAGGCAGGCAGGGTATATAGCAGACTGCAGTGCATATAGCACAAGAGGCTCCATTACAATTCTGCCTTCTGCTGTTAGATATTTCTATACAAAGGCCCAGGTCTCAGGGGCCAGGAATACTTTTCTTTGGAACTTAATCCTCATTATTTGCTTAAAAAGCAATCCAGAGAACACCGTTTTTCTGCGCCATTTGCTTGTTGGCACTGCAGAATACAGCAAGGTCCTTTCCATATTACAGTGCTAGAAATCCAGCTATTTAAAACTCTGTTTTCTCCATCACACGGATCACATATAAGTTTGCTCCAAACTCAGTCATTTGTAGTGAGCGTGGAAGATACTGTCCTCCATTTAAAATGGGCAAGGCACGTGGCAAGGGACGGAGAACTGGACGTGATGGTAATGGTGCATGCAGAGGACGAGGACAAGGCCGTGAGCAAGCCGAAATTGTGCCACAACAAACACCCACATCTTCTCGCCTGACCTTCCTGTCCCAATTTCTAGGGGACCGCAGCACACCACTATTGAGCCCAGAGCAGTGTCAAAAGGTTGTTGGTTGGATAACGGATAATGTTTCCAGTCACTTAGCCACCACCACCACCCTGTCTTCCACACGGTCAAGTCTCAGTAGCCGTGAGTCTGGACCGCATATTCCTCACCCTGATCCTCCTTCCCCCCACCATGCCGAGTACCCAGAGACAACTGATCCCACACTTGGACACTCTGAAGAGCTGTTCACTTTTCCATTTATAGATTCGGCCTCTCGCCCGGTCCACTTGAAGCGGGGCAAGAGGAGATCGCATGTAGCGATGCCCAAAAATTTGAGCAGCCACGGTCACACAAAGGCGACGGTGGGAAAGTGTCACAAGAGGCGGACGATGATGAGACACAATTGCCAGAAAGTCAGGAGGAGGACCAGGGTGCGGAAGTGGAAGACGAGGTGGTGGATGATATAGTAACTGACCCAACCTTGCAGGAGGACATGCAGAGCGAGGACAGCAGCACACAGGGGGAGGGAGGCAGAGCACCCCAACAGGCAGGAAGAAGCAGTGTGGTGGCTGCAGACAGAAGGCAGGCAACCATTCCCCCTAACACCAACATGAAGGAAGTTGCCAGTACAACTGTTAGGTCTTCCCGAGTCTGGCTGTTTTTTAAAGACTCTGCCGATAACCCCAGAAAGGCCATTTGCACCACCTGCCAGGCCAGCATCAGCAGGGGTGGCAAAACGACCAGCCCGACAACCACCAGCATGATCAGGCACATGGCAGCAAGGCTCCCAACTTTGTGAGCCGAACCCCAGGGTCCAGGAACAGTGTCTGTGGGTGGCACCATTGCTTCTTCCACTGTTGTGCATGAAAGCCAATCCCCTGTCCATGGTGCTTGCGAAGACGCCTCCTGCCCTGCACCTGTCGTTGCACACTCTCAAGTAGCAGCATCAGGAAGCACGTCCATGTCCTTATCCCAGCGCAGCGTTCAGTTGTCCATACCCCAGTCCTTGGAACGCAAGCGCAAATATGCAGCCAACGCCCCACAGGCCACGCTACTAAATTCTCACATTTCACAACTCGAAATGTTGCCTTTTAGGCTCGTGGAGAAGGAAACATTCCGCAACCTGATGGCGGCGGCCATCCCTCGGTACTCGGTCCCCAGCCGCCACTATTTCTCCCGGTGTGCCGTCCCCGCATTACACAAGCACGTGACCCTAAAGATTAGCAGTTACCGGTAAAGTCCACCTAACCACGGACATCTGGACAAGTGCTTGTGGGCAGGAACGGTACATCTCGCTGACGGCACACTGGGTTAACATAGTGGAAGCAGGGACCCAGTCGGACCTTGGGACGGAACACGTCCTCCCGACGCCAAGGATTGCGGGCCCTAGGTCAATCAGGGTTGTCCCCACGGTCTACAGCTCCTGCACCTCATCCTCAGCCTCCTCCTCCTCTTCAGCCTCCATCTCCGAAATGACCACATCAGTCAAAAGCTGGAAGCACTGCAGCACTGCCTCGGCCAAGCGGCAACAGGCTGTGCTGAAGCTAATATGCTTAGCTGAAAAAACGCACAATGCTGAAGAGTTGTGGACAGCTCTGAAAAAGCAGGCAGATCTGTGGCTCACACCGCTGAACCTACAGCCAGGCATGGTCGTGTGTGACAATGGCCGGAACCTGGTGGTGGCTCTGAGGCGAGGCGAGCTCACACACGTACCATGCCTGGACCATGTGCTTAACCTCGTGGTTCAGTGGTTTCTCAAATCCCACCCGGAGCTGCCAGATCTGCTTGTTAAAGTACGCCGCCTGTGTGCCCATTTTAGAAAGTCAGCTACAGCTTCCGCCTCCCTTGCCATGCTTCAGCAGCGTTTGCAGCTTCCGGCTCACAGACTGGTGTGTGATGTCCCCACGCGTTGGATCTCTACACTGCAGATGTTGGGAAGGATTTGTGAGCAGAAGAGGGCAGTTGTTGAGTACCAGCATCAACAAGGCTGTCGGTATTCAGTTCGGACTCCACACATAAGACCTCAGGAGTGGACATGGATGTCAGACATATGTACCATCCTTCAAAACTTTGAGGACTCCACCAAGATGGTGAGCGGCGATGACTCCATAATTAGCGTCACCATCCCGCTTCTCTGTCTTCTGAAATGCTCTCTGCTCACAATCAAAGAGGATGCATTGCAGGTGGAGCACGATGAGATGGAGCAAGGAACCATACAGGGTGATTACACACAGCCAAGCCTCATCTCATCCCAACGTGGATCGGGTGACAATGAGGAAGAGGAGGAGGATTAGGAAGGACAGGAGTTAGTTTGACGGTACTACCTGCACAGCTGTCATACCGTCTGTTCAGCATGGATGGCCAGAGGACAGAGAGGAGGAGGAGAGCATGGTCAGTCATCCTCTTGGTGAGGACACGGAAGTCTTGCCTGTTAGCAGTCTGGCACGCATGGCTGAGTTTATGTTACGCTGCCTTTCCCATGACCCTCGAGTTCTCAAAATTTTGGGTGACAGTCATTACTGGTTGGTGACACTTCTAGACCCACGCTACAAGGAGAACTTTCTATATTTTATTCCTGAGGTGGGGCTGTACCAGAAGGCCCTTGTTGCGGAACTATTAAAAAAATTACCATCTGAAAACACTGGCGGCAGAGGGTACACTTCGTTGGACAACCAAGGAGTACAGGCGAGAGAGACACAACTTCAATCCAGCAGAGGCAGGGGAACACGGTCAAAGTTCTGGGAGAGTTTTCTCAGACCCTCCCATTGCACAGGCCCTGAGGCGTGGCGTACTCTCACAAGGAGTGCAAAGTTTGGGAAGATGCTGAGGGAATACCTTGCCAACCGTACCAACTTCCTCCGTGATTCCGTTGTGGCTTATAATTATTGGGTATCCAAGCTGCATACGTGGAATGAACTGGCTCTCTATGCCTTGGAGGTCCTGGCTTGCCCTGCCTCCAGCGTTATATCAGAGCGGGTTTTTAGTGCCGCTGGTGGAATTATAACTGATAAGCGCATCCGCCTGTTAACTGAGCTGACAGCTGACTCTTATAAAAATGAACAAGGGCTGGATTGGGCCAGACTTTTCAACACCACCGAATGATAGCAGCGTAACATAAACTCAAATCCAGTGTCTTTTCTTGGGAGGTGTATTCCCATGCACCTTTTCACACCCACACATGGGTATACGCTTCCTGATTTTGGCTATTTGCTCTTGTCCTCCTCCTTCTCCTCATCCTCCACCACCATTTCACCAGGGAGACCGTGGTCCATGATGCAACACCCACATAATTTTTTTAAAGGGTGTTTATGATGCCCGTAACAAAATTTTTTTAGACAGTATGTTCATGTATACCCCCCAGGGGTAAATGTTTGTCAGGCCTTACACTTAGTGCATGGGCATTATAAGTATAGGAAGCCCGCTCCTTTCTAATGGGAACATTTTTTTATGAGGCCCTCCTCCACGTCTCTTCCAAGGGTCATTGAAGTGCCTCCAAATTTTTGGCAGCCCTTGCATTCACTGCATAGGCCAACACTGTGGGAGACACTCTCCTTTCTAATGGGAATTTGTCATTACTGTGGCCCTGCTCTATGTGTGTTTAAATTCTTAGTGGGGTTTTTCCTAAAATTGGTCAGCCGTTGGACTCACTGCATACCCTATAACTGTATAGCAGACTCTCTCCTTTCTAATGGGAACATGTCGTACTTGTTACTGTGGCCCTGCTCTGTGTGTCTTTAAATTCTTAGTGGGGTTTTTCCTAAAATTGGTCAGCTGTTGGACTCACTGCATACCCTATAACTGTATAGCAGACTCTCTCCTTTCTAATGGGAACATGTCGTACTTGTTACTGTAGCCCTGCTCCGTGTGTCTTTAAATTCTTAGTGGGGTTTTTCCTAAAATTGGTCAGCCGTTGGACTCACTGCATACCCTGTAACTGTATAGCAGACCGTCCTCTATGTCTCTTCAAAGGGGTATTGGGTTGCGTCCAAATTTTTGGCAGCCCTTGCAGTCACTGGATACGCAATAACAGTATAGGAGACCCACTTGTTAATAATGGGAACAACAAAGCATAGCCGGCTGATGGCTCTCTAACAATAGCTAGGGCCGACTGCTGGCCTTTTAAGAATAGTAAGGACCATCTGATGTCCCTATAAAAATAGGCTTTATGACTTTCAGAGTCCCTCCATCATAAATAAAACAGGATGTGCCTGATGATGTGTCACACACCACATTGCCAGATAAGGTTGTAAAATGTTAAAATGACATTTCCCGGTGAATGCATTTGTCTTAAAAAATAACGTAAAAAAAACAAAACAATAGGATCTTTCTTTAGTATAAAAAACAGCGTCACCAATTTAACCTCAATGTAATCACATTGTTCAGCTCATGCCCCTCTTCCTCCATCTCCAAAATGACCACATCAGTCATAAGCTGACAGCACTGCAGCACTGCCTTGGCAAAGCGGCAACAGGCTGTGCTGAAGATAACATGCTTAATGCTTAATTGACAAACCGCCCAGCGCTGCAGAGTTGTTGAAAGCTGTAACACAGCAGCCTGATCTGTGGCTCTCACCGCTGAACATACAGCCAGGCTTGGTCGTGTGTGACAATGGGCAGAACCCGGTGATGGAGAAATGACAGCCGGGGTAGATACGGTTTCCCTCTATGCCAGTCCTTTCACCGAGCTAAAGAATATGGCTGTGGTGAAATACAACTCCCACTGAGAAGCTGTTTCAGATTGAAAAACATTGAGCCCACCAGAGGATTTGATTCTGAGGGCTAACCTTTCTCACCCACTCAAGAGCCCCATAGCAGCTGCAAAGTTAGCGCTATCATGAACTCTCTTGAGGTAGAAGCCAAAGCACACCAGAGGATTTTCTGGTGGGACCGTCCAACCCTGCTGAGAAGCAGTCCTGGCTAAGAAAAGTGTGTGGGAAGGTTCCCGGACACTCTATGGCTGCTTTTTTACTGAGGAGGAAACACACGCAAACACGGGGAGAACATACAAAGTCCTTGCAGATGTTGTCCTTGCTGGCATTTGAACCCAGGATCCCAGTGCTGCAAGGCTTCAGTGCTAACCACTGATCCAATGTGCTGCCGTTCACCCTCTAATATCTAACAGGCTGGAGAAACTTGCACCTACTGCCACTCTATCTTCAGCTCCTTTGTGAGAAAATGTATTTGGGCAGCCACTCAGTCTACCAAATAAAATTCCTGAGAAGGAAATTGGGGATGGCTTCGCTACTGGTACTGGGGTCAGTGCTAATACCATGGCGTTGTACCATAGTTTACTGGAAATATTCCAGGCTGGTAGGAGGCAAGCAAATTCCCACAGAAAAGTACCAGCAGTAATGTTCAGGCCACATTTCAAGTGCAAGCAGCTTTAGAGGACTTCCTGAGAGAAATGACACGCAGGGTAGATACAGTTTAGTGTTGCGGCCTGTGGGTGGGTGGGTGGCTGGCTGGCTGCATACTTGTGTAGCACCCTGAGGATTCGGCTGCTACAGGGGTATTGCACCTCAACCCAGAGGTGTGATATTCCACTCCCGGGTAAGGAAGGAGAGTGGAACTGAGCTCGGTAGGCTGCATGCACTACACACATCCCATTTCCGGGGAACAGACCAACGGTACTCCCACTTAGAAATGTGCAGGTACGACCGAGTCTGTTCCTGGCTGGAGTGGGAGGGGGGTGGTACATCCCAAGTAGTGTAGGGGCAGATAGGGGGAGCAGCCTGGGTAAAGATAGGAGCTCATTGGGTGCTGGTCACCTGAGCTCACACATAGAGGGATATATAAGGTGGGCACCAACAAAGAACAGGGTCAGATGCAGAGGATCAGATGCAGAGAGTCAGCTGCAGAGAACAAGTCAGGAGCAGAGGAGAGAAGAAAGACCAAGACCCAGAGTGAGAGAGGAGAAAAGAGAGAGACCCAGAGCACAGAAGAGAAGGACTCTGAGATCCCAACTAAAAGCACCGGGTGAAGAGTCGGCATCAGGGTACCGGAACCCAAGCTGGTGGGGGTAAAAACATTCCCCAGCCAGAGACCGGAGACCGTGGGCAGAGTCTGCCACGGTCACCCATCACATCCACCCCGAAGGCACACCACATGAAGGGTCAGGGAACCCAGGGCCAAGGGTGTCCCAACAGAAGGCCCAAGGGAGCTGGACCTAGGTGGATTACTGGTGGGGACGGCCAGAGAACGGGACAGAAAGAGAGCTCAGGGCCACGCTCCGGACTTGTTTGGGGGTTGGCTGGATCCAGGACCTGGTGGACGCAGCACGGCTCGGGTGGTCACTAGCAGCTGGAGTGACCAGTACAACATCTGCAGTAAGTAAACACCCTTAACTGCACAACCCGACTCTGTCTTCACTGCCGTCTGCACTACACCACCACAACCCCCATCCTCTGCGCCTGTCCCCTCTGAGGCTATACCCCTCCCGTTGGGGGTTATCCCACCAAGCTGCGCACCCACCATCAGCCTCAGCGGACCCTGCTGCAGCGGCGGCCACAGTGACCGCATCACAACGGGTGGCGTAGTCGACACAAAAGAACTCTTAATAACATCTGTAGGACTGCCACATAACACTGAGCTTGACGCCCTGGGCACGGGCCGGGTCACAGCCGCTCGGAGACTACAACCCCCCATCTGATCCGGTGCCGGGTATTCCCCTCAAAAAGGAATATGTCCCAGGGGGCGCGTCACTTGCACTTGCATTCCAAGTAACAGAAAACTAAGCAGATGGTGGCCTCTATCATCATCATGGCCTCACCTCGGCACTATGTACTCTCCTGAAGGAGAAGCCAGGGCCCGTCGGAGGAGTCTCCGGTTCTCTGGTGGGCCCGTCCAACCCTGCCGAAAAGCAGCCCTGGCTAAGAAAAGTGTGGGGGAAGGTTCCCGGACACTCTATGGCTGCTTTTTTAATGTGGATCGGCCATGCTTATGCATGTTATTTCTCAAAACGCATTACAGATCAGGCCATTGTCCAACTCTGCATTCAAGAAATTAAATGCGCAAAGAAAGATGTGTGTGTGTCAAAGCACCACCGACAAGTGCAAGTTGATGTTGGCTGCCATTGCTTCTGCAACAAGCTCAATTACAGGACTTCCTGTGAGAAATGACATGCAGGCTAGATAGGGTTTCCCTCTATGCCACTCCTTTCACCGAGCTAAATACAGTTCTCAGCAAAAAAAGCTGTGGACTGGCTGACTTGCTCCATACCATCCCTGGCCACATTCACCTGTCCACGTGTTTGTGGTTAGGCGGTGCTTCCCAGTAAGTGCACTGGGGAGGGCACGGGTAATGTTGTGGGATCCGTGCTTGTGGAAGGTGGAGACGATACCGGGAAATATAGTGGCGGCTGGGGACCGAGTATGGACACCCCGCCGCCGCCGGCATGAGGTTGTGAAAAGCTTCCGCCTCCAAGAGCCTAAAAGGCCACATTTCAAGTGCAAGCAGCTGTCAAAAATTTGGCAGTATAGTATTGCAGCCTGTGGATGGGTGGCTGGCTGCCTGCATACTTGCGCTTGCATTCCAAGGAATGGGGTAGGGACAACTGAACGCTGCAGTGGGACAAGGACGTGGACGGTGATTGTTGCAAGTCTGCAACGACAGGTGCATGGCGGGAGGCATCTTCGCATGCGCCAAGGATCACTTATGATGGGCACACATTTAGGCAGTGACCTGGGAGACAGAGATGCTTCCAGAGGTCTTCCCCATGTTGTTCCCATGTCTTTTAAGCACTGTATGCATGTGTCTGATGTTGTGTCACACACCACATGGCCAGATAAGGTTGTAAAATGTTAAAATGACATTTCCTGGTGAATGCATTTGTCACAGTTGAAAGCAATGCAAAAGTGCAAAAATGCATCAAAAACGCAATGTGTGAACAGAACATAGCCCAAGGTGTGGAGGAGTATTTTTGTTTTTTTTATTTATTTTGCCTTATATACAAGTCATTACCCTGGAAAGGATGTTCCCTAACATATTTCCCAGGAAAATCCATTTTAGTTTAGTTTTTGTATGTTTTATTGTGAGTCCGTAAAAGTGGCGTAATACCTCTGACAACGTTGTTGACAGCAGTGATCTGGGAGTCAGAGATGCTTCCAGGGGTCTTCCCCATGCTGTTCCCATGTCATTTGAGCACTGTTCCCATCGATTTGGGCAATTTTTAGGCCCTGTGCAGACCGCCGGGGGGAGCCACCAGAAAAATGCTTAAGTTTCCCATAGACTTACATTGGGCTCGTTCCTCGGGTCGAGCACCCAAGTATTCCAATTAGCTCGACCCGAGCAACGAGTACCCGAGCATTTTAGTGCTCGCTCATCACTATTAGACACCTGTCTCGGATATCCCGGGTTCCGCTTCCTTCCTGTGGGTCCACTGCCCTCTGTTGTGCTCCACAAGTTGCCCGGTGTGGATCTATGACATCATTTCCCCAGACCTATTTAAGGCCCTTTAAAACATAGACCTGTGTCTTGGGATTGAGACTCCTAGTCCTGGGTTCTGTTTGTTCACTGTGCTCCTCTATCAGCTCCTGGTCTGCATCTGCATTGTGACCCTGCATATCTGCCGCTTCGTTGCTTCTGACTTTCCTGCATCCACTCCGCACTTATTCTCCTGTGGTCTCCAGTATTCCAAGTCCTCGCTCCACATGTGCCTTCCTGCCTGCTAAACCAATGCCGGGGTCTGCGTGCGCACCTGAGCCTGAGGCTTAGTGGATCCACCTCACCAGGGGAGCCTAACAATAGCGAGTAGATTCCTCTCCACCGCTGACTTTGCACTCTGTTTAATTGGTTACTGAGCAGAAAGGCGACATATTGCCATTTTTTGTGTTTGTAGCAGAGTTTATCTTCTTTCACCATTCTGTGTCTAGACCAAGGGGTAGAATAGGATCCAGCTATACTTTGTGCTAATTCATAACAATTTTGGAAAGATGGGTGGATAGGGTGCATGGACCTTGCCTTTAGTTGGTACTCTATATTAAGAAGCACTTCTCTATGTCTCATCAATAAGAAGTTGCTGGCTGCTGGGCTCACACACTTTGATCAAATATGTGCAAAGAACCTCATGTTTTTGCACATGTAGCAGTAATGTAATTAATTTACAGTACAGACCAAAAGTTTGGACACACCTTCTCATTTAAAGATTTTTCTGTATTTTCATGACTTTGAAAATTGTACATTCACACTGAAGGCATCAAAACTATGAATTAACACATGTGGAATTATATACTTAACAAAAAAGTGTGAAACAACTGAAAATATGTCTTATATTCTAGGTTCTTCAAAGTAGCCACCTTTTGCTTTGATGACTGCTTTGCACACTCTTGGCATTCTCTTGATGAGCTTCAAGAGGTAGTCACCTGAAATGGTTTTCACTTCACAGGTGTGCCCTGTCAGATTTAAGAAGTGGGATTTCTTGCCTTATAAATGGGGTTGGGACCATCAGTTGTGTTGTGCAGGAGTCAGATGGATACACAGCTGATAGTCCTACTGAATAGACTGTTAGAATTTGTATTATGGCAAGAAAAAAGCAGCTAAGTAAAGAAAAATGAGTGGCCATCATTACTTTAAGAAATGAAGGTCAGTCAGTCCGAAAAATTGGGAAAACTTTTAAAGTGTCTCCAAGTGCAGTTGCAAAAACCATCAAGTGCTACAAAGAAACTGGCTCACATGAGGACCGCCCCAGGAAAGGAAGACCAAGAGTCACCTCTGCTTCTGAGGATAAGTTTATCCGAGTCACCAGCCTCAGAAATCGCAGGTTAACAGCAGCTCAGATTAGAGACCAGGTCAATGCCACACAGAGTTCTAGCAGCAGACATCTCTACAACATCTGTTAAGAGGAGACTTTGTGCAGCAGGCCTTCATGGTAAAATAGCTGCTAGGAAACCACTGCTAAAGATAAGCAACAAACAGAAGAGACTTGCTTGGGCTAAAGAACACAAGGAATGGACATTAGACCAATGGAAATCTGTGCTTTGGTCTGATGAGTCCAAATTTGAGATGTTTGGTTCCAACCACCGTGTCTTTGTGCGACGCAGAAAAGGTGAACGGATGGACTCTACATGCCTGGTTCCCACCGTGAAGCATGGAGGAGGAGGTGTGATGGTGTGGGGGTGCTTTGCTGGTGACACTGTTGGGGATTTATTCAAAATTGAAGGCATACTGAACCAGCATGGCTACCACAGCATCTTGCAGCGGCATGCTATTGCATCAGGTTTGCGTTTAGCTGGACCATCATTTATTTTTCAACAGGACAATGACCCCAAACACACCTCCAGGCTGTGTAAGGGCTATTTGACCAAGAAGGAGAGTGATGGGGTGCTACGCCAGATGACCTGGCCTCCTCAGTCACCAGACCTGAATCCAATCGAGATGGTTTGGGGTGAGCTGGACCACAGAGTGAAGGCAAAAGGGCCAACAAGTGCTAAGAATCTCTGGGAACTCCTTCAAGACTGTTGGAAGACCATTTCCGGTGACTACCTCTTGAAGCTCATCAAGAGAATGCCAAGAGTGAGCAAAGCAGTCATCAAAGCAAAAGGTGGCTACTTTGAAGAACCTAGAATATAAGACATATTTTCAGTTGTTTCACACTTTTTTGTTAAGTATATAATTCCACATGTGTTAATTCATAGTTTTGATGCCTTCAGTGTGAATGTACAATTTTCAAAGTCATGAAAATACAGAAAAAGCTTTAAATGAGAAGGTGTGTCCAAACTTTTGGTCTGTACTGTATATAATGTTTGCAGAGCACTGCATAGTGTTTGTGTATGATACATGGCAGTCACTGTGTACGTGCAACCGCTTATTAAATTAATGCTATAGATAGTGATGGAATTATCCTATTTTGCATTAGGGGAAGTGGCGACCTCCAAGATCTTCCTTATCTCCTATATTTCCAAGGCTGGAAAATACATCCAGATCCTGATGTTCTCTAGTTCATGTGAGGAGTAGTCACAAAGAGAGGACTTTAGTGTAGGGTCCCATCTGAAAGAGGTTGCCTGATCGTTGGCAGATGGGCTCACATAGTTTTGATCAAATGTGCACAAAATCATATTTCTACATGTGTAGCAATAGTGGAATTCATTTATATAAGGTTTAAGGGTCTGGCCTCTGATAATTTAGGGGTCAGGTCTGGAGTCTGGGATCTGTTAATTTAGGTATCTGGGTTTGAATTGTTTAGGGGTGCTTCTAAGGTGGATTAATTTAGAGGTCTATTGAGGGATCTGATACGTTAGGGGTCCAGTCTTTGGTCTTTACTTATTAATGCCTTAATAGGGGCTCCGAATAGCTACATGAATGTGGGGTCAGGGGTGTGATAACTTAGTAACTTCCTGCAGATTGCTCATACATTAAATTCAATTATAACGCAGTATGCAGTATGCTTCTGCTAGTTGTGACTTCGGGCATCTAGAATTTTATCACTTAAAGGGGATGTCTAGAATTAAAAAGAAAAAGGATACTTTCTTCCAAAAATTGTACCCCATGTGTCTATAGGTTGTATCTGGTATTGCAGTTTAGCTTTCTTAAAGTGAACGGGTCTGAGCTGCAATACCACATACAGTGGAGAGGTGTGGCGCTGCTTTTGATGTTTTTCAAATTCTGGACAACCCCTTAAACCTCAAGTTTGAAGCAGTATAACTGAAGAATAAAGCTCTGACTGCTATAAAGATATTATTCAGCTCAAAATGTTGGATGTAAAAATTACACTTTATTCAAAGGTTGGCTTTCACTTTCTGGTGTACAAAAATTATCACCTATCCACAGAGTTGGAAAACATGTTTTGATCGTTGATGGTACCACAGGCAAGTGATAATTTTTTGTACCTCTTTAAAGGGTAATTATTTCCATTCTTCATAAATTGTTATTGTCAGATAGAGCTGGTAAACCCAAGCAATTTTGAAATTTACTGATCATTAAAATTCTCAGCCGTTCTCCAGATATTAACACTTTTCTTTGTTTATGGCTTGTTGCCATGGAAACCGACCACTTCTGCTAGACATCAGAAGATGAATAGTGTTTACAAGCTCTTTTTTCTATTGAGCTTGTAAGCTGTTTTGAAGCTGACCAGGAGCACACTATTACCTCCTATTCCCAGCTTCATCGCAGTGATTACAAACTAGACAGCAGCAGTGGTCGGTCTCCAAGGCAACGAGCTGTAACTAGAAGAAAAGTGTTAATATCTCAAGAACAGTTGGAAATTTTAAAAAGCAGTTAATTGCAAAAGTGCTTGTAGTTACAGGCTCTATCCAACAACATTCATCTATGAAGACGATGGGAATAATCCTTTAAAGGGGATGGATTCTAGCACAGGTGAGACACATTTGTCCAGACCTAAGTGATGAGTGTAAAGTCGAAGAAGGGAGGAGGTGATAAGGGGGTACTTGTGGTGTCAGTTGGACATACCTTTAAGCTAGAAGAGCTTGACCCATTGTTTTAGTACAGACCGAGGGTTTCCTCCTAGATATAATGGTGATTATTGATCCTATATAATTACTCACATTTCCATATATTAATCTTTTATCTTTTTTTCTTAATTCTACATTGTTCACATTTTACCTTCTATCATGTTTATGCTCTGGTTACAGTAATTACAGTCATGGAGATTCTTCATCCCTGCAGCTCCTGGCTTGGAGAATATCTTAAAGTTATGCAGTTCTAAGGTGGAGCGATACTTTAAAACAAAAAGGACGTTATGAAATGTTTTTTCAATGTGTCACTTACCTTTTCCTGTCCATCCTCCATTGAAAGATGTTCTGATTTCAGACTATAAAAATATTAACATAGGAAAGTATTATTTAGGTGGATTAATAGCAGATGGACTGCGGACATAAGTCATCAATATCATATGCCTGGACAATCCCTTTAAAGGGGTTTTCTGGTTTCTGAAAACCTCTGTCACCTGGCTGCATTTTGTTTTCAAATAACAAACTGTGTTTTACTCATCCTCCCCGGGTCCAGCACTGAGTCCCCGCCGCTGCTCCTGGAGTCTCTTCTTGTCTGTAACGTTAATGTCACTTTAACGGCGCTGCAGCCAATCAGTGGCTCAGCACGAGTTGACAGCACAAGCTGCTCACATGCTGAGCTCTCTGATTGGCTGCAGCACCTTCGATGTGGCATCAGAGATGGAGACACTAAAGCAATGGAGGAAACTCAGCGCTGGACCCGGGGAGGTCAGTAAAGCACAGTTAAAAAAAAAAACATGTAGCGAGGGGATAGGGGTTTTCCAAAACCACAAAATGTATTTAAAGAGCTTTTATGTTAAAAGTACACAATTCATAATATAAAAATGTACATTGTGCATTAATAACAACAGCGTTGTTTCTATTCATTATTCTTTTACTCCTAAGTATATAATCATTATAATTGAAAGTAAATTCTTAAACTATTTATGATGGTATATATATATATATATATATATATAGTACAGACCAAAAGTTTGGGCACACCTTCTCAATTAAAGATTTTTCTGTATTTTCATGACTATGAAAATTGTACATTCACACTGAAGGCATCAAAACTATGAATTAACACATGTGGAATTATATACTTAACAAAAAAGTGTGAAACAACTTAAAATATGTCTTTGTAGTTTCTTTGTAGCACTTGATGGTTTTTGCAACTGCACTTGGGGACACTTTTAAAGTTTTCCCAATTTTTCAGACTGACTGACCTTCATTTCTTAAAGTAATGATGGCCACTCATTTTTCTTTACTTAGCTGCTTTTTTCTTGCCATAATACAAATTCTAACAGTCTATTCAGTAGGACTATCAGCTGTGTATCCACCAGACTTCTGCACAACACAACTGATGGTCCCAACCCCATTTATAAGGCAAGAAATCCCACTTATTAAACCTGACAGGGCATACCTGTGAAGTGAAAACCATTTCCGGTGACTACCTCTTGAAGCTCATCAAGAGAATTCCAAGAGTATGCAAAGCAGTCATCAAAGCATAAGGTGGCTACTTTGAAGAACCTAGAATATAAGACATATTTTCAGTTGTTTCACACTTTTTTGTCAAATATATAATTCCACATGTGTTAATTCATAGTTTTGATGCCTTCAGTGTGAATGTACCATTTTCATAGTCATGAAAATACAGAAAAATCTTTAAATGAGAAGGTGTGTCCAAACTTTTGGTCTGTACTATATATGTGGCACCCCAGGGGTCTGGTTGCCACAGTGGTACAAAAACCATGTCTGAGAGGGAGCATGGGTTTTCCTGGTCAGGAGCAATATTGCATGCCACACCTCCTGCCCCAGTCCAGGGAGGGGAGGAACCTGCCCTTTATAAACTGGATCTGGGGCGGGGTTAGTCAGAGAGTTCCAGAGAAAGGGACAGAGCAGCAGCTAGGAGCTCTGTAGGAGCCAGGAGCTGAAGACCAGGGACTGGAGCAGAGCTCGTCCTGGCAGAAAGACGCAGAGAACCGGACACTGGAGTCCGAGGCTGTGGGACCCTTTAAGCCCAGCAGCAGAAACCACCTGGCAGGGGATTTCAGGTCCTCTGGCCATAGAAAGCCCGGAGGCTCAGTCACACGCAAGGGACCAGCACCGCCATCGAGGAGCGGGAGGAACCAAAGGCCCCAAGTCACCAGCCATACGGGTGAGCACCACACGGTACACTCAGGGACGTGGGCTACTACACGACTACAGCAGGGTAGCCAGGAAGAGTGCAGTCAGACAGGAAGGCCTATATCTCCACCTGGCCAGGGGAACTCTTGTTTTCTCACAGACTGACCAGGCCTCTAATGTTAGCCAGTACTCCAGGCAGGGCCTTCTTCATTACCAACAGTAAAGACCCTGAACTGTACTGCACGGACTCTGAGTCATTTCTGCTGCACCCACGCACCACAACCCTCACCATCTATAGATGCTGCCCTGAGGCTATACTCCTCCCGTGGGGAGGAGTATACTACCCTCTGCTGCGCACACATCAGCCTCAGCGGTCTGCCCCGCAGCGGCGGTTCACTCTGACCGCAATCCATGGGTGGCATAGTCGGACATTTAATCATAAAAACCACATAAATAGTTCCGCCACTGGTTTGACCACCCTGAGCCACGGGACCGGGTCACCGCCACGGAGACTACAACCCCCAGCATTACACAGAGACCCGGCTCCGGGTATTCCCCCACACACACGGCCCAGGGGGCGCGTCATATATATATATATATATATATATGTATAACATTATCAAGTCCTACACACATAGTTTTGTCAGTATGTTGTAAACACCTGCATCAATCACTTCATGCACAAGCGAATTATGTTATGGATATAAGCAGTGGCGTAACTAGAGTCTAATGGGCCCTGGTGCAATATTTGGACCATGTACAGTACAGACCAAAAGTTTGGACACACCTTCTCATTTAAAGATTTTTCTGTATTTTCATGACTATGAAAATTGTACATTCACACTGAAGCCATCAAAACTATGAATTAACACATGTGGAATTATATACTTAACAAAAAAGTGTGAAACAACTGAAAATATGTCTTCTATTCTAGGTTCTTCAACGTAGCCACCTTTTGCTTTGATAACTGCTTTGCACAATCTTGGCATTCTCTTGATGAGCTTCAAGAGGTAGTCACCGGAAATGGTTTTCACTTCACAGGTGTGCCCTGTCAGGTTTAATAAGTGGGATTTCTTGCCTTATAAATGGGGTTGGGACCATCAGTTGTGTTGTGCAGAAGTCTGGTGGATACACAGCTGATAGTCCTACTGAATAGACTGTTAGAATTTGTATTATGGCAAGAAAAAAACAGCTAAGTAAAGAAAAACGAGTGGCCATCATTACTTTAAGAAATGAAGGTCAGTCGGGCCAAAAAATTGGGAAAACTTTCAAAGTGTCCCCAAGTGCAGTTGCAAAAATCTTCAAGCGCTACAAAGAAACTGGCTCACATGAGGACCACCCCAGAAAAGGAAGACCAAGAGTCACATCTGCTTCTGAGGATAAGTTTATCCGAGTCACTAGCCTCAGAAATTGCAGGTTAACAGCAGCTCAGATTAGAGACCAGGTCAATGCCACACAGAGTTCTAGCAGCAGACACATCTCTACAACAACTGTTAAGAGGAGACTTTGTGCAGCAGGCCTTCATTGTAAAATAGATGCTAGGAAACCACTGCTAAGGACAGGCAACAAGCAAAAGAGACTTGTTTGGGCTAAAGAACACAAGGAATGGACATTAGACCAGTGGAAATCTGTGCTTTGGTCTGATGAGTCCAAATTTGAGATCTTTGGTTCCAACCACCGTGTCTTTGTGCGACGCAGAAAAGGTGAACGGATGGACTCTACATGCCTGGTTCCCACCGTGAAGCATGGAGGAGGAGGTGTGATGGTGTGGGGGTGCTTTGCTGGTGACACTGTTGGGGATTTATTCAAAACTGAAGGCATTCTGAACCAGCATGGCTACCACAGCATCTTGCAGCGGCATGCTATTCCATCCGGTTTGCATTTAGTTGGACCATCATTTATTTTTCAACAGGACAGTGACCCCAAACACACCTCCAGGCTGTGTAAGGGCTATTTCACCAAGGAGGAGAGTGATGGGGTGCTACGCCAGATGACCTGGCCTCCACAGTCACCAGACCTGAACCCAATCGAGATGGTTTGGGGTGAGCTGGACCGCAGAGTGAAGGCAAAGGGCCAACAAGTGCTAAGCATCTCTGGGAACTCCTTCAAGATTGTTGGAAGACCATTTCCGGTGACTACCTCTTGAAGCTCATCAAGAGAATGCCAAGAGTGTGCAAAGCAGTCATCAAAGCAAAAGGTGGCTACTTTGAAGAACCTAGAATATAAGACATATTTTCAGCTGTTTCACACTTTTTTGTTAAGTATATAATTCCACATGTGTTAATTCATAGTTTTGATGCCTTCAGTGTGAATTTACAATTTTCATAGTCATGAAAATACAGAGAAATCTTTAAATGAGAAGGTGTGTCCAAACTTTTGGTCTTTACTGTATATATATATATGCACCCTCCACCATGATATATGTGTCCCTCATCCTGGTATATGTCCCCCGTTGTGCCGCTCTTCTTTAATGTATAGAAGAAAATAAACCAATATACTTACCAGTGGCGTACATAGAAGTCATGGGGCCCCATAGCAGAAGCATAATTCATCCCATAGTCCTCTAAATCCTCTAAATAATATACTGCACAACTCATAGTCATCCATGTAGTATAATGCATTCCCCTCAGTATTCCATATAGTATAATACACAGCCCATATGCTTCATATAATACAATGCACCCCCATAGTCATCAATAAAGTATAATGCACCCCCATAGTAACCCAGAAAATATAATGCACCCCATAGTCATCCATAAACTATAATGCACTCCCATAGCCCTCCATAAAGTATAATGCACCCCATAGTCATCCATAAAGTATAATGCACCCCCATAGTGATCCATAAAATATAACAAACCCCATAGTCATCCATAAAGTACAATACACCCCCATATTAATCCATAAAGTATAATGCACCCCATAGTTATCCATAGAGTAAAATGCACCCCATAATCATCCATAAAGTATAATGCACCCCCATAGTAATCCATAAAATATAATGCACCCCATAGTCACCCATAAAGTATAATGTACCACATAGTCATCCATAAAGTATAATGCACCCCATAATCATCCATAAAGTATAATGCACCCCCATAGTAATCCATAAAATATAATGCACCCTCACAGTCATCCATAAAGTATAATGCACCCCCATAGTACACTGCCGTCCCATAGTCAACCATGAAGTATAATGTACCCCATAGTCATGCATAAAGTATAATGCACCCCAATAGTCATCCATAAAGTATAATGCATCCCCATGGTATACTATACTCCCATAGTCATCCATAAAGTATGATGCACCCCACAGCCATCCATAAAGTATAATGCACCCCCATAGTCATCCATAAAGTATAGTGTACCCCCATAGTCATCTATAACGTATACTGCACTCCATAGTTATCCATAAATTATAATGTACCCCATAGTCATCCATAAAGTATAATGTACCTCACATAATTTTCCATAAAATGTAATGCATCCTCACAGTCATCCATAAAGTATAATGGACCCCATAGTCACCCATAAAGTATAATGTACCCCCATAGTTATCCATGTAGTAGTATTGCCACTGAATTAAAAAAGAATAAATACTTAGCTTACCATCGCTCCCCCGCCGCGTGCGTTCTCTTGTGAAGCTGGCAGCTAACTTTGAAGTGCGACTGGAGCACATGGCGTCACTGCCATGTGCCCTGTCACATGCAAGCCGAGGTCAGCTGCTGGCCTTTTTATTGGCCTGCAGTATGTATTGTGGCTCACGGACTCGAAGTTTATGTGCGCTGCAATACACTTCAACTGGATGATCTGCAACATGTACTAAGGAAATATAGGAGAAAGCTGTCCCTACAGTAAGACTAAGCTGAATCCCTACGATGTAGCGAGCTGCCTGTTCCTAGTGAACAGACCCGCCTTAGTCCTCGGCTAGTCTGAACGAAGACCTATAGAATTAAGGGAGGGGTCCCTAAAAGAACTAAGGACTGGGACAACAATTGGACACCTCCTAAACAGAGAAGTTGTTGCAGAACACAAAAAGACAAACTGACAAAAATGTACTAGAGGTCCCAGAGGACCAAGCGAACTTGACAGAGAAAGGCACCGAAGCACCAGGTTAGAGAAACAGTCAAACACTGAAGTCCAGCACAGCCACAAGGGCGGGGCTGGAATATAAAGGCAGATGGTCACGTGACCGCAAAACACAAGACGGAAAAACAAACAGGAGGGTTCTAACGGATGTGTGTCCTCAGACGCATTTTCAGTTGAAGTTTCTGCTTGTGTCGGCATACCCTTGACCTGCCGGGCCCGGTCGCGATGGCAACTGAACTGCAGTCATTACGCCCCTGTGTATACGCCACTTATCACTATGTAGTGTAAGGCAGTGACTTGAAAAAGCATAGACGGCGTATATGTTCCTCCACGGTGTGACAGTGTCACTGGTTTTATATGTCAGGGGAGGTACAGTGCTGGCCAAAAGTATTGGAACCCCTGCAATTCTGTCAGATAATACTCAGTTTCTTCCTGAAAATGATTGCAATCATGAATTCTTTGGTATTATTATCTTCATTTAATTTGCTTGCAAGGAAAAAACACAAAAGAGAATGAAGCAAAAATCAAATCATTGATCATTTCACACAAAACTCCAAAAATGGGCCAGACAAAAGTATTGGCACCCTCAGCCTAATACTTGGTTGCGCAACCTTTAGCCAAAATAACTGCGAACAACCACTTCCGGTAACCATCAATGAGTTTCTTACAATGCTCTGCTGGAATTGTAGACCATTCTTCTTTCGCAAACTGCTCCAGGTCCCTGATATTTGAAGGGTGCCTTCTCCAAACTGCCATTTTGAGATCTCTCCACTGGTGTTCTATGGGATTCAGGTCTGGACTCATTGCTGGCCACCTTAGAAGTCTCCAGTGCTTTCTCGCAAACCATTTTATAGTGCTTTTGGAAGTGTGTTTTGGGTCATTGTCCTGCTGGAAGACCCATGACCTCTGAGGGAGACCCAGCTTTCTCACACTGGGCCCTACATTATGCTGCAAAATTTGTTGGTAGTCTTCAGACTTCATAATGCCATGCACACGGTCAAGCAGTCCAGTGCCAGAGGCAGCAAAGCAACCCCAAAACATCAGGGAACCTCCGCCATGTTTGACTGTAGGGACCGTGTTCTTTTCTTTGAATGCCTCTTTTTTTTTCCTGTACACTCTATGTTGATGCTTTTTCCCAAAAAGCTCTACTTTTGTCTCATCTGACCAGAGAACATTCTTCCAAAACGTTTTAGGCTTTCTCAGGTAAGTTTTGGCAAACTCCAGCCTGGCTTTTTTATGTCTTGGGGTAAGAAGTGGGGTCTTCCTGGGTGTCCTACCATACAGTCCCTTTTCATTCAGACGCCGACGGATAGTACGGGTTGACACTGTTGTACCCTCGGACTGCAGGGCAGCTTGAACTTGTTTGGATGTTAGTCAAGGTTCTTTATCCACCATCCGCACAATCTTGCGTTGAAATCTCTCGTCAATTTTTCTTTTCCGTCCACATCTAGGGAGGTTAGCCACAGTGCCATGGGCTTTAAACTTCTTGATGACACTGCGCACAGAAGACACAGGAACATTCAGATCTTTGGAGATGGACTTGTAGCCTTGAGATTGCTCATGCTTCCTCACAATTTGGTTTCTCAAGTCCTCAGACAGTTCTTTGGTCTTCTTTCTTTTCTCCATGCTCAATGTGGTACACACAAGGACACAGGACAGAGGTTGAGTCAACTTTAGTCCATGTTAACTGGCTGCAAGTGTGATTTAGTTATTGCCAACACCTGTTAGGTGCCACAGGTAAGTTACAGGTGCTGTTAATTACACGAATTAGAGAAGCATCACATGATTTTTCAAAGTGTGCCAATACTTTTGTCCACCCCCTTTTTTAGGTTTGGTGTGGAATTATATCCAATTTGGCTTTAGGACAATTCTTTTTGTGTTTTTTTCATTGAAGACAAATTAAGTGAAGAGAATAATACCAAAGAATTTGTGATTGCAATCATTTTCAGGAAGAAACTGAGTATTATCTGACAGAATTGCAGGGGTGCCAATACTTTTGGCCACCACTATATGTGTCACTCAGGTTGCTCTCCTGTGTGAACTAAGGCCTACTTTATTTTTCTGCCAGCGTGTTATATGCTGGTAGGTTTACTCTGTTAAAGGGTTTGCGGTTTTATGGGAATGGCAAAGAGGGCGGGACGCCTTCCCCCTACCTCCCCTCAGGGTGTGGCTGAGCAATGTGTAAAAGCTCAGTCCTTTTTTTTTTTCCTGTGGAGTCTGGTCTGGAGAGGGAAGTCTCCAGACAGTGTTGTGGAAGCTGCAGAGCTTGTTACCTGGACTTTACCTGTGCAGTTTATGCTACCGAGAGCGGGCGGAAGCTTCTCACCTATGGACTGAGCTATACTTTGTTTTGTTTAACCGTTTAACCCAGGGGGGTCTTGTTTATTTTTTCCTGCGGAACCCTGCATGAGTTTATGCCAGATAATAAACCAGCAGAAAGGTAACCTGAGAACGTGTGTCCTGAGTCTGCCTCCGGGAGAGCCGAGCGAGTCGTCTTGCCACAACGGTTTTTTAGCTTTACATGGTGAAAGGCTCCAAGTTGGTTTCTCACTATGGACTGAACCTGGAGGATTTGTAGCCTACGGGGTGAAGAAAGCCTCCATTTCTAGTCCACTGCTTTTGCTAAGGTCTCATTATTAAAAACATCTAGACTGAGACCTAGGGAGATCGCTAGCGAGACACAGAGTCTGGACAGAGCAGGTTGTTTGCTCTCAAGCTGCATACAAATTATAGGTACTGGTTGCTACTGTTTTGTGTGTAGACAGACAGGAAAGTCATATTGTTTAGTAAGTGCTCAGATGACCAGGATTTTGTTAAACTTTTCTTTTGGTTAGTACAATCTGTATGTTTATTGCCTGTACTTAATATAACTTATTAATAAATGCCAGAAAGGACCAGAGGTTTGGACATTTGAATCCTGACAATACCTCTATCATTCTAACCAGGGAGCTAAACCCCCACATATGGTGGCATGCGGGCATAAAGATGGTTAGAGACAGTATTTTTAAAGAAACATTGCACTTAAATGGCAGACATGGAGGTACTTCTAAAGCAGCTGGTCCAGGCTAATGTTAATCTTCAACAAGCCAATGTACTCCAGCATAAAGAGCAGGAGAAAGCCTTGAAAGGCCAGAGTGAGAATAATCACTTATTGATTAAAACTCACCAAGTGTCTGCAAAAAAATGGCAGCATAGAATGGAGTCCCTGCAAGCAGCAGATACAAGCTTTGTCAAAGAAACATGAAACATTGCAAGGTCGACATTTTGCACCCTGGCAATTGGTGCAGGACGGTTTTACAACAATGGTACAGGAAGATGACATTGAAGTTTTTCTGGGTACTTTTGAAAGGATTGCCTTTAGAGAAAAGCTTCCAAAGGACCAGTGGGCTGTGGTGCTGGACTCATTTCTAACTGGGGAATTGTAGCGCCCCGAGGGTTCGGTCACTACAGAGGTATTGCATCTCACCCAGAGGTGTGATATCTCACTCCCAGGTAAGGATGGAGTATGGCTCAGGACCCTAACACCCACATGCACTACACCACATTTCCGGGGGACAGGGCGACAATGCTCCCGGGCGTGAGCACAACGGTCCCTGTTCCTGGCTGGAATGGGGGGGAGGGAACACCTAGAAAGGGGGGACCCGGTAGTGTGTGGGTGGGAAGAGTAGATCCCGGGTGCACTGAAGCAGGAGTATATAAGGTGGGCACCATCTTAGAGTCAGGGAAGAAGAAGTAGAGTTCAGTCAGTGTGAAGAAGCAGAGGGAGAAGAGGCTCTGCATGGGCTCTGCTCCGCAGGGAGCCAAATCTGAAGGCCTGGGCCTGGAAGAGAAGGAAGGAAGGGGAGCAGGAAAGGCTCCAGGAGTGGAGTGAAGGGACCCCAGGGGTGCGGACCGGCCAGCCGCCACCACACGCCCGCCGCTACCAGAGTAGGGGGGTCAGGCCAAGAAAAGGGAACCGGATCCCTCATCTAGTGGAGGAGAGAAACTACCCTCAGCTAGTAACCGGAGGCCGTGGCATTGCACGTGCACGGCCCCTCACTACACCCGTTAGGAAGGCACCATATAGGACCCAGGGAAACTGAACATACGTTTGCCCGCCAAGGCCCGAGGCAGCAGGACAGAAACGTGGTCAATTGTGGGGTACGACAGGCCAGAGAAAGGACACACGAAGGGGGTCCTGAAAAGCATTCCAAAGGTGCCTGGGAGTTGGCCGAGCCCCTCACCTGGTGAGCACAGCACGACGTGGGCAGCCATTACCTGCAGAAGTGGCTTGGAGTGTAAAACTGTGAGTAAAGACCCTGGACTGCATCACTGGACTTTGAGTCATTGCTGTTGCTCCCACGCACCATCACCCCCACCATCTACACACGCTGCCCTGAGGCTATACTCCTCCCGTGGGGAGTTATACTACCCTCTGCTGCGCACACAACATCAGCCTCAGCGGTCTGCCCCGCAGCGGCGGTTCTCAGTGACCGCAATCCATGGGTGGCGTAGTCGGACATTTAATCATAAAAGCCACATAAATAGACTGCCACTGGTTTGACCACCCTGAGCTACAACCCCCAGCATTACACAGAGGCCCACGGGGCGCGTCAGAATCACAAAGGTCTAATATAACCTTAGGATGCAGGATACAAAGGTGTATGCCAAGCTCAAAGGTGAAATCCTAGCCAGACTGGGCAGTACACTGGTCTCCGAGTATAGATCGTGCACCTGGGATTATGATCCTGAAAAGTCAGCTATATCACAAATGTATGATCTATTTCACCTCACCAATAAATGGTTGCAGCTCAGGGAACTTATGTCAGCCAAAATTTTGGAGCAAGTTTTTTGAGACAGTTTTATCCATGCCATGCCTGTGAGAATACAGCATTGCATTGTTTATTCAGACTCAAAAAGTGTGGATGAGATTGTGTCTGTTGTGGAGCGATTATACAACTATTGAAGAATATCTCCAGTACTTGCTGTCAACATAGATGGCCTCTAGGGACCAAAGAAGACCAGCCTTGGGTAAGACTGTTTCTTTTTATAAAGGCGCTAGAACATGTTCTAAAGAAGAGGGTTGGACATACTCAGATGGCAGATATGAAAAGCCATCAAGTCCAAAGAAGGACACTTTGCCTAAAGCTCGGGGACAAATAATGTGTTGGGGATGCCAAGGAGTGAGTAAGGTAGCTGCTAACTGCCATGTGCTAGGAAAATCTATGGAATAAGACCTAAGAAGACATAGGCCTTTATTTACTTAGCCTTCTAAGCCTTCATATACAGTCTGTGTTGACACTATGTCCAGTCAAAGCTGAAGGACATTCTGTAATGGTGTTGCGGGACTTTGGCATCTCGTGATCTTGGTACACGCTAGTCTTCTGCACTCTGACAGACTCCAGATCCACCGAATGAAGGTTGTTTCAGAGGCGTAGCTAGTGTTTTGGTTCAGGGGGGCCAAACTTCTGAGTGGGCCCCTAACCAGGTAATCCTGATTACAAATATGGTGGCGCACCCTAATAGTGTATGTGGGAGAACCTCAGCAGATGACAGCACTGTTACTAATAAAAATCTCTATACAAGGGCCAACACTGATATTACCGCCATATACTGACCATAGTGGTAGATACCAGTACTGCAGAACACATATGAGATTACTGACCCCTTAGTAGCCCCCAAACTGTTTGATGGCCCCAACACTATATAATGGCTCCCACACTGTATGATGGCCCCCTCACTGTAATCTCCACACTGTATGATGGCCCCCTAAATAGCCTCCATATAATATAATGTAACCCATAGTCCTCCATATAATATACTGCACTCTTCATAGGCCTCTATATAGTATCATGCGCTCTCCATAGACCGCCATATAGTATAATGTACACCCCATAGGCCTCTGTGTAGCACAATGCACTCTCCATAGGCCTCTATATAGTACAATTCACTTTCCATAGGCCTCTATATAGCATAATGCATTCCCTATAGGCCTCCATACAGTATAATGCACTCCCCATAGGCCTCTATATAGTATAATGCACTCCCCATAGGCCTCCATACAGTATAATGCAATCCCCATAGGCCTCCATACAGTATAATGCCCTCCCAATAGGCTTCTATACAGTATAATGCACTCCCCATACGCCTCCATACAGTATAATGCACTCCCTATAGGCCTCTGTATAGTATAATGCACTCCCCATAAGCCTCTATATAGTATAATGCACTAACCATAGGTCTCTATATAGCACACTGCACTTCCATAGGCCTCTATATAGTATAATGCACTCCCCATAGGCCTCTATATAGTATAATGCACTCCACATAGGACTCTATATAGTATCATGCACTCCCCATAGGCCTCTATGTAGTAAAATGCACTCCCCATAGGCCTCTATATAGTATAATGCACTCTCCAAAGGCCTCCATACAGTAGAATGCACTTCCCATAGGCCTCCATACAGTATAATACACTCCACATAGGTCCCCATACAGTATAATGCACTCCCCATAGTCCTTCATATAGTATAATGCACTCCCCATAGACTTCCATATAATATAATGCACTCCCCATAGGCCTCCATATAGTATAATGCACTCCCCATAGGCCTCCATATAGTATAATGCACTCCCTATATGCCTCTATATAGTATAATGCACTCCCTATAGGCCTCTATATAGAATAATACACTCCCCATAATCCTTCACATAGTATAATGCACTCCTTATAGGCCTCTATATAGTATAATGCACTCCCCATAATCCTTCACATAGTATAATGCACTCCACATAGGCCTCCATATAGTATAACGCACTCCCCATAGTCCTTCATATAGTATAATGCACTCCCTATAGGCATCTATATAGTATAATGCACTCCCCATAAGTCTCCAGAAAGTATAATGCACTCCACATAGGCCTCTATACAGTATAATGCATTCCCCATTGGCCTCTATATAGTATCATGCACTCCCCATAGGCCTCTATGTAGTATAATGCACTCCTCATAAGCCTCCATACAGTATAATGAACTCCCCATAGGCCTCTATATAGTGTCATGCACTCCTCATAGGCCTCTATATAGTATAATGCACTCCCCATAGGCCTCCAGAAAGTATAATGCACTCCCCATAGGCCTCTATACAGTATAATGGACTTGCCATAGGCCTCCGTGTAGTATAATGCACTCCCCATAGGCCTCTATATAGTATAATGCACTCCCCATAGGCCTCTATGTAGTAAAATTCACTCCCCATAGGCCTCCACACAGTATAATGAACTCCCCATTGGCGTCGATATAGTATAATTCACTCCTCATAGGCCTTATATAGTATAATGCACTCCCCATTGGCCTCTATATCGTATCATGCACTCCACATGGTTTATATCTATGGTGATAATAAAGACTAACCCACTGCAGTCCTAACAGTGGAAGCTCCATTTGGGTCAGTGAGCCATGAAGTAGGAATAGTTAAAAACTTGTTATACAATGTTATTGTCATGTAGTGACAAGGGACATTGGGCACCTACACGATCCTTCAACCTAGGGGCACCCTAGTCTATCCCTGGATTACCCTGGATGGTGGAGACGCCGAGGTCTCATACCTTGCAATGCTCCTATCTTACCTTTATCTGTTCCCTCCCCCACCCAGGGAGGTGTGAGGCCAAAGTGTATTGGAAAACACTAACCAGACAGACAGTGAAAAGAAAACTACAATCATACAAATACACTCACAAAACAACAGAGTGGTAAACAGTGGAGGAATAGGAGGCACAAACCAAATGGATAAGGAAAAACATGCAAACCAACTCCACGCAGCAATCTCCAGAAAAACTATCCAACCGCCATCTCCAAACACTGAACTTCTCTTTCACCACCAAATCAGGAAGTAAGAACTATCACTGGCAACTCCCACGTGCCAGGGGGGGGGGATATGTACCAGAGGGGGGTGGCCAACTTAGAACAGCTAAGGCAATTCAGGATGAAGAACTCAAGGAATTCAACTGAATTGAATAACCCTTGCCATGACAAAGTAAGGAAACATGCACTGTTTAATAGGATGGTGAAGTAGTTCTAATAAGTGCAGGAGTTTGTGTAACCAGATGCCGCGATCTTCTGGCCCTTCTCTGCCACGGTATCCCATGACAGTTATCATTGATTGTGATTTTCCTTTTATTGTTAGATTTATGAGAAAATCGATTAATTAATTAATCAATTAATTAATTAATTTACCTTGTAAAAATAAGCCATTAATATACACTGTGTGCAGAATTATTAGGCAAATGAGTATTTTGATCACTTTGATACTTTTTCTACATGTTGTCCTACTCCAAGTTGCATAGGCTTGAGAGCCAACTACCAATTAAGTAAATGTGGTGATGTGCATCTCTGTAATGAGGAGGGGTGTTGACTAATGACATCAACACCCTATATAAGGTGTGCTTAATTATTAGGCAACTTCCTTTCCTTTGGCAAAATGGGTCAGAAGAGAGATTTGACGGGCTCTGAAAAGTCCAAAATTGTGAGATGTCTTGCAGAGGGAGGCAGCAGTCTTGAAATTTCCAAACTTTTGAAGCGTGATCACCAAACAATCAAGCGTTTCATGGCAAATAGCCAACAGGGTCGCAAGAAGCGTGTTGGCCAAAAAAGGCGCAAAATAACTGCCCATGAATTGAGGAAAATCAAGCGTGAAGCTGCCAAGATGCCATTCGCCACCAGTTTTGCCATATTTCACAGCTGCAACGTTACTGGAGTATCAAAAAGCACAAGGTGTGCGATACTCAGGGACATGGCCAAGGTAAGGAAGGCTGAAAAACGACCACCTTTGAACAAGAAACATAAGATAAAACGTCAAGAATGGGCCAAGAAATATCTTAAGACTGATTTTTCAAAGGTTTTATGGACTGATGAAATGAGAGTGACTCTTGATGGGCCAGATGGACGGGCCAGAGGCTGGATCAGTAAAGGGCAGAGAGCTCCACTCCGACTCAGACGCCAGCAAGGTGGAGGTGGGGTACTGGTATGGGCTGGTATCATCAAAGATGAACTTGTGGCAGCTTTTCAGGTTGAGGATGGAGTGAAGCTCAACTCCCAGACCTACTGCCAGTTTCTGGAAGACAACTTCTTCAAGCAGTGGTACAGGAAGAAGTCAGTATAGTTCAAGAAAAACATGATTTTCATGCAGGACAATGCTCCATCACATGCATCCAACTACTCCACAGCGTGGCTGGCCAGTAAAGGTCTAAAAGAAGAAAAAATAATGACATGGCTGCCTTGTTCACCTGATCTGAACCCCATAGAGAACCTGTGGTCCATCATAAAATGTGAGATCTACAGGGAGGGAAAACAGTACACCTCTGGGAACAGTGTCTGGGAGGCTGTGGTGGCTGCTGCACGCAATGTTGATCGAAAACAGATCAAGCAACTGACAGAATCTATGGATGGAAGGCTGCTGAGTGTCATCATAAAGAAAGGTGGCTATATTGATCACTATTTTTGGGGGTTTTTGGTTTTGCATGTCACAAATGTATATTTCTAAATATTGTTCACTGATATTGGTTTACCTGCTGAAAATAAACAAGTGAGATGGGATTATATTTGGTTTTTATTAAGTTGCCTAATAATTCTGCACAGTAATAGTTACCTGCACAAACAGATATCCTCCTAAGATAGCCAAATCTAAAAAAAAAAACCACTCCAACTTCCAAAAATATTAAGGTTGGCTATTTGAGTCTTTTGGGTTGATTGAGAACATAGTTGTTGATCAATAATAAAAATAATCCTCTAAAATACAACTTGCCTAATAATTCTGCACACAGTGTACAGCGCCATGTAAAAGTTTAGGCACCCCTGGTCAAAATTACTGTTATTGTGAACAGTTAAGCAAGTTGAAGATGGAATGATCTCTAAATGGCCACATGTTAAAGATGACACCTTTCCTTTGTATTATAGGAAAAAAATATATATTTTGCCATTTTTTACATTTTAAAAATTACAAAAAGGAAAATGGGCCGAAGCAAAAGTTTGGGCACCCTTGGAGATTTGTGTGCTCAGATAACTTTGACCAAGGTTTCAGACCTTAATTAGCCTATTAGGGTTATGGCTTGTTCACTGTCATCTACTGACTACCTCAAAAGGCGCAAGCTGAAGGTTTTACAATGGCCCTCACAGTCCCCTGATCTGAACATCACTGAATATCTATGGCTAGACCTCAAAATAGCAGCACATGCAAGACAACCCAAGAATCTCACAGAACTGGAAGAATTTTCCAAGGAAGAATGGATGAAAATCCCTCAAACAAGAACTGAAAGACCCATGTCTGGCTACAAAAAGCGTTTACAAGCTGTGATACTTTCAAAAGTCAAAAAGGGGCGCTACTAGGTGCTAACCATGCAGGGTGCCCAAACTTTTGCATCGGCCCATTTTCCTTTTTTTTAATTTTTAAAATGAAAAGATGAATTTATTTTTTTTTGCCTAAAATACAAAGGAAATGTGTCTTCTTTAACTTTAGGCCTTTTAGAGATAATTTCATCTTCAACTTGCTTAACTGTTCTCAATAACAGTAATATTGACCAGGGGTGCCCAAACTTTTACATGCCACTGTAGCTGTATAGGCCTGTACAGTCTGTTTTTAAAGGACCGCAAATACGGGCATTTGCTCACCCATTGTATTCAATGGGTGTGCGCACATGTTAAAAACCTGCAGCACGCGCAAAATGGGTACTGCACACGTGCACACTGATGAAACATGAATGACCTGTGTGTGTCATCAGCTTGACGCATACCGGCGCCTGAGAATTATTAGTACTGTTCGCTCTGTTGGAGGTAGCCCGCATCATTTTCCCCTGCTCGCACTGAGATGTTGAGAGTTGTATTCAGCACCCGCTGTCTACATCAAGTGTAAAATTAAGAATAAAATAAAAAAACACTTATACTCACCTTACACCTAATTCATTGAAGCCCTTGTCCACTGTAAAAAAAACTAAAATAAAAAACAACCATAATACTCACCTGTCTGACATACTGTCCCACGCTGTAATCCATCTCTGTGATATTTGGTTTACAACCTGAACAGTGGTATGATGCTACCGCCCAGGCTGCAAACCATGACACAATGAGCTACTGCAAGCACAGCTTCAGTGACAGGCGGTGACTAGTGATGAGCGAGCATGCTCGGTACTCGAGATTTACAAGCATGCTCTGGTGTTTTCCTAGTATCTTCAGCATGCTTGGGTGTTATGTTTTCGTCACTCCGTGCTCATGATTTGCGACTGTTTGACAGCTTTAATACATGTGAGGAATGCCTGTTTCTTAGGCACTCCTCATATGTATTAAAGCTGTCAAACAGTCGCAAATCATGAGCACGGAGTGACGAAAACATAACACCGAGCACGCTGAAGATACTTGGCGAGCACCAGAACATGCTCACCGAAAGGGTTAACAGAACATACTCTCTCATCACTAGCGGTGACGTCATAGAGGGTACCGCCGGTCACTGAAACTATGTTCCCACGGGCAGTTCACCATGAGAAAATGCGCTGAACTCAATGAGATCACTGTGAGCACTGTGAGAAAATGCGCTGAACTCCATGAGATCATTGTGAGCACCGTGAGAAAATACGTTGAACTCAATGAGATCACCGGAGCACCGTGAGAAAATGAGCTGAACTCAATGAGATCACTGCGAGCACCGTGAAAACATACACTGAACTCCATGAGATCACCGCGAGCACTGCAAGAAAATGCGCTGAACTCAATGAGATCACCGCGAGCACCGTGAGAAAATGCGCTGAACTCAATAAGATCACTGCAAGCACCGTGAAAAAATACACTGAACTCCATGAGATCACCGCGAGCACTGCAAGAAAATGCGCTGAACTCAATGAGATCACCGCGAGCATCGTGAGAAAATGCGCTGAACTCAATAAGATCACCGCAAGCACCGTGAGAAAATATGCTGAACTCATTGAGATCACCGCGAGCATCGTGAGAAAATGCGCTGAACTCAATGAGATCACCGCGAGCACTGTGAGAAAATGCGCTGAACTCAATGAGATCACTGCGAGCACCGTGAGAAAATGCGCTGAACTCAATGAGATCACTGCGAGCACCGTGAGAAAATGCGCTGAACTCAATGAGATCACCGCGAGCACTGTGAGAAAATGCGCTGAACTCAATGAGATCACTGCGAGCACCGTGAGAAAATGCGCTGAACTCAATGAGATCACGGCGAGCATCGTGAGAAAATACGCTGAACTCAATGAGATTACCGGCGGTAACCTCTATGAGATCACCGCCCGTCACTGAAGTTGTGCTCGCAGCAGCTAATTGTCTCATGGTTTGCAGCCTGGACAGTAACCTCATGCCACACATGTAATGTTTCAGATGTGGAACCTGCACCAGACTGACTCAGCGATGTACTATCAGTACCCCAGATGGGAATACCCCTTTAATATTAGGACTCAGTTCTCAGGACAGCGCGCACTATTTTTTTTGTTCTTAGATTTATGGAAATACGTCTTTATTATTATGGTTCAGTTCTTTAGATTGTGTGCAATACTGTTCATTGTTTTTATATTATGTGTTTCTGACCTCACAAATGACCTTATTTTCATTGTATTAGTTGGTTATACGCATTGTCTTCGTTTAGTTTCTTTGATTTGTTACTGATACTATAATTTTGCACTTTACATAATTGACCAAAGGATTTAACTAAATGACTCTTATGAAAAATAGATTTAGTTAGTGAAATGTTTAGTGGGAATGTGTTACGAAGGTTTTATATTAAGGGCATTGACCACTCCCTGGTTCTTTTTAACCAATGTGTTTGTACGATAATTAAAAGGCAATTAGTGCAGAAATTCAGCATAGCCTATATTTCTATTTCCCATTTTTCTTATTTAGTGCTGATATTCAATAAAGTCCACATTAGTAAGTGCCATATCATCATCTCAAACACATTGGTCAACAATAACCAGAAAATGGCTAATCCTTTTAAATCATAAAGTTTTGGAGTAATTTTGCTTTAAAGTTTATAAGTCACCCCTTATATAATAAAATAATAGATAAACAGATACTGCTTTTCTAATAGACTGACAGGTCCAGAAGAGATCCCTTTTCAGCAGTCACCTCATTATCATAACAAGCAGGATTACAATGTGAGATAATAGAATCCACCATTCACAGTAGGTAGTGTCACAGCTCACCTCTTCCCCCTTCCTGCACAATATCCTACATAGGATAGGTGATCTAGGAATTTTTATCCCCAACTAAGAACTTTTATCCCGGTTCCAAAATGGCACGGCAGGTCAGATGCCCAACTGCTGCTCCATTCATTCTCTATGGCACAGCATTCGGCAGCCCCATATTGAATCAATGGCGCACTGCTGCTCTATACTATACTATACTATACTCTATATACTATACTATATTAATACTATCGCGTATAAAAGTGCCCCATTATGTCCCAGCAATTGGACCCCCAACAAATGAAAAGTTATCAACTATATGGATAGGTGATAACTTTTATTTTTCACGTGACGACTCCTTAAAGTGGTAAAGAAGTTGCAGAAAGTTTACTGACAAATAATCTATCAATACGTCTGTCCTCATTATATTTCATGAAACCATTCAACGTCAGATGAAACGATTATTAATCTATGATTGTGCCATAAAATGATGAGAAAAGACATGATGTGATGTCAGGCACTGTCAGCATCTCTGGTTACATGGGATGAGCGTCCTCTCTGCTGTAACGCTCTCTTCAGGAATAGTAACGCCATATGCGGTGCTGCGGAGCATAACTTCATACTTAGCATTTCAGGACTTAGATTTAAAGGGCAACTCAAGAGATTAAAGCCTATGGGGAAAAAAAACCTATACTAGAAGCACAGCAGACTAATAGGATAAAAGAAAAGCAAGAACTGTAATGAAGATGCACGGAAAACTACTATACCCTACAATGTGTGACATCCAAAGCTCATATAGGGGGCAGTAATACATGACAAATAGCCGCTATCCTAATGTAAAGACCCCACAAAGGCAACACTCACACTTTAGTGCATTTTGGACATCAGCGGTGAAGCTGGGTATATTCCAAGCAGAGCTGAGGCGGTGGAGGCATCAGACGCAGCTCTGCACTGGTTGCATAGCATACGAGATCATGTTTTGATTACAAAGGCTTTTTCTGGGCTGTCGGCCAATTGCACAGGCAGCCTAATATGCTGACCGTGGACACCTCATCCCACCAAGCCAGTCACTTTTTAGTTTTTTTTTTTATAGCTGCTATACATGCTGCTGCTTATGGGATAAAAGATCAGCCATTTACTTTATTTATAGGGAATTAGAGTTAAAATGTATAGAAAGTCCTTACTGTATAAATGCTACATTGTATAAATTTATATATTCTATTTTTATTGTTAGACCCAAACGAGGCATCTAGTTATCCAAGGACAAATACTGGATTTTTAAAGAGAGCCTGTCAAGAGAAAAAAGTGGCCAGCTTTAGCTCTTCCTTTATTCCCGCTGCTCCCCTAAGTGTTCTGTTTTCTGTTGGCTTTAAATCCGTCATACAGCTGTTGAGATAAGGGTCTTTTTATTTAATGCTAATTTTTATGGGTTTACAAAAGGGCCGTGGCTTACAGTATAATAATGCAGATTGTCCTAAATACATGCCCCCGAGGAGTCCTCCTTAATAAAGACCATAAAAATTAGCACTAAATAAAAAGACTCATGTCTCTGATTTAATTTAAGAAAAACTGAATTCTAAGAGGAGCAGCGGGAATAAAATAAAGACAAAATACGGCCAATTTTAAGCTGATGATAGGTCCTTTTTAAAGCAGAGCAGTTTTCAAGTGCATTGTTGCCTGTGATAAATATGATTAGATTCCCCTACTTTCTACCATAATCATGGGGGTTGATGTTGATAAAGTGGTTAATAGTAATAACTATTATCCATGATAGTCTAAGATAAGATAAGATAGGAATGGGTTAATATCTAATATCTACTGGGGCCAATTCATCAAGATTGGCAAAGCTCACGATCGCAAAACACCAGTCCTGCAGGAGTAGAATGTGCCCAATTCATCAAGAACGGCACGCCAGTTAATTAATCAAATACTTATTTTCCCCACTGTACATTAATATATAAAGCTGAATGTGTGTGTGTGTATGCATGTTTGTATGTGTGTATGTATGTGTGTATGTATGTATGTGTGTATGTATGTGTGTATGTATGTATGTGTGTATGTATGTATGTGTGCATGTATGTATGTATGTGTGTATGTATGTGTGTATGTATGTATGTATGTATGTATGTGACGCGCCCCTGGGCCTGTGCTGAGTAGCGTTGCGCACGCGGGGGCCTACCCGGAGCCGGATCTGAGAGGGGTAGTAGTTTCGTGGCGGTGACCCGGTCCGTGCCCAGGGAGTCAAACTGAGCGGCAGTATTTAGCAGTAGATGTTAGAATGTTCGACTACGCCACCCGTTGAATGCGGTCATGAGACCGCCGCTGCAGGGCAGACCGCTGAGGCCGGTGATACGGTTGTGCAGCGGGGATGGTATAACCCCCAACGGGAGGGGTATGGCCTCAGGGCAGCGGACGTGGATGATGAAACACTCAGAGACGGTGCGGTGTAGTTCAGGGTCTTTACTGGTGGCAAAGGTAGACCCTCCCGGAGTACTGGCTAGCGATCGGGGCCTGGTCAGTCCGTGAGCAGATGGAATCTCCCCTGGCCAGGTGGAGTTGTAGGCCTCCCCAACTAATCGTACTCTTCTGGCTACCTTGCTAGAGGCTGATAAAAGTAGCCCACGTCCCTGAGTGTACCGTGTGGTGCTCACCCGTATGGCCGGTGACTCGGGGCCTTCTGGTACCTTCCGCTCCACGACGGCGGTGCTGGTCCCTTGCGTGTGACCGTGCCTTCGGGTTTCTGGGCCAGAGGACCTGAAATCCCCTGCCGGTCGGTTTCTGCTGCTGGGTAAGAATTAGTCCCCACAGCCTCGGACTCCGGGTCCGGTGAGAACTCTTCAATCAGGGCGAGCTCTACAGCTTCCAGCCCCTGATTCCTTTTAGCACTGCTCCCACTGAGCTCCTGATCTTTCTTTCCTATAGCCGCTCCTCTCCAGACTAGACTATGTCTACATCTGGGACTCCTCTTCTTCTCTCCTAACCCTGCCTCAGCCCTAGTTTTATATAGGGGAAGTTCTTCCCCTCCCAGGACTGGGCAGGAGGTGTGGCATGCATAGGATTCCTGACCAGGAGACCTCCCACCTGCTCTCAGACGTAATATTGCTATTACTGTGGAAACCAGACCCCTGGGGTGCCACATATGTATGTGTGTATGTATGTATGTATGTGTGTATGTATGTGTGTATGTATGTGTGTATGTATGTATGTGTGTATGTATGTATGTGTGTATGTATGTGTGTATGTATGTATGTGTATATGTATGTGCTGCTCGATCAACCCCCAGGCAATTCCGGAGTGTGGCACAGGACTCCCTTCTATCCTTTCGTCAGCCGTGCCCCACCAGTGACACTACCTCTGTCCAGCTGCCTCGGGTCTTCTCTTGGGAGGCTGGGTGTCCACTTCCCTGACCCTATGTGGTGTGCCTTTCTAGTAGGTGTAGTGAGGGGTCGCACCAGTAAATGGTCACGACCGCCGGTCCTTGGCTGAGGATTAGTCGCCTCCACCAACTTGGGATCCGGTACCCTGTTCTGCCAACCCGTCACCCGCAATCTCCTGGGTCCTTAGGGTTCCTTCTGCCTTCGTGTCTCTGGGCCTCTCTTGGTGTTCTGTTCCTTCTTACTTTCCTTTCTGTTCCTTTCTGTTTCCATTCCTCTCCTCTGGCTCTGGCCTCCACTCCAGGCCTGCCTCGTGGAGCTGGGCCCAGACTGAGCCACAGCTCCCTGTCAGCCCTCTCTGGCTGAACTCCTTCTCTTCTCCAACTCTCTGCACTGACTTCTTCTCTTTCAGTGCTGGCTGGGCCTCACAGGCTAGGCCCGCCTCCGGAGCAGAGCTCCACAGAGGCCCTGCTCTGTCACTTCCTCTCTCAGACTGAACACTGTTCTAAGATGGTGCCCACCTTATATACCTCCCTCTCTGTGTATGAGCCCAGGTGACTTGCAACCAATGGGCTCCTACCTATGCCCAGAGACCGTCCCCTCCTGCTCCTACATCACTGGGTTTTCCTCCCCCCTCCCCACTCCAGCCAGGGACAGATTATGTCGTGCCTGCATTACTGTCTAATGGGAGCACAGTTGAGCTGTCCCTCGGAAATGGGGTGTGTGTGATGCATGCAGCTAAACGAGCCCTGGTCCACACTCTATCCTTACCCGGGAGTGGGATATCACACCTCTGGTTAAGGTGCAATACCCCTGTAGCGACCGAACCCTCGGGGCGCTACATTCCCCCCCGGTAAACCATAGCACGTCCTCGGGCTGGAAAAGAGTAAAGACAATTCAAAAACATGCAATACTTTTTCAAAACTTTTCACATTAGAAACCGGCCGGCATTATTCAACTTCCCTTTATGGGAAACACTTTCTCTTTACTAGACATTATACTGCACTTTTAATATTACTGGAACTCTTTTGTCATATAACATTTTCAAGCAGCATATAAAACTATTCAGTATATCAAACTTTTTCAGGTAAAACATTTTTTTTTTTTTTTTTTTAGTAGATTCTCTTCTTCACTGGCCACTGTGCAACTTGCGACCAGGTGTTTTTTCTTCTTAGGGGAATGGCTGCTCTCAGTCCCCAGCCAGATTAGGGAAAAGGGATGGCTGTTCTCAGTCCCCAGCCAGATAAGGGATATAGGGGGTAACTTCTACACAGTTCTATATCAGCCCCAACGGGGACCACACTTTCTCTGGAACCATGTACAGTTACACTTTACCGTTCACTGGTAACGGTGTCCTCTTGATGCTCCTTGCTCCTCCTGGTGGTAGTCTTCAGACCCCTCCGGGTCCTCTTGGTACTCGGGGTCTGAGTGGTACTGCTCCTCCTCTCCTACCACTCTATGGACGTGGAGGGCGTACCCGCCCCTTGCGCTGCGATGCAGTAGGCCTTGCGGCGGGGTCTGGAGAAGGCCGCTGTTGATGACGCCCGGGGTCAGAGGGTGCGACTTTGGGCCTGGGCGCGGGCTGGTGGCGGCAGTGCCCTGGGCTGGAGGGCTCGGCTGCAGGGCTTGTTGCGGGGTCTGGAGCAGGTCGGTGTCTGCAGCGCCCGGGATCGGCGGCTCCACCAGGGGGCTCGGGAGCAGGCTGACGCTGGCAGCGTCCGGAACAGGGAGACTCCTCTTACCTGCTCCCGCGACCGCTCCTGCGTCACGCGTCTTCTCCTGGCGCTGGTCGGGGCCCGCGACGGCTGGGGCACTGCCGATGCTGGGCAGCTCAGGCTGCTGCCGGTCCGCCATCTTGCCCTCTGTTCCTGATGTCTTCTTCCCCCCCGGTTAACCGTGGCCTACCTTCCGGCGATCCTCTTCTGTAGGCCGCGGCTCCGCTCGCGATGGTCTGCGTTGAGGACCTGGCGTCACGCTCTGCTGTCAGTGTCGCTCTCTCTCCCTTCCAGGACCTTGCGCAGCGTCGGTGCGTAGGGCGGGGCTTCAAGTCTCGTGCGCCCTGGACGTCCACGCCCCTCTTCTTTCCGTGCGGCGCCCTGAAGATGGCGTCCGATGGCGGGAAAACGACTGAAGATGGCGAGAATCGACTGAAGATGGCGTCCGATGGCGGGAAAACGGCTGAAGATGGCGGGAGACGACTGAAGATAGCGGGAGACGACTCCGGATGGCGGGAAACTTCTCTCAGGTAAGTGCAAAGTCTTTTTCAGGCACGCCATACCCGTTTGTGGCGGGTTGGTAACGATCCTGCCGACTACGCCAAAGCTGACTCGCCCCCTGGGCCTAGTGTGGACGTGTGTGGGATACCCGGAGCCGGGTCTCTGGGGGTTGTAGAATCCGTGGCGGTGACCCGGTCCCGTGGCTCAGGGTGGTCAGGCCAATGGCGGTATTTTGTGGGTTTTAGGTTAATTGTCCGACTACGCCACCCGTGGATTGCGGTCAGTGCGGACCGCCGCTGCTAGGCAGACCGCTGGGGCTGATGGTGTATGCAGCTGAGGTAGTGTGACTCCCCACGGGAAGAGTGCAGCCCCAGGGCAGAGAATGTGGATGATGGGAGTGATGGTGCGCGGGCGTCCCAGCACTAGTAGTGCTGGTGCGGCGATGAAGCACAGAGACATGGGGTTGCAGTTCAAGTTCTTTACTCACAGTTCTTTATGTCCCAAGTCATTCCGCGGGCAATGACTGCCCAAGCCGTGCTGCGTCCATCAGTCAGGGGGCTCGGTCAACCCCCAGGCAATTCCAGAGTGTGTCACAGGACTCCCTTCTATCCTTTCGTCAGCCGTGCCCCACCAGTGACACTACTTCAGTCCAGCTGCCTCGGGTCTTCTCTTGGGAGGCTGGGTGTCCACTTCCCTGACCCTATGTGGTGTGCCTTTCTAGTAGGTGTAGTGAGGGGTCGCACCAGTAAATGGTCACGACCGCCGGTCCTTGGCTGAGGATTAGTCGCCTCCACCAACTTGGGATCCGGTACCCTGTTCTGCCAACCCGTCACCCGCAATCTCCTGGGTCCTTAGGGTTCCTTCTGCCTTCGTGTCTCTGGGCCTCTCTTGGTGTTCTGTTCCTCCTTACTTTCCTTTCTGTTCTTTTCTGTTTCCGTTCCTCTCCTCTGGCTCTGGCCTCCACTCCAGGCCTGCCTCGTGGAGCTGGGCCCAGACTGAGCCACAGCTCCCTGTCAGCCCTCTCTGGCTGAACTCCTTCTCTTCTCCAACTCTCTGCACTGACTTCTTCTCTTTCAGTGCTGGCTGGGCCTCACAGGCTAGGCCCGCCTCCGGAGCAGAGCTCCACAGAGGCCCTGCTCTGTCACTTCCTCTCTCAGACTGAACACTGTTTTAAGATGGTGCCCACCTTATATACCTCCCTCTCTGTGTATGAGCCCAGGTGACTTGCAACCAATGGGCTCCTACCTATGCCCAGAGACCGTCCCCTCCTGCTCCTACATCACTGGGTTTTCCTCCCCCCTCCCCACTCCAGCCAGGGACAGATTCTGTCGTGCCTGCATTACTGTCTAATGGGAGCACCGCTGAGCTGTCCCTCGGAAATGGGGTGTGTGTGATGCATGCAGCTAAACGAGCCCTGGTCCACACACTATCCTTACCTGGGAGTGGGATATCACACCTCTGGAAGAGGTGCAATACCCCTGTAGCGGCCGAACCCTCGGGGCGCTACATATGTATGTATGTACTGTATGTCTGTGTGTATGTATGTGTGTATGTATGTGTGTATGTATGTATGTATGTATGTATGTGTGTATGTATGTGTGTATGTATGTATGTATGTATGTATGTGTGTATGTATGTATGTATGTGTGTATGTATGTATGTGTGTATGTATGTGTGTATGTATGAGTGTATGTATGTGTGTATGTATGTGTGTATGTGTGTATGTATGAGTGTATGTATGTGTGTATGTATGTGTGTATGTGTGTATGTATGAGTGTATGTATGTGTGTATGTATGTGTGTATGTGTGTATGTATGAGTGTATGTATGTGTGTATGTATGTGTGTATGTGTGTATGTGTGTATGTATGTGTGTATGTGTGTATGTATGTATGTATGTATGTATGTATGTGTGTATGTATGTATATGTATGTATGTATGCATGTGTGTATGTGTATATGTCCCGGATTGGCCTCTGCACCGTCGCAGCTACAGCCACAAAATTTTGCACAGTCACACGTCTGGACCCCAAGAGCGTCATAGGCTATGTTGTGAGGCAAAATTTTAACCCCGCGCGTTCCAATTCACCAAACAATTTTGCCCCTATCTACATAATGGGTAAAAAGTGAAAGGAAAAGTGTTGGACGCAAATTGACAGCTGCCACATGTGAACAAGGGAGAATTAAAGAATGAGAGCGATGGCGCCAAAGAGTATATACCGTACAGTTGCTAAGGTGGGGCCCTGACATGGGATACTCATACTCACCACACACGGGGATATGAACACACACACAAAATGCGCCACACACCACCACGAGCTTGAACACATATACCACCCTCAGCACACACAAAACTCATCTCACAAAGATTTATCAGGCTGCCAATAGCAACCAATCACAGCTCAGCTTCTATTTTGCTACAGTTAATTAATCTGAGCTGTGATTGGTTAATATAGGCAACAAAGGACATTCTCAGTATAACAAAGCTTGTGTAAGGTAATAGTCAGTTAGGGTGTGTTGGTGGAAAGGCTGATGTCAGTCACATTACTTCTATGTGAGAGGATATAGAAACTGCCAGTTACAGACTATTTTTACCACAATAATGCCTCATAAGAAAAGGAATTTCATGGCACGAATGTCAGCTGATGCAAAAAGAAAAGCTGCATTACGGGCCAATGAAAAATGTGAAGACCGAGAAACAAGGCTGACACACATGAGAACAGCAGCTGCTTCCTCAAGAGCCAATGAACTTTCTGAGTAGAGGGAAGCGAGGCTTGCAGACAAGAGAACAAGAGCTGCTTCCTCAAGGGCCAATGAACTTTCTGAGGAGATGGAAGTGAGGCTTGCAGACATGAAAACAAGAGCTGCTTCCTCAAGAGCCAATGAACTTTCTGAGGACAGGGAAGCGAGGCTTGCAGACATGAAAACAAGAGCTGCTTTCTCAAGGGCCAATGAACTTTCTGAGGAGAGGGAAGCGAGGCTTGCAGACATGAAAACAAGAGCTGCTTCCTCAAGAGCCAATGAACTTTTTGAGGAGAGGGAAGCGAGGCTTGCAGACATGAAAACAAGAGCTGCTTCCTCAAGGGCCAATGAACTTTCTGAGGAGAGGGAAGCGAGGCTTGCACACAAGAGAACAAGAACTGCTTCCTCAAGAGCCAATGAACTTTCTGAGGAGAGGGAAGCGAGGCTTGCAGATAAGAGAAGAAGAGCTGCTTCCTCAAGGGCCAATGTGTTTTGTGGTTTTTGTGTGGAGAATACATTTTTGTTAACACATTCTATTTTGCAAACAGCAGTTATTAACCCGGACGAAGCCGGGTAGTACAGCTAGTATATATATAAAGCTGATTTGTTAAAATAAGAAAAAAATGTTGTCAGAAAACACTGTAAAGAGAAAAAAAAACAAGACTCCAAAATGTTTTTGGTCACAACAGATCCCAAAGAAAATGCAATAAAAAGAGATCAAACAATCTTGTTCAACCAATAATAGTATCAATAAAAACGTCATCTCGGTGTGAACAGGTTACTTGGATGCAACAGCGCAGACAATGAGGAGCAGTGGTACTTAACCAACACTATTTATTTGACTAACACGCAAAGAAAATCTATCAGTATATATGGTGGTAGCTCACTGGGCTGCACATAGAGGTAGACACAGGAACGTTGTCTCTTTAAATCTTCCACTGGTTTACTAAAGGTACTGCATAAACCAGTGCAGTGTTAGCAAAATAAACACAGCCTTTCTGACCTAACGGGAAAACAAGAACATAGCGTATAGCTCAGTCCGTGTTGCTGCTGGGATTCGCCCGCACAGGAACAAATATAAAAAGGTTCAGCTTTCCTTGACACAAAAATACAGCTCTGGATCTCTCATCTCCAGGCACACCCAACACTGAAAGTGCCAGAAGGCTGTGTATTTATCCTCTAGACTCCACCCTTGGGTGGAGATTGTTACGGATCCGGGTGGTGGAACCTCTGTGCTGTGATACAAGGAGGGACTAGAGGGGCATAACTAAGTGCATACCCGGACCGACCCTGGCCATATGGCGGCTTAGTCGACTCTGTGAACCAAGGAGGGACCGGGAAGGTGAACCAGGTGCCACTCTGGGACCGACCTTGTGTGAGAGCAGGCGACTCCCACGGGACTGATGGCCAAAGCCGACAGGCACAGCAGATGAGCATGGCTGGTAGACAGGCAGGTGATGCGGGTAGACAAGCAGGTGGGCACGGCAGATAGACAGGCAGGCGGGCACGGCTGCTAGACAGGCAGGCGGGCACGGCTGATAAACAGGCTGGCGGGCACAGCTGATAGACAGGCAGGCGGGCACAGCTGATAGACGGGCAGGTGGGCACAGCTGATAGACTGGCTGGCGGGCACGGCTGATAGACAACCTGGCGGGCATTGGAACCTGAGGGCTAGAGAGAGTGTTAGCATACAAACAACATCCTTGCCCAGGCACCTCCATTTTGGAGGAGGTGCCTTATATAGGGGCAGTCCTCCGGCCATTGGCCGGGGACTCTTTAGGACGGCGCACACGGCCCCTTTAAGAGGGAGGGAGCATGCGCACGTCCTAAGTACAGTGCTCGGGGAACTGCGTGTGGTGCGAGCACCCCAGGCAGATGCAGCAGGGGAGTCGGAGGATGCCGGACCAAGACCGCGGCGGTGAGGGGATCGGCGTCTCTGCCCGGCAGGAGGCAGAGACGCCGACGCTACAGAGATATGGTGAACATCCTCCCAACCACTCTACAACTGTTCACTAAACCCAGCCCTTAACATGGCCGATTAACCCCTCTCAGTACTAGTGTGCTGGAGCATTTTCCTAGGTTTATATCACTGAAGCTAATAACCTGAGTGACACATATCTACCCTCCAGTTCTTTGCCAGTGACTTTGTCAGAATATATACAAGAAAGCACTATATTATGGGTAACAGTAGCAAGGTCAATGCAGTATGTTATGACACTATCAGAACCCAGCGATGAGACAAAATATAATATCTAACGTTCTATTATATACATTGTACTTAATGTTCTTATAATCTATCAGTTAAATGACTATTAATGCCTTTATGTCTCAGCTTAATGGGCATCACTCTCAGTACTAGGCCCATCTCTGTTGTAGCCTCTATAAACATGTCTGATCGTTACACTGGCCCTAGTTGGGGTCACCGGTATTTCCCACTAGGCTGCAAGTCCTAGATATGAGAGTCACTGGGTACACAGTGTGCTTGCCTCACTGGCCGTCTCCGTTCCCTGAAGCACGGCCCCAACCCACACCCTGTACCGTACATCTGCGCTGGAAGTAATGGCCCACAGGAACGGTCCTCTGCTACAGCCGGATCATCTCCCTGGTTTGGCTCTGGTGATGGTCTTCTACTGGCGCTGCTTATGGTCTTCTATTGGCGCTGCTTATGGTCTTCTACTAGTGCGGGTCATGGACTTCTACTGGCGCGGGGCACGGACCTTCCTCACAGATAAGGTCTTCTACGTCATTCATCCTATCTGTGAGTGCTGTACTTCATGGATACTGAGAAAGTCTCATCAATTATGTTGCTAATTAACAGTATGGATGATGGATAATGAAGTTCTACCTAAGGACTTTATGATATTGGTGAATACACTGGATAAAATATACATTTTTTGTATATCATCGTCTACAGTAAAATATTTTCAGTGCAAGAAATTGTTTTGTCATGTGCATTTTTTCTAATATGTGTCCACTATATGCCCAAGATGGCGTGGCCCAACAAAACTTTAAAAGTTCCTGAAAACTCAAAGCGTGCTGCAGTAGTCAGTTTTGGTTTGCATAGTGTCTATATGTGTGATCAAGTAAAGGAACAATATCCAAATAAAGTATCACACAGCTTTGATATTTTCGCCGTGTTTATAGGAAGGAGTTTCCCCTGGAACCTGAAAACTATCCAGAAAGGGGTTTAGCTCAAATTAGCAGTTATGACTCATGTGCCATCTGCAAATGGTTGTGAGCTCAGCCAGTACTGAGGCCAACAGATACAGTGACAGCTTGTAAAGTCCAACACAAGGCACACCTGTCTACAGTACGTCAGGCTTCCAAATAAAAACGATCTCTTCACTTTAAATAAAAACTACATTGTGCACCACCATAGCACCAACTGAACAAGAAACTACCCAAAGTAATGCAGCCCATTCCATAAAGTACCAGTCTGACCCAGCACCTGGATCTCTCTGAGACATGAAGGCACGGAGATTTCTCATTGCAAGATTTTTAGGATGACGTTAAACAGCAACACAAATTTGTGACTAAATGGCATCAGCTCTCTTTTGCTTTGCTTCCAATGGTGTAACATGAAGCTCCCGGGCTCCAAAGCCATACTCCCGGGCTAAGGTCAGCCATACTCATTAGATGGCTGTCGGCCCAATGATGTTTCAGCCGATCATTCAACCGAAAGCCATCTCGGTCGGCTCTCCCATACACAAGAGAGCTGGTTTGCCTGAGAGCGCCTGTGTTCTTTAAGAAAGCCATCGCTAGACACGTCTGATGAAGACATCTCTGGGAGAATAAAGCGATTGGCAGTCCAAAATTGGACATGCCTGATCAACATCTCCCCTTCCCCCACGAACAGTTGTTAGGGGCCTCCATGCACATTAGACTGGTTGGCCAACATTAGTCTAATGTGTGTGAGGTCCTTAAGAGTGTCTGAGGTCTGAGCCTCAAGAGTGGCCTTATGGATGACCTGGGTAAAAATGTTGTAACTGATGTTGTTGACCTCCAGGAGCCTCTATAACTCGAAGTGACTGTTTGGAGAAAGCATCGAAGTTGGCACCTGTTAAACCTCTGGATGGTGTAGCGGTGTGCCCCAGGGGAAATTCGGTGCTACTTTGTCTGTGTAGGACTGTTGAGTTTTTTATTTGAATGCAACCTTAAGTGTATGTATTTTGCATTTAGACAATATGCTCAGCACTCTGGATTAAGATGGGTCTGTCAAGGGTGTGTCAAATGTGACAGACTGTTGCTCTGCATCTGGCTGCAGAAGGTCACTACGTTTGGCATTGCAGATGTCTCCCTAAATCCTTCTCACTTTTGGACCCAGCGGCAACCTCCCTCTTGCTCTGATTAACACACCTGGTCTGGGTGTTTATAAACTCTCAGTCTGCTGCAGGGAGTCACTGGTGATATTCACATTTCCGCTTGTGAAGTCTTGGAGCAATAGCAGTCGGTTAGCGTCCTCTCTGGTGCCCTTGGTGGATGTTTGGTGTTATCTCTTGTGTCTGCTCAAGCTAAGTTTCCCCCCTTTGTTTGTCTCCTTTGTTATCTTTAGTTTTTAGTGGGGACTGACCAGTGCTCACCCCACCCCCCCCTTCCCTATCTAGGGCCTGGCTCTAGGGATATACAGGGCTTAGGTTTCCTGCTAGGCGATTGGTGTGGAACCAATATAGGGATGGTAGGGTAGGCAGGGTGTCATTATATTTGCCTTGTGGTCTCCTCTCCCACTTTCCCTAGTGTCTGGGCTTCCTTCCCCTCATCGCTTCGTGTTGCACTTAGTCTTTCCCACACTGAGCGTGACAGGGTTGTACTATAGACACCATGAGTTAGGCTACGGCTCCACTATCAGTATTTGGTCAGTATTCGTTCAACATTTTTTCTCAGGAGTGGGAGCCAAAACCAGGAGTGGGTGATAAATGCAGAATTGGTGCACTTGTTTCTATTATACCTTTTCTCGGATTGTTCCCAACCTGGAATGAAGACACGGGTCAGTGGTGCTCTTGTCCGCTGGCCCGGCTGTCTTTAGAAAGACCGAATGGACCAGGGCTCATACCACTGAAGGCCCGCTTTCTTTTACCGTGGGCAGAACACTACTCAGACAACACAGGGTGATAGTAAACAGTGTGGCAATAATTTATTGAACCACTAGCAATCAATAACATATAGAACAGTCCCAGCAAATACACGAGATGGTGAAATTACAGAGTCTCATCCTCCTGCTGGCCTGCCGGGATTAGGGCAGTGACATATGTGGCCAGGTGGCCTGATTGTCCCAACCTGGTTTCTTCAAATTGTCTCTGAGAGTTTAGCAATGGTCAATGGAGCAGTTCTGTATTTTTCCAGCCAGGGCTGTGGTCTCTTAGGCTGTCATCCTGTAGAGTCTCTCAGAACAGACGCAGAGACCCCCTTTTTATAGTTCACATTTGTCCTTTTAAGCCATCATTCACAGGTCAAGGGTCAGGGATCATGATATTAATTCACTATGTTTGAGTATCCACAGCTCATTCCCCAATGTTGACTTGCAAACCCCCGACAATGGTATTTAACATATCTAGCAAACATCCATTGTTCAGAGTCCCTGTATTGCAAAACTGTCAGACGATACGTTGTAGGTGCTAATATGTGAATAACAGCCATTCATCAAATACCAAATATCAACTCAAGTGATCAACATTCAGGTTTATATGAACAATAGTCTGTGTTGACCACCCAAAGAAGAACACAAGTTCAAAAGTCAACATAAAAATAAAGGTGTATTGCTCCTGGCCTACGGAATGTATGTCTGGCATAATTAAGAAGAAAAGCTGTGTCTTCACACCTGGTTTTGGCTCCCACTCCTGAGAAAAACTACTGACCGAATACTGACCAAATGCTGATAGTGTGGCCGTGGCCTAATAGAGAGAAACGCGATGGTTTGTTCGGACATTCTGTGGATTTGTTGCAATATTTTTAATGACTTGAAATACAGCATTGAAGATTTTAATCTTTGTGGACCTGGATCTACCTTTTTTGGAAGGTCTTCCAAAGTTCTGAAGGACAACAGCAATGTTCCGGGCTCCAAAGTTACCTGCTACTAAGTGCGAGGAACGCTTGATGCACAATAATGGTGCAGAGAAAACAGGCTGCCGATCATCCAATAAACAAGCAAACTGCTTGTTCGTCAGGTGGAATGTTGTTTTGGTTTGCACAAAAGATCTCTGCAGCGCAATATCTTGTGTAAAACCATAACAACTACATGCGCCATTTGGAAGAATTTGGCATCGAATGCCAGAAGACAAAACAATAAAAGTGACTTAAAAAAATTGCAAATGATGAATGGTGTGGCAAAATCTAGACAAAAAGAAGGCGCTAGCCCAATAATGTATGGTGGCCCTATTGGATATGTGTAACGCTTGGAAGTGTAAATGTTGGCACCTTGTCTGTTATACTATACAAGTTGTCAGTATTTACATTTCTAAGCATTACATATATACAACAAGAGTCTGCGCTTTCAGCAAATTCTTTCCCCAACCTCCTTCCCTCGCTGTGTGCCTGGTAAACCCAATAAACACTTGCCGCCTGGGACCTAATCCTATAAGGGCTATCCTATGAGATCTTTATATCTTTTACAAAATTGGGTTCATACAATGTGGTCACAGTGTGTTTTTACCATAAAAATGCACTACGACTGCTTCTTGTGAACCTACCTTTCCTGTTCTATGCACAGTCAGGAACCCATCTTATCGCTTCAAAAGGTGGATGGCATACAGTCAGGGATCAATCTCGAAAGGTGGGTGGTGGAAGAGACTTGAGGTGAGCAGCAGCACGTCCTCTCTGCACACAGGAGGGATAATGTGCAGTCTATTCTTAGAAACAGGGGTTCCTGCCAAAATGTGGAAGACTGCACGAGATACTAGATGCCATGCCTATCAGCAACCCCCATACACACACACAAAAAATATTTGGTGGAGCAAAGAAGAGCATATCTCACAACTTTTTGTAACCCTTACAGAGTATTTTCTCCTATTGAAGCCCCTAGATTCGTTTTTCATTGTCCCTATAAAGTATGCTGCCAACAAAAGTGTCCCCCAAACACAGTATGATACCCCCACAGTGAATTCATACATAGTACCCTCCACATGCATGATATGATTGACCCTACTGTACCCACCTGACAAAGTATGGTGACCCCAACACAGTATGATGCCCCAACTGTGACCCCAAAGCCCTTCACACAATATGATGGTCCTCACACAGCCCTCCAAAAAGTATAATGGCCACCACACAGTTTCATAGACCCCACACAAACATCCACACTGTATAATGGCCCCACTAATCCTTCAAACAGTATAACGGCCCCTACATAGCCGTCTACATAGTATAATGGGCTATACCATAGCCTTCCATATAATATAATATCAAACGACCAAACAAGACAAGTCTTTATTGTATTGTTCGACCACCACAAACCTTTTGTATACCAGACCAATGCCTTTCACCCATAACCTCCCTCTCCCACATCACTGAAGGAGAGCTTACTCATCTCCTCTCCAAATCACACCTCACCACTTGTGCACTTGACCCCATACCATCCCACCTCCTCCCCAACCTCACTACCACACTTATCCCGGCCCTAACCCACCTCTTAAACCTATCACTAACCTCTGGTACCTTCCCTTCTGCTTTCAAACATACCACAATCATGCTTTTCCTCAAAAAGCCATTCCTCAACCCGACTGCTATTGTGCCGCCCATGAGGGTTCAGTCGCCACAGAGGTACTGCACCTCACCCAGAGGTGTGGTATCCCCTTCTCTCAGGTAAGGAGGGAGTACTGCCCGGAACCCCAACACCTGCATCCAACACTACACTGCTCCAGGCCGGCTGGAGGGGCAACATGCATGAGCGCAGCTGCTGAGCCCTGTCCCTGGCTGGAGTGGGGGGGAACCCAAAGGTAGGGGGAACCAGTAGTTGGTGTGGGTGGAGGAAGCAGTTTAGGGGAGCACCATAGAGTGAGGTATAAAAAGGGAAGCCATCTTAGGGTGGCAGATCAGTCAGATCAGTGAGTGAGGACAGTCAGTCAGGGAGCAGAGTCTCTCTAGGAGCTTTGCTCCACAAGCAGGGCCCAGTCCTAGAGGCTCAGGAGGGGAACAGAGGAGTAGGCTTCGATCTACAGAAGGGATCCTAGGGGGTACGGTGAGTGCAGGACGGCACCCATACGCCCCGAATCTGTCAGAAGACAGAGGGATCGTAGGCCGCAAGAAGGGGACCGGCCCCTGTTCCAGCCGTGTTACTCTATGTCTTCTGGCTTATATAGTCAGTTGCCGAAGCCTCATTCTAATCCCCGTGAGGGTCAAGCAGGTCCGGGCACTCCGACAAGACAGAAGGGACTTCTGAGCACCTGGGATTGAGAGTGGGAAGCGCAGGGCAGGAGGGAGAAAGATGTGGCACCCCAGGGGTCTGGTTTCCACAGTAACAGCAATGTTATGTCTGAGAGCAGGTGGGAGGTCTCTTGGTCAGGGATCCTATGCATGCCACACCTCCTGCCCAGTCCTGGGAGGGGAAGAACTTCCCCTATATAAACCTAGGGCTGAGGCAGGGTTAGTGTGTAGAGAAGAAGTAGAGACAGAGAAGAGAAGCAGATATAGGAAAAGAACATCAGGAGCTCTGTGGGAGCAGTGCTATAAGGAGTCAGGGGCTGGCAGCTGCAGAGCTCGCCCTGACTGGGAAGCTATCACCGGACCCGGAGTCCGAGGCTGTGGGGACTAACTTCTACCCAGCAGCAGAAACCGACCGGCAGGGGATTTCAGGTCCTCCGGCCAAGAAACCCGAAGGCACGGTCACACGCGTGGGACCAGCACCGCCGTCGTGGAGCGGACGCCACTAGAAGGCCCCGAGTCACCGGCCATACGGGTGAGCACCACACGGTACACTCAGGGACGTGGGCTACTTATACCCGCCTCTAGCAAGGTAGCCAGAAGAGTACAGTCAGTTTGGGAGGCCTACAACTCCGCCTGGCCAGGGGAGATCCCATCTGCTCAAGGACTGACCAGGCCCCGATCGCTAGCCAGTACTCCGGGAGGGTCTATCTTTATCACCAGTAAAGACCCTGAACTACACCGCATCGTCTCTGAATGATTCCTGCTACCCCCATCATCCACGTCGGCTGCCCTGAGGCCATACCCCTCCCATTGGGGGTGATACTATCACGCTGCACAATCCTACCACCGGCCTCAGCGGTCTGCCCTGCAGCGGCAGCTCCTTCGCTGCATTCAACGGGTGGCGTAGTCGTCCAACATCTACCGCTAATACAACGCCACTTAGTCTGACTCCCTGGGCACGGACCGGGTCACCGCCACGAGACTACAACCCTCAACAGATCCGGCTCCGGGTAAGCTCCTGCATGCGCAACACTGTGCGACACAGGCCCAGGGGTGCGTCAAAGACCCAGGGTGAAGACGGTCTAGCTAGGAACACAAAAAAGTGGGGTTCCGTCAGGTGCTCCTAATCTGCCTGAGGAAGTGCTGAATCCCTGCCTGGTGAATGCAGCGCAACGTGGGAGGCTGATGACGCGCCCCCTGGGTCGTGTGTGCATGCGTGTGGGTTACCCGGAGCCGGGTCTCTGGGGGTTGTAGTCTCCGTGGCGGTGACCCGGTCCCGTGGCTCAGGATGGTCAAACCAGTGGCAGTCTTTTATATATTTTAGGTTAATGTCCGACTACGCCACCCGTGGATTGCGGTCAGGGTGTACCGCCACTGCGAGGCAGACCGCTGAGGCTGGTGTTGTGTGCGCAGCAGAGAATGGGACAACTCCCCACGGGAGGAGTATAGCTTCAGGGCAGTGAGTGTGGATGATGGGAGTGATGGTGCACGGGTGTAGCAGGAACGACTCAGAGTCTTTGCAGTGCAGTTCAGGGTCTTTACTGATGATGATAAGGCAGACCCTCCCTGGAGTACTGGCTAGCATAAGAGGCCTGGTCAGTCTGTGAACAAACAGGAGTTCCCCTGGCCAGGTGGAGTTGTAGGCCTCCCCGTCTGTCTGCACTCTTCCTGGCTACCTTGCTGTAAGCGAGTGGAAGTAGCCCACGTCCCTGAGCATACTGTGTAGTGCTCACCCGTATTGCTGGTGACTTGGGGCCTTCTGATAGCCTCCGCTCCTCGATGGCGGTGCTGGTGCCTTGCTCGTGACTTAGCCTCCGGGCTTCTATGGCCAGAGGACCTGAAATCCCCTGCCGGCTGGTTTCTGCTGCTGGACTTAGAGATCCTCACAGCCTCGGACTCCGTAGTCCGGTCCTAGTGTCTTCAGCCAGGACGAGCTATATCTGCTTCCAGTCCCTGGCACTCAGCTCCTGCTCCTACAGAGCTCCTAGTTGTTGCTTTCCCTGTGTCTGGAACTTCACTCTCTACTCTCTCTGGAGCTTCACCTTCTCTTCTAACCCCGCTCCAGATCCAGTTTATATAGGGCAGGTTCCTCCCCTATCTGGTGTGGGACAGGAGGTGTTGCATGTTCAAGGGCTCCTGACCAGGGAACCTCCCACTTGCTCTCAGACGTGATATTTCTATCACTGTGGCAACCAGACCCCTGGGGTGCCACACTGACACCTGTACAGTGCACCAGTGGAACTGTCATAAGAACTGTGAGTAAAGACTCGGATGACTGCACCGTACTGCCTCCGTCTATTCTTTCATCTGCGCCAGCTCTCCCTCCCGGCACTACAATGCCCAGTGCAACTTACACCACCTACACTGCCCTGGAGCTAGCTCTACCTGTGGAGAGCCACACCATCCCTGCTGCCGTAACACCAGCTCCAGAGGACTGCTCCGCAGCGGCGGCACCCCTTAGCCGCATTCCACAGGTGGCGTCACAAACTTTCCAAATCCCCTATAAATATCCCCCTTTTTACTGACCGCCCTGGGTCACACACCGGGCCAGCCACCGTGATATCCCCCACCGGCATACACAGAGGCCCGGCTGCCGAGTACCCCACGGCCCAGGGGGCGCGTCACTATGTCCAGCTATTGCCCTATATCGCTGCTCCCATTTGCTTCCAAACTTCTTGAGCAGCATGTCCACGCTAAACTTCCCTCCCATCTCTCATCTAACTTGCTCTTCGACAACCTACAATCTGGTTTCCGTCCCCATCATTCCACTGAAACTGCCCTGACCAAAATTACTAACGACCTACTTACAGCCAAAGCTAAAAGACAATTCTCTATACTCCTCCTTCTAGACCTGTCCTCTGCCTTTGTCACAGTTGACCACTGCCTCCTACTACAGATCCTCTCTTCCTTTGGCGTCAAAGACCTTGCCCTATCCTGGATCTCCTCATACCTTTCCAACCGTACATCTAGCGTCTCCCACTCTGACACTACCTCCTCACACCGCCCCCTCTCTGCTGGAGTCCCTCATGGCTCTGTCCTAGGACCCCTACTCTTCTCCATCTATACCCTTGGCATGGGACAACTCATAAATTCACATGGCTTCCAGAATCACCTACTGTATATGCTGATGACACTCAGATGTACCTCTCTAGCCCAGACATCACCTCTCCATCCAGAGTCCAAGAGTGTCTATCAGCCATATCCTCATTCTTCTCCGCTCGCTTCCTCAAGCTCAATGTGGACAAAACTGAGCTCATCTTGCCTCCATCTCACGTATCTTCCCTACCTGATCTATCTATCACAATAAAAGACATCACGCTATCCCTTGTACTAGACATCCGCTGCGTCCGAGTACTCCTTGACTCTGCCCTGTCCTTCAAGCTGCACATCCAAGCTCTTTCCACCTTCTGTCGCCTCCAGCTCAAAAATATTTCCAGAATCCTTCCTTTCCAGAATCTGCAAAAATGACTGTGCATGCCTTCATCATCTCCCGCCTCGACTACTGCAACATCCTCCTCTGTGGCCTACCTGCTAACACTCTCGCACCTCTCAAGTCCGTCCTTAATTCTGCTGCCTGGCTAATTTTTCTGTCTCTTCACTACTCTGCTCCTCGCCTCCGCAAATCTCTTCATTGGCTCCCATTTCCCCAGGGTATCCAATTCAAATTACTAACACTGACCTACAATGCTATACCTGTCTCCTCAGTATATCTCTGAACTAATCTCCTGATATTTTCCCTCACGTATGTTACACGCACGCCGCTAAGTTCAGGCGGAGGCGAGACAGGTTACATGAATTCTTTGGAATCCTGGGGGAACCGTTACTCAGGGCGACCATAGACCATGTGCTGAAGCTTCTCTCAGGCAAACAGGGGTATTGATCCTCAGACACAGACACGTAGTTTGTTTCACTTGCTGACCAGACACACTTGACAAGAGTCCTCATAAATGGTAGAACAGTAGCATTTAATAAGAAGCCGCACAGCCAGTGCAAGTTAACTCATGAGCAACACGCTCCAGTGACAAAAGTTCCGTTTCCTTAGCAGCACAGCTGTTCACAGTCTTCCCAGTGGTACAGGACAGCACAGTCTAATGCAAAGACACATTAATGAACTTAATGAACACAGCATTCTTTACAGCACAGTGAGATGGAGGAGGGGGAGAGGGTTTGCTGAGGGAGATGATCCCTGTGACACCATTTCTTCCAGTCCATATCTTTCTGCCTGACAATACTCTGCACTGCTAGTTCAGGAAATCTACCTGACCTGTGCTTAGCTTCACTCCTGACTTGAATCCTTTTCACTTGTAGTGGCGCTTCTGTGAGATACAGAACACACACACCACCTTTCTCTTCGGCTCCAGACAGACAATGAACAACTTCCCCACAATCCCCCTGGGGCTCTGCTAAAACCCTCCCTGTCTCCTGGGACTGTGTTACCCCTCTAGTTGCTGGATGCTTTTAAAGCAACAGCTCTACTTCTGCATGTCACACATAATCTCCCGTCCTCCCAGACCTCCTTCTCTCCTCCACACTTATTAGTTTCTCACCCAATTGCCTCCAAGACTTCTCCCGAATATCCTCCATCCTCTGGAATTCTGTGCCCCTGTAACGACCGGAACGCCGGTCGAATGTGTATGAGGAATACGGCGCTGCTATGAATGACTCCGACCTTGTATAGTGGCAAATAACTTTCTTTATACTGGTCACAAAAATGACAGGGTTAAACAATTCTACAAAATATGGGCCACAATAGCCACTAACACAAAATACAAGTTATGCAGCCCGAGAGAGCCCAACTGTCAATCTCGCGGGAATGAGCCAAACTACCCCTGGGCTATGCCGCTCCCACCCTTATTCAGTACAGGGCCTACCCAGGATGTTACCGTGGACATGGCACCTGATCCTCCCAGAAATATAACCTTACACCCTCCCTCCCACACTAATACAATGGGATCTGGGTACCCTTGTTTAACCAACGCGTTACCTATACAGTGTACAGTTTCTCTTCTTACAAGAGCCAAGAGAAATCTCTCAGACTTAATACATATACAAACAGTTAACAAATTAAACCTTTAATTAGACCCTGATCTCCGGCCACAGGGTTTGATCAGCTTCTCCTTCTCACCAAGCTCTCCAGCACATCCAGGTGTAAGCAGGAATTGGAATCAATCTCAGTCCCAAAGTATAGTTCCCAACAGGGCTCCTTAGTAGTATCCACGTGCACAGAGTCTTAGAGTACCAGATCCTTCCCAATCTCTGGATCAAGCCTGATCAGTCCATCAGCAGTGATATACACCAGGCAGTTCTCAGCACTACTGGAATCACTAACTAGCTCTCCCTAACGGACTACACAGTTGGTGACCGGTCACATATCTCAGTTACTCACAAGGCACAGCTTCTTCTTGGACACACCGTCTGGCTGCAGTCTGTATAAGCTCTCCAACGTCACTCAGTATTCAGACGCATGTCGCCTTCTCTTAGGACTTCCTGGATCTCTCTTTCCCGGGCTTTTTTACAGATCCCTGGGCTTTTTCTTTACTTGTTTCTTGCTGACCCCTAATGGCCGGACTAAGTCATTGCAGGAGAAATTTACACTGTCATAAATATGAGCTCATTGCTAGAAAGACATGTCACCATGTTACACTCCACCCCAACACGTCCGACTATCCACCACATTCGGATCCTTCAGACGGAACATGAAAACTCATCTCTTTAAGAAAGCCTACAGCCTGCCCTGACCCCACTGCCTCCTAAATTCCACTGGAGCAGCTGCCTTACCAACAACGGACCTGCGCCTCACGAACATCAGAGCTGCTGCATCCCCCCACCTACTGTCTCCTTTCCCACCATCCTGTAGAATGTAAGCCCTCAAGGGCAGGGTCCTCTTCCCTCTGTATAAGTCTATAATTGTTTATTCATTACTGTAAGTGATATCTGTATTTTGAATGTAACCCCTTCTCATGTACAGCACCATGGAATCAATGGTGCTATATACTGTAAATAAATAATAAAAATATAATGGGCCCACATTGCCTTCCATATAGTATAATGCAACCCATATTGTCCTCCATACAGTATAATGGACCTATATTGCCTTCCATACAGTATAATGGGCCACAAAAAGTCCTCTATACAGTATAATGGACCCCACATAGTCCTCCATACAGGACAAGGTGGGCCAGTTATATGGATACACCTAAATAAAATGGGAATGGTTGGTGATAACTTCCTGTTTGTGGCACATTAGTATATGGGAGGGGGAAAACTTTTCCAGATGGGTGGTGACCATGGCGGCCATTTTGAAGTCGGACATTTTGGATTCAACTTTATTTTTTTCAATGGGAAGAGGATCATGTGACACATCAAACTTATTGAGCATTTCATAAGAAAAACAATGGTGTGCTTGGTTTTAACATAACTTTATTCTTCATGAGTTATTTACAAGTTTATGACCACTAAAATGTGTTCAAAGTGCTGCCCATTGTGTTGGATTGTCAATGCAATGCAAGTATTTTCTCCCCAGGTCTCAAACCCACGGCCTTTACATTACAGACAGGCAGTTAAGCTACTGAGCCACAAGCCCTGATAATGTAACGAGGGGCATTTTGTGTACTTGATCTGTACAGAAGGCAGATTATACTGATAGAAATACACTGCTGGGTACAATATATGTATTTTTATTCTAGAGAGAGATGAAAAGATTTTTACTAAAAAATAGTAATGAAAAACACTTCATAATGAAAAAAAATTGTCATTTTTAAATAATAAACATCACAAATCAGCAAATAACACGGACATATTTGGTGTCCCTGTAATCATAATGACCAGCACAACACAGCGATAAGATTACTTACGGAGATCGGTAAATTACGTTAAAAAAAATGGCGTGATTGATATGTTTTCTCTATTGAACCCATAAAAAATGTAATAAAACAGTAATGCTGAGGCCGTGTTCACACATAGGGTAAATACTGCGTTCTTTCTGATGCTTTTTCCTGCAGGTGTCTGGACCACACGACGCAATAACAATCTGAACCATTTTACTGAACCTATCTACTACTTCCAAAACCACCGTTTTGCCTGCAGAAACCGGTGGGTCAGTAATAAAATCCATGGACAAGTATGTCCATGGCCTGCTAGGGATAGGAAGCGGTAGAAGAGCACCAGAAGGACAGGTATGCAAAACCTTATAACGTGCGCAAATACTACAAGCAGCTACGTGTTCAATTACATCCCGATGCAACTCTGGCCACCAAAAACGATGGGAAAGGAGAACTGCGGTTGCCTTATCACCTGGATGACCAACAAACACCGAATTATGATGTACCCTAATAACTTTACGGTGCAAATTAGATGGTACAAATAACCTCCCCGAAAGGCAGGAGGCAGGGGCGTCCCCCTGAGCCTCCAACACCTCACCCTCCAGGTCAGGGTACAATGTTGAAATGACTACCCCATTCTGCAAACTAGGGGCAGGGTTCACATGGTCACCACAACCAGGGAAGCTTCGGGACAAAGCATCAGCCTTGATATTTTTAACCCCTGGATGGAAAGTGAAAACAAAATTGAACCTAGTAAAAAACAGGGACCATCTGGCTTGCCTAGCATTGAGACATTTAGCTGACTGACGATATGACAGGTTCTTATGGTCCATGATAACAGTAAAAGGATGAACTGCCCCCTCCAACCAATGCCGCCATTCTTCAAATGCCAATTTAATCGCCGAAAGCTCTCTATTACCCACGTCATAATTTCTCTCAGCCGAAGATAATTTCTTGGAAAAGAGAGCGCATGGACGCCATTTACCAGGAGACGGACCCTGAGACAACACAGCCTCAACCTCCACCTCCGAAGCATCAACTTCTACAATAAAAGATTGATAAACATCGGGTTGACTGAGTATAGGTGCTGTGGCAAAACAACTCTTTAGTGAGGAAAAAGCCTGCTGGGTGGCATTCGACCATTTAGAAAAATCAGACCCCTTCCTTGTCATGTCAATAAGGGGTTTCACAATTACTGAATAATTTTGAATAAACTTCCGGTAAAAATTAGTGAAGCCCAGAAAGCGCTGTAATGCCTTCAGGTTCTCGGTAAGGTCTCAATTAAGTACAGCATGGATCTACTCCGGATCCATCCGAAAACCCGAAGATGACAACAGGTACCTCAAAAACTGCACCTCGTTGACGGCGAAAACACATTTCTCTAGTTTGGCATATAGTTTGTTATCCCTTAATATCTTAAGCACCTGTTTAACATGCCCCTGATGTGTTTCAAAATCAGGTGAGTAAACCAAAATATCATCCAGATAGACCACCACAAACCTGCCCACTAAATGATGAAAAATATCATTTATTAAATGCTGGAACACTGAAGGTGCATTGGTCAGGCCGAAAGGCATAACCAGACTCTCAAAATGTCCCTCAGGAGTATTGAACATTGTTTTTCATTCATCCCCCTCTCTGATTCTAACCAGGTTGTAGGCTCCCCTTAAATCCAACTTGGAGAACACCTTAGCCCCCCTAACCTGGTTGAATAGATCTGGAATCAGAGGAAGAGGGTATGGATCTCGGATGGTAATTTGATCCAATTCCCAGAAATCTAAACAAGAACGAAGACCACCATCTTTTTCTTCACGAAGAAGAACCCTGCCACCACAGGCGAAGATGAGGGTCTGATATGTCCCTTCTCCAGACTCCCCGCGATGAAATCCTTCATGGCTTTTCTCTCAGGGTCAGAGAGATTATACAGTCTGGACTTTGGTAGTTTAGCTCCAGGGGTCAGGTTAATAGGACAGTCATATGCATAATGAGGAGGCAAATCCTGACACCCACTCTCAGAAAAAAACATCCTCAAACCCAGACCAAAACGCAGGTAAGGTCTCCGTAGAGACTGCAGAAAGGAAAATGTTTAAGCAGTTCTCATGGCAGTAATCTCCCCATTCAACATTCTCTCTGGCTTGCCAATTCACTATAGGATTATGTTTCACCAACCAGGATAAATCCAATACAATTGGAGTTTGTGTACAATTTGAGTCAAAGCTTTCTGTGCAGTCATCTTGGATCCAGCTGTAGAAGGTCATTGCACTTGGCTCTGCAGACACCTTCTTGATCTTATCTTCTCTGTAGTGTAGTGATATCTTTATCCCTCTACAACCTAGCAGTTACCTCCACCTTCTGCTGCTAATTAACACACGCTTGCTGGATGTTTAAATACTTTCAGTCTCTCCAGAGAGTTTCCAGGAATAACTCTATTTTCCTCTGTCCAGGCTTGAAGTACTATCAGTCGGCTAGTGTCTTCTTGGAGTTCCCTTGGAGGATAGTTGGTGTAATCTCTCTGGTGTCTTCTCAAGCTAAGTGTTTCCCTTGTCTGTCTACCTTTTTTGTCTTTAGTTGCAGTGGGGGCTGACTAGCGCTCACCCTGTCCCCTCCCTACCTAAGGCCTATCACTAGGGGAAGTCAGGGATTAGGTTTCCTGCTCGGCAATAGGTACAGAACCTATTTAGGGATGCTAGGGGAGTAAGGGTGTTGTCAAATCTGCCTAGGGGTCTCCACTCCCCCTTTCCCTAGTGTTTGGACTTCCTCCCCCTCTTCCAATCGTGCACTTAGTCTTTCCCTCACCTTGCGTGATAGTATCAGGGGAAGTGGAGATTACACTGCTGTGGGGGGGGGCATCATCATATGGAATGGGGGCCATTATACTGTGTAAGTACCTGTGGGGGTCATCATACTTTGTGGTTGGGTAAATTGGTAACTGTGAGGACCCCATTCTGTCTGGATTGGTGGAGAGCTCTGGGGGATATGATATTGTATGGGAAGCTGCGGGGGATCATACTCGTGGGTGCTGTGAATGCCACCATACTGTGTGCTGCTACCTGTGGGGGTCTTCATACTGTGTGGGGGGGGGGGACTGTGTATGCCATCATACTGTTAATACGGTCATACTCAGGTGGGGCTGTGAGGGTTGATATTGTCCTGGGGGACTGTAGGGAATCATATTGTGTGCGTGGGATTTTGGGTGCCATCATACTGTTTGGAGGCACCTGTGGGGACCATTATACTCTCTGTGTTGGTGTGTGTATTATGGTGGAGGCCACCATACTATGTGGGTGAGGAGCTCTTTGGACCATGTTACCATGTGGGTGGGTGAGAGGGAAGCTGTGGATGTCCTCATACTATATGGATGTGGAACTGTGGGGACCATCACACTGTGTGAAGGACTGTGCAGGATCATATTTTGTGAGGGTCATCATTCTCTGTGGGGGGAGGCATCAAACTGTGTTGGGGGGGCTGTTGGGGATTTTATTGTTTGTCTCAAGGAATGGGGGGTTAATCATAGTGTGTGTAGGTAACAGTAGGGACCAATATACTTTGTGGGTTGAAGGGAAGCTGCATCATACTGTGCAAGGAATAATAATGTTTGGAGGGCTATGGGGATCATACTGTGTTAGTGTGAGTACCTGTGGGGGCACCACACTGTGTGTAGCTACCTGCTGAGTCCACCATACAGTGTGTGTAGGAACCTGTTGCAGGCCATCATACTCTGTGAATGGATGGGTACTGGGGGTGTCATCTTACTGTATACCTTTTGGGGACCATCATACTATGTGTGGGACATCATACACTCTGTGCGGATCATACCATGTGGGAGGCTATGCAGGATCTTACTGTATAGATTCGTCAGTGGGGACCATCATACTGTGAGTACTTACTGTGTGTAAGTACCTTTGGGGGGCAATTATACTGTGTTAATGTGTGTGTGCCTATAGGGACCATCATACTTTGTTGGGGATTGTGGGGCTCTCATACTGTTTGTGATGGGCCACAATACTCTGGGGGAGGTTGGGTCTATCAAACTGTGTGGGGGCTTTGGGGTTATCATCCTGTTTGGGAAGCTGTGGGGTCTATTATGGTGGATGAGTACCTGTAGAGTTCATTATACTGTGTTGGGGCCATCATACTGTGTGGCTCTTTGGGTGATAATATTGTGTGGAGAGCTTTGTGGGCCATCATGCAGGATTAAGGGATAATACTAAGTTTGTGGCTGCTGTGGGACCAGCATACTGCGTCAAGGGATCATAATAAGTGGGTGGTTGCTGTGGGGGTCATCATAATGTGTGTGTTGGCCATTATATTGTGTGGGTGCTGTGGGGCCAGCGTACTGTGTAGGGTACCTGTGGGGGCAAGCATACTCTGTGAATGGATGGATACTTGGAGCGCCATCATACTGTGTTTGGGTGCCTGTGAAGGACATCATATTGCATGTGGGTACCTGTGGGCAATATCACATTGCCTGTTGGTACCTGTGGGAGCCATTTGTCACGGGTGTGTCAGGTGTAATAGACAGTCGCTCTGGATCTGGCTGTAGAAGGTCACTGCGCTTGGCATTACAGATGCCTTCTAAATCGTTCTGCCTTTAGGACCCAGCGGCGACCTCTCTCCTGCTGCTGACTGACACACCCTTGCCTGGGAGTTAAAAACACTCAGTTTTCTCCAGGGAATCACCGGTGATACTTCTATGTACAAGCTTAGAGCAGTAGCAGTCGGCTAGCGTCTTCTCTGGTGCCCCTGGAGGACAGTTGGCGTTACTCCTCTGGTGTCTGCTCAAGCTAAGTTCATCCCCTTTGTTTGTCTACCTTGTTGTCTTTTGTTTGTAGTGGGGCCTGACCAGTGCTCACCCCTCCCCTTCCCTATCAAGGGCCAAGCTCTAGAGTCATCCAAGGTTTAGGGTCCTGCTCGGCGATAGGTGTGGAACCTATATAGGGACGGTAGGGTAGGCAGGGTGATATTAGATCTGCCTAGGAGTCTCCACTCCCCTTTCCCTAGTGTTTGGGCTTCCTCCCCCTCTTCCCTTCGTGTTGCACTTAGTCTTTCCTACACCTTCCTACACCTTGCGTGACACCATTATATTATGTGGGTTAGTGGGTGGATGGCTGTGGGGGTAGTGGGTCATCATATTGTATGGGTGGGTAAATGGTAGCTTGTCGGCAGAGGGAAGCATGAAGTGCTCTAAAATGTCCTGGTAGACGGCTGCGCTGACTTTGGTCTTGATAAAACACAGAGGACCTACACCAGCAGATGACATGGCTCCCCAAACCATCACTGATTGTGGAAACTTCACACTAGACCTCCAGCAGCTTGGATTGTGGCCTCTCCACGCTTCCTCCAGACTCTGGACCTTGATTTTCAAATGAAATGCAAAATTTACTTTCATCTGAAAACAACACCTTGGACCACTGAGCAACAGTCCAGGTCTTTTTCTCCTTGGCCCAGGTTAGACACTTCTGGCATTGTCTATTGGTCATGACTGGCTTGGCACAAGGAATGTGATACTTGTAGCCAGGGCCGGACTGGCCATCTGGCAGTTCTGGCAAATGCCAGATGGGCCGGTCCGGCCATGGGTCGCATTACCTGCTATTAGCAATTGTGATGGAGCACAAAGCCGAAGGCTTCACACGCACTTGCGTGTCACTTGCGCAGGTGGGTCGTGGGCATCCCTTCAGCCGGGGGCTTGCTGGAGGCCGTCACATGCATGTGATGTCGGCGGTCGATGACGTCACTGCATCGCCAGCGTCCATTGAGAGACGGGACAGAAGAGGTGATGGACCCTGAGGAGGATGAGGAGACAGGATTAGGTGAGTATAAAGATTTTTTTTTTATTTTTGGGTGCTGTGGGGAACTATAATACTATGTAGGGGCTGTTTGTGGGGATGATTCTGCTATATGGGGGCTGTTTGTGGGAGACCATCATACTACATGGAGGCTGTTTGTGAGGAACCATCATACTATATGGGGGCTGTTTGTGGGGGATCATCTTGCTATATGGAGGCTGTTTGTGGGGGATTATCCTGCTATATGGGGACTCGTTGTGGGGGATCATCCTGCTATATGGAGGCTGTTTGTGGGGGACCATAATACTATATGGGGCTGTTTGTGGGGGATTATCCTGCTCTATGGGGGCTGTTTGTGTGGGACCATAATACTATATGGGGGCTGTTTGTGGAGGACCATAATACTATATGGGGCTGTTTGTGGGGATCATCCTGCTATATGGGGAGCTGTTTGTGGGGGATCATCCTGCTATATAGGGGCTGTTTGTGGGGGACCATCATGCTACATGGGGGCTGTTTGTGGGGGATCATCCTGCTATATGGGGGCTGTTTGTGGGGGACCATAATACTATATGGGGGCTGTTTGTGGGGGACCATAATACTATATGGGGGCTGTTTGTGCGGGACCATCATAGTATATGGGGGGCTGTTTGGGGCAACCATCATACTATATAGGGGTCTGTGGGGGATCTTCATCTTGTGTTGGGGCTGTGGTGGACATTATACTGTGTGGAGGTCTATGGGGCACATTATACTATGTGGTGGGCTGTGATGACCTTCATATTGTTTGGGGTGATTAAGGAGGACATCAGATTTAATGGGGTGGTTATGAGGGGCATCATGCTTTACATAGGGGTCTGTTGTGCACCTCATACTGTATATTAGGGGCTGTGCTGAATACCATAATGTATGGGGGGCTGTGTTGACCATCTTAATATGTGGGTGCTGTGCTGCATCATACTTTGTATAGGGTTTGTGGGGTCATCATACCATGTGGGGCATAATACTCTATGAGGGTCACGAAAGGGGTATCATAGTGGGTGAGCTTTAGTAGAGGGAAAATAAATGTAAGTGCTGCAATACATATACTCCGTTTCTTAGAAAGTTGGGAGATATGCCATTCTTTGACATGATAGGACTTTTTCTATGGGACCTGTTATTTCTATGTACTCCCCTTGGAAGGCCCAATGGGGGGTCGTTGTCATTATTGGGAAGCAAGGAGGAATTATTATTATTATTATTATTATAAGAAAGCACAGGGGCTGTTTGTATTATTAGAACTAGGTGCATGGTCACTATTATAAGGGGTCACAGGGGAATTATTATAAGGCAGCACAAGTTGTAGAGGTGGTAGAATGAGAGGAGGGTCTTGGAAAAGCAGTAAAGTAAAGATGCCTCTGTTATATTTTACCAGGACGAATTATGGTCGGAAGAAGAGGTCATGGCGGTCTGGGCCGAATTAAAAAGAAGAGGGAAAACGAATGACACCAACCTGCGAGAACAGCACTGGTGAGAATCTGCACAGTACACACATATATGGTCTGTAGAGCACTGGTGTAGACCTGATAATACCAGTATATGGTCAGTGTATGGTCGTGATACCAGTCCTAGTGCAGTAGTTTTAGTTAAAGGGGTTGTCCAGGTTTAATGTTAACCCCTTACTTACCGGGGACGTATTAGTACGCATATTTGCGTACCCTCCGTTCAGTGAGGGCTGCTGCGCTGAGCCCTCACTGAACGGAGCACATGTCAGCTGATTCTTACAGCTGACATGTGCCCGCAACAGCCGCGGGTGGAATCGCGATCCACCCGCGGCTGTTAACATGTTAAATGCCGCTGTCAATCTCCGACAGCAGCATTTAACGCGCGCTTCCGGGTAGCGCGTCATAAGCCCCGCCCACCGGCGACCCCGTCACGTGATCGCGGGTCGCCGATGGGCGTGCATGACAACCCAGGGTCTGCAGCAGACGCCTGTGGTTGTCATGATCTTGTCGCTATGAGCGCCACCTAGTGGTCGGCGCTCATAGCACAGGACCATTTCTGCTGCATGCAGGGGACCTGCTCGTCCCCTGTATGTAGCAGAGGCGATCGGATAGTTGCTGCTTCTAGTCTCCTATGGAGACTATAGAAGCATGCAAAAAGTAAAAAAAAAAAAAGTTTTAAAAAATAAAAAAATATAAAAGTTTAAATCACCCCCCTTTCGCCCCATTCAAAATAAAATATATATAAAAAAAAAACCACATACACAGATTTGGTATCGCCGCGTTCAGAATCGCCCGATCTATCAATATAAAAAAAGAATTAATCCGATCGGTAAACGGCGTAACGAGAAAAAAATTCTAAACACAAGAATTACGTTTTTTGGTCGCCGCAAAATTGCAATAAAATGCAATAACGGGCGATCAAAACATCGGATCTACCCCAAATGTTATCAATAAAAACGTTAGCCCGGCGCGCAAAAAATAAGCCCTCACCCAGCCCCAGATCCCGAAAAATGGAGACGCTACGGGTCTTAGAAAATGGCGCTATTTTTTTTATTTTTTTTTTTACCAAATTTTGGAATTTTTTTTCACCACTTAAATATAAAAGAACCCATACATGTTTGGTGTCTATGAACTCGTAATGACCTGTAGAATAAGAAGGACAGGTCAGTTTTAGCATTCAGTGAACGTGGTAAAAAAAATAAATAAAAAACAACTGTGGTATTGCACTTTTTTTGCAATTTTACCGCACTTGGAATTTTTTTCCTGTTTTCCCGTACAGGATATGATAAAACTAGTAATGGCGTTGAAAAGTACAACTCGTCCTGCAAAAAATAAGCCCTCACATGGCCATATTGACCAAAAAATAAAAACGCTATGGCTCTGGGAACAAGGGGAGCAAAAACGAAAATGCAAAAACGAAAAATGCTCCGGGGCTTAAGGGGTTAAAGTCTGCAGTGACTGTGTATGACTGAAGATTTCTGAATCCTCATAGTGTGTGCATCGCGTGCTGTGAGGATTCTCCAGTGTCGGGAGCGGCCGGTCATGTGACCACAAGTATGATCTGAATTCATGCGATCACGTGCTGACTAGACGTGCACGGCCTCTCTCAATACAAGTGAATTTAGCAAAGCAGAGAACATGAAGTTGGAATGTGGCCGGAGGTGTGGAAATCCCATACGTGTGGTCACATGATGGCCTCTCCCAACACTGGCACCGGAGAATCCTGACAGTGCGTGCTGTGAGGATTTAGAAGTCTGAAGTCACATAGACTTTAACACCAAGCCTGGACAACCCCTTTAACAATCAGTATGGTGGTATTATCAGTACTGAATATACTGGTAATATTTGGTTATGGTTTGTTGGTATTTATCTGTTATATTGCAATATTGTTATTATTATTCAATTTTATATAGCGGTATTACTGGACATATTGAAAATCTTGATTTCCTCCAGGGAGGGTAATATAAATAATAGATATCTCCATCTGGGGCTCGTGAGCGGGGACAGCATGGGCCTGTGTGCTTTTACATGCCAGGGCTGAATTTCAGTCCCAGTCTGTCCCTGCTTGTAGTCCATGTCCTGGATACGTCTGTGTGTGGTGGCTCTTGAAGCAATGACTCCAGCAGCAGTCCACTCCTTGTGAATCTCCCACAAATTTTTGGATGGCCTTTTCTTAACAATCCTTTCAAGGCTGCGGTTATCCCGGTTGCTTGTGCACCTTTTTCTACCACACTTTTTCCTTCCACTTTCCATTAATATGCTTGGATACAGCACTCTGAACAGCCGCTTCTTTAGCAATGACCTTTTGTGCCTTACCCTCCTTGTGGAGTGTGTCAATGACTGCCTTCTGGACATCTGTCAAGTCAGCAGTCTTCCCCCATGATGGTGGAGCCTCCTGAAACAGATTAAGGGACCTTTTTAAACACTTAGGAAGCCTTTACAGGTGTTTTTTTTGGGAAAACCTGTTAAAGGCTTCAAAAGACTTGAGGCTGAGACGTAAGACGTAGGTTCACCTTCCAATAGACAACAGCCTTAAACATACTGCCAGAGCTAAAATCGATGGTTTACATCAATGTATATTTATGTGTGTCAACGGCCCATTCACAGCCTAGACCTAAATTCCATTGGTAATCTGTGACAAGACTTGAAAATTGCTGATCACCGATGCTTCCATCCAATCTCACCGAGCTACAGCGAGGGTGCAAAGAAGGGGCAAAAATTTCAGCCTCTAGATGTGCAAAGCTGGTAGAGACGTACCAGAAAAGACATGCAGCAGTAATTGCAGTAAAAGTGGTCCTAATAACTAAAGCCCAATAAAATACATTTAAGTTTGTGGGTGTAGCTCGAAAAAATGTAGAAAAGTTCACGGGGGAAGGAATATTTTTTCAAGGCACTGTATAAATAGCAGTAAATTATATAGTTTTGATTAGCTACTAGAGGTAAGAATACGTGTTATAATAAACCCTATCGTCACATTTATTAGCAGTAGCATCTAGCCAACATATTTAATTCTGTTTAATATTAAGGCATAACATTTTATATTATTGAGCAAAATGAATTTCTGAATCCCTCCACAACAGTCAGTTTTATGTAGCACCTCAGGAAAAATGATTGCCCACCCCTGCTCTGCAGTGTTAAGTTGATTGTGCAGCAGGTTATAAACACTGTAATGGCGGAGTGTATCCTAGTATTGTGTAGCGATCCACTTGTATACTCTGCGGTTTATGGTGTCTTCATGTACAATTAGTTGTCTCCATGTGCCACCTAGCGGATATTAAGTATATTGTAACCTTTATATTACAATTACCCATTTGGTAAATATTATATGGAAAAGTTTTAGGCAGGTGTGCAAAAAACATGTTGAAAATTAAGAATGTTTTAAAAAATAGAAGTGTTTAATTGGTTTATTTTTATCAAGTAGTAAAGTAAATAAACAAGAGAAATCTAAATCAAATCAATATTTGGTGTGACATCATCTTACCTTTAAAAAAGCATCAATTGTTCTAAGTACATTAGCAATAATTTAAGAAGGAACTCAGCAGGGAGGTTGTTCCAAACATCTTGGAGAAATAACCACAGCTCTTCAGTGGATGTAGGCTTGATGATGTTGAGGCCATAGCATCACTTCCAAGACTCCTTGTTCTACTATATGGTGAAGATCAATCTTAATGACATTGACTGGAAGTTCAGTGTCTTTGTCTTGCTGCAGAATAAATTTGGAGCCAATCAGCCTCCCTGATGGTATTACATGATGGATAATTATCTGCCTGTATTTCGCAGCATTGAGGACACCATTAATCCTGACCAAATTCCCAACTCAATTTGCTGAAATGCAGCCCCAAACTTGCAAGGACCCTCCACCATGCTTCACTGTTCCTGCAATCACTTGTTATTGTGCCACTCTCCAGCCCTTCAGGGAGAAACTGCTTTCTGTTATTGCCAAATATTTCACATTTTGACCCCTCAGTGCAGAGCGTCCGCTAACACTTTTTTGCACCCCAGTTCCTATGTTTTCTTGCACAGTTGAGTCACTTGGACTTGTTTCCATGTGTTCCAACCTGTCTTTTGTCTTCAATTCCTCCATAAAGACCACTTCTGGCCAGACTTCTCCGAACAGTAAATGGACGTAGCTGGGACTCATTAATTGCTGCCAGTTTTGAACTGATAAAACTGCTGGACATTTTCCGATTTAGAAACGGAAGTAAGAATGATATACTTGTATCTTTCAGCTCCTGCACTAATTTTTCTTGGCAGACCACCGTGTCTAGAATCTTCAACGTTGCTCATTTCTTGGTGTACTCAATTCTGCGAAATGCAGGCAGACACTTATCCATCATACATCACCATCAAGGAGGCATCTGATTGGCTCCAAATTTATTCTACAGCAGAGCAAGGAGTCCTGGAAGTGGCGATACGGCCCCACGGAGCCCTGATCTCAACATCATCCAGTGTCTGTGACGCGTCCCCTGGGCCGTGGGGTACTCGGTGCCGGGCCAGTCGTTGCTAGGGGAGATGTCACAGTGGCGGTGACCCGGTCCATGACCCAGAGCGGTCAATCAAAAGGGGAATATTTACAGGGGATTTATAGTTATTTATATACAGTTTGTGACGCCACCTGTGGTATGTGGCTATACGGAGCCGCCACTGCAGAGCAGATCCTCTGGAGCTGGTGTGAATGCAGCAGAGTTGGTTTAGCTCACCGCAGGTAGAGCTTAGCTCCAGGGCAGTGTAGATGTTGTAGATGTTGCTGTTATGGAAGTAGCACTCGTTGTGCAGTGTAGTGCAGGGGGTGATGGTGCAGCAATAATTTCACAGAGACAGTGGGGTGCAGTCTTCAGAGTTTACTCACAGTTGTTAAGTTCCTCAGGATGCACTTTCCGGTTTACGACCTCCCACGTCGCGCTGCGTTCACCAGGCAGGGGTTCAGCAAACTCCCAGGTGTTTCAAGAGTGCCTGACAGGACCCCGTTCTATATGCCCTTCTCAGCAGTCTTCCTGCGCTGGCCCTCACCCTTCTTGCCCAGCGCCTCGCCAATGTCCCAAGCCGGTATCCTCGGATCTTTCTGGGCAACCTAGAGTTCCCTGTATCCTATGTGGTTACCTTTTTGGCGACTTGAGTGCGGATGTGGCAACTGCACCCTGAAAGTACAGAAGCCTCTGGTTTCCAGTTGAACTTTGTAATTCACACTGATTAGGGGCCGGTCCCCTCTGCGGCTCAATCCCTCTACCGCATGGCAGATTCGGGCGTACGGGTGGCCTCCAGCACTGCCCGTACCCCTGGGATCCCTTCTTCAGTCCTGGAGCCTTCCTCCTGCTCCTCTCCTCCTCCGTCTGTCCTGGGCCTCTCTGTAGGCCCTCCTCCTGAGCAGAGCTCCTGCAGAGCTCCTGCTCCCTCTACTTCTCCTCTCAGACTCCACTGACTGACTGGACTCTCCTTTCAAGATGGCTTCTCTCTTTATACTATCCCTAATAAGTGCTCCCCTGATTTACTTCCTCCACCCACACCCACTACATGGTTCCCCCCCACTCCAGCCAGGGACAGGGCTCAGCAGGGAAGCAACGCATCTTGCCCCTCCTGCTGGTCTGGAGTAGTGTAGTGTTGGATGCAGGTGTTAGGGTCCTGGGCAGCACTCTATCCTTACCTGAGAGTGAGATACCACACCTCAGGGTGAGATGCAGTACCTCTGTAGCAACTGAACCCGCAGGGGCGCCACATCTGTCTGGGATTACATGAAGAGACAAGTGTAACACCTGCAGTGAGACCTGTGTGTACAGAGACTGCTGCTGCTGGGATTACACAGACATCAAGGAGTAGCTATTATGGGACTTATGGTTCCACTGTGGAGGAGTTAATAAGAGAACTGTTGCTCAGGGGATTTTGTGCCTATTGTATTATGTGCACCAACGGCTTCTACAAGCGTGACAACGACCGTGGAAACTGGGCCCCATCGTTGGACTGTGTTACTGGCATTGCTGTAGCCATTATTGGGTTATGTGTTATTAGTTAGGAGTATGTCTGCTGTCACTTAAAGGGGAAGTGTCATTGTAGCACCCTGAGGACTCGGCTGCTACAGGGGTATTACACCTCAAGCCAGAGGTGTGGTATTCCACTCCCGGGTAAGGATGGAGAGTGGAACTGAGCTCAGATAGCTGCATACACTACATACATCCCATTTCCGGGGGACAGATCAACGGTACTCCCACCAAGTTATGTGCAGGTACGATAGTGTCTGTCCCTGGCTGGAGTGGGAGGGGGGTGGAACATCCCAGTAGTGTAGGGGCAGATAGGGGGAGCAGTCTGGGTAAGGCTAGGAGCTCATTGGGTGCTGGTCACCTGAGCTCACACATAGAGGGAGTATATAAGGTGGGCACCATCTTAGATCAGGGTCAGTCTTTTGTAGAGTGAGTCAGTCTGTCAGAGTTTAACCTGAGGAGCAGAGCAGAGAAGCTCAGCCAGAAGGGCTGACAGGGAGTTGTGGTTCCGGCTGGGCCCAGCTCCAAGGCCAAGTCAGAGAGAGAGAGAGAGAGGAGTCAGAAGGACCCAGAGAGAAGAAGAAGGAACCCCAAGACCCCAGAATACAAACAGCAGGGTGAAGGGTTGGCACCCAGGGTACCGGATCCCAAGCTGGCAGAGAGAAAAGCACACCTTAGCCAGAGACCGGAGGTCGTGGGCAGGATCTGCCACGACCCTCACTAAATCCACTAGGAAGGCATACCAAGTATAGGGTCAGGGAACCCAGAAGAGGTGCACCCACCAAGAGACCCGAGGGAGCCGGACATAAGTGGATCCCTAGTGAGAACGGCCAGAAGAGAGGGAAAGTCAGAAAGGGAGCTCAGGACCACGCTCCAGAATTACTTGGGGGTTGGCCGAGTCCAGGACCTGGTGGACGCAGCACGGCTCGGGTGGTCGCTTCAGGCCAGAGTGACCATAAGAACACCCGTAAGTAAAAACCCCTGAACTGCACAGCCCGACTCTGAGTCTTCTTGCTGATTCATCCTGCACCTTCACAACCACCATCCTCTACATCTGACCCCCTGAGGCTAATACCCCTCCCGTTGGGGGTTATACTATCACAGCTGCACACACACCACCAGCCTCAGCGGACCCTTCTGCAGCGGCGGCCTTTTGACCGCAAATCAACGGGTGGCGTAGTCGACACTAAAGAACATTTAACAACATCTGTAAAGACTGCCACACACTGAGTTTGACACCCTGGGCACGGACCGGGTCGCCGCCACTCGGAGACTACAACCCCCATCTGATCCGGCTCCGGGTAATCCCCAAACAGCACTGGCCCAGGGGGCGCGTCATCATCATTAATGTTCAGACCTACTGCAAAGCACATTTTGAAGCGGTATCATAGATTGTGTGATATTATGTTTTGCTGTTCCTTGTTATGCCCTCTGAATTTAACACCATTTATTCCTCTGTAAATAATCCTGTTAATTGCTTCAACCTCATCTCTTGTGAGTGTGTACGGAGTGTGGGCAGGGGGTTCCCGAGTCGACCCCTGGCAGAAGAGGAAGACCCTCCTGCATCCCACTACAGCTCCCAGCAAGATTCAGGTGGAGACAGTGTGCCATATTGAGGTGAGAACTACTGGACACCCTGCCCCCAGAGGCAGTTTAAAGGGGTGTTACTCAAGGATTTGCACAAGCCTCAAACACAGATATGTGGTTAGGTCTCAAGGATGTTTGGAACAACCTCCCTGCTGAGTTCCTTCATAAACTGCCAACGGTACCGAGAAGAATTGATGTTCTTTTGAAGGCAAAGGGCGGTTACATCAAATATTGATTTGATGTAGATTTCTCTTCTGTTCATTCACTTTGAACGGCGACTGCCCGAGAGAGATAGAGAGAGAAATATAATGTTATTGAGTAGAGTTGTTCAGATGCCGGCATGCACTAATCTCTTATCTGTATGTCCAGACCAGTGTCTCCAGTGTTAGACAAAGCAAACCAACCATGTACATCACACACAACATTCATTTTCTATTGCAAAGTTTATTCTAGATGTATTGCGTGATTAAAAACAACGTTGAGGATGGATAAAGGCTTTGTACCATAGAGTTTAATAAAATAAAAAAGTTTTGGTTCCAGCTGAAAATTCTCAGACATCATAAGAAAGTAGATAAATATCCTAATTCCAGAGAGACCTTTTGCCTGCGGATGAAGGTTATATAGTGTAGTCATAGAAGACAAATAAGCTGTTTCAGAAGTTGTCATGGACAAACATGATGACCTATTCTTAGGTCTCGGTCCGGGCGATCAGCTGTTGATAGATGACATTGGTGCAAGCAGGAGCAATGGAGGCTGTAATTCCTTGATGGCAACTAGAGGAGAAGAGTAGTAGACGTTGGCAAAAGGAAACTGATGAAGCAGAGTTGAACAGCACAGTAGACGCATTAGTGTAGCAGGGCTGAGAAGCTCAGGAGGCTTACAATAATGATGTAGCAGAGACTAAAGACAGCCAGCCAGTTAGTGTAGCAGAGCTTAGCAAGGTTTGTGACTAGCTTGTAATGCTGTAGCAGAGCCCATGAATGTAGCAGACCTCCATGTTGAAGCAGAGCCCAGCTGTATAGCAGAGCTTGGTATATCAGATAACCCATTTTTAGAATTGTACAGCAAGTGCAACATCATATATATGTAAAGAAGGGTCTAGTATGGCATCTACCTGAATACTCAAGCAGCATGCCGGTGCCTGAGCAGTCATGCGAGGCTGGAGTGCATTATCTAAGAGATGGATGTTGGATTGTTATTGTAACCCAACATGTAGAGAAACAAAAGGAGCAGGAGCCAGCAATGAAGCAGACATAGGCGAGTAACAGCTTTCAATGTTAGACAGACAACCCTCTTAAGAGAAATGCATTCTGGAGAAAATCACCATCTAACACAGGAAAGAAGGGAAATAGAGACAGACTCCTTGCAAATACAATGATCAGAAATAACAAACCACGTCAGACCATCACTGCTTTTATTAAAACAGGTTTGTAGAAAGTGCTTGGTGTTTGTACACACGTTACATCGGATAGCAGCAGTGCAGCAGACTTTTCATTTATGCTCTCTGGTTGGTTCCAGGAGTGGATTAATGGATACGTGTATTAACATTAACTCTTTTTTAAACAAACAAAAAAAAAAGTACAAAACTGTAATAATTTGGCACAAAATAAAACGCATTGTGTAAACTTACATACTATATAAATGCAGCTAATCTGAAGAAGTTCAGCAGTCACTCACAAGTTGGGCTGGGGTAGGATTGTACCCATCTCCACGTCTCCAGCTCAAGCATCTAATTTTTGCTATTTGTTTTTTGTGGCAAAACTGTCATCTCATTTTCATAGTTTTCACTTACAACACTTTATTATTATACTATGATACTGTTTTGTCATTGTGTGACCCGACTTTCTGACATTTGTCATGAATAGTCATCAGTGGCCATAACCATAGTAGAAGTTTTCATCAAGGCTTTACTTCCATCCAGTTTGGTCCCTCATTCCATCATAGAACGATACACTCAGAGAGGATTTCGGGGCAGACTCTGAACCCTGCATTGATATAAGGCCTCAATAAGGTACTGCACCCCTATATAGCACCATGCAGCTCACCTTATCACCTTTTTTTTTTTTTTTAAATCTTGTGACAATACATTAGGTAGCAACAAAACAGTTGATTCTTAGGATTGATGTGTTGGAAGAAGGAAAAATGGGCAAGTCAAAAGGTTCTGAGCAATTTTATCGAGGGCCAAATTATGTTGGCTAAACGGTTCAACCATTTCCAAAATGGCAGGACACCTTCAGAGGTGTTGTGGAGCTCAACTGGTCTGGTCAGAGCTGTTTCGATTGCACAAGGGGAATCTACATAGTAAGGTGGGTCAAATGTTATGACTGATCGTTTCATAATGACGATGTCCCTTTAGAAGTTCAGCTGAAAATAGACAAATCTTAAGCCAAAAGTCCTACATTTGATACAAACTGTCATGTAGTTGGGGTTGTCCAGGACTTAAGGCCTTCATACTCAGACTAATATCGGCTGAACCAAGCGCTAATCGATGGGTTCGGTTAACAGTCGAATATGTATGGGGGCACCAGCCAAATGATCCCCAGGGGAGATGTCAAGCTGTCACATCCGATTTTTGGGCTGCTGATCACTTTGTTCTCCTGCAGATTTGCCATCGCTAGACACATTCAACTACTGCTTTTTATAGAGAACACGGGAGCGCTTGGCAGAACAAGCTCAACTGTGTGTGGGAGAGCCGGCAGAGATGTCTGTCAGCCGAACAAAGCCTCCTAATATGTATGGCGGCTTTAGGTTATCAGTATCAGATTGGTGGTGTTCCAACCCATAGGATGAGCCGATCTCTACTCTGGGGTCTGGAAGCGGAAGAGCACAGCTACGAACATTTTTAAGTGGCCAGTCTCTTGTCCTGTAACTTTATTAAAGTTAATGGGGTATAAGGAGCAGTACTACTAAACAATGTTGGAGTCGTACTGTTCCAGCTGCATAATAGTTAACAGCTAATGAATGTGGGTGTCAGACCTCCACCGATCGCTACAGACGACCAATACAGTGGATAAGTCATCACTAGGTTAAGCCTGGACTCGCCTTGGAGATCTATTTAGTAAAAAGTAGTGATCAGGATAGGATTGCTGTATATTATACAGTATAATATAATACAGAGCTACTGTATAATTTTATGCACATTCTGATGGGTGAACATCACTCCAATAAAGGGGTCCGCCCAACTTACCTTTAGGTTTCCCCAAGTCCCACAGATAAGGGACCAGGCATCTACAATCTGTCCATGAAATCCAGTGTCCTTTGAGGAGGTCCCAAATGTTGAAAATCCATCATGGTGGCCCTTATGTCTTATCCTTTTGACATGTTCTTAAATGGATTTGTTGGTAGCCCGTTTTAGGGTCTGTCACCCCCGAATAGTCAAATTAAACCACTTACTTATTCCTATAGATGACTTAGCCCCAATAAAAATCACACCTGAGGTACAGATGTCTCTAATATTGTTTTACATAAGAACCATTTTATTACATACATCTGTTAATTGTGTCCTCGGTGCAGCCTTGGTGTTGCATCAGTTACCATCTTAGGGCAGAGACAGACTGCCGTATAACTTGTGCGAGGATCACATCGCACTGAACAGACTGGCCGGCACCTCACCTGACCTGACATTGTGATGTATGTGTGATGCAGCAGTCAAGGTCAGGGCAGGAGAGGTACCGGCCAGTACGAGGTTTATGATGCGATCCTCGCACGAGAAATATGGCAGTGTGTCTCTGCCCTTATATTGATAGACAGCATTCGCTTTGGATCTCTGCCAGATTTGAATCCCCAGACCTGCAGATAACAGAAGGAGCAGAGAACACACAGCGGGCCCGGATCTCTCCTCTCTGCAGCGGCCGCTGGCTGCACTCGGGATCGCACAGCAGCGAGTGATGAGAGTGCACACACACTGACACTTCAGGGGCCAAGCGCATTTACGTGCACTGTCAGTGTGGGCGTGCTCTCATCCACCTTTTGTCAGCATCAGCTACCTGCTCTGGTGTACATCGATTTACTGCTGCAGACAGGAGAGGAAGATGAGTTTACCTGTACACACTGTCACCGCGCTCTCAACTCTAAATGAATAGAGTCCCCTACATGAGGGTACAAGTGGTTTATTTTGAGCTTGGGGGGTGACCAACTCCCTTTAAACAACTTTTGAAGGTTTATTCATTGGATGACATACCCTTAGAATTAGCTGATGTGCAATTATGAGCCAGCCTAAATTATAAATGTGCCACTGTGTCTGGAACAGCAATAGCCCTTTTTGATTCTACCGATTGGGAAAGGATTTTTTAGGTGTCTCCAAAAGGATAGGCCATCCATAGACAAGTATAGACAACCAGTTCAATACCAGAGCTGGTAGAGAACTACTATATTTCACAATTTTTCTTCTCTCCAAAATTGTGCATACATGTTATGTTTGATAGTTTGGCTTACGACCATCTTTCCCAATTCCCCCATGCTCTCCTAAGCATTCTCTACGTGAAAGCCACCGCCAGAGTCTCACAACTACAAAAAGGATCGTGAGCATGAATTCCAACCACCCCATCCTACTGATTTGTTGGAGGATGATCCATAGGCCCACAAACACATTAGATGGTCTTCTGAAATCATCAAGTTGAGGAAACTTACCTAACGCATAAGGGGACCCTTAGATCCGTATTTAAAGATGGCTGACTCCTTGCCCAAGTTCTGTTGGAAACTATTCTTTAGCTCAAGTGTCTTCATTGTGACACATTAACAGTTTTCTTAATACTTTTGTTGCCACTGTGATATAAAAGCATGTAAAATCTACTTCTAAGGTAAGATTGGTCGGAGTCACGTGGGCGTTCTGCGAACTAGGACACCACTAAGCACCGCTAATTCTAAGACCCATTAGAGACGACGGACTAAAGACCAGACACACACATATACACTGTGCGCGACACGAGCAGACACTTTGTGAGGAACCTGCAAAGTTTCACAAGTTTATATTTTACTTTCAGGATATTATTTTCTAAATTTGTGATCTACAGCAGTCCGATGTCATCTGTGCAAAACAATCCACACCCATGAATTAGCATTTGTCACAAAACATCCACCAAAATATCTGCTCGCTCTGTATCCGTTGTGCAATATTTTTTGTGTTTTTTTCATCTAAACAACAACCTGTAGCTTTTTATTAAAATGTCCCTTTAAAGGTGTGCAGTCTGGTCAGACCATTGCATTAACTTTTACAAGACCATAACGAGGCCAAAAAAAACACTCCGCAAATAAATGGCGTTACAATTGTCATTGTTTTACAGCCAGGTCTGAGACTTGGGTGAAAGATTTAAGGTGCTTCTGTCCTCGTCAGATTTTATGAATTTCTTCTCCAGTGTAAAAAATAAATTATTTACCGCTCGGCTGCCTGCACCGCCGGCGTCGAGTTTACTGTACTTTCCATCAGTGAAATGGTTAATAACTACTGTAAACAAATCACATTTAACCCCTTTGAAAGACCGGGAGTCCGAAGAGCTCGAAGAGTCCTGCGGCGGTTTTAGCTTGGAGGGCGGTGTGCATGCCTTCATGGTGCAATGCCATGTCTACAAATCAACAGGCAAGATGGTGTAGATTCAAAAAAAAAAAACATCTAGTACTTCTGTTTTCCCCAGAATTAGCAGGTAGAGTTCCTCTTTTGATATTGCTGGATCAGGGGAACCAAGCATTCCGGGAGGCCGGCCTGGAGTAGGAAAAAGTGGTCGAGAAGCTCCTGGGCGGTGGCTCTTTCTGCTGCTTCACGGGTCAACATTCGGTCCAAGAAATCTCGCAGAATTGGGGATGCCTAGGAGAAGGGTGAAGATCATTAGCCTAGCTGCCGCTTTAGTACATGGGGAGAATAGGAATCTCAATCCTTGATATTATTGACCATTCCCTTCTACTAGAAGTCCATCCATTCATTTCTTTGGGGTCTTTTGGTTTCTTTAGACTATCAAAATAAACATTTAATACCTTTCACTAACACTAGGCATATTCCCAGTGGAAATAACCAATGTACTGTATCATTGGAAGTGTTAAAATGTGCTGTGATCTCAAAAAACACACATCCTGCATGTTTTATCCACGCAGAAAATATTCACTGCATGGACATGAGATTTATGGCACATTTGCCCGATACTGAAATCCAGCTCCGATTTGGCAGGTTTGGATTGTTCCTGAAAAGTTAAATTTGATGGACTTAGGTCATTTTCAACCCACTAAGGAAAGTCTTAGAAATGTCTTTCATGAGAAAATAGTTTTAACCACTTCACGACCGGGGCCATTTTTCCCCCCTTCCTGACACATTTTTGGGTTTTATTGTAAATGCGCTTTTAACTGCCTTAAAAAGGTTGGTCTTTTAGATAGTCAAAGAGCGATTTAAGGTCTATTTTACAAACTTGAAATCCAGGAAATAATTAATTAGGATATCTGTAAAATATTTGTTGAAATTACTTACTTTGTGAGAGTTCCTCAGTTTAGGAGGAGGGCTGTCTCGCAACCTTTTCATGGCCTGCACAGGAGAGTCACTGAAATAAGGAGGTTCACCGTCCACCATTTCAATCACCATAATCCCCAGAGACCAGATATCCACCTAAGGAATAATAAAGCATTACAAGACAGAGTACAAGTAATTAATTTAGTAATGATTATATTCCATCACTAGTCTCCGAAGAGTCTTAATGTCATAGATGAACCTCCTTTATATCTCTTGTACCAAACCCCTGGAGACAAAGTAACCATCTAAGTTCACAAAAGTCTCGGCACTCACTGCATTAAACTTATCTTTATTCAGCAAATAATAGTATGTGCTCTTGGAGCAAGTAAAAGTAACCACAAACTAAATGGCATTTTGGATCTTTAGGCAGAGGAAATTCTCCATTGAACAAGGGCAGTTGAGGAAACCTTGACAATAAGATGGAATCATTGAAATATGGAAACTATCATATATACACATTTGCAGTAAATCAATTAATTTATTATTTTTTCTGCATTAATGTAATAAATTTCCCTGGCTACTGTGAGGCTCATATATCAAATTGTGGCCATTCAAATTGATTGCTCTCCAAGCCATGGACGTGTCGAGTTGACCACCATTCTGGCTCACAGAGGATTGTCCCAATGACACGGCCCATTTGATACCATTGTTGCATGGTAGAGAGTCACATTTTCATGCATTGTGTAAATTGCTGCATCAGCCACTGTACTGACAAATTATATTAAGTCTGATAATTAATTAAAATTACCTCGGTGCCGTATGACGCCCTCATAATGACCTCTGGTGCCATCCAGTATGGAGTACCCACTAAGGATTTTCTCTTTGGAACATCTTTGCTAATTTGAGCACAAAATCCAAAGTCGGAAAGTTTCACCTATAAAGCAAAAAAAAAAAAAAAAAAGTCCACACATGTATAATGGGCAGGGATTAAGAAATCTAAGAACCATGCCACCTTTCCTGAAACAAAACTGTAAAAAAAAAAAAATCATTGCTTGTTAGGAAATTCTATTTTGGGATTTTGATCCATGGCTAAACCAGTTCCATCAGTTTACAGAAGGCTTCCATGTCAACCCAGCTGGAAGATAAGTGACTACAGGAGTCCATCAAAGACTTGAGCGTGAAGTTCTTGGTCACGTCCTCTCCAACATTTCATCATCCTCCCTATCCATCCATACCTATTATTAGAGATGGGTGAAAAGATTTGCATAACCCTGGTCCAGCAGCAACTTCAGTAAGGCATGGCCATCGGATAGAAGCCCTGCGTTCCCCCTATCTCTTGATTAGCCAGCCTGGTCGAGACATCATTCATGCATGAATGACGTCACACCGGCTAGGCAATCAAAAGTGGAGCCGGGGATGCCAGCAGGTAGGAGGCAGTTTGCAAGGATCACATCCGGTGGCCACAGAATGCCAACTTGTCCGCTGGACGACAGTCCTGCAAATCGATTCGCTCATCTCTACTTGATATTTTTTTCACTTCTCCTCTCACAGGTCGTATTCGACAGCACCAAGTTATGGTTTCTCCATTTTCTCATCCATGTTTGACATTTTAGAGGCATTTTATAGTTTTGCTCAACTCTATCTATGACTCTCCACCACTTGACAGTCCTATAAACGTGCCATACACCTTATCATAACCGATATAATGGCATGAGAACAAAGGCACAATGACCAAGGTCCATGAGGAAGCTAGTCGTGTTGAGTGATCTACTGCTTTACAGCCTTAAAATCGGCCACCTGTGTAACTTCGTATGTGGCATGATCTTGGACGCTTGGCGTGCAGGTTCTAGAATTATCAAACAGATGAGTTAAGATCTTTAAAAAATCCCAACATACAGTCTTTACTGCACACTGATGGAAATACGACCGGCTACCAGACAGACGGCAGTGCTGCAAACAGAGAAATGTAGCACAGCTGTGCGAAATGCCTTCTGAGCATGCAAAGTTCATCTGCGGTTGACAATGATCTGCTATTACTACAACCAGAAGTATACGGTTCTGTCAGACATTGTAAAAAAAAAAACAAAAAAAACTGAATCTAGGAAAATTGACTCTTTCCGCATCATACTGGTGGAAGGGTAAAAATATGTAGCAACAGCATGGGTTTATTGACCAAAGCGTGACTTGTCAAAGTTGTGCGAGAAGAAGACAACAGGAGGCATAAGCAGAGGACAGGTTCCCTTTCACTATGAATTTAGGCCTCAAATTAGATATAGCTAAAGTGACTGCATGTACAATATTATATTTGTGTGTTAGGTTTAGCTCAATAATAAAATCCTGTAAATTTATGGCACCTGGTCGAAAAATTTTAATCTTGAGTGATTGTAAATTTACAGTACAGGATTAAAGCTCCTGCAACCTAGCAGCAGCAGGTTGGGTCCCCCCGGCCATCAGAGACAGCCAGGGAATGTGAAGCTACATGTACAACATTGGGGAGAAATGTAAGAAAAAAAAGATTAATCAAAGACCAAGACAAAAAAAAATCATAGAAAATTTGTTTTATGACATTTATGGCACAAGAAAAGAAAAAAAAAAAAAAAAGTGCACACATTGGGTATCCACACTAACGATCTGAAGAAATGTATGGTTATCTAGTATATAAGATATGAACAGTTTATAAAAAAATATATATATATATCCCCTATTCCTAAAATTGCTTATGTAAATAGAATTCTATATAAAAATATATTTGGATTCATAAATATATTTATTTTTCGTTTGTGCTTTACATTTCAGCAGCTACAAAAAAAAAAAAAATCACAATGCCTTACCCGACCATCTAGTGTGAAAAGTATAGAGTCACTTTTGATGTCCCGGTGGATCACGCCATGGGAGTGCAGATACACCAGAGCTTGTAACACAGACTTGCAGACAGTAGCAATTTGCTCCTCATTCAGTCTGAAACAAAGAATACCAAGGATTACATCTGGAAACGTCGCATAAATCATTAAAAGAGTAACCGTGGTTTTACATTTTTCTATCATAAATAGATGATACACATGAAAGTAAGAAACCTTGTAATATATCTTATCAGAGAAATCTGCTTCTTTCGCCTCCTGAAGACTCAATGTTCAGTCTCAAGTCATGAGTAAAATCTATATTCAGTGAAAACAGATTTTCCCATTACTGAGATAGGTGATGACAGTTGGTGCTTCTAAAATTCTATGGAGAGGGAGGAGCTAGAGGCAGAGACAGACATTCTACTGCAGGTTTTCCTGAAATGACAGTTACACTTCTCCATAGAATGTTATGAGCACCAACTGTAATCTCTCTCAGTAATGGGAAAGTCAGTATTGACTGAATTTTACCCATGAATTAAGACTTTTTAGACTGAACGATCCAGGAGGAGAAAGAAACTGATTGATCAGATAAGATATATTACAAGGTTTTTTAATTTCATGTGTATTATTGATTGCAAAATGGATACTCTAACAATATCTCAAAATACAAGATCATCTCTAAAGGCTAAGGCTATGTTCACACATTGCGTTTTTGAAGCATTTTTTAAAAAATAAAAATAAAAGCTGCTGTGACACCTGATAGCCCTCCCTGAGAAATGGGGTTACTCGGAGCCGGGTCAGTGTAGGTGGTACAGGGGATGCAGTCGTGGCCTAGACCCGTTCCGTGCCCAGGACTGTCACATAAAAGATAGATGTAATGGGCTTTCAATTAAGAGTGGTATTTTCGACTACGCCACCTGCGGTTTCCGGTGATGGGCACCGGCGCTGGTTCAGTCCACTGAGGCCGGTGTTACGGGCAGCTAAGATGGGGCGGCTCCCCGCAGGCGGAGCAGGCCTCAGGGCAGTGTGAGAAGTGATGGTGGGTGCAGTGTCACGTAGGAAATAATGAGCTGAGACGGTGTATGAAGTCATCCGGGTCTTTACTCACTTGGGATGATCTTTCAGCCGCAAAGCTTCTCTCTGCTACACACGGCGTACTGCGGCCACCGGGAAGGGGGTTCCGCACTTCCCAGGTAGATCAGGAGCACCTCTCTAGACCCCTCTGGTGTGTGTTCCTCTCCTTGGTAAGTTCTCCCACTAAGTCTTCTCCTGACTGTGTGTGGTTAGAACGTGGTGTAAGGCCGGGTCCCACTGTATAAACGCAGGTAGAGAGATACAGGTGACGTAGGCCGCTCCGTCCGTATCCCCCTGGGATCCACTAAGCCTCCGGGCTTTTCTGACTGAGACGTGAAGTGACAAAGTCAGATATCGGGGGCCGGTCACCCCTCTTGCAGCAGGAATCCCTCTGACTAGGCCAGAGTAAAGAATACAGGTGGTGTATGCCCCCTGGGATCCTTTTGCCTGTGGAGCCTCCGCTCCCCTCCAAGGCCTTCTTAGGTAAGGACCTTGACCGGGTAGAGACAGTGGTTAACTCTGACCTGCTCCTCGTCTCAAGGCCAGAGAACGAGGACAGTGCATCTCCAGTCGGCTGCGGCCTTATGCTGGACTCTGGCGGGTGACCACAATCACAGACGAAGATCACAATCAAAGACCTTGAACTTAAGATGGTCGTAGATTTAATATGAAACAATATGTGTTTCCTAAAAGTGTGTCCTCCACCCTCACCCACTACATGGCTCCCCCCATCTCCTCTACACCGGGCCGGGGCAGCACCTTGGTGCATTTAGGCCCCCTTCAGGACAGGAGTGGTGTAGTGTTGAGTGGTGAAGTGGTGTCCTGAGAGATGCTTCATCCTTACCTGGAAGAGGAGATACCCCACCTCAATCTGAGGTGCAGTACCCCTGTGGCGACTGAACCCTCAGGGGCGCCACACTGCTTTTTACAGTACCAGCAAAAGCTATGAGGTTTCAGAAATCTCATGCACAAGCTTGTGTTTTTTTTGCTGACTGAATAGGAAAACTGCTGTGTTTTTTAAAACTGCAGCATGTCACTTCTTTCAGCGTTTTTGCAGCGTCTTTTCACTCATAGAAAGCAATGGATAAGTGCAAAACAGCAGCAAAAAATGTTGCCATCAATTTTTGCAGCATTTTTAGTGAAAATAACGCAGGTACAGCAGGATGTGAAACCCATTTATTTTTTGTGATTTTCCCAAGTTTCAACCAAAGTGTCTTGGTCTCCTCACAGGAGCATGGATGTTAGTATTAGTACAGTTTAATTAAATTAGCGATATACATGTTAAAGCAATGCCTGACCTATGTATAAAAGTAAACAATGCCTGACCAACTCAATGCTCTGCCAATGTCTTAGGTAAACTATTCCTGACCAATTCACCTCCCCCTGTTCTTTTTACATTTGTAATTGTGTATTTTTTCATGAACTTTTTTTGTTCAGAATAGTTACTATTTTTTAAAGACAAACTTTTTTCCACTAAATAATTTTTATCAAATTGCCCTTTATTTTTAAAATGTTTTATGGTGTCAGATATGTCTTGTATTAGTGGCCTAACACTTTGCATTGTTAATGCTTGTGTGGTGGAAGCAAAGCTGAACTTTGGCATCAAAGTGAAAAACGCAGCAAAAACACAGCAAGAAAAGCGGCAAAAAGCCAGCAAAACCTGGTTTTTGTCTGCAGCTTTTTTACTACCAAGAGATCAGGTTTTGGCTGCAGAAAAAAAAAGCAATGTGTGAACATAACCCTTTGGGACCATTTCCTACATACAGCTCTCCTGATTTTATATCCAAGCAATGCTAATCAGATTTCACTTCTTATAAAATACTCAAAGTACGCCCTCCATATAGTAATGCTGTAAACCAGCAGTCCATTGAGGCTTCAGTGCAATCATGGTGTATGTAGAAGAGTAACAAGAACAAGCAGGATAACACGGTGATAACAAGGTGTTCCTTCATATAACATGCCAGTTCCTTTAATTCAAACTGGTCCCTCATATGTTCACTAACAAAGTGCCCTGCACACTATAGGTATATTACAATGCAGATTCTAAAAAGACTGTGTTATAATGGACTGTGCAGGAGAGATTGCCAAGTCAAGGCCACCTTCTCCAACACTATTCAATGCTCTGCAGCTATTGGCCGAAGCTGCACAGAGCAGCCTCCCTGCTCTGCAGCTATTGTCCGAAGCTGCACAGAACAGCCTCCCTGCTCTGCAGGTATTACTTGAAGCAGCACAACACAAACTTCCTGCTCGGCAGCTATTCGACGAAGCTGCGCAGAACAGCCTCCTTGCTCTGCAGGTATTACTTGAAGCAGCACAACACAAACTTCCTGCTCTGCAGCTATTGGCCAGAGCTGCACAGAACAGCCTCCCTGCTCTGCAGCTATTGGCAGAAGTTGCACAGAACAGCCTCCCTACTCTGCAGCCATTGGCCGGAGCTGCAGAGAACAGCCTCCCTGCTCTGCAGGTATTACTTGAAGCAGCACAACACAAACTTCCTGCTCTGCAGCTATTGGACGAAGCTGCGCATAACAGCCTCCCTGCTCTGCAGCTATTGGCCGAAGCTGCACAGAACAGCCACCCTGCTCTGCAGCTATTGGCCGAAGCAGCACAGAACAATCTCCCTTCCCTGCAGCTGTTGGCCAAAGCTGCACAGAACAGCCTCCCTGCTCTGCAGCTATTGGCCAAAGCTGCACAGAACAGCCTCCCTGCTCTGCAGCTATTGGCCAAAGCTGCACAGAACAGCCTCCCTGCTCTGCAGCTATTGGCCAAAGCTGCACAGAACAGCCTCCCTGCTCTGCAGGTATTACTTGAAGCAGCACAACACAAACTTCCTGCTCTGTAGCTATTGGCCAGAGCTGCACAGAACATCCTCTGTGCTCTGCAGCTATTGGCAGAAGTTGCACAGAACAGCCTCCTTACTCTGCAGCCATTGGCCAGAGCTGCACAGAACAGCCTCCTTACTCTGCAGCCATTGGCCAGAGCTGCACAGAACAGCCTCCTTACTCTGCAGCCATTGGCCAGAGCTGCACAGAACAGCCTCCCTTCTCTGCAGCTATTGGCCGAAGCTGCACAGAACAGCCTCCCTGCTCTGCAGCTATTGGCCGAAGCTGCACAGAACAGCCTCCCTGCTCTGCAGGTATTACTTGAAGCAGCACAACACAAACTTCCTGCTCTGCAGCTATTGGATGAAGCTGCGCAGAACAGCCTCCCTGCTCTGCAGCTATGGGCCGAAGCTGCGAAGAACAGCCTCCCTGCTCTGCAGCTATGGGCCGAAGATGCGAAGAACAGCCTCCCTGCTCCGCAGCTATTGGCCGAAGCTGCGCAGAACAGCCTCCCTGCTCTGCAGCTATTGGCCGAAACTGCGCAGAACAGCCTCCCTGCTCTGCAGCTATTGGCCGAAGCTGTGCAGAACAGCCTCCCTGCTCTGCAGCTATTGGCCAAAGCTGCACAGAACAGCCTCCCTGCTCTGCAGCTATTGGCCAAAGCTGCACAGAACAGCTTCCCTGCTCTGCAGGTATTACTTGAAGCAGCACAACACAAACTTCCTGTTCTGTAGCTATTGGCAGAAGTTGCACAGAACAGCCTCCTTACTCTGCAGCCATTGGCCAGAGCTGCACAGAACAGCCTCCTTACTCTGCAGCCATTGGCCAGAGCTGCACAGAACAGCCTCCCTGCTCTGCAGCTATTGGCCGAAGCTGCACAGAACAACCTCCCTGCTCTGCAGCTATTGGCAGAAGCTGCACAGAACAGCCTCCCTGCTCTGCAGCTATTGGCCGAAGCTGCACAGAACAGCCTCCCTGCTCTGCAGCTATTGGCCAAAGCTGCACAGAACAGCCTCCCTGCTCTGCAGGTATTACTTGAAGCAGCACAACACAAACTTCCTGCTCTGCAGCTATTGGATGAAGCTGCGCAGAACAGCCTCCCTGCTCTGCAGCTATGGGCCGAAGCTGCGAAGAACAGCCTCCCTGCTCTGCAGCTATTGGCCGAAGCAGCACAGAACAATCTCCCTTCCCTGCAGCTGTTGGCCAAAGCTGCACAGAACAGCCTCCCTGCTCTGCAGCTATTGGCCAAAGCTGCACAGAACAGCCTCCCTGCTCTGCAGCTATTGGCCAAAGCTGCACAGAACAGCCTCCCTGCTCTGCAGCTATTGGCCAAAGCTGCACAGAACAGCCTCCCTGCTCTGCAGCTATTGGCCAAAGCTGCACAGAACAGCCTCCCTGCTCTGCAGGTATTACTTGAAGCAGCACAACACAAACTTCCTGCTCTGTAGCTATTGGCCAGAGCTGCACAGAACATCCTCCGTGCTCTGCAGCTATTGGCAGAAGTTGCACAGAACAGCCTCCTTACTCTGCAGCCATTGGCCAGAGCTGCACAGAACAGCCTCCTTACTCTGCAGCCATTGGCCAGAGCTGCACAGAACAGCCTCCCTGCTCTGCAGCTATTGGCCGAAGCTGCACAGAACAGCCTCCCTGCTCTGCAGCTATTGGCCGAAGCTGCACAGAACAGCCTCCCTGCTCTGCAGGTATTACTTGAAGCAGCACAACACAAACTTCCTGCTCTGCAGCTATTGGATGAAGCTGCGCAGAACAGCCTCCCTGCTCTGCAGCTATGGGCCGAAGCTGCGAAGAACAGCCTCCCTGCTCTGCAGCTATTGGCCGAAGCTGCACAGAACAGCCTCCCTGCTCTGCAGCTATTAATTGAAGCAGCTATTGGACGAAGCTGCACTCTACAGTTTTTTACCTCATCTATTCCCCTTGTACACAATACTGAAAACTAGAGATGTGCTGCCAACAACAATGTAAAGTTTACAACCGGAGAGGGAACAAACCTCCATCACGATCATTGGAACAGCGCTGATCAACTTCCTCTATTATTAACTGGCTCTCATTACCGACAATTAATCTAATCTAATCCTGAAATCAATTGCTAGAAGTGAACATCAAAAGCCCATTAACTTAAAAAAAAAAAAAAAAAAAGGGACAGATGATACTGAAGACCTCATTCACATTACATTAACCTTGGCCAAACATGCTAATATTGACAGGTTTGGGCCAACAGTAAAGGCAACCTGTCATCAGAAAAAAACGCTAACCTGCAGATATGGGGTTAATCTGCAGGTTAATAGCGTTACTAACATGCCTGTGTAGCACCCTGAGGACTCGGCTGCTACAGGGGTATTGCACCTCAAACCAGAGGTGTGGTATTCCACTCCCGGGTAAGGATGGAGTGTGGGACTGAGCTTAGTAGGCTGCATGCACTACATACATCCCATTTCCGGGGGACAGAACTACGGTACTCCCACCAAGTAGATGTGCAGGTACGACAGCGTCTGTCCCTGGCTGGAGTGGGAGGGGGGGTGGAACATCCCAGTAGTGTAGGGGCAGATAGGGGAGGGGCTCTGGGCATAGAGATAGGAGCCCATTGGGTGATGGTCACCTGGGCTCACACAGAGGGAGTATATATGGTGGGCACCATCTAGAAATAGGGTTGAGTTCAGCCTGAGGGGAAGCTGAAGGAGAGTTCAGCCAGGAGGGCTGACAAGGAGCTGTGGCTCCGGCTGGGCCCAGCTCCAGGGCCAGGCCTGCAGCAGAGAGGAAGAAGAAAGGCCCAGAGGCATAAGACCAAGAGGGAACCCTGAGATCCCACGAGTGAGCTAAAAAGGGTGAAGGGTTGGCAGAAGAGGGCACCGGATCCCAAGCTGGCGGAGGCAAAAGTAACCCTTAACCAGGAACCGGAGGTCGTGGTCAAGTTTTGCCACGACCCTCACCACATCCACCAGGAAGGTACACCAAGAGTAGGGTCAGGAAAGCCAGAGAAGGTTTTACCATAGAAGGCCCAAGGGAACCGAACAAAGGTGGATCCCTGGTGGGGACGGCCAGGAGAAAGAGAGTGAGAGGGAAGCTCAGGACCACGCTCCGGAACTGCCTGGGGGTTAGCAGAGTCCCGCACCTGGTGGATGCAACACGGCTCGGGTGGTCACTCAAGGCCAGAGTGACAGAAGGAACACCTGTGAGTAAAAACCCTGAAACTGCATCTCACGTCTCTGACTCTCCTTTCTGCACTATCACTACCCCCATCATCCGCACCAGCTGCCCTGAGGCCATACCCCTCCCGTTGGGGGTTATACCACCATTGCTGCACACATACTACCGGCCTCAGCGGACTGTTCTGCAGCGGTGGCCTTGTGACCGCAAATCAACGGGTGGCGTAGTCGACACAGAAACAACATCTACCAAGACTGCCACACACTTAGTTTGACACCCTGGGCACGGACCGGGTCACCGCCACAAGGACTACTACCCCCATCCAGATCCGGTTCCGGGTATCCCTTGAACATGGCCCAGGGGGCGCGTCAACTTTGGCGTAGTCGGCAGGATTACGTGCCCGCAACCGACGGGTACTGCGTGCCTGAAGAAAAGTTCATATTTACCGTAAGAAGAAGTCTCCCGCCGGTTCCGGAGGGTCCCCGCCATCGGACGCCATCTCGGGTCGTTTCCCGCCGTTTGCCCGCCATCTGCAGCCTTTTCCCGCCATCCACGGAGTTTCCCGCCATTAGGAGACGATTCCCGCCATCTGAGACGATTTCCCACCCTGGCAGAGCGGACGCCATTATGGGCGTGCCAGAGGATGGCAAGAGGCCACCTCCCATCGTGGGCCAGGTCCGGGAATGGCGCCAAAAGCGGAAACCGCCCCCACCAGCAGAGACTGCAATGATTGAGATGTCCGTCAGCGTGGGGGGTCTGCCCCTTGAACTGACAATCACCAAGTTGCCCCAGGACCGCCCTCAGTATGGGCGGATCAAGAACAAAAGAGTGAGGATGGGTGCAGCCTGGAGGAGTCTGGAGAGGTCGCACCCGGAGATGGAGGGAGAGTCAGGCAGCACCGACCCTGTGGTCAGGAGCCTGTTGCAAGCCACCACCCCACAAGACCTGGTGGAGATCCTGGCACAACTCCCCCGAGACCGGGAGCGTGCACAGACCGCGCTGGAGGGCCTCGCACGGAGGATGGCCCAGGTGCAGCGAGAAACGCTGACTGAGTGGAGTAGGGAGATGGCCCAGCAGGCTGGAACCCGCCAGCGGAGCACGCCACCCGAGACGAGGAGTCTGACCGCCTCTGAGGATGGTGCAGGAGGAATGAAGGCCGGAGACGACGCCGTGGAAGGAGCTGAAGAGATGGAGGCAGGTAAAGGGGACGTCACTACCCCAAGCCTAGAAACCGTGAGTCTGCCCCAGCTCCCCGTCGCAGAGCCCGAAATTCCCCCTACCGTGCCCGTCGCTGCACCGCCCCCGCTCCAGACTAGGCCTCAAGCAGGAGCCGCGCCCCCTGTGACGTCACGCGCCTCAACCCCGAGCGCGGCCAAGCAGGAGACGCCTCCGGCCTGGTCGCAGGGCCGAGTACCCCCGGGCGCCGCAGTTCCAACAGAGCCCTCTATCTCCACCAAGTCACTGGCCTGGTCGCAGGGCCGAGTGCCCCCGGGCGCCGCCGTCTCCACAGTGCCCTTTACCTTTAGAGCGCCACCGGCCTGGTCGCAAGGCCTGGTGAATCCGGGCGCCACTACTACCATCGCGCCCTCAACCTCCACCGTGCTACCCTTGGGTGAAGACCTGTTCGCCCAGCACACTTGCCCGGATGGGCAGCCCTTTGAGTGGCCACCGGAGTACCTCCATCCCCGACTCCGGAAGGAAAGGCCTCTGTGTGAGCCCCTGATTCCGGCTCCGGCGCCCGCCAAGATCACCCCGCTCCCGTTGGAGGAGGCCCAATTCGAATGGGACCCCACCGGAGAAAACCTCATTGGGTTCACCCACGAGACTCGGGCGGCCGCAGCCCAGCGAGCAGAGTGCTGCCGGCAACAGCTGGAGGTCTTCGACCGGGAACGGCGAGAAAGGCGGGTCCACGAGGAGCGGCTGCAAATACAGAGTGCGGAACAGAAAAGCCGGACCAGACGAAACCCCCGTGCAGCCCATGGTCCCCGCGCCACCGGGACCGTAATCAAGTTTCAACTGCAGCACGGTTGGGGTTTTATCCGGGACCACAGAACCCCCGGCGACGTCTTTGTCACCCGCAGGGACGTCGAGAGCCATCTGCCGGAGGGACACAGAGGACGTGATCTTTACCTGGGTGATGAGGTCACCTTCACCCGGCATCAATGTGCCAAAGGTCCATATGCTCTCCATGTGCACAGATTGACTGAGGAGGAGCTGCGGTTTGAGGAAGGTCAAGAGGACCCGGACGGGTTTGAAGACTACCCGCGGGAAGGAGCAGGAGGATGCCGTTACTAAAGTACGGTACAGTGAAGCTGTAAATAGTTACCCGTAAGGGTACAAGAACTGTTACCAGTAAAGTATAGTCCCCGTAGGGACCAGCAAACTGTTGCCCGTGTGTCCCTATCCCTTAACAGGCTGAGGACTGTGAGCAGCCATCCCTTTATTCCCATTGGCCGAGGACTGAGAGCGGCCATACCCCTGTAAATAGTTGCGCTTCTTAAGGCGCCCCCTACCGGTTTTATAAGGAACTGTTTTTGTACTGTTGCACTTTTACCTGGTCACAAGTGCACAGTGGCCAGAAATTCAAGAACATTTTATATAAAAGAGTTTTATATGGAAAAGTTATATTGAAAATTTTATGCTGCTAGAGCAATAATATGTCTAATGTGCCAAAAGAGTTCCGGTGGCATTTGTCAGATGTTTTATTAGGACTAAGGAAAATGTTTTATATGTTGGTGTATGTTTTAAAAAAGTTTGTATGTTTTGGTATGTTTTATTCTTTTACAGCCCGAGGACGTGCTGTGATTTACCAGGGGGGAATGTAGCACCCTGAGGACTCGGCTGCTACAGGGGTATTGCACCTCAAACCAGAGGTGTGGTATTCCACTCCCGGGTAAGGATGGAGTGTGGGACTGAGCTTAGTAGGCTGCATGAACTACATACATCCCATTTCCGGGGGACAGAACTACGGTACTCCCACCAAGTAGATGTGCAGGTACGACAGCGTCTGTCCCTGGCTGGAGTGGGAGGGGGGGTGGAACATCCCAGTAGTGTAGGGGCAGATAGGGGAGGGGCTCTGGGCATAGAGATAGGAGCCCATTGGGTGCTGGTCACCTGGGCTCACACATAGAGGGAGTATATATGGTGGGCACCATCTAGAAATAGGGTCGAGTTCAGCCTGAGGGGAAGCTGAAGGAGAGTTCAGCCAGGAGGGCTGACAAGGAGCTGTGGCTCCGGCTGGGCCCAGCTCCAGGGCCAGGCCTGAAGCAGAGAGGAAGAAGAAAGGCCCAGAGGCATAAGACCAAGAGGGAACCCTGAGATCCCACGAGTGAGCTAAAAAGGGTGAAGGGTTGGCAGAAGAGGGCACCGGATCCCAAGCTGGCGGAGGCAAAAGTAACCCTTAACCAGGAACCGGAGGTCGTGGTCAAGTTTTGCCACGACCCTCACCACATCCACCAGGAAGGTACACCAAGAGTAGGGTCAGGAAAGCCAGAGAAGGTTTTACCATAGAAGGCCCAAGGGAACCGAACAAAGGTGGATCCCTGGTGGGGACGGCCAGGAGAAAGAGAGTGAGAGGGAAGCTCAGGACCACGCTCCGGAACTGCCTGGGGGTTAGCCGAGTCCCGCACCTGGTGGATGCAGCACGGCTCGGGTGGTCACTCAAGGCCAGAGTGACAGAAGGAACACCTGTGAGTAAAAACCCTGAAACTGCATCTCACGTCTCTGACTCTCCTTTCTGCACTATCACTACCCCCATCATCCGCACCAGCTGCCCTGAGGCCATACCCCTCCCGTTGGGGGTTATACCACCATTGCTGCACACATACTACCGGCCTCAGCGGACTGTTCTGCAGCGGCGGCCTTGTGACCGCAAATCAACGGGTGGCGTAGTCGACACAGAAACAACATCTACCAAGACTGCCACACACTTAGTTTGACACCCTGGGCACGGACCGGGTCACCGCCACAAGGACTACTACCCCCATCCAGATCCGGCTCCGGGTATCCCTTGAACATGGCCCAGGGGGCGCGTCACCTGCACTTACCCGAATTCTGAGGGGAGAAAATTAACTTTATTCTCCTTGGCAGTGCTCCAGGTTCAGTCACCCCTCCTGATCACACCAAGCTGTGGCTGCAACAGTGTCCCCGGCCCCAACTAACAGCCGGCCCTGACTGACAGCTGGCCCCAATGCGGAATCAGTGTCAGTCAGTACAGGGGTGCAGTTACAGTCGCCGCGCTCTATACTCAGGAATGGTGACTGAGCCCGATCCACCCCCGTGTCTGAAACTGGAATGCTGACGGGGGGAATAAAGTTAATTTTCTCGCCACAGTATTTGTCAGGTTAATAACGCTATTAACTTGCAATTTAGCACCATATCCGCAGGTTTATAGCGTTTTTTTCTGGTGACAGGTTCCCTTTAAAATGTGTATTGGGCGCCTGAATCTCCCTCAACAGATATCGGGGTACATAAGGATCCTGCATGTCGGATTTTGGACTGCCAATCCCTTTGTTCTCCAAGAGATGAGCAGCCGCCGGATATGTCTGGTGGCAGCTCTCTCATAGGGAACACACGCGTGCTCCCTTATATGTGGGAGTCAGGTTAGAGACATAGCTGCCGGCCGAACGATCGGGACAATAAGGGGTTAGACTACAAAAATGTATTTGTGATTACTTATGGATGTCATCGCTGAACCATTAGTGCTATATATATTTGAGAAATTGAGATAGAGATACCACTTAATAATCCAGTATCTATTGACATATGCAAGTTCTGGATATCACCATTGTTTATTGTACTATCGGATTATTATCATGCCATGGGATTATCTGACATTAGCGTGCTCATACCTGGTTTGTGATACAATATCAGTCAGAGCGCCTCCTTGCACATACTCCATCATAACCCACAGTTCTTCTCCCACCAGATAGCTCTTGTACATCTCCACCACGTTGGCATGCTGATAATCCCGCATGATGACAACCTACATACCACACAAAGGACAACCTTGTGTCAATAATCACAGAAACGCGCTGCCAAAGAAACATAAAAGGAAAATGTAACCGCGATGACTAATAGTATCATGCACTGAAAAGGGAATGTAAAGCTAAACAAGCGAGTCAATCTAACAATATACAATGGAGCCGGAGACGAGGCCGAAGAAAGATGCTCTATGAATAATATCTCCGGAGCTGCGCTAAGTATGTAAACGGTTATATTCTTGGAGATATGGCCTCATCACTGGTTACGCAAATGATCCATTCTGTACTGAAAATGAAATTAGACGTTACGTACCAAGACTAAGACATCACACAGGGTCTACACAAACCATCAGGTGTTTGTACGACATCGGGCTACGAGCCAGACGTCCAGCTACAGGTTTTCCATTGACCTCATGCCACCGCTATCATGGTGCAGAGCAAGTCGGCAATGGAGGTCTGTCCTCTTCAGTGAGCTTGGAAGCAATGATAGCCGGAGATTGGTCTGGAGACCATATGGGCAATGCCATGATGGGGCCTACACGAGGGCTAAATAAAATCACACAAATCCTTCACCCAGGATTATGGTGTGTGGTGGACCCTCTAGTCTTAATTCCTGGTACATCAACAGCTCGGAGTTACATCGATTTGATCATGGAATCAGAGGTACGGCCATTTCTCCAAACTGTCCCAGGAGCCATTTTTTCAACATGTGTTGCTCGCGCTACTGTGAGCAGCTTGGTGGCCTATATGTGCTACCATGTCCTACAGCATCTCCGGACTTGTCCCCAATCGAGCACATCTGGGACGTCTTTAGTTGGCAATTGCACAGGGAGCTATTGGCAGCGGATCTTGATGATTTGCCCAAGTACATTCAGTATGACAGAACATTTCTCAGACAGCCATTAATAACTTCATTGATTGCAAGTCAGCCTGGCTAATCAAAAGAGCAAGGGATACCATCAGGTAAGAGGCGTCTCACAGGCCTCCCAATCCAGCAGTCATGAAATATTGATCTCAATGCTGTATTTTAAGTTTTCTTGTGTGAATTGTGGAGCAGAATCTGCTCCAAAATCCTGGTAAAAAAATAGCTCTGTGTGAACATACCTTTAGAGGGTGCTCACGGAAATGAACGGGCAGTATCCTTCTACGCTCCCTTATCGAGAGGAGGTCTAAAGCTCCCGACTTCCTTCTAGTATATTCATATGCCCTAATAGGGTGTATAAATCAGACCACATAGGTCCACACCGACAAACCTTAAACATTTGGTTATATGGACCAGTAGCACTCACCTCATTAAACAGAAGTTCTCTCCTCTGTTGCTTTCTTAGGTCCATCATTTTTACTGCCACCTGGCGCCCACTGTGCTTCTCTCGAGCAATGCAAACAACTCCAGTTGATCCTTCCCCGATTTTTACATAATCCTCTAAAAGCAGACGTGGATCTCCTTTATCTACCACCATCCGAAGTGCTGTCTTGAACTGTTCATGGGTTACCACCGTCGAGTCCTGGTTGCTCAGTGGAATTTTATTAAATGAGTCCTGACTTAAATGGAGGTTGGTGGAGCTGGTTTGGATGGGGCGACTACGTGGTGAACCCGCAGGCGAAGGTCTGCATGGCCGGAGAGGTGAAACTCGTTCTGATGGGGTCCCCGAAACTATCCTTGGGAAGTCTGGGGGTAAATGGTCAGGTGGGAGAGAAGCAGCTTTGGCCAAAACGCCCCTTGCAGATAATAAGGGACGCTTATATTCCTCAGTCTATTAAAAGAAACACAAAAGAAAAAAAAATATTCTCGTTAGCAAGTTATCATCCTGACAAATTTCACCTACAAAATATAGCATGAGAGCTCAGAAGGCTGGACAAATACAAAGCATAAAACAGTCCTAGGACAGACTCACTCTAAAAAAGGGTTTTCCCATGAAAGAAAGTGATTACAAATCAATAGGACTGATGATAACTTGTAGAACACTGTAACCCGAAAAAGTGTCTGTGAAGAGTAGCAATGCTTACACCTGCAATTCTCCGCTCTAGTCATTGCCTATAGGACTGCTGGAGACGGACTCTAGAGCCCTGCTCTCTAGATCAGTGAGGTCAGCAAGTTATCACTTCTTTAATGCATAGCTGATAAAGGGGTTTTCCCACAAAAAAAAGTTAAGGACCAATCTTCAGTTTGTTAATATAGAGCAGGAGTCCCCTTTCTTCAGTCACTGTAATTTCAGAAAAGTTTGCTTAAAAGGGAACCTAACAGGCAATGCATGCTGCTGAAAACAGGAACAGCATATATCAGACACTGGCTGTATCAGTTTAGCCAGGTATATTTTACTCCTAAATGCTGCAACATTTAAGAGTAAAACAGACTAGGCTGAAACTATAAAACCTGTGTCCGATACATGCTGTCCGTGATTCGTGGAGCATGTATCATCTGTTAAGTTCATTCCATTAAATCAATAGTAAATGTGAATATAAAAAACTTTGGCATATATTTTTTATTAAAGAAAAATGCATGAGTTATCATTGCCCCTTATATCAAATATATTTAACATCAGTGCTGGATTCACAGCCACACAGCTCAGTATTGCTGTAAAATCTCCTCCATGCCACTGCTGCTTCTGTCTGTGCGATAAGAAGGGAAAACATCTCTTTCCATTTTTAGTCTGGGTATACTTTGCATAGGAGACATCACAGAAGAATCCACCCACTAGCTCAGTGCTAACTAAAACAGAGGGGAAAACTGGTGAAAAAATGCAAAGTACAAGTCAGGTAATGGCCAGATATCAGGTTATTTCTCATGTACACCTGAGTGCTTTTAATGAAAAGTCACTTGAAATGTCAACTTCACTTTAATATTTCCATTTTCTGTATATGAGTACGGAATAATACATCTGGAGTTAATGCCCTGAGCTCTGATTAGCAGTTCCAGAGATTTACCTGAAATCAGGCACCTAGCCATATAGTTCAGCTCCCTGGCGATTCCCTGTTGGTGGCTTCAGATGTGGAGGCACACCCTGACAGAGAATGTTTATGTGGCGCCCCTGAGGATTCAGTCACCACAGAGGTACTGCATCTTACTCAGAGGTGTGGTATCTCACTCTCAGGTAAGGATGGAGTACTGCCCGGGACCCCAACACCTGCATCCAACACTACACTACCCCAGACCAGCAGGAACGGCAAGCTGCGTCATTCCCTGCTGAGCCCTGTCTCTGGCTGGACTGGGGGGAACCATGTAGTGGGTGTGGGTGGAGGAAGTAAATCAGGGGAGCACTTGTTGGGAATAGTATAAAGTGGGAAGCCATCTTGGGAGTCAGAGCAGTCAGTGAGATCAATCTGAGAGGAGAAGTAGTGGGAGCAGGAGCTCTGCTCAGGAGGAGGGCCTAGCCAGAGAGGCCCAAGACTGAAGAGAGAGAGAGAGGAGCAGGAGAAAGGCTCCGGGAACGTGAAAGGGATCCCAGGGGTACAGGCAGAGCTGGAGGCCACCCGTACGCCTGAATCTGCCAGGCGGTGGAGGGATTGAGTCGCAGAGGGGACCGGCCCCTAACTAGTGAGAATTACAACTGGAAACCGGAGGCTTCTGTACTTTCAGGGTACAGTTGCCACATCCGCACTCAAGTCGCCAAAAAGGTAACCACATAGGATCCAGGGAACTCTAGGTTGCCAAGAAAGATCCGAGGATACCGGCTTGGGACATTGTTTGGCGAGGCGCAGGGCAAGAAGGGTGAGGGCCAGCGCAGGAAGACGGCTGAGAAGGGCATATAGAACGGGGTCCTGTCAGGCACTCTTGAAACACCTGGGAGTTTGCTGAACCCCTGCCTGGTGAACACAGCGCGACGTAGGAGGTCGTAGTCCGGAAAGTATAACCTGAGGAACTTAACAACTGTGAGTAAACCCTGAAAACTGCACCCCACTGTCTGTGAAATTATTTCTGCGCCATCACCCCCTGTACTACACTGCATGAGTGCTACAGCAACATCCATAACATCTCAGCACAGCCCTGGAGCTGAGCTCTACCTGTGGAGAGCTAAACCAACTCTGCTGCATTAACAACAGCTCCAGAGGACCTGCTCAGCAGCGGCGGCTCCCTTTAGCCGCATACCACAGGTGGCGTCACAAACTTTATATAAGAACTTTAATTCCCCTGTAAATATTCCCCTTTTGATTGATTGCCCTGGGTCACGGACCGGGTCACCACCACTGTGACATCTCCCCTAGCAACGACCGGCACAGAGTACCCCATGGCCCAGGGGGCGCGTCATTTACCCTGGGCCAGTCCATTTAGAGGAACCCTAAAGCAGCTTATACAAAACTTAAGACCAACTGTGGCAAGGTAGCATGGCTTTAGACAGCAAGGAAAGCTGTGGCCCGTGGTGAATGGCGCAGTGGCCCGACACAGAGTGATATAGCTGCGACTCTGCTGACGCCCGAGAGAGTGATATACAGAGGGGAAAAAAAAGTATTTAGTCAGCCACCAGTTGTACAAGTTCTCCCACTTAAAAAGATGAGAGAGGCCTGTAATTGACATCATAGGTAGACCTCAACTATGAGAGACAAAATGAGAAAACAAATCCTGGAAATCACATTGTCTGATTTGGAAAGACATTTTTTCAAATTTTGGTGGAAAATAAGTATTTGGTCACCTACAAACAAGCAAGATTTCTGGCTCTCACAGACCTGTAACTTCTTCTTTAAGAGGCTCCTCTGTCCTCCACTCATTACCTGTAGTACTGGCACCTGTTTGAACTTGTTATCAGTATAAAAAGACACCTGTCCGCAACCTCAAACAGTCACACTCTAAATTCCACTATGGTGAAGACCAAAGAGCTGTGGAAGGACTCCAGAAACAAAATTGTAGCCCTGCACCAGGCTGGGAAGACTGAATCTGCAATAGGCAAGCAGCTTGGTGTGAAGAAATCAACTGTGGGAGCAATAATTAGAAAATGGAAGACATACAAGACCACTGATAATCTCCCTCAATCTGGGGCTCCACACAAGATCTCACTCCGTGGGGTCAAAATGATCTCAAGAACGGTGAGCAAAAATCCCAGAACCACACAGGGGGACCTAGTGAATGACCTGCAGAGAGCTGGGACCAACGTTAAACAGGCTACCATCAGTAACACACTACGCCGCCAGGAACTCAGATCGTGCAGTGCCTGACGTGTCCCCCTACTTAAGCCATTACATGTCCGGGCCCGTCTGAAGTTTGCTAGAGAGCATTTGGATGATCCAGAAGAGTATTGGGAGAATGTCATATGGTCAGAGGAAATCAAAATAGAACTGTTTGGTAGAAACACAACTCGTCGTGTTTGGAGGAGAAAGAATGCTAAGTTGCATCCAAAGAATACCATACCTACTGTGAAGCATGGGGGTGTCAACATCATGCTTTGGGGCTGTTTCTCTGCCAAGGGACCAGGACGACTGATCCATGTACATGAAAGAATGAATGGGGTCATGTGTCGTGAGATTTTGAGTGCAAACCTCCTTCCATCAGCAAGGGCATTGAAGATGAAACATGGTTGGGTCTTTCAGCATGACAATGATCCCAAGAACACTGCCAGGGCAACGAAGGAGTGGCTTCGTAAGAAGCATTTCAAGGTCCTGGAGTGGCCTAGCCCGTCTCCAGATCTAAACCCTATAAAAAAAAATCTTTGGAGGGAGTTGAAAGTCTGTGTTGCCCAGTGACAGCCCCAAAACATCACTGCTCTAGAGGAGATCTGCATGGAGGAATGGGCCAACATACCAGCAACAGTGTGTGCCAACCTTGTGAAGACTTACAGAAATCGTCTGACCTCTGTCATTGCCAACAAAGGATATATAACAAAGTATTGAGATTAACCATTTTAGGTGACCAAATACTTTTTTTTTTTCCACCAAAATTTGAAAAAAAATTATTTCCAAATCAGACAATGTGATTTTCAGCATTTGCTTTCTCATTTTGTCTCTCATAGTTGAGGTCTACCTATGATGTCAATTACAGGCCTCTCTCATCTTTTTAAGTGGGAGAACTTGCACAATTGGTGGTTGACTAAATACTTTTTTCCCCACTGTAGCTGTGACTCTGCTGTGGCCCGAGACAGTAAGCAGCTGAAGTCTGTATAGTGAGCCTCTGTGACCTGCACCAGGAGACCTGTGAGGTCCAAGAGTCTCCTAAGTCTGTTGCAATGTGTATCTGTGAATACATATTACAAATTGTCCTGGTGAAATCTGAGGTGTACAGATCCCATTGTGATATTTTTATGGTATTCCGTGATAGCTGCCTTCTACTCAAAGATGTTGGGCATCTAAAAGGTGGCAACTACCTGCTATACGTGTTAAAGAGACTAGTCCTGTGGGTTCCTTTAATTGCTTGACTCTGTGCCTGCTAGAAGTGCAACCACTAAATTTAGAGACTGCTGATAATATGGTGTAACTGCCAAGCGGAGTGCCTCAACATGAGGTGTAACCATAAAACAAATTTTCGATCTACTTAAATTATCACCTGTCCATAGAATCAGTGATAATTGTTCGGTGTTAAGATCACCATATAAATTAGATAGCTGTCAGCCAAGTGATTACTCGGTTGACTGTTCTCTCTCCAGATTCAACTCAGCCAAATGTTCCTATGTTTTCTAGGAGAGCGCTGCTGTCAAAATCCTTGTCAAACAAAAGGCTCTGGCTATTGAATGCCAACCGAACGATCCTTATGTCCCCTGACAATCTGTTATGGGACACCCTCATTTACTCTAGATGGTCACCCAATTCTGTAGAAATCAATGAGTTTGGACAACTTATATGGGAGCCTTTAAATGCTTATCACCAGTTCTGTCATTGGCCACAAGATTGTGGCTAGGAGGAGTCGGATGAAGAGGTTGGTCAACCATGCACCTCTCCATTCCTGATAGCTGGCAACAGGGCCCTCATTCCAAGACACATGCAAGTCTCGAACCTTTATAGCATATCCTATAAATGTTCCCGAAGGGACAACACCAATACCCCGCTGGGCCTGTGTCCATCACTGTGCCATCCTCGAGCTCGGAGCTGATTTTTGGGTTAATAGGACCACACCTACATTGTGACCTGTTTCTATGCACTGTTTAGGCCACAAGTGTTGTCACAATGATTTACCTAGCAATTACACCTATTTATTTTAAGAAATGGTGTAATTACTGAACGTGTTGATAATGACTGATCTTAACCGAATGGTATTTAGATTAAAAATTCATCCTTGTTTGCGAGATTATGTGTCAGAACGCATCTTGCACCCATTACATGACTGAGACCTCGAAAGCCTCAAGGTGTTATCTGTCTATAGTGAATGTAAATCATAACACAGCTGCAGATAAGCAAGAATTCACCGTACAAGTCAGAATATATCCCAAGTGACAGAATTTAATCACAGCCCTGTTCCAGATGCAATTTTTAGATTTTTGAAGCATCCTAATTTTTTCTTTTTTTTTTTCTTAAGATGGAGACTACCTGTCTGAACTGGAAAGACACCATAGACACCTGCTTGCCTGTTCATACTGGAAAAATAAAACATAGAATGTCTTCCCTGAGGACTGGCTACACGATGCAATTAAAACACTGCATACTTCTTTCAGAGAGTTCATGAAAAATTACTTTTCTTGACTCACAATGGGTATTTAATATACAAAATTGCCTCTTCAGAGAGGAAGAGGACTTGAATTCTATAACGCCACCTGTTGGAAGCAGCAATCCTACAAGTCACTATTGACCCCTTAACAAGCTTTGAAATGTGACTTCGGATAAAAGCCAAATCAGAATCTCAAGTTACAGACACAGTGTTTCGGGATATTGCCCCTCAGTGCAAAGTATGAGATCTGATTTGGCTAGGTGAGAGGCTTTGGACATTTAAGTGATTGTGTGTAGTCTTCAATATTTGCATTTTATTGCTTGTATTCTTATTAGCCAACTTTCATAGATGTCTTTTTAGAGGATCTAGGGATTTTTTTTTACCCAAGTCTCCTTTTCCATCATCAGGCAGAGCATCTTGCCATCACTTACAGGAATCTTTCACTTTGCCAACTTTTACAGATGTTGACATCCAGGAGGTACCCACCTTTTTTCGGGAAGCTTCCAGAGCATTTCAAGATAGTTGACATATATAAATATATTCCCAGTGGTATTTACACAGTCTATATGTTGTTACTGGAGAGGAACTTGCATGATATTTTTCTATAAATAATATTGAACCACTTTTGGATTTCTAATCTGTAGCGTCGGCGTCCCTGCCTCCTGCTAGGCAGGGACGCTGTTCCCCTCACCTCTCCGCTCTGTGCCCGGCGTCTTCTTCCCGCTCTGCTGGCAGCGCGCGCTGCTTCCCGGCCCTGGTGCTTAGGGCGCGCGCGCTCCCCCTCTCTTAAAGGGGCCGCGCGCGCCGTCCTAAGGAGTCCCCGGCCAATGGCCGGAGGACTTCACCATATATAAGGCACCTCCTCCAAAATGGAGGTGCCCGAGCAATGTTGTTGCAAAGCCTTCACTCTGCTTCAGCCCTCAGGTCCTGTTTCCAGTTACCTGCCAGTCACCTGCCAGATTCCTTCCAGTTACCTGCCAGTCACCTGCCAGATTCCTGCCTGTTACCTGCCAGTCACCTGCCAGATTCCTGCCTGTTACCTGCCAGTCACCTGCCAGATTCCTGCCAGATTCCTGCCTGTTACCTGCCAGTCACCTGCCAGATTCCTGCTTGATACCTGCCAGATATCCGTTTACCTGCTTGCAAGCCTGCGGTCCGACGGTCTGCCTTCCGACACCTGTCAGTCTGTCTATGGACCAGCCTGCCTGCTCACCTGGGAGCGCTCGTCTGCTACCTGCCTGCTAGCCTACCTGGAGGCTCCGCCGTCACTTGCCGTGACCACCTGCCTGTCCAGAGACTCCTGTCTGCTCACCTGGGAGCGCTCATCTGCTACCTGCCTGCTAGCCTACCTGGAGGCTCCGCTGTCACTTGCCGTGACCACCTGCCTGTCCAGAGACTCTCGCCTGCTCACCTAGGAGCGCTCACCTGCTACCTGCCTGCTAGCCTACCTGGAGGCTCTGCCGTCACTAGCCGTGACCACCTGCCTGTCCAGAGACTGTCCCTGTCACTTGCTGTGACTACCTGCCCTTCTACCCAGAGACTGTCCCTGTCACTTGCCGTGACTACCTGCCCTTCTACCCAGAGACTGTCCCTGTCACTTGCCGTGACTACCTGCCCTTCTACCCAGAGACTGTCCCTGTCACTTGCCGTGACTACCTGCCCTTCTACCCAGAGACTGTCCCTGTCACTTGCCGTGATAACCTGCCCGTCTTCCCTGGGAGCCACCCGCTTCCTTACAAGGACCGCCCCCTTGTATAGTTTCTCAGAGGTTCCGCCTCCCAGACCCATTACAGTTTGCTCGGGCCATGGAATCCGGTGGCACCCAAGCTCCCTCGCTCTCGGACCTATGTCATGAACTGTCCCATCAGAGGTCCCAACAGGAGTCCATCCTGAGTCACCTGCGGAGTGTCAACTCTCGCCTGGACACTCTGTCTGCTCCACCTGCAACCACCGCTAGTGTCATGACTCGCAACCCGGCAGCGCCGCTGCCCACCAATACCATGGTATCCTGTCCCGGACCCCGGTTTTCTGCACCTCCTCGTTTCGGAGGTGACTCCGCTCAAGCTCGGGGCTTCATAAACCAGTGCACCCTGCACTTTGAACTCTTGTCCCACCAGTTTATCTCCGACCGGTCCAAAGTAGCCTTTATCATGTCCCACCTCACGGGGGAGGCTCTGGCTTGGCTAAATCCTCTGTGGGAGAGAGGAGATCCCCTGGTGTCCGACCTGCCAGCCTTTCTCACGGCTTTCCGGAAAGTCTTCGACGAACCCGGACGGAAGACCTCATCCGCATCGTCTCTGCTACGCCTCCGTCAAGGAGATCTCACCGTGGGCCAATATGCCATACGGTTCCGTACCCTTGCTTCGGAGCTGGCCTGGGATAACGAAGCTCTGGTGTCTGTCTTCTGGGAGGGTCTGTCCGGCCGTATTAAAGATGAACTCGCCGGTCGGGACATTCCTACCACTCTCGACGACTTAATAACACTTGCCACCCGGATTGACATCCGATTCCAGGAGCGCGCCAGAGAGGTTACCCGTGAGAGGAGGTTTCCACGTCTAGCCCCCACCTTCCAGAAACCCGTCACTCCCTCCGTTACTCCCCAGGCACACTCACCTGAGCCTATGCAGGTCGACCAGACCAAGATGGTCAAAACCCGTCAAGACTTACGCCGTGCCGAGGGGAGCTGCTTCTACTGTGGCAGTAAGGAGCACCGGATCCGTTCCTGCCCAGAGAGGTCGGGAAACGCCTGTGTCTAGGATCGCTCAGAGAGGTCGCCCTAGACAAAAGTAAACCCTCTCCATCTCTGATGCTGTCAGTCTCCATCACCTGCGGAGAGAACCGCTATTTCGAATTGGCTCAACTTGACTCAGGAGCTGCTGGAAATCTCATTTCTCAGTCTCTGGTAGAGAGATACCGCATTCCCACCAAACCTCTGGCCGTACCTTTATCTGTCGCCGCCGTGGATGGGGGCCTCTTACCACATCCCATCCAACTCATCACTGAATCCATAACTCTGCAGGTGGGAATGCTGCATTCTGAGAGCATCTCCTTTCATGTTCTGCCTGGACTCTCTCACGCACTCTTGTTAGGCCTACCTTGGCTCCAGAAACATGCACCCGTGCTTGACTGGCAGACCGGAGAAGTCCTTCGCTGGGGACAGGACTGCCATAGGACTTGTCTAGTTCCCGTTCATCCTGCTCGTCCTTCTCCTACCCCAGTCAGTCTACCCGGTCTACCGGTTCCCTATTGGTCTTATGCGGATGTCTTCAATAAAAAAGAAGCAGAGACATTACCCCCTCATAGACCATACGATTGTCCAATCGACCCGATTCCCGGCTCTACTCCTCCCCGTGGGCGTATCTACCCTTTGTCCGCAGCGGAGACCCGGTCCATGTCAGAATATATTGAGGAGAATCTGGCCCGGGGATTTATCCGGAAATCTATCTCCCCGGCGGGAGCAGGCTTCTTCTTCGTCAAAAAGAAGGACGGCTCACTCCGTCCATGTATAGATTATAGAGGCCTTAACCAGATTACAGTGAACAATAAATACCCCCTCCCGCTCATTCCTGAATTATTTGACCGCCTGAGGGGGGCTAGAATCTTCACCAAACTGGATCTCCGTGGGGCGTATAACCTGGTCTGTATCCGTCAGGGGGATGAGTGGAAGACGGCATTCAACACCCGGGACGGCCACTATGAATATCTGGTAATGCCCTTTGGTCTCTGTAACGCTCCTGCCGTCTTTCAAGAGTTGGTCAATGACATCTTCCGTGACCTTCTCTACTCCTGCGTGGTGGTGTACCTGGACGACATCTTGGTCTTCTCTCCGGACCTTCCTACTCACCGGAGGGATGTTCGTCAGGTCCTGCTCAGGCTCAGGCAGAACCACCTCTACGCTAAATATGAGAAGTGCATCTTTGAGCAGACCTCTCTTCCATTTCTGGGCTACATAATCTCTCAGACCGGCCTACAAATGGATCCTGAGAAACTGTCTGCCATCCAGAAGTGGCCCCGACCAGAGGGGTTGAAGGCTATTCAGCGGTTCCTGGGCTTCGCCAACTATTACCGCCTCTTCATACCGCACTTCTCTTCCCGGACTGCCCCTATCTCTGCGCTCACCCGTAAGGGTACTAATCCCAGAAGATGGCCGCCCGAAGCTGAGGAGGCCTTTCTTTCCTTAAAACAGGCCTTCTCCTCCGCCCCGGTGCTGCATCGTCCGGACGGCAACAAACAATTCTTCCTAGAAATTGACGCTTCCTCCTCCGGAGCTGGGGCGGTACTTACCCAAAAGTCATCTTCCGGGAGAATGGTAACCTGTGGTTTTTTCTCCAAACTCTTCTCCTCTTCTGAGCGCAACTATTCTATTGGAGACCGTGAATTGTTAGCCATTAAGCTGGCACTGGAGGATTGGCGTTACCTGCTCGAGGGGGCTCTTCACCCGGTAATAATTTACACGGACCACAAGAACTTGGCTTACCTTCAGAGCGCCCAGAGACTTAACCCGCGCCAAGCCCGGTGGTCCTTGTTTTTTGCCCGCTTTGATTTTGTTCTTCATTTTCGTCCGGCAGACAAAAACATCAAAGCTGACGCCTTGTCCCGATCCTTCCTGGTGTCTAATCTAGAGGAGGAACCTAAGCACATCATTGATCCCGCCAGAGTAATGCAAGTGGCTCCCGTGAATCTAAATCGTCTCCCTCCCGGTAAGACGTTTGTAACTGTACCTGATCGGAAGAAGGTCCTACACTGGGGTCATTCGTCTAAGCTAGCTGGCCACGCCGGTCAGAAAAAGACCCTCCAGCTCATTACCCGGCATTACTGGTGGCCTACCCTGCACAAGGATGTAATAGACTTTGTTTCTGCCTGTGTGTCCTGCGCCCGCAACAAAGTTCCGAGACACCTGCCTGCTGGTCGCCTTTTTCCTCTTCCAGTACCTGCTGCCCCGTGGCAGCATATTGCTATGGACTTTATAACGGATCTTCCTGTTTCTGCCGGTTGTACGGTCATTTGGGTGGTCGCTGATCGCTTCTCCAAGATGGCGCACTTCATTCCCCTGCCGGGTCTCCCGTCTGCACCCGAACTGGCTAAAGACTTTATCCGCCACATCTTCCATCTCCATGGCCTGCCCCTCCACATCGTGTCAGATCGTGGGGTTCAGTTCACCTCACGCTTCTGGAGAGCCACATGTAAGTTGCTTGACGTCACTCTGGATTTCTCCTCCGCTTACCATCCACAGTCCAATGGTCAAGTGGGGCGGATCAATCAGAACCTGACCAGTTACCTCCGGCACTTCGTTAATGCCCACCATTCGGACTAGGTGGATCTCCTGCCATGGGCCGAATTTTCTTACAATAATCACGAGAGCGAATCTTCCTCCAAATCCCCGTTTTTTGTAGTCTTCGGTCAGCATCCTCGGATCCCATTTCCCGTCTCCACCTCGGTGGACAATCCGGCTGCGGAATCTCTCGTTCGCGAATTCTCCTCCATTTGGGAGAGTACCCGATCCGCACTCCTTCAGTCGTCCGAACGGATGAAAAAACACGCTGACAAGAAACGCCTGGATCCTCCACAATTCCGTCCTGGAGATAAAGTCTGGCTCTCGTCCAAATATGTCCGGCTCAAGATTCCCTCCTACAAGTTAGGGCCTCGGTTCATCGGCCCACTGGAAGTTATCAGACAGATCAACCCGGTGGCCTATAAATTAAAACTCCCGGCCAACTTACGGATCCCTAACTCCTTCCATGTATCTCTCCTCAAACCCGTGGTACTTAACTCTTTTTCCAAGTCTACAGGTACGCCTCCTGCTCCGGTTTCCGCTGAGAACGAGTTTGAGGTAGAGAACATTCTGGCCACCAAAAGGGTAAGAGGAAAAACCTTTTTTCTGGTAGATTGGAAGGGGTTTGGTCCTGAGGAGAGAACGTGGGAGTCCCGGGAGAACATCCATGCCCCTCTCATCCTTGATAAATTTCTCTCTGGCCTAAAAAAGGGGGGGCCTAAAGGGGGGGGTACTGTAGCGTCGGCGTCCCTGCCTCCTGCTAGGCAGGGACGCTGTTCCCCTCACCTTTCCGCTTTGTGCCCGGCGTCTTCCTCCCGCTGTGCTGGCAGCGTGTGCTGCTTCCCGGCCCCGATGCTTAGGGCGCGCGCGCGCTCCCCCTCTCTTAAAGGGGCCGCGCGCGCCGTCCTAAGGAGTCCCCGGCCAATGGCCGGAGGACTTCACCATATATAAGGCACCTCCTCCAAAATGGAGGTGCCCGAGCAATGTTGTTGCAAAGCCTTCACTCTGCTTCAGCCCTCAGGTCCTGTTTCCAGTTACCTGCCAGTCACCTGCCAGATTCCTGCCTGTTACCTGCCAGTCTCCTGCCAGATTCCTGCCTGTTACCTGCCAGTCACCTGCCAGATTCCTGCTTGATACCTGCCAGATATCCGTTTACCTGCTTGCAAGCCTGCGGTCCGACGGTCTGCCTTCCGACACCTGTCAGTCTGTCTATGGACCAGCCTGCCCGCTCACCTGGGAGCGCTCGTCTGCTACCTGCCTGCTAGCCTACCTGGAGGCTCCGCCGTCACTTGCCGTGACCACCTGCCTGTCCAGAGACTCTTGTCTGCTCACCTGGGAGCGCTCATCTGCTACCTGCCTGCTAGCCTACCTGGAGGCTCCGCTGTCACTTTCCGTGACCACCTGCCTGTCCAGAGACTGTCCCTGTCACTTGCCGTGAGTACCCGTCCTTCTACCCAGAGACTGTCCCTGTCACTTGCTGTGACTACCTGCCCTTCTACCCAGAGACTGTCCCTGTCACTTGCCGTGACTACCTGCCCTTCTACCCAGAGACTGTCCCTGTCACTTGCCGTGACTACCTGCCCTTCTACCCAGAGACTGTCCCTGTCACTTGCCGTGATAACCTGCCCGTCTTCCCTGGGAGCCACCTGCTTCCTTACAAGGACCGCCCCCTTGTATAGTTGCTCAGAGGTTCCGCCTCCCAGACCCGTTACATAATCGATCTTTATTATTCTTTTGCTAGGACTTAAAGAATAACTTTTAAATTAATTTGCATTCTACTGCAAGTTCTCCTGAAACAGGGTGGGAGGAGCTAGAGGCAGGCACAGGCATTCTACTGCAAGTTCTCCTGAAACAGGGTGGGAGGAGCTAGAGGCAGACACAGACATTCTACTGCAAGTTCTCCTGAAATGGGGTAGGGGTAGCTAGAGGCAGACACAGGCATTCTACTGCAAGTTCTCCTGAAACAGGGTGGGAGGAGCTAGAGGCAGACACAGACATTCTACTGCAAGTTCTCCTGAAACAGGGTGGGAGGAGCTAGAAGCAGACACAGACATTCTACTGCAAGTTCTCATGAAATTACAGTTACAGTTCTCCGTAGAAAGTTATGAGCACCAACTATCATCTCAGTAACGGCAAAAATCTGTATTCACTGAAGACAGATTTTACCAATGAATTGACAATTTTGAGAGTGAATGATTAATCCAGGAGTAGAAAGAAGCAGCTTTCTCTGATAGAATAAAGAAATGTGTAATATATCTTAGTATTGATTTAATTAAAAAAGAAAAATGCCGGTTACTCTTTGCGATAATGTTTGATAATTCGAGGCTACACACCATCTTTTGGAAAAGGAAAGTATATTGTAGCTTATCGTTATGATGGTACTATGGGTATTACAATGAGTACTGCAGTAAGGCTAGAACTACTTTGGACTGAGGACTACTGTGAGACTTTCACTATGGGAAATACTGTAATGACCCATTTAGATCAGCCAGTCGGTAAACAAGTGATCGGAGGAATGTTCTTTCCCAACCATCAGGCCAATAAACCTCATGAATGAGCAAATTGGTCATTTGTTGGGTATGAAGAGTTTTAAACGAGCTTAAAAATCATATTTATCGGCAGCACATTCCTACTTGTAATCGGGTGATTGTTCTGCAGATATTGATGATCTTCCACGGGAACAGAATGATCTTATGAACCTGCCTTATGGTTGAAAGTGTGTAGGTCAAAGGGTATCCTGACATTAGGATTTACCCCAAAAGGTATTTATCAGACATTTAATACCATTTTTAATTATCTCCGCTCTCCCTTGCTGTGAGTAGCAGGCCAGTCCAGGACTGCCGTCATTCACAGATGCAAGGTGCTGGGATCATTCTCACAATGATTTCTCCTCCTATCTGCATACGCTGGGATGTCAATCATACTGCTGTAGTCGCAATCTCAGCAAGCTGTAGTAATGATTGATAGCGGTCCCAGACTAGTCCACTGCCCTACTGTGAGCAGATAGAGCAAGGATCATTAAAAACAGTACTAGGAGGTTGATAAAGCGCTCCTAATGCTTCCATGGAGTAAATTCTGCTGTCAGGTTTCCTTTCAGGGATCCATGATCAGAATATTCAAAGTGGGCCATAGCTGGAGCGTGCGTCAAGGTACACTTGATGCACCACGTGTATCCATCATTTCTATTAAAAAAAAACCTCACATTCACTATGTCCCTGAAGCAGCAGAGAGATATAGGAAAAATATTACACTTAAAACTCTACCACTGGACAGGTTGTGGAATGAGCTGCCCGAAAAGATCCAGAACATCCATCTCGGTAGTTGTCCTACTAAAATGTGCCAGCATCGGAGGTAGGAAGCTAAGACATGCATTGTCCCACTATGCTTCTACCAATAAAATGATGACCCATATCAAACATGTGGACAAAAACTTACTATTGCTGTAAGAGCCAGTAGAGAACTGCTAGGAACCACCAGATTACCAGACTGACACCTGACCACCAGAGAAGAAATGCTAGAAGTTCTATGTACCACCAGGCACAGAATGCTGAGTGATCACTTGGGACAAAGGACTGGGGAGGTTAATAAAGACTGGCATGTCACACTTAAGCCTTTATCTTAATTTAGTTGGATTAAAGGCACATGTCTCTTTCGGACTGTCTTTAAGCCAGAAAATTAATGAGAACCTGTCGATCGATTCCTGCTGACCAAGCCTCGGTATCATGAATCAGAGCTTGGCTCTGAGATAATGTTCTTCTCTGAAATTCTCCAGCGCTTCAGAGAAAACATAGTTTAAAGATCCGGCTGGGGACCAAAGGCGGAGATGAAACTAGTCTAGCATCACCTGCGGCTATCTTCTCTCTGCATCTCTAAAGTTGATTGACATATCTCTCCCATGCTTGTACATAGCAAGAGACCTGTCAATCAGCTAGAGCGGTGCAGGACTAGTCTAGTCCTCAGCTGGATATTTAAACTATGTTTCTCTGAAACACTTCAGGGAAAACTATGCCTGGCTGAACTATTGCAGCCAGACTGATGCCCTCCAGCAGGAATCAACAGACAGGTTTGCTTTAAATCTACTCCAGCTACGATCAGGAGTAGAGTTACTCTGATTTTCGCTCTATTTTCTGAAAGAGATTGATTTGTAGGCCTGGCGTTGACAAGGCCAACCCAAGTAAGCCCTTCCCACTTTTCCCATCTCCTTTTGAAAGCGCCAAAATGTATGAATTAGTATTGGTATAAAATGTGATAATAAATGGGGGAGGACCTTACAAACCTTTGCTTCTTAGGAGAAAAAGGTTGTTGGGCATCTTCACCAATTAGTATCCCTATATATTCAATGTTCTAAAACCTACAGATAGTCGGCTAAACCCATCATCGAGCCTACTGACTTTGGTGATTTAACACTTCCACATTTGCAGTCATGCATTAAGCTATGGAAATCCGTAAAACATACTGGAGACTGCATAACAAGGCTTCTTGTACTGTCGTGCATTCTTCTAAATCCACCACAAACCATAAAAATGCAACCTTGGATAACAAGCTTATATAAACAGCTTAGTTCTGCCGTTCAAGAAAACAATCATACCTTTCTCTGTTGTGCTGGGACAGGCTTCTCTAAGCATTTCTCATTGCCCGAAGGTACAAAACCACTCCTTAGCAGTCCCTGTTTTGTAAGACTCTCAACAGATCTGGAGACAGGACCCTCTTCTAGCAGAGTCTCGTGGGATAGCTGTCTTTTTGTAGTACGTGTATCTTGCTCGAAGCTACAGCCTCCATTAATGTTCTTGCGCAGACCACTGGGAGATCTCGATTGACTCACACGATCTACTGTGTCCTGAAAGTCTCCAGGGTCTAAGGATTTTGCTTTACAAACTGAACCGTTGGGTTTGGATGGGCTGTTGTCAGTAGGCTTGTAGTCTGGCCACATGGTCTGCCTCCTGTTGGTTTTAGAAGTACCATTGCAATTGATGTAGTTGGAACACTTGTCAGGTAGATTTGGCTCTGGTACGACATATGGTCCATTGTTCGGCCTCTCGTCCCCAAGCACCCCCAAAGACTGAGCTCGCCTTCGCGTTTGGGGACTTCGACCCCGCAGAGTGTTAGAGCTGGTTACAGAAAGTTTTTGAATGTCAAGCAGTATCCCTGAGATGTATCCTTCCAATCCAATGGTGCTGCCACGAACAACGGTCTATGAAGAACATGGATAAATAATTACACTTACAAGTTAATGAATTGTGAGTGCAGTAGGATATGTCATTGTAAAGTATATGGACTGGGAATAGTTTTTCATATGGGAAGCATATAAAAAATGCTGCAACATACAATGAAACCACGTTGAGACGATCACTGAAATCTCATCCAGAGATGCTAAAAAAATCTGGTCTTAAATGGGGGTGGTAATTTGGTAAAGTAACATTGCATGTTTACTTAATCCAAGTTCCCAACCTGCTCATTCTGGGCTTAGGAGTCAAGTGGGCGGACCTAATCAGTAACTGAAAGATCGCCATGTACATACTTATACAGGGAAGTCTGTCAATCACTGATTAGAACCACCCACTGGACTCCTAAGTCCAGAATGAGCAGGGATGTCAATGAAAAAAATAGAAGGCACAATTTTTTTAAGCTGATGGGTCCCCTTTGAAGGACAGTAGGTAATTTATCATTACTTTATCTGGACATGCAGTGTTATGTAAATCAGTATATAGTACTCACTTTCATAGGCTTTAGCTGCATTGGAGTGATCCTGGAAGGGTCCACTACAGGTTTTGGACGTCGCAACGTGTCCAGGACATTTTGCCATTGTTGCGGAAGGCCAATAAATCGGCCTTCTTTGGCATCAAAGGAGGTATGTACACGATGCTGAAAATTCAGTGGAGCGGAGATCTCGGGTCGTTTCTTTTTCTTTTTACGAAACATGATGTTAAACTGAAAGAGGGAGAGAATAAATAATTATTATATTAAAATAATAAAAGTAATGCAAGCTGGCATTCTATAGTTAGGGCAAAAATGTGTTCAAAGGTTTATATGAGAGCAAGTGTGTCAACATGACTGATGATTTTGAGGTTAGATAAGATATAGGACGACCAGGTCACGTTTCATTTATAAGATATGAAGACATTTTCTGGAGTTCTTGAGGTTGCAGCCACATCCAAGTTCTGAAGCCTGAAGGTGTCCTTATGCCCTGTATTAGGAGAGCAGTACTACTAAAGATGTCATATTTTTCGGGCAGTTGGGTTCTAAATAAATAAGTTAAAAACAAAAACGAGCAAATACCCTGCAATAAGTAAATAAATAGTAATAGTACTTGTAAATAACATAGGGTATTTAGCTAACATTGCTTTTATCAAGAAAATGTAAAAGCCATTTCACCACGGCAAGGTGACCCAATCGGGACGGTACCCAACTTTTATAGTTGACCTCACCATGTGTCAGCAGACGTAGAAATAGATAAGAACAGAGTAGGACGATTGCTGATACATAATGAGGTGAACTATAAGAGTTGGGCACCGTCCCAATTGGGTCACCTTCTCGTGGTGGAATGGCTTTTACATTTTCTTGATAAAAACAATGTTAAAGGGGTATTCCCATCTCCAAGATCCTTTCCCAATATGTAGTAGGTGTAAATTTTTAATAATAATATTAGCAAATACCTCCAATTAGAAATGTAGCATAGTTTTTTCTGATTCCCTATGTCTTTTTCCTCGTGTGCAGGCCTTAGGTATCCATGGTTACGTCCACTGATATAGTGACAGTTAGTTATCGGCCAGTGGTCGTAACCATGGATACCTAAGGTCCCGAAATACCTGCACATGAAGTGACATAGCGAATCAAATACTATACTACATTTCTAATTAAAGGTATTTGCTAATATTATTACACCTACTACATATTGGGACAGGATCTTGGAGATGGGAAGACCCCTTTAACTAAGTCCCCTATGTTATTTACATGTTCTATTACTATTTATTTACTCACTACATGTTATTTGCTCATTTTGTTTTTATCTTAGGTTCTGTTTGTTAAATGGCCACAGTGTGAATGCGCACTTATGGATTCCACTTATACAAACATATGCTCCGGTTCAATTTTTGGGTTTTGGTGCAGTTATATATTTAGTATCAAGTCCCAGTTGTCTCATACAATACCTCTATATGGCATAATTAAAGGGGTACTGTCATCTCTGTAAATACCACCATACAGCTAGGATATGCTATCAGTCAATTAGTGGAGGTTCAACATCTGAGACCACCACTGAATCAGAATGAATTAGCTTTGAGTTAATATGATGCCCTGTTAGCATTTTTGTATGCGGAAAGATGTTCCCATCCACCAGCTAAACTCAAAATAGTGACAACTGTAGTTCGTTGCACTACAGGGTGACCAGGAAAGACTATGAAGGAGGCTCAGCATTTCATCAGTGCTGTGACCTCTTCATTTTTAACATCAGACTACCAGAGATCATTAAGCGATAGCATATCCTATCCATATTCCTTAACTTACTAAGATAGCTTATGTTGACATCTTAAAGGGGAATTCCTGTCAGCCCCACCCTATTTATTAGGAATAGAGCTGAGCGGATCACTTTGCACAACCCCAGTCCAGGTTAGTGTGCATTGTCGATGGACAGGAGCTGCGCAAATTTTCAGAGATCCTAGGGGCGACGTTTGGTTTGTCGGCCTGGCCTAACGTCACAGGTAACGTCTCGTCAACTCGGCTAATCATAAGACGAGCTTCAGATCCCAGAGGGTAAGGAAATTCGAGAAGCTCATATCCACGAACAGAGAGCACTGACCTGGACCATGGATGTGAAAAGTGATCTGCTCATCTCTAATTAGAGATCTAATAGATCTATAGCCCGATTTGGGACCCAACACACAAGCCATAGTAGTCAGCCAAACCATGATTGAGGCTGGCAGCTAACTCTCCAGACTAGCCAATACACAGCAGCGCTCGCTCTGCTTAGCGATCCTGTGTTGTGTACAAGAGAGCCACTGTCAGACCCCTCTGGTGGTGGTTAATCTCACCAAGAACAAAAGGATCGGCACTCCAAGATCGGACATGGCAGATTCTTATCTTCATCAACAAACCAATTAGTGTTGAGATCAGTGGATTCGGCCAACATTAGAATTCACTTCTGTAGAATTAAGGCCTCATACAATTTATACTAACATGGGCCGAACCTGCCAAAACTGAAGGGTTCAACCAACAGTCGGATGAGTACGGGTTTCAATCAACTCTCCACTGACAGACTAAGCATAGCTCCAAACCGTCCCGGGTTCAGCATGACTGTCCCGCGGCTTCTATTCTCACCTCTCCGACGTCTTCATCGCTCCGTACCTCCTCCTCCTTATGGGGCGGGGCTGCTCTCTGCTTAGTGTATAAATTAAATTACATATTCACTGCTTCTTTTCTGATCAGGTCTCCCTGGGACTCAAACTCACATCTCCGTGTTTGCAAGCTGCAGCTCTACCAATGAGCCACAGCTTATACTTCTACACAGTGAGAATTTGGTAATCTTGAACTCTATTGCCAGCAATGAACACAACAGCAGGTTATACATGTCCATAGAAATATATAATGTATCTCTATGGTCCCTGTATACAGGGTGATGAAGAAAATATTTTTTTGTCTCTATAAAAGTAGTCAAAATAATAAGCAATTACAATTTTTTTCTTTTAGTCTCCCGGCACCTTCAAGTATCTTGAAATTGTATCCAAGGATGAGCCAGACTTGTGCAAGTCCACAATTCTCTTCCTGATATCTTGGCTGTTTTCTTTAGACTTTTCCATGATGCTACACAAAGAAGCAGTGTGTTTCAGGTGTGCATTAAAGTACATCCACAGGCGTGTCTCTAATTAACTCAGATGTTGCCAAAAAAATATCAGAAGCTTCCAAACACATGTCATCATCATATGGGCAGTTCAGAATTGTTTAAAGGCATAGTAATCTTAGTGTATGTAAACCTTTGACTTTGCAGTAAGTAATAAAAATGCCTTAAAACATTCTCTCTCTCTCATTATTCTGGCATTTGGCAAATATTAACAATTATAGTAATCCTAATTGACCTAAAACGGGAAAGGTTTATTCTGCTTTCATGTCAGATATTGAGAAAAACATGCAGATGTGTCTTTTTATATAGTGTATGGAAACTTCTGGTTTCAACTGTATTTGTATTCTAGAGGGAGAATAAGAATTTTTTTCATCCTATAAAATAACTAAAAAAATAATAATGAAAAACACTTGATAATGAATAAAATAATTTCATTTTTAATGCGTTTTTGAAAAAATAATAAACATCACAAATCAGCACATAACACGGACATATTTTGTGTCCCTGTAATCGTAACGACCCGCAGAACATAGCGATCAGACGGGAATCGGTAAATGGCGTGATTGATATTTTTTCTCTATTAAACCCCCCAAAAAAAGTAATAAAACTAACGCTGAGGCCGTGTTCACACGTAGGGTAATTGCTGCGTTCTTTCTGCTGCAGGTGTCCGCACCACGCGACACCATAACAATCTTCTCTGATTATTGTGATTATTGGTGTTTGCTGCAGCTCTTTTATGCGATTTCGGAGAAGAGTTAACACATTTTTACTAGTACAGAAAAGCTTTGATTCTGCGCTTAAAAATGCAACGGCGTTTCTTTGTTTGTTTTTTTTATGCGCTTTTTTTTAGAAGAAACCTATAAAGAAAAAAATGCACCAAAACCACAGAGTTCAGCAGCGTCTTCAGACCACAGAGGGCGGAGATTTCATGGATTCACGTCCATTTTGCTTGGACATTTAGACCTTGTTCACATATAGGGTAAATACTGCGAATTGTTTGCACAAAAATTCTGCTGTTTAACTGTCCAAGCAAAGCAAATGTGATTTCATGAGAACTGCGCCCCCTGTGGTCTAAAGACGCTGCTGAACGCTGCGGCTTTGGTGTTTTTTTTTTCTCTCTTGTCCTCTATGTGGAGCCTAAAAAAACACATGTAAAAAACTGCAGATACTTTATTAAGTGCAGAATCAAAGCTTTTCTGTACTATAGAAAAACCACAGTAAAAACACGGCTTTATATCTGCACCAAAAAATGCATCAAATAAAGGGGGAGAAGATTGTTATTGTGTAGTTTGGAGCAGATGCTGCAGAAAACAAAAAAACACAGTATTTCTGCAACGTGTGAACACGGCCTTACAGACACAAAAAAGCCTGATGTCGTATAATGAAGCTACATAGAGATGAGAAAGTTCTGGCGGTTCTGTGAATGACGAACAAAAAATAATCCACAACTAGAATAGAGCAGGACGCACAGATGACGTCGCTCCAGCCCACGGTGATCAAAAGCCGCCGGGGACCCCGGAAGGTAAGAGATTCGCGGCCTCACGTCCAGTCGCCCGGTGCCACTGACCTGGACGCTGGACCAGAGACCTGTGAATCCATCCGCTCATCTCTAGTCCCAATTGTCACGGATACAGCGGACAGTCCCGGATTTGGGTCTACACCCTGCAGTTTCGAGTGTCTGTTGAATTTCCCTCACTGCCAACGCCCCTCTGACATCTCCTCCTGCCAGAGGAGAAAGAAATGGGAAATGGGCGCGGATTAGGGTGTGGCCAAAATTTGCAGCAGTACACTACGTGGCGGCAAAATCTGTCCCTCTAGTTGGGAGGTATGTCCAAGGAGATAAGGATTGTAGGGTCCGATTTAGGACTGCAGATACCCTTGCTTTCGAAAAGACAATTTGCCACCAGAGATGCCTGGCAGTGTCTCTCTCAGAGAATATAGGAGCACTTGGCAGAGTAAACGCTCCTGCTTATGGAGGAACTGGGAGTGATAGCTGCTGGAAAAACGATTGGTGATCAATCATCTAAAGCAGTTTTCCCCAACCGGTCATGCTTGAAGAGAGATATTTAGCTCTAAGAAATGGACACGAGCCACATTCAAGTGTAATGAAAGCCAAAGCTTCCCCACAGACATCAGACTGAGACCTTGCGCTGCCCTGTCTTAAGAGGCAGGATACCTAGGGGTTCCCACCATGCTTCATTCAGTAGCCTCACATCCATCACTCCCACCACACTATCGCATCCAGCAATCCTCTAACGGGCAGCATCATCCTATGTCCAGCTTAAATTATTACCCCATTACCTCCATGGGGTGTGTCCAGATCTGCTCTTGTGTGTGTCAGGCTACTCACAAAAGTCACCTTCTGGGGACCTGCTCGATAGCGGTTGGCAAGACCTAATGCAACAAGATGGCAAACAGCTGCGAGCCACACATAATGAGTCCGTAAGAAACATGTGGCTCCCGAGACACAGCTTGGGGATCCCTGATCTAAAGTGTATGGGTTACTTTAGTCTGTATTAGAAGGTAAGCCACAGCAATAGACATGTAACATCCATTGTACAAAACTGTGAAAATCCTCAGCATCAATTGGTTGACGGCCAAATCTGCCGCTCAATCTACACTGCAGAGATTTAGTGAAATCTCATCCACATCCTCGGTACTGAAATACGCAGAGGAGGTTTTTAATCATAGAAGAGGTCTTGGCTTAGTAGTCAAGGATGAATCTTGTAGACCAGTCCTACAGTCCTTTCCCACAGATCTACACAATTTCTCAGGTAATGATAGTATGGTTGTTGTTTTTTTCCCAAGGTAAAACCTGTCCTCCAGAAAATTGCAGTTTTCGTAATAGGGGAATTAATTTCTCAAATTTCAGCTGTCAAGCAATAATTGTGGATTACACGACTCTAATTCACCCAAACAGGTGATGCTGCAGGCAAAGAAACAATCAGAGAACACAAAAGGACAGAATAAGTGACTTTCTTGGTCCTTAGTGACTCAAGCAGATGATTACCTAATGCCTGGTAAGGATTGCGCCAGTAATTATGCTTAGAGACGAAGAAATGAGAATGAGAAAAATGGCATCTGGGCAGCACTGCGGACAATGCCAGTTACATAACGTGATTATTGAGCCAATATTTTACATCAGGACAATTCAAGCTTTTAAAAGGAGAGAGAGACCATCAACTGTGGAATCAATGTTCCTTATAGGACAAACCTTTACATATATACCTAATGTAGAGCGGAAAAAAACATGGCAGGGTGAGTCAAAAAAAGGGACATTTTTTTGTGCACAAAAAAAGACAAAACTAGATAAAAAAATATATATTTGATGCACAAACAAAAGTTTACAAGTCTATTCCCAGGATTCTCTTCCTTTAACACATTTCTCATGATCGCTCCATACTGCCATTGAGTGACTCAGGCCCCCATATACATTAGATTAAAGAAGCACACTCATCAAAATTTTTATCCTCTTAATATATTGCAATGATCATATTATATATCACTGTGTGCTGTGAGGCAGTGACCGGGATCGTATACGAGGGATGTTCTATATCTCCCAGAATGTGTACAGAGACCTATTAAATCCATTGGAGTGCATTGCAGTCACAAACTCACCTGCGGCTGCAATGCAGGAATGAAGGTGAGCATTGACCTGGTCAGGCTATCTGGCTAAGGCAGATTAGGTAAAACCCAGCAGGGCCTTCTGACGCGCCCCCTGGGCCATATTCTTTAGGGGGAATATCCGGAGCCGGATCAGATGGGAGTTGTAGTCTTCCGAGTGGCTGTGACCCGGTCCGTGCCCAGGGTGTCAAACTCAGTTGTATGTGGCAGTCCTACAGATGTTATTAAGTTCTTAATGTCGACTACGCCACCCGTTGTATTGCGGTCACTATGGCCGCCGCTGCAGCAGGGTCCACTGAGGCTGATGGTGTTGGTGCAGCTTTTGGTGGTATAACCCCCAACGGGTGGGGTATAGCCTCAGGGGGTCAGGTGCAGAGGATGGGGGTTGTGGTGGTGCAGCATAGATGTTAAAGGAAGACAGAGTCGGGTTATGCAGTTAAGGGTATTTACTCACTGCTGATGTTCCGGTCACTCCAGCTTCAAGTGACCTCCCGAGCCGTGCTGCATCCACCAGGTCCTGGATCCAGCCAACCCCCAAGCAAGTCCGGAGCGTGACCCTGAGCTCTCCTTCTGTCCTTTCTCTGGCCGTCCCCACTAGTGATCCACCCAGGTCCAGCTCCCTCGGGCCTTCTGTTGGGAGACCCTTGGCCTTGGGTTCCCTGACCCTCCACGTGGTATGCCTTCGTGGTGGATGTGGTGGGTGGCCGTGGCAGACGCTGCCCACGGCCTCCGGTCTCTGGCTGGGGTGTGTTTTTGCCCCCACCAGCTTGGGTTCCGGTACCCTGATGCCGACTCTTCACCCGTGGATTGGATTTGGGGTCTTAGAGTCCTCTTCTTCTGTTTCCCCCTCTGGGTCTCTCTTGCTTTCTCCTCTCTCTCTCTCTGGGGCTGCTCTGCTCCTCTGCTTCTTACTTCTGTGCAAAGGCTGACAGACTGACTGACCCTGTTCTCTGATGGTGCCCACCTTATATACACCCTCTATGTGTGAGCTCAGGTGACCAGCACCCAATGAGCTCCTAACTTTACCCAGGCTGCTCCCCCTATCTGCCCCTACACTACTTGGGATGTACCACCCCCCCTCCCACTCCAGCCAGGAACAGACTCGGTCGTACCTGCACATTTCTAAGTGGGAGTACCGTCGGCCTGTTCCCCGGAAATGGGATGTGTGTAGTGCATGCAGCCTACCGAGCTCAGTTCCACACTCCATCCTTACCCGGGAGTGGAATATCACACCTCTGGGTTGAGGTGCAATACCCCTGTAGCAGCCGAATCCTCAGGGTGCTACACTTCATTTCTTGGAGGAGGTCACAGGAGGCAGTGGGGCGGCCTCCTCCCTCCAACCCGGGTTTTCCAGTGGCTCTTGCCACAGGTCCTTTAAAAATCCTGCACTAAGGATTAGCGTTGTTCAGTATTGGGACCTGCTAGGAGGATAGCAGGAAAACTCGGCAGGGCTGTGTATAGCTGAACCCACGCCTGGGAAGGCTCTGCACCCGTCAGGCTCTGAGCAGCCCGGCGCAGCCGTTGCCCACGGCAACTGTTGTTTTAGGACTCATGTAACCCGGCTGCAAAAAGGAGGACTTTCTGTTAACCCCTGAGTTGCTGAATAAAGCTGTTTATGTTGGACTTACTTGGGTCACGGCCTCAGTTACTCCACGGTGTGAACACCACCACCTTACAATTGCTCACTTTGTCTTTCTACCCCGCTAATTCTTCTCTTTTCCATTAGGTCCATGACATCACATGATTAAAAACAGCCTAGCTGAATCCTTCTCAGCTGTATGTAGAAGGTCAATTTTCCCTGTAGGAGTCATAAGTCACAGCAAAAGTCAATGGCAGGGGAGGAGAAGCTGGGTCAGGAGGTGAAAAGGGGAATGATAAATGCAGGGACAAGAGACTTCCTGTTTCTACATATAGCAGAGAAAAGAGAAGAATTAGCTGGGTAGAAAGGCAAAATGAGCAATTGTAAGTACACAGTGCTGTATAATATGATGACTGCAATATATGAACAAGATAAAAATGGTAGGACTGCTTCTTTAAAGGGTTAATTTCATTTTAACAAATTATCAATCCACAGCAAAGATGGTAGCTTGTTGATCGGGAGAGACTCCACTGCTTTCAGAGATGGGGGGGTCTGAGTGGCCCTTTGGAGTTGTGAGATGACTGCTTGGCTATCTAGCCATCCCAAAGACAATGAATGAAGTGGTGGACCACATTCTTGACCACCAATTTTGTTAATGGGACCCCTTCAGGGCAGTGACTGTTAGTTTAAATTAAAAGATCCTCTTTAACAAGTTGAGTACCTCCTCCAATTTTCACAACTCTGCTGATTCTGGGACAGTTTTTCCTTCTTTTATTTTCTGTGCCCCTCTTTTTCAGTGTTATGCAATAAAGTGCACTCAATGTGCAAATATTCAACTGGGTGTGTACCACCTATGTGGACCTTTGATTTTTCTCTTCTATGATGCTGGCCAATCACAACACGGCCCATCATATAGAAGGGGAAAGCAAATGCCAACAAGGAAGGTCACAGCTACAGCCAGGCAGTCTTAGAGAGCCGGAGTGATAAATCCAATGGTTGCACAAGCAATATATGATTTAGTTTTTAACTGTGCTCGGGCGTTCCAGTGCTGCTGCTCTCCTATAGCAGGAAGGGACACGATGGCTGCGAAATTCTCAACCTGATCACGTGAGACAAATCTAAGCCAGGCAGCAGCTGTGACCTTCTGTGTGGGCTTTTGCTTCCCCCCCCCCTCTAAAAAAGGTGCAGCCTTTATTGGCCAGCCTCATAGAGGAGAGAAGGAAAACGCCCACAAAGAAGTTATGTGCTATTTGCTCAGTTGATTGAAGGAGAATATTTGTATATTGGACACATTTTATTAACGATGGGCATAACTTTGGAATGGAAGGGCATGGGGAAAAAAAAAAAACTGCTCTAGAGTAAGTGGAGCTCTAGCAATTGAATGATTATTCTGATCTTAAAGAGGACCTAATACTCAGTTTAAATTGAAAAATAATCCAGTATCTACTCCAAAATCATCCTCACTTAGCCAGTTTCAGCAAGTTTTCTTAAATGAAAGCCCTTAGCCTTTATTTCTCAAGGTATCCTTCCTTTATGAACATTCAGCCGACCTGAGAGTGCACCTGTATGGAATAGACGGAAGAGATAGCCATCATTGATCTATGATATATGGGTTTATTCCCCCCAGCAGTGGAACTATGCAACTAAGCGTAAATACTATTGAGAACAATGTACTGAACAGATTAGTCTGCTCCTTATCTCCTTCCCATAGATGTCCATGAAGAAAAGCCTTCTTTGTTAATCATTGATTTTTTTCTCTAGTATTTGTATTAGTGCTTTGTGGTTATCTACACTCAGAGACTTAACAATCCCATCAGTATTTTATTATTGACTGTCCTTGCCATGTACTACCACCCTCAGGGATGTACTTAAGGATAGTTAGTGGACAAATGAAATACAGCCACAAATCTAACAATAGTAGTATGGAACAAAGAGGGGTCTGGTGGTCGGCACCTTATCCAATCAGGAGAGTGTCAAATGGTTGTAGAAAAATTGTTCTTTAATGCAGGTATAAAAACCCACACCTTTCAGGGTGGAATCACCCATTTTATCATGTATACAACACCAATAAAACAATGAGGATGTTGCATGATATCTACACAGTAGTACAAAAATGCAACCTTTAAGGCAGGGGTCAATGCAATGGGAAATTACATTCAGGTGACTGTCGAAATTGATTGTCAACAGTGGCTGTCTTGGGTGCAAAATATCCACTCCAATATGGTACTGTTCTCTTGATCCCGGTCATTTACATTGGAAACTTAAGGCTATCCAGCAACATTGACTGGAGGAGGACTCTACGAATGTTGACAAATGGGGGCTTGTATCTTGCATTGGTAAGAGGAACGTGTCTGGTACTGTTCAGTAGTGAAAGTGTCTGGTTGTATCACTACACTAAGAGTTTTAGATTTATTGTAATTAGATGGTACAATGGTCCAAAAACATACTGCTCTTCCTTTTGTGGCTCATGAACCCCTTTACGTCATAGTCCTTTCCAAGTCAAAAATTGTAGGTCTTACAGAGACAATGTAGGAGAATTACTGCACCCGCATTCTCCTCAAACCCCTCCACACATAGGAGATATCACACATTTCATAGGTGCACTTTACCTCATTTTGTAGTATCTTCAACTAACTTTAAAAGAGGATTTGTCACCAGGTCAAAAATGGACAGTTTTGGCTCTTATTTTATGTGACATGCAGAGTAGTGCTTTTGCAGAGTGTGACATGCAGAAGTAGTGCTGGTGCTTTAAAAGCATCCAGCAACTAGAGGGGTTACCACAGTCACAGGAGAAGGGGAGTGTTTTAGCAGAGCCCCAGGGGGATTGTGGGGAAGTTGTTTACTGTCTGACTGGAGCTGAAGAGAAAGGTGGTGTGTGTGTTCTGTATCTGACAGAAGCGCCCCAGCAAGTGAAAAGGATTTAAGTCAGGAGTGAAGCTAAGCACAGGTCAGGTAGAGTTCCTGAACTAGCAGTGCAGAGTATTGTCAGGCAGAAAGATAAGGACATGAAGAAATTGTGTCACAGGGATCATCCCCCTCAGCAAACCCTCCCCCCCCTCCTCCATCTCACGGTGCTGTAAGGAATGCTGTGTTCATTAATGTGCCTTTGCATTAGAACTGTGCTGTCCTGTACTACTGGGAAGACTGTGAACTGCTGTGCCGCTAAGGAAACTGTACTGTTTGTCACTGGAGTCTGTTGATCATAAGACTTAACTTGCACTGGCTGTGCGGCTTCTTATTAAATGCTACTGTTCTACCGTTTATGCGGACTCTTGTCAATTGTTTCTGGTCAGCAAGTGAAAACCTACGTGTCTGCTCCTGAGGGTCAATACCCCTGTGTGCCTGAGAGAAGCTTCAGCACATGGTCTATGGTCGCCCTGAGTAACGGTTCCCCCAGGATTCCAAAGAATTCATTTAACCTGTCTCGCCCCTATCTGAACCTAGCGGCATGCATGCAACATTTATCACCACTATTCCTCTGAATATTCCTTTTTTTCAATGCCCTATACAGTTCTAGAGATATACAGTCTCTTATTTAGTGCTAATTTGTATAGTCTTTACTGTGGGGGCGGTGCTTATATGGTAATACAGAGCAGCATAAAGACACACCCCTGAGGATCCCATGAGTCCCGCCCCTTTATTAATTTCATAGCATTAGCAGTAAATAAAAAGGCCCACAGCTCTGGAAATGTATGGCGGATTTGAAAAAGATAAAAGCTGAATTCTCAGGGGAGCATCGGAAACAAAATAAGAGGGAAAAACTGGGCACGTTTGACCTACTGACAGGTCCTCTCTAAAGTTAGTTGAAGATACTACAAAATAAGGTAAAGTGCTCCTAAAAAGTTGTGATATCCTATGAATGGAAGGATATGAGTGGGACCTGGTGACTGGTCCTCTATTAAATATGTCTGGCATTCACAGCCTGAGTATATACTTATTGGATAGCTATCAGCTCAATGATTGCGCATGTGGAGGGCATGAAACTTCCCACGACAGTAAAGAAGTACCAGTCTCATCCAAGATGAAAGAATATGCCAAAGTGCCATAAATATCCCACATAGTATGGTCACAGAGCTCAATATAATAATTAGAAAGTAAGGGAGATAACACTGCAAAATTCCAAAAACTCTATAAATGGAAAGAAAATAAATATTTTGCAAACGACAGACCAGACAGACAAGAATGTCGAAGAACCGGTACAATCTATCATGAATGTTAACCTCTTCCGGCACTTATAGTACCGATTAAACCCTAATCATTATGAACTGGTTATCTATGAATATTATCCATAGATGATGGGATAGTGTTTGATCACAGGACCCCACTAATTACACCAATAGGGGTTTTTTATGTTTATTAGTGACCTGGGTTTTTTTCATCTCTATGCATGATCCTAATAATATATGTGATTGATATTTCCTATGTGAAATCCTATAAGCCCATCAATCAGCTGACTGCAAGCCAATATCCAAGTATCTCAGTTGATACTTCATAGCCTAGATTTACCATATTTCTGACAAGGAGCCATAGAGGACCATGAAATCCTCACTGCTTCCGGTAACAATGCGGAGACTGCTCATCTCTTAGAAACACAATGATGTCCCTATTACCAAGATGAGTGACAACAAATTCTGTCATTACCATGTAACCGGGCTAAAGCACATCCCCCGAAGCTAAAAGGCTGAGTGTCGGAGGAGGCCCGAAGGCCCTTGTAAATGAGAAGATGACCATTATAGATGGCATTTTAGAGTTGGGCGGCATAGTTACAAATTTAGAATGGGTCACCTGGATTTTCAAGTTATACCTCAAAAGCCCTTCATACACAATAGGCAGCTGATGGCCTAAAGAGGATTTGGCTGATCGTTTGACCGGCAACTAGCTCAGCAGGCTCTCCCATACACAGGGGCGCTCTCTACAAGAGCCTGTCAAATATCTCTGGCAGCAGCTTTTTCTTGTAGTCTAGGATCAAACTTGCCAATACAAGCCTATGGGTTCTTGAACAAATATCGGACATCACTATGATGCCATGCTAGTTGTTCCTAGTGTTGCCCAATTGTGTTTGTTTGATAGGAGAAGTTTGGGAAACCTTCTTGTATGCAGAAAAAAAGCGATCAAACTGTTGGTTAAAACGGACACTCTGACCAAATACTGATGAAAATTGTGCCTACAAAAAAAAAGAAAGAAAAAAAAATCACAGATGTCTAAATAGGCCCGTAGAAAGAAATACTGGCAATAGTTTCTAGGAAATGGGTGGATTGAATGGTGAAGCCTCCCTCCTATGGCTGAAAACTTCACCAGAAGAAAGTAAACAAAAAAAGATTCCTTCTACAGTATATTCTGATCTCGCGAGTGACACTCGCATACTGATCTCGCGAGTGACACTCGCATACTGATCTCGCAAGTGACACTCGCATACTGATCTCGCGAGATACTGCAGTATGTTAAAGTGTAACTAGGTCATTGTACACATAGTAACAAATGCAGGAACATACAGCAGTAATAGACACTACTCTGAATGTAATCTCTGGGCTCAGCAGATAATGCAAACTGAAATTCAAGGAAAAAGTTATAAACAGTTCATCATAAAAATGTACAGAACGAAAGCTTTCTCAGGGATATTACAGCTGCTAACAGTATAACATTGTCCTATAGGAAACCATTCCAAGCCTGTCTGATGGGTCACTCACATTTCTGAACCTTCACCATTTGCTGCCAACTTTAAAACGAATGTCAGCACAGAATTACTTTTCCATCCAAGCACAGGTGCTTGGTGCATCATGGTGTTGCCAAACATCTAGGTGCACCTTCCCACTTATTTGTTTTCCCCTCTATCTCCACCTCTATAAAGACAGATCTGTCAATCACAGAAAAGAGTGGATGGAGATCGATGGGAAAATAAGTAGGTGAGAAATTGCACTTAAATGTTTGGCCACACCAAGGGTGCACCAAGCGCCTGTGCTTGGTTTGAACAGTCATTCTGTGCTGACAGACTCCCTTTAAAAACAGTAGCCTCCTTAAAATATCCTTCAGGACTGATCGGGAACCATAGGTAGAGCACGGATTCCCCAACTAATGGTGGAGGACTCCTACGAAGGATACATTTGTCCGGTGATCACCAGATCTCATTCAGGCTGTCAGATGAGAGTTGTACCATAGAACATGTTAATTTACAACAGAGGTTGAAAGAGGGGCAGGGGTCTTCAGAACTCATCTGCTAGTGCAAACGGGTACTCCGAATAAAAAAGTCAATGGTTTAGGGTAGACTGGGGTTTCCAATTTTATTGATATCCAGACTACGGATGAGAAAAGGCCACTCTTCCACCTAAAGCTCGTACCTTGTAGAAGCGGCTGTGTCTACTACAGCTGTGATTACACCCATAGGTGTATGATCTAGGGACACCACCCAAAAAGGACCTGTTCCTTGCCATAAATCTGTAAGTTTTTTACCTGGTATAAATGCCGCTGATCTACTGAATCCAGCATGGTTTTTCTTCTGTTCCTAAACCTCTCCATTCCCGAGACATGGGGGGATGGTATTGGCTGCTGTGTGACTGGGAATATTAACTGTACCTAGTGACAGTGGATACTGGGGGTAGTGGCTGCTGGGACTAAGTAAAACAGACTTTCCCAATACGGAGATAGGAGATGACAGTTGGTGCTTTTAAAATTGTATGGAGAGGGAAGAGCTAGAGGCAGAAACAGACATTCTGCTGCAAGTTGGACAGTTACAGTTCTGCATAAAACTATATGAGCACCAACCGTCATCTCCTAGCTCAGTCATGGGAAAATCACCGAATACAGATTTTACCCATGAATTGAGAATGAATGATCAGTCCAGGAGAAAGAAGCAAATTTCTCTAATAAAGATATATTACACAGTTTCTTATTTTCATATATGTATTATTGATTTATGGGGGAAAAAAACTCTTTTTAACAGCGCTTCTCTTGTTAGTGGCCATATTGGGTATTGCATTGCTCATCCTCATTCAAGTAAATAAAGCAGTCACAATCTACGTACAAAAGTGGCTCTATTTCTGACAAAAAAAAGCAATTTTTTTTTTTTTTCAAATCCTGGACGATCCCCTTTAAGAGAATAGTCATATTGTGCCAGATTTCATTTTTACATGTGTTGCTAAAGTCTTGGATGGAACGGTTTTCACCAGATGATCCATAAGCCAAGGCGTAAAATAGCTTTCCCCATATCAGGTTGCTTATATCTGTCAACACAACATTGCAGACAATGGCGGCTTAGCAACAAAGAGCGACATGAATACAATCCTAGAACTGCTGTGAGATATGGTGTGTATATATATATATATATATATATATATATATATATATATATATATATATATATATATATATATATATATATATATATATATATATATATATATATATATATATATATATATATACACACACACACAACACGTGTTACATATCAAATAACTCCAGGTGTGTCAGTTCTTCTCTAGTCACATTGAGGTTTTTATCCTTAGGGCCATGTTCACATGTTCAGGATTTTACATCAGTATAAGCCAAAATCAGGTGAGGAACAATCAGAGGAAAAGTATAATAGAAACACGTCACCACTTCTATATTTTTCAGCCACTCCTGAAAAATATTGATGTAAAATACTGACCATGTGAATGTGGCTTTAAGGAGCAAAGGTCTTAATTCCTAAAACACACCCTATTGACACTGACTTGTATGTGCATCGCAGAGCTGAGCGAGTCCATTGTGGGAAAACTACAAGATCGCGCAGGTGCGTCCACACAGATACTTATCTGTTGCGGATTTTCGGTCCACAGTGATGAAATTTGAGTGGGTTTTGAGGAAATGCTCATTGCAAAAAAAAAAGTGAAATATGAGTCAAATCAACAACAGCCGTTTGGAGGAGATTCTGGAAATTCTCTATGTTGATACCAGATTTTCCACCTAGAAAATCTGAACGTAACATTCTTACATATGGCATATTTGGTGCAGATTTTAGGCGCTGATTTCTAAACTGAAAATCTGCAACATTTCTGCATCTAAAATCCATGCATATTTTCTGCACTTATTCAAATGGTTTTATGGTCTTTTTTGTTCACCATTTTAAACCTGTGGATTTTAAGTCTCCATTGAAAAGAATGGCTAAGATCTGTACATTTTTGAAAATCCATGTTAATTTCTCTTGCGAGTACGCTGAGCTTTATGTGCGGATTTTCCCCATAGCCATGCATTAGGTGTGGAAAATCCACAGGTAAAAAACGCACACGTTTTTACTGTATTTCTGCTGTGGAAACGCACTAAAACCACATGTAATGCGTGACTGGATCAAAGTTTTGTCAAAGCCAAATAACAGGAAGTATCAAGAACATGACAATTCATTCATTGGTATAATCGCATTAATTGTTTTTTCACCTTTGACGGCGAGGAATGAAAAAACAAATATATAAAAAAATTGTAAAAAAAAAAATAATAATCACGTTAAAGTGCGCTTAGGCTATGTTCACACATCATGGTTTTTTTTTGCATTCATTTTCTGCAGCAAAACCTGATCTCTTGCCAGGAGGTTGTTCAGGATTTTTGTTGCCGTTTTTCTTGCTGCGTTTTTTCAGCATTTTTTTCACCACCCATTACTTCCAAAGGGTGAAAGAAGTGACATGCTCTATTCTGCAAAAAAATATGCAAAAGCACAAAAATCCTGAACAAAACAAAAAAAAAAACATGGCGTGTATGAGATTTCTGGAATCTCAGACTTTGCTGGTACTGTAAAACGCAGCTGAAAATTTGCATTAAAAAAAGCATCAAAAACATGATGTGTGAACATAGCCTTAGTGTGGCTTTAAGTAGCACTGCATATTTCTTTATGCTTACATGGTGCAGAAAACAATGCTGTATACAGGGCTACATGACAATCATGGCTATGAAATCCCAATATCATCGCTTACGACTTTTTACACCCCCCTAAAAAAAATAATTTTTGCTACGTTTTCCGATATAGTGAGTGCCTACGGGAGACGTCGCGCGTGTTCCAACAGGTGGTCTGGCCGGATGAGCTGCGATCTCTGCAGTCCGTGCTGCTCGCTCGCAGGTAGCCCTCTCTGGCCGCGCACATTAGATCCCCGTCGACCGCTATTGTCCTATCTCCGCTTGTCGAATTGGGGACGACAGTGTTAAAAAAAAATTCAAAAACCCTGTGAAAGAGTAACCGACGGGGATGGATCTCCGCTGACAAGGCGTGTTTAACCCTTTCCCGAGTGCACAGACAAGAGTAGCGAGAAAGCCAGGAAAATTCATTAAAAAAAAAGAAAGACAAATCCCACCATGGGGCCACGTACCTGCACAGAACAGGAGCCACCGAATCACCGGCATAAAATAATCCACTCACTCAGGGAATGTGAAAAAGGAGAAGGAAGGAGAGAGCATGCGAGCGCGGGGAGGAGAGAGGAAACCTCACGTTTGCACTTTTTCTCTTTTTACCTTACTGGGAGTTTGATTACAGGGTGGGGCGTATCTGACACAGGTAGAGGAGGCTCGCAGATGTCTCACAGGCTGTCATGTAGTCTGCACGCTTCCCAAGATGTCTAAGCCAGGTCACCAGAAGTAAGGTTGTGGGCAACAGGAAAAGGGGCTGTATAATGCAGATCTCTAGCCGCACAAGAGATGGCCCAGATTATCCGATAATCAGGGAGTGATAAAGCTGGATTTTTGTTTTAATTGCAAAAATATCCAGATTTTTCCCTGTAGGATATTGTCACTTTGGAATTGGTCGTACACACAATGATATAAGGGTCTGGACTCAAGGGGAGGCTGAAGACCATGTCCACGAGTGGGGCAAATCGGCTCCGGAGTCTGCAAGGCAACACCTCGGTGTTAGGTCTTATTCAGACATCCCTTTCATTCAGAATGTTTCTCATCAGTGTTTTAGATCCAGTTTTGGTCAGTGTGGCCACTTTACCATCACTTTGGTATTTGCTTTTCATGTTTTCCACCTATTGATTTGTCTCACCTAATCTTCTTCAGGAGCACAAAGCTCCTCCGTTTCCCAGCTTTGTGGTTGTCTGGGGTCTCACTACTGATCCGAACTCAGAATTGATTGTATTGAAACTACAGCAAGCAGGTGAGCAAGTGACACATCACGGGAATCAGAGTCTCTGTCCCTACATCATGCTGCTCTCAGATTACATTTCAAAAACTGCTGACCGATACCTTTTAATTACCAGGAAACTGCAGAGGGAATTGCATCCATTTTATGTTTTTTATGTTACTCTTTTTGGTGGGGAGGGGTGGTTGTAGGGAGGAAGCCCACACGAAAACGCGCGTCAGGGTTGCAGATACAAGATTTGACACAGGGATATGGGTAAGCTATGGGACTCCATCTTATCTTTACTGTGTAGGATGCTTTGTATACTGCATATCTTGGATGTCACTTCCTTTTGGCAATTTTGTACTACACACATAACCATGTCTTTGACCCTCCGGTCAGCTGCTGCAGACCCAGGGACTGCCCTGGAGTGGTACCTAGTGACTACCTGCAGCCCAGCCTATCCTCACCACCAGAGGCTCTAGGGAATACCAAAAAGTCACTTAGTCACACCCCTCCAGGGTAAGCCTGGCCCAGGTGCAGTGTGTTCACACACACCAGCGTTACACAGTCAACCAACGGCCACTTCAATCTCGCTTCCTTCTGAGAAAACTGAGACCCAGAAGAAGTGAGAACTGCTGCTCTCGGAGAAGAAGAGAAGGAGAAGCTGAGCACAATGATATAAAGGTTTGTGGGAAAAGATTCAGTATAACTTGTATTATAGTCATTAAAATCCCTGCCTGGTGTTGTATATGTATACAAGTCCAGTGGGCGGTTCTACTAGTGATTGACAGCCATCTCTGCAGGGAAGACTGCCAGTCACTGAGTAGGACCGCCCACTGGACTCATATATATGGATTTCAATGAATAAAATGCAAGATTTACTTAAAGAAGCCCTTTTCCTCCTTCTCCCATTAAATTTGTTATCCTCTTAATATATTGCAGTCATCATATTATACAGCACTGTGTATACTTACAATTGCTCATTTTGCCTTTCTACCCAGCTAATTCTTCTCTTTTCCATTAGGTCTATGACATCACGTGATTAAAAGCTGACTAGCTGAATCCTTCTAAGCTCTATGTAGAAACAGGAGGTCAATTTTTCCTCCATGACTCATCAGTCACTGCAAAAGTCTATGGGGGGGGAGGGAGGAGCTGGGTCAGGAGGTGTCAAGGGGAATGATTTCTGCAGGGACAGGATACTCCCGGTTTCTACATAGAGCAGAGAAAAGAGAAGAATTAGCCGGGTAGAAAGGAAAAATGAGCAATTGTAAGTACACAGTGCCATATACTATGATGAGTGCAATATATTAAGAGATTAAAAACTTTAATGGGAAGAGGAGGAGGAGTGCTTCTTTACACATTTGTGTAGTAAAAGTTTATCAATGTGATCAGCTCCTCCTCTCTACATCATCCAGGTACCAGTTTCAACATGACCGGTTCCCTTTAAATGTAGTGTTTTGGGCAATTCTATATGTTTAAGGGTTGCCAAATAACCAACATGTCACCTATCCACAGGGTAATTGATAAAGGTTTAATCATTGGAGTCCAACCACTAGAATCCCTACTGATCTCAAGACCGGGTCCCAAAGTCCCTTGTGTGCATGGAGCTGTAGTGAGCATGTGAAACATCTGCTCCATTAACAGTCTATGGTGGTTGCATATGCTAACTACCATTCCATGTATCCAGGGGATTTCAAGCCCCCACTCTTGTGATTTGTATTTAGGCAGAGCTGGCCAGGACTTGCACAAGGAGTTTTTAAGGTTTCTTGCCACTGCTGCTGCAGCACACATTCAGCTTTACTGCAACTGTTCTGTCTAAAGAATACCTGTCAAACTAAATCTGGGTCTCAGGGTGATTAAATTTGGTCCTCAAAGCCGGGGACTATGTGGGGTCATTATACTACATGGAGGACTATGTGGGGCCCATTATTTAGTATGGAGGACTATGTGGGGCCCATTATTTAGTATGGAGGACTATGTGGGGCCCATTATTTAGTATGGAGGACTATGTGGGGCCCATTATTTAGTATGGAGGACTATGTGGGGCCCATTATTTTGTATGGAGGACTATGTGGGGCCCATTATTTTGTATGGAGGACTATGTGGGGCCCATTATTTTGTATGGAGGACTATGTGGGGCCCATTATTTTGTATAGAGGACTATGTGGGGCCCATTATTCTGTATAGAGGACTATGTGGGGCCCATTATTCTGTATAGAGGACTATGTGGGGCCCATTATTCTGTATGGAGGACTATGTGGGGCCATTATACTGTATGGAGGACTATGTGGGGCCCATTATACTGTATGGAGGACTATGTGGGGCCCATTATACTGTATGAAGGACTATGTGGGGCCCATTATTTTGTATGGAGGACTATGTGGGACCCATTATACTGTATGGAGGACTATGTGGGACCCATTATATTGTATGGAGGACTATGTGGGGCCATTATTCTGTATGGATGACTATGTGGGGCCATTATTCTGTATGGAGGACTATGTGGGGCCCATTATTCTGTATGGACGACTATGTGGGGCCATTATACTGTATGGAGGACTATGTGGGGCCATTATACTGTATGGAGAACTATGTGGGCCCATTCTGCATGGAGGACTATGTGGGGCCCATTATACTGTATGGAGGACTGTATGGGGCCATTATTCTGTATGGAGGACTATGTGGAGCCCATTATTCTGTATGGAGGACTATGTGGGGCCCATTATTCTGTATGGAGGACTATGTGGGGCCATTATACTGTATGGAGGACTATGTGGGGCCATTATACTGTATGGAGAACTATGTGGGCCCATTCTGTATGGAGGACTATGTGGGGCCCATTATACTGTATGGAGGACTGTATGGGGCCATTATTCTGTATGGAGGACTATGTGGAGCCCATTATACTGTATGGAGGACTATGTGGGGCCCATTGTACTGTGTGGAGGACTATGTGGGACCCATTATTCTATATGGAGGACTACATAGGGCCATTATTCTGTATGAAGGACTATGTGAGGCCCATTATTCTATATGGGGCCATTATTCTGTATGGAAGACTATGTGGGGCCCATTATTCTATATGGAGGACTATATGTGGCCATTATTCTGTATAGAGGACTATGTGGGGCCATTATTCTGTATGGAGGACTATGTGGGTGTAACGGGTCTGGGAGGCGGAACCTCTGAGCTACTATACAAGGGGACAGTCCTTGTAAGGGAGCGGGTGGCGACCAGGGAAGACGGGCAGGAGGTCAGAGCAGGTGACCGGGACAGTCTCTGAGTGAACGGGCTGGAGATCACGGCAAGTGACCGGGGCAGTCTCTGGATGAACGGGCTGATGGTCACGGCAAGTGACCGGGGCAGTCTCTGAATGAACGGGCAGATGGTCACGGCAAGTGACCGGGGCAGTCTCTGGATGAACGGGCAGATGGTCACGGCAAGTGACCGGGGCAGTCTCTGGATGAACGGGCAGATGGTCACGGCAAGTGACCGGGGCAGTCTCTAGGTAAAGGGTTGGTACGACCTGTGGCGGCTGATGATAGACGTGAGCTCCCAGGTGAGCAGGCGAGAGTCTCTGGATGAACGGGTGGTCACAGCATGTGACGGCGGAGCCTCCAGGAAGACCAACAGACAGGCGGCAGATGAGCGCTCCCAGGTGAGCGGGCAGAAGTCTCTGGACAGGCGGGTGGTCACAGCACGTAACGGCAGAGCCTCCAGGTAGACTAGCAGGCAGGTAGCTGGTGTATGCTCCCAGGTGAGCGGGCAAGCTGGTCCATAGACAGACTGACAGGAGTTGGAAGGCAGACCGTCGGACCTCAGGCAAGCAGGCAGGTGGCTGATGTGCGCTCCCAGGTGAGCGGGCAGGCTGGTCCTTAGACAGACTGACAGGAGTAGTAAGGCAGACCGTCGGACCTCAGACTAGCAGGCAGGTAGCAGATAATCAGGCAGGAATCTGGCAGGTAACTGGCAGGTAACTGGCAACGGGACTTGAGGGCTGAAGCAGAGTAGTGAACAGTGCAACAACATTGCTCGGGCACCTCCATTTTGGAGGAGGTGCCTTATATATGGTGAAGTCCTCCGGCCATTGGCCGGGGACTCCTTAGGACGGCGCGCGCGGCCCCTTTAAGAGGGAGGGAGAGCACGCGCGCGCCCTAAGCACAGTGGCCGGGAAGGAGCGCGCGCTGCCAGCAGAGCGGGAGGAGGACGCCGGGCACGGAGCAGGGAGGTGAGGGGAACAGCGTCCCTGCCTGGCAGAGGGCAGGGACGCCGGCGCTACAGTACCCCCCCCCTTTAGGCCCCCCCTTTTTTAGGCCAGACAGAAATTTAGCTAGGATAAGAGGGGCATGGATGTTCTCCCGGGGCTCCCACGTTCTCTCCTCAGGACCAAACCCCCTCCAATCTACTAGAAAAAAGGTCTTTCCTCTTACCCTTTTGGTGGCAAGAATGTTCTCTACCTCAAACTCGTCCTCAGCAGAAACCGGAGCAGGAGGCGTACCTGTAGACTTGGAAAAAGAGTTAAGTACCACAGGTTTGAGGAGAGATACATGGAAGGAATTAGGGATCCGTAAGTTGGCCGGGAGTTTTAACTTATAGACCACCGGGTTGATCTGACTGATGACCTCCAGAGGACCGATGAACCGAGGCCCTAACTTGTAAGAAGGTATCTTGAGTCGGACATATTTAGATGAGAGCCAGACTTTATCTCCAGGACGAAATTGTGGAGGATCCAGGCGTTTTTTGTCAGCGTGTCTTTTCATCCGTTCGGACGACTGAAGGAGTGCGGATCGGGTACTCTCCCAAATGGAGGAAAATTTGCTAACGAGAGATTCCGCAGCCGGGTTGTCCACAGAGGTGGAGACAGGAAAAGGAATCCGAGGATGCTGACCGAAGACTACAAAAAACGGGGATTTGGAGGAGGATTCGCTCTCGTGATTGTTATAGGAGAACTCGGCCCATGGTAGGAGATCCACCCAGTCAGAATGATGGGCATTAACGAAGTGCCGGAGGTAACTGGTCAGGTTCTGATTGATCCGCTCCACTTGACCATTGGACTGTGGGTGGTAAGCGGAAGAGAAGTCCAGGGTGACGTCTAGCAGTTTACAAGTGGCTCTCCAGAAACGTGAGGTGAACTGTACCCCACGATCCGACACGATGTGGAGGGGCAGGCCATGAAGACGGAAGATGTGGCGGATAAAGTCTTTAGCCAGTTCGGGTGCAGACGGGAGACCAGGCAGGGGAATAAAGTGAGCCATCTTGGAAAAGCGGTCAGCGACCACCCAAATGACCGTACAACCGGCAGAGACGGGGAGATCAGTTATGAAGTCCATAGCAAAATGCTGCCAGGGGGCAGCAGGCACAGGAAGCGGAAGAAGGCAACCGGCTGGCAGGTGTCTCGGGATTTTGTTGTGGGCGCAGGACACACAGGCAGAAACAAAGTCTATTACGTCCTTGTCCAGGGTAGCCCACCAGTAGTGCCGGGCAATAAGCTGGAGGGTCTTTTTCTGACCGGCGTGGCCAGCTAGTTTAGACAAGTGACCCCAGTGTAGGATCTTCTCCCGATCAGGTACTGATACGAACGTCTTACCGGGAGGGAGACGATTTAGGCTCACGGGAGCCACCTGCATTACTCTGGCGGGATCGATGATATGTTTAGGTTCCTCCTCGAGATCGGACACCAGAAAGGATCGGGACAAGGCATCTGCTTTGACGTTTTTGTCAGCCGGGCGAAAATGAAGAACAAAATCAAAGCGAGCAAAAAACAAGGACCACCGGGCTTGGCGCAGGTTAAGTCTCTGGGCATGCTGGAGGTAAGCCAAGTTCTTGTGGTCAGTGTAAATTATTACCGGGTGAAGAGCCCCCTCGAGTAGGTAACGCCACTCCTCCAATGCCAGTTTGATGGCCAATAACTCTCGGTCTCCTATGGAATAGTTGCGCTCAGAAGAGGAGAAGAGTTTGGAGAAGAAGCCACAAGTTACCATTCTCCCGGAAGATGATTTTTGAGTAAGTACCGCTCCGGCTCCAGAGGAGGAGGCGTCAACTTCCAGGAAGAACTGCTTGTTGCCGTCCGGGCGATGCAGCACCGAGGCGGAAGAGAAGGCCTGTTTTAGGGAAAGAAAGGCCTCCTCTGCTTCGGGCGGCCACTCTTTGGGATTAGTACCCTTACGGGTGAGCGCGGAAATTGGGGCAGTCCGGGAAGAGAAGTGTGGTATGAAGAGGCGGTAGTAGTTGGCGAAGCCCAGGAATCGCTGAATGGCCTTCAACCCCTCCGGTCGAGGCCATTTCTCGATGGCAGACAGTTTCTCTGGATCCATTCGTAGGCCGGTCTGAGAAATAATGTAGCCCAAAAACGGAAGCGAGGTCTGCTCAAAGAGGCACTTCTCGTATTTAGCGAAGAGGTGATTCTGCCTGAGCCTGAGCAGGACCTGACGAACGTCCCTCCGGTGAGTCTGGAGATCCGGAGAGAAGACCAAGATGTCGTCCAGGTACACCACTACGCAGGAGTAGAGAAGGTCCCGGAAGATGTCATTGACCAACTCTTGAAAGACGGCAGGAGCGTTACAGAGACCAAAGGGCATTACCAGATATTCATAGTGGCCGTCCCGGGTGTTGAATGCCGTCTTCCATTCATCCCCCTGACGGATACGAACCAGGTTGTACGCCCCACGGAGGTCCAGTTTGGTGAAGATTCTAGCCCCCCTCAGACGATCAAATAACTCCGGAATGAGCGGAAGGGGGTACTTATTCTTCACCGTGATCTGGTTAAGGCCTCTATAGTCTATACAGGGACGGAGAGAGCCGTCCTTCTTTTTGACGAAAAAGAAGCCTGCTCCCGCCAGGGAGGTAGATTTCCGGATGAATCCCCTGGCCAGATTCTCCTCAATATATTCGGACATCGACCGGGTCTCAGCAGCGGATAAAGGATAAATACGCCCACGGGGAGGAGTAGTACCAGGTAACAGGTCGATAGGGCAGTCGTATGGTCTATGAGGAGGTAGTGTCTCTGCTTCCTTTTTATTAAAGACAACAGCATAAGACCAATAAGGAATCGGAAGTCCAGGTAGATTAGCTGGGGTAGGAGAAGGACGGACGGGATGGACGGGAACCAGACAGGTCTTATGGCAGTCCTGTCCCCAGCGAAGGACTTCTCCGGTCTGCCAGTCAAGCACGGGTGCATGTCTCTGGAGCCAAGGTAGGCCTAGCAAGAGGGCGTGAGAGAGTCCAGGCAGAACATGAAAGGAGATACTCTCAGAATGCAGCATTCCCACCTGCAGAGTAATGGATTCGGTGATGAGTTGGATGGGGCGTGGTAAGAGGCCCCCATCCACGGCAGCAACAGACAAGGGTACAGCCAGAGGTTTGGTGGGGATGCGGTATTTCTCTACCAGGGACTGTGAAATAAGATTCCCGGCTGCTCCAGAGTCAAGTTGGGCTAGTTCGAAATAACGGTTCTCCCCGCAGACGATTGAGACTGACAGCAGCAGAGATGGAGAGGATTTATTCTTGTCTAGGTTGACCTCTCTGAGCGAACCTAGACACAGGCGTTTCCCGACCTCTCCGGGCAGGCACGGATCCGGTGCTCCTTACTGCCACAGTAGAAGCAGCTCCCCTCGGCACGGCGTAAGTCCTGACGGGTTTTGACCATCTTGGTCTGGTCGACCTGCATAGACTCAGGAGAGTGTACCTGGGTAGAGACGGAGGGAGTGACGGGTTTCTGAAAAGTAGGAGCTAGACATGGTAACCTCCTCTCACGGGTGACCTCTTTGGCACGCTCCTGGAACCGTAGGTCAATCCGGGTGGCAAGAGTTACTAGGTCATCGAGAGTGGTAGGAATGTCCCGACCGGCAAGTTCATCTTTAATACGGCCGGACAGACCCTCCCAGAAGACGGATACCAGAGCGTCGTTATCCCAGGCCAGCTCCGAGGCAAGGGTACGGAACCGTATGGCATATTGGCCCACGGTGAGACTTCCCTGACGGAGGCGTAGCAGTGATGATGCGGATGAGGTCTTCCGTCCGGGTTCGTCGAAGACTTTCCGGAAAGCCGTGAGAAAAGCAGGCAAGTTGGACACCAGGGGGTCTCCTCTCTCCCATAGAGGATTTAGCCAGGCCAGGGCCTCCCCGGTGAGATGGGACATGATGAATGCAATTTTGGCCCGGTCGGAGTTAAACTGGTGGGACAATAGTTCAAAGTGCAGGGTGCACTGATTTATGAAGCCCCGAGCCTGGGCGGAGTCGCCTCCGAAGCGAGGAGGTGCAGAAAGCCGGGGTCCGGGGTAGGATACCATGGTATTAGTGGGCAGTGGAGCTGCCGGATTGCGAGACATGGCACTGGCGGAGGTTGCTGGTGGAGCAGTCAGAGTGTCCAGGCGAGTATTGACATTCCGCAGGTGACCCAGGATGGACTCCTGTTGGGACCTTTGACGGGACAGTTCATGACACAGGTCCGAGAGCGAGGGAGCTTGGGTGCCACCGGGTTCCATGGCCCGAGCAAACTGTAACGGGTCTGGGAGGCGGAACCTCTGAGCTACTATACAAGGGGGCAGTCCTTGTAAGGGAGCGGGTGGCGACCAGGGAAGACGGGCAGGAGGTCAGAGCAGGTGACCGGGACAGTCTCTGAGTGAACGGGCTGGAGGTCACGGCAAGTGACCGGGGCAGTCTCTGGATGAACGGGCTGATGGTCACGGCAAGTGACCGGGGCAGTCTCTGAATGAACGGGCAGATGGTCACGGCAAGTGACCGGGGCAGTCTCTGGATGAACGGGCAGATGGTCACGGCAAGTGACCGGGGCAGTCTCTGGATGAACGGGCAGATGGTCACGGCAAGTGACCGGGGCAGTCTCTAGGTAAAGGGTTGGTACGACCTGTGGCGGCTGATGATAGACGTGAGCTCCCAGGTGAGCAGGCGAGAGTCTCTGGATGAACGGGTGGTCACAGCATGTGACGGCGGAGCCTCCAGGAAGACCAACAGACAGGCGGCAGATGAGCGCTCCCAGGTGAGCGGGCAGAAGTCTCTGGACAGGCGGGTGGTCACAGCACGTGACGGCAGAGCCTCCAGGTAGGCTAGCAGACAGGCAGTAGAAGAGCGCTCCCAGGTGAGCGAGCAGGAGTCACAGGACAGGCAGGTGGTCACAGCACGTGACGGCGGAGCCTCCAGGTAGACTAGCAGGCAGGTAGCTGGTGTATGCTCCCAGGTGAGCGGGCAAGCTGGTCCATAGACAGACTGACAGGAGTTGGAAGGCAGACCGTCGGACCTCAGGCAAGCAGGCAGGTGGCTGATGTGCGCTCCCAGGTGAGCGGGCAGGCTAGTCCTTAGACAGACTGACAGGAGTAGTAAGGCAGACCGTCGGACCTCAGACTAGCAGGCAGGTAGCAGATAATCAGGCAGGAATCTGGCAGGTAACTGGCAACGGGACCTGAGGGCTGAAGCAGAGTAGTGAACAGTGCAACAACATTGCTCGGGCACCTCCATTTTGGAGGAGGTGCCTTATATATGGTGAAGTCCTCCGGCCATTGGCCCGGGGACTCCTTAGGACGGCGCGCGCGGCCCCTTTAAGAGGGAGGGAGAGCGCGCGCGCGCCCTAAGCACAGTGGCCGGGAAGGAGCGCGCGCTGCCAGCAGAGCGGGAGGAGGACGCCGGGCACGGAGCAGGGAGGTGAGGGGAACAGCGTCCCTGCCTGGCAGAGGGCAGGGACGCCGGCGCTACAGTGGGGCCCATTATACTGTATGGAGGACTATGTTGGGCCCATTATACTGTATAGAGGACTATGTGGGGCCCATTATAATGTATGGAGGACTATATGGGGCCATTATTCTGCATGGAGGACTATGTGGGGCCCATTATTCTGCATGGAGGACTAGAATAGAATAGAAAAAATTAAATATAATAGAAAAAACATTTTGGCCGTGAGGGTGATCATTGAGTGGAACTGGCGGCCATGAGAGGTGGTGAGTCCTGCTTCAATGGAAGTCTTCAAACAGAGGCTGGACAGACATCTGACTGAGATGGTTTAGTGACTCCTGCATTGAGCAGGGGGTTGGACACGATGACCCTGGAGGTCCCCTCCAACTCTAACATTCTAGGATTCTATGTGGGGCCCATTATACTGTGTGGAGGTCTGAGTAGGGATCACAATTGGGACACCATACTGTGTTGGGAGTCACCATACTTTGCTGGGGAGGTATAGTAGGGTCATCATATTGTGCGTCTGGAGGTGTCATATTGTATTTGGGGGGCACTTTTGTTGGCATCATACTTTATTATCTGTATTATTTATTAATTCAAGGTTTATTATCCTTTATTACATATATCATTTACACCATTGGGCCATATTCTCTTTACTGCTCTTACATAACATAGTATATTATTCCAGTATGCGCCATTTGTGATTATGTGCTATTTTTATTCTAAGATCTATTAATTAAAATGTACTTTATTCATAAGACAACCCCTTTAAGTTTGTTTCCATATGAAAAGTTTCATCATTATATTAGAAGATAAGTAAAAACTTTGTCCATTGTAGACTTTTTTTTTTAATATAAATATTCAAGGTTGGTGTGCGACTTTGTACAAGTTTTTAATTTCGTCCCTCTGTGTATTTGAGTTTGACATCCTTGGTCTAAAGCCTTAGTAGGGGGCTATAGAGGTGCGTGAGCCATTACTCTACTTCCTTTGTGTCATCACAATTTTTTTTTTCTTTGCCAGAATGTGAAAGCATGCCATTTACAGTGTAAATGAGGTTGAGTTCAGGTCCTGGATCGGAATGCCATAAGTTTAACTATAGCTGCAGACAATTCTGACCATGCTAATAGCTTCAGTGACTAACGTTACAGTAAAGACGTAGTTAGGAGCTATTAAATACCCAAATACCCAGACGTAGTTAGGAGCTATTAAATACCCAATTACTTTGAACACAAATTACAGATACAATCTAACTGCATAGCAATTATGAAAATTATTTTTCCAATGATTGCATTATATTCCTATTGATTATTATGATTAATATTGATTATTAAAGGGGTTATTCAAACTCGAAAACAGGACTCTGAAATGGCACATGTACATGCCACCGCTTAAGTCGCTACTTATGGGACATCTCTAATTAACAGAAGGCAATGCTTGGCCTATGGGAGTGGTGGAGGTGATGTTCTGCTCCCTGACACTCCAAGGGGTTAAATGTATGTTTCTGTAGGTAGAACCCTCTGGGGCTGCAGTTTAGTCTAGACAGGGTTAACTGTAACGGCCGGCCCAGATTGGGGGGGGGGGGTTTGATGAGAGTTAGTGCCAAGTTCAGGAAGTGTAAGAGTTAGTTAAGAGAAGTAAGAAGAAGTGACAGCAGTGGTCATAGGCTGCTAGGGACAATGTGAGCTTATTACTCAGGGCAGTGGATTGCCAAAGAACCCTTCCGTGAGGATCCGTCTGTCGGCCTGGGAACCTCAAGATGGATGTTGGGGTCCTTGGCCACACTCAGTCTGCGGAGCTGTAGGAAAAGATGGACTCAAACTCTCAGAGGCGGAGGATGATGGAATAAAGGTGCACTGCTAGTGGTGGAGAAGAATTCCTAGTGCTAGGGGAGATAGCAAGAGGAATGCTCTAACCATACTGAGAACCAAGGCTGAAGTTATGTCCGGTGCCTGTGGGAAAGACTGTAACCTGTTGGGCCCTATCCTATATGCCTGATTGTACAGACTGCAAGCTGTCAAGTAAAAGTTTGATTGTTTTTACGAATTCCATGTCCCCTGGATTGTTTCTGGGAAAGGCTCTGAAAGGTGAAAGATGAAAGCCTGGAGCCAGTGGATGCCTATAGGTCAGAAGAAAGTGTGATGCACCCCACACACAGCGGCACACCGGGATTGGGACACGTGTTGTCTGTAGGGTGCTGGAGCGAGCAGAAGCAGCAGCTCCCCCACGACTACCTCGCTCAGGCACCTTACAGGCTTTTCTTTGGAAGTCCCATAGACAAAGAATGGAACGGCCACCTCCAGAAATTTCTTAGACCATTCTCGGGAACAGTGGGTGTCTCAGCTTTCAGTGAGTTATCATCCATCACATGGATAGTTGACACCATTAAAAGAATAATCCATCCTATATATTTCTTTTCACAGGGGGTTCTGCCATAATCTAGTTGATAATCTAATAGATTGAATTTCAAATTGTCATATTCTACTGCCTTCCACCTTCAGATTAAATATTTAGCTGCTTATCTCACTTTTTCTCTTGGGGGGGGGGGGAATTAATAATTGGAGCAGGTGGTCCATGGTGTGTTGCTAAACCTGGAAGACATCACTACTGCCGTAACGCTCTAGCTGCCGTGGTAATTGCCAACGTTGCGCCTAGGTAGTTAGACAGAAGAAGGCTTCTTCTTCTGTCACCCTATAACAGCAGAAAAGATTGGTAATGTAGAAGTTCAAAGTTGGGTCACAAAGTCACCCTAGTAAGTGGGTCAGCAGCTATTACATATGTTCGTGGATTTGTGAATAGAGCATGTGATTTCGACAGGTCTCAGATTCTCAAATTTTCGTTTTTAACATCGCACTGTAATAATGTACTGTGACTGCTTAGCGGCTCCACAGGTCCCGCGTCATCCGTCCTGCAGGATCCTCTACCTCTGCATCACTGCCGGGTGACTCACATCAACACAATTAAATTCAGTGCTAACAATTGATCCGGATGACCCAGTTTGGTGACTGGATGAATTGCTGACTCCTCATAGAATAAACTTTGGATCAGATGTGACTCAGGATTTTATACTTTACAAGGATAATGAAGGAGCTGGGAATTGGAATGAACTTGTTGTACCTGTTCCATCTGACTATACTTCACGTGCCTAATCCTGAAATCTAATAAAGTCTGAAGAGAAAGCTAAATTTATTAATCGGGATTATGCTACTATGGGTCAGTCTTCTCCCTGGGAGAAAACATTTGGCACAATATAGTCCTGAAATATCCAGAAAGAGATAAGTGTAAACTCAGACGTGTTGCCAATACTTTTATGAGCTCGGTGTAGGACTGGCCCACCGAAGGACCAAGGAAGAGTTTAGATGGCCGAAGCTTTGGATATCATGGCAGCAAAGACAATGAGATAAAGTAAAAGACTCCATCTGAAGGGGACATTGAAGTAGAATACTATTTGCTAGGGTCACTAATAGCTTTTTAAGGGAACCTGTCAGCACAGAATGACTGTTCAAACCGAGGACACCCTTGATGTGGCCGAGCAGTTCAGTGCACTTCCCCACCTATTTGTTTTTCCTCTATCACTGTGCCCCTCTATTTTGATTGACAGCTCTGACTTTGAAGCAAAGGAAGAAGAGCAGACATAGATGGAAACCAAATAGATGGGAAGGTGCACTTAACTGTTTGGCCACACCGAGGGTGCACCGAGCGCCTGTACTTGTTTTGAACAGTCCATTCTGTTTGGGGCGTAACTGAGCAAAAAATGGTCACTAATCATTCCATGCAGCGGAGCTGTGAAAAAATTCACTGGTCTGTAATATATCCGCTCATCTAATGAAAGTGGAGTCATATCTATGAGAAAAATGGCACAATTGGCACGCACCGTATTTAGGCTTGTTCTGTGTTGCCTAACTCCTTGTGATGGTTGTGCCAAATTTATTATTGACTTGCACAATCCACAGTGAGTTGCAACACACAATGTAGCGTGCGTGCAACTCTTACCAAATTACAGGTCTTTCCATTTAGCTTGTACGGTATCATTCTTACTCCATTGTGCACGTTGTACTGTATATTTATTTTCACACAGTCATGTAAAAAAAGGTTGCTGTTTTTTTTAACGTTGGCCAGATGCCATTTACTCCCACATTACTCATGTTCACTTGAAACAATATTATTTCAACACTGGGAAAGCATTTTTAAACACTTAGGTCTCTAATCAGTGATTTCATCAGTGATTTTTTTTTTCATATGCAAAAAAATATAAATAAATTCCTATGCTTCTCCTGCCCAGGATCGGACTGGACCACAGGGGAACAGGAGAAGCTCCCGGTAGGCCCCTCTGCAGGAGTAAGCTCTGTATCAGCAGCATCATTCATTTGTGAAACTACCTAATTTATTATTATATAGAAGTATAAGTAAATTTGTGAATGAGGGTAAATGTAATATTTGCACATAGAACAGTGGAACCACAGAGTTACTGGTGGGTCCTTGGCACTCCAGTCCGACTGTAACAGTAATGCCGGCACCCCTGCGTGGTTCCCATGCTGGGACGCTGACATACTCACTATTCCGGCCACGCAGTGTGGTCCTTGTCGTGGCTCCCTGCTTCCTGGTCTGGCCGCTGTCCTGCCAATTACTCCGAGTCCGTGTCAGCGAACCTGACCCTTGTGGTAAGTAGCCGCGGTATCGGGGACTGCCAAGGAGTAGTACCTGGTGGCTACCTGCAGTTCAAGTCTAACTCCACCATCAGGAGCTCTAGCGAAAACCAGGTAGCCGCTTATCTACGCCCCTCCTAGGTAAGACCGGATAGTGCACAGTGGGTCCACAAGCCACGTGTATTACACCAACACCGCTTTCTGCCATTTAGGGTAGGTTCACATGAGCGAATATACAATTGTTCAAACTCGGTGGATTTTTTTCTCACTTGTCATCCGTATATAATCTGCAGCAGCTATTATTTATTTACAAGGCAGTTTCCTATGTTACAGAATTGCAATGTATCCGTAAAAAAACGGATGTTAAACTGTAGCCTTGTCAGGCATCCGATTTTTTTTTTTTTTTTTTTTTTGCGCGTACCCATAGATTTGGACGGGCGTGTCTCATCCGATTTGCAGAAGAAACTAGTGCGTGCTGCAATTTTTTTTTTTGGTCAGTGAAAAAAATTGCCCTATTGAATAACATTGGTCCGAGTGCGGTCCATTTTTTCACGGACAGCATCGGGACCAAAAATACAGTCATGTGAACAAGCTCTTACAATGTTGATCACGGAGAGCACATGGACAGCACACAGATAGTTTCCGTGAGGCTGACATATAGACTTGTATTGGGGATTTTGATCCATGACTTGGATCTAAAGTGGGCATGTTTTTAATAAACTATGATGAACATATATATATAATAAATATATATACACTGCTCAAAAAAATAAAGGGAACACATATAAACAGAATATAACTCCAAGTACATCAAACTTCTGTGAAATCAAACTGTCCACTTAGGAAGCAACACTGATTGACAATCAATTTCACATGCTGTTGTGCAAATGGAATAGACAATAGATGGAAATTATTAGCAATTATCAAGACACACTCAATAAAGGAGTGGTTTTGCAGGTGGGGACCACAGACCACATCGCAGTACCAATGCTTTCTGGCTGATGTTTTGGGCACTTTTGAATGTTGGTTGTGCTTTCACACTTGTAGTAGCATGAGACGGACTCTGCAACCCACAGAAGTTGCTCAGGTAGTGCAGCTCATCCAGCATGGCACATCAATGCGAGCTGTGGCAAGAAGGATTGCTGTGTCTGTTAGTGTAGTGTCCAGAGGCTGGAGGCGCTACCAGGAGACAGGCCAGTACACCAGGAGACGTGGAGGGGGCTGTAGGAGGGCAACAACCCAGCAGCAGGACCGCTACCTCCGCCTTTGTGCAAGGAGGAATAGGAGGAGCACTGCCAGAGCCCTGCAAAATGACCTCCAGCAGACCACAAATGTGCATGTGTCGGCACAAACGGTTAGAAACCGACTCCATGAGGGTGGTATGAGGGCTTGACGTCCACAGATGGGGGTTGTGCTCACAACCCAACACCGTGCAGGACGCTTGGCATGTGCCACAGAACACCGGGATTGGCAAAGTCGCCACTGGCACCCTGTGCTCTTCACAGATGAAAGCAGGTTCACACTGAGCACATGTGACAGACGTGTCAGAGTCTGGAGACGCTGTGGAGAGCGATCTGCTGCCTGCAACATCCTTCAGCATGACCGGTTTGGCAGTGGGTCAGTAATGGTGTGGGGTGGCATTTCTTTGGAGGGCCGCACAGCCCTCCATGTGCTTGCCAGAGGTAGCCTGACTGCCATTAGGTACCGAGATGAGATCCTCAGACCCCTTGTGAGACCATATGCTGGTGCGGTTGGCCCTGGGTTCCTCCTAATGCCGGACAATGCCAGACCTCATGTGGCTGGAGTGTGCAAGATGAAGGCATTGAAGCTATGGACTGGCCCGCCCGTTCCTCAGACCTGAATCCGATTGAGCACATCTGGGACATCATGTCTCTCTCCATCCACCAATGTCACGTTGCACCACAGACTGTCCTGGAGTTGGTGGATGCTTTAGTCCAGGTCTGGGAGGAGATCCCACCGGAGACCATCCACAACCTCATCAGGAGCATGCCCAGGCGTTGTAGGGAGGTCATACAGGCACGTGGAAGCCACACACAATACTGAGCCTCATTTTGACTTGTTTTAAGGACATTACATCACAGTTGGATCAGCCTGTAGTGTGTTTTTCCACTTTAATTCTGGGGGTGACTCCAAATCCAGGCCTCCATTGGTTAATAAATGTGATTTCCATTGATGATTTGTGTGTGATTTTGTTGTCAGCACATTCAACTTTGTACAGAACAAAGTATTCAATGAGAAGATTTCATTCATTCAGATCTAGGATGTGTTATTTCAGTGTTCCCTTTATTTTTTGAGCAGTGTATAATAATAATAATAATAATATAAAAACTGAGAACAAAGAGTTGAAACATGAACATATGAAAGGGACTTAAGGACAGTTTTAGCCGAGCACAAAAATCTGCCATAATCGGCGCATGCGCAAGGTGCAGTCAATGTCTTTGGAGTTGATTCCTAATATTAGAAATCCAAAACCCTCTTGAACACTTTGGTGAGTGCAGCTGACTCTTGGTTTCTGCCAGCACTGTGTGCTATAATGTACCGGACATAGATGTCTCACAGCCGTCATTCAGCGTGAGTGCAGGGTGTGATCACATGAACATACTTTCACAAAGCTAAGGTGTTTTCTCCGTCCACTAAGTGCTTACACGCCACGTTCACCTGCCTAAGGGTAAATGAAATATTGAACAGAACAGGCGTCAGGCAGTAATCATATTTCAGCGTCTCAGCAAAACTAAAGACATAACTGATTTTCAGTAGAAGCAGAGTTTTCCAGTCTCGGATTTATCGCACTTTAATTAGCTTTGTGTTAATCAGCAATACATTTAATTCAGGTTTTTTTGTGTTTTTATTGCTGAATATTTTATTTGTCACCTTGAGGATGATTTGCCTTTGATTTGTCATCCTACAAGTCACTGTGACTCTCATTAGATGGGATTGTGATATTCACTGAGGACATGTCCGGTGTGAGCATACATGTATGGCCAGTGTCAGACTGAAGAACATTGTGCCCACCAGAGGATTTGATTCTGAGGGTCCACCTTTCTCCCCCACTCAAGAGCCCCATAGCAGCTGCAAGGTTTGCACTATGAAGTCTCCTGAAGGAGAAGCCAGGGCCCACCGGAGGATTCTCCAGTCCTCTGGTGGGACAGTCCAACTCTGTGTATGGCAGTGGAGTAGCATGGGTTGCCAGCGTCCTCCAACCTGGGAGCCGTTAGCAGTACCTTCCACCAGTCCAGAATTGCACGTGTATTGTCACTTGAGGGAAAACTCTGATGTAATTATAGATTGCACTTTGACTTTTTTTCTGCTACTTTGGCACCCTGTTACCTCCCCATGTTTGATCACTGATGTATGGGCGTTACAATTTCCCTTGCCAAAAGGATGTGTCGCAACGTAATCATCACTGATTGGACAGAGTGTTGGGACACTCCTTGTCTACACGAACATCCCGTATATAATCTCATGTTTGTTGATGTAGTTCCAGAGGTGTCATCACCTCGAAATCGCATTACCGCTGCAGCCAATCACTGGGCTCAGCAGTCAGGTGCCGTCTACATCAGTGATTGACTGCAGTGGTCATGTGATATCATCTCTACAGCCACATCAACAAAGAAAGGAGGCAGTGGTGGTGGGTAAGTAAAGCTATCTGCCAAACTTTCCCAGAATGTCTAGTAGATTCTTGAAAGGGAATCTGTCTGCAGGTTTTTGCTACCCCATCTGAGAGCAGCATGATGTAGGGGCAGAGACCCCGATTCCAGCAATGTATCACTTACTGGGCTGCTTGCTGTAGTTTTGATAAAATCACTGTTTTCTCTGCTTCAGATCTAGCTGTTCTCTGAATGCTGAGCCCTGTATAACACCGCCCACATCACTGATTGGCAGCTTTCTGCTTATGCACACAGAAACCTGCCAATCAGTGGTGGGGGCGGGGTTGTATGAATATGGAGGGCAGATTTACTAGTCCTCTAGTAATAATCATCCACTGATAAAACTGTGATTTTATCAAAACTACAGTAAGTAGTCTAGTAAAGTGACAATGCTGGAATCAGGGTCGCTGTCTCTACATCATGTTGCTCTCAGATTTGTTGGCAAAAACCTGCTGACAGATTCCCTTTTACAAAAGGTAAAATCCCGCCCCTTACTCCTGGAAGAGCTGGCAAATCTTCCATGTGGACCACATACTCAACTCTCCCTGTTCTCAGACGTCCCTGCAAACAACCTTCTGACATAGCAGTTTGTCAGAAAAAGACATGCTGTCACATTGGACAACAAACACCACAACATGAACTAGCTGTCAATCACACTGCCCAGACAAAAAAGATAGATTCCCTCTCTGCCCCTGTGTTTCTCGTTGGGTAGGACTTAATTTGGTTTACCGATACAAAGTTATTTTCCAGAGCTGAAATCACAAGAAGTCTACAGCATGGTGTATGGGAGTTGTCTGAAGTGACACAGGAAAAAGTATTGAACATGTGAAGAAAGAGAGGTACAAAGAGCCCTGGAACGTCATGACACCAGCTGAAATCTATCAATAATTAGAAAGCAATCCTGCCTCTTAGTGAAAAATAATATCAGCTGGTTCAACTGACGGACTATAAAAAGGTGTCTCATTACCAAGGAACATCTCATGATGGGTAATGCCAGAGAGCTGTCTCAAGACCATCTCAACCTTATTGTAGCAAAACATACTGATGGCCTATAAAAAGGTCTCTCATTACCAAGGAACATCTCATGATGGGTAACACCAGTGAGCTGTCTCAAGACCTTCACAACCTGATGATTATTTCATGTCAATAGCACCTTTAGAAATACATTTACTTAGAAAATTGGTGTTTGATACTTATTTCACCCTCTGTATAAAAACTACTGATACATAAATGAGGGTGTTTTGAATTAGGTTAGCTAATGATGTCCATGATGCTTTTCTGGAAAATAGACTATGTCCCTCACTAAGAAGAAGCTGGCTGGCATAGAGACCATAAAATGTAATTACCCGTGAATGTTAAAAGGTGCAGAACATCAGTAAATTTGGTTTCCTTCCAAATCCTACGTTATAAGGAGTGTAATCCTCCAAAGTCATTCTTACCAACCCTCCAAGAAAAAGATCTACTGGACACCCAGATAAGCTGGCAAATTTTCAGGGTGCCCAACATACTCGCCTCTCCATGGTGTCTGCAATTCTTCACCTCTGACAACGCTCTACTGGGGGGGCCCAAGAGCAGATTTAAATACAGGAGCAGATAGGTCAGTAAAGGGCTAGTTTGGGGTCTTTAAGTGGGGGGAAAATCTTATCTGGCCTGTCGACAAAGTAAGTCTGGTCTAGGATCTGTCTTGTACAGGTGGTCCTCTCTGGGGTGAGGTCTTGAGCCATATTTAAGGGGTCAGTTCTTGTTTAGGGGGCTTGGCTTAGGGTCTGTGTAAAGAGGAGCCAGGCATGGGGTCTATATCTGCTGAACAGGGTCATATGTTAGATGGTAAATACGACTTATCTGCACAGGGTGTGGAGTCACTATAGTCAATAGAGAGCAGGAGCTGATGATAAATGATAGATTGTAGTATGTAGACACTGTCAACACTCTTATCAGTGACATGAATTGTTTACCTCTGACCCGGCAAAAATGACACATAACGTTCTATGATATTACAAGGGAAATGTAAACTAGGCCTCATAAGGCTATAGCGATACTAGCAATCGAATACGTATTATAATGGAGGTGATTACCAAAACCTTTTTTCGCAATACAAACTGCTGCATTCATTATTTTTTTAAAAAAAAAACTCTTAGACCTGATGAGGCTGGTGCAGTCACTTGGAAAATCTGTCTTTAAATGGCAGCATAATGCATTTAAAAAAAATAAAGAAATACAATTTTTTTTCCTGATATTAAAATTAGCTGAACTAATGAAAAGTTAATCGTAATATAAGGCAAAAAAATGTTTTTCTTTTTTCAGATCTTTTAGCCAAAGGTTATGTATACACAGTTATTTTTGCTGAGTTTTTGGAGTAAAGAATTATCAAAAACGTAGGAGCTTTGATTTTTTTCTTTAGTAAGATTTGGAGTGTTTCTGCTCCAAAAATGCCACAAAAAAACTCAGTGTTGCACATACCCGAATTCATTCTTTGTGACTCTTTTAATTTTTGTACAATTACATTCTGGTACCATACTGGAGAGCAAAATCTACAAAATATTTTTGCACAATTGAAAAATAACATGCAGCATTTTGGATGGTGCTCTAAAAAGGTGCAAAAAAAAATAAAAAAAATGCAACGTTCATCAACCGCACTAGGCCATTTTGAAAAATATCGCACAATAAAATAGCAACAAATGCTACAACATAAAAAAAGAAAAAACAAAAACAAATGATGAATCGAGGCCATTACCTTTAGGCTAACTAAGTTCCCACAATGAGGTTTTTTTATGCTGCGTAGTTTCAAAAAAATGCAAGTCACTTATTTTGCTTAACGAGTGCAGAAAATCAGAAACATCAAAAACTCACCAAAAGCTCGTTGTGGGAATGTAGCCTTACATAACCACATGGATCACTATCATTACAGCACTGCGATCCTACCTGGTATCAATCACAGGAATCCTCTCCCCAGAATGGGTTAAACCCAACACACATGATGTTTGTGCCGAAACAGGTTAATCCGTCCTATATACTGTATGTATTGAGAAAGGTGTAGAAGTAACAGCTCCCATAGTCGACCGTTCCGAACACAACACCAAGAGGCAGGTATGCTAAAAATTCCTAAAAAGTGAAGCCGCTCCGCCCTGCCCTCTGATGTGTTCCTATTAACCCTCTCTTTCCTTCTGTTACCTGAACAGTAAGGTCTCCACAGACTGAGTCCCACCTGTAGATTGTGAACTTGACTCGCACGCTGTAGCTTGCCCGAGACAGGGAGGAACATGGCGTAACTTTATACCTGCAAGGGACAAACTGCTACACTTTCTTAAAGGAAATGAAACATAAACCCATTCCAAGGTATGACTTTTACCAGCACGTATGAAACAATAGTGCCGAAAATAAATGAATTACTCATATTGTTTGTTCAAAAATGGGTAGAACAAGTTTTAGCTAAAATATGATATTGGGGCTCCGCTAGAACAATGGAGAAATACACCTAAAGCTCTTAGCATTGCTCTCAGTGATTAGTATGAGGTCTTGTGCATGTAGTCGCTGTGTCGGACTGAGGTCCCAAGGGCCCACTAGTAATATTGACTCTGGGGGCCCACTGTTCAGCCACATGCAAATATTACTGTCACGAGGGGTGAGGGAAGGAAAAAGTGTATAACGACAGGAAGAGGGGAAAGGGAGCCCAACAACTAGGGAAAGGGGGAATGGAGACCCCCAGGCAGATCTAATATCACCCTGACTGCCCTATCGTCCCTAAATAGGTTCCACACCTATCGCCAAGCAGGAAACCTAATCCCTGAATGTCCCTAGAACTAGGCCCTATGTAGGGAGGCGACGGGATCAACACTAATCAGCCCTACTGCAACTAAAGACAAAAAGGTAAACAAACAAAGGGGATACACTTATTTGGAGAAGACACCAGAGAGATCACGCCAACTGTCCTCCAAGGGAACTCCAAGAGGACTACTAGAACTCCAGGCCTGGACAGAGGAAAACATATCACCGGCGACTCTCTGGAGAGACTGAGAGTATTTAAACATCCAGCAAGGGTGTGTCAATTAGCAGCAGAAGGTGGAGGTCGCTGCTGGGTCCAAGAAGGAGCAAGATATCACGACACTACAGAGATGAAAGGATCAGCAAGGTGTCTGCAAAGCCAAGCACAGTGACCTTCTATAGCCGGATCCAGAACGACTGTCTGTCACACTTGATACGCCCGTGACAATTACATTACCCACATTCACAAATAAGTAGCTTGTTAGATGAATGATGAGATATACATAGTCTGTCAAGTGTAATTTGCCAATTTAGTCGTTGGGGGCCCACCAGGGAATTCACTGCTTCCCCTATTGGCCAGTCTCAGCCTGCATGGCTATATTAGGGCTCTTTTGCATGGGCCATAACGCGATATCTATAGATTCATGTGGGCCACTACAGTGCGTCCTTTTGTCTCCATTTTCATACAAAGTGTTTTTCTTTTTTTTCTGTTGAATTCATATAGAAATAAAATCATGAAATACATACCACATCAGATCTGACAGATCAATATATGGCCACATGCAACTGTACTTTTTTTATGATGTCCATAATAGTCATATTGCCTGGATTTTCCACAGTTCTACTCAACTGATCTTAGATCACTTTAGACTGGTGTTAATTTCACCCCAAACCAGTAGAAGTATGGTCTCACTGACCTAACACTCCAGTTGAAATCTGTTTTTGGTGAACCTACTAGTCTAATATGTCCAAGAAGTGTTCTTCTATAATTCTTATGCTTTGTAACTTGACATCCACTCTGTTTGGGTGGGTGGTTTCTCCTCAGTATTCTGCCAGTACTATAGATACTGGAACTTTCACTCACCAGTATGCATTGCTCCAGCCACTGTCCAATAGCTTACAGAAAGTGGGGCTGGATTACAGGAAGTCTCTCTGCTCCTGCTTCCCCGCCGATAGACATAACAGAGCAATGGCAGTAAGTTAGACTGTACGGAAAGTCCTGGTGATCACTACTTTGAAATTTATTTTGAACAGATCCTTTTTTTAAATGTAAAGAACTGATCTTTTTGACTTTAACAAAAAAATATTGCAAAATATTTGTGTGAATGTATTATTATTGCTCCTCTTAACATGCCGATGTTGTGCAGCAAGAAGTAGCATCACTACTACACAAGAGTAAAACTAAGGAAAAATGGCGTACGTAATACATTGTTCCAGAAAGCAGACCATTATTTGCTAATTCTTGGACAATCCCTTTAACTAACTACATTCCGAGATCTGACATATCCTAGCCATATGTCATAATTTCATTATAAAGCCCTTTAATTGCTTTATAATGCATGTTTTACAACGTTCTTTGAATTTTTTTATTTTTATATAAGTTTCTCTAATCCTAAACGGTCGGCTCGCTGTCAGTGAATGGGAGCACAGTATCTTAGTCTGCAATTTGTACAGACTGAGGTTCAATTTAGACAGCGGGATTTCATGTTCTGTATACAGACCACAATGTCTGGACTGGCCTCATGTATTCTAACCCGGACTTACAACCTCACATACGAGGCTGTAAATTCAGGTCAAGAGACCCGAGAACAGTCCGAGAATTAAGGTCGATTTACGGATTGTGAAATGCAGCCATCTGAATCCGGCCTAGACAAACTAGGCCATAATTGGAGCTTGTAAGTGAGATACATTAGAAGCACAAACCTCTCCCTCAATAATTTTCGGTATTGCTGTTTTGGCTGACATAGGCTTATTTCGACCGTGTAGAGTTGGGATGACATGTCGCACCCGTGGTTCATTTTTTTGTTGTGGTTTTCCTAAATCGCACTTTTTCAGTGAACCGCTGCAAAAAAAAAAATGCGCCTCAGGAGCAATGAGTGAGAGCACCGGTATGATGGCACAGCGTTTATTCTTAATTATGCCAGACGTATTGTTCAGTAGGTCAAGGGACATGAGCTATTGTTCATATGAGCCTGAACATTGATTCTTGTTGTATGTTAATCTGTGGTATGCCTGCTGATTAGGTATTGTTTCAGCTCCCTGCAGTTTACTAGTCTACACACCTTGAAGGACAAATATGCAGGTTAATTGAACAATGAGGTATTCCCTCCCCCCACTTTCTCCCAATTCTGTGGGAGGATGCCCTGAATGAGAGCTGTATGTATAAAAGTGGCCTCTCTCCCTCTCCAGTGAGACTCTACAGGACATCAGCAGAGGAACCATGGCTCCAACCGGAGGAATACAGATCTGCTCCACTGCCCATCACTGAACCCACGAAGACTTTTGTAGAACCCAGGTGGTTGGGACAATCAGGTCACCTGGCTACATACCTCACTGCACTCGGTCAGCTTCCTAAGCTTGCTGCTATCTGTCCTCAGTGGATGCCCTCCAGAAGTGGGGTGCTACTGGTTGGGGTAGTTGGCCCTGGATGCCCTGAAGTCGCCCTGGCAAGCCAGCAGAAGGATGAGACTCTGTCATTTGCACCATCTCGTGTACTTGCTGGGACTGTTCTATATGTTATTAACTGTTGGTGATTCAATAAAGTATTGCCGCAGTGTGTTACCCTCACCCTGTGTTGTCTGAGTAGTATTCTGCCCAAAGCGAAGAAGTGTGGGTATTCAGTGGGATGAGGTCATCAGTATTAGATTGGTGGAGGTTCGACAACCAGGACCCCTAGTGATCAGCTGAAAATTGGTCTGTTGGCCACCGGATGTAAAGGGTAGCTCCATTCAATGTGTAGGGGCCGCTGCCGGGTATAGGAGCTGTTCTGCAGTACCTGGCAGTGGCTGCTGCATATTGGATGGAGCTGTGCCATTCAGAGTGATTACATCCAGCCGCTGCCAGAGCTAATCAGTGAAGGTGCCAGCCGGATGTTGAACCTCCACTGATCTGATATTGATGACTTATCTTATGGATGGGAGAATCAATTTGCAAGACTCCGGTCCATCGGCCAGGACAGTAATCTGTAACTGCTGGAGAGATGCAAATTTCCTCTTCGCTCATGGCATTGCTGGCATTTTCTGATTAGCCGAGCAGGCGTGACTTAGTTGGTGTGTCACACCGCAATGGTGTCGTCACTTTAGTCCTGGCAAATCAAAAGAATAGCCTGGCGGTAAGGAGATTCGCAGGCCTCCTGTCCAGCAGTCACGGGTTATTGACCTGGCCGAGGGACCATAGCTGTGCGAATCGATTCTTCCATCCACAGTTAAGACTGGTAAAATAGTAAAAAATGAAACTCGACGTTTATAAGGAAGTAGTTAAACTTTTATTATACAATGATTAACCTTAATTTGCATAATACCGGAAACCCTGTGTAAAGAGTCACAGGATGCGTACGGCTCAGCGCGGCATGTCTGCCTCTTACTCACATGCCAAAGCTCGGTACAGATCCTAAAGAAGGATGGATGAAGGATATTGGTGAGATCATGAGATCAGGTCAGGATGAAAGGAGTTGTCCCATTGCAGAAAACTTTTCCCTACACGTACAGTTGCTTTACTTGTCCTCCTGGTCTTTGCCACTGCCTCGGTCTCTCCGCTGTTTGGCTGCAGCGATACCGATGTGACATCACCGCTGCAGCTAATCATTGAGCTCAGCAGCTCATGCCGTCTACATTGTATGTAGGACATTTGTGAAACAGGTATAAACAGGCAAAAAATAAAATTTTAAAGATACTTATGTAGCCCATAAGAGAGACAAGGAGTGGCCACCATGCTTTCAATTTGGAGGGGATCTAGCTTGATCTGGAGATATTGGGCAATTTCTGCACTTGCATGGACTGAGAAATACTTACATTCTGTAACATGTGGCTTAAACAATAATTTTTTCCTACTTCTAAGTATATAAAAGAGTAATATCTACGCAAGTGATGAGTCAACTGAGACCATTTGTGGGAAGGAACATCCATACGACTTTCCACAGAATAGTGCAGTCACCTTCAGATGTCTAGGTGTATACTGCCAAAAATGATGTGCGACTGTGACTCCATCTACATCATTATAGTCAATGGCCATATGCCCGAATCCCGTTTTGCAGGGGGCCCGACGGAGACATTGAACTTAAGGTAAAGCGCGATGTGGACATTGTCTTACTTCTCATTGGCTGATTATCGGCACACATATATATATATATATATATATATATATATACCACTATTAGGCTGACAAAAGAGCAAAATGCTTTTTCAGCCAGCAGAAATATTATCATTGGGGACAGATGGATCATCCTGTCCCCTTACAGTTTTTGTCATCCGAAATGAAAGGGCCAGTAGGCCACAAATCTACTTGCTGCCTCATATTCTGCTTACACACTGATACACTCGTACAAGGCTTGAGGGGTCATGCATGACATGGGGTGTTCTTTGATGCCATGTGTCCGGACCTTCAAAAAGATTTGCATGAATATTCCTTTAAATGACAAAGTTTGGACGCACCTGTTCAAGCAATGGTTTTCCTTGCGCTTGTTGGGATGTGCACATTGTAGATTCAGACTGAAGGCAGCAAAACCACAAAGAAACACATATGGAAACAAGGAGTTAAGAAGCACATCTGCACCAAACCAGGATATGTGCTACACCTTAGATTCCCCAAAGTACCCTGTTTTGCTTTACGCTGATGACAGCTTTACATCCCCCTTGGGATTCTCTCGTGCAGCTTCATCAGGTCGTCCCCTGGAATGGCTCCCAATTTACAGGTATGCCTTTCCAAGAGTTTATTTTTTAAATCAAAGGCCTTCAGAAATAGTGTCTAATCAGGTATGTTTTGTAGACAGTGTTGGTACACAGTTCCAGGGCTGTGCCCTATTCCACAACTGTTCTAAGCCATAATATGGCAAAAAAACACTCCACTAGGTAGAGAGGTGACAGTCTATCATTATTTTAAGACATAAAGATCTGTCAATCCGGAAAATTGCTATGGCCTTGAAGCTATCCTCAAGTGAAGTCATGAAAACCATCAATCGTGGTGATAAAATTGTCTCTCACGAGGACCTCCTCAGGAATAGAAGAACAAGAATTACCTCTGCTGCAGAGGATAAGTTAATCAAAGTTACCAGTGTCAGAAAACACAAATTGAAAGCATCTCAGATAACAACCCTCATAAATAATGCACAGACATCAAGTAGCAAACACATCTCAACATCAACAGTTCAGTGGAGACAGCAAGAATCAGGCCTTTAAGGTCGAACGTATACAAACAAGCCAGTCAGGGCCAGACTGGGACAAAAAAGCAGCCCTGCCACACAAACCCCACCAGCCCACATACTATAACACTCAGTACCACCGGTCAGTAAATTTAGCTATACTTTGGCGTGCCCCTCATCACTTCCTTTAAGGAGTTATTTGATGAGCCACATGTGAATGGCGCAGCAGTGTGTATGATCCACCATAGCCCCACTTACATGGTGCTCTTCAGAGCTCTGGATCCCAGGATCATGGGGGTCTCAGTGGTCGGACCCCCAGTGATTGGAAAGTTCTCAGGATAGGGGATTACTTGGGATGATCCGTTTAAACGGGTTTTCCAATATTTATTCTTATTTTCCCATAGGAATATTGAAAATAATAAACCAATATTACCCCCCACAGTGTAATGTTGCCTCTCCGACAACAGGACACGAAATGTGGTACTGTGCAGTGTATATATATATATATATATATATATATATATATATATATATATATATATATATATATATACATACATACAGGAAGCAAGAAGTGGTACTGTGTAGTGTGTGTATGTATGTGTGTGTGTATATATATATATATATACATATATATATATATATACACACACACACACAGGACAGAAGGAGTGGTACTGTGCAGTGTATATATACAGAATAATACAGATACTGAGAATTACACCCAGTATACAGAACAGGAGAAGAGGTACTGTGCAGTGTATATATACAGGACAGGAGGATTGGTACTGTGCAGTGTATATATACAGGACAGGAAGAGTGGTACTGTGCAGTGTATATATACAGGACAGGAGTGGTACTGTGCAGTGTATATATACAGGACAGGAGGAGTGGTACTGTGCAGTGTATATATACATTTGTACCCCACAGAAGCCAGCCCATGTGACGACATTTTGGTTCCATAACAGAAATGTTCTGTTATGAATCCGAAACATTACCACATGGGCTAATAAAGACACTTTTTTTGACAATTAATCAGAGTGTTGAGATGTACAGTATATATTATTATATTATGCGTGTATGTATGTATATATACACACACGCAAACATAATAAGAGCAGATACTGAAAATGACACCATGTATACAGGGCAGGAGAAGTATACACATCATACACAGCTCCACAATATATTCTACAATCAATTATATACCCAGCTCCACACTATATACTGTGCAAAAGAATATAGAGTGGAGCTGTGTATATACTATATATTATATAGTGTATGGATGTGCTAGTGTATATAGTGTGGATTCCATACTATATACTACACTATGTACACAGCACATACTATATAAACATGTCTACATTATATATACACTACTCTACATTATAATTAAGACCGCATTATACTATATTATGATGCACACATTGCAGGAGACACAAATACATCACATAGGAGACACCGCGACTGTTGAATATGTATCACAGGCCCACAAACACATCAGTCAGCCCCCGAAGTCAGCTGTCAGCCCCCAGCCCCAGAGGTCAGCCCCTAGCCCCAGAGGTCAGCCCCTAGCCCCAGAGGTCAGCCCCCAGTCCCATTAGTAAGCCTCCAGCCCCAGAGGTCAGCCCCCAGACCCATAAGTAAGTCCCCAGCCCCAGAAATAAGCAGTTAGGCCCCAGGCGCAGAGGTCAGCCCCCAGCCACCAAAAGTAAGCCCCATAAGTAAGCCCCCAGCCCCAGAGGTCAGCCCCCAGTCCCATAAGTAAGCCTCCATCCCCAGAGGTCAGCCCCCAGTCCCATAAGTAAGCCCCCAGCCCCAGAGGTCAGCCCCAGAGGTCAACCCCCAGCCCTAGAGATTAGCCCCCAGTCCCATATGTAAGCCCCCAACCACCCCCTCCCCCCAGGTACCAGAAACAAGTTTTTCAATGGCTAAACAACAGCATACATCATCATGCCACAGTACTCACGCCAGGTAGGAGCAGAACTGCAGAGATCCTCTTCCTAATTCGGTACGCCGCTGCGCTACACCAACAGCTGCAGTCGGCGTTGTAAAGGCGGGAGAGAGGAGCGCGCTCTCTCCTCCCACAGAAAACACTGACATGACAACTGTCAGAATCTATGTTGTTTTACTATCGGCTATCTTGTTGTGGTTTGCTGGCTTCTAGTCTTTTCCTCTGGTGCTGGGTTTCTTGGTCACTTGATCTCTGCACTCTTTATTACCCAGCACCTGGCCCCCATTCCCTGCTGGACATCAGTGTTGTAACGCTCATGCTCTGGCTAAGTAGCCTGGTTTAGTTCTTCTTGCTTTGGACTATTGTTATCCTGGGACTTCTTGTTTCACCAGTTTTGTTTCCTTTAATTTTCGTTTCTGCAACTAACTTTTCTATTAGGAGGTCTCCTGCTTTTGCTCCCATTCGTTAGATCTTTTAGGGACCCCTTTCCCTTACCTACAGGTCTTCGTTTGAGTTCAGTGCAGGAGTTTCAGTGGGCCTATTCATAAGGAATAGGGCACCCACCCCAGCGTAGGGTAAAGCTGAGTCTCAGCGCAGGGACAGCTTTTCCCTCCTATTCATTAGTTCTAAGTTGCAGAACATAACAACAACGTCACGCAGCGGTTCAAATACTGGACCCTGCGTGCGCAAGCTGTGCACTCCTAATCCCGGCTGTGCCTCCAGATTTAAGAGGCCAGTGGCCGGATTAGCAGGCCCCGCTGCCCACTACGATGCACACATCTGCGGCCCACTGGGAAAATGCCCAGTGCGCCCGATTAGCAATCTGGGTCTGAAGCCAGTACTGATGACCACAAACAAGATGAAAACACTTGTCTGGGCCAAGAAACACAAGGACTGTACATTAGATAAGTGGAAATCTGTACTGGGCTTTGGGTAAAAAGTTCTGATTTTTTTTGTACCAAATGCCATATCTTTTCGAGTTCCAGAGAAGGTGAGTGGATGGTTTCTACATGTGTGGTGCCCACTATGAAGCACAAGGGTGTGATGGTGTGGGAAGCTTTGCTGGTGACTCTGTTGGTAATTTGTTGCAAATTCAAAGCGCATCTGGTTTTCACTTAGTGGAGCCATAATTTGTGATGCATCAGGACAATTACATGTAGAGGCTTTATGACCAAGATGGAAAAGGATGGAAAGCTGCATCAGATGACATGACCTACACAATTTCCCAACTTCAAACCAACTGAGATAGTTTGGAATGAGTGAAGGGAAAGCAGCAAATAAGTACTTTGGGACCTCTTCAAGACTGTTCGAAGCCATTCTAAGTGATGACCTGATGAAGCTGCTTGAAAGAATGCCAAGGGTGGTATAAAGTTGTCACAAGAGTACAAGAGGGCTACTTTGAGGAACCTAGAGACTATCACCTATTCTGTTTTTATTTTTCACAAATGTTTCTTTCCTCCTTGTTTTCATATGTGCTCTGTCGTGGTTTTGCTGCCTTCAGTCTGAAATTATAGTGTGCACATTTGAAAAAGCATTGCATAAACAGGTGTATCCAAACTTTTGACCAGTACTGTGTATATGTCAGAGGGGTCATGGATCAATAAGGTTGCTCACACGAAATAGCACAATGCAGGCAGGTATACGCCTCAAAATATCACATGACATGCATACTAGGAAACTAATATACAGAGTGAAGTGTCTGGCAGTCATCTGTATGCCATGATGATTGCCAATTTTCATGGAGTATACTGCCACAATGAATACACGCCAATGAATATAGTGTATATATCTACTGTATATATACACGTGACGAGGGGTGGACACTAACAGCAAAGAGCTCCTGTGCAGTATGTCTGCCCCCCACACACATACACCACCAAACCCCACCTGCTTATACATATGCATGTTTACATTGGACACGCATATATAAAATATACACACTCACTTACAAATTACGCATGCATATACACATTACACACATGCACTCGAGCAGACATAAAATATGCACATAAACATAAAACATCCATAAACAAATTTGTGATGTACTTGTCCAGGCAGCATTATTTTCTTTTTTTTTCCTTTCACCTTCCCATTTTTGTACCCATTACTAGCCATAAAAAATGTAATATAATGGATTTTTACGATTGCAGAGATGCCAAAAATGTTTGTTATTCACTGGTTTATGAAGTTTATATTTGTGTAGTGAGCTGGCCGGCTCTGGCTGTTCTGTGATTATTGATATAGAGTCTGTTACAGAAGTGATTACACAGGATGATGTTGCCACCTTGTGGCCAGAGGTTGCACCTGCGCAGGGTGTGATGACAGAGCAAAAGATTGAGCCTCCTGTGTCCGGCCCTAGAGAGTCACGTGACCAAAGTGGGAAGCAGAAAAAAGCGCGCGAGGAGTTTGCTGTGGGCTGTGAAAAGAGCCAGGACTGTGTGCAGGCCCTCGTGCGTGGCGCAGGAGAGACTCTCAACGGGATTTCTTTTACCTGACACCATATCCTCGGGGCCTTCCCCAGCTTCTTCACTGCTGAGGGATACAGCTATTACACTCCCTGCTACTGGAGTGTGGACTACATAAGGGATCCACCAAAGCTGCTATCCGGATCAGAGAGACTGTAAGCGGGTCCTCTGGCGAGAGGCCGAAGTATTCCCTCCTTTCAGCGTAATTCTGCTGTTCCTGTTTTTTTTCCGGCTGGGACGCCCTCCTGCAAAGACAGACAGGCCTGCGACGGGGGACACATCCTTCTGGAGTAAAGGACTGGTAACGTGGGAGTAGGGACAGTGAGGGTCAGCTTATCAGTACACGTTATTACTGTGAATATTTACAGTTGTCATTTATTGTTTTTCTTTGCTGTTAAAAATGTATACGAGTAAAGATACGGTTATCAAGATAGAGTCTGTGTGTGGGGATCTTGCTGGGCCAGATCATAGATACCAATGCGCGGCCTTGCCCGCGGTCACTTCATCTGGCGTAGTCGGCAGGATCTGTGACCAACAGGATTCCCACCCAGGCCACGTGTACAGTCAGAAAGCCCCGCCGGTGTCTATTGTGAATCAGGTCAGGAAATTTGGCGGACGAAACTACCCTGTACCAGAGTGGGCGGAACAAGTCCGGATACTGGGGGATATGTATAATATTGACCCTAAGACCTTGGCAGAAATGGCGGTACTGACGCTAGAGGGGGAGGCATGGACGACAGTCAGACTGGAGACGGTCAGGGGCCAGCGTACAGTAGATGATTTGGTGCGGGTGCTGGAGAACACCTATGGGCCGACCACATACCAGGGAACACTGCGACACATGTTCTTTAGACGGTCGCAGCTTGAATGGGAGGATATTCCCCAATATGCGAACGCCCTTCAGGTACTCCTTGAACAAACCTGTGGAAAAGGGGAGCAACTAGCTGGTATGGCTTCTCGTGACCTGGTACTGAGAGACCAATTTGTAATAGGACTGAGAGACCAGTATCTTAACCGCACGTTACAGGACTTGATCCGGATGATGCCGGCTCTTACTTTTGCTGAAGTCAAACAGGAAGCCATAGAACGTTCAAGGGGACCCGTCATGGATGTGGGGATTCAAGGTGCTGCGTGCGGATCCATATCTGACATTAAAAATCCGAACAGTGACACGGAAGACCTGAAACAGATGGTAGCAGACTTACAGAAACAGGTATTACAGTTAACATTAGACCGACAGGGAGACCAGCGAAGACAGCCTAGTCGTCCCGTGGGACAGTGTTGGTCATGCGGTGATCCTCGCCATAGGGCAAATCGTTGTCCTCAACACTTCCCTCCGCAACAGCCTCCGTCGCACAACGAACAAACCCTCAGTCACCCCAGCGAAGGAAATTTCGATCAGACCAGCGAATTGAACCCCAGCCATATCCACAAGCAGAGCTACCACGCCGGGCCTCACCACAATGGTCGCCGTTAAACTAGACACCCCTGCAGCTGAGGCTCGCGCAGCAGGGGAGGCCAAGGAGAGGGGTGTGGAAAAACAGAGCCGATGGCGGAGTGCTCTTGCCTCGAATAGCCCGACACTTGACGTTGTCCTGGAGGGAATTGCCGTACAGGGACTGATGGACACTGGGTCACAAGTGACCACGATCTCTGAACAGTTTTACGAAAATTACCTCAAACCAAGAACTGCTCGTGACCCAGACACCGCCATTAAGATTATTGCGGCTAATAATATACCCATTCCAGTGACCGGAGTTGCTTGGATGGACACAAAGGCCTGCGGACAGGACTTAGGGATTGTCATCGTCAAGGAAGGTTTCGGCTCCGAGACCCCAGTGATAGTTGGAATGAACATTTTGAAAGACCTGGATCTTATGCTGTTGACAAGAAAAGGACCCAAATACTGGCAGAAAGTCACCAAACATAAGCCTACTCGTCTGGCGTTCCAGCGCGTAATCCGGACCGTTGGACTTCAACAGATGGCAGAGGAACAACTTCCCCTAGCCGCCATTACGGTGCCACGCCGTACCCGGATTACTTTGCCCGCTGAAAAAGAGACAGTCATTTCCTTACCCCTTAACACCCACCGACAACTTGAGGGGGTTGAAGTGTTGATCGAGCCGAGGACCCCAAGTGGGGGTAAGCTAAACCCACTAGTTGCTCGCACTCTAGCCGTCGTGAGGAAAGGGAGAGTCCCTGTCAGGCTAAACAACACCGCAGACGTAGGCCTAGCCCTTGAAGCCGGCACTCAACTTGCCCGGGTATATGCTCTACCCACGGAAGTGAATCCCATTGGGCCCCTAGAATTCACCCCGTCTACAGAAGGCGACTGGACGGTAACCGTCTCAGCCATAAACGCTCAAGTAGACGATGAAGACATTGGGCGAAAACTACGGGAAAAAGTGCAGCTAGACACGTCTCAGTACACCAAACAAGAAGTGTCTCAAGTGGAGGAACTCCTGCGGGAACACCAAGACTCCTTTGCAAAGCATGACACAGACTTTGGGTGTACCACCAGTATCCAGCACGAGATACCCACGGGCGATACCCCCCCATCCGCGAGAGGTACCGGCAGATACCACCTCAGCAATACCAGGAGGTGAAAAGCCTGTTAGAATCCATGCTACGCGCCGGAGTGGTACGTGAAAGCCAGAGCCCGTGGGCTGCACCCGTGGTGATAGTCAAGAAGAAAGATGGTTCCCTAAGGTTTTGCGTGGACTACCGTAGGCTGAACGCTTGCACTATCCGGGACTCATATCCACTTCCTCGGATCGAAGAGTCACTGACCGCCCTGAAGAAGGCCAAATATTTTTCGTCCCTAGACCTGGCCAGTGGATATTGGCAGGTTCCAATGAGTGAGAAGGACAGGGAAAAGACCGCCTTCATCCTTCCCATGGGCCTGTATGAGTTCGACCGGATGCCGTTCGGCTTGAATAACGCACCGGGGACCTTTCAGAGACTAATGGAACGCTGTCTGGGGGACTTCAACTTTGAGTTTACGCTGATATACCTTGACGACATCGTGGTATACTCCGCCACCTTTGAGGATCATCTTCACAAGCTTGGCCAAGTGTTCCAGCGCTTGAGGAGACACGGCTTGAAGTTGAAGCCCAGCAAGTGCCGTCTGTTCCAGCAGGAAATCGACTACTTGGGCCACCGGATCTCGGCCGAAGGCGTCCAGCCCTCTCCGGAGAAGATAGCAGCCGTTCAAGAGTGGCCGCAGCCAACTACCGTCAAAGAAGTCCGGGCTTTTCTGGGGCTAGCAGGCTACTACCGTCGGTTTGTCAAGGACTTTGCTCGGCTTGCTGAACCACTGCATGAGGTTCTCCGAGGGACCGCGAACAGCCCCAGAGGATGACGCATCAGTTGGGGGCCTGACCGAGAAAAATCCTTTCAGGCACTTAAGGCTGCTCTAGCATCACCCCCTGTTCTGGCATATGCAGACTACACATTACCGTTTCAGTTGCACACCGACGCCAGCCTTCAAGGTCTAGGGGCGGTCCTCTCTCAAGTTCAAGATAATAAAGAACGCGTGATAGCCTATGCCAGTAGGTCTCTCCGTGACACCGAAAAGAATCCCGTCAATTACAGCTCCTTCCGCTTGGAACTCCTGGCTCTGACTTGGGCTATGACGGAGAAATTTGCTGGCTATCTGACAGGAGCGGAAGTGCTGGTCATGACGGACAACAATCCTCTTGCCCACCTAGAGAATGCCAAACTAGGGGCAATGGAACAGCGCTGGATGGCCAGGCTCTCTAGATTCCAGTACAAAATTAAATACAGAGCGGGGAATGAGAATCAGAATGCTGACAGCCTGTCTAGAGTGACATCATCCCCGCCAGTGGGGGACCGGGATGAAGAGTTGGAGGAAGATGAGATGCCTGACTTTGCCCGGCTCGCAAAGCAAATAGAAGATAGCCGCCAGTATGCGGTAGGAGGGATTGAAGCCGTAGTGGGATCTCCCCTGTCCCAGCAAGAATGGGCCAAGCTTCAAGATCGAGATCCCGAGCACGTCTTACTGAAACAGTATGTGAATAAACAAGAGAAACCGCCCTCCGAAGTGAGAGCCCGACTATCGACCGGAGCCTTGGCTCTGCTTGCCCAGTGGGATCGGCTGATCGCGAAAGATGGAGTCCTGTGTCGCAGGGCCCTTTTATCCCATATGCTGGAGGAGTGTTTGCAGATTGTCGTCCCGGTGCAGTTGGCCCATGAGATGGTGGGCGAAGCTCACAGAAGGAACGGCCACTTCGGCATAGACAAGACCCTCCGGTGGACCCAGCAGTTCATTTTTTGTCCGGGGCTCCGTAAGTTGGTTGAAAACGTCTGTCAAGCATGCCGTACCTGTGAATTCCACAAGTCCGCGGAGCAGCGTGCCCCCATCCAGACTATTAAGACGTCGAGGCCCCTCGAGCTGTTGATGGTGGACTATCTATTGATCGGAACGGCGAATAATGGCTACCAGTACTGTCTGGTGATGGTGGACCACTTCACGAAATTCGCTGTCGCTGTTGCTACCAAGGATCAGACTGCTGAATCAGCTGCACAGGCTATCTGTCAGCAATTCGTTCGGGTCTACGGGTGTCCGGAGCGGCTACACTCTGATCAGGGGGCTTGTTTCGAAGGGCGAGTCATTGAAGAACTCCAACGGATGTATGGAATCAAGAAGTCCAGGACCACCCCTTACCATCCACAAGGGAATGGCGCGTGTGAACGCTTTAACCGGACCCTCTTACAACTGATCCGGACTTTGGCTGAAGACAAAAAGCCCGACTGGCCTCGATTCCTCCCGGAACTGCTGTGGGCCTATAATAATCAGGTCCATTCCGTCACCGGATACACCCCATACACCCTTCTCTTTGGCCGTCCAGGCAAAGACATCCATGAGTTGCAACTGTCTAGCTCCGAAGAAGATACCTGTGGTACCTATCCTTCCTGGCTACAAACACACCGCCAGAGAATGGAGACTGTCTACCGGCTAGTAGGCCGACAAATTCAGGATCAAGTACACGCTGACCCACTTCCGGTACAAGAAGACCCACTGAATGTAGGTCAACTGGTCCTAGTCCGAATAAAAAAGCCGCAAGGGAAACTCCGGCCCAAGTGGGAGACCGAAGTCTATCGAGTAATTGGACAGCCGTACCCCGGTGGCCCCGTCTATCGAGTGCAGGGCGAAGACAGCGGCAGCATCCAAACTTTGCACCGTAATATGTTGCGCCCCTGCCGTTCCCAGCCTGACTCCCCTACTGTGATACCTAGAGAGATGGATATCACTAATACTGTCGGAGACACTGACTCCGGGGATGTAGAGACTGAATGCATGCCTACCCCTGTCCTTCCGACTGACGCACTTGAACCGATTACCTCCTCTACTGACATGTTGACTGGGAAAGAGAGTTGGGTGACTGATAGGAGAGAGGGGATTCAACCCGTTAGGCGGACAACAAGGACCACTGCAGGGGTACCTCCAGGACAGTCCTACAGAGACCAATATGTGTGGCCTTCTTCCCAGCCGCCCCCTGTCACATCCACAGCCATCGCCGCCCTGGAGCCGGTCGTTGACAGGGACTGCCAACCTTTGAGTGGGGGGGCGTGTAGTGAGCTGGCAGGCTCTGGCTGTTCGGTGATTATTGATATAGAGCCTGTTACAGAAGTGATTACACAGGATGATGTTGCCACCTTGTGGCCAGAGGTTGCACCTGCGCAGGGTGTGATGACAGAGCAAAAGACTGAGCCTCCTGTGTCCGGCCCTAGAGAGTCACGTGACCAAAGTGGGAAGCAGGAAAAAGCACGCGAAGAGTCTGCTGTGGTCTGTGAAAAGAGCCAGGACGGTGTGCAGGCCCTCGTGCGTGGCGCAGGAGAGACTCTCAACAGGATTTCTTTTTACCTGACACCATATCCTCGGGGCCTTCCCCAGCTTCTTCACTGCTGAGGGATACAGCTATTACACTCCCTGCTACTGGAGTGTGGACTACATAAGGGATCCACCAAAACTGCTATCCGGATCAGAGAGACTGTAAGCGGGTCCTCTGGCGAGAGGCCGAAGTATTCCCTCCTTTCAGCGTAATTTGCTGTTCCTGTTTTTTTCTCCGGCTGGGACGCCCTCCTGCAAAGACAGACAGGCCTGCGACGGGGGACACATCCTTCTGGAGTAAAGGACTGGTAACGTGTGAGTAGGGACAGTGAGGGTCAGCTTATCAGTACACGTTATTACTGTGCATATTTACGGTTGTCATTTATTGTTTTTCTTTGCTGTTAAAAATGTATACGAGTAAAGATACGGTTATCAAGATGGAGTCTGTGTGTGGGGATCTTGCTGGGCCAGATTATAGATACCAATGCGCGGCCTTGCCCGCGGTCACTTCATCTATAAGGAATATTAGAAAAATATGATTATTGGAATTGTTTTTACACCACTATTTTTAGTAACCTTATGATCCCCCCGGGAATCTCCAATTTTTACTTTATATGCTCCATATATACATATACTTTACTATACTAGTACAATATGTCTGTAAAATTAATACCATTTAGATCTTTAGGCAGAGAAAATGATCCTTTTCCTAACTGTACCTACTGAGCACAGACAGATGCCCCAACGTCCTGTGTTGTCAGATGAGAGAATGATCACAGCAGCAATGCTCAGTAGGAAACAACGCGGGAAATATACTGTGCTATGTACCAGCATACAAGACACAGTATAAGGCTATGTTCACACATCATAATTTTTCAGCTTTTTTTGATGCATTTTTTATGCAAATTTTCAGCTGCGTTTTGCAGTACCAGCAAAGTCTATGAGATTCCAGAAATCTCATGCACACATCATGTTTTTTTTTTGTTCAGGATTTTGTGCTTTGCATGGTTTTTTTTGCAAAATAGAGCATGTCACTTCTTTCAGCGTTTTTTCACCCATTGGAAGTAAAGGGCGGGAAAAAAAACCTGAAAAAATGCACTAAAAACGCAGGTGTCAAGTTTTCAGCATTTGACCAGAATGAGAATTATTTTTTTTTAACTGAACTTTATGTACATACATAACAGAGACAAAAGGACAGTAAAAAAAAAAAAAAAAAAAACGCTGAAAAAACGCACCAAAAAAAGCAAAAATACAAGAAAACAACAACAAAAATCCTGAACAACCTCCTGGCAAGAGATCAGGTTTTGCTGCAGAAAATGAACCCTGAAAAAAACATGATGTCTGAACATAGCCTATGAGCTGGCACTAGAGATGAGCTAAGTTATTCAAGTAGAAATAAATTCTTCTTGAACTTTACAAAAATCTGCATTCTCCAGAATACAGATTTTTTTTTTGCAGTTCGCACCGTAGAGAACCAGCCAAACTCTTAAAAAAAATAATAAATAATACTCACCCGTCCTGTTGTCCCAGCTGCCTGGTCCTTGGCGCCTCTTCTTGTCTCCTTCCCCTATCTTGCACATTCTCTTCGGCCTTCTTCACTCCATTAAGACTCGCGTCACCCAAGTGACCACGCGGCTTGCATCTGAGGCCTAGTGGAGCTGCGGCCTGGATTGAAGAGGCCGAAGAGAAGACATTCGACGGGGAAAAGAAGAGGTGCCGAGGACCGGATGGCGGGAAAGGAGAGGTGAGTATTTAGCTTTTTTTTCATCTTACGCTTAGAATGATTTTGAGTCTTGAGAGACCCCAGGGCATAATAAGGAGCAATCAATTCGCGGAGAACAACTTTGCTGAAAATTGAATTTTTTTGTAAAATTTGGATGATTTCGAATCCCTGCAATCAGCTAAGATTGTCTTTCTTGCTGGGCTCCTCCGGCCGCACAAGTGCTATGACAATGCATACAACAAGCCCCGTCTTTCTGTAACGATTATATTTATACCAGTTGTCCTCGTTTTAGACCATGCTTTGTGCTCCAGGAATATCAGCCTTTCCTAATTCAATGAAATCATGCTGCAAAATGTACGAAAAGGTGTTTAACGGGATGTACGAAAAGGTGTTTAACGGGATGTACGAAAAGGTGTTTAACGGGATGCACGATACCTGTGTCCCGGGAGGCTGCGACCTATGAAGTCCTGGATCCACTATAGTGGATGTAGAATCGCCATTCCCATAATAACACAAGGAAATGTTCTCCAAACAGAGCGCAGGAGTGAAAACCGGAGAGGATTCCTCATTGTGAGCCAGAACACCTGCTGAGTTACTTCTCTGTAGACCGTCACCGAGAAGCGAAGGTCAACACCTTCCCTCCACGGAGGAACAAAGCAGACGCAGCCCCCGATAAGGGACAATTCCTCGGCGTTGTCCTTAAAAAAAAAATCACATAAGCTGGTGCAATATGTCCGTCTTTCCAAAGGTGCGCCTCTCGCTGTACAATTCCGGTCCTCCCTTTAATGACTCCGTGTCCAACCTGTTCTTTTTTGGCACCTTCTGACTCAAATGTTGCCTGGGAATTTTTTACTACAGCCTCTTAGTTGCCATGGGGAGGCGGCTGATGTCATTGGCATGAATGAGACCCTGCAAATTCACAACTCCGACAGGAATAGAAGCGTTCAGCCTCCACTTAACCCCCGCATGCCCTATGGTGGGGGGCGTCCAAAGCCTTTACGATAAGCGAGCCAGTAATCTTCTGCACAGTGAAAGAGTTAATCTCAGCTGACCGGGTGTAATAGCCCTATTATTATTATTACGCCTGCGACTGAAACGCGCCATATGTCAGCCTGAGATAAGTCAAATATTGCATCTCCCTGGTTCTCAACGCTGCAAAATCATCAAATATTCGATATTGTGAATATTTATGAAGGGATAATATCGGAGGAGAGGAGTCGCCATCTCTACTTAAGCCTATAATTACATTACGGGAAAAAATCCACTTGACACAGTTTCTCGGCTGTTTCTATAGTAACCACTGGCAGATATATAAAATCAGCGACTGACTGTATAAGGCACAGATGTATCTGGCTGCATATATCGTGTATGATACTTTCAGTGGGTCTTGGGTTTCATGGCTAATCTGGGTTAATTTGGGTATAAATTATAGATTTTGAGCCCCATAGAAACAGCTGAGAACAACAACAGAGGTAGCAACCAATCACAGCGCAGCTTTCATTTCCTAACGTGCCCTGGATAAATGAAAGCTGCACTGTGATTGGTTGCTATGGGCAACAAAACTAGGTTTCTCATTTAGACCATTTATAAAGCTCCCAATGATCGTTTTTTCTGCCTTAGATAAAAAATGTGTATATATATATATATATATATATATATATATATACGTATATATATATTTACATATAGTATGTACTTACATTATATTCCATAAGTGTGTGTTTACACGGGACGATTTTATGGTATCTTATATTTTAATTCCACAATTTTTTTGAAATACAAATGATGTATAAACTGTGAGACAGTGAGGGCCATTATGTATCACCCAGAATGTGCTTAGCGAAATAATAGTAAGTGTGGACTGGGTTCAGATATTTGACCGAGTCAATTTAGGAAAACCTGTCTTGGGCTATGTTCATACGTTGCGTTTTTGCTGCATTTTTTTTCTGCAGCAAAACCTGCTATCTTGGTTTCAGCTTTTGCTGAGTTTTTGGTGCATTTTTTTACTTAGTTTTTTTTTCAGGGTACAGATACATTTGTCTCTTGTGCATGCTAATAAAGTTTAGTGCATAAAAAAAAAACCTTATTCAACTTCCTCAGGTTTGGGCACAAAAAACGCAGCAAAACCTGATACCTGCATTTTTGCACTACCCATTGCTTTCAATGAGTGAAAAATGCTGAAAGAAGTGACTTGTGCAGTTTGGAAAAATGCTGCTCTTTGACAAAACAGTCAGGGAAAAAAACAACAATGTGTGTGCATGAGATCTCTGAAATCTCATTGACTTTGCGGATAGTGTAAAACGCAGCTGAAAATTTGCATTAAAAAAAAAGTATTAAAGAAATGCTGCAAAAACGCAACGTGTGAACATAGCCTTGGGCTTTTATTTTTGGAGAGATCTGTAGGATGGTAGTGGGACGGATCTCTCCCTCCAGTCCGGGTCTTACACGGTTTTCATTTAAACCTGCACCTGTGGATGTATGACTTGGTGTGTAAAGCTAACACAGACCAGAGCCACGATAGCACCCAACAACCTTACAGGGGTGCAAGGACTGGACTTTATTTACGTATTCCAAGCTGCGATCCGGAGGTGAGCAATTTCATGGGTGCAGTATTTCGCCATAAAGGATGTTTTGTTTAACTTGTCTGGGTCACTGTCACACTAAATTCACTGGCGGAAACGCCGCTGGTTTCACACATCCGAGTTCCATGGTCCGTATATAGACTGTGATTTACAGACCGGCCACCGGTCTCCTGATCATTTTAGGTCTCACAGCCGGTCTGGATATCGCCGTCCGTACACAGACCCTGTAATTTAGACGTATGAACATGGCCTTATGCCTCATTCACACAATCATTTCTCATGGATAGAACACATACCCTTTACAGTCAATAGGCTTGTCCACCTGTCCATTTTTTTTTTGCTGACCAAGTGTCCGCAAAACAAAAACCCAAGACATGTCTGGTTTATTGAACAGATTATACTCGCCAATGGGTCAGTGAAAAATTAAGTAAATGGATGACATCCGTGTTTTATCCTCGTGCCATAGGTTTATTACTCTTTAAAAGGAACCTATCAGGTGATTCATGCTGCCCGAATCGCGGCTTTTAAAGTATGTTTTTTGTCTGAAACCCCGCAGCATTTCAGAGTCAAATATGCCTGTCAGGATCTCTTCAAATGCTGCCGTTAGTGACTGACATGGCAGTTACATGGCTAAACTGCACTGATCGCGGCTAACTCCAGTCATGGCCATTACAGGCAGGTGCTGGCTGTGTAACACAGCTGGTATCTGCCATAAATTAAGTTGGCTCTGCTCCCGAGCCTGCTCTAGATACCTGCACTGTATATGTACAGTGTGCTGTGAATTTCAGCAAGGGGATTACAATGTTTAATACTCTATTTAGGAATCATGCCATGAGAAAAAGACCATAGCCAGCTCAAAATGGGGTTGACTTCTGAGGAACCATTGGGGCTTAATATTAGGTCATGAGTAGGGCCCCCCAGGGGATTGCCTGGTACTGTGGTGGGCCAAAACAAGCCATTGAGTTCCCAGTTTCCCATCTCTGCTTCCACTACTGTTTTTTTCCTGCCACTTGCACGCACATATGTGATCTATATCACACTCAGGGCCATATTAACCCATCCCCGGACCCCTAAGATTTCAGATATTTCAGGCCCCCTCCGGCACTCTTTTCTTACAGCGCTATCACTCTTCCTTTTTGAGAAGGACAATACATTTTCCCACAAATAGGAGATTTCTATTAGACTGATTGCCGGTTTGCACATAATTTCCATTATAACCAATTACTGTAGAAATAGGTGTAATGGTTCATGTACGCGGCTGTGCTGTAGTATGGGCTACACATTTCATTTAGTGCTATGGATATGGATTGGCTTAGACCATACATGTCAAACTCTGGCCCATGGGCTAAATCTAGCCCGCAGGGTGGATTTATTTGGCCCATGACACCAGAACCACCACCCCTTTGTGGGGCCATTATTCTGCATGGAGGACTATGTAGGGCCAATTATACTGTATGGAGGACTATGTGGGCCCATTATTCTGTATGGAGAACTATGTGGGGCCAATTATACTGTATGGAAGACTATGTGGGGCCCATCATTCTGTATGGAGAACTATGTGGGGCCATTATACTGTATGGAGGACTATGTGGGGCTCATTATTCTGTATGGAGGACTGTGTGGAGCCCATTATACTGTATAGAGGATTATGTGGGGCCCATTATACTGTATGGAGGACTATGTGGGGCCATTATACTGTATGGAGGACTATGTGGGGCCCATTATACTGTATGGAGGACTGTATGGGGCCCATTATACTGTATAGAGGACTATGTGGGGCCCGTTATACTGTATGGAGGACTATGTGAGCCCATTATACTGTATGGAGGACTATGTGGGCCCATTATTCTGTATGGAGGACTATGTGGGGCCCATTATTCTGTACTAGATGGTGGCCCGATTCTAACGCATCGGGTATTCTAGAATATGTATGCGGCCGACCGGGCACAATCAGCAGAACGTTGCTTAAATTTGCCGCCAAAATCGCTGATTGGTCGCGGCCGGCAACCGCGACCAAGCAGCAAAACGGTGTTTAAATTTGGCGGCAATATCGGTGATTGGTCGCGGGTGGCGGCCGCGACCAATCAGCGAACTGTGTTAGTGAGGACCGGAGAGCTTGTTTAAATTTGGCGATAAAATCGCTGATTACTCGCGACCGCGACCAATCAGCAAAACGGTGTTTAAATTTGGCGCCAAAATCGCTGATTGGTCGCGGCCGGCAACCGCGACCAAGCAGCAAAACGGTGTTTAAATTTGGCGGCAATATCGCTGATTAGTCGCGGGCAGCGGCCGCGACCAATCAGCACAGCAGTGTTTAAATGTGGCGCCAAGATCGCTGATTGGTCGCGGCGGCTGTTTAAATTTTGCGGTAAAATCGCTGATTGGTTGCGGGCAGCGTCCGCGACCAATCAGCACAGCAGTGTTTAAATGTGGCGCCAAGATCACTGATTGGTCGCGGCAGGAGGCCGCGACCAATCAGCGAATCGTATTGGTGAGGACCGGGGAGCGGAATCGTATTGGTGAGGACCGGGGAGCGGGGCTGCCTGTGCGGCTACTTCCGCTGCGAGAAGCCGGGAGATGCACGGCTGCTCCCAGCAGAAGTATCCCGACTGGCAGGGCCGCTCCCCGGTCCTCCCTTGACACCCTAGCCGCATGGAGGTCAGCGGCGCCGCCGGTTTGGTCCTTCTGCTGCTAGCGGCCGGGAGATGAGCGCCTCGCGCCGGTCATCTCCCGGCTGCATCGCCGCTGACCTCCGTCCGGCAGATGAGCCGCTGACGGCAGCCATCTTTTTCTCAAATCCCGCGTCGCTGATTGGCCGCGGCCGGACCAATCAGCGACACGAGATTTCCTGGACAGACAGAAAGACAGACAGACAGACGGGATAAGACGATTATATATATAGATGGAGGACTATGTGGGGCCCATTATTCTGTTTGAAGGACTGCATTGGATTAATATAGTTTATATTTTATTTTGATAGATTGGACTTTTATGAATTCAGTGATATCAAATATGTGTTTAATTTTTTTTAATTGTTTAATTTTTGATTTGACCTTTTGTATTTTTTTTTTTTTATATTTTTTAAACCTTTTTTTTTTTTTCTTCACTTTTTACTGTATTTAATAGTCCTCTTAGGGGACTTGAAGCTGCTTTTGTCTGATCGCTTGTGCTATATATAGCAGTGCATCAGCACTGCTATGTATAGAGAAAATCACAATCTTCTATGAATGCCAGCCACGGACTTGCTTTCACAGGAGGATCACTCCATCGCTCCATCCGTGGCTGTTAGTGGCACATGATGGCTGATTAAATCAGCCATCATGTGCAGGGAAAGATGCGGGCTCAGCTTGCAAGCCCGCATCTAAGGCAGGGACACGACATATGACATAAGTTTAAGTCATATTTCGTGAAGGGGTTAAAGACACGGCCCCGTTCGTAAAAATTACTACCTCTACAAAAAGGCCTGTATCTCTGGAACCTTATGGTGGATTAAAAAAAAAAGTGATTACTAAGGTGAGAAGCACGTATAAAAATAAGAGCAAAAACTGATCGCTTTTCACCTAGTGATAGGTCCCCTTTAAGTGTCCATTGCATCAATGTTCTCGCTGGATCCAGGCCTGATCCCATACACCTCACTGTTATCATTAATGCGGACTTAAAAAAAGAACCCGCACTTTAATTTCCCGTCTCTCAGGAGCCACTTATCATCTTGAGCTGACACATCAGTCTGTGTCCAGGTAATGACATAGTCTGACTACTATGGCTGCTCAATGGAAATAGTGCAAACATGTTACTCTATCAACAATGGTGCTAATTAAATGTCTGTTGTAAAATGATCACCCGCCTGTTAGCTGTTTATCCATCACATTTTACCCTGGATAGAAAAAAAGATTGTGAACAACTGGTCACTGCTTAAAGAAATGAGAAAGCCTTCTTTACTGTACAAGCTGTGGAACGCTGCTGACAACCACACAAGGTTAGGTTTACTATACATACAGTACCGTTCAAAAGTTTAGGGTCATTTAGAAATTTCATTAGTTTTGAAAGAAAAGCACATTTTTTTCAATGAAGCTAACATTAAATGAATCAGAAATACACTCTATACATTGTTAATGTGGTAAATGATTATTCTAGCTGCAAACGTCTTGTTTTTTTTTTGCAATATCTACATAGGTGTATAGAGGCCCAATTCCAACAACCACCACTCCAGTGTTTTAATGATACATTGTGTTTGCTAACTGTGTAAGAAGGCTAATGGATGTTTAGAAAAACCTAGAAAAACCCTTGCACAAGTATGTTAGCCCAGCTGAAAATGGTTTGGCTGATTTGAGAAGCTATAAAATTGACCTTCCTTTGAGATAGTTGAGAATCTGGAGCATTACATTTGTTTGTTCTATGAAACTCTCAAAATGGACAGAAAAAAAGAACTTTCATGTGAAACTCGACAGTCTATTCTTGTTCTTAGAAATGAAGGCTATTCCATGCGAGAAATTGCCAAGAAACTGAAGATTTCCTACAACGATGTGCATTGCTCCCTTCAGAGGAGAGCACAAACAGGCTCTAACCAGAGTAGAAAGAGAAGTGGGAGGCCCCGCTGCACATCTGAGCAACAAGACAAGGACATTAGAGTCTCTAGTTTGAGAAATCGATGCCTCACAGCTCCTCAACTGGCAGCTTCATTAAATAGTACACGCAAAACGCCAGTGTCATCGTCTACAGTGAAGAGGCCACTCCGGGGTGCTGGCCTTCAGGGCAAAGTGGCAAGGAAAAAGCCGTATCTGAGACTGGCTAATAAAAAGGAAAAGATTAATATGGGCAAAAGAACACAGACATTGGACACAGGAAGATTGGAAAAAAGTTTTATGGACAGACGAATCAAAGTTTGAGGTGTTTGTATCACACAGAAGAACATTTGTGAGATGCAGAACAACTGAAAAGATGCTGGAAGAGTGCCTGACGCCATCTGTCAAGCATGGTGGAGGTAATGTGATGGTCTGGGGTTGCTTTGGTGCTGGTAAAGTGGGAGATTTGTACAAGGTAAATGGGATTTTGAATAAGGAAGGCTATCACTCCATTTTGCAATGCCATGCCATACCCTGTGGACAGCGCTTGATTGGAGCCAATTTCATCCTACAACAGGACAATGACCCAAAGCACACCTCCAAATTATGCATGAACTATTTAGGGAAGAAGCAGGCAGCTGGTCTTCTATCTGTAATGGAGTGGCCAGCGCAGTCACCAGATCTCAACCCCATTGAGCTGTTGTGGGAGCAGCTTGACCGTATGGTACGCAAAAAGTGCCCATCAAGCCAATCCAACTTGTGGAAGGGGCTTCAGGAAGCATGGGGGGAAATTACCCCAGATTAACTCAGCAAATTAACAGCTAGAATGCCAAAGGTCTGCAATGCTGGAATTGCTGCAAAGGAGCATTCTGTGACGAAAGCAAAGTTTGAAGGAGAAAATTATTCTTTCAAATAAAAATCATTATTTCTAACCTTGTCAATCTCTGGACTATATTTTCGATTCATTTTGCAACTCATTTGATAAATAAAAGTATGAGTTTTCATGGAAAACACAAAATTGTCTGGGTGACCCCACACTTTTGAGCGGTAGTATATATATACAGTACAGACCAAAAGTTTGGACACACCTTCTCATTTAAAGATTTTTCTGTATTTTCATGACTATGAAAATTGTACATTCACACTGAAGGCATCAAAACTATGAATTAACACATGTGGAATTATATACTTAACAAAAAAGTGTGAAACAACTGAAAATATGTCTTATATTCTAGGCTCTTCAAAGTAGCCACCTTTTGCTTTGATGACTGCTTTGCACACTCTTGGCATTCTCTTGATGAGCTTCAAGAGGTAGTCACCGGAAATGGCTTTCACTTCACAGGTGTGCCCTGTCAGGTTTATTAAGTGGGATTTCTTGCCTTATAAATGGGGTTGGGACCATCAGTTGTGTTGTGCAGAAGTCTGGTGGATACACAGATGATAGTCCTACTGAATAGACTGTTAGAATTTGTATTATGGCAAGAAAAAGCAGCTAAGTAAAGAAAAATTAGTGGCCATCATTAATTTTGGAAATGAAGGTCAGTTAGTGCAAAAAATTGTGAAAACTTTGAAAGTGTTCCCAAATGCAGTTGCAAAAACCATCACGCGCTACAAAGAAACTGGCTCACATGAGGACCGCCCCATGAAAGGAAGACCAAGAGTCACCTCTGCTTCTGAGGATAAGTTTATCCGAGTCACCAGCCTCAGAAATTGCAGGTTAACACCAGCTCAGATTAGAGACCAGGTCAATGCCACACAGACTTCTAGCAGCAGGCACATCTCTACAACAACTGTTAAGAGGAGACTTTGTGCAGCAGGCCTTCATGGTAAAATAGCTGCTAGGAAACCACTGGTAAGGACAGGCAGCAAGCAGAAGAGACTTGTTTGGGCTAAAGAGCACAAGGAATGGACATTAGACCAGTGGAAATCAGTGCTTTGGTCTGCTGAGTCCAAATTTGAGATCTCTGGTTCCAACCACCGTGTCTTTCTGCGACTCAGAAAAGGTGAACGGATGGACTCTACATGCCTGGTTCCCACCGTGAAGCATGGAGGAGGAGGTGTGAAGGTGTGGGGGTGCTTTGCTGGTGACACTGTTGGGGATTTATTCAAAATTGAAGGCATACTGAACCAGCATGGCTACCACAGCATCTTGCAGCGACATGCTATTCCATCCGGTTTGCATTTAGTTGGACCATCATTTATTTTTCAACAGGACATTGACCCCAAATACACCTCCAGGCTGTGTAAGGGCTATTTGACTAAGAGGGATAGTGATGGGGTGCTACGCCAGATGACCTGGCCTCCACAGTCACCAGACCTGAACCAGATCGAGATGGTTTGGGGTGAGCTGGACCACAGAGTGATGGCAAAAGGGCCAACAAGTGCTAAGCATCTCTGGGAACTCCTTCAAGATTGTTGGAAGACCATTTCCGGTGACTACCTCTTGAAGCTCATCAACAGAATGCCAAGAGTGTGCAAAGCAGTCATCATAGCAAAAGGTGGCTACTTTGAAGAACCTAGAATATAAGACATATTTTCAGTTGTTTCACACTTTTTTGTTAAGTATATAATTCCACATGTGTTAATTCATAGTTTTGATGCCTTTAGTGTGAATGTACAATTTTCATAATCATGAAAACACAGAAAAATCTTTAAATGAGAAGGTGTGTGCAAACTTTTGGTCTGTACTGTATACATATAAATATATATACAGTATATATATATTTCTTTGCCGTATCTGTGCATCATAAATCGTGGTATGTGTTAGAGGGGCCCACTGAGACTCTTTCGCCCGGGGCCCACGAAAACCTGGAGCTAGCCCTGCTCTAGCGGCACTCCTAAGCACTGCTGCTCCTGTATGTGTTTCTATTTGGCTTTAGGGGGAGAGTGGCCGGTCTCTACAAGAATTTAACCTTGCTGTGTCCTGCAGAGATTAGGTTCCCCAGCCTATCCTCTGCCAGCAGGCTATTTATTAGGAAATTCCTCCCACTACTCTTGGTTTGAATGTTTGTTCCTAGTCAGTTTGCTCTGCTAGCATCATGTTGGCGTTTGTGTGTTTCGTTTCTCCTGTTATTGACCCGGCTAGTATACCCGTCCTGTATGACCTCTCCGCTCCTGACCTCGGCTAAGTATCTTGAACCTGTGCTGCCTTCCCCGATCTAGGACCGTCTGGCCACGTCTGTCTTTGCCCTTCTGTACTTTGTACCCTACAGTCAGCTTTTGCAGTCCCAGGGACTCCCTGGAGTGATTTTGGAGTCCATCAACAGAGCAAATTAATCGCTGGCCCTGGTCCAAAGCATAGTTTTCCTGGGAATGCTGGCAAGCATCTTTCTGCCCAATGAGTAATAGCTCTACTATGCCGGACTCGCTCTTTCAGAAGTCCCTTCCCATGCTGTCTCCGGCTCTACATGAGCGTACTGGGGAAGATGGTAGCCGCAATGGAAGCAGTCCCATTTGCTCAGTTCCACACACGCCCCCAACAGCTCTTTCTCCTATCAAGATGGGACAAGTTCACTGGACCGGCTCATTACCCCTCCCTCTCGGATCAAGAGGTCCATGGAATGGTGGAGATGCTCTTCCCTCATTCATCACAGAAGATCTTTTCGGCCAATTTGTTGGAAGGTCGTGACAACAGACGCCAGTCTTGTTGGTTGGGGAGCAATCTTTCAAGACCTAACAGTCCAGGGCTGATGGGACGCTGGGGAATCTTTTCTTCCCATTGACATTCTGGAACTTAGAGCAATCTTCCTAGCTTTTCTTCACTGGCAGGATCTTCTCTTCGGTCGTCTGAATCGTGTCCAATCCAACAATGCCATGGCAGTGGCATACATCAACCACCTAGGAGAAACTCGAAGTCGAGCAGTGATGTCAGAGGTTTCTCAAATCCTATCATGGGCCGAATTGAACATTCCGGCAATATCAGCGGTACATATTCCTGGAGTGGATAATTGGGCCGCCGACTTTCTCAGCCGAGAGAGCCTCACCGTAGGCGAGTGGTCCCTGTACCCGACAGACATCACCAGGCCTGACTCAGATGGGGAACACCCAACGTGGATCTGGTGGCGTTCAGACTGAACCACAAAGTTCCCCAGTTTTTTTTAATCCAGATCTCGCGATCCCCTAGCGATCAACTCCAACGTGCTGGTGATCCCCTGGTCCCAGTTCTCACTCCCATACTGGTTTGCTCTTTTGCCGCTGATTCCCATGCTGGCAAGAAGATCAAGGCAGAAGGAGTGCACGTCATACTCGTGGCTCCAGACTTGGCCAGGAGACTTTGGTATGCGGAAGTAATCAACCTCCTGGCGGACGCCCTGTCTAAGCTCCCAGATCTCATCTCGCAGGGCCTCTTCCACCAGAAGTCTTAATCGTTCAATTTAACGGCATGGGTATTGAAGCCGGTTTCTCCGATCAGGTCATTCAGACCATGATCAAGGTGAGGAAGCCTTCTTCCTCTCGCACTTACCATCGGACATGGAAGGCCTTCTTTCGCTGGCGTGAAGCCAATAAAGTCATCCCCATGTTTTTTTCTCTATGTTTCTTTCTGGCCTTTTTTGCAATCGGGCCTGAATCTGGCCTGCCTCTTAATTTCTCTCAAGGGTCAAGTCTCAGCTCTTTCCATTCTTTTCCAGAAGAACCTCGTTCTCAGGTCAGGACCTTCCTTCAGGGGGTCGCACACTCTGTTCCTCCTTACAAGCCCCCAGTAGAGCCTTCGGACCTCAACCTAGTTCTGGACGTTCTGAAGAAGCCCCCATTCGAACCACTATGAGAAATCTCTATCCTTCCTCTTCTGGCAGGATGCCTTACTGGTAGCCATCACCTCAATCAGACAAGTGTCCGAACTTGCCGCTCTTTCTTGCCGTTCCCCCAGGACAAGGTGGTTCTGCATCCAGTCCCATCCTTTCTTCTTAAGTTGGTTTCCTCGCTACATCTTAACAAAGACATCGTACTTCCTTCGTTTTTGTCCATCTCCCTCTCATCATCGGGAGTGGTCACTAAACAAGCTGGACCTTGTGAGAGCAATGCGTCTCTACCTCTCCAGGACAGCACCCTTCAGACAGGTGGATTCTCTGCTTGTTATTACTGACGGTCATAGCAAAGGCTTTCCTGCTTCCAGGGCCTCCATTGCCCGCTGAATCTGTTCTGCCATTCTTGAAGATTATCGGATAAGGGACAGAGCACTCAGGGTCACAGCTCACTAAGCTCGCGTAGTGGGGGCCTCCTGGGCCGTCCGTCACCAGGCTTCGGCCTTGCAGCTTTGCAATGCTGCTACATGGTCTTCCATTCATACCTTTGCAAAGTTCTACAGGGTTCACACCCGTCGGATGCAAACCTCGGTAGACTGGTCCTGCAAACCGCAGTGGCTCGAGCTCAGACTTGAGGGTACTGTTTTTTTGCTCACCCTTGGGACTGCTTTTGGACTTCCCATGGTTTCCTGTGTCACCCAATGAAGCGATAGGGAAAAGAAGATTTTGGGTACTGTAACAATGCTACTCACTTGGGAGCAATCTGAGTTGTCACAGGAACCATTAGTAAGTCCAGCTAGTTTATTTCAGTCCCCATAAACCACATCACAGGAAACTGAAATACATCCCTTGTCCGGCATAAAATAAAACATAAAAGAACAAGTCCATACAATAGTAGTGCTGGTTAGCCCGTCTGGCTTAGTCCTTTAGCACACAATCCAGGAGATCTGCAACCTCCATACACACTGGCATGTGTGAGGCAAACAGGTCTCATTTTACCAAGTGAACCACAGCCAGGGGTGGAGATATGGTGAGCAGCCATCAGCTGCTCATAATCAACCTGTCATGGCTGATTAACCCCTTTTAGTCCTATATGTACTAAAGCAAGGGTTCCCCAACTCCAGTCCTCAAGGCCCACCAATAGGTCATGTTTTCAGGATTTCCTTAGTATTGAACAGGTGATAATTCCATCACCTGCACAGGCAATAATTCCATCACCTGTGCAATACTAAGGAAATCCTGAAAGCATGACCTGTTGGTGGGCCTTGAGGACTGGAGTTGGGGAATCCTGACTAAAGCATTACTCCAGGTTTATCTTCTATCCACTATGTGTCTAACAGCCACCTTAAGAGTTCTCATCGTAAAATCTCTTTCTTGAAACCTTCAATGGGGGATACAGCACCCGCTCTTACGTAAAGTTATGTTGTTTTCTGCTATCTTCTTGCCTTACTGTTGCTTCTCCTACTGCTTTCTCACTAACTTATTAACTTTGTGCCAGTCGTTGGGTATATATTGCCAGGGAGAAGCTAAACTTTTTTTGCTTAGTGGCAGCACCATACACCCATGGTTTCCTGTGTCCCCCAATGAAGACTTCAAGAAAGAGATTTTACGGTGAGTACCAAAATCTTCTTTTTACAGGTCAGTATGATTACAGTGATGCCAAACTTGTAAAGCATTTTTTTTCAATTGTGAAAAAAATTGTGAAATTTGTACCAAAACAAAACAAAAAAATTTGCTAGTATCGCCATTTTCCGAGGCCTGTAACGTTTTAATTTTTCCATTGACAAAGCTGTGTGAGGACTTACTTTCTGCATGGCAAGATTTATTGGTACCATTTTGGGGTAGATACGTTTTAATAGCTTATTTTTGAATTTTTTTATGGAGCTGTGGTAACTGAAAAGAACACTTTTGGTATTATGATTTTTTTGTTAAAATTAACCATATGTTACGGATCCGGGTGGTGGAACCTCTGTGCTGCGGTGCAAGGAGGGACCAGAGGGGCATAACTAGGTATCAACTCGGCCTGACCAAGATCGCACGGCGGCTCAATCGACTCCGTGAACCAGGGAAGGACCGAGCAGAGGGACCAGGTGCCACTCTGGTACCGACCTTGTAAGAGAGCAGGTGACTCCCACGGGTCAGAAGGCAGGAACTGACCGGTACAGCAGATGAGCACAGCAGGCAGGCTGACGGGTGGTCCAGGTGGTCAGGCAGGCTGATTCGGCTGATAGCCAGACGGGTGCTCTGGGTAGGCAAGCTGGCAGGCACAACTGATAACAGGCAGGTGCTTCCAGGTAAGCAGGCAGGTGGGCACGGCAGGTAACAGGTAGGTGCTTCCTGGTAAGCAGGCAAGCGGGCACAGCAGGTAACTGGACTGAAGGCAGACTGTCGGGCTGGAAAGTAGTCAGAATGGCGGACTGGACTGAAGATCAGCCTGGCGGAAAGGACTGACTTGCAGTGGACCTGAGGGCTGAAGCAAAGTAAGTATCACAGAGCAACAACCTTGCACGGGCACCTCTATATTGTAGAAGGTGCCTTTTATAGAGAAAGTCCTCCGGCCATTGGCCGGGGACTTTTTAGGACGGCGTGCGCGGCCCCTTTAAGAGGGAGGGAGCGCGCCCACTAAGCACAGTGCCGGGGAAGCTGCGCGCACCAGTAGCAGCAGCAGCAGGGAGGCCGGAAGATGCCGGAGCAGGACCGCAGCGGTAAGGGGGATGGCATCTCTGCCTGGCAGGGGGCAGAGACGCCGACGCTACACCATACAGGTTAATTTTATACTTTGATAGAGCTGACTTTTACGGACGAGGTGACCTTTAACCATGGAGAAAATCACTGTCAGATTGGTCATTTCGGTTGGCAGGGTGTGGACCACACGCTTTAAATGCCACAGGCAAAAATTGACAGCAGCATTTAGGGGATCAACATGTGTGTAACATAGCCTGTGTCTGACGGTTATGATGCGGGCTCAGCTCCTGAGCGTGATCATATACAGGTTAACAACGTTGGGTGTACTGGTAACGGGTATGGCTTCAATAACAATGTATGTGTGGATTTCTACACTAAAATCTGCAGTATTTCGTCATCCTAAATCCGTGCATATTTTGTCTTGCAGAAACTTGGGGAAAAAATGCAACAAAACAATGCCAGGTCAGCAATTTTAACCTGTGGATTTAAAGGGAATCTGTCTCCGGGTGGTGCTACCTAATCTAATAGAAGCATCATTTCGGGACAGAGACCTTAATTCCAGTGATGTGTCACATGCTGGGCTGCTTGCTGTAGTTTTGATAAAATCACTTTTTTTGGCAGAAGATTATCAGTAGATGACTGCTGCCATGTAGTCCTCCATAATCATGAGCTCTGTATAATCTTGCCTTCCCACTCATTAGCACCTTTCTGTGTACACTGTGCATAGGCAGAAAGCTGCCAATCAGTGATGTGGGCGAGGTTATACAGCGCTCAGCATTCCAAGAACTGCTATATGTGCAGCAGAGAAAACAGTAAATTTATCAAAACTGCAGCAAGCAGCCTAGCAAGTGACACATTTCTGGAATCAGGGTCTCTGCCCCTATATCATGCTGATCACAGATGGGTAGCAAAAGCTGGTAACAAATTCTCTTATGTGTCCTGTTGAAATGAATGGGTAAAATACGCATCATAAAAGGTGCATTTCCACAACAAAAATTGATATGCTGCGTTTTTTTTTTAAACTGCAACAAAAGCCAGTTTCCACGCCAAAAGAAAAAAAAAAACGCAGTATGTGAATAAGGTCAAGTTAAATCACAGCCGCTTTGCTGGTCCTGTAAAATGATGCCGATTTTACCAGCAGAAAATCTGCAATGTGTGAATTTAGCCCAATGGCCTATTACGCTGCAGAGAATTGGCAATGAGACCAAATCATAGTCTTATATGAGGACCAACAATAAAACAAAATATGCAATAAACCTCAACCACAACTGGACATAAAACAACCAAATCACATAGATATTAAAAGCAAATATTAAAATCAATTGTCATAGTGTAACATTAATGCAACCAAATCCCAAATAATCCTCCATAATTCCTGAACGCCGCAACCAACAATCCTACATATCCTACCAGATCCGGCAGCTTACCGTGCTACTAACCCGGGGTCTTCAGCTGAACGGCCCCAGACACAATGTAAGAACTCCAGAAAACTAACCCGGGTTGTGTGTGTACAGAGGGGCGTCTGCTGATTGTCTGGCATAACACATGGAGATGTAACCTTTTCTCTAATGTGCTTCCCAGCACAAATATTTAGTCTGACATGGTAACATTTGTTCTGACAGAAGAAACCCAAAGGTCAGAAGATCTGAAAACAATCACAGAAACCCGCAACTGTCAGAACATTTCACCTCTGCTGAGTTTTCAAAGCAGAAACTCTCCAAGGCGCCGTGCACACAGAAGATTCTCAACCCAGGTAAACGGAACGAGATCTCATTGGGAAACTCTGGTGGCTTTTTTTTTATTTTTGTGAAGCTCCTTTTTGTGCCGTTTTCTAAGCTTTATTCTGGAGGTTTTAGCCTCTGACGGTTTATTGGAGGGTTTTCTATGGTTTTTGTGATGTCTTTTTTTTTCACTCCATTGAAAAATGAGGAAAGCACTGGCAAGTTTTTAAGTAAAAATTATGGCAAAACGTTCCACAAACCATCTGGTCGTCTTCCGGGTGTCTTTGGAGCGTTCTGATTTGTAATGTAAAGTAAAGCAGCTTCCGAGCAGAAAACACCAGAAGGGTCAGGGGCACGTCTGTTAACCGCTTCATGTAGCCTTCCTCCCACCACCATGTCGTATAAGTCTGCACTTTACCTATGTCCTACCCATGTCTGTGCATTTACTATATTAGCTCTTGGGAATCTGGGAACTCTCCCTGCTCGGCCACCACTCCTGCGCATGCGCTACAGAAGTTCTAATGCACCGGAGTGAGGTGGCCGGGCAGGGAGCTACGGCGCAGTCTCTAACTATGAGCCCTCCCAAGAACCCGGCCATTGAGAAAGATAAACAACGTATGCATGCTCTACAAGGGTTCTGTAGTGAAGGGGCCGGGCGGGGAGCCACTGCGCATGCTCTAATTTATGCGCGCTCCCGAGCAGGGCTGTGGAGTCGGTAAGCCAAACCTCCGACTCCAACTACGACTCCTCAATTTCCATGACACAGACTCCAACTCCGACTCCCTCATACACGGCTCATGTCTAAGTGATAAATTTACTGCAGCACAGATTCATCTCAGCTAAAAGTCTAGACCCTTAGATCAGGAATAGGACAGACATTTATAGGACATTTCATAACTTTCCCAAATTCTTATGAAAAAATATTCCCCACAAACTGCACTGAACTACTGTACCCAATTTATTATATATTTTAGGAGTTGGAGTCGGTCCATTTTATACCGACTCCGATTCTGACTCCACCAAAATGGGCTCCAACTCCACAGCCCTGCTCCCGAGAACCCAGCAGTTGATAAGACAAACTCCTTACTGCCTGCGCAAGCGCGGCCAGGAACGCCGCCATAGTGGTCATAATCTTGGATACCTGAGTGACTGTGTTACAGTGGATATGGGGTAAGCAATAGAAAAAAAAAAAACTATAAAGATTTTCTAATTTGAGGTAATTAGTAATATTACACCTAGTACACATTGAAATGGGATCTTTGAGATGGGAAAACCTCTTCAATGGTTGGCGAGATGTTCTTTTCCTGAAATGCCCTTTTTTCTCCGCACATACCTTTGATCATTGTTGCCAAAGAGTTCTATTTTAACCTCATCGCTCCACAGGACTTATTCCCAAAATGCATCGGGCTTGTTTAGATGTTCTTTTGCATACTTCTGACGCTGAGTTTTTTGGTGAGGACACAGGAGAGGTTTTCTTCTGATGACTCTTCCATGAAGGCCATATTTGTGCAGGTGTCTCTGAACAGTAGAACAATGTACCACAACTCCAGAGTCTGACAAATTTTTCTGAATGTCTTTTGCCGTCAAGCGGGTGTTCTCATTGCTTCTCTAGCAATCCTACGAGCAGCTCTCACTGAAACTTTGCTTGGTCTTCCAGCCCTTATCTTGACCTCCACTGTTGCTGGTAACTGCCATTTCCTAATTACTTTTCGAATTGAGGAAAGGGCAACTTGAAAACGAATTGCTATCTTCTTATAACCTTCTCCTGCTTTGTGGGCCTCCACCATTTTCATAGTGCTAGGCAGCTGCTTAGAAGAGCCCTTGGCTGCTGTTTTTTGGCACAAGGTTAGAGGAGGTTTTTATAAAGCTGGGAAATTTACATCACTTGGCCTTTCCTAATGATGATGGTGAACAAGCCATAACCCTAACAGGCTAATTAAGGTCTGAAACCTTGGTCAAAGTTATCTGAGCACACAAATCTCCAAGGATGCCAAAACGATTGCATCTTTGCATTTTTCCTTTTTGTAATTTTTAAAATGATTAAAAAAAATGACTACGGTATATGTATAAATTTTGCCTAAAATACAAAGGAAATGTGTTATCTGTAACTTTAGGCCTTTTAGAGATCATTTCATCTTCAACTTGCTTAACTCTTCACAATAACAGTAATTTTAACCAGGGGTGCCCAAACTTTTACATTCCATTGTATGTCCTATCGCTGTGAACTTCCAACAATGCAATGTAATAGGTGAAAGACACGTGGATTCCTAGGCTGGATTAGCAGATGGCGTACTTAGCCTAAAGGCCCCATCACACTTAGCGACGCTGCAACGATCCCGACAACGATACGACCTGTCAGGGATCGTTGCTGCGTCGCTATGTGGTCGCTGGTGAGCTGTCAAACAGGCAGGCTCACCAACGATCAGGGGAGCAGCGACATCGTGGAAAGAATCTTTCCACGATGTCCTGCTCCTGGTTACCAGCCTGTTGAAGCAGGAGCAGGCTGGTAACCATGATAAACAGCGGGTTACTAGGGGCACACGCGCACTTAGTAACCCGCTGTTTATCATGGTTACCACTCTTCTACGGTAAGCGGTAACCTCCCGCTCATCGTAGCAGGCTCGTAACCATGATAAACAGCGGGTTAGTAGGTGCGTGTGTGCCCCTAGTAACCCGATGTTTATCATGGTTACCAGTCTGATCGCTGCTCCCGCTGGTCACACACAGCGATGTGTGCTGACCAGCGGGAGGGCAAAGACCAAAAAATGGTCCAGGACATTCTGCAGCGATCAGCGACCTCACAGCAGGGGCCTGATCGCTGCGAAGTGTCACACATAGCGACATCGCTGGTGAGGTCGCTGTTGCGTCACCAAAACCGTGACTCAGCAGCGATCTCCCTAGTGATCTCACTATGTGAGACGGGGGCTTAACACAACTTTTCTATGCAGATTTTGATTTCTCTCGACCCCCTTCCTTAAATGACACATTGTATGTGAATGCATACTATATACTGTATGTGATAGATATCTATATTCACTTCCAGGTTGGTGGTGATTAGCACTGATGATGTCCCGACAACAGGGCCGGTCAAGATTCCTGCACATACGGCAGTCATCATGCACCAGTCCCGTTCATTACTCGGAGGCCAATGCCTCTGTGGATAAAGGGGGGCTCTGATGGCAGATGTTGGAGTGGTGGGTAGAAGGATCAGGCAGGCCTCCTATCAAAAGCACAGCCAGCCAAGTTAAAGCATGACTCCAGCATTTTTTGTCTTTTTTCTTTTTATTTCATTCCGCACTGGTATCACTGATCCATGTTCCATGCCCGTTAAAACACTTACAAGCCGCCGTCTTCCCTGCGCTCCTCTGGATCCGTTCCACCATCTTGTGACTGCAGCTCCTGAAAGATCGGAAGTCACAAGCGCTCAGTGTAAGTCTATGAGAGCCGCGATCTGGCTGTCATATCTCATAGACTTACATTGAGTAGTGACTTCCGGATGGCCCAGCAAACAAAGAGCAGAAGACGACCGGAGCAGAGCAGTGCCAATGACTGAAGAAGATGGAGGCTGGTAAGTATAATACTAAGGGACAGGGAACTACCATTAGTGAGATAAAAAAAAACAAAAAAAACCCAGATTATGCCTGTATATAGCATAATTGGGGAAAATGGCTATCGATAGCTGTAGCTGGAATATGGGCACCTTAATGGATGAACCTCCTGATTATCATTTGGACTGAATAGGACGCAGTAATATGAATGCAGCACACAAGCTATGGCACAGCTGACTCTCCTGTACTTGGCATCTCTGCTGGGAGAACATGTATTATTTCCATGTATCTAGGGCAAATAGCATGTGGCAATACAAGAGTCAATGCTGGATAAACTGCAACACTTGGAAATACCAAAATCACACTTGCTTTTACTTAAATGGAATCTGTCAGCAGGTTTTGTTCTGTAATCTGAGAGCAGCATGATGTAAAGGCAGAGACCTTGATTCCAGCGATGTGTCACTTACTGGGCTGTGTTTTGCTGTTCCAATACAATCAGCAGATTATCACTGGAGGACTAGGTGTCTCCTGCTGTGTAACCCCGCCACTGACACCGAGTAACGGCACAAAACTACCAATCAGTGTTGTGGGTGGGGTTATACAGGGCTCAGCATTCAAAGCTCTGCTAGATCTGCAGCAGAGAAGCCAGGGATTGTATCACAACTGCTGCACCCAGTAAAGTAAGTGACACATCGCTGCAATCAGGCTCTTTGACCCTACATTATGCTGCTGTCAGATTACATGACAAAAACCAGCTGACAGGTTCCCTTTAACCCCTTAACGACCTTGGAAGTACTTAGTACGTCCAAGGTCGGGAAGTACTTACCAATCAGGACGGAGGGAGTACTTCCAGGCGATCGATTGCCGCCGGGTGTCAGCTGATTGTGACAGCTGACAACCGGCACTCAGTGTCCGGAGCGGTGCATAAAAAAATTAAAAAAAACTATATAAATGTGGTATTGCTGTAAACGTACTGACTTGAAGAATAAAGCTGCCTTATCAATTTTACCACACGAGGAACGACATAAAAAAAACAAAAATTCCTTTATTGTTGGTTTTTCTTTATTCTGCCTCACAAAAATCAGAATAGAAAGTGGTCAAAAAATGTCACATGCCCAAAAATGCTACCAATAAAAACGTCAAGTTGTCCCGCAACAAACAAGCCATCACATGGAGGAACGGCGTAAAAAAATATATAAAACCAATTCTTCACCTGCTGTTGATTTGTTCATTCTGCCTCCCAAAGATCTCAGTAAGACTCCGCTCACATTTATCCTGCGCTCTGCGCTTAAACCGAGGTTTCCATGTAAATCTCTGAAATACGTCATTCAGACAGATACGCAGCAGAAGATTCCCTATACTGAGGCAGATGGAGGCACTGTGGAAGCAGTGTGGCCTATGATCCAGCGGTGTCCATCTTTTTAGGCATGCAGAAAAATGCAGTCGGCCACAGTTTTGTGCACTTCTGAAAAGAAGGACAACGCTGAACAGAGGCCAGACGCAGTCCAGAGTAACTCTGCTGCCTCATTACACTGTGTTCCAAATTATTATGCAAATAATAATTTTCTCAGATTTTCCCAAATTACCTATATGAATTGCAGTCATTGTAATTTTCCAGTCAAATAACTATTAGAGTACAATTGAAAGGTTTTTGTACAAACTGCAATAAAAAACTCAAACTGCACTCAAAATGCATGTTCCAAATTATTATGCACAGCAGAGTTTTCAACCTTTTCATTTTAATAAAGAATAAAAAAATGGTCATTTTTGACATTCTAAGCATTAGCAGGTTATTACACACTGAAATCAAACAGTTTTCAACTCAAAACTTTATTCTAGGTGATGTTACATTTTCACATAGGACCCCTTGTTCAAAAGGAGCTTCTGAACTCTCTCGTCCATTGAATTTGTCAGGTTTTGGATGGTTTCTGCTTAAATTGTTTTGCATGAGGACAGAATACCCTCCCAGAGCTGTTGCTTAGATGTGAACTGCCTCCCGCCATCATAGACACTCCTTTTGATGATGCTCCAGAGGTTCTCAATGGGGTTGAGGTCAGGGGAGCATGGGGGTCACACCATAAGTTTGTCACTACAACGTACTGGTCACAACAACAGCAGTTTGCAATTTTCACTCAGCAACATCCACTGCTGCTTGTTTCTGGAAAACATCAATGGAGTCAGACTCATCACTACACCTGGAGATAAATTCCCACAGGGGTATAATTTCCAAAATGGGGTCACTTGAGGGGGAATTCTGCTCTTCGGGCCTCTGCCTCCTGGAGCACAGATTTTCCTAGAATAGTATTAAGACTCCATATACAAATAGCGCTCCGTCCCTCCCAAGTCTCGCCGTGTAGCTAAGCAGTACTGTACAGCCACATATGGGCTATTGCCATGTTCAGCAGAAATTATGAGAAAAATGTTGGCGCCATTTTTACCAACTTCCCTGTGTGAAAATATAAAATCTGGGGCTAAAAAAAAGTTTTGGTGGTAAAAATGAAATTTATTCTTTCACCGCCCAATGGTATAAAGTTCTATGAGGCACATGTAATATCATTAAGATCGCTGCACCCCTAGATGAATTCATTGAGGGGGGGTGTAGTCTGTAAAATGAGGTCTCTTATGGGGGGTTTCTGTTGTTCTGCCACCTCAGGGGCTCTGCCAACGTGACATGGAACCCTCAAGCCATTCCAGCAAAATCTGAACTCCAATATGGTGCTTCTTCCCTTCTGAGCTTTGCACTGTGCCTGAAAAGTAGTTTTCAACCACATATGATGTGCAATTTCTCCTGAGTACACATATGCAACAAATTTTAGGGTCACATTTCTCCTACTGTCCTTGTAAAAATGAAAACATTTGGGGCCAAAATATAATTTGTGTGGGTAAATATTTATTTTTTTAAATTTTTACAAATCAAAAGTTGTAAAATTCTGTGACATACCTGGGGGTTCAAGCTGCTCACCACACGTCTAGATAAATTCCTTGAGGGGTCTAGTTTCCAAACTGGTGTCACTTGTGGGGGCTTTCCACGGTTTAGGCACATCAAGGGATCCGAAAATGCAAAAAGGCGTGTCCGCTAATTATGCCTGCAAATTTTACATTCAAAAACTCAAATGGCGCTCCTTCTCTTCCCAGCCCTGCCGTGCGCCCAAACAGTGATTTTCCCCCACATATGGGGTATGGGCATGCTTGGGACAAATTGCACAAAAAAGTAAGGGATCCATTTTTCCTGTTACACCTGCAAAAAAAAAATAAAATAAAAATACAGCCTAAAGTAAAATTTGTGAAAAAAAAAAAAAAGTTAAATGTTCATTTTTTTCCCCCCACATTGCAAAAATTCCTGAGAAGCACCTGAAGGGTTAATAAACCTCTTGAATGTGGTTTTGAGCACCCTGAGGGGTCCAGTTTTTAGAATGGTGTCACTTTGGGGTATTTTCTGTCATATAGACCCCTCAAAGTCACTTCAAATGTGATGTGGTCCCGTAAAAAAAATGGTTTTGTAAATTTTGTTGGAAAAATGAGAAATCGCTGGTCAACTTTTAACCCTTAGAACTTCCTAACCCCAAAAAAAGTTATGTTGCAAAAATTGTGCTGATGTAAAGTAGACATGTGGGAAATGTTATTTATTAATTATTTTGGGTGACACATCTCTCTGATTTAAGGGAATAAAAATTGCAAGAAATTTTGGCCAAATTTCTGTTTTCCCAAATAAACGCAAGTGATATTGAAGAAATTTTACCACAATCATGAAGTACAATATGTCACGAAAAACAGTCTCAGATCCGTTGAAGCGTTCCAGCGTTATCACCTCATAAAGTGACAGTGGTCAGAATTGTAAAATTTGGCCTGGTCATGAAGGAGCTCATTAAAGCTCATTCACATGGCCAAAGCCATTAGTGCTTATGCGTTAATGGATGCCGCCCCTTAGGCTCTTTGCACACATTTTGTGGTTTTTTTATTGCAAAAAAATCAGCTGCACATACATAAGCGTTGTGGCATGAAAACCGCTGGGTAAAATCTGTGAATAATTTAAGCATTTTTGAATGCGTTTATGATCCATCTTTACATGCTTCCCCCCCCCCCCCCCCCCATTCATTTGAATGAGTGAAAAACGCTGCAAGAATTAGGGAAAAATTACAAAAAATAAAAATTAAAAATAAAAACACACCTTGATGGTTCAAATTTCCCAGGAACAAAAAGCAGCAGCGTCTGCATGAGGTTTCAGAGATCTTATTCACTTTGCTGGGGCAGTAAAACTTATGTGAACACAGGCCTTATTGTGGCAACGTTTTTCATATTCTGTACGACTTGCTCTGTTGGATGCAACGCCGGGATTTCGTAGGACATCGCACACAAGAAAGCATTGATGGTTGATTGTGTCGGATCTATGGGATTGCAGTTAGACCAATTCCCCAATGGTGTTTGCAAAGTGAACCTCAAAAGTAAATAGGTGTTCCTTTAGCGCAGGCTTTCACGCTCTAACACTGGCTTATAACAAAGAAAAGGAAAAAAAGACACAAGAAGTGCAAACAGTGTTTAATAGAAATATCCATAGTAAATAATCCAACATAAATATCTAGTCTACATAACGTATTAACAGAGGGGCATTGTTAGGCGATACGTCCAGGAATGGTCTTAGAAATAAAAGCATTGACGTAATCACAAGGGGTTAAGCCGCGTTTCCAACCGGATAAAATAACTGCAAACTTCACTTTCTAAATGGCTGTCGAATAACTGGGCCATCTGGTCCTTCAGCTCCTTTAGTATGTCGGCGGAGGACCCGTGGCTTGAGTTCAGGATCTTTGAGAAGAAAGTGGTCCATAGATTTTCATTCCACCACCTGCAACCGAGCAGAGAGCGTTATACCAACGAGGAAGCAGATTGATGTAGGCGGCAAAGCTCAGAATAAGCCCCACGTGTATTATACTCATTTTATAATATACAGGAGAAGAAAATGAAATGATAAAGCTGAGGCGGCCAGAAGCCACCACTAAGGGGAGCCCATGCGCACAAGCATTGACGTATGCATTCCATTGAAATCCTGCAGTCAGTTTGACAGCAGCATCATCTAAATGGTTGACAGCATCATCTAAATGGTTGACAGCATCATCTAAATGGTTAACAGCAGTGATAGGGAGCTCAGCTCCAGTCAATGCTATTAGACACAGATTCTGCTATATAATAAGTATGAAAAAAGCTCAGCTCCTGGGCCGGCTTATACCACTGAACAGGTAAGGTCTAAGAAAGGATTACTGTATAGCTCCCAGGTAAATCACATTCCTGCAACATTTTCAAGTAGTTTGGAATTAACTTTTTTTTCTTTAAAAAATAAATAGAAATAAGAAATTTAACAGGAAAAAATACTATTAAAGATAGATAGATATAGATATCTATCTATCTAGCCAAGAAAAAGAATGGAGGCAGCACTCAAACTGATGATGAAAAAATTGTCTTTTCATAGCCCATGTGGCTGTAGCAACGTTTCGGTCCCAAGATATGGACCTTTTTCAAGCCTCATTTACCTGGGGGGCCTTGCACCTTTTTCATAAAAATCTTTTTCTTGTGCTGCTTTTGATCCATTTTTCTATCTGTGTGTGCGCATGTGTGTGAGCGCGTGCACATGTGCATGTGTGTGCATGTCATAGAATATATATATTTTTTTTTTTTCCATTGGAATTTGCATTAGTTGACACACTTAATTTCCCGCTAGTGAATGGCAGCTGCAAGGAATAAAAATGCTAAAATATTTGCCCAAGATCCCCCAGTGTTCCTAAATTTATGGTGGCTTCAGAGTTCTGAACATTCAGGCTCAATGCTGCAGGTCCCCAATAGGACTAAATTGGAAGTCATGCATTGCAATTAACGTTTTCTTAAATTGAATATTAAAAATCACAATATATTTGAATAAAAGAATTATTTTATACTATAGGATTCACCTTGGAACCTCTCTTGTAGTTTTCCATGAAGAATCAATCTGCTGAAGCTGAAGGGGGTCCTTGAAGATCATCAAGTGAACAATATTTGCGATACCAAGAAGATCCACCTGAGGGCAGCAAAATAACAGGTATGTATGGCGTCTATGGTGCACACAAGTCAGCACTGACACTGAAGACCACCCCGTACTGCAGAAAATGTCATCATTAACATATGTAGACTACTACCCAACCTTTATCTAACGGATATATGATAATAATGCAATTAAAAGGGAACATGCATGATCGTCTGCTCCCTTCTCTTCACTGCAGTTTTGGGGCCAGGGGAGAATGGGGGACACAAGTCTGGAGCTCAGCGTGGATCCCAGTGGTGGGACTGGCTCTGAATCCTCCTTTTTACCTGGTAGGGGGGGGTTTGGGGACTCAGAATCCGCTGTCCATGTTCGGTCTGTGCTATAGGAAAGGCTCTGGTGGTCACTGTGGGGCAGAGCCGCATGTCCATGCTGTGAGAGAAGTCAACCGGCTTGAAGCAACTGTTCATCTTTGTGCAGCAGGGCAGGGTTAAAATTCTGGAGGGACAAAGAAAGCATTCAATAAAAGACATGAAAACTGGGCATATATACAGTGTGTGGATATAACAGTAGTGTGTGGTGAAGGAACACTGACCCCATATCCAGCAGTAATGTCTCCGGCCTCAGGTCTCCATGGACCACCTCCGCTGTGTGCAGCTGCTCTACCAGACTCAGAAGGTTGTAAGCCAGCAGGACAGCAACCGGCTCCACCAAAGCCTCCGAGTCCTGGACTATGTCCTAGAGAGAGATTAGAAGACAGTAGATGAACCAGCGCCACCATCATCCAGGAGCCATGTCTGGTACTGCAAAGGCCTGGATCTCTAATCCTGGGCAACACCTTACAAGAGTTAAAGGGTTAACCACTATCTGGACAAGCCCCTTCTTAAATGCACCAGTACCCCATGAAAAACAAAAATACCATATGCTCACCTCCCGGACCGGTGTCGTTCTAGGGATGGCGGCGCCATGTCTGCTGTCACTCATATGACATTGTTTCGTCACGCGAGTGCTGCAGCCCATCGGTGGCTGCTGACTGCCAGCAGCGCTCAGGACATAACGTCAAGAGAGCTGGCAGACGCAGAGCTACTCCGATAGGTGAGAATATGGCGTTATTGTACATGGGGAATGTAAATGCAGGAGAAGTCATAGGACGGTTGACTGGAGAAATCGTGATACCCAAGGGAGGCACATTGTGTGAGTACAGCAAAATAAATCAAAAAATGTAAAAAAATAAAAAAAAAGTTAAAAAGGAAAAATGTAGGAGAGCAGATCTACAGTGGGGAAAATAAGTATTTGATTCTCTGCCGAACGTTTCTTTAAGAAGCCTTCCTACTCAACACTCATTACCTGTACTAATTGCACCTGTTTGAACTCATTACCTGTATAAAAAGACACCTGTCCACACAATCACACTCCAACCTCTCCACCATGGTCAAGACCAAAGAGCTGTCTAAGGACACCAGGGACAAAATTGTAGCCCTCCACAAGGTTGGGATGGCCTACAGGACAATAGGCAAGCAGCTTGGTGAGAAGGCAACCACTGTTAGCACAATTATTAGAAAATGGAAGAAACACAAGATAACTGTATCTTCCTCGGTCTGGGGCTCCATGCAAGATCTCGCCTCGTGGAGTAAGGAGGATTCTGAAAAAGGTCAGGAATAAGCCCAGAACTACCCGGGAGGACCTGGTCAATGACCTGAAGAGACCTGGGACCACAGTCTCAAACATTACCGTTAGTAACACACTATGCAGTCATGGAATAAACTCCTGCAGGGCACGGAAGGTCCCCCTGCTCACACCAGCACATATCCAGGCCCGTTTGGATCATCCAGATGGTCATTGGCGAACTTCAGAGGTGGCATGGGAGAAGGTCATGCGGTCAGAGGAGACCAAAATAGAACATTTTAGTGTCAACTCCACTCAGTGTTTGTAGGAGGAAGAAGGATGAGTACAACCCCAAGAAAACCTTCCCAACCGTGAAGCATGTTGGGGGAAGCATCATACTTTGGGGGTGCTATTCTGCAACGGGGACAGGACGACTGCACTGTATTGAAGGAGGATGGATGGGGTCATGTAGCGCGAGATTTTGGCTAACAACCTCCTTCCCTCAGTAAGAGCATTGGGTCGTGGCTAGGTCTTCCAGCATTACAATGACCCGAAACACAGAGCCAGGGCAACTAAGGAGTGGCTCCGTAAGAAGCATTTCAAGGTCCTGGAGTGGCCTAGCCAGTCTCCAGATCTGAACCCTATAGAAAATCTTTGGAGGGAGCTGAAACTCAATGTTGCCCAGTGACAGCCCCGAAACCTGAAAGATCTGGAGAAGATCTGTATGGAGGAGTGGACCAAAATCCCTGCTGCAGTGTGTGCAAACCTGGTCAAGAACTACAGGACACGTCTGACCTCTAACTGCAAACACAGGTTTCTGCACCAAATATTAAGTTCTGTTTTTCTATTGTATCAAATACTTATTTCATTCAATAAAAGGCTAATAATTAATTATGTATAAATCATACAATGTGATTTTCTGGTTATTTTTACATTCTGTCTCTCACAGGTGAAGTGACCGATGATAAAAATTACAGACCTCTCCATTCTTTGTATGTGGGAAAACTTGCAAAATCGGCAGCATCAAATACTTATTTTCCCCCCTGTAGGTGGTATCGGCTTCCTGCGGACTGTAGGATAATACGGAGCCGCCTGGTGTGCGAGGAGAGGCCATCCCCCACAAAGTGTCAGCCTCCTAGTGGCGGGGCGTATGCCCACGGTCCTGTGCGCCGCCAAGGTTATCAATGAGAAATAACCATCTTTAGGCAAGAACGAATATTGGCTTTGCGCGCCAGGGCGACACACGGACACAAACTCACTTGGAGACTGAAGAGGCCGACGTCCTTGTAAAGTGTAACACATCCATCAGGAAAGAGGTAGCAGTTACTTTGCTCAACAAAATTGATCTCGAAGGCATCTCCAAGTCGCTCTTTTAGCTGCTGTACAATGTAGAAATCCCATGGAAGCGGTCTTGAATCCACCTGCCAGAAGACCACAAAGATGATATGAGGAAATGGTTGTAAATTAGTCTTTAAAGGATAATTCCCATCATCATAGATGGATATTTTTGGATACAGCTTATAAATACAAGCACTTTTGCAATTTACTGCTTATTAAAATTTGCAGCCGTTGTTGAGATATTAACATTTTTCGTTTAAGACTCATTGCCTAGGAGACCGACCACCGCTGCCGTCTACCTTATAAGCACTGTGCTGAAGCTGGCCGGGATTAGGAGGTTGTGGTGTGCTCCAGCGATCATTGGCGAGCTTCAAAGCAGCACGTACAAGCTCAACAGAAGAGAGCTTGTAAGCCGGAGCATGTTCTGCTGACTAGCAGTGGTGGTCGGTCTCCAGGGCAACGAGCTGTATCCGACAAATACCAATTTTGAAGAAGGGAATAACTCTGTAAATATCCGCTCTGGAGCATATTTCACTGCTGTGGAAACAAGGGTAACCGTAATATTTAAGGGGATATCACAAATGATGCCATAAATATAAATCCAGCTACAAACCTTTAAGGCCGCTCCGCTCAGACACACCAGATCGCAGTCAGCTTGGGTCCCCAGGTAAAGTCTGCTGCTCTCACCAAGGATAATCTCACTTTTAAGGTCATAGGAGTCACTGCCTGCAAGATCCAATGGCAGACAAGCGTACTGAATGCTATCAATGGCATTTGGCTGGGAAATAATATTACTATCAGAATGGTATGTAATCTGAGAGCAGCATGATGTAGGGGCTGAGACCCCAATTCCAGCAATGTGTCACTTACTGGGCTTCTTGCTGCAGTTTTGATAGAATCCCTGTTTTCTCTGCTATTGATGTAGCAGAGCTCAGAATGCTGAGCTGTGTATAGCTCCGCCCACACCCCTTATTGGCAGCTGTGTACACTGCCTGCAAGCTGCAAATCAGTGTTTTGGGGGGGCGGGGTTACACATATTAGCTGGACCGCCTGGTACTCTACACCTAGTCCTGCAGTGATCATCTCCTGCTGATAAAACAATGGAACTAGAGCAAGTTACTGAGCAAGTGATCTATTGCTGGAATCAGGTTCTCTGCCCCTACATTATGCGGCTCTCAAATTAAATAGCTGAAGGACTCCCTTTAAAGTGGGTGTCCACTAGGATATGCCAGGCATACCCAACATTGACCAACCTGCAGACAGGTTTAGTAAGGCCACTTTTGTGGGATGTGCTGCATTACTACAGATCATATAGGGCTCCGCAGCGCTATATTATATATATATATATATATATATATATATATATATATATATATATATATATATATATATATATATATATATATATATATATATATATATATATATATATATATATATATATATATATATATATATATACAGCAGTTCTCGTAAGAAAGTAGAATATACTCCATATTGATGGGTGACTTTTCAGCTTACCAAGCAGCACCTCTTGCTGATCCTTCATAGCAGGGACCGGCCCGGCTTCTCGGAGGATTGCTTCTGATGCCAGGACCTCCGGCATGGCCTCCAGCGTGCTTCTTTGCAGCTCTGCAATTCCTACGAATACAGAGGCCTCTTCTGAAATATACGAATACAAAACCATATAGACGAGTCTGAGAAAACCTTAGGTCACAGCTTGTGAAGAAGGCACAGTTAAAAAAAAAAAAAAAAGTTCTTTTCTATGAAATTTTTGAATTAATATTTTTTTTCTCCACTCTTACATTACTTTTAACATCATCATAGGGAATTTGAACCCAAGACAGTTTCATCACTTCTCTATACACCGCGTGCAGAATTATTAGGCAAATGCGTATTTTGATGACATGATACTTTTTCTACATGTTGTCCTACTCCAAGCTGCATAGGCTTGAGAGCCAACTACCAATTAAGTAAATCTGGTGATGTGCATCTCTGTAATGAGGAGGGTTGTTGACTAATGACATCAACACCCTATATAAGGTGTGCTTAATTATTAGGCAACTTCCTTTCCTTTGGCAAAATGGGTCAGAAGAGAGATTTGACGGGCTCTGAAAAGTCCAAAATTGTGAGCTGTCTTGCAGAGGGATGCAGCAGTCTTGAAACTTCCAAACTTTTGAAGCGTGATCACCAAACAATCAAGCGTTTCATGGCAAATAGCCAACAGGGTCGCAAGAAGCGTGTTGTCTAAAAAAGGCGCAAAATAACTGCCCATGAATTGAGGAAAATCAAGCGTGAAGCTGCCAAGATGCCATTCGCCACCAGATTTGCCATATTTCAGAGCTGCAACGTTACTGGAGTATCAAAAAGCACAAGGTGTGCGATACTCAGGGACATGGCCAAGGTAAGGAAGGCTGAAAAACGACCACCTATGAACAAGAAACATAAGATAAAACGTCAAGAATGGGCCAAGAAATATCTTAAGACTGATTTTTCAAAGGTTTTATGGACTGATGAAATGAGAGTGACTCTTGATGGGCCAGATGGATGGGCCAGAGGCTGGATCAGTAAAGGGCAGAGAGCTCCACCCCGACTCAGACGCCAGCAAGGTGGAGGTGGGGTACTGGTATGGGCTGGTATCATCAAAGATCAACTTGTGGGACATTTTCGGGTTGAGGATGGAGTGAAGCTCAACTCCCAGACCTACTGCCAGTTTCTGGAAGACAACTTCTTCAAGCAGTGGTACAGGAAGAAGTCAGTATCGTTCAAGAAAAACATGATTTTCATGCAGGACAATGCTCCATCACATGCATCCAACTACTCCACAGCGTGGCTGGCCAGTAAAGGTCTAAAAGAAGAAAAAATAATGACATGGCCCCGTTGTTCACCTGATCTGAACCCCATAGAGAACCTGTGCTCCATCATAAAATGTGAGATCTACAGGGAGGGAAAACAGTACACCTCTCGGAACAGTGTCTGGGAGGCTGTGGTGGCTGCTGCACGCAATGTTGATCGAAAACAGATCAAGCAACTGACAATCTATGGATGGAAGGCTGCTGAGAGTCATCATAAAGAAAGGTGGCTTTATTCATCACTAATTATTTTGGTTTTTGTTTTTGCATGTCAGAAATGTTTTTCTAAATTTTGTGCACTGATATTGGTTTACCTGGTGAAAATAAACAAGTGAGATGGGATTATATTTGGTTTTTATTAAGTTGCCTAATAATTCTGCCCAGTAATAGTTACCTGCACAAACCGATATCCTCCTAAGATAGCCAAATCTAAAAAAAAAAAACCCACTCCAACTTCCAAAAATATTAACCTTGGGTATTTATGAGTCTTTTGGGTTGATTGAGAACATAGTTGTTGATCAATAATAAAAATAATCCTCTAAAATACAACTTGCCTAATAATTCTGCACACAGTGTATATTGCAATGCTGCACTATTACAGGATATCATAGAGGAGAAGCCCAGCCATAGAGACTGCATACAATGGCAACAAGGTGGGTCTTCAGTAGTACCCCAGGCTGCCATGGCACCCTGCGGTTGAATGAAAAAAGGGCACGATGGGTGTCGCAACAGTGTGTGATATGGTGGCTTCACTTAAATGCCATAGACAGAGTGCCAGGGCATGAAGCTATTACACAGCGCAGATCGGAGCTAGCTCTGATCACTGCTGTTAGGTGACAGCTGTATAACACAGCCAGCACTGCTCTGTGTAGAGTGGGCTTGGATTCTGAGACTCACACCCAATATTTGATGTTCATGTCTAACACAAGCCAAGACGAGGTTAGTGTCCTAGTGATGGCGCCACAGAGAAACTAAGCAGTTACTACTAAAGTCCTTACAGATTACAGCTGATTGCTGGCGACCCTGCAAGGAGACACTTTGTGATCACTTTATTGGGACCTTTCCAACTAGTAGGGGTTGTCCAAAGCAGAGAACCCCTTTAAAGGGAATCTGCAGATTTTTGCTATATAATCTGAGAGCAGCATAATACAGGGCAAGAGAGCCTGATTCCAGTGATGTGTCATTTACTGGGCTGCTTGGTGCAGTTTTGATAGAATCCCTGTTTTCTCTGCTGTAGATGGAGCAGAACTCAGAATGCTGAGCTGTGTAAACCCCGCCCCCACTGGTGATTGGCAGCTTTGTGTAGACTGTAGGCAAGCTGCCAATCAGTGGTGGGGGCGGGGCTTACACAGATTAGACTGACTGTTCTGCACTTAACACCTAGTTCTGCAGTGATAATCTCCTGCTGATAAAACACTGATTGTATTGAAACTACAACACAGCCTAGTAAGTGACATCCCTGGAATCGGGCTTTCTTGTCTTGCTCTATATTTTGCTACTTTTAGATTAAATGGCAAAAACCTGCTTTAATTAATAGAACGACTCTTGGAAGCATCTGTTAGCACTCTGTTATAGTCCATTACAAAACGTATGAAACAGAAGCGATACGGTCAGTGTGAACAGAGGCTTGCGTAGGCATTCTTATGCGGATACACATTGCTGTACTAATAGCTAAGGGTTATAGGTCAATCCTGGCTCATTGAGGCTTACCCAAAGCTTGCTCATATACTCCAGATATCTGGGACTCAAGATCAGGCTTCTCCTGGATCATCAGCGTCTTGGAAGCCAACAAGCTAGACGAACCAGCAGAGACTGAGGACACGGAGGACACAGAGGACACGGAGGAACGGGTGTCTTCTTGACTAGCTTCTAAAATGGGGCTGGTAAAAGGGAAATAATACACTGTCAAGCCTTTAAAGAGCCATCCCCCAGCACAGTGTATAAACCCTGTGATTTACTCACCCTCCCCGGGTACAACACTGCTGCCAATGTCTCATTATCTGCAGCACTGATGTCACATCGATGGCACTGCAGCCAATCAGTGAGTTCAGCAGCTGGTGCCATCTACTCAGATATAGCAACTGAGCTCAGTGATGGGCTGCAACACTATCGACTTGATATTCGCGCTGGAGACAATAACAGTCACCGAAAACATCAAAGTCTTAGCACTGGACCGGGGGAGGGCGAGTAAAGCACAATATTTGAAGGAGTGGTAGAATGGTGTACCTCAGCTTCTTGGGGCACACTACTTGTATGTAGGACTCCTCAGACACGGGCATCTTTTCTCTGAGTGGCATTCTCTCCTGGCCGGCGGTTTCGCTTTCTTTCGGCTCATCCTTGGCCTTCTGGAACGGAGTAGACGCCAACTGTGCCGCTTTCATAAACTCGCACGTGTCCTCCGGGTCCGCAAATAACGTTTTGTTTCCTCCAGAACCGGTCACGATGGCCTCTTCACTTAGCGGTTCAATGTCGTCAATGGAGTCCTTCAAGAAGAATCAATAATATACTGAAAAATTTATCAGATTTTATCAATTATATCAACAAAGATCTTGTTTCTTAAAAGAGAGTGTGCCCTGACATCTAATGACATTTCTTAAAGTCACAAAACATTTATAGATTTTATAGTTGTGCATTCCCCAACCTACAGTCCTTCCTTCAATCGAGAACTCCCATCACAGGAATACTGGCAGAATGGGGGTCCAAATACTCACTGCCCCCCTACAATATATTCCTGAGGGTTATAGTATCTAAAGTCGGGCCCTTTTGGGGGCATTTCTTATGTTTCGGTACATCAACACCTCTACAAACCTACAGGGGTGCCTGCAAGACACCCCAATAACATTGAGACCCCAAATCCACAAGGTGCCCTTACACTTCTGAGTCATGTGTGAACCAAGGAGCACAGTAGGGCCATGTATGAGACATTTCTAAAAACGGCAGAATTGGGGTAGCAATGTATTAATGTTACATTTAATTATCTACAAAAAATCTCCACGTTATTTCCTGAAAAGCACCTGAAGGGTTAAACTTCTAAACACTTTTCGGGGTGCAGTCTTTAATCTAGGGATATTTATAGGGCGTTTCTAATACAAGTCTTTTACAGTCACTTCGTAACTGAAGCAGTCCCTTTTTTAGCTGATTTTTTTGCGCTTTCGTTTTTTTTTTGCTTTGGTTTTTTTTTTTTTATTCCCTTTTTCCAAGAACTTTGAATTAGTTTTTTTTTGCAGGACGGGTTGTAGCTCTGAATGACACCATTCAATATACTGAAAAATAAAGAAAGAAAAATTCCACAGTGTGGTGAAATGGTTGAAAAGGCACAATTCAGCCTGTGTCTTTTTGGTTTGGTTTCTATGGTGGTCATTGTGTGGTAAAAACGACCGGGCGACAGGATACCCATGATAGGAGCTTTAGAGGCTGATAGGCCTTTCCGGGCACCCTCGGGAATGATGGAGAGAATCAGAGCACCTGAATGAAGCTATCCTGGAGAGGTAGATGCGAACTGCTCTAACGCGGTCCAGAACTGATCCAAAGGACGAGCGAGAGGAGGACACAAAAGGAGTACAATTTTATTATTAAGATGAAAGGCCGAAACAACCTACGGAAGAAAGGAGGGGGCTGGACACAGGACTAAGTTGTCCTTCTGGAGAACGAGGAACTTAGAATGACAGGAAAGTGCTGCCAGTTCAGAAACCCATCTGATGGATGTGATTAAGGCCAGAATGGAAACCTTCCAAGGAGAGAAGAAAATGAGAGATCTGCTGAAGAATTTCAAAAGGGAGAGCCCTGAAAAAAGTCCAGGACGAGGTTGAGGTCCATTGGGTCGACAGTGGGGTAGGGGTGGGGTTGGAGGGCCATGGGTGCGGTATGATTAGATTCACATCAACTTAAAAAGGCCTTCCAGGTACGGTGATAGATACGGGAAAAAGATGGCTTATGATTATGGTCTGGATGACTTGATCCGAAAAACTTGAGGCTCTCAAAACCGTGGCCTCAACAGCAATGCCGTTAAATTGAAAGACTGAGAATTTTGGTTGAAGAGTGGAACCTGGGAAAGTAGGTCTGGGGGCTTCCACAGAGTGTTTGCAAGCAGGTTGACCACCTCCATGTACCAGGATCTTCTGGGCCAGTCTGGAGCTGCAAGTATGACTGCTACACCTTCCACTTTGATCTTTTTGATCAGTCAGGGGAAAGAGAGGGTGGCAAGAGATAAGGTAGAGCAAACTGGAACAAGGGAATCCCGCAGCCAGACCGTCACGGCTTAGAAAGTTAGCAACCCAGTTTTCCCTCCGGGCATATGAACCACTGATATGGCTGGGACTCTATGCGGACCTAGGTGAGCATTCAAGGGACTTTTGCCAGGGCTGAACAGCTCAGATTTCCTCTTTGGTGGTTGATGTATGCTACTGCTGTGGCATTGTCCGGCTGGATGCGGACAGGGAAGCATGTTAGGAGGTCTTGCCAGTGGAGGGTCGCCAGAAGAATGGCTCTGATCTTGAGGATATTAAATGGGAAGGGAGGATTCCTGTTTGCTCCTATGATCTTGAACTGTGAGATTCCAAAAGACTGACCCCCCAGACGAGGAGACTCGCATCAGTTGTCACGACCTGCCAATGTATCTGTAGAAAGGATTGTTTGCGGTGGATGAGGGGGGACAACAGCTACCAGGCCAGAGACTTCTTGACTCGAATCAGAAGGTGGATCAGTTGGGCCAGGGAGGGGACAGTCCTGTCCCACTGAGACCAAGCAAGCTGCAGGGGTCTGGACTGAAACTGGGCAGAGGGGAGACTGATGCAGACACCATCTGGCCCAGGACGCTTATGCAAAAGCGTAGGGAGCGTGGCAGGAAAGGTCTTATAACATGAATGATGTGATTGAGAGGGGATATTTGTCCTCTGGAAGAAACACTCTTGAAAGCCTCATGTCGAAGAGCATACCCAGGAAGATAAAGCGCTGGGCCAGGACAACTTTGGTTTGATGATGATCCACCAGTCGGGAAAGGGTATCGGGAGTGATCTGTAGGCTCTCCAGGGTTGATGAGAATATTGGCACCTTGACGAGGAGATACCTCCAGGTAGGGGATGACTTGGATCCTGCCGGCTCGCAGAATAGTCATTACGCCAGCCATGATCTATGTGAAGATTCTGGGGGCAGTGGCCAACCCGAAGGGAAGTGCCACAAACAAAGTAATCCTGTTGTACTGCAAAGTGAAGAATCCTTTGGTAACCCAGAAAATAGGGAATGTGGAGATAAGCGTCCTGAATATCCACTGAACAAAGTAATTCCTCGGGTTCCATGGAGGCGAAGGGACCCCATCCTGAAAGGACGCAGAAGTACTCATTTGTTCAGCTTGAGATCCATGTGTCGAACATCGCCATCTTTCTTGCGAATCGCCAAAAGATTTGAATAAAAACCCGTACAGCGCACGTGGAGGAACAGGAATGATGATGCCTAACCAAAGAAGCAATGATATGGCTTTGAAAAACCCAGAGACAAGGGAAGGGTCTCTTGGAGGGCGGGACTCAAAAAAACAGTCGTGGGGCAGAGAAGTAAGCTTTATCTTGTATCTGGAGGAGACTACTTCTCTGACCCAGGAGTCTTCGACTGGGGAGAGCCACATGTCCTGAAAGAGAAGGAGACGTTGGCCCACCCTGTGAGAGCGCCCAGGTGTAAGCGACCCATCATGAAGAAAATCTGTTGGATCCATTCCTGAATGAGCTGTTCTGTGTGCCACGCAAGCACCATGAGGGAGCTAGTTTGAAGGAAGGTCTCCTCTTTCCCTGTGGGTTGGATGGCTTGTCCTGGTAGTTCAAGGGAAAGTGGTGAAGGGGGCGAAAATGGAAAGTCCTCCATTTAACAACAGGGAGTCTGGGTCTGGGAAGCAGGGCACTTTTCCCGCCAATAACCTCCAATATAATCTGGTCCAGTTCGGTTCAGAATAGTCGAGGAGATATTTTCTGGCATAGGCAATCTGGTCTGCCAAATCACTCACTCACTGCTGGCGCCGCCCATGCATTTGAATCCTGCTCCCGGCAAGCACTGCTATTGTGGGGCGCAGGCGCACTTGTATATGTCCGGCCGCCTGCGCAGTGAGGCTGTGTGATTACCAGCTTTCTCTGCGCATGCCCCGGGAACATAGCGCGTCAGTGCATGTGCAGTGAAGTTGGTAATCACACAGCCTCACTGCGCAGGCGGCCGGACATATACAAGTGCGCCTGCGCCCCACAATAGCAGTGCTTGCCGGGAGCAGGATTCAAATGCATGGGCGGCGCCAGCAGTGAGTGAATGCTGCGCCAGCCCATGACTTAAAAGGGGTATTCCCATCTCCAAAATCCTATCCCACTGATAAAGTCACAGTTAGTTAGCTAGTTGCTAGTGGTCATAACCATGGATACCTAAGGTCCTGCGATGCCTGCACATGAGGAAAGAAATAGCGAATCAGAAAAACTATACTACATTTCTAATTGGAGGTATTTGCTATTATTATTATTATTATTACTACTGCACCTACTACATATTGGGATAGGATCTTGGAGATGGGAATACCCCTTTAATATGACAAGCACACCCTTATGACTGAAAAGGCAGGTAGGATCTAAGTACACTGCTCAAAAAAATAAAGGGAACACTTAAACACCACAATGTAACTCCAAGTCAATAACACTTCTGTGAAATCTACCTGTCCAGTTATGAAGCAATACTGATTGTGAATCAATTTCTCCTGCTGATGTGCAAATGGAACAGACAACTGGTAGAAATGATCGGCAATTAGCAAGATATCCCTATAAAGGAGTGGTTCTGCAGGTGGTGACCACAGACCATTTCTCTGTTCTCATCCTTTTTGGCTGTTTTGGTCACTTTTTCATTTTGCCATTGCTCTCACCCCTAGAGGTACAGTAGCATGAGGCGGTGTCTACAGTACAACCCACAGAAGTTGCTCAGGTAGTGCAGCTCATCCAGGATGGCGCATCAGTTCAAACTGTGGCAAGAAGGGTAGCTGTGTCTGTCAGCGTAGTGTCCAGCGCATGGAGCAGATACCAGGAGACGTGGAGGGAGCCATAGGAGGGCAACAACCCAGCAGCAGGACCGCTACCTCCGCCTTTGTGCAAGGAGGAACAGGAGGAGCACTGCCAGAGCCCTGCAAAATGACCTCCAGCAGGCCACAAATGTGCATGTGTCTGCACAAACAGTTAGAAACCGACTCCATGAGGGTGGTATGAGGGCCCGACGTCCACAGATGAGGGTAGTTCTCACAGCCCAACACCGTGCAGGACGCTTGGCATTTGCCACAGAACACCAGAATTGGCAAAGTCGCCACTGGCACCCTGTGCTCTTCACAGATGAAAGCAGGTTCACTCTGAGCACATGTGACAGACGTGACGAGTCTGGAGACGCCGTGGAGAGCGATCTGCTGCCTGCAACATCCTTCAGCATGACCGGAATGGCAGTGGGTCAGTAATGGTGTGGGGTGGCATTTCTTTAGAGGGCCGCACAGCACTCCATGTGCTCGCCAGAGGTAGCCTGACTGCTATCGAGATGAGCAGTGTATATTAAACATTATAAAATTATTATAGCTGCACCAATTTTCATGAAAACAACTTGTTCCCTTTAAGTGGTTAAACAGCAGGGATCAGAGATGGCTTGCTTCGATCACAGCTGTTAGAGGCAGGTGTGGTCTGTACAACACAGCCGGTAGCTGCCCTGTATGGAGCATACCCAATGTGATGTGACACATGTAGAGAAAGGGTTACGTGTCCCCTGATGATGTTTCCTAGAGACGTATAGCTAGTCCATGGATACGTTTAGATTTTTTTTTTATGCCTTTTTTCCAGGGAAGGCTCCAGATGTGGCGCTCTGCACAACAGGACCAAAACCTACCTCCTTCTACAGGTTAGAAAACACTTACCGTACGCCGGGCATCTTCTGGTTTCCCCAGGACTCGTCTAACGGGTGCCAGCGCGCGTCGCTTGGGAGGAGGCATGCTATTCTGAGAGCTAAAAGACAAGGACAGACCGATATGGAAATGTAAGAAATTATACACCGGATTCCTCCCTTCACCAAAATACCAAGTCAGATCATGAATATCAGACACCGATCAGCTGGTACTAGCACCAACCGGAGGGGAACAGCACAGCGCCCACTTATTTCACATCAGCCCCATGTCATGTGAATAAGAGCAGACTGTGACACAGCTGCGGTGCGGAGTTCAGCTCTATACTCAGGTACAGCCGATCAGTGGGGGTGTCCCAGGTGTCAGACCCCCCCAATCTGATATTGATGACAAATCTCAGAGATAGGCAGTCAATACCATAGCAGTGGAAAACTCCTTTAATGGAAAGTGTAAACCTGTCGCTCATTAACCACCAAAATTGTCACAGTGCAATTGCACAAGAAAAATCCATATACAAGACACCAGGCCTCAGGACTTACGTGTCCGGCTCTGCTTCACGGGTCTCATCAAATATAGCGAATGGCACATCAGAGGGCTGAGCCGGAGGAGAATCTGAGGGAGGATTGAGAAGACATTATATATTATATGCATCATCAAAACTAAACTGCAGTGCCACCAATATTAAAACCTGCATCAAGGATTAGCACATTTAAAAGGCGTCACCCCCCCCAAAATTAGATTTTACCTATTTTCATAGTCCTATAGGTGACTTAGCTCCTACAAAACTCACCTGCAGTATAGACTACTTTAGTTGTTAAGAAAAATCATTTTATTAAAGAAGCTCTCCTCCTATGAAAGTTTTTATCCTCTTATTATATTGCAATCATCATATTATATAGCACTGTGGACTTACAATTACTCATTTTGCCTTTCTACTGTAAGTACACAGTGCTATATACTAGGATGACGGCAATATATTAAGTGAATAAAAATTGATGGGAGGAATGCTTCTTTAAGTATGATAATTAGGGGTGTTTGGTGCACTCTTAGTGTGGCAAAGGGCTCAGTACTGTTCCGCCCCCTGAATCAAATCCTCCACACTAGTCCTTAGATTAATTGACAGCGCTGACCGAATTGAATCGCCAATCCTGCACATCTGCACTGACACTGCTGGGGCAGAGAGTACACTGTGTGGGTGTGCTCTCATCCCCTTCTACTGTGTGGCACCCGCTCACTGCACAGACTGGAGAGAGGGAAGAAAGCGCCCGCAGACACTGTGCTCTTGGCTTCCTACAATGTCAATGTGGATGAGTAGACACAAGGGATTTAGTTGACCGTGCTCACTCTGGGAAAATGAGCGCCGTCAATCAAGCAAAGGGGTGGGGTGGAGGATGGCAATTGATGGAGAAAAACAGAGCACTGAGCCCTTGGCCACGTCTAGGGTGCACCAAAGACCCCTCATTTACATAAGAAATAGCAGTTATTCTGAATTAAAGTAGTGAACTTTATACTGCAGGGATGAGTTTTATAGGGGCCAAGTCCCCTAGAGGAGTCTATAAGTAGCTGAAATCAAGTTTTGGGGGTAACAGACTCCCCTTTTAATTAAATAAATTGGCAGGCACAGAATACCAAATACAATTATTGTATGATATCTAATTCATTTAAAAGCACATTCAGCAGGCCAAACACATGGCCGCTTCCTTGCAAAAACATCAATGTCTATACCAGGCAGAACCCATGAGTTGGTGTTTTTTTGGAAGAGAGCGGCCATGTTTTTTAAATCCTGGACAAATCCTTCTTTAAGAAAGGTGTAGACAAGTTTTTTTTTTGGGGGGTGGGGGGTGGAGGGGTGACCATACACAAAGCAGTAATACCCAATTCATGTCTTGACCGTAAGGCAGGTAAAAAATCCCGTATGTCATCTGTAGATCGTGTAGCCAAAGATTACATTGAAAAAGCCAATGTCATTTATGTAAAAATCACAGCAATAGAACCGTAATACTCACTTTAAATGTGATTCTCCGATCAATTAGCTTACTGGTAGTAACACGTCTAATTGATGACAATAAATGGGGGATGTCTGGGACTATTTACTACAGAAGAAACATATGAAATATTTTGTCTACCAGGGCGCCCAATCTGGGAAGATGCTTCATAGATCAGTGATCGCTCCAGTATGTCAGTTTAGATATCATCCCGTAATAAACAGTGTAAATACATTTTCATTTTTTTTAATGCACAATTGACAGTGAGGAGCCAATGCTGAAGAAAGCAGCTGCAGCCATGTCTGGAGCCCGCTCCAGCGCTGCCGATGTGACTGTCTCTGCTGGATCGGCAGCTATGACGTCACCAGCGCCCGTCGCCTGTCCGCCCGGCTTGCTGCAGGGTCCAGAGACTGGTGATCAGGGCACGAATCACTCCTGGGACTCCAGGTGGGAGTATAGCTTCTTTTATCACAACGGCACTTTAAGAAGCTTCTCACTCACCAGAGGCTAGTCTGTTCTCAGCCACCATCCGGATCTCAGCGCTAAAAAATATATATATATAAAAAAAATTATGAACAGTGATAACCAAGGGCATAGTATGGCAGTAAAACACAAACATACTGTATGATGGCTGTAATATTAAAATGACGTGTACTACATATCGACAGGCGTCCGATCAGTGCTCAGCAATATTTAGTACTTCTGTACAAATAAATGGAGAGTGATGCCGGTGTGGCCATATATATATCTAACTGTGCAGGGATAGATGCAGTCTTAGTCGATATGCCATAGCAGTCCCAGGTGGACAATCCCTTTAATAGATCGCAGGGTAATGGTACTTGCTAGGTAAAGCCTTCCATAATGACATAAAACAAGCATAATGCACCTGCCTTGGTAATGGAGCAGCAGTAATCGTATGCTGCGCAGATGCCGCTTCATTCTCGGTGCTTCCAGGAGCGCTGAGCACATCATCATCACAATATATTTTGAAGGACTGTCCAGACGGCACATCCTGCAAGGGAAAAAGGATCATCCACAATCAGAGAAAGTCTCCTAAATGCAACTAGTGTGATAGGCAGCAGGCTGTAAAACCTATGCAACAAAGTTCACTCTATTGCCACTAATCATGAATGTGAAAACCAACTTTATACTCAGAATATCACATTATTGGGGGTCCGACTCATCACTAAAGGGGTCAGGGGGCTCCATCGAACAGCACATCCTCATTCTGTTGCAGGCACAGCGCCATACCCTTTGTTGTGGCTATGCCTGGTAGTGCAGTTCTATAAAGCTCAGTCCAAATCCAGTAAATGGGGCTGTGCTGTAACACAAGGCACAATGGCTACTAAATGTATGGAGCTGGGCTAAACAATGAAGCACTTGTCAGAGTGCAAGGTCTTATTGAGTCAGCCGACTGGTGAGGGACTGACCCCCATCATCTGATTCTGATGCTCTATTCTATGGATGTGCTAAAGAGCCCCTCTGAATGGGCTGGTGGCCTAACATGCTCACTGCCACTCCATTCATTCTCAATGAGAGTTCAGGAGACAGCGGAGAGATGCGCTCGGTTATCACCAGAGGGCCCATTGAGAATGATTTGTGCGGAGGAGCGCATACTTAGCCTCTGCACCAGTCGGGGCTCTCAGGTAGTTACCGGGCCCAGCAGTCAGATAGTTATTCCCTATCCTATATTAGAGGATAACTTACAACCTTTGTACAAACCCTTTACATTTCTGAAAACCCCTTTAAATAAATACAAACCTCAATATGTGCCACAGCCCGCAGAATATTTTTCATTGAGATTTTCCATCTTTTGTATTTCTCCTTTTTATTCCCCCCCCCTACAGCCTATATACTAATGCACATCAGGCACTAACAGCTTTAGTCCTCTGCCGAGCTTCACTTGACTGTAGTGCAGCGAAACATTGCCCCCTCACAAGTGCGGCGAAACACTGCCCCCTCACAAGTGCAACAAATGTGAAATTCCTTATTATCAACCTCCGTAATTATTCCCACTTGTAAGAGTGCTTTACACTTTATGCAATTGCCTAATTAAATGTTTAAATGACAGCAGAAACTTCCAAGTAAAAGGTCACCTGGTCAGCCACTGTTTCCTGACTGGTAGCGCTGATTGCTTTTAGCCGCTTTTCCAGTTCTTCAATCTGCCGCTCCATCTCTTGCCTACGAAGAGCATGGGCTTGGAGATCTTCTGCCAAAGACAATAGACATGATACATTAGTTCAGGGTGAGGGGTAAAAATCTTAAAAGTGCAGTTGTTCTATCGGCAGATCCACATTGTGATCTCTGGGAGGAGAATCATAAGACAGTACATCCATAACCCATGGTTCATCACCCCCGACTATATGAGGACAAACCTTCTCTCTTCTTTCGGATCTTTGCCATGTACATTTCTGCCCGGATCTCCTCTAAGGAGAACTCCTCCACGCCGGCATAGATTTTGCTTTTGCAGTACATGACCTTCTCCTCTTTGCCTTGTGCATTGCTCTGCAGTCGTTGCAGGGGATCCTCCTCTTTGCTCGGCTTACGAGAACTCAGGACGCTGCTGACTGACGGATTAATCTTGCAGGGGGTTCTAAAGAGAACAAGCAATGATACGGTAGACCATACAACTTACTGTCCCGTGTAATGCCTGCAGGAGACGCATTGCTGGACTCTAACCCCTTCCGACGTGTGACGTAAATGTACATCACACTCCAAGTCTGCAGGGGTCGAGCCCGCATTATGTACACTAACCACTTTAAATGCTTGTGCCAGTTTCTGACAGCAGCAGTTAAAGGGGAAGAGATCAGGTCACGAGACCACAACAAAGAAAATTCGCCCGTCACAAAAGGGTGAAGTCCTGAGCCAAAGTGGAAGCTCCTTACACTGTCTGCTGCTGGACCACTGCATCCACATACGGTGTGAAGCTGGGCAGGCTCTGCGGAGGCTCGCTGGGTGGCTGATGACTGCTTTTGGATGGCTGGAAAAAATAAAAATAAAATTTAAGAAGGTGGTGTGAAATCCGCCTTGCGATCCGGTTATTGTTGTATATGGAGTAGTTGCACAAATCCAGCACTTACCCTTCCAGAGCTCCAGGGTCCTGCTTTCTGCTCATTTTCCTTTGCTCGTGCCGGAGGTAATGCTGCCCAGGGTTGATCAGTTGTGGCAGCCATGGCTCCTGGCATCAGAGCGCCCGCATTCTCATCAAACACTGCTATACGAGAGTTGCTTGGGATCTGCGGAGGAGCACCTGAAGCACTTAACCCCAGGCTACGAGCTGGGAAAATAAAAAAAAAAATAAAAAAAAAATGTAAAATTTCTACCTTGTGCTATAATATAAAGAAAAGGGAAGATTGTGAAACGGAAAAATTAATATTAATATTAATATTTATTTTTTATATATATATATATATACATACATACATATACACACATACATACATACACATATATACATACAGTACAGACCAAAAGTTTGGACACACCTCATTTAAGGATTTTTCTGTATTTTCATGACTATGAAAATTGTACATTCACACTGAAGGCATCAAAACTATGAATTAACACATGTGGAATTATATACTTAACAAAAAAGTGTGAAACAACTGAAAATATGTCTTATATTCTAGGTTCTTCAAAGTAGCCACCTTTTGCTTTGATGACTGCTTTGCACACTCTTGCCATTCTCTTGATGAGCTTCAAGAGGTAGTCCCCGGAAATGGTTTTCCAGCAATCTTGAAGGAGTTCCCAGAGATGCTTAGCACTTGTTGGCCCTTTTGCCTTCACTCTGCGGTCCAGCTCACCCCAAACCATCTCGATATGGTTGAGGTCTGGTGACTGTGGAGGCCAGGTCATCTGGTGTAGCACCCCATCACTCTCCTTCTTGGTCAAATAGCCCTTACACAGCCTGGAGGTGTGTGTGGGGTCATTGTCCTGTTGAAAAATAAATGATGGTCCAACTAAACGCAAACCGGATGGAATAGCATGCCGCTGCAAGATGCTGTGGTAGCCATGCTGGTTCAGTATGCCTTCAATTTTGAATAAATCCCCAACAGTGTCACCAGCAACGCCCCCCCACACCATCACACCTCCTCCTCCATGCTTCACGGTGGGAACCAGGCATGTAGAGTCCATCCGTTCACCTTTTCGGCGTCGCACAAAGACACGGTGGTTGGAACCAAATATCTCAAATTTGGACTCATCAGACCAAAGCACAGATATCCACTGGTCTAATGTCCATTCCTTGTGTTCTTAAGCCAAAACAAGTCTCTTCTGCTTGTTGCCTGTCCTTAGCAGTGGTTTCCTAGCAGCTATTTTACCATGAAGGCCTGCTGCACAAAGTCTCCTCTTAACAGTTGTTGAAGAGATGTGTCTGCTGCTAGAACTCTGTGTGGCATTGACCTGGTCTCTAATCTGAGCTGCTGTTAACCTGCGATTTCTGAGGCTGGTGACTTGGATAAACTTATCCTCAGAAGCTGAGGTGACTCTTGGTCTTCCTTTCCTGGGGCGGTCCTCATGTGAGCCAGTTTCTTTGTAGCGCTTGATGGTTTTTGCAACTGCACTTGTGGACACTTTCAAAGTTTTCCCAATTTTTCGGACTGACTGACCTTCATTTCTTAAAGTAATGATGGCCACTCATTTTTCTTTTCTTAGCTGCTTTTTTCTTGCCATAATACAAATTCTAACAGTCTATTCAGTAGGACTATCAGCTGTGTATCCACCAGACTTCTGCACAACACAACTGATGGTCCCAACCCCATTTATAAGGCAAGAAATCCCACTTATTAAACCTGACAGGGCACACCTGTGAAGTGAAGACCATTTCCGGTGACTACCTCTTGAAGCTCATCAAGAGAATGCCAAGAGTGTGCAAAGCAGTCATCAAAGCAAAAGGTGGCTACTTTGAAGAACCTAGAATATAAGACATATTTTCAGTTGTTTCACACTTTTTTGTTAAGTATATAATTCCACATGTGTTAATTCATAGTTTTGATGCCTTCAGTGTGAATGTACAATTTTCATAGTCATGAAAATACAGAAAAATATTTAAATGAGAAGGTGTGTCCAAACTTTTGGTCTGTACACATATATATATATATATACACACACACACACACACACACACACATATTCCAGCGCCTACATTTCACGGCGTCCCCCACTCGGTTTATTGGAGCCCTCGCTTTATTCTTCCCTTTGGCTTTTAAATCAACCAGAGAATTGCGTGACGGTTCGGTGACTTCTGGATCCCCAGCGCCATCGCTGATTCCCTGCAAGATCTGTCGTGAGACTCGTGCTTGGAATTGCCTGCAGAGTATTAAAAGAGGATAAAGTTATGGAGGAGGAGGTGGTGGGACAGATTTTTGGAACTTTGTCATCAATACAATGAGACAGCTTTACAATGCAAGACGCATGCTGAGTAATGCCTGCATCAACCCCGGTAATGAATTGGTGCAAACACTGCTTCAGTCAGTCAGAAAATAGGTCCAGGCCAATAGGAGGATGTCCTGCATTCATGGCATCCATGTGCATCAATAGACTGGGTATATGTATATATGAGATACAGTGGTGGCCAAAAGTATTGGCACCCCTGCAATTCTATCAGATAATACTCAGTTTCTTCCTGAAAATGATTGCCATCACAAATTCTTTGGTATTATTATCTTCTTTTAATTAGTCTTCAATGAAAAAACACAAAAAGAATTGTCCTAAAGCCAAATTGGATATAATTCCACACCTAACCTAAAAAAGGGGGTGGACAAAAGTATTGCCACTGTTTGAAAAATCATGTGATGCTTCTCTAATTCGTGTAATTAACAGCACCTGTAACTTACCTGTGGCACCTAACAGGTGTTGGCAATAACTAAATCACACTTGCAGCCAGTTAACATGGATTAAAGTTGACTCAACCTCTGTCCTGTGTCCTTGTGTGTACCACATTGAGCATGGAGAAAAGAAAGAAGACCAAAGAACTGTCTGAGGACTTGAGAAACCAAATTGTGAGGAAGCATGAGCAATCTCAAGGCTACAAGTCCATCTCCAAAGACCTGAATGTTCCTGTGTCTTCCGTGCGCAGTGTCATCAAGAAGTGTAAAGCCCATGGCACTGTGGCTAACCTCCCTAGATGTGGACGGAAAAGAAAATTGACGAGAGATTTCAACGCAAGATTGTGCGGATGGTGGATAAAGAACCTCGACTAACATCCAAACAAGTTCAAGCTGCCCTGCAGTCCGAGGGTACACCAGTGTCAACCCGTACTATCCGTCGGCGTCTGAATGAAAAGGGACTGTATGGTAGGATACCCAGGAAGACCCCACTTCTTACCCCGAGACATAAAAAAGCCAGGCTGGAGTTTACCAAAACTTACCTGAGAAAGCCTAAAACGTTTTGGAAGAATGTTCTCTGGTCAGATGAGACAAAAGTAGAGCTTTTTGGGAAAAAGCATCAACATAGAGTGTACAGGAAAAAAAAAAAAAAGAGGCATTCAAAGAAAAGAACACGGTCCCTACAGTCAAAAATGGCGGAGGTTCCCTGATGTTTTGGGGTTGCTTTGCTGCCTCTGGCACTGGACTGCTTGACCGTGTGCATGGCATTATGAAGTCTGAAGACTACCAACAAATTTTGCAGCATAATGTAGGGCCCAGTGTGAGAAAGCTGGGTGTCCCTCAGAGGTCATGGGTCTTCCAGCAGGACAATGACCCAAAACACACTTCCAAAAGCACTATAAAATGGTTTGAGAGAAAGCACTGGAGACTTCTAAGGTGGCCAGCAATGAGTCCAGACCCGAATCCCATAGAACACCTGTGGAGAGATCTCAAAATGGCAGTTTGGAGAAGACACCCTTCAAATATCAGGGACCTGGAGCAGTTTGCCAAAGAAGAATGGTCTACAATTCCTGCAGAGCATTGTAAGAAACTCATTGATGGTTACCGGAAGCGGTTGTTCGCAGTTATTTTGGCTAAAGGTTGTGCAACCAAGTATTAGGCTGAGGGTGCCAATACTTTTGTCTGGCCCATTTTTGGAGTTTTGTGTGAAATGATCAATGATTTGATTTTTGCTTCATTCTCTTTAGTGTTTTTTCCTTGCAAGCAAATTAAATGAAGATAATAAGACCAAAGAATTTGTGATTGCAATCATTTTCAGGAAGAAACTGAGTATTATCTGACAGAATTGCAGGGGTGCCAATACTTTTGGCCACCACTGTATAGTGTTATAGCTTGCTTTTATGAGACAACACCTTTAAAACACATATTGATGACCTACCAATATGCAAGACCCAAAAAAACCCTTCTAATGGCCCGGTACAAATCCAGATGGTGGAGAGACCGCTCCAGGAATAGGTGGGAGAAGGATAAAAGTGTTGGGGGTACAATGTGCTTGTTGATAAAGAAAAAAAAAAAAAAAAAAAAAAAAGGGATGGCATAGGGAGCATGCCCACCTTTCCAAGCAGGGCACAAAAAGCTCAGACACCCCGCACAGGAAGGTGATCGCCACCAGTAATGCCACTTGCAAGAAATAATGTGAAGACAATCAACGGGGGGTCTGTTAGAGCAGAAGAGACAAAATTAAGGTTCTGCCAGCTGGCTGTAAGGAGGGGTACAATGGCCACCCACGATGGAAGGTTTTATCCTGCCTGAGGAAGGCAAAAAGAAAATGGAAAGGGTAAAATCTGTCCCTTAGGGGATGCAAGGTTGAGACTGAAGGCCAACCTGGAATGAAGAAAGAAGAGAATCCTGCAAATGGAGAAGTCAATGGGATTCAGCGGCCCTGGAATGACAGTGGGGACACCAGCAATCCTCTGTAAAAGCAACTTGGGGGATAGAGGACCAGCGAATGTGGGAACCCCCTAGGGAGGAACTACTAGTGCTAAGTACACATTGTAGTCTCCCAGTTCAAGAGGGGAAAAAGTGAGGGACACCCAGCTACTAAAGGAAAGAAAAAATATATAAAAAAAAATAAAAAGTAGAAAATTAAAGTTGCAGCAGATCTGATACAGACGCTAGGCTGAAACTGAGATGTTTAGTCTTTGAGGAGAGGGTACACCCCACCGGGTGACCCCAACACTTTCTCCTACCTGGTCAGGGCCAATACCCACAGTACTGTGTCAGACGTATGGGACAGTTGCAAAAACAAAATCTTGCTCACTTCATTGGGGAAAACCAATAAAGGCTACAAGAAAGACTTTATGGCAAGTACCAAAACTCCTCTTTTCTCAGGCACAAAAATCTTTGTAACAAATCTGCAGTGTGTGAACATAGATGGAAAAGGTCTTACTTGTGATGGGCTTCGAGTTTCTCCAGAGGCTCAGCTCTGCGTTGGATGCCATCCTGGAATATGGAGTCGGCTTTCTTATAATTGCCCCTGGCTTCGTAGTCCTCTGCCCACGTGACGTAGAGTTGAGCGTGTAGGATACCAATCCCCTGGCTGTGTAGATAGCTGTACAGCTCTGCGGGCTCTGTGCAGAAGTGTGCCTACAACAACAGATAATACCTGGTATCTCCTGACGGGAGAGGGGGTCCTATATAATTACAGTAATCTACACGGATGCTAAAAGTTTGAATACAAAACATAAAGGTCTTATCAAATACTTAGAGAACAGACGGCCCATCACGCAGATTTTGGGTTGTATTCCTCTGCTTACAAGTCCATACAGTGGGGGAAATAAGTATTTGATCCCTTGCTGTTTTTGTAAGTTTCCCACTGACAAAGACATTAACAGTCTATAATTTTAGGGTAGGTTAATTTTAACATTGAGAGATAGAATATCCAAACAAAAATCAAGAAAATCACATTGTATAAATTAGATACATTTATTTGCATTTTGCAGTGAGAAATAAGTATTTGATCCCCTACAAACCATTATGAGGTTCTGGCTCCTACAGACCAGTTAGACGCTCTTATTCAACTCGATACCTGCATTAAAGACAGCTGTCTTACGTAGTCACCAGTATAAAAGACTCCTGTCCACAGACTCAGTTAATCAGTCAGACTCTAACCTCTACAACATGGGCAAGACCAAAGAGCTTTCTAAGGATGTCAGGGACAAGATCATAGACCTGCACAAAGCTGGAATGGGCTACAAAACCATAAGTAAGATGCTGGGTGAGAAGACAACTGTTGGTGCAATAGTAAGAAAATGGAAGAAATACAAAATGACTGTCAATCAACATCGATCTGGGGCACCATGCAAAATCTCACCTTGTGGGGTATCCTTGATCATGAGGAAGGTGAGAGATCAGCTTAAAACTACACGGGTGGAACTTGTTAATGATCTCAAGGCAGCCGGGACCATAGTCACCAATGGTAAAACAATTGGTAACACATTACGCCTTAAAGGTTTAAAATCATGCAGTGCCCGCAAGGTCCCCTGCTCAAGAAAGCACATGTGCAGGCCCGTCTGAAGTTTGCCAATTAACACCTGGATGATTGTGAGAGTTATTGGGAGAAGGTGCTGTAGTCAGATGAGACAAAAAATGAGCTCTTTGGCATTAACTTAACTCGCCCTGTTTGGATGAAGAAGAATGAGTACAACCCTAAGAACATCGTCCCAACCGTGAAGCACGGTGGGGGAAACATACTTTGGGGGGTGCTTTTTTGCAAAGGGGCACAACAACTGCACTGTACTGAAGGGAAGATTGATGGGGTCATGTATCGTGAGATTTTTGCCAACAACCTCCTTCTCTCAGTAAGAGCATTGAAGATGGGTCGGGATTGGGTCTTCCAGCAAGACAAATGACCCAAAACATACAGCCAAGGCAACAAAGGAGTGGCTCAAAAAGAAGCACAGTAATGTCACGGAGTGGCCTAGCCAGTCTCCAGACCTTAATCCCATAGAAAACTCATGGAGGGAGTTGAAGCTCCGAGTTGCCAAGCGACAGCCTCAAAATCTGAATGATTTAGAGATGATCTGCAAAGAGGAGTGGACCAAAACTCCTCCCGACATGTGCGCAAACCACATCATCAACTACAAAAAACGTCTGACTGCTGTGCTGCCAACAAGGGGTTTGCCACCAAGTGTTGTTTGCCAGAGGGATCAAATACTTATTTCTCACTGCAAATAAATGTATCGAATTTATGCAATGTGATTTTCTTGATTTTTTTTGGATATTCCATCCCTCAATGTTAATATTAACCTACCCTTAAAATTATAGAATGTCCATGTCTTTGTCAGTGGGCAAACTTACAAAAACAGCAAGGGATCAAATAATTATTTACCCCACTGTATTATATTTTATGATCCTGCAAGAATCCCAAAACATTTCAGAAACTTTCACCTATTTCTAGAGTTGGTGGGAATCGACATCAAACACCCATGGCCGCCAGCTGGGAGACCCGAGAACCGCCTCTTACCTAACGGAATCCCTGGATCCTCTATAGATGTCATCATTGCAGTGTACCAGGCTGGTTAATCAAAAGAAGACCCGCGGATGCTGGCAGGTAGGAGGTGAATTCAAAGGCTCCCGTCCGGTGGCCACAAATTACTGATGTGGATCAATTCGCGCATCTCTAATAAGTACCCCCAGGGGTTGTCTGGAACTTGCATATGCATAACCTGTTTTTAGGATAGGTCACAAACATGATAAAGATAGTGGGCCAACACCAGGCAACTCATATCCGCTCCTGCAGGATGTAAGCAATGAATAGAGTAGGATAGGGCAGCTCCACACATTAACTGCAGCAGAAACAATCTCCCACTCGCTCCGAATTACACTGCTCAAAAAAATAAAGGGAACACTCAAATAACACATCCTAGATCTGAATGAATGAAATATTCTCATTGAATACTTTGTTCTGTACAAAGCTGAATGTGCTGACAACAAAATCACACAAAAATCATCAATGGAAATCACATTTATTAACCAATGGAGGCCTGGATTTGGCGTCACCCCCAAAATTAAAGTGGAAAAACACACTACAGGCTGATCCAACTTTGATGTAATGTCCTTAAAACAAGTCAAAATGAGGCTCAGTATTGTGTGTGGCCTCCACGTGCCTGTATGACCTCCCTACAATGTCTGGGCATGCTCCTGATGAGGCTCAGTATTGTGTGTGGCCTCCACGTGCCTGTATGACCTCCCTACAACGCCTGGGCATGCTCCTGATGAGGCTGAGTATTGTGTGTGGTCTCCACGTGCCTGTATGACCTCCCTACAATGCCTGGGCATGCTCCTGATGAGGTTGCGGATGGTCTCCTGTGGGATCTCCTCCCAGACCTGGACTAAAGCATCCGCCAACTCCTGGACAGTCTGTGGTGCAACGTGACGTTGGTGGATGGAGCGAGACATGATGTCCCAGATGTGCTCAATCGGATTCAGGTCTGGGGAACGGGTGGGCCAGTCCATAGCTTCAATGCCTTCATCTTGCAGGAACTGCTGACACACTCCAGCCTCATGAGGTCTGACATTGTCCTGCATTAGGAGGAACCCAGGGCCAACCGCACCAGCATATTTTCTCACAAGGGGTCTGATGATCTCATCTCTGTACCTAATGGCAGTCAGGCTACCTCTAGCGAGCACATGGGGGGCTGTGCGGCCCTCCAAAGAAATGCCACCCCACACCATTACTGACCCACTGCCATGCTGAAGGATGTTGCAGGCAGCAGATCGCTCTCCACGGTGTCTCCAGACTCTGTCACGTCTGTCACATGTGCTCAGTGTGAACCTGCTTTCACCTGTGAAGAGCACAGTGCGCCAGTGGCGACTTTGCCAATCCTGGTGTTCTGTGGCAAATGCCAAGCGTCCTGCACGGTGTTGGCCTGTAAGCACAACCCCCATCTGTGGACGTCAGGCCCTCATACCACCCTCATGGAGTCAGTTTCTAACCGTTTGTGCAGACACTTGCACATTTGTGGCCTGCTGGAGGTCATTTTGCAGGTCTCTGGCAGTACTCCTCCTGTTCCTCCTTGCACAAAGGCGGAGGTCGCGGTCCTGCTGCTGGGTTGTTGCCCTCCTACAGCCCCCTCCACGTCTCCTGGTGTACTGGCCTGTCTCCTGCTAGCGCCTCCAGCCTCTGGACACTATGCTGACAGACACAGCAAACCTTCTAGCCACAGCTCGCATTGATGTGCCATCCTGGATGAGCTGCACTACCTGAGCAACTTCTGTGGTTTGTAGAGTCCGTCTCATGCTACCACGAGTGTGAAAGCACAACCAACATTCAAAAGTGACCAAAACATCAGCCAGAAAGCATTGGTACTGAGATGTGGTCTGTGGTCCCCACCTGCAGAACCACTCCTTTATTGAGGGTGTCTTGATAATTGCCAATAATTTCCATCTATTGTCTATTCCATTTGCACAACAGCATGTGAAATTGATTGTCAATCAGTGTTGCTTCCTAAGTGGACAGTTTGATTTACTTGGAGTTATATTCTGTTGTTTAAGTGTTCCCTTTATTTTTTTGAGCAGTGTATATCCGCGCCATTAGGTGGAGTACATGGCGTAGCCATAATAGCTTACAAAGGAAAAATTATTTGGCTGAACTTACAAACTTGAGGCAAATGTTAAGATAGCGCGGGTCCCCATAGTATTTCTGCTCTTCGTGGAAGATCTTGACGGCTCTCTCAAGCAGCGGACGCAGGTTACTCTCTTTACCGCCCTGAGGAAATGCTTGTTCTGCCCATTTTATATACCTTAAGACATAAAGATAATCAAACTTTTTCTATTTATTTTTTTTTTAAGATATTTTCACATTGAAAGAAATTACCCAGAACCGATCACCATTACAAATCCCATAACATAAGAACTTCATTATCACCCTAAAAAAGTTTCACTAGTTGTTACAGAGGGGCAGGGAAGGAAAGCACTTGCTGTTTTGTTTTGCAAAGTCAAAGATGGTGTATTATACAAATATATTCAGCAAATCATCCATTCTGAAAGGGTGCCTGTTTCCAAAAACGTCCTGGTCCATTGTGTTGAGGCCACTGGCTTCACCTGCTTTCTAAACAGGTCTATAATCTCCCACCCCCAATCAGGTCACTCCTCTATATCACAGCTCTCTGAAATGAACACTGAAAAGCTGTCTTCTGATGTGGTGGTCCGGGTATGGGGGGGGGGAGGGGTGATCTCACAGTGGTCTCATTGTAGTACTTCTGAGAGATCAGGGATGGCTAAGTCTTCTATGGATTTGCTGGGGGTCCCAGCGGTCCAACGCCCAAGCAATAATACATTTATCATTTCTCTACTGTGGATCGGTGGTCAACATCTTGAGAAGAACAAGCCCTTTCAGTCCATTATTAACTAATGACCTACCTGTCCCACACATCCAGCGGATCGTCTCCATTGTAGAAGCGAAGTTCTAATTCAAAGGCCCTAAATAAAAAAAAAGGAAATAAATTAACGAATGAAGAATCAAATCTTTCACCTCCTTGTTATAAAAACCCAAATTAAAAAAGTGTCATGGTTCCCAGGCGCTTATGTCACATACAAGTCCCTCATCCGCTGATCGGTCTGTATGATCATACCACCTCATCTTTAGGTTACACTAACACATTCGTGTGACGTGTCGGTGTACCATCTGTTTTTTTTGCGGATAGCACACAGACCCATTGAGTGCGTCCTATTCTCAGCCTCAAAATCGGATCAGAATAGGACCTGCTGAGTCTCACGGACCTCACTCGAATCTGAGAAGTGTGAATGGATCCATGACTCTACGCTTCCGTGGGCCGTATGATAAAAAAAAATGGGTCATCAGATGGAGATTTCACATGGATGTGCCGTAACTGGAGAGCCCTGGGTCAGCACTCAATACAAATTAACAGCTGGTAACGTAAATAAGGTAAATTTCCGGGTGCAGCCAATCAGCACATCCACGTGTAAGGCCAAGTGGGGGCTCAGGTGTGCGGGAATACCCCAGTTTAATGCAAACATGTGCGCTCAGTCACCCCAGCTGGTGGCACATGGAGTTCAGAAACCGCAACATGGGATTCTAAAAGAACAAGTCTAATGAGCAGACAAAGTGATTTCTTTTCCAGGAAAAGCCCTTTAAGAAATCTGTGTCGCAATAAAAAAAAACAATTTGAAGTCCAGAAAGAGAAAGAAGGGCAATTTGTAAGACATTTCTTGGAGAACCCCCCTTAAGTCATTATCAGACTAATGGAGGCCCAATATCTGGCACCCCCCGCTAATGCCAGATGCAGCACCCCCCAGCCAATGCAAGAGCCGCCACCCACTGCCAACGCTTTACTCCGGCCCCCCTCCCGACAATGCAAGAGCCACCACCCAACGCTTTACTCCGGCCCCCCTCTCGCCAATGCAAGAGCCGCCACCCACCGCCAACGCTTTACTCCGGCCTCCCTCCCGCCAATGCAAGAGCCACCACCCACCACTTTACTCCGACCCCCTCCATTCCCCACCAATGCAAGAGCCGCCACCCCTCAACCAATGAGCCATTTACAGGTCCTGGAGTAGAGCTGGGACATCACAGCTCCGCACACTTTGCAGTGGCCGTTCTTGGGTGCTGCAACTCAACTCCCATTCACTTCACTGGGAGCGGAGCTCCAGTACCCAAAAACAGCCTCTACAGTGTCAGGAGCTGTACACACTATACTGCCAGTTTAGGGTATCCATATTTTAGTTGAGGACAACCTTGATTGTCCCCCTTGCTGAAGCACTCACTGTTTCTTCTGCTGGATGGTATTGTGACTGGCCCCGTCCTGCTGGGTGAGAACCTCCTGCAGGGTGGACATCGCTCTCCCTTGACGAAGAGGTTGGACATTCTCCTTACTGAGCTCCCACTCGTCTCCAGCCTGTGCCATCCTGAATGGCAGCTGTTAAGAAAGACATTAAGGATAACGCATCCCAAAGAGGAGATTGTTGATGTAACCACATCGCATGATGGGGGGGTGGAAAAGATATTGGCTGTGACGGCAGAGCAGACGCTACATCGCAGACGCTACATTCATTCCCTAGGCTTGGGAAGAAACGCAGCAGGAGATGGACGTCCCTTTAAACCTTTACGTACAGACATTCAGTACATCTCCCATTGGGAATGGAGAAAAGGGAAAAAAAATTTTAGGGGGGGAATTTAAGTCCCAAAAAACAACTTAATCCTGATAAAATGTATTTGTTGGACTACAGCTGCCCATTATACCCTGAGAACGCCTCCATATATGCCTGAATGGGTATACAGGTAGGGGATGCGGCCCGAGGAGGGCACTGTACAAGTGTGGGCTCTTATAGGGCTTCTATGAAGTTGCCCAGTTACTCAGCTGCGTCTCCAGAGGCCGGGCTCCTGAAGATGGACAGCTTGGACCATTGGCACAGTCGCCCTGATGGGCCGAACTCTGATCTCCCAGGCTGTGGGCAGGGGCAACATGGCAGCAAGGCTGGTCAGAGGCAGAGCGGTGCATGCAAGGGGTAAAGCACAGAGCCCCTGCGTTGTGCCACCCGCTCCTTACCTAGATAACCCACTAGTCTGAGGCTGCAGCGGTGGTCGGTAACCTAGGCAACAAGCCATGCGCTCTAACTGTAATTATCCCTTAATTTTTGACATAGGAGGTTTTTGTTAGCAATTATAATATATTATATATACATATTGTATATAAGTTACATAAAATTATATATATGCTGATAAATAACAAAAAAAAAAAAAAAAAAAAAAAATAATAAATATATATATATATATATATATATATATATATATATATATATATATACACGCATGTGGCCCCTTTAAGAGCACAACCAACTGCCTAACAAGCCTGGGAAACTGCCGCAGAACTACAGGCTCCAGCCCGTCCTCCCAGCCCCGGTACATTACTGAGTCGCCACTCACCGCCCGTCCGGTTATTTCGGCTGCACTGGAGGAGAAGGCACCCGTCGGTGCAAACACAACATTCAAACTGAAGCGGTTGCCCTCTGATTGGAGCGCGTCGGGACCTGTCACGTGACGCGCATGCCTACTGCAGCTGTACTTCTAGACTGAGTGCTGATTCGCTAAAACATACCATGTGATCGCACCAGGAAGTAGAAAAGGATTTTGGGAGATGTAGTTTCTTTTTGCCTGACTAGAAGTTGTATGTTTTCTTGCGGGATAACGTGTCCGCCACAATTAAAGGTTACACCTGTGATCATTTTGACTTCTTGGTGATTACAGCCGGGGTGGAGGTGAACCCTCTTGTCCCTGCAGCCATTTTTTCTTTATTTTCTCCTCCCCATAGCCGTGTGAGGGGCTTTATTTTTGGGAGAAAAGTTGGTGATTTGTGTTTTTCTAGACTTCCACTGTATAATTACCAATGAGCCTCATCTCCTTTTAACCCCTTTACCCCCAAGGGTGGTTTGCACGTTAATGACCAGGCCAAATTTTACAATTCTGACCACTGTCACTTTATGAGGTAATTACTCTGGAACGCTTCAACAGATCCCCCGGATTCTGAGATTGTTTTTTCTTGACATATTGTACTTCATGATTGTGGAAAAATTTCTTTGATATCACTTGCGTTTATTATTTGTGAAAAAAATGAAATTTTGGAAAAATTTTGAAAAGTTTAACTTTAGCCCCCAATTTATTTTCACAAGGGTAACAGGAGAAAATGGACCCCATAATTTGTTGTGCAAATTACTCCTGAGCACAGTGATACCCCATATGTGGGGGAAAACTACTGTTTGGGCGCACGGCAGGGCTCAGAAGGAGCACCGTTCGACTTTTTGAACTCAAAATTGGTTGGAATCAAAGAGCAGACGCCATGTCACGTTTGGGGAGCCCCTGTTGTGCCTAAACAGTGGAAACCTCCCACAAGTGACACCATTTTGGAAACTGCACCCCTCAAGGAACTTATCAAGATGTGTGGTGAGCACCTTGAGCCCCCAGGTGCTTCATAGAAGTTTATAACGTTGATTTGTGAAAATAAAAAAAAAACAACACATTTTTTCCCACAAAAATGTTCTTTTAGCCCCATTTTTATTTATTTTCACAAGACAGTTTGTTGTGCAATTTCTTCTGAGTACGCAGATATTCCATATGTGGTCAAAAACATCTTTTGAGGCACAGCGCAAAGCTGAGAAGAGAAGAAGCGCCTTATTGGAGTTCAGATTTTGCTGGAATGGTTCGATGGTGACAGGTCACATTGGTAGAGCCCCTGAGATGCCAGATCAGCCGAACCCCCCACCCCCCATAAGTGACCCATTTTACAAACTACACCTCTCAATAAATTAATCTAGGGTGGCAGTCAGCATGTTGACACCACTTGTGCCTCACCAAAATTTATACCATTGGGCACTGAAGAAAGAATAATTACATTTTTACCTGTAAAATATTGTTTTAGCCCCAAATTTTAAATTTTTATAAGGGTAAATAGGAAAAAATTTCTCTTGATTGCACCAATACCCTACATGTAATCGGGAAATACTTTTCAGGCACAGTACAAAACTCAGAAGGGAATGAGTGCCATATTATAGTGCAGATTTTACTGTTATGGTTTGCGGGTGCCATGACCTACTTGAAAAGCCCCTGAGGTGCCAGAACAGCTGAACCCCCTCGTAAGTGACCCCATTTTACAAATTCTCAATTCATTTAGGGGTGCAGTGATCATATTGACACCACAGGTGGGTCACAGAATTCTATACCATTGGGAAGTGAAGAAAAAATAATTACATTTTTACCACCAAAATTTTGTTTTGGCCCCAGATTTTACATTTTCAGACTGGGAAATGGATAAAAGTGGCACCAAAATTTGTTCCACAATTTCTGCTGAACTTCAAAATACCCCATATGTGGCTGTACAGTACTGCTTAGCCACACGGCGAGACTCTGGAGGGACAGAGCGCTATCTGCTTCCTGGAGCACATATATTTCTAGAATAGTATGCGGACTCCATATACAGAGCCCCTACGTGCTAGAAGAGCAGAATCCCCCTCAAATGACCCCATTTTGGAAATTATACCCCCTTGGGAATTTATCTACAGGTGTAGTGACGATTTTGACTCCATGAATGTTTCCCAGAAACAAGCAGCAGTGGATGTTGCTGATTGAAAATTGCAAATCTGCTGTTGTAGTGACCAGTACGTTGTAGTGCCCAGCTCATGCTTCTGGAGACATGCACCCATAAATTAGATGGGCTCTCATTGCTACACAAATGCCAAACGCGTGGACGCTAACTGCGGTTTAGGCACACTAGGGCTCAGAAGGGAGGGGGGCATTTGAATTTGGGAGCCCAGAATTCACTGGATTTCTTTTGGGGGGCGAGGAGCCATAGCGCTGTTCCAGAGCCTTTGTACTACCAGTAACGTGGAATCCCCTATATTTCCGTTAACAGATGATGGGCCTGAGTGGGAATTTGCTTGTTTTGTGGGGGTTAACTAGTGTGACATTTTTATAGGGCGGGTCGTTCCGGACGCGGCGATACCAAATATGTGTACTTTTTTTTTTTTCATAAAAAAATATTTATTTATAGGTACAATAAATATATATTTTTTAATTATTTTGTAATTTTTTTATTTTTATTTTTTTCCTTATTTTCTACTTGTTTACTTAGTCCCACTATGGGACTTTCACTTGTTGCAGTCTGATCGCAGTTATAAACCATAGCAATGCACAAACTAGTTAGCTACACAGGAATGGCGGGAATAAAATTGTTCACTTCTGACCTTGGTGACTACGTTACGTAGAATTGTCACATGGTCGAGTCGAGTGTGTGAAACGGGCTAAGGAACTGAGCCTCCAGCATTCCTAGCAGATAGAGATGAGCGGATCACTTCACGCAACCATGGTCCAGATTATTGTACTTTGGCCGTTGGCAGGAGTTGTGCAAATTTTCTGACCTTGTGGGTTCCTCAGTGCATCGTTTAACCATTTAAATGCCATTGTCAATCACTTACGGCAGCCTCTAAATGGCCAAGTTACAGGTGCGCGATCGTGGGGTGTCGATGGGTTACCATGGTACTTGGGGTTCCGGTGAAGTCAACCTTGGATTCCATGTTGATCCTCTTGCAAAGGTGCAACAATTTAACTATACATTGATATTGCAGTATATAGTATACAGTACAGACCAAAAGTTTGGACACACCTTCTCATTTAAAGATTTTTCAATATTTTGTAAATTGTACATTCACACTGAAGGCATCAAAACTATGAATTAAACATGTGGAATTATATACTTAACAAAAAAGTGTGAAACAACTGAAAATATGTCTTATATTCTAGGTTCTTCAAAGTAGCCACCTTTTGCTTTGATGACTGCTCTGCACACTCTTGGCATTCTCTTGATGAGCTTCAAGAGGTAGTCACCGGAAATGGTCTTCCAACAATCTTGAAGGAGTTACCAGAGATGCTTAGCACTTGTTGGCCCCTTTGCCTTCACTCTGCGGTCCAGCTCACCCCAAACCATCTCGATTGGGTTCAGGTCTGGTGACTGTGGATGCCAGGTCATCTGGCATAGCACCCCATCACTCTCCTTCTTGGTCAAATAGCCCTTACACAGCCTGGAGGTGTGTTTGGGGTTATTGTCCTGTTGAAAAATAAATGATGGTCCAACTAAATGCAAACCGGATGGAATAGCATGCCGCTGAAAGATGCTGTGGTAGCCATGCTGGTTCAGTATGCCTTCAATTTTGAATAAATCCCCAACAGTGTCACCAGCAAAGCCCCCCACACCATCATACCTCCTCCTCCATGCTTCACGGTAGGAACCAGGCATGTAGAGTCCATCCGTTCATCTTTTCTGCGTCGCACAAAGACACGGTGGTTGGAACCAAAGATCTCAAATTTGGACTCATCAGACCAAAGCACAGATTTCCACCTGTCTAATGTCCATTCCTTGTGTTCTTTAGCCCAAACAAGTCTCTTCTGCTTGTTGCCTGTCCTTAGCAGTGGTTTCCTAGCAGCTCTTTTACCATGAAGGCCTGCTGCACAAAGTCTCCTCCTAACAGTTGTTGTAGAGATGTGTCTGCTGCTAGAACTCTGTGTGGCATTGACCTGGTCTCTTATCTGAGCTGCTGTTAACCTGCGATTTTTGAGGCTGGTGACTCGGATAAACTTATCCTCAGAAGCAGAGGTGACTCTTGGTCTTCCTTTCCTGGGGCGGGCCTCATGTGAGCCAGTTTCTTTGTAGCGCTTGATGGTTTTTGCAACTGCACTTGGGGACACTTTCAAAGTTTTCCCAATTTTTCGGACTGACTGACCTTCATTTCTTAAAGTAATGATGGCCACTTGTTTTTCTTTACTTAGCTGCTTTTTTCTTGCCATAATACAAATTCTAACAGTCTATTCAGTAGGACTATCAGCTGTGTATCCACCTGACTTCTGCACAACACAACTGATGGTCCCAACCCCATTTATAAGGCAAGAAATCCCACTTATTAAACCTGACAGGGCACACCTGTGAAGTGAAAACCATTTCCGGTGACTACCTCTTGAAGCTCATCAAGAGAATGCCAAGAGTGTGCAAAGCAGTCATCAAAGCAAAAGGTGACTACTTTGAAGAACCTAGAATATAAGACATATTTTCAGTTGTTTCACACTTTTTTGTTAAGTATATAATTCCACATGTGATAATTCATAGTTTTGATGCCTTCAGTGTGAATGTACAATTTTCATAGTCATGAAAATACAGAAAAATCTTTAAATGAGAAGCTGTGTCCAAACTTTTGGTCTGTACTGTATATATCAAGTAACCACATGTAAAAAAATTTACAGAAATAAAAAAAACATTAAATCATCTCCCTTTTTCCATTTTAAAAATAAAGAAATAAAAAATAATCATATTTGATCTGTAAAAGTTCGATCTTTCAAGGTATAAAATTATGTCAACCATACGGTAAACGCCAAAAAGTTGAAACACAATCATTTTTTGGGTCTGTTTTCAGTCGTTGTACTTCCCACAAAAAATGAAATAAAAAGCAATCAAAGCATAACGTACGCCCAAATAGTATCAATTGAAAACCACAGCTCAGCGAGCAAAAATATCGAGCACTCAGACAGCTCCATTGACGTAAAAATGAAAAAGTTTACGGTGTCAGAAAATGGCACAAACCAATTTTTTTGTTCACAAAGTTCAGAATTTTTTTTCTATCGTTAAAATATAAAACAAAAGTTTATACGTTTAATATCATCGTAATTGTACTGACCTGAGGAATCATGCTACCAGACCAGGTCATAATGAACCCCGTAAAAACAAAAAACCCCAAAAATAGTGGAATTGCATTTTGGGGTTTTTTCACCATGTTACCGAACGTGGACGTTTTTCCAGTTTTTCAGTACATTCTATGGTAAACTTAATGGTGTCATTCAAGTGTACAACTCAAGACTTCGTACGGCTGTGTCGACAGACAAATAAAAAAGTTATGTTTCTTGGAGAGAAAAAACAAAAGCATAACAAATTAAAGTTTCCCAGGGGGTAAAGGTGTTTTAAGACATACAGTAAGGGATCACACGAGCGTATAAATCAGATGAGTGCAATTTGATAAAAAGTCAGATTGCACTAGGCACAATGTTCTTCAATGAAGCAGGGCAGATCTGTGTATTTTTTCTCAGCTGTATTCTGTTTTAGGAAAAAATCGCAGCATTCTGTGATTTGACTCCGAAATCGTATGAGTACAAGAAAAAAATTGGATGCGATACGGACCATCAGTATTTCATCCGATTTTTACGGATACATTACTATTCTGTACGAATGGAAACTGTAAATGGTCCTGTAAAAGATTAATAGCTGCTGAGTAAAAAAACTGATTGTATATGGACAGCACACGGATGACGACTTAGGAAAAAATCTTCCTACTTTTCTGGATAAGAATTAGGCTATGTGCCCACGATGTGTAACTGCTCCCCATTTTTCCTGAGCGTTTCTGCATCTCCTTGGCAGAAAAAACACATGTGGATTGTACATGTGGATTGTACATGTGGATTATACATGCGGATTGTACATGCGTTTTTTCAGCCAAGGACAAGCGGCTGTGAAGCGTTCTTCACATGCATTTCCGCATGCTAGTTGTCAAGCGCTTTCCAAGCGATTTTAGCATCACTTGGAAATTGCTTGTCAACTTGGTTACACTATATACGTGCTAACGGCATGGATTTATATAGTGTGACCAAAAGAATGGTAAAAAAATAAATATTATACTTACCTTCTGATGGCCCCCGGTGTCGTTATGCGATCCGTCCTGGCTTGCCGGCAGCTCGCGGTGGTTCTAAAAGGACCTGTCATGACGTCATTTAGTCACGTGACGGGTCACGCGACTGCCGACGTCAGTGGTCGCGTGACCCGTCAAATGACTGAATAATGTCATGGCAGGTCCTTTTAAACCATCGCGAGCTGCCGGGGAGACCGGACGCATCGAATAAGGACACCGGGGGGCCATCGGAAGGTAATTATAATATTTATTTTTTTATTTTAAGTTCTTTTTTATACAGGTACTATGGTACCTGGGTCCGGAGGAGAGTCTCCTCTTCTCCAAACCCGGGTACCATCCGCACATTGAAACGCATGATCTCCGCATGTACAGATGCAGTGATGCGGATATTAAGCGTTTCAATGCAAGTCAATGGCGGCGAAAACGCAGCGATTCCGCAAAATAATTGGTAGTGCTGCGGATTTTTCCACAATGATAATCCGCAGCGGAAATTTCCACAGCATGTGCACAGCACATGCGGATTATCATTGGGGAACATGGCAGACCTTCTACCAAGCGTTTTTTAAGCGTTTCTGCAGCGGAATTGTCGCTGCGGAAACGCTTAAAAAACGCATACTGGGCACACAGCCTTAGACTGATTTTTTTATATGCACGTGTGACCCCAGCCTAACAGGGCTGAAAGCGATCAAAGGTTTTTTTTTTGTACATCCTGTTTTTAGTGGACCACTGAAGAAGAATTCCTTTATTAGCTGTTGTGTGTACTTTTATATGCAGCTTTTTCTTTAGCAATTATTGGATTCTGACCTGATTGTCAGCCTTAGACAGTGACACTATTACCTTTCCTAATTGGACATTTGTTGACTTAATTGCACACTGTGTCCCTGAACCATCAGTCTGGCTTATTTCTCTCCGCTATGCATGGATGCCCCTCAGGTGGCGAAACTCTAGGGAGTGATGTCTCCATCCCTTTCATTTATTAATGCCAACTGGTCATAGGAGACAGTGCTAATTACAGGCACTGTCAGCTAATCCTGCCATTGAGAAGCTGTTGATATGGTTGACTGCCAAGTGCCAACAAGGATTTATATATCTATAGACAATGAGCCTTAAAGTTGCGCCATCACTAATTCTTATTTCAATCTTCTTCCAAAATTTGCATTTTGGTACGTCAGACAATACTGTTTCTGGGAGTTTGAGTGTTCTATTTCCTTTGCATCTGGATTCCTCTATATGATGCTGTATCATATTCATTGATTGCGAATACTTCAATGCAAATGATCTTGTGATTTTTCACTTTAAATTATGGCTTTTGCATATGGAGTCGAAGGTTGCATCCTACAAGTCATTTCTAGTAGCAAACCCTTAAAGTGTTGCAATGGTATGTAAAAAATGTGAATGTATAAGCAAAAGCATGATCATAATTATCTGAATTCATGACATGATCTAACAAATCTGAATTCAAGACAAGATTACACATCTGAATTCAGTTCATGGATGTCCAAACCTAAAATCAAGACATGGTCATACAAACCTAAGATCAGGAGATTGCCGTAAAAATCTGGATTTAGAACATGGTCTTACAAATCTGGATTTGGGACATGGTCATACATATCTGAATTTTGGACATGGTCACATACATCTAAATTCGGGACATGGTCATACAGATCTGAATTCGGAACAAGGTCGTATAAATCTGAATTTGGGACATGGTCGTATAAATCTGAATTTGGGACATAGTCATACATCTGAATTCAGAACTTGGTTGTAAAAATCTGAATTCGGGACATGGTCATAAAAATGTGGATTTGGGACGTGGTAGTAGAGGTCTGAATTTGGCACATGGTCAAACAAGTCTGAATTTGGGACATGGTCAAACAAGTCTGAATTTGGAACATAGTCAAATAAATCTGAATTTGAGACATGGTCGAATAAATCTGAATTTGAGACTTTATTATTTATTTTTAGAGCACCATTGATTCCATGGTGCTGTACATGAGAAGGAATTACATACAAAATACAAATATAAATTACAGAGAATAAACTAATAGTGACAGACGGGTACAGAAAGGAGAGGACCCTGCCCTTGCGGGTTCACGGTCTACTGGATGATGGGGAAGGAGACAGTAGGTCGAGGGGCTGTGGCTGCTCCAGTGGTGTTGAGGAGGCAGCTGGGTCACCACAGGTTGTAAGCTTTCTTGAAGAGATGGGTTTCCAAGTTCCGTCTTAAGGTTCTAAGTGTGGTGGCTAATCAGATGTGTTGAGGTACAGAATTCTAGAGTATGGGTGACACTCAGGAGAAGTCTTGGAGGCGATTGGGTGAGGAATGTATGAGTGTGGAGGAGAGAAGGAGGTCTTGGAAAGACCGACGATTACGTGGTGGGAGATATCGGGAGATTAGTTTGGAGACATACAAAGGTGGCAGATTATGGACGCTTTGTAGGTCAGTGTTAGTAGTTTGAACTAGATACATTAGGGAATTGGGAGCCAGTGAAGGGAGAAAGCAGAGGGGAAAAGCAGAGGAGTAGCGTGAAGAGGGGTGGATTAGTCGGGCAGCAAAGTTAATGACGGATTAAAGAGATGCGAAAGTGTTAGCAGAGAGGCCACAGACATGGCTGAACAAATCTGAATTTGGGACTTAGTCAAACAAATCTCGTCTCAAGCTCAGCATCTGGTCATACAGATCTGAAGTTGGAGGCCTAACAAAGTTCATGCGACACAATAGACATACAGTCTGGAGGACAGTCAGCGATCAAAGGGCAGGAAACCGTCCAAGTCAAATCCACAACAGAAAACAAAACCGCCTTTACAAATGAATGATGCTGTGAATCATCAAATGAGGATGAAATAAGGAGCTCTGAAAGCTTGACATGTACAGCATTGGTTTTAATTCCCCAGCAAGTTCCACAGAACTCAAACTGCTAATGAGCCTCAATGAATGTTCTTCACTGTACAAGGTTTGTTTCGCGCACACGTCCTACGGCACCTCTTGTGTGTTTTTGTTTGCTTTAACAACAGCCTTGTCATCTCAAGAAAAAAATCTCTGCCCAGGCTGAGCAATTTTCTGTAACATTGCCTTAGGTGTTGCTTAAAACTTTTCAAAATTTCTTAGAATTTCGCAGCTCCTATGTGAACAAAGACCAGTAAACATATAATTAACTTCCAGCCTTATTAGTTGTTATAAATCCTCTTCATTCCATGAAAGAAATATCACCAAGGTTATCTATGGTTTTACAACAATTTCAATCTACTGTATGGTATTAAACTCACTCTTTTCAGTGAAAGATGATATGATAAGCCCAACCTGCCTGTTTTCTACAGTTGCCGTATTCTATTTTTAATGCGGGCTCAGGAGCTGAAGCCGCATCTTTCTTGGCAGATGATGGCTGTGCTATTCAGCCATCATCTGCCTCTAACAGCCATGGGTGGAGCTAAGCCATACTCCCAGCTGTCAATCTGTCAAATGTCTGTCAATCTCTGATAGCAACATTTACAATATGCGGCCTGGGTGGCGCGCCGTTCTAAATACCCATCAGTTTCCCGATGGGTTGCCATGACAGCCGGGGGTCTACTGAAGACCTCCTGTGCTACTAGAAAAACAGCCTGTGACTGACGTTTAAAGAAAACCGTGCGTTTTGCTATATACAGCAGTATTGCAGTATATCGTGCGAGTTATCAGCCGATCGCAGGTTCAAATCCACTACGTGGGCTAACAAAGGGACTAACAAATAAAGTAAAAAAATGTGGAAAAAAGCATATAAAAATGTTGAATCACCCATCTTTTCCCCCATTAAAACTAAAAAGATATCTCCACATCCATAAAAGTCTGATCTATCTAAATATAAAGTTATTTAACCCATTCTGCAAACACAGTAATGAGAAAAAAAAAATTAAAATGTCCGAATTATGTTTTTTTCAGCCACTTAAACACTGTAAAAAATGCCATAAAAAGCAATTAAAACATGGTATCTACCCCGAAATAGTATCAATAACAACATCAGCTCACAACGCAAAAAAACAAGGCCTTAAACAGCTCCATCAACTGAAAAATAAAAGTTACTCGTCTCGGGAAATGGCGACAAGCAATTTTTTTTTGTTTACAATTTTTCACTTTTTTTATTTGTTTCACCACTTAAGTTAAAAAAAAAAAAAAACAATGCATATTTGATATTGCCGTTAGGCTATGTGCCCACGTTGCATTTATGCAGCAGAAAATTTCTGCTGCATAAATGCAAGTCCTCTCCCGGAAAAACGCATGCGGAATTCCGCACGCGTTTATCGCGCATTTTTCACGCGTTTATCACGCGTTTTCCACATGCGGAATTGCCTTGCGTTTTTTATGCATTGGACAAAGGCAATTCCGCTTGCGGAAACGCAAAATTAAATGACATGCTGCGGATTTTTGAACGCGGCATAAACGCTGTGGAAAAATCCGCAGCATGTGCATAGAACTTGCGGAATCCCATTGGGGAACATGGGGTGCGGATATACATGCGTTTTTCAAGCGTTTACGCTGCGGAAATTCCGCAGCATAAACGCTTGAAAAATGCTACGTGGGCACACAGCCTAAGCCTAAGGCGAAAAATGCGCGATAAACGCGTGCGGAATTCCGCATGCGTTTTTCCGGGAGAGGACTTGCATTTATGCAGCAGAAATTTTCTGCTTCATAAATGCAACGTGGGCACATAGCCTAATGATACTCACTTGGATAATGATATTGCCAGTTAAGTTTTACCCAATACTAAATGCCGTAAAAACAAATCCTAAAAAAGTAGTTGCCATTTTGCCGTAACTTTTTTTCCTGTTTTCTAGTACATCACATGAGAAAATGGATGGTGTTAATCAAAAGATCAACTTATCCCTCATACGGTTATATTGACAGAAAAGTAAAAAAAAGTTATGGCACTTGGAAGAAGGGGAACGCGAAAAAAAATGGACATCACGTGAGAAAATGGATGGTGTTGATAAAAAGATCAACTCATCCCTCATACGGCTATATTAACAGAAAAGTAAAAAAGTTATGGCTCTTGGAAGAAGAGGAACGCAAAAAAAAATGAAAATCGCCATGTCGAAGAGGGGGTAACAAAGTCCTCTCTAATTCAGTTTTATTGCCTCAGGTCCACAAAATTGTCAGTTTGTAAATTTACTTCCATTTTTTCATATAGTGTTTTAAAAGAGGATGATCTTCACATCTCCTAGTAATAAAGGAGGTCCGTGACATCCCTCATGCAGCGTGTGATGGAATCTCCATTTTTCGTTCTGAAGGTACTATCTGAGCTTGTTATTTCCCTCACTGCATTTCTTATTTTTCGAGGACTTCTGTTGGAAAAAGGCTTTATTGTCTAATGAGAATGCATGAAATTGAGTTTAAAGGGGTTTTTAAACTTTAAAGGGGGATGCCAGACTGGATAGAGAAAAAAAAATGAAGCCATACTCACGCTATAGAGCTGCTGCTCTCGACATTCTCTCCTGGATCGGAAGTGATGACATCTAGGCGAAGAGTGACCGGACCACTGCGCCCAATGACTGGGATAGATTTACATTGTAACATAGTAACATAAATTGTAAAGCCGAATAAAGACTTGCGTCCATCAAGTTCGACCTGTTAGTTCTGTAATTGCTAAAGTTGATCCAGAGGAGGGCAAAAACCCCAAATGATTTGGCCAATCTTCACCTGAGGAAAAATTCCCTCCCGACTCTGAAACCAGCAGTCAGAATAAATCCCTGTATCAACCTACTATTTTATTTTATTTTTAAGTATACGCTGAAATCTGCCTGGTATCTAGAAATGCATCCAGTCCCCGCTTGAACTGGTGTAGTGAATCCGACCTTACCGTCTCCTCACTCAGTGAATTCCATATTCTCACTGCTCTTACCGTAAAGAACCCCTTCCTATGCTGGTGCTGGAACCTTTTCTCTTCCAGTCTTAGTGAGTGCCCTCTTGTTACCGTAATATCCCTCCTTTTGAACAAATCCCGGGCAAGATCTCTATACTGTCCCCTAACATATTTGTACACATTTATTATGTCCCCCCTCAACCTTCTCTTTTCCAGGCTGAATAGTCCTAGTTTTGCCAACCTCTCTGGGTATTGCAGTTCCTCCATTCCCTTTATCAATTTTGTTGCCCTCCTTTGTACCTTTTCAAGCTCATTTCTATCCTTTCTATATATTGGGGCCCATAACTGAGCACAGTATTCCAAGTGTGGTCTGACCAGTGCTCTGTACAGTGGAAGAACAATGTTCTCATCCTTTGCAGCTATACCTCTTCTGATACATCCCATTACCCTGTTTGCCCTTACAGCAGCGGCCTGACTTTGGGCACTCCAATTTAGTTTGCTATCAATCAAGATGCCCAAGTCCTTCTCCATCTCTGAATTCCCCAATGATTTCCCATTCAGTGAGTACTGGTGACTTCCATTTTTCCTTCCCATATGTATGACCTTACATTTCTCCTCGTTAAACCTCATTTGCCATTTAATGCTCCACCTACCCAGCTTATCCAAATCCCTCTGTAGGTCTGCACTGTCCTCTTTTGTATTAATTGTTTTACATAACTTTGTGTCATCTGCAAATATTGATATTTTACTATTTATCCCATTGACTATGTCATTAATAAAGATATTAAATAACATTGGGCCTAGTACAGACCCCTGTGGTACCCCACTAGTGACGCTTACCCAATCTGAGTATATTCCATTTATAACCACCCTCTGCCTTCTATCCTTTAGCCAGTTAGCTACCCACTTGCAGACATTTTCCCCCAGCCCCATCATTCTCATTTTGTATACCAACCTATTATGTGGCACGCTATCGAACGCTTTTGAGAAGTCGAGATACACGACATCCACTGGTTCCCCCTGATCTACTCGAGAGCTAACCTCCTCGTAGAAGTCAATCAGGTTTGTTTGGCAGGAGCAATTCCTCATGAATCCATGTTGGTTCGGGATTAAAAGATTATTAGCATCAAGATGCTCCATGATTGCCTCTTTAATGAAGCTTTCAAAAATTTTGCCCACAACGGACATCAGACTCACCGACCGATAGTTTCCGGCGTCACTTTTCGCTCCCTTTTTGAATATTGGCACTACATTCGCCTGTCGCCAATCAAGTGGCACAGACCCAGTCTCAACAGAGTCCTTAAATATAAGATATAACGGTCTGTCTATCACATTACTTAGTTCCCTTAGTACCCGTGGGTGTATGCCATCAGGTCCTGGTGATTTGTTTATTTTAATGTTACTGAGGCGTTTCTGTACCCCAGCTTGGGTTAGATTTGTCATACTTAGTGGAGGATTAAGTTTGTCACTTCTCATTTCTCCTGTTAGTTCTATTTCCTTTGTGAAAGTTGTCGAAAAAAAATTATTTAATAGATTAGCTTTATCCTCATCTTTCTCTATGATTTTGCCTTCCTCACTTTTTATCGGTCCAATATTATCTGATTTAATCCTTTTACTATTTATATACGTAAAGAACAGTTTGGGATTTGATCTACTTTCCCTAGCAATACGTCTCTCTGTTTCCTCCTTCGCTATTTTTATTTGTTTTTTACAGGTTCTCGTTTTTTCCTTGTAACACATTAGTGCCTCCTTACTGTTTTCCTGTTTTAATCTCTTGAATGCCTCTTTTTTGCTATTTAACGCCCCTTTTACGTTCTTGTTCAACCATATTGGTTTCCTCTTATTTCGGGCCCTTTTATTCCCATACGGTATATATCTCTCGCACTGAGTATTCAGAATTCTTTTGAAGGTTTCCCATTTACTATTCGTATTCCATTGATTAAGAACTTTGTCCCAGTCAATAAGTTGAAGGTTTTCTATCAGCTGATCAAACTTCGCCCTCCTAAAGTTTAATGTTTTTGTTGTTCCCTTATTGATAACCCTACTGAAGGCCATTTTGAAGTCGATAATATTATGATCGCTATTACCTAGGTGCCCCCCTATCTGTACCTCAGTTATTCTATCAGGCCTATTAGTCAATATTAAGTCCAACACGGCCTTCCCTCTCGTTGGTTCCTGCACTAGTTGGGAGAGATAATTATCCTTAATATTTGTCAAGAACCTTTTTCCTTTCTGAGATCTACAGGTTTCTGTTTCCCAGTCAATATCCGGGTAGTTGAAATCCCCCATTACAATCACTTCATTATGTTTTGCTACTTGTCTCGAGATATATTTAGCCAAGAAGAACGAAAAGACACATCTGGTTGTTAGAAAACAAGAATGTGCCTCTTGAAAGGCGGGTACATAATATAGGAAAGTCGGAACTGGAGAAATATAGGTGGACCCCCAAATCACCCATTCAGTACCTCTCTTTATTATCTTAAGGAGAAACTGCTGTAAAAAGCAGCTGTTTCACTGGACGACTTCTTGTGACAAGCTCATTGTCTCAAAAATGTGTGAAGCTGTCCACTTATTTTGGTGGGATTGCCCTATCTAATGCGTATAGGTGTCACCTACGATCCAGCAAAGTTAGATGTTGAGGGAAAGAAAGATTGGGCATGTTGGTTTTCAATCCTTTGTTCTGAATACTACGTATGTTCCTCTAAAGGAGCATGTTCCTCTTAGAAAGGTTTGTCCTTTAGTGACTTTGTCCTCAAGCTCATCAATACTTGCGTCTCAACCAGCCACTCAAGCCACCAAGATTAAAGTTTAATTCTGGGTTTTGATTGGCAGCTAACAAGAGGATTGTTGAAGACAGAAACCCTAACTATAGACTGTGTTTGTTTCGTCTGTGGTACACAATTTCCATCTTTCTGGTCAGCAATGGCTTGAGAAGAACAAAAGAACTCAAGGGGGATGAAAATTTAATGTCATGGTAGAAAGCCCTGATGTAATGGATCATCAGTGTACACGTTCAGCCATGACCAGCTAGAGGAGTATAGTTTTCTCATTTACACTTGAGCCGAACATTAACGCAATGCCATAAACACCAACAGAATTTAAGGCATTTAACCTTACAAAGCAAAAAAAATGAGAGTAACCTGTCAACAGGTGATCTTGAGTTAACCAATTTTTCTTTTATTGTTTAGTTAATGTGTACCGGCTTTTACATGATATTTTACATTGTGAAAATAAATTCCAGGGTTACTTCCTTGAAAAGATTGTTGCATGGCGGTTTTTCATTATTTGGCCTTGGCCATCACATACCTACTTACTAAGTCCACACTTATTCAAATACGGTTGACTATAGAGTTGTTCAGGTGCAACCTTTAGTCGTGCTGCCATGGGTTTTTTTTTAGAAAAAGTTTTTCTCCTGGCAAGCCTTGCAGACATGCCATACTTTTTTTTCTAATTGTTGTGTCATGAATTTGAACATTTAAAATGCTAACTGATGCCTTTAGAGACTGAGCTGTAGCTCTTGGGTGTTTTTTTTTTTTGCAATTTCTATGAGCAATGTATGGTTTGAGTTCGAGGAGAATTTCCTGGGATGTCCACTTCTAGGAAAATTTTCAACTGTTTTGAATGTTTTCCACTTGTTAATAATCTTTCTCCTTTTGAACGTTGAACTTTACATTGTTTGGAAATGTCCTTCTAACCCTTCCCAGATTGATTGGCAGCTCCAATTGTTACACTAAATTAACAGCAATCTGCCAAAACGAAAAGACCATTTTTACATGAGGAGAGCTCTGGTGTACAGTTATATACTGAATTGTATACATATAGAAAAAGCAAGGGAAATCTGGCAGCCACAAGAGTAAAGAAGCAGTCGGGGAGGGTGCCGGAAAACCCTTCTAAGGAATTCGGCTTATTCAGTTAACTGAAAAACGAGAAAAAAATCTTAAGCAATCCTACAATTATCGGCATTCTGATATCAGACATGATTTTAAACAAAACAATTATACATTGGGTAAAGGAATGATTTTTTTTAGCTTATCATCAACATTTGGAAAGAAGTTGGCAAAGTATAACATTTTCATCCAATAATTGCTAATACATAAACCAGAAGGGAACGTTCCCAAAAAGATGGTCCTTCAACTGGTGCCACTGAACATGTATGGCCAGTGTCAATGACTGTAATGACCACCATGGACTAAAATGAGTATGGCTTACAGACTAATGGTCACTCAAGGATTGCTCAGTCATCAATCTACTTCTGTCTAATGTTTTTGACCACTTTTAGTAACAGTTAAATGATTATTCCCATAAGTTATTCCCTATCTTCTGGATAGCATTCTACAAGCTAGCACTGATCTCTGACGGTCCAACTGACGGGAAAGCCAACGATCCCAAGAAAGGGACTCTGCAGAGCCAGCAATCCCAAGAAAGGGACTCTGCATAGCCAACAATCCCATAAAGTGACTCTGCAGAGCCAACAATCCCAAGAAAGGGACTCTGCATAGCCAACAACCCAAGAAAGGGACTCTGAAGAGCCAATAATCCAAAAAAGGGGACTCTGCAGAACCAACAACCCAAAGAAAGGGACTCTGCAGAGCCTACAATCCCAAGAAAGAGACCCTGCAGAGCCAAAAATCCCAAGAAACGGGACTCTGCAGAGCCCACAATTCCAAGAAAGGGACTCTGCAGAGCCAACTATTTCAGGGAAGTGTCTCTACAGAGCCTTCAATCCCAAAAAAGTGACTCTGTGAAGCCAACGATGCCAAGAAAGTGTCTCTGCCAAGTCATCATTCTCAAGAAAGTGACTCTGCAGGGCTGTCAATCCCAAAAGAGGGACTCTGCAGAGCCCACAATTCCAAGAAGCCAAGAAGGGACTCTGCAGAGCTAACTATCCCAATAAAGTGTCTTTGCAGAGCCACTGATCCCAAAAAAGTGACGCTGCAGAGCCAACAATGCCAAGAAAGTGTCTCTGCCAGGTCATCAATCCCAAGAAAGGGACTCTGCAGAGCCAACGACGCCAAGAAATTGTCTCTACCAAGTCATCAAACCCAAGAGAGTGACTCTGCAGAGCCAACAATCCCAATAAAGTGACTCTACAGAGCCCCATCATGAATAGAGTAGAGGTGTATATTCATTATCTCTAGAACTACTGAAGAAAATCCAGCACTTGCCAGAATGTAAAACAGACCAAAGGCAGCATCTATACAGAGTTCCTTGTGTTTGTGTGCTCTCTTGTTTGTATGGGAATCCTCACAATTCTTCAAAACACATTGATTCCAAGTCCGTGCGAACTCTATAAAGGTTTTTAAGAGACTGTCCATGATTGGAAAAAAAAAAGGATTTTTTTTCCTATGAAATAGCGACACTACTGTCTATAGGCTGACTCTGGTATTGCAACTTCATTCATCCCAATTCAGAAAACAGACTTTTTTTTTATCCTAGACAACCACTTATAGCATCAGCAGCAGGGAAAATTTAAAGTTTGCCAACTAATTCTAATTGTCCTGACAGCGTTGTTGAATCCGCTTTTTCCTAAACACTTTTATAAATGGGACAGTGTGTTTTGTTCAGATTTATATTGTGAAATGTACACCTTTTGCCAGGAGGACCAGTGATTGCACAATAATGTGTTCAAGGGGTTTGAACAAGGACTTTAATGTTTACTTGATTTTATACACAGTAAACCCCACAACCCCACTAAAAGACAAAAGAAAAAAATTACACTGAGAAATAGTATTCTAGAGCAATGGTCCTAAACCATCAATATCAGACACCCAGGACTCCTACGTCCGCTAGATGAGCAGTGTAGGGAGCCAGAACATCACAGCGCCACACGTAGTACTGGCCATTCACAGGTACTGCAGCTCCACCCTCATTCACCGCAATTCTTCTGAAAGTCATGGGGCCTAATAACAGCTCGTCGTGTCGGACCCCCACCAATCTGACTTTGAAGATTTATTTTATAAATAGTACTGGACAATCCCTTTAATTATGTTCACCCCAATAGTAATAACTATGCTTTTCATTAACCTTGGTGAAGTCATGAATGTATTATCTGTCGTTTTACTTCTATCTGTCCTGTGGGCATCTCTTTGCTTATTCTGCATATGTTCTGCCTGATAAAGCTGAGTAATTGACTGAATGATGACCTTGTGTAGTTATAATAACTGTGTACATAACGGCAAGAAATTAGTCATTCCCAGTGCTTTTATGTAGACAAAGACTGACATGCTGTAAAAAAAAGGAAGGAACCAGTGAATAATACTTTACATTCTCCTTTTATTCTTCATTATAACATGGTTCTAAAAATTCTATGAAATGTGGTGAATACAGTAGTGTTAGTAATTAAAGGGGTTCCCCGGTCAGGCACCATTTTTAAAAAAAAAATGCTGCTTTTGTTCTGGCTACCTCCCGTTCCGGCGATGACATCCCTGGCTTGCATTCAGAATCAAATCAGATGTCCTTTCTTTTGCCTGTTTGTAGGTGTGAGGAAGCAGGGCTCATTATTATTTTTTTTATTTATTGTACCTATATAGCTCCATCATATTCCGCAGCGCTTTACAGTGTAAGAAAACTTGGTTTGAGTCAAAGATCATGGTCCTCCATCAAGACAATGAGCTCGTTAGAAACCAGCCAAGCCAGAACTAAGTGCTCGTTTACATTGGCAAACCACAGACCGTAAATGACCGCCAATCAGCAACGTAGAAGACAATCATCAGTCATCTAGTAGTGCTTTCAGACAGGCCAACAGCGCTTCTGAAGCGCACAGAACGATCACTAATAGACCACTCAGTGTGCGTAGGTGTCACGGGTGTGTCAGATGTGACAGTCGCTCTGCAGTTGGCTGCAGAAGATCTCTTTGTTTGGCATTACAAACACCTTCTTAGATCTGTCTCACTCTAGGACCTAGCGGCTACCTCCCTCCTGCTAACTGACACCCAGGCCTGGGTGTTTAAATACTTTCTGTTTGCTACAGGGAGGTGCCGGTGATATTCACATGTTCCCTTGTGAAGGCTTGGAACTATTGCAGTCTTCTTACTTCCTCTCTGGTGCCAAGAGGACGTGTGGTGTAATCTCTCTGAAGTCAGCTCAAGCTAAGTTACTTTCCCCTGTGTTTGTTTTCCTTGTTGTCTTTAGTTATTAGTGGGGATTGAATAGTTCTCACCCCCCCCCCTTTCCTATCCAGGGCCAAGCTCTAGGGAAATACAAGGATTAGGTTCCTGAGCGGCGATTGGTGAGAAACCAATATAGGGACGATAGGGGAGACAGGGTGATATCAGATCAGCCTAGGAGATCTCCACTCCTCCTTTCCCTTGTGTTTGGGCTCTCTTCCCCTCTCCCCTTCATGTTGCACTTCGTCCTTCCACACCTTGCGTGACAGTAGGCTGTCATTGTTCAATGATTTTAAGCAATCCTAAATATCATTTCATCCTACGAACAAGTATTTTGTTCGTTCATCGGGTGATTGGCCGCCTGTTTAAACTGCACAATTATTGGGAAACGAGCATTTCTAGGAACACTCATTTTCGATAATTGAGCAGTGTAAAAACGCTGTTGGTTAATGAAAATATCTTCACAAAATCTCAGTAATCAAAAGAATCGTGCTGCATCGACAACGATTTTAATATGAAAGTCAGAATTAGGAGGACTAGCTATACCATAAACCTTTCATGAGCAAACCCAAAGTTACAAAAATCAGTTAAGATAAAACCTAATTTTTATTTTTTCAATAAAATGATTACATAGTGAAAACATACTGGGATAAAAGCCAGTGAGGGGCCATAAAACACAAGATAGGGACATAAAAATGTACACAAGGTTCTCAGCAAACGACTTTGTTACCTACAACACTATTCTGTATGTCTGTCGGAGAGGAGATTTACACCTGCCGACTAGTGTGAACGAACCAAATATAAACAGGCTGATGATCACCCGACGGATTAGCAAAATGCTTGTTCGTCAGGTGAAATGATCTTTGGGCTTGCTTAAAAAATTGTGGTTCTCAGCAGCATATTGTCTTGTGTAAACAGCGCGTGCTGCAGAGGACAATAGCACCCTGTAAGAACAGAAGGATCTATTACTGCTTATTGTAGGTGTATTTGAAGTGCAATCATCATGTCTAAACAGGCAAAAATATCGCCAACCAATGGTCGTTTAACTCAGTTGGTCTGCTGGTGTAAACCCGGCCATAAGTTATGAAATGTTTGACAGATATAGATGCCAGCAAAAAATAGAAAGGCTGTCCTTGCCTATATCTATCAGTATCTCCACTAAAGGCCACGTTCACACCTTCAGTATTTGACATCAGTATTTATAAGCCAAAATCAGGAGTGGGTGATGAATACAGAAGTGGTGACGTTTCTATTATACTTTTCCTCTGATTGTTCCACTCTCTTATTCTGGCTTACAAATACTGATGTAAAATACTGAACGTGTGAATGTGGCCAAAAGCACAAAATTACAAGTGTGGAACAATATTCATTGTCTAAAAAAGTCAAAGTTCTTAGCACATTTACCCATATTTTTGAGGCCTCCTTCACATGTCTGTTTCCAGTACGTGTGGTATACGCTTTTTTCACGGATACCACACGTACCCATTATAATCTATGGTGCTCTGCACATGTCCGTTTTATACCAACAGCATGGATGACAAGGGCCAATACAAGTCTATGGGTCCATGAAAAACACGTACAGGACGCAGATTACATCAGTGTACTGTACGTGTGCTGTGTGTGTTTAGCAATTGCAAATGTTTGGAGAAGCTTTGTAATTTATTTTTTTATCCATACCGGAAAAACACTGATGGATAACACTGATAACACTGTTACCGGTTTTACAAGTGTATGTTTTATATGGACATGTGAAGGTTCACTACTGTTCCATGTTTTCGCCATTTGTGGATAATGGCTCTCACTGTGGTTCACTGGAGTCCCAAAGCTTTAGAAATGGCTTCATATCCTTTTACAGACTGATAGATCTCAGTTAATTTGTTTCATTTGTTCCTGAACTTCTTTGGATCGCAGCATGATGATCTTTTGGTCTACTTCACTTTGTCAGGCAGGTCCTATTTAAGTGATTTCTTGATTGGAAACAGGTGTGTCAGTAATCAGGCCTGTGTGTGGCTAGGGAAATTGAACTCAACTTCCAAAAAGATGTGATAAACCACAGTTAATTTATGTTTTATCTTTTTCACACAGTGCCCTCTAGGTTTGGATTTCTTTTTCCCTTAATAATAAAGACCTTCACTTAAAAACTGCATTCTGTGTTTACTTGTGTTATCTTTGTCTAATATTTAAATTTGTTTTGTGGTCAGAAACATTTAAATGTGACAAACAAAGAAAATAATAAGAAATCAGGAAGGGGGCAAACACTTTTTCACACCACTGTATTTAGCTACTGGGGTATCTTTCTCCTTGATGACATTGCCCAAATGCACCAATTTTCTGGAATGCAGTACCCAGGACAATTTGATTAATTCCCATTAGCAATAGTTTTAAGCGTGGCCTAAAAACACATTTCTTTAGCCTGGCCTATCGCCTCAGTTACATAACTATTCCCGTTTTGTCCTTACAAAATTTTCTGCCAAATCAGGACTCTCGTAGCATCTGTTTAAACCCCCCTATGCACTTAATAGCCCTCTGTGTCTGTACTGCGCAGATACTGGCTGGTGACCAGTTCATGCGTTGTGAATGCCCTATTCATTATATTGATGGCTGTATCATACAATACAAACGCTTTTTTACCATATACCTTCCGTGTCTCCCCTATTTCCTCATAGATTGTAACTGTCACGCAAGGTGTGAGAAAGACTAAGTGCAACACGAAGGGAAGAGGGGGAGGAAGTCCAAACACTAGGGAAAGGGGGAGTGGAGGCCCCTAGGCAGATCTAATAACACCCTGCCTACCCTACTGTCCCTATATAGGTTCCACACCTATCGCCGTGCAGGACCCTAAACCCTGCATGTCCCTAGAGCTTAGCCTTAGATAGGGAGGGGGAGGGGTGAGTACTGGTCAGGCCCCACTACAAACTAAAGACAACAAGGTAGACAAACAAAGGGGATTAACTTAGCTTGAGCAGACACCAGAGGAATAACACCAACTGTCCTCCAAGGGCACCAGAGAATAGAAGACAGCCAACAGCTCGTGCTCCAAGCATGCACAAAGACACATAGAAGTATCACCGGCGATTGCCTGGAGCAAACTGAGGGTTTTTAACTCCCATGCAAGGGTGTGTCAATCAGCAGCAGGAGGGAGGTCACCGCTGGGTCTTAAAGGAATAAGGATTAAGAAGGTGTCTGTAATGCTAAGGGCAGTGACCTACAGCCAAATCCCGAGCGACTGTCTATTACACCTGACACACCCGTGACAGTAAGCTTGTGAGCAGAGCCCTCAGTCCTCTTGGGATCTGTTGAATTATGTGTTATTCTGTAATGTCTTTATTATCTGTACAAGTCCCCTCTGAAATGCAAAGTGCTGTGGAATAGGTTGGCGCTATACAAAAAATATATATTATTATTAAATGCGGAATGATTATCTTCTACTTTGTAGAATTGTTTTGCCAATATAAGATGCTGTCCGCCCACTCGGCTCTGCTATACCAAGATCCCTGACTACCTACATGGCTATTCTGTTCCAATGCGTGACTGCACACTTAGCTCTACTATTCCAAAGTACCTGTAAGTTTACACGACTCTACTTTTCCAAGGTGTCAAATTACATACATTTTGTAATTTTTTAACTTAAATTCCTATTTATTCTTGGCTCAGAGATCCAGTGACCCGTGCCCATGCCTGTATGGGCATGCATACATGGATAACTGTCAGTCTTAGATTAGGATCATTCACTGATTCTCTTTTGCCACAAACCTATTTAGTAATCTGTTTAGGTCTTCCTTCTGATGATTGAATGTTCATTGGGTCCTATTTTGTGTATGGGGTCCTAAATGGGTAAAGCCTCCATTCTCTTAGATCATATGGCCAACGGCTATCATACCAGTCCATCACTAACTGGACTATGGTTTGCTTGGACAGGCAGAGTGATACCAGTATGTCAGCAGAATCGCTTCTGCATTTCTGCATTATTTTTCTGACTGAATGGTAAGAGCTAGAAATGTGGTCAACCCACATGTAAAATCTACACGAGAAACAAACAAAATCTTTTGACCTCATAATATAGATACCGTACATGTTTTGTTTTATGAATTTTATTGTTTTATAATTCAAATAACGCAGGAGAACCCAAAAGAAAAGTGAAAGGGGAAAAGAGATTTGGTGGGAAACAATATTTACCCTACTCTTTCCAAAGTTTTTGAAGTTTTGTTCATGTCCGCCATACATGGATAAAGAAGCCTTGACGGACATAAGTGCCACTTGTATCAAAATGTAAAAGCATCTTTTAATAATTGACTCACTTTGCTTGATCTTAAACATGAGCACAGGTTTTAGAGAATATGATTGCAATTAGCTCTTCCATTAAAGGGGTAATGTCAAGTTTGGTCGTTATCCCCAATCCATGCTGTGATGGGGGTCTGATGATTGATACCTAAACCAATCCTGAGAACTGGGGCTCCTTGGGCAGTTCCTTTGAGCCCATGATTCTCATTTGGTCTGACATGCACTGTGAGCTGTGAGGTCTTATATAGACTGGTGTGTGCCTTTCCAAATCAAGTCCTGTCAGTTTAATTAAACACAGCTGGACTCCAATGAAGGAGTAGAACCATCTCAAGGAGGATCACAAGGAAATGGACAGCATGTGACTTAAATATGAGTGTCTGAGCAAAGGGTCTGAATACTTATGACCTTGTGATATTTCAGTTTTTCTTTAATAAATTTGCAACAATTTCTACATTTCTGTTTTTTTTTCAGTCAAGATGGGGTGCAGAGTGTACTTTAATGAGAAAAAAAATGAACTTTTTAGAATTTACCAAATGGCTGCAATAAACCAAGAGTGAAAAATTTAAAGGGGTCTGAATACTTTCCGTACCCACTGTACTTTTCTATACTAGCCAATTGCTATTTTTGGATGGATACTGTGTCCTGTCTTGACCATTTTGCTTAACCCCTGTATGCTCTCACCGGTTTGACCCTTGGACTGGCCAACTCCTCTTTGCCTATTGTTTTTGATCCAACTTAAACCTGGGTATGCATTTGGATCCATTTTTTTCCTTGTTGATGTCTCTCTGGTTCGGACCTGGCTTGTTAGGTTTTAAAGGTTTTTATTCAAATTTTGAAGTCTTCCCCTTTCTATTTGATAGGAGATTACTGCCTAATCGCTGGGACCCCATCCATTCAGGGATTTGTGTTCGAATGTTGCTGATTTTGAGCATGCTCACCTCCCCTCCATTCTTCATCATTCCGACCACGAGAGATAGCTCTTGCACTCTCATAAATGAATAGTGCACCGGCGCACCTACTCAACATCCTCTGCATTTAGATAGAGGTCTTCAGAGCCCCGTTCTCTGGATCGGTGGGGAACCCAACAGTCAGACCAGCAGCTTTCGGGACGCTATCCCCCTTCTTATAGATCATGGATATCTTCTAATCTTGGTACAAACCCTTTATTCCCTCCTCTGACTCCATCGTTCAGCATCTACTCAGTAGACGCAACTTAGGAGGCCCCCAGGTCCAGATCTCAGTCTATGGATTAAAGGGTGAAAATCAAGAAGCCTGCCCGTGGAAGCCCGCTTTGATTTGACGGATGTCTTAGACACAGCTGACTTTCCTATCTGGCATCACAATGTGTTCGAACTTTTTGTAAATCTACTACATTGTGTTTGTATGCCACTCCGAAGAGTTAAAAATCAGCTCGGTTACATCCGAATGAACATGAATAGGAAAGTGACCATATAAACAATATCTAAGGCAGCAGTCGCTGAAGGAACATGCTGTATGTGAGACATAGAGCGGGAGGAAAGTATCCTCATATTACTGGGACTGAGAAGCCAGTGGGTAGGACATAATGACTGTAAACCACATTGTTATTGGATAAGGCTGGTTACATACACAATGTACAGGACACAATGACTGGAGGGAAGGCGGTGAGTATCCAGGACACAGTGGGGGAGATGTGCTGATGTAGAAGTGACTGCTCCTCCTGCCAATCACAGTCTGTCCCTCCCCGGCAGCAGACACAGCTCTGTGCACTTACATGCACTTTAATGAACACAATTCTCAGCTACCAGGAGGGAGACTCTGAGGAGTGAGTACTCTGCGCAAGCTTTCTGCTTTACACCTGCATAGGAATTGTGGGGAGGGGGCTTTTTACTGTATTAGTTCTGGAATGAGAGCAGCTGGTAGTTTTTGTAAACTCTTTTAAGAGTGGAAAAAGGGTCCTTGTAAAATCAGTGTACATGGAGCAATGGTCTTTGTGACAACACGGTCAGTGATAGTGGGCTTGATGGTGTTGTTACAAGTGCTAAGTCTTTTCTAAACCTCATCTTATACCTGCTTCTTCTGTACTTTAGACAGTTGTGTTGACTTACTGTGATTTATAGGGTCTTGGAAGGCTTTCACCAGGCGGTTCATGCATAATTGGAGTTGGCATAGTTTACCAATAAGGAAACTTTGTATAGAAGGGTTTGCTTGATAAAGTAACTTTCTGGAAAGCTTTGTTGACCTATTGTGCGACTTTCATGATTATTCTTGCCGAGTAGAGTGCTTGGGTGATTGGACAGTGAAACTTTAAGAGTTTTAATAGAAGTTAACTTTCTTACACGTTAACAGCTTTTTCTCAGTTCATCCATCAAGTTCATCTCTTATTAGATGATGTCATCGAACTGGAAATGATGGTGTCATTTGCATCTCAAGACATTCTCAGTTTTCTCTACCTCAAAGGCGTAGATAGGGTTTGCTACACCAATCCTGATGGGTTGACTGTTTTTGACAATCAGCCCATCCAACAACTGAGGACCTCTTACTTGGTGAAGTCGTACGCTACAAATCACAGTGTCATTAATCACATGCTAGGACAATCGTAGTCCTCTACCACCACAGGACACAAAAAGTGTTTGTTATACCTATCATGATGGGTTTACAGTTTTTAACCCTCAGCATGTCCAGCAGCTAAGAATTTCATATTAGGTGATGTCAGCATCCTTGTAATGATGATGTCATCAATCACATCTCAGGACTTTCTTGGTTTTCTCCACCTCTAGAGCGCAGAAAGGGGTTGTTATACCTATCATGATGGGTTGACAGCTTTTGGCCGTCAGCCCATCCAATGGTTAAGGATCTCTTATTAGGTGATGTCATTACACTGGAAATGATGATGTCATTATACACATTTCACATTTCCTTTTCTTACTGGATAAAGATGCCGGTACGGTGTTGAAACCTTATTATCATCATTTTTGAAGAATTGTTTTACTCCAGCAGTGCAGCCCACCTAACGTGTTTTATCCAACTGGATCCAATATCTCATGGAGGATTTCTCCACCAGCCACGGGGCAGCAGCAGCTGTTTGTCTTCATGCCTACATAGGAGTTGTGCCGGTTACAACTCCACCAGATGAGCACTAACCAAGCAGTCACCCACTCTCCTTCCATAGGGTGTCACCCAAATGTGCGCTCTGTTCCCCACATCTAGATTTCTTCATTATCCAATGGACATCCCAGGACCTTCATGGTCCAACTTTCTCTACCTCTAGAGAGCAGAAAGTGTTTGTTACACCTATCATGATGGGTTTACAGTTTTTAACCCTCAGCAGCTCCAGAAGCTGAGAATCTCATATTAGGTGATGCCATCACCCTTGTAATGATGATGTCATTAATCACATCCCAGAACTTTCTTGGTGTTCTCCACCTCTAGAGCGTAGAAAGGGTTTGTTATACCTATCATGATGGGTTGACAGCTTTGGACCGTCAGCCCATCTAATCGCTAAGGATCTTTTATTAGGTGATGTCATCACACTGGAAATAATGATGTCATTAATCCGAATACAGTATACAATCTACTTTCCACCTCTGTATTGTAGAAAGGGTTCCTTACGATGGGTAATGTGAATGGAAAGGTACCAACTGCCCAATATAAACAAGCAGCACGTTAGAGAGTCAAGTTGGTCTTTAAAAAAAAAAAAGAGCAAGTCTTTCTGGAGACAGGAATTATTGTAAGCAATCTTACAATCGTGTCATTAATGCTCAGATATTTTGCAGTGCTTTGTGAGATTTTCTTCTGATTTTTTTGACCAGTAAACATATTGGTGGATTTTGATCTTGCACCTTGCCAGTTCTGCTATGTGAACACACATGGGTAAGTAATGCCAACAGAAGTGACCCACTGCCAAGGATAAGCGAGCAGCAGATGTCAGGCTCAAATCAGCTGTATCTACTCTACACCAGGCAGCTGTTAACCGCACATCTGGTTTTCAGCTCATAGCAGCTGATTGTGATGATTTGCCGTGTACTAAATGCAAGCGGTGAACGGGGATTATACGATCAACCAGTACAGACAGTAATGGAACAGGGAACATAGAAAGTTACCAGTGCTACCAACAAATCTGTAGCTGTAATGTATGCACCATATGCTTCTTTGTTCAGATCTTCTCCTTACATGGCATGGCAAGTTAAAAGTGTATGGGGTACAGATGCTGGCTTATTTTGCCTTATAAGAGTTTGTTTGACAGATAGTTGTTTTCAGCAAATCTCTTAAGTGATGTCATCACACTGGCAATGATGATGTCATTATTCACATCCTATGACAGTCTCAGTTCTCTTCTTCTCTGGAGTACAGAAAGAGTTGGGTACACATCATGATAGGTTGACCGCTTTTAACCCTGCATTTCTCACGTCAGTTTCTTTTCATTTTAAAGACCCTCTGAAAGAATTCTTCATCAATAGAAATCAGTCCATCTTCTCTCTTAAGGTTCCATACAAATTAGATTACAGTTGTCTGAATCTTCCAATTATGATGGGAAAGGATGACCATTCATGTACTTTTGACTCTTCACTGACATGAGAAGGATCGGCAGTATGAATCCAAGCACCCAATTCTTTTGTTCTCCACTTGAGAAAAGTCACCGCCAGTGGCATCTACCAGCAGCTTACCCCACCGGGTCATGTGTCCAGGTATATTGGGTTGTCGAGAGAGATAGCTGTCGGTGGACTAAGCATTCAGCCAACTATCTAAGGTATATGACCAACTTTAGGCCTGATTCACACATTTGTTTTTCATCATCAGAGTATGAAAAGCGATGCACTGGTCGGCAGAGGAACTTGTAACCTGTCACTGACAGCCTAACAGGCGTATATGAAGCTGTCAAGTTTGGGTCAGCAGTAGTGAAGAGTGAGCGTGTTCGTTTAACCCTTTCGCCGAGCACGCTCGGGTGCTTTCCGAGTATCTTCGGCATGCTCATATATTAAGTTCGAGTCCCTGCATCTGCATGATTTATGGCTGTTAGACAACCTCAACACATGTGAGGATTTCCTAATAAACAGGCAATCTCTGCACGTGTTGAGACTAACAGCCATAAATCATGCAGACACAGGGACTCAAACTTAATATACGAGTACGCCGAAGATACTCGGAAAGCACCCGAGCGTGCTCGGCGAAAGGGTTAAACAAGCACGCTCGCTCATCTCTAGTCAGCAGTCCATACTCGTACTGCGAAACACAGATGTGTGAATCTGTTCTTATCTGGAGTGGAGAGCTTCTACAAAAACGCTCAAGGCTTTTTCACATATTTGACATTCACTGTCCAAGTATGGATTTATGGATTCCCCATTGGTCTCCTGACAAAAACTCAACAGCCTCATAGGCATATATGAGGCTGTTGAGTTCTGATATGTAAACCCACGGCCCCTCCAAAAATCAAGATCCAAACTAAGACTGTGAATGGCAGGTGTGTGAAATCGGCTTTAGGACGTGTTCACACATCTGTGTGTCACGGCCTGTGATTCACAGATCGGCAGCCGGACTCCTGACCCGAACTCGACAACCTCAAGGCATTTATAAGGTTGTCACGTTTGGGTCAGCAGACTCGTGGCCGGCCAGTACGGATGTGTGAATCCGGCCTTATCTGGAGTGGAAGCCGGTTTCACATGTTCAATGTTAACTGTCCAAGTACAGAGCCCTCGCGGGTCTCCTGACCAAAAATCAATGGCCTCATACTCGTATATGAGGCTGTTGAGTTCAGGTATGGAGACTTCTGGCAGATCCAGACATCATGGTCCGTACTGGAACCTCAAATGTTAGATTCACACATCCATATGTCACGGTCAGAGTATGATCCATGATTCGCCGACTGGCCGTGAGTCTCCTGAGCCGAACTTGACAGCCTCATATTATGCTTACGAGACAGTTGAGTTTCAGTCAGGAGACCCATGGCCGGTCCGTAAATCACGGACTGTACTCAGAAGGACCCAACTTGTTTGACTAGCACGTAAACTTCCATAGAACTCTGTAATGCTTCATTTCACCTGTGGTGGCGCTGCACGCCACATTTAGGTAATCCATGAACCTTTATAATGAAAAATAGGAAATATCTAAGTTGGAATTCCAAAATTAGATGTTTTTTTGATGAAATATGTTCTCCTTTTTAGTGGAGACTCCGAGACACGGGACTTATTTTTGCCAATAAGAAAGAAACAACTAGGAAGGAGGCTTCAGCGCTGATGTTTTTGTTAGTGATCAGCTGCTCTCACAAGCATGTTCTGCTTTCAGCCTCCAAACATGAGTCAGCAGCGCCGGGCTGACATGTTAACTCCCACAATGCCCTGCTGCACCACAGACACTACTACTTTCACAACATTGTTTGGACTTGCATCGTGGTCACAACTTAGGGACGTAAATAACCAAGAAAATACATGGGGGGTTGGGGGACGTCAGCGAAATGGAAGTAGGAAGTAGCTAAAACAATGATATTTGAGAAATCATTGAAGGCAAAAGTTCTGGAGCAAACAAGATGGATTCACATCCGAAATACATTAAAGGGACACTCCAAATTCAGAGACTAAAGCATATTTACTGCCTATTAAATATTTCTGCAACTTTTTACTATGCTATATAAGGCCTAGGTTGTCCAAAAAGCCTAAAAGAAAAAAAAACATTCTTGTTGCCCTTAGCAACCAATCACAGCTCAGCTTTCATTTATAAACACCTCCTGACAAAATGAAAGCTACACAGTGATTGGTTGCTATGGGTAACAGAGAGCTGTAATAAATCTGCTCCAGTGTGAAGCAATTTCTTGCTGTTTTTCAGATCTCAGCTCCGGGTTAATGTGCGGGAACCTTCAGGCCGTGTACACACGTAGCGTAAATTCTGCGTTTTTATCCAGCTTTTTACGCAGACAATCTAATGTGTTTAACAGTCCGAACAAAACAGATGTGATTTCACGAAAAATCCTGAATTGTGCGATTTTGGTGCTTTTTTTTTTTTTCTCTCTCTTGTCTTTTGTGGGCAGCCTGAAAAAAATGCGTGCGTTTTTAGTGCAAAATAAAATAAAAAAAGGCGCATTAAAAAATACTGCTTCAAATCTGCATGAATTAAAGGGGAAGACGCATCTAAAACAAAACAAAGCAAATCAGGGAAGATTGTTATTGCGTAGTATGGCGGCCTCCAGAATCTGCCAGGGAACATAAGGATTTGGCGCTTTGATTTCAGTCTCCTGATCCTTTTTCTCTTGCACGTTGATTTCCCCTCTGGAAATGACCAGAAAACAACAAAAAATGTTCAAAAGAATGAACATATTCATGTCTATGAAAAAGCGACATTGTTGTGCACATGTTCAGTCCTTTGTTACTACTTTTAACCGCTTCAGGGTTTGGAAATCCTGCAGGGGATAAAAGAAGTAATATGTTCATTCTTCAGGCGGGTTCTTAATAGAAGAAAAAGTCGCCACAAAAATCAACGGCAAAACTGCCGGCGGATCTGCTTCAGGAAAAAGCCAGGAAAGCGACTTTGTGACCAAAATCCTCATCAGCTGCGCCGGCATCTAAGAGAGGTGGTTGTGCACATGGCCTTTTTCTGCTCTAAAAACTCCTAAAAAAAACTCCAGTTATTTTGCTGAGTTTTTTGATTAGTTTTGAGATTTGGAGGAGGATTCGGACAGTTGCCGCTCAGTCTTCACTCCGTTTCTGCTCCAGAAACTCTTTGAAAAATTCATTGTACACCTAGCCTAAGAGTATATGCACACTGCGTTTTTTTAGGATCTTTTAGAGTAGAAACTGAACACAACCTCCAAATTTTTGAAGAGTTTTGGGCTTTGAGGAGGATTTGGAGAGCTTCCTCTCAGTTTCTACTCCAACAAAAACTTTGTGTGCACGTAGCCGCTCAGCGAAAACTGCGCTGAAACTCCAAATCCTACTCAAAAACTCAAAACTCCTCAAAAACTTTGAGTTTATGCTCAGTTTCTGTGCAAAAACTCAGCCAAAAGCCTCACATAGCCTTAAACTGCAAAACCATAGCTATTCAAAGAAAACCCCAGTGCAATTTATCATCTCTAAATAAAGCAGGAGAAAAATCTGCAGCAGATCAGTGGCAATATCCTAATTATATGTTGCTGATTTTGCTGTATACATAAAAAAGAGTAATATTGGCAGAAGAAATATATGAAAAGGGCATTACTCCCTGCTTCTGTAATTCAGAAATGGCTTAGCTCAGCCACACTGGGATGCTTCTTGGCCATGGCAGGCTGTGATGAGAGTAACCCTTTAATGTGTCGAGTGACTGTTGCACTCCACAAGATTGCATACAACTGAATGCATTGTTCTGGCCTGCAGATGTGACTCAGGAGTTAAAATCAGTCAGTAGCATTGCAAAAAGCCCAGGGCTAAAAAGTGATCCAGACACATGACCTTCATGTGCAGTTGTACAGACACTGCATAGAATGAAATAATTTACTTCCTAGAAGCAATGTCTTTGTACACAAGGCACGTGTGTCATGATTTGGCCATGTATTAAACCGGAGGCATATATTAAAGGGGTTATTCCCATCTCCAGAGATGGATATTGCTGGATAGAGCTTGGAAAAACAAGCATTTTTGCCTTTTCCTGCTTCTTAAAATTTGCAGCCGTTCTTGAGATATTAACTTGTTTACTGCTTGTTGCCTAGGAGACCGACCACTGCTGGTGTCTAGCTTGTAAACATCGTGCAAAATTATTAGGAGGTAATAGTGCGCTCCAGCAATCCTGGACAGCTTCAAACAGTTTATACAGGCTCAATAGAAAAGAGCCTGCAAGCACTGTTAATGTTTTGCTGTCTAGTAGCGGTGGTCGGTCTCCAAGGCAACGAGCTGTAAACAAAATAAAAGTGTTAATATCTAAAGAACGGCTGAAAATTTTAATATGCAGTAAATTGCAAAATTGCTTGTATTTACAAGGACAGTCCGACAATACCCGTTTATGAAGATGGGAATAACCTCTTTAAGGATTCGTACACTCGAAAGTTGTACAACTCTGTGCATGAGCTGTTATTAAAGGCAATCTGACATCAAAATTATGGGTGTAAAACTACCGCCAAGATACTATAGGCCCACCTTTACTAGAATTACTCCATAGGATCTTCACTGTTAACACACTAGTCCTGCCCCCCGCTTCACACAGCTAGCACTGTTGACTTTCTGCCTGGCAGCACTGTCCACACCAAGACTCTTGATGGCTGCCACAGTAATGCCTGTCTTCCCCAGGAAGGGAAATCAGATAGTGGACAATCAATCAAGCTGGTGCTGGGTGGGGAAACAAGCCTTGAAGGTAGAGGCTCGGTAAGTGCTCTGTCACGCCCAGAGCTCTTAACGTCTTATTGCTGATTTCTTGGGAACGTAGTAGGGTTTAGACGATATAAAGGTGTCGATGGATTTGGCTTTCAAAAGCCTGCAGGCCCACTGGACTCCTAAGAGTAAAAGCAGGGATTTCAGAACAGATCCTTTTGGGGGAGTGGTGTCTTAAGGCAACTTTCTGATACAATTAAAGCCCCCATTCCTTAGCTCTTGGGTTTCGCTCTCTGTGATTGGGCGCTAACTCCCCGTTTCTCACTTCTGTCATTCATAGTCTGGATATGGACCATGATGTCCAGAATGATCCAAGGTCTCATGACCTAAACTCAACAGCTTCATAAGTCTGTATGAGGTGGTGAATTTGGATTAGTCCATACTCGGGCTGTGAACATCAGACTTGTCTTACCCACAGACCCTTCATCATGCCTTCAAGTGATCATTACTGATCAGTAAAATCCCATAATTGCAAATAAACAGTAATTTTCAATGAGTTTTCTAGTCTTGGTTTGGGGTTACAGGGAGCACAGAGGTCGCAGTCGTACTTATCCTGGCTCCAATGGCTCCTGTGCTGCATAAGAAGAGACTCGTTATATAAATGTCACATGCCAAATGGGAGCCTAACTCCTTTTTATTGGCCCAGGAGCTTCGTCTCTGCCTTCATTTATCTGCTATTTTGAAACAGAGATTTCCTAATTTACTCATAAATTCCAAAATTCCTCCCTCCCGACAAGCTGTTTCACCGATGACCCTGACTAATAAATGAAGTGCCATGGAGCCATAGTTATGGCCTACTAATTAACACCAGTAGGAAGTTTACATTAGATGCTCATTAGTACCCTATAAAATACTTCCCAGAAAATGCTCAGCAGTTCCTCCTAAAATAGCAAATAAAAAAGCGTACTAATATCCACAAAGGGAAGCTCTACTCAATGACTGATAGGCCTATCTGTATAAGTGTACACATAGGGATAACTGTAAATCCCTGATTAGATTAGGACCGCCCACTGGACTCCTAAGAGTAAAATAAGCAGAGATTTCCATAAAATCTAATTAATATTAAATCTTTACAGATGTGTATAAATCTGTTTAGCTCTTTCAGGTCTATAACAACTTGTGGGTAAAATCAGACCCTTGGCTGGAAAAATATATATCTCTGTACCGTGTTAGCCAGTAGATAGAAAAATATTAGGATTTGAGAGTCCGTAGTGGTTGATACTTTTTAATGGCTAACTGAAAAGATGGTAACAAATTGAAAGCTTCCGAGACTACTCAGGTCTTTTCATCAGGCACAGTAATATTGTGCCTGATGAAGAGACCTGTGTAGTCTCGAAAGCTTGCAATTTGTTACCATCTTTCAGTTAGCCATTAAAAAGTGTCAAACACATGTCACTTTAAAGGTGCCATGTTCTGAATATATCTGCTCCTGGATCCGGCGTCTTCTTTTTGCCTGTATTCAACACAGGACGGAATTTCTTCTGCCTGCACATTATTTGTGTTTGAAGGGGAATGGCTGACCGCTTATTTCAGTAGCTAAGCCTGCTTCTTTCTATGCTACTTACTAATATATTTCATTTACCCAAGGTGCTCCGATCTTCAGATATCATGTTCGGGGTCCCTGTATGCCCACTTCTAGCTTGTTATCGACACAGATCTTGCGTCTGAATTGGGCTACCAGCTTTTTTTTCAATTTCAAAGTCAGCTCCATTTTCATTTGCCACTAATGTATAAAGAGAGAAGGGGGCTGGCTTAGCTGTTAAACAATGCATTATATCTAATAAATAAAAATTATTTGTTTGTGTGTTTTTTTTATCTTTATCGCTCTGTAGTTCCTGTTTAACACCTGTATGGTACATTACATATCAGTGTTGTACCTGTTTTATAATATATGATCTGTTTACTGAGCTTATTCTTCTAAGGAAATGTCCTTATCTCTTTTCTCCGTCTTTTCTCTATCCTGCCAGGGTTATTAACATGAGATTAACACTTCCCAATAACATGGTAATATAGCCTATCACTATATTTGAGGTAACGTGTCAAATCGAAAGTGGTCCTTGTTCTTCACATCCATTTTTAATTGAATGATAAAATCCTTATTAATAATAATAATAATAATAATCCTTCAGCTTACTGATGCCAGCCACATTTGTGCCCACATTAATGAACACTAAGCCTAGAAAGAAATGATATAAAAAAAAGGCTCTGACGCTCCTTGGGGGCAGGGCTTAGACTGGGAGGAAGGCTCCTTGCTTTATATCAAAATGTAGGCTTGTGAGAATGGGGATTGGGAATGTGCATGATAAAAAGGAGTTTCTATGGCTCCTTGGGGGCGGGGCTTGATAAAAAGGAGTTTCTATGGCTCCTTGGGGGCGGGGCTTGGTTTTCCTGGCTTCTTATTGGATGCAGAGCAGTTGAAGAAGGCTCCTACCGCAGCTAGTTGCTTTATAATCAAATAGAAGAGGGAGGATAGGAGAAGTGCATGATTTCCTGGGAACCAAATACGGGAATTCTCATTATTCATCCACAGTTTGAGTATATATAGAATAGAGGATGATTTAAAAACTTATTATTTTTGTATCTTGTGTTTACTTATGGGCTTCAACCATTAATGTGCCTCAGTTGCTCTTCTTGAAAGTAAACCAATCTTGAACATGATGAGGGGAATGCAAAGATCTAGAAAATTGGAATGTTGCATAACTTTTTTTTTTTTGCACAATGAGTAAGCGATATTTACAGAAAACTGGAAAATCCCTTGCTTTGTTTTTCTCAGATAAACTGACTGTACGGACAGGGACGCCTGATGCGAAATGCAGGTCGTTGCCACTTATCTATTGAGTTTTGGATGATCAAGTCATTGACTTGCTATAAACTAATCATCTGCTTTTTTCATATCTGTCATTTATTTTTTATTGCTAAATGGCCAGTGCCAGGTCATTTCCAGCAGTGAAGTCCTCCATAAGTCTGGACATGCGTCTAAAATATAACACTGTATTTTGTTATGTTTTTTCTTAATCCCTTGACCATCAACTCAGATGACAATGTGCTAGGTCCCATTTCCATTGGTATCTTGCATTGGCACACAGTGACAGCTGAGATGAAGCTTACGCGCGTCCGTTCAGTCTTTATTGCTATGTTATATGTATACATTGTTATATATATATATTGTTATACATTGTTATTGTGGGTGTCACAAGTATATATCTACACTACCCATGATTCTGCAGGGGAAGTAAGAAGGCATTAAACTGATGGCTGCCAGAGGGGGAAGGAGACTGACTGTGCCCAAAGTCTTCCCCCAGCAGCACGATTGGGATATAAAAATGACGAAAAAGCTATATTTATATGCTATAAACACCTCAAAGACAGTAAAGTACAAGTAAATGGAGGAAGCCATGCTGGTGACATCACTCACCCAGTCCATTCTGGAGACGGAAGCCAAAAGAGGAGACAATGATTTAATGGAGGAAAGAGGTATTTTATTTATTTGCCTCTGACAGGATAGTCTCTTTAAACCAACTTGGAGCATGTACTTGCATGTATACAGGGTCGGTATACAATTGTCTTGCTATCCAATGGACAAATACGGCTGTAATGTCCATCAGCAGAGTTTGACAGCCTGTATTCAGGTGAAGGCACCTGCAGAGTCTAATCTTTATTAAAAAAAATCCAAAATTAGAAATCTTGCAATATTCACATTGGCCATAGTTGTTTTTTTTTTCTAAATCTAACTTCCTGTTGTTTTAGTAAATGCACATGTACATTAGCCACAATGAACAGACTCCGCCCCTATCTTTTGTATTGAAGCATCTAATGAGCGTGTGCAAAGGTGATTGTGGAAAGAAGGATGTGACATAGCCTATGGTGCTTGGTGGAGCTTTTATCAGCTTTGTATAGGGGTATTACCTGTCACTGTAATCTTGCCTCTGTTGATAATGAGCCCACCGAAAACACTTCTTGGAAGAACAGGAAGTATGAATCTAAATAAAAATACAATGGCCAGTTTGAAAATTGCAAAATTACTAATTTTGCTTTTTTTTTTTTAGTAAAAATCTTGATATGACAAAAAAAATACATGTAATACAAAAAAAAATAATTTCAATAATAGGTCATTTTAGGTCATTTTCCTATTAAAAGAATTTTTAAGACATTGTGCTTCACAAATGTGAATTGTCTTTGGAAATCTGGTTGTGCTGATCCTAGGTGCGGTAGAGTGGATTAGCATTGAATGTCTGTACTGAATATTCATCATGTTCCACGAGATCACAAACAGCCCACCGTCTGAACCTCCGTGCTCCGACAGACAGTGAGTCATGAAGAGTTGCTCCGTCCGTCATGCGACCTAATATTGCACAGACCTGGCACTCTCACCTACAGCTCCCATAAATTACTACACAGCTTTCACAATCTACCATAAACGCTTCTGCAAATGTTCAGTGTTTGATAACAACACCTTCCAAAAATATATATATCACATAAGGCAGATCTTGATTTTAATGTTGAACATTAAAGGGGTATTTCCATCTCCAAGATCCTATCCCAATATGTAGTAAATAATAATATTAGCAAATACCTCAAATTAGAAATGTAGTATAGTTCTTCTGATTCGCTATGTCACTTACTTCATTTGCAGGCATTGCAGGACCTTAGGTATCCACGGTTACGACCACTAGCAACTAGCTAACTAACTGTCACTATATCAGTGGTCGTAACCATGGATACCTAAAGTCCTGCAATGCCTGCAAATGAGGAAAGAGACATAGCGAATCAGAAGAACTATACTACATTTCTGATTGGACGTATTTGCTAATATTATTATTATTACACCTACCTATTGGGATAGGATCTTGGAGATGGAAATACCCCTTTAAGGGTGTGTTCACACTGACGTTTATTTTTTTGCTGAATTTTTGGAGCAGAAACAGATCCCAGCAAAAAGCCTCAATGTGTTCCACCTGGAAAAAAAGAAATTATCGAGAGGTCCTCTGCTCAGGAGCCCACTTCTGAGAGAGCAACTTAATTCTGAGATGTGGTTGCCACTTTAGATAACCTAGGTAGAAGGAGGCCGTTGTCTAGGAGACTGACCTCCGCTGCTGTCCAGTTTATAAACCGGGATTGGGAGCTAACAGCGCTTTCCAGCGATCCTACTGGCCTCCTTCAAAACAGAAAAGAGCTTGTAAGCACTGAGCATGTTCTAACCGCAGTGGTCGGTCTCCAAGGAGACAAGATGAAAAGTAAATTGCTAATATCTCAAGAACGGCTGACAATTTTAACAAGCAGTCAATTGAAAAATTGGAGTGTCCTATTCATTTGACCTCCAATGATCAGCTGTTATGTGCATGGGAAACGGGGCATTGCGTGGCTTCACTCGATCAATTTCCTAAATTTGGTAAAAAAAAAATGAATTTTCTTTTTTTGTCAAGAGTACCACGCGTAATTTCCTTTCCAGAAAGAGCATTAAACAAGTTAGACCAGATTGCAATCTAGAGTTCACTTCCTCTTGTTTCTGATGTCAATGCGCGGGGTCGGTGATGTGAGGAGAAGCACAGGCCTTTAAAGTGTGGGTACGTTACAATCTTGCTGGGATTACTAGGTATATAATATAGGTATATAATATTATATCTAAGCATATCGGATAAGGTCTCCATCGGTAAATAGTGGTGGGATATAAACTTTATAAACTTTATAAAAGTTTCATGCAATGGAAGTAACATGATGGTATAGACTCTTTATAAGTGATAATACGTCCCCACGTCCTGCAGTTATTACAGAGCAAACAATAATTCAGTAATATTATATCTAAGGATATCGGATAAGGTCTCCATCTGTAAATAGTGTTGGGATATAAACTTTATAAAAGTTTCATGCAATGGAAGTAACATGATGGTATAGACTCTTTATAAGTGATAATACTTCCCCGTGTCCTGCAGTTATTACAGAGCAAACGATAATTCAGTAATATTATATCTAAGGATATCGGATAAGGTCTCCATCGGTAAATAGTGTTGGGATATAAACTTTATAAAAGTTTCATGCAATGGAAGTAACATGATGGTATAGACTCTTTATAAGTGATATTACTTCCCCACGTCCTGCAGTTATTACAGAGGAAACAATAATATGTATTCACAATTATAAACAACGTGACAAATAGCAATTAATACTGAATTAATCAAGTAGAATTGAAGAACAGACATTTTTACATTTCAAGACTTCTCTTGGTTATAGAAGTTTCCTTTTCCTGCTGTGAGATTAGATACAGACAAGAGATTGTCTGCTATAGATAACACTTTCATTTGATTATTTTGGAAAAGCTCAGCTCATTAGAGGTCATTTCTGTAGTCAACTGGCATCAACTGACCAATTAAAGAAGACAAAGCAGGATTTGGGACTCGGCTGTAATGGTGCTTTGTCATTCTTCTGTAATCATCCGTGGAAGTTTTATGCCATTGAGGCGCAAGTGCAGCGAGGCTGGATGTTGCACTTGGTCTTTTCCCGCCTGCGCAGATCAATTTCTCAGCTCAATTACATCATTTTGAAGTTTCTGCGAATATCAAGCCCCTGGCAACAAAGGTGCCTGAGTGAGATTTCAGCCCGCGGAAGCAGGTTACTGAAAAAGCAATGATCAAAGTCATAGACCAGAGGCAGGCGGGGGGTGCAGATAATACCCAGCCTGGCAGGAGAAGACCAAGTCTAATGACCAGTCCCGCTGCACTTGCACCTCATTAGCATAAAACTTCTGTGGCTGATTACAGAAGAACAACAAAATGGATTTCTTCAAAAAATGGTATAATTTTAATAAGCATTAAAGCACCATTACAGCCATGTCTTTGGTTAAGAGTTAAAATACTGCTGACAGTTCCTGTCTAAAGTAGTATTCTTGCAATTTTCTTAAAATCTATTCTGTAGTCTCCTAAAATATATGATTCAACTTGTATTACCTTTTTAGTTGTTTGTTTCTATCTGAAAAAAATAAATAAATCATGGCATATTTCTTATCAGGTAATGACATTTTGAGGGGACTATAATGTTTCCCTGTGGGAATTACATGGCTTTATGTTCTCTGAAAGAGGTCACCATCTCCGTCACATGAACTTCTCGTATAATAAAATTGCTTGGACTGTATCATTGAAGTTCTTCACAGAAACTCATATCGCCGTTAATGATGATGACAGTACAGCTCCTGTCACACAGTAATGGAAAAGATGACAGTTCAGCTTCCATGAATGTTTCAAATAATCGGTTTATTCAGGAGAATGTATACGGGGGAGGGTGGGTGACAGTATTATCTTAGCAGGCAGTGGTGGTCCTGGATATAGCTGTCAATGAGTTGCTCTACTGCTCTCATGGTGGAACTGTATGGAAATAAGTATGTCATAGGTAAAAGAAGTGCAAAGTGTGATAGACAATTAGGGTGAAGGTACAGAAAAAAATGCTGGACTGCTTCTTTAAGGTACCCATCTACAATTGATCGAAATGGACATTTTTAACCAAAATGATGATTCGTCAGGGAAAATTTAACAAAGATCAATACTTTTAGCCAAATATTTAACACATCACTATAGTCTACAGTAGAGAGAAAATGGCAGAGATTATATTAGGTTCTGACAAATTTGGTAGTCATCTATTTTTTGGAATGAATATAAAGTTTGCCAATGGGTCCAAGCACAAACCCCTAAAGCACGGACTGACCGCACCTCTCCGACCCGAGCATGACAGCTTCATATACTTCTATGAGGCCCTCACGCTCAGGTCGGGGGAGCCTCCGTCAGTCCGTGCTTTAGAGGTCCATGCTCAGACCGATTGCCATGGACAACTAATGAGCCCTAACTCATTCAACCGTGGTTGGGTTTTTTTAAGCGAAGCATGGTTCCCTGTCCTCAGATTGGGCACCATATAATGACTGAAACACATTGAAAACTTCGATTCTGACTTGTAATACTGTCTGAAGATTAGATTTGGGTGTGACAAGGTTGCTGATCAGGATTTTTTTTTGCTGGAGGCCTCTCTGCCAAAGAACACTACTGTACTTGATTATTTCAGTTATTTTACTAATATCTGCTGATAATCTTATGTGTATGATTGGCGCAGACCTCAGATTGACGGCAGACCTCACCAAATTTATCTGCAGATAAATATCCCAAGTGCATGGCCAACTAAAAGGGTTATTCCTCAAAAAATCAACTATCTATAGGATTGGGGATAACTTGCAAGAACGGGGTTCTATACCACCGAGAACGGGACACTATAGTCCCGTCATGAGTGGAGCGGAGATACGCATGCGCGGCCTCTTCTCCATTCATTGTCTATGGTACTGGTGGAAATAGTCGAGTGCAGTCCCATAGAAAAAGGGTTATTCCTCAAAAAATCAACTATCTATAGGATTGGGGATAACTTGCAAGAACGGGGTTCTATAACACCGAGAACGGGACACTATAGTCCCGTCATGAGTGGAGCGGAGATACACATGCGCAGCCTCTTCTCCATTCATTGTCTATGGTACTGGTGGAAATAGTCGAGTGCAGTCCCATAGAAAAAGGGTTATTCCTCAAAAAATCAACTATCTATAGGATTGGGGATAACTTGCAAGAACGGGGTTCTATACCACCGAGAACGGGACACTATAGTCCCGTCATGAGTGGAGCGGAGATACGCATGCGCGGCCTCTTCTCCATTCATTGTCTATGGTACTGGTGGAAATAGTCGAGTGCAGTCCCATAGAAAAAGGGTTATTCCTCAAAAAATCAACTATCTATAGGATTGGGGATAACTTGCAAGAACGGGGTTCTATAACACCGAGAACGGGACACTATAGTCCCGTCATGAGTGGAGCGGAGATACGCATGCGCAGCCTCTTCTCCATTCATTGTCTATGGTACTGGTGGAAATAGTCGAGTGCAGTCCCATAGAAAAAGGGTTATTCCTCAAAAAATCAACTATCTATAGGATTGGGGATAACTTGCAAGAACGGGGTTCTATAACACCGAGAACGGGACACTATAGTACCGTCATGAGTGGAGCGGAGATACGCATGCGCGGCCTCTTCTCCATTCATTGTCTATGGTACTGGTGGAAATAGTCGAGTGCAGTCCCATAGAAAAAGGGTTATTCCTCAAAAAATCAACTATCTATAGGATTGGGAATAACTTGCAAGAACGGGGTTCTATAACACCGAGAACGGGACACTATAGTCCCGTCATGAGTAGAGCGGAGCTACGCATGCTCGGCCTCTTCTCCATTCATTGTCTATGGTACTGGTGGAAATAGCCGAGTGCAGTCCCATAGACAATGATTGGAGCAGAGGCCGTCCACTCTATTCTTGAGAGCCATGTTCTTGGATAACCTTTTAACCCCCTTTTCAGGCGTAGTATGGATAATCAAATTTCCCATTAGAACCAGAGTTAGAATAACATAGAAGTCTATAAAGTCTTCTGTTATGTAAAATGACTTTTCCCATGTCAGACTACAGACAGTTTGTACCCCCATCTGTATATTGTGCAACATTGTGCAACTGAATTTTTAATAGTGTTTACACAGACGTTCAGGTCCCCGGGTTATCTGCTGTGACCAGAACTCATGGAGTTTTTCTTACAATCTTCTTCTTGATCTTGTCATTACATAAAATTGTTAGTTGTAAAATGCCTATGTTATAGCTGTCCATGTAAAATATTAATGCGTGCTTCCTATATCTGATTTCTCCAGCAGGATGGAGCACGCCATGTTCATGAGTTCAGATGAATTGGACGACGATGTGTTTTATCCAGATGATTTTGAATTCTCAAGGGAGCCTTTAACTCCATCATCAACGTCGATGTTCTCTCCGAGTCCACCTTACAATTGTCTCCTGGGCCGGTTCCATCTCTTCACTGTATCGCACTGCTGCGGTCCAGGATGCAGGATTACGGAGTGCAAAGACAAAGCCACTCAGACCCTAGAACCGTCCTCTACCCGTGGCGATGTCATGTTACCGTGTGGCGTTTCGGAATCTCCACCGAGACTCTTCTACGGTAAGAGTCAACGTTGTCCCGGTTGTGTTGCCTACCGTGCATTGAAATGTTGTGCAGTTGTCCGATATTGAATTGTCGTCATCATTTCTACAATGGAGATCGATGGCCCCATCGACTTTTAACATGACCCATTAATTCAGATCTCTCACGAAAAATATGATGTTGTTTGACTATTAGGAGCATGGGAATTTTATCATGTAGGACATGTGTGAATTAAAGGGAATCTGTGGAGATAGTAACCACCAGCATGCCGCTGTGCAACTAGGATTTAGTAAAAAATGGGGCATGGCAACCTAGATATCACACCTGAAAATTCACAAATGGATAAGTAGATCCTAAATATGGATAGTTCCACAGTATTCAGTGTACTATAATATATTCACAAAGATGTGTTAATACATGCCATGCAAACTGTCACATATTCCATTGTTTACCCATATGGTGTCTAAAGAGAGCACTATCACATGTCATTATTAGCCACAATATACCTTAGACTCCAATACATGTGCTCAAACGTGGTAATACATATCCTGTGACCAGTCCATACTTACCCAAGGTCAGGACAAATGATCCAAAGGGTGACCCTAACGCGCGTTTCGCATTTTTAGCTTTCTCAGAGGGATGATTTAGCATTTCAAACATGCCCATGTCAAAACTGTCAATTTCCACATTGCATTACTAGGGAGAAGATACAATTGGGAGGAGGCGCATGCGTAGATGAAGTCAAGGACAGGATACTTGGCTTCACTGCGCATGCACATGTGCCTACTGTCGATGGACTCATATCCCGCGTAGACTCATCTCGGTAAGGTCGAAATCCTTACTATCTATTACAGATAGATTTGACCCAGACATGTTTGTAATACTACACTCCAGGTATATAACAAAATCGTGGTGTGTTAGGGGTCCAACCTGGTGACTGTCACTAGATTCATGCTGCCCAAACTATAGGCAGCATGAATCAGACCCGAAATAGCCTGGCCGTGGCATTTCTGAGAAAACATAGTTTGAAAAGACGTCTGAGGAATATGGAGAGGGATCTGCAGACCTTCGATGACTTCTCTACCGCCCCAACTCCAGAGAATATTTTTTTGACCCCTAGATAAAAATAGCTGTTGCTCACCATCACCTGGTCCAGCACTTCCTGTCCGCTGCTGCTCTGGTGATTGTTTACATGCTGCAGCAGTGGCATCATGATTACAGTACACATCACCGCTGCAGCCAATCATTGAGCTCAGCAGTTTTGCTGATGTGGGGAGCTCAGTGACCGGCTGCACTGGTGACATGTTCAGCCACTGCTGCAGCCTGTAAGTAATCACCAGGGCAGTGGCGGAGAGGCAGCACTGGACCCGAGGAGAGCTTTTTTTCATTTTGTAATTTTGAGTTACAGGGACATTTTCTGGGCATTGTTCTTACACCGCCTCTGACAATCAATGTTACTGGCTCTTAAAAACAGGAAAGGCTGATAAATGTGATGGCCTTCACCTCTAAGCTGTCACTGAGCAGCCGCTGACCCCATACCCCGCCAGGCCGCCACGTCTTCTTTCCCAGCTTGTGACCTCCACCATTTCCTGCTAATCTAGATGTTCAACCACCGGCTCTGTACGGATTGCTGTCTGCTGCTTGTATTCTGTGGTTTCCATCTGTCACGGACGCCTTATTGTGTTTCTATTGACTATGTGTCATTTTTCAGAAACAGATTTGTAAAATGATCATTGGCATGGGCGACTCCTGCAGTAGGAAAAGGGAAAATCATGTGCTTCTGATTAGCGAGATTGGCTCTGTGCCAGGATCAGTGCTGGTACGGCTCTGGTAGTATACACAGGAATGCTCTGCCCATATGTGCACAGATAGTGCTGTACGCTGTATGGAGGCCACTTACTGGGGAGTTACTGTTCCCGTAGGCCATGAGCCTAGCCTGCAGAGGACTGATTACACATGATGGATGCTCATGGACATCTTTCATGCTTGTGTTTTTGTTCTGCCATCAGGAGTTACTGGTACGCTATTTGCAATATTGAGCATTTGAAGTAGATTGTAGCCCAATGTTACCAGTACAGGCATTATATAGGCCATGAAAAGCAGATCAGAGGGGTCTGACTGTAGGACCCCCTGATGAAAATGCTGCAGCCTCTTGGATGTGCACCTGCAACCCATGGTGGCTTTTTTTTTAAAAAACCCTGACTTATTAAAGGGCTTGTCCAGTCAGAATATATTGATGACCTATTTGTAGAGTATATATTAGATCAATGGGGGGTCTGACACCTGGCAACCCCCGCCGTTCATCTGCTACAAGCTCCGTGTGTGGCCAGTTGTAATCACATTGAACTCAGCTGCATTGACCAGCTCCATTCAGATTGCAGTGGCTATTGTTGAGTACTGTGCATTGCCATTCAATGTGTAGTGGTCACTGCTGGGTACTGCGTAGCTCCATTCACTGTGTAGTGGCCACTGCTGGGTATTGCACTGCTGCGTTCAACGTGTAGTGGTCACTGCTGGGTACTGCGCTGCTGCGTTCAACGTGTAGTGGTCACTGCTGGGTATTGTTGAGTACTGTGCATTGCCATTCAATGTGTTGTGGTCACTGCTGGGTACTGCGTAGCTCCATTCACTTTGCAGTGTCCACTGCTGGGTACTGCACTGCCACGTTCAACGTGTAGTGGTCACTGCTGGGTACTGCGCTGCTGCGTTCAACATGTAGTGGTCACTGCTGGGTACTGTTGAGTACTGTGCATTGCCATTCAATGTGTAGTGGTCGCTGCTGGATACTGCACTGCTCCGTTAAATGTGCAGTGGCCGAAGCTCAATATTGTGCAGCTCCATTTATTGTTCAGTGGCCATTGCTGGGTACTGCGCAGCTCCATTTATTGTTCAGTTGCCATTGCTGGGTACTGCGCAACTCCATTTATTGTTCAGTGGCCATTGCTGGGTACTGCGCAGCTCCATTTATTATTCAGTGGCCATTGCTGGGTACTGCGCAGCTCCGTTTATTGTTCAGTTGCCATTGCTGGGTGCTGCGCAACTCCGTTTATTGTTCAGTGGCCATTGCTGGGTACTGCTTATCTCCATTTATTGTTCAGTGGCCATTGCTGGGTACTGCTTATCTCCATTTATTGTTCAGTAGCCATTGCTGGGTACTGCGCAGCTCCGTTTATTGTTCAGTGGACATTGCTGGGTACTGCACAGCTCCGTTTGTTGTTCAGTGGCCATTGCTGGGTACTGCTTATCTCCATTTATTGTTCAGTAGCCATTGCTGGGTACTGCGCAGCTCCGTTTATTGTTCAGTTGCCATTGCTGGGCACTGCGCAGCTCCGTTTGTTGTTCAGTGGACATTGCTGGGTACTGCTTATCTCCATTTATTGTTCAGTGGACATCTCTGGGTACTGCGCAGCTCCGTTTGTTGTTCAGTGGACATTGCTGGGCACTGCGCAGCTTTGTTTATTGTTCAGTGGCCATTGCTGGGTACTGCGCAGCTCCGTTTATTGTTCAGTGGCCATTGCTGGGTACTGCGCAGCTTCGTTTATTGTTCAGTGGCCATTGCTGGGTACTGCGCAGCTCCGTTTATTGTTCAGTGGCCATTGCTGGGTACTGCGCAGCTCCGTTTATTGTTCAGTGGCCATTGCTGGGTACTGCGCAGCTTCGTTTATTGTTCAGTGGACATTGCTGGGCACTGCGCAGCTCCGTTTATTGTTCAGTGGCCATTGCTGGGTACTGCGCAGCTACGTTTATTGTTCAGTGGACATTGCTGGGCACTGCGCAGCTCCGTTTGTTGTTCAGTGGACATTGCTGGGCACTGCGCAGCTTCGTTTATTGTTCAGTGGCCATTGCTGGGTACTGCGCAGCTCCGTTTATTGTTCAGTGGCCATTGCTGGGTACTGCGCAGCTTCGTTTATTGTTCAGTGGCCATTGCTGGGTACTGCGCAGCTCCATTTATTGTTCAGTGGCCATTGCTGGGTACTGCGCAACTCCGTTTATTGTTCAGTGGCCATTGCTGGGTACTGCGCAGCTTCGTTTATTGTTCAGTGGACATTGCTGGGCACTGCGCAGCTCCGTTTATTGTTCAGTGGCCATTGCTGGGTACTGCGCAGCTCCGTTTATTGTTCAGTGGACATTGCTGGGCACTGCGCAGCTCCGTTTATTGTTCAGTGGACATTGCTGGGTACTGCGCAGCTTCGTTTATTGTTCAGTGGCCATTGCTGGGTACTGCGCAGCTCCGTTTATTGTTCAGTGGACATTGCTGGGCACTGCGCAGCTCCGTTTATTGTTCAGTAGACATTGCTGGGCACTGCGCAGCTCCGTTTATTGTTCAGTGGACATTGCTGGGCACTGCGCAGCTCCGTTTATTGTTCAGTGGACATTGCTGGGTACTGCGCAGCTTCGTTTATTGTTCAGTGGCCATTGCTGGGTACTGCGCAGCTCCGTTTATTGTTCAGTGGCCATTGCTGGGTACTGCGCAGCTCCGTTTATTGTTCAGTGGACATTGCTGGGTACTGCGCAGCTCCGTTTATTGTTCAGTGGACATTGCTGGGCACTGCGCAGCTTCGTTTATTGTTCAGTGGACATTGCTGGGCACTGCGCAGCTTCGTTTATTGTTCAGTGGACATTGCTGGGTACTGCGCAGCTTCGTTTATTGTTCAGTGGCCATTGCTGGGTACTGCGCAGCTCCGTTTATTGTTCAGTGGACATTGCTGGGCACTGCGCAGCTCCGTTTATTGTTCAGTAGACATTGCTGGGCACTGCGCAGCTCCGTTTATTGTTCAGTGGACCTTGCTGGGCACTGCGCAGCTCCGTTTATTGTTCAGTGGACATTGCTGGGTACTGCGCAGCTTCGTTTATTGTTCAGTGGCCATTGCTGGGTACTGCGCAGCTCCGTTTATTGTTCAGTGGCCATTGCTGGGTACTGCGCAGCTCCGTTTATTGTTCAGTGGACATTGCTGGGTACTGCGCAGCTCCGTTTATTGTTCAGTGGACATTGCTGGGTACTGCGCAGCTTCGTTTATTGTTCAGTGGACATTGCTGGGTACTGCGCAGCTCCGTTTATTGTTCAGTGGACATTGCTGGGCACTGCGCAGCTTCGTTTATTGTTCAGTGGACATTGCTGGGTACTGCGCAGCTTCGTTTATTGTTCAGTGGCCATTGCTGGGTACTGCGCAGCTCCGTTTATTGTTCAGTGGACATTGCTGGGCACTGCGCAGCTCCGTTTATTGTTCAGTAGACATTGCTGGGCACTGCGCAGCTCCGTTTATTGTTCAGTGGACCTTGCTGGGCACTGCGCAGCTCCGTTTATTGTTCAGTGGACATTGCTGGGTACTGCGCAGCTCCGTTTATTGTTCAGTGGACATTGCTGGGTACTGCGCAGCTTCGTTTATTGTTCAGTGGCCATTGCTGGGTACTGCGCAGCTCTGTATATTTTTCAGTGGCCATTGCTGGGTACTGCGCAGCTCCGTTTATTTTTCAGTGGCCATTGCTGGGTACTGCGCAGCTCCGTTTATTGTTCAGTGGCCATTGCTGGGTACTGCGCAGCTCCGTTTATTGTTCAGTGGCCATTGCTGGGTACTGCGCAGCTCCGTTTATTGTTCAGTGGCCATTGCTGGGTACTGCGCAGCTCCGTTTATTGTTCAGTGACCATTGCTGGGTACTGCGCGGCTCCGTTTATTGTTCAGTGGCCATTGCTGGGTACTGCGCGGCTCCGTTTATTGTTCAGTGGCCATTGCTGGGTACTGCGCAGCTCCGTTTATTGTTCAGTGGCCATTGCTGGGTACTGCGCGGCTCCGTTTATTGTTCAGTGGCCATTGCTGGGTACTGCGCAGCTCCGTTTATTGTTCAGTGGCCATTGCTGGGTACTGCGCGGCTCCGTTTATTGTTCAGTGGCCATTGCTGGGTACTGCGCAGCTCCGTTTATTGTTCAGTGGCCATTGCTGGGTACTGCGCAGCTCCGTATATTTCTCTTCAGAAAATGTATCGTCGTTACAAAGCCATCTGTGCATCAGTAATAGTCAGTGACTGCGCTACTTCTAGTTCACCGTGAAGGACCCGATCATGTTTGGAAAATCTTCCACATGTATTATTTTTACATATCTACAAATTTTGGAAGCAATCAAAATGCATTGAATAATTATTTGGATCAGGCAGGAGCGGTTTACTGTAAGGTTTTGTCTTTTCACACTGATGAATGAGGTTTTAATATTATTTTGTTGCATTTCTGTCTGTGCATTAGAGGGTTTTCCAGTTTCAGAAACCTGTCTCATTTAAAAAAAAACACAAAAAACTGTGCTTTACTCTCCCTCCCCGGGTCCAGTGCTGAGTTTCCGGCATCTGTTATTATTTGCATCTGTGATGTCACATCTATAATTAATGAGCCCAGCCCCAGTACACAGCACGAGCCACTGAGCTCACTAATTGGCTGCAGCGCTGTCAACATGACATCAGCGCTGCAGACAATAACAGCTCCTGGGAGCAATGGTGGAGACTCAGCACCGGACCTGGGAAGGGTGAATAGAGCGTTATTTTTTTTAAATTAACGGAAAAACGGTTTCTGAAATCGGAAAATTCCTTTGTATATTGACAATATCAGATAATATCTTTCTTACATATAGAGGTCTTTCTGCTTTGTAGGAAATGCTGGATATCTCTTACACCGGTCTACAAACTTATCCATACGATTTGGAAATGGGACAGGTCGTCTGAGGCAGGAACGGAGCGCCGAGCGCCGAATCGCTCGAAAGTTACAGTGCATCGGGGATCAATTCCACAGACTTCATCTACAGAGGGTAAAGTCATATATATTTTTGTAATTAATAGTTATGAGCTAGACCAGTGTTCCCCAACTCCAGTCCTCAAGGCCCACCAACAGGTCATGTTTCCAAGATTGGTATTGCTCAGGTGATGGAATTATTGCCTGTAAAATATTAAGGAAATCCTGAAAACATGACCTGTTGGTGGCTCTTGAGGACCAGAGTTGGGAAACCCTGCGCTAGATCAATTACCGACAATACCACTAATTACTGAGCCATGACCTCAACCCCATCAAACACCACTCTTGGGATGAATTGGGATTGGGAACCAGACCTTCTCAGTCCAACATCAGTCTAACCTGACGCCACAAATGCCCTGTTCTCGAGAGGGGTCAGGTTCCCAAAGCTGGATAGGTGAGAAGTGGGGACAACCATTTAAAGGCCTTTTTACACGGTCAAACCAATGTTGACAGAAACATTCATTCTCAACCATTAAAGGTGCCTAGTGTTCAGTCTACACATGTTCGATGGTCGACAGCACATCCTCTCATCTAAGCAGAGAACGAGCTGCAGACAAAAAAATGCCTGGATGGGGAAAAACTATCAAAGGTCAGCCAGTCATACGAACCCCCATCCTGATCATTGCGGAGAACTGGTTGGCTTCCCACATTGTCCATTGGCTCTCGCTCTTCTGCCCTTGTTAAAAGACCCTTGAAAGGGTTGTCTATATAAAAGAAGTTATCACCTATCCAGTGGATCGGTGGGGTCTAACCGATCGGCAGGAAGGGGAACTTTTATCTCCGTAAGAATAGAACGCCAGGGTGCATATGTGACCTGCTCTCCATTCTCCTGGATGTGGATCTGCCGCTTGGGTTTTTCCAGCAGCCACATAGAGAATGAATGTGGCAATGTTGGGTGTCTGATCTGCTGTGCCATCTTGTAACCGGGATTAAAGTTCCCAGTTCTACCATTAGAACAGAGATATTAGAAAAAAAATTTGGCAGTGAGGGGGATCAATGAGTGGAACAGGCGGCCACGAGAGGTGGCGAGTTCTCCTTCAATGGAAGTCTTCATACAGAGGCTGGACAGACATCTGTCTGAGATGATTTAGTGAGTCCTGCATTGAGCGGGGGGGTTGGACCAGATGACCCAGGAGGTCCCCTCCAACTCTACCATTCTATGATGTCTGTCCTCCACCGATCAGCAAGTTATCATCTTTCTTGTGGCTAGGCAATGACTTGTTTTAAATGGACAACCCCTACAAAGAGTTGGTGGACCTCCAAACACATGGGAAGGTTTGCTGATGTATATGGGGGCATTAACCTTACATAATACTCTTTATTCAATGTTTCGAGAACATTGATTTCTGATATGTTCAGAGTTGCTTGTCTACAAGGGAGCATTCAGAATCATTGGACAAAAATCAGACGTTCATCTGATTTACTTAGTTTAGGATTTTTGCGGCTTTGGTGCCTTTTCCAGATGTGATAAAGTGGACTTTGAGCATTTTGGGGAAAGATAGCAAGCTTCTTTGGGGCTGTAGATCAAGCTTCAGCATGAATCTGAGACTTGAGGAAGTAAAACGAGCCTTGAATAGAAAGAGGAAACGTAAATGACCTCACATCCGCATACAGCAGGATCACGGTATATGGGCCATGAGTTTATTCTACCAGTTCATTGAAAAGGTTAAATTCGCTTTACTGCAAGTCCGATTCAGAGTAGTGGGAAGTATAATGCGCGGGACATCTTGATCTGGTAGGAAATAACAGAAAACTTGTATTTTAATCATTTAAGTCTCTACTTTTTCTATGCTTAGGAGTCTAGTGGGCGGTCTTACTTAGTGATTGACAGCTATCTCAGTAGTTACAAGCTGCTAATCATTAAATCGGAGCACCCATCTGTACCTTAAAGCTACTAATAATGCAGTACTATTAGGGTATGTGGACACAACGTCTTTTAGACACGGCGTACCCTCATCGTTTTTAGAGGACACTCCTGCAGTGTTTTCCCTGAATTGTCTTTTCTGACGTTGTTTTTGGTCATTTTTATGGCTACCACGGAGGCTGCCGGGATTTTTTTTCCTTAATGCCATATGTTATCTTTCAAGGGAAAGCTGCCAGAAGAATGGACCGGTCACTTTCGAGTATGGACTGCAATGTATAGACCAGTCGCGGGTCTCCTGAACCTCAACAGCCTAATAGGCATATATGAGACTGTCCAGCCAAGGTCAGGAGACCTGCGGCCACTCCGTGCTCAGACTGTGAATGTTGGATCGACAAGTAGCGTTTGTGTACTGTCCTATGGTATAAGTGGAAAGGTAGCCAATTCTGAATGCTATTTTATGCCTAAAGCAAAGGGAAAGTAAAGGGAAAGATTGAGGTGGAAGATAGGAACACTTATACTGCGAACCAACTCGGCTCATGTACTTTTTCAGTACAGGTGCTCTTTAAGAAATAAAACAAGAAGTTGTAGAACAAGTTTTGTAAAAATGTCATTACACAATATTTCAGCAAAGTGAATTTTATATTAGAGAGGCCAGAAGGAGGCTGGTCAGGGCCAAACGATGGAATATATCCAATTTTAAGAGGAATCAAGGAAAAAAAAAAAAAAAATCACGATAGTAAAGCCTCCTACACTTTCGTCCTTTTTCGGTTTGTTCGGACACATCAAACATCGCTATCCGTGAGCTTCAAGAACCCCTTTAAAAATGATTGCCTCAAGTTTTGCTGCCATAAAACCTAAGTGATTTTGCTTGGAACAGCTGCAGTCAGCCTGCTAGGAAGTGTAGTATTATATGGTTGCCATTTGCCATTTTTTCCTGGCTCATAAAGAGGAGGCCCAAGCAGAGGACCACCGTCTATGATGTGTAAAATTCTCAGGGCGGACAACTGACCATATTCCCTCTTACAGTGCCCAGTGTTAAAGTATGTTCACATGTGTCAGAACTGCTGCAAAAATTTCTGCAACATTTCCTCAAAAAATCGCAGGAAAAAAACACTCAACCCCCAGAGCAACTGTCTTAATGGTTCCCCATAGATCTCTGTACACCTCCTATGATGATGTAATTAGCATAAGTACAGAGATTGAACCTTCAGTGATCCCTCATTTATGATCTGTCCTAACCAAATCACAACAGTATCTTAAATTGGTGCGCTCCAGTTCTGACTATTTATCTGTGTGGAGAATGTCTGGTGGCTGCAACTTTCCTCCCGAAAAAAATTGCCGTTGACTGTGCGTAATGGATGACAAACAGCTTTTTTCTGAACGCGAATAATTCCGATTAGACAGTTATCCGAAAACACTTGTATTTTTGTTATATCCTTACCTGGACCTACTCCTGTGCGAACACATCTCTCGCCATGCTGGTGATGGAAGAGGCAGCACTAGTGGCACCACTGTTGTCACAGGTGTGTCAGAGGTGACAGACAGTCGCCCTGCAGTTGGTTGCAGGAGATCTCTACGTTTGGCATTACAGACACCTTCTTAGCGGGTGGCTGTCTCTAGGACCCAGCAGCTACCTCCCTCTGGCTAATTAGCTCCCTGGCCTGAGTGTATAAATACCTGGTGTGTCAGAGAGGGAAGTGCTGGCGATATTCATTCAACTTGTGAGGCTTTAGCAAGAGCAGTACTTCGTCCTCTCTGAAGCTTGAGGCCGTGTGCGCATTTGGCTGGAGTCGTCTAAAGCTAAGCAATTCCCCCCTGTTTGTCTACCCTTGTTGTCTATAGAGTTTAGTGGAGATCTACTAGTGCTCATCTCCTCCCTTCCCTAGCCTTAGTCATACACCAGGGAAAGTCAGGGCGGCGATTGGTGAAGAGCCAATATAGAGACGGTAGTTGAGGCAGGGTGACACTAGACCAGACTAGGAAGTCTCCACTCCCCCCTTTCCCTAGTGTCTGGGCACCCCTTCATTTTTCCCTCTGTGTTGCACTTAGTCTGTCCCACACCCTGCATGACAACTGGGCTGTTGAGGCACTGTCTATCTAAGAATACAGTGACTTGTGACTTGTGGTACCATTTATCCAGGGAAGGTCTGTGCATGTGCTGCTCAGCAGAGGTAATGAGCTCCCTGCTGAGTTCGGTGTGGGAGTACCACACACTATTTCAACTCTGAGCAGTCTACTTTAGCCATCTTTAGTACTATTTCTTTGCTGATGTCTTCTTCTTGACCCGGCTTGATTCTGACCACATATTCTCCATAATCCCTCCTGACTTTGACCCCAGATTGTCTAATTCCACTAGTTCTTGACCTCTTAGTACCTGATCCCAGTTATTCCCCTGACTATGGTTTGTCTCTTGATTCTGTTCCTGGTTTGTCCTTTCTGTAACTGACCCAGCTACCTTGACCACTCTTGCTTCCGGCTCACTCCTCCTTTCGACAACTAATTTGTGGACACAACCAAAGGGGCCCTTTTGTAAGTCCAGATCCCCATATAGGGGTTAAGAAGTGAAGGCCAGGGTTCATCTGGGACCAGTGGCTAGCACTAAGTCTTTCTGAGGTTGCAAATGAAGTTTACAATGAATTGTTATGGTTTTGCAGTAGTTTTTGGTCATGTGTCAGTACAGGTAAAACACCATGACTTTGACCCAACAGAGTTTTTGGATGTGTGGCACCTTGAATTGAAAGTTTGTTGTTGTTTTTTTCAAGAATACTTGGTCATAGTATACAATTGTTCTCCAAACATGGCTTATAATATGTCTATATATAGATCGTGAATGCTTTGAATCTGAAATGTCAGGAGGTTATGCTCCTAGCACCCGAGCACCCATTGTGCTACATTACATGTATATACCCCTCCCTTCCTCGTAAAGCTTTAGACACATCCATCATATGAACCCAAGCCTGAAACCATCAGACACCTGTTATGGGTTTAGTTGAGCATCGCCTGTGATGTCATTTCTTCTGTTGTTTACCTGCTGTCAACCTTGAGTGATTTATCCTTGCACCTGCTTTTGAACCTTTGACTGAACCTGCCCTGGCCTTTGGCTTGTTATTCTAGATCTTGACTCATTGTTTGTACCGTCACTTCTTTCTAAGAATCTAGTACAGACTACAAAGTCCTGGGGGTAGGTAAGCGATTAAGGGTCCGGGCCACAGGTCTTTCACCACTTACGGTATTTGGTCTTTTGACGCCAACGTACTCGCTAAGTTTTTTTAAGACGAAGCCGCTTCAGGAAAATGCCAGCAGTCAACCCCATCTTGACTGAAAAAAAACAGAAATGTAGAAATTTTTGCAAATTTATTAAAAAAGAAAAACTGAAATATCACATGGTCATAAGTATTCAGACCCTTTGCTCTGTATTGAGTAGAAGCCCCTTTCGAGCTAGTACAGCCATGAGTCTTCTTGGGAATTATGCAACAAGTTTTTGACACATTGATTTGGGGATCTTCTGCCATTCTTCCTGGCAGATCCTCTCCAATTCTGTCAGGTTGGATGGTGAACGTTGGTGGACAGCCATTTTCAGGTCTCTCCAGAAATGCTCAATTGGGTTTAGGTCAGGGCTCTGACTGGGCCAGTCAAGAATGGTCACAGAGTTGTTCTGAAGCCACTCCTTTATTATTTTAGCTGTGTGCTTAGGGTCATTGTCTTGTTGGAAGGTGAACCTTCGGCCAAGTCTGAGGTCCAGAGCACTCTGGAAGAGGTTTTCATCCAGGATATCTCTGTACTTGGCCGCATTCATGTTTCCTTCAATTGCAACCAGTCGTCCTGTCCCTGCAGCTGAAAAACACCCCGATAGTATGATGCTGCCACCGCCATGTTCCACTGTTGGGATTGTATTGGGCAGGTGATGAACAGTGCCTGGTTTTCTCCACACATACCGCTTAGAATTATCACCTAACAGTTCTATCTACGTCTCATCAGACCAGAGAATCTTATTTCTCATAGTCTGGGAGTCCTTCATGTGTTTTTGAACAAACTCTATGCGGGCTTTCATCTCTTTTGCACTGAGGAGAGGCTTCCGGCGGGCCACTCTGCCATAAAGACCCGACTAGTGGAGGGCTGCAGTGATAGTTGACTTTGTGGAACTTTCTCCCATCTCCCTACTGCATCTCTGGAGCTCAGCCACAGTGATCTTGGGGTACTTGTTTACCTCTCTCACCAAGGCTTTTCTCCCACGATCGCTCAGTTTGGCTGGACGGCCAGGTGTAGGAAGACTTCTGGTGGTCCCAAACTTCTTCTATTTAAGGATTATGGAGGCCACTGTGCTCATAGAACCTTGAGTAATGAAGAAATTCTTTGGTAACCTTGGCCAGATCTGTGCCTTGCCACAATTCTGTCTCTGAGCTCCTTGGGCAGTTCCTTTGAGCTCATGATACTCATTTGGTCTGACATGCACAGTGAGCTGTGAGGTCTTATATAGACAGGTGTGTGCCTTTCCAAATCAAGTCCTATCAGTTTAATTAAACACAGCTGGACTCCAATGAAGGAGTAGAATCATCTCAAGGAGGATCACAAGGAAATGGACAGCATGTGACTTAAATATGAGTGTCTGAGCAAAGGGTCTGAAGACTTATGGCCATGTGATATTTCAGGTTTTCTTTTTTAATACATTTGCAAACATTTCTACATTTCTGTTTTTTTCAGTCAAGATGGGGTGCAGAGTGTACTTTAATGAGAAAAAAAATGAACTTTTTAAAAATTACCAAATGGCTGCAATGAAACAAAGAGTGAAAAATTTAAAGGGGTCTGAATACTTTCCGTACCCACTGTAGCAGGAAAGCTATTGCTTTCTGGTGTCTGCTATAACATTTATGCAAACATTCTAACCCAATGCTCTGCTTGTTTTTTTTCTAGCTCTGTCTTTTATTCTGGTGATGTCACATTTAAAGGGAATCTGCCAGGTCAATTTTACCACTGAGTTAACATTACTAGGTTCCATATTTTTTTGTTGTTGTTGTTTTTTCCTTCGGTATTAACCAGATGTTTTAGACTAATTCATCATTTGTGATCTTTCAAAATGGCCCAACATGTTTGTACTATTATACCACTGGAGTACAAAATATTTCAGATTTTATTTTCGCGCAATTGAAGACGAACGTGCAACATTATAAAAAAATCATGCGACTTCTTGCCCTAAAGAGGCGGAAAATAGATAAAAGACAAAAAAAATAGAACATATTTGATTTTGCCCAAAATTTTTCAACTCGCATTTTGAAGAATTTGGCGTAAAAAAGTAAGTCATTTGTTTTAATTGGACAAGCCCTTTTAATTCATTATTTCAAAATGGTGAAAAATATTTTTTTGCGCAATTGTAGTCAATTGGAGTATAAACTGATATTTCATTGCACAGTTGAAGACTAATGTAAGACATTTTAAAGACTTTACAAAATGAGCTCCCCCAAAAAATAATAATTTTTGAAGTTGTGCCACTTCATCGAACATTTTGTTCCATTTTGATGCATTTGGGGGTCAAAATCCACCAATGCAAAAATAAAGTCAAGACAAAAGAAATTACTTAAAAACATGCAAGTGATGAATTGGAACTTCAGTGTTAATAATAAATTTCCTTTTGTTCATATTTTCTTCACAACCATGTGACCAGCCATTAACAATAAGCTATGTGAGACCTTACCCTTATGATGGCAGTGGATCCTATTGCCAGTAGGGCAACTATGCCGCCGGCTGTTAACAATAAGCTATGTGAAACCCTTCCCTTATGATGGTGGTGGGTCCTCTCATCGATAAGACAAACATGTGGGCGGCTGTTAATAAGCCATGTGGGACCCTACCCTTATGATGGCAGTGTGTTTTATTGCTGATAGGACAACCATGCGGCCAGCAATTAACAATAATCTATATGAGACCCTACCCTTATGATGGTGGTGGGCCTTCTTGCCTATAAGACTACTATGCGGCCAGCCATTAACAATAAGCTTTGTGGGACTCTACCCTTACAATGGCAGTGGGTCCTTTTACCGCTAGGACAACCATGCGGCCAGCCGTTAACAATAAGCTATGTGAGACCCTACCCTTATAATGGCTGTGGGTCCTATTGCCACAAGGACAACCATGCAGCCGGCAGTTAACAATAAGCTATGTGAGACCCTACCCTTATAATGGCTGTGGGTCCTATTGCCACAAGGACAACCATGCAGCCGGCAGTTAACAATAAGCTATGTGAGACCCTACCTTTATGATGGCGGTGGGTCCTCTTGCCTATAAGACGAGTATGCGACCAGCCATTAGCAATACGTTTTGTGGGACCCTACCCTTACAATAGCAGTGGATCTTCTGGCTTATAAGTCAATAATGTGACTGGCCGTTTACAATAAGCTTTGTGGGACCCTACCCTTAGGATGGCAGTGTGTCCTCTTGCCTATATGACAACAATGTGGCCGGCCGTTAACAATAAGGTTTGTTGGACCCTACCCTTACGATAGCAGTGGGTCCTCGTGCTGATAAGACAATCATGTGGCCGGCTGTTAACAATAAGCTATGTGGGACCCTACCCTTATGATGGTAGTGGGTGTAGCGCCGGCGTCCCTGCCTCCTGCTAGGCAGGGACGCTGTTCCCCTCACCTCTCTGCTCCGTGCCCGGCGTCCTCCCCCCGCTCTGCTGGCAGCGCGCGCTCCTTCCCGGCCACTGTGCTTAGGGCGCGCGCGCTCTCCCTCCCTCTTAAAGGGGCCGCGCGCGCCGTCCTAAGGAGTCCCCGGCCAATGGCCGGAGGACTTCAACATATATAAGGCACCTCCTCCAAAATGGAGGTGCCCGAGCAATGTTGTTGCACTGTTCACTACTCTGCTTCAGCCCTCAGGTCCCGTTGCCAGTTACCTGCCAGATTCCTGCCAGCTTGCTGTCTTATTCCTGCCTGATATTCTGCTACCTGCCTGCTAGCCTGAGGTCCGACGGTCTGCCTTACAACTCCTGTCAGTCTGTCTAAGGACCAGCTTGCCCGCTCACCTGGGAGCGCACATCAACTACCTGCCTGCTTGCCTGAGGTCCGACGGTCTGCCTTCCAACTCTTGTCAGTCTGTCTATGGACCAGCTTGCCCGCTCACCTGGGAGCGCACATCTGCTACCTGCCTGCTAGCCTACCTGGAGGCTCCGCCGTCACGTGCTGTGACCACCCGCCTGTCCAGAGACTTCTGCCCGCTCACCTGGGAGCGCTCATCTGCCGCCTGTCTGTTGGTCTTCCTGGAGGCTCCGCCGTCACATGCTGTGACCACCCGTTTATCCAGAGACTCTCGCCTGCTCACCTGGGAGCTCACGTCTACCATCAGCCGCCACAGGTCGTACCAACCCTTTACCCAGAGACTGCCCCGGTCACTTGCCGTGACCATCTGCCCGTTCACCCAGAGACTGCCCCGGTCACTTGCCGTGACCATCTGCCCGTTCATCCAGAGACTGCCCCGGTCACTTGCCGTGACCTCCTGCCCGTTCTTCTAGAGACTGTCCCGGTCACCTGCTGTGACTGCCTGCCTGGTCGCCACCCGCTCCCTTACAAGGACCGCCCCCTTGTATAGTAGCTCAGAGGTTCCATCTCCCAGACCCGTTACAGTTTGCTCGGGCCATGGAACCCGGTGGCACCCAAGCTCCCTCGCTCTCGGACCTGTGTCATGAACTGTCCCATCAGAGGTCCCAACAGGAGTCCATCCTGGGTCACCTGCGGAATGTCAATTCTCGCCTGGACACTCTGACTGCTCCGCCAGCAACCTCCGCCAGTGCCATGACTCGCAATCCGGCAGCTCCGCTGCCCACTAATACCATGGTATCCTACCCCGGACCCCGGCTTTCTGTACCTCCTCGCTTCGGAGGCGACTCCGCCCAGGCTCGGGGCTTCATAAATCAGTGCACCCTGCACTTTGAACTCCTGTCCCACCAGTTTAACTCCGACCGGGCCAAAATTGCCTTCATCATGTCCCATCTCACCGGGGAGGCCCTGGCCTGGCTAAATCCTCTATGGGAGAGAGGAGACCCCCTGGTGTCCGACTTGCCTGCCTTTCTCACGGCTTTCCGGAAAGTCTTCGACGAACCCGGACGGAAGACCTCATCCGCATCATCACTGCTACGCCTCCGTCAGGGAAGTCTCACCGTGGGCCAATATGCCATACGGTTCCTTACCCTTGCCTCGGAGCTGGCCTGGGATAACGACGCTCTGGTATCCGTCTTCTGGGAGGGTCTGTCCGGCCGTATTAAAGATGAACTTGCCGGTCGGGACATTCCTACCACTCTCGATGACCTAATAACTCTTGCCACCCGGATTGACCTACGGTTCCAGGAGCGTGCCAAAGAGGTCACCCGTGAGAGGAGGTTTCCACGTCTAGCTCCTACTTTTCAGAAATCCGTCTCTCCCCAGGTACACTCTCCTGAGCCTATGCAGGTCGACCAGACCAAGATGGTCAAAACCCGTCAGGACTTACGCCGTGCCGAGGGGAGCTGCTTCTACTGTGGCAGTAAGGAGCACCGGATCCGTGCCTGCCCGGAGAGGTCGGGAAACGCCTGTGTCTAGGTTCGCTCAGAGAGGTCGACCTAGACAAGAATAAATCCTCTCCATCTCTGCTGCTGTCAGTCTCAATCGTCTGCGGGGAGAACCGTTATTTCGAACTAGCCCAACTTGACTCTGGAGCAGCCGGGAATCTTATTTCACAGTCCCTGGTAGAGAAATACCGCATCCCCACCAAACCTCTGGCTGTACCCTTGTCTGTTGCTGCCGTGGATGGGGGTCTCTTACCACGCCCCATCCAACTCATCACCGAATCCATTACTCTGCAGGTGGGAATGCTGCATTCTGAGAGTATCTCCTTTCATGTTCTGCCTGGACTCTCTCACGCCCTCTTGCTAGGTCTACCTTGGCTCCAGAGACATGCACCCGTGCTTGACTGGCAGACCGGAGAAGTCCTTCGCTGGGGACAGGACTGCCATAAGACCTGTCTGGTTCCCGTCCATCCCGTCCGTCCTTCTCCTACCCCAGCTAATCTACCTGGACTTCCGATTCCTTATTGGTCTTATGCTGATGTCTTTAATAAAAAGGAGGCAGAGACACTACCCCCTCATAGACCATACGACTGCCCTATCGACCTGTTACCCGGTACTACTCCTCCCCGTGGGCGTATTTATCCATTATCCGCTGCTGAGACCCGGTCGATGTCCGAATATATTGAGGAGAATCTGGCCAGGGGATTCATCCGGAAATCTACCTCCCCGGCGGGAGCAGGCTTCTTTTTCGTCAAAAAGAAGGATGGCTCTCTCCGTCCCTGTATAGACTATAGAGGCCTTAACCAGATCACGGTGAAGAATAAGTACCCCCTTCCGCTCATTCCGGAGTTATTTGATCGTCTGAGGGGGGCTAGAATCTTCACCAAACTGGACCTCCGTGGGGCGTACAACCTGGTTCGTATCCGTCAGGGGGATGAATGGAAGACGGCATTCAACACCCGGGACGGCCACTATGAATATCTGGTAATGCCCTTTGGTCTCTGTAACGCTCCTGCCGTCTTTCAAGAGTTGGTCAATGACATCTTCCGGGACCTTCTCTACTCCTGCGTAGTGGTGTACCTGGACGACATCTTGGTCTTCTCTCCGGATCTCCAGACTCACCGGAGGGACGTTCGTCAGGTCCTGCTCAGGCTCAGGCAGAATCACCTCTTCGCTAAATACGAGAAGTGCCTCTTTGAGCAGACCTCGCTTCCGTTTTTAGGCTACATTATTTCTCAGACCGGCCTACGAATGGATCCAGAGAAACTGTCTGCCATCGAGAAATGGCCTCGACCGGAGGGGTTGAAGGCCATTCAGCGGTTCCTGGGCTTCGCCAACTACTACCGCCTCTTCATACCGCACTTCTCTTCCCGGACTGCCCCAATTTCCGCGCTCACCCGTAAGGGTACTAATCCCAAAGAGTGGCCGCCCGAAGCAGAGGAGGCCTTTCTTTCCTTAAAACAGGCCTTCTCTTCCGCCCCGGTGCTGCATGGCCCGGACGGCAACAAGCAGTTCTTCCTGGAAGTTGACGCCTCCTCCTCTGGAGCCGGAGCGGTACTTACTCAAAAATCATCTTCCGGGAGGATGGTAACTTGCGGCTTCTTCTCTAAACTCTTCTCCTCCTCAGAGCGCAATTATTCCATAGGAGACCGAGAGTTATTGGCCATCAAACTGGCATTGGAGGAGTGGCGTTACCTGCTCGAGGGGGCTCTTCACCCGGTAATAATTTACACTGACCACAAGAACTTGGCTTACCTCCAGCATGCCCAGAGACTTAACCCGCGCCAAGCCCGGTGGTCCTTGTTTTTTGCTCGCTTTGATTTTGTTCTTCATTTTCGCCCGGCTGACAAAAACGTCAAGGCGGACGCCTTGTCTCGATCCTTTCTGGTGTCTGATCTCGAGGAAGATCCGAAACACATCATCGATCCCGCTAGAGTAATGCAGGTGGCTCCCGTGAGTCTAAATCGTCTCCCTCCCGGAAAGACGTTCGTATCAGTACCTGATCGGGAGAAGATCCTTCACTGGGGTCACTCGTCTAAACTGGCTGGCCACGCCGGTCAGAAAAAGACCCTCCAGCTTATTACCCGGCACTACTGGTGGCCTACCCTGCACAAGGACGTAATAGACTTTGTTTCTGCCTGTGTGTCCTGCGCCCGCAACAAGGTTCCGAGACATCTGCCAGCCGGTCGCCTCCTTCCGCTTTCTGTACCTGCTGCCCCCTGGCAGCATATAGCAATGGACTTTATAACTGACCTCCCAGTCTCTGCCGGTTGTACGGTCATTTGGGTGGTCGCTGACCGCTTCTCCAAGATGGCTCATTTCGTTCCCCTGCCAGGCCTCCCGTCTGCACCCGAGCTAGCTAAAGACTTTATTCGTCACATCTTTCGTCTTCATGGCCTGCCCCTCCACATCGTGTCGGATCGTGGGGTACAGTTCACCTCACGCTTCTGGAGAGCCACTTGTAAACTGCTAGACGTCACCCTGGACTTCTCTTCCGCTTACCACCCACAGTCCAATGGTCAAGTGGAGCGGATCAATCAGAACCTGACCAGTTACCTCCGGCACTTCGTTAATGCCCATCATTCAGACTGGGTGGATCTCCTACCATGGGCCGAGTTCTCTTATAACAATCACGAGAGCGAATCCTCCTCCAAATCCCCGTTTTTTGTAGTCTTCGGTCAGCATCCTCGGATTCCTTTTCCTGTCTCCACCTCTGTGGACAACCCGGCTGCGGAATCTCTCGTTAGCAAATTTTCCTCCATTTGGGAGAGTACCCGATCCGCACTTCTTCAGTCGTCCGAACGGATGAAAAGACACGCTGACAAAAAACGCCTGGATCCTCCACAATTTCGTCCTGGAGATAAAGTCTGGCTCTCATCTAAATATGTCCGACTCAAGATACCTTCTTACAAGTTAGGGCCTCGGTTCATCGGTCCTCTGGAGGTCATCAGTCAGATCAACCCGGTGGCCTATAAATTGAAACTCCCGGCCAACTTACGGATCCCTAACTCCTTCCATGTATCTCTCCTCAAACCTGTGGTACTTAACTCTTTTTCCAAGTCTACAGGTACGCCTCCTGCTCCGGTTTCTGCTGAGGACGAGTTTGAGGTAGAGAACATTCTTGCCACCAAAAGGGTAAGAGGAAAGACCTTTTTTCTAGTAGATTGGAAAGGGTTTGGTCCTGAGGAGAGAACGTGGGAGCCCCTGGAGAACATCCATGCCCCGCTCATCCTTGCTAAATTTCTGTCTGGCCTAAAAAAGGGGGGGCCTAAAGGGGGGGGTACTGTAGCGCCGGCGTCCCTGCCTCCTGCTAGGCAGGGACGCTGTTCCCCTCACCTCTCTGCTCCGTGCCCGGCGTCCTCCCCCCGCTCTGCTGGCAGCGCGCGCTCCTTCCCGGCCACTGTGCTTAGGGCGCGCGCGCGCGCTCTCCCTCCCTCTTAAAGGGGCCGCGCACGCCGTCCTAAGGAGTCCCCGGCCAATGGCCGGAGGACTTCACCATATATAAGGCACCTCCTCCAAAATGGAGGTGCCCGAGCAATGTTGTTGCACTGTTCACTACTCTGCTTCAGCCCTCAGGTCCCGTTGCCAGTTACCTGCCAGATACCTGCCAGATTCCTGCCAGCTTGCTGTCTTATTCCTGCCTGATATTCTGCTACCTGCCTGCTAGCCTGAGGTCCGACGGTCTGCCTTACAACTCCTGTCAGTCTGTCTAAGGACCAGCTTGCCCGCTCACCTGGGAGCGCACATCAACTACCTGCCTGCTTGCCTGAGGTCCGACGGTCTGCCTTCCAACTCTTGTCAGTCTGTCTATGGACCAGCTTGCCCGCTCACCTGGGAGCGCACATCTGCTACCTGCCTGCTAGCCTACCTGGAGGCTCCGCCGTCACGTGCTGTGACCACCCGCCTGTCCAGAGACTTCTGCCCGCTCACCTGGGAGCGCTCATCTGCCGCCTGTCTGTTGGTCTTCCTGGAGGCTCCGCCGTCACATGCTGTGACCACCCGTTTATCCAGAGACTCTCGCCTGCTCACCTGGGAGCTCACGTCTACCATCAGCCGCCACAGGTCGTACCAACCCTTTACCCAGAGACTGCCCCGGTCACTTGCCGTGACCATCTGCCCGTTCACCCAGAGACTGCCCCGGTCACTTGCCGTGACTATCTGCCCGTTCATCCAGAGACTGCCCCGGTCACTTGCCGTGACCTCCTGCCCGTTCTTCTAGAGACTGTCCCGGTCACCTGCTGTGACTGCCTGCCTGGTCGCCACCCGCTCCCTTACAAGGACCGCCCCCTTGTATAGTAGCTCAGAGGTTCCGTCTCCCAGACCCGTTACAGTGGGTCCTCTTGCCAATAAGACTATGATACGACTAGCTGTTAATAATAAGCCACGTGGGACCCTACTCTTATGATGGCGGTGGGTCTTCTTGCCGCTAGGACAGCCATGAGGCCGGCCGTTAATAATAAGCCATGTAAGACCTTACCCTTATGATGGCAGTGGGTCCTCTTTCCGATAAGAAAACCATGCAGCCGGCTGATAATAATAAGCCATGTGGGACCCTACCCTTATGATGGCGGTGGGTCCTCTTGCCGCTAGGACAACCATGCGGCCGGCTGTTAATAGTAAGCCATGTAAGACCTTACCCTTATAATGGCAGTGGGTTCTCTTTCCGAGAAGACAACCATGCGGCCGGCTGATAATAATAAGCCATGTGGGACTCTACCCTTATGATGGCAGTGGGTCTTCTTGCCGATAAGACAATCATGCGGCCGGTTGTTAATAATAAGCCATGTGGGACCCTACCCTTACGATGGCGGTGGCTCCTCTTGCCGATAAGACAATCATGCGGCCGGCTGATAATAATAAGCCATGTGGGATCCTACCCTTACGATGGCAGTGGGTCTTCTTGCCGATAAGACAACCATGCGGCCGGCTGTTAATAATAAGCCATATGGGACCCTACCCTTCTGATGGCGGTGGCTCCTCTTGCCGATAGGACTCCGGTTGAGCTGCACATGTCCTCAGGTGGTCCGAGTGCTGTGTTATGTTTACTGACAACATCTAACATTTACTATATTACTATTTTTTATTGTACTACATCCTCCGGGGTTGTAGATTTTTTATGCATTATGTATTATGTTCAGGGAGAAAAGGATGTTGTTTTTCTCTTTCTGGCAGTTTGGTAACTTTTGCAGTCTTTCGAAGGGTTGTACCGGGTGAATGATACAAGTGCAGGAGGCTGGGGGGAGCCTGGCAGTGTTGGGGGAGGACGAGGCATTGCGTGAGTGAGGCAGCGGATAGCAGGGCTGTGTGTGTTTTGTGGCTGCAGTGCCCTCCCTGTTTATATCGCTTTCTATATTTAGTGTCTGAGTCATGAGATATTTCACTACCCACAATTCACCTCTAGCACCTGACTTCTGCCTTTTTTTTATGCATTTCCAGCAAGCAGAATTAAAGACACCCTAAGGACATTGAATTGGTTTCGTGGCCTTTTTTTTTTCCTCTTATGTAAACACTTGCGGCACGTCAAGACTTTTACAAAGACTCAGAAAAAGGTTTCGCAGTAACAAAAACACTTCTTGGAAACTTTAAAAGGCGATTGTCCAGTCTTGTTTAAATAAAGCTTGTTCTTGTGTAAAGAAAAGTTTTTCAACTTTCTGACAACTTTTCTTCAAGATAATATTTATACTTAAATGACAAACCCAACCTGCCTTAGTTCTTAGTTGGTAAGATAGGGTTAAAGGGAACGTGTCAAAAGAAAATGACCGTACCTTTTGTTTAAATCAAGTTTTTGTGTTACATACATTTTAAAATTTTTACTTTATTTTTTGATATTTCTATTTGTATAAAAAAATAGTAATCTACCAATTTTCACACTGGCCACTGGGGCTATTTTAGACTCATACTTCCTTTCCTTACAGGAAGAGTTTTCAGCAGGCTCATTATCACCAGAGGCAGGATTAGGGTAGGTTTACGCAAGCATATTGTTAGTTTGAGTGCTGTTAGTGAAAAAACAACTATTGTTATTCAATGGGGCAGTGCAGATGAGTGGTTTTTTTTCTACGTGTGAAAAAAATCACAGCATGTTCTAGTTTCTTCCATATGTCAGATATGTCGCCCATTTAAGTCTATGGGTGCCCAAAAAAATCAGATTCCATAAAGAGCCACCAGAGCATCCAATTTTCACAGAAACATTGCAATTCTTTAACATAGGTAACTGTATTTACATTTTTGCTGCATAAATCCTATAAACAAATTGTCTCTTCAGAGAGGAAGAGGACCAGAACTCTAGTGCCACCTACAGGAAGAAGCGATCCTAAAAGTCAATAGTGACCCTTTAACGAACCTTATCATGTGACTTAGGATATAAGCCAGAACCAGAAACTCAATTTGCAACACTGTGTTTCGGGGTACTGCCCCTCGTCAGTGCAAAGGGTGAGTTCTGGTTTGGCTGAGTGAGAGGTGTCAGATCGTTATCTAAGGGGAAACATTTCTCCTTGCGGAGCGCGACATGTTAAGCACGTCAAGGTGAGGAGACTTTTAAATCCTATAAGGACATACGATTTGCACCCTATCCTCCATTATGTAGTAATGTCCCCCATATTGGGCTCCTTCCTGGTATATATGTACCCCTTCCTGGTATGTATGTCCTCCATCCTGGTACCTAAGTTCCCCATCCTGGCCCCATCCTGGTATATATGACCTCCAACTTGATATATATGTTCCCCATCCTTGGCCCTATTCTGTTATATATGTTCCCCAACTTGGTATATATATATATGTCCCCTATCCTGTGCAAATCCTAGTATATATCCCCCAAACTGGTATATATGTCCCTTATCCTTGGCCCCATCCTGGTATATATAGCCCCTATCCTGGTATATATCTCCCTTATCCTGGACCCATCCGGGTATAAATCCCCCATCCTGGTATACAGTTATATGAAAAAGTTTGGGCACCCCTATTAATCTTAAGCTTAATGTTTTCTTAAAATTGGTGTTTTTGCAACAGCTATTTAAGTTTGATATATGTAATAACTGTTGGACACAGTAATGTTTCTGCCTTGAAATGAGGTTTATTGTACTAACAGAAAATGTGCAATCTGCATTCAAACTAAATTTGACAGGTGCATAAGTATGGGCACCTCACCAGAAAAGTGACATTAATATTTAGTAGATCCTACTTTGGCAAAAATAACAGCCTCTAGTCGCTTCCTGTAGCTTTTAATGAGTTCCTGGATCCTGGATGAAAGTATTTTTGACCATTCCTCTTTACAAAACAATTCCAGTTCAGTTAAGTTTGATGGTCGCCGAGCATGGACAGCCCTCTTCAAATGATCCCACAGATGTTCAATGATATTCAGGTCTGGGGACTGGGATGGCCATTCCAGAACATTGTAATTGTTCCTCTGCATGAATGCCTGAGTAGATTTGGAGCGGTGTTTTGGATCATTGTCTTGCTGAAAGATCCATCCCCTGCGTAACTTCAACTTTATCACTGATTCTTGAACATTATTGTCAAGAATCTGCTGATACTGAGTGGAATCCATGCGTCCCTCAACTTTAACAAGATTCCCGGTGCCGGCATTGGCCACACAGCCCCAAAGCATGATGGAACCTCCACCAAATGTTACTGTGGGTAGCAAATGTTTTTCTTGGAATGGTGTGGTTTTTTTACGCCATGCATAACGCCTTTTTGTATGACCAAACAACTCAATCTTGGTTTCATCAGTCCACAGGACCTTCTTCCAAAAAGAAATTGGCTTCTCCAAATGTGCTTTTGCATACCTCAGCCGACTCTGTTTGTGGCGTGCTTGCAGAAACGGCTTCTTTCGCATCACTCTCCCATACAGCTTCTCCTTGTGCAAAGTGCGTTGTATAGTTGACCGATGCACAGTGACACCATCTGCAGCAAGTTGATGCTGCAGCTCTCTGGAGGTGGTCTGAGGATTGTCCTTGACTGATCTCACCATTCTTCTTCTCTGCCTTTCTGATGTTTTTCTTGGCCTGACACTTCTGCCCTTAACAAGAACTGTCCCTGTGTTCTTCCATTTCATTACTATGTTCCTCACAGTGGAAACTGACAGGTTAAATCTCTGAGACAGCTTTTTGTATCCTTCCCCTGAACAACTATGTTGAATAATCTTTGTTTTCAGATCATTTGACAGTTGTTTTGAGGAGCCCATGATGCCACTGTTCAGAGGAGATTCAAACAGGAGAACAACTTGCAAGTGGCCACTTTAAGTAGCTTTTCTCATGATTGCATACACCTGGCTATGAAGTTCAAAGCTCAATGAGGTTACAAAACCAAAAAAAGTGCTTTAGTAAGTCAGCAAAAAGTAGGTAGGAGTATTTAAAACAAGAAAATGATAAGGGTGCCCATACTTATGCACCTGTCAAATTTAGTTTGAATGCAGATTGCACATTTTCTGTTAGTACAATAAACCTCATTTCAAGGCAGAAACATTACTGTGTCCAACAGTTATTACATATATCAAACTAAAATAGCTGTTGCAAAAACACCAATTTTAAGAAAACATTAAGCTTAAGATTAATAGGGGTGCCCAAACTTTTTCATATAACTGTATATGTCCCTTATCCTTGGCCCTATCCTGGTATATATAGCCCCAATCCTGGTATATATGTCCCTTATCCTGGGCCCATCCTGGTATATATAGCCCCTATCCTCGTATATAGGTCCCTTATCCTGGGCCCATCTAGGTATAAATCCACCATCCTGGTATATACTGTATGTCCCTTATCCTTGGCCCCATCTTGTTATATATAGGCCCTATCCTGGTATATATGTCCTTTATCCTGGGCCCCATCCTGGTATATATGTCCTTTATCCTGGGCCCCATCCTGGTATATATGTCCCTTATCCTGGGCCCATCCGGGTATAAATCCCCCATCCTGGTATATATGTTCCCCATGCTGGTATATGTCCCCCATTCTGCCACTGTTCTTTAATGCATAGAAAAAATAAAGAATTATACTCACCTTCTCTCCGCTCCCCCGCCGCGTGGCGTCCTCTTCTGAAGCCGGCAGCTGACTTCAGCGTGCAAGCGACGGGGGCGCATGATGTCACTGCCCTACGCCCCCAGTCACGTGCACACCGACGTCAGCTGCTGGCCTGTTGATTAGTCGGCAGCGTGTATTGTAGCGCAAGGACCCGGTGGGTCTCTGTGCTGCAATACACTTCAGCTAAATGTGCATCCGTGGATGCAAATCCAGTAGAAGTTTGCGCTGGCTTTGGTGGGTCCCACACTCGCACGGAGCCGTCACAGTCGCGACCTCTGCTACCTGTCATGAAAGGTGTGGGAAAGACTTAGTGCAACACAAAGGGAAGAGGGAAAGGGGGCCCAGACTCTAGGGAAAGGGGGAAGTGGAGACCTCCTAGGCTGATCCAGTAACATCCCTGTATTGGCTCTTCACCAATCGCTGCACTTTCCCTGGCGTTCGGCCCTGGCTAGGGAAGGGAGGAGGATGAGCGCTAATTGATCCCTATTGACAACTAAAAACAACAAGGGGGAACAAACATGGGAAGATAGCTTAGCTTTTAGTCGTCTTCACAGAGTTGAACACCCGTCCTCATAGAACCAGAGAGGAAGAAGTAAATCACTTGCTCCGAGCCTTCACAAGGGGTAATGTGAGTATCGCCTTCACTGCCTTCTTACTGACAGCAGGTATTTATACACCCGGGCTAGGGTGTTAATTAGCAAGAGGAAGGTAGCCGATGGGTCCTAGAGAGACCGCCTCTAAGAAGGTGTCTGTAATGCCAAACGAAGAGATCTCCTGCAACCAACTGCAGGGCGACTGTCTTTCACTTCTCACACACCCGTGACACTACCGCTATCTTTACGCCCCTGCTCAATGTCACAGCTGACCCTGCTCCCCCTCACTTTACAGTGACCTTTGCACATGCTCATTAGATGTTTCTGTTAAAAAAATGAAGTCAGAGCCTGTTCATTACAGCTAATGTCCATGTGCATTTCCTGAGGCAACAGGAAGCTAGTCTAAACAAAGCCCCAGTGACCATTGTTTAAATTGCAAGATTACTAATCTTTATTTTTAACACAGATTGTGCTATGCAAAAAAAACGTAAGTTTTTTTTTATAAAATACATTTAACTCAAAACCCGATTTAAACAATAAGTGATGTTTTTTAGACACATTTCCTTAGGATAAAAAAATGGAACATTATTAACACAGCAAAACAGGGTAGCAGTGTTTACCTGCCCAAGTCTCAGAACTAATGCAGGATGCAGCAAACCCATATAATAAAGATGGCGGCAACACACTGCTGCCCTTTTTTGCTGTGTTAATACTTGAATTTTGGGGGGAATTCTAATTCTACCTACTGTGGCTTTGTTTTAATTTTAACCAAAGGGAACACCCAAAACCAAACATTCACTTTGGGTATAGTTTACTTAAACCCCACTACTTTTCAGTCTTCATATTTGCTGGGATTGTTTTAAAAAAAATGATGTCTCCATAGCCCTCCCACACACAGTATGATGTCCCCATAGCCCTCCCACACACAGTATGATGTCCCCATAGCCTTCCCACACACAGTATGATGTCCCCATAGCCTTCCCACACACAGTATGATGTCCCCATAGCCCTCCCACACACATTATGATGTCCCCATAGCCCTCCCACACACAATATGATGTCCCCATAGCCCTCCCACACACAGTATAATGTCCCACAGCTCTGGGACACACAGTATGATGTCCCCATAACCCTTCCACACACAGTATGATGTCCCACAGCCCCGGGACACAAGGTATGATGTCCCCATAGCCCTCCCACACATAATATGATGTCCCCATAGCCCTCCCACACACAGTATGATGTCCCCATAGCCATCCCACACACAGTATGATGTCCCCATAGCCCTCCCACACACAGTATGATGTCCCCATAGCCCTCCCACACACAATATGATGTCCCCATAGCCCTCTCACACACAGTATAATGTCCCACAGCCCTGGGACACACGGTATGATATTCCATAGCCATCCCACATGCAGTATGATGTCCCACAGCCCTGGGACACACGATATGATGTCCCCATAGCCCTCCCACATGCATTATGATGTCCCACAGCCCTGGGACACACAATATGATGTCCCCATAGCCCTTCCACTCGCAGTATGATGTCCCACATCCCTGGGACACACGGTAGGATGTCCCCATAGCCCTCCCACACGCAGTATGATGTCCCACAGCCCTGGGACACACGGTATGATGTCCCCATAGCCCTTCCACATGCAGTATGATGTCCCACAGCCCTGGGACACATGGTATGATGTCCCATAGCCCTCCCACACCTAGTATGATGTCCCCACAGTCCCCCAACACAGTATGATGCCCCTACAGCTCCCCAACATAGTATGATGGCCCCACAACTCCCCACACAGTATAATGGCTCTCACAGTCCCTCATGCACATTTTAATGTTCGTCACAGTCCCCACACACAAGAAATTCCCCGTATATATTAACCAGGCATTAGTTCAGTATTAAAAAAAAGAATACCTATATAGAAATGTGCAAGGCTCAAAAGCAATAAAAATATATTCTTTATTGGATAACATAATAATTGAAAACATAAAAATAGACATACAAAAGTCATAGATAAAAAATACTAAAGGTAAGCAAGTGATAATGACAATGCTTTCTTGTGTGAATTCTACAAATCAATACAGCGTTATATTATGTACAATCACAGTATTAATGACGGAAACTCAAAAAGTACAAGCAAAAATAGCCAGGGCTGTATAAATTAAGGTCTGTAAAGACAAATACAGGTAAACAGGGAGAGAGTAATATCATATAAAAGTTCACATAATGATAATAATGTACAGTGGCATGGTACACTTTACCTATCAAAGAAAACACATCTGATGCGCGTTTCGCATCAAGCTTCATCAGGTTTCAATTTTTAATATTCACATGTGTACAGACTGGCTCTTAGAAGCCGTTATCACTCTTGACAGCAGAATTTAAGAAGTTGGATATTGAATGTGTTCCCATCCACCCTGAAATAGTATTGTGTGGTGCCAATATCACTGTCATGGCAGCTTGTCTTCAAAGTTTATGCCTGTAGGAAGCCCAGATGGTGGAACAGTAACTTTATAATACACTGAAATATTACAGTAGTGCAGTGTATTATACAAATGATCCCTTTTTCAAGATAAAAAACATATATATTAAAAATAAAAAAATATAAAACTTCATATCACCATCCTGTTCCTGGAAAATAAATAAGTTTGCATGACTATCCAAACTAACAGAATAACACAATATTTATCCTATTTGGTAAGTGGCGAAACAAACAAAAAAAATATATATGTGTACCGCAAAAAAACGGTTGAGCAAAAGATAAAAAAGTTATAGCTTTTAAAAGGCAAGGAGGAAAAACTAAGAGGGGCCCACTGAGACTTTGTTGCCTACGGGCCCGTATAATCCTGGAGCCTCTTTCTCACTACAATCGTTGTACTCCTTTAATAAGTTATGTACAGTGATATCATTCTTAATTTTCTGTTTACAGGAAAAATCCTAAATCTCCCGCGTCTGTAATGTATACTCACAAGTCTGCAGGTCTTGCTTAATGATTTATCTGGTTACTCAGTAACTGGCGGATTTCCTGTCTAGGACGTGAATGACAAAGCATGTTTTTGTTTTGACCTTCGATGATTTCCTAATACTTTTTTCTAAGAAACAACTAGTGATAATAATAAAACACAAAGTCCGTAAATTAGCTGGTCTGAACATCACACGTCAGCGGAGGTGGGAGGAAAAGTGTCGGTCAAGGAATTATCTTTATTGAACAATCAGTAGTTTGGAAATTTGTTGCTAGTCTGATGAGCATTTTGATCAGGACGATCCTCGCCGCTTCCACTTTATCAGCATTCTGCCAGCACTGTAGGAGCTGGAACTTCCTTTCCATCACTTCCTAGTATGTATTGTTGCTGGACTGAACTGTAGGTGGCCTTCCGTTTTGCCCACTTTTTTGGTTTGCTGCATTTTCGACAAGCATCTAAACAGAAAAAAAGCACTTGTAGACTAGATACGTGTTTATAGCAGTAACTTATAGTACAGACTTTATCCTTTGACTTACTCGTATAAAAGGTTGTTTAGTATGTATAGCCTCCATAATAGAGATCTCACAATGTATCCATTACATGAAGACGCTGTATTGTCGGGGCGATGCTGGCGTGAAGCGGTGGAGGATGGTTATGTTTTCATACTGTTTTGCTGCCTCAGCAGTATGGTTTCAGTTAAAGATTAACCCTGTGACCCGCACAGTGTAAAATCACTTACAGATGGATCACTCCTCACCCTGCAGCCTGGGATTGTCAGTAAAGTCTGCAGCTGTGGACCTGAGATATTCCCTCATTTATCTAATAAAAGAGTCTTTTACTTCAGACTCCTCGGCTTAGCGGAGACAAGATGTTGGTTAAATGAGCGAAGAAAGGGAAAAGCTTCCTGACTGTGCAGACGGCGGTATCTTTGGTGCATGTCTTCAATCCCATAATGTCCCTTGCACATGGCGCCTGGATGGTGGCGCACGTGGCGCCTGGATGGTGGCGCACGTGGCGCCTGGATGGTGGCGCACGTGGCGCCTGGATGGTGGCGCACGTGGCGCCTGGATGGTGGCGCACATGGCGCCTGGATGGTGGCGCACATGGCGCCTGGATGGTGGCGCACATGGCGCCTGGATGGTGGTGCACATGGGGCCTGGATGGTGGCGCACATGGCGCCTGGATGGTGGTGCACATGGCGCCTGGATGGTGGTGCACACAGCCGCTATGACTTTATCTGCAGCACTCTGCTTCTAGGGACATTATTTTTTTTAAGGTCACATTCACATGTTCAGTAATTCTAAGCCAAAACCAGATGAGGAACAATCAGAGGAAAAGTATAATAGAAACAAGTCACCAATTCTGCATTTATCACCCACTCCTGGTTTTGGCTTATAAATACTGATGTGAAATACTGACCAAATACTGAATGTGTGAACGTGGCCTAATATGGTGTTCAGTTTTTTTACGTGGCAGGATATTTTCTGCCTTTGAGTGCCATTTTATAGCTTCTTATAATGTAACAATTTTACAACCATATGCATGATGCCAGATACATGCCACATAAACGCTAGTCACATACTAGACACGTGCCACATAAACGCTAGTCACATACTAGACACGTGCCACATAAACGCTAGTCACATACTAGACACGTGCCACATAAACGCTAGTCACATACTAGACACGTGCCACATAAACGCTAGTCACATACTAGACACGTGCCACATAAACGCTAGTCACATACTAGACACGTGCCACATAAACGCTAGTCACATACTAGACACGTGCCACATAAACGCTAGTCACATACTAGACACGTGCCACATAAACGCTAGTCACATACTAGATACGTGCCACATAAACGCTAGTCACATGCTAGACACATGCCACATAAACGCTAGTCACATACTAGATACGTGCCACATAAACGCTAGTCACATACTAGACACACGCCACATAAACGCTAGTCACATACTAGACACACGCCACATAAACGCTAGTCACATACTAGACACATGCCACATAAACGCTAGTCACAAACTAGACACATGCCACATAAACGCTAGTCACATACTAGACACGTGCCACATAAACGCTAGTCACATACTAGACACGTGCCACATAAACGCTAGTCACATACTAGACACGTGCCACATAAAAGCTAGTCACATACTAGACACATGCCACATAAACACATGCCACATAAACGCTAGTCACATGCTAGACACATGCCACATAAACGCTAGTCACATGCTAGACACATGCCACATAAACGCTAGTCACATACTAGACACATGCCACATAAACGCTAGTCACATACTAGACACATGCCACATAAACGCTAGTCACATACTAGACACATGCCACATAAACGCTAGTCACATACTAGACACATGCCACATAAACGCTAGTCACATACTAGACACGTGGCACATAAACGCTAGCCACATACTAGACACATGGCACATAAACACCAGTCACATACTAGACACATGCCACATAAACGCTAGTCACATACTAGACACATGCCACATAAACGCTAGCCACATGCTAGACACATGCCACATAAACGCTAGTCACATGCTAGACACATGCCACATAAACGCTAGTCACATACTAGACACATGCCACATAAACGCTAGTCACATACTAGACACATGCCACATAAACGCTAGTCACATACTAGACACATGGCACATAAACACCAGTCACATACTAGACACGTGCCACATAAACACTAGTCACATACTAGACACGTGCCACATAAACGCTAGTCACATACTAGACACGTGCCACATAAACGCTAGTCACATACTAGACACGTGCCACATAAACGCTAGCCACATACTAGACACGTGCCACATAAACGCTAGCCACATAAACGCTAGTCACATACTAGACACGTGCCACATAAACACTAGTCACATACTAGACACGTGCCACATAAACACTAGTCACATACTAGACACGTGCCACATAAACACTAGTCACATACTAGACACGTGCCACATAAACACTAGTCACATACTAGACACGTGCCACATAAACGCTAGTCACATACTAGACACGTGCCACATAAACGCTAGTCACATACTAGACACGTGCCACATAAACGCTAGCCACATACTAGACACGTGCCACATAAACGCTAGCCACATACTAGACACGTGCCACATAAACGCTAGTCACATACTAGACACGTGCCACATAAACGCTAGTCACATACTAGACACGTGCCACATAAACGCTAGTCACATACTAGACACGTGCCACATAAACGCTAGTCACATACTAGACACGTGCCACATAAACGCTAGTCACATACTAGACACGTGCCACATAAACGCTAGTCACATACTAGACACGTGCCACATAAACGCTAGTCACATACTAGACACGTGCCACATAAACGCTAGTCACATACTAGACACGTGCCACATAAACGCTAGTCACATACTAGACACACGCCACATAAACGCTAGTCACATACTAGACACACGCCACATAAACGCTAGTCACATACTAGACACACGCCACATAAACGCTAGTCACAAACTAGACACATGCCACATAAACGCTAGTCACATACTAGACACGTGCCACATAAACGCTAGTCACATACTAGACACGTGCCACATAAACGCTAGTCACATACTAGACACATGGCACATAAACACTAGTCACATACTAGACACGTGCCACATAAACGCTAGTCACATACTAGACACGTGCCACATAAAAGCTAGTCACATACTAGACACATGCCACATAAACACATGCCACATAAACGCTAGTCACATGCTAGACACATGCCACATAAACGCTAGTCACATGCTAGACACATGCCACATAAACGCTAGTCACATACTAGACACATGCCACATAAACGCTAGTCACATACTAGACACATGCCACATAAACGCTAGTCACATACTAGACACATGGCACATAAACGCTAGTCACATACTAGACACATGCCACATAAACACATGCCACATAAACGCTAGTCACATGCTAGACACGTGCCACATAAACGCTAGCCACATGCTAGACACGTGCCACATAAACGCTAGTCACATACTAGACACATGCCACATAAACGCTAGTCACATACTAGACACGTGCCACATAAACGCTAGCCACATACTAGACACGTGCCACATAAACGCTAGTCACATACTTGACACGTGCCACATAAACGCTAGTCACATACTAGACACGTGGCACATAAACGCTAGCCACATACTAGACACATGGCACATAAACACCAGTCACATACTAGACACATGCCACATAAACGCTAGTCACATACTAGACACATGCCACATAAACGCTAGCCACATGCTAGACACATGCCACATAAACGCTAGTCACATGCTAGACACATGCCACATAAACGCTAGTCACATACTAGACACATGCCACATAAACGCTAGTCACATACTAGACACATGCCACATAAACGCTAGTCACATACTAGACACATGGCACATAAACACCAGTCACATACTAGACACATTCCACATAAACGCTAGTCACATACTAGACACATGCAACATAAACGCTAGTCACATACTAGACACATGCCACATAAACGCTAGCCACATAAACGCTAGTCACATACTAGACACGTGCCACATAAACACTAGTCACATACTAGACACGTGCCACATAAACACTAGTCACATACTAGACACGTGCCACATAAACGCTAGTCACATACTAGACACGTGCCACATAAACGCTAGCCACATACTAGACACGTGCCACATAAACGCTAGCCACATACTAGACACGTGCCACATAAACGCTAGTCACATACTAGACACGTGCCACATAAACGCTAGTCACATACTAGACACGTGCCACATAAACGCTAGTCACATACTAGACACGTGCCACATAAACGCTAGTCACATACTAGACACATTCCACATAAACGCTAGTCACATACTAGACACGTGCCACATAAACGCTAGCCACATACTAGACACGTGCCACATAAACACCAGTCACATACTAGACACATGCCACATAAACACTAGTCACATACTAGACACGTGCCACATAAACGCTAGTCACATACTAGACACGTGCCACATAAACGCTAGTCACATACTAGACACGTGCCACATAAACGCTAGTCACATACTAGACACGTGCCACATAAACGCTAGCCACATACTAGACACGTGCCACATAAACGCTAGTCACATACTAGACACGTGCCACATAAACGCTAGCCACATACTAGACACGTGCCACATAAACGCTAGTCACATACTAGACACGTGCCACATAAACACTAGTCACATACTAGACACATGGCACATAAACGCTAGTCACATACTAGACACGTGCCACATAAACGCTAGTCACATACTAGACACGTGCCACATAAACGCTAGTCACATACTAGACACGTGCCACATAAACGCTAGCCACATACTAGACACATGGCACATAAACACCAGTCACATACTAGACACATGCCACATAAACGCTAGCCACATGCTAGACACGTGCCACATAAACGCTAGTCACATGCTAGACACGTGCCACATAAACGCTAGTCACATGCTAGACACATGCCACATAAACGCTAGTCACATGCTAGACACATGCCACATAAACGCTAGTCACATGCTAGACACATGCCACATAAACGCTAGTCACATACTAGACACATGCCACATAAACGCTAGTCACATACTAGACACGTGCCACATAAACGCTAGTCACATACTAGACACGTGCCACATAAACGCTAGTCACATACTAGACACATGCCACATAAACACCAGTCACATACTAGACACATGGCACATAAACGCTAGTAACATACTAGACACATGCCACATAAACGCTAGTCACATACTAGACACGTGCCACATAAACACTAGTCACATACTAGACACATGCCACATAAACGCTAGTCACATACTAGACACGTGCCACATAAACGCTAGTCACATACTAGACACATGCCACATAAACGCTAGTCACATACTAGACACATGCCACATAAACGCTAGCCACATACTAGACACATGGCACATAAACGCTAGTCACATACTAGACACGTGCCACATAAACACTAGCCACATACTAGACACGTGCCACATAAACGCTAGTCACATACTAGACACGTGCCACATAAACACTAGTCACATACTAGACACATGCCACATAAACGCTAGTCACATACTAGACACGTGCCACATAAACGCTAGTCACATACTAGACACATGGCACATAAACGCTAGTAACATACTAGACACGTGCCACATAAACGCTAGCCACATGCTAGACACATGCCACATAAACACCAGTCACATACTAGACACATGGCACATAAACGCTAGTCACATACTAGACACGTGCCACATAAACGCTAGTCACATACTAGACACATGGCACATAAACGCTAGTAACATACTAGACACGTGCCACATAAACGCTAGCCACATGCTAGACACATGCCACATAAACGCTAGTCACATACTAGACACATGGCACATAAACGCTAGTCACATACTAGACACGTGCCACATAAACGCTAGTCACATACTAGACACATGCCACATAAACGCTAGTCACATACTAGACACGTGGCACATAAACGCTAGTCACATACTAGACACATGGCACATAAACGCTAGTCACATACTAGACACATGGCACATAAACGCTAGCCACATACTAGACACATGGCACATAAACGCTAGTCACATACTAGACACGTGCCACATAAACACTAGCCACATACTAGACACGTGCCACATAAACGCTAGTCACATACTAGACACGTGCCACATAAACACTAGTCACATACTAGACACATGCCACATAAACGCTAGTCACATACTAGACACGTGCCACATAAACGCTAGCCACATGCTAGACACATGCCACATAAACGCTAGTCACATACTAGACACGTGCCACATAAACGCTAGTCACATACTAGACACATGCCACATAAACACCAGTCACATACTAGACACATGGCACATAAACGCTAGTAACATACTAGACACATGCCACATAAACGCTAGTCACATACTAGACACGTGCCACATAAACACTAGCCACATACTAGACACGTGCCACATAAACGCTAGTCACATACTAGACACGTGCCACATAAACACTAGTCACATACTAGACACATGCCACATAAACGCTAGTCACATACTAGACACGTGCCACATAAACGCTAGTCACATACTAGACACATGGCACATAAATGCTAGTCACATACTAGACACGTGCCACATAAACGCTAGTCACATACTAGACACATGGCACATAAACGCTAGTAACATACTAGACACGTGCCACATAAACGCTAGCCACATGCTAGACACATGCCACATAAACGCTAGTCACATACTAGACACATGGCACATAAACGCTAGTCACATACTAGACACGTGCCACATAAACGCTAGTCACATACTAGACACATGCCACATAAACGCTAGTCACATACTAGACACGTGCCACATAAACGCTAGTCACATACTAGACACATGGCACATAAACGCTAGTAACATACTAGACACGTGCCACATAAACGCTAGCCACATGCTAGACACATGCCACATAAACACCAGTCACATACTAGACACATGGCACATAAACGCTAGTCACATACTAGACACGTGCCACATAAACGCTAGTCACATACTAGACATGTGCCACATAAACGCTAGTCACATACTAGACACATGGCACATAAACGCTAGTCACATACTAGACACATGGCACATAAACGCTAGTCACATACTAGACACATGGCACATAAACGCTAGTCACATACTAGACACGTGCCACATAAACACTAGCCACATACTAGACACGTGCCACATAAACGCTAGTCACATACTAGACACGTGCCACATAAACGCTAGTAACATACTAGACACATGCCACATAAACGCTAGTCACATACTAGACACATGCCACATAAACGCTAGTAACATACTAGACACATGCCACATAAACGCTAGTCACATACTAGACACATGCCACATAAACACTAGCCACATACTAGACACGTGCCACATAAACGCTAGTCACATACTAGACACGTGCCACATAAACACTAGTCACATACTAGACACATGCCACATAAACGCTAGTCACATACTAGACACGTGCCACATAAACGCTAGTCACATACTAGACACATGGCACATAAACGCTAGTAACATACTAGACACGTGCCACATAAACGCTAGCCACATGCTAGACACATGCCACATAAACACCAGTCACATACTAGACACATGGCACATAAACGCTAGTCACATACTAGACACGTGCCACATAAACGCTAGTCACATACTAGACACATGGCACATAAACGCTAGTAACATACTAGACACGTGCCACATAAACGCTAGCCACATGCTAGACACATGCCACATAAACGCTAGTCACATACTAGACACATGGCACATAAACGCTAGTCACATACTAGACACGTGCCACATAAACGCTAGTCACATACTAGACACATGCCACATAAACGCTAGTCACATACTAGACACGTGCCACATAAACGCTAGTCACATACTAGACACATGGCACATAAACGCTAGTAACATACTAGACACGTGCCACATAAACGCTAGCCACATGCTAGACACATGCCACATAAACACCAGTCACATACTAGACACATGGCACATAAACGCTAGTCACATACTAGACACGTGCCACATAAACGCTAGCCACATGCTAGACACATGCCACATAAACACCAGTCACATACTAGACACATGGCACATAAACGCTAGTCACATACTAGACACGTGCCACATAAACGCTAGTCACATACTAGACATGTGCCACATAAACGCTAGCCACATGCTAGACACATGCCACATAAACACCAGTCACATACTAGACACATGGCACATAAACGCTAGTCACATACTAGACACATGGCACATAAACGCTAGTCACATACTAGACACATGGCACATAAACGCTAGTCACATACTAGACACATGGCACATAAACGCTAGTCACATACTAGACACGTGCCACATAAACACTAGCCACATACTAGACACGTGCCACATAAACGCTAGTAACATACTAGACACATGCCACATAAACGCTAGTCACATACTAGACACATGGCACATAAACGCTAGTAACATACTAGACACATGCCACATAAACGCTAGTCACATACTAGACACGTGCCACATAAACGCTAGTAACATACTAGACACATGCCACATAAACGCTAGTCACATACTAGACACGTGCCACATAAACGCTAGTAACATACTAGACACATGCCACATAAACGCTAGTCACATACTAGACACATGGCACATAAACGCTAGTAACATACTAGACACGTGCCACATAAACGCTAGACCTCAGAATAGCAGAGCATGCAAGACGACCCAGGAATCTTACAGAACTGGAAGAATTCTACAAGGAAGAATGGATGAGAATCCCTCAAACAAGAACTGAAAGACTCTTGTCTGGCTATAAAAAGCTTTTACAAGCTGTGATACCTGCAATAGGGGGCGCTACTAGGTACTAACCATGCGGGGCGCCCAAACTTTTGCATTGGTCCAGTTTCAATTTTGTAATTTTTAAAATGTAAAAGATGAAAATCTATATTTTTTTTGCCTCAAATACAAAGGGAATGTGTCATCTTTACCTTTAGTAAATCAAATTGGGGTTCAATGCCGATAAATGTAAGGTCATGCACATGGGAAAGAAAAACAGCAGTCACCCATACATATTAAATGGGAAACCGTTGGGGAAATCTGACATGGAGAAGGACCTGGGCGTCTTGGTTAGTAGCAAATTAAATTGGAGTGCCCAGTGTCAGGCAGCAGCTGCGAAGGCAAATAGAGTCATGGCATGCATCAGAAGAGGAATAGGGGCATATGATGAGAACATTGTTCTTCCTCTGTATAAAGCGCTGGTAAGGCCGCACTTAGAATATTGTGCACAGTTCTGGGCTCCGGTGCTCAGAAAAGACATATTGGAGCTAGAGAGGGTACAAAGGAGGGCGACTAAGGTAATAAAGGGAATGGAGGGACTAGAATACCCAGAGAGGTTGTCAAAATTAGGCCTATTTACGTTGGAAAAGAGAAGGCTTAGGGGAGACCTCATAAACATGTATAAATACATCAGGGGGCAGTACAGAGATCTCTCCCATGACCTGTTTATACCAAGGATGGTGACTAAGACGAGGGGGCACACTATGCGTCTGGAGGAAAGGAGGTTCCTGCACCAGCATAGAAGGGGATTCTTTACGGTCAGAGCCGTGAGACTCTGGAACTCTCTGGGAGAGGAAGTGGTGATGTCCAACTCACTTAAAGAGTTCAAGAGAGGCCTGGACGCCTTTCTTGAGAACAATAAAATTACAATTTATGCTTAGTTAATTAATCCAGGGATTTAATCTGACGGCCAGATTGGTGTCGGGAAGTGAATTTTTCCTCAATGATGTAAATTGGCCTATACCGCATGGTTTTTTGTTGCCTTCCCCTGGATCAACGCTGCGGAATAGCTGCAGTGCACAAGAAATAGGCTGAACTGGATGGACGCTTGTTTTTTTTCGGCCTTATAAACTATGTAACTATGTAAATTGTAAAACTGGAGAGACAAAAAGTGCAAATAGGGTCTTATCTGATAATGAAGGGATGTAAAATATTATAGGAATGCTCACCTACTATAGAAGCATGTAAGGGCATATGCCACATACAAGCCAATCATACATTAGACAGATGCCACATTTTAAGTACCACTGCTCCTGGTACAGATCCCTGCAGCCCCCACTGCTCCCAGTACAGATCCCTGCGGCCCCCACTGCTCCCAGTACAGATCCCGGTGGCCCCCACTGCTCCCAGTACAGATCCCTGCGGTCACCAATGCTCCCAGTACAGATCCCTGCGGTCCCCACTGCTCCCAGTACAGATCCCTGCGGTCCTCACTGCTCCCAGTACAGATCCCTGCGGTCCCCACTGCTCCCAGTACAGATCCCTGCGGTCCCCACTGCTCCCAGTACAGATCCCGGTGGCCCCCACTGCTCCCAGTACAGATCCCTGCGGTCCCCACTGCTCCCAGTACAGATCCCTGCGGTCCCCACTGCTCCCAGTACAGATCCCTGCTGTCCCCACTGCTCCCAGTACAGATCCCTGCGGCCCCCACTGCTCCCAGTACAGATCCCTGCGGTCCCCACTGCTCCCAGTACAGATCCCTGCGGTCCCCACTGCTCCCAGTACAGATCCCTGCGGTCCCCACTGCTCCCAGTACAGATCCCTGCGGTCCCCACTGCTCCCAGTACAGATCCCTGCGGTCCCCACTGCTCCCAGTACAGATCCCTGCGGTCCCCACTGCTCCCAGTACAGATCCCTGCGGTCCCCACTGCTCCCAGTACAGATCCCTGCGGTCCCCACTGCTCCCAGTACAGATCCCTGCGGTCCCCCCTGCTCCCAGTACAGATCCCTGCGGCCCCCACTGCTCCCAGTACAGATCCCTGCGGTCCCCACTGCTCCCAGTACAGATCCCTGCGGTCCCCACTGCTCCCAGTACAGATCCCTGCGGTCCCCACTGCTCCCAGTACAGATCCCTGCAGCCCCCACTGCTCCCAGTACAGATCCCTGCGGTCCCCACTGCAGCCAGTACAGATCCCTGCGGTCCCCACTGCTCCCAGTACAGATCCCTGCGGTCCTCACTGCTCCCAGTACAGATCCCTGCGGTCCTCACTGCTCCCAGTACAGATCCCTGCAGTCCCCACTGCTCCTAGCACATATCCCTGCGGCCCCCACTGCTCCCAGTACAGATCCCTGCGGCCCCCACTGCTCCCAGTACAGATCCCTGCAGTCCCCACTGCTCCTAGCACATATCCCTGCGGTCCCCACTGCTCCCAGTACAGATCCCTGCGGTCCCCACTGCAGCCAGTACAGATCCCTGCGGTCCCCACTGCTCCTAGCACATATCCCTGCAGCCCCCACTGCTCCCAGTACAGATCCCTGCGGTCCCCACTGCAGCCAGTACAGATCCCTGCGGTCCCCACTGCTCCCAGTACAGATCCCTGCGGTCCTCACTGCTCCCAGTACAGATCCCTGCGGTCCTCACTGCAGCCAGTACAGATCCCTGCAGTCCCCACTGCTCCTAGCACATATCCCTGCAGCCCCCACTGCTCCCAGTACAGATCCCTGCGGTCCCCACTGCAGCCAGTACAGATCCCTGCGGTCCCCACTGCTCCCAGTACAGATCCCTGCGGTCCTCACTGCTCCCAGTACAGATCCCTGCGGTCCTCACTGCTCCCAGTACAGATCCCTGCAGTCCCCACTGCTCCTAGCACATATCCCTGCGGCCCCCACTGCTCCCAGTACAGATCCCTGCGGTCCTCACTGCTCCCAGTACAGATCCCTGCGGTCCTCACTGCTCCCAGTACAGATCCCTGCAGTCCCCACTGCTCCTAGCACATATCCCTGCGGCCCCCACTGCTCCCAGTACAGATCCCTGCGGCCCCCACTGCTCCCAGTACAGATCCCTGCAGTCCCCACTGCTCCTAGCACATATCCCTGCGGTCCCCACTGCTCCCAGTACAGATCCCTGCAGTCCCCACTGCTCCTAGCACATATCCCTGTGGCCCCCACAGCTCCCAGTACAGATCCCTGCGGCCAGGGCCGGCTCCAGGTTTTTCTGGGCCCCGGGCGAAAGAGTCTCAGTGGGCCCTTTTAACATATACACGATTCATGATGCACAGATACGGCAGAGAAATATATATATATATATTATATATATATATATATATATATATATGTATATATATATATATATATATATATATATATAGTACACAGGGCCCAGCCTGCCACCTCATCCTTCACATATGCAGACATGCGCACGCACACACGGTACGCAGACGCGCACGCACACACGGTACGCAGACGCGCACGCAGACTGGTACGCAGACACGCTACGCAGACACGCGCACACACGCTACGCAGACACGCGCACACACGCTACGCAGACACGCGCACACACGGTACGCAGACACGCGCACACACGGTATGCAGACATGCACACACGGTACGCAGACATGCACATATTTTTACACAAATTCTTAAAGACATATATAAAACAGACAAATATATATACACAGTCATACACACTGACATTCACATACATGCACTCACACAGACCCATTACAAGTATTTTTAATATGGGGATTGGGGAAGCCTCACTCACCTGTCCCCGGTCCAGTGTCCTGTCCAGCAGCTTCTCAGGTATGGGGCAGTGCAGGGCCCCCGGCGTGTCACAGACTTCATGGCCCTGGACCATCAGAGGGGCCCACTTGCGGTCGGGTCCGGGCCGCTCCCCCCCCATCTGTGCAGGACCTCCGCTCCGACGGTGTTTGATGGCACTCCCCCAGACATGGCTGCGCGCTGTGCGACTGTGTCTGCTAGTAATGACGCGGCAGGGGCGACACACAAGCAAAATGAAAGGTGCAGTGCCTTCGACCCTGCCGCGTCATTACTAGCAGACACAGCCTGACAGCGCGCGGCCATTTCTGGGACTGGGGGAGTGCCGGCAATCAAGCAGCGCCTGCGTCACTGAACAGGTGCCGAAGATGCGGCCATGGCCCCGACAGTGAGTGGGCGGGCGGGTGTGTGGGCCCGGCCCCGACAGTGAGTGGGCGGGCGGGTGTGTGGGCCCGGCCCCGACAGTGAGTGGGCGGGTGGGTGTGTGGGCCCGGCCCCGACAGTGAGTGGGCGGGTGGGTGTGTGGGCCCGGCCCCGACAGTGAGTGGGCGGGCGGGTGTGTGGGCCCGGCCCCGACAGTGAGTGGGCGGGTGGGTGTGTGAGCCCGGCCCCGACAGTGAGTGGCACGGGTGGGTGTGTGGGCCCTGCCCCGACAGTGAGTGGGCGGGCGGGTGTGTGGGCTCGGCCCCGACAGTGAGTGGGCGGGTGGGTCCGGCCCTGACAGTGAGTGGGCCGGTGGGTGTGTGAGCCCGGCCCCGACAGTGAGTGGCACGGGTGGGTGTGTGGGCCCGGCCCCGACAGTGAGTGGGCGGGCGGGTGTGTGGGCCCGGCCCCGACAGTGAGTGGGCGGGTGGGTGTGTGGGCCCGGCCCCAACAGTGAGTGGGCGGGTGGGTGTGTGAGCCCGGCCCCGACAGTGAGTGGCACGGGTGGGTGTGTGGGCCCGGCCCCGACAGTGAGTGAGTGGGCGGGCGGGTGTGTGGGCCCGGCCCCGACAGTGAGTGGGCGGGTGGGTGTGTGAGCCCGGCCCCGACAGTGAGTGGCACGGGTGGGTGTGTGGGCCCGCCCCGACAGTGAGTGAGTGGGCGGGGGGGTGTGTGGGCCGGGCCCCGACAGTGAGTGGGCGGCTGGGCCCCTCTGATTTTCCATGGCCCCGGCACTTGCCCGGGTACGCCGGGTGCTGACGCCGGCCCTGCCTGCGGCACTCCACTGCTGACTGTATCCCGTTTAGAGAATGAACCATTTATGACGACCCTTTGTTTCCTATCATTTAGCCAGTTCCTTACCCATCTGTATATAGTTCCCCCCAGTCTCGGCTTCTGAAGCTTCAGTATAAGGCTGTTATATGGTACAGGATCAAATGCCTTTATAAAGTCCAGATAAATCACATCAGCCGCATTACCAACATCCAGATTCGCACTTACCTCCTCAGTGAACACCAACATGTTGGTCAGACACGACCTATTCTTCATGAATCCATGCTGATGATCAGTTATTATACTGACTGGTTTATTTAGACTGGGAGAAATACACCATCACATACCTTCCTGCTGGTCCTGGTACATTTGGTATACACTACACTCATTTACTGAAAGTCGGGAATGGATCTGTAAGTGAAGCTCACTCGGTGGATAATATGGGTAAACATGTCAAACTTATACTTGTAGATAAGTGCATCTTGTGAACAAAATCTTTGTGGCGTTGACTAATGTGAGGAGGGAGTCTTAGGGCAAGTTCATACAAAGTTTTTATTTTTTTTTACAAGGATTTTGAAGTGTATTTGTCCCAGAACTCAAATCAAAGAGTATGTAAAGCATTTTTTATATGGATCTTAAAGCAAATCTGCTTTAAAATTCACATAAATAAACTGTGTGTGAACATACCTAGGCAGATCTAACAACACCCTGACTCCCCTATCGTCCCTAAATAGGTTCCGAACCTATCACCGAGCAGGATACCTTAGCCTTGGCTGTCCCTAGAGCTAGGCCCAAGGAAGGGCGGGGGAGAGGTGAGCACTAGTCAGGCCCCACTGCAACTAAAGGCAAACAAGGGAAACAAACAAGGGAATACACTTAGCTTTGAGAAGACACCAGAGAGACAACGACTACAATCCACAAAGAAACTCCAAGAAGTATCTAGCCGACTGCTAGAACTCCAGACCTGAACAGAGGAATTTACTCTATCACCAGTGATTCTCTGGAGAAATTGAGGATATTTAAACATCCTGCAAGGGTCTGTTAATTAGCAGGAGAAGGTGGAGATCACCACTGTGTCCTAGAGAGGGAGGGATGATGAAAGGATCAAGAAGGTGTCTACAAGGCCAAGCACAGCGACCTTCTACAGCCGGATCCAGAATGACTCTCTGTCAAACCTGACACACCCATGACAAGTAATGTTCGAACCGTAGATTTTTCAGATGGAACTGTAGGTCAAATCTAGAAGAAGAAAACAAGGTCAAAGCCCGGCTCGAGTTCAAATCCAGATAGGAACACAGAAGGGGCAACAAATCTAGATGGCAAAGCTATCTGGGTCAAATCCAAGGTATAGTTGAACATGGCAGAAGACTGGAGGCAGTGCCTGTTTTAAGAGTAACTAAACTTATTTTAATTTATCGATTAACCTTTGTAAAACTATTAATTTTTGTAATATACTTCATCACCTTATTTTACCTTTTATCTTTAATATTATGCTGATTTATCTGCCTAGTCCATGCTATCAACGTAGCTGATTTGCAGGTCTAACAAAAACCACTCCTGTGTGAGCTTCTCTGCTCCCCTCTTCATTGCTCTGAGACTATTTGCTATTTTATTCAGCAGAACAATGTGTTGAAGGGGAGTATCAGAGGCCATTTCAGCAGGTCGACTACTCGGATAAGTGGGTTTTATACAGGGTTTTGGCTGGATGTATCATATATGTTCTTTTGTCTGTGCAGATTCAACAAAACAGAAACCAAATCTGGTTCCAGATATTGGCCTTCTTTTGTAACTTGGTGATACATCGCGAGAGGAACAGAGGTGACTTCCGGAGGTGAATACCATCCATGGGTCATGATCTACTCTGCTTATCGCATCACTGGACGATTCTGTGTTGGTTTCAGAAGAGGATGTTCCAGCATCATCATCATCATCATCATCAGGGATTTCTGGTCAAACACTGTTGGGACGATAACTTGGGTTGTTGATATCTGTGGACTTAACCAGAATTAATCTGCACTATGGGAAAGAGAACTGAGCTTACACGTTTTCTTTCTGCAGATGAGCCTTTAATGGTTTTACACAACCAAACCGAAATCTACACAGCAGGTACAGGGGAGAAAGAAGGGGACATATGTCAGGATCTACCTCCAAATTTCTTTATCTAAAACCAGAATTTGAAGTAAAACATCAAATGTTCCCAACATTGGACCTGGTGGAGCCTAAATACGACGTCCGTTATCAAATATCTGATGAATTTATGGATAAATGAGAACAGATAAAGAAGTGTATATATCATTGTCTTTATACCTTCTATCTCTTCTATATCGCATTGTGATATTCAGGAAAAGTTATTTATTCCAAGCCGAGAGAATTACACGCCAACCCACTACAAAAATAGGTTTGTGTAATCCTTTATTCCTCTGGGCACATGGGCCCAGAGAGTCATACCACCTTTGGAAAAGCAAGGCATGAATTAGTCACAGTAGTGGTCCCTATTTTGGTTTGGCACAATTTTTCGGCAGCAAATTTTAAAATTTTTTAAGAATTTTAGCTACTTGTCTAGAGCAGTAATCCAAGCGGATTTTACCTACTCGAATGTGCAGATAAAATCCGTAGAAATTGCATTACATGTATCCTATCATTAGGGGATGTCAATAATCAGTTGGCTTAGATCTATGCTGCAGATAATGTTTTAATTGATGTTACCAGCATATTTTTTTTGAGAAATTGTAAAAGGACAAGTCCACTTTTAAAAGTTTTTTTTTCATACTACAGGTGCTTCTCACAAAATTAGAATATCATCAAAAAGTTAATTTATTTAATTTCTTCAATACAAAAAGTGAAACTGTGCATTTACTGAGCATACATTTCAGTAGGACAACATTTCAGATTTTAAAATTATTTTTCAAGCTGTTGTTATAAAGTATTCTAATTTACTGAGATAATGACTGTTGTGTTTTCATTGGCTGTAAGCCATAATCATCCACATTAACAGAAATAAACACTTGAAATAGATCACTCTGTGTGTAATGACTCTATATAATATATGAGTTTCACTTTTTGTATTGAAGAACTGAAATAAATTAACTTTTTGATGATATTCTAATTTAGTAAGAAGCACCTGTATTTCTTAATTTGAGTAATGGGTCTGAGGAGGAAGGTAACTGAATAAGCTTTGTTTTACTATTTTAAATAAACTGCAGAATATACAATGGTATTTCAAGACAAAGGAATTGACAAACTCTTTATTCAACTGAGGCCCGACGGCTGATCTTCACAGGACGGCGATCAGCTGTGATAGACAGAAGGTGTAGGATTACATGCAGCATACAGAAGGTGTAGGATTACATGCAGCATACAGAAGGTGTAATATTACATGCAGCATACAGAAGGTGTAGGATTACATGCAGCATACAGAAGGTGTAATATTACATGCAGCATACAGAAGGTGTAGGATTACATGCAGCATACAGAAGGTGTAGGATTACATGCAGCATACAGAAGGTGTAATATTACATGCAGCATACAGAAGGTGTAGGATTACATGCAGCATACAGAAGGTGTAGGATTACATGCAGCATACAGAAGGTGTAGGATTACATGCAGCATACAGAAGGTGTAATATTACATGCAGCATACAGAAGGTGTAGGATTACATGCAGCATACAGAAGGTGTAATATTACATGCAGCATACAGAAGGTGTAGGATTACATGCAGCATACAGAAGGTGTAATATTACATGCAGCATACAGAAGGTGTAGGATTACATGCAGCATACAGAAGGTGTAATATTACATGCAGCATACAGAAGGTGTAGGATTACATGCAGCATACAGAAGGTGTAATATTACATGCAGCATACAGAAGGTGTAGGATTACATGCAGCATACAGAAGGTGTAATATTACATGCAGCATACAGAAGGTGTAGGATTACATGCAGCATACAGAAGGTGTAATATTACATGCAGCATACAGAAGGTGTAGGATTACATGCAGCATACAGAAGGTGTAGGATTACATGCAGCATACAGAAGGTGTAATATTACATGCAGCATACAGAAGGTGTAATATTACATGCAGCATACAGAAGGTGTAGGATTACATGCAGCATACAGAAGGTGTAGGATTACATGCAGCATACAGAAGGTGTAGGATTACATGCAGCATACAGAAGGTGTAGGATTACATGCAGCATACAGAAGGTGTAGGATTACATGCAGCATACAGAAGGTGTAATATTACATGCAGCATACAGAAGGTGTAGGATTACATGCAGCATACAGAAGGTGTAGGATTACATGCAGCATACAGAAGGTGTAGGATTACATGCAGCATACAGAAGGTGTAATATTACATGCAGCATACAGAAGGTGTAATATTACATGCAGCATACAGAAGGTGTAATATTACATGCAGCATACAGAAGGTGTAATATTACATGCAGCATACAGAAGGTGTAGGATTACATGCAGCATACAGAAGGTGTAATATTACATGCAGCATACAGAAGGTGTAGGATTACATGCAGCATACAGAAGGTGTAATATTACATGCAGCATACAGAAGGTGTAATATTACATGCAGCATACAGAAGGTGTAGGATTACATGCAGCATACAGAAGGTGTAGGATTACATGCAGCATACAGAAGGTGTAGGATTACATGCAGCATACAGAAGGTGTAGGATTACATGCAGCATACAGAAGGTGTAATATTACATGCAGCATACAGAAGGTGTAATATTACATGCAGCATACAGAAGGTGTAGGATTACATGCAGCATACAGAAGGTGTAGGATTACATGCAGCATACAGAAGGTGTAGGATTACATGCAGCATACAGAAGGTGTAATATTACATGCAGCATACAGAAGGTGTAATATTACATGCAGCATACAGAAGGTGTAATATTACATGCAGCATACAGAAGGTGTAATATTACATGCAGCATACAGAAGGTGTAGGATTACATGCAGCATACAGAAGGTGTAGGATTACATGCAGCATACAGAAGGTGTAATATTACATGCAGCATACAGAAGGTGTAATATTACATGCAGCATACAGAAGGTGTAGGATTACATGCAGCATACAGAAGGTGTAGGATTACATGCAGCATACAGAAGGTGTAATATTACATGCAGCATACAGAAGGTGTAATATTACATGCAGCATACAGAAGGTGTAGGATTACATGCAGCATACAGAAGGTGTAATATTACATGCAGCATACAGAAGGTGTAATATTACATGCAGCATACAGAAGGTGTAGGATTACATGCAGCATACAGAAGGTGTAATATTACATGCAGCATACAGAAGGTGTAGGATTACATGCAGCATACAGAAGGTGTAGGATTACATGCAGCATACAGAAGGTGTAGGATTACATGCAGCATACAGAAGGTGTAGGATTACATGCAGCATACAGAAGGTGTAGGATTACATGCAGCATACAGAAGGTGTAGGATTACATGCAGCATACAGAAGGTGTAATATTACATGCAGCATACAGAAGGTGTAATATTACATGCAGCATACAGAAGGTGTAATATTACATGCAGCATACAGAAGGTGTAATATTACATGCAGCATACAAAAGGTGTAATATTACATGCAGCATACAGAAGGTGTAATATTACATGCAGCATACAGAAGGTGTAGGATTACATGCAGCATACAGAAGGTGTAGGATTACATGCAGCATACAGAAGGTGTAGGATTACATGCAGCATACAGAAGGTGTAATATTACATGCAGCATACAGAAGGTGTAGGATTACATGCAGCATACAGAAGGTGTAGGATTACATGCAGCATACAGAAGGTGTAATATTACATGCAGCATACAGAAGGTGTAGGATTACATGCAGCATACAGAAGGTGTAGGATTACATGCAGCATACAGAAGGTGTAATATTACATGCATCAGTGGTAGGATTACATGCAGCAGCATACAGAAGGTGTAGTATTGCATGGAACAGTTGTATTACATGCAGCATACAGAAGGTGTAGTATTACATGCAGCATAAAGAAGGTGTAGTATTACATGCAGCAGCTGTGGAATTACCAGTGGCAGTCAGTAGCTGTAGTATTACATGCAGCAGCTGTAGTATTATGTGCAGCAATATACAGAAGTTGTAGTATGTGCAGCAGCATACAGAAGGTGTAGTATTACATGAAGCAGCTGTATTATTATGTGCAGCATAAAGTAGATGCCGTATTACATGCTGCAGCAGTAGGAGGTATAGTATTGTCAGTAAGTCAAAGAGAATATGTCAGTAGGATCAACCCTCCTGAGCCGTCTATATGAGCATGGGATCTTATTCCAGAAAAATCCATGTTTTTCTTAATAACTAAATGAGCTGTTAAGATCTATGGGCCGGACATAGATCTCCCTGAGAATCTGCCTTCAGAGTTTCTTATTAATGAAAGGCGGCGTTACCTGTGTGATGGCCGCTCTCTGCTCTCCAGATCTCACTGCAGAGCTGTGTGTGATTATACCTGACACAGTACAGCATAATCTGCAGGTGTCCTTACAGCTTCCATCTCACAGGCTATCAGTGCTGCAATACAGCAGAACTGCGAGAGCTGCAGCAAATGTGTTTGTAATGAGACAAAGTTCAGCTCTGCTGTTCGGTGTTACTTGTCTCACACTGGTAACTCAACCTTTCATTTTCAATGATTCTCGAAGATATCAGATCTTAACAGCTCATTTACATATAAGAAAAAGATGGATTTCTCTGGAATAAGACATGTGATCGCAGATATGAAGGTATGATTTTATTCAGCTTACTATGACCTACATGCCCATATAGACGGCTCAGGAGGGGTGATCCTACTGAATGATTCCCTCTTGCTCCAATATTCAGCAGAATAAAGAAGGATAACCTTGATGCACACAGGAAGGTGTTCTCTCATACAGATGACAAAGCACAGCCTCTATGAGCACAACGCACAACATAATCATGACATGTGGGTCACCTGTATAAACCCACCTATCACAGGTTGTTTTTTCCATACTTGTACATTTACATGTGGCAATATCTTGCAGCAATTTTGTAAGAATTAAAAAGTAAACATTTGAAACAATTTTTCCATATGTGTGCCCTTTTAATTGCAAGCAGATCAGTGGTGATCCGGGGATTGAGACCCTCACTATCTCCTGAGCTGCGCATATTTCAGGGGATTTTGATTGATCAATGGAGGTCCCAGGATCCAGATGCCCACCGATCTGCATGCAATTAAAATGGCACAGATATATAAAAATAGCATGAACAATTTACTTACTTTTTAAAGCAAATAATAGACTAGTTGATAAAAGTGAATCTTTAGGTTCCCATTCATGAATTTGCAACAGTCAATCCATTATCCCATATGTGCTGTGTATTTGTAAGATATAAGACTTCTGCTGTTGATTGAAAGAACTATGAGATTATTGTCCTGCGTTACCCTGTCCATCATCATCATCATGTCTATGGTACTAAACTGATCAGGTACGATCAATCTAAGCCATCAAATAAAAATATATAGGATACCTTCTATTTTTCTAGTTTTTTTCCTGTTAAAGTAGGCACTAGTAGTATTTTGCTACGATCTACCTTTCTAAATTGTGGGGGGTCAAACTGATACTACAAAGCGCCAGTGGCACCAGTATGAAGTGTCAGTGGCGCTGGCAATTCATCATGTCACTGTCTGCTCTCCTCAGCCTTTTTCAAGCAGCATTGATGACCATGGACCGATCATAAGACAATCAGGGCAGTTTATAATAACAATCTTTTGCGAATATATATATATATATATGAAATGTGGTGCATGCACTTAGCAATATCTTGTAAATCTGTAGAGAAAAACAATAAGAGAAAAATGGCTTTTCATATGTGGATATTAATTACTTTTTTGTATGGTTTTAGTTACAAAATCAAGTTTAATCTTTGAATGATTTTATAGTCGGCATATGGAAAATCAAATATCTTTGCAAAGCTCTTCCCTTTGGCCAATAGAGGGGTTACCAAGCAGGGAGACTCCCACTCTATGACGTCCATCCACCCTCCTTGGGTAGATGGACAGAGATTGTCCCGACGTGTCAGCCCGTAATGAGATTTTGTTATTGTCACAGTAATAAGTGTGAAAACTAGAGTTGATCAAACTTTTTCACATGACCCTGGTCCGGTGGGCATGTTGTAACTCTGTGAAAGCCAAACCAGAGAACAGCAAACTTCCTACTATTTACAAAATTTTGGGTGCCATTTCTGATTAATGGGCCCCAATGATGTGATGACATAGTGGGACCTACTAATAAGAAGAGACACGAGGGATGCTGGAAAGTAGTAGGAAGTTCCCAGTGCTCTAGACCGGATTCCACCAATGTGGACCAGGGTCCTGTGAATCATTTTGCTCAACTCTAGTGAAAAATTGCATTTTTTTATCTATTTCTAATTTGTGAATAAGTGGCTTTTTGGTCACTTTCTAGCAGCTTCTTCGTTACATTTTCCTGCCTGTAGGCTCTCTGTAAATGTTCAGAAACCTGCTCAGTCACCAAAAAAGAGTAATCTAGTTTAACTGTACATAGAAAAGAAGGAAGTGCAGCTGAAGTATCTTGCCTGATGTTTAAGGGATGTTTGGTGAAAAGAAGTTATCACCTATCCAAAAGGTTGATCAGTGGGGTCTGGCCGCTGCAACCCGCACAGATTGGTAGAAAGGGGCTCTTTTATCCCCATTATAGAAGGGAGCGGTAGTGCTCCTGCTCAGCTGCTGCTCTATTCATTTCCTATAGGGCTGCGGAGCGCCGTGCTTGGCTTTTTCCACAGCCCTATAGGGAATGAATGGAGCGGCAATCGGGCATCAGACCTGTCACTCCATTCTATATCGAGGATTAAATTGCTGCTCCATCGTGGATAAAAGTCTCACAGAGTGAGGGACTTGTTGGTCAAGCTGAAGAAAGTGGCATTAGGTGGGGGAATAGAATCGAGAGGTCAGAGGGCTGGGAAGTGCTCCACTACATCCAGAGCACTTACAGCCTCATTTCTGTTTGGATTAAAACAGCGATTTCTCGGTAATAGACCAACGGATTAACTGTATAAAGCTATGGATTGTTTTATCATCTGAAGATCTACATTCACGGGGAGGGGGGATCTTGCTGACAGGTTACCTTTAAATGCCCTTTGCATAACCTTCCCATTGATTTCAATGGAAATACGAATCTATGGTACACATGGTACATTTTTTTCCACATGTTTTTTTTTTTCTTCGATGAAAAAGAAGAAACGTCAATTCTTGGGGTGTTTCTGCTGGTAAAAAAAAATGCTTTCAATTTGGTTACTGAATTAATTAAAGTAGAAAAAAAAAAACACTCCATACACAAAAAAAGTCTCAAAAACCATAGCACAAAATCCAACAACTAGCTTTAAAGCTTTTCTTGGTGTGGATTTTTAGCTCTAAAAAAAGTCTGCCCTAAATGTGAATAATTGTATGCCTAGGTATATAAAATGGCATAACACAAATGTAATGTACATAAAAGGGATCTGGGATGGATAGATGTATCCACAAACCTACACATGGCTTACTTTTTTGGAGCAGGTATAATAACTTACTATTCGGGTCTCTGCCACCCATACTGATTCTGATTTACATGGCGAGACCACCATTTATCATCGTATGCATGAAAGTTGTTTTTTTTCAAATCTTATTTCTCTATACTATCCTTAGTATTGACCATAAACGTGTGATTGGTGGGGGTCCGACCATTAGGACTCTTAAGGTTCTTGAAGGAACACTGCCCCCTTTCCTTTCATTGCAGTAGCTGATATCAATGTCTATGTGCAGTAGTGTCTGGTAATCCCAGTTCAATCCAAGGCCGGGTTCACATTACGTTTCGCCTACACATTTGTTCCTCCATCTGGGGTTCCATTTGGACCCTCCCGAAAAATAGGATTTGTATGTGTCCCCAATGGAGCCATAGACTTCAATTATCAAAAGATGTCCAACACATGCAAATTTGGACTCTGTGTGAGCACCACAGCCATTACTCACAAGGGTCATAACTCTGATAAGGTGTATTTTCACCTGGCAACCAAAATTAGCTATATTCCATAAGGGTGTGAGCAGCATATGGACTGTAGCATATGGACTCAGACTAATGCTCCATTATCTGCACCATGAAAAGATGCAGGCTGTGAAATAAAGCACTCTGCAGATTCCTGACGGGGTTGTGCTGAGCTAGAAAAATATAGCTAAAAACAGCTCCACTTTTGTCCCAAGGCTGTGTCTGGTATTACAGGTCAGCTCTATTTAAGTACATGGGGTTCAATTGTAATACCCCACAAAACCTGTGTGCAGGTGTGGCACTATTTTGAATTTTGGAATCCGGGACAACTCCTTTAATTATAGTGGAGGTTTCTTGGTGACTGAGAAAGTAATGTCTGTTATGCACAGCAATATTAAGCACCTATACGGGTTGGTAATATGGAAGTGGATGGGGTTATCTTGTTCTTTGACTGACCCTGCATCTGGGGCTTTTGGGTTTATCTGAATTTTTTTCTTAAGACTGATTTTTGCATGCAGTAAGGTAACAGCCATGTATAAATGTAATATTCATGAAACATTTCACCATAAATCTTGCCCCAAGGCAAAAACCTTGCACATACTGCTTAAAGGAGGTCCTGTCACCAGGTCAAAAGTGGCCAGTTTAGCTCTTATTTCATTCCTGCTCCTCACCTGAGTATGGCAGTTTTTGATTTTTTCTATTCCGCCATACGGTTACAGAGATATAGGCCTTTTCATTTAGTGCCAATTTTTCCTGGTTGTCGTGAAGGGGGCGTGGCTCACAGTTATGTCTGGGGGTGTATCTTTATGATGCTCTGTTCTACCCTGCAAACCACACCCCCTTGTAAAGTCCAGAAAAATTAGTGCTAAATTTAAAAGCCTCATATCTCTGGAACCGTACTGCGGATTTAAAAAAAACAAAAAGTGGATAATTCAGGGGAGCAGTGGGAATAAAATGAGAGCAAAAACTGGCCACTTTTGACTTGGCGATAGATTCTCCTTAAAGGAAATGTCTGTGCTTTAAAAGAAAAAAAAAAATCAGCATTTTTTTTTTTCAGAAACAGCACCACAATGTCCACAGCCTGTGTCTGATATTGCAGACCAATTTACTTGAATGTGACTGACCTGCAATACCGCACACTTCCCACAGACAGGAGTGGCGCTGTTAATGGAAAAAAAAAGAAACGTTTCTCAAATCTCAAACAACCTCTTAAATGATACGATTTCTGTCTTGTTCTAGGATGAGAATAAAATGAAGTAGTTAATCCTGTGTGACCTCAGGGCTTGCATTGTATATTTCTTTCTGTGTTTCATATGTATATTATTTTTCATTCACACTGTCCTATTTTTTATATTTGTAACTAATACAATTTTTAATAAAAAAATGGCAAATATTACATCTCTACTGTGTTATTTTTATTGCATTGAAAGACGGCCGTCAGTGAAACACAGTTTTCCGTCACATCACTCCCCCCCTCTAAAATGATTAGGTATATTACACTCACTGATCCAAACTGTACTCTCAGACGCCTCTGCAGCATTAGAGGAGCACAAGGGCACTGAAGCTGGCCGAACGGCGTGAGAGCAGTAAGCAAAAAACTACGCACACTAGTTGCAGCTGTCTAGGAAACCGGCCACCTGTGAAATGCTGCATAGGTGGCCGATAAGCTAGACAACATGCAAATAATTATTGAATTAAAAATCCCTCCGTTCGTTAGATTTTTAATAAGAGGTAGCTTTGCAAAGTTACTGGTTTTCACAACATTGCAATTTTACTCATTTAAGAGGTTGAGAAAACCCTGTTACATTATACTAATTTTGCTGCGTTCCACCACCACTAGGGGGAGCCTACCAGATGTTTTGCATACACTGAATTCAATACAAGAACAGTACACCCATTGCCTTGGCGTGGGAGCTGAAGACAAGCTGATTTTTAAAATGTACTTTTACTCCATTAAAGAGTTCTTCCCACAATGGCAATATTTTTTTTACAAGGTACAGTATCTGTATGACTATTGTTATACAGAGTAAGCCCAAAATTAGGTTTCTTTCTTGTAGCTTTGTGCCTTTTTTCATCATCTTCTGTCCCTCTGAGCATTAAGTTTTATAGAGCTGAATGGCCAGTCCTATTCTTACAGACCTAAAACTGCATCTCCCAGGAGCACCCTGCTTCACCTCAGTGCTGCAGGCCCCTTGCCCTGCTCTTCTGTGTTCTTTCTGAGAGAGACAGATATGCAGATCTAAATATAAGCAATATTTCCATGGATAAAGTCACCGTTGATATTTGAATGTAGTCCATTACATGCTATTTGAAAACTCCACATTTCTCTTGTGGTTCATGGGGATTTTCAGAGCAAGATCATGCAGTTCCCCAGAACTGAGCATGGAATAGCTGAGCTGAGCTATAACACGACTGTAAGGACAATGAAGATAACGTAAAAGGGTCTGGAGGATGTTTTATTAGACAGAGTCATAGGTTCATCTGTTTCTTATACATTAGACAGGGTCATAGGTTCATCTGTTTCTTATACATTAGACAAGGTCATAGGTGCATCTGTTTCTTATAAATTAGACAGGGTCATGGGTGCATCTGTTTCTTATAAATTAGACCGGGTCAGAGGTGCGTCTGTTTCTTATAAATTAGACAAGGTCATAGGTGAATAGGTTTCTTATAAATTAGACAGGGCCATAGGTGCATCTGTTTTTCCTGAATTAGACAGGATCATTAGGTGCAAATGCAGCTGGTAGCAGTGGGAACTTCAGCATAGCATAGCTAAGCTGTGCTACAACACAGTTGTCAGCTGTTTTATCACGCAGGGTCATTAGGTGCATCTGAGCATGCCCCACAGACAGCATTAGAACTATTGGAGGCAATAGAGGGTAAAGAGGACATCAGTGGAGGGGAGGTGGGTAATTAATGGGTGCAAATCAATGCAGATTAAAAAACTATTTTATTGACACATAATTATTTCTGTATGTACGGAAAATTGAGACCACGTTATGACTTTGGGAGTAACCCATTACGTTTATTTGGGGTAGCCATCATTTTATACTTTATCTCAGCCAATCAATGCCTGTATAACATTGTAAATGGGCTTTTTGCTTTGATGTCTACAATTCCTGTCCGGGCTGCTGGGAATATAACATTTGCCACTGGGGTCCATCAAACACTGTTTATCAAAGTTTTTGTTTTTGCCATAGTACTAGGGGCTATTTGCAGTGTGTCAATGGGCATCACATAAACTTCCTGAAGCGTTGCAGGGCTATTGTTAGATTGTTCTATAAGTACAACTACAGGTACATGACGAGATTATGGACATGGCCTTTTTTTTTTATACTATTATGCAGCACAAAGCTTTCCGTGTTTGTGTTCTTCTTCTGGCACTGTCATGTGTGCCCTCCTTCAAACAGTCCCGAAACAGACCTCAGGTTCACCCTTTGTGGTTTGAGCTGACCCTGTTATTGTGTGCAACAAAAATCATAATAGCAACAGTAGTGAAGACTCCCAGAGACACGTGTGCACGCTCGCTCCTCCGATATCATAGTCAGACACCAGCAGCATGTAAGATGTTTGGAGATCCTGCTGCCAAATTATGCACCAAGGATTCATAATCCGAGACTACCATGGCTTAAGTTTCACTAGCTAGAAGCAATGAGCTAGTCAAATGCTGTGAGATCTGCTTACACAATAACACAGGCAACGGTCCTAGAAGGGACAGTGTGCGCAGTGCCTCGGTTACTGTTTAACCACAGTACTATAATCTCATAGCATGAAAATCTGTGACCCAGAGCTTACACGCAGCCCATAATGACATTCTGAGGAACTCCCAAACATATGGTTAGCACCATTGTGGGGTGGGACACATTGTGGCTTGCACGGACGAGAACTTTGGGGTTGTGTGACTTTTATTTTTAGCTCCGTGAAGGAGCAATCCAGGCGAAACGGTTACTGTGTTATGCAATGTCCAGACCATGACTTGTATTCTGTCTATGCTATTCTGTAAATCACTGTGTCATACAATGTCCCTCAGGCCCTGCTCCAGATATCATAAAATGCATTGGTTTTATCCAAATAGCCCTTTTACAGAAATATTCCCTTATTTATGTCATATCTACATCTCTTCCAACCGTTACAAATATAAGAATCAACACGGCTCGAGGCCAAAAATTAGTTGTGTCCTGAAAGAGGATGTCCGGCCACCCTCATAGATCCATCGCAGGTGTCGTTTTACAGGATATTTGGAGTCTGCTTGAAATATAAGCCCTACTCCAAAAAAAAGCCCTAGCTACAGACAAGGCCAGCATTAGGGGAGCAAACTGGCAATAGCCCTAGGTCCCCACTCTCTTAGGGGCCCTCAGCATTCATTTCTATTCTATTTTATTCCACTGCTTAAGGACTGAATGTGCAGTGTGTGTATATACATGTGTATGAGCAGTGTGTATATACATGTGTGTGTGTGTGTGTGTGTGTGTGTGTAGCTATACAGTACAGACCAAAAGTTTGGACACACCTTCTCATTTAAAGATTTTTCTGTATTTCATGACTATGAAAATTGTACATTCACACTGAAGGCATCAAAACTATGAATTAACACATGTGGAATTATATACTTAACAAAAAAGTGTGAAACAACTGAAAATATGTCTTATATTCTAGGTTCTTCAAAGTAGCCACCTTTTGCTTTGATGACTGCTTTGCACACTCTTGGCATTCTCTTGATGAGCTTCAAGAGGTAGTCACCGGAAATGGTCTTCCAACAATCTTGAAGGAGTTCCCAGAGATGCTTAGCACTTGTTGGCCCTTTTGCCTTCACTCTGCGGTCCAGCTCACCTCAAACCATCTCGATTGGGTTCAGGTCTGGTGACTGTGGAGGCCAGGTCATCTGGCGTAGCACCCCATCACTCTCCTTCTTGGTCAAATAGCCCTTACACAGCCTGGAGGTGTGTTTGGGGTCATTGTCCTGTTGAAAAATGAATGATGGCCCAACTAAACGCAAACCGGATGGAATAGCATGCCGCTGCAAGATGCTGTGGTAGCCATGCTGGTTCAGTATGCCTTCAATTTTGAATAAATCCCCAACAGTGTCACCAGCAAAGCACCCCCACACCATCACACCTCCTCCTGCATGCCTCACGGTGGGAACCAGGCATGTAGAGTCCATCCGTTCACCTTTTCTGCGTCGCACAAAGATACGGTGGCTGGAACCAAAGATCTCAAATTTGGACTCATCAGACCAAAGCACAGATTTCCACTGGTCTAATGTCCATTCCTTGTGTTCTTTAGCCCAAACAAGTCTCTTCTGCTTGTTGCCTGTCCTTAGCAATGGTTTCCTAGCAGCTATTTTACCATGAAGGCCTGCTGCCCAAAGTCTCCTCTTAACAGTTGTTGTAGAGATGTGTCTGCTGCTAGAACTCTGTGTGGCATTGACCTGGTCTCTAATCTGAGCTGCTGTTAACCTGCGATTTCTGAGGCTGGTGACTCGGATAAACTTATCCTCAGAAGCAGAGGTGACTCTTGGTCTTCCTTTTCTGGGACGGTACTCATGTGAGCCAGTTTCTTTGTAGCGCTTGATGGTTTTTGCAAATGCACTTGGGGACACTTTCAAAGTTTTCCCAATTTTTCGCACTGACTGACCTTCATTTCTTAAAGTAATGATGGCAACTCGTTTTTCTTTACTTAGAATTTGTATAATGGCAAGAAAAAAGCAGCTAACAGTCTATTCAGTAGGACTATGAGCTGTGTATCCACCAGACTTCTGCACAACACAACTGATGGTCCCAACCCCATTTATAAGGCAAGAAATCCCACTTATTAAACCTGACAGGGCACACCTGTGAAGTGAAAACCATTTCCGGTGACTACCTCTTGAAGTTCATCAAGAGAATGCCAAGAGTGTGCAAAGCAGTCATCAAAGCAAAAGGTGGCTACTTTGAAGAACCTAGAATATAAGACATATTTTCAGTTGTTTCACACTTTTTTGTTCAGTATATAATTCCACATGTGTTAATTCATAGTTTTGATGCCTTCAGTGTGAATGTACAATTTTCATAGTCATGAAAATACAGAAAAATCTTTAAATGAGAAGGTGTGTCCAAACTTTTAGTCTGTACTGTATATACTGTACATGTGTGTGTATACATATGTATGTGCAGTGTGTATATACATGTGTGTGTGTGTAGATATATAGACTGTACATGTGTGTATACATGTGTATGTGCAGTGTGTATATACACATGTGTATGTGCAGTATATATACACATGTGTATGTGCAGTATATATACACATGTGTATGTGCAGTGTGTGTATACATGTGTATGTGCAGTGTGTGTGTATGGGCAGGGTGTGTATATACATGTGTATGTGCAGTGTGTGTATACATGTGTATGTGCAGTGTGTGTATATACATGTGTATGTGCAGTGTGTGTATATACATGTGTATGTGCAGTGTGTGTATATACATGTGTATGTGCAGTGTGTGTATGTGCAGTGTGTATACATGTGTATGTGCAGTGTGTGTGTATACATGTGTACGTGCAGTGTGTGTGTGTATGTGCAGTGTGTGTATGTGCAGTGTGTGTGTGTATATACATGTGTATGTGCAGTGTATGTGCAGTGTGTGTATACATGTGTATGTGCAGTGTGTGTGTATGGGCAGGGTGTGTATATACATGTGTATGTGCAGTGTGTGTATATACATGTGTATGTGCAGTGTGTGTGTGTATGTGCAGTGTGTGTATATACATGTGTATGTGCAGTGTGTGTATGTGTTGTGTGTGTATATACATGTGTATGTGCAGTATGTGTATACATGTGTATGTGCAGTGTGTGTATACATGTGTATGTGCAGTGTGTGTATGTGCAGTGTGTATATACATGTGTATGTGCAGTGTGTGTATGTGCAGTGTGTATATACATGTGTATGTGCAGTGTGTGTGTATGTGCAGTGTGTATATACATGTGTATGTGCAGTGTGTGTGTATGTGCAGTGTGTATACATGTGTATGTGCAGTGTGTGTGTATACATGTGTACGTGCAGTGTGTGTGTGTATGTGCAGTGTGTGTATGTGCAGTGTGTGTGTGTATATACATGTGTATGTGCAGTGTATGTGCAGTGTGTGTATACATGTGTATGTGCAGTGTGTGTGTATGGGCAGGGTGTGTATATACATGTGTATGTGCAGTGTGTGTATATACATGTGTATGTGCAGTGTGTGTGTGTATGTGCAGTGTGTGTATATACATGTGTATGTGCAGTGTGTGTATGTGCAGTGTGTATATACATGTGTATGTGCAGTGTGTGTATGTGCAGTGTGTATATACATGTGTATGTGCAGTGTGTGTGTATGTGCAGTGTGTATATACATGTGTATGTGCAGTGTGTGTATGTGCAGTGTGTATACATGTGTATGTGCAGTGTGTGTGTATACATGTGTATGTGCAGTGTGTGTGTATGGGCAGGGTGTGTATATACATGTGTATGTGCAGTGTGTGTATATACATGTGTATGTGCAGTGTGTGTGTGTATGTGCAGTGTGTGTATATACATGTGTATGTGCAGTGTGTGTATGTGTTGTGTGTGTATATACATGTGTATGTGCAGTATGTGTATACATGTGTATGTGCAGTGTGTGTATACATGTGTATGTGCAGTGTGTGTATGTGCAGTGTGTATATACATGTGTATGTGCAGTGTGTGTATGTGCAGTGTGTATATACATGTGTATGTGCAGTGTGTGTGTATGTGCAGTGTGTATATACATGTGTATGTGCAGTGTGTGTGTATGTGCAGTGTGTATACATGTGTATGTGCAGTGTGTGTGTATACATGTGTACGTGCAGTGTGTGTGTGTATGTGCAGTGTGTGTATGTGCAGTGTGTGTGTGTATATACATGTGTATGTGCAGTGTATGTATATACATGTGTATGTGCAGTGTGTATATACATGTGTATGTACAGTGTGTATATACATGTGTATGTGCAGTGTGTGTTTGTGCAGTGTGTGTATACATGTGTATGTGCAGTGTGTGTATATACATGTGTATGTGCAGTGTGTGTATATACATGTGTACGTGCAGTGTGTGTGTGTATGTGCAGTGTGTGTATGTGCAGTGTGTGTGTGTATATACATGTGTATGTGCAGTGTATGTGCAGTGTGTGTATACATGTGTATGTGCAGTGTGTGTGTATGGGCAGGGTGTGTATATACATGTGTATGTGCAGTGTGTGTATATACATGTGTATGTGCAGTGTGTGTATGTGTTGTGTGTGTATATACATGTGTATGTGCAGTATGTGTATACATGTGTATGTGCAGTGTGTGTATACATGTGTATGTGCAGTGTGTGTATGTGCAGTGTGTATATACATGTGTATGTGCAGTGTGTGTATGTGCAGTGTGTATATACATGTGTATGTGCAGTGTGTGTGTATGTGCAGTGTGTATATACATGTGTATGTGCAGTGTGTGTGTATGTGCAGTGTGTATATACATGTGTATGTGCAGTGTGTGTGTATGTGCAGTGTGTATATACATGTGTATGTGCAGTGTGTGTGTATGTGCAGTGTGTATATACATGTGTATGTGCAGTGTGTGTATACATGTGTATGTGCAGTGTGTGTATGTGCAGTGTGTATATACATGTATATGTGCAGTGTGTGTATCTACATGTGTATGTGCAGTGTGTATATACATGTGTATGTGCAGTGTGTGTAGGTGCAGTGTGTATATACATGTATATGTGCAGTGTGTGTATATACATGTGTATGTGCAGTGTGTGTATGTGCAGTGTGTATATACATGTGTATGTGCAGTGTGTATATACATGTGTATGTGCAGTGTGTGTATGTGCAGTGTGTATATACATGTGTATGTGCAGTGTGTGTATGTGCAGTGTGTATATACATGTGTATGTGCAGTGTATACATGTGTATGTGCAGTGTGTGTATACATGTGTATGTGCAGTGTGTATATACATGTGTATGTGCAGTGTGTGTATGTGCAGTGTGTATATACATGTGTATGTGCAGTGTGTGTATACATGTGTATGTGCAGTGTGTATATACATGTGTATGTGCAGTGTGTGTATGTGCAGTGTGTATGTACATGTGTATGTGCAGTGTGTATATACATGTGTATGTGCAGTGTGTATATACATGTGTATGTGCAGTGTGTGTATGTGCAGTGTGTATATACATGTGTATGTGCAGTGTGTGTATGTGCAGTTTGTATATACATGTGTATGTGCAGTGTGTGTATGTGCAGTGTGTATATACATGTGTATGTGCAGTGTGTATATACATGTGTATGTGCAGTGTGTATATACATGTGTATGTGCAGTGTGTGTATGTGCAGTTTGTATATACATGTGTATGTGCAGTGTGTGTAGGTGCAGTGTGTATATATATGTGTATGTGCAGTGTGTATATACATGTGTATGTGCAGTGTGTGTATGTGCAGTGTGTATATACATGTGTATGTGTAGGGTGTGTGTATACATGTGTATGTGCAGTGTGTGTATGTGCAGTGTGTATACACATGTGTAGGTGCAGTGTGTGTATATATATGTGTATGTGCAGTGTGTATATACATGTGTATGTGCAGTGTGTGTATGTGCAGTGTGTATATACATGTATATGTGCAGTGTGTGTATATACATGTGTATCTGCAGTGTGTGTATGTGCAGTGTGTATATACATGTGTATGTGCAGTGTGGATATACATGTGTATGTGCAGTGTGTGTATGTGCAGTGTGTATATACATGTGTATGTGCAGTGTGTGTATGTGCAGTGTGTATATACATGTGTATGTGCAGTGTGTGTGTGTGCAGTGTGTATATACATGTGTATGTGCAGTGTGTGTGTGTGCAGTGTGTATATACATGTGTATGTGCAGTGTGTGTATACGTGTGTATATTCAGTGTGTGTATATACATGTGTATGTGCAATGTGTATATACATGTGTATGTGCAGTGTGTGTATGTGCAGTGTGTATATACATGTGTATGTGCAGTGTATGTATATACATGTGTGTGTGCAGTGTGTATATACATGTGTATGTGCAGTGTGTGTATGTGCAGTGTGTATATACATGTATATGTGCAGTGTGTGTATAAACATGTGTATGTGCAGTGTGTGTATGTGCAGTGTGTATATACATGTGTATGTGCAGTGTGTGTATGTGCAGTGTGTATATACATGTGTATGTGCAGTGTATGTATATACATGTGTATGTGCAGTGTGTATATACATGTATATGTGCAGTGTGTGTATAAACGTGTGTGTGCAGTGTGTGTATGTGCAGTGTGTATATACATGTGTATGTGCAGTGTGTGTATGTGCAGTGTGTATATACATGTGTATGTGCAGTGTGTGTATGTGCAGTGTGTATAAACATGTGTATGTGCAGTGTGTGTATGTGCAGTGTGTATATACATGTGTATGTGCAGTGTGTATATACATGTGTATGTGCAGTGTGTGTATGTGCAGTGTGTGTATATATATGTGTATGTGCAGTGTGTGTATGTGCAGTGTGTGTATATATATGTGTATGTGCAGTGTGTGTATGTGCAGTGTGTGTATATATATGTGTATGTGCAGTGTGTGTATGTGCAGTGTGTATATACATGTATATGTGCAGTATGTATAAACATGTGTATGTGCAGTGTGTGTATGTGCAGTGTGTATATACATGTGTATGTACAGTGTGTATATACATGTGTATGTGCAGTGTGTGTTTGTGCAGTGTGTGTATACATGTGTATGTGCAGTGTGTATATACAGTACAGACCAAAAGTTTAGACACACCTCATTTAAAGATTTTTCTGTATTTTCATGACTATGAAAATTGTACATTCACACTGAAGGCATCAAAACTATGAATTAACACATGTGGAATTATATACTTAACAAAAAAGTGTGAAACAACTGAAAATATGTCTTATATTCTAGGTTCTTCAAAGTAGCCACCTTTTGCTTTGATGACTGCTTTGCACACTCTTGGCATTCTCTTGATGAGCTTCAAGAGGTAGTCACCGGAAATGGTCTTCCAACAATCTTGAAGGAGTTCCCAGAGATGCTTAGCACTTGTTGGCCCTTTTGCCTTCACTCTGCGGTCCAGCTCACCCCAAACCATCTCGATTGGGTTCAGGTCTGGTGACTGTGGAGGCTAGGTCATCTGGCGTAGCACCCCATCACTCTCCTTCTTGGTCAAATAGCCCTTACACAGCCTGGAGGTGTGTTTGGGGTCATTGTCCTGTTGAAAAATAAATGATGGTCCAACTAAATGCAAACCGGATGGAATAGCATGCCGCTGCAAGATGCTGTGGTAGCCATGCTGGTTCAGTATGCCTTCAATTTTCAATAAATCCCCATCAGTGTCCCCAGCAAAGCACCCCCACACCATCACACCTCCTCCTCCATGCTTCACGGTGGGATCCAGGCATGTAGAGTCCATCCATTCACCTTTTCTGCGTCGCACAAAGACACGGTGGTTGGAACGAAAGAGCTCAAATTTGGACTCATCAGACCAAAGCACAGATTTCCACTGGACTAATGTCCATTCCTTGTGTTCTTTAGCCCAAACAAGTCTCTTCTGCTTGTTGCCTGTCCTTAGCAGTGGTTTCCTAGCAGCTATTTTACCATGAAGGCCTGCTGCACAAAGTCTCCTCTTAACAGTTGTTGAAGAGATGTGTCTGCTGCTAGAGCTCTGTGTGGCATTGACCTGGTCTCTAATCTGAGCTGCTGTTAACCTGCGATTTCTGAGGCTGGTGACTCAGATAAACTTATCCTCAGAAGCAGAGGTGACTCTTGGTCTTCCTTTCCTGGGGCAGTCCTCAAGTGAGCCAGTTTCTTTGTAGTGCTTGATGGTTTTTGCAAATGCACTTAGGGACACATTCAAAGTTTGCTCAATTTTTCAGACTGACTGACCTTCATTTCTTAAAGTAATGATGGCCACTCGTTTTTCTTTACTTAGCTGCTTTTTTCTTGCCATAATACAAATTCTAGCAGTCTATTCAGTAGGACTATCAGCTGTGTATCCACCAGACTTCTGCACAACACAACTGATGGTCCCAACCCCATTTATAAGGCAAGAAATCCCACTTATTAAACCTGACAGGGCACACCTGTGAAGTGAAAACCATTTCTGGTGACTACCTCTTGAAGCTCATCAAGAGAATGCCAAGAGTGTGCAAAGCAGTCATCAAAGCAAAAGGTGGCTACTTTGAAGAACCTAGAATATAAGACATATTTTCAGTTGTTTCACACTTTTTTGTCAAATATATAATTCCACATGTGTTAATTCATAGTTTTGATGACTTCAGTGTGAATGTACAATTTTCATAGTCAGGAAAATACAGAAAAATGTTTAAATGAGAAGGTGTGTCCAAACTTTTGGTCTGTACTGTACATGTGTATGTGCAGTGTGTATATACATGTGTATGTGCAGTGTGTATATACATGTGTATGTGCAGTGTGTATATACATGTGTATGTGCAGTGTGTATATACATGTGTATGTGCAGTGTGTATATACATGTGTATGTGCAGTGTGTGTATGTGCAGTGTGTGTATATACATGTGAATGTGCAGTGTGTGTATATACATGTGTATGTGCAGTGTGTGTATATACATGTGTATGTGCAGTGTGTATATACATGTGTATGTGCAGTGTGTGTATGTGCAGTGTGTATATACATGTGTATGTGCAGTGTGTATATACATGTGTATGTGCAGTGTGTATATACATGTGTATGTGCAGTGTGTATATACATGTGTATGTGCAGTGTGTGTATGTGCAGTGTGTGTATATACATGTGAATGTGCAGTGTGTGTATATACATGTGAATGTGCAGTGTGTGTATATACATGTGAATGTGCAGTGTGTATATACATGTGTATGTGCAGTGTGTATATACATGTGTATGTGCAGTGTGTATATACATGTGTATGTGCAGTGTGTATATACATGTGTATGTGCAGTGTGTATATACATGTGTATGTGCAGTGTGTATATACATGTGTATGTGCAGTGTGTATATGTGCAGTGTGTATATACATGTGTATGTGCAGTGTGTGTATGTGCAGTGTGTATATACATGTGTATGTGCAGTGTGTATATACATGTGTATGTGCAGTGTGTGTGTATACGTGTGAATGTGCAGTATATATACATGTGTATGTGCAGTGTGTATATACATGTGTATGTGCAGTGTGTGTATGTGCAGTGTGTATATACATGTGTATGTGCAGTGTGTATATACATGTGTATGTGCAGTGTGTATATACATGTGTATATACATGTGTATGTGCAGTGTGTGTGTATACGTGTGAATGTGCAGTATATATACATGTGTATGTGCAGTGTGTATATACATGTGTATGTGCAGTGTGTGTATGTGCAGTGTGTATATACATGTGTATGTGCAGTGTGTGTATGTGCAGTGTATATATACATGTGTATGTGCAGTGTATACATGTGTATGTGCAGTTTGTGTATGTGCAGTGTGTATATACATGTGTATGTGCAGTGTGTATATACATGTGTATGTGCAGTGTGTATATACATGTGTATGTGCAGTGTGTATATACATGTGTATGTGCAGTGTGTGTGTATGTGCAGTGTATACATGTGTATGTGCAGTGTGTGTATACATGTGTATGTGCAGTGTGTGTATGTGCAATGTGTGTGTATATACATGTGTATGTGCAGTGTGTGTATGTATGTGCAATGTGTGTGTATGTGCAGTGTGTATGTGCAGTGTGTATGTGCAGTGTGTATATACATGTGTATGTGCAGTGTGTATATACATGTGTATGTGCAGTGTGTATATACATGTGTATGTGCAGTGTGTGTGTATACGTGTGTATGTGCAGTGTGTGTATGTGCAGTGTATACATGTGTATGTGCAGTGTGTGTATACGTGTGTATGTGCAGTGTGTGTATATACATGTGTATGTGCAGTGTGTGTGTATACATGTGTATGTGCATGTGTGTATGTGCAGTGTGTGTGTATATACATGTGTATGTGCAGTGTGTGTATGTGCAGTGTGTGTGTATATACATGTGTATGTGCAGTGTGTGTATGTGCAGTGTATACATGTGTATGTGCAGTGTGTGTGTATACATGTGTATGTGCAGGGTGTGTATATACATGTGTATATACGTGTGTATGTATGTGCAGTGTGTGTATGTGCATGTGTATGTGCAGTGTGTATATGTGTATGTGCAGTGTGTATATACATGTGTATGTGCAGTGTGTGTATATACATGTGTATGTGCAGTGTGTGTATGTGCAGTGTGTGTATATACATGTGTATGTGCAGTGTGTGTATGTGCAGTGTGTGTATATACATGTGTATGTGCAGTGTGTGTATGTGCAGTGTGTGTGTATATACATGTGTATGTGCAGTGTGTGTGTGTATATACATGTGTATGTGCAGTGTGTGTATGTGCAGTGTGTATATACATGTCTATGTGCAGTGTGTGTATACATGTGTATGTGCAGTGTGTGTATATACATGTGTATGTGTAGGGTGTGTATATACATGTGTATGTGCAGTGTGTGTATGTGCAGTGTGTATATACATGTGTATGTGCAGTGTGTATATACACATGTGTATGTGCAGTGTGTATATACATGTGTATGTGCAGTGTGTATATACATGTGTATGTGCAGTGTGTATATACATGTGTATGTGCAGTGTGTGTGTATACGTGTGTATGTGCAGTGTGTGTATGTGCAGTGTGTGTGTATATACATGTGTATGTGCAGTGTGTATATATATATGTGTATGTGCAGTGTGTATATACATGTGTTTGTACAGTGTGTATATACATGTGTATGTGCAGTGTGTGTGTATACGTGTGTGTGTGTGCAGTGTGTGTATGTGCAGTGTGTGTGTATATACATGTGTATGTGCAGTGTGTGTATGTGCAGTGTGTATATATATGTGTATGTGCAGGGTGTGTATATACATGTGTATGTGCAGTGTGTGTGTATACGTGTGTATGTGCAGTGTGTGTATGTGCAGTGTGTATATACATGTGTATGTGTAGTGTGTATATACATGTGTATGTGCAGTGTGTATATACATGTGTATGTGCAATGTGTATATACATGTGTATGTGCAGTGTGTGTGTATACGTGTGTGTGTGCAGTGTGTGTATATACATGTGTATGTGCAGTGTGTGTGTATACGTGTGTATGTGCAGTGTGTGTGTATGTGCAGTGTGTGTGTATATACATGTGTGTGTATATATATGTGTATGTGCAGGGTGTGTATATACATGTGTATGTGCAGTGTGTGTGTATACATGTGTATGTGCAGTGTGTGTATGTGCAGTGTGTATATACATGTGTATGTGCAGTGTGTATATACATGTGAATGTGCAGTGTGTGTATATACATGTGTATGTGCAGTGTGTGTATATACATGTGTATGTGCAGTGTGTGTATATACATGTGTATGTGCAGTGTGTGTATGTGCAGTGTGTATATACATGTGTATGTGCAGTGTGTATATACATGTGTCTGTGCAGTGTGTATATACATGTGTATGTACAGTGTGTGTATGTGCAGTGTGTATATACATGTGTATGTGCAGTGTGTATATACATGTGTATGTGCAGTGTGTATATACATGTGTATGTGCAGTGTGTATATACATGTGTATGTGCAGTGTGTATATACATGTGTATGTGCAGTGTGTGTATGTGCAGTGTGTATATACATGTGTATGTGCAGTGTGTGTATGTGCAGTGTGTGTGTATATACATATGTATGTGCAGTGTGTGTATGTGCAGTGTGTATATATATGTGTATGTGCAGTGTGTGTATGTGCAGTGTGTGTGTATATACATGTGTATGTGCAGTGTGTGTATGTGCAGTGTGTGTATATACATGTGTATGTGCAGTGTATGTATATACATGTGTATGTGCAGTGTGTGTATATACATGTGTATGTGCAGTGTGTGTATATACATGTGTATGTGCAGTGTGTGTATGTGCAGTGTGTGTTTATATGTGTATGTGCAGTGTGTATATATATGTGTATGTGCAGTGTGTGTATGTGCAGTGTGTATATACATGTATATGTGCAGTGTGTGTATATACATGTGTATGTGCAGTGTGTGTATGTGCAGTGTGTATATACATGTATATGTGCAGTGTGTGTATATACATGTGTATGTGCAGTGTGTGTATGTGCAGTGTGTATATACATGTATATGTGCAGTGTGTGTATATACATGTGTATGTGCAGTGTGTGTATGTGCACTGTGTATATACATGTATATGTGCAGTGTGTGTATATACATGTGTATGTGCAGTGTGTGTATGTGCAGTGTGTATATACATGTGTATGTGCAGTGTGTGTATGTGCAGTGTGTATATACATGTATATGTGCAGTGTGTGTATGTGCGGTGTGTGTGTATATATATGTGTATGTGTATGTGCAGGGTGTGTATATACATGTGTATGTGCAGTGTGTGTGTATAGTGTGTGTATGTGCAGTGTGTGTATATACATGTGTATGTGCAGTGTGTATGTGCAGTGTGTTTATACATGTGTATGTGCAGTGTGTATATACATGTGTATGTGCAGTGTGTATATACATGTGCATGTGCAGTGTGTATATACATGTGCATGTGCAGTGTGTGTGTATATACATGTGTATGTGCAGTGTGTGTATGTGCAGTGTGTGTGTATATACATGTGCATGTGCAGTGTGTGTATGTGCAGTGTGTGTGTATATACACATGTGTATGTGCAGGGTGTATATATACATGTGTATGTGCAGTGTGTGTGTATACGTGTGTATGTGCAGTGTGTATATACATGCGTATGTGCAGTGTGTATATACATGTGTATGTGCAGTGTGTATATACATGTGTATGTGCAGTGTGTATGTACATGTGTATGTGCAGTGTGTATATACATGTGTATGTGCAGTGTGTATATACATGTGTATGTGCAGTGTGTATATACATGTGCATGTGCAGTGTGTGTATATACATGTGTATGTGCAGTGTGTGTATATACATGTGTATGTGCAGTGTGTGTATATACATGTGTATGTGCAGTGTGTGTATATACATGTGTATGTGCAGTGTGTGTATATACATGTGTATGTGCAGTGTGTGTATGTGCAGTGTGTGTATATACATGTGTATGTGCAGTGTGTGTATGTGCAGTGTGTGTATATACATGTGTATGTGCAGTGTGTGTATGTGCAGTTTGTGTGTATATACATGTGTATGTGCAGTGTGTGTGTGTATATACATGTGTATGTGCAGTGTGTGTATGTGCAGTGTGTATATACATGTGTATGTGCAGTGTGTGTATACATGTGTATGTGCAGTGTGTGTATATACATGTGTATGTGTAGGGTGTGTATATACATGTGTATGTGCAGTGTGTGTATGTGCAGTGTGTATATACATGTGTATGTGCAGTGTGTATATACACATGTGTATGTGCAGTGTGTATATACATGTGTATGTGCAGTGTGTGTGTATACGTGTGTATGTGCAGTGTGTGTATGTGCAGTGTGTGTGTATATACATGTGTATGTGCAGTGTGTGTATGTGCAGTGTGTATATATATGTGTATGTGCAGGGTGTGTATATACATGTGTATGTGAAGTGTGTGTGTATACGTGTGTATGTGCAGTGTGTGTATGTGCAGTGTGTATATACATGTGTATGTGTAGTGTGTATATACATGTGTATGTGCAGTGTGTATATACATGTGTATGTGCAATGTGTATATACATGTGTATGTGCAGTGTGTGTGTATACGTGTGTGTGTGCAGTGTGTGTATATACATGTGTATGTGCAGTGTGTGTATACGTGTGTATGTGCAGTGTGTGTGTATGTGCAGTGTGTGTGTATATACATGTGTGTGTATATATATGTGTATGTGCAGGGTGTGTATATACATGTGTATGTGCAGTGTGTGTGTATACATGTGTATGTGCAGTGTGTGTATGTGCAGTGTGTATATACATGTGTATGTGCAGTGTGTATATACATGTGAATGTGCAGTGTGTATATACATGTGTATGTGCAGTGTGTGTATATACATGTGTATGTGCAGTGTGTGTATATACATGTGTATGTGCAGTGTGTGTATGTGCAGTGTGTATATACATGTGTATGTGCAGTGTGTATATACATGTGTATGTGCAGTGTGTATATACATGTGTCTGTGCAGTGTGTATATACATGTGTATGTACAGTGTGTGTATGTGCAGTGTGTATATACATGTGTATGTGCAGTGTGTATATACATGTGTATGTGCAGTGTGTATATACATGTGTATGTGCAGTGTGTATATACATGTGTATGTGCAGTGTGTATATACATGTGTATGTGCAGTGTGTGTATGTGCAGTGTGTATATACATGTGTATGTGCAGTGTGTGTATGTGCAGTGTGTGTGTATATACATATGTATGTGCAGTGTGTGTATGTGCAGTGTGTATATATATGTGTATGTGCAGTGTGTGTATGTGCAGTGTGTGTGTATATACATGTGTATGTGCAGTGTGTGTATGTGCAGTGTGTGTATATACATGTGTATGTGCAGTGTGTGTATATACATGTGTATGTGCAGTGTGTGTATATACATGTGTATGTGCAGTGTGTGTATATACATGTGTATGTGCAGTGTGTGTATGTGCAGTGTGTGTTTATATGTGTATGTGCAGTGTGTATATATATGTGTATGTGCAGTGTGTGTATGTGCAGTGTGTATATACATGTATATGTGCAGTGTGTGTATATACATGTGTATGTGCAGTGTGTGTATGTGCAGTGTGTATATACATGTATATGTGCAGTGTGTGTATATACATGTGTATGTGCAGTGTGTGTATGTGCAGTGTGTATATACATGTATATGTGCAGTGTGTGTATATACATGTGTATGTGCAGTGTGTGTATGTGCACTGTGTATATACATGTATATGTGCAGTGTGTGTATATACATGTGTATGTGCAGTGTGTGTATGTGCAGTGTGTATATACATGTGTATGTGCAGTGTGTGTATGTGCAGTGTGTATATACATGTATATGTGCAGTGTGTGTATGTGCGGTGTGTGTGTATATATATGTGTATGTGTATGTGCAGGGTGTGTATATACATGTGTATGTGCAGTGTGTGTGTATAGTGTGTGTATGTGCAGTGTGTGTATATACATGTGTATGTGCAGTGTGTATGTGCAGTGTGTTTATACATGTGTATGTGCAGTGTGTATATACATGTGTATGTGCAGTGTGTATATACATGTGCATGTGCAGTGTGTATATACATGTGCATGTGCAGTGTGTGTGTATATACATGTGTATGTGTAGTGTGTGTATGTGCAGTGTGTGTGTATATACATGTGCATGTGCAGTGTGTGTATGTGCAGTGTGTGTGTATATACACATGTGTATGTGCAGGGTGTATATATACATGTGTATGTGCAGTGTGTGTGTATACGTGTGTATGTGCAGTGTGTATATACATGCGTATGTGCAGTGTGTATATACATGTGTATGTGCAGTGTGTATATACATGTGTATGTGCAGTGTGTATGTACATGTGTATGTGCAGTGTGTGTATATACATGTGTATGTGCAGTGTGTGTATATACATGTGTATGTGCAGTGTGTGTATATACATGTGTATGTGCAGTGTGTGTATATACATGTGTATGTGCAGTGTGTGTATATACATGTGTATGTGCAGTGTGTGTATATACATGTGTATGTGCAGTGTGTGTATGCGCAGTGTGTATATACATGTGTATGTGCAGTGTGTATATACATGTGTATGTGCAGTGTGTGTATATACATGTGTATGTGCAGTGTGTGTGTATACGTGTGTATGTGCAGTGTGTATATACATGTGTATGTGCAGTGTGTATATACATGTGTATGTGCAGTGTGTATGTACATGTGTATGTGCAGTGTGTATATACATGTGTATGTGCAGTGTGTGTATATACATGTGTATGTGCAGTGTGTGTATATACATGTGTATGTGCAGTGTGTGTATATACATGTGTATGTGCAGTGTGTGTATATACATGTGTATGTGCAGTGTGTGTATGCGCAGTGTGTATATACATGTGTATGTGCAGTGTGTATATACATGTGTATGTGCAGTGTGTATATACATGTGTATGTGCAGTGTGTGTATATACATGTGTATGTGCAGTGTGTGTATATACATGTGTATGTGCAGTGTGTGTATATACATGTGTATGTGCAGTGTGTGTATATACATGTGTATGTGCAGTGTGTGTGTATGCGCAGTGTGTATATACATGTGTATGTGCATGTGTGTATGTGCAGTGTGTATATACATGTGTGTATGTGCAGTGTGTATATACATGTGTGTATGTGCAGTGTGTATATACATGTGTATATACATGTGTATGTGCAGTGTGTATATACATGTGTATGTGCAGTGTGTATATACATGTGTATGTGCAGTGTGTATATACATGTGTATGTGCAGTGTGTATATACATGTGTATATACATGTGTATGTGCAGTGTGTATACACATGTGTATGTGCATGTGCAGTGTGTGTGTATATACATGTGTATGTGCAGTGTGTGTATGTGCAGTGTGTGTGTATATACATGTGTATGTGCAGTGTGTGTGTATATACATGTGTATGTGCAGTGTGTGTGCAGTGTGTGTGTATATACATGTGTATGTGCAGTGTGTGTGTATATACATGTGTATGTGCAGTGTGTGTATATATACATGTGTATGTGCAGTGTGTGTATGTGCAGTGTGTGTATATATACATGTGTATGTGCAGTGTGTGTATGTGCAGTGTGTATATACATGTGTATGTGCAGTGTGTGTATGTGCAGTGTGTATATGTGCAGAGTGTATATATATATGTGTATGCGCAGTGTGTGTATGTGCGGAGTGTATATATATGTGTATGCGCAGTGTGTGTATATACATGTGTATGTGCAGTGTGTGTATGTGCAGTGTGTATATATATGTGTATGTGCAGTGTGTGTATGTGCAGTGTGTGTGTATATATATGTGTATGTGCAGTGTGTGTATGTGCAGTGTGTATATATATGTGTATGTGCAGTGTGTGTATGTGCAGTGTGTATATACATGTGTATGTGCAGTGTGTGTATGTGCAGTGTGTATACATGTGTATGTGCAGTGTGTGTATATACACATGTGTATGTGCAGTGTGTGTATGTGCAGTGTGTGTATACATGTGTTTGTGCAGTGTGTATATACATGTGTATGTGCAGTGTGTGTATATACATGTATATGTGCAGTGTGTGTATATACATGTGTATGTGCAGTGTGTGTATGTGCAGTGTGTATATACATGTGTATGTGCAGTGTGTGTATGTGCAGTGTGTGTATGTGCAGTGTGTGTATGTGCAGTGTGTGTATACATGTATATGTGCAGTGTGTGTATGTGCAGTGTATGTGCAGTGTGTATATACATGTATATGTGCAGTGTGTGTATGTGCAGTGTGTATATATATGTGTATGTGCAGTGTGTGTATGTGCAGTGTGTATATATATATGTGTATGTGCAGTGTGTGTGTATATACATGTGTATGTGCAGTGTGTGTATGTGCAGTGTGTGTATATACATGTGTATGTGCAGTGTGTGTATGTGCAGTGTGTATATATATGTGTGTATGTGCAGTGTATACATGTGTATGTGCAGTGTGTGTATGTGCAGTGTGTGTATGTGCAGTGTGTATATACATGTGTATGTGCAGTGTGTGTATGTGCAGTGTATACGTGTGTATGTGCAGTGTGTGTATGTGCAGTGTGTATATGTGCAGTGTGTATATACATGTGTATGTGCAGTGTGTGTATGTGCAGTGTGTATATACATGTGTATGTGCAGTGTGTGTATATACATGTGTATGTGCAGTGTGTGTATATATACATGTGTATGTGCATTGTGTGTATGTGCAGTGTGTATATACATGTGTATGTGCAGTGTGTGTATGTGCAGTGTGTGTATATGCAGTGTGTATATACATGTGTATGTGCAGTGTGTGTATGTGCAGTGTATACGTGTGTATGTGCAGTGTGTGTATGTGCAGTGTGTATATACATGTGTATGTGCAGTATATATACATGTGTATGTGCAGTGTGTGTATATACATGTGTATGTGCAGTGTGTGTATGTGCAGTGTGTATATACATGTGTATGTGCAGTGTGTGTATGTGCAGTGTATACGTGTATATGTGCAGTGTGTATATGCAGTGTGTATATACATGTGTATGTGCAGTGTGTGTATGTGCAGTGTATACGTGTGTATGTGCAGTGTGTGTATGTGCAGTGTGTGTATATACATGTGTATGTGCAATGTGTGTATATACATGTGTATGTGCAGTATATATACATGTGTATGTGCAGTGTGTGTATGTGCAGTGTGTATATATATCTGTATGTGCAGTGTGTGTATGTGCAGTGTGTATATACATGTGTATGTGCAGTGTGTATATACATGTGTATGTGCAGTGTGTATATACATGTGTATGTGCAGTGTGTATATACATGTGTATGTGCAGTGTGTGTATATACATGTGTATGTGCAGTGTGTGTATATACATGTGTATGTGCAGTGTGTGTATGTGCAGTGTGTATATACATGTGTATGTGCAGTGTGTATATACATGTGTATGTGCAGTGTGTATAAACATGTGTCTGTGCAGTGTGTATATACATGTGTATGTACAGTGTGTGTATGTGCAGTGTGTATATACATGTGTATGTACAGTGTGTATATACATGTGTATGTGCAGTGTGTATATACATGTGTATGTGCAGTGTGTATATACATGTGTATGTGCAGTGTGTATATACATGTGTATGTGCAGTGTGTGTATGTGCAGTGTGTATATACATGTGTATGTGCAGTGTGTGTATGTGCAGTGTGTGTGTATATACATATGTATGTGCAGTGTGTGTATGTGCAGTGTGTATATATGTGTATGTGCAGTGTGTGTATGTGCAGTGTGTGTGTATATATATATGTGTATGTGCAGTGTGTATATACATGTGTATGTGCAGTGTGTGTATGTGCAGTGTGTGTATATACATGTGTATGTGCAGTGTGTGTATATACATGTGTATGTGCAGTGTGTGTATGTGCAGTGTGTGTTTATATGTGTATGTGCAGTGTGTATATATATGTGTATGTGCAGTGTGTGTATGTGCAGTGTGTATATACATGTATATGTGCAGTGTGTGTATATACATGTGTATGTGCAGTGTGTGTATGTGCAGTGTGTATATACATGTATATGTGCAGTGTGTGTATATACATGTGTATGTGCAGTGTGTGTATGTGCAGTGTGTATATACATGTATATGTGCAGTGTGTGTATATACATGTGTATGTGCAGTGTGTGTATGTGCACTGTGTATATACATGTATATGTGCAGTGTGTGTATATACATGTGTATGTGCAGTGTGTGTATGTGCAGTGTGTATATACATGTGTATGTGCAGTGTGTGTATGTGCAGTGTGTATATACATGTATATGTGCAGTGTGTGTATGTGCAGTGTGTGTGTATATATATGTGTATGTGCAGGGTGTGTATATACATGTGTATATGCAGTGTGTGTGTATAGTGTGTGTATGTGCAGTGTGTGTATATACATGTGTATGTGCAGTGTGTATATACATGTGTCTGTGCAGTGTGTATATACATGTGTATGTGCAGTGTGTATATACATGTGTATGTGCAGTGTGTATATACATGTGCATGTGCAGTGTGTATATACATGTGCATGTGCAGTGTGTATATACATGTGCATGTGCAGTGTGTGTGTATATACATGTGTATGTGCAGTGTGTGTATGTGCAGTGTGTGTGTATATACATGTGCATGTGCAGTGTGTGTGTATATACATGTGCAGTGTGTGTGTATATACATGTGTATGTGCAGTGTGTGTATGTGCAGTGTGTGTGTATATACACATGTGTATGTGCAGGGTGTATATATACATGTGTATGTGCAGTGTGTGTGTATACGTGTGTATGTGCAGTGTGTATATACATGTGTATGTGCAGTGTGTATATACATGTGTATGTGCAGTGTGTATATATATGTGTATGTGCAGTGTGTATGTACATGTGTATGTGCAGTGTGTATATACATGTGTATGTGCAGTGTGTATATACATGTGTATGTGCAGTGTGTGTATATACATGTGTATGTGCAGTGTGTGTATATACATGTGTATGTGCAGTGTGTGTATATACATGTGTATGTGCAGTGTGTGTATATACATGTGTATGTGCAGTGTGTGTATATACATGTGTATGTGCAGTGTGTGTATGCGCAGTGTGTATATACATGTGTATGTGCAGTGTGTATATACATGTGTATGTGCAGTGTGTATATACATGTGTATGTGCAGTGTGTGTATATACATGTGTATGTGCAGTGTGTGTATATACATGTGTATGTGCAGTGTGTGTATATACATGTGTATGTGCAGTGTGTGTGTATACGTGTGTATGTGCAGTGTGTATATACATGTGTATGTGCAGTGTGTATATACATGTGTATGTGCAGTGTGTATGTACATGTGTATGTGCAGTGTGTATATACATGTGTATGTGCAGTGTGTGTATATGCATGTGTATGTGCAGTGTGTGTATATACATGTGTATGTGCAGTGTGTGTATATACATGTGTATGTGCAGTGTGTGTATATACATGTGTATGTGCAGTGTGTGTATATACATGTGTATGTGCAGTGTGTGTATGCGCAGTGTGTATGTACATGTGTATGTGCAGTGTGTATATACATGTGTATGTGCAGTGTGTATATACATGTGTATGTGCAGTGTGTGTATATACATGTGTATGTGCAGTGTGTGTATATACATGTGTATGTGCATATACATGTGTATGTGCAGTGTGTGTATATACATGTGTATGTGCAGTGTGTGTATATACATGTGTATGTGCAGTGTGTGTATGCGCAGTGTGTATATACATGTGTATGTGCAGTGTGTATATACATGTGTATGTGCAGTGTGTATATACATGTGTATGTGCAGTGTGTATATACATGTGTATGCAGTGTGTATATACATGTGTATGCAGTGTGTATATACATGTGTGTATGTGCAGTGTGTATGCAGTGTGTATATACATGTGTATGCAGTGTGTATATACATGTGTGTATGTGCAGTGTGTATATACATGTGTGTATGTGCAGTGTGTATATACATGTGTGTATGTGCAGTGTGTATATACATGTGTGTATGTGCAGTGTGTATATACATGTGTGTATGTGCAGTGTGTATATACATGTGTGTATGTGCAGTGTGTATATACATGTGTGTATGTGCAGTGTGTATATACATGTGTGTATGTGCAGTGTGTATATACATGTGTGTATGTGCAGTGTGTGTATGTGCAGTGTGTGTATACATGTGTATGTGCAGTGTGTGTATGTGCAGTGTGTGTATGTGCAGTGTGTGTATGTGCAGTGTGTATATACATGTGTGTATGTGCAGTGTGTATATACATGTGTGTATGTGCAGTGTGTATATACATGTGTATGTGCAGTGTGTATATACATGTGTATGTGCAGTGTGTATATACATGTGTATGTGCAGTTTGTATATACATGTGTATGTGCAGTGTGTATATACATGTGTATGTGCAGTGTGTATATACATGTGTATATACATGTGTATGTGCAGTGTGTATATACATGTGTATGTGCATGTGCAGTGTGTGTGTATATACATGTGTATGTGCAGTGTGTGTATGTGCAGTGTGTGTGTATATACATGTGTATGTGCAGTGTGTGTGTATATACATGTGTATGTGCAGTGTGTGTGCAGTGTGTGTGTATATACATGTGTATGTGCAGTGTGTGTGTATATACATGTGTATGTGCAGTGTGTGTATATATACATGTGTATGTGCAGTGTGTGTATGTGCAGGGTGTGTATATATACATGTGTATGTGCAGTGTGTGTATGTGCAGTGTGTATATACATGTGTATGTGCAGTGTGTGTATGTGCAGTGTGTATATGTGCAGAGTGTATATATATGTGTATGCGCAGTGTGTGTATGTGCGGAGTGTATATATATGTGTATGCGCAGTGTGTGTATATACATGTGTATGTGCAGTGTGTGTATGTGCAGTGTGTGTGTATATATATATGTGTATGTGCAGTGTGTGTATGTGCAGTGTGTGTGTATATATATATGTGTATGTGCAGTGTGTGTATGTGCAGTGTGTATATACATGTGTATGTGCAGTGTGTGTATGTGCAGTGTGTATACATGTGTATGTGCAGTGTGTGTATATACACATGTGTATGTGCAGTGTGTGTATGTGCAGTGTGTGTATACATGTGTATGTGCAGTGTGTATATACATGTGTATGTGCAGTGTGTGTATATACATGTATATGTGCAGTGTGTGTATATACATGTGTATGTGCAGTGTGTGTATGTGCAGTGTGTATATACATGTGTATGTGCAGTGTGTGTATGTGCAGTGTGTGTATACATGTATATGTGCAGTGTGTGTATGTGCAGTGTATGTGCAGTGTGTATATACATGTATATGTGCAGTGTGTGTATGTGCAGTGTGTATATATATGTGTATGTGCAGTGTGTGTATGTGCAGTGTGTATATATATATATGTGTATGTGCAGTGTGTGTGTATATACATGTGTATGTGCAGTGTGTGTATGTGCAGTGTGTGTGTATATACATGTGTATGTGCAGTGTGTGTATGTGCAGTGTGTATATATATGTGTGTATGTGCAGTGTATACATGTGTATGTGCAGTGTGTGTATGTGCAGTGTGTATATACATGTGTATGTGCAGTGTGTGTATGTGCAGTGTATACGTGTGTATGTGCAGTGTGTATATGTGCAGTGTGTATATACATGTGTATGTGCAGTGTGTGTATGTGCAGTGTGTATATACATGTGTATGTGCAGTGTGTGTATATACATGTGTATGTGCAGTGTGTGTATATATACATGTGTATGTGCATTGTGTGTATGTGCAGTGTGTATATACATGTGTATGTGCAGTGTGTGTATGTGCAGTGTGTGTATATGCAGTGTGTATATACATGTGTATGTGCAGTGTGTGTATGTGCAGTGTATACGTGTGTATGTGCAGTGTGTGTATGTGCAGTGTGTATATACATGTGTATGTGCAGTATATATACATGTGTATGTGCAGTGTGTGTATATACATGTGTATGTGCAGTGTGTGTATGTGCAGTGTGTATATACATGTGTATGTGCAGTGTGTGTATGTGCAGTGTATACGTGTATATGTGCAGTGTGTATATGCAGTGTGTATATACATGTGTATGTGCAGTGTGTGTATGTGCAGTGTATACGTGTGTATGTGCAGTGTGTGTATGTGCAGTGTGTGTATATACATGTGTATGTGCAGTGTGTGTATATACATGTGTATGTGCAGTATATATACATGTGTATGTGCAGTGTGTGTATGTGCAGTGTGTATATATATCTGTATGTGCAGTGTGTGTATGTGCAGTGTGTATATACATGTGTATGTGCAGTGTGTATATACATGTGTATGTGCAGTGTGTATATACATGTGTATGTGCAGTGTGTATATACATGTGTATGTGCAGTGTGTGTGTATACGTGTGTGTGCAGTGTGTGTATGTGCAGTGTGTGTGTTTATACATGTGTATGTGCAGTGTGTGTATGTGCAGTGTGTATATACATGTGTATGTGCAGGGTGTGTATATACATGTGTATGTGCAGGGTGTGTATATACATGTGTATGTGCAGGGTGTGTATATACATGTGTATGTGCAGGGTGTGTATATACATGTGTATGTGCAGGGTGTGTATATACATGTGTATGTGCAGTGTGTGTATATACATGTGTATGTGCAGTGTGTGTATATACATTTGTATGTGCGGTGTGTATGTGCAGTGTGTATATACATGTGTATGTGCAGTGTGTATATACATGTGCATGTGCAGTGTGTATATACATGTGTATGTGCAGTGTGTATATACATGTGTATGTGCAGTGTGTATATACATGTGTATGTGCAGTGTGTATATACATGTGTATGTGCAGTGTGTATATACATGTGTATGTGCAGTGTGTGTGTATACGTGTGAATGTGCAGTATATATACATGTGTATGTGCAGTGTGTATATACATGTGTATGTGCAGTGTGTATATACATGTGTATGTGCAGTGTGTATATACATGTGTATGTGCAGTGTGTATAATCATGTGTATGTGCAGTGTGTATATACATGTGAATGTGCAGTATATATACATGTGTATGTGCAGTGTGTATATACATGTGTATGTGCAGTGTGTATATACATGTGTATGTGCAGTGTGTATATACATGTGTATGTGCAGTGTGTATATACATGTGTATGTGCAGTGTGTATATACATGTGTATGTGCAGTGTGTATATACATGTGTATGTGCAGTGTGTATATACATGTGTATGTGCAGTGTATACATGTGTATGTGCAGTGTGTGTATACATGTGTATGTGCAGTGTGTGTATGTGCAGTGTATACATGTGTATGTGCAGTGTGTGTATACGTGTGTATGTGCAGTGTGTGTGTATACGTGTGTATGTGCAGTGTGTGTGTATACGTGTGTATGTGCAGTGTGTGTATGTGCAGTGTGTGTGTATATACATGTGTATGTGCAGTGTGTGTATGTGCAGTGTGTATATATGTGTTTGTGCATTGTATACATGTGTATTTGCAGTGTGTGTATACATGTTTGTGTGCAGGGTGTGTATATACATGTGTATGTGCAGTGTGTGTATATACATGTGTATGTGCAGTGTGTGTATGTGCAGTGTGTGTATATACATGTGTATGTGCAGTGTGTGTATGTGCAGTGTGTGTATATACATGTGTATGTGCAGTGTGTGTATGTGCAGTGTGTGTGTATATACATGTGTATGTGCAGTGTGTGTATGTGCAGTGTGTATATACATGTGTATGTGCAGTGTGTGTATACATGTGTATGTGCAGTGTGTGTATATACATGTGTATGTGTAGGGTGTGTATATACATGTGTATGTGCAGTGTGTGTATGTGCAGTGTGTATATACATGTGTATGTGCAGTGTGTATATACATGTGTATGTGCAGTGTGTATATACATGTGTATGTGCAGTGTGTATATACATGTGTATGTGCAGTGTGTGTGTATACGTGTGTGTGTGCAGTGTGTGTATGTGCAGTGTGTGTGTATATACATGTGTATGTGCAGTGTGTGTATGTGCAGTGTGTATATATGTGTATGTGCAGGGTGTGTATATACATGTGTATGTGCAGTGTGTGTGTATACGTGTGTATGTGCAGTGTGTGTATGTGCAGTGTGTGTGTATATACATGTGTATGTGCAGTGTGTATATATATATATGTGTATGTGCAGTGTGTATATACATGTGTTTGTACAGTGTGTATATACATGTGTATGTGCAGTGTGTGTGTATACGTGTGTGTGTGTGCAGTGTGTGTATGTGCAGTGTGTGTGTATATACATGTGTATGTGCAGTGTGTGTATGTGCAGTGTGTATATATATGTGTATGTGCAGGGTGTGTATATACATGTGTATGTGCAGTGTGTGTGTATACGTGTGTATGTGCAGTGTGTGTGTATGTGCAGTGTGTGTGTATATACATGTGTGTGTATATATATGTGTATGTGCAGGGTGTGTATATACATGTGTATGTGCAGGGTGTGTATATACATGTGTATGTGCAGTGTGTGTGTATACATGTGTATGTGCAGTGTGTGTATGTGCAGTGTGTATATACATGTGTATGTGCAGTGTGTATATACATGTGTATGTGCAGTGTGTATATACATGTGTTTGTACAGTGTGTATATACATGTGTATGTGCAGTGTGTGTGTATACGTGTGTGTGTGTGCAGTGTGTGTATGTGCAGTGTGTGTGTATATACATGTGTATGTGCAGTGTGTGTATGTGCAGTGTGTATATATATGTGTATGTGCAGGGTGTGTATATACATGTGTATGTGCAGTGTGTGTGTATACGTGTGTATGTGCAGTGTGTGTGTATGTGCAGTGTGTGTGTATATACATGTGTGTGTATATATATGTGTATGTGCAGGGTGTGTATATACATGTGTATGTGCAGGGTGTGTATATACATGTGTATGTGCAGTGTGTGTGTATACGTGTGTATGTGCAGTGTGTATATACATGTGTCTGTGCAGTGTGTATATACATGTGTCTGTGCAGTGTGTATATACATGTGTATGTACAGTGTGTGTATGTGCAGTGTGTATATACATGTGTATGTGCAGTGTGTATATACATGTGTATGTGCAGTGTGTATATACATGTGTATGTGCAGTGTGTATATACATGTGTATGTGCAGTGTGTATATACATGTGTATGTGCAGTGTGTATATACATGTGTATGTGCAGTGTGTGTATGTGCAGTGTGTATATACATGTGTATGTGCAGTGTGTGTATGTGCAGTGTGTATATATATGTGTATGTGCAGTGTGTGTATGTGCAGTGTGTGTGTATATATATATGTGTATGTGCAGTGTGTATGTGTATGTGCAGTGTGTGTATGTGCAGTGTGTGTGTATATATATATGTGTATGTGCAGTGTGTATATACATGTGTATGTGCAGTGTGTGTATGTGCAGTGTGTATATACATGTGTATGTGCAGTGTGTGTATATACATGTGTATGTGCAGTGTGTGTATATACATGTGTATGTGCAGTGTGTGTATGTGCAGTGTGTGTATATATGTGTATGTGCAGTGTGTATATATATGTGTATGTGCAGTGTGTGTATGTGCAGTGTGTATATACATGTATATGTGCAGTGTGTGTATATACATGTGTATGTGCAGTGTGTGTATGTGCAGTGTGTATATACATGTATATGTGCAGTGTGTGTATATACATGTGTATGTGCAGTGTGTGTATGTGCAGTGTGTATATACATGTATATGTGCAGTGTGTGTATATACATGTGTATGTGCAGTGTGTGTATGTGCACTGTGTATATACATGTATATGTGCAGTGTGTGTATATACATGTGTATGTGCAGTGTGTGTATGTGCAGTGTGTATATACATGTGTATGTGCAGTGTGTGTATGTGCAGTGTGTATATACATGTATATGTGCAGTGTGTGTATGTGCAGTGTGTGTGTATATATATGTGTATGTGTATGTGCAGGGTGTGTATATACATGTGTAGGTGCAGTGTGTGTGTATAGTGTGTGTATGTGCAGTGTGTGTATATACATGTGTATGTGCAGTGTGTATGTGCAGTGTGTATATACATGTGTATGTGCAGTGTGTATATACATGTGTATGTGCAGTGTGTATATACATGTGCATGTGCAGTGTGTATATACATGTGCATGTGCAGTGTGTATATACATGTGCATGTGCAGTGTGTGTGTATATACATGTGTATGTGCAGTGTGTGTATGTGCAGTGTGTGTGTATATACATGTGCATGTGCAGTGTGTGTATGTGCAGTGTGTGTGTATATACACATGTGTATGTGCAGGGTGTATATATACATGTGTATGTGCAGTGTGTGTGTATACGTGTGTATGTGCAGTGTGTATATACATGTGTATGTGCAGTGTGTATATACATGTGTATGTGCAGTGTGTATGTACATGTGTATGTGCAGTGTGTATGTACATGTGTATGTGCAGTGTGTATATACATGTGTATGTGCAGTGTGTGTATATACATGTGTATGTGCAGTGTGTGTATATACATGTGTATGTGCAGTGTGTGTATATACATGTGTATGTGCAGTGTGTGTATATACATGTGTATGTGCAGTGTGTGTATATACATGTGTATGTGCAGTGTGTGTATATACATGTGTATGTGCAGTGTGTATATACATGTGTATGTGCAGTGTGTGTATATACATGTGTATGTGCAGTGTGTGTATATACATGTGTATGTGCAGTGTGTGTATATACATGTGTATGTGCAGTGTGTGTATATACATGTGTATGTGCAGTGTGTGTATATACTTGTGCATGTGCAGTGTGTGTATATACATGTGTATGTGCAGTGTGTGTATGCGCAGTGTGTATATACATGTGTATGTGCAGTGTGTATATACATGTGTATGTGCAGTGTGTATATACATGTGTATGTGCAGTGTGTATATACATTTGTATGCAGTGTGTATATACATGTGTATGCAGTGTGTATATACATGTGTATGCACAGTGTGTATATACATGTGTGTATGTGCAGTGTGTATATACATGTGTGTATGTGCAGTGTGTATATACATGTGTGTATGTGCAGTGTGTATATACATGTGTGTATGTGCAGTGTGTGTATGTGCAGTGTGTGTATACATGTGTATGTGCAGTGTGTGTATGTGCAGTGTGTGTATGTGCAGTGTGTGTATGTGCAGTGTGTATATACATGTGTGTATGTGCAGTGTGTATATACATGTGTGTATGTGCAGTGTGTATATACATGTGTATGTGCAGTGTGTATATACATGTGTATGTGCAGTGTGTATATACATGTGTATGTGCAGTGTGTATATACATGTGTATGTGCAGTGTGTATATACATGTGTATGTGCAGTGTGTATATACATGTGTATGTGCAGTTTGTATATACATGTGTATGTGCAGTGTGTATATACATGTGTATGTGCAGTGTGTATATACATGTGTATGTGCAGTGTGTATATACATGTGTATATACATGTGTATGTGCAGTGTGTATATACATGTGTATGTGCATGTGCAGTGTGTGTGTATATACATGTGTATGTGCAGTGTGTGTATGTGCAGTGTGTGTGTATATACATGTGTATGTGCAGTGTGTGTGTATATACATGTGTATGTGCAGTGTGTGTGCAGTGTGTGTGTATATACATGTGTATGTGCAGTGTGTGTGTATATACATGTGTATGTGCAGTGTGTGTATATATACATGTGTATGTGCAGTGTATGTGCAGTGTGTGTATATATACATGTGTATGTGCAGTGTGTGTATGTGCAGTGTGTATATACATGTGTATGTGCAGTGTGTGTATGTGCAGTGTGTATATGTGCAGTGTGTATATATATGTGTATGCGCAGTGTGTGTATGTGCGGAGTGTATATATATGTGTATGCGCAGTGTGTGTATATACATGTGTATGTGCAGTGTGTGTATGTGCAGTGTGTATATATATGTGTATGTGCAGTGTGTGTTTGTGCAGTGTGTGTGTATATATATATGTGTATGTGCAGTGTGTGTATGTGCAGTGTGTATATACATGTGTATGTGCAGTGTGTGTATGTGCAGTGTGTATACATGTGTATGTGCAGTGTGTGTATATACACATGTGTATGTGCAGTGTGTGTATGTGCAGTGTGTGTATACATGTGTATGTGCAGTGTGTATATACATGTGTATGTGCAGTGTGTGTATATACATGTATATGTGCAGTGTGTGTATATACATGTGTATGTGCAGTGTGTGTATGTGCAGTGTGTATATACATGTGTATGTGCAGTGTGTGTATGTGCAGTGTGTATATACATGTGTATGTGCAGTGTGTGTATGTGCAGTGTGTGTATGTGCAGTGTGTGTATGTGCAGTGTGTATATACATGTGTATGTGCAGTGTGTGTATGTGCAGTGTGTGTATGTGCAGTGTGTGTATGTGCAGTGTGTATACATGTATATGTGCAGTGTGTGTATGTGCAGTGTATGTGCAGTGTGTATATACATGTATATGTGCAGTGTGTGTATGTGCAGTGTGTATATATATGTGTATGTGCAGTGTGTGTATGTGCAGTGTGTATATATATATGTGTATGTGCAGTGTGTGTGTATATACATGTGTATGTGCAGTGTGTGTATGTGCAGTGTGTGTGTATATACATGTGTATGTGCAGTGTGTGTATGTGCAGTGTGTATATATATGTGTGTATGTGCAGTGTATACATGTGTATGTGCAGTGTGTGTATGTGCAGTGTGTGTATGTGCAGTGTGTATATACATGTGTATGTGCAGTGTGTGTATGTGCAGTGTGTGTATGTGCAGTGTGTGTATGTGCAGTGTGTATACATGTATATGTGCAGTGTGTGTATGTGCAGTGTATGTGCAGTGTGTATATACATGTATATGTGCAGTGTGTGTATGTGCAGTGTATACGTGTGTATGTGCAGTGTGTGTATGTGCAGTGTGTATATGTGCAGTGTGTATATACATGTGTATGTGCAGTGTGTGTATGTGCAGTGTGTATATACATGTGTATGTGCAGTGTGTGTATATACATGTGTATGTGCAGTGTGTGTATATATACATGTGTATGTGCATTGTGTGTATGTGCAGTGTGTATATACATGTGTATGTGCAGTGTGTGTATGTGCAGTGTGTGTATATGCAGTGTGTATATACATGTGTATGTGCAGTGTGTGTATGTGCAGTGTATACGTGTGTATGTGCAGTGTGTGTATGTGCAGTGTGTATATACATGTGTATGTGCAGTATATATACATGTGTATGTGCAGTGTGTGTATATACATGTGTATGTGCAGTGTGTGTATGTGCAGTGTGTATATACATGTGTATGTGCAGTGTGTGTATGTGCAGTGTATACGTGTATATGTGCAGTGTGTATATGCAGTGTGTATATACATGTGTATGTGCAGTGTGTGTGTGTGCAGTGTATACGTGTGTATGTGCAGTGTGTGTATGTGCAGTGTGTGTATATACACATGTGTATGTGCAGTGTGTGTATATACATGTGTATGTGCAGTATATATACATGTGTATGTGCAGTGTGTGTATGTGCAGTGTGTATATATATCTATATGTGCAGTGTGTGTATGTGCAGTGTGTATATACATGTGTATGTGCAGTGTGTATATACATGTGTATGTGCAGTGTGTATATACATGTGTATGTGCAGTGTGTATATACATGTGTATGTGCAGTGTGTGTGTATACGTGTGTGTGTGCAGTGTGTGTATGTGCAGTGTGTGTGTTTATACATGTGTATGTGCAGTGTGTGTATGTGCAGTGTGTATATACATGTGTATGTGCAGGGTGTGTATATACATGTGTATGTGCAGGGTGTGTATATACATGTGTATGTGCAGGGTGTGTATATACATGTGTATGTGCAGGGTGTGTATATACATGTGTATGTGCAGGGTGTATATACATGTGTATGTGCAGTGTGTGTGTATACGTGTGTGTGTGCAGTGTGTGTATGTGCAGTGTGTGTGTGTATATACATGTGTATGTGCAGTGTGTGTATGTGCAGGGTGTATATATATGTGTATGTGCAGGGTGTGTATATACATGTGTATGTGCAGGGTGTGTATATACATGTGTATGTGCAGGGTGTGTATATACATGTGTATGTGCAGGGTGTGTATATACATGTGTATGTGCAGGGTGTGTATATACATGTGTATGTGCAGGGTGTGTATATACATGTGTATGTGCAGTGTGTGTATATACATGTGTATGTGCAGTGTGTGTATATACATGTGTATGTGCGGTGTGTATGTGCAGTGTGTATATACATGTGTATGTGCAGTGTGTATATACATGTGCATGTGCAGTGTGTATATACATGTGTATGTGCAGTGTGTATATACATGTGTATGTGCAGTGTGTATATACATGTGTATGTGCAGTGTGTATATACATGTGTATGTGCAGTGTGTGTGTATACGTGTGAATGTGCAGTATATATACATGTGTATGTGCAGTGTGTATATACATGTGTATGTGCAGTGTGTATATACATGTGTATGTGCAGTGTGTATATACATGTGTATGTGCAGTGTGTATATACATGTGTATGTGCAGTGTGTATATACATGTGTATGTGCAGTGTGTATAATCATGTGTATGTGCAGTGTGTATAATCATGTGTATGTGCAGTGTGTATATACATGTGAATGTGCAGTGTGTATATACATGTGTATGTGCAGTGTGTATATACATGTGTATGTGCAGTGTGTATATACATGTGTATGTGCAGTGTGTATATACATGTGTATGTGCAGTGTGTATATACATGTGTATGTGCAGTGTGTATATACATGTGTATGTGCAGTGTGTATATACATGTGTATGTGCAGTGTGTATATACATGTGTATGTGCAGTGTATACATGTGTATGTGCAGTGTGTGTATACATGTGTATGTGCAGTGTGTGTATGTGCAGTGTATACATGTGTATGTGCAGTGTGTGTATACGTGTGTATGTGCAGTGTGTGTGTATACGTGTGTATGTGCAGTGTGTGTGTATACATGTGTATGTGCAGTGTGTGTATGTGCAGTGTGTGTGTATATACATGTGTATGTGCAGTGTGTGTATGTGCAGTGTGTATATATGTGTTTGTGCATTGTATACATGTGTATTTGCAGTGTGTGTATACATGTTTGTGTGCAGGGTGTGTATATACATGTGTATGTGCAGTGTGTGTGTATACGTGTGTATGTATGTGCAGTGTGTGTATGTGCAGTGTGTGTGTATATACATGTGTATGTGCAGTGTGTGTATGTGCAGTGTGTATATATATGTGTATGTGCAGTGTGTATATACATGTGTATGTGCAGTGTGTGTATATACATGTGTATGTGCAGTGTGTGTATATACATGTGTATGTGCAGTGTGTGTATATACATGTGTATGTGCAGTGTGTGTATATACATGTGTATGTGCAGTGTGTGTATATACATGTGTATGTGCAGTGTGTATATATACATGTGTATGTGCAGTGTGTGTGTATACGTGTGTATGTGCAGTGTGTGTGTATACGTGTGTATGTGCAGTGTGTGTATGTGCAGTGTGTATATATATGTGTATATGCAGTGTGTGTATGTGCAGTGTATACATGTGTATGTGCAGTGTGTGTGTATACATGTGTGTGTGCAGGGTGTGTATATACATGTGTATGTGCAGTGTGTGTGTATACGTGTGTATGTATGTGCAGTGTGTGTATGTGCAGTGTGTGTGTGTGCAGTGTGTATATACATGTGTATGTGCAGTGTGTATATACATGTGTATGTGCAGTGTGTGTATGTGCAGTGTGTATATACATGTGTATGTGCAGTGTGTGTATATACATGTGTATGTGCAGTGTGTGTATATACATGTGTATGTGCAGTGTGTGTATATACATGTGTATGTGCAGTGTGTGTATATACATGTGTATGTGCAGTGTGTGTGTAACGGGTCTTGGAGGCGGAACCTCTGGGCTACTATACAAGGGAGCGGTCCTTGTAAGGCAGCGGGTGGCGACCAGGCAGGCAGTCACAGCAGGTGACCGGGACAGTCTCTGGGTGTACGGGCAGGAGGTCACGGCAAGTGATCAGGGCAGTCTCTGGAAGAACGGGCTGGAGGTCACGGCAAGTGACCGGGGCAGTCTCTGGAAGAACGGGCTGGAGGTCACGGCAAGTGACCGGGGCAGTCTCTAGGTAAAGGGTAGGTACGACCTGTGATGGCTGAACCTCCAGGTAGGCTAGCAAGGCAGATGGAGGATGTGTGCTCCCAGGTGAGCAAGCGAGAGTCTCTGGAATAGCAGGTGGTCACAGCACGTGACGGCGGAGCCTCCAGGTAGGCAAGCAGGCAGGTAGCGGAGAAGCGCTCCCAGGTGAGCGGGCAAGAGTCTGGAATAGCTGGTGGTCACAGCACGTGACAGCGGAGTCTCCGGGCAGGCAAGCAGGCAGGTAGCGGAGAAGCGCTCCCAGGTGAGCGGGCAAGAGTCTGGAATAGCTGGTGGTCACAGCACGTGACAGCGGAGCCTCCGGGCAGGCAAGCAGGCAGGTAGCGGAGAAGCGCTCCCAGGTGAGCGGGCAAGCTGGTCCATAGACAGACTGACCGGAGTTGTAAGGCAGACCGTCGGACCTCAGGCAAGCAAGCAGGTAGCTGATGTGCGCTCCCAGGTGAGCGGGCAAGTTGGTCCTTAGACAGACTGACCGGAGTTGTAAGGCAGACCGTCGGACCTCAGGCAGGCAGGCAGGTAACAGGAAATCAGGCAGGATTAGGACAGCAAGCTGGCAGGAATCTGGCAGGTAACTGGCAGGTAACTGGCAATGGGACCTGAGGGCTGAAGCAGAGTAGAACGGTGCAACAACATTGCTCGGGCACCTCCATTTTGGAGGAGGTGCCTTATATATGGTAAAGTCCTCCGGCCATTGGCCGGGGACTCCTTAGGACGGCGCGCGCGGCCCCTTTAAGAGGGAGGGAGGGCGCGCACGCGCGCGCCCTAAGCACAGTGGCCGGGAAGGAGCACGCGCTGCCAGCAGAGCGGGAGAGGGACGCCGGGCACGGAGCAGAGCGGTGAGGGGAACAGCGTCCCTGCCTAGCAGAGGGCAGGGACGCCGGCACTACAGTGTGTATGTGCAGTGTGTGTATATACATGTGTATGTACAGTGTGTGTATGTGCAGTGTGTGTATATACATGTGTATGTGCAGTGTGTGTATATACGTGTGTATGTGCAGTGTGTGTATGTGCAGTGTGTATATACATGTGTATGTGCAGGGTGTGTATATACATGTGTATGTGCAGGGTGTGTATATACATGTGTATGTGCAGGGTGTGTATATACATGTGTATGTGCAGGGTGTGTATATACATGTGTGTGTATACGTGTGTATGTGCAGTGTGTGTATGTGCAGTGTGTGTGTATATACATGTGTATGTGCAGTGTGTATATTCATGTGTATGTGCAGTGTGTATATACATGTGTATGTGCAGTGTGTATATACATGTGTATGTGCAGTGTGTATATACATGTGTATGTGCAGTGTGTATATACATGTGTATGTGCAGTGTTTGTATACGTGTGAATGTGCAGTGTGTATATACATGTGTATGTGCAGTGTGTATATACATGTGTATGTGCAGTGTGTGTATGTGCAGTGTGTATATACATGTGTATGTGCAGTGTGTATATACATGTGTATGTGCAGTGTGTATATACATGTGTATGTGCAGTGTGTATATACATGTGTATGTGCAGTGTGTATATACATGTGTATGTGCAGTGTGTGTGTATACGTGTGAATGTGCAGTATATATACATGTGTATGTGCAGTGTGTATATACATGTGTATGTGCAGTGTGTGTATGTGCAGTGTGTATATACATGTGTATGTGCAGTGTGTGTATGTGCAGTGTATACATGTGTATGTGCAGTTTGTGTATGTGCAGTGTGTATATACATGTGTATGTGCAGTGTGTGTATGTGCAGTGTATACATGTGTATGTGCAGTTTGTGTATGTGCAGTGTGTATATACATGTGTATGTGCAGTGTGTGTATATACATGTGTATGTGCAGTGTGTATATACATGTGTATGTGCAGTGTGTATATACATGTGTATGTGCAGTGTGTGTATGTGCAGTGTATACATGTGTATGTGCAGTGTGTGTATACATGTGTATGTGCAGTGTGTGTATGTGCAGTGTGTGTATGTGCAGTGTGTGTATGTGCAGTGTGTGTATGTGCAGTGTGTGTGTATATACATGTGTATGTGCAGTGTGTGTATGTGCAGTGTGTGTATGTGCAGTGTGTGTATGTGCAGTGTGTATATATATGTGTATGTGCAGTGTGTGTGTATATACATGTGTATGTGCAGTGTGTGTATGTGCAGTGTGTGTATGTGCAATGTGTGTGTATGTGCAGTGTGTATGTGCAGTGTGTATATACATGTGTATGTGCAGTGTGTATATACATGTGTATGTGCAGTGTGTATATACATGTGTATGTGCAGTGTGTGTGTATACGTGTGTATGTGCAGTGTGTGTATGTGCAGTGTATACATGTGTATGTGCAGTGTGTGTGTATACGTGTGTATGTGCAGTGTGTGTATATACATGTGTATGTGCAGTGTGTGTGTATACATGTGTATGTGCAGTGTGTGTATGTGCAGTGTGTGTGTGTATATACATGTGTATGTGCAGTGTGTGTATGTGCAGTGTGTATATATGTGTATGTGCAGTGTGTGTATGTGCAGTGTATACATGTGTATGTGCAGTGTGTGTGTATACATGTGTATGTGCAGGGTGTGTATATACATGTGTATATACGTGTGTATGTATGTGCAGTGTGTGTATGTGCAGTGTGTGTGTATATACATGTGTATGTGCAGTGTGTATATACATGTGTATGTGCAGTGTGTGTATATACATGTGTATGTGCAGTGTGTGTATGTGCAGTGTGTGTATATACATGTGTATGTGCAGTGTGTATGTGCAGTGTGTGTATATACATGTGTATGTGCAGTGTGTGTATGTGCAGTGTGTGTGTATATACATGTGTATGTGCAGTGTGTATATACATGTGTATGTGCAGTGTGTGTATACATGTGTATGTGCAGTGTGTGTATATACATGTGTATGTGCAGTGTGTATATACATGTGTATGTGCAGTGTGTATATACATGTGTATGTGCAGTGTATACATGTGTATGTGCAGTGTGTGTATACATGTGTATGTGCAGTGTGTGTATGTGCAGTGTGTGTATGTGCAGTGTGTGTATGTGCAGTGTGTGTGTATATACATGTGTATGTGCAGTGTGTGTATGTGCAGTGTGTGTATGTGCAGTGTGTGTATGTGCAGTGTGTATATATATGTGTATGTGCAGTGTGTGTGTATATACATGTGTATGTGCAGTGTGTGTATGTGCAGTGTGTGTATGTGCAATGTGTGTGTATGTGCAGTGTGTATGTGCAGTGTGTATATACATGTGTATGTGCAGTGTGTATATACATGTGTATGTGCAGTGTGTATATACATGTGTATGTGCAGTGTGTGTGTATACGTGTGTATGTGCAGTGTGTGTATGTGCAGTGTATACATGTGTATGTGCAGTGTGTGTGTATACGTGTGTATGTGCAGTGTGTGTATATACATGTGTATGTGCAGTGTGTGTGTATACATGTGTATGTGCAGTGTGTGTATGTGCAGTGTGTGTGTGTATATACATGTGTATGTGCAGTGTGTGTATGTGCAGTGTGTATATATATGTGTATGTGCAGTGTGTGTATGTGCAGTGTATACATGTGTATGTGCAGTGTGTGTGTATACATGTGTATGTGCAGGGTGTGTATATACATGTGTATATACGTGTGTATGTATGTGCAGTGTGTGTATGTGCAGTGTGTGTGTATATACATGTGTATGTGCAGTGTGTATATACATGTGTATGTGCAGTGTGTATATACATGTGTATGTGCAGTGTGTATATACATGTGTATGTGCAGTGTGTGTATATACATGTGTATGTGCAGTGTGTGTATGTGCAGTGTGTGTATATACATGTGTATGTGCAGTGTGTATGTGCAGTGTGTGTATATACATGTGTATGTGCAGTGTGTGTATGTGCAGTGTGTGTGTATATACATGTGTATGTGCAGTGTGTATATACATGTGTATGTGCAGTGTGTGTATACATGTGTATGTGCAGTGTGTGTATATACATGTGTATGTGTAGGGTGTGTATATACATGTGTATGTGCAGTGTGTGTATGTGCAGTGTGTATATACATGTGTATGTGCAGTGTGTATATACATGTGTATGTGCAGTGTGTATATATATGTGTATGTGCAGTGTGTATATACATGTGTATGTACAGTGTGTATATACATGTGTATGTGCAGTGTGTGTGTATACGTTTGTGTGTGCAGTGTGTGTATGTGCAGTGTGTGTGTATATACATGTGTATGAGCAGTGTGTGTATGTGCAGTGTGTATATATGTGTATGTGCAGGGTGTGTATATACATGTGTATGTGCAGTGTGTGTATACGTGTGTATGTGCAGTGTGTGTATGTGCAGTGTGTGTGTATATACATGTGTATGTGCAGTGTGTATATACATGTATTTGTACAGTGTGTATATACATGTGTTTGTACAGTGTGTATATACATGTGTATGTGCAGTGTGTGTGTATACGTGTGTGTGTGCAGTGTGTGTATGTGCAGTGTGTGTGTATATACATGTGTATGTGCAGTGTGTGTATGTGCAGTGTGTATATATATGTGTATGTGCAGGGTGTGTATATACATGTGTATGTGCAGTGTGTGTGTATACGTGTGTATGTGCAGTGTGTGTATATACATGTGTATGTGCAGGGTGTGTATATACATGTGTATGTGCAGTGTGTATATACATGTGTATGTGCAGTGTGTATATACATGTGTATGTGCAGTGTGTATATACATGTGTATGTGCAGTGTGTATATACATGTGTATGTGCAGTGTGTATATACATGTGTATGTGCAGTGTGTATATACATGTGTATGTGCAGTGTGTATATACATGTGTATGTGCAGTGTGTATATACATGTGTATGTGCAGTGTGTATATACATGTGTTTGTACAGTGTGTATATACATGTGTATGTGCAGTGTGTGTGTATACGTGTGTGTGCAGTGTGTGTATGTGCAGTGTGTGTGTATATACATGTGTATGTGCAGTGTGTGTATGTGCAGGGTGTGTATATATATGTGTATGTGCAGGGTGTGTATATACATGTGTATGTGCAGGGTGTGTATATACATGTGTATGTGCAGTGTGTATATACATGTGTATGTGCAGTGTGTATATACATGTGTATGTATATACATGTGTATGTGCAGTGTGTGTATATACATGTGTATGTGCAGTGTGTGTATGTGCAGTGTGTATATACATGTGTATGTGCAGTGTGTATATACATGTGTCTGTGCAGTGTGTATATACATGTGTCTGTGCAGTGTGTATATACATGTGTATGTACAGTGTGTGTATGTGCAGTGTGTATATACATGTGTATGTGCAGTGTGTATATACATGTGTATGTGCAGTGTGTGTATGTGCAGTGTGTATATACATGTGTATGTGCAGTGTGTGTATGTGCAGTGTGTGTGTATATACATATGTATGTGCAGTGTGTGTATGTGCAGTGTGTGTGTATATACATGTGTATGTGCAGTGTGTGTATGTGCAGTGTGTGTGTATATACATGTGTATGTGCAGTGTGTGTGTATACGTGTGTATGTGCAGTGTGTGTATGCGCAGTGTATATACATGTGTATGCGCAGTGTGTATATACATGTGTATGTGCAGTGTGTATATACATGTGTATGTGCAGTGTGTATATACATGTGTATGTGCAGTGTGTATATACATGTGTATGTGCAGTGTGTATATACATGTGTATGTGCAGTGTGTATATACATGTGTATGTGCAGTGTGTGTATACATGTGTGTATGTGCAGTGTGTATATACATGTGTGTATGTGCAGTGTGTATATACATGTGTGTATGTGCAGTGTGTATATACATGTGTGTATGTGCAGTGTGTATATACATGTGTGTATGTGCAGTGTGTATATACATGTGTGTATGTGCAGTGTGTATATACATGTGTGTATTTGCAGTGTGTATATACATGTGTGTATGTGCAGTGTGTATATACATGTGTGTATGTGCAGTGTGTATATACATGTGTGTATGTGCAGTGTGTATATACATGTGTATGTGCAGTGTGTATATACATGTGTATGTGCAGTGTGTATATACATGTGTATGTGCAGTGTGTATATACATGTGTATGTGCCGTGTGTATATACATGTGTATGTGCAGTGTGTATATACATGTGTATGTGCAGTGTGTATATACATGTGTATGTGCAGTGTGTATATACATGTGTATGTGCAGTGTGTATATACATGTGTATGTGCAGTGTGTATATACATGTGTATGTGCATGTGCAGTGTGTGTGTATATACACATGTGTATGTGCAGTGTGTGTATGTGCAGTGTGTGTATATACATGTGTATGTGCAGTGTGTGTGTATATACATGTGTATGTGCAGTGTGTGTGTATATACATGTGTATGTGCAGTGTGTGTGTATATACATGTGTATGTGCAGTGTGTGTATATATACATGTGTATGTGCAGTGTGTGTATATATACATGTGTATGTGCAGTGTGTGTATGTGCAGTGTGTATATACATGTGTATGTGCAGTGTGTGTATGTGCAGTGTGTGTATATACATGTGTATGTGCAGTGTGTGTATGTGCAGTGTGTGTATATACATGTGTATGTGCAGTGTGTGTATGTGCAGTGTGTGTATATACATGTGTATGTGCAGTGTGTGTATGTGCAGTGTGTATATATATCTGTATGTGCAGTGTGTGTATGTGCAGTGTATACGTGTGTATGTGCAGTGTGTGATGATATGATTATATTTGAATAAATGTTTATTTTTTGTTCCAGAGTAAATGTGGATTGTTGTTCATGGAAAAAACAAGACATCTCCTGAATATAAGCCCTTACCCATCTTTTGGAGCAAAAAATAATACAGTATAAGACCCTGTCTTATTTCGGGGAAACACATTACTAGACACAGTGCTCTGCGAGCTGTGCGCATACCCTGGGCAGCGTCAGCATGGAAGGAGGATGGAGGAGCAGGACACTCCGGCTGGGGGCCGCGGGGGTAAGGGGTTCGGCGTCTCTGCCGGGGAAGAGGAGCAAAAGGCAGAGATGCCGGCGGTACATAAGTGGCAGCTTAGGCTGGGTCATCCAACATTGTGCTGGGAGCTGACTGTGACTACAAGATCCTGTAAGACATCGTCTCTCTGGTAGACGCTGGTGCACACTCGGGGGCTCGATTTGTGGGTTCAAAACAAACGGTTTATTAAATGTCCACAAACCATCCAGCTAAACAAACAAAAGCCGCCTCTTCTGGGTACAAAAGGTACAACAGCAACAACATGGAAAATAAACAGTCCATATATAGCACGGGGTCACCCATTTAAATGTCAGACCTTCACTCAGCCTCTAGCAGACACTGAGCTACACAAGCAAGGTCTTTTCACCATGCACACACCACCACTAATGACACAGCTGGACTTCCTTGTATCTGCCTTACCACGCCTCGGGGTGGGGATATGTGAGCAGCCTGTCCCACCCATCTCTCTGACTGCTGGTAAGCCTGGCCCTGGACATGCCCTATTAACTCTCCCAGCACTATACGTGCTGGAGCCTGCTTTTTCCAGGCTTTTCCAGGTTTACATCACTGAGGCTACCAACCTCAATGATACATATCTCCCCTCAAGGACCTGTCTTACCCCTTAAAGAGGCAAAAAGCCCAATATGTAATAATGATGAGTTGCATGTGTTGGCCAGCAGGTCAGCAGATGACACTTGGCCTAACAGCAATCTTTTATGGAGCAAAGGTTGTAGAGGACATAAAGCAAAGGTTTCCATAAGAATTCTTATGAAATGGCAGCATTTTTAGGTGGCAGAAGGTCATCCTAGGCAAAGCACAGTAAGCCAGGTTCCTTGTTTCTGTTTTTTCTTCTTTTTTTTTATGAAAAGCATACCAAAAAAAACAGAAACATAATCAACCCGCCAGTCACAATAAAATAAAATAAAATCCAATGTGATATTTGTCACAATAATTGATAATATGCCACAATAATATCTGCATGTTTGTCATGTGCTCAGAATAATCCTTCTAATCCGAGCATCGTCTGTGCCAAAACACCGCGGCTGTGGCCAAAAAACTTGCAGTTGTGTATTCAGTTTTGTTTATTTTGTCTTCAAACAGCTTTACTTTAAGATCTGAGGCTTTTTTGATGATAAAATCGAATTCACATAAATGTAAATTATGTAAGAAAAATACAAGAACGGACATAAATATTGTGACATCCAAAAGAGCTGGAAACAGACTATAGGACTATAAGAGTATATCGGGATGTATGGCCTCTTAACGCCCTTTAAGGCTCAGTTCACATTACGTTCTGGGTCTGTTTTACAAAATTTCGATACAGATGTGATTGATCCAGGAGCGGACACCGACAGAGGAGGCCCCTGTGCAAGAACAACATATGGGCTGTTTGCAGTCCAGTAGCTCATCATAAGGCACAATTCCACCTGCTTTGGAGGTGGATGTTACCCCTTTAGCCCCTGGGTCCCTGGGCAGCTGCCCAGGTTGCACTAATGGTATGTCTACCCTGTTTTGATCCAAAATTGTGCCGCCAACTATTCTGCTCTTCGAGACCACTGGACACCTGATCGAACGGAACCAAGATGTCGGTGTGACCATACCCTCAGTCTTGGCCGTTTTATTCAAGATACACATTTTGGAAAAATTGTTAAAAAAGCTACAAATTCACATTAGAATGATTATCACTTCTTTTTTTAAGATGCATTCCTAAACATTACAGGAATTATGGCACTCACTGATCCAACTCTCTCTTCTACATAGTCATTTTTTTCTTTAGGAGGCAACCAGTTATTGGTCAAAAGCCACTACGATAGACTATATGTGGTTTGAATGAGGACATATTTGAATGGGACGTAGGGGCCTCTCTAGCTGGCACTGTAGGGGCATCTGAGACGGACGTTCTTGGAAGTATATAGCTTGGATATGGACTATGCCTAGCATGTATGGTTGGAATGGCCCATCCAGGGAACATTTGTGGCAGTCACTTTATATGGCAATGGTGGCAATCACTCTGGGAGGTGTGTCCAAAGTAACAGGTTTCTGGGCATTTAAATAATCACATGAGCCAGTAATCCTAAATGACTCTCCGAAACCTTCCACTCCATCCTGAGCCCTAAAGTACAGACCCCCGTCACCAACCTAAGTGCTGGCGATCTGGTCACTTATTTCCTACAAAAAATCAATCATATCTGTCAAGACATTCTTGCACAATCCCCTCAGAGTCTGGATCCCCTTCCCTCCCCCACCTTGAGTTCACTTTCCATATTTGAGCAGGTCACAGAAGAAGACGTGACCAGACTCCTTGATTCTTCTCGCTGTACAACCTGCAACAGTGACAATATTCCCTCACATCTCCTTCAGTTCCTTTCCCCAGCTGTCACTACCCACCTAACTAAAATATATAACCTCTCTCTTTCTTCAGGTATCTTTCCCTCTTCATTCAAACATGCCATCTTAACCCCTTTACTTAAAAAGCCATCCCTGGACGAGAACTACAGTGCTAACTATAGAGCTATCTCTAATCTTCCCTTCATCTCTAAACTCCTGGAACGCCTGGTCCACTCCCGTCTAATCCGCTATCTATCAGATAACTCTCTTCTTGACCCTCTACAATCCGGTTTCTGCTCTTTACATTCTACTGAAACTGCCCTCACTAAAGTCTCTAATGATCTACTAACAGCTAAATCTAATGGTCACTACTCCCTGCTGATCTCCTGGATCTCTCTGCAGCATTCATCTCTGTGGATCATCAGCTCCTCCTCACTGTTCTCCACTTTATAGGCCTCAAGGACACTGTTCTCTCCTGGTTCTCCTCCTATCTCTCTGACCGCTCCTTCACTGTGTCTTTTGCGGCTCCTCTTCCTCTCCTCATCCCCTTACTATTGGGGTTCCTCAGGGTTCAGTCTTAGGCCCGCTCCTCCTCTCCTTATACACCGCTCCTATTGGATAAACCATCAGCAGTTTTGGGTTCCAGTATCCTCTCTATGCTGACGACACCCAATTATACACCTCTTCACCTGACATCACCCCTACCCTAATACAAAATACCAAGGATTGTCTGTCCGCTGTCTCTAACATCATGTCCTCTCTCTATTTGAAACTGAATCTCTCCAAGACTGAACTCCTTATTTTTCCTCCCTCTACTAACCTACCTATACCTGACTTTTCAATTTCCTTGGGTGGTGGCACCATAACTCCCTAGCAGCACGCCCGCTGTCTTGGAGTCATATTTGACACACAACTTTCCTTTACTCCCTATATCCGATCACTCACTCGCTCTTGTCACCTGCGCCTTAAAAACATCTCCAGAATCCGACCTTTTCTCACCTTTGATACGGAAAAAACTCTTACTGTCGCTCTTATTCACTCTCGTCTGGAGTACTGCAACTCTCTACTGATCGGTCTCCCTCTAAACAAACTGTCTCCTCTCCAATCCATTCTGAATGCAGCAGCCAGGGTTGTATTGCGATCAGGCCGCTTCACCGACGCCTCTACCGTGTGCCAGCCATTGCACTGGTTACCCATTCACCACAGAATACAATACAAATTCATCTCTCACCCACAAATCTCTCCACAGTTCTGCACCGGCCTATATCTCATCTCACATTTCTGTCTATCGCCTCTCCTGTGCCCTCCGATCTGCAACTGATCTAAGACTAACATCCTCCTTAATCCGAACCTCGCACCTCCGGCTCCAAGACTTCTCTCGTGCTGCGCCAGTTTTCTGGAATGCACTGCCCCAAACAATCCGACTAACATCTAGCCCCCATGTCTTCAAACGTGCTTTAAGAACACATCAGTTTAGACAAACCGAAGACCTCAACTCACCAACCTAACTCTCCTCTGTCCCCTCCTAAATCTTAATCTGCCCCTGCCTATTCATTTGTCTCCACATCCTCCATGTGACGCGCCCCTGGGCCTGTGTCGCGCTACGGTGCGCACGCGGGAGCTTACCCGGAGCCGGATCCGTGGAGGGTTGTAATCTCGTGGCGGTGACCCGGTCCGTGCCCAGGGAGTCAAACTAGACGGCAGTCTATTAGTAGTAAATAGTTGATGACTACGCCACCCGTTGAGTGCAGCCAGGAAGCTGCTGCTGCAGGGCAGACCGCTGAGGCCGGTGGTAGGATTGTGCAGCGTGATAGTATAACCCCCAACGGGAGGGGTATGGCCTCAGGGCAGCCGACGTGGATGATGGGGGTAGCAGGAACCACTCAGAGACGGTACGGTGTAGATCAGGGTCTTTACTGGTAACAACGACAGACCCTCCCGGAGTACTTGCTAGCAAACGGGGCCTGGTCAGTCTTTGAGCAGATGGGATCTCCCCTGGCCAGGCGTAGTTGTAGGCCTCCCAAACTGACTGTACTCTTCTGGCTACCTTGCTAGAAGCTGATGTAAGTAGCCCACGTCCCTGAGTGTACCGTGTGGTGCTCACCCGTATGGCCGGTGACTCGGGGCCTTCTAATGGCTTCCGCTCCACGATGGCGGTGCTGGTCCCACGCGTGTGACCGTGCCTTCGGGCTTCTGGGCCAGAGGACCTGAAATCCCCTGCCCGACGGATTCTGCTGCTGGGCAGGAGTTAGTCCCCACAGCCTCGGACTCCGGGTCCGGTAAAGAATCTTCTTAGTCAGGGCGAGCTCTGTAGCTGCCAGCCCCTGACTCCTTGTAACTCTGCTGTTTCCTATGCTGCTTCTCTTCTCCACTCTCCTTGTCTCCAGGCTCAGGCCCCTGGACAGGGCCTGCCTGTGGAGCAGAGCCTATAGAGCAGCTCTGCTCCCTGTCTTCTCCTCTCAGAACTCCCTACCCTGCCTCAGCCCCAGGTTTATATAGGGGAAGTCCTTCCCCTCCCAAGACTGGGCAGGAGGTGTGGCATGCACAGGATCCCTGACCAAAGGACCTCCCACCTGCTCTCAGACGTAATATCTCTATCACTGTGGCAACCAGACCCCTGGGGTGTCACATTCCCCCCTAGTGAAATTTAGTACTCCGGGACTAAACATATTTTTGTAACATAACAAAGTATAAACAATAACATTACAATAAGGAAACGCATAAAGCTGGTCACGGCGTGTCCGTAACCGGGTGCAGTCTTTGAAGAAAGCAAGGTGTCCATTTCACCAAAACAGGGAGACGTAACCAGGTAGGGGTCTGTCCTACCCCGAGTCCTTAACAGTCTTTTAGTCCATCCTGGGTTACGCTCCACTAACTGTACAAAGGATTCCCGGTAAATCCACCAAGGACTCCTATAAATAACTGGAAACACATAATATTTACAAGATATGGCCGCTCTCAGTCCTCGGCCAGTGGGGATAAGGATTGGCTGCTCACAGTCCTCAGCCTGTGGGGAGATGGGATGGCTGCTCACAGTCCTCAGCCTGTGGGGAGATGGGATGGCTGCTCACAGTCCTCAGCCTGGTTAAGGATAGGGGACACACGGGAACAGTTCACACTTGTCCCAACGGGGACCATATTTTAATTAGCAACACAAGTACCCCTATGGGTAACTATGTACAGTTCCACTCTACCGTACTTCAGTAACGGCATCCTCCTGCTCCTTCTTGTGTGTAGGCTTCAGACCCGTCCGGGTCCTCTTGGCTTTCCTCGTATTGGTAGTACTGCAGCTCCTCCTTGGTTAACGTGGAGGGCGTACAGTCCTTTTGCACCTGGGGAGTTCAGGCCTTGCGACCAGGCATGGAGAGGGTCGCCGTTGATGACGCCCGGGGTCAGAGGGTGCAACTTTGGGCCTGGGCGCGGGCTGGTGGTGGTAGTGCCCAGGGCTGGAGAGCTTGGCCGCAGGGCTTGTTGCGGGGGCTGGAGCAGGTCGGTGTCTGCAGCGCCCGGAATCGGCGGCTCCACCAGGGGGCCCGGGAGCAGGCTGACGCTGGCAGCGTCCGGGACAGGGAGACTCCTCTTACCTGTTCCCGCGACCGCTCCTGCGTCACGCGTCTTCTCCCGGCGCTGGTCGGGGCCGGCGACGACTGGGGCACTGCCGATGCTGGGCAGCTTAGTCTGCTGCCAGTCCGCCATCTTGCTGTCCGTTCCTGGTGTCCTCCTCCCCCCTAGTGGACCGTGGCCTACCTTCCGGAGATCCTCTTCCGTAGGCCGCGGCTCCGCAGTCAATCGTCGGGGTCGAGGACCTGGCGTCGCGCTCCTGTGACGTCGGCGTCTGCTGGGCACCTTCCAGGACCTTACGCAACGTCCGGACGTGAGGCGGGGCTTCAGTTCTCGCGCGCTTTCGGAGTCCACGCCCCTCTTCTTCCCGCGCGGCGTCTCCAAGATGGCGCCGGATGGCGGGAAAACTCCTCGGATGGCGGGAAGAAGGCAGAAGATGGTGCCGGATGGCGGGAAAACTCCACGGATGGCGGGAATCTTCACAGATGGCGGGAATCTTCACCACTGGTAAGTTTGAAAAGTCTCTTTTTCAGGCACGCAGTACCCGGTGGTTGCGGGCACGAAATCCTGCCGACTACGCCAAAGTTGACGCGCCCCTGGGCCTGTGTCGCGCTACGGTGCGCACGCGGGAGCTTACCCGGAGCCGGATCCGTGGAGGGTTGTAATCTCGTGGCGGTGACCCGGTCCGTGCCCAGGGAGTCAAACTAGACGGCAGTCTATTAGTAGTAAATAGTTGATGACTACGCCACCCGTTGAGTGCAGCCAGGAAGCTGCTGCTGCAGGGCAGACCGCTGAGGCCGGTGGTAGGATTGTGCAGCGTGATAGTATAACCCCCAACGGGAGGGGTATGGCCTCAGGGCAGCCGACGTGGATGATGGGGGTAGCAGGAACCACTCAGAGACGGTACGGTGTAGATCAGGGTCTTTACTGGTAACAACGACAGACCCTCCCGGAGTACTTGCTAGCAAACGGGGCCTGGTCAGTCTTTGAGCAGATGGGATCTCCCCTGGCCAGGCGTAGTTGTAGGCCTCCCAAACTGACTGTACTCTTCTGGCTACCTTGCTAGAAGCTGATGTAAGTAGCCCACGTCCCTGAGTGTACCGTGTGGTGCTCACCCGTATGGCCGGTGACTCGGGGCCTTCTAATGGCTTCCGCTCCACGATGGCGGTGCTGGTCCCACGCGTGTGACCGTGCCTTCGGGCTTCTGGGCCAGAGGACCTGAAATCCCCTGCCCGACGGATTCTGCTGCTGGGCAGGAGTTAGTCCCCACAGCCTCGGACTCCGGGTCCGGTAAAGAATCTTCTTAGTCAGGGCGAGCTCTGTAGCTGCCAGCCCCTGACTCCTTGTAACTCTGCTGTTTCCTATGCTGCTTCTCTTCTCCACTCTCCTTGTCTCCAGGCTCAGGCCCCTGGACAGGGCCTGCCTGTGGAGCAGAGCCTATAGAGCAGCTCTGCTCCCTGTCTTCTCCTCTCAGAACTCCCTACCCTGCCTCAGCCCCAGGTTTATATAGGGGAAGTCCTTCCCCTCCCAAGACTGGGCAGGAGGTGTGGCATGCACAGGATCCCTGACCAAAGGACCTCCCACCTGCTCTCAGACGTAATATCTCTATCACTGTGGCAACCAGACCCCTGGGGTGTCACACATGCACCAAACGCCACATGGTAACTGCCCTTACACAGATACTGGCTGATGACCATGTTCTTCCTATTGTGTCCCCCCATTTCCATATAGATTGTAACAGGGGCGGACACAGACTGTAGTGGGCCCCTGTGCAAGAAATTTTTTGGGCCCCCCCCCCCTGCGCTTCATAAGGCAACAAAGTTATCTAAACATAACCCCCCCCATGTGCAGCTCTCGCCCCCCCATGTGCAGCTCTCATCCCCCCCATGTGCAGCTCTCATCCCCCCCATGTGCAGCTCTCATCCCCCCCATGTGCAGCTCTCATCCCCCCCCATGTGCAGCTCTCATCCCCCCCCATGTGCAGCTCTCATCCCCCCCGTGCATCTCCCATCCCCCCCATGTGCATCTCTCATCCCCCCCATGTGCATCTCTCAACCCCCCCCATGTGCATCTCTCATCCCCCCCACTCCTAGTTAACTACTTGTATTTAAAACAAATAAAACTTGTTATACTTACCCCCATGCGATCCCTGCAGAATCCTGGCGCTCGTCCACGTCGCTGCCACCAGACGGTGCCACATGCATAGCCATCAGCTTTTGTTTTGGCCAAAAGATTTTTAAAGCCGCCACCACGATAAGGTAGACTCTTCTGGCAGGGCCCTACTCTAACCTATTAAAATTTTCTTAAAATATCCAATACTCTTTTTAGATATATTTTTATTTAGTTTTCTTTAAGGGAATGTGTCATATACATTTTTTTTTAAAAATGACCAATAATACCACATACAGGGAATACTGCCACACCATGACCAGACCACATATTACCACAACATAGTGACCGAATAATACCACACAGAAGGGGGAAAAACTGCCACACCATGACCAGACCACATATTACCACCACATTACTAATATTACCACCACATTACTAATATTACCATAAGTGTCATTATGCACGGGAGCTCTATACATGGTATGTATAATGTAAGTGTCCAGGTAATCTAGTGATCACCAGTGACATTATACACAGGAGCTCTGTATATAGTGTCAGTGTACAGGTAATACAGTGATCACCAGTGACATTATACACAGGAGCCCGGTACATAGTATATAGTGTAAGTGTACATGTAATACACTGACTCACTGGTGACGTCTCTAGGTGAAGTCCTTCAGCTACGCTTTTCTCCTTCATCCAGCACAGACCGCCATTACGTCTTCCAGCCAGGACTCGTCTCTGCATAAAATAACACAGTTATCTAGAGCACATTCCCCAACTTCTACATTACGCAGCTGAATACAGACGTGTATCCACCATCAATATATGGTTAGTTATTATACAACCTACCATTCCAAATATAAATTGTAATCCACCACGGTGCCCCCATTAACTGTAAATAGGCACTTAATATATAATTTAATTAGAACCTCTACTCTTTCCGCCAATTTGTTACCAGTTACACTCCTGCATCCGCAACGCCCCCTACTCTATACTTCCTGCTCCCCGCATTCATTATTTACATGCACCCCCTGCCCCAATTCATTATATCATGTCCTGCTCTCCCCACCCCATCATCATTTATCATTTACTGTCCCCCACCCCACATTCATTATGTGCAGCTCATTATCCCCCTACTCCCAATTCCCCCATGTGCAGCTCATTTTCTCCCAATTCCCCCATGTGCAGCTCTCACCCCCCCATGTGCACATCTCTCATCCCCCTCCCCCACATGTGCCCCTCTCTCATCCCCCTCCCCCACATGTGCACCTCTCTCATCCCCCTCCCCCACATGTGCACCTCTCTCATCCCCCTCCCCCACATGTGCACCTCTCTCATTCCCCTCCCCATGTGCACCTCTCTCATCCCCCTCCCCCACATGTGCACCTCTCTCATCCCCCTCCCCCACATGTGCACCTCTCATTCCCCTCCCCCACATGTGCCCCTCTCTCATCCCCCCCATGTGCACATCTCTCATCCCCCTCCCCCACATGTGCACATCTCTCATCCCCCTCCCCCACATGTGCACCTCTCTCATTCCCCTCCCCCACATGTGCACACCTCTCATCCCCCTCCCCCACATGTGCACCTCTCTCATTCCCCTCCCCCACATGTGCACCTCCCATTCCCCCCACTCCTAGTAAATTGTATTTAAAAAAAAAAAAAAACTTGTTATACTTACCCCCATGCGATCCCTGCAGAATCCTGGCGCTCGTCCAAATCGATGACACCAGGTTCTCCTGACTTCCGGTCATGTGACGGTGCCGTCACATGACCGGAAGTCAGGGGAATCATGAAAGCGCTGCCGCAGCAGCGCAGCGCTGAGATGTTCCGGCCCCGGCGCTTAGCATGGGGCCGGGGGCCCCATGAGGAGAGAGACGCACAAGAGGGGGGCCCCCAAGGGGGCCCCTACCGGCTGGGCCCCATACTGGAGTCAGGGCAGTCATGCCCTGATGGCGGCCCTGCTGGAGGCTGAAGGGGCCCCCTCTCCCTCGGGGCCCCCGTTCAATGAACCGGCTGCACGGGCGGTAGTTCCGCCCCTGGATTGTAAGCTTGCGAGCAGGACCCTCAATCCTCCTGTAACTGTTGAAATGTTATACATTGTATTGTTTATATTGTCTGTATATTTCCCTACTTAATTGTAAAGTGCTGCGGAATATGTTGGCGCTATATAAATAAAAATGATTATTAATTATTATTATTATATAAAGAGAAGCTGTCACTTTCCATTAATGTGTAATTGTTTTATCTGACCTAAATCCTGAATCCGGCGTTGTTTTTCTTTTGTTCCTGCGCCTCTCCATTCCTGAGATATGACTCCTCCTTCCCAGTATATAAATCTCGTCTTGTTAGCCAAGGGGGTGTGATGTTTATGATGACCACGCCCCCTTGGTAACAGATCTAGATTTACATACAATGAACAGGGGGTGATATCTCGGGAACGGAGAGGCACAGGAAGAAAAGAAAGACAACATCGGATTCAGTAGAACAGCGGCATTTACACCAGGTAAAAAAATTACATCTGTATGGCAGCGAAAAATCTACCACCACCTCAACAAAGGTAGGATAATTTACAATAAGAGCCAGTGTTTGCCAACATAGTCTTCACTAGGTTTAAAAAAGAAATGATGACCACCATGTCACCTGGTACATAGTGCAGGCAATGGCTTGCCGGTCCATAACTAGACCTATACCTACAGTCAGATCTATTGACTTATGGAGCCATAATGGACTCTGTTTATATTCCCCAGTCTAACATAAGTATCGAAACCCTAAAAAAAAAAAAGACTTGTGCATCTACTATTAGATTTCGGTGTTAGGAAAAATTTGTTTTAATTTTTATTTCATAAATCAATAGTGCACATGAAAATAAGCAACATAGATCTTAGATCTTATCAGAGACATCGGCTTGTTCTGCTCCTGGACTGAGCATTCATTCTCAAAGCGTAAAACCTGAATTCAATGAAGACAGAGTTTCCCATTACTGAGATAGGAGATGACAGTTGGTGCTTTTAAAATTCTATGGAGAAGGAGGAGCTAGAGGCTGACACAGACATTCTACTGCAAGTTCTCCTGAAACAACAGTTACAGTTCTAATTCATGGGTAAAGTGTGTTAAATATATATTCAGTGAAAACAGAGTTTCACATTACTGAGATAGGAGATGACAGTTGGTGCTTTTAAAATTCTATGGAGAGGGGAGGAGCTAGAGGCCGACACAGACATTCTGCTGCAAGTTCTCCTGAAACAACAGTTACAGTTCTATTTCATGGGTAAAGTGTTTAAAATCAATATTCATTAAAAACAGAATTTCACATTACTGAGATAGGAGATGACAGTTGGTGCTTTTAAAATTCTATGAAGATGGGAGGAGGTAGAGGCCGACAGACATTCTGCTGCAAGTTCTCCTGAAACAACAGTTGAACATTATGAGCACCAACTGTCAACGGAAATGGGAAAATCTGTATTCACTAAAGACACCTTTTACATGTAAATTGAGAGTGAAAGATCCGTCCAGGAGGAGGAAGAAGCCGATTTCTCTGATAAGATCTATTACAAAGCTTCTTATTTTCACGTGTACTATTGGATTTATGAGGGAAAAACATGAAAACGAGGGTGTCTCTATTAGATGTGTTGAGCGGTTGTGCCTGCGCTGTATTTTGGTGGTGGATTCTGAGCTTCACGCTGACTCTGTCACCTCCTTTACAGCTGAGGCCTCCACATGCCAAGTCTGTCTTGGCTCTGTCTGCTAATAATTGTTGGTGGCTCCGGGCCAGGGACTGACGCCAGGTTCTGTCTCACTTGACTGAATGTCAGGGTTTATTAATTCACGGTGAGGCCTATTGTCTGGGCTCGGGCCTGTGTGTTTATTTACCCCAGCAGGCCCTCTATTGACTCAGGCGCAGCACAGCCCGCTGCATTGTTCAGCTCTGCAGCGACCTCATGTAAACTCTGCCGACTTCTGCACAGAGGAAAGGAGAAAAGACGAAAACAAATTGAGCGCTAGGATCTTTTTTGTATATTTTCATTTTAGTTTTTATTCTAAAAGAGTGAATGGAAATAATAATCCTTTACTAACAGATTGCACTGTGGACATTTAAAGAGAAACTAAACTTTCCTCTTTTTTTTTTTTATAACATTTTTAAGCATTGAAAGTCAAATAACTTTGCAAATCACTTTATCAAACAATTTCACTTCAGTCCTTTAAAAAAAAAAAAACAACAACTCCTTAAGGTATGTGCACACTGTTTTGGGGGAGTTTTGAGCATTTGAGGAGGATTTAGGGAGTTTCCGCTCAGTTTCAACTCCAAAAAACTCCTATAAAAACCCCCTCAGTGTGCACATGACATAAGGGTATATTCACACGTTGCGTTTTTGCTATGTCCAATACGATTTTTAACGTAAGTTTTTACAGCGTTATTAATTTTTTCACCCATTTGGTTTAATGGGTGAAAAGTGCTGCAAAAACGCTGAAAGACTTGACATGCTGCGTCTTAGCAAAACGTAGCAGGGCTCAAATACAAGCGGAAAAAAAAACCGCTGTGTGTGCATGAGATTACAGAAATATTAATTATTCTGGTACAATAAAAGTCGGGGAAGATGGTTCACACAGATCCCACCGCTGCCACCAATTGTCAGGGATAACAGCCGGGTTGGTCACACAGATCCCACCACTGTTACCACTTTGTCAAAGATGACACTAGAGAGATCACACAGTTCTCACCGCTGCCACTAGTTTGTCAGGGATACGCAAGTTTACTTCCTCCAATCATCAGGACAATTACGCAATTGACTGACGAGTGATGGATGAGGCCACTACTAGGCCAGTTATTGGTGACCTCACAGTGAGCCTATGGTATATACACCCCAGATTCCAACGCATGAAATGTATGTGTATATACTCCCATATGGTCACTGCCAGCTCCACAATAACAAAAAGAACTACTAGCTGCCACCATCAATCATTTACACAGGCTGATTGGACACCCATTACAGGTAGCGCATGGCTTCAGGGGTGCGGTTTGTAGAGCAAGAAGAACGGAGCTATACATTTATATATTTAATCCAGAAAGGTAGACAGTGTTTATAAAAAAAAATATACAAAGATGATACAAAATGGGAACAAAACAATATGATATAATCAATTACATAAAATAATAAAATAATGAGCAAAGATAATTACTAAACCTGATATCAAGGAAATGGCTCAGAGCTTAACGTAGGGAAGCACTCTGATTAGAAAAATGGGACACCCTCACAGTGAACTATGTCTTCCTGAATGAACAATGAACCAAACCCAAATGATGCTTTTTATTAGCTCCAGGCTACGCCCACATATTTCCCCTTGATGAGCTCATGTGGGGTCTGTTTGTGGAATATACTGAATCTGTTAGGGTTAGATTAGATCTCCAACTTACATAATATTTTCACTCCTGGAGGACCCAGGCATTAGATATTGTCATCATATTTCTTATCACAATTTTGCCTTTACATAGGGATCAATCATGACCTGGATAGCATCAACTATCGGAGGGGTTGGAGGGGTTCTAATGACCTTAATTTTGCCTTTACATAGGGATCAATCATGACCTGGATAGCATCAACTATCGGAGGGGTTGGAGGGGTTCTAATGACCTTACAGTGATGTGAGTGAATGCGTTCTGTTAGTCCCTTCGCTGCGACGCCAAAAATCTATTTCCCATAAATATCAGATCGATAAAAACCCCAGTATTCATATCTGGACAACGGAGAGAAAAAGTCTAGAGCGCTCTTAGAAAAATCCTTCGAAGCGAGGGTGCCCCTTGGAACAAAGGCAGCCCCTGAATTTCTCCGCCTCTGCGTAAACAGATCTCAAACTGTTTTTTCCTCAGTAGATATCCTGTTTAAATCACCTGTTCATGGCAGGATGTCTCTGCTTCGAAGGAGGTTGCATCATTAGCTCTCTCTTTATTTATAATTAGTCCCACTTCAAAGGAGGTTGGAGTGTCAGCTCCTCTCCAGTTTTCTCTCTTCCCCATATGTTCAATGTGAAGGGGACATGTTCCCTCCCTGGATTTTAATTTTCTTCTAGGACACTATCCTGCTGTGTACTCAGTGCAGGTATCCTCCTCTTAGTTCTCATGTTAGATGGGATTGAGGTCCGGGCTCTGTGCGGCCAGTCATGTTCTTCCACAGTAAACTACCCCAACCATGTCTTTATGGAGCTTGTGCACTGGGCACAGTCATGGGGGACAGAAAAGGACTTTCTCCAAACTGTTCCCCCAAAGCTGAAATCTGAAATTGTCCACAATGTCTTGAGCTTAAGTATTAAGATTTACTTAAACTAGAACTAAGGGGCCAAGCCGAGTCCTTAAAAACATCCCGTAGCATTATCCCTTCTCCACCAAACTGTACAGCTGCACAATGCAGTCAGGGGGTAACGTTCTCCTGGAATCACCAGACCCAGACTCCTCCATCAGATGTCAGATAGTAGTATGATCCGTCACTGCACAGAACACATTTCCACTTTTCCAGAGTCCCGTAGTGGGTTTACACCACTCCATCCGAAGCTCGGCATTGTGTTTAGTGACGTACAGCCATGCAGCTGCCCCTCACCTGCTATCTACCTTCACTAACGTGTGATAAGGGCAGGTGGTAAAGCACCCCCTGATACCAGTCCGGTTCTGTAATAGGAACTATTGGTGAAACAAGTCCGTTCATGAAATTTCTCCCCTCTTAAATATTCCCCCATCACTTATTAGTGATATTATTGACAAGTGAAAGGAGCCACAGCAACTCATCCATGTAATGTTACAGAGCGGGGCCATCGAGTGCTGAGGAGCAAAGGGCAAAAAAGTCCAAACATCCTCTGGTATTAACATCGGCACAAACACTGAGCCTCCGCCAGGAGCTTCAGTAAGGAAATAGGCAAATGATAAGACGCACATGTGGCGCCCCTGAGGGTTCAGTCGCCACAGAGGTACTGCACCTCACCCAGAGGTGTGGTATCTCACTCTCTCAGGTAAGGATGGAGTGCTGCCCGGGACCCTAACACCTGCATCCAACACTACACTACTCCAGACCGGCTGGAAGGGCATGATGCACTGCTTTCTGCTGGCCCCGTCCCTGGCTGGAGTGGGGGGAGCCAAAGTGAGGGGGAACCATGTAGTGGGTGTGGGTGGAGGACGCAGGCCAGGGGAGCACTTAAAGAGGATACATATATATATATATATATATATATATATACACACCGAAGCCATCTTTTAGGGAGTTGTACGGAGGGAGAGAGAGTGTGAGGACGAGAGGAGCAGAGGCTCTTCAGGAGCTCTGCTCGGGAGGCAGGCTCAGCCTGTCATGCCCAAGACAGAGAGGAGTGGGAGCAAGGGAGGAAGGCTCCAGGAATTGAAGGGATCCCAGGGGGCACGGTGAGTGCAGGACGGCACCCGTACGCCCGAATCTGCCAGGCGGTAGAGGGATCAGGCCGCAAGAAGGGAACCGGTCTCTGGACTAGCCGAGTTACTTTAAGTCTCCGCTAGAAAACCGGAGGCTTCTGCACTTTCAAGGTGCAGTTACCACATCCGCACCTAAGCCGCCGAAAAGGGCACCAAGTAAGGTCCGGGAACTCCAAGTTGCCCAGAGGGATCTCAAGGTGCCTGATTGGGACTTTGTGTGGCGGGACGCAGAGCAGGAGGGAGAGACCCAGCGCGGGAAGTCGGCTAAGAAAGGAACATACAGAGAGGGGTCCCGTTAAGTGCTCTTGAGATACTTGAGGGAGTGCTGAACCCCTGCCTGGTGAACGTAGTGTGACGTGGGAGACTGTGCCACCTGAGGAACCTAATAACTGTCAGTAAACTCAGATGACTGCACCCCACTGTTTCTGTCAGTTATTTCTACCACGTTATCGCTCCTGCACTACAACATCCAGCATCACCATCTGCACCTACACCTACACCTGCACCTCAGACCAGCCGGAGGGGCAAGATGCGTCGCTCTCCTGCTGAGACCTGTCCCTGGCTGGAGTAGGGGGGGAACCAAAGTAGGGGGAACTATGTAGTGGGTGTAGGAAGAAGATGAGGGGAGCATTGAAAGAAGTGATATCAAAAGAGGGTGGAACATTCTAGAGCAGTGCAGTTCCAGTCGGAGTAGAGCCAGAGAGAGAGTCAGAGGAAGAGTTGGGAGCAGGAGCTCTGCAGGAGCTCTGCTCAGGGAAAGCGCGGGCCTGAGTAAGGAGGCCCAGGAGAAGGAGAAAAGGAAGGAACGGGAGCAGAGAGAAGGCTCCAGGAGTAAAAGAAGAAGGGATCCCAGGGGTACGGGCAGTGCTGGAGGCCACCCGTACGCCCGAATCTACCAGGTGGTGGAGGGGTCAGGTCGCACAGAGGGGACCGGTCCCTAAGCTAGCGGAGTTCTTTAAGCCTCAACTAGGAAATCGGAGGCTGCAGTATTTCAGGTACTGCAGCCACATCTGTCTCACCAAGAAGGTGGCAATAGAGGACCCAGGGGAGAGAGAAGACGTCGCCCAGCAAGGTCCACGGTCACTGGATTGGGACACTAGGTATGAGGTGCAGGGAGACGGCCAGAAGGAACACACAGAAGGGGGTCCCATTATGTACTCCGGAGGTACCTGAGGGTTGGCTGAGCCCCTGCCCGGTGAACGCAGCACGACGTGGGAAGTTATGATCTGCAGTTGTAACCAGGAACCAAGTAAGAACTGTGAGTAAATTCGGAAGACTGCACCCCACTGTCTCTGTCAATTATTACTGCTGCGCCATCACCCCCTGCACTACACTGCACCACAAGTGCTACTTCCATAACAGCAACAGCTACACTGCCCTGGAGCTAAGCTCTACCTGTGGAGGGCTGAACCAACTCTGCTGCATTTACACCAGCCCCAGAGGACCTGCTCCGCAGCGATGTCTCCCTTTAGCCGCATACCACAGGTGGCGTCACTAACTGTACATAAGAACTATAAATCCCCTGTAAATAAACCCCTTTTATTGACCGCCCTGGGTCACGGACCGGGTCACCGCCACTGTGACATCTCCCCTAGCAACGACCAGCACGGCACCGAGTACCCCACGGCCCAGGGGGCGCGTCACACACAGTTAACACCTAACAGAGTGTCCGCAAGCTAACACTGCCATCTGCTGGTCTACGACGATAGAAAATGGAAAGCAGAAAGCATTACATTGGCAGGAACTCAAGAGTCTAGTGCATGTTCCCTTGGAGAAAAAATTGGAGGAGACCTCAAGTCAGATGACAGCTGTAGCGCACTTAATAATTATAAAAGGCCTGAGAAGGCTGAGAAGAGGAGGAGTCGGCGACTGGACCTTTAGCAGGATGGTCCTGTGAGAAGCGGAGTTGGCTTATAGCAGCCATTATGAGAGACCAGACCCGAGTAAAGGAATCGATAGATCAGACCCAAGAGAGAGAAGACCCTAGTGAAGGCCCAAGAGAGACCAGACCTGAGTGAAGACCCGAGAGAGACCAGAGTCGGGAGAGTTGAGCCGAGTGAGTAGAGTCAGGACAAAGAGCCGTCACTTCCAGTGTAAACGTATGATACAAAGTGGGGACAGGGGCCGTGCTTCAGGGAAAGAAGGTGGCCAGCGTGCCGAGTATGCAGTGTCCCCACCAATCTGGGGCTTGCGGCCTAGCAGGCAGTATTGTGGACCTCTGTTAGGATCTGTGTGATGTTCTGCGTTGCCTAGAGAGTGATGGCGGTGATGGGCCCGGTAGTGATAGTGATGCCCCTTTGGTTAGGGTATTAAGACTAAGAGCTCACTGACGATAGCAATTGTTTAATGGTAAAAGTAGAAGGATAGTGTGTCAATAGCATTGTGTCAATATCCCGTTCACCTGAATTACTGTATTCTCCTTATAATATAACTTGTTTCATTTTTCACCGTTTATGTTCCTTCCTGATATTGTGCCGAAGGCCCCCCTTTAGTTGTGATAATCGAAAAAATAGTTGTTGGTTTAAGTACCGCTGTCTCCACATTGTCTGCGCTGTTGCATCCAAGTACCTGTTAACACTTTATGGCCAAGCAGCTGCATGCAGCCATACATCACCAAACACAATGCTGAGCGTCGGATGGAGTGGTGTAAAGTTGCCACCACTGGACTCTGGAGGAAACGTGTTCTGTGCAGTGACGAATCACACTTCTCTATCTGGCATCTGATGGAGGAGTCTGGGTTTGGTGATTCCAGGATGACGTTACCCCTATGACTGCACTGGGCAGCTGTACAATCTCTGTGCGCATGTCTGTGTCTTAGGTGCAGTTTTGCACAGTGTAATAATTGTCTGAGGCCAACAACTGAATGTCTGGTAATTCTGTGTCTCTGTTCCCACATTTGGATAGACACCAGTTATCAGCCATAAATTGTACATTTACCAGATGAATGAAACTACATGTAGCTGTCTCTTGTTTAGGGTGATTTCAAATTGCATTCAGGCACCCGTTCAATGGCTCCGTCAGAGCTTACGTCCGAACCCCTCGCAAAATGGGATTTAGGCGTATGCGCCAACGGGGCCATAGACTATAATGGTGCAGGCAGAGTGAAAGTGCGCATTTTCAGGTGTATACGCCTACTGGAGGTGGACACCCCGACGTAGTCTGCTACGTTTGGGTGTCTGCCTAAGGTAGGCGTACACTCCCATCAGGGCAATCACACAATTGACTGATGAGTGATGGATGAGGCTTCGGCTGCTTCTGACGCGCCCCCTGGGCCAGTGTTGTTGGGGATACCCGGAGCCGGATCAGATGGGGGTTGTAGTCTCCGAGTGGCTGTGACCCGGTCCGTGCCCAGGGTGTCAAGCTCAGTGTGTGGCAGTCCTTACTGATGTTACTAAAGTTCTTTATGTCGACTACGCCACCCGTTGAATTGCGGTCACTACGGCCGCCGCTGCAGCAGGGTCCGCTGAGGCTGATGGTGTTTGTGCAGCTTAGGTGGTATAACCCCCAACGGGAAGGGTATAGCCTCAGGGGGTCAGGTGCAGAGGATGGTGGTTGTGGAAGTGCAGGGAAGATGGTAATGAGAGTCAGAGTCGGGTTGTGCAGTTCAGGGTTCTTTACTTACTGCTGTTCTTGTACCGGTCACTCCGGCCTTGAGTGACCACCCGAGCCGCGCTGCGTCCACCAGGTCCTGGACTCGGCCAACCCCCAAGTAGTTCTGGAGCGTGGTTCTGAGCTCCCTTTCTGTCCTGTCCTCGTCTCTGGCCTTCCCCACCAGGGATCCACCTATGTCCGGCTCCCTCAGGCCTCTTGTTGGCGAACCCTTGCCTCTGGGTTCCCTGACCCTATGCGTGGTCTGCCTTCCGGGTGGATTTGGTGGGTGGCCGTGGCAGATGCTGCCCACGGCCTCCGGTCTCTGGCTGAGGTATGCTGTAGCCCTCACCAGTTTGGGATCCGGTACCCTGTTGCCAACTCTTCACCCTGTGATTGTATTTGGGCTCTCAGAGTTCCTTCTTTCTCCCCCTCTGGGTCTTTCGTTCTCTCCTCTCTCACTCTGGGCCTGGGGCTGCTCTGCTCCTCTGCTTTCTTCCACTGCTCTGCAAAGTCCTCACTACAACAGGCTGACTTCTCACAGACTGACCCTGATCTTAGATGGTTCCCACCTTTTATACTCCCTCTATGTGTGAGCTCAGGTGACCAGCACCCAATGAGCTCCTAGCACTACCCAGACTGCTCCCCCTATCTGCCCCTACACTACTGGGATGGTCCACCCCCCTCCCACTCCAGCCAAGGACAGACTCGATCGTACCTGCACATTTCTAAGTGGGAGTACCGTTGGTCTGCCCTCCGGAAATGGGATGTGTGTAGTGCATGCAGCCTTCTGAGCTCAGCTCCACACTCCATCCTTACCCGGGAGTGGAATATCACACCTCTGGGTTGAGGTGCAATACCCCTGTAGCAGCCGAATCCTCAGGGTGCTACACTTCCACTACTAGGTCGGTTATTAGGGAACTCACAGTGAGTGTATAGTACATACACCTCCGATTCCAACACATGAAACCAGAAGTTTCCATCCACTCTATATAAACACACATCTGCATGTTTTCTCAATATCTGACATGAAATCAGAATAAACCTTTCCCATTTTACGTCAATTAGGATTACCATAATGTTTAATATTTTCCAAATGTCAGAATAATGAGAGAGAGAGAGAGAGAGAGAGAGAGAGAGAGAGAGAGAGAGAATGTTTTAAGGTATTTTTACTACTTACTGCAAAGTAAAAAATTTACATACATTTCATTATTATTAGGTACCATTGCCCTTAAACTGAATGACTTGGGTCAATGGTTTGGGATATCCTTCCACAAGCTTCTCACAATAGTTGGTCGGAATTTGGGCCCATTCCTCCTGACAAAACTGGTGTAACTGATCCAGGTTTGTAGGTCGCCTTGCTCGCACCTGCCTTTTCAGCTTTGCCTATACATTTTCAATAGGATTGAAATCAGGGCTTTGTGATGGCCACTAAAAAACATTGACTTTGTACTTTGTCACCATTTTGGCAGTATGCTTCGGGTCATTGTCCATTTGGAAGACCCATTTCCGCCCAAGCTTTAACTTCCTGGCTGATGTCTTGAGATGTTGCTTCAATATTGCCACATAATCTTCTTTTCTCATAATGCCATCTATTTTGTGAAGTGCACCAGTCCCAGCTGCAGCAAAACAACCCTACAACATGATGCTGCAACCCCCGTGTTTCACAGCTGGGATGGTGTTTTTAGGCTTTCAAGCGTCTCCCTTTTTCATCCAAACGTAACAATGGTCATTGTGCCCAAAAAGTTCAATTTTAGTTTCATCAGACCACAGGACATGTCTCCAAAAATGAAGGTATTTGTTCCTGTGTGCATTTGCAAACATTAATCTGGCTTTTTTATGTTTCTTTTGGAGTAATGGCAGAGTGGCCTTTCAGCCCATGTTGATACAGTACTCGTTTCATTGTGGATATTGACACAATTTTACCGGCTTCCGCCATCATCTTCACAAGGTCTTTTGCTTTTGTCCTTGGGTTGATATGCACATATCGGACCAAAGCACGTTCATCTCTGGGACACAGAACCCGTCTCCTTCCTGAGCGGTATGAAGGCTGGACATTCCCATCTTGTTTGTGTTTGCATATAATTGTTTGTACAGATGAACGAGGCACCTTCAGGTATCTTGAAATTGTACCCAAGGATGAGACAGACTTGTGCAAGTCCACAATTCTCTTCCTGATATCTTGGCTGATTTCTTTATACTTTTCCATGATGCTACACAAAGAAGCAGTGTGTTTCAGGTGTGCATTAAAATACATCCACAGGTGTTTCTCTAATTAACTCAGATGTTGCCACAAAAACTATCAGAAACTTCCAAACACATAACAACATCATATGGTCAGTCCAGAATTGTTTAAAGGCATAGTAATCTTAGTGTATGTAAACTTTTGACTTTGCAGTAAGTAATAAAAATGCCTTAAAACATTCTCTCTCTCTCATTATTCTGGCATTTGGCAAATATTAAAAATGATGGTAATCCTAATTGACCTAAAACAGGAAAAGTTTATACTGATTTCATGTCAGATATTGAGAAAAACATGCAGATGTGTCTTTTCATATAGTGTAAGTAAATGTCTGGTTTCAACTGTATATACCCCGGTACAGTCACTGTCAACTACACAATAGCAAAGGATCTACTAGCTGCCACCACCAATCGTATATACAGGCTGATTGGACACCCGTTAGAGGTAGCGTATGGCTTCAGGGGTACGGTTTACAGAGCAAGAGGAACAGACCTATTAAATTTTATATATTTAATCCGGGAAGGTAAGCAGTGTTTATAAATATGCAAAGATGATACAAAATAGGAACAAAATAATATGATATATACAATTTCATGGAATTAAACGGATAACAAAAGAAAAAGTACTAAACCCGTGTCACAGAAATGGCTTAGAATTTAGCGGATGGATGTACTCCTTAGGAAAACGGACAGAACCCATAGCAAGCTGTACCTTCGAGATATGACAAAATACAAAAACCAAAATTCCGCTTTTTTATTAGATCAATGTTACGCCCACATACCTCCCCTTGGTGATCTCATGTGGGGGCTGGTTGTAGGATGTGATAGGTCTGTTAAAATTTTATGAGATCCCTAAGTTTTAGGATATCTTCACCCCAGGAGGTCCCAGGCGGTAGATATTGTCATGTTTCCTAATGCGATTTTACCTTTATATAGCGATGAAACATGGCATGGATAGTATCATCCTTTGGAGCAATATTACGTTGGAGGGGTTAGAATGGCCTTACGGTGATGTGAGTGAATGCGTCATGTTCGTACCTTCGCTACGATGCTGAAAATATATCTTCCATAAATATCGGATGGATTCAAACCCCTATATTCATCAATGATCACTGGCTCCAAAGGCTCTTGCCTTGGGAGTGTACTTCCCCACCTCTGAATAAATGAATTACAGTCTTGGTGGCTGGTTCTCAGAGCAGATATCTGCTGTAATTACCTGGTCACTGCAGGAGGTCATATTTAGATGGAGGTGGAAGCTCTTTCTCACTTCCCCAATTATAATTAAATCCATATGTTCAATGTGAGGGTGATATGTCCCCTCTACAGAGATGTCTTTATGGATTTTCATTTTTCTCTAAGACAGTCTAGCTTTTTTATTTGGGTACATTGGGCAATTTTACTTGTAAATGGAGACTTTATTTTGCATGATAGAACTGTGTGCTGGAATAGCGAAGCAACGCTTCTTGTAAAGAATCTGTGAAATACGCATGCAGTTGAACACAGCAAAAACTTTGTAGGATGACAGGGTTAGTAGGATAAGAATCCAGAAATTCAGGGAGAAAACACTGACAAAGAAGAGTCCAAGCTTGAATAAAAAATGGGCATTTAGGGGTTAATCCAGAAGGTATTAAATGGGTCAGAACACAAAAATATGCATAAAACAATAGTTGGCATAGAGAACGGCAAAGAAATAACTTTAAAAAGGGGTCATAGGTCAGTTTATTGGTCACCAGCACTGTCCTGTGGTTGGTTTGCTGACCATCTCCCTTGGCTAATACTGCTGTCATTCATGCTAAAAAGGTAATAGAGCGTTTTGTGCATGGGCCACCTATCATCCCTACCAATGGTGCTGAGGAAACTGGAACAGAGGCAAAGGCTGCCAAATTGTGGGGAGGTAAATTCGTTATAATGCCTGCATGCAAAATCGGAGGTAGAAAGAATATAGTGAGGATACAATCCAAGCTTTGGTATAGATCCATACTACATGTATTTCAGCCCTGTTCCTAAACCCTAAATAATTTATATGAAAAAAGGAGAAAGATGAGTATATGGTATAGATAACTTATGTTATCTATGTTTTGTAATTTATATGCAAGCTTGAAATGGGTGTCCATGCATAGGTATTTAATGACCGGTCTACATCATAGGTTATCGATAGCAGATCGGTGGTAGTCCAACATCTGGGCAACAGGCAGATGTAAACACTTTGAGCAGAGCTGCTAAGCGGCGCTCCATTCATGGTGTAGTTGCCCGCTTAACTGAAATATGTTCAGATGTGCGGAAGAAAGTGGGTAATAGTTTTAAAGGGAACCTGTCACTTGCTCTAAAAAACAAGTTTAATATCTTGTAGAAATCCCTGAGCTCCCCTGATTCTGACGCTCTTTTCCGTTTTGCCCTGCATCGTTCCATTACTGAGATATTCACATTTGATGCTTTTGGAGCGCAGTATGTGAAATCTGTGTTTGAAGTTCAACTGGGCGTTTCTTCAGAGTCTTCTCTGAGCCGTGCTCTTTCACCGCTCCCTCCTAGACAATAACAGTCACAGCAGTCTATCAGTCTCAGATGCTACCAAGCTATGTTTAACAGTATCGGGGAGGGAGGGGTGAAAGGTGTACGCTCCCAGAGAAGATTCTGAAGAAACGCCCAGAGGAACTGCAAGCAGAGATTTCACATACTGCGCTCCAGAAGCAAAAAATGTGAATATTTCTGCAGTGAAGCATTGCAGCACAAAACAGAAAAGAGCTACAGAATCAAGGGATTTCAGGGAATTTACAAGCTATTTAACTCCATTTTTTGAGAAGTGACAGCTCCTCTGAGGGCTCATGCACACAAAAATAATAGGACTTTGTATAAGCTCTGAATTCTGCGTAGCTGTAATAGTGCATACACAGAAGTCTAAAGCACTTGACTCTTTTGTTTTGTTTTTGTTTTGTTTTTTTTAAATGGACACAAAATGGAAGGAGACCAGACACAAAAATAAACTTCTTGGTATACAACAGGTGATACATTTTCCCAGTACAGTTTAGTGTGAAACATCTTATGGCTTCTAAGAGGTACAAGGTGATACAACACAAAGATTCCTTTCTACAACTCTCACGCCACTATCTAATGCACAAAGGTACAGAGTGTGCTGCACAACCCCAGGCAACAACTGAAATGTCACTCTTCTCATTCATTATACAAATTAACAAGGACATTTGAATATGAGCAGTGTGTGCTTTATAAAGCAAACATTGCGCTGCGGCATAAACAATATTACCAGCAATGCAAACATCACTAATGAAGAAGTTTGCATCAAACTGTTTTAGCTGTAAGACTTAAAAGCTTTGTCCTACTTCGTCACTTTTTATACAATTGAAAAATTCTTGATTAAAATTGTTCTACCGTGTTGTTTAAAGAGTCTTGTGAAGACTTAAAGGGGTTGTCCAGTGAGAATAAGTTATCACCTATCCACTGGATAAATGATAACTTGTTGATTGGTGGGGATCCGACTGCCCTGCTAAATGGGGAGCTTTTATCTTCTGTTATGCACCTGTCCCTGGTATCCTAGGCTCCGCTTCGTTCCCCTGGGTCCGTTGCCTCCTGTTGTACTCCTTATAAAGTTTTGCAAGTTGCCCGGCGTGACTCGATTCCATCATCTGCATAGGCCTATTTAAAGCACCACTCCTGCGTGTTTTTTTATTGCACCACTGGAGTGGTGCTATAAATGTAAGTCACCTGCCTCAGCCTCATACTCAACCTCCGCTGCCTTCATCCGTGTCCAGCGTCACTCCGGTCGGTTTCCAGCGAAAAGTGACCTGTCGGCTGCTCCAGTGTTTCATTGAGCTGCGCGGAGGTCACTTTCAATACAAGTCTATGAAAGCCTCGCTCTGGCCTTGTTCTAGCTCTCATAGACTTGTATTGGGAGTGTGAGATGTAGTTTCACGCTAGGTGAGGAAAGGACCAAGTGTATGATGATGGGAAAAGGGGGGAAGCCCAACAACTAGGGAAAGGGAGAGTGGAGACCCCTAGGCAGATCTTACAACACCCTGACTCCACTATAGAGACTAAATAGGTTCCGCACCTATCGTCGAGCAGGATACATAATCCCTAACTGTCCCTAGAGCTAGACCCTAGGTAGGGAGGGGAAGGGGTGACCACTAGTCAGCCCCCACTGCGCCTAAAGACAAAGAAGGAAAACAGACAAGGGGATACAGTTAGCTTGAGAAGACAGCAGAGAGAAGATGACAATAATCCACCAAGAAGAAACTAACCAACTGCTAGTGTAGCACCCTGAGGATTCGGCTGCTACAGGGGTATTGCACCTCACTCCAGAGGTGTGGTATTCCACTCCCGGGTAAGGATGGAGTGTGGAACTGAGCTCAGTTAGCTGCATACACTACATACATCCCATTTCCGGGGGACAGATCAATGGTACTCCCACTAGGTATATGTGCAGGTACGACAGTGTCTGTCCCTGGCTGGAGTGGGAGGGGGGTGGAACATCCCAGTAGTGTAGGGGCAGATAGGGGGAGCAGTCTGGGTAATGCTAGGAGCTCATTGGGTGCTGGTCACCTGAGCTCACACAGAGGGAGTATATAAGGTGGGCACCATCTTAGATCAGGGTCAGTCTTCTGTAGAGAATCAGTCAGTCCTGAGAGAGGTCCAGGAGCGCCTGCAGAGAGAAGAGAGAGAGGAGAAGAGAAGGACCCAGAGGGGGAGAAGAAGGAACCCCAAGAACCCAGAATCAAACCAGAAGGGTGAAGGGTTGGCACGCAAGGGAACCGGATCCCAAATTAGTGGAGGAGAGAAACAACCCTCAGCTAAGAACCGGAGGCTGCGTCATTACATGTGGAGCAGCCCCTCACCAAGTCCACTAAGAAGGCACACCAGGCATAGGGTCAGGGAACCCCGGAGAGGTGCACCCACCAAGAGGCCCGAGGGAGCCGGATATAAGTGGACCCCTGGTGAGAAAGGCCAGTAGAGAGGACAGTCAGAAAGGGAGCTCAGGACCACGCTCCAGAATTGCTTGGGGGTTGGCCGAGTCCAGGACCTGGTGGACGCAGCGCGGCTCGGGCGGTCACTCAAGGCCAGAGTGACCAACAGAACAGCAGTAAGTAAAAACCCTGAACTGCACAGCCCGACTCTGAGTCTTCTTACCATCCACACTGCACCACCACTACCGCCATCCTCTACACCTGACCCCCTGAGGCTATACCCCTCCCGTTGGGGGTTATACTACCAGAAGCTGCACACACACACCACCAGCCTCAGCGGACCCTGCTGCAGCGGCGGCCGTATTGACCGCAAATCAACGGGTGGCGTAGTCGACACTAAGAACTAATAACATCTGTAAAGACTGCCACACACTGAGTTTGACACCCTGGGCACGGACCGGGTCACAGCCACTCGGAGACTACAACCCCCATCTGATCCGGCTCCGGGTATCCCTAACAACATGGCCCAGGGGGCGCGTCACTAGTACTCCAGGCTTGAGCAGGGCAACTCTCTGGAGACACTGAGAGTTTTTATATATCAAGCAAGGGTATGTCAATTAGCAGCAGAAGGTGGGGATCAATGCTGGGTCCTAGTGAAAGAAGGATACAACTACACTCCAGAGATGAAAGGATCAAGAAGGTGTCTGCAAAGCCAAGCACAGAGACCTTCTACAGCCGAATCCAGAACGACTGTCTGTCAAACCTGATACACCCGTGACAGTACCCTCCCTTCTACGAGTGGCTTCCGGACACTCAGGACCAGGTTTCTCTGGATGACAGGCATGGAAAAAATGAGCCAGTCTAGGGGCATTCACCTCCAATGCTGAAACCCACATCCTTTCCTTTGGACCATAACCCCTCCAGTGCACCAAGTACTGAAAAGAACGATGCTGAAGACAAGAATCCACAATCCTCGAAATTTGGAACTGCAAATTGCCATCAACCATGATTGGGGGCGGCAGCAGGGGGAGGACTCAAGAGGTACCACATATTTCTTGATCAGAGACCTGTGAAACACATTGTGGATCTTAAGAGCCTGGAGTAACTCAAGACAAAACGCTGCTGGGTTAATGACGGCGGTTATTTTTTATCTAGGTCCCAACTTCCAGGAAGGAACCTTCAACTTGATATTCCTGGTAGACAACCACACAAAGTCATTCACACTTAGGTCCGGACCTGGTGAGCGTTTCCTGTCAGCCATGCGTTTGAATCTGTCTCCCTGTAATACTATTGTAGGAACTCGAGGATTCTGGTGGCGTGGGGCAATGAACAATCAGAGACGGGTTTCTTTAATGCAAATAGTGTATTTGTGCAACAGCAATAACACCCAAAAACAATATGCAGATAACCCGTAGTGACATACAATGAAATAAGTCCAGCGATATTAAGTCTTTGGAACCTATATAGCAAAGTCAGCAAGGTTCTTACGACGGAGTCCTTACACGAATGTGATCAAAAGGAAAGTCTGACACACTGGTGACGTGGCTTGATTCAAACACTGCTGGTGTAGTAAGAGTCAGATCCAGGTATGCAGTAGCCACAGGGAAGTCCAAGAACAAGTTCACGAGTTAATCCTAGATGCGGCGTAGATTCAGGGAAGTCCAGAAACAAGTTCACATTTAAGTAATATTCCAGTAAATAGTTCCAGCAGCCCTCACCGGAGGGAGTGAACGAAGGGTTAAACAGCAACACACAGTTCATAAACACAGTTCTTACCAGGTAGAGTGAGCCAAGGGTTAACCCCTTAATAACATCTGACGTACTAATACGCGTCTGTGCCCTGGGACTTAAGAGCCAGACCCGTATTAGTACGTCATCGCGATCGCGCGCGCACACAGGCTGTGCGGGCGCGATCGCCGCCGGGTGTCAGCTGATTGTCACAGCTGACACCCGGTACTATGTGCAGGGAGCGGTCCTGCACCGCTCCCAGCACATTAACCCCCGCGATGCTGCGATCGAAGTCAATAGCGGCATTGCGGGGGCAAGGGGAGGTGATCGGCGATACTCACCTCCTCTTCCGGCTTCCAGTGCAGTCTGCAAAGGCTTCCCGGGTGTTGCCATGACGACCCAATGTCGTCATGACAACATCCGGGTCACCAGAGAGCAGGAAGATTGCTTGGAGATGCACTGCGCATGTCCAAGCAATCTTCACACTGTGCATTTCTGACAGCCTTCATGGCATAGGGATGGTGCTCCATTCCTGTGCCATGCAGGCGATCAGAAAAAAAAAAGTGAAAGTCCCAGAGTGGGACAAAGTAATAAAGTGTATAAACTGTGTGAAAGTGGAAAAAAAAAAAGAAAAAAATGTGCAAAAATATTATAAAAAAATAAAAAAAATAATACACCAAAAATAAAAATATAATGTACCCATCAATAAATATTATTATAAAAAAAATAAAAAAAAAAACAATAAAAGTACACATATTTGGTATCGCCGCGTCCGGAAAAACCTGACCTATAAAACTGTCCCACTAATTAACCCCTTCAGTGAACACGGTAAAAAAAAAAAAAAAAAAAACGAAGCAAAAAACAATGCTTTATCACCATACCGCCAAACAAAAAGTGGAATAACACGCAATCAAAAAGACGCATATAAATAAAAATGATACCGCTGAAAATGTCATCTTGTCCCGCAAAAAACAAGCCGCCATACAGCTCCATCAGCCGAAAAAAAAAAAAGTTATAGCTCTCAGAATAAAGCAATACTAAAAAATATTTTTTTCTATAAAATAGCTTTTATTGTGTATAAGCGCCAAAACATAGAAAAATGATACAAATGTGGTACCGCTGTAAACGTACTGACCCGAAGAATAAAGCTACCTCATCAATTTTACCACACGCGGAACAGAATAAAAAAAAAAAAAAAAAAAAACAATTCCTGAATTGTTGGTTTTTGTTTATTCTGCCTCCCAAAAATCGGAATAGAAAGCGATCAAAAAATGTCACGTGCCTGAAAATGGCACCAATAACCACGTCAAGTCATCCCGCAAAAAACGAGCCGTCACATGACTGTCTGCCAAAATCTGGAAAAATTATAGCTCTCAAAATATGGCGATGCAAAAACTAGATTTTACAAAAAAATGCGTCTTTTAGTGTGTGACAGCTGTCAGTCATAAAAACCCCATATGATTCTGGTATTGCTGTAATCACACCGACCCGAAGAATAAAGTCGTCTAATCACTTATACCGCACAAGGAACGGCGTCAAAAATAAACTCTTGGGTTAGGATTGGGCTAGGGTTAGGGCTGGGTTTGGGGCTAGGGTTGTGCTGGGGATTTTTTTCAAAAGTAAGAAAAAAAGATGACGATATGCCGACTAGTGTTGAGAGCAAGTGCTCGCTACTTGAGTTTGCATCGGGTGCTCTGGTATGCATTGAGTATCGTGGGTATTTGAGTGACATGCTCGAGTCTCTGCCCCATATGCTTCGCGGCCAAAAAACTTTACGGGGATTGCCTGCCATGCACGAGCGATCCCCGCATGTTTTTTTTTTGGGTGTCTAATAACCGTGAAACATGCGGAGCAGGGACTCAAGCATGTCACTCGAGCACACGCTGTACATGGTGCATACCTGAGTACCCGATGCAAACTCAAGTAGCGAGCACTTGCGCTCAAGAATAATGACAACTTATTCAATATGATGACCTAATGTAAACAAATTCTGTGCCGTACCTCTGGGTTCAAAATGTTCACTATACACCTTAATAAAATCCTTGAGGGGTATAGTTTCCAAAATGGGGACACTTGTGGGGGAGCTCCACTGTTTAGGCACATCACGGGCTCTCCAGACGCGACATGGTGTCCGCTAACAAATTGAATGGAAAATCGGCTCAAATTGTTAGCGGACGCCATGTTGCGTTTGGAGAGCCCCTGTGTGCCCAAACATTGGAGCTCCCCCACAAGTGACCCCATTTTGGAAACTAGACCCCCCAAGGCACCTATATAGATGCATAGTGAGCACTTGGAATCCCCAGGTGCTTCACAAATTGATTCGTAAAAATGAAAAAAAAAAAACACTTTTTCATTTTTATGAATCAATTTGTGAAGCACCTGGGGTTCCAAGTGCTCACTATGAATCTAGATAGGTGCCTTGGGTGGTCTAGTTTCCAAAATGGGGTCACTTGTGGGGGAGCTCCAATGTTTGGGCACGCAGGGACTCTCTAAAATGCAGCATGGTATCCGCTAACAAATTGAATGGAAAATCGGCTCAAATTGTTAGCGGACACCACATTGCGTTTGGAGAGCCCCTCTGTGCCCAAACTTTGGAGCTCCCCCACAAGTGACCCCATTTTGGAAACTAGACCCCCCAAGGCACCTTTCTAGATGCATAGTGAGCACTTGGAACCCCCAGGTGCTTCACAAATTGATTCGTAAAAATGAAACAGTGTTTTTTTTTTCACTTTTTCATTATTACGAATCAATTTGTGAAGCACCTGGGGGTTACAAGTGCTCACTATGCATCTAGAAAGGTGCCTTGGGGGGTCTAGTTTCCAAAATGGGGTCACTTGTGGTGGAGCTCCAATGTTTGGGCACACAGGGGCTCTCTAAACGCAACATGGTGTCCGCTAATTATTCAAGCAAATTTTACAATCAAAAAGTCAAATGGCGCTCCTTCCCTTCCGAGCCCTACAGTGCGCCCAAACAGTGTTTTTTCCCCAAATATTGGGTATCTGCGTGCCCAGGGGAAATTGCACAACAAATTTTGCGGTCCATTTTTTCTTCTTACCCCTGTGAAAATAAAAAAAATTGGGTCTAAAGTAACATTTTTGTGAAAAGAGTTAAATGTTCATTTTTTTCTTCCACATTCAAAAAATTCCTATGAAGCACCTGAAGGGTTAATAAAGTTCTTGAATGTGGTTTTGAGCACCTTGAGGGGTGCAGTTTTTAGAGTGGTGTCACTTTTGGGTATTTTCTGTCATAAAGACCTCTCAAAGTGACTTCAAATATGATGTGGTCCCTAAAAAAATGGTTTTGTAAATTTTGTTGGAAAAATGAGAAATCGCTGGTCAACTTTTAACCCTTATAGCTCCCTAACAAAAAAAAATTTTGGTTCCAAAATTGTGCTGATGTAAAGTAGACATGTGGGAAATGTTATTTATTAACTCTTTTGTGTGACATATCTCTCTGATTTCAGGGCTTAAAAATTCAAATTTTGAAAATTGCAAAATTTTCACCAAATTTCCGTTTTTTTCACAAATAAACGCAAGTGATATCGAAGAAATTTTTCCACAATCATGAAGTACAATATGTCACGAAAAAACAATCTCAGAATCAGGGGGATCCGTTGAAGCGTTCCAGAGTAATTACCTCATAAAGTGACAGTGGTCAGAATTGTAAAAATTGGCCCGGTCATTAACGTGCAAACCACCCGCGGGGCTTAAGGGGTTAAAATTCCAAAGTCAACAGGTTAATGATAACACAGTGAGTGTAGCTTACATATGCAGAGAATGTCCAGAGCCAGGGGTAGAAGCTCACTGCTGCTGAGAAACAGGTGAAGATTAACCTGGTAAATACACAAGAGATCTGGGAGATGATAGTAGGACAAGGAAGCTGGGTTGAAGGGAAACAGAAGCAGAATACTCCAGCAAGGAAGCCAGCACCTGAGCCGGGTTTTAAACAAACGAACAGGAAGTAGGGCACACAAGAACAGCAAACTCCATCTTAACAAAGGGCAAAATCATTCACAAGGTTACCTAGAAAACCCGGAATACTGACACTCCCATGATCTTCAAATTACTCTAAACCCCCGCCACACAGAAGAGAGTGACAAAGCAAAACGTTCCTCCTCAGAAACTTCCGAAGCCCCTCCCCCACTAAAAGTACCAAACTGTAGATGAAAACCGTATGCACCAAAGAAAGGTGACCTGCCAGTAGACTCTTGGCGATGGTTATTAACAGCAAACTCGGCCAACGGTAAGTAAGATGCCCAATCCTCCTGGCTTTTGGAGACAAAACACCTGAGGTAAGTCTCCAAATTCTGATTAATGCGCTTGGTCTGACCATTCGACTGAGGATGGAAGGCAGAAGAAAAGGACAGCTGCACCCCCAGTCGAGTGCAGAAAGCTTTCCAGAATTTAGAAACAAATTGGGTTCCCCGATCTGACACCACATCGGAAGGAACCCTGTGAAGCTTCACAATCTCATTAATGAATACCTGAGCAAGAGTTTTGGCATTTGGAAGTGCCGCTAATGCAATGAAGTCAACCATCTTACTGAAACTATCTACAACCACCAGGACCACAGTCTTTCCTGCAGATACCGGTAGGTCAGTAATAAAATCCATGGACAAGTTTGTCCATGGCCTGCTAGGAATAGGCAGCGGCAGAAGAGGACCAGACGGAAGGGAATGTAATACTTTAGAATGCGCACAAATACTGCAAGTGTAGTGCCCCGAGGGTTCGGCCGCTACAGGGGTATTGCACCTCAACCAGAGGTGTGGTATTCCACTCCCGGGTAAGGATGGAGTATGGACAAGGGCTCAGTTAGCTGCACACATATACACTCCTCATTTCCGGGGGACAGCTCTACGGTGCTCCCATTAGTATGCAGGCACGACTGACTATGTCCCTGGCTGGAGTGGGGAGGGGGGGAACCCTAGTGATGTGGGAGCAGATAGGGGCTGGTTCCTGGGCATAGGAAGGAGCTCATTGGTTGCAGGTCACCTGGGCTCAGACACAGAGGAGGAGGTATATAAGGTGGGCACCATCTTAGTTCTAAGTGAGAAGACAGGAGAGAAGAGAGGCTGTGAGGAGAAAGTGAGAGTGGAGGAGGAAGGGATCAGAGGCTCCGCTGGAGTTCTGCTCCAGAGCCAGGCCTAGGGACACGGGCCGGGCGAGAAGGAGAGAAGGAAAGGAACAGAACAGAAAGAGAAAGGAACCAAAGAGAAAGGCCCAGGAACACGAAGGAAGAAGGGACCCTAAGGACCCAGGAAATTACGGGTGACGGGTCAGGCAAGGAAAGGGTACCGGATCCCAAGTTGGTGGAGGCAAATAATCCTCAGCCAAGAACCGGAGGTCGTGATCATATATTGGTGCGACCCCTCGCTAAACCTGCTAGGAAGGCACCATATAGGATAGCGGGAAACGGGGCCCACGTTTGCCCGCATAAATCCGCGGCAGCTGGACAGAAGTTTGGTCACTGGTTGGGCACGAGCCAGAGAGAGGACAGAAGGGGGTCCTGTGCCATGCTCCTGAATTGCCTGGGAGTTGACCGAGCCCCTCACCTGGTGGACGCAGCACGGCTTGGGCAGTCACTACCATTACAGAAGTGGCTTGGAGTATACGAACTGTGAGTAAAAGACCCTGGACTGCAACACGTTGTCTTTGTGCTTCTTACTTCGCCAGCACTAACGGTACTGGGACTCCCTGCACCATCACCCCCACCATCCACCCCTCGCTGCCCTGAGGCTACACTCCTCCCGTGGGGAGTCGTACCATTCCCTGCTGCACCCACAACACCAGCCTCAGCGGTCTGCACTGCAGCGGCGGTTAGCCCTGACCGCAATCCACGGGTGGCGTAGTCGGACACTGCAAAACATAGTAGACTACCACTGGTCTGACCACCCTGAGCCACGGACCGGGTTGCCACTACTACCCCCATCGTCACACTGAAGCCCGGTTCCGAGTGCCCCACGGCCCAGGGGGCGAGTCACAAGCAGACACATGTTCAACCACATTCTGATGCAACTCCGGCAACCAAAAACAACGAGAAAGGTGGTCTGCAGTTGCCTTACCACCTGGATGCCCAGCAAGCACAGAGTTGTGATGTTCCCTAATTACTTTACGGCGCAGATTAGATGGTACAAATAACCTCCCCGAAGGGCAAGAGGCAGGGGCGTCCCCCTGAGCCTCCCTCACCTCTCCCTCCAGGTCAGGGTACAAAGCCGAAATGACTACCCCCTCCTGCCAAATTGGGGCAGGGTTCTCATGGTCATCACCATCAGGGAAGCTCCGGGACAAAGCATTAGCCTTGATGTTTTTAACCCCTGGACGAAAAGTGACAACAAAATTGAACCTAGTAAAAAACAGGGACCATCTAGCCTGCCTAGGGTTGCGACGCTTAGCAGACTGGAGATATGAAAGGTGCATATGGTATGTGATAACAGTAATAGGATGGACTGCCCCCTCCAACCAATGTCGCCATTCTTCGAACACCAATTTAATCGCCAAAAGCTCCCTATTACCCATGTCATAATTTCTCTCAGCCGAAGATAATTTTTTGGAAAAGAAAGCGCATGGACGCTATTTACCAGGGGACGGATCCTGAGACAACACAGCCCCAACCCCCACCCCCGACACATCAGCTTCTACGATAAAGGATTGGGAAACATCGGGTTGACTGAGTTTAGGCGCTGTGGCAAAACATCTCTTTAGTGAGGAAAAAGCCTGCTGGGGGGCATTCGACCATTTATAAAAATCAGACCCCTTTCTTGTCATGTCAGTAAGGGGTTTCACAATTACCGAATAATTTTGGATACGTTTCCAGAAAAAGTTAGTAAAGCCCAGAAAGCGATGCAATGCCTTCAGGTTCTCGAGACGGTCCCAATCAAGTACAGCACGGATCTTCTCCAGATCCATCCAAAAAGCCGATGATGACAACAGGTACCCCAAAAACTGCAGATCCTGGACGGCGTAAACACATTTCTCTAGTTTGGCATATAGTTTTTTTATCCCTTAATATCTGAAGCACCTGTTTAACATGCCCCTGATGAGTCTCAAAATCAGGTGAGTAAACCAAACTATCATCCAGATAGACCACCACAAACCTGCCTATTAAATTATGGAAAATATTGTTTATGTAATGCTGGAATACCGGTGCATTGGTCAGACCAAAAGTCATAACCAGACTTTCTAGATGCCCCTCAGGGGTATTGAACGCCTTTTTCCATTCATCCCCCTCTCTGATTCTAACCAGATTGTAGGCTCCCCTTAAATCCAACTTGGAGGACACCTTAGCTCCCACAACCTGGTTAAATAAATCTGGTATCAGAGGATGCCGGTACGATTCTCGGATGGTAATTTGATTCAATTTCTGGAAATCTAAACAGGGACCTAGACCGCCATCTTTCTTCTTCACGAACAAGAACCCTGCCACCACAGGTGAAGATGAGGGTCTGATACGTCTTTTCTCCAGACTCTCAGCAATGAAATACTTCATGGCTTGCTTCTCAGGGCCAGAAAGATTATACAGTCTGGATTTTGGTAGTTTAGCTCCAGGAGTCAGGTTAATAGGACAGTCATATGCATGATGAGGAGGCAAATCCTGACGGCTTCTCAGAAAATACGTCCTCAAAACCAGACAAAAATGCAGGTAAGGTCTCCGTAGAGATCGCAGAAAGTGAAATGTCTGAACAGTTCTCATTACAGTAATCTATCTATTCAACAATTTCCCTGGATTGCCAATCCACTATCGGATTATGTTTCACCAACCAGGGTAGACCCAGTACAATTGGAGTGGGAAGGCCCTCCAGGACATAACAAGGAATTACCTCATAATGCAAAGACCCCACCCTCAGTCTTATATTATCTACAATCATAGAGTCAGAGCTCTCTGTGCAAGTGGCGCTGAGTCAATGGCATAAATAGGGATGGCTTAGTTAACGTACAGCAAGTAAGCCCATGAGTTCTCACAAAGACAGCATCAAACATGCTGACTCCAGCTCCACTGTCCACAAACACAGAAATTTTCTCAGTCCTGCTCTCTAGCGCCACCTCTGGCATCAGGATAAACCGAGAACTGCATGTTGAAGACAGACACACCCCCTGATTATCCAACTCCACACTACAAGGGTTAATCAAGTTTCTTTTTGCTTAGGAATCAAGTGACAGGCCATAATAAAATGTCCTTTTTTACAACAAAAAAAACACACGCCCTTTTTCTTGGGAATCTCAGGAGAAACATACGATGCAGAAGCTCCCCCTAAATGCATGGGTTCCTCCAACTCCATCAGTACTGGTTCACCCCCAGACCGCCCCCCCCCCCCGGCAAAGGGGTGCTGCCCCGAAAAGGGGGCTCCGAAGAAGGTGGTCTCACCCACCTATCTCAAAAGCATCTATCCATGCGTAAAGCCAATGACATGACAGCCTCAAAGGACTCCAGGGTTTCATAAACTGCCAAGGCATCCTTCAACCTTTCAGTGAGGCCCTGACAAAATTGGATTCTAATAGTCGGGTCATTCCATTTGGTATCGGTTGCCCATCTACGGAATTCGGAACTTTAAGTCTCCACTAACTGATTCCCCTGCTGAAGGTGACGCAGCCTGGATTCAGCCAAGGAGACTTGGTCAGGATCATCATAGATGAGGGCCAGAGCCCCAAAAAACCCTTCTACTGACCGGAGACAAACAAACCCTGTGGCAACGAGAAAGCCCAAGATTGAGGATTTTCTTGCAACAGTGAGCTCACAATCCCCACTCGCTGCTCCTCATCTCCAGAGGAGTAAGGTCAAAGTTTAAAATACAATTTACAAGCTTCTTTAGATACAAAAAACTTGTCTCTACTTCCTGAAAACCCGTCCAGGTCGGCAATTTTGGGTTCAAGCAGGACCGGCTTACCTGCAGAGTCCCCAACATTAGGAGTCTGCAGCCACTGCCGTAGATGCTGAACCTCAGATTGAAGGGCAGTCACCTCCACTGATAATCTCCGAAGCTGCTCTGCCAGCACAGAAACAGGATCCATGAACCCGAGGGAAAATAAAAAACCACACCCAAAAAAAGCAACACAAAAACCACATACACAAAAAAAAAAACACCCATGACACGTAGCTTCTGACTTCTACTCAGTAAGAAGCTACAGTCAGAAGATGGTGCGGGGAGCCGGAGAGGCGCCGAAAAAACTATGAAGTCGTTGGAGGGTGAATAAGTAACCGGGGGCAGGAAGCTTATACTTAAAGCGCCACTCTAGCGCTGCAATTAAAAACATTGGAGTGGTGCTTTAAGGCCACCATCAGCTCCTATTTTATGCACCTTGCTAGACCTTTGCGACCCTGCATCACCTCTGCCTTGTTGGCCAACTACTATACTATTGTAGGACTCTGTTCATATTAAACCTTCATCTCCGTGCTATGCCTGCGATTCCTCCACCTCCCTTTATTGCGGCTTCAGACTTCTCTGCATCCTCTCTGCACCTGTTCTCCTGTGGTTTCCAGTGAACCAAGTCGTCACTCCACACATGCCTTCCTGCCTGCTGCACCAACGCCCGGGGTCCATGTGCCCACCTTTAGTAGATCCATCTCACTTGGTGAGCCTAACATCCTGTTAGAAAGGAGCGGTATGGTCGACCACAACTCCTTTGATTTCCTATGTTGACTGCTGCGCTCAACTTATTCCGTCAGCACCATAGAGAATTAATGGAGCGGCGGTCGGTGTTGCACACTGCTGCTTCATTCTATCAGGAATAAAAGTTCCCCAATTTTCAGACCAATTGGACCTCCACCAATCATCAAGTTATCACTTACCCAATGGTGATAAAAGTTTCCCATCAGGATTAAAAATTCCCTGATCTGCCGATCGTTGCACATCACGGTGGTGGGACACCACCTGATAATTTTTCTTTAAAGTCTTCATCATCTATAAATATAACCGCAATTTCCTACGGGATAAATAAAGTATATCTTATCTTATCTTATCTTATCTTATAACCTTGATACGTTGTAGCATCGGCGTCTATGCCCCCTGCCAGGCAGAGACACCGTCCCCCTTACAGCCACGGTCCTGCTCCAGTGTCTTCCGGCCTCCCTGCAGCTGCTGCTGGTGCACGCAGCTTCCCTGGCTCTGTGCTTAGGGCGCGCGCGCGCTCCCTCCTTCTTAAAGGGGCCGCGCGCGCCGTCCCTATAAGAGGCACCTCCTCCAATATGGAGGTGCCCGTGCAAGGTTGTTGCTTTGTGATTCTTACTTTGCTTCAGCCCCCAGGTCCTCTGCAAGACAGTCCTGTTCGCCAGGCTGATCTTCTGCTCAGTCCGCTAGCCTGACTACTCTCCAGCCCGACAGTCTGTCTACAGTCCAGTCCGCCAGTCTGTCTATGGGCTCTGCCCGCCTGCTTACCTGGAAGCACCAACCTGTTACCTGCCGTGTCTGCCTGCCCGCTTACCTGGAAGCACCCGTCTGTTACCTGCCGTGTCTGCCCGCCTGCTTACCTGGAAGCACCTGCCTGTTACCTGCCGTGCCTGCCTACCCGCTTACCTGGAAGCACCCGTCTGTTACCTGCCGTGCCTGCAAGCCCGCTTACCTGGAAGCACCAGCCAGCTATCTGTTGTGCCGCCAGCTTGCCTACCCGGAACACTCGCCTGACTATCTGCCTAATCAGCCTGCTTGTCTACCCGGACCACCCGTCAGCCTGCCAGCCGAAGCTCATCTGCTGTATCGGTTAGTTCCTGCCTTCTGACCCGTGGGAGTCACCTGCTCTCATACAAGGTCGGTCCCAGAGTGGCACCTGGTCCCTCTGCTCGGTTCCTCCCTGGTTCACGGAGTCGACTGAGCCGCCGTGCGACCTTGGTCGGACCGAGTTGATACTTAGCTACGCCCCTCTGGCCCATCCTTGCACCGGAGCACAGAGGTTCCACCACTCGGATCCGAAACATACGTGTTGGAAAAGAGCTCTAGTTTGGTGGTTGGTCTATATAAATTTTAGCAAAGTTCAGTCCTGATTTGTTCCATGTGTGGAGTATTGTACGGCTGAAACCATCTCTCCAAATATCTTCAGCTCAGCATGAACGTCTCTGGATGTTGTACGAGATTTCTTTGTTATGTTGCAAACTTACTTTCATTCTTTTTTCCATGACATCCTGGAAGCTTCTAGACAGTTCCACGAGTTAGCAAACTTCTTGATACCATCATGAGCTAGAAACAAATTGATATATGAAATACAGGACATATGGACTCAGATAACTGTATGTCACGGCACTGTTGCAGGATATCCCGGGTCTAGGGACTCCTTCCCTATCCCTAAAGCTAGGGGCGCCCTAGCTATCTCTGCCCCTCGTATTACTTCTAATGGTGAAGATGCTAGGGCCACGTGCCTTGCCGAGCTCCTACATCAGCCCTTAACTGTCCCCTCCCCCACCCACGAAAGTGGGAAGTTGTAGTGTATAAGAATATACAAACCAGACTAACAAGGGAAGACGTACAGGGATAAATGAAGATACCAATCATACAAATATGCACTCACAAACAACACAGATGAACACCATTGAGTATAGGAAGGAGAAACCAAATAGGAGAGGGTGAGACTGTGCACACAGACAAATCACCAAGCAACGGTCTTCTGAACAACACTCCAAACGTCTCCTCAAACAACCAACACCTCCAACTCCAGAACCAGGCAGTATGAAACTAACACTGGCAATCTCCAAGTGCCAGAGGCCAGTATATATAGCAGAGGAGAGTGGCCAACACTGAACAGCTGAGATCATCAAAGCAGGAAAGCTCCAGGAGCTCTCAACTGAACAGATTAACCCCTGTACTGCTAGTAGAAACCTGCACTCTTTAATATGATGGTGAAATGATTCTAATCAGTGCAGGAGTACGTGAAATCAGACACTGCGGTCTTCTGGCCCCTCTCTGTCGTTGTAAACCCGTGACACTGTATTGTTGCTAAAAAAAAAAACTCTAAATCATCTCTGGGTAAATTATTAGCATTTTGCCCTGTATTTATCTAATACAACTGCCTCGGGAAGTTTGTGTATAAGTGCACACATAAGAAGACTAGAGGCGGAGACCCTAAGGCTGGTGTTACTGATCACAAGGCTTTTTAGGTTTAACTTGGAACAGTGTTTTCCATTCACTTCCATTTTAAGATAACTAAAAGTACTGCCTTTTGACTTAATATTCTACGTTGCCCATATGCATTAGTCTAATGTTGGCTGATATCGGCATTAGTCTAAAGTGTATGGGGGCGCCCTCCGACTGATGGTTGGGGTAAATGTCAATTGGATGTGTCTAATTTTGATCTGCTCATCGCTTTTTTTCTCCCAGACATAAGCTGCCAGCTAACGTGTCAGTTGGCGACTTTCTCATAGAGAACACAGGAGCACTCAGCCAAACGAGCGCTCCTGTATATAGGAGAGACGCCATAGATGGCTGTTAGCCAAATGATCATCCAAACCATCATTCAGCCGACAGCCATCTAATGTGTATGGCCAGCCCTAGGCTATAACACAAGCATCATGGCTTCCTCTTATACAACATGCAATGATCATATTAGGAGATTCTGTATCAATAGAGGGGGTTTTAGGACACCTTAAAAGGTTATTCCCCCCAAAAAAAAATTATTTAGCCCCTATCCTTAGGGAAACACAGAGATCATAAGATTGGGGCTTTGGAACTCTAGAAGACTATGGCTTTGCAGCCGAGTCATGAATGTATCGGAGGTGCGCATGCACAGCCTCTGGTGCATTTGTAGCGCCCCGAGGGCTCGGTTGCTACAGGGGTATTGCACATCATCCAGAGGTGTGATATTCCACTCCCAGGTAAGGATGGAGTGTGGACCAGGGCTCAGTTAGCTGCACACACATACACACACCCCATTTCCGGGGGACAGCTCGACGGTGCTCCCAACTGCGGGCACAACTGACCATGTCCCTGGCTGGAGTGGGGAGGGGGAAGAGAACCCAGTGGTGTAGGAGCAGAAAGGGGGCGGTTTCTGGGAGCACAGGAAGGAGCTCATTGGGTGCAGGTCACCTGAGCTCAGGCACAGAGAAGCAGATAAAAGGTGAGAGCCTTCTTAAGTCGAGGTGTAGTTCAGTCAGAGCAGAAGGGAGAGAGAGCTGACAGGGAGCAGCGGCTCAGGCTGAGCTCGGCTCCACGAGGCAGGCCTAGAGAAAAGGCCGGGGCCAGAGAGGAGAAGAGGAGAAGGAGAAGGAAGGAAGGCGAAGAGACAGAGGAGTGGCAGGGCTCCAGAAACAAGAAGGCAGAAGGGACCCTAAGAGTGCAGAACGGTCAGCAACCGTTGCATACCCCATTATACCAGGTGAAAGGGTCAGGCTGTGGAAAGGTACCAGATCCCTAAGTTGGTGGAGGCGAATCTACCCTCAGCCAAGAACCGGAGGTTGTGACCATTTATTGGTGCGACCCCCCGCTAAACCTGCTAGGAAGGCACCATATAGGATAGCGGGAAGTGAAGGCCAACGCTTACCCGACACGGTCCGCGGTAGCCGGACAGAAGTCAGGACACTGGTGGGGCACGAGAGGCCAGAGAAAGGACAGAAGGGGGTCCTGTGCCATACTCCTGAATTGCCTGGGGGTTGACCGAGCTCCTCACCTGGTGGACGCAGCACGGCTCGGGCAGTCCTTGCTGACAGAAGTGACTTGGATAACAACTGTGAGTAAAAGACCCTGGACTGCATCATTGGACTCTGTGCGATTTCTGCTGCGCCGGCACCATCACCCCCAGCATTCACCTACGCTGCCCTGAGGCTACACTCTTCCCGTGGGGAGTTATCCTACCCCTGTGCTGCACACCAACACCAGCCTCAGCGGTCTGCCTCGCAGCGGCGGTTATCCCTGACCGCAATCCACGGGTGGCGTAGTCGGATATTCACAAATCTATAAATAGACTGCCACAACATTGGTCTGACCGCCCTGAGCCACGGGACCGGGTTGCCACTACTACCCCCATCAGCACCGTACACCAGAAGGCCCGGTTCCGGGTACCCCACGGCCCAGGGGGCGAGTCAGCTTTGGCGTAGTCGGCAGGATTGTGACCAACCCGCCACAAACGGGTATTGCGTGCCTGAAAAGAGACTGTTTCACTGTATTGAATGTGACGCCCGCCTCAGCAGAACGGACGCCATCATGTGCGCGCCAAAAGACCCATCGTGGGCCAGGTCCCAGAATGGCGCCAAAGATGGAGCCCACCCCCAACAGCCATGAGTGCGGCTGTAGAGATGTCCATCAAGGTGGGGGGGCTGCCCCTGAGAGTGATTGTTAGCAGATTGCCCCGGGACCACCCCCAACAGGGGCGGAAGGAGAAGAAAACCGAGAGGCAGGGTGTGGTTTGGATCAGTCTCACCAGATCACACCCGGAGATTGAGAGGAGCACCAACTCCAGCACCCTGGCAAGCGGCCTGCTGCAGGCCGAGGCGTCCCCGTGCAGCCTCACGGAGCTGATGGCTCAGCTCCCCGCAGAAGACCCTGAGTTCTTGCAGACTGCGCTGGAGGAGTTGGACCAGAGGATGGTCCGGGCGCAGAGGGAAGTCATCGCCAGATGGAGGGAGGAGATGGCCTGGCGGGTCGCGACCCGGCAGCAAGAGACGCTACCAGCACCCGGCAGCGTGCCTGCCCCCGAGGACAGAGAGAGGAGACCGGAGGCCGAGAACAGCGCTGCCACGGAGGCAGGTAAGGCGGACACCCCTGCCCCGGGTCCTGACGCCGTAGGCTTACCCCTGGATCCCGCCGCGGAGCCAGAAGTCCCGGAAGCCGCTGCAGCTTCCACGCTCCCGCCGCCGGCACGCAGGCCCCAAGCTGTGAGCCCCATCGCCGGATCAAGCCCCAGGCCATGCCCCCTGACCCCAGGTGCGGTCGGAAGCGGCCCACTCCAGGCCCGGTCGCAAGGCCTGACCTCCCCAGGCGCCTCCCAATCGCGTGCGCCCCCGGTCCCGAAGCCACCACCCCTTGGGACTGACCTGTACAGCCAGCTCGCCAGACCCGATGGAGAGCTGGTCCCTGTACCAGAGGGATGGGTCCACCCCAGTCAGCGGAAAAACCTGTCCGCAGAGGTCGAGGCCCGGCTTGCTCCGCTCTTGCCCCTACCACAGCCAGTCGCCATCTCTCAGCTCCCGGAGGGAGAGGTCCAGATAGGATGGGACCAGACCGGGGAGGATGTGATGAGGTTTGCGAAGGAGACGCGGGCGGCCACAGCCCGCAGGCAGGAGTTCTGTGAGCAGCTTGAAAAGGAGGAGCAGGCGCGGCGCCGGTAGAGGGAGCAGCTGCAGGCCCGGAGCGCGGAGGAGAAGACACGAACCCGCCGAGACCCTCAGGCTGCACGCGGTATTAAAACTGCTGGGACCGTGGTAAGGTTTCATCAAGAGAAAGGGTGGGGGTTTATCCGGGACTCTGCCACAGCCACAGACCTCTATGTTGACAGGAGGGATGTGGAGGGTCACCTGCCAGCGGGTCACCCGAAGCGGGAGTTGTTCCCGGGAGATAGGGCAATATACACCCGACATCGAGGCCTAAAAGGGTGGTATGCCCTCAATGTCCAGAGGGTGGAGGAAGAGTATTACCGTGAGCACTACTGCTCAGAGGACCCGGAGGGGTCTGAAGAACACTTTGAGGAGGAAGAAGGTGCGCAAGGAGGACACCGCTACTAATGAGCGGCAGCTTACAAAGTATATAGTTACCCATCGGGGTAAAGAGACTGTTACCTAGAGTTACCCAGCAACGGGTCAGATAAAGGCGGATGAGGACTGGGAGCAGCCAACTTAGTGAACTATCCGGCCGAGGACTGGGAGCGGTCAACTTTGTAAATATTTGCACTTCTTAAAATGCCCCCTATTGGTTTTATAAAGTACTACAACAACTGACCTCAGAACAAAAACCCGTTAGGCGTGGCAGAAGACGTGGTCCAGCTATCGGATCACCAATGCCCTGCAGCCACGCCCAGGGCCTACGTTGAGGGTTTACGAACGGGTCCCTCGTGTTCGTGTTCACAAGTTTGCATTTTATAGAAAGATGGACACCTGATTGCAAAGTGCACCGTGACCAGTTAATGAAAGTTTTACATGAAGAATGTTTATAAAAAAAAAAAATGTTTTGTATGTGTCAGATGTGGTTATAAAAGTGAAAAGAGTTTTATAATGTTTTATATATGTGAAGAAAGTCTTAGAATATTGCTGAAAGAGAAAATGTGCCAGTAACGTTAAGAGAGAAAAATTGCCTCCCATAAAGGGATGAGTAATAATGGTTTATAATTTTATATATGGATGCATTCTAAAAACTTGCATGCTTTTGAACTGTCTTTTGCTCTGTTCCAGCCCGAGGACATGCTGTGGTTTACCGGGGGGGGGAATGTAGCGCCCCGAGGGCTCGGTTGCTACAGGGGTATTGCACATCATCCAGAGGTGTGATATTCCACTCCCAGGTAAGGATGGAGTGTGGACCAGGGCTCAGTTAGCTGCACACACACACACACTCACCCCATTTCCGGGGGACAGCTCGACGGTGCTCCCATATAATTGCAGGCACAACTGACAATGTCCCTGGCTGGAGTGGGGAGGAGAGAGAGAACCTAGTGGTGTAGGAGCAGAAAGGGGGCAGTTTCTGGGAGCACAGGAAGGAGCTCATTGGGTGCAGGTCACCTGAGCTCAGGCACAGAGAAGCAGATAAAAGGTGGGAGCCATCTTAAGTCGAGGTGTAGTTCAGTCAGAGCAGAAGGGAGAGAGAGCTGACAGTGAGCCGCGGCTCAGGCTGAGCTCGGCTCCACGAGGCAGGCCTAGAGAAAAGGCCGGGGCCAGAGAGGAGAAGAGGAGAAGGAGAAGGAAGGAAGGAGAAGAGACAGAGGAGTGGAAGGGCTCCAGAAACAAGAAGGCAGAAGGGACCCTAAGAGTGCAGAACGGTCAGCAACCGTTGCATACCCCATTATACCGGGTGAAAGGGTCAGGCTGTGGAAAGGTACCGGATCCCTAAGTCGGTGGAGGCGAATCTACCCTCAGCCAAGAACCGGAGGTTGTGACCATTTATTGGTGCGACCCCCCGCTAAACCTGCTAGGAAGGCACCATATAGGATAGCGGGAAGTGAAGGCCAACGCTTACCCGACACGGTCCGCGGTAGCCGGACAGAAGTCAGGACACTGGTGGGGCACGAGAGGCCAGAGAAAGGACAGAAGGGGGTCCTGTGCCATACTCCTGAATTGCCTGGGGGTTGACCGAGCTCCTCACCTGGTGGACGCAGCACGGCTCGGGCAGTCCTTGCTGACAGAAGTGACTTGGATAACAACTGTGAGTAAAAGACCCTGGACTGCATCATTGGACTCTGTGCGATTTCTGCTGCGCCGGCACCATCACCCCCAGCATTCACCTACGCTGCCCTGAGGCTACACTCTTCCCGTGGGGAGTTATCCTACCCCTGTGCTGCACACCAACACCAGCCTCAGCGGTCTGCCTCGCAGCGGCGGTTATCCCTGACCGCAATCCACGGGTGGCGTAGTCGGATATTCACAAATCTATAAATAGACTGCCACAACATTGGTCTGACCGCCCTGAGCCACGGGACGGGGTTGCCACTACTACCCCCATCAGCACCGTACACCAGAAGGCCCGGTTCCGGGTACCCCACGGCCCAGGGGGCGAGTCAGCTTTGGCGTAGTCGGCAGGATTGTGACCAACCCGCCACAAACGGGTATTGCGTGCCTGAAAAGAGACTGTTTCACTGTATTGAATGTGACGCCCGCCTCAGCAGAACGGACGCCATCATGTGCGCGCCAAAAGACCCATCGTGGGCCAGGTCCCAGAATGGCGCCAAAGATGGAGCCCACCCCCAACAGCCATGAGTGCGGCTGTAGAGATGTCCATCAAGGTGGGGGGGCTGCCCCTGAGAGTGATTGTTAGCAGATTGCCCCGGGACCACCCCCAACAGGGGCAGAAGGAGAAGAAAACCGAGAGGCAGGGTGTGGTTTGGATCAGTCTCACCAGATCACACCCGGAGATGGAGAGGAGCACCAACTCCAGCACCCTGGCAAGCGGCCTGCTGCAGGCCGAGGCGTCCCCGTGCAGTCTCACGGAGCTGATGGCTCAGCTCCCCGCAGAAGACCCTGAGTTCTTGCAGACTGCGCTGGAGGAGTTGGACCAGAGGATGGTCCGGGCGCAGAGGGAAGTCATCACCAGATGGAGGGAGGAGATGGCCTGGCGGGTCGCGACCCGGCAGCAAGAGACGCTACCAGCACCCGGCAGCGTGCCTGCCCCCGAGGACAGAGAGAGGAGACCGGAGGCCGAGAACAGCGCTGCCGCGGAGGCAGGTAAGGCGGACACCCCTGCCCCGGGTCCTGACGCCGTAGGCTTACCCCTGGATCCCGCCGCGGAGCCAGAAGTCCCGGGAGCCGCTGCAGCTTCCACGCTCCCGCCGCCGGCACGCAGGCCCCAAGCTGTGAGCCCCATCGCCGGATCAAGCCCCAGGCCATGCCCCCTGACCCCTGGTGCGGTTGGAAGCGGCCCGCTCCAGGCCCGGTCGCAAGGCCTGACCTCCCCCGGCGCCTCCCAATCGCGTGCGCCCCCAGTCCCGAAGCCACCACCCCTTGGGACTGACCTGTACAGCCAGCTCGCCAGACCCGATGGAGAGCCGGTCCCTGTACCAGAGGGATGGGTCCACCCCAGTCAGCGGAAAAACCTGTCCGCAGAGGTCGAGGCCCGGCTTGCTCCGCTCTTGCCCCTACCACAGCCAGTCGCCATCTCTCAGCTCCCGGAGGGAGAGGTCCAGATAGGATGGGACCAGACCGGGGAGGATGTGATGAGGTTTGCGAAGGAGACGCGGGCGGCCGCAGCCCGCAGGCAGGAGTTCTGTGAGCAGCTTGAAAAGGAGGAGCAGGCGCGGCGCCGGTAGAGGGAGCAGCTGCAGGCCCGGAGCGCGGAGGAGAAGACACGAACCCGCCGAGACCCTCAGGCTGCACGCGGTCTTAAAACTGCTGGGACCGTGGTAAGGTTCCATCAAGAGAAAGGGTGGGGGTTTATCCGGGACTCTGCCACAGCCACAGACCTCTATGTTGACAGGAGGGATGTGGAGGGTCACCTGCCAGCGGGTCACCCGAAGCGGGAGTTGTTCCCGGGAGATCGGGCAATATACACCCGACATCGAGGCCTAAAAGGGTGGTATGCCCTCAATGTCCAGAGGGTGGAGGAAGAGTATTACCGTGAGCACTACTGCTCAGAGGACCCGGAGGGGTCTGAAGAACACTTTGAGGAGGAAGAAGGTGCGCAAGGAGGACACCGCTACTAATGAGCGGCAGCTTACAAAGTATATAGTTACCCATCGGGGTAAAGAGACTGTTACCTAGAGTTACCCAGCAACGGGTCAGTTAAAGCCGGCTGAGGACTGGGAGCAGCCAACTTAGTGAACTATCCGGCCGAGGACTGGGAGCGGTCAACTTTGTAAATATTTGCACTTCTTAAAATGCCCCCTATTGGTTTTATAAAGTACTACAACAACTGACCTCAGAACAAAAACCCGTTAGGCGTGGCAGAAGACGTGGTCCAGCTACCGGATCACCAATGCCCTGCAGCCACGCCCAGGGCCTACGTTGAGGGTTTACGAACGGGTCCCTCGTGTTCGTGTTCACAAGTTTGCATTTTATAGAAAGATGGACACCTGGTTGCAAAGTGCACCGTGACCAGTTAATAAAAGTTTTACATGAAGAATGTTTATAAAAAAAAAAAAATGTTTTGTATGTGTCAGATGTGGTTATAAAAGTGAAAAGAGTTTTAGAATGTTTTATATATGTGAAGAAAGTCTTAGAATATTGCTGAAAGAGAAAATGTGCCAGTAACGTTAAGAGAGAAAAATTGCCTCCCATAAAGGGATGAGTAATAATGGTTTATAATTTTATATATGAATGCATTCTAAAAACTTGCATGCTTTTGAACTGTCTTTTGCTCTGTTCCAGCCCGAGGACATGCTGTGGTTTACCGGGGGGGGGAATGTAGCGCCCCGAGGGCTCGGTTGCTACAGGAGTATTGCACATCATCCAGAGGTGTGATATTCCACTCCCAGGTAAGGATGGAGTGTGGACCAGGGCTCAGTTAGCTGCACACACACACACTCACCCCATTTCCGGGGGACAGCTCGACGGTGCTCCCATATAATTGCAGGCACAAGTGACCATGTCCCTGGCTGGAGTGGGGAGGGGAGAGAGAACCTAGTGGTGTAGGAGCAGAAAGGGGGCAGTTTCTGGGAGCACAGGAAGGAGCTCATTGGGTGCAGGTCACCTGAGCTCAGGCACAGAGAAGCAGATAAAAGGTGGGAGCCATCTTAAGTCGAGGTGTAGTTCAGTCAGAGCAGAAGGGAGAGAGAGCTGACAGGGAGCCGCGGCTCAGGCTGAGCTCGGTTCCACGAGGCAGGCCTAGAGAAAAGGCCGGGGCCAGAGAGGAGAAGAGGAGAAGGAGAAGGAAGGAAGGAGAAGAGACAGAGGAGTGGAAGGGCTCCAGAAACAAGAAGGCAGAAGGGACCCTAAGAGTGCAGAACGGTCAGCAACCGTTGCATACCCCATTATACCGGGTGAAAGGGTCAGGCTGTGGAAAGGTACCAGATCCCTAAGTTGGTGGAGGCGAATCTACCCTCAGCCAAGAACCGGAGGTTGTGACCATTTATTGGTGCGACCCCCCGCTAAACCTGCTAGGAAGGCACCATATAGGATAGCGGGAAGTGAAGGCCAACGCTTACCCGACACGGTCCGCGGTAGCCGGACAGAAGTCAGGACACTGGTGGGGCACGAGAGGCCAGAGAAGGGACAGAAGGGGATCCTGTGCCATACTCCTGAATTGCCTGGGGGTTGACCGAGCTCCTCACCTGGTGGACGCAGCATGGCTCGGGCAGGCCTTGCTGACAGAAGTGACTTGGATAACAACTGTGAGTAAAAGACCCTGGACTGCATCATTGGACTCTGTGTGATTTCTGCTGCGCCGGCACCATCACCCCCAGCATCCACCTATACTGCCCTGAGGCTACACTCTTCCCGTGGGGAGTTATCCTACCCCTGTGCTGCACACCAACACCAGCCTCAGCGGTCTGCCTCGCAGCGGCGGTTATCCCTGACCGCAATCCACGGGTGGAGTAGTCGGATATTCACAAATCTATAAATAGACTGCCACAACATTGGTCTGACCGCCCTGAGCCACGGGACCGGGTTGCCACTACTACCCCCATCAGCACCGTACACAAGAAGGCCCGGTTCTGGGTACCCCACGCCCAGGGGGCGAGTCACATTCGTTCTTTATAGGGTTGCTGAGTACAGCGCTAGAATTTTTCCGGCAGTTCCATAGACAAGGAATGGAGCGGTTGCTGTGCATGTGCTCGGAATCACTAGGGGTCCCCACGATCAGAATCCCAGTGATCAGCAAGTTTGGATAGAGTATAATTTAATTTTTTTTCAAATAACCTTTTAATATTTAACTTTCAACTGTTCAAATAAGTTAACTAACTTCTATCTACCTCCACTTATGAAATTATCAATGGGGTTTCTGGGACCAAAGATGGTGCTTCACCAGTAAGGCTTACCATTGTGGTTGCATCAGGGGAGTTTTCAGGGAAATGGTATGTGAAAGCGCAATAGTGGAAGTGCTGGGGTCACAGAGGTGGACATCATTGTAGGCTTAGGAAGCCATCATCTTATTCTAATACGTCTCCTCTTGGCCCCAAAACAGATTTTGTTTTCAAAATTTAGCATTTGGTAGCTGCACTTGGGTAATGACTCATTGGCTTGACATCAAAGGGCGTGAAAAGTTGTGGTGGGTGAGGACATCACAAAGTGTATCAGGCGTATAAATTGGGCACCTGACTCGACAACTGCCAGGCAGCCATCGTGAAAGCACTCTGGAACCGTTGTGGCCAATGTAAGACATGTGATGGCTTGCCTTTCGAGCTCCACAGTGTGTCCCAGATCTGATATCACTGCCCTGGTGAAATAACCATTGAGAATGAGGCTTTGACAGGGACATAGGTGGCTAGGTCTCCTATACAGTACCAATTCATGTGATGACATCACAGCTGTTATTATATCATGACTCTTATAATGAGGTGACAACACACACCTGAACATGTAGGGGCTAGGTATCATTAATAGGGGCCTTGACCTTATAAATTGAGTACAGCTGCCTTTACAGCACAATAGCTAAGCCTGTGAGTAGGTGTGAGCAATGTCACATATGTGGTTGTGACAAAGTCACTGACAGAGTGCTGGACGGGAGATATGTTTCACGGAGGCTATTAGCTTCAGTGATGTTAAACCTGGAATTCTTCTCCAGCATGTTATGTGCTGAGAGGGTTAAACTGCCATTTTAAAAGGCCTGGTTTTTTTTTGTGAATGCCCATAGTGCGAATGGGAAGCCATTCACCATATCTCCATCCCAGAGTGTGCTCTGGGCTATAAGAAGCCAGCCTTTTGGCTCAGGTGTTGTTTAGTGTATGGAGAAGCTAAATCCTGAGAGAGAGGAGCTTGTGTTTTTGTGCTAACCTGGACCGTGTGTTATTGGTAACCCTGAGTGGCCAAACCCTGGCTGACGTACGGACTGTTCTGTACCTTTTTCTCTACTGTTACGCCATAAGGGGCGTGTTTATTTCATGAACTTTGCCGTGGTTTATGCAGATTTTAATAAACCACCAAGAAATTTAAAGAGAAAGTGTTCTGTGTCTACCTCCGAGTGCAGCAGAGCGAGCAACTCTACCACGGGTAGTGTTAGAAGTGAGGGCAACATTCCCCGAGAACATGTGTGACTGTTACAAGAGGTGCTGCATGTCCTGGGTGAAGTCTGCCACAAGCCAGCAAGTGACGCCAGACAAAATGGAAGACCTAATTAAGCATCTCGTGCAAGCACAGCTGCACCAGCAGCAGCACTGGGAGCAGCAGCAGCAAAAGATGGCGCAACAGGAGACCACGCAGCTGCTTATGCAGCAGCTCCAGCTCCAGCAGCAGCAACAGGACCAGTGCCGACAACAGCAGCAGCAAATTGATTTGCCCACTGAGGTAATTCATGGCACGGCAATAGCTCCAACTATTAGGTCAGTGGACGATTTTTCCATCTGGAAGGCAGTAAGGAGACCTCTGCAGAAAATGACCCCGGGTGACGACATAGAGGCCTTTCTGATGGTATTTGAGAGGGTCGCAGAGAGGGAGAGACTTCCGCTAGAGCAATGGGTGCTTGTGCCATATTTGACGGGGGAGCTCCAGAAGGCTTACTATGATTTGGCCTTGCAAGACGCCAAGGAGTATGAAAAGTTTAAAACTGAAATCTTGGCATGCTTGGGGGTGACGATGACTGTCAGGGCGCAGCGAGTCAGCTACTGGGCATATCACCGAGAGAAACCCCCTCGCTCCCAAATGTTTGTCCTACTGCATCTGGTCCAAAAATGGTTCTAGCCAGAGTCCTCTACCCCTGCGCAGATGGTAGAGCGAGCGGTGATGGACCGACTTGTGCATTCCCTTCCAAGGCCGATACAGAATTGGGTTGCCCAGGGTGATCCCTGGAACGCCGATGAACTGGTCGGACTGATCGAGAGGTATCAGGGAGTCGAGGGTTCTTGGGAAAGCACCGTACTCCATACCGGGAGTCCCAACCGGGGGTGGAGGCCTAAAAGGGGGTAGGGTGTCCAAGGTCCAAAGGAGCGGGGGAGGTAATGCCCAAGGCCCAAAGGGAGACATTGTATGTTGGAAATGTCACGCCGGTGTTCATATTATGCCTACCCGAGCCTGCAGTGTGGACTAACAGCCCAGTGAGGGGCTGCAGTCATGTCCCGTCACCATAAATGGGGTACTGGTGGTGGAACTCTTGGACTCCGGGAGTTTGCTGATCCCCGGAAAAATTGTGGGTGTACGCTGTATTCATGGGGTTGCCAAAGACTACCCTGTGGCCAGGTTGACCATAAAAACTAACTGTGGGGCTGAATCCCATGAGGTCGGGGTGGTTAAGGACCTGTTACACTCGATAATAAAAGGGCAAGACTTTAGCCTGTTATGGGACTTATGGCGGAAAGCAGGCATACCACGTTACTCAGGAAGGAGCCGGTTCTACCATGTTGAATCCTCAACGCAGTCTGAGACGGATAAATTCCCCCTGAGTGTCCTTGCCGGTGACGAGGACAAGACGGTGACCCAAGAGGCCGAGATTCCTGAGTTGTGGGTTTCTGGGGGTAATTTTGGTACTGCTCAGATGCTGGATCTCACATTGAAAAATGCCTTTGATATGGTGTCTGTAATAAATGGGGTTGCTCAAGAGCCGGGGGCTGACACCAGGTTCCCATATTTTACCCTAAATGAGGAACTTCTTTATCGGGTCACTAAACCGAGAGGGGATGTGGTAGAGCAGTTGGTGGCGCTGGGTCCATACAGGCGTAAGGTATTAGACCTGGCCCATTCTCATATCTTGGGTGGGCATCTGGGAGTAGACAAATCTTGGAAGCGGGTCCTGTAGAAGTTCTACTGGCCTGGATGTCACAGAGAGATTGTTAATTACTGACGGTCTGCCCCACCTGTCAGCTGACTGCTTCCGTGTCCCACTTCCAAAGCCCTCCAGTGCCATTGCCTATCATAGAGGTCCCATTTGACTGGATTGCCATGGACCTTGTCAGGCCATTGGTTAAGTCTGCCAGGGGGCACCAATAAATTTTGGTAGTGCTGGACTATGCAACTCGGTACCTGGAGGCAGTACCACTGAGAAACTCCTCCGCCAGGAGTATAGCCAGAGAGCTAGTGCATATTTTCTCCTGGACAGGCCTGGTGGAGAGATTCAACAAGACCCTGAAGTCTATGCTGAAGAAGGTCGTGGAGAAGTATGGGTGAGACTGGGATTGCCTACTGCCGTACCTGCTGTTCTCCATCAGGGAAGTTCCCCAGAGCTGTATGGGATTCTCACCGTTTGAGCTGTTATATGGACGGCACCCTCGGGGACTTTTGGATATAGCGAAGGAGACCTGGGAAACAGAGGTTACACCCCACCGCAGCATCATCTAGCATGTGACCCAGGTGCAGGATCGGATCCCAAAGGTGATGCCAATTGTGAAGGAGAGCCTCCTCCAAGCACAAGAAGCCCAGGCAAGGGTCTACAATCGGGCCGCAAAGCTGAGACATTTCAGCCACAGAAACCAGGTATTGGTGTTGGTACCCACAGTCGAAAGTAAATTTCTGGCCAAGTGGCAAGGGCAGTGCGAGGTGATCGAGAAGTTGAGTGACGTTAACTATAAAGTCCTCCAGCCAGGAAGAAGGAAGCCATACCAGGTATACCTGCTTAAACCGTGGCGAGACAGGGAACCGGTGGAAGCTACCTGTCTGGGGGCCAATCCTGAAGCCTGAGTCGAGGATGTCACAGTGGCAGAGACACTGTCACTGGCCCAAAAGCAACAATGCCGAGAACTGCTTCAGCGAAACCAAAACCTGTTTTCGGAGTTGCCAGGATGTACGCAGGTTGTGGAGCATGAGATCTTGACGGAACAGCATATACGGGTGAACCAGAGGCCATATCGAATCCCCGAAGCCTGCCGCGAGGTGATCTCCAAGGAGGTGTGGAGAATGTTGAACCTGGGCTTCATTGAAGAATCAAAGAGCAGCTGGTCCAGCCCCATTGTTCTTGTGCCGAAGCTAGACGGAGAATGGCGTTTCTGTAATGACTACAGAAAGTTAAAAGAAGTGTCTAAATTTGACGCATATCCGATGCCCCAGGTTGATGAACTTATTGAAAGGCTAGGGTCAGCCAGATAAATCATTACCCTGGACCTAACAAAAGGATATTGGCAAATTGTCCTGTCTCCAAGTGCCAAGGAGAAGACGGCCTTCTCTACACCCGACGGGTGTTTCCAGTACGCCTGGATGCGGTACATTTGGTCTTCAGGAAGCCCCAGGTACCTTCCAGAGGGCCATGGACTGGATCCTAGCCTCGCACAAGAAGTACGCTGCCATTTACCTGGAAGACATCGTGATCTTCAGCTAAGATTGGGGATGTCACAAACAGAAGGTCCAGGCGGCACTGGATGTGCTGAGGAAGGCCGGCTTTACCATAAACCCGAAGAAGTGCGCTATGGGAAAAGAGAGGCGACATACTTCGGCTTTATTGTCAGAAGGGGCGAAATATAGCCGCAAGTGAAGAAGGTGGAAGCAATCCAAAATTGGCCGCAACCGGCCTCCAAAAAACAGATTTGATAGTTTCTAGGAATTGTGGGATACTATCAGCGATTTATCCCAAATTTCGCCATGATAGCCACACCCCTGATCAACCAGCTTAAAGGTACAAATCCGGCAATGACCAAATGGTCTTCTGAGGCAGAGATGGAGCTCCAGGAATTGAAGCTTGCTTTGTGTAAGCAGCCTCTTTTGATTGCACCTGACTTCAATAAGGAGATCATGGTCCAGACAGACGCCTCAGAGATCAGGGTAAGAGCAGTGTTGTCTCAAGAAGTAAATGGGGAGGAACATCCTATTCTATATCTAAGCAGAAAACTCTCTGCCTGTGAAAAAAATTATGGTATTGTGGAAAAAGAGTGTTTGGCCATCAAATGGGCAGCTGACATTCTGAGGTACTACCTATTAGGTCGGAAGTTCAGGTTAGTGTCAGACCATGCACCCCTGAGATGGATGAGGGAAAGGATGAGGAAGAATGCCTGGGTGACAAGGTGGTTTCTAGGGCTCTGGGACTTTAGTTTTCAGGTGGAGCACAGGCCCGGGAAATTACATGGTAATGCAGATGCCCTGTCCAGACTTCCATTTTTAGCAAGTGAACATACCAAAACTGCTTTTGGCAGAGGGGGGGGATATGTGACAAAGTCACTGACAGAGTGATGGACAGGAGATATGTTTCACTGATGGACAGGAGATATGTTTCACTGAGACCATTAGCTTCAGTGGTGTGAAACGTGGAAGTCTTCTCCAGCATGTTATGTGCTGAGAGAGTTAAACCACGATTTTAAAAGGGCTGTTTTTTTGTGATTGGCCTTAGTGCGGGTGGGAGGCCATTCACCATATCTCCACCCCAGGGTGTGGTTTGGGCAATAAGTAGCCAGCCTTTTAACTCAGGTGTTGTTCAGTGTATCTAGAAGCTAGCTCCTGAGAGAGAGGAGCTCGTGTTTTTGTGCTAACTTGGACCCTGTGTTACTGTTAACCCTGAGTGGCCGGACCCCGGACGACGTGAGGATTGTTCTGTACCTTTTTCTTTTATGTTATGCCAGAAGGGCTGTGTTTATTCTATGAACTTTGCCATGGTTTATGCCGTTTTAAATAAACCACCAAGAAATTTAAAGAGACATTGTTCCGTGTCTACCTTCGAGTGCAGCAGAGCGAGCTACTCTACCACAGGTGCATCACTTTAAAACTTAATCTCAGGTGATGACGTTGTGGACTTGGGGTCATGGTTGTCACAACCACTTCCTTGATGGGTGTGGTGGTCCATGCCAGATGAGTTTTGCTCTTCCTTTAAGACTGCAAACAGGGGCAAACATCACTGCTTTGTACACAAAGAGTTAAAGAGTTGTATTCTTTTGCTCTTGCCTAAAGGTGAGACCCCACTGTAAATCACATCTCCAGCTGTCATCAGTGCACAGAGCAGCCTTTTCTTGGAAACCTTCCTGCTCTGGTTACACTCTGACAGCTGGCAGAGTCAGCAGAAAGTAAATCACTGCCTTTATCTGGAATCTGGAAGGCTGGCTGGGAGCAATCCTGGAGAGAGGTGCAAGGTTATGGGCAGATTAGAGTAAAGGACAGGCGGAAAAGTGAAGCCTGAACATTGTTTATACACAGAGGGAAGACACAGCACTTTACAATAGACTTTGGGCTTTTGTGTGGAGGGGCATAGTTGGGTAGCCTGGTTCAGAAAGTATCATAAAATTACATAGAATCTCATATATTATACATGCAGAAGAAAAGCTGTAATAATCATATGGATACTAAGTTTTAGAAATATATTACAGGTTAGTAAATGTTTATATATGATACCAGGAGTGCAGGAGAAGCAAAATCTAAATTAGGCATTACATTAAGAGTACATGGTTAATTACCCTCAAATAATAAATCACATAAAATCACTGTTTTATGTTTAATGGCAGACTGCAATATATTGGAGGCACTAACCCTGCAAATCCAAAATTGGAACATCATATGACTGGGGACCCCATAACAGCAGGCCTAATTGCCCCCCCCCCCAAAAAAAAATGGCAATAATAGTGAGCCCCTTTAGTCACCCTCCACAATACCCCTTTCATAGCTCTTATAGAGTATGATGCAAACATATTATACCTTCAGAGCCCCCCACACACATTCTGATGCCCTGTCTGCCCCCACACATTGAAGATAAGGAGAATTTGTGGATATCTCCCGCTCTGACATGTATAGGAGACGTCTATTTTCAAAGGTTTATTGAACATGCCGTTTTATCCGACGTGTTTCGAAATGACAGATACTTCTTCAGGAAGACAACCACATATTATAAGTGATTGTCTTCCTGAAGCAGAAGTATTTGTTACTTCAAAACGCGTAGAATTAAACCGCATGTTTAATAAACCTTTAAAAAAGACAAGTCTTCTATACACGGCAGGTCTCCATAAATGGGGCATTTAGGTCCCCATAAATGGGGGCATTCAGGTTACCATAAATGGGGGCATTCAGGATACCATAAATGAGGCTTTCAGGTTACCATAAATGGGGGCATTCAGGTCTCCATAAATGGGGGCATTCAGGATACCATAAATGAGGCTTTCAGGTTACCATAAATGGGGGCATTCAGGATACCATAAATGGGGGCATTCAGGTTACCATAAATGGGGGCATTCAGGATACCATAAATGGGGGCATTCAGGATACCATAAATGAGGCTTTCAGGTTACCATAAATGAGGCTTTCAGGATACCATAAATGAGGCTTTCAGGTTACCATAAATGGGGGCATTCAGGTCCCCATAAATGGGGGCATTCAGGCTACCATAAATGGGGGCATTCAGGTCTCCATAAATGGGGGCATTCAGGTTACCATAATTGGGGGCATTCAGGTCTCCATAAATGGGGGCATTCAGGTCTCCATAAATGGGGGCATTCAGGTTACCATAAATGGGGGCATTCAGGTCTCCATAAATGGGGGCATTCAGTTTACAATAAATGGGGGCATTCAGGATACCATAAATGAGGCTTTCAGGTTACCATAAGTGGGGGCATTCAGGTCTCCTTAAGTGGGGGCATTCAGGTTACCATAAATGGGGGCATTCAGGTTACCATCAATGGGGGCATTCAGGTCGTCTCCATAAATGGGGGGCATTCAGGTTACCATAAATGAGGCATTCAGGATACCATAAATGGGGGCATTCAGGTTACCATAAATGGGGGCATTCAGGTTGCCATAAATGGGGGCATTCAGGTTACCATAAATGAGGTATTCAGGTTACCGTAAATGGGGATAGTCAGGTTACCATAAATGGGGGCATTCAGGTTACCATAAATGGGGGAATTCAGGTTACCATAAATGGGGAATTCAGGTTACCATAAATGGGGAATTCAGGTTACCATAAATGGGGGAATTCAGGTTACCATAAATGGGGGCATTCAAGTTACCATAAATGGGGGCATTCAGGTTACTATAAATAAGGCATTCAGGTTAGAGTAAACAGGGGTATTCAGGTTACCATAAAGGGGGGGAGATTCAGGATACCGTAAATAGGGGTATTCAGGTTACCGTAAAAGGGGTCATTCAGGTTACCATAAATGAGTTATTCAGGTTACCGTAAATGGGGTATTCAAGTTACGATAAATGGGGGTATTCAGGTTACCGTAAATGGAGTCATTAGGGTAACCATAGATGGTGGCCAGCACTTTGTAGGGCAGTGGTGAGCAACTTGCTGGTTCCTTTTCGGTTTGTAGTCTAACTCCCACTCTTAAAAGGAGCAACACAACTATCTGTAGTTTATTAATTATCCAATTCCATGATATACAGTGCAAGTGTAGGTTCACATTTGGCTCCACTTCTGTGGTTATCTGCCAAAGATGCGCTCCAGATTAAAGAGTGAATGGAAAATAAGATCCCTTCTACGTATCGCCCTCCAGCCAGGGTAAGACGCCAATACTTTCTTGGCACATGGGGTGGTTGTATATTCCAACCCAAAAAAAGTAATAATAAAAAGTTCTGATTCCATCACTTTAAGGTCTGTTCTGCAGTTTCCAACACCTGGAAATTAAAGAATGCGGAATGCTATCTTATCTTGGTTTTCTGTAGGTTCAGTTCAAGCTAGAATGATGTTGGTTACCAGAGGAGGCTATGGTAAAGAAAATAAATATTTGGCTACAGCCCTACATTACTTTGATTGTAGACCAACTCATGGACACTTTTTTCTACCCAGAACATCAAGTCTGCGTAATGTGAGCTGGTAGCATCATCACCGAAGGTTTCTACAATGGGCATGGGAGCATCAGATCTGGACCAAAGAGCAGTGCAATAAGGTGGTCTTGTCTAAAAAGTCACAATTTCCTTTACATGATGTGGACGGCCATGAGCATCCCCAACTGGTCTCCAACCAGTGCATCTCCCCAACTGGTCTCCAACCAGTACATCTCCCCAACTGGTCTCCAACCAGTGCATCTCCCCAACTGGTCTCCAACCAGTGCATCTCCCCAACTGGTCTCCAACAAGTGCATCTCCCCAACTGGTCTCCAACCAGTGCATCTCCCCAACTGGTCTCCAACCAGTGCATCTCCCCAACTGGTTTCCAACCAGTGCATCTCCCCAACTGGTCTCCAACCAGTGCATCTCCCCAACTGGTCTCCAACCAGTGCATCTCCCCAACTGGTCTCCAACCAGTGCATCTCCCCAATTGGTCTCCAACCAGTGCATCTCCCCAACTGGTTTCCAACCAGTGCATCTCCCCAACTGGTCTCTAACCAGTGCATCTCCCCAACTGGTCTCCAACCAGTGCATCTCCCCAACTGGTCTCCAACCAGTGCATCTCCCCAACTGGTCTCCAACCAGTGCATCTCCCCAACTGGTCTCCAACCAGTGCATCTCCCCAACTGGTCTCCTCACTTTCTCCTCCAGTGGGGGAAGTCACAGGCTAATCAGCGTCCACTGATCGACTGCAGCCTTCACATTCTGTCCAAGCCACTAGAGAGATTGTTTCTTCAGACTCAGATGAGAGAGTGAGAGAAAGAGAGATGTTCTCTTTCCTTTTATTCTTCATCCAAACCAGAGTGCAATGATGACAACTGCAGAGTTAGTTGCGGTGATGTTTTTGGCTCCTGGCTTTTGCATCCAGCCCCAGCATCTGTAACAGCACAATTAAATTCACACCCCAGACCCGACACCTAATTAAATTCAGACTACAAACCAGACAGCTAAATAAATTCAGATCCTAGGCAAAACCCCTAAACAAATTCAGATCTCTGTCCAGACTCCTAAATTAATCCATACTCATGAATAAATTCAAATCTCAGATCAGAACCTTAAAGGGTTATTCCCATCTTTATAGGTGGATATTGCTGGATAGAGCTTGTGCAAACAATCACTTTTGCAATTTACAGCTTATTAAAATTTGCAGCCATTCTTGAGATAAACAAATTTCTTACAGCTCGTTGCATAGGAGACCAACCACCTCTGCTACCTAGTTTGTAAGAACTACGCTGAAGCTGACTGGGATTAGGAGGTAACAGCACGCTTTAGCAACCCTGGCCAGCTAGATAGTAGAATATGTGCAGTGCTTACAAGCTCAATATAAAAGAGCTTGTAAGCACTGCACATATTCTACTGTCTAGCAGTAGTGGTCGATCTCCAAGGGCAACGAGCTGTAAACTAAAGAAAAGTGTTAATATCTTAAGAACAGCTGAAAATTTTAATAAGCAGTAAATTGCAAAATTGCTTGTATTTACAAGATCTATCCAGCACTACCCATTTATGAAGATGGAAATAACCCTTTAAAAAGTTCAGAACCTGACCTGCCCCTTAAATACAGTAAATTTAGGTTGAGATCAGACCCCTTAGATCAAATCAACCCAAGGCCATACCCCTAAATAAATTCAGACTTTAAATCATATCCCTAAAAATAAATCCAGAACCATGAATAAATCCAGACCAGAAACTAAAACCTCTAAATAAAGTCAGACACCGGACCAAGCCCCCTAAAATAACTTCTAAAAAATCATCACCGATGGGTATATGTAATAAAGATCTAACAAGGAGAAAAATAGTTGGAGGGGAAAAAACATCAAGATCCAATGCAGTACATATCAATGATCATACTAGCAAGCACATTCTCAACCAGTTCCCTATAGGAACACTTAAAGATCAGTAGAGTAGTATATAAGAGTGATATAATTAACGTGACAGTGCTCAAAAGTGCCATATATTTTCTCAGTATGCCATGTAATGCTTACCCACAATAGGAGATTAGATGCACCAACCAAAAGCTGCCCCGACGCGCGTTTCACATTGTGCTTTCTCAAGGGGAAGTACATTTTATAAATCTGCCCCTTGTGAATATGGCAGAGCTGCCTATGCTGGAGATACCACTTTAATGGGTTATTCCCCCCAAAAAGTTATTTTCTATCCATAGAATGGGGGATAACTTGCTGATCATCGGGGGTTTGACCAATGAGACCCTAGAGATCCCTAAATCGGAACTCTAGAGCCCTGAGAACGGGGGTCTACAGCCCCGTCCTGAATAGAGTGGAGGTGCACATGCTCGACCAATGGAAGTAGCAGAGCACCGCGCTCACTTTTCTCAGCTTTTTTGGGAATAATATTTTAAGAAATGTTTCCACTCAAATTAATATTATTACATTAGAACTGTGGACAATCAATGAAATGCATTCTGGAAGTTGCTCGTTGTGTTTACCTCTCTGAGGGAATTGGTCTCCAGCTTTTTGTGGAAATATAAAAAAATAGACTTTTCCTGAAAGCTAGACACTTCTGTCTGTGGAGCACGGCATTTCTTCCACCCATTGTTTCATGGCATTGAGCATTTACAAAACAGGAAGCCGCTTCCTCCAGAATCGCTCGGATGTAGTGCGACCCACTGTATCCGTGCCTATAGAATTTATAAGGTCACATTGACTGCGGGATATGGATGTGCTAAGCAAATCACTGCAGGAATAATCATTACATGTTGTGCTGCCCCATTCCCTGTAATATTGATATGCAGTATGCAACTTATTGAGACTAATAACTTAATTAGGAGAGCTGTCCGTTGTCCCAGGATGGCCGGGTATGCCCTCAGGACATAGATACAGTAGAGTACAAGGTTGGAGCAGGAAACCATTACATCCCTACTCCACTATTCATCTGGGTAGAGACTGAAGGACCTGCAAACACTTTCAGATCACGTGACTGGCAGCAGAGACCTGCTCAACAGGGAAGCAAGACACAGGCAAGTTGGGGGAATCATACTATGTGCGGCAGACACTGGGGCATCATACTATGTGCGGCAGACACTGGGGCATCATACTATGTGCGGCAGACACTGGGGCATCATACTGTGTGCGGCAGACACTGGGGCATCATACTGTGTGCGGCAGACACTGGGGCATCATACTGTGTGCGGCAGACACTGGGGCATCATACTGTGTGCGGCAGACACTGGGGCATCATACTGTGTGCGGCAGACACTGGGGCATCATATGGTGTGCGACAGACACTGGGGCATCATACTGTGTGCGGCAGACACTGGGGCATCATACTATGTGCGGCAGACACTGGGGCATCATGCTATGTGCGGCAGACACTGGGGCATCATACTGTGTGCGGCAGACACTGGGGCATCATACTGTGTGCGGCAGACACTGGGGCATCATACTGTGTGCGGCAGACACTGGGGCATCATACTATGTGCGGCAGACACTGGGGCATCATACTGTGTGCGACAGACACTGGGGCATCATACTGTGTGCGGCAGACACTGGAGGCATCATACAGTGTGCGGCAGACACTGGGGCATCATACTGGGTGCGGAAGACAATCGGGCATCATACTGCGTGCGGCAGACACTGGGGCATCATACTGTGTGCGGCAGACACTGTGGGCATCATCCTGTGTGCGGCAGATACTGGGGGCATCATACTGTGTGCGGCAGACACTGGGGCATCATACTGGGTGCGGAAGACACTGGGGCATCATACTGTATGCGGCAGACACTGGGGCATCATACTGTGTGCGGCAGACACTGGGGCATCATACTGTGTGCAGCAGACACTGGGGCATCATACTGTGTGCAGCAGACACTGGGGCATCATACTGTGTGCAGCAGACACTGGGGCATCATACTGTGTGCAGCAGACACTGGGGCATCATACTGTGTGCAGCAGACACTGGGGCATCATACTGTATGTGGCAGACACTGGGGCATCATACTGTGTGCAGCAGACACTGGGGAATCATACTGTGTGTTGGGGTGACTGGAGAATGTACTGTGGGGGCATCATACTGTTTGTGTGGGGCTGTAGGAGCATCATACTGTGTAGCGAGACTGGTGGATTGTACTATGGGGACATCATACTATGTGGGATGAACTGTGGGGTATCAGATTGTGGGGGCATCCTACTGTATGGGGTGTTGTGTGGAGCATACTACTATGTGTGGGGGCTATAGTTTTTCCATTCTGTGTGGAGGGGCCTCAGGAGGCATCATACTGTATCTGGGAACTGTAGGTGGCAACACACTATATGCAGGCACTGTGGGGCCATCATACTGTATGTGAAGGGCATCATACTGTGTGGAGGAGCTGTGGGTTACATCATATTTGGTGGGAGGACTGTATAGGCATCACACTGTATGATGGTGCTGTGGGGGCATCATAATATATGTACAAGAAAGGGAAATAGGGATAAGGAGAGTCAGCTCACCAGTGGTAAAATATCTTTCTTCCCCAAAAGATCCTCGCAAGGAGCCGCCCTGGTTCGGGTCGATTCAATAGCAGAACATAGAAGAAAAGGTCTCCAGTGATGGGTAAGTTAAAACTTCACTTTTCTTTATTAAGTCATGATGATCATGACTAAGACTAACTGAGTTGAAACGCGTCGATCTCACTGGGATTACCATATGGTGGTTGCTCCTGTCCATCTTGGAATAATCTTTTTAAACTGGATTTAATAAAGAAAAGTGAAGTTTTAACCCGGTAACACAATCGTGATATGATTAAAATCTGATCACCTTATTGAGTTGTGATGATGCACAACTCATATAAACAGCGTACTGGAGGGCTGCAGGAAACACCGATCCGCAGTGAATCTTGAAGCACGTAGTATAAGATATAATGGTGTGAGTACAGTCCGCGCTCCTCCGTGTACAGATGATGATACCAATGTATAAGGTTACATCTTTCATTAATGGCTTAAAATACAACGCGTTTCATGGACGTCCTGTCCACTACATCAGGTAAAAAGCCTATCACAAAACTATGGCTCTGTCTCTATATATACACACCTTAAATGAAAAAAATGTCCGCCAAACAGACTTGTCTTCTTCCAGCGACAGAGAAGCCAAGTCATATCTTATACTATGTGCATTATAATATATGGGGGCTGTACCGTAGCTACTGTGCGGGCAGGGGGTGCGACCGCCCCGGGCCCCGCGCTCTAAGGGCTCTAAGAACTATACTACGTTTAACCGTTTAACTGTATCAGCGTGCACCGATACAGTTAAACTCTGCGGCAGAGCAGGGAGACACGATCTCCTGCACTGCCACTATGGGGCCCGTGAGCTGCCCCCCCCCCCCCCCCGTCCTTCCCGCAAGTTCAACTGTATTGGCATCTGCTTATACAGTTGAAAGTGATGGAGGAGGGAGCTGACACTTACTCCCCCATCAGTCTTCCTTGGCGTCTGACGTCTCAGCGCGATGACATCACTAAGTGGTGTCCTCTACTCTGAGATGTGCGACGCTCACATCACAAGCTGTGGTGACTGGATCAGCAGGGAATGAGGAGGAGAGGTTAGTATTGTATTTTATTTTTGTTAGAACAATTGTGGTGGCCATTAAACTGTATTGAGGACTATGGGGGGTGCATAATACTATAGGTGGGTGCATTATATTATATGGGGTGCATAATACTATAGGGGGTGCATTGTACTGAATGGGGGTGCATTATACTGAACAGGGGTGCATAATACTATAGGTGGTGCATAATACTGAATGGGGGTGCATTGTACTGAATGGGGGTGCATTGTACTGAATGGGCTATGGGGTGCATTATGCTGTATGGGCTATGGGGTGCATTATGCTGTATGGGCTATGGGGTGCATTATGCTGTATGGAGAACTGTGCAGAGGCCTGTAAACTATATGCAAGCAATTGTACAGTATGAAGGTTTGTGTGGGGTCCATCATGATGTGTGGGGTCCATCCTGCTGTGTGGAGAGGTGGTGGGCCATTATATTGTATGTAGGGCCATTATACTGCATGGAGGGCTGTGTGGGAGTCACAGTTATGGGATCATACTGTGTTGGGGTCACTATACTTTTCCAGGGCAGTTGAGGGGTGGGGTACAGTAGGGCCATATACTTTATGAATGCAATGAAAGGGGAATCTAAGGCTCAAGTATGAGGAAAATTAGAGGGCGCACAGTACATGCAGTAATAGGGACACATGTGGCAGCAGCGGATCAGTATTGGGGTATCCGCAGGATAAGGTGTTTGTGCAGCTTGGGGTTAATGGTGCCTAAAATGTGAGAAGTCAGATGTGTCTTTGTTGTGATCTCTGCAGACGAGTCCTGGCTGGAAGAAATTGTCATGTCGAGGGCAGATGGAATAGACGGGAAAAGTGAACGACTCCACCAGAAAGAACGTCAGCTGTAAATCACCATCTGTAACTGTACTGTAATCTCCTATATGTTCTGCAGGACTGGTATTTACCACTATATCTCACTATATGGCAGTAATATCAGTGTTGGACTTTGTATAGAGATTTATTTTAGTAACAGCGCCGTCATCTGCAGGTTCTCCTACATCCACTATTAGGCCACGGCCCCACTATCAGTATTTGGTCAGTATTTGGTCAGTATTTTCTCCGAGGAGTGGGAGTCAAAACCAGGTGAGGAACAATCAGAGAAAAGGTATAATGGAAAAAGTTACCAATTCTGCATTTATCATCCACTCCTGGTTTTGGCTCCAACTCCTGAGAAAAAATACTGACCGAATACTGATAGTGGGGCCGTGGCCTTAGGGTGCGGCACCATAGCTGTAATCAGGGTTACCTGGTGTGGGGCCCACTCAGAAGTTTTGCCCCCCCGACCCAAACCCCTAGCTACTCCTCTGTATGGGGGGCTTTGGGGTACAGGCATGGGCAGCATGGTGGCTCAGTAGTTAGCACTGTAGTTTTGCAGCGCTGGGGTCCTGGGTTCAAATCCCACCAAGGACAACATCTGCAAGGAGTTTGTATGTTCTCCCCATGTTTCTGTGGGTTTCCTCCGGGTTCTCCAGTTTCCTCCCACTCTCCAAAGACATACTGATAGGAAATCTAGATTGTGAGCCCCAATGGGGACAGTGATAATTATATATGTAAAGCACTATGGAATATGTTAGCACTATATAAAGATTATTACCATACTGTGTGATGGGGCTGTGGGGAAATCAAAGTGTATGGGGACATAATACTGCATGAGGGGCACTGTGGGGAATCATACTGTATAGGGGACACTGTTGGGGCCATGAACATTACACAGTACGTTGTCTCCATTTCTAATTTTTCAAAGTTGTGAGATATGTATATATAATGGAGTGTGGTTACAGCAGGGAAGTCTCACAAGGTTTTGGCCTGATTTTTGTGAGAAACTTTCCTTGCCACATAAACCTTAATATAAAATAATGTGTGAACAGTGCCCTATACTTGTTATACCAGCTATGCGGCTGTCATTCTGTGGCGGCCGTCAGCCATCTGATTACAGACATGCTTGACAGCGTCTGGTGACTTCTCACATGTTCTTTCAATGTCCGGGAGGAGATAAGCAGGTAAGTACCAATGGTGGATAAAATACAACGTTACCACATCTACCATCATAGAGCACAATCCCCATCGTCCAGAATCCTCGCTCTCCGTCACATTTCCAATATTGGAATTTGCTTCCAATTGGAATTTTCATTATTAGGCCATGGTCCCACTATCAGTATTTGGTCAGTATTCGGCCAGTATTTTTTCTCAGGAGTGGGAGCCAAAACCAGGAGTGGGTGATAAATGCAGAATTGGTGACTTGTTTCTATTCTACCTTTTCTCTAATTGTTCCTCACCTGGTTTTGTCTCCCACTCCTGAGAAAAAATACTGACCGAATACTGACCAAATACTGATAGTGGGGATGTGGCCTTAGAGAGAAGACGTCAAGATATGGAAGCATGATTATGCTAATAAAATGCTAGAAGTATTAAAAAATGGTGGAAATGAAACAACAAAAGGTAGAACATAAATTATCAAAATGTGTCCAAAAGATGAGTTAATGGCACTTCAAACAATACAACAAACACATACTCCGGGAGAAACTAATCATCCAGAGTGAAGAAGAGAACCATCACATTAAAAATCAATAAATCTTTATTGGAAAACCCATTAAAAAATATAATAAAAAAATGACAAGGTGCCCAGTCAAGAGGACACCACATAATCCAGAATGACGAATAATAAACCACTATATTAATAAGAATGTAATAGTCAAAGTAGTGGGATACTTATTTAAGATAAAGGCAAGTGACTTCCCACATAAATATATCACATTAATCCAAAGAATGAAATGCTAAGTAGTTCATATCATAAAGGTGTGCAATAGAAAAATCTATCTAAAAGTAAAAAAAAAAGAATGGAACACAAAATATAGCAGAATGAACTGACACAACAGACCAGCCACCGGTATCACTGAACACCGGACATGAAATGTCAAGGTAGAACTAGTGATATTGATTGGCTAGATTGTGACTTAATAAAAAAATGATAATATGAGCACACAGACACTAAAGAAATCAGTTATAGCCATAATGACAATCCCAAACAATTAGATCATCCACCTTAACAGAATGCTGGTTGCTCATATGCTTAAAAGTATATAGTACAGACCGTATCTCCAAAATGAAGATGAAATAAATGGTAAGTATAATACCTGTGAGCAGAGCAGGGGCAGACAGGCTGGATATGAGTGGTGTCACCTGATCCTGACGTGCGTTTTGCCTTTTGCTTCTCCTGGGGGCCACTATTTTGACTGTAACATTCTTATTAACATAGCGGTTTATTATTCATCATTCTGGATTTTGTGGTGTCCCCCTGACTGGGCACTTTGTGATTTTTTTCATTTTATTTTTAAACGGGTTTTCGAATAAAGATTTAATGATTTTTAATGTGATGGTTCTCCTCTTTACTCCGGATAATTATTTTCTACTGGAGTATGTGTTTGTTAAAAAGTAGAACATGCAAAATTTCTTTTTGAGGACAGAATAAAAAATTGCTTACAAGAAAGAAAATAATTAGTACCAAACACTGTCACTAGGGGGCAGTGAAACACCACATAATTAAGTTCAATGGAAACAGTATATAGAATGATATATGACCAAAGACAGGAAAGATAAACTGAGCAAATAAATGCAATAGGTAAAACTCTGAAAAGTGTCACAAAGTTGGTCTTCTATTGCATACACTATAATATGATGTAAGTAAAATTATGTATAATAAACAATGAGTTCCCTCTGGGATGGCGCCAGTACCGACATGTGTTTCAGGAAAAAACTAATATTCTTGACATCGTATTATAGTCTATGCAAAATAAGGTTTATTTTTTGTGCAGTGATTGATTTAATGTGTACATTAAAATACTTACCCATCGCCGTCTTCTGCCGTTTTCTGCGCTGCTCTGCTCCTCTGCAAAATCATGTGAGCGCAGCTCTGACTTGCCGGCTCATACTGAGGCTCACATGTAAGTCTATGAGAGGCTCGCTCTGAGGATCGTAGACGTACAATAAGAAAGTGACCCCCCCGAACACATAGAAACACTGTAAGTCGGCTGGTCACAACCGCAGCCACATGATGCAGGAGGGGAGCGGAGCAGCGCTGGGAACGTCAGAAGACGGCGACCGGAAGGTATTTCAATGCACTCATTGCACACGTATTACTGATAGCTAACAAAAGGGACAATGAAAGAATATAACGCTGGAGTTGTCCTTTAAGGGAAACTCATGAGAGTTGACAGTACTGTTGGCAGTGATCTCTTGTGGAACTACTGGTCTCAGCAGTGCTGATGGCAACATCTGCCAGCAGTAACATCGCCTATTGTGATTGGTGGATCCTGTTATCAGTAGTGTATAAAGGTGCTACCTGTCATTGTAATCCTGCCTCTGCTGATAACGAGACTGCTGAAAACTTTCTGAAAGGGCAGAAAGTATGACTTTAAAATAACCCTAGTGGCCACTGTGAAAACTGCAAGATTACTAATTTAGTTTAAGAACATTGGCAAATAAAAAAAAATACATGTAACCCAAAAACCTAATTTAAGCAAAGGTCATTTTATGATGATAGAAAAGTTCTCTTAAAGGGAAGCTAACAAAAAAGGGACCAATCAAAATGGGCGACCTGTTCACCTCCTGAATTTCCCGCTTTCCTCTTGCACTGCACATGTATTAACTTTACGTGGTATATAAGATCGTATTAGCACCATATACAGACTGATCGCCTTAATCGTGGTTCTGACAGACGAGGTAGGCTCAGCAGATAGGACTGTAATAGAGTGACCTCTAGTGGTAACAGCAGGAATTATTAGATTTCACTGGAGCTGACCGAAACTCAAAAGCATCCTGGACATATACGAAGCTGCTGGGTTCGGACCAGGAGAGCCGCACCCTGGCCTCCTGCTACCACTGCTATGACATATTTATTATTCTTGCTTATATAGCACCAACATATTCCATAGCGTTGCACAGACATCGCTTTAAAAAGTTCCACCTTAGTCTTCAACGGCTCCGGAGTATAATTTTGCCACCTTTCAAAAAGTCGCAAATTCTGAATCAGCAGAAAAAAATCTGAATAATGTAAATCAGGTCAATATTTTTAAACAAAAAATGAAAATCAGAAGGATTAAAAAAAAAAAATAGAAATAAAATCACACAAAAGCCTTAAAAAACTTGCCGCCAGCAAACCAAAATGCCTAAAAAAACAAAACAATGGAGCAAAAAAGAGTGATCAAATCATAAAGGAGGTTTTTACTTTTAGAAAAGTGGAGTCCGAATAAATTCTCAGCCCAGAGCCAGCTCTCCGCCATTAATCCGGTGTCTGCGTTTTGGCTGCAGTGGTGACATCATGTCACTAAAGCTAACATCACCGCTGCCACCAATCACTGAGCAGGGTTTCTGCTGGCGTTAAAGACAGACGCTGATCTCAGTGATTGGCTGCAGCGCTGATGTGCACCGTAATCAACCAAAACACAGACACTGGAACAGTGTCAGAGTGCCGGCACTGGACCAGGGGAGGGTGTATTTGCTTTTTCCTATTATTTGATGCTGATTCTCTGTAAGGGGTGCACGCGTGCTGGGGTGTGCACGCGTCTTCTTGTGCAAAGTGGCTTCGGAGAGAAGTGGCAGCTATTTCAGAGGCCATGGAATAACACCCGTCTTCTTCTTCTCTTTCCACAGGTACAAGCTCTGCATAATTTCCTTGCTCCTATGTATGCTGTCATCTAATGCTCTGCTGACCCATCTCTCTGGTACAAGCTCTGCATTAATTTCTCTGCTTCATCTGTCCCATTCCAATCAATATTCACATATATTTGTCCCTTCCCCACTATATACCTTATCTGATGTTTAGAGGTGCTAAACTGCAGAGACTAGAGTCCTAGCTCTGTCTTTGATCACCCAGCCATCTCCTGTTGAAATGACCAGCTGTTAATTTAGCCACAAGCCGTTCCCACAATGCCCTTCACCTGATATAGTTTAATGTGGCCTATATATTTAGATTCTCTGTAAGGGGTGCACGCGTCTTTTTGTGCAAAGTGGCTTCGGAGATGAGTGGCAGTTATTTCAGAGGCAGTTAGTCAGGGCAGGAGTCAGGTAACCAACACTTTGACCACTCAGTCTCTTTAAACTATGCTTCTGTTAGCTCTCACTTTTTCCTCTATAGTCCTCCACTTTCTAGTAACCCCTCAAATCCCTACACCTAGTAAGAAACTCTTCATCTCTCCCTCTATCCTCCCCATTCATCTCACCTCCTCCTCCAAATTATTCCTCAACATTCAATCCTGGATCTCCAAACACAGACAGCCACCTCATGCTCTCTCTTGCTCCCACCTGCTAACACTTTCTCTGCTCCTCCTAGCTGCTGGAGATATCTCTCCAAATCCTGGTCCTCCTCGCCATATCCCCACAGTCACTTCTACCTCCTATCCACGACCTTCCGCAAACTGTCGCAACCCTTCTAACCTCATACCCATCCAACTAATACCCACCTCCTCAGCTACACTAACAGGAGCTCTATGGAACGCTTGCTCTGTCTGCAACAAACTTTCCTTCATCCACGATCTTTTCATTACAAACAAACTCTCCTTCCTCGCCATCACCGAAACATGGCTCACCCCCTCTGACACAGCCTCCCCAGCTGCACTTTCATATGGCGGATTCCACCTTTCCCACACCCCCTGCCCCAATGGCAAACATGGTGGAGGCGTAGGTTTCCTCCTATCAGAACTCTGCGCTTTCACCCAAATCCCACTGCCACCCTCCGTTACACTCCCCTCTTTTGAGGTGCACTGTGTGCGCATCTATTCCCCCTCCAACCTCCAACTGGCCGTCGTTTACCGACCCCCAGGGCAAGCCACCACCTTCTTAGACCATTTCACCACCTGGCTGCTTCACTTCCTTTCCACTGACATCCCCACTATCATAATGGGTGACTTCAACATCCCCATTGACACTTCCCACTCGTCTGTCTCTGAGCTCCTATCCCTCACTTCCTCCTTTGGACTCACTCAATGGTCTTCCACACCCACCCACAAAGATGGCCACACGCTGGACCTCATCTTCACCCGCCTCTGTTCCCTATCTAACCTCTCTAACTCACCACTCCCTCTCTCTGACCATAACCTCCTCACATTCTCTATCCTCTCCTCTCCGGGTGCACAATCCCCAGTCCACAAACTTACACACCCTCGCAGAAATCTCAAACACCTTGACCTACACTCTCTCTCTGAATCCCTCCTTCCTCTCACAGACATAAATTCCTTACACGATGCAGACGTTGTTGCTGCCTCATATAACACCACAATAGCTTCAGCTCTAGACTCGATCGCCCCTCTCACACACACCACACCTCGCACATTCAACAGGCAACCCTGGCACACTAAACCTACCAAAGAACTGCGCCGGGCCTCCAGGGTTGCGGAGTGGAGATGGAAAAGGTCTCACTCCATCGAGCACTTCATCGCATTCAAGCAATCCCTCACTAATTTCAAGTCCGCACTCACTACAGCAAAACAAACCTACTTCTCATCTCTCATATCCTCCCTATCTCACAACCCTAAACAGCTATTTAACACTTTCAACTCTCTCCTTCGTCCCCCAGCACCTCCTCCCTCTTCTCTCATCTCAGCCGACGACTTTGCCTCATTCTTCAAACAGAAGATTGACACCATCAGACAAAACTTTTGCCTAAAGTCCACACAACCCCTCCTCATATCTACTCAACCCTCCTCCTCCAAACCCCACTTCTCCACCATTACAGAAGGTCAAGTCTCCTCTTTACTCTCCAAATCACACCTCACCACCTGCGAACTTGACCCAATCCCATCCCACCTCATCACTAACCTTACCACAGTCTTCATCCCAACCCTAACCCACCTATTCAATATGTTACTAACAACCGGTGTCTTCCCCTCATGTTTCAAACATGCCGCAATCACACCCATCCTCAAAAAGCCCTCCCTTGACCCTTCCTCTCTGACTAGCTACCGCCCCATATCACTCCTCCCCTTTGCCTCAAAACTTCTAGAACAACATGTCCACCTTGAACTGTCCTCCCACCTCTCCTCCTGCTCCCTCTTCGACCGCCTGCAATCTGGCTTCCGACCGCATCACTCGACTGAAACTGCCCTGACCAAAGTCACCAACGACCTACTAAATGCCAAATCCAAGCGACACTACTCCATCCTCCCCCTTCTGGACCTGTCATCTGCCTTTGACACAGTGGACCATTCCCTCTTACTCCAGATTCTCTCATCTCTTGGCATCACGGACTTGGCTCTATCTTGGATCTCCTCATACTTAACAGACAGGACATTCAGCGTCTCCCACTCACGCACCACCTCCTCATCTCGCCCCCTATCTGTCGGTGTCCCCCAAGGTTCAGTTCTAGGACCTCTGCTCTTCTCCATCTACACCTTTGGCCTGGGACAGCTCATAGAGTCTCACGGTTTTCAGTATCACCTCTATGCTGACGACACACAGATCTACCTCTCTGGACCCGATATCTCCTCCCTACTAACCAGAATCCCACAATGTCTGTCCGCCATCTCATCCTTCTTCTCCGACAGATTTCTAAAACTCAACATGGATAAAACAGAGTTCATCTTTCCACCCTCTCATTCACATCCCCCATCTGACCTAGCCATCAACGTCAATGGCTGTTCACTCTCCCCAGTCCCACAAGCTCGCTGCCTTGGAGTAACCCTGGACTCTGAGCTCTCCTTCAAGCCACATATCCAAGCCTTTCCACCTCCTGCCGACTCCAATTCAAAAACATCTCCCGGATCCGTGCATTCCTCAGCAAAGACTCTGCAAAAACACTAGTGCATGCCCTCATCATATCCCGCCTCGACTACTGCAACCTCCTGCTCCGTGGCCTCCCTTCCAACACTCTTGCGCCACTCCAATCTATCCTAAACTCTGCTGCTCGACTAATCCACCTGTCCCCCCGCTATTCCCCGGCCTCTCCTCTCTGTCAATCCCTTCACTGGCTCCCCATTGTCTAGAGACTCCAGTTCAAAACCCTAACCATGGCTTACAAAGCCATCCACAACCTGTCTCCTACATACATCTGTGACCTAGTCTCCCGGTACTTACCTGCACGCAACCTCCGATCCTCACAAGATCTCCTTCTCTACTCCCCTCTTATCTCCTCCTCCCACAATCGCATTTCTTCCGTGCTTCCCCCCTACTCTGGAACTCTCTACCCCAACATATCAGACTCTCGCCGACCGTGGAAACCTTCAAAAGGAACCTGAAGACCCACCTCTTCCGACAAGCCTACAACCTGCAGTAAACACCACTGCACGACCAGCTCTACCCTCACCTACTGTATCCTCACCCATCCCTTCTAGAATGTGAGCCCTCGCGGGCAGGGTCCTCGCTCCTCCTGTACTAGTCGCTGACTCGTCTTGTTAAGATTATGTAAATGCTTTTGTTATGTATATCCCTATCACATGTAAAGCGCCATGGAATAAATGGCGCTATAATAATAAATAATAATAATAATAATAATAATAATAATAATTTGATTGGTTGAAGTCCACTTTTCTAAAAGTGGAAACCCCCTTTAAATGAATGAGACGTTAACAGCTTTTCTGTTGGCTGCCAGCGCCCTCTTCATCCTCTTCGGGGTGCGGGATGCAATCGTTCTGCTTGGATTCTGTATTACAGTCACAGCATTGTAAGAAACATTTCATAACATATCATTTAAAGGGGTTGTCCATTAATACTGGGCGTCTCCACGGCGCTGCGTATATTGAGGAAATTCTATACTTACCTCCAGGACAGGCCGCTGCTCTCCTGTGTCCCCCACCGGTCTCCAGACATTAACTGCCAAAAAGTAATACTGTATATGTTAGGAGACCGCAAAGGACACAAGGCTGACACGGATTGGCTGCAGTGGTCACATGGTATTGTATATGTTATGAGACCAGTTCTGGACACAAGACTGACAGTAATTGCCTGCAGCGGTCATGTGTGATTGTTTACATCAGGAGACCTTTGGGTCTGACAATGATTGGCTGCAGTGGTCATGTGACATTGTTTATTTCAGGAGACCAGCAGGGGACAAAAGGATGATAGTGATTGATGGCAGCGGTCATGTCACATTGTTAATGTCAGCATACTGGACACAAGGCTGACAGTGATTGGCAGCAGCAGTCATGGAATAATGGTTATATTAGGACACTGGAGGGGGATAAAAGGGTGATACTGATTGATGGCAGCGGTCATGTCACATTGTTACTGTCAGCATACTGGACACAGTGATTGGCTGCAGCGGTCACAAGATCAGGACACCAGCAGGGCAGGGACATGAGGCTGACAGTGGAGGTAAGTAGAGTATTTTTGTAAATGCTTGCAGCACCCTGGGCCACTGATAAGGGGCTGCTCATTAGTGGTGGATTCCCCCTTTAAATGGAAATCTTGTGCACTGCATGGGTTAATCCCTGGAAATGTTTCTGAAACCAAACAATGACGAACAGTGGAGCTGTCAGTCTGCAAATGATCGTTCCCAAGCCCAAACTGTACAACCCCAGGACCTCCCACCGACAGGTGGCACTGTTGTCTCTCAAGAAACCTCTATCCACACCAAAATGTGACGGTGATTCATCCCTCCCACCGATAGGTGGCACTGATCACACGTAACACACCTCTTCCCTCACTATACTATGACTGCTTTTAATACCTCCCTCCGACAGGTGTCACTAATCACATTGATGAGACCTCGTACCTCGTGGTGTGACGCTCTATAAAGTACAACGTCTATACCATTACTCTATCACCCGCTCTTCCTGGTGACGTGTTTCCGGTGCTTCTAGTGCTGAGCTCAGCGCTGTAGAAAGATGGTTCTGCTGGAGAGTGAGCAGGTGAGAGGCGACAGCGGCGGAGACCTACCGGCCCGGGGATAACGGGCACAGTGATGGCGGCAGGGGCCGCTGGAGGGCTGGAATGTGCCGCTAATGTACTGTGTGTACACAGGAGCCTTCAGAGACCGCAGAGGTCCTGAGCACCAGCTGTGCACCCATGTGGCTCCTTATGCCAATCCCTGCTGACGTGATTGGCTGCAGTGGTCACCGTGGTGATAAACGATTCTGAAATGGTTCCTTATTGTGGGGTCAGCACTGTGGCCTGCGACTGATTACTGCTAATAATGCACAAATCTTTATATATATATATTTTTTTATTTATTTTTTTCCCCCCAGTTTTTAACGGAGCTCACGCGTCTGTTCCAGAAATGCCGGACAACTGGAAGTGTCTTCATCACCCTGAAGAAATGTAGGTCTACTGTCTGCTCATTAATCACATTCTGAAGCTGCCGCACTAAAGCCCCCCCCGGGTACTGGAGGAAATGACCTTTATTCCTCCTGCTGGCTTTCAGTTACAGGGTGGGCTACTAGTGCAGCGCGAGTCCCCGCTTGGTACATAGTGAGCAGCGGCTGTAATCACACTCCAGCTCTGTACTGATGATGCACGGCTGAGCCGGCTGTCAGTCAGTGCCGGGTGTGGTTACAGCAATGCTCACTATGTCCTAAGTGATGACTGAAAGCTGCAGGCCGCCCAGGAGAATATATTTAGTTTTCTCCTCGTTGCTGGGATTCCAGTGTGGCGTCCACAACGATATTACCCTGCAGATTAACCCCGTATCTGCAGATTATTAGTGTTTTTTTTTTTTTTTGTTTTTTTTATATGACCGGTTCCCTTTAACTGCAAATCTAGAAAGGAGAAAGCTGCACAAGCCTTGTTCCCATATCAATTTTTGGAACATTATTTTACAGTTAGATATAGAAGTAGTAGTTTGAGTTTTTTTGTGTTTAAAGCCTACAGAATTGTTTGCAGTTCTTGCTCATAAGGTTATGTATGATGGATAATCTGCAGTTTTTCAGAGCAGAAAATCTACAATCTATATTACAGCTGCCCCAATGTGGATTAGTCTATATAAGTGTCATCTACATTCTATGAAGGATGAGGCGGTGAGGATTTTCTTTTTGACACATTACTTTGGATTTGACTTTCCCCTTTGAATTCAATAACTATCTCTGAAAGAATAAAAAAACAAACTTTGTCTTCCTGGACACCGTCGCCAAACAAGAAGTGTCAGTGTTGTCTTTCTGCATGGATGATGTACATGTAGCCTCTCTGTAGAGATAAAGCAGTGGCAAGTGCAGCAACAAAAAAATGCTAAGTGTACCTGCACCTTCTATTAGTGTTCAGTAAGTCTATGTGTAATTCCTACTTGCAGATGATGGACGGACGAAGCCGATTCCTAAGAAGGGCCATATAGAAGGCTTTGAACCAGCTGACAATAAATGTCTTTTGAGAGCCACCGATGGAAAAAGGAAGATCAGCACTGTGGTGAGTGTCGACCAGTGATGGGCAGCAGCCCGCTCGTCATCCACGTCATCCGCTCACTGTATGTCTTCTGCCTCTACAGGTCAGCTCCAAAGAAGTAAACAAGTTTCAGATGGTGAGTGCTCTGTGTGACGGATTACTGCTGTAGTGCTTGTTCACACTGGTCAGGTTTTTATTTACTATGAATTGACTATATTCTGGGACACTTAATATTTACCCTCTTTATTTCAGGCTTATTCCAACCTACTACGTGCAAATATGGATGGACTGAAAAAGAAGGATAAGAAAAGTAAAACCAAGAAAAGCAGCGTGGCCCAGTGATGGACTCGGACTCTTATTTGATCTAGACGAGAGCAGTGAGAAGAGCACAGGGTATATGTGGCCAGTACTGATGGCAAGGAATGGCTCCATTCACATACACTGCTCTGCTCTGCTGCCTATCTTATTTTGTGGTTATATATAACTTTTTTTTTTTTTTCTCTTTTTGTAATTGGAAGATTTTTTTTCTTTACGTTCACTGTACAGATGGTTCAGTAAGGACACACTTTTTATCTTTATTAAAATTATACTAAGTTTCGTGCACCCCCACTTTGTCGGGACTGCATGATCAAGCGTACTACAAACCAGGTGAAGCTCAGCCCCTAATAGCAGATCCTGGAGATGACCGCTAGGAGCACAGACATCAGATGCCTCCCTTGATGAGATGTATATATGTGAGCTGACTAGCTGCGTTCATTTCAATAGGCACTGAATGTAATATATACATATAGTGACTTCCACGTATTCAAAATTACCCAGCAAGACATAGATAGCAGTAAGGGTCTAATTAATAAAACATGACTCTTAATCTAATGTCTGAAACAGTACTATAGGAAAATATATGCAAGTGGGACAGTGCAAAGATATCTCAATATAGGGTATAAAAGCACATTTATATTAGCCATAATGAGGCATTTATCCGGCCAAATCTAATCAAAAGGTATGTGCTCTGATAAGATAAATGGTTAGCCGGTAACAAGTCTCAACAAAACACAATTATATTACATGGACCGTGCAAACAAATAAGAGTGGGGCACCTGCATGTGTCCCGACGCGATTCATCAGAGGACCTGTATACTTAATGCAATAGGGGTCTAAGCTTTAGTGCTAGACATAAGAGCCACTGCTAACTCCACTATCTATTAACAGCCACTGTGCTGTGAGATGTGATGAAGCCTATGGAAGAAAGGCGTCAGGACACGAGAGGCATTAAGGGAAAGTGCAGGGCCAATCATTGCAGTACTAGCTGTGGACTGCCCTTGTCAGGGCTGGAGCCACTGGGAATTGGGTTAGTACAGATCCCCCAGGGGAATACAGGAGCAGAACCAGATGCCATCCCTGAAATCTGCTCCAACCTACCAGGAATATCCCCTATGCCAGACTGCCAGCAATCCATCATGGGGTGTGGACGTTCTATTTTTGTCTTTCTTAATGACTCTGATTCACCATTGAGATGGCTATAAAGGCATTTGATTATTTTTTGGTGCAGATGTCACTATCCGTGCACGCAGATGTGCACTTTCTGACACCTGATGGCGAGATTAACTCTCCTTAATATCATGCAGGTGCCCCCCTCTTATTTGTTTGCACTGTCCATGTAATATAATTGTGTTTTGTTGAGACCGGTCACCGATTAACCAATTACCTGATCAGAGCACAGACAAGTTTAGCCACAATGAGGCAGACATCCGACTAACAGTGCCGTAACAGTCTACGTGTGCTTTTATACACTATATTGAGATCTCTTTGCACCGTCCCACTTCCATATATTTTCCTATATTAAGTGCTATTTATTTTAAGTACTGTTTTAAACATTTGACTAAGAAATTGAGCTGCAGTACCACAGATGGCCACTACAGTGTATGGCGCTGTAGTGTCTGGCTGCATTCAGTGTGTAGCACTGCTGGAGCCAAGAACAGCTGATCGGTGGGCGTCAGATCTCCACTGATCTGATAGTGATGACCTCAAAGATCAAGATCTTGGGCCTTAAATTTATTTTTTTTTACAAAAGGCTAATACAGAAATGTTGTTTTGCACTTCTATTATGGCCAAATGTCTCAGCCCAGCTGCAGTTTAACCATTCCCATCCTTTTAAATCAGTTTGGCTGGAATACAGGTGCAAAAATAAAAAAAAATAAAAATCTAATTTTGGAGGTCCTGGTATGTCTGTGCTTTGCAGGGACAGTCTATGGAGGTAGATGCACATTGGTGGCCCTGCAGGGAAATCATACACAGATTATAGCTGACTTCCAGCAGGGGGGATAAGCAGATAACAAGGTTCATTCACTGGACTTTGTCCTACACATATGATACCCAATGTTATATTATACAGTCACCTACAGGTCTGTGATGCATGCGATCTGACATGTTATGTCTTGTATCCACTATAACCTTAAACCTCCACCTGAATGTTGGGGTCATACATTACTTTTTATGCAGATATTATATACAGTTAGGTCCATATATATTTGGACAGAGACAACATTTTTCTAATTTAGGTTCTAGACATTACCACAATGAATTTTACACAAAACAATTCAGATGCAGTTGAAGTTCAGACTTTCAGCTTTCATTTGAGGGTATCCACATTAAAACTGGATGAAGGGTTTAGGAGTTTCAGCTCCTTAACATGTGCCACCCTGATTTTAAGGGACTAAAAGTAATTGGACAGATTAAATAATTGTAAATAAAATGTTCATTTCTAGTACTTGGTTGAAAACCCTTTGTTGGCAATGACTGCCTGAAGTCTTGAACTCATGGACCTCACCAGACGCTGTGTTTCCTCCTTTTTGATGCTCTGCCAGGCCTTCACTGCGGTGGTTTTCAGTTGCTGTTTGTTTGTGGGCCTTTCTGTCTGAAGTTTAGTCTTTAACAAGTGAAATGCATGCTCAATTGGGTTGAGATCAGGTGACTGACTTGGCCATTCAAGAATATTCCACTTCTTTGCTTTAATAAACTCCTGGGTTGCTTTGGATTTATGTTTTGTGTCATTGTCCATCTGTAGTATGAAACGACAACCAATCAGTTTGGCTGCATTTGGGTGGATCTGAGCACACAGTATGGCTCTGAATACATCAGAATTTATTCGGCTGCTTCTGTCCTGTGTCACATCATCAATAAACACTAGTGACCCAGTGCCACTGGCAGCCATGCATGCCCGCGCCATCACACTGCCTCCGCCGTGTTTTACAGATGATGTGGTATGCTTTGGATCATGAGCTGTACCACACCTTCGCCATACTTTTCTCTTTCCATCATTCTGGTAGAGGTTGATCTTGGTTTCATCTGTCCAAAGAATGTTCTTCCAGAACTGTGCTGGCTTTTTTAGATGTTTTTTTAGCAAAGTCCAGTCTAGCCTTTTTCTTCTTGATGCTTATGAGTGGCTTGCACCGTGCAGTGAACCCTCTGTATTTACTTTCATGCAGTCTTCTCTTTATGGTAGATTTGGATATTGATACGCCTACCTCCTGGAGAGTGGTGGTCACTTGGTTGGCTGTTGTGAAGGGGTTTCTCTTCACCATGGAGATTATTCTGCGATCATCCACCACTGTTGTCTTCCGTGGGCGCCCAGGTCTTTTTGCATTGATGAGTTCACCAGTGCTTTCTTTCTTTCTCAGGATGTACCAAACTGTAGATTTTGCCACTCCTAATATTGTAGCAATTTCTCGGATGGGTTTTTTCTGTTTTTGCAGCTTAAGGATGGCTTGTTTCACCTGCATGGAGAGCTCCTTTGACCGCATGTTTACTTCACAGCAAAACCTTCCAAATGCAAGCACCACACCTCAAATCAACTCCAGGCCTATTATCTGCTTAATTGAGAATGACATAACGAAGGGATTGCCCACACCTGTCCATGAAATAGCCTTGGAGTCAATTGTCCAATTACTTTTGGTCCCTTTAAAAACAGGGTGGCACATGTTACGGAGCTGAAACTCCTAAACCCTTCATCCAATTTTAATGTGGATACCCTCAAATGAAAGCTGAAAGTCTGAACTTCAACGGCATCTGAACTGTTCTGTTTAAAATTCATTGTGGTAATGGCTAGAACCAAAATTAGAAAAATACTGTCTGTCCAAATATATATATGGACCTAACTGTATGTCCTATTCATGGATCGCCATCTGAATGTGGTGCCAATATAACCTGGGTAAGAAGCCGATTGGCACAAAAATCAGCACTTACATCAACATTTGTTTATTTATAAGCTTTTTGAGTTTTCTTTTGTACCTGTAGACAATGTTCAGAAATATATATTTCTTGTAACTCGAGTACTGTCTGCTGTAGTAGAATTACTAGTGACTGCCTATATGTCTCACAGTAAGGCTTGTGGAGCAACATTTTATATATACCTTTTTTATTTTATTTATTTTTTCTTCTATGGGGTTTTTAACATTTGCAGAGCTCTTGCTTATCTAGAGGATATGTTATAAATGATGAATACATGAGCAAAACAGCCCCATGATGTCATTTTTGCCTTTTAAATGAGGCTGCAGAGGTGGTCTCACTTAAAGGGGTTTCCTGGGCATTTAATACCGATGTATATTTAGGATGGGTCATCAGTGTCAGGTTCCTGAGGGTCCGACACCCACCGATCTGTTATTTGCATTGGTGGGTGGATGTAACTTAAGGAGCCCTATGTCATGCATCCATCGCCCCCCACAATATGCTGATCGGCATGGTGGTACTCCTCTAAAGTACAGCCATGGGTGGGGCATTATAGGAGATGGTGAGTTCAGCTATAAATTGCATTACAGTGGTATATAGAACAAGCGATCAGACGATTGCAGTTCCGAGTTGTCTTTAAGTGGACAAAAAAAAATCCCCCAATGAAAAATGGACATAGATCAGAATCTAAGATTATTTAACTCCTATTGTAAATGTCGTCCAGCAGCAGAAAAAAATGTAATGTCAGAATTGTTTTGTTCTTCGCGAAGCTATCAAAATATCTCTGCCCCAAAGTGGTATAGACAAAAACCATAGTACAAAAAGCGAGACCTCACAAAGCCCCATCAACACAAAAATCAAATTACTGCTCTGAAAAAATAAATTGTTCGTCGCCATTTTCTAAGTCTGTTGTTTTTATTTCCAACGAAAGTAATAAAAAGGAGCTTTTTTTTTCTTTCTAAATTACACATTATTTTTTTTTTAATGAAACTTGGATATTCCATAGTGTTGATGTAGGAATCTCCTTAGTGATAGTCTATTAGTAATGGGATAATTCCAACTCACTACTACTGTAAAATGACATTTAAAGGTAGCAGCTTTTTATATGGGGTTGAAAAAGGTAGTGAATATTAGTGTGTAACGGGACTTTAAATATTTGCACGGTTTGTCTGTAATCGTTATTGCTTTATTAATTGGCCGACCCACTGCTATTCCATTTGCAATATACGCCTAGTGTTAGTCTTTTCTTATATAGACATTTTCCTTCCCCTGCAATACAAGCTTTATTCACTGTCCCCCTCTGTGGTCTGTCATGGACTGGATGAACGAAACCTAGAATAAAAACAATGAGCAAATATCCTGTAATTATACATGTTAATAACATGGGGTACTTTGGATAAAAAAAAAAAAGAGTAAAAACCATCCCACCGTGATAAGGCGTACTCCAGTTGGGACACTGTGTCAGCAGACATAACAATAGCCGGGGACAGAGCAGGACCCCGACCCGACTGTTTTGCACCTGCCTGTGGAAAACTATATAGACCTGATGCACAGCCCAAAAAGGGGTGAGAAACGCCCCTATATGTACAGAGTACAAGAAACTAAAGCAAAACCAAATAAATGAGCCGCAACATATGTTGGTCTAAGTGCAGTGTGTAGGAGCATGTTCACACTGTGGCCATTTAAAAGACACAACCTAGGATAAAAACAATGAGCAAATACCCTGTAGTAAATAAGTAGGAGTACTTCATGTAATAACATGGGGTACTTTTGATTTTAAAAGCATAAAAGCCATCCCACCACGACAAGGTGACCCAATCAGGACGGTACCTTACTCTTGCAATTCACCACATGATGTGTCAGCAGATGTCAAAATAGACGGGGACAGAGCAGGGCCCAGACCCAACTGTTTTTCATCCGCTGTGGAAAGCTATATAGACATAATGCACAGCCCAAAAAGGGTGACCCACAACACTGTATGTACTGAGTACAAGAAACTAAAGCAATACCAAAGAAATGAGCCGCAACATATGTTGGTCTAAGTGAAATGTATAGGAGCACGTTCACACTGTGGCCATTTAAAAAAAACATAAACTAGGACATAAACAAAATGAGCAAAAACTGTGTAGTAAGGAAATAGTACATGTAAGTAATATGGGGTGCTTAGGTGACACTATCTTAATGAAAAGCATGAAAAAGCCATCCCACCGCGACAAGGTGACCCACTCAGGATGGATCCTGAGTCGTTTATGGATTTAGTGACACAGGATTTTTTTTAAAAAAAATTTGTGCAGAAACTGTGGAACTCTGCACTTAAAAACATTTTACCTGATTTATTTTTCCCATAAACTATAGGGGAAAAAAAACACACAAACCTCACAGTGGCCATGACATCACATCCACTTTACTTGAAGTGTTAAATGCAGCAGATTTTCTGTGCTAAACAATTCAACTTTTACGCCTCATGGGAATATGGCCTAAAGCTCTACCGTGTAAAACCGTCTATAATGAAACTGTGGAGAGTATTTTTTATATATAACATTTTTGGTCCTTATTGTTGAGCAGATTAGTACACGTCCAGGTCCTGAGACCCCCACAGATCGCTCAATAGAGGAGCCAGCAGAGCGTGCACCCATAGCAGAGTGTGGAGGCAGAGGAAGGTCTATGAGCTGTACTCGTCTCTCCAGCTGTGCACTTCCAAGGGGTCCGTGGGCAATCACTGGGGGTCTTATGGTTTGCGTTGCGACCTGCTCTCAGAGTCGCAAATGTTTCCAAACTAGCTGGATTTCCTGTTACCATCAGCTTGCTGTCATGGTTAAAAAAAAAAATTATCAGTGTCTGTGTATAAAGGAGCATATTTTGCATGATTCTATCCCCATGTGTTATTGTGCTCCACACCAATCCTATGCCAGTCTCTACATCCTGTAGCATCGGCGTCTCTGCCTCCTGCCCAGCAGAGACGCCGTCCCCCTTACCGCCGCGGTCCTGCCCCAGCGTCTTCTGGCCTCCCTGCAGCTGCTGCCGGTGCACGCAGCTTCCCTGGCCCTGTGCTTAGGGCACGCGCGCGCGCTCCCGCCCTCTTAAAGGGGCTGTGCGCACCGTCCTAAAAAGTCCCCGGCCAATGGCAGGAGGACTTCCCCTATAAAAGCCACCTCCTCCAATATGGAGGTGCCCGTGCAAGGTTGTTGCTCTGTATGCTAAACTCTGCTTCAGCCCACAGGTCCCGCTGCCTGTCTGACTGCCAGTCTAGTCCGTCTGACTATCAGTCCTGTCTGCCAGCCTGATTACCAGTCCAGCCCGACAGTCTGCTTACAGCCCAGTCCACTAGTCTGGCTATGGGCTTGGCCAGTCCGCTTATCCGGAGCCTCCACCTGCTACCTGTCTCCGCCTGCCAAGGACACTCTCCAGCCCGACGGTCTGCCTCCGGTCAAACCCGCCAGTCTGTCTATGGGCTAGGCCAGCCTGTCTACTTGGAGAACTTGCCTGTTACCTGGAGGCTCCTGCCTGCACCTGCCGTGTATACCGGACAGCCTACCTAGAGGCTCCCGCCCGTCACTTGCCGTGACCACCTGACAGCCTACCTAGGGGCTCCTGCCCGTCACTTGCCGTGACCACCTGACAGCCTACCTAGAGGCTCCCGCCCGTCACTTGCCGTGACCACCTGACAGCCTACCTAGAGGCTCCTGCCCGTCACTTGCCGTGACCACCTGACAGCCTACCTAGAGGCTCCCGCCCGTCACTTGCCGTGACCACCTGACAGCCTACCTAGAGGCTCCTGCCCGTCACTTGCCGTGACCACCTGACAGCCTACCTAGGGGCTCCTGCCCGTCACTTGCCGTGACCACCTGACAGCCTACCTAGAGGCTCCCGCCCGTCACTTGCCGTGACCACCTGACAGCCTACCTAGAGGCTCCTGCTCGTCACTTGCCATGACCACCTGACAGCCTACCTAGGGGCTCCTGCCTGTCACTTGCCGTGACCACCAGACAGCCTACCTAGGGGCTCCCGCCCGTCACTTGCCGTGACCACCTGACAGCCTACCTAGAGGCTCCCGCCCGTCACTTGCCGTGACCACCTGACAGCCTACCTAGAGGCTCCTGCTCGTCACTTGCCATGACCACCTGACAGCCTACCTAGGGGCTCCTGCCTGTCACTTGCCGTGACCACCAGACAGCCTACCTAGAGGCTCCTGCCTGCACCTGCCGTGTATACCTGACAGCCTACCTAGAGGCTCCTGCCTGTCACTTGACATGACCACCCGACAGCCTACCTAGAGGCTCCTGCCTGCACCTGCCGTGTATACCTGACAGCCTACCTAGAGGCTCCTGCCTGTCACTTGCCGTGGCCACCTGACAGCCTACCTAGAGGCTCCTGCCTGCACCTGCCGTGTATACCTGACAGCCTACCTAGAGGCTCCCGCCCGTCACTTGCCGTGACCACCTGACAGCCTACCTAGAGGCTCCTGCCCGTCACTTGCCGTGACCACCTGACAGCCTACCTAGAGGCTCCCGCCCGTCACTTGCCGTGACCACCTGACAGCCTACCTAGAGGCTCCTGCCCATCACTTGCCGTGACCACCTGACAGCCTACCTAGGGGCTCCTGCCCGTCACTTGCCGTGACCACCTGACATCCTACCTAGAGGCTCCCGCCCGTCACTTGCCGTGACCACCTGACAGCCTACCTAGAGGCTCCCGCCCGTCACTTGCCGTGACCACCTGACAGCCTACCTAGAGGCTCCCGCCTGTCACTTGCCGTGACCACCTGACAGCCTACCTAGAGGCTCCCGCCCGTCACTTGCCGTGACCACCTGACAGCCTACCTAGAGGCTCCCGCCCGTCACTTGCCGTGACCACCTGACAGCCTACCTAGAGGCTCCCGCCCGTCACTTGCCGTGACTACCTGACAGCCTACCTAGAGGCTCCTGCCCGTCACTTGCCGTGACTACCTGACAGCCTACCTAGAGGCTCCTGCCCGTCACTTGCCGTGACCACCTGACAGCCTACCTAGGGGCTCCTGCCCGTCACTTGCCGTGACCACCTGACAGCTTACCTAGAGGCTCCTGCCTGTCACTTGCCGTGACCACCTGACAGCCTACTTAGAGGCTCCTGCCTGCACCTGCCGTGTATACCTGACAGCCTACCTAGAGGCTCCTGCCTGTCACTTGCCGTGACCACCAGACAGCCTACCTAGAGGCTCCTGCCTGTCACTTGCCGTGACCACCAGACAGCCTACCTAGAGGCTCCTGCCTGCACCTGCCGTGTATACCTGACAGCCTCCCTAGAGGCTCCTGCTAGTTTCCTGCCGTGTCTGCCAGCCCGTCTGCCCGGATCTCTCGTCAGCCTGCCTGCCGTGCTCATCTGCTGTACCGGTCAGTCTCTGCCTTCTGACCCGTGGGAGCCACCTGCTCTCATACAAGGTCGGTCCCCAGAGTAGCACCTGGTCCCTCTGCTCGGTCCTTCCCTGGTCACAGAGTCGATTGAGCCGCCGTACGGCCTTGGTCGGTCCGAGTTGATACCTAGTTACGCCCCTCTGGTCCCTCCTTGCACCGCAGCACAGAGGTTCCACCACCCGGATCCGTAACCCATCCTGTTGATGCCCCCACACATGGACGTGACAGGCACCTGTATCAGAATAACAAGCATACATCTGTAATATACACTGAATAACAAAGTGAGAATAGAGGGTGGGGTATTAGATATGAGATTGGAAAGACTGGAGAAATATTCCTGGGCTAGGATGTCCAACACCCAATCTTATACTGCACAGTGTATTAGCTCAGTCTGTAGATGTTCATGGATTTTCCAGGCTCAAGAGAAATCTAGGTGACTGGAGATGGCCAAATCATGACCGTGTGTACAGTGTCAGGAACCTCCCAATATTTCTAGCACAAGTGGGCAGTCACATGATTTGCACTTTTGCGGTGATGATGAGTCTCATCAGCTTCTCTCAATAGAATATAGACACTTGCACTGAAATAGAGAGGAATCCTGACAGTGAGCACATTGCACACTCCTGATTCAGCGCTCCCCTGAAAGAGAGCACATTGCACACTCCTGATTCAGCGCTCCTCTGACAGTGAGCACACTACACACTCCTGATTCAGAACTCCCCTGACAGCACACTACACACCTGATTCAGTGCTCCTCTGACAGTGAGCACATTGCACACTCCTGATTCAGCTCTCCTCTGACAGTGAGCACACTACACTCCTGATTCAGCGCTCTCCTGACAGTGAGCACACTACACACTCCTGATTAAGCGCTCCCCTGACAGAGAGCACACTACACACTCCTGATTCAGCGCTCCCCTGACAGAGCGCACACTACACACTCCTGATTCAGCGCTTCTCTGACAGTGAGCACATTACACACTCCTGATTCAGAGCTCCCCTGACAGTAAGCACATTACACACTCCTGATTCAGCGCTCCTCTGACAGTGAGCACATTGCACACTCCTGATTCAGTGCTCCCCTGACAGCACACTACACACCTGATTCAGTGCTCCTCTGACAGTGAGCACATTGCACACTCCTGATTCAGCTCTCCTCTGACAGTGAGCACACTACACACTCCTGATTCAGCGCTCTCCTGACAGAGAGCACATTACACACTCCTGATTCAGCCCCCCCCTGACAGCACACTACACACCTGATTCAGTGCTCCTCTGACAGTGAGCACATTGCACACTCCTGATTCCGCTCTCTCCTGACAGTGAGCACATTGCACACTCCTGATTCAGAGCTCCCCTGACAGTGAGCACATTACACACTCCTGATTCAGCGCTCCTCTGACAGTGAGCACATTGCACACTCCTGATTCAGTGCTCCCCTGACAGCACACTACACACCTGATTCAGTGCTCCTCTGACAGTGAGCACATTGCACACTCCTGATTCAGCTCTCCTCTGACAGTGAGCACACTACACACTCCTGATTAAGCGCTCCCCTGACAGAGAGCACACTACACACTCCTGATTCAGCACTCCCCTGACAATGAGCACATTACACACTCCTGATTCAGAGCTCCCCTGACAGTGAGCACATTGCACACTCCTGATTCAGTGCTCCCCTGACAGCACACTACACACCTGATTCAGTGCTCCGACAGAGAGCACATTACACACTCCTGATTCAGCCCCCCCCTGACAGCACACTACACACCTGATTCAGTGCTCCTCTGACAGTGAGCACATTGCACACTCCTGATTCCGCTCTCTCCTGACAGTGAGCACATTGCACACTCCTGATTCAGCTCTCCTCTGACAGTGAGCACACTACACACTCCTGATTCAGCGCTCTCCTGACAGCACATTGCACACTCCTGATTCAGCGCTCCCCTGACAAAGAGCACACTACACACTACTGATTCAGCGCTCTCCTGACAGAGAGCACATTACACACTCCTGATTCAGCGCTCTCCTGACAGAGAGCACATTACACACTCCTGATTCAGCGCTCTCCTGACAGAGAGCACATTACACACTCCTGATTCAGCGCTCTCCTGACCGTGACCACACTACACACTCCTGATTCAGTGCTCCCCTGACGGCACACTACACACTCCTGATTCAGTGCTCCCCTGACAAAGAGCACACTACACACTCCTGATTCAGCGCTCTCCTGACAGAGAGCACATTACACACTCCTGATTCAGCGCTCCCCTAACAGCACATTGCACACTCCTGATTCAGCGCTCCTCTGACAGTGAGCACATTGCACACCCCTGATTCAGCTCTCCTCTGACAGTGAGCACATTACACACTCCTGATTCAGAGCTCCCCTGACAGTGAGCACATTACACACTCCTGATTCAGCGCTCCTCTGACAGTGAGCACATTGCACACTCCTGATTCAGCGCTCTCCTGACAGCACATTGCACACTCCCGATTCAGCTCTCTCCTGACAGTAAGCACATTACACACTCCTGATTCAGCGCTCTCCTGACAGCGCATTACACACTCCTGATTCAGCGCTTCTCTGACAGTGAGCACATTACACACTCCTGATTCAGAGCTCCCCTGACAGTGAGCACATTACACACTCCTGATTCAGCGCTCCTCTGACAGTGAGCACATTGCACACTCCTGATTCAGTGCTCCCCTGACAGCACGCTACACACCTGATTCAGTGCTCCTCTGACAGTGAGCACATTGCACACTCCTGATTCAGCTCTCCTCTGACAGTGAGCACACTACACACTCCTGATTCAGCGCTCCCATGACAGAGCGCACACTACACACTCCTGATTCAGCGCTTCTCTGACAGTGAGCACATTACACACTCCTGATTCAGAGCTCCCCTGACAGTGAGCACATTATACACTCCTGATTCAGCGCTCCTCTGACAGTGAGCACGTTGCACACTCCTGATTCAGTGCTCCCCTGACAGCACACTACACACCTGATTCAGTGCTCCTCTGACAGTGAGCACATTGCACACTCCTGATTCAGCTCTCCTCTGACAGTGAGCACACTACACACTCCTGATTCAGCTCTCCTCTGACAGTGAGCACACTACACACTCCTGATTCAGCGCTCTCCTGACTGAGAGCACATTACACACTCCTGATTCAGCCCCCCCCTGACAGCACACTACACACCTGATTCAGTGCTCCTCTGACAGTGAGCACATTGCACACTCCTGATTCCGCTCTCTCCTGACAGTGAGCACATTGCACACTCCTGATTCCGCTCTCTCCTGACAGTGAGCACACTACACACTCCTGATTCAGCGCTCTCCTGACAGCACATTGCACACTCCTGATTCAGCTCTCCTCTGACAGTGAGCATATTATACACTCCTGATTCAGCGCTCTCCTGACAGCACATTGCACACTCCTGATTCAGCGCTCCCCTGACAAAGAGCACACTACACACTACTGATTCAGCGCTCCCCTGACAGAGAGCACATTACACACTCCTGATTCAGCGCTCTCCTGACAGAGAGCACATTACACACTCCTGATTCAGCGCTCTCCTGACAGTGACCACACTACACACTCCTGATTCAGTGCTCCCCTGACAAAGAGCACACTACACACTCCTGATTTAGTGCTCTCCTGACAGAGAGCACATTACACACTCCTGATTCAGCACTCCCCTAACAGCACATTGCACACTCCTGATTCAGCGCTCCTCTGACAGCGAGCACATTGCACACCCCTGATTCAGCTCTCCTCTGACAGTGAGCACATTACACACTCCTGATTCAGAGCTCCCCTGACAGTGAGCACATTACACACTCCTGATTCAGCGCTCCTCTGACAGTGAGCACATTGCACACTCCTGATTCAGCGCTCTCCTGACAGCACATTGCACACTCCCGATTCAGCTCTCTCCTGACAGTGAGCACATTGCACACTTCTGATTCAGCTCTCTCCTGACAGTGAACACACTCCACTCATGATTCAGCGCTCTGCAATCATATAGAGTGACGTGTATTATGACAAAGTAGATTTGCACTAGCTCACCAATTTCAGGAAAGGATAATGCAGTGAAACCGTAAAAAGACGTCAGTGTTAAAAACCCACAGCATGATCGCTGCGTGTGGATACTGCTTTACACTGCACAATTACCGTGAAATCCACATTCCTAGGAAATTCTCATCTATGATAATCATGCACTGAAAAGGGACCTTTAAAAGGACCTGTCTCATGTCCAAAAATGAATCTACCTCTGCTTTCCGTTCTGCTTTTAGTGCCTCCATTGCAGAGATCTGCCATTTTATCTATTGTGGCACCAAGTATGCCTGTGGTCCAGTCGGGTGTGTCAGACGGGTTTCTTCTGGGGCGTGTAGTCCTACCTCCTCTGACGCTGCCCAATCACCACTTGGAAGAATATGAAACTGGTCGGACGGTGTGATCTTGCAAAATCTCCCTTTCTCAATGTGGCGTGCGTTCAGGTCACTCTTCTTACAGGTTGATCACAAGCTGCCAAATGGTGATTGGGTAGCGTCAGAGATCCTTTTGGATCACAGGCATACTTGGCGCCAAAATAGAAAAAAGTACATATCTCCGCAAAAGAGGCACTAAACAAAAAGCAGCGGTAGATTCAGGATGGCAAGTGGATTTTGGCAGGTCCTCTTTAACCCCTTCACAATCTTTCATGTATAGGTACGTCCAAGGTCATGTCCTTTGATAGGAGCTCCGACGCTGAGTCTGTATCTTTCCCCGCTCATGATATCTGATCCCACCCATTAGCGCCCTTATCACATGATCGCGAGGCGCTGATGAGTTGTCATGACAGCCAAGGGTCTGCAGAAGACCCCTATGCCTGTCATTGTGAATCTCCTGTGAACGCCGGCTCATGGCCGGCATTCATAAGAGATCGTGATTCTTGCTACACATAGCAGAGCTGAAGCGTTGCTAAGTGTCGCACAGGTGATCGTATGATCCCTACTTCAAGTCTCATAAGGAAACTATTGAAGACAGTAAAAAGTAAAAAAAAAAGTTTTAAAAAAAAACAAAAAACACAAAGGTTCAAATCGCCCTTCTTTTGCCCCACTGAAAATAAAACAAATAAAAAAATACACATATTTGGTATCGCTGCATTCAGAAATGTCCGATCTATCAAAATGTAAGGTAAATTAATCGGATAGGTAAAGTATATAGCAAGAAAAAAATCAAAACGCCAAAATTACGTTTTTTTGGCTGCTGCAACATTGCAATAAAATGCAATAACGGGCGATCAAACATCGGATCTACCCCAAAATAATGTCAATAAAAACTTCAGCTCAGTGCGCAAAAAAACAAGCCCTCACCCGGCCCCAGATCCCGAAAAATGGAGACGCTTCGGGTCTTGGAAAATGCGCCATGAGAAAAAAAAATTTCTTACAAATTTCAGATTTTTTTTCACCACTTAAATAGAAGAGAACCTATCCATGTTTGGTATCTGCGGAGTTATAATGACCTGGAGAATCACAAGGGCAAGTCAGTTTTAGCATTTAGTGAACATGATAAATACAAAACCCAAGAAACAATTGTGGAATTGCACTTTTTTTTTTTTTTTACTTTTGAAATTTTTTTCCTGTTTTTCAGTACACAATATGGTAAAATCAATGGTATCATTCAAAAGTACAACTCGGCCCACAAAAAAAACCCACAAGCCCTCACATGGTCATATTGACGGGAAAAAAAAACGTTATGGCTCTGGGATAAAGGGAAGGAAAATGCAAAAATGGAAGATCCCAAGGTCTGTCAGCAAGTTTTTGCTATTTAATCTGAGAGCAGCATAATATAGAGCAAGAGAGGCTGATTCCAGTCATGTGTCATTTATTAGGCTGTGTTCTGTATTTTCAATACAATCAGTGTTTTATCAGCAAGAGATTATCACTGCAGGACTAGGTAGCACAGCAGTTAGGCTAATGTGTGTAAAGCCGCCCCCACTACTGATTGGCAGCTGTGTACACTGTCAGCAAGGTACCAATCAGTGATGGGGGTGGGGTTATACACAGCTCAGCTTTCTGAGCACTGCTAGATCTGTAGCAGAGAAAACAGGGATTCTATCAAAACTGCGGCAAGCTACCCAGTAAGTGACACATCCCTGGAATCAGGGTCTCTGCCCCGACATCATGCTGCTCTCAGATTCCATAGCAAAAGGCTTCTGAAAGATTCCCTTTAAGACTGCCTCAGTGCTAATGATAGACCTTTGTAAGCTTCACAATAAAGTAGCTAATGATTGTATGTTGACTACCTTCATTGTTCCTGGTGCACACCAAAAGAGCTGTCTGCAAATCCAAAGCCTGTGATTGTTCTAGTCCCTAATTAGGGCTAATTACGTGATTGGTCACTTCTGAGCGGGTGCTGGCTGTAGTCCTGAGCGAGTGCTGGGCGGGGGTAGAGAACAGAGGAGCAGGTAAGCGCTTGGATTATACGCACTTATTATTCACCTACTGCTGTGCGCTCGCCTATATACTGACTGTCCTCGCCCGCACTGGAGCGCCGCAGTCACAGACTAAAGTCCTTGTGCAGCCCGGACATTGGGAGGAGCGTCCTGCACCCAGTCATTCTCTTATATCACAATACCTGCATATTTAGGGTTAATCTGCAGGTACATACTGTTAAAATGCTTCCTGGCCAACTTACTGAAAGTGCGACTATGGGGGAGAATGAATTTATAGGCTTCCTGTAGTCAGTCACTTTAAGGCTGTGTTCACACCTTGTGTTTTTGCAGCGTTTTTTTTTTTTTTTTTTATATGCAAATTGAAAGCTGCTTCTTACAGAACCAGCAAAAGCTGTGAGATTTCAGAAATCTCCTGCAGCAGCTGCTTTTTTTGGAATCTGCAGCGTGCCACTGCTTTGTGTTTTTGCAACTTTTTTTTTCACCATAGGAAACAATGAAAAAATGCTAGAAAAAAAAAACGCAACCATGTGTTTTTGTTGCTTTTTTTTGTTGCTGATTGAAACGTACTTTATTAAACGCGTACTGTAGACAAATGGCACATGTAATCTGCAGCAAAAACAAGAGGTTTTGGCTGCAACAAAAAAAAAGCAACATGTGAACATAGCCATAGGCCTCATTCAGACATCAGTTTTTTCTCATGTACAAGAAAAAACGGATCAATGAGTTTGACTGGAGAAGAAAAAAAATGGAATAAGTTTTTCCACCTTCTCCTACGTGGCGCCATGAAGATCGGCCTGCTTTATTTCATCAGTGTTTAGTCCGGGTATATATCTTATACACAGCGTTAAAAAAAAAAAAAACCTTCAGAAATGCCCTGTGTGAACATAGGCTTAGTTTCTCTTATTAAAAAAAAGCAATAAAGAACAGCAGGAGGCTGAAACTAGGATGCCGGAGATAATCGGATGTGTGAATGGGGCCCAAGTGTGGAGACACCAGGACATTTCTATGGTGTCCTATCCACATTGTTCCAGCTTCATCTCCATTTTACACGTCCTTCTTCTGTTCTATTCAAATTGAGTCAATATTTTCAAAAGACCATTGAGGCCATTGTTAAAGACAAGAGGAGTCACTAAAGGTCTCTGGTAGTGGAGTATTCACACTACATGGTCTATCCCTTATCCTACAGGGAACCCCCTTTATCAGGCAACTGCTGGGACCTGAACCAGTCTTCACCCTGGTACAGAATGGGGTGGCAGTGCGCCCCCCGACCACCGCTCCATTCATTCTCTATGGGGCTGCTGGAAGAAGCTGTACGTTCAGTCTCAGCGCTGTTCGAGGAAAAACATCTCTCCGACCAATGTTACTCAGTGGAGCAGGCGGATGAGTGATATATATATATATATATATATATATATATATATATATATATATATATATATATATATATATATATATATATATATATATATATATATATATATATATATTTATTTTCTTTTTCACGGACCTAATCTGCTTATGAAAAAAAAAAATCCCAGTGTGTACTGCGACGACTCGCCCATTTGAGTCTGCTTGCGCAAATTTTGTTTTATGTTCTTTAACATAGTAACTGTATTTGATCTTGCAAATCTTTAAAGGGGTTGTCCACAACTCAGACATCCCCCTTCTCAAGCCCTACGTTTGCCGTAGTAAAATAACACTTAATACTCCCCTCCAGTGTGGGCGCCGTTCCAGCGGTGTCACATCAACTCTCCTGGGGCTCCCCTGACATTATGTCAAGCGATCACTGTGGCCAATCAGTCTTCACTCTCCTCTCCTCTCCTAGACATAACTGACATCCGGAGCCAGAGCTGCGGCTGCCCTCACTTCCGCTGGGACAGAGCCCCCCCGACACCGCTGGGACAGAGCCCCCCCGACACCGCTGGGACAGAGCCCCCCCGACACCGCTGGGACAGAGCCCCCCCGACACCGCTGGGACAGAGCCCCCCCGACACCGCTGAGACAGAGCCCCCCCGACACCGCTGGGGCAGAGCCCGCTCCAGAAATGGGCGCTGTCAGGGGGAATGATGGGGGTCACTCCACACTGTGCACCGTTGACCCCCTCATCGCTATGGAGCATGCGCAGCGCCGTGGTCAGGGGGTCTGCTCAATCTGCAGAGGAGTCCCAGAAGGTGGACAGCCCCTTTAAGACCCCATTACAGGCCTTTAGGCACAATCCCTGCTGTTGTATGTGACAGACTGCCTGTAACCTGCTGTTTTAGTATCCTGGGCATTCACTGTATGGCATGAAGAAGCGCCGAGGACTGGCCCCGTCCCTTCCCTGTAAATTCTACCACACTCGCCTGAAGCCTCATTTTTGTGGTGCGGGGCAGATAAAGAAGAGCCAAATATAGTCTCTTAAAGGGGCAGCACTCCTATACTTTATCAGTCAGCAGAGGGCGCTCCTGCTCACATCTATCAGACAAGCAATGTGCTGGGCTTCTTACACTCAGCACACGACCTCATTATATAGAGAGAATAAGACTATTATTACTGGATAGCAGAAATGGTCACATGACCACATAACACCGGAAACTAACTCAGGCCACGCCTCTGCCCCGCCTCTCGTAGTAGCTTGGCTCCCTGGATGGGCGTGGTTTGTGAGCCGTCTTATGGGCGTGGTTTGCCGACTTCACCTGCCCTATAAATACCGGGGGCTCTGCGGCTTTCAGCACTGTGAGACCGGAAGTGGCAGTGGTGACGATGGGATCCCGGGCGTCTACACTGTTGAGGGACGAGGAGATAGAGGAGATCAAGAAGGAGACCGGATGTGAGTGCGGGGGGCTGCTGCTGATATGGAGGGTCTCCCCAGGGCTGTCGGTGTGCACGACGGTGTCTGACCGCTCAGCTGTACGGGCTGATACATTGGACGGCGCAGCTTTTTACAGCTGTTTAAAGGGATTGTTCACCTATGGGAACTTTTTTTTATTTTACTTAAATGCATGTAGTTGGGGCTATTAAAAAATGTTGCACCGTTTGCCTTCTGTAGCCTCTGGGCTGCACTGAATATTGCTGACTGCAGAATGAGGTAACTGAGGCTTGTCAGTGAGCTCTGTTTATGAAACTGATTCTGGCTGTCAGCTGACTTATGATCACATTAAGGCATGTAAACGCGAAATCGGTGCAACGTTTTTAACGAAATTCAGTTGTAATAATTATTCATTATCTGAAATACTTTTTTTTTTAAGGGGGGGCGGGTGGAGAAGTCCCTAAAGGTGGATGATCCCTTTCAGATCTTGTGTGGGGGAGGGGTGACTACTAGGACCCCTATAATACAGGAGGACTGGGCGATCGCTATATTATAAGGGTTCTCGTTACATCATTGTGTCCTGATTGGCACATAATTCTGAGTTCACACAGGAAAGTTTTTTTTTTTTTTTTTATTTTTTTTTTTGTTTTGTTTGTTTTTTGCTTTAAATCCAAAACTTGGATTGAATATAGGGATACATGTTGGAAACAGATAAGCAGGTCCCCTGGAGTAGCTATAGGAAGAGGAAAGAAGGATCGGGCTGATGGATTTCAATATGCCTGATCCTTTTTATAGTTTCTGGAGAGATATGCCAACGTCGGAGGTATCCGGCAGCAGCTGTGAATGAAGCGTGTGGGAAATTGTCACATGTGAATATGGAGAGGGGACTGAGCTGAACTAGAGGATTAGGCAGATTGATTTCAATCTGTCCCATCCTTTTCTTATTCAACAGGAAGGGGGGTGGGCACGATAACCCCCATACTAGGGGCGGACATATCATCGGTGCGGCCGAACAGAGGCCCAAGAGGTAAGGGGCCCATTTCTACCTCCAAAGCAGGTAGATTTGTGCATTATCATGGGCTGCAAAGGGCCTATATACTGTTTTTGCACAGGGGCCCTTTTGTGTCTATGTCCGCCAGTGCCCCATACATATCAGATGGTCAGTGGGTTTTGCTATGTGTTAATATAAGGCGCTAGCAGAATCCGTGTGGAGCTTCTTAAAGGGGTCGTCCCAGAAGTGCTGCTCATTGTTCTACCAAAATAAATCGGTTTTGTCATTGTTATTTCAATGGTTTATTTTTCCAATAAGATAACAAATGGGGGGCGGAGGGGGGGTGACTTGTTCCAACTTTCGGGAAGCGTTTATCAGCAGTGAGTAATAATGTGATAAGTCCTACAGGTGGTGTCCACGCACCCTTCGGGTCTGTGCACACACACTTCCTAGAACAGCAGTAAACACCCGGAAAAATAGTTAAATAAAAATAAATAAATAAATCCCTTTCTACTTATTTCTATTGTAAAACCACTTCTGTTGGTCATATGTTCAGTCTTAAGCACTTTTTTTTTTTTTTGTGCTTGCAATAAAAAAATGATGAAAAAATGTCTTTCATAAACTTATTTTCTGAAGCAGTTCTTAAATAAATAAAATTAAAAAAAATATAAAATCACTCCAGTTTTGTAATTTACATTGGGGAGGGATTTCTGAAGACCCGTTTTTAATCCGACAGTCTTGAACCCAATGACCGCTGGATTAAGTGCAAAAAATTGCAAAATTTGTGTGTCAAATTTTGCAACTTTTTGATGGCTGAGAACTGGCATGAAGAGAATTACTCCCACCCACCTTAATGTTCTTCTTGTCTATTCTTGGGGTCCATCCCACAGGAAAAGTGATACAGGTATGTTTGCCCCCACCAATTCTCAAAGCGGTGGTCCCAAATTCCCTGTATGAATGACAGTAGGTGGGCTCTCTATGGAATGCTCAGTCCCATGGAAGTGAATGAACTACCTGTGTTTCCAGGTGTCTGGGGCACTTACCTGGAACGCTCTGGCTACATCTGCCAGTGCAGGGGGCAGCGTGTGATTCCGGGGCTCGATCTGATGACCTCTTAAACATGCGGTGCCACCTTAGGTGTTAACAGACTGTTCTGTGCCTGTGAGCCCCTGTAATGAGGGCTTGTGTGCGGAGAGTGACTTAGCTCGCAGCCTGTGTATATAGCATCAAGGTTGGGCAGAATCCAGTGCACTTGGGTGTAATCGGAGGAGGGTGATCTCTGGCAGGGTCCTGACGCAAAGGTCCTTGTATATGGGACAATGTCGGTTGTATGGGGGTTAAACAGTTATTGGGTCGGCACATAGACTGGGTGACGTGCTGCCACCAACAATCACATTGGCGCCCGTGTAAGCTCTCTGATCGGCCGCAGCTTTTAGCCTTAGACAGCAGATCACAGGGGTCTGTGATCGGCTCCGGCTGCTGCCTGATAACTTTCTACCTATTCATAGTAAGGGGGCGACGCTCAGGCTGTTTGTGCACCATCACGGCTCTGATTATGTGCCCGCTCAGCCCTTCATGCCTCTGGCATCTGCTGCTTATCTTCATTTCTGCTGTGCAATTGACGGACCTGCTCTGGAGGATTTAAAGGAATTGTACAGAGTTATTTCCTTTCAGAAAACGATTGCCCCCCCCCCCCCCCCCTGTTGGTTGCTGAAAGTTTGTTTATGCTCTACTCATCCTCCCCTGGTCCAACGATGAGTCTCCGCTGCTTATGTCTGAGTCCGTTACTGTCTGCAGCTCTGGTGGTGCCTGTGGTTGGGGCAGCAGGAATCAGCTGTTCGGTTCCCTTTAATGTTTCTGGGCTATATTTTCTTTTTTTTTTTTTTTTTTTTTTTTTTTTTTTTTTTTTTTTTTTTTTTGTTCTCCTTTCCAAACAACCGTTGCTTCCACATTGAAAATTGCCTCTGATGAAGGGGCATGAGCAGTCCATCAGTACCTCCCATAGAAACGTATGTGCCAGTTTCCTTGTGCGTAAGCCATGTAATGGCATCGGCCTGTAGCCCCATGCTCTTGTGTTTGTTTGTTTTTTGTATCAAGGGCAAAAGTGTAGTGTGAACATGACCCTATTAAGTTGCCCTAAATCCAACAATGTGAGATTTGTGACGACTGTTTATTTTTGGGAATATAAATATTTTCCCTCCTTTTTTCTTCTAGTTTCTCACAGCCAGATAACACGACTGTACAGCCGCTTCACCAGCCTGGACAAAGGGGAGAACGGGACGTTAAGGTAAATCATTCCCTTTATAATCCCAAAACTCCGGCTCATGCGTCTGTTACACGTCTGCAGCTTTTATAGCTGCCGTCACCTCTGCACAGCAGCTCCCGCTCTATATAAAGAATTATCAGGAACTTTTAAAACTTTTTATCACTTCTCTTACCATGTCTCTTCTAGCCCAGAGTTTCTCACTTCTTCTGCTCTTTTTGGGAGTTTTTACTTGGTCTCTCCATAAGGTGCTCTGTGCAGGCATTTATTCAGCAAGAAATGCTGGGAGATTTTAGAAAGCTGCAGAATTGTGATTGCAGCTCTGGGATGGGCTTTATAAGATAAGCAATATATTTGCAAAGGCTTTAATGATTTCTCACCGGTATTCAATCGATACGAGGTTCTTCTTACGGATCCTGTCCGATGACTGACGTGGCCGATGGACTGGGACGTGCTAATCAGTTCAATGAACTGAAGAGTATAGAGTGCTGGTCTGAGTGCTGCGGCCCCCTCATTCATGTTTTTAATAAAGTTTTGCTAATTTTTAAATCTGGAGCTATTTTTTTTTTTTTTTTTTTTTTGCCTTTTCTACTATTCGTCCACGTGGGCTCAGAATGGGATTCTGTGCCCCTGAATCAGCTTGTGAGTGGTGAGCTGACTTTTTTTTTTTTTTTTTTTTTTTTTTGTTTTGTGTCGTAGTCGCCCTTGGTCGTGATTTGCAGGGGACTTAACTCTGTGTCCATTCCAATAGGTGGTAGGATTGTACTGGGCCTGCTGGGATAAGAAGGGTTAAATAAGTAATTTTTTACATTTGCGTTACTAATTGCCTTCCAGATGTAATTATGTCACGGTGCTGACCACTAATTACACTCATCAGAAACTGCCTGCGTTCATGGCACAACCTGTTATGTAAGGCGCGCCATCATCATCATCTACGACCATTTTAGTCACTTTTTAACTCTACAAAGTGGCGCAGCCTTATCACATGATGGGGCAGTTACATTGCTGGCTGAGTGCACAGCTGTGAACTATAGTGACCTTTTTATAGGGTTTGCTTTGCATATATATATATATAGATAGATAGATATCATGGGACACAGCATGACCTTGTTTAAGGGGCTCTCTGCATTGGCCAATCCTTAATTTTAGGGAAGGGTTCCTAGACAATAAGCCGATTGCAGCGTGCCAACCCCTTCCTGGGACCGCCAGCTAGAATATGTAGGAAGAACACAGGGAAAAAAAAATGGGTTCCTGTTGCAAGGTATGTTAAATGGAGTCACTCGCACACTTTGCTGCCCCATTTGTTGTCTGCGGGACCACCACTCCATTCTTCTATAGTGTGTGGGGGTTCTACTCACTCAGGTGTCAGGAGGCATGTGCCTTTTAAATGTCCATGTCTGTTTATTACGTCATAAACCTGGCAAAAGCAATACAAACAGCCTTTAGTTCAGGCAAACACAAACTAAAGAATCCTTCAGGCAAAGTCTTTGGTTAGCCAGTCCTGTGGGCACACAGGCTGGGTAGCATCCAGTCCATTGGCTCAGTTGGGAGACAACAACACAGAAGAGGCCTTCTCCTTCCAAACACACACACAGACCATGTGCCAAACAACGGCCTCCATTTTATACCTTAACCACACCCAGAGGGGATTTATGTTGGTACCTAGACCCGCCAATCTCTCCAACTACCCGTAACCCAGTTCCAGGTGCACCAAACGGTCCTCTTAGTGCTTATGTGCACTAGCGAAACACTCCGGGTTACATCAGAGGACAGCCATGTCTGTGACACATACCTCCCTTCAACTATGCGTCCGTTACCCGCCTTACAAGTGATATGTCCCGGTCCCAGTGATCGTACGCCTATCATGTAAGCAGGAGATATGTTTTTCGTGGGTTATCCCCTTTTAATCACTACATTGAAATCGGCGTGCTCCTCCAGAGAGCTCTACTCTGACCTAGACATGGGCATCTCCAGCTCAGGAACCCCTCTCTAACTTTTTAGTGGGAATATAAACTGGACATCCCCCTTTAAGCCCCAGGTGGTCGATGATCCAGTCTGGAAGGTTCTTGTGTTGTATGTATTAGGACACCGCGCTCCTTATGCCGAGCTACTGTTGGCACCACTGCATAAGTGGTATCGGACTTGGTTATACAGCTATGGGGGCGCTTGGTAAATCCCCTGGCAATCGGCTCTTCTCACCAGGAGAAGCTGCAGGAACCGTACTGGGCCTGGCTCTTCATGAACCGGATGGGTTCAGCTCCCAACAACTTGGTTGGTGTAAGGCTCTTGCTCTTCCCCTTTTAATGGAATTGTTAGCGCTAAAGCCCCCTCTTCCGCTGTACACATTAGCCTAACATCAGCTCTCCCCGCAGATGCACACGAGTTCGGCCGACAGTCTGATGTGTATGGGGCCCCCAACAGATGATTGTTAGGAGATTAGTAACTGGCATATTGGATTTTGACCTGCCTTTTTGTTCTCCCATAGATAAGACTTCGCCAGAGATGTCTGGCAGAGACTTTCTCATGGAGCACACGAGCGCTCCTGTGTAGAGAGTCAGGGGAGATGGAAGCCGGCTCCTGGAGGGCCTTACTTCAGTAGAACGATGGCTGGGCAGGCTTACCGCTGCCTCATCTTTGTCTATGGGACTGGCAGAGTACAGCACTTGACCATCTCCCGCAGTCCCATACACAATTAATGGAGTGGTGACAATTATCAAATTCAAATGGGGCACTTCTGGGCCCCTGTTCTCGGGGTCCATGTCAGTCTAACTGACCCCGGTTTTGGGATAAATTCCTACATTCATGTTTAGTCAAATGCAACAAAATGATCTGCAGCCTATAGCTCATCAGTATTATAGGACTACAATTCCCAGCATGCCTGTCTGAACTTGTGAAAGCGAGAGACCTCTGCCCCAAACTGTACGAAGAGTAGCGTGGTGTTCTCTGCCTCGTGCACACATCAGATCCAAAATGCTGCACCCATAAAAATCTATTGGTCCTTACTGTACCTCCATGAGTTGTTGTTTTGCCCTAATCAATAACTAGTCGTACTGTATCTGGCTACCACTGGCCATTATGCAGTTAGCTTGATACTTGGCACATGGATTAGAGGATCTGTCACTTGCTGGTTTAATATGTATTTTCTTTACCTGGTGTAAATGCCGCTGTTCTCCTGAATCTGGTGTTTTTTCTTGTCATCCTGCGCCTCTGTTCCTGAGATATGGGCCCCCTCTTCCCTGTATGTAAGTCTTGTCTTTTTAGCCAAGAAGTTGTGGTCCTCTACTTCTTTTTTTTTTTTTTTTTCTTCCTTCTGGTGTCTTAAGGACTATGCTGTCATGAGGGGTACCTTAGTCTATGCCTGTCTCCCGATTACTCCTGAAAGTGGAAACGCCAGGTTCACGTGCCTTGCTATGCTCCTATATCTGCCCTAATCTGTCCCCTCTCCAAGGGTAGTGGGAAGCTGAAGTGTATAGGAAGACAGGCAGGGATAGATGAAAAATACCAACCATACAAAATACACACACACACACACACACACACACACACACACACACACACCAAACACTGGTACACAGGGGAGTTTAATGAAGGAGAAATCAAATCCGAGAGGATGGGGATGTGCACACCGGCAAAACTCCAAAAGCAGCAATCTTCAAACACCAACTCCAACCACAGATTACACCTCCAACTTCAGAACCAGGCAGCAAGAACTAACACTGTCAATCCCGAAGTTCCAGAGGTGAGCATATATAGCTGAGGGGAGTGGCCAACACTGAACAGCTGATACAATCCAGGTAGGAAAGCTCCAGGAGATTCAACTGAAGAGATTAACCCTTGCTCTGCTAGCAAGGAAAAAAACGGCATTGTTTAAGAAGATGGAGAAGATCTTCTAACCAGTGCAGGAGTTCGTGTAACCAGACGCTGCGATCGTCTGGCCCCCCTCTGTCTCGGTATCCTTGTAACACATGCCCACTTGCCTAAATACTAGTAGAAGTGCATATATGAAAGAGGTCATATATCAGGAACAGAAGTGCGCAGGAACAAAAGAAAAACATCGGATTCAGCAGAAAAGCTTTTACACCAGGTAAAAATATTTCACGTTTATGTCTAGTGATGATGAAAAAGTTAGTTTATTTAGGCAATCTCTATAGTTTTCGGTCCTACAATTGGACCTTATAAGAACTGATTGCCGCTGGAAGCTTGAGACACTGCCTGGGATAGCGCTTGTATCTGCGACGCGCGTCGGTGCGGGATGGCGCTCTGCGTCTTTAAGGTTTCCTCTTGCAATGTTCTCGTTTCTCTGGTTGCGTGCGTCTCCTGTCTTCCAGTATCTCTGTGCTCTTTTTATTAAACTATTTGTCTTTCTTAAACGAGACGTGAGGGTGAACTTTGCTCTGTAATAAAGGTAAACCTTACATAACCGGCAGCATTGTTGCAGCACAGCTCTCAGTATAATTGCCAAGGCTAAGTAGTTTATTTTACTGCAGCTCCACCATTAAAAAACAAAACGCTTTGCGGTTTGGTTATGGAATTGATTGGATTATAGTGGGACGTGATTGATCCTGCCATTACAGGTCCCACTGAGACATTACATGGGGAAGGCTAAATATGGGCTCTAGTACGGAGAGGTCAGAAAGGTAACATTCTGCTCTGGGTGTAAAGTTCATAAAATCATTAAAGGGCAAATATGGCCTTTTAACGGGGACAATAACTATAGAAAAAAAAACACATTCCCTAAGCATAAAGGCACGCTTAATGTCCAACGCCCGGTGCTGTGCAGGATCTGGATGGCTTCTTGCCAAGTGTTCTGCCACGTTGTTTCTTGTACGGCTATCAGATTGTGTGGGCGCGACTTCTAGTGAAGGTGGGTTATTACCACATGTTTCCCGGTATGATGGCGGCACTATTCACCGTACTGTACAACTCTGCACAACGCGTTGGCTTATTCTATTTACTTTTCTCTTCTTAGCCGGGAAGATTTCCAAAGGATTCCGGAACTGGCCATTAACCCTTTGGGGGATCGAATTATTAATGCATTCTTCCCAGAAGGGTAAGGTTTATAAGGCATCAGGCGCGCTGACTCTCTCCCTTGAAGGAGTTATTCCCAGTGTCATACATTGGTGTTGTAGCATAAGGCCTGTAAATACTAGCAATGTAATGTAATCTCCCCCTCTCCTTCATTCATAAGACTGTATGAGTCAAAAAATAATAGTCGGATAATGTTGCAGGCATTGTCATCCTAGTGCTCACATCAGGGGGCGCTGTAGAGCAAATGACCTCCAGGTTCATCATGTGGTGCTGCTACGATGGCAGTGTATTATATTATCTGCTGCATTATTTCTTGCGGCAAATGAGCACCGTTTATTAGAAAATAAGCAAGTCCTTTTACTCAAATTTAAGGGGAAAAAAATAAGAAAATTGCTACCTTCATAATCCTTCTTTTTTTTTTTTCCTCCTTCATTTTAGGGAGGACCAGGTTAATTTCCGTGGATTTATGAGGACGCTGGCTCACTTCAGACCCATTGAAGATAATGAGAAATCAAAAGATCTTGCCGGCTCCGAGCCCCTGAACAGCAGGAATAACAAACTATTGTGTAAGGCTTGTTCTGCCCTGAAAGTTCTGCTCTAAAACTTCATTGAAATAGTTTAGATTACAAAATCCTAAAAAAAAAAAAAAACATTTTTAAGTGATGAAATATATCCCCAGTAAAACACAAATTTTATTTCTTCATCTCTTGTCTGTTTGCGTGACTTGTTCACTTCTATGGGGCTGAACTGCAATACCAGTTAATGAATAAGGGTGGCGCTGTGTCTTAAACACTGACCACCTCTTACTGACTGTGTTTAATTTCCAACTAGATGTTTTCTGAATGTGAAATGACCATTTCATTAATATTTTTCACTTTTTCTCAGTTGCTTTTAGGCTTTACGACCTGGATAAAGATGACAGAATCTCCCGGGAGGAACTCCTGCAGGTAAATTGCTCTACCAAATGTGATGGCTATATAACTATAATTTAAAATTTTTTGTAATATTCACTTTTTTTTCCCCAAAATGGTAAAGATATTAAGCCCCTGAATCTGTGAAGCTGAGGAACTGTCATTTGCGCAAAAAAAAATTAGAGCTAAATACCTTGTAAAAATCCTTGAGCTCCGCTGATTCTGCCGCTCTTTTCGGTTTTGCTCTGTGTCGCTCCATTGCAGAGATATTCACATTTGTTTTAGGAGCTCAGTATGTGAAATCTCTGCTTGCAGACCAACTGGGCATTTCTTCAATGTCTTCTCTGGAGGGTGTTAGCTCCTCGTTCCCAGACTCTGCCAATCACAGTTGAGCAGCTTCTGAGACTGCTAGATCAACTGCTGATCTGAGCTTGGCAGCATCTAGAACAGAGGAGTGAAGGCGCACACCCCCCGGAGAAGACTCTGAAAAAATGTCCAGTTGATATGCATGCAGAAATTTCACATGCTGCGCTCCAAAATGAAGAACACATGTGAATATCTCTGCAATGGAGCGACACAGCACAAAATGGGAAAAATGGGCTGGCGAGTCTGTGGTGCTCAGACGTTTACATGGTTTATTAACTTTTTTTTTTTGCCTCAAGTGACCGGTCCTATTAAGGACACCTCTCCGTTACTAACACCAGGACTTGATGACAGCTGTGATTTTTGAGAAATCATAGCTGTCAACAAACCAATTACCATTACTCCAATTTGCCACCGCACCAGGGAAATCTGGAAGAGCAAAGCACTAGAATTGGCACCGCTAACGGATGCGCATTTCTGGGGTAGATGTAGGTTGGTAATTTTAGGCTTGGAAGGACCCAATAACCTGGTACCTTCCCAGCCTGATAATATCAGCTCACAGCTGTCTGCTTTACCTTTGCTGGTTATCAAAAATGAGGAGGGGAGGGGACCCCACGTCAATTTTTTATTTTTCATTTATTAGCTAAATAGATGTACAGTAAATTACACACGCAAGGTGTGTGTAAATAATTTATATACTATCCAGTACTGGAAATATCAGGATGTGTGAAAGAGGTCTAAGATTGCTTTGAGCTGATATAGGTGGCCACCAACCGGGGCAGATGAATGCATTGTTTTGTGGTAACACTGGAGTACTGCCAGCAAACTTGTGCACTTATTTGCACCTGTAAGAAGCTGTGGTGTAGACCATATGCGACTGCATGGTGTGCATAGTACCATAAAGGTGAACATTGCTGTGCAGGAATGGAGTTTCTTGCGGTGCAGCGTGTGCCGGAGTCGGCCAATGAGCTGCTTCTATTTCCTTATAGCATTATTTTTGCTTACCAGACCTCGCCGTCTGCCTGGGGTTTATGCTTTTCTTCTGTCCTGATGTATAGCGTTATATTGTACAACTACACAGGAATTGCTATAGTGTTTCCCCTCTTGCAGGTCCTGCGGATGATGGTGGGAGTGAACATATCAGATGAGCAGCTGGGAAGCATTGCGGACCGCACTATCCAGGAGGCCGACCAGAATGGAGACTGTGCCATCTCTTTCTCTGAATTTGTGAAGGTCTGCTCCTAGTCTCACTTATTTCTCATGAGAATTCATTATCCTCACTTATTCTGTGATGTAACGTCGTATCTAATCTATTTCATTACACCCTGCGTCCAGCGCTGCACATAGCTGGGGAGGTGGTCACATGGATACATCTAAATCCCATGAATGGGGTCACTGCTATTGTCCACTGTTTACCATGGGACGGAGGTTTTTTTTTCTTTTCTTAAAATGTACTTTTTTTTTCTTTTCTTCTTCTTCCTTCCAGGTTCTGGAGAAAGTAGACGTTGAGCAGAAAATGAGCATCCGATTCTTACACTAACCAATGCAGAGTGCACCGATGAATCCAGCAGCAGAGAACCGGCCGATGTGATCTTCTATGGTGGATCGCCTTATGTCTGCAAATGAGGGGAGCTTACTCAGAAGCACAACACTACTGCCCCAATGTTTCCTGTCAGACGTGCTACTGTAACTTTAGTCATAAGTTTCTATTTATAAAAAAAAAAAAATAAATTTTCTTGGCAATTGCTGTAAAAACTAATAGCATATGCAAACCCAGACGAAAAAGCGGAGGCTGTCAAATAATTTGCAGCCTTGTCCGTGCCTTTCTTGCGATGTTGTAAACGATGTGTACAAAGTTGTATCATTAAGCTTAAGGCCAGACTCGTCTCTTGTCTTCGTTACGATCACGACTAATAGTTCCGGTGAGTGATTTTTTTTTTTTTTTTTTTTCTTCTCTTAGTTAAAAATAATAAAATGGCAACTGTATATTCAATCATCACGTGGACACTTGTAACTGTAAATAAAGTTTTGAGAACAGAAAAGATTAAGGTTATTATAGCTGACTTTACATGTTTAGGGAGTGGGGGGTCCTACCTCTGGGAAACCCACTGATCAGAATGTGTCTGTATGCTCTTATGTATACTGTATAGAGTCCGGGGTGAATGATCGACTTCTTGATGGCCTGTGAAGCCTATAAGGATGTGTTCACATCTGCAGTATTTTCTCTATACCAGGGATGTCAAACTTAAACACACTGAGGGCCAAAATAAAAAACTTGGACAGTCAGGGGGCCAAGCAGTATACAGAATAATGGCCCTACATAGTCCTCCATGCAGAATAATGGCCCTACATAGTCCTCCATACAGAATGATGGGCCCCACATAGTCCTCCATACAGAATGATGGGCCCCACATAGTCCTCCATACAGAATGATGGGCCCCACATAGTCCTCCATACAGAATGATGGGCCCCACATAGTCCTCCATACAGAATGATGGGCCCCACGTAGAGGTGTTGGTTCTGGTATGGCAGGCCGAAGTTTGACACATATGCTCTATACGATGGAAACCAAGACACAGTGCCTGTGGTCTGTCATAGTGATTCCTGAAGGAATCTTATATTGGGGTCCATCTCGCTTATGCCTCTCAGGGTTGGATTTTTAGTCGACCATGACAGCACCACGAGAGAGGGCATCCGCCCACAGAGGACAGGAAACCTACAGGCTTAAAAGGGGGCGGCCCTCCCTCTCGACTCAGTTTGGTTTCCTGTCCTTGATGGAGGGAACCTATTGCAGGCAGGCTCGTGGAAGATCTGGATGTCGAGCGGCGCCCCTATCTGGGATCTGCAGCTCCAGCGCTCTGCCAATGCGAGTGCACCCGTATCTGGGGAAAGGCACAGCATTTCTTTGCACTGGATATGCAGGGGAGCTGCGCCCCTGTCTGGGATGGCAGCCCCTTTATCTGCTTCAGCCAGTTGCGTCTTCTATGGAAGTGTCTGCCCTGGTTAGGATCCGGAGTGCAGTGGGACTGCGCCCTTATCTGGGGTGACAAGCCCACCATCCCCCTGGAGATGCGGGTTGCGTGGGGTGTTGTCCTCATCGACACCCGGCGGAGGTCGGTGCGCCGGGTCCGAGGTATCTGTGACCCTCCACCCCAACCCGGAGCGGGCCATGGGAGGATTGCGCCCCGTTCTGAGGTAGCGGGACATCGCTGTGAGCGGGGCTTACCTGGGAGCGCCGGCGGTGTAGGATGCTCCCTCGCGCGGGCGCGCACTTCCGGCTTCCTGTAAGTCGCGGCCCGATGACGTCACCGCACCTCAAGGAGATCATGTGACCGGAACCTGGAAGGTTACCGGCATCAGTATGTGAGTGCGGTATTAACTGCGGTGTAGGCGTCCCTGAACAAAAAAAAAAAAAGAGGCTTGTTAATTAGATCTGGTGCGGAGGGGTGGATCAAGGCCTATTTAACTGGCCAGGCACCACGGTTCAGGGCTTCCCAGCTTCATTCTCCCTACCATGGAGTCTGATAGTGAACAGCAGCAGCAGCTACTGCAGCAGCAAGTTGAGCAGCCGCTATCTCCACCATCTCAGCGGCTGTTTGGGGAGCCCCAAAAAGTGCATCGCCCGCGTGGTTTTGGTAATGCCCGGTCCTCAGGAAAGCGAGGTTTGGCGTCTAGGTCCAGTCATCATGGCTCGGGCAGGATGGACGAATCTGCAGCCTCCAGGGACGATCCCCCGCCTGAGAAGGGTCCTTCCTCCAAATCGGGGAAGAAGTGTACCTCCAAGGCCAAGCATATTCAGTGTGCATTATGTGACTCCGTCCTTCCTGACTCATACCCTAAAAAGTTATGTCTGTCTTGTACAAGTCAAACGCTGGCAGAGGAGGCCCCTAGTCTAACATTGGGATTAAAAACCTTGGTCAAATCCGAAATTAATAAAATCCTCTCCAAAAAAACTAAAGGAAAGGTGGACTGTGAAGTCTCCCTAGTCCCAGATGACCCCCTGTCCTCAGCTTATGAGTCGGACGACGCAGCCTCTTCCTCATCCACTTCCTCAGATAGTGGTGTGGGTCAGAATTGTTTTCCCCTTAGCGAAGTCGATGGTTTAATTAAGATGGTTCGGTCGACCATTGGTCTTACAGATGCCAGACCGGAAAAATCATTCCAGGATGTTATGTTCAGGGGGCTGGGACAAAGAAAGAGAAGAAGCTTTCCCTTTAACGAAAAAATTCAGGACTTGATTCGTAGTGAATGGAAAAAGCCAGAGAGAAAAGGTACTCTGCCTCCGTTCTTCAAAAGAAAATACCCCTTTGAAGAATCAGCTTCTTCCTCCTGGGAGAAAGCCCGCAGAATAGATGTGGCTATTGCTAAGGCATCTAAATGTTCCTCTCTCCCCTTTGACGATATGGGGGCTCTTAAGGACCCCTTGGATAGAAAGGCTGACACCTTCCTCAAGGGGACCTGGGAAACATCTGCAGGGGCCTTAAAACCTGCGGTGGCTGCTACTTGTACCACCAGGTCCCTAATGATATGGCTGGACCAACTTGAATCCCATCTAAAAAATAACACCCCCAGGAAGGAGATTTTAGCGGATATGTCACTTCTACAGGGGGCAGCGGCTTTCCTGGCAGACGCCTTTGCGGATTCTGTCAGATTGGCAGTGAGGTCAGCCGCTATGTCCAACTCGGCTCGTAGAGCCTTGTGGCTGAAATGTTGACCGGGGGATATTCTAGCAAGAACGAGACTCTGCACTATTCCTTGTGAAGGAGAGCATCTTTTTGGGCCGGTCCTGGATGAGCTTCTAGATAAAGCGAGTGACAAAAAGAAAGGTTTCCCTAGCTTGTCTATCCCCACGTATAAACGTCCTTTCCATAGGAGAAGGTTTCTACGGAAAAGACACCAGAAGGGTCAGGAGAAATGGGAAGACCGCAGACCGAGAGGTAAAGGGCTCCTGTTCGGCTCTTCTTCTAACCAAGGCCCCCGGAAACCGAGTCAATGACTCGCAGCCCAGGTAGTGGGGAGGCTGTTGGGCTTCTTACCTGCCTGGACAAAAATTTCTTCTAGTAACTGGATCCTTGGTCTGGTAGGTTCCGGTCTGAGATTCGAGTTTCGGCAGATTCCTCGTGGGAGATTCATCTTGACCCCAAACCGTTCCTCAGCACTTGAGCAAAGGGCCCTACAAGTGGAATTCCTGAACTTGGTCCATAAAGCGGTACTAGTAGAAGTCCCGACAGCAGAAAAGGGACTAGGATTCTACTCGCCTCTCTTTTTGATTGCTAAGCCTGATGGGTCTTTTAGGTGCATCATTAACCTTAAAGCCCTTAATAAATTGTTGTTAGTTCCCACCTTTAAGATGGAATCCATCAAATCTACAATAAAGTTACTTTTTTCAGGCTGTTACATGGTAGTGTTAGACCTAAAAGATGCCTATTACCATGTAACTATACATATGGAGTTCCAGAAATACCTTAGGGTGGCCTTGATCATAGATGACGAAATTAAACATTTCCAGTTTAGAGCCTTACCATTCGGTCTGGCCATAGCCCCCAGGGTATTTACTAAGGTTATAGCGGAAGTTATGGCTCATGTTAGGGAACATGATATTTTGATTATCCCTTACCTGGATGATTTTTTGATAGTTGGAGACTCAGCCTCCCAATGTGAAAATCATCTTAATTTGGTATCCTCCATCTTGGAAAGTCTGCGTTGGATCCTAAATCTAGAGAAGTCCAGAGTAGTGCCTTCAAAAATGCAACAGTTTTTGGGTATCATGCTGGATTCAGACCTTCAAATATGTTTCCTCCCGGAAGCCAAAAAACAAAAGGTTAAAATTCTGGTAGAGAAAGCATTATCAAACCCGGTCATGTCCCTTAGAGCTGCGATGTCCTTGTTGGGTACCCTGTCATCTTGCCATCCTGGGGTTATGTGGGCACAATACCACTCCAGGGTTTTACAATGGGACATCCTACATAATGAGGTTTTGTTAAGTGGGCACTTAGAAGGACGGATGTCCTTGTCTCCCCGATCTGTTGAGTTCTTGCAATGGTGGGTGAACATGGCAAGCCTGTCTCGGGGAGTTCCCTGGGTGTTTAAAGTCACTAAACTAATTACAACTGATGCAAGCTTCCATGGATGGGGGGCTCATCTGGGAGATATGGTTACCCAGGGGTCCTGGTCAGACGCTGAGAAAAGTCTTTCCTCCAACACTAAGGAACTGCTAGCAGTTGATAAGTCGATTATTCATTTCTTGCCTTTCCTTCATAATAAGAACGTTAAAATCCTGTCAGATAATAGGATAGCGGTGGCTTACGTGAACCATCAGGGGGTACTCGTGCTGGATCACTAATGAAAGTGGCGGATCATCTTTTTCAGATTTCAGAATGTCATCTCCTTTCCTTAACGGCCCTCTACATCAAAGGAAAAGAAAATGTAAAATCAGACTTCTTAAGCCTTTTATCTCTGAGGCAGGGCGAATGGGAACTAAAGCAGGATATTTTTTCCCAAATAGTCCGAAAATGGGGTCTTCCGGTGGTGGATCTCTTTGCCACAAAGTTAAATCGAAAGACAAAGCTCTTTTGCTCCCTAAATCCCAGAGAAAAACCCCTGGCAGTAGACGCTCTCGAAATAATTTGGAATTTCAGTCTGGCCTACGCCTTCCCACCATTGAATCTCTTTCCCATGGTTCTAAGAAAAATCAGAGAGGACAAGGCGAGGGTCCTCCTGATCGCCCCCTTTTGGCCCAAGAGACCCTGGTTCTCATGCCTGAGGAACATGTCCATCTCCGATCCTTGGGTCCTACCCGAAATTCGGGATCTCCTCAGCCAGGGTCCAATAGTCCATCCTCAAGCTCCCGGCCTCCACTTGACGGTGTGGAATTTGAGAGGTCCCTGTTAGAACGCAAAGGATTTTCCCGAGGTCTAGTGACTACACTAATGCGTAGTAGAAAACTGGTCACTACCAGGATTTACGCTAGAATTTGGAAGAAATTTTTATCTTTCTCTGGTTCTACAGTTGGTGAGGGGGCGCCAATTGGTAAAATTTTAGAATTTTTACAGAAGGGCCTCGAGTTGGGGTTGGCAACAAGCACCCTTAAAGTCCAAGTCTCTGCGTTATGTGCCCTATATAACTGTGACTTGGCAGGAAATTATTGGGTTTCTCGCTTCATCAAAGCTGTGTTTAGATCCAGGCCTGTTATCAAAAGCAATTTAGTACCCAGGGATCTAAATTTAGTTCTGAACGCATTAACTGGTTCACCCTTTGAGACGATAGATTCAGCATCCCTTAAGTCTATCTCCCTTAAAACAGCGCTTCTAATAGCCCTAACATTAGCTAGAAGGGTTAGTGATATTCAGGCTCTGTCTTCAGCCCCACCTTTCACTCAGATCCTGGACGAGAGGATAATTCTTAGAACGGACCCAGCATACCTCCCTAAAGTAGCTTCCCGTTTCCATAGACTCCAATAAATAATACTACCCTCATTCTGTCCGAATCCAAGTAACCAAAAAGAGGCAGAGTTCCATACCTTAGATGTAAGGACGTGTGTGATTAGGTACCTTTCGGTCACCCAGGCTTTCAGGAAAGATAGTTCCTTGTTTATCTCCTACCAAGGGGTTAGAAAGGGGCTTAAGGTTACTAAATCCACCATAGCTAGGTGGATCAGGGAGGCTATTACTCTAGCCTATGTTTCCAGCGGTGAGGAAGTGCCACAGGGGTTGAAGGCTCACTCTACCCGGGCGGTGATAACATCATGGGCGGAAAAGTCTGGTGTCTCGATGGAGGACATATGTAAGGCTGCTACCTGGTCTTCTCCATCTACCTTCTATAGGCACTATAGACTGGATTTGGGTGTTTCATCTGACCTCACATTTGGGAGAAGGGTGCTCCAGGCGGTGGTCTCTCCCTAGACTTTTTTCATCTCTGCAATTCTCTCGTGGTGCTGTCATGGTCGACCGATAAAGTCATAAGTTACTTACCGGTAACGGGATTTTTCGGAGACCATGACAGCACCCTTATATTCCCTCCCTTCACCTTTATGGGAGCACTTCTAGTCTATTATTTGCAATCTGTTCTCACTTACTGGTGTTGTATAAAAATATTATTTTTATGATTGTGATTCTATGTCTACTAACCTGGCGGTCCTCTCAATGCTCTGTAATCCAAACTGAGGCGAGAGGGAGGGCCGCCCCCTTTTAGACCTGTAGGTTTCCTGTCCTTGGTGGGCGGATCCCCTCTCTCGTGGTGCTGTCATGGTCTCCGAAAAGTCCCGTTACCGGTAAGTAACTTATGACTTTTTTTTTTTCCCCATTGCTTCATATTTACATCTTTAATTCACCCAATGTGCTTGCTGTAAGTCATAAAATTTGAGTAGCATTTCACCATATTGATCCCAGTTACAGGGGAAATGCAGCCTTCCAATTCTGTATACACAGTGCTTGTTCAGTGACAGAAAAGGCAAAGCCTGAAATAAACCATCTCTGCCTTCTGTATTGGGAGGAGTCTGTGTCTGACAAGTAGCTTCCGGATCCTGCGTCTCCATGATGTCGTGCAGCTGCTTCACTCTGCAGTGATATTTTTAGATCGTCTCTACAGAGTAGAACGGGATTGTTGGTGAATCAGAGATTCACTGCTGATCTATAATCATACCCTATGGGATCTCCTGAGACATCCAATATTTGGCCGCACAATTCCTGGCAACGATCAGCATCTTGGGCAGAAAGGATTTGTCTTCAGTAATCGGACTGTTCGGGATCTGTAAACAAGACAAGATTTGAAGTCTTGCGTAAATGGATCCCCATAGGATCGTGTAGAAGTTTAACGACTTGGGCCCAGTAGCATTACTCTTTGGGCAGTCCATTAGCGCAGTGTTCCCCCAACTCCAGACCTCAAGGCCCACGAACAGGTCATGTTTTCAGGATTTCCTTACTATTACACAGGTGATGGAATTATTGCCTGTGCAATACTAAGGAAAACATGACCTGTTGGGGAACCCTGCTTTAGTAGATAGAGGAGGGAGGGGGATCCTGAGACACTGGGAATACAGGTCTGGAGTCTGAACCCTGTGTAGCTCTAGTTATGTTTGATGGCGGACATATAATTGCGTTGGCCCTTGGGAAGCCAGCTTAAGAATGTCCAGGGACAGGTCTTTCTGCTCGTCTGACATAGCTCCATCTTCTGCCTCCCAGTGCCTTTTAACCTGCGTACAAGTGTTTCGGGACCCTTGGTCAACAAGATTTTGCACAAGAAAGAAATACGCCAAGTTGACAGGTGGTGCCTCAACAGGGAATCAAATTAACAGGTTCACTACCAGGTATGAGTGATGTATGCAGGGTAAAGTGCTATGTAAGACTTCTTGTACTCTAATAGCTAAATATTACCAGTGACTCGCCGGTGGTTGTCATATTGGGAGTAGATGTCTGTCCATTTTCAAGCTACACTATCATTCCACATTACACCTATAGGGGCTTTTATAACCTCCCAATCTAGATCCATAGACAATAATATGGAGTCTGCCCCACCTTTGCAGCTAGAACAGCTTCCACTCTTCAGGGAAGGCTCCTACAAGATTTTGGAGGGGTCTTTGGTAATTTTTGCCCCTTTTATCCAGATGAACATTTGGGAGAGGCTGGGCTCACAATCTCTGTTCTACGTCATGCCAAAGGTGTTTGGACGGGGTTAAGTTCCGAGCTTGGTGCGGCCAGTCATGTCCTTCTACACTAAACTACCCCAACCGTGTCTTTTTTGGACCTTGCTATATGTACTAGTCGTAGGCATAAAAAGGGCCTTCCCCAAACTGTTCTCACAAAGGTAGAAGCTACAATTGTCCACAATGTCTTGTGCTGAATTATTAAGACTTCCCTTCACTGGAACCAAAGAAACAAGGCCAAACCCTGAAAAACATCCATTAGCGTTACCCCTCCTCCACCAAACTGAAGAGCGGACACAATGTAATCTTGGTGGGTAATGTTCTCCAGCCTGCTCCATCAGAGAAGTGTGATCCAAGAACTGCACAGAACACTACTTCTAACACTTGGTGGAACAGTTAGGAGTGAAGAAATGTGTCCTCCCCTAGTTATCACATATGTAGATACAGTCATTACCACCAAGTCTGTGTACGCGCTTTTGGGCAAAATTTATGGAAAACATAAAAAGTTCAAGGTCAAGTATTATTTTGTCATGAGTCGGGCAGGAAGTAGTAGCATATAATGGTGATTTCCTCATCTCAAACAATTTACTGAAAGAAAAGCCAACAGTGGTGGGTATAGTCCCCCCCACCCTCTCCCAAAATGTCAATGTCTCAATAACTTGTCATTTGGCCTTGAGCATCAATTACAACTTGAGGACAACGTCTCCTGCTGTTCACAAGTGAAGTTATTCTCTACTGAGGCATGTCATCCCACTCTTCTTGAAGGGCCGACCTCAGGTCATTGAGGTTCTGGGTGTCAGGGATCACCACAGGGACGACACCGGGGAGATCACGCAATATCTCGCCGTTGCCGACACGCTGTCAGTATTTCGTCCAGAAGCGCGAGTTTACAATCCAGACTACTCGCCAAGTGGGTATCGGCAAGCGACCAGTGAGCGTATGGCGTCACACCTCTGGGTTCCAAAGCATGGAATATGTGTTTACGCCCTCCGTACTGTCACTGTCAGCTTCACAATAGCCCAATTATTAATAGTATTCACTGCCACCACCGGCCAAGTTTGAAATATAATACAGGCCTGGCCGGACACCTGGGTTTTGGTAGCGTATATGGCTTCGGGAAAGGGAACCAATACAGGACAAAGGAAACAGAACTATTAAATTTTATATGTAATCCAAAAGGGAGGCAGTGTTTAAGAAAAATATATACAAGGATGTTACAAAGGAGACATTAAAATACATAAGCAGTTACATAAAATAAACAGGATAAAATAAGACAACTTACCCTTTAAAGATCGCTACGACGATTCAATATAGGTGGAGGAGGGGCTCCCCAGTTTGATTTCAGCATTATCGAACGTGACCCGTTGCTCATAATCCTTATACCCCCCTGACAATGAGTGAGTCTGTACTGTCCATGAGTTCTCTTATACCTAAGGGGAGATCTGGCCACACGCCCCTTGTGGTGACATCATGTGGGCCGGTCTCCAGCCTGTACATTTTTTATTAAAAACGCTAACTTCTACAGTAACTCATTGCTCGTTGATTGCAGGACCTTGCAAACTATGCCATTTTTTTCTTTATGATTTTATATTCAGTTAGAGACCACACATCCCATAGCTGCAGTCTGATATTCTGGTGTTTTTGCACTACAGCTCCCTGATTCTGCTTACAGCCATGGAAAACTACATATACATTCCTGGGCTTATTCTGCCACTAAAAATATAGGTCCCATTATTGCCGGACGTATGGAATCACAATATTTCATATCGGAGTGATTTCTTCTTTGAAGCTCAGAAAGCAAGCTCCAACAGTTACACGCAAGTTATTGCAGTCCTACCACTAATTACCCCCTGCATCTTTCAGGGACAAGAGGCTCGCATTCTAAGCGGCACCTCTTGGCTGCCATTTGTTTTTGTAAGCTCTTACTCATGGCTGTGTTAATTGGGGATTTGTGCTGAGATTTTTATGGAGACAGCTTGGTACTGATAAAAGGGAGAAATGGTCAATATCCATGTCAGGGAAACATGGGAGAACATTTTCCTGACATCAATATCTCCCTGACACTGGGGTACACAGTTACGAGCCTCTACACGGCGACTAAGCTGATCCCATAGGATTTCTATAGGATTCAGGTCTGAAGAAAGTGTAGGTTGCTCCATTTGAGCTCCCCCAGTCTCCAGCCGCCGTTCCCTAATGACCTCAATGAGCTGGAGCATGGTTGTCCATGAAGATAAAATTAGTGTTGTCCATGCATAGGCAGAATGACTGGATTAATGATGTTATTTTAGTAGTGGGGGCTTTTCATTAAGTGTAGGGCAGTTCTGTATTGACTAGACACATCTGCCCACGCTGTAACACCACCACCACCAAAGGCTCGTCTGGTGACAAAATCATAAAAAAAAGAAACAGTGCTTTCAGACCTCAAATAATGCAAAGAAAACAAGTTCTTATTCATTTAGAAACAACAATACTCATGTTTTAACTCAGGGAGAGTTCAGAAATCAATATTTGGTGGAATAACCATGATTTTTAATCCCAGCTTTCATGCGTCTTGGCTTCTTTCCACCAGTCTTTCACCCTGCTTTTGGGTGACCTTATGCCGCTCCTGGCACAAACATGTAAGCAGTTCTTCTTTGTTTGATGGCTTGTGACGATCCATCTTCCTCTTGATTACATTCCAGAGGTTTTCTATGGGGTTCAGGTCTGGAGACTGGGCTGGCCATGACAGGGTCTTGATGTGGTGCTCCTTCATCCACACATTGATTGACCTAGCTGTGTGGCATGGGGCATTGTCCTGCTGGAAAAAACAGTCCTCAGAGTTGGGGAACATTGCCTGAGCAGTAGGAAGCAAGAGATTTTCAAGGATAACCTTGTATGCGGCTTGATTCATACGTCCTTCGCAAAGATTAACCTGCCCAATTCCAGCCTTGCTGATGCATCCCCAGATTATCACCGATCCTCCACCAAATTTCACAGTGGGTGCAAGACACTGTGGCTTGTATGGCTCTCCAGTTCTCCGTCTAACCATTAGACGACCAGGTGTTGGGCAAAGCTGAAAATTAGACTCATCAGAGAAGATTACCTTACTCCAGTCCTCTATGGTCCAATCCTTATAGTCTTTGGCAAATTTCAGCCTGGCTCTCCTTTGCTTCTCATTGATGAAAGGCTTTTTTCTAGCTTTACATGACTTGAGGCCTCTAGGAGCCTGGTACCAACTGTTCTTGCCGTGCACTTCACCCCAGCTGCCATTTGCCATTCCTTTTGTAGGTCACTTGATGTCATCCTGCGGTTGCTGAGTGACATTGGAATAAGATGACGGTCATCCCGGTCAGTGGAGAGTCGCCCTCTGCCAGTCTGTAGCTTTGTTGTCCCCAATGTCTGCCACTTGACCTTGTTGTAATGGACTGCTGTCTTCAAAATTTTAAGGATGGAGGCAACATGACGCTCACTATATCCCTCTGCTAGTGAAGCCAGAATTGAGCTCTTCTTTTCCTCACTCAAGACTTTTCTTTTCAACTCCTTTGGCATGGTTAAAAGTTATTTTTTCATTCAAATTACTTTTGGGCTATTCCTAGCACGTGTTTTGCCATCCAGCTTGTCCTATTGCAAGAGGATTGTGAAGAGCACAGCAGTGATTTTTATACTTTCCCTCGTTACATAAGATTTGGTTCAGGTGATCACCTAATCAGAAGCACATTAAGTAGAATGAAGTGGACTGTGGTTGGAATTCAACTGACGCTGGAATGGAATGGCTGAAGACATGGAGAGAAAACTGGGCAGTGGTCTCTTAATTTTTGCCAGAGCTGTATATAGTCATTACCACCTATATGTACAATGTCCTCCCCTAGTTATATGTATGACAACACAAAATCCCATGGGCGTAACCCAAAAGGATAGACCAGGTGCAGTGATACTCCAAGGAGTATAAAAACATGTATAGATTCAAAATTATTAAAAACCTCAAACTACTAGTACTGTTCTGAATTATTGATTCCCGCCTATTGTCCCATGTATTATACCAACCTTTTACCACACTTATTTTTGAATACTATCATTTTACATACTTATGCTAATGGCAGCAATAGGTAACAAATATAACATCTCTTTACCATGAGATATATGGCCTAACATACTTAGCGTGATGCAGTTGTTTTCTTGAGGTTACCTTGCCTTTTATTTGCATTTTACTGTGTTTGAGGATTTAAGTAATTATGATGTGCATTGCCGCCATTTATTAATGGTATCGATATAAGGATTGTTGTTCTGTTTTATATAAATATATATACAATGATTACCACCTACATGTATACGTAGTGTCCTTCCCTAGCTATATGCAGTGATTACCACCTAGCTTTACATACAGTGCCCTCCCCTGTATATATAGATATAAAAATTTCATTCTATTAGTGATTATGACCTATATATACACACAAGTGCTTCTCACTAAATTAAAATATCATCAAAGTTAATTTATTTCAGTTCTTCAATACAAAAAGTGAAACTCGTATATTATATAGAGTCATTACAAACAGAGTGATCTATTTCACGTGTTTATTTCTGTTAATGCTGATGATTATGGCTTACAGCCAATGAAAACACAAAAGTCATTATCCCAATAAATTAGAATAATTAACAAAAAACACCTACAAATGCTTCCTAAGCGTTTAAAAAGGTCTCTTAATCAGTTTCAGTAGGCTCCACAATCATGGGGAAGACTGCTGACTTGACAGATGTCCAGAAGGCAGTCATTGACACACTCCAAAGGTCATTGCTAAAGAAGCTGGCTGTTCAGAGTGCTGTATCCAAGCATATTAATGGAAAGTTGAGTGGAAGGAAAAAGTGTGGTAGAAAAAGGTGCACGAGCAACCGGGATAACCGCAGCCTTGAAAGGATTGTTAAGAAAAGGCCATTCAAAAATTTGGGGGGGATTCACAAGGAGTGGACTGCTGCTGGAGTCATTGCTTCAAGAGCCACCACACACAGACGTATCCAGGACATGGGCTACAAATGTCACATTCCTTGTGTCAAGTCACTCATGACCAATAGACAACGCCAGAAGCGTCTTACCTGGGCCAAGGAGAAAAAGACCTGGACTGTTCTCAGTGGTCCAAGGTGTTGTTTTCAGATGAAAGTAAATTTTGCATTTCATTTGAAAATCAAGGTCCCAGAGTCTGGAGGAAGCGTGGAGAGGCCACAATCCAAGCTGCTGGAGGTCTAGTGTGAAGTTTCCACAATCAGTGATGGTTTGGGGAGCCATGTCATCTGCTGGTGTAGGTCCACTGTGTTTTATCAAGACCAAAGTCAGCGCAGCCGTCTACCAGGACATTTTAGAGCACTTCATGCTTCCCTCTGCCGACAAGTTTTTTGGAGATGGAAATGTCATTCTCCAGCAGGACTTGGCACCTGTCCACACTGCCAAAAGTACCAATACCTGGTTTACAAACAACAGTATCTCTGTGCTTGATTGGCACCAAACTCGCCTGACCTTAACCCCATAGAGAATCTATTATAGAGAATCTATGGGGTATTGTCAAGAGGAAGATGAGAGACCCCAGAGCCAACAATGCAGACGAGCTGAAGGCTGCTATCAAAGCCACCTGGGCTTCCATAACACCTCAGCAGCCACAGGCTGATCGCCTCCATTTTAAGGTGAGAATTTTCTCCAAAACTTCCTCTAAGGACTCAAAGGGAGGCTTGGTTAGTGCTTCTAGAACCAGATTAACATCCCAAGGAGGCATCCTTGGAGTAGGAATGGGCCTAGATCTACTGCAAGCTTTAATGAATCTGATGATCCACCTATTCGCTGCCAAGTCGCAATTATATAGTGCCCCCAGAGCTGATATTTGTACCTTAAGGGTACTGGTGGCTAACCCCATGCTTAAGCCTTTCTGAAGGAATTCCAGGATGGCCCCAATAGGAACTCTCCCTTTGGCGGACTGACCCGAGGTAGACAGAAACTTAGCCCAGGTTCTGCCATAGATCCTAGTTGTCACCGGCTTCCTACTCGCCAGTAGAGTAGTAACTAGACCTGGAGAAGACCCCTCCTGCGTTAGTAGTGACCTTTCAAAATCCAGGCCGTCAAATGCAGGCCCGATCTTTGGGGATGGAAGACTGGGCCCTGCCTGAGGAGATCTGGGGTGTCCGGAAGAACCCATGGATCCGCTTGGGACATTCTCTTCATCTAAGTGAACCATGGTCTCTTGGGCCAAAACGGGTCAATCATTATAACCCTCGCCTGTTCTTCTCAGATCTTCCTTAGGATAGTAGGGATCAGCATTAGAGGGGGAAAGGCATAGGCCAGGGTAAAGTTCCAAGGAATTTGCAGCGCGTCAACCGCAAACGCCATCTCCTTTGGATTCAGGGAGCAAAAGATTTTGGTTTTCCTTTATTTCACATGCCAGCTGGCGCGCTACGCCACAGGAGCCCTCCTGCGCGTTCGCAGACCCAGCTGCTCCCGGCGCGCTTGCAAACGGGGATGTCCCTGGAAATCTCACCCCGCGCAAGCGCAGACCTGGGCTTCCGGCGCACTCGTGCTAGGGCGCGACATGACCCCGCGCGTGCACAGCCCGGACTTCCGCCAAGCTACATCACTGGGTGGGATGTGACCCTACACGTGCGCAGCCCGGAAGGCCTGCCTGCCGGCGCGCCCAGCCACGGCCACAGTGCGTGCGCAGACCCTGCGGCAGGACTCAGCACACGCGGGAGAGGACTCCGGAAGGCGCCCCCCCCACACGCAGACCCAGGTACCAGCAAAATGGGGCTGGGAACAGAGGACCCACCTGCAGCTTCTTCACGGCCTCCAGGCCACATTGATCCCGGAATCCAACTCCAGATCCCACGAACAGGTAGGCGAGGCACCACCTAGAGAGGCTCCCATCAAGGACAGGAACCAAAACTGATGCGGAAGAGAGGTACCGCCATTTTATTCAGTAGGTTCCTGTCCTTGGTGGGCGGAAACCCTCTATCAGGTGGTGGAGTCATGGGAGAAGGAGAAAAATGACTGTTTTCATTGGCTGTAAGCCATAATCATCAACATTAACAGAAATAAACACTTGAAATAGATCACTCTGTTTGTAATGACTCTATATAATATATGAGTTTCACTTTTTGCATTGAAGAACTGAAATAAATTAACTTTTCGATGATATTCTAATTTAGTGAGATGCACCTGTATATATGTAGATTCAGTGAGTGCCACCTATATGTATATGTAGTGTCCTCCCTAATTATATATATGTATATACAGTGAGTACCCCCTATATATGTGCATTGTCCTCCCCTAGTGATATATATGTATATACAGTGAGTGCTACCTATATGTATACGTTGTGCCCTCCCTTAATTAAATATATATGTATATACAGTGAGTGCCACCTATATGTATATGTAGTGTCCTCCATAATTATATAAATGTATATACAGTGAATACCACCTATATATATACGTAGTGTCCTCCCTTAGTTATATATATGTATATACAGTGAGTGCTACCTATATGTATATGTAGTGTCCTCCCTAATTATATGTATATACAGTACCACCTATATATGTACAGTGTCCTCCCCTAGTGATATATATGTATATACATTGAGTACCACCTATATGTATATGTGCAGTGTCCTCCGTTATATATGTATAAACAGTGAGTGCCACCTATGCGTAATGTATCATCCCTAGTCATATATACTATATACACAGTGAGTACCTCCTATATGTATAGTGTCTTCCCTAGTTACATTTATGTATATACAGTGATTACCAACTATCTGTAGTGTCCTCCCCTAGTGATATATATATATATGTATATACCGTATCTCCTATATGTATACATACTGCGTCCTCCCCTAGTTATATATATACAGTGGTGGCCAAAAGTATTGGCACCCCTGCAATTCTGTCAGATAATACTCAGTTTCTTCCTGTAAATGATTGCAATCACAAATTCTTTGGTCTTATTATTTCATTTAATTTGCTTGCAAGGAAAAAACACAAAAGAGAATGAAGCAAAAATCAAATCATAGATCATTTCACACAAAACTCCAAAACTGGGCCAGACAAAAGTATTGGCACCCTCAGCCTAATACTTGGTTGCACAACCTTTAGCCAAAATAACTGCGAACAACCGCTTCCGGTAACCATCAATGAGTTTCTTACAATGCTCTGCTGGAATTGTAGACCATTCTTCTTTGGCAAACTGCTCCAGGTCCCTGATATTTGAAGGGTGTCTTCTCCAAACTGCCATTTTGAGATCTCTCCACAGGTGTTCTATGGGATTCAGGTCTGGACTCATTGCTGGCCACCTTAGAAGTCTCCAGTGCTTTCTCTTAAATCACTTTAAAGTGCTTTTGGAAGTGTGTTTTGGGTCATTGTCCTGCTGGAAGACCCATGACCTCTGAGGGAGACCCAGCTTTCTCACACTGGGCCCTACATTATGCTGCAAAATTTGTTGGTAGTCTTCAGACTTCATAATGCCATGCACACGGTCAAGCAGTCCAGTGCCAGAGGTTGCAAAGCAACTCCAAAACATCAGGGAACCTCCGCCATGTTTGACTGTAGGGACCGTGTTCTTTTCTTTGAATGCCTCTTTTTTTTTCCTGTACACTCTATGTTGATGCTTTTTCCCAAAAAGCTGTACTTTTGTCTCATCTGACCAGAGAACATTCTTCCAAAACGTTTTAGGCTTTCTCAGGTAAGTTTTGGCAAACTCCAGCCTGGCTTTTTTATGTCTTGGGGTAAGAAGTGGGATCTTCCTGGGTATCCTAGCATACAGTCCCTTTTCATTCAGACGCCGACGGATAGTACGGGTTGACACTGTTGTACCCTCGGACTGCAGGGCAGCTTGAACTTGTTTGGATGTTAGTCGAGGTTCTTTATCCACCATCTGCACAATCTTGCGTTGAAATCTCTCGTCAATTTTTCTTTTCCGTCCACATCTAGGGAGGTTAGCCACAGTGCCATGGGCTTTACACTTCTTGATGACACTGCGCATGGAAGACACAGGAACATTCAGGTCTTTGGAGATGGACTTGTAGCCTTGAGATTGCTCATGCTTCCTCACAATTTGGTTTCTCAAGTCCTCAGACAGTTCTTTGGCCTTCTTTCTTTTCTCCATGCTCAATGTGGTACACACAAGGACACAGGACAGAGGTTGAGTCAACTTTAATCCATGTTAACTGGCTGCAAGTGTGATTTAGTTATTGCCAACACCTGTTAGGTGCCACAGGTAAGTTACAGGTGCTGTTAATTACACGAATTAGAGAAGCATCACATGATTTTTCAAACAGTGCCAATACTTTTGTCCACCCCCTTTTTTAGGTTTGGTGTGGAATTATATCCAATTTGGCTTTAGGACAATTCTTTTTGATTTTTTTCATTGAAGACAAATTAAATGAAGATAATAATACCAAAGAATTTGTGATGGCAATCATTTTCAGGAAGAAACTGAGTATTATCTGACAGAATTGCAGGGGTGCCAATACTTTTGGCCAGCACTGTACATAGTGAGTTCCTCTTATATATATATATGTGGCGTCATCTCCTAGTGATATATAGATATATACATAGTGAGTCCCCCCTATATATATATGTCATCTCCTAGTAATATATAGCTATATATATACGGTACCTCTTATATATATATGTGGCGTCATCTCCTAGTGATATATAGCTATATACACGGTGAGTACCTCACATATATGTACAGTGTCCTCTGTATGACATAGGTGTGGTGGTCGTGGTGTGTTCACATGTGTGCGGTATGTGGGCAGGCTGAGCCGCCGCCGCTGATTTCCGCAGTGACCCGGATGACGGCGCTCACACTTCCGCCTGGATACGATGCCGCATACAATGTGACTTTGGCGGCGGGAGGCGGGGGACTGGCAGCGCTGCAGCCTGTGAGCGGAGCTGCGGGTCCTGCGGCCGCCATGGAGCGCGTCTCCCCGCTGCCGGCTCGGTTGTTCGCAGAGCGGCAGCCATAGTACGGCCGGCTGGTGCAGTGCGGGCTGGCCGGAGCGGGTACCGCAATGTCGCGGGAAATATGGCTGCTCGGAAGAGTGATGGGGGAGAAAGCCGGAACCAGAGGTGCGCTGCGGGAGTGATCGGCGGCGGTGCCGGCACAGAGGACGAATCTGCCGGCACAGAGGAGCCTCCATACACTGTACAGGGCAGTGGTGAGTGCGGGATGGGGCTGTGCACATCAGGAGCCTCCATACACTGTACAGGGCAGTGGTGAGTGCGGGATGGGGCTGTTCACATCAGGAGCCTCCATACACTGTACAGGGCAGCGGTGAGTGCGGGATGGGGCTGTTCACATCAGGAGCCTCCATACACTGTACAGGGCAGTGGTGAGTGCGGGATGGGGCTGTTCACATCAGGAGCCTCCATACACTGTACAGGGCAGCGGTGAGTGCGGGATGGGGCTGTGCACATCAGGAGCCTCCATACACTGTACAGGGCAGCGGTGACTGCAGGGTGGGGCTGTGCACATCAGGAGCCTCCATACACTGTACAGGGCAGCGGTGAGTGCGGGATGGGGCTGTGCACATCAGGAGCCTCTATACACTGTACAGGGCAGCGGTGAGTGCGGGATGGGGCTGTGCACATCAGGAGCCTCTATACACTGTACAGGGCAGCGGTGAATGCGGGATGGGGCTGTGCACATCAGGAGCCTCCATACACTGTACAGGGCAGCGGTGAGTGCGGGGTGGGGCTGTGCACATCAGGAGCCTCCATACACTGTACAGGGCAGCGGTGAGTGCGGGGTGGGGCTGTGCACATCAGGAGCCTCCATACACTGTACAGGGCAGCGGTGAGTGCGGGGTGGGGCTGTGCACATCAGGAGCCTCCATACACTGTACATGGCAGCGGTGAGTGCGGGGTGGGGCTGTGCACATCAGGAGCCTCCATACACTGTACAGGGCAGCGGTGAGTGCGGGGTGGAGCTGTGCACATCAGCAGCCTCCATACACTGTACAGGGCAGCGGTGAGTGCGGGGTGGGGCTGTGCACATCAGGAGCCTCCATACACTGTACAGGGCAGCGGTGAGTGCGGGGTGGGGCTGTGCACATCAGGAGCCTCCATACACTGTACAGGGCAGCGGTGAGTGCGGGATGGGGCTGTGCACATCAGGAGCCTCCATACACTGTACAGGGCAGCGATGAGTGCGGGATGGGGCTGTGCCCATCAGGAGCCTCCATACACTGTACAGGGCAGCGGTGAGTGCGGGATGGGGCTGTGCCCATCAGGAGCCTCCATACACTGTACAGGGCAGCGGTGAGTGCGGGATGGGGCTGTGCCCATCAGGAGCCTCCATACACTGTACAGGGCAGCGGTGAGTGCGGGATGGGGCTGTGCCCATCAGGAGCCTCCATACACTGTACAGGGCAGCGGTGAGTGCGGGATGGGGCTGTGCCCATCAGGAGCCTCCATACACTGTACAGGGCAGCGGTGAGTGCGGGATGGGGCTGTGCCCATCAGGAGCCTCCATACACTGTACAGGGCAGCGGTGAGTGCGGGATGGGGCTGTGCCCATCAGGAGCCTCCATACACTGTACAGGGCAGCGGTGAGTGCGGGATGGGGCTGTGCCCATCAGGAGCCTCCATACACTGTACAGGGCAGCGGTGAGTGCGGGATGGGGCTGTGCCCATCAGGAGCCTCCATACACTGTACAGGGCAGCGGTGAGTGCGCGATGGGGCTGTGCCCATCAGGAGCCTCCATACACTGTACAGGGCAGCGGTGAGTGCGGGATGGGGCTGTGCCCATCAGGAGCCTCCATACACTGTACAGGGCAGCGGTGAGTGCGGGATGGGGCTGTGCCCATCAGGAGCCTCTATACACTGTACAGGGCAGCGGTGAGTGCGGGATGGGGCTGTGCCCATCAGGAGCCTCCATACACTGTACAGGGCAGTGGTGAGTGCGGGATGGGGCTGTGCACATCAGGAGCCTCCATACACTGTACAGGGCAGTGGTGAGTGCGGGATGGGGCTGTTCACATCAGGAGCCTCCATACACTGTACAGGGCAGCGGTGAGTGCGGGATGGGGCTGTTCACATCAGGAGCCTCCATACACTGTACAGGGCAGTGGTGAGTGCGGGATGGGGCTGTTCACATCAGGAGCCTCCATACACTGTACAGGGCAGCGGTGAGTGCGGGATGGGGCTGTGCACATCAGGAGCCTCCATACACTGTACAGGGCAGCGGTGACTGCAGGGTGGGGCTGTGCACATCAGGAGCCTCCATACACTGTACAGGGCAGCGGTGAGTGCGGGATGGGGCTGTGCACATCAGGAGCCTCTATACACTGTACAGGGCAGCGGTGAGTGCGGGATGGGGCTGTGCACATCAGGAGCCTCTATACACTGTACAGGGCAGCGGTGAATGCGGGGTGGGGCTGTGCACATAAGGAGCCTCCATACACTGTACAGGGCAGCGGTGAGTGCGGGGTGGGGCTGTGCACATCAGGAGCCTCCATACACTGTACAGGGCAGCGGTGAGTGCGGGGTGGGGCTGTGCACATCAGGAGCCTCCATACACTGTACAGGGCAGCGGTGAGTGCGGGGTGGGGCTGTGCACATCAGGAGCCTCCATACACTGTACATGGCAGCGGTGAGTGCGGGGTGGGGCTGTGCACATCAGGAGCCTCCATACACTGTACAGGGCAGCGGTGAGTGCGGGGTGGAGCTGTGCACATCAGCAGCCTCCATACACTGTACAGGGCAGCGGTGAGTGCGGGGTGGGGCTGTGCACATCAGGAGCCTCCATACACTGTACAGGGCAGCGGTGAGTGCGGGGTGGGGCTGTGCACATCAGGAGCCTCCATACACTGTACAGGGCAGCGGTGAGTGCGGGATGGGGCTGTGCACATCAGGAGCCTCCATACACTGTACAGGGCAGCGATGAGTGCGGGATGGGGCTGTGCCCATCAGGAGCCTCCATACACTGTACAGGGCAGCGGTGAGTGCGGGATGGGGCTGTGCCCATCAGGAGCCTCCATACACTGTACAGGGCAGCGGTGAGTGCGGGATGGGGCTGTGCCCATCAGGAGCCTCCATACACTGTACAGGGCAGCGGTGAGTGCGGGATGGGGCTGTGCCCATCAGGAGCCTCCATACACTGTACAGGGCAGCGGTGAGTGCGGGATGGGGCTGTGCCCATCAGGAGCCTCCATACACTGTACAGGGCAGCGGTGAGTGCGGGATGGGGCTGTGCCCATCAGGAGCCTCCATACACTGTACAGGGCAGCGGTGAGTGCGGGATGGGGCTGTGCCCATCAGGAGCCTCCATACACTGTACAGGGCAGCGGTGAGTGCGGGATGGGGCTGTGCCCATCAGGAGCCTCCATACACTGTACAGGGCAGCGGTGAGTGCGCGATGGGGCTGTGCCCATCAGGAGCCTCCATACACTGTACAGGGCAGCGGTGAGTGCGGGATGGGGCTGTGCCCATCAGGAGCCTCCATACACTGTACAGGGCAGCGGTGAGTGCGGGATGGGGCTGTGCCCATCAGGAGCCTCTATACACTGTACAGGGCAGCGGTGAGTGCGGGATGGGGCTGTGCCCATCAGGAGCCTCTATACACTGTACAGGGCAGCGGTGAGTGCGGGATGGGGCTGTGCCCATCAGGAGCCTCCATACACTGTACAGGGCAGCGGTGAGTGCGGGATGGGCTGTGCCCATCAGGAGCCTCCATACACTGTACAGGGCAGCGGTGAGTGCGGGATGGGGCTGTGCCCATCAGGAGCCTCCATACACTGTACAGGGCAGCGGTGAGTGCGGGATGGGGCTGTGCCCATCAGGAGCCTCCATACACTGTACAGGGCAGCGGTGAGTGCGGGATGGGGCTGTGTCCATCAGGAGCCTCCATACACTGTACAGGGCAGCGGTGAGTGCGGGATGGGGCTGTGCCCATCAGGAGCCTCCATACACTGTACAGGGCAGCGGTGAGTGCGGGATGGGGCTGTGTCCATCAGGAGCCTCCATACACTGTACAGGGCAGCGGTGAGTGCGGGATGGGGCTGTGCCCATCAGGAGCCTCCATACACTGTACAGGGCAGCGGTGAGTGCGGGGTGGGGCTGTGCACATCAGGAGCCTCCATACACTGTGCAGGGCAGCGGTGAGTGTGGGGTGGGGCTGTGCACATCAGGAGCCTCCATACACTGTGCAGGGCAGCGGTGAGTGCGGGATGGGGCTGTGCACATCAGCAGCCTCCATACACTGTACAGGGCAGCGGTGAGTGCGGGATGGGGCTGTGCCCATCAGGAGCCTCCATACACTGTACTGGGCAGCGGTGAGTGCGGGATGGGGCTGTGCCCATCAGGAGCCTCCATACACTGTACAGGGCAGCGGTGAGTGCGGGATGGGGCTGTGCCCATCAGGAGCCTCCATACACTGTACAGGGCAGCGGTGAGTGCGGGATGGGGCTGTGTCCATCAGGAGCCTCCATACACTGTACAGGGCAGCGGTGAGTGCGGGATGGGGCTGTGCCCATCAGGAGCCTCCATACACTGTACAGGGCAGCGGTGAGTGCGGGATGGGGCTGTGCCCATCAGGAGCCTCCATACACTGTACAGGGCAGCGGTGAGTGCGGGATGGGGCTGTGCCCATCAGGAGCCTCCATACACTGTACAGGGCAGCGGTGAGTGCGGGATGGGGCTGTGCCCATCAGGAGCCTCTATACACTGTACAGGGCAGCGGTGAGTGCGGGATGGGGCTGTGCCCATCAGGAGCCTCCATACACTGTACAGGGCAGCGGTGAGTGCGGGATGGGGCTGTGCCCATCAGGAGCCTCCATACACTGTACAGGGCAGCGGTGAGTGCGGGATGGGCTGTGCCCATCAGGAGCCTCCATACACTGTACAGGGCAGCGGTGAGTGCGGGATGGGCTGTGCCCATCAGGAGCCTCCATACACTGTACAGGGCAGCGGTGAGTGCGGGATGGGGCTGTGCCCATCAGGAGCCTCCATACACTGTACAGGGCAGCGGTGAGTGCGGGATGGGGCTGTGCACATCAGGAGCTTCCATACACTGAACAGGGCAGCGGTGAGTGCGGGATGGGGCTGTGCCCATCAGGAGCCTCCATACACTGTACAGGGCAGCGGTGAGTGCGGGGTGGGGCTGTGCACATCAGGAGCCTCCATACACTGTGCAGGGCAGCGGTGAGTGCGGGGTGGGGCTGTGCACATCAGGAGCCTCCATACACTGTGCAGGGCAGCGGTGAGTGCGGGATGGGGCTGTGCACATCAGCAGCCTCCATACACTGTACAGGGCAGCGGTGAGTGCGGGATGGGGCTGTGCCCATCAGGAGCCTCCATACACTGTACAGGGCAGCGGTGAGTGCGGGATGGGGCTGTGCCCATCAGGAGCCTCCATACACTGTACAGGGCAGCGGTGAGTGCGGGATGGGGCTGTGCCCATCAGGAGCCTCCATACACTGTACAGGGCAGCGGTGAGTGCGGGATGGGGCTGTGCACATCAGGAGCTTCCATACACTGAACAGGGCAGCGGTGAGTGCGGGATGGGGCTGTGCCCATCAGGAGCCTCCATACACTGTACAGGGCAGCGGTGAGTGCGGGATGGGGCTGTGTCCATCAGGAGCCTCCATACACTGTACAGGGCAGCGGTGAGTGCGGGATGGGGCTGTGCCCATCAGGAGCCTCCATACACTGTACAGGGCAGCGGTGAGTGCGGGATGGGGCTGTGTCCATCAGGAGCCTCCATACACTGTACAGGGCAGCGGTGAGTGCGGGATGGGGCTGTGCCCATCAGGAGCCTCCATACACTGTACAGGGCAGCGGTGAGTGCGGGGTGGGGCTGTGCACATCAGGAGCCTCCATACACTGTGCAGGGCAGCGGTGAGTGCGGGGTGGGGCTGTGCACATCAGGAGCCTCCATACACTGTGCAGGGCAGCGGTGAGTGCGGGATGGGGCTGTGCACATCAGCAGCCTCCATACACTGTACAGGGCAGCGGTGAGTGCGGGATGGGGCTGTGCCCATCAGGAGCCTCCATACACTGTACTGGGCAGCGGTGAGTGCGGGATGGGGCTGTGCCCATCAGGAGCCTCCATACACTGTACAGGGCAGCGGTGAGTGCGGGATGGGGCTGTGCCCATCAGGAGCCTCCATACACTGTACAGGGCAGCGGTGAGTGCGGGATGGGGCTGTGTCCATCAGGAGCCTCCATACACTGTACAGGGCAGCGGTGAGTGCGGGATGGGGCTGTGCCCATCAGGAACCTCCATACACTGTACAGGGCAGCGGTGAGTGCGGGATGGGGCTGTGCCCATCAGGAGCCTCCATACACTGTACAGGGCAGCGGTGAGTGCGGGATGGGGCTGTGCCCATCAGGAGCCTCCATACACTGTACAGGGCAGCGGTGAGTGCGGGATGGGGCTGTGCCCATCAGGAGCCTCCATACACTGTGCAGGGCAGCGGTGAGTGCGGGGTGGGGCTGTGCACATCAGGAGCCTCCATACACTGTGCAGGGCAGCGGTGAGTGCGGGGTGGGGCTGTGCACATCAGGAGCCTCCATACACTGTGCAGGGCAGCGGTGAGTGCGGGATGGGGCTGTGCACATCAGCAGCCTCCATACACTGTACAGGGCAGCGGTGAGTGCGGGATGGGGCTGTGCCCATCAGGAGCCTCCATACACTGTACAGGGCAGCGGTGAGTGCGGGATGGGGCTGTGCCCATCAGGAGCCTCCATACACTGTACAGGGCAGCGGTGAGTGCGGGATGGGGCTGTGCCCATCAGGAGCCTCCATACACTGTACAGGGCAGCGGTGAGTGCGGGATGGGGCTGTGCACATCAGGAGCTTCCATACACTGAACAGGGCAGCGGTGAGTGCGGGATGGGGCTGTGCACATCAGGAGCCTCCATACACTGTACAGGGCAGCGGTGAGTGCGGGATGGGGCTGTGCACTTCAGGAGCCTCCATACACTGTACAGGGCAGCGGTGACTGCGGGATGGGGCTGTTCACATCAGGAGCCTCCATACACTGTACAGGGCAGCAGCGTTACTTTTGGATCCAAATGGAGCCCAACTTTCTCCATTGACTTGTGACTGGTTCTGTCAGGGTTTCCTTATTTTTCCCAGCAAGTACAGGCACATATTCTGTGTTACTGATAGACGCTCCAATGCAGAGATGTGAACACAACCGAACAACTAATTCATTTTTCCCCTTTATGTTCTTACAGGTTTTTGGCATTTCCAAATTAATACCCCTCAACCCTAAAGTCCTGTGAAACTTAATTATAGGTCTAGGCTAAACTTTAAAAAGAAGTTGCCCACAAATTGTAAGTTAATCCAAGTTTCATAAAAAAAAGTTTCCCCCATAAAAATTAAAGTTTTAGAATTTTAAGGGGGTATTCCAGCTAAAATAAGTTTCACTGATCCAGTGGATAGGCAATAACTGTTAGATCCCTATGGGTCCCCTAGCACTTGGACCTCCACAATCCTTAGATTGTAGGATTTGTTCTCTCGGCCCCACAACCTGCTGTAGGAGGAATTACACAGTGCATCAGTTCGCATATGCAACCTGCTGCTCCATCCATGTCTTACTTCTGGAACAGTGATAAAGTTAGCCTGTCAAAGAACACTCAGCCAGGGGGGGAGGGCAGTTGCTTAGATCCATCCGCCGTTATCTTTTTGTAAAGGGAACAAAACTCCGCTGCTTCCAATTGCCAGGATAATTACGCAATTGTCTGAAGAGTGATGACTGCGGCTTCTTCCACTTCAAGGTCGGTTGTTGGAGAACTAACAGTGAGCGTATGGTATATACATCTCTGATTCTAACTCATGGAATATATGTATATACCCCCAATACTGTCACTGCCAGCTCCACAATAACAAAGTAACTACTAGCTGTCGCCACCAATCATATATACGTCCGATTGGACACCCGTTACAGCTAGCGTATGGCTACCTCCGCCTTTGTGCAAGGAGGACTAGGAGGAGCACTGACAGAGCCCTGCAAAATGACCTCCAGCAGGCCACAAATGTGCATGTGTCTGCACAAACGGTTAGAAACCGACTCCATGAGGGTGGTATGAGGGCCCAACTTCCACAGATAGGGGTTGTGCTCACAGCCCAACACCGTGCAGGACACTTGGCATTTGCCACAGAACACCAGGATTGGCAAAGTCGCCACTGGCGCCCTGTGCTCTTTACTGATGAAAGCAGGTTCACACTGAGCACATGTGACAGACGTGACGAGTCTGGAAACACCGTGGAGAGCGACCTGCTGCCTGCAACATCTTTCAGCATGACCAGTTTGGCAGTGGGTCAGTAATGGTGTGAGGTGGCATTTCTTTGGAGGGCCGCACAGCCCTCCATGTGCTCGCCAGAGGTAGCCTGACTGCCATTAGGTACCGAAATGAGATCTTCAGACCCCTTGTGAGACCATATGCTGGTGCGGTTGGCCCTGGGTTCCTACTAATGCAGGACAATGCCAGACCTCATGTGGCTGGAGTGTGTCAGCAGTTCCTGCAAGATGAAGGCATTAAAGTTATGGACTGGCCCGCCCGTTCCCCAGACCTGAATCCGATTGAGCACATCTGGGACATCATGTCTCCCTCCATCCACCAACGTCACGTTGCACCACAGACTGTCCAGGAGTTGGCGGATGCTTTAGTCCAGGTCTGGGAGGAGATCCCACAGGAGACCATCCGCAACCTCATCAGGAGGATGCCCAGGCGTTGTAGGGAGGTCATACAGGCACGTGGAGGCCACACACAATACTGAGCCTCATTTTGACTTGTTTTAAGGACAATTACATCAAAGTTGGATCAGCCTGTAGTGTGTTTTTCCACTTTATTTTTGGGGTGACTCCAAATCCAGGCCTCCATTGGTTAATAAATTTGATTTCCATTGATGATTTTTGTGTGATTTTGTTGTCAGCACATTCAACTTTGTACAGAACAAAGTATTCAATGAGAATATTTAATTCATTCAGATCTAGGATGTGTTATTTGAGTGTTCCCTTTATTTTTTTGAGCAGTAATTATATATACAGTACAGACCAGAATAGCTGCTAGGACCGCCCCAGGAAAGGAAGACCAAGAGTCCCCTCTGCTTCTGAGGATAAGTTTATCCGAGTCACCAGCCTCAGAAATCGCAGGTTAACAGCAGCTCAGATTAGAGACCAGGTCAATGCCACACAGAGTTCTAGCAGCAGACACATCTCTACAACAACTGTTAAGAGGAGACTTTGTGCAGCAGGCCTTCATGGTAAAATAGCTGCTAGGAAACCACTGCTAAGGACAGGCAACAAGCAGAAGAGACTTGTTTGGGCTAAAGAACACAAGGAATGAACATTAGACCAGTGGAAATCTGTGCTTTGGTCTGATGAGTCCAAATTTGAGATCTTTGGTTCCAACCACCGTGTCTTTGTGTGACACAGAAAAGGTGAATGGATGGATTCTACATGCCTGTTTCCTACCGTGAAGCATGGAGGAGGAGGTGTGATGGTGTGGGGGAGCTTTGCTGGTGACACTGTTGGGGATTTATTCAAAATTGAGGGCAAACTGAACCAGCATGGCTACCACAGCATCTTGCAGCGGCATGCTATTCCATCCGGTTTGCGTTTAGTTGAACCATCATTTATTTTTCAACAGGACAATGACCCCAAACACACCTCCAGGCTGTGTAAGGGTTATTTGACCAAGGAGGAGAGTGATGGGGTGCTACACCAGATGACCTGGCCTCCACAGTCACCAGACCTGAACCCAATCGAGATGGTTTGGGGTGAGCTGGACCGCAGAGTGAAGGCAAAAGGGCCAACAAGTGCTAAGCATATCTGGGAACTCCTTCAAGATTGTTGGAAGACCATTTCCGGTGACTACCTCTTGAAGCTCATCAAAAGAATGCCAAGAGTGTGCAAAGCAGTCATCAAAGCAAAAGGTGGCTACTTTGAAGAACCTAGAATATAAGACATATTTTCAGTTGTTTCACACTTTTTTGTTAAGTATATAATTCCACATGTGTTAATTTATAGTTTTGATGCCTTCAGTGTGAATGAACAATTTTCATAGTCATGAAAATACAGAAAAATGTTTAAATGAGAAGGTGTCCAAACTTTTGGTCTGTACTGTGTGTATGTATATATAATATGTATGTGTGTGTGACACACACACACACTACTACCGTTCAAAAGTTTAGGGTCATTTAGAAATTTAATTACCGTATATTCCGGCGTATAAGACGACTCCCCTACTTTCCTGTTAAAATATAGAGTTTAGGATATATTCACCGTATAAGACTACCCCTTTTCCAACGCATACCAAACACCGGTAAAAATTAAAAAAAAACAGATTTGAATTTAACATGGTCCTTTTTTAATTTAAATTCTTATGACATGCAGGTATATAGCAGGAAAACTCACTCATAAACATAAGGCATACAACAACAACATTACTATCATCCATTTTCATCAGCGGCATACACCGGTACCCAACAATTTACAACAGAAAGAATAGAGCTTCACACATAGATTAGATAGCTAGAAATATGTCAGTCACATATATATGAAGTACTGTGACAGTGTTGCTTACTGTACTTGTCATTTAGTGTAAAGGATTTATTAAAAAATATAATAGTGTTTTCGTGCACCGTCTCTTTAAAAAAGCCGGCCGGCAATTCAGCATCTGTACCCGACAATTTAGAATAGAAGGAATAGAGAATCATACATAGATTAGATAGATGGAAACATGTCAGTCACATATATATGAAGTACAGTGACAGTGTTGCTTACTGTACTTGTCATTTAGTGTTAAAATAAAGGATTTATTTAAAAAAAAATTGGCGTGGGGTTCCCCTTAATTTTAGTCTCTAGCGGAGGTTAAGCAGACGGCTGGGGCAGATGTTTGAAGCCCTGGGAAGGGGGTAATACCCATGGAGCTTCCCAGGCTACTAATATCAGCCCCCAGCTGAATACTTAGCCTTTACTAGCTATTAAAATGGGGGACCCCCCCCCCCCCCCAAAAAAAATGACGTGGGGTCCCCCCTATTTTAATAGCTAGCAAAGGCTAGGCAGACAGCTGGGGGCTGATATTAATAGCCCAGGAAGGGTGCCATGAATATTGGCCCCCTCCCAGGCTAGAAACACCAGCCGGCCCAGAAATGGCGCATCCATAGGATGCGCCAACTCTGGCACTTAGCCTCGCTCTTCCAACCTGCCCTGGTGCGGTGGCAGGGGGTAATAGTGATGGGGTTCATGTCAGCGCCAGCTGCCATGAAGCCCAGGTTAGTAATGATGGGCGTCTATAAGACGCCCCCATTACTAATCTACAAAGTGTTAAAAAGAAAAAACACACACTACACCAAGAAAAAAATAATTTATTTGAAATAAAACACACCATTTTATTTAATTCTTAGTTTACTAAAAAAAAAATAGTTACCTGTCCTTGTTCCTGCGCAGATCTCCCATGCACAGCTGTCACATCTGGAGATGGTGACAGCTGTGCATGGCTGCTGTAAGCTCACACTGCCGGGAACACGTCCGCTCCCGGCAGCGGGAGCCACTGACTGAGGTCACCGGAGTGCATTCAGGCAGCGCAGCTCCGGAGACCTCCTTTACGGCACTGCTGTACCGTGGGAATTTCTCACGATACAGCAGGGCCGTAAAGGAGCTGACCGGAGCAGCGCTGCCTGAACCCCGGCGAACCCGCTTATGCAGTGACGGGGCTGCTTTACGGCCCCGCCATTCTAGCAGCGGTTCAGAGCGGTCACATTCTATGTGGCTGCTCTGAACTGGAGATCTTCGTGGGACACTCGTGGACTACTACGGAGGGGTAAGGATAAGGTTGTGGTTTATTATTTTATATTTTATTACAGGAGATCGATGGCTTCGGGGAATTAGGTGTCTAGGTGAGTATAGGTGTAGTTTTTTATTTTTTACTTTATTTTAGGTGGCGATCGGCGGGGACAGGTAATGTATGAACTAATTTATTGTAGGTAACCACTGGCCACCAATGACATGTATGTAAAATTTATTGGGGACACAGTAGGGCAATTTATATAGCAGGATCAGGCTGATGGGAACTACTGCTCCCATCGAGCTGATCCTGCTGGCACGAGTGGACGGGGGACAGACATAGGCCGATGGGAGTAGTAGTGTCACATCGGCCTATGTCTGCCTGCACGCACACACCCGCAGACATCGCACAGACACCGCACACACCCCCAGACATCGCACAGACACCGCACACACTCGCAGACATCGCGCAGACACATCGCGCAGACACATCGCGCAGACATCTCACACACTCGCAGACATCGCACACACTCGCACACATCGCACACACTCGCAGACATCGCACACACTCGCAGACATCGCACACACTCGCAGACATCGCACAGACACCCCACACACACTCGCAGACACCCGCACACACCAATCATGACGGGTCTGGGAGGTGAGGCTGACCTGTGAGACCGTGGGAAAGTTCATGTGAGTTCATGCAGTGAAGCATGAACTCATATGAACCCTCTGAGGGCACCGCGGCGACTTCAAATGAACAGCTGATCGGCATCACCTGATACCTCAGCTGTTCATTAGAAATAACCGGCGGGAAAGCGCAGCACAGAACGGGAAAGCCGGCGGTGAAGTCTTTTCACTGCCGGCTTCCCCGCCCGGGTCCTTCGCTCCCCGCTCCTTGGTGCTGCGCTCCCCGCCCGGTCCTAACTTACGATCGGGATGGGAGGTGGCGAGGGGAGCGGAGGATCGGGGTGGGAGGCTGCGGGGAAGCAGTATGGGGCTGTGTGATTGTTTAAAAGCCGGCGGCTTTTTACCACCCGCCGGCTTTTAAACAATCAGGGGAATTCTCCCACGCTGGGATGGCATTCTGATGACAGGCTGGATCGCAGCTGAGCGCTGCCATCCAGCTTGTCATCCTTCAGAGACACTGCAGAGCGCAGGCATTATGGGAACTTCCGATTCCGGTATTCGATATTGTAAAAGTATCGGAATTAAGTATCGGAATTCCGATACCGCGAATATCGGCCGATACCCGATATTACAGTATCGGAATGCTCAACACTACTTGTCACAGAAGCGATGCGAACTTCCCAGCTCCGGACACAGCGCAGCGCTTCTGTGACAAGTGAAAGCTGTCGGCACAGAAGCCCTGCGCTGTGTCCGGAGCTGGGAAGACACTGCGATGTGTCAGAAAAGTTCGCTGAGAAGACACAGCGCAGCGATGTGTCAGTTTCAGCACAGAAGCGCTGACTGTCTGGACCTACCGCCGCCGTATTTTAACTCCCTCCACCTTATATTAACTCCCACATGGCAGGGATACGGCCACGGCAGCTTATTAACACCCCCAGAGTATCCCCGCATGTCAATTTCTGAAAGTTCAAAAACATTACCGGCGTATAAGACGACCCCAGACTAGACAGAAGATTTTTCAGTCTTCAAAAGTTGTCTTATACGCCGGAATATACGGTATTTTTGAAAGAAAAGCACATTTTTTTTCAATGAAGCTAACATTAAATGAATCAGAAATACTCTATACATTGTTAATATGGTAAATGACTATTCTAGCTTCAAACGTCTTGTTTTTATTGCAATATCTACATAGGTGTATAGAGGCCCATTTCCAACAACCACCATTCCAGTGTTTTAATGGTACATTGTGTTTGCTAACTGTGTAAGAAGGCTAATGGATGTTTAGAAAACCCTTGCACAAGTATGTTAGCCCAGCTGAAAACGGTTTGACTGATTTGAGAAGCTATAAAATTGACCTTCCTTTGAGCTACTTGAGAATCTGGAGCATTACATTTGTTTGTTCTATGAAACTCTCTAAATGGCCTGATAAAGAGAGTTTTCATGTGAAACTCGACAGTCTATTCTTGTTCTTAGAAATGAAGGCTATTCCATGCGAGAAATTGCCAAGAAACTGAAGATTTCCTACAACGGTGTGTACTACTCCCTTCAGAGGAGAGCACAAACAGGCTCTAACCAGAGTAGAAGGAGAAGTGGGAGGCCCCGCTGCACAACTGAGCAACAAGACAAGGACATTAGAGTCTCTAGTGTGAGAAATCGACGCCTCACAGCTCCTCAACGGGCTGCTTCATTAAATAGTACACACAAAACGCCAGTGTCAACGTCTACAGTGAAGAGGCGACTCCGGGATGCTGGCCTACAGGGCAAAGTGGCAAAGAACAAAGCCATATCTGAGACTGGCTAATAAAAGGGAAAGATTAATATGGGCAAAAGAACACAGACATTGGACAGAAGAAGATTGGAAAAAAGTTTTATGGACAGACGAATCAAAGTTTGAGGTGTTTGTATCACACAGAAGAACATTTGTGAGATGCAGAGCAACTGATAAGATGCTGGAAGAGTGCCTGACGCCATCTGTCAAGCATGGTGGAGGTAATGTGATGGTCTGGGTTTGCTTTGGTGCTGGTAAAGTGGGAGATTTGTACAAGGTAAATGGGATTTTGAGAAAGGAAGGCTATCACTTCATTTTGCAATGCCATGCCATACCCTGTGGACAGCGCTTGATTGGAGCCAATTTCATCCTACAACAGGACAATGACCCAAAGCACACCTCCAAATTATGCATGAACTATTTAGGGAAGAAGCAGGCAGCTGGTATTCTGTCTGTAATGGAGTGGCCAGCGCAGTCACCAGATCTCAACCCCATTGAGCTGTTGTGGGAGCAGCTTGACCGTATGGTACGCAAAAAGTGCCCATCAAGCCAATCCAACTTGTGGAGGGGTTTCAAGAAGCATGGGGGGAAATTTCTCAAGATTACCTCAGCAAATTAACAGCTAGAAGCCAAAGGTCTGCAATGCTGGAATTGCTGCAAAGGAGCATTCTGTGACCAAAGGAAAGTTTGAAGGAGAAAATTATTCTTTCAAATAAAAATCATTATTTCTAACCTCGTCAATGTCTGGACGATATTTTCTAATCATTCTGCAACTGATTTGATAAATAAAAGTATGAGTTTTCATGGAAAACACAAAATTGTCTGGGTGACCCCAAAATTTTGAACGGCTGTGTGTGTAATATATATATATATATATATATATATATATATATATATATATATATATATATATATTTTTTAGTATTTAAGATTTTACAAAGGATACGATATATACAATTACATAAAATAAAAAGGAATAACGAAAGAAAGGCACCATCGCCATCTTTCCTATCACGATTTTATCTGTTCATAGACAGGAGACATGGGATAGATATTGTCATCTATATGCCCAATATCCATTTGGCGGCATGCCGACCATTGTTCAGTGACGTGAAACCTTTCTCGCCATTTCATCCCATTTCCAAAAATATGACTTTCCTATCTGTTATAATAACCTCACTTCATAATTTCAAGTACACAAAGGGATTTTACATTTTCTCTTTAGCTCTGATCTCTGCTTGGTCGTAAATCTGCCCTACTCCACATTCCTGTTCACTCTTGTGGGTCCAGCTAAGCCTGGCCTTACATCTGCTAGCAATTAGGGTTTTCCTTAATTACCTGTTTCCAAGGGAGGGGGTCATGTGAAGGTAATGGGTTAGATTGCAAGCTCTTTCTCCATGCTCTGGAGATGTCTGTAAGGATTTTAATTCTTTCTCTACGACAGCCGAGCGCAGGGCTTGGGTGTTACCTCATGTCATATGCTTGAATGGACACTTAACTCCTAGCGGTCGAGGACTTGCAACGATCAGTGGGACTTGTACCCGTATAGCTGTTATTACTGGAGTTGGTGGGAATCAATTTGCACTTCTTTCTATTGGCCATGACAGTGGTGGGAGTGGGAGCACCACCTCTTACCTGACGGCATCCGCGGCTCTACGTTTGATTAGCCAGCCTGGCATGATGTCACATGTGCGATGACGGCACACTAGGCCGGCAAATCAAAGAAGCGCCATGGACCCTGGCAGGTAATGGGTTATACCCCCAGGGCTAGGACACGGGAAAATCACAGTTCTGCCCAATTTATATTTTCATTTGTGATGGCAACATCTTGGGTGACCGGTGACCTGACACTCCAGCAGGTTTGGGTTTTCAGTAACCGTCATTGTGTCACGGTGCCACCGTAACCGGCAGATACGACGATCCAATAATTGTGTGGTGCAAGCTTAAAGGGAAGCTCCACTGTCACAGCTGAGTAAGAATGGGGGTGCAGATGGGAATGGGTTTGATTTTGATTTGTTGCCATGGAGACACATAGTTATTAAGCAGAGCTGTAGACACAAATATCAGATACATGATGATTTTCTTTGTTCTCTTTTAGGCACAACATATAAGAACTGTACTCGCTTTCAAGGTATAAGAAGCAGACTAGCAATTAAAAAGGAGAAGGTACCGTCCTTGTGGCTTCTGATTCATATTAGTTGCAAAATTATTGAAGGTCCAGTCAAGATGGGCAGAAGGACGCCCTTTATGTGAGTGCTTTGCTTCTGTTTATGTTGCTATGCCGAAATCGCCATGTTGTAAGGCTGTGAATGTGATGATATACAGCTGACGGTAGGGCAGAAGCCACTTTAGGACCTCCAGCATGTCGGGCATTGAGTTCCCCTTTGTAGAGCATGGTCATTACTTACTATTCCACAAGCAGAAGCCAATTTAAGACCTCCAGCATGTTGGGACATTGGGTTCCCCTTTGTAGAGCACGGTCATTACTTACTATTCCACAAGCAAAAGCCAATTTAGGACCTCCAGCATGTCAGGATATTGAGTTCCCCTTTGTAGAGCACGGTCATTACTTACTATTCCACCAGCAGAAGCCAATTTAGGACCTCCAGCATGTTGGGACTTTGGGTTCCCCTTTGTAGAGCATGGTCATTACTTACTATTCCACAAGCAGAAGCCAATTTAGGACCTCCAGCATGTCGGGACATTGGGTTCCCCTTTGTAGAGCATGGTTATTACTTACTATTCCACAAGCAGAAGCCAATTTAGGACCTCCAGCATGTCAGGACATTGGGTTCCCCTTTGTAGAGCACAATCATTACTTGCTGTTCCACAAGATGGTCAAAAGTCTACAAATTTCCTAATTTTTATTTAGTAGGCCTCTCAGAACGCATCATATCTTCCCTCAGCTATAGAGAGTCCTTAGAGAAAGATAGTACCTGGATCTGTAAGACTAAGAAAGATGTCTAGGCAGATTCCTCTTATTGAAGGGGGTCGGGCAGCAGATTTATCACTACTAAACCAATAACTGAGCAGTAAGTACACTAAAAGGGGACCTATCACCAGGGCAGAATTGACCAGTTTTTGCTCCTCTTTTGTCCTCGCTAGTCACCTGAGTATTGTGATAATTTTTTCTTGCTTTTTAAATCCGCCGTGCCCTTTTTCGATGAACTTTATGAAGGGGGTGTGGCTGACTGGATCCTCTGGGGCGGGTCTTTTTAATGCTCTGCAGAATTAACCTGTGACCCACGCCCCCTTGTACAGATCATAAAGATGAGCACAAAATAATAAGGCTCCACATGAATGCAGCCATATAGAGGATTAAAAAAAGAACAACAAACGGAGTACTCAGGAACAGAGAGAATAAAATAAGAGAAAGATCTGACCACCTTTGACCAGTGAAAGGTTCCTCTTTAAGGAATGCGAAAATGTATCTTTCTTGCCAAGATTAGCATTGATGCGGATTTCTCCTTGTAAATGATCCCCAATCAACTACATTCAAGTCATTCGGTGCTTGTTTAAAGGCCTGTTCACACAGCTGATCCAGACCATCATTGTTAGTCATTCATCATGTTGGGGGCACATCCCCTATTTACATGGAGCGATACGCTGCCGACGTCAGCCAGAGAACGAGCGTTATGAGCGCTTGTTCACGATCATCAGTCAGACTAAACGCACCTGTGTGTATAGTAAGAGGCAGACTTGAGCTGGGATCCAGTGATCTATTATGTACACGATCGCGCAATGGATCCCGAATAGAATGCCAATGGTGATATGTCTGTTGCATTGTTTTCATCGGAATATGAGGTTTTTTTTATTACAGGAAAAAATGCAAAAGTGGTCATGTGTATGAGGCTTTAGGGGTTGATCACTTTTTCTAACAAATCTACAGGCGATTCCTTAAAGGGGTTTTCCAGTTAAAACAAGTTATTGCCTATCCACTGGGATAGGACATGCGTTGCTGGGAAACGCACTGATTGGCAGATCGGGGAACTTATATCTCAGTTACAAGATGGTGTGGCAGGTGGGATGCCCAACCACCTCTCTGTTCAGAAAGGGGAATGAATGGAGCACAGGTCGAACTTGCAACAAAGTTCAACCTTCAGCCGATCGGTGCAGATAACAGTAGTCGGACCGCCACCGATTTAATAAGTTATCACCTATGCTTGGGGATCGGGATCCAGTTTGATCTCCTGACCACTCTTACCCAGGTGGTGTAGACTTACCCTCCTGTCTAGTTTGGAGGGACGCAGTCGTATGTGGAGTGGTCCAGTTGATCAGGCAATCACCGGATGCCCGGGTCATATCATACACAGATCCCAATACTTGCCGGGCATTGTATGGGCATCTCTCCAGAACGGGCAGCAGGGTATTCCTACACTCCTTTCAGTACTGGCCATCACAGTCAGCTGTTGTATGGGAGTCTGATGGGTAAGGCTGGCATTTGTATGTTGGTGCACAATACATTGGGCCTTTCTTTTTTTCTCTTTCTAGGTTTGGCTGACGAGCGAAACAACAGAGAATGCGTGGCACCTTCTCCGCATATAATTATGGTATCAGGTTTCCAGTGCTGCATTTATTAGCTCTGTCCTAGAGAGAAGTTACATCTACTAGGTGTCGAGCTTCTGCCTCGCTAGCTATCCGGGCATCATCCATGCCTTCACCATGTACATTCCTATGCCAGAGCCATTGAGAAGTCTTCAGTCCTTCACGTCAACTCCTCCTTCCTCTAAGAACAGATTCCCATTCCTAATCCTCATAGTGCCCGCTACTGAAGATATACATGTATACAGCTCTCCGATCACCACGTCCCCTCCATGAAGACACGTAGCCAAGCTCGGACGTGGATGGATATGATTTGTTTACACCGTTCACTTTTCCCGTGGCTCGGACCGATCCGTTCAGATCTGTACATAGAAGACCAAAGTTACATTTTTTGGGGGGGGGGGGTGGGGGTGTCTGTCTTTATTCTGGGACATTTTTGGCTTCTTGCATTCACTTAGCACTGAGGATCTTAGGCTGGATCACGATGTTAACCATTCACTGCTCCTTCCGTAATCCGCGCTTCATTTATTTCTGTAGCAATTAACAAATAGCAATGAATTAATAGGAAGAATGCAAATGTTTTCCACGAGGAAGTCCTTAGATTACCTCAAAAATAGTGCCAGGCGAGCCAATCCGGCAAATAGTGTTGGCGAGCCACCTGGGAACTAGTGCTGGGGCGAGCCACCCGGGAACTAGTGCCTGGGCGAGCCACCCGGGAACTGTTGTGTATACGGCGCAGATTTTGCAATAAATGCAATAATGTTGAGTTTGCTGAATTCTCAGGTTTTCCACCAAATCTAAGGTTTCTTTTAATAATACACATTGACTGTTGGAGTCCGACCCTTTTACTGTTCAGAAAATCTGCAGAGTCCGTAATGGGGTGATCGCTACTCGAGAGGTCACTTTTCTGGAATGACTGCTACATAGTACCTATGGTTTATGTATCCACTACATAGAGCGTGTGGGACGGTGTCATAAATGTATTATGTCTAACCTCTGGATACCAGGGCTGCAGGCCCCTAACGAGCACTTATGTGATGAGATGTGGCATTGATCAGATACTCCTAGAAGTATTGGTGTCCACACCACCAGTCCATACAATAAAGTATAGGGCGCACCCATGCGGTAAAGTATAGGGCGCACCCATGCGGTAAAGTATAGGGTGCGCCCATGCGGTAAAGTATAGGGCGCGCCCATGCGGTAATGTATAGGACGAGCCACTTTTCTTTCAGCCCTTAATTCCTATAGATTCAAACACAAAAGTGATGATTAAAGCAGAATATCATGTAAATATTCCCCAATAATCTACATTTTCTCCATATGTTAGGAGACGACTCTAAACTGTAGAAGATGGCTGTCATTGATTTTTAGGGGCATGTCCACATGACAAAAGATTTTTTAGATAAGTTTAGAAAACTAACTTTGTATTTAGATTTAATAAAAGGGGTTCTCCTATTTTGAGCTCCTTTTCTATAGCCTGAGTGAAGAGAAAGTACATAGAGCGTCTGTCTTTGGATGGCCCAGCATGTCTATGCATTACCCAGGCTGGTGATTCGTTTTAATAGCAGCTATGTAATGCTCCATTTCTCCTGTAGAGGTGCTGCAGGTAAACTTGCCTTCTAGGTTCTTCGCAGATTAAAGTTGAGCTGATCACTTTGTTTTTCAGCAATCGGTTTATCATCAAGGAGCTCTGTTTAAAGTGAATCTGTCAGCAGGCGTTTGATGCCTTATCTGAGAGCAGCATAATGTAGGGACAGAGACCCTCATTCCTGCGATGTGTCACTTACTGGGCTGATGCTTTAGTTTTTATAAAACCACTGTAGGAGATTATCAGTAGAGGACTAGTTAGCCATCTGCCAGCCATAGTCCCACCATGCACCCACTACTGATTGGCAGCTTTCTGCCTATGCACAGTGAAACCTGCCAATCAGTGCTGTGGGCGGGGTTATACAGAGAACTGCAAGATCTGCAGCTGAGAAAACAGTTTTAATCAAAATTGCAGCAAGTAACCCAGTAAGGGTCTCTGCCCCTACATCATGATGTCCTCTTATAGGGTAGCAAAAACCTGTTCCCCTAATAAGAAGAGTGTCTAAATATTTCCCCCATTAAACAACATTTATCACCTACCCTGTGGATAGTTGATAAATACATGAACGGTGGAGGTCTGATGACCAGAAAACCCAAGAACTAGGGTGTCAAAGTCCCTTGTGAATGGAGCGGTAGAGCACCGCCACTCCCAATGGATGGGAGTTTTGCTCGCGACTGCTCCATTTAAGGACCCCCATACCAAATAATGCCGTCTCCACCCCCAAACAAGAGAACAAACATCACTATTTAAATAATTTGCACATCTTTAGTTTTCTTTTCTCTCCTGCTTTGTGGTTACTGTGATAGTAACAGGTCGTATTGAAATAATGGGATACGTGCAATATTAGTGTATGTACTATATATTTTACTACTTGTGGACAAAATGATGTTACAAGTTGTCTGAGAACAACAAAATCACCAATGTCTTCCATTTTTTGATATGTGTATAGTTCCATAAAAGCATTAGTGTTACGTAGCGAGTCGTTAGTGCCACTATAGGGCCAAGTGCATGATCTATTAATGTTTTACTATGTATCTGAAGTATATACGTATAAACTAGGAATATTCTTTCACGATAGTCCATTTACAGCATGGTTGTTGGATTTCATTGCACCTCACGGGAGGGATTTCCAATTGTGTCACGGAGGAGGATTTTATAGTGATCTGGTCCTACAGTAAATCCTATAGTATCTTCGTAATGACGACCACGTAATCTACTCGATGTTGTTTGGGAATCTGATGGTTTCTCCTTGCAGTTCCCATTGGTGTATTCTGCATGCTGTTGTACATACGCCGGTCCAGGCGACCACCTCGTCCCTACATGTACTGTAGCGTTCGTTCGGTTTATAGGAAGCATACTGAGGCAGATCCAAAAATACTAAAAATCCCCTTTTGTAAGGTGTGTGCCATCTGTTTAACAAACGGCAGCTTAGTCACTGTATACTCATTATTGAGTCTTGTAAAATGACTGTTTTTAATTGCCCAAATATGTCGGATGAGCCCTGTTCGAACCTTTTACTTTTGGCAGATTCGGTTGATCATCACGTCTGTAAGGGGGTTGCCCTGATTCTTTCCGACCTGCAGCTGTTGAGCTAAATAAAAGATGAGCATGTTGAATGTCAATATGCCCGATCCTTTTGTTCTCGAAAGGTGAATATGTAAGGATTGCGTTATACAGTGGAGCTTGAAAGTTTCTGAACGGTTCAAAATTTTTCATATTTCGGCAAAAATTTGTCCCACAACTCCATCAGATTTTTACATTAGTCCTAAAAGTAGATAGAGAACCAATTAGGAGAAATAAGGCAAAAATATTACTATTTTTTTATATTGAGGAAAATGCTCAATATCCAATATTTGTGAGTGGCATTTAAATAAAAAAAAGCCTCTATCTTGGTCTCCTCTGTCCACAAAACATTGTTCCAGTAGCCTTCTGACTACTTTAACAAACTGCAGACACACAGCAATATTCTTTATGGAGAGCAGTGGCTTTCTCTCTGTTTTTGTTCGTCGTCCTCCTGACTGACTTAACGAACATGGCCTTTTGTTGCTTAGAGTTTACCTTGAGTTCCTTTGTGACCTTGTGGACTATTATACACCACACTCCTGTTGAGAGTAATAATGGTCTTGAATTTTCTCCACTTGCAGACAATCTATCTTTAGAGATGGTTTTATATTGGATCATTTTCCTCATTTAAAACATTACAAAGTCCAATATTTTTAACTCCTTTTGTTTGATTTTGTTCTCTTTATTTTTTTTAAGGTTTGTGTGAAAATATGGCGTAGTTTTAGGTCAAATTTATGCAGAAATATAGAATATTCTGAAGAGTCTCAAACTTTCCAGCACCAATGTATATGTGAGATTGGGAGGACTATCTGATGATACAGGTTTTTACTATATATTGGGAGACGTGTCAACTTGAGGGCCCCCATACACTGTGGGAGTCTAGTGGGATGACCATCACCTGACCGAGAGATCGGCCAGCAGTCATCTCAGGTGCATGAAAGCCAAAGGATATCGGAGTTTGTTGCCAGCTCTGTGATCGTGATTCTAATAATTGTCTGTGTGATAATTACAATTCATAATGGGTTAGAAACGTGTTGGGGTTGTCCACCGTATACCAATGTGTCCACAGTTATGACCTTCTAAATAAATGTAAGAGTCGGATATGTAAAGATGGAGTCTAACATCTACATTCAGATGAGAGCTGGACCCAATCCAATAAAAATTCAGAAAAGTTTCCGGACACCTGGTCTAGTGCTGGGTATCGAGCCTGAAAACTGTTGCAATAGTATATTTACCTGTGGTAGATACGAACCCCTTATGGCTCCGTCTTACTGTATCTATAAAGTGTAGGAGTATATTATAAGCATGGACATTATACCAAATATGCTACTTAGCACACGGGTCACTATGTTTAATCAAATGTCACATACAGAAGAGGAAAAACTGATAAAATACCCCCCCAATGGGGCAATTTTTAATGTGTTGATGACATAATATAGTATTTCATGCGTATCTAGCATGGTATATGTGTGGTGGACCTCAAATGCTTCTCCTTGGCTCCAGTCTGCATATTGTAGGTAGCATTGATGGAAGCTTGTCTCTATGGTGTACCACCTAAACGCATGCATGGATAGATGAGTGGGGTGCATATATGTACTGATTTCCAAAAGTTAATCCACTGGACAAGTGGAGGTATTTAAAGAAAATCAGATATGATCCACAAGTGTGTATGGTAAAGGTGCCCATACACAATAGAATAAAGTTGATGAAAATGGATGATTTCTTCCATCACGAACGTTATAGGGAAAATTTAACAAACAATGATCATTTTTGCCGGCCATTAACACGTGATCATTGTCTGGAGGAGTCGGCCATGTTTGAATTTTTCTTCTGATAGTCTGTAGAATAATCTTTGTTCTTATGAAAAATATCTTTGGTCTACAACGGTCTTACCTTGTTTCCAGAAAGATTTTTCCACTTTCTTCCGGCATCACTGAAAATGTATGGCTGAAATGGACTACAATATGAGTGGTGGCGTCGGTTAAGTAAAGGTTCACCAGATGGTTCTGCAACCGTCACATCTACTTCTATCTAATGTAGATGATTACCTTAAAAGACCCCCAATTCTACGTATAACAATGTCTGGACTGACCAACCGTGTCATGAGTATGGGGTCTTCCCAGATTTCCCCCTGATAGATGATGTCAGGAGAGAAGGAACGGTCATGTTGAATTACAAAGCCCGATCCTTTTGTGTTCCCAGGAGATAAACTGCAGATGTCATGCAGTGGCATGTTCTGCTGTCTCCATTGAAAGCACATTCAGCTGACCATGCGTATGTATAGGGGAGTGGAGAGAAATCGCTTTTGGCCAAACGAGCATTCGACAGGTCGCTATCTAAGGTGTATGGGCACCTTAAGGTCTGCATGAACAGTGAAGAACATATGGAGATATTCTCTGCCAAAATGTCTTGTCTCCTACTGAAACAAGAGATCGGAGAAAGTAAAATAGAAATTTCCAGTTCCTTGGTTTTCTTGATATATGCCTGCGCAGGAGGGCTGGGAGGAACCCATACACATTAGATTATTGCCAGCTTTGGTCAGTGACCAGTATATCCATACTAGAGCTTCTGACTGACCTCAGCTTGAACAACTTACATTCAAAGAGCGTCATCGCCTTCATACATTTCCAGTTTTCAATGGTAAACCTTATACGTTCGGAATGATTCCAAGTTCTCGTAGAGCGTCATCGCCTCCATACTTTTCCAGTTTTCAACGGTGAACCTTATACTTTACTTGAACTTTCAATCATTCCGAGAGTGTCATCACCTTCATACTTTTCCAGTTTTCAATGGTAAACCTTATACTTTATGAGAACTTGGAATCATTCCGAGATTGTCATCACCTTCATACTTTTCCAGTTTTCAATGGTAAATCTTATACTTTACATGAACTTGGAATCATTCCAGTAGTGTCATCGCCTTCATACTTTTCCAGTTTTCAATGGTAAATCTTTCTTTACATGAACTTGGAATCATTCCGAGAGTGTCATCGCCTTCATACTTTTCCAGTTTTCAATGGTAAATCTTTCTTTACATGAACTTGGAATCATTCCGGTAGTGTCATCGACTTCATACTTTTGCAGTTTTCAATGGTAAACCTTATACTTTACGAGAACTTGGAATCATTCTGGGAGTGTCATCACCTTCATACTTTTCCAGTATTCAATGGTAAACCTTATACTTTATGAGAACTTGGAATCATTTCGAGAGTGTCATCGCCTCCATACTTTTGCAGTTTTCAATGGTAAATCTTATACTTTACGAGAACTTGGAATCATTCCGAGAGTGTCATCGTCTTCATACTTTTCCAGTTTTCAATGGTAAACCTTATTTTTTATGAGAACTTGGAATCATTTCGAGAGTGTCATAACCTTCATACTTTTCCAGTTTTGATGGTAAATCTTCTTTTTGAGAACTTTGAATCTTGCAGCGTACGGCGGGATTATTTCTTACAATAGAGCAGTTTATACTTGTGAATCCTTTTCTGCCTATCCCCTTGCATGGTTGGAGATATGTATTTAGTAATATAACCTGCATGTCTACGACTCTTTACTGTGAATTCACAAAGATAATGGTATGCACTTAGAAGAAGGACCAGAATGGACTAGGTGACTGCAGCATGGGAGGAAACATGACCCGGCAATATTTTGCAGTGGAACCTAGTATTCTATATTCCAAATATATAAATACCATTGAGTTTATTTTTAAACAGCATGCTCATTGTAAGATAACTGATGTCTATTGTAAGACGGCTTGGCATACTGTGAGCCTTTCTACTGCTTGCTGACAGATCCACGGATATGTAAATATGGATGGACATGGTGTGAAATGTATGTAGTAGTAACCTCCAGGTATTCATGTCATTCTAATCTACTCCAATGGAGGAAGCAATAAGAACTGAACTTTTGCTTGCAGTAGCGTACAATATGAAATACCTCTGAAACTGTAATGCAAAATAGCACAGTATGTACCTGTTGACGCAGTTAAAGCCATACAATGTGTTCGATGTTTTGCAGCAATAACTGTCTTGCATGGTACGGTATGGTACGGGACTGCCAGATCAGTCCCATGTAGCAGTGTGCATGTATCCTTTGGGTTTCCCTCATTTTATAGATTATTTTTTGGGGGAGGGGAAATGGTTCTAACTGGCCAGATGATGCTCCACATTTATTTTTTTCATTTCTTTAATTTCATCTAATACATTATATTGCCTTCTTTTTGTGTTAATGGTCATAGAACCGAAAAAATTAATAAAGTTGAGGTATTGCAACTATTTCAGTCTCTGTACTTTTTTTTCCCCCCTTAAATCCAAATTTTAACTGTAGTGCCCCTCCCCCCACACTTACTGCCGTGATGAAAGCTGAAGAAGTGTTCGTAATCGCACTCCTCTCTGCTGTAAACCTGATCTAAGTTATTGTGGGGGCGTGTTAGTTTTACCTCTTCATGCTGCTGTCTGCTTATGATTGGTCAATATCATACAGGGAGAATATGTACATGCCCCCAGAGGCAGACTCTCTGGGAGTTCTCTGTACTGCCAATACATCTTAACAGCTTATATACATATTAAGAAAAACTTTTAATTTCTCTGGAGTAAGACCTTGTATCGAAGATATCAAGGTATAATTTTATTCATCTATTGCCTGCATGCATGACTTAGAAGGAGTTGATCCTTCTGATACTCCCTTTTTAAATTGGGGACAAAAGCAAAATATTTAGCTCATCGGGAAGCAGCAAGAAAAAAAAATGTACTAAACTAATGTATTTTGTATTCATGCAAGTAAGATTTTGTGCCAAATAATCCCTGTACAGCGTAACGTCTTTCACTTTGTTCCAGAATTGCTATTTACGTGTCTGAAGTGTCTTCTCCAAGGCGACTGACATTTCAACTGAAAGTAGACATTCAGTCAGACCGATCTTGATTGTTGCACTAGTAGGGACCAAGGTGACGAGGCCAGAAAATACATTTTATTACTTGCTATGGTGACTGGGCTTTCTCTAGCCCTTAAGAAAAGCTCTCTGGCGTTTTTTTTTTTTATTTTATTGCCCCCCCTCCTCTGTTGACAGTCAGTAATTGACTGCATTAAAATACTTACCAATTGCCGTCTTCTGCTGTATCCAGCACGGCTCCGGTCCTCTCCTGAATAATGTGACCTCAGCGCTGACTTGCCGGCTCACATGTAAGCCTATGAGAGTCTCGTTCTGAGTCTCATACACCTGCAGTGAGAAAATAATCTCCGGTCCACTCAGAAATGCAATGAGAGCCGTCTGATCACAACAGCGCTCATGTGATGGAGGAGAGGACCGGAGCAGCGCTGCAAACGGCAGAAGACATTGAACGGTAAGAATTCCAATGTAGTCATTACTGATTGGTAACAAAGGGAGCAAAAAATAATCACCTGTAGTGCTGCTTTAAATTCAATTATCATTGGTCTCTTTAAAGCTCGGGTATTTGCAGCATAGGATATTGTCACCCTGCCAGTTAAATCATCCATTAAATATTAGAAATATCCATTAAACAGAATCTTACCTGATTTTTGCTGTAAAAATGTTCCTTAATTTGTAGCTAAACATTCATCTTACCTTTTGCAGTTTGAACAGGTGTGTCATAGGTTAGGTCTATGGGTGAGCGGGAAGTCGCTTTTACAATGTGAGTTTATGGACCCTGTAGGCTCACACATAGAGACTTCCGGCTCACATATAGAGGTCCGTGTGAGCCGATGAGTGGGAATGGAGGTCTCGAGAGCAGAGAGGAGGACCGGAGCGTCACTGGAAACCGGGGAAGACTCCAATTAATGGGGGTGCTTCTTTAAAGAAAAATAACTCACAATTGATGAGAATATTGCATGGTTTCAAAATCAAGTTGTAATCGTAAAAAGTTTTCCCAATGAAGATAAGTAATCACCTATCCAGGAAATGAGTGAAAGTTTACAGTTTGGTGGGGGTCCAACTGCTGGGACTCGCGCTGATCAGTAAAACGGGGTAGTTTTATAGCTGTTAGAGTGGATCGAAAGTGCCCATGCTCTGTTCGTTGTCTGTGGGGCTGCCAACCGTTGCACTCGACCTTTTCCGGCTGCCCAATTGAGAAGCTCCATTCTAACGGATAAAAGTGCCCTGTTTTGCCTATCATTGCAGGGGTCAGACTATTGTGGCCCGCACTGATGCCGAGAACCGGGGCTCTGAAGCGGCCTGTGTAAATAGGGCGGTGGTCGATCATATCCACTACCGCTCCATTCATTCTTATTGGGTGCACTTGAGCTTGCCGAGCTCAGCAGTCGTCTGATCTTCGGGGCTGCCATTAAGATGAATGAAGCCGCAGTGTGCATGATCGACCCGTGCTCCATTCTCCCAGGGCTCTTTAGATCCCCCGATTCTCAGGGTAAATTATTTTTTTTCTACCCTTCCAAAAGACATAAAACAGTTATGTCAACATAGCCACATTAGGGCTTGTTTTTTTGTGCTAGGAGTTGTACTTTTAAATGACACCATTTAACCCATTCACGAGTATATTTGCGTCATATGTCGTGTCCCCGACTCTGATGCAGGCTCCGGCGATGAGCCCGCATCTTTCCCTGTCAATCTCTGACAGCGGCATTTAATATGCGCCAACTGGAAGCACGTCACAAATCCCGCCCATCGGCGCCCCTGGTACATGTCCCCCATACGGCTACATTGACAGAAAAATAAAAAAAGTTATGACTCTTGGAACAAGAGGAGATAAAAATGTAAAATGGCCATGGCATGAAGGGATTAATCATGTGATGAACTGGAAAACTGAACAAATTCTAAGAACTGTGAAATTTCAAGAAGAAGAGCAATTCCGTAATTGTTTTTTGGGTTTTGTTTTTGCAAGGTTTATTACATGGTAAAAATGACATAGTAATGTGATTTTCCAGGTCAGTACGATTACAGCAATAGCAAACATAAAAAAAACAAAGACAAAAGCAAAATACACAAATACCTAAAAGTAAATGGATAAATCGCATAGTGCATAAAATAATGATAAATAATAAAGGGTATTTAGTTAACATAAATTTTGATCAAAATAATGTAAAACCCATCCCGCCTCGTCACAGCTTTTACATTATTTTGATCAAAATTTGTTAACTAAATACCCTTTATTATTTATCATTATTTTATGCACTGTGCGATTTATCCATTTACTTTTAGGTATTTGTGTATTTTGCTTTTGTCTTTGTTTTTTTTTTCTGTCTAATGGCCTCATGTGAACATGCATTTACACTTTGCATGCACATCAATTTACGTTTCAGTTCAGACACCCAGGTTTTTTCTTAGCAATATCAAACATGCAGGGTTTTTTTTTTTTTTTTTTATTAAAGTGTTAAAAAAAAAAAAACAAAAACAGAAATTTGTTAAAACAGTTATTTTGTGTCAGCATTTTCTAGAACCATAACATTTTAAATTTTCGGTCAAGGGGGCCGGGTGAGGGCTTATATTTTGCGCCCTGAGCTGACTTTTTTACTGATGCGATGTTTTGATAACTTCTTACTGCATTTTTTTCAGGTGTTGCTGTGCCCCTAAAAAAGCGCAATTCTGGTGTTTTTATATTTATTAATTTACCATCACACCATTTACCAATCAGGTTAATTAATTTTGTCTTTTGATAGATCAGACTTTTACGGACATGGAGATACCTCATTTGTATTTTTTTCTTTGAATCAAGCACCTTTTTACGTCATTAAGCAAAGTTTTTTTATAGATTTTTTTCATATTTTTACAATTCTTTTTCTTTTACTCCATTTGTTAGTGCACTTGGGGGATTTTAACTTGTGATCATCTGCTTATGCTATAAACAGCTATACTTTACTATTGCTGTATATAGCAAAAATCACGGTCTCTTGTGAGCGCCAGCCACGGACTGACTTTTATAGGAGCAGGGACATCACAGGCATCGGGGTCTTCAGCAGACCCCCACCCATCATAACAGCTAGTGATGGGTCTTTTGTGAACAAACCTATACAAAGGGCCGGTTTTACTGTGAATTATTGGAGTCAGCACCTCAGTGAGGGCCACTAAAGTCTCTGAATGGCTCTCACTGGGGAAACATGATGGTGTCTGTAGATGGAAGCCCGCCAACTCCGCTGTAGGTATGAGGGGTTTCGGCGGTGACTGGTCGGGGGGCTCGCTGGCAGTGATTTTATCTGAAATATTTGCCAGTTGAGGTGAACATAAATTTATTTTGTGATATAAAAGAGCTACCTCTTTCTGGTGATAGAGCTAACCAAAAAGAGCCGGACAAATGGCAACCAATCAGCTCCCATCAGGGCCAATGGTGGTTAGAAAAGCGCCCCCCTGATGCCACATGCTGTGAATGCTGATGTCAGAGATGGACAGCTGCATTTAACAGGTTAACAGCGCCGGGCAGAGCTTCGATCCAATTGTAGCTGTTCAAGGCAGATGATGGCTGATTAACAGCCATCATCTGCTGGGAAAGATGCGGGCTCAGGAACTGACAGAGAGATGACATAGCAAACCAGTTGGGCAGGGGTAAAAACATTTAAGAAAATAATTATAAAATGAGGAAATAAAAATCTATTTGGTATCGCTGTGTCTGTAAAAGTCTGATCTATGAAAATATATAATTACCCCGTACTGTAAAAGAAAAAAGTAGAAACGCCAGAATTGAAGTTTACTTGTCTATATCTATATATTTTTTTTTTTTATGGCGTGGCGAGCTGATGTTCTTATTGGTACCTTTTCTGGCAGATAGAGAGAGATATATACACTGCTCAAAAAAATAAAGGTAACACTGAAATAACACATCCTAGATCTGAATGAATGAAATATTCTCATTGAATACTTTGTTCTGTACAAAGCTGAATGTGCTGACAACAAAATCACACAAAAATCATCAATGGAAATCACATTTATTAACCAATGGAGGCCTGGATTTGGAGTCACCCCCAAAATTAAAGTGGAAAAACACACTACAGGCTGATCCAACTTTGATGTAATGTCCTTAAAACAAGTCAAAATGAGGCTCAGTATTGTGTGTGGCCTCCACGTGCCTGTATGACCTCCCTACAACGCCTGGGCATGCTCCTGATGAGGTTGCGGATGGTCTCCTGTGGGATCTCCTCCCAGACCTGGACTAAAGCATCCGCCAACTCCTGGACAGTCTGTGGTGCAACGTGACGTTGGTGGATGGAGCGAGACATGATGTCCCAGATGTGCTCAATCGGATTCAGGTCTGGGGAACGGGCGGGCCAGTCCATAGCTTCAATGCCTTCATCTTGCAGGAACTGCTGACACACTCCAGCCACATGAGGTCTGGCATTGTCCTGCATTAGGAGGAACCCAGGGACAACCGCACCAGCATATGGTCTCACAAGGGGTCTGAGGATCTCATCTCGGTACCTAATGGCAGTCAGGCTACCTCTGGCGAGCACATGGAGGGCTGTGCGGCCCTCCAAAGAAATGCCACCCCACACCATTACTGACCCACTGCCAAACCGGTCATGCTGAAGGATGTTGTAGGCAGCAGATCGCTCTCCACGGCGTCTCCAGACTTGTCACGTCTGTCACATGTGCTCAGTGTGAACCGGCTTTCATCTGTGAAGAGCACAGGGTGCCAGTGGCGACTTTGCCAGTCCTGGTGTTCTGTGGCAAATGCCAAGCGTCCTGCACCGTGTTGGACTGTGAGCACAACTCCCATCTGTGGACGTCGGGCCCTCATACCACCCTCATGGAGTCGGTTTCTAACCGTTTGTGCAGACACATGCACATTTGTGGCCTGCTGGAGGTCATTTTGCAGGGTTCTGGCACTGCTCCTCCTGTTCCTCCTTGCACAAAGGCGGAGGAAGCGGTCCTGCTGTTGGGTTGTTTCCCTCCTAAGGCCCCCTCCACGTCTCCTGGTGTACTGGCCTGTCTCCTGGTAGCGCCTCCAGCCTCTGGACACTACGCTGACAGACACAGCTACCCTTCTTGCCACAGCTCATACTGATGTGCCATCCTGGATGAGCTGCACTACCTGAGCAACTTCTGTGGGTTGTACTGTAGACACCGCCTCATGTTACTGTACCTCTAGGGGTGAGAGCAATGGCAAAATGAAAAAGTGACCAAAACAACAGCCAAAAAGGATGAGAACAGAGAAATGGTCTGTGGTCACCACCTGCAGAACCACTCCTTTATAGGGGGTATCTTGCTAATTGCCGATCATTTCTACCAGTTGTCTGTTCCATTTGCACAACAACAGGAGAAATTGATTCACAATCAGTATTGCTTCATAACTGGACAGGTAGATTTCACAGAAGTGTTATTGACTTGGAGTTACATTGTGGTGTTTAAGTGTTCCCTTTATTTTATTGAGCAGTGTATATATGATATATATCTCTATCTATCTATCTATCTATATATATATCTATCTACCAGAAAAGGTACCAATAAGAACATCAGCTCGCCACGCCACAAAAAATATATAATTTCTAGAACTTATTGTAAAATATATATATATTTTTTTTTAGCAAAATACTAAAAAAAATGTGTTATAATAAGTTATAGAATTTTTTTTAATATTCTAAAACTACATAAATGTTTCATAATAAGTTCTGGAACTTTTTTTTTATTATAACACTTTTTTTTTGTTGCAAAATACTAAGAAATGTAGCGGCTTAGAAATAGAAAATATGTTTTATTTCTGACCCGTTACATTTTTTTTGTATTTTTTTTTTAAATATTATTTTAAAAATATTTAAAAAATGTAACGGGTCAGAAATAAAACATATTTTCTGTATCTAAGCCGCTCCATTTCTTAGTATTTTGCAAGAAAAAAAAAAGTGTTAGGATTTTTTCCTGAGCGTCTCTGCATCTCCCTGGCAGAAAAAAAACACATGCGGATTGTACATGCGGATTGTACATGCGTTTTTCCTGCCAGGGACATGCGGATGTGAGGCGTTCTTCACATGCATTTCCTCATGCGGGTTGACAAGCGCTTTCCAGGTGATTTTAGCATCACTTGGAAAGTGCTTGACAACTAGGTCACACTATATAAATCCATGCAAAAGGCATGGATTTATATAGTGTGACCCGAGAGAATGGTTAAAAATAAAAAAATAAACCTATACTTACCTTCTGATGGCCCCTGCAGTCTTGCTGCGCTCCTGTGCTGGCTGCTGGCAGATCGCGGTACGCTGTACTGAAAGACCTGCCGTCACATGACTGTGACGTCAGCGCAGGTCTTTCAGTCCTGCGCGATCTGTCGGCAAGCACAGAGAAGGAGTCCGGGGGCCGTCGGAAGGTGAATATAATATTTATTTTATTCTTTTTTTTACAGTTTCTATGGTACCTGGGTGTGGATGAGACTCTCCTCTCCTCCACACCCGGGTACCATCCGCACATTAGAAAGCGCCAATTACACAAGTACAGATGCAGTCTTGCGGTATTGGCGCGTTCTAATGCAAGTCAATGGCGGTGAAAATGCAGCACTTCTGCAAAATTAATGAACATGCTGCAGATTGTTGAGCGCAGCATAAACGCTGCGGAAAAATCCGCAGCATGGGCATTGAAAGTGCGGAGTTGCATTGGAGACCATGGGGGAAGGTTTACCAAGCGTTTCCGCTGCGGAAATTCCGCAGCGTAAACGCTTGAAAAACGCATCGTGGGCACGCGGCCTTAGGCTATGTGCCCACGATGCAGAAATGCTCCGGATTTTTTCTTGAGCGTTTCTGCATCTCCCTGGCAGAAAAAACGCATGCGGTTTCCTGCCAGGGACATGGGGGTTGTACATGCGGATTGCACATGCGGTTTCCTGCCAGGGACATGGGGATTGCACATGCGGTTTCCTGCCAGGGACATGGGAATTGTACATGCGGATTGCACATGCGGTTTCCTGCCAGGGACATGCGGATTGCACATGCGGTTTCCTGCCAGGGACATGCGGATTGCACATGCGGTTTCCTGCCAGGGACATGCGGATTGTACATGCGGTTTCCTGCCAGGGACATGCGGATTGCACATGCAGTTTCCTGCCAGGGACATGGGGATTGTACATGCGGATTGCACATGCGGTTTCCTGCCAGGGACATGGGGATTGTACATGCGGATTGCACATGCGGTTTCCTGCCAGGGACATACGGATTACACATGCGGTTTCCTGCCAGGGACATGCGGATTGCACATGCGGTTTCCTGCCAGGGACATGGGGATTGCACATGCGGTTTCCTGCCAGGGACATGCGGATTGCACATGTGGTTTCCTGCCAGGGACATGGGGATTGTACATGCGGATTGCACATGCGGTTTCCTGCCAGGGACATGGGGATTGCATATGCGGTTTCCTGCCAGGGACATGCGGATTGCACATGCGGTTTCCTGCCAGGGACATGCGGATTGCACATGCGGTTTCCTGCCAGGGACATGCGGATTGCACATGCGGTTTCCAGCCAGGGACATGCGGATTGCACATGCGGTTTCCACCCAGGGACATGCGGATTGCACATGCGGTTTCCAGCCAGGGACATGCGGATTGCACATGCGGTTTCCAGCCAGGGACATGCGGATTGCACATGCGGTTTCCTGCCAGGGACATGCGGATTGCACATGCGGTTTCCAGCCAGGGACATGCGGATTGCACATGCGGTTTCCTGCCAGGGACATGCGGATTGCACATGCGGTTTCCAGCCAAGGACATGCGGATTGCACATGCGGTTTCCACCCAGGGACATGCGGATTGCACATGCGGTTTCCAGCCAGGGACATGCGGATTGCACATGCGGTTTCCAGCCAGGGACATGCGGATTGCACATGCGGTTTCCTGCCAGGGACATGCGGATTGCACATGCGGTTTCCAGCCAGGGACATGCGGATTGCACATGCGGTTTCCTGCCAGGGACATGGGGATTGCACATGCGGTTTCCAGCCAGGGACATGCGGATTGCACATGCGGTTTCCAGCCAGGGACATGCGGATTGCACATGCGGTTTCCAGCCAGGGACATGCGGATTGCACATGCGGTTTCCAGCCAGGGACATGCGGATTGCACATGCGGTTTCCTGCCAGGGACATGCGGATTGCACATGCGGTTTCCTGCCAGGGACATGCGGATTGCACATGCGGTTTCCTGCCAGGGACATGCGGATTGCACATGCAGTTTCCTGCCAGGGACATGCGGATTGCACATGCAGTTTCCTGCCAGGGACATGCGGATTGCACATGCGGTTTCCAGCCAGGGACATGCGGATTGCACATGCAGTTTCCTGCCAGGGATATGATCTGGAGGATCACATGACCTGGGGGCTTATCGCCCGGTAAACACTGTATAAACAAACCCCAAAGATCAACTGGAACATATGTTTTTTCACAATTTTTCACCTGATTTGGAATTTTTCTTAGTTCTGTACAATATGTGGTAAGATGACCGGAGTCTTTCAAAACAAACAGGATGGAAATGTAAAAAAATATAAGTTCTGACTCCTGAAAAATAGCAAAAATGAAAGGGTTAAACATTTATTGAGTATTGTTGTTAGCAGGAGTGAGGAAAGAAGGAAGGCAGCACTGGGGAATAAGTGAGAGACAGACGACACGACGTGCTATCGCTCGGTGTTGTGTCTACACACACTGAGCTTTGTGCATACAGGCTGGGACTTGTCGGAGCGGAAAGGAACCAATGAGAGCGACGCCTCCCGATCACGTGTTCACGGCAGCCAATCATGTTGTCAGATTTTTTTTTGTTTTCAAAGTCGGTTACTAACGCGCGCAAATTTCAAACACTCGGGCGCTGTGTACAGTCAGTGTCTGTCAGTCACTCAGTGCGGGTGTCAGAGTGTGTCACTGCGGCCATGGAGGCGCCGTCTGTGGAGGAGCTGGACACCTTCAAGTACCCGGAGCTACGGAAGCTGGCGAAGGCGGCGGGACTGAAGGCGAACCTGAAGGTGAGCAGCGGGTGTCCGGGGCCCTCAGGCGCCATTACCGCCTGTGTTGTTTTTCCTCACACGTCTCCTGTCACAAAGATAACGAATCCCGGCGCCCGAGCGCGCGTCCTGGTGACACGGAGACTTAACCCTTTCCTGACAGGGCCGGCTTTAGCGCTTTTTTTTCTGCCTATTTAGCTGTAACTTGGGCTCTTTTTTCGCTGTGTCATAGGTTTGAATGATACCATTCATTATTGTATGTGTATGTATATATATATATATATATGTATGTGTATATACTGAATAATGGTGCTAAAGACACAATTATATATATACAGACTGTGTTACTGGAGGCCGCGATGATGAAAATAAACCAATTCTGGGGTCTGTTTTCTATTACTTTCTTTGTTGTTTTGCTCTTTAATTCTTGGGATAAATAAGTTTTTATATTGATAAATAAATTGGGCTTTTATGGACACAACAATTGTAAATATTTACTTTAACTCTTATTTTCGTATGAAGAAGCATGATCTGTCTATATATACCGTATGTGTATATATACACACACACACACGTGCGTAAACAAGGTCAGATCACCCTTCGTCATACGAAAATAGTTACAATTGTGTCCATAAAAGTCCAATTCATCAATAAATAAAAAGACAAATTTTATGAAAAATCAAGTCAAAATAAGTATTTTACCTTTATTACACACTTTAGTGATTGACCGCAGCGATCCAAGGTAGACGCCTGGTGTATAACACAGCCGACACCTGTCCTGTGCAGAGCGGGCTCAGCTCCTGCAGCGTAAACCCCCTCCATGACATAATAATAATAATAATTGTATGTCATGGGGTGAATAACCACTGATTAAAGAAGTTGTCCAGTACTTTATAATATCCCCCCGGGGCCCCTAAGTATATTTGTAATTACCTTACGTTGCAGATACTGCCTGTGAGCGGCGCTATCGGTTGCCGCTCACAGGCATCACGTGACCCTGCGCTGATGTCACGACAAGTGAGGCGTGACTCAGCTCTGGGGTCCCCACTGTGGCTGCTGGGCTGTAGGTGGGGGTTACCCCCCCCCCCCCACGTCACACCCAGCATCCACCGCTTTCCCAATGAATGGGGAGAGGCAGAGCGCGCAGTGGATGCCGGGTGTGACGCGGGGGATAACCCTGCCCACAGAATGTGTATCCAGCACGATAGAAGGTGTAATAAAGCATAACTTTTAATGAAAATATATTAAAATGACCATATGGCTCAAGTAAAAAACTAGACCATAAACAAAAAACGGCACACACCAAGAAAGGTCACAGATACAACGGGGTAGAGTGAGCATACCCTAATATTGTGGTCCCCTTAAATGCAACAGTGACACGAGTATAAATGAGAAAGGAACAATCTCACAGTTTGTTGGAGTATAGCATTACTCAAAGCAAGAGAGATCCCCAATTAGCCGGTATTTCATCCAGAGAGACACAATCCACAGAGGAGATGTAAACAGATCGGGGGGGGGGGGGGGGGAGAAATATCCACACAATACCCAAAGGAAAAATATCTCATGTATAGAAAGTGTATCGGGGATCTATTGCACATGTCCCAAAAAGTTTCCCATTTACTTGCTTTGAGTAATGCTATACTCCAACAAACGGTGAGATTGTTCCTTACTCATTTATACTCGTGTCACTGTTGCATTTAAGGGGACCACAATATTAGGGTATGCTTACTCTCCCCCATTGTATCTGTGACCTTTCTTGATGTGTCGTTTTTTGTTCATTGTCTAGTTTTTTACTTGAGCCATATGGTCATTTTAATATATTTTCATTAAAAGTTATATTTTATTACACCTTCTACCGTGCTGGATACACAATTATATGGTTGGTAGTTCTATTGTTATATTCTGCCCACAGAATGGCATCCACCATGGAACCAGGAAGAGAGAGACCCCCGGCTGCTGTCAGCACCGGCTGCGGCCGGGGGTCACGTGATGCCTGTGAGCGGCCAGTGATGACGCCGCTCACAGGCAGTATCTGCAACGTAAGCTAATTTGGGGGGGGGGGGGGGGGGTGTAATATAAAGTACTGGATGACCCCTTTAATTTGATGCATTGTTGATGGGTACCTGTAAATCCACCTTTTAAAGGGGTTGTCCAGTCTACAATGACAAGTCTGCAGTTACTCTGTGACTGCAGACTTATGAACCCTCACATCGCACTCTGTGAGGATTCTCCGTTGCCATGTGCAGGCAGTCATGTGAACACAAGTATGTGATTTGAATACTTTTTCGGCCACATGCCAACTAGCCAGACCCTCGCGCAATACACTGGCATTGAGTGAGGCTGCACCCGTCTAGTCGGCATGTGACTGAAGTATGCAAATCATTAATGGAGAATCCTCGCAGTGCACATAATGTGAGGATTCACAATCTTGCATGCACATGGTGACCACAGACTCGTACTCTAAGACCGAACAACCTCTTTTAAAGGGAAACACTCATTATATTCCTGCTGCTGAAACCACGGACAGCTTGAATCAGAGTCTGCTGCGCAGTCACAGCCAGGTATATTTCACACTGAAGTACTCCAGCCTTTCAGACAACATATTCCTTGAAAATCTGGCCAGGACTATAAGGGATAGACCTGATTAGTCTGATGACATCCCCAGCCGGTTTCTCCCCTCGCCAATTGATTGACAGGTCTTTTTGTGTACTTATACGGGAGACACCTGCCAGTCACCAGGGTTGGGGAGAAGCTGGTCGGTGGTCATCATTGGACTAGTCTAAAAATACAGGATAACCTATGGATGATTTATAATATATTATTGTTGCTATTATTATTGATTCCTTATTTCTATTGTAGGCCGACCGACTACTCCGAACTCTGAAGTCGCACTTTCATCCAGCTGGTGTTACAGAGCACAGTAGCAGTGTAAGTCTTGTGTTCTGATAGCTTATCCTCATCTCCTTTTTCATTATTACATACAGTATATTCCTTTGGTTATTAATAATGGGATTATTCATTAAAGAGAACTTATCAGCTGATACATGGCTTCACTGACCAGCCTCCTATTTTACCTAGCCCCGCACTACTAGATGCATTATGTAAGATAGGAGGCAGGTCAGTGAAGGCACAGTGAGCTGTCATAAGGGCATACAGATGAATATGTAAGCAGAACACCAGATAGAGCGCCGCCCACAGGCCACCCCGGAGCATGGGCATATCATTATCTCCAAACTGAAAGTAAAGATTACACAAGAACCACAGGACGAATTTCATCAACCAAGGTATCATATTAATCAGTGTAATGTCGCTCACCTGACAGTGTATGTGGTTTACTGAGCACAATCCTGCTGACAGGTGCACTTTAATAGCCACCTTAGACTGCGCTATATACTAGTCGGCCAGGTGGTCCCCCACAGCGTCTCCCTGCTCACTGACCTGGATTGACAGGTCTCTGCCTATGTGCACGTATATCGATTAGGCCATCTGTGTTTACTTATGGAATAAAGTTTGGATATTAAAGGGGTTGTCCACTACTCGGACAATCCCTTCTCATTTGCTTTATTCCCCGGCGCCTTTCCAGCAATGATGGCACTGGGGCTCACATGAAGTTGTCACGCGAGTCCTAAAGTCAATCTGCGACCACTAAACTCTCACTTTCTTTGGATGTAAAGGACATTTGGATGAAGTCAGAGCAGCAGAAGCTTTCACTTCTGGGTGTCGGTTTTGTCCAAAGGAAGTGAGTGAAAATCAGTTCATGTTGATTTTTATTCCCGCGCCATGTAAATGGGATATTGAAAACCCCACTTACTGGCAAGTACTGTAAATGGCTGCTGATTTGTAGTGTACGTTTTCTCCCCTCGAAAAGCAAAACCAGTCTGGAATTGGTGCTGGGCTCTGCTGTGCTAATGACCGTTTAATTGTAGGGTGTGTTCACACCTAAAGTGTGTAAAGCTGTGGATTTTCCATCCAAGTTTGCAGAGTATTATGGTCACAGGAAAGTTTAAGAGATTTTGACAAATCACATCCACTCACCCTACATTTTGTAGTTTAGTTCAGTCTGATTTATTTGAGCTGCAAAACCAGGCCCATTTATTGCTGAAAAAGAAAGCCTGGAGTAGAAGGACAAGGGCTTATAGCGTTCAAAGATCAGTCTTAGTTTCCTTATTTATTTTATTATCAAACAGGTTTTTGCAATGATTTTTGGCCTGAGGCCCTTATTGTACTCCAACTAAATATTGACAGGTTGATATTTACTTTCCTGGTGCATAAATCAGACCTTTATTGGAAGATTATGCCTTATCTTCTGTATTGTTTTTGCTCTGGCTATGCATAAAGCAGAGAAGTTGCTCTACCTGCTGGGGGATTGTAGGCTGGGCACCTCCTCTCCAACCAAAAGATCCATGTTTCTTCTTTCTCGTCACCCCCTTTTTCCCACCAGACTGTCTGATAAGAAAGCATGGCTGTCAGTTTGCTCCTCTCATTTGTTGTAGACCACACTCAAGATGTGACTGTCTTTATGTTCTGATTTCTAGGATTCGGATGGTAACTCTACCCTAACCGATGACACACAAGGCAGCCTGGATGAAGCTGAGCAGGTTTCTGTATGCCATGTTACTCACAGACGTGGTCGGGGTAAAAAGAAAATCAAAGCTGATTCCAGTCCAGAGATAAAAAATGAGATAATTCAGGTACTGAGTACGATGAGGTTTTGTGTTTGAATAAAAAAAAAAAAAAGTATGTATTATATTTTCTATAGATAGAGGGTGTGTGTGTGTGATATACAGTATCTGGAGATTGAAGCAAGCCACAAAGTCTTATATTATAGGATCGTTCCCACTTCTGGGGTAGATGTTTGTCTGGTCTGTGATGTTAAGGGAATGCTATGAGCATTAGGTTACTTGTGCACTTAGAGGTTTTCCATGACTAATATTGATGGCCTATCCTTGCCTTGGGCTATCAATATTTTATTTGTTTGGGTCCAACTCTGCAGAATGAAGGAGCGGCAGGGAATCTTTTTTACTGATCTGCAGCAGTTTCTGGAACAGGCAATAATGTATGTATGTAATGGAAGCTCCTCTAAACTGTGATCTTAGGGTTAGTTTATAACCTATAGAAATCTATTGACTCGCAGCATGCAGAGATGGTGACACGCTTTGAATATTTCATTATTCAACCATTTCCATCCTGTTTATCAGCAATTGGCAGCTTTCTGTCTGCTGGAGTGCCTTCTCCCTCCCCGCTTCAGTAGTTCCTGTTTGCCTATCGTCACCTCCACCGAGGAGGGCTCAGTGCCAGTGACTTCAATGAGCATTATGTAATGCTACATAGTCATTGCACAGTAATCATGAACTCGTAGCCTGATTGTTGCAGCCATCTTACTATTAAGAGATGTAGCAGAGCTGTAGAGGCTGTGCATAACTGCTCTGCTACAGAGTAATAAGGCCACACACAGCCACATAAGGTTAGAGGACCTGACACTGTGTATTTTTGCTGTAAGGCTAAAAATCTTGTGTTTTTGTAGTCACAAAAAGTTCTTGTAATGGCTAATCTTTACTGCTCTCTAGGGAGATGACGCTGAGAATGATACAGAGGAAACGTCTATTCCTGTTCCTACAAGCGTGCTGCCCAGCCAGCAGAGTGAAGAAGCGGAGACTCCTGAGACTAAAGAAGACGCTGCTAAGATCAGTACAAGGAGACGAAGTATGTAGCTATAAAATAACATTCCTGTTACGTCTTGGTCTTTTTAGCTTCTTCATCTATTGGCTAAATATGCTGCATAATATTACTATGCTTATTACTGTGCTATAGTAGAGTAATATAGTATAAAAGCCTATAGCACCTGATTGGGGAGATGTAATTTAAAAAAAAACAAAACTGGAATTTGCAAGAAAAAAAAAGTTGAGTGTCGCAGTTTCCCGAGACCCGTAACGTGTTTTTTATTACGGGATATGTGGCTGGGTGATGGCTTATTTTTTTGCGCCCTAAGCTGAATATTAAGCTGATACCATTTTAGGATAGATACAGTGTTTTGATCACCTTTTATTGCAATGTTGCAGCGGCCAAAAAAAACGTAATTCTGGCATTTTCATTAATTTCATATTTTGATAGATTGGACTTTTACGAATACTGCGATGCCAAATGTGTGTGGCTATGTTCCCCCATGTTGTGGGTTGTTTTTTTTTTACGTCCGAAATCTGCAGCAAAACTGATTTCTGGCAGGAAATCAGCTGCGACAAAAACGCAGGTTTTTGCTGCGTTTTTTTTTTTTTTTTTTTTTTTTTTTTTTTTTTTTTTTAGCGTTCACTGTGTTTCTGTCTATGCATGTACATTTAGGTCTGTGAAAAAATAAAACCCCATTCTATTTTTCCATCAAAAATGCTGAAAAAACTTACTTGCGTTTTTTTTTCACCACCCATTACGTCCTATGGGTGAAAAAAACGCTGAAAGTGACATGCTCTATTTTCTAAAAACCCAACCAAGGCACATAATACGCAGCAGAAAAAAAACATGTGAGAATTCTGGTTTCTCATAGACTTTTCTGGTACTGCAAAATGCTGCTGAAAATGTGCATAAAAATCTGCAGCAAAACAGGCTGTTCACACAGTTTTCAGCGTAAATTTTATTTTTAACCCCTTGGTGACCGGACCAATTTTTTTAAATCTGGCATGTCACTTTATGTAGTAGTAACTCTGGAACGCTTCAACATATCCCATTGACTCTGAGATTTTTTTCGTGGCACGTTATACTTGATAATAACCGTAAATTTAGGTTTATATGCTTTGTATTTATATAAAAAAAAATATCAGATATTTGACAATTTTTTTTTTTAAAAAAAAATTCAATTTTCAAACTTTGAATGATTATCTCTTTAATCCAGAAAGTCGCACCTCACAAAAACATTAATAAATAACATTTCCGTCATGTCTGCTTTACATCAGCACCATTTGTAAAAGTATTTTATTTTGTTAGCATTTTAGAAGGTTTAACAATGTAGCAGTACTTTTTTCAAGGAAATTTACTAAACTTTGTTTTTTTACAACCTAAATTTTGATAACTTCAGAACAGGCTGCTATAGCCAGCAGACTCTGACCATTATTTGGCCATGAACTGTCATGGCAAACATCAGGACCACAAGATCCAAGGGTGCCAATGGGGTTAAAGAGGGAGCCCCCACACTCTGTTAACTACTTAGATTCTGTAGTTACTATTAACAGCATCTAAGGGGTTAAACGGCCATGGTCTGTGCCAACATTGATCGTGATTGACAGCGTGACTTAACAGGCGCTGGCGGAGCACCGCGCATCCCGCGGCTGTCAGAGGCACATGATGGCTGATTAAATTAGCTGTGGTGTGCGGGGAAAGATGCAGGCTGAGCTTGAAAGTCCGCAGCAAAGACAGGAACACTAGTTTTGACATACAAGTACGTCAAAGGTCATGAAGGTGTTAAGGGATTTGATATGCTGTGAATGTTTGATCAGTAGCGGTACTACTGCTGAGAGATATCTGTAGAAAATGGGGAACGGTTGCCCTAATTTAGGATCAGTCAATTTTGAACATTGTAATATTGTACAGCCGCTTTAACCCTTTCACGACATGTGCCATATATGTACGTCGCGTGTCAGAAGCAGGTGTATGGAGCAGGCTCGCTGCCTGGCAGGTGATGGCTGAGTATTACAGCCAGTACCTGCCCCTAACAATAGCGAGCAGTGCTCCGCCCGCGATTGACAGCGGCATTTAACATGCACCGACATGCACACCCGTGACGTGATCACGGGTCCTCGATGGGTTGTCATGACAGTCGGGGGTCTGCTGATGGCTCCTGTGCCTGTCATTTCGGAGCTCCATTGAAGCATTGCTTGTGGTCGGGCATCAAAGGAGACAGTGATTTCTACTTTATGCAGCAAAGCTGTGTCATCGCTGCTTCATAACACAAGCGATCAGACAATTGCATCTTCAAGTCCCCCTAAGGGGGCGAATAAGATCAGTGAAAAGAAAAGGTTTAAAAATTAAAAAAAGTTCAAATCCGTCCCTTTTTCCCCCATTGAAAATAAAGATATGAAAATACACACATGTGGTATCACCGCGTTCAGAAAAGTCCGATCTATCTATTTTGCAACAATCTGATTTTGTTTGTTTTTTTCACTACTAAAATAATAATAAAAAAATAAAAAAAGCTGGATATGTTTGGTATCTTATTGATGAGGAGAATCCGATCATATTGCAAGGTCATTTTTTACCACAAAATGTACACTGTAAACACAATAACGTCAGAATTGTGCGTTTTAGTTTTTGTGGTTTTGTTTGTTTTTTTTTTTTTCACTGCACTTGGATTTTTTTCCGGTACACTATGTGCTAAAATGAATGTTATTCAAAAGTACAACTTGTCCCGCAAAAACCAAGCCCTGTCTGTGGGTCTGGGATGAGGAGGAGGAAAGAAACAGAAACTCAAAAACGGAAATGCGCTGCGGCGTGAAGTTGTTAAAGTGTACCTGTATTTTCAGACATGTCTTAGTGCTCTATCGATTGGCTTTTGCTTGCTTAGACCACCACTAGTCATTACAGTACAGGGGCAGAACTACAATGCCCCTTTCTCTGCTTGACTGTGCAAAGAAAATCAAGCAATGCCGTTTAACGCTGAAGGGGTTGGGTACTTTGCTCGTATAAGCTAACAGTGAGGGTCTTGGCAGACGGCCCTCCACTTTTTAAAATTTCTTCTGATGTGGCAAGTTTGTAGAAACTGTAGGTGCAGTTTAAAGCATGACCTGAATTTACTTACATCAAAAATTTACAAAGGATAATTAAGAAAACATTGTCTCTGAACCTACTGTTTTTGTAGGTAAAAGGATCTCCTCTTCTGGTAAGAGACGTCGTAAGATTCCAAAGAAAGACTCTGTATCTAAGGCCGGATCAAAGCCCTCCACTCCCAGTAAGTCAAATTCCCAACATCAGAAGTTTTCCTTGCAAAACACAATTTATCGGACATTAATTGGAAATCATCTGTGTAGATTTCAAGAGGATGCACGAGGCCCACTTCAAAAAGATGGAATCGATAGACAAATATCTGGAGAGGAAGCAAAAGCGTCTAGATGCAATAAGCAGCTCCATTCCGGATGTAAAAGTAGGTACAATGTCATACTTGTGCGTAGGCGACCGAAAATGTATGACAGAACACACTGTGACTCCGAATGCATCATTGTAGTCAATGACCCCGTCAGTGTATATGCCCCCATTCCCATTTTGCTGTGGTTCAGGCGTAAGCCCTGTCAGAGCCACTAAACATACGGGCAAACGTGATGTGGAATCTTATAAGTAAACCTTCAAAGCACTCTGCTTTTCTAAGCAAACACCTGAAAACCTTCAAATTATACCAAAAACCTCTTGTAAAGTACTTTTTATAAGGGGTCCAGGCAAATTTCCAAACTTAGATTTGGATTTTGTAAAGTAACTTTTTTGTTAGGTGACATTTACCTAAGACCGTTCATACGGGTGTCCTAATCAATGCAGCACAGGGGAAGGATATGCCAAAATGATTACTGGAGATATGTCACCAAGATTTTGCAATGTAATCTTTGAGCAGATGTAGATATACAGAATTCTACTTTTTTTTTTATATATCTATATCTATCTCTATCTAGATGGATGTAAGAGAATCCAGCATCCTCTGTAAGCGCTAAGATGTAGGCAAACATAGAATATATGTTATCTGAGCTGTATTACTGCTATATAGAATATTCTTATTAAAATGAAGGTACTTGGTGCATAAATTTTGCCAATTCACGTGTGCCCATCAATCATGGCAAAGTGACCTTTTTTTTGACGGGACCCTTCTTTTCGGACTTGCACTACTCCCATCAGCCTAAGGCTGTTTTTCATAAATGCTGGATCGTACCTGCCCCTTAAGATTATAGGCTTATAGCATGGGAGAGGCATGTCTGATAAATATTAGGTGTAGGGTCCCATCAATGAAAGGTCACCTTGCCATGGTTGATGGGCATGCATGACTTGGCAAATTTATGCGCCAAGTACCTTCATTTTTAGAAATCTATTCTATATAGCAGTAATGCAGTTCAGATTTCATATATTTTGTTTGCATACTTAGCGCTTACAGAATGTTGCTGTTTCTCTGGCTGTCTCTATGATGAGGAACATGCTTGTGCTTCGGGGCCTGTGGACAGGTCTTATCTTGCTGATCTGGCCTAGAGCACCAGGATAAGCCCCTGCCTACAGTCCAGCCCCGGAGCATGGGCAGGTCATTAACTGCAAACGCTGATTACACAAGAACCACAAGACGGAATTCTTCACCTCAGATATCATATTAATCAGTGCAGCAGCCCTAACATGGCAAAATCCTGCTGACAGGTTCACTTTAACACTACAATATGAAGTCCATCTGGCAGCAGCACAATCCTGCTGAACCACTGTGCCCCTGCATCATGGCATGGGTGTCCATGGTCAAGCAGCTGCATGCACCTCTCACAGCGCCACTGGACTCTGGAGGAAACGTGTTCTGTGCAGTGACGGATCACACTCCTCTAGCTGGTATCTGATGGAGGACTCTGGGTCTGGTGATTCCAGGAGAACGTTACCAGCCTGACTGCATTGTGCAGCTCTACAGTTTGGTGGAGAAGGGATAATGCTGGGCTTGTTTTTCCGGAGTTTGCCTCTTAATTCTAGCAAAGGGAAATCTTAATACTTCAGCACAAGATATTTTGGACCGTTGTAGCTTCTAACTTTGTGGGATCAGTTTGGGGAAGGCCCTTTTGGTGGGAGGACATGACCGGCCGCACAGAGCCCGGACCTCAACCCCATCTAACACCTTTTGTATGAACTAGAACAAAGATGTGAGCTTCACCTCTCAAACATCAGTGTCTGACCTCACAAATGATGTTCTTCATGAAGGGGCAAAATGCTCAGACACCTACAAAATCTTGTACAAAAACTTTCCCAGAAGGTACTGTAGGAAGCGACTTCAAAGAGACCGGCTCCATACAAATATCTTTGGACTTTGGATACAAAGTATAAGTATTCTCTTTTTTTTTTTCTGTTTTGCAGATGTTGCCAAAGAGCTCTAACCAGAAGACGCCAGGCAGCAATTCTAAGGTAAAGGGTGACCACATAAGGTGCATATGCTACAGTAGCTTTAGTTTCATCATTCCCCTGCATCAAATGGCAGCACAAAGTGTAATATCATATAAGCTACAAACTGGCTCTAAAATGGCTGGAAATGGGAAACACTTGTGAAAAAAAATATATATATATATATACATATACATTTTTCCCACAGTATGAAGAAGTGCTCCTTATATACTCTTTATCCAGTACATCAGGGGTGGGGAATCGTTTTTTTTTTTTTCTGCCAAGGCCGTTTGGATGTTTATACCATCCTTCAAGGGGCCGTACAAATTGTACGCTAACTCCACCCACAAAGTACATCCTGATTCCTGATGCTGTCACTGGTATCAGGATGTAATCTCTCATTGCCTGTGCCTCAGGGTTCAGTAGTGAAGACTGTGTGCGTGTGCTCACAAAGCAAGAAGAAATGAATGGGCCAGTGGCCAGCAAAATACAGCTGCAGTCCCAAGGAATCTGCTGGGGGCCCGATTAAAGGTCATCGAGGGCTGTAAATGGCCCCCCGGGCCTCAGGTTCCCCACCCCTGAAGTACATCTTGATAAGAAATTGCACTTTGCAGAGTGTAATGTGTCTTGAACCCAGCAATACAAGGCACTTTTGCTGGTGGCCACAGCCCAAACACAACTTGCCTTTATTGCTACCAAGTGCAATTGTTGCTCAATGATGCCAGCACCCAACCTTGTGTAAGAGAGGTTTGCTCTATATTCTTCAGATACTGGAATATGATCTGCACACATCTCGAATATTTGGCTTAGTAGCGCCATCCATCTGAGGCGCTACTAAGCATTTCCAGCAGAGATATTGACGTGGGGCGGAGATATAGATCGGTGGCTCAGTGGTTAGCATTGCAGCTCTGGGGTCCTGGGTTCAAATCCCAACCAGAACAGCATCTGCAAGGAGTTTGTATGTTCTCCCCGTGTTTGCATGGGTTTCCTCCAGGTTTTCTGGTTTCCTCCCACACTCCAAAGCCATACTGATAGGGAATGTAGATTGTGAGCCCCAATGGGGACAGCGTCCATAATGTCTGTAAAGTGCTGTGGAATTAACGGTGCTATATAAGAGCTATAGATAGATAGGATTTAAAGTTGTCCTAAGCCAAGATGGCGTTTATCTTAAGCGTAGCGTCTGGGAAGCCTTGTTATTTTAGAGCAGATAATTGAGTGGTCCATTCACCCAGTTCTGACAAAGTGTACGACTAATGGTATGATAATATTCTCCTCCTTCATCTCCATTTATAAAGTTATCGTCTTAACCGATAAATTGACCTAGTTTTCTCTGACAGCAAAATGGGCTCCATAACATTTATACGTATAAGATAGATGAATTCGATCCCAGCTAATGTTGGGAGTTGACGTGTGGCTTCCCACAAAAGTCTCTGGGAGGCTGTGAAGACTTTAGGACCACCTCCACCTCCACGTTACTAATCTGTAATGCTCACATATGAGATGAGGGATGCTGCTTTGCAATTCCGGCTCATATGCAAAGAAATAGTGGCACAGATTTATCACTACCATCTTGATGGGTGAATTGTGCAGATGGGAGAAGTTCCATATTTTTTCGAGGTGTTTTTAGTTTTACTTTGCAACTTATTTTCTAAAACTTGTGGTGTCGTTTTTTGTTTTTTTTTCTCCTTTAGAAAACCTCACAGAATAGATTCTCTCTACTAAGTCCACTCCCACAGACTGGATTCCTCTTTTCAGCAAAGACACCAGCGAATACGAGATCTGCAGGCAAAAGGAGCATTCTGGTGGACAGGTCTGGTGTTACACCGTCTGCATCTTCATCTTCTAAAATGAATGTCAGGTAAATGACACTTTCATAACCGTTAATTTCCAAGCCTGACGCAGGGCATTAATTTGTCTTTCTACTTCCAATCAGCCAAATGTCATAGGAATTTTTAGTCTTTTTTGTTCAGGCTTTCCAGTAATGTATTTGTTTTAATACAATTGTATATCTTTGAATATAATCGCTGTATGCTATTGAACTTGATGTAATCCAGCCAGGCCTTTATTCCCATAAACTTTTTTGTGAGCTTAAAAGCAGCAGAGTACCTGACTCGTTCCATTTTTAAGGGATTGTTTTACTCATTGGACAACCCCTTTTTTGAATGCTGCAGAGCCCCATGTAAAATGTAGTTGTATATTGCGCTCACGTGAAATGACGGTGTCATGTGGGAACCGGCAGACACCTCGCTGATATTACTGAAATGTCAACAGTCTGTGAGGTGAGTATAATTTTACATGATCCTGCTGCATTTAGGAAGGGATCTGCCAACACGGCCATCTACCACAAAAAGCAAAACACTGTGCTGGGAACTTCTGTCTAAACCTGTGACACACAGACTGCAGGCCTAGAAATGTCAGATGGTGGTGAGGAGGATATTGGGGAACAAGGGCTTTGTCCTCCCAGTATCTTCCAGCTGTTCAGGATCTTATTGTCAGCGGAAAAGAAAATTGCCAAAATAACGTAAGATTAGTGTGTGAGTTGTCACATTTGCTTCTTCATTCAGGTTTTCCGGTGCAACAAAGGACAATGAACACAAGTATTCCTTGGTAAAGACACCGGCCAGGAAATCTTCTACTGTTGTGCCCAACAACAGTGAACCAAGAAAAAGCTTACCACAGCGTAGCATGAAGGCCACACCGGCTACTGAAGAAACAAAAATTCCAGCAGGTATTTGCCGGTTATCTTAGATGATTTTTCTCAGTTTCTAGTTTGTCATGGCTGACATTGAATCTTCAATCATAATCTATCCAGGTGTCTGACAATACAATTTATAAAACAAATGCCTAGTCTTGTCTTTCGACGTAGAAACTTATATGGCCGCTACTTTTTTTTTTTTGACTGCCTAGCCTTAGGATATGGCAAGTGTGTTAGGTGTCACACCATGACCATCAGCTGTTACCGGTGGAGGTCAGAAGATGGCTCTCCCAAACATATAGTGGCTGCAGACAGGTACTGCAGATACACCCTCTAGTCAAAGGAATAGACACAGGTTGGATCTGACAACCTGGCTGCTGCAGAATCTAAAAACTTCTGGTTGGTGAAAGTGCTGGGTGTCATACCCCCACTGATAAGATATTCATGGCCTTTCCTAAGGAAATAGTGTCTGCCTCCTTTTAACCCCTTAAGGACTGAGCCTCATTTTTTTTCAAATCTGACCAGCGACACTTTGTTGTAATAACTCGAACTCTTCAATGTTTCCAAGATTTGTTTTTTTTTTTTTTCCGTGACACATTGTACTTGATGTTAATTCTAAATTTTGGTCGTTATGATTTGTGTTTATGAAAATATCGACTATTTGACAAAAAAGCAGAACTTTTCTCAAGTTTCAAACTTTTAATTTTTGTGCCCTTAAACCAGATGGTTATATCACACAGAATAGTTAATAAATAACATTTCCCACATGTCTACTTTACATCAGCACAGTTTTTGAAACATGGTAATACAGAAATGCCAAACGTGTTGATGCTAAATGTGGTTTAGGCACACTGTGGGGGTTTGGGAGTGCAGAACTTGCTGAATTTCTTTTGGGGGACAAGGAGCCATAACGCTTTTCCAGACCCTTTGTGCTACCAATAACATGGAAGACTCCTATAGTTTTATTAACAAATGATGAACCTGAGTGGGGACTTGCTTTTATTGATGACATTTTGGGATACAGCACATTGTGGATCACATTTATCCTGCCCTCTTACATCGGGGTTTTCATCTGAATCTCTGGAATACGTGATTCAAGAAATTGTCAACTACTTTAGATTACCCCCTCCAATATATCCATTCACTATATTGAGGCAGCAGAGTTACTCTGGACTGCGTCTGGGCTCTGTTCAGCGTTATCCTTCTTTTCAGAAGTGCACAAAACTGTGGCCGACGACACTATTACGCACGCCTAAAAAGACGGACACCGCCGGCTCACAGGCCAGACAGCTTCCACAGAGCCTCCGTCTGCCTCATTACAGGGAATCTTCCTCCGGGGGTTCAGTCTGAATCACGTATTTCAAAGATTTACACGCCAACCAAAAAAACGCCAGCTCAGCTCCTATGACGTAATCCTAATTACAGTTGCATCACCAATTTTTATAAATGCTCTGAGGAAGGTGTACAGCTTTAGGATTTCTTAGGTTATTGACATGTTTCTATGTTTTTTTTCAGAAATGGCTCGTTCTTGCATTAACAAAGCAAATAGTTTTTTGCTGCATATGCAAAGTCCCTTTTGCATCACAAAGGCTAAACTTGACTACCGTGATAAGGAAAGCCTACAACCTGTATTGTGGCTTCAGAATAGGAGATCAGGAAAAGAGTTGGGCTCCACACACATGCTGCAATATATGTGCATCACTTCTTACCCAGTGGCTGCATGGGAAGAGGCAATCCTATGCCTTTTTCAGTCCCAATGATCTGGAGAGAGCCAACCCATCACAGTACCAATTGCGGTTTCCGCATGGTGTATAGAGACCAGAGCCAACTAAAAATTTTTATTGGCAGATTTGAATTTGGGTAAAAATCATTAACTTTTGAAAATATGTAGAACAGTGTTTTATTTGGGATCTTTACTTTTCCATTTAGCCATCACACCTTTCAAATTTACAGCTGAAAATATGGCAACTCCAAATAATAGCAAAAAGATGAAATTCGACCTCCAGGCAAGCTTGTCCCGACCTCTCGGTTATCAGCCGCACAAAGGTGGGTGTTTCCTAATTACTAATGCAATATGTTATTCAGCTTGCACAGCGGTTGATGGGTGGCAGATGATGATGGCGCTGTCTTGCAGATTTTGTTTGAACCCCTTCACGACGGGGCCAATTTTCATTTGTTTGTTTTTTCCTCACCTTCTTCCCGGAGCCATAAGTCTTATTTTTCTGTCCACATAGACATGAGGGCTTGTTTATTGTGGGAAAAATTGTAATGACTCCATTCATTTTACCACATAGTGCACTAGAAAATGAGAAAAAAAATTCAAAGTTGGGAGAAATTGTGGAAAAAAAAAAAACAATGCAATTCTGACATTGTTTTTACGGTGTACATTTTGTGGTAAAAATAACCTTGCAGTATAATCTTGCTCATCAGTACAGTTACAGCAATACCAAACATGTCCAGGTATTTTTTTTTTTATTATTTTAGTGGTGGTAAAAAAAATCAGGAATTTGCAAAATAACTTTTTTGGGGATTGTCGCCATTTTCCAGGACCCACAATTTTCGTTCTATGAAGCTGTGTGAGGGCTTATGTTTTGCGGGGCGTCACTGCGTTTTCAGCAGCAGAAGGGAAGGAAGGGAGACACAGATCCATTACTAGTGGGCAGGCGGAGCCCCACAGGATAGAACACCTCAGCTTAGAAAAAGTGACGACCGGCCCCTCCAGCTTAGGCTCCTCCTACTCCCATGATTCTCCAGTCTAAAATTTGAGGTCACAGAGGATAGTTGCTGCCTTTGCAGCTCCTCAGAAGATTTTTTTTATTTTTGTCCCGGAGACCTGGACTCCCCGTGGTCTAGAGGTCTCAGGGGGTCTCAGCGCTGCTGGGACCCCCACCCCTCCTCTGGCGGATCTGCGTACCCCCTAAGGCGGTCCCCGCAGAACCCTGCCGGCCTCGGGGGATACAGGGCGCTTCCTGGCGGAGATGCAAACCGCGCCTGTGGGGTCCCTGCGCGCTCCGCCGTGGGGGAAGCTAAGGGCCACGGCGCCACACATCCCTGGGGGTCCCTGTGGCGCTCAGCTGGGTAAGTGCTCACTATGTATGAGTCCTTCAGCGGCTGCTGCGGCAGCCGCTGTTACTTTAATCAATGCGGTGACTGCTGTTTTTATCCGCAGGTGGAATCCCCTGCAGTGAGGTGTCAGACGAGCGGGAGCGGAGGACGGAGAAGCCGCGCGCTTTTTTGAACGGCGGCGGGGGGCGTGGCCTCGCATCCCCTCGGCTGCCTGTCTTTCGCGGGCAGGAAGCGCTCGCCGGAGCGGTTCCTGCCCCTTCCTCTTCCGGCTTCTTCATGCGCGGTGGCCATACCGAGCGGCGTCCTCCTGCTCCTAGCTCGTCTCTCGTCTCACTCTCTCCCGCATTCCGACCAGGAAAAGCAGTCACCGCAGCCAGCTGGGTGAGTCGCTTCTGTCTTTAAGGCAGAAGGTTCCTCTCACCTCCGCAGTGCGGGGCACCTCTCTGCAACCCTGTTAAGGTAGTCAGACTGTGCTGTACCTGCCGCTGTTACCTCTCAGCTGAGGTATTTCTGGGGCTCACACACCTCTTTAAAAAAAAAAAAGCAGAGTTTGTCCGCAGTCTGCAGCATTAACCCCTCGAAGGCAGTTAACCCTTAAACCTTGCTCTGTCGGGCAGCTGGGATAGCTTTCTCTCCTAGAGGAGCTGTAACCCTTCAGCGCTTGGTTTCCCCTGGGAAGAACAGGCTGTGGTACGGGATCACTCTGTCCTAGTTACTGATCACACCTTTAAGGGGTTATTCGCCTTTCAAATTTCTGTGTGAGGGCATGTCGGATCAGGGTCCAGAAGGCGCGGACCGCCTCCCAGGTCCGCTTCAGGATCTGTCTCGCGTATCTGACACGCAGGAGTCCTCGACGGCGTCAAGTTTAACGCTGGTCGGGGGGCTCAGTGATGTTAAAGTGGAGGCGCTCACTCGCTCCATTGATAGCCTGTCTGGCCTTCTAGGTCATTGGGTATCGGCTAAATCCCAACAGACTTCTCGTGGCAAGAAGCGCCACAGGCCGGTACTGTCCCCTCCGCACAGCGAGACTGAGGCCTCAGAAACTCCGACAAGCTCTGCTGGGGAGATCTCCGATTCTGACGAACAGGATCGGCAGGGGCGCTCTGCTTCGCTTTTGGGCCGCGTGGATGCCTTTATTGTGGCTATGAGAGAGGCGTTACAGTTGCCTGATGAGGTATCGAGATGCCCTGGTAAGTCGGCCCGGCTGTTTCAGGAGTCGCGTCGGACTCGGTCGACTCTGCCATCACTCGATGAGCTTAGCGAGGCGGTGGAGAAAGAACGCCTGTGTCCGAATAAGCGTTTTCAGGGGACATGGATTTTTGATGCTCTGTACCCCTGTTCCACGGAGACGGTCGCTAATTGGGTTCCCTCTCCTGAGGTGGACGTTCCTTTATCTCAGCTGAGCAAATCTGCTCTGCTTCCTGTTAAAGGGAAGGCGAGTCTGCAGGATCCGCTAGACAGAAAGACAGAGTTAGCGGCGAAATCCATCTACGAGGCCGCGGGTCATGGATTCCGAGCGTTTTTAGGAGCCATGTGTGCTGGTGAGGAGTCTCTGCGGTGGTTGGATCAGCTACGGACGACGTGGCAAGATGGGACCCCGTTATCGGAGGTAGAAAGGCTCATCCAGTTGTTGAAAGAGGCGGCCCGATATGGCAGAGACGCAGTTCTGGATACTACTTCGGTTCTGTCCAGAGTGCAATCCTCGGCCGTCACAGTCAGAAGAGCGCTGTGGCTTAAGCAGTGGACTGGAGACGCTGTATCCAAGCAAGGTTTGCGGAGTCTGGCGTACAAGGGCAGTCAGCTTTTTGGTTCTGACCTCACGGAGCTGATTGCTAAGGCCAAAGCAAAGGATACGGCTTTGCCGCAGCTGAGAGCAGTGGCGTCTACGTCTGGCAAGTCTAGTGTCGGTGGTGGTCGTCGGCCCAGGGGACGGTTCGGTCAGCCCTCTTGGGGATCGGGTCGTCCCTCGTCGTCCAGAAAGAAGACCTCTCAAAAATCCTGTACTCCCTGGAAACAGAATTTCTGTCAAGACAAACGGGAAACTGACAAAAAGCCCGCTAAGGCGGACTGACGCCAGGTGCTCTCCCGGGTGGGGGGTCGTCTGCTCCAATTCGAGTCGACTTGGGCATTCCGCGTATCGGACGCCTGGGTGACGCGGGTTATGTCGGCAGGCTATTTCATAGTTTCATTCTCGACCCCCAGACAGGTTTTGCCAGTCTCGCATCCCGTCCGAGCCCAAGCTGGCAGCTGCACTGCTGCGGGAGGTCGATTCTCTTCTGCAGAACGGCGTAGTGGTTACGGTTCCACCGGAGGACCGGGGAAGGGGGTTTTACTCCAACCTCTTTGTGGTTCCCAAAAAGGAGGACAAGTTTCGCCCCATTCTGGATCTCAAAGAGTTGAATCTTCATGTCCGGACCCGGAAGTTCCACATGGAATCTCTTCGCTCTGTTGTGGCGGCCCTATCACAGTACGATTTTTTTTGGTGTCAATCGACATCCGCGACGCCTATTTGCATGTCCCCATTGGAAGGGCCCACCAACGCTTCCTGCGTTTTGCCATAGATCAGGCTCATTATCAGTTTGTGGCCCTGCCGTTCGGGTTGGCCTCGGCGGCCAGGGTTTTTACAAAAATTCTGGCGCCACTTATGGCGATTCTCCGAAGACAAGGGGTTGCTATTCTTCCCTACCTGGACGACCTGTTGATAGTGTCATCCACAGCGGAGGAGGCCGGTGACAGCTCGCGATCTATCCCTTCAGCACCTGGAAGACTTCGGGTGGCTGGTCAATTGGAAGAAGTCCTCTCTGGAGCCGTCACAGTCAATCCTGTTCCTGGGAATGCACTTCGACACGGTACGGGCAGTGGTGTCCCTGCTTGCGGACAAACAATTGAACCTTCGTCACCAGGTTCAAGCCATGAGGTCGACGACGGCAATGTCCCTTCGAAGGTGTATGCGCCTTTTGGGTCTGATGGTGGCGACAATGGAGGCGGTACCGTTTGCTCAATTTCATTCCAGGGGTCTCCAAGATCTCATTCTGACCCGTTGGGATCGATCGCCAGCTTCGCTGGATTGCAGTGTCATTATCTCCCGCAGGGTGCGAGAGTCTCTCGGATGGTGGTTACGTCCGGAGGTGTTATCCCTGGGGAAATCTTTCCTCCTTCCACGGTGGTCGGTCATAACCACCGATGCCAGCCTGACGGGCTGGGGGGGGAGTTTGGAACTATCTCTGGATTCAGGGAGTATGGTCGTCAGAAGAGTCTTCTCTGCCGATCAATATCCTGGAGTTGAGGGCAATTTTTCTCTGCCTCCGACATTGGACGGTCCCTTTGAGCGGTCTGCCAGTCCGAGTTCAGACGGACAATGCGACAGCGGTCGCATATATCAACCATCAAGGCGGGACGAGGAGTTCCAGACTCATGATGGAGGTCTCTCGGATCATGTTATGGGCCGAGTCCAGGGTTCCTGCCATCTCCGCGATTCACATTCCAGGAGTGCGGAATATCACAGCGGATTTTCTCAGTCGCGAGCAAGTGGATCCGGGAGAATGGAGTCTTCATCCGGAAGTGTTTGCACTGCTGTGCTCCCGTTGGGGAACTCCCGAAGTGGATTTGATGGCATCCAGGCTGAACGCCAGGATTCCTACGTTCATGTCCAGGTACAAGGACCCGGAGGCCGTGGCGGTGGATGCACTAGTAGCCCCGTGGGACCAGTTCGAGCTGATCTACGTATTTCCACCGGTATCTTTACTACCTCTGGTGATCAGACGGATCAAACTCGAGCGAATCTCGGCAATTTTGGTGGCGCCAGATTGGCCGAGGAGGGTGTGGTTTTCACGTTGGTGTCGCTTCTGGCAGCACCTCCGTTTCCACTACCTCTTCGCCCGGACTTGTTAACCCAAGGACCCATTTGTCATCCGGGCCTGAAGTCTCTTCGTTTGACGGCGTGTCTCTTGAGACCGAAATCTTGACCCGTCAAGGGTTTTCAGCCGAGGTCATTGCCACTCTGCGAGCGGCCAGAGGGCTTGCTACGACTAGGGTTTATCACAAAACTTGGGAGGCCTTCTTTTCGTGGTGTTCTGGATCTTCAAGAAACCCGAGGGTTTTTTCCATTCCCAACTTATTGGCCTTCCTGCAATATGGATTGGACAAGGGTCTGGCAGTCAGTACCTTGCAGGGTCAGGTATCTGCTCTATCCTTGCTTTTTCGGAAGGCTATTGCCTCGCGCAGGCATGTGCGTTCCTTTTTTCGCGGGGTAACACGTCAGTTTCCGCCTCGGAAGAAGTTTGTGGCTCCTTGGCGGCTTAATCTAGTCTTGGAGGCTCTTCAACACCGACCTTTTGAGCCTATGGATTCTGCTAAGCTTTTTTTGCTTTCTTGGAAGGTGGCCTTTCTGGTGGCGGTCACCTCTTTGAGAAGGGTTTCTGAATTGGAGGCACTGTCTTGCTCGCCCCCTTTTCTGGAATTCCACTCGGATCGTGCGGTGCTTCGCATCCGTTGTGACTTTCTGCCTAAAGTGGTGTCACGTTTCCATGTTAATCAGGACATCGTGTTGCCCTCACTCTGTCCAGAACCGAGGAATTCAAAGGAGCGGGCCTTGCACTCGTTGGATTTAGTGCGGGCTTTGAAGTTTTATCTTTCAATCGCGCAAGGGTTTCGGAAGTCGGACTCTCTTTTTGTGATTCCTGCTGGTCGTCGGCGTGGTCAGCGGGCTTCCAAAGACACTATAGCTCGGTGGATACGGTCGGCTATCCTAGAGGCGTACCGACTCAGAGGCGAGCCTTGCCCTATTAAGGTTCGAGCTCACTCCACTAGAGCTGTGGGGTCGTCGTGGGCCTTTCACCAAGGGGCCTTGGCAGCTCAACTCTGCCGGGCAGCTACCTGCCGTTCCGTTCACACTTTTACAAAATTTTATAAGGTGGACGTCAGTGCTTCCGCTGATGCGGCCCTAGGACGTAGGGTCCTGCAGGCGGCGGTGGTTTAGGTTATCTCTTTATCTAGTTTTGGCGCTTGTTGCGCTCTTGCCTAAGTTGTTGGGGTGTTGGCGATTCTGCCACTGTTTCCCACCCTTGAGTTCTGGACTGCTTTGGGACGTCCCACTAGTAATGGATCTGTGTCTCCCTTCCTTCCCTTCTGCTGCTGAAAGACGGATTTTGGTAAGACCTTACCTGTAAAATCCTTTTCAGCGAAGGAAGGAAGGGAGACACAGCACCCTCCCATGGCAGAAGTGTATTATAGTTTTTCAGATGCGGCGTGACTCCTCTCTGATGGCGGTCATCTGGGCGGGGGTCGGCGCGCTAGGGCTCTGTTCCAGCATTGCCAGCTCATCGCAGTTGTCAGGTCCAGTGAGTAGTGCCTGGGACTGTGTGTTCTTTCTGTTATATACATAACCTGTTCTCTCGCATTTCTGAGTTTTCAGAAGGGGTTGTACTGTTCTGCTGGTGTTACCTGCTCTTCCTTAGCTTGTGTATGGACTGGAGAATCATGGGAGTAGGAGGAGCCTAAGCTGGAGGGGCCGGTCGTCACTTTTTATAAATCTGAGGTGAACTATCCTGTGGGGCTCCACCAACCCACTAGTAATGGATCTGTGTCTCCCTTCCTTCCTTCGCTGAAAAGGATTTTACAGGTAAGGTCTTACCAAAATCCGTCTTTTATTCATAACATTTTAGGATAGCTATGACATTTTGATCACTTGTTACAGCATTTTTTGGGGGAATTGCAGTGATCAAAAAAATTGGTAAAAAAAAATCGCGTAAATTTATTTTGATAGATGGGACTTTTCTGAACGTGGTGATACATGTGTATTTTTTTAATATCTATATTTTTAATGTGGGGTATTAGAACGTTTTTTTTTTTTTTTTTTTTCAGATTTTTTAAAAATGTTGGGTTTTTTTGCTTTTCACTGTACTGGTCGGTCCCTATAGAGGACTTGAAGCTGTGATCGTCTGATCGCTTACGCTATATAAAGCAATGCTACAGTCTCCTTTTAATCCCAACCATAGGCTGGGTGTCAAGTGGGCTCCATAATGACAAGCACAGGGGTCTTCAGCAGACCCCCGGCTTTCATAACCGTTCAGCAAACCGCGGTCACGTCACGGGTGCACCAATGGCCGCAAGGAATGACGTGCCCCCCTCTCCTGCTGGCTCGTGTTAAATGCCGCTGATAGAGGTTGACAGCAGCTTAACAGGTCAACAATCGCTGGCTGAGATCCGCTCCATCCCCGATTGTAAGAGGCTGGTCCTGGCTGTATCATACCGCCATGATCTGCCTGGGTATGAGGCAGACCTCATGAGCCCCCGCCCCATACACCTGCTTCCAACTTTCGCCATACATGTACGGCAGATGATTGTGAAGTGGTTAAGGATCCCTTGCCTGACTAACAAACCTTGAGGGTAAGGCCATTACCACACGACGGACCACTAGGACGAGAGTCCAGAGATTCTTCCTACTTGCCACATGACTGATGGAGACAGACATGCTGTACACTCCACCATGAAGAAGACTTGAATCTATGTATTGATGATTATCTTCTGTCCGTCTGTATACTCATCCTTCTTAGAATTGGAGGTGGCGGTGTCCTTAGTGTGTATTCGGGCTGCTTGACTATTTCTTTGGGCCAGTCTGTACTAAATACAAACTAAGGCTATAATTCACCAATACGTGATCCAGTTATGATTGCATATATCTTACAAGTAGTGGCAACATGTTTTATATTTTATCTTCAATTTCAAATCTAAAATTTGTGTGTATATAATATAATATATTTTATTCATTTTTTGAAAGGCAAACTGAAGCCTTGGGGAGACACTAAAGAAAACACAGATGAAGTCCAGAGCAAGTTGTCCATGTTGAAGAATAACTACAAACAGCCTCATCTTCCAACCAGGTATTTGAGGGAACCTAGAAATGAATGGTAATCCAGGGCTGTGGAGTCGGTAAGCCAAACCTCCGACTCCTCAATTTTCCCCTTCTCCCATGACTCCACCACCTGAGAGAGGGTATCTGCCCACCAAGGACAGGAACCTACTGAATAAAAAGGCGGTACCTCTCCTCCGCATCAGTTTTGGTTCCTGTCCTTGATGGGAGCTTCTCCAGGTGGTGCCTAGTCAGGGTGGTCCCTGACTTCTAACTCCACAGCACTAGATGAGGAGCTTCACTACTGAGTGTGTACATAAAGTGCAGCACAGATTAATCCCAACTAAAAGCCGAGATCCTTAGATCAGGAACAGAACGGACATTTAGAGGACATCTCATAACTTTCCCAAATTCTTAAGAAAACATTTACAGCACACACTGCATTGTACTAATGAACCCAATTTATTATATATTTTGGGAGTCTGAATCGGTCCATTTTATACCGACTCCACAGCCCTGGTAGTAACAGAAAAACCCCTTGCCTTCCTGTAGAAATTGTGCAGGGAGCACTGGTGGTCGGGGTTTAGTGTACCCGGTGCGGTGGGGATAAGCTCTCTGCTACTAGTGATGGGTGGGGATTGATACTGCTAGGGGTTACTAGAGATTTCTATAGCCCACCAGCACTCTCATGGGGGCCATTTATTACTTTGGGGTTTAGAAGACTGCCTAAAAGATGAGAAGGAAGGGGGCACCTGAAGGGCAATTCTTGTCTGATTGATCTGTTCAATTGAGAAAGCTCACAGTTCTACTTCACAATAAAAAAGGGACAAAAACTTTGTTTTTATCATATAACTTTTTTTTTTTTTATTTCCTTTTAGCAGAGATAATCGGCGTAAAGAACTGGAAAAGGACCGAAAGAGCAAGAGAGAGAAAACCTTTGGATCACGTAGAAGAGTTGCCGTCCCATAGAAACGTTTTAGTTACAGATTTTTTAAATTCTTGTGTAAAGTGTCTTTTACTAGGTTAGCTATATATATAAAAAAAAAAAATCCACATTTTTGCTGATTACAGTAGCTAAATGGTTATATTAATCTGATAAGGCAGCTAGTTTTATAATTATTTAGCTTATTTCTATTGCTTTGAAAAGGGTCTTCTATGAGAATATTGCGAACAGCATTCTTGCATCTGATTACAGTAACTGCATCCCTACTTGTTACCATACAATCACATTGACCCAAAGCAGCAGCTACATGAACGCAGGAACTAAAACCCCTCAGTACAAGGTTTTTAAATACTGATCTTACTAACACCTTATTAACAAAGTAATAAAACTGATAAATATTAATTTCTCCTACACCAACTTGTGAAATGGTCAGACTAAATTCTACATGACCCTTAATAATCCTTGGAAAACTGCAGATTTAATTTTTTTTTCTTCAAAACCATACGTTGTCCATGATTGCAGTAGTGTCCACACAACTGTTTTTGTCATGGAACCCATTTTGCACAGTCTTGTATTGTAGGGTAATCAGCACATAGCATGGCTGCAATTAGTGGACAACTTTTCATGATCTCTTGGAAAGTTTTACAACTTTCCCTGAGTTTTGCACTTTTCCTTATTAGGGATTTGTGTTTAAAAATAACCTGTCATCAGGATTTAGCCCTATAAATAAAAGGAATCGCTATAATGGCTGTGATGCTGATCAATATACCTGATGGGAAGGGATCCGCTCTGTGGTTAATTCTCACCTTAAGAAGGTTTCAAAAAAATGTTTTGTGTGCTTTGGGGTGGAATGTGGGGGTCTTCTGGTTCTCTGCCCCCTCACCAGCCTCCTCTGTTTCTTGTACTGGTCACTGAGATCTCAGCTGTTGATCTCCGCATGCGCTGCCTCTGGCGCCATTTTATTGAAGTCCTGCACACAGGACGCCGGCTCCCACTGTGCACGCGCCGTCCACACAATGATGGTGGTCGCACTTTATTCAACGACCTGCCTCTTTTTTTTTTTAATTATCAGTGACCTGCACAAGAAACAGAGGAGGCTAGTGAGGGGGTGGAAAACGAGAAGAAGACCCTGCTCCCACGTCCCACCCCAAAGCACACCCAACGTCATTTTCTGAGAACCTCTTAAGGTGAGTATTAAACATCCATTGAGTGGAGTCGGGTGTCAGATTAATCAGCATCACAGCGCCATTTGTAGCCATGCTTTTAGTTTATAGGGCTAAATTCTGATGACTGGTTCTCTTTAAGTATTTGTACGATTAAGGGAGTGGCCACATTTGAGTGATGGAGATATAGATAGATATATATATATATATATATATATATATATATATATATATATATATATATATATATATATATATATATATATATATATATATATATATATATATATATATATATATATATATATATATATATATATATAATTTTGCAGTTTTACATTTATAGACACTGTCCCTGCACATTTGACTTTGATGTGATGTGTGGTCATAAATCAGCTGAAAACTCCCTGTAAGAACGAGATCATTGATGAATTCAGTGAACTCCTTCTGCAGCCAACAATGGAGAGTACAACACGGAGGCTATAGAAGGCAAACCGTGCACAATTCTTAATGAAACTCAATTGCAAGATTTATGGTAGTTAAAAACAAATTGTCCCCAGAAGTGGACAGCCCCTTTAAGGAATCTGTAGTATGGTGATCTTTCTTCAGAGCACTTCCACAGAGAGTTGAGATGCATATCAACATTTCTATGGTCTGCCTTCAAAACGCTTCACATTTTATTAATCCTTTTCCATTTAATTAGCTATGTTTTTACCTCTACATTTAGCTGCGTTCAGAAGATTGTTGAAACTCTTCGCCTCAGAGCTAAGGACGGGACTGGTTTATGTGCCCACGATGCAGAAATGAAGCGGAAAATTTCCGCTTCATTTCTGCATGTCCTTGCCTGGAAAAACGCGTGTGGAATTTGACACGCGATTTTGAAGCATTTTGCACATGTGGAATTGCCTTGCGTTTTTCTAATGCATTGAAGATGGCAATTCCGCATGCGTAAACGCACAAATAATGGACATGCTGCGGATTTTTCCGCACATCAAAAACGCTGCGGAAAATTCCGCAGCATGGGCATTGGAATTGCGGATTTACATTGGGGACCATGGGAGAAGGATTGCCAAGTGTTTACGCGGCAAAAATTCCGCAGCTAAAACGCTTGAAAAACGCATTGTGGGCAAGGACCCTGACACGCAGGTAAAGTGTGCCGAAAGAACAAGACTGATAAACATTTGCCTCCGGTGGGTGGCAGCCATCCATTAGACACTGAGTCCAGAACCAAAATGTATGTGACTAAAGCCATGACACCTCAAAGAAAGCTGTCACTACTAACCTGTGTAACGGGGGCATTTATGCGACAGGCTTCGCTTTTAAGGTTTAATATGTAAATATGCACCAAAAAAAAGCTGAACTAATCCCTCCTGGACTCACAGCACCGCTCCAGTGTTTTGTTATTTCTCCGCTGGAGTGGTGTCACTAATGTAAGTTCCTTGCCCTTGGTAATATACTTACCAGCCGCTGTCATGGGCACCACTCTGCTTGTCTTCTGCAGGTTGTGACCTGTCGGATCGCGCCAGTGTTTTGTTATTTCTCCGCTGGAGTGGTGTCACTAATGTAAGTTCCTTGCCCCTGGTAATATACTTACCAGCCGTGGTCATCGGCACCACTCTGCTCGTCTTCTGCAGGTTGTGACCTGCCGGATCGCTCCAGTGTTTGCTGAGTGATCCGGAAGTCACAACTCCATGTAAGTCAAATGAATGAAGCTGACGTCCGGTCAGTCAGAAGCTGCGGCGACAGGAAGGGCAGAAGCCAGTGGCTGGTAAGTGTACTACTAGGGTCAGTACTGAAATTGGGGGGAAAAAAATAAATCACTGGAGTGGTGCTTCAACAAATACTGGTTCTTTGGCCAAAACTTTGAAAACATATATAAATTTTTTTTAATAAGCTTGTAGATAATTTTTCTTTTGTCAGTTTTTAATTTCCTTTCAGGTACAAGTGATGTGTAGGATGTTACGTTTATAGGGACATAACATACATGAGTGTTATTTATTATAATTGTAACAGTCCTAATAAATGCCATTTGGTTTTAAAAAAAAAAAAAAAAAAGAAATGGGATTTTATTTTATTTTTTTTTACAAACTTTTATTTAGACTTGTCCATCAAAGATTCACAGTACATCTTTTATTTGTAAAGAGGTAACAAATAAAAACCCTTAAGGATCTGGTTATAAAGGTTTAATTTGATACTGTTCATAGGCAAACTCCTCCGTATGTGCTTGGTCTTTACACAACCCAATGAAGTCAATTTCGAGATGAAACGGTCCATCAGCTCTGTCTGCTAGAGTGAATCCAAGGGTGGTAATCTGAAAAGGAAAAAAAGCTACACTATGAAATGAAAAAACAAACAGCCAATGTGTGTAAATGTACTCGCCTATAGGGCCAGAAATAACTACCCACATGACTCATAATTACAGCAGGCTGCCCCACTCCTACCCCATATCAGGTACCCAGATTGCTAAATCTGCCCCCTCAACTGTAATGCTAAGACTGCGTGCCCACTATGCGTTTTTCAAGCGTTTTTGCCGCAGCGAAAACTCTTTAAAAAACGCTTGGTAATACGTGCCCCATGTTCCCCAATGATAATTCACATGTGCTGTGCACTTGCTGCGGAAATTTCCGCTGCAGATTATCATTGCGGAAAAATCCGCAGCATGTCCATTAATTTTGTGGACACGCGGAATAATTGCCGCCATTGACTTGCATTGAATCGCTTAATATCCGCATGAGTACATGTGCACAAGTGGATATTATGCGATTCTATGTGCGGATGGTACCAGGGTCTGGAGAAGAGGAGACTCTCATCCAGACCTGGGTACCAAAGAACCTGTTAAAAAAAAAAAGGATTTAATATAAAAAATATAGATTATACTCACCTTCTGATGGCCCCCGGTGTCCTGTACGATGCGTCCTGGCTCCCCGACGGCTTGCGATGGTCTAAAAGGACCTTCCATTACGTCATGTGACAGGTCACGCGACTGCTGACGTCGGCTGTCACATGACTAAATGACATCATGAAAGGTCCTTTGACACCGCCCAAGACACCGGACGCACCGGAGAGAAGACCGATGGCCAGCAGAAGGTAAGTATAATGGGTTGTTTTTTTTATACCATTTTTAATCTTGTTTTCAACTATCAATTTGGTCACACTATATATGCCGGTTGCATGGAGTTATATAGTGTGACCAAGTTCTCAAGCACTTTTCTAAGTGATGCTAAAAGCGCTTGATAACCTGCATGTGAAAACAAATGACAAACTATTCAACCTGGCGGGAAAAACGCATGTAAAATCCGCATGCGTTTTTCCTGCCAGGGAGATGCGGAAAAAATCTGCAGCATTTCTGCATCGTGGGCACATAGCGTAAGGGTCCGCTCACATCTGCATATGAAAAGTAGCTGAGATTCTCATCCTGGAAAGCTGGAGTATCACGCGTGGTTTCCCCTCACCTAGCATCTCTATGACGTGTGTATGCAATGTGTTTAACATCGGCTTTTACATACAGTAATTGTTATTTTAAGCTAGTTTTCTCACTATATCTACATAGCATTGTTTTATTAGTAAGAAATATCAGTGGGAGATATAACTGGTGTAGTTTCCTGTACATGTATTTAGCTAATAAAGAAAAAAAAAAAAATGAATAGCCTGGGAAGCTCCTTGGGTATTACCTCCTTCCCAGACTATTAACAACAGCCTCAACTGTCAGCTTTCCCTCAGCTGGTTAAGAAAATTCATGAGAACACCACACCATTTTTTTCCTTTATTTAATTATTTGCCAATAACATGTACAGTAAGCTACACACACTGCACTAATTATATATCTCAATTACATCTTTCTGTCCTGACTCTTCACGCTGTGATTTTACTGTACTCAGCTGATGAATGATGGGTTTCCTAGGAGATGGGTGCGTAAAAATTGCATGGTCCACGCATGGTTCCTGAGCCATGCGTTTTGTTTCCCCCCCCCCCCCCCCCTTGCACCCATTGACTTTCATTGGCGAGTCTCGTCTCTATTACGCAGCATGCTGCAAATCCACCCCCTAATTCCAGGTGAGGAAAAACTCACCGATTATCTCTGCCTCAAGGCATAACATTGTAGCAAGGTTTTCTCACATTGCACTCGCTGAGTTTATACGCCGGTGTGAACGAACCCTAGGTAGCGGTATAGTGAGCTTTGCACTCACCTTATCTGGCCACAAGGGGAACTGACCATCCTGAATCCTTCCTCGACTAGTCAAGAAGAACTTGGATAAAGGAATCTGAACAGTAGGAAAAGAGTTAAATGGAGTCTCCTCAAAGGGCTTGTCCTATAAAGGCATTATTTGAGTAATGGCTAAAATTGCCATGTAGCATTGTGCTGCCATGTAGCAGCAGCACAGTGATTTTTGGCGGCGGGACGTGTCCATGCAGAAGAATTCGTCACATATGGGTAAGGTAATAGATCTGTTGTATTCATGAGGAGATCTCTCCCCAGCTATCAGTCAACAGAAACTGAGAAGCAGATCTGCTGATGAAGACGGGACAGTTATCCTGTATTAATTACCCCTAGATGGAGAATATCAAGGTGTGAACAAAGGCGAAGACGGACCTTTCCCAAAATGAACCAGTATTGCAGATGAGAAGTGAAAGGCTTATTTCTACCATAGAAGCTTTGGATAGAAGACAACTTACTGATCCCCAGAACTGAATTATCCCCTATTAAACATATAAATTTACTTAAAACTATACTAAACTGTTTATTGTACTCTTGGGTTCAGCTGCTGTTTTCAAAGGAATGAGGCATGAAATCATTACCTTAACGTCCTGCCAGTACGGCCCACCGCGAGTGTAGAGGAAATAATTGTATAAATCGTCCCACTGTGCAGAAAAATACGTCTCAGACTGGATGTTCACCATCCAGGGACGGCCGTCTCCCCGAATCCTCAGGTGCAGAGTGTTAAAGTTGGACCAATCATAAGACAATCTACGATTAAATGATCCCTGTAATCAAAAAAATAATAAATCATCTTCCTTGAAAGGAAGGAACACATTACCCATTGGGATTTACTTTCCAACATGTATTTCCCGCAAGTCAGTAGGGAGCGGAGTCTAACCTACACAAATTTGTAATTTCCCTTTGAAAAAAAAAAAAATTTCCCCATTGAATAACACTGGTCCGAGTGCTAAAACACGTGCGAGGGAACGCTTAGTCTCAGACTTACACTAAGAGTAACCGCACGTTGTGATCATAATTAATGCCTGAAGGTGAAACAAAAACAAACCTGGCTTTTAGTTCCCATTCTTCACCCCAAAAATGCCATAGAAAGCGATTAAAACATTATGTTCCCCAAAAATTATATAACTAAACATGGCGGCTCACCACCCAAAAAATGAGTTCTGAAAATGGTGACCGGAAACAAAATTTATATAAAGTTTTTAATTTTTTTTTTAACCACTAAAATACAAAAGTTGGTTGTTGTTTTTTAATATTGTAATGAAAAGTACAAGTCACTGCAAAAAAAAAAAGACCCTCTTATGCCTATGCTAAAATTAGATTGGAAGAAACGGAGCCCAAAAAAAAAAGCCGAAAACTCTAGTCAGGTCCTACAATAAACCTTCAGATGCCAATGATACGTTCTACAAACCCTTGGTGCCTTCGTTCTCAAGGTACAATATCCGCTATATCTGGTTTCTCCGTCGCGGGGCACTTCATTATTAAGGACTCCATAAAAGAGGGCCGTCTGGCTGTTGTTGCCAATTTTCAGAGAGGCCTGGCTTTTACCGCCGATCTCCACATCTGAGGACACCAACCAATTGTGCAGATCTTTTGGCTCTCTGAACTCCCACACCACGTTCGTCTGCTCCAAGATATACTGCCGTAAGGGTTTACCATCTGGCCCTCTTAGGTGATCAGCTCCTTCTTTCATCAGAAGACCCAAGTGTTTCTTCACACTTGCAATTCCATCTTTGATACTGAAATCTGTCTTTTTCCAAAAAGGTGTTCTATCTGGAGGAAGGCCGGGTCTCCTGTAACTATTGATGTACACTACCGGATGAGGAACGGCGGGATAGAAGACAGGACAAGGTCTACTCCACCGATGGTTCTTACATAGGCGGAGTCCTCTGTTCATCCGAAGCGTTAACGCCATAGTATTACAAGGCGCTGTTGAGTATCACAGTCCATTGGATCCAGACGAAATTTCCTGCTCTAAAAAAGTAGTTCAGTTATAAGGAACTCCATATGTAAAAATAAGATAAAAGTATATTGTCCGATAGGTAACAGCTGATCTTGGCAGCTCTCATTATGAGTTTTTCTCTTAATGAAGCGTATTAACCATAATAATTTCATATCTAAAGGGGTTCTCCAAGAATGCGATGTAAATGGCCACCGTCACATATTTCAAGCTGCAAGCTGTCCTAGTCGCGTGTCAGGATGGGTTGCAGTCTGAGGAATCACAGCTTAAGACGTGTCCCATCTGTCAGGCTGAGGAGCAGCATCATGAACTAACGACTGATCTGCTCACTCAGCTGAGAAGCAGCAAGAAGGGAAAAAAAAAACTTCTCGGCTGACGGAGTACAATGGGTTTTTCTTTCTCCAGCCTCAGTCCTGCTCTTTGCGCTACTGTAAAGCTCTCAGACTGACTAAGCAGAACCGGTTTACAAATTAGCACAGAGGAGAACTGAAGCTGAAGAAAAAAAAAAAGACCCTTGCACTCAGGTTTTTTTTCTCCTGCTCCTTGGCTGAGAGTGAGCAGTTCAGACAGATTTGTTCACAATGCAGCTTCTTGGCCTGACAGACAAGACACGTGTCTGGAGCGGTTATCTTTAAGCTGCAACGTGTTCTGAAACATGACTAAAACAGGGTGCAGCTTGAAATATGTGATGGCAGCCATTCAAATCACATTCTCAGACAATTCCTTTAAAAAGCTTTATACCTTACTTATGTAAGGCACCTTAACAAAAAGGAGAGGACTCAAGTGAATTGGTAGAACCTGCCTGATTGTGTTCAATTTTCCAGCAGCAACACTAAGGGGAAATGAAAGGGGTTATATCATCTTCATTATTGGGTACAACTGCAAAGTGCTTGTAATCACAGCGTGGCAGCTGATCTAGCAGTGTCAGATGCTGACGAGTTGCGATTGGCAGCATTTAGGAGGGAGGAATGAAAGCGCACACCCCAAGAAAATGCCCTAAAGAAATGCCCAGTTGGGCAGTAAACAGAGATTTCACATACTGCGCTCCAGAAGAAACAAATGTGAATATCTCTGTAATGGAGCGACGCAGCGCAAAACTGAAGAGATGCAGAATCTCAGGGATTCTCACAAGGTATAGGATTCAATTTTTTTGGATCAAGTGACCGGTCCTCTTCAAACATGTTAGTCTATGCGGCGCCCACCATATATGTTTGAATACAGTAGTTTGCTATCCAGGTCTGGGAAATGCAATGTATAAATGTGAGCCTGGCCTTAAAGGGGTCATTGCTCTAAATCTGTGGGGAGGCGGAAATAATTGCAGTGTGTAATACCCTCACAGTCAGGATTCCCTCTATTTCTCAGCGCAGGCGTTTGTCACCGGACGCTTCTCTCCGCAGAATCCTAAGGGCTCATGCATACGACTAATAATCAGACGAGTGCAGCCGTCCCGGTGACAGATTGTGCTCACCCTCATGTTATTCTCTGCGTCGTGCAGATTATTTTTTATTTTTCCTCTATCCAAGTCAGTGCGAGGAACAAACCGCCGGACACAGTAAGCACGTGATTATGGGATGGCGCTCGGCCATTCATGTCTATGGGTCTGGGGAAAGCGTCGGATGACATCTGAGTGCAGTCTGATTTTCACAGACTGACAGAATGGAGAAGATGGAAATGTTTTTGTTTCTTTAATTCTTCACGTGAGCAGCACAATGGACCCGACTCTCCTGGGTTAGAGAAAATCGCTGGTGTGACAGTGCACATTACCCTTCCCCCAATGCCCCTCCACTGATCACCACCTAAGGCCACGTTCACACCTTCAGAATTTCACATCAGTATTTGTAAGTCAGAACCAGGTGAGGAACAATCAGAGGAAACGTATAATAGAAACAAGTCACCACTTCTGTATTTCTGTATCACCCACTCCTGGTTTTGGCTTATAAATACTGATGTGAAATACTGACCAAATACTGATAGTGTGAACGTGGCCTAACACTACCTTTCAGCAGACCCTGACCATGTTTTTCTGACCTTCCCAGACATAGAGCTTGGACTCTGTAAGATGTGAACAGCGCTCTATCCTGCCCGCACACCCATCAATGACTCCCTACCAGGCGGCGGTCACTTATGGAGAGTTCTGGCATGCCCTTACCTTACCGTCCTAGGACGCAAGATGCTAAATCCTGGTGGGATAAAGGACCTGCGGTGATGTCACAGCCATGTGATCAGTCACATGGGGGGCGTGGTCAGCCTTAAAGCTGTACTGCTGCAGGAAGTCTTATGTATGTGATCTATCTGTGTATAAGGCTGTGTGCCCACCATGCAGCTTTTTTCCTGAGCATTTCTGCATGTCTTTGGCAGGAAACGCATGCGTTTTTCCAATGCATTGTATAGGCAAATCCGCATGCAGAAACGCACAAGAAATGGTCATGTCCGGATTTTTCTGCAACTAAAATCCGTGCAGAAAAAATCCTGAACATGTGCACAGAGCTTGCAAAATGTCATGGGATAAGGTATGCAATGCGTTTCTGGTGTTTCCACACTGCAAATCCGCACCAAAAACGCATCGTGGGCGCACAGCCTTAAGGTATGTGCACGCGGTCGGTATTGGCAGCGCTTTGTATACGTTATGCTGAGTCTAAAGCGCTGCACGCAGGTGAGTCTGTGTGTGATCATTGAACCCATGCGGATTCACCGCATCCTATACATTGCACTGATCTAATTTCTCTTGCAGAGAATAGTGACTTCACAAGAGAAATTGACGTGCTACGGTCTGGAAAGACGCGCCACATATCCGTGTCCGCGGGTGATCCGCAGATGCACGGAGACGCATAGTGGACATAGGATTCTACAAATCCCATCCGCTTTGCTTTCAATGAAGAACGCTGCGGTCTGCACACATAGCAAGTCTGCTGCGTCCAATCTGCACCATTTCGTGACTGTGTGCACGTACCCTTAGAACACGTGCACACATTCAGTATTTGGTCAGTATTTTACATCAGTATTTGTATGGCGCCCGATTTTATACATCAGTTATTAACCCCTTTTTGACATGAGGCGTAATAATACGTCTCTGCGCCCTGGGCCTTAATGACCAGGTACGGATTATTAAGCCTCACCGATCGTGCCCGCACAGAAGCTGTGCTGACGAGATCACCGCCGGGTGTCAGCTGATTTTGACAGCTGACTCCCGGTACTATGTGCCGCACCGCTCCTGGCATATTAACCCAACTCAATCACAACATTCCGGGAGCAAGAAAAGGAAAAACAGCCCCTCTTACCTTGCATCGGAGACCCCGTGCTGTCTGTGCAGGGTCCCAATCGTTGCCATGGTGACCCGATGTTGTCATGACGACATCCAGGTCACCAGGCACCAAGAAGTTAGATAGATTGTGCTCAGTGCACGATCTACCTAACTTGTGTATGCAGGGCTGACAGCCTGCATAGCATAAGGATGCTGCTGCTGCATCCCTATGCTATACAAGCGATCAGCCTGCAAAAAATGAAAGTCCCATAGTGGGACAAAGTGTAAAAGTGAAAGAAAGTGAAAAAAAAAATTGTAAAAATATAAAAAGATAATAAAAAAATAATCCCCAAAAATAAAAATATACTGTACCCATAAATAAATATTAGGAAAAAAAAAACAATAAAAGTACACATATTTGGTATCGCCGCATCCGGAATGACCTGACCTATAAAACTGTCCCACTAGTTAACCCCTTTAGTGAACACGGTAAAAAAATAAACGAAGCAAAAAACTGTGCTTTATCATCATACCGCCAAACAAAAAATGGAATAAAACGCGATCAAAAAGACGAATGTAAATAAAAATGGTACCACTGAAAACGTCATTTTGTCCCGCAAAAAAAAACAAGCCGCCATACAGCTCCATCAGATGAAAAATCAAAAAGTTATAGCTCTCAGAATAAAGTGATGCAAAAAAATTATTTTCTCTATAAAATAGTTCATATTGTGTAAAAGCGCCAAAACATAAAAAAATATATAAATATGGTATCGCTGTAAACGTACTGACCCGAAGAATAAAGCTACCTTATCAATTCTACCAAACACGGAACGGCATAAAGAGAAAAAAACAATTCCTGACTTGCCGGTTTTTGTTTATTCTGCCTCCCAAGAATTGGAATAGAAAGTGATCAAAAAATGTCATTTGCCCGAAAATGGTACCAATAAAAACGTCAATTTGTCCCACAAAAAACAAGCCCTTACATGACTCTGTCGGCCGAAATATGGAAAAATTATTGCAAAAACTAGTCTTTGCAAAAAAAAGCGTCTTTTAGTGTGTGACAGCTGCCAAACATAAAAACCCGATATGAATCTGGTATCGCTCTAATCGCACCGACCCGAAGACTAAAGTCGTCTTATCACTTATACCGCATGAGGAACAGAGTAAAAAATAAACTCTCGGGTTAGAGTCACTGTTAGCATTAGGGTTAGGATTGTGTTAGGGTTAGGGTTATGGTTGGGGTTGTGTTAGGGTTGTGATTTTTTTCAAAAGTAAAGAAAAAAAAAGATGAAAATTAGGCGACTAGTGCTGAGCGCAAGTGCTCGCTACTTGAGTTTGCATCGGGTATGCACCAAGTATCGCAGGTGCTCGAGTGACATGCTCGAGTCTCCGACCCATATGTTTTGCAGCTGTTAAACAGCAAAAAAAAACACGGGGATTGCCTACCATGCAAAGCGATCCCCGCATGTTTTTTTTGGGTGTCTAACAACCGTGAAACATGCGGGTGGGGACTCGAGCATGTCACTCGAGCACCCGCGACACATGATGCATACCCATGCACCCGATGCAAACTCAAGTAGTGAGCACTTGCGCTCAAGACTAATGACAGCTTATTCAATATGATGACCTAATGTTATCAAATTTTGTGTCGTACCTCTGGGTTCAAAATGTTCACTATACCCCTTGATAAAATCCTTGAGGGGTCTAGTTTCCAAAATGGTGTCACTTCTGGGGGGTTTCCACTATTTAGGTACATCAGGGGCTCTCCAAACGCGACATGGCATCCGCTCTGGTTCCAGACAATTTTGCATTCAAAAAGTCACACAGTGCTCCTTCCCTTCTGAACTCTGCCGTGCGCCCAAACACTGTATTTTCCCCACATATGGGGTATCGGCGTACTCAGAAGAAATTGCACAACAGTTCTTGGGGTAAATTTTCTCCTCGTACTCTTGTGAAAATAAGAAATTTGGGGCTAAAAGATAATTTTTGTTGAAAAAGTTTGATTTTTTTTAATTTTCAAGGCTCTACGTTATAAACTTCTGTGAAGCACCTGGGGGTTCAGAGTGCTTACCACACATCTAGATAAGTTCCTTGAGGGGTCTAGTTTCCAAAATGGTGTCACTTGTGGGGGATTTCCACTGTTTAGGCACATCAGGGCCTTCCCAAACGCAACATGGCATCCGCTAATTATTCAAGGAAATTTTACATTCAAAAAGTCAATTGGCGCTCCTTCCCTTCCGAGCCCTGCCCAGTGGTTTTTCCCCACATATGGGGTATCTGCGTGCTCAGGAGAAATTTCACAACAAATTTTGTGGTCCATTTTTTCCTGTTACCCCTGCGAAAATCAAAAAAATTGGGTCTAAAGTAACATTTTTGTGAAAAAAGTTAAATATTCATTATTTTCTTCCACATTCCAAAATTCATGTGAATCACCTGAAGGGTTGATAAACTTCTTGAATGTGGTTTTGAGCACCTTGAGGGGTGCAGTTTTTAGAATGGTGTCACTTTTGAGTATTTTATGTCATAAAGGCCCCTCAAAGTCACTTCCAATGTGATGTGGTCCCTAAAAAAAATGGTTTTGTAAATATTGTTGCAAAAATGAGAAATCGCTGGTCAACTTTTAACCCTTATAACTTCCTAAAAAGAAAAAAAAATTTTGGTTTGAAAATTGTGCTGATGTAAAGTAGACATGTGGGAAATGTTATTTATTAACTATTTTGTGTGACTTATCTCTCTGATTTAAGGGCATGAAAATTCAAAGTTTGAAAATTGTAAAATGTTTGCCAAATTTCCGATTTTTTCACAAAGTAACTCAAGTCATTTTGAAGAAATGTTATCTCTATCATAAAGTACAATATGTCACGAAAAAAACAGTCTCAGAATCAGGGGGATCCATTGAAGCGTTCCAGAGTAATTACTTCATAAAGTGACAGTGGTCAGAATTGTAAAAATTGGCCTGGTCATTAACGAGCAAACCACCCTCGGGGGTAAAAGGGGTTAAAATTTAGCCTTTGTTTCATATGTTAATAATTGTTGTGTATCCGAATGATCAGATGCTGTAGGGAGGCAGCACGGTGGTATTCAGTGTGTGAGTGATCAGATGCTGTAGGGAGGCCGGCACGGTGGTATTCAGTGTGTGAGTGATCAGATGCTGTAGGGAGGCCGGCACGGTGGTATTCAGTGTGTGAGTGATCAGATGCTGTACGGAGGCCGGCACGGTGGTATTCAGTGTGTGAGTGATCAGATGCTGTAGGGAGGCCGGCACGGTGGTATTCAGTGTGTGAGTGATCAGATGCTGTACGGAGGCCGGCACGGTTGTATTCAGTGTGTGAGTAATCAGATGCTGTAGGGAGGCCGGCACGGTGGTATTCAGTGTGTGAGTGATCAGATGCTGTAGGGAGGCCGGCACGGTGGTATTCAGTGTGTGAGTGATCAGATGCTGTACGGAGGCCGGCACGGTGGTATTCAGTGTGTGAGTGATCAGATGCTGTACGGAGGCCGGCACGGTGGTATTCAGTGTGTGAGTGATCAGATGCTGTAGGGAGGCCGGCACGGTGGTATTCAGTGTGTGAGTGATCAGATGCTGTACGGAGGCCGGCACGGTGGTATTCAGTGTGTGAGTGATCAGATGCTGTAGGGAGGCAGCACGGTGGTATTCAGTGTGTGAGTGATCAGATGCTGTAGGGAGGCCGGCACGGTGGTATTCAGTGTGTGAGTGATCAGATGCTGTACGGAGGCCGGCACGGTGGTATTCAGTGTGTGAGTGATCAGATGCTGTACGGAGGCCGGCACGGTGGTATTCAGTGTGTGAGTGATCAGATGCTGTAGGGAGGCCGGCACGGTGATATTCAGTGTGTGAGTGATCAGATGCTGTAGGGAGGCCGGCACGGTGGTATTCAGTGTGTGAGTGATCAGATGCTGTAGGGAGGTCGGCACGGTGGTATTCAGTGTGTGAGTGATCAGATGCTGTAGGGAGGCCGGCACGGTGGTATTCAGTGTGTGAGCGATCAGATGCTGTAGGGAGGCCGGCACGGTGGTATTCAGTGTGTGAGTGATCAGATGCTGTAGGGAGGCCGGCACGGTGGTATTCAGTGTGTGAGTGATCAGATGCTGTAGGGAGGCCGGCACGGTGATATTCAGTGTGTGAGTGATCAGATGCTGTAGGGAGGCCGGCACGGTGGTATTCAGTGTGTGAGTGATCAGATGCTGTAGGGAGGCCGGCACGGTGGTATTCAGTGTGTGAGTGATCAGATGCTGTAGGGAGGCCGGCACGGTGGTATTCAGTGTGTGAGTGATCAGATGCTGTAGGGAGGCCGGCACGGTGGTATTCAGTGTGTGAGTGATCAGATGCTGTAGGGAGGCCGGCACGGTGGTATTCAGTGTGTGAGTGATCAGATGCTGTAGGGAGGCCGGCACGGTGGTATTCAGTGTGTGAGTGATCAGATGCTGTAGGGAGGCCGGCACGGTGGTATTCAGTGTGTGAGTGATCAGATGCTGTACGGAGGCCGGCACGGTGATATTCAGTGTGTGAGTGATCAGATGCTGTAGGGAGGCCGGCACGGTGGTATTCAGTGTGTGAGTGATCAGATGCTGTAGGGAGGCCGGCACGGTGGTATTCAGTGTGTGAGTGATCAGATGCTGTAGGGAGGCAGCACGGTGGTATTCAGTGTGTGAGTGATCAGATGCTGTAGGGAGGCCGGCACGGTGGTATTCAGTGTGTGAGTGATCAGATGCTGTAGGGAGGCCGGCACGGTGGTATTCAGTGTGTGAGTGATCAGATGCTGTACGGAGGCAGCACGGTGGTATTCAGTGTGTGAGTGATCAGATGCTGTACGGAGGCCGGCACGGTGGTATTCAGTGTGTGAGTGATCAGATGCTGTAGGGAGGCCGGCACGGTGGTATTCAGTGTGTGAGCGATCAGATGCTGTAGGGAGGCAGCACGGTGGTATTCAGTGTGTGAGTGATCAGATGCTGTAGGGAGGCAGCACGGTGGTATTCAGTGTGTGAGTGATCAGATGCTGTACGGAGGCCGGCACGGTGGTATTCAGTGTGTGAGTGATCAGATGCTGTACGGAGGCAGCACGGTGGTATTCAGTGTGTGAGTGATCAGATGCTGTACGGAGGCCGGCACGGTGGTATTCAGTGTGTGAGTGATCAGATGCTGTAGGGAGGCCGGCACGGTGGTATTCAGTGTGTGAGTGATCAGATGCTGTACGGAGGCCGGCACGGTGGTATTCAGTGTGTGAGTGATCAGATGCTGTAGGGAGGCCGGCACGGTGGTATTCAGTGTGTGAGTGATCAGATGCTGTAGGGAGGCCGGCACGGTGGTATTCAGTGTGTGAGTGATCAGATGCTGTAGGGAGGCCGGCACGGTGGTATTCAGTGTGTGAGTGATCAGATGCTGTAGGGAGGCCGGCACGGTGGTATTCAGTGTGTGAGTGATCAGATGCTGTAGGGAGGCCGGCACGGTGGTATTCAGTGTGTGAGTGATCAGATGCTGTAGGGAGGCCGGCACGGTGGTATTCAGTGTGTGAGTGATCAGATGCTGTAGGGAGGCCGGCACGGTGGTATTCAGTGTGTGAGTGATCAGATGCTGTACGGAGGCCGGCACGGTGATATTCAGTGTGTGAGTGATCAGATGCTGTAGGGAGGCCGGCACGGTGGTATTCAGTGTGTGAGTGATCAGATGCTGTAGGGAGGCCGGCACGGTGGTATTCAGTGTGTGAGTGATCAGATGCTGTAGGGAGGCAGCACGGTGGTATTCAGTGTGTGAGTGATCAGATGCTGTAGGGAGGCCGGCACGGTGGTATTCAGTGTGTGAGTGATCAGATGCTGTAGGGAGGCCGGCACGGTGGTATTCAGTGTGTGAGTGATCAGATGCTGTACGGAGGCAGCACGGTGGTATTCAGTGTGTGAGTGATCAGATGCTGTACGGAGGCCGGCACGGTGGTATTCAGTGTGTGAGTGATCAGATGCTGTAGGGAGGCCGGCACGGTGGTATTCAGTGTGTGAGCGATCAGATGCTGTAGGGAGGCAGCACGGTGGTATTCAGTGTGTGAGTGATCAGAGGCTGTAGGGAGGCAGCACGGTGGTATTCAGTGTGTGAGTGATCAGATGCTGTACGGAGGCCGGCACGGTGGTATTCAGTGTGTGAGTGATCAGATGCTGTACGGAGGCAGCACGGTGGTATTCAGTGTGTGAGTGATCAGATGCTGTACGGAGGCCGGCACGGTGGTATTCAGTGTGTGAGTGATCAGATGCTGTAGGGAGGCCGGCACGGTGGTATTCAGTGTGTGAGTGATCAGATGCTGTACGGAGGCCGGCACGGTGGTATTCAGTGTGTGAGTGATCAGATGCTGTAGGGAGGCAGCACGGTGGTATTCAGTGTGTGAGTGATCAGATGCTGTAGGGAGGCCGGCACGGTGGTATTCAGTGTGTGAGTGATCAGATGCTGTAGGGAGGCCGGCACGGTGGTATTCAGTGTGTGAGTGATCAGATGCTGTAGGGAGGCAGCACGGTGGTATTCAGTGTGTGAGTGATCAGATGCTGTAGGGAGGCCGGCACGGTGGTATTCAGTGTGTGAGTGATCAGATGCTGTACGGAGGCCGGCACGGTGGTATTCAGTGTGTGAGTGATCAGATGCTGTAGGGAGGCCGGCACGGTGGTATTCAGTGTGTGAGTGATCAGATGCTGTAGGGAGGCCGGCACGGTGGTATTCAGTGTGTGAGTGATCAGATGCTGTAGGGAGGCCGGCACGGTGGTATTCAGTGTGTGAGTGATCAGATGCTGTAGGGAGGCCGGCACGGTGGTATTCAGTGTGTGAGTGATCAGATGCTGTAGGGAGGCCGGCACGGTGGTATTCATATAAAGACTTCACTTTACTTCATAAATGTGAACCATAACGCAGCGCCACCTGCAGGGTTGAGACTAGAACTAGAAAGGAGCTGATCATAGTGATATACATATTTGTGGGAAATGTTTCAGTATAACTTGTATTATATGTATTGAAATCCCTGGGTTCTGTCTACATGAGTCCAGTGGGCGGTCCTATCAGTGACTGACAGTATAGTAGAACGTCCCACTGGACTCATCCATACTACCACCTGTGACACATTCAATACAAGTTACACTGAATCCTTTCCCACACCCTATATATCATTCTGCTCGGCTTCTCCTTCTCTGTACTGTCCACAGACTGACTGCATGGACAGTGTGACAGGTCGTTCCCTCTAATGATATTTTGGACTGGAGATAGTCTTATCTGGGGATGATAATAAACATTTAGAAAAACAAAATCTATTTGAGGTGCTAAAAGTTTAAAAATCGTCCCCCTCCTCCCCAGCCTTATTGAAGACTGGCTGCAGAGGGAGGACTCCAATCCAGCCTGTGCTACAATGGCGTGGCGGAGAGGACGCCGGGTGGCTTCATTAGGGGAAGCATTATACTGGGATTTTTGTCATCATTTGAAAAAAAAAAAAGTGATATATTAGAAGTTTAAAAGAGTTTCCCCGTTTTCAGAATCCCCCAGATCCCCGGCTATCATGTGATAGAAACCAACAACTGGTCTTTACTCACCCTCCCCAGGTCCAGCACTGCCTCTCCGTTGCTGCCCCTGGTGTCTTTTATTGACTGCAGCGCTGACATCACGTCGACAGCACTGCAGCCAATCAGTGCTTTCAGCAGCCCTGCCAGAGTAGACTGCACAAGCTGCTCAGAGTCGCTGAGCTCACTGATTGGTAAACAGGGCACAGTAAATATTGGGGGATGGGGGGCGCAAAAACAATGGAGAAATTACATTTTTTTCCCTCGCTTCAGCAGTGAGGGTCAATAAGTTAATCAATAAGGTATATGACCCGGAAACTGACACCATTAAAAAATGCAGCAGAGAATATTTTTTACCTCCAAAATAATAATTATGGAATAGTGCTTTTGTTTGTCTCCACTGCTCAGTCTATTACATGGTAAAACTTATGGTGTCCTATAAAACTACAACTCATTCCAAACAATGCAAATCTCTCATGTTGCTTTGTCTACAGCTAACAAAATTATCTACAGAACAATAAATTGCCAGGGCCATTAAAATAAATCCCAAAAAAATTTACACATCCATCAATGTCAAAAAATAGAAAATCAGAAGGTATTGACCCCTTAAAAGACAATCATAACAAGATAATTATAGAGGACAAAGAAAAGGCTGAGATATTAAACAGGCTTTTTTCATCCATGTTCACCAACAAACCATCTGTTCCAGGGATCTTTCAGCAGGGCAAAAATCAAAGTTCACCACCTGATATAACTAGTTTAACACAAAAAGAAGTACACAAAAACATTGACAAATCCCCCAGCCCAAATGGCATTCATCCATGGATACTGAGGCAATTAAGCTCAGTAATTGACTGACCGCTGTATCTCATATTCTTAGACTCTCTTGTAACAGGGGTAGTGCCACAGGATTGGAGGAGGCTGATGTGGTATTGATATTTAAGAAAGGTAAGACGGTGGATCCAGGTAACTACCGTCCGGTAAGTCTGACATCAGTAGTGTGTGACATATGAGGGCATTATAAGAGATGATCTGCAGAGTTATATCTCACAGAATAATATAATAACTGATCATCAGCATGGATTCATGAAAGATAGGTCGTGTCTAACCAACATGTTGGGGTTCACTGAGGAGGTAAGTGCAAATCTGGATGTTGGTAATGCGGCTGATGTGATTTATCTGGACTTTATAAAGGCATTTAATCCTGTACCATATAACAGCCTTATACTGAAGCTTCAGAAGCCGAGACTGGGGGGAACTATATACAGATGGGTAAGGAATTGGCTAAATGATAGGAAACAAAGGGTCGTCCTAAATGGTTCATTCTCTAAACGGGATACAGTCAGCAGTGGAGTGCCGCAGGGATCTGTACTGGGAGCAGTGGGGACTGCAGGGATCAGTACTGGGAGCAGTGGGGGCCGCAGGGATCTGTACTGGGAGCAGTGGGGGCCGCAGGGATCTGTACTGAGAGCAGTGGGGACTGCAAGGATCTGTACTGGGAGCAGTGGGGACCGCAGGGATCTGTACTGGGAGCAGTGGGGGCCGCAGGGATCTGTACTGGGAGCAGTGGGGACCGCAGGGATCTGTACTGGGAGCAGTGGGGGCCGCAGGGATCTGTACTGGGAGCAGTGGGGACTGCAGGGATCTGTACTGGGAGCAGTGGGGGCCGCAGGGATCTGTACTGGGAGCAGTGGGGGCCGCAGGGATCTGAACTGGGAGCAGTGGGGGCCGCAGGGATCTGTATCGGGAGCAGTGGGGACCGCAGGGATCTGTACTGGGAGCAGTGGGGACCGCAGGGATCTGTACTGGGAGCAGTGGGGGCCGCAGGGATCTGTACTGGGAGCAGTAGGGGCCGCAGGGGGTATACTCAGGACTACAAAACAGGAGAAGGACTTGGGTATTCTGGTTACAAGTAAGCTGAGCAGCAGCACTCAATGTCAGGCAGCAGCCGCAAAAGCAAAGAAGATTTTAGGATGTATAAAAAGAGAGGTAAAATCCCAACGTATTGTTACCCTTCTATAAATCACTGGTGAGGCCACATCTAGAATATGGGATCCAGTTTTGGGCTTCAAATTTTAAAAAGGATATTCAAAAGTTAGAGCCAGTTCAAAGGTGGGGAACTAGATTATTACAAAGGATGGAGGCTGCTCATATGACGAGAGGTTGGAAAAGTTGAGCTTGTTTAGCTCAGAAAAAAGACGCCTCATAAGAGATCTCATTTACATGTATAAATATATGTGTGGTCAGTACAAAGGACTAGCACATGACTTATTCCTTCCAAAGACCATACTATGGACCAGGGGGCTCTCATTATAGGTGGAAGAAAAAGTGTTTCCAGCAGCTAAACAGGAAAGGGTTCTTTACAGTCAGAGCAGTCAGACTGTGGAATGCCGACCACAAGAGGTAGTGATGGCCGACACTATAACAGCTTTATACAAGGACTGGAGGATTTCTTCAATACACATAACATTGTGGGTTGCAGGTAAATTAGACAAAATGTTACAACTATAGTAGTACATTAGTACGGTAATAGTAATTACATAATTCGGTTTGATCCAGGGTTCTAGGACTGATCGCCTTTTCTCTGGGTCAAGAAGGAATTTTTCCCCGTGATGCAAATTGGCTGAACGTGTCCTGTTTTTTTTTTCCTTCTTCTGGATCAGCAGATTTAGGCATAGGGATTTTAGTAATACCATCATTGGAATCACAAGAGTAATACAAAATATAAAACGAACTAAAAAAATTATAAATGTGTTCATTTGTAATAGCAATAGTGCAGCAATAATAAAAATGGTAATAATACATTGTGAGGTCTAGTCCCAGTTACTGTAGTGTTAGTGTAGAGAGTACAATTGGGGGAGAAAGGTTGAACTTGATGGACCTAGGTCTTTATTCAACCTACGTTACTATGTTACTATATTACTAATATCTATGTTACAGGAAAAGTGGAGGAAAAATATTGGAACGCAAAAATTAACATTTTCGGTGGCTGGAAGGGGTTAATTTCTAGAGCTGTCGCCCTCTATGGTATTATAGAGACGTCACAATGAGAGGCAGCCCTGTGGGACGTCAGTACCATGTGCTTGATAGTATGGGGAAACAGTGCGCGGCTCTCTGCTCTCTTCCATACAGCAAGATATGAAGGCTGTGCAGATACTGGTGCTCGCTGCGCTGCTGCCTGACATTGGTAAGTGCCGCCTGTGTAGCCAGCGATGTGCGCTGCGCCTCTATTATTGTCACCCTACTTGTGCACAACTTTCCGAGAACAGGTCTGTGCTCCTCCGCCCTCCCTGCACAGCTGCGGCTCTAAGCCTCGGCGGCAGAGTACACATTCACATGGGGCAGATTTTTTGCAGAAACTTCCGTGGACTGATCCATTCATCTGGATAACAGTTACACCCGCTGCAGCTATAGGCCTATTCAGATGCATGACAATGGTTGCAGAATCGTGCCAGATATGTAAGTTGCCTCTTCAGAGAGGAAGAAGACTGAAACTCTAGCTCCACCTCCTGGTGGTAGCCATCCTAAAAGTCAGTCTCGGCCCTTTAACCACTTCATGACCGCCGTCTGGGTTTTGTGCAGCGCCGACGTTGGTGTACGGTCGGTGGTCTTGCAGAGAACCGGAACCCCACATACATGTAAGCACCGGCATTCCAGTGCAGAATGCTGGCTGTGACCCCTGACCACATCGAGACCTGATTGGTTCAGATCCTGATGACATCACCGTCATGCCAGCCAATGAGAGCAATCACTGGGACAGTTTGTTGTACTAAACCCGGGTGGTTTGCCTCATATAAAATGCTGCTTCTCCTCTGATCTTCTATCAGTGAACGATTAGTAGAGAAAAGTGCTGCTGACAAGAGCGGTGTCAGTGAGAGACCTTGTCATGTTGTAAAAAGACAAAGAAATAGATTCCCTCCTCTCCCAGTTAGTCCCATCAATTTATTAGACCTACTCAAATAAATAATGAATAAGCACTGAAATAATATAAAATATAAAATTTAATTTTTATTAATATACATAAGTAAAAACAAGGGGTTGGGGGAAGTTGATAGGAGATTACTCAGGAATAAATAATTTCCCAGAATGTTTGTATATAGGGTGTTAGGGGGGGGGGATTGTTTATTCCTAAGTAATGTATATTAATAAAAATTACATTTTATATTATTTCAGTGTTTATTCATTAGAGTAGGTCCAGTTGATTGTATAATGAATATTCAGTCATATATGTGGTATCTTTATTTGGTTTTGTTTTCCATCAATTTATTAGTTAGTATATAGGGTGATGTAGGGTGGATGTTTAGTGTAGTATAAATTGACTAGATAAGTTAGATTATAAGTAATTAATATATTTATATTCTGAAAATGAAAATAAATCGTTAGGCTTAGGGTTGATCACAATTGTTTTACCAATCAATTATTAGTAGTTCCATCAATTGTTTAACCAATCAGTTGCGTTAATTTGATTAGTTATGTTAATTAATTTGTTCATTTTGTTATATTATAAACACATATACTATATACATAACTTCATAAGAACGTATTTTCTACTAAAATATAGCTAATTTTTTAGAGTGTACAGTGATATGTAAAAAGTAATAAAATGGCGGGTCAGTCTTATACCGCAGAGGAGGCGTCTGCCCTGTTATGTTCTGACAGTGCAATGTCAGAGGGAGATGTGGATTTCGAGGGCTTTAGTAGCGGCGACAGTGATAGCTGAGAAATGAGCAGTGATTCTGGTCCATCCTCATGGACCAGTACAAGAGGGAAAATAGCACCACTGGAGAAACATCTCCAGATCAGGGAACAATGCTCAGTACAAGCGCTGTCCCTGGTACTAGTGAATTGGCGCAGGACAATGTACAAGGGGCTTTGCCACATGATCTAGCATTTCCCAGAAGGGAGGCTTCGGATTCGCCTGCTCCATTCAGCCTTGATTTTAATGCCATTCCTGGTATAAATGTGGAGGTGGAAGACTTTGGACCAATTTTTTTTAATTTGTTTATGACAGATGTGTGACGCTCGAAAGCCCTACCCTGGGAGATGGGGGACTCGGAGACGGGTCCTGTGTGGTAGATGGGGTGCAGCCGTGGCCCGGACCCGCTCCGTGCCCAGGGCCGTCGCACTAAATAGAATGGTATGGGCTTATCCGGGTTGAGTGGCTGATCTCGACCTGTGGGACCTGGTGAAGGCCACCAGCGCTGCCGCGGTCCGCTGAGGCATGGTGTTATTACAGCCATACTTGTTACTACTCCCCACAAGTGGAGCAGGGCCTCAGGGCAGAGAGACAGGATGGAGGGAGTCGTAGTCTAGGAGGTCTGGTGCCGCGTAATGCGGTGTAATGCAGAATAAAGAGTCCGGAGGCCATAGGGGTTAACTTCCAGGGTTTTTACTCACAATGGAGATGGCAATAGGAAGGAGTCTCCCTGCTCCTCGCGGAGTTCTGCGGTCACCAGAGACAGGGTTGGGGGGGGTCCGACAACCTCCGAGTAAGTCCAGTGCTCGATCAGGACCCCTCACCAGAGTGTTCCTAGACTTCAGACTGGGTCCTTTCCTGTCTGTGTGTGTGTAGATAGGCCGGGTCTCCCACTGAACTTCACTCAGAAAAAGGGTACGGGTGGCAGCTCCGCTCCTTCCGATACCCGGTGGGATCCTCAGGGCCTACCGGGCTTCCCTGACCAGGACGTAGAGTAGCAAGGTCAGGTGTCGGGGGCCGGTACCCCTCTTGCAGCCGGAATCCCTCTGAATAGATCAGGTTGGCGAGGACAGGTGGCGTATACCGCTCCGTCTGCATCCCCCTGGGATCCATTTGCTGTGGAGCTACACTCCTAAGCTCCGGGCCTTCTTGGTCATGGTCCTTGACCGAGCTGAGACATTCATTATCTGCAACCTGCCCCTCGTCCCAAGGCCAGGTTACGAGGGTCGTGCCTCCATCCTCTGCAGGTCCACACAGGATCCACTCTCAGGGAAGGAGGTCACGATAAAGAACAGTCCAAAGAACCAAGAACCGAAATGGCTGTGTATTAAATATGAAATTTAAAGTGTCACTAAAATGTGAATTCTCCACCCTCACCCACTAATTGGTTCCCCTATCTCTTGGTTCCCCAGTCTCCCGAGTACCAGTAGGGGCAGCACCTAGTGCCTTCTAGCCCCCTCTGGTGGGAGAAGTGTGGTGTTGGATGTGGAGGTGGGGTACTGACCATCACACTGTTCTTACCTCAGAGGAGGAACACCACACTCCATTAAAGAAGTGCAGCATCCCTGTGGCGGTCGAACCCTCAGGGGCACCACACAGACAGCTTGCTAGAGCATATTGTCCTGCAAACAAATTTATACGCGTCCCAATTTATCAGCCAGAATCCACGATCCTATTATGCTAGGGCAAATTTATGGACGCCAACTAATCTTCCTGAAATAAACATTTTTTTTTTTTGTAGGACTTACATTTGCCATGGGACTTGTTAAAAAAAAAAGAGCACTCGGTCCTACTGGTCCTACTGGTCCAATTGCACTGTTCAAGCCAACCCTATGCTTTCTGTCGTTCTTTCTAAGACCCCTTTGAAATTCTCATGAGGCTTTGGCATTTTAACGACAATAGTCAATACCTGCCCAGAAATCCCCCAGAACAGGACAGACTATTTTTCCAGTTGTCACCAGATAAGTCCATTTTTACAAATAGGCTACAATCTGTATGTGGACAATTATTACACTAGCATACCCCTATTTAAAAGTCTGGTAGAACTCAACATAGGGGCCTGTGGGACCATTTCTAAAAACCGTCCGGGGTTTCCACAACCATTGGTCAATGAAAAGTTCCAAAAGGGGTAGTCAGGGGCCGTACGCAATGGAGAGCTGGTTGCCCTCAAGTATAGGGATAAGAAGGATATTTTGATTCTACGCTCGACCCTCACAAATGTCACAAGGACCACCGTAGAAGTAGGATCCACTACTCCAGAGCAAAAAAACCTGCATCAGTCATTGACTACAACAAACACCTGGGGGGTGTGGACCTTGCAGACCAGGTTCTACAGCCATACCAGGTATCAATAAAATCATATACCTGGTATAAAAAGTTAGTGATTTATTTTTTTCAGGAGGCCACATATAATTCTTTTGTGTTATACAAAAAAGCAAGAAATCCAGATACTTTCCTTGATTATCAGGAAAAGGTCATAGAAAATCTTGTTTTTTTCAAATGTTAGCCCCGCTCATCCATTGGAATCTGGGGATGTCAAAAGTCTCACTGAGCGACATTTTATTGCACTCATTCCAGCAACAGAAACAAGAAAGAACTCGCAGAGAAGATGTTGTGTATGTACCAAGAGAGGAATGAGGCCAGATACCCGCTGCTATTGCCCATCATTGCCAGCCTTATGCCTCACTGACTGCTTTAAAATGTTCCACATGGAACCACCTTTTTAAACTGTATTCATTTCTCATTTTGGCATTCAAGCATATGGTTTATTTAATGAATGACACATTTAAGTAGAGCTCGCTTAACAATTTCTGGGCACAATATATTAGGCACTACAATGTACTGGGCACTACAACGTACTCGGCACTACAATGGCAGATTTGCAATTTTTGCTCTAAAACATCTACTGCTGCTTGTTTCTGGAAATCATTCATGGAGTTAAAATAGTCAATACACCCATAGATGAATTACCAGAGGGGTGGGATTTCCAAAATGGGGTCACTTCAGGGGGGATTCTGCTGTACTGGCACTCAGGGGCTCTGTATATGGAGTCCGCAAACTATTCTAGGAAAATCTGTGCGCCAATAGTCAAATAGCCCACCTTCCTTCCTCAGTCCTGCCATGTTGCCAAACAGTACTGTACAGCCACATATAGGGTATTTCAAAAATTGTGAGAAAAATTAAGGGGCCACTTTTACCTATTTTCCCATGTAAAAATGTGAAATCTGGGGTTAAAAAAATATATTTTAGTGGTAAAAATATAATTATTTTTTCTTCACCGCTCCATGGTATAAATCCTATGAAACAACTGTGGTGTCAATATGATCACTGTACCCCTAGATGAATTCATTCAGTGGATTAGGTTGTAAAATGGGATCATTTATGGGGGATTTCTGCTGTTCTGGCACCTTAGGGGCTCTGCCAATGTGACATGGCATCCACACACCATTCCAGTGTAGTGAGCTGGCCGGCTCTGGCTGTTCTGTGATAATTGAAATAGAGCCTGTGACAGAAATGATAACGCAGGATGGTGTTGCCACCTTGTGGCCAGAGGTTGCACCTGCGCAGGGTGTGATGACAGAGAAAAAGACTGAGTCTCCTGTGTCCCGCCCTAGAGAGTCACGTGACCAGAGTGAGAAGCAGGAAAAAGCGCGCGGAGAGTCTGAGAGAGTCTGTGAAAAGAACCAGGACGGTGTGCAGGTCCTCGTGTGTGCCTTAGAGGATACTCTCAACGTGGCTGCTGTTATCTGACATCTTTTCCTCAGAGCTTTCCCCAGCTTCCGCACTGCTGAAGGATTCAGCTGTTACACTCCCCACTACTGGAGTGTGGACTACACAAGGGAATCCACAAGAGCTGCTATCCGGATCAGAGAGACTGTAAGCGGGACCTCTGGCGAGAGGCCGAAGTATTCCTTCCTTTCAGCGAAATTTGTTGTTCCTGTTTTTTTTTCTTCGGCTGGGACGCCTTCCTGCAAAGACAGACAGGCCTGCGACGGGGGACACATCCTTCTGGAGTAAAGGACTGGTAACGTGGGAGTAGGGACAGTGAGGGTCAGCTTATAAGTACACGTTATTGCTGTGAATATTTACGGTTGTCATTTATTGTGTTCTGCTGTGTTAAAAATGTATACGAGTAAAGATACGGTTATCAAGATAGAGTCTGTGTGTGGGGATCTTGCTGGGCCAGATCATGGATACCAACGCATGGCCTTGCCCGCGGTCACTTCACCAGCAAAATCTGCTCCTTAATATGGCGCTCCTTCCCTTCTGAGCTTTGTACTCAGGAAGGAGAAATTGCAAAATCGATTGTTGGGTCCATTTTCTCCTTTTAAATTGTGAAAATGAGAAATTTGAGGCTAAGGCTGCGTGCCCACTATGCGTTTTTCAAGTGTTTTTGCAGTCGAATTTCCGCAGCGAAAACGCTTAAAAACGCTTGGTAATACGTGCCCCATGGTCCCCAATCATAATCCACATGTGCTGTGCACATGCTGCGGAAATTTTTGTTGCGGATTATCTTTGTGGAAAAATCCTCAGCATGTCCATTAATTTTTCGGACACGCAGCGTAATTGCCGCCATTGACTTGCATTGAAACGCTTAATATCCGCATGACTACATGTGCACATGCGGATATTAAGCGATTCTATGTGCGGATGGTACCCGGGTCTGGAGAAGAGGAGACTCTCCTCCAGACCCGGATACCATTAGTACCTGTTAAAAAAAAAAAGAATTTAAAATAAAAAATATATATTATACTCACCTTCTGATGTCCCCCGGTCTCCTCTATGGTGCGCGCTGGCTCCCCGGTGGCTCGCGATGGTGTAAAAGGACCTTCCATGACGTAATTTAGTCACGTGACAGGTCACGCAACCGCTGACGTCGATGGTTGCGTGACCTGTCACATGGCTAAATGATGTCATGGAAGGTCTTTTTACACCACCGCTAGCCGTACAAGAGACCGGACGCACCGAGAAGGAGAACGGGGGCCATCAGAAGGTGAGTATAATGTTTGTTTTTTTATTTTTTACCATTTTTATTCTTTTTTTAACTATTAACTTGGTCACACTATATAAATCCAAGCCGGTTGCATGGATTTATATAGTGTGACAAAGTTGTCAAGCACTTTTCCAAGTCTAAAATCGCTTGGAAAAGCGCTTGACAACCACTTCTACCTAGCAGGAAAAACGCATGTAAAATCCGCATGCCTTTTTCCTGCCAGGGAGATGCAGAAAAAATCTGCAGCATTTCTGTATCGTGAGCACTTAGCCTTAATCAACTTTTTGGTGAAAAAAAATTAATATTTTAATTTTCACCTCCCAATATTTTAAAATTTTGCGAGGCACCTGTGTTATCAATATGGTCTTCACACCAGCAGATGAATTCCTCAAGAGGTGTAGTTTCCAAAATAGTGTCACTTGTGGGGGTTTCCACCATTTAGGCACATCAGGGGCTTTCCAAACGCGACATGACGTCCGCTCTCAATTCCAGACAATTTTGCGTTCAAAAAGTCACACAGTGCTCCTTCCCTTCTGAACTCCGCCGTGAGCCCTAACAGTAGTTCTCCCCCATATATAGGGTATTGCCGTATTCAGGAGAAATTGCACAACAAATTTTGGGGTCCCTTTTCTCCAGTTACACTTGTGAAAATAAAAAATGTGGGGCTAACACAACATTTTTGTGAGAAAAAATGTGATTTTTTATTTTTTTTTTATTTTCACGGCTCAACGTTATAAATGACTGTGAAGTTCCTGGGGGTTCATGGTGCTCACCACACATCTAGATACATTCCTTGAGGGGTCTAGTTTCCAAAATGGGGGTCACTTGTGGTGTTTTTTCACTGTTTAGGCACATCAGGGGCTCTCCAAACGCGACATGGTGTTCAGTATCGATTCCAGACAATTTTATCAAAATTGCGCTCCTTCCCTTCCGAGCCATGCTGTGCACCTAAACAGTAGTTTTCCACCACATATGGGGTATCTGCATACTCAAGAGAAATTGCACAACAATTGTATGGTGCATTTTCTCCTGTTACTCTTATAAAAATGAAAACATTGGGGCTAAAGTCCCATTTTTGGGGAAAAAGTACAATTTTTATTTTTTCCTTCCACTTTGATTTTATTCCGGTAATTTCAGACGGGCAAGGGAAAAACTCCCAATGCCCAGCAGCCTTGAAAACTTATTGCCTATTGCTGCCACCTATTAGGTTGGTTCGCAAGTGAAAGGTCACTGGTTCGAAACGAAGAGCAACCTGCTACGGATCCGGGTGTAGGAACCTCTGTGCTGTGGTGCAAGGAGGGACCAGAGGGGCGTAACTAGGTATCAACTCGGACCGACTAAGGTCGTACGGCGGCTTAATCGACTCCGTGACCAGGGAAGGACCAAGCAGAGGGACCAGGTGCTACTCTGTGGACCGACCTTGTATGAGAGCAGGTGACTCCCACCGGTCAGAAGGCAGGGACTGACCGGTACAGCAGATGAGCACAGCAGGCAGACTGACGGGTGATCCGGGCAAACGGACAGCCAGGCACGGCAGGTAACAAGCAGGAGCCTCCAGGTCGGCTGACAGGTAGGCACGGCAGGTAACACGCAGGAGCCTCCAGGTAGGCTGGCTGGTAGGCACGGCAGGTAACACAGGTAACAAGCAGGAGCCTCCTGGTAGGCTGGCTAGTAGGCACGGCAGTTAACAGGCAGATGCTTCCAGGTAAGCAGGCGGGTTGGGCCCATAGACTGACTGGCGGACTGGACTGGTAGTCAGGCTGGCGGACTGGACTGGTAGTCAGGCTGGCGGACAGGACTGGTAGTCAGGCTGGCGGACAGGACTGGTAGTCAGGCTGGCGGACAGGACTGGTAGTCAGGCTGGCGGACAGGACTGGTAGTCAGGCTGGTGGACAGGACTGGTAGTCAAGCTGGTGGACAGGCAGGACTTGTAGTAAGGCTAGCAGCGGGACCTGAGGGCTGAAGCAGAGTTTAGCACACAAAGCTACAACCTTGCACGGGCACCTCCATATTGGAGGAGGTGCCTGTTATAGGGGAAGTCCTCCGGCCATTGGCCGGGGACTTTTTAGGACGGCGCGCGCGGCCCCTTTAAGAGGGAGGGAGCGCGCGCGCCCTAAGCACAGAGCCGGGGAAGCTGCGTGCACCCGCAGCAGCTGCAGGGAGGCCGGAAGACGCCGGAACAGGACCGCGGCGGTAAGGGGGACGGCGTCTCTGCCGGGCAGGAGGCAGAGATGCCGGTGCTACACAACCATGAAAAAGATTTCTCAAGAAAAGAGATACTGCATCATCCAGCTCATCGATAGCGGTCTCTCGACCAACAAAATTGCCAAACCGCATCATGTGAGTGCCAAGACCAAGGCCGGCGTCAGCACCCGGGCAAGTGCCGGGGCCATGAGCAGGCAGGGGGCCCACTTGCAGTCGGGCACCCCACCGGGCTATGGGCGGAGGATAGCGGTGCAAGCGCCCGCCCTTCTCCCCTGCTTGCTCAGGGCCCCAGCAGCCGGATACTTACCTCTCCCCGTGCCTCCGCAGATCCGCTGTCTTTCTGCTGTGTGCTCCCTGTGACGTCTGAGGTCAGAGGGTGCGGTGATGTCTTTCCACCACGCCCTCCCCTGAGCCATCACGTCCTCCCCTGAGCCATCACAGTCAGCGCAGAGCGGGAAGACGCCGGCGACGCTGGAGTCCGGACCTGAGCAGCGGCAGCAGGTGAGGAGGAGTGAGGTGAGTATTTGATTTTTTTTTTTTTTTTTAATGTATGGAGGCATGGGGCATAATATGGGGGGGTGGGGGTGACATCCTGCTTGGGGCATAATATGGGGGGTGACATACTGCATGGGGCATTATAAAGAAGGGAGGGGTGACATCCTGCATGGGGCATTATAAAGAGGGGGGGGTGACATCCTGCATGGCGCATTATAAAGAGGGGGGGTGACATCCTGCATGGAGCATTATAAGGAGAAGGGGGTGATAATGCCCCATGCAGGATGTCACCCCCTCTCTTTATAATGCCCCATGCAGGATGTCACTACCCCCTGCATGGGGCATTATAATTACAATAGATATCGCTCATGTAATGTAAGAAGTGAAATCTTTGGCCTTGTACTATATCTATATTTCTCTGCGGTATCTGTGCATCATGAATGGTGGTATGTGTGGGGCCCACTGAGACTCTTTTGCCCGGGGCCCAGAAAAACCTGGAGCCGGCCCTGGCCAAGACAAATGGAAGAATATGAAATAAATTCCGTCCATCCATTCAAAAGCCAAGAGGTGGACGCCCAGGCAAAATATCGGAGTCAACAAGTTGGCACATCACTAAGTCTATCAGTTCTGACACGACAAGCACGGCAGTGGAGGTGGCTCGTATGCTTCGTAATAGTGAGATCACAGACGTCCATGTAAGCACTGTGCAATACACGTTACACAAGTCTGGAATGGCGGCTCGAAAAAAGGAGAAGAAGCCTTGACCTCAATATCGTCATAAGAAGCATCGGCTCAAGTTTGCAAATAAGTCAGAAAAGTGGACAGTAGAAGATTGGAAACTGGTGATTTGGAGCAATGAGATGAAATTCAATAGACGAGGCTATGATGGGTGCAACTGGGTCTGGAAGAAATGAGAGAAAAAGGGGCTAACAGATCAATAAATTTAAGGAACTGTCAAGTTTGGTGGAGGAAGCCTCATGATATGGGGTTGTTTCACAGCCAAAGGTGTTGGGTACTTGACAAGGATCAATGGTGGTTGCAATGCTGAGCTATATGTGACTATCCTACAAGATGTGTTACTTCGTACACTCGAATACTATGGGTATGAAAAGGACGACAGTGTTCCAGTGGGACAATGGCCCGAAGCATACGTCAAGATTGGTGAATAAATGGTTCAATAACAATGAAGTGGAGGTGCTGGATTGGCCCCCACTGTCCCCAGACCTCAACCCAATCGAGCACTTGTGGGTAGAGTTAAAGAAAAAGCTGTTTACATACCCAAGTGAGTCGACCAGTATGCACCAACTTTGGGAACATGTAGAAGAGAACTGGGATCAGATTTAGGTTGAGACGTGCTCGAGTCTCATAGAGCGCATGCCCAGAAGGATTCAGGCAGTTGTGAAAGCCAAAGGTGGTGTGAAGACACGGGGACTTCCATGGGCGTAATACTACTCAGACAACACAGGGTGATCGTAAAACAGTGTGGCAATACTTTATTGAACCACCAAACGGACAATAAACAGATAGAACAGTCACAGTAAATACCCAAGATGGTACTAAATTACACAGGCTCACCCTTTTGCTGGCCTGCCTGGGATAGAACAGCTGTGACTTTGGGTCTTCCTGGGCCAACTGTAACATCCCTGGCTGTGTGCTGGCATGGCTTACCACCTCCCACCATGCAAGGCCGCCATCTTACCTATCAGTCCAGGCTGCTCACTTTGGTCCAGTATCTGCTGTGTGCATGTCTCTTGTCTGATTGCTTACGGTGGTGGCGCAGTTACTGCCTGTTTCTTATAGTTACTGTGTGCACAGTCCTAATGCGTCCCCAGCCTTTTGCTCTGAGTCACTGGATACTTAAACCCCCTCCACCCAGTAGGAGGTGCCTGAGCAACACTTTCTTTTAGTGTGCTCTGTGCAACTGAGTTGCCAGGTCCTGTCCTGTATCTTGCCTGTTTCCGCCACCCTTGGGGCTGTATACCCAGGCCTGTTACCTATATCTGTGATTTATAGTCTGTTCCGCCACCCTGGGGGCTGTATAGCCAGGCCCGTTACCTGTATCTATGACCTCTAGTCTGTTTTCTGCCACCCTTGGGGCTGAGTTCCCAGGCTCGTTCCTGTATCATATTCCTGTTCAGTTCCTGTCTGAACAGTGTCCTAGCCCGTTACTTGTTTATCTCTATGTCCGTATCTTCCCTTTTCCTGCAGTGTCTGAACCTGCACCTAACTCCAACTCGTTGTCTCTGTACTTCTGTTTGTAAGTACCTTGTGTGTATTTGCTCAGCTCTGCTTGTTTACCGCACCTGCGGGTTTTGCTCTGCTCTGCTTGTCTACAGCACCTGCGGGTTTTGCTCTGCTCTGCTTGTCTACCTCACCTGCGGGTTTTGCTCTGCTCCGCTTGTTTACCGCACCTGTGGGTTTTGCTCTGCTCTGCTTGTCTACTGCACCTGTGGGGTTTGCTCTGCTCTGCTTGTTTACAGCTCCTGCGGGTTTTGCGCTGCTCTGCTTGTCTACCGCATCTGCGGGTTTTGCTCTGCTTGGCTACCGCACCTGCGGGTTTTGCTCTGCTCTGCTTGTCTACCGCACCTGCAGGTTTTGCTCTGCTCTGCTTGTCTACCGAACCTGCTGGTTTTGCTCTGCTCTGCTTGTCCACCGCACCTGCGGATTTTGCTCTGCTCTGCTTGTCTACTGCACCTGCGGGTTTTGCTCTGCTCTGCTTGTCTACCGCACCTGCGGCTCTGTTCCTGTATCCCAGTCTGTACTGGTCCCTATCCTGCCTGCGTTCCTACCTGCCAGTACCCACCTGTCTGCGTACCAGCCGTGCCTGCCAGTACCCACCTGTCTGCATACCAGCCGTGCCTGCCAGTACCCACCTGTCTACATACCAGCCGTGCCTGCCAGTAACCCACCTGTCTGTATGCCAGCCTAACCTGCCTGTTCTGGCACTCCCCGGTGTGGGTCAACAGCTGTGACTGGGGTCTGACCTGGAGTAACACCTGGTCCCTCTGCTCGGTTCCTCCCTGGTTCACGGAGTCGACTGAGCCACCATGCGACCTTGGTCAGACCGAGTTTATACTTAGTCATGCCCCTCCACGCACTCTTCGGTTCATGGTCCAGTGGGATCACTAACCACCCTCACTCCAGTCAGTCCGGGCGTGTGTTTAACACCAACTACTTCAACCAGTGGCACCCTGCTTTTGGCGAGCCCCACAGAGAGAAGGTAGCGGCAAGTTTAGGAAGCTGACAGTTTCCATGGGGCCAGAAGACCAGCTGGTTCCAATCTGGCTTCTCTGAATGTCTCCATGGGTTCCAGGCGACCGGAGGGTCCCACCTGGCAACCCCAAATAACATATCCATGGGGCCAGGTGACTTCATTGTCCCAACCTGGTCTCCCCAAATGTATCCATGGGTTCTCTGATGGTCCATGCAGTAGATCGGTATCTTTCCAGTCAGGGCCATATACCTTTAGGTCGTAATCATGTAGAATCCAAATCTGTGTCTCTCTGGATCGAGCCATGCTACAAGCTACTCTCCTGAAGAGCGTGTCTGATATTTTGATTCTCCTTGTAAAGTTTGCCTGCTACAGATGCATATGTCCCCTAAAAATAGTTACAATTGTCCTTTGAAGTACACATTCACAGGTCAAGGATTAGGGAGGGTATTATTCCACAGGGCTCAGGTCTCATTGTTTGTGCATTTAATCAATTTACATAGTTGGTATAGCAGGGGGCTCTTTAAATCAACATCTAGCTGGCTTTAGTACAATATGCAATTAGCATAGTAAAAAACATTATTGTTTCACCTGCAGTCACTGTCCTTGACCAGCCAAAGAAACACACATATACATTCACAAGTCAACACAAATACAATAGTGTATTTCTCTTGGCTTAAATCTAGACGTCTGGCTGATTAAGATAAGAAGCTGTTTCATCACAGGTGGATTTACAAAATACTAACAAAATAAAATTTAGATTTTTAGAAGCAAAACAGTAACCATGCAGTGAGATGACAAGAATCTGCATAACTAATCACATGCTAAGTAGTTGAAAGTCAAATTTATGCATGAGCTAGCCAAGATAATTGTCTATAAAGTGATGGTAGTCTCACGTTCAAAGCAGTAGTGGATGGTGAGATATGGAGCCTGAAAGGTAAAAGTTCAAAACATTGTTACCCTTTTGCTCGTCAGTGTAAGTGGATGTGGTTTTCAACTCTTTGTGGGTGTCTTCTTGAGGTCCACATCCAGTTTGAAAACAAAACTATGTTTACGTATAAGGAAGAGGGGGCCATAGCTCTGGAATAGAGGGGTACATGAACAAAAGAAAAACTACGTTAAAATCGGGAGAAAGCTTCAGTTTCTCGGCGCCATCTTGAGACTGTCTGTCTGCTCCTGCAATCACCTCACAGTGCCTTCTGCCTGCTTTCCCAGCCATAAAAAAACTCCTCTGTTGTGCACCGATGGTTACAAGAGCTTAGAGGGAGATGTTATCTCTGGTTTTATTACTATTTAGGGCCCAGTGGAGACTTTTACAGGCTGTTGCTCTGTCCTGCGACCGCTCACATGTCCAGCTCAGCTCCAGCATATTCGTGGGTGGGACGACCCTGGAGGGGGAAGGGGGGGCTCAACGTCTTCTACTCCAATCACATTTTAAATCACTCAGACTCTATGAAGCATTGGAGGCTCACAAATTTAAGACACCCTCTTGTAGAACCCCAACTATGCTGTTAATACACAAACTTTGGTGGGCAGTGAGGAAATTACAGGGGATACCAGGGATCTCACAATTTACATCACTGTGGGAAACGCCATGGTTCCCTAACCTATATAAATTGGAAGGGTTTAAAAATTGGAGTCTAAAAGGACTAGACAGATTCACTCATGTTTTAGCGGGAGATTCACTCAAGGAGTTTTCACAGATAAAAAATGAATATGGACTGCCCAACACCGAATTTTATAAGTACCTTCAGTTACGACATGCATATCAGGCAGAGGGTCTTGTCCTAAATAATGGAGTTCCTCAAAATGCTATAATACAGAGAATGGCTAGCTCACATAATTCTGGGGGGCTAATCTCATTGCTTTATAGGGGTCTGCTGGACCTAGTATTAGCAAAACACCCCATAAGATCAAAAGAAAAATGGGAGGGCTTGATAGGCCCTATTGAAGAGGGGCTGTGGTCTGAAATACTGGAAAGAGTTCCCCAGTTATCTCTGAGTGAGTCCCATAGATTCTCCCACTTACAGGTGCTGCACCAGTCATACAGAACACCCCAATTTCTCCACGATATAGGGCTTCGACCAGACTCCCTATGTGCTAGATGTAAAACATTCCCGGCTAACATGCTTCATATGATGTGGACCTGCCCTGCTCTGGAAAACTTCTGGAGGGATGTAATAGCGATCATTGATAGAACATACTCAGTCGATTCAGATCCCTCACCATTAGTATGTATACTGGGATATATAGAAGATCTGAGCACTGAGGAACCTGGCAAAATAGTGGTGGCACGCATGTTATACATGGCTAGGAAACTAACAGCCCAACATTGGTTATCAGAGCAGGCGCCCACGGTGACGGAATTTATAAATAAGATCAATTGGTTATTAAATCTGGAAAAAAGTATATATCTGAAAAGGAAGGCCATCTCTAAATTTGAAAAAATATGGGCTCCATGGATTGACGGCTCCGGCCTAGCATCCAGAGAACTGCATAGATTTCGACTTGGTCTGCTATGATTGATGTATAGATTACTTGACAGGTGCAAAATCCTACATTGGACTGCTTTAGACATGTATGTAACTGCTCCAAAGCAAGAGTTAGATACCCCTTAATACAATTGTGACTATTCATACTGAAGATTGTTAATTTGCTGTGGCCAGAACTGTGGAACATTTAACTCAAAATGTTTTGTTTGAAAGGGCGATGTGTTGTGGGGGGAGGGATAGAATAGGGACTGTGTCCCTTCTGTTAGAACCCTCCTGTTAGTTTTTTTTCTATTTTGCTGGTCACATGACTTTCTGCCTATATAATCCAGCTCCGCCCTCCTGGCCTTGCTGGACTTCAGTGTTACATTTACTCTTAAGCTAGCCAGGTGCCTTGTCCTTAGTTCTTGTAGGGACCCCTCCCTTATATCTATAGGTCTGCGTTCAGAGTAGCCGAGGACTTAGGCGGGTCTGTTCACAAGGAACAGGTCCCCCGCTGCATCGTAAGGAATCAGCTTAGTCCTATTGTAGGGACAGTTTTCCTATCTTTCCTTAGTGCTTGTAGCAGTTCTTAACAGTAAGTCCACCCAAAAAAATAAATAAATAAAACACTCTAAGGAAAGAAATCCAGATATCAGCATGATGTCGGTTCAGGAGTTGGCTCAACGCCTGCAGGGACTGTCTTTGGAGGTGGCCGAGCTCCAGCAACACGTGAGTAGCTGTCCTGGAGCGCATTTTGGCGAACCAAAGGTAGGACTGCCAGATTTTTTTTATGGTGAACTGCAAGATTTTTTCTCCTTTAAAAACGCTTGTTTATTATATTTTCGTTTAAGACTCAGATCCTCGGGGAATGAATCACAGTGCATTGGGTTTATAATGTCACTTTTGCGCAAAGAACCACAGGGATGGGCCTTTTCTCTACAACCTAATGATCCGTGTTTTAGATCTGTGGAAGATTTTTTTTCTGCTATGGGGTTGTTGTATGATGATCCTGATCGAGTCTCATCTGCTGAAACTAAATTAAGACGTTTGAAGCAGGGATCAGGTGATGTGGAAAATTATTGTACATACTTCAGAAGATGGTCGGCTGAAGTGGAATGGAATGACTCTGCATTAAAATGTCTGTTTCTTGCTGGTCTAGGTGAAAGGGTTAAGGATCTGCTGATTGCCTTCCCAAAACCTGGAACCTTGCAGGAGGCAATGCAATTAGCTATACATGTGGACAGGAGACTGTGTGCTAGGATTAATGAAGAGAAATCTACTGCTATGGCAGCTCCTAGTATTCAGAGGGTCTGCTCGGAAGGTGGAGAACCGATGGAGATTGGGGTGATGTCACCCCACTCTCAGGAAAAAGACCGCAGGTTTGCTAAGGGATTATGTTTTTATGGCGGTAAATCTGACCACTTTATTAAGAACTGTGTGCTTCGTTTGAACAAAGAAAAAAAAAAAGGTCAGTTACGCCCGTATAGCTTGTTTAAATTCAAAAGGAGTATTTCTTTTTGTAAGCACCTCATTCCAGGAGGAGTTGATTGAATTTCGGGTATTTGTGGATTGTGGTTCTACACTCAATGTGATTGATGAGGGATTTTTGGAAAAATTTAAATTAGAATCCAAACTTTTGTCATCTCCTATTTCTGTGGTTGCTGTTGATGGCTCTCCCTTGAAATGTATTACTCACAAGGTATTTGAATTTCCCCTCACCATTAATGGTATTCACCAAGAGAATTTGGATTTGGCGGTATTAAATAATTTGCCATCTCCAGTGGTTTTGGGGTTACCTTGGTTAAAATTGCACAGTCCTGTACTGGACTGGTCTACCAATGAAATTAAGTCTTGGAGTCCTAAGTGTTATGATAAATGTTGTAATGGTCGCATTGCTGCTGTGGAAAGAGGGGAATTACCTGTACCTATTCAGGATTTTTGGAAGGTTTTTTTCTGAGGAGGAGTCGCAAGTTTTGCCTCTTCATAGGGACTATGATTGTACTATTGAGTTTGTCCCTGGAGCTACTCTTCCCAAGAGTCGCTTATTTAATCTTACTATCCCTGAGAGAAAGGCCTTGGAGGAATACATACAGACAAGCTTGGCCACCGGTCACATTAGACCTTCTAAGTCACCTGTGGCTGTTGGATTTTTTTTTGTAAAAAAAAAAAGGACGGCGGTTTACGTCCATGTCTGGACTTTCGCGAAATTAATAAAATTACAGTACGCAATTCTTACCCACTGCCATTAATTCCTGACTTGTTCAACCAGTTAGTGAGGGCCAAGTGGTTCTCTAAGATTGATCTCCGGGGGGCATACAATTTGTTACGAACGAAGGAGGGTGATGAATGGAAGACTGCTTTTAACACCCCGGTGGGTCATTTTGAGAATCTGGTTATGCCTTTTGGTCTTACCAATGCACCAGCGTTTTTTCAGAACCTTATTAATGACATCCTGAGACCTTTGATTGGTAAGAATGTGGTGGTGTATTTGGATGACATTTTGATTTATTCGCCGGATCTGGAGTCTCATTGGCAGAGCGTACGTGAGGTGTTGCAGTTATTGAGTGATAATTCACTTTTTGCTAAGCTGGAGAAATGTGAGTTCGCTGTGCAGAAAATTAGTTTTTTGGGCTACATTATCTCCAGCGAGGGCTTTGAGATGGACCCGGTGAAGGTTCAGGCTGTGCAGGAATGGCCTAGGCCTATTGGTTTGAAATCGATACAGAAATTTTGGGGTTTCGACAATTATTACAGAAAATTCATTAAGAATTTTTCTATAATTGTTAAGCCGCTGACCGATCTCACCAGGAAGGGTGCGAATAGGGTCCAGTGGACTACTGAGGCCATTGAAGCTTTTGTGTATCTCAAAGAGAGGTTCAGTTCTGCCCCTATCCTTATGCAGCCTGATGAGACCAAGCCTTTTTTGGTCGAGGTTGATGCTTCTTCGGTGGGGGTCAGTGCTGTTTTGTCTCAGGAAAACAAGGATGGAGTACATCCCTGTGCTTTTTTTTCAAAAAAAATTTCTGAGACCGAACTTAATTACGATGTCGGTAATCGGGAATTGCTGGCGATTAAACTCGCATTTGAACATTGGTGTCCTCTCTTGGAAGGTGCTAAATTTCCCATTCAGGTTTTTACTGATCATAAGAATCTGATCTATCTTGATGCTGCCAAGCGCTTGAATGCCCGTCAGGCTAGGTGGGCACTTTTTTTTTCGCGGTTTAATTTTTCTGTTACTTACATCCCGGGTACCAAGAATGTAAAAGCTGATGCTTTATCTCGCAGTTTTTCTCCCATGGTTGGTACCGAGGAGGAGGAGAGCATTTTACAAGAAGGTGTTGTGATTGCTGCTTTGGACTCCGTTTTGGAAGATGGGATTCTGAAAGCCCAGGACGATGCCCCATCTAACACTCCCCATGGGAGGTTGTTTGTGCCTAGGAACTTTAGGAGAGATTTGTTTGTGGAGTGTCATGAGTCTCGGTTGGCAGGTCATCCAGGAATTTCGGAGACTAAGAGACTTGTAGGTCGCAGTTTTTGGTGGCCTGGGTGGCAGAAGGAAGTCATTAAGTGGGTGCGTCAATGTACTGTGTGTGCTAGATCTAAGTCTTCACATGCTCCTGCTGCGGGGTTGCTTTGCCCTCTGGAGGTTCCTAGTGCACCTTGGACGCATCTTGCTATGGATTTTATTACTGACCTTCCTTCCTCTGAGGGTTTCACTGTCATCTGGGTGGTCGTGGACCGTTTTAGCAAGATGTGTCACTTGGTTCCTTTCATCAAACTGCCCTGCGCTAAGACACTCGCTAAAGCTTTTGTTAAGGAAATTGTCAGGCTCCATGGCGTTCCTACCGACATTTTTTCCGATAGGGGACCTCAGTTCGTGGCTCGTTTTTGGCATCCCTTTTGTGACAGGTTGGGAGTTCATTTGTCATTTTCGTCTGGGTATCATCCTGAGTCTAATGGACAGACAGAAAGAACCAGGATGTTGAGCAGTTTTTGCGTTGTTTTGTGGCTGACAATCAAGAGGTGTGGTCTGAGTTTCTACCACTGGCTGAATTTGCTCTTAGCAACCATACATCCTCCTCTGCTGGGTGTTCTCCTTTTTTTTGTTGTACTGGGAGACATCTGTCGTTTGGTTCGTTCTCCAAATTGGTATCGGCTGTGCCGGAGGAGGAGAATTTTTCCGGTGATTTGGAGAGAGTTTGGACTGATGTACATTGTAACCTTCAAGAGGCTAACAAAAAATCCAAGAGGTACTTTGACAGGAAACGTCAAGAGGTTTTGTTTACGGTTGGTGACATGGTTTGGTTGTCCTCTAAGAATCTGCGGTTGAGGATTCCTTCTAAGAAATTGGGCCCGAAGTTTGTAGGGCCTTTTAAGGTGCTTCAAGTGGTTAACCAGTCTGCTGTTAGGTTGGAGGTTCCTACCTTCTGGAAGATTAATCCGGTGTTTCATGTTTCCTTATTGAAAAAAGCTGATGTTTCTGATAGGGACGCCACTGTCTCTGTTCCTCCGGTGGTGGAAGACGGTGAATATGAAATTTCTCTCATTCTTAATTCTAGATGGCATAGAGGGAGATTGCAGTATCTCGTCGCTTGGAAAGGTTTCGGTCCCGAGGATAACTCCTGGGTAAGGGCGGATGATGTCTCTGCTCCTAGACTTGTCGGAGCGTTTCACAGGTTTCCTGATAGGTCTGGGCCTGGAGGATCCGGAGGATCCTCATAGAAGAGGGGGTACTGTTAGAAAAAACTAACAGGAGGGTTCTATTTTGTTGGTCACATGACTTTCTGCCTATATAATCCAGCTCCGCCCTCCTGGCCTTGCTGGACTTCAGTGTTACATTTACTCTTAAGCTAGCCAGGTGCCTTGTACCTTACTCTGTAGTTTGCTTGGTCTTTTGACCACTAGTACTTTTTGTTTGTTTGTCTTTGCTCTGCTACAATTTCTGCTAGGAGGTGTCCAGCTATATCTCAGTCCTTAGTTCTTGTAGGGACCCCTCCCTTATATCTATAGGTCTGCGTTCAGACTAGCCGAGGACTTAGGCGGGTCTGTTCACAAGGAACAGATCCCCTGCTGCATCGTAGGGAATCAGCTTAGTCCTATTGTAGGGACAGTTTTCCTATCTTTCCTTAGTGCTTGTAGCAGTTCTTAACACCTTCTTTGGTTGGGTTGTTTTATTTGTTTTACTGTTGTGTTACAAAAAAAGTTTTAACAATAAAAAATATTTGATTTAAAAAAAAATCAGGAGAAAGCAGATTTTATACCAAATAAACAAATTATTGACTCACAACAAGGGACAGGTCCCCTTTAAGGAGCAGTTATCATTTGTCTTTTTTATCTGGACCAATCTTGCACAAATGTGTGGCGGCCTCTAATCTGGTGGTACTGTGGTATATGGTTATGGCAGCCAAGCACTGGTACAATTTTGCTGCTGAATCTAAGTTATTGGTGCGGCTGTATGGCTGGTATTTAATGTGATTGATCAGGACTGTCAGGGTGTCACGCAAGGTGTGGGAAAGTATAAGTGCAACACGAAGGGAAGAGGAGGACGGGAGCCCAAACACTAGTGAAAGTGGGAGTGGGGACCCCTAAACATATCGAATATCACCCTGCCTACTCTACCGTCCCTATATAGGTTCCACACCTATCGCCGAGCAGGACCCTAAACCCTGGATGACTCTAGAGTTTGGCCCTAGATAGGGAGGGGGAGGGGTGAGCACTGGTCCGGCCCCACTACAAATTAAAGACAACAAGGTAGACAAACAAAGGGGATTAGCTTAGCTTGAGCAGACACCAGAGGAGTAACGCCAACTGTCCTCCAAGGGCACCAGAGAAGATGCTAGCCGACTGCTAGTGCTCCAAGCATGCACAAAGTTACATAGAAGTATCACCAGCGATTGCCTGGAGCAAACGGAGGGTTTTAAACTCCCATACAATGGTGTGTCAATCAGCAGCAGGAGGGAGGTTGCTGCTGGGTCTTAAAGGAAGAAGGATTAAGAAAGTGTCTGCAGTGCCAAGCGCAGTCACCTTCTACAGCCAGATTCAGAGCGACTGTCTATTACACCTGACAGACCCATGACACAGGGTTCCTCCGCATGGGACTTATCTGCCGCAGATTTTATTGGCTGGCTGTCATTGGCACTGCTATTTTGGCACTACTGCACAGTCACTACAATGAGAAAACATTGCATATGGATTACTTAGCTGGGTGATCCAAGACATTGGGAGGGATTGGGGGCTCACTGCAATTAATATGTCCCTGTTTCATGTGTTCTGTTGTAGTGCTCGCTCCTCCCCATAAGGTCATACCTGGGATTCCACATTCCACCATTCACCTTCAAGCATCTTTGGACCGACCTCCTACAGACGTTATCTGGAAGCATAAAACCACGGAAGATTTAAAGCGGATTGCCAAGATTCAAAATGGCTCGATGATCGAGAGACTGAACAGTAGATACACCTTGGGCGATAATGGAAGGGATTTGTATATCCATAATGTGACTGAGTGTGATAATGGAGAGTACATCGCTGACTATACTTTGGCAAATGGTACAGAAGTAAAGGAGACCTTTTACCTCCTGGTTCATGGTAGGTGTCCTTCCTAGTTAACACTATTAAGGAATACCTGTCCTTTTACATGAAACCTGTAGAAAGGCATATACATGCTATGTGTAAAGGCATGGTCTTACTGCTCTCATCCCCAGAAAGTGCTTTTAGTGCACATACTAATATGTATAGCAGGGGTGGGCAATTAATTTTCCCGAGGGGCCACATGAGAGACTGTGACTGTTGGGGAGGGCCGAACCAATAGGCTGAAATTAATTCTGCTCAATATTAATATTAACATATTAATTCTAATTATTATTATTAATGATTACATAAATATGAATTGTGTAACTTAATATTGAGCAGAATTAAGTGTGCTGACATCCCCCTATATACAGCTTGAGCCCCCACACAGCCTCTCTATATACAGCATGAGCCCTACACAGCCCCCCATGTCCATTATGAGTCCCACACAGCCCCACAAGGCCAGCATGAGCCCCACACAGCCCCCCCATGTTCAGCATGAGCCCCACACAGCCCTCCCATGTCCAGCATGTGCACCACCCACCCCCCCATGTCCAGTATGAGAGCTCGAGAGCCTCCTCATGTCCAGCATGACAGCCCTTCCAAGTGTCCAGCATGACAGCCCCCCATGTTCAGCATGAGCCCCACACAGCCAACCCGTGTCCTGCATGATCCCCACACAGCCCCACTGTGTCCAGCATGAGCCCCACACAGCCCCCTCATGTCCAGCATGAGCCTCACACAGCCCCCTCATGTCCAGTATGAGAGCCCAAGAGCCTCCCCAGTGTCCAGCATGACAGCCCTCCCCAGTGTCCAGCATGACAGCCCTCCCCAGTGTCCAGCATGACAGCCCTCCCTAGTTTCCAGCATTAAAGCCTCCCAGTGCCCAGCATTAAAGCCCCCCAGTTTCCAGTATGAGAGCACCCCTGTGTCCAGCATGACAGCCCTCCTTATTGTCCAGCATGAGAGCCCCCCAGTGTCTCCAGCATGACAGCCCTCCCCAGTGTCCAGCCTGACAGCCCTCCCCAGTGTCCAGCATGACAGCCCCCCCTGTGTCCAGCATGACAGCCCCCCCTGTGTCCAGCATGACAGCCCCTCCTGTGTCCAGCATGAGAGCCCCTCTGTGTCCAGCATGAGAGAGCCCCTCTGTGTCCAGCATGAGAGAGCCCCTCTGTGTCCAGCATGAGAGAGCCCCTCTGTGTCCAGCATGAGAGCCCCCCCCTGTGTCCAGCATGAGAGCCCCCCTGTGTTCAGCCTGAGAGTATCCCCCCTGTGTCCAGCATTAAAGCCCCCCCTTCGTCCAGCATGAGAGTGCCCCCCCCGTGTCCATCATTAAAGCCCCCCCTATGTCCAGCATATACTTACCTCACTCCCTGTTCCCCTGGCGCTCCTGTCTGAGAAGCACTGACTCTCCGCAGTGCACAGGCTGACGCCATCGCGTCAGCTGTTTCTAATGCTGATTGATGGAAGAGCGAGGTAGCGGCCCCTCCTCCACCAATGCATTCACAGCGGATTGAGACCGCGGATTGAGACAGCGGTGACGGCGAGTGGGCGGGCAGTGACGGCGGGCAGTGACGGCATGTGTGTGAGCTGGGAAGGGCATAGTGCGGCCCGTGGGCCACTGTTATCAGCCCCTTGGCAGTCTTGGTCCACGGGCCGGACTGGAACAGCCAGAGGGCCGAATGTGGCCCGCGGGCCGCACTTTGCCCAAGTCTGATGTATAGGAACTGTCCCCCATGCTCTGTAACTTAACATCCACTTTTTGTCAGGGGAAGGTTCCTCTTCCTTACATGCTACCAGTAATATAGGGGCTGGAACTCCATTTTCCTCACTTCCCAGCATGCATTGCACTTGTCATTGTCCAAATTCTTACCTATCCTGAACTGAATGCCAACTCTCTATTCTTCTTATGTGAAGTTTGGCAGACTGGAGAGTAGAAACATAAGGGAAAGACTTGTAGAAAGTCAAAGACCCGCCATCACTTCCTGTAGAGCACACATGTCAAATCTGGCCTGCAGGGTGATTATATTTGGCCCGCGACACCAGATCCACCACCGCTATGTGTGGCCATTATTCAGTATGGAGGACTATGTGTGGCCATTATTCTGTATGGAGGACTATGTGCGGCCCATTATACTGTATGGAGGACTATGTGTGGCCATTATTCTGTATGGAGGACTATGTTGTCGCATTATACTGTATGGAGAACTATGTGGGGCCATTATTCTGTATGGAGGACTATGTGGGGCCATTATTCTGTATGGAGGACTATGTGGGGTCATTATTCTGTATGAAGGACTATGTGGGGCCCATTGTCCTGTATGGAGGACTATGTGGGGTCATTATACTGTATGGAGGATTATGTGGAGCCCAGTATTCTGTATGGAGCACTATGTGGGGCCATTATTCTGTATGGAGGACTATGTGGGGCCCATTATTCTGTATGGAGGACTGTGTGGGGCCATTATTCTGTATGGAGGACTATGTGTGGCCATTATTCTGTATGGAGCACGATGTGGGGCCATTATTCTGTATGGAGGACTATGTGGGGCCCATTATACTGTATGGAGGACTGTGTGGGCCCATTATTCTGTATGGAGGACTATGTGGGGCCCATTGTTCTGTATGGAGGACTATGTGGGGCCCATTATTCTGTATGGAGGACTATGTGGGGCCATTATTCTGTATGGAGGACTATGTGGGGCCATTATTCTGTATGGAGGACTATGTGGGGCCATTATTCTGTATGGAGGACTATGTGGGGCCCATTATTCTGTATGGAGGGCTATGTGGAGCCCATTATTCTGTATGGAGTACTATGTGGGGCCATTATTCTGTATGGAGCACTATGTGGAGCCCATTATACTGTATGGAGGGCTATGTGGAGCCCATTATTCTGTATGGAGGGCTATGTGGAGCACATTATTCTGTATGGAGTAATATGTGGGGCCATTATTCTGTATGGAGCACTATGTGGGGCCCATTATACTGTATGGAGGGCTATGTGGAGCCCATTATACTGTATGGAGGGCTATGTGGAGCCCATTATACTGTATGGAGGACTATGTGGGGCTATTATTCTGTATGGTGGACTATGTGGGGCCATTATTCTGTATGGAGGACTATGTGGGGTCATTATTCTGTATGGAGGACTATGTGGGGCCATTATACTGTATGGAGGACTATGTGGGGCCATTATTCTGTATGGAGGACCATGTGGGCCCATTATTCTGTATAGAGTGCTATGTGGGGCCATTATACTGTATGGAGGACTATGTGGGGTCCATTATACTGTATGGAGGACTATGTGGGGCCATTATACTGTATGGAGGGCTATGTGGGGGCCATTATACTGTATGGAGGACTATGTGGGCCCATTATTCTGTATGGAGGACTATGTGGGGCCCATTATTCTGTATAGAGTGCTATGTGGGGCCATTATACTGTATGGAGGACTATGTGGGGTCCATTATACTGTATGGAGGACTATGTGGGGCCATTATACTGTATACTGGTTGGTCCCCGATTTTGTCCAAGTTTTTCATTTTGGCCCTCTGTGTGTTTTGAGTTTGACATCCCTGCTGTAGTGAGACAGAGACCTGCTCCCACTTCCTATACGGAGTAAGATTCCTGCCCCCACTTATTTATATGGAGAGAAAAAACCGCTGTCACTTCCAGTAGAGAAATAAAGATCCTGCCTCATGTCCTATAGGGGAAAAGACCCCCACTTCCTGTATAATAATGTTTCTTCTGGTTACAGAGCCCGTCCCCCCTGCGCGGATCATACCTGAAGAAAGAAGAAGCGGAGATCAATGTAATATTACTCTCCATTGTTCTGTCCCATCGAATTCTTCAGATTTATCCTATAGCTGTAATTACACATACCAAGATCAAAGTACAGATGTTGCTGGAAGCACGATCCAGAAAACCGTCCCACTAGACCACAAGGATATTGAATTTGTATGTACAGTACGTAACCCAGCCGACTCTGTCCACGTGGAACAATGTTCAGGTAAGGATTTAAAAAAAACAAAAAAAAACAAAGCACTATAAAAAATATATAAAATGTATTTATGAGACATCAGTCAATATCAACCCAAACGTTTTTTTTTGTTGTTGAAGTTGTATTTCCATCAGTCTCTGATTTTTCATACACCGAGATATCGGTGGGGTCGGATGACCGAAAAGTCAGTTCTAATGGCTTCTCTTTCTTCACACAATAGAGGCACAGCATACTTACTGGTTACAGTTCACATTACACGGCGCAGTAAGCTTGCTGGTGTAACTCTTGTATCAGACAATCTAAATTATATCATTTATGCTACTGAACAGTGGTGTAACTAGAGTCCGAAGGGCCCCAGTGCAAGATTTGGACCTGGCCCCCTGATTCTGGTATATATATCCACCATTCTGGTATATGTCCCTTATTCTGGGCCCCTTCCTGATATCTAGATCCCCTATCCTAGTATATACAGTACAGACAGTACAGACAAAAAGTTTGGACACACCTTCTCATTTAAAGAATTTTCTGTATTTTCATGACTTTGAAAATTGTACATTCACACTGAAGGCATCAAAACTATGAATTAACACATGTGGAATTATATACTTAACAAAAAAGTGTGAAACAACTGAAAATATGTCTTCTATTCTAGGTTCTTCAAAGTAGCCACCTTTTGCTTTGATGACTGCTTTGCACACTCTTGGCATTCTCTTGATGAGCTTCAAGAGGTAGTCACAGGAAATGGTTTTCACTTCACAGGTGTGCCCTGTCAGGTTTAATAAGTGGGATTTCTTGCCTTATAAATGGGGTTGGGACCATCAGTTGTGTTGTGCAGAAGTCTGATGGATACACAGCTGATAGTCCTACTGAATAGACTGTTAGAATTTGTATTATGGCAAGAAAAAAAGTAGCTAAGTAAAGAAAAACGAGTGGCCATCATTACTTTAAGAAATGAAGGTCAGTCAGTCCGAAAAATTGGGAAAACTTTGAAAGTGTCCCCAAGTGCAGTTGCAAAAACCATCAAGCGCTACAAAGAAACTATCTCACATGAGGACCGCCCCAGGAAAGGAAGACCAAGAGTCACCTCTGCTTCTGAGGATAAGTTTATCCGAGTCACCAGCCTCAGAAATCTCAGGTTAACAGCAGCTCAGATTAGAGACCAGGTCAATGCCACACAGAGTTCTAGCAGCAGACACATCTCTACAACAACCATTAAGAGGAGAATTTGTGCAGCAGGCCTTCATGGTAAAATAGCTGCTAGGAAACCACTGCTAAGGACAGGCAAAAAGCAGAAGAGACTTGTTTGGGCTAAAGAACACAAGGAATGGACATCAGACCAGTGGAAATCTGTGCTTTGGTCTGATGAGTCCAAATTTGAATCTTTGGTTCCAGCCACCGTGTCTTTGTGCGACGCAGAAAAGGTGAACGGATGGACTCTACATGCCTGGTTCCCACCATGAAGCATGGAGGAGGAGGTGTGATGGTGTGGGGGTGCTTTTCTGGGGATACTGTTGGGGATTTATTCAAAATTGAAGGCATACTGAACCAGCATGGCTACCACAGCATCTTGCAGCGGCATGCTATTCCATCCGGTTTGCGTTTAGTTGGACCATCATTTATTTTTCATCAGGAGAATGACCCCAAACACACCTCCAGGCTGTGTAAGGGCTATTTGACCAAGAGGGATAGTGATGGGGTGCTACGCCAGATGACCTGGCCTCCACAGTCACCAGACCTGAACCCAATCGAGATGGTTTGGGGTGAGCTGGACCGCAGAGTGAAGGCAAAAGGGCCAACAAGTGCTAAGCATCTCTGAGAACTCCTTCAAGATTGTTGGAAGACCATTTCTGGTGATTACCTCTTGAAGCTCATCAAGAGAATGCCAAGAGTGTGCAAAGCAGTCATCAAAGCAAAAGGTGGCTACTTTGAAGAACCTAGAATATAAGACATATTTTCAGTTGTTTCACACTTTTTTGTTAAGTATATAATTCCACATGTGTTAATTCATAGTTTTGATGCCTTCAGTGTGAATGTACAATTTTCATAGTCATGAAAATACAGGAAAATCTTTAAATGAGATGATGTGTCCAAACTTTTGGTCTGTACTGTACATATCCCCCCATCCTGTTATGTGTGTCCCTTATCCTGGGCCCCTTCCTGGTATATATCCGCTATCATGGTATATATGTCCCTTATCCTGGGCCCCTTACTGCTATATATATACCCTATCCTGGTATATACATAACCCCCATGTAGGCCCCATTATTCTGTATGGAGGACTATGTGGGGCCATTATACTGTATGGAGGACTATGTGGGCCCCATTATTCTGTATGTAGGACTATGTGGGGTAATTATACTGAATGGAGGACTATGTGGGCTCCATTATTCTGTATGAAGGACTATGTGGGACCCATTATACTGTATGGAATGCCATGTGGGGCCCATTATTCTGTATGGAGGACCATGTGGGCCCATTATTCTGTATGGAGGGCTATGTGGGGCCCATTATTCTGTATGAAGGACTATGTGGGACCCATTATACTGTATGGAATGCCATGTGGGGCCCATTATTCTGTATGGAGGACCATGTGGGCCCATTATTCTGTATGGAGGGCTATGTGGGGCCCATTATTCTGTATGAAGGACTATGTGGGGGCCATTATACTGTATGGAATGCCATGTGGGGCCCATTATTCTGTATGGAGGACCATGTGGGCCCATTATTCTGTATAGACTGCTATGTGGGGCCATTATACTGTATGGAGGACTATGTGGGTCCATTATACTGTATGGAGGACTATGTGGGGCCATTATACTTTATACTGGTTGGTCCGCGACTTTCTCCAAGTTTTTTATTTTGGCCCTCTGTGTGTTTTGAGTTTGACATCCCTGCTGTAGTGAGACAGAGACCTGCTCCCACTTCCTATACGGAGTAAGATTCCTGCCCCCACTTATTTATATGGAGAGAAAAAACCGCTGTCACTTCCAGTAGAGAAATAAAGATCCTGCCTCATGTCCTATAGGGGAAAAGACCCCCACTTCCTGTATAATAATGTTTCTTCTGGTTACAGAGCCCGTCCCCCCTGCGCGGATCATACCTGAAGAAAGAAGAAGCGGAGATCAATGTAATATTACTCTCCATTGTTCTGTCCCATCGAATTCTTCAGATTTATCCTATAGCTGTAATTACACATACCAAGATCAAAGTACAGATGTTGCTGGAAGCACGATCCAGAAAACCGTCCCACTAGACCACAAGGATATTGAATTTGTATGTACAGTAAATAACCCAGCCGACTCTGTCCACGTGGAACAATGTTCAGGTAAGGATTTAAAAAAAACAAAAAAACAAAGCACTATAAAAAATATATAAAATGTATTTATGAGACATCAGTCAATATCAACCCAAACGTTTTTTTTTGTTGTTGAAGTTGTATTTCCATCAGTCTCTGATTTTTCATACACCGAGATATCGGTGGGGTCGGATGACCGAAAAGTCAGTTCTAATGGCTTCTCTTTCTTCACACAATAGAGGCACAGCATACTTACTGGTTACAGTTCACATTACACGGCGCAGTAAGCTTGCTGGTGTAACTCTTGTATCAGACAATCTAAATTATATCATTTATGCTACTGAACAGTGGTGTAACTAGAGTCCGAAGGGCCCCAGTGCAAGATTTGGACCTGGCCCCCTGATTCTGGTATATATATCCACCATCCTGGTATATGTCTCTTATCTTGGGCCCCTTCCTGATATCTAGATCCCCTATCCTAGTATATACAGTACAGACAAAAAGTTTGGACACACCTTCTCATTTAAAGATTTTTCTGTATTTTCATGACTATGAAAATTGTACATTCACACTGAAGGCTTCAAAACTATGAATTACCACATGTGGAATTATATACTTAACAAAAAAAAGTGTGAAACAACTGAAAATATGTCTTATATTCTAGGTTCTTCAAAGTAGCCACCTTTTGCTTTGATGACTGCTTTGCACACTCTTGGCATTCTCTTGATGAGCTTCAAGAGGTAGTCACCGGAAATGGTCTTTCAACAATCTTGAAGGAGTTCCCAGAGATGCTTATCACTTGTTGGCCCTTTTGCCATCACTCTGCGGTCCAGCTCACCCCAAGCCATCTCGATTGGGTTCAGGTCTGGTGACTGTGGAGGCCAGGTCATCTGGCGTAGCACCCCATCACTCTCCTCCTTGGTCAAATAGCCCTTACACAGCCTGGAGGTGTGTTTTGGGTCATTGTCCTGATGAAAAATAAATGATGGTCCAACTAAACGCAAACCGGATGGAATAGCATGCCGCTGCAAGATGCTGTGGTAGCCATGCTGGTTCAGTATGCCTTCAATTTTGAATAAATCCCCAACAGTATCCCCAGAAAAGCACCCCCACACCATCACACCTCCTCCTCCATGCTTCACGGTGGGAACCAGGCATGTAGAGTTCATCCGTTCACCTTTTCTTGTTGGCCCTTTTGCCTTCACACATATAATTCCACATGTGTTAATTCATAGTTTTGATGCCTTCAGTGTGAATGTACAATTTTCAAAGTCGTGAAAATACAGAAAAATCTTTAAATGAGAAGGTGTGTCCAAACTTTTGGCCTGTACTGTATGTCCCTTATCCTGGGCCCATTACTGCTATATATATACCCCATCCTGGTATATACATATCCCCCCATCCTGGTATGCGTGTCCCTTATCATGGGCCCCTTCCTGATATATATATATCCCCAGGGGTGGATTAAGAGTAGTAAGGGCCCCGGGCAGTTTAGAAGGTGCCCCCCCCCCCACACACACACACCTGATGTATCATGTGACATGTCACATGATCCCCTGTGCTAGACCATGTGATAGTTCACACGAAATTATTTTGGCACAATATTAATATATTAATTATATTTTTTTTACATTAATTGTATGACTTAATATTGAGCACAATTAAGTATGCTGACATCCCCCTATATACAGTATGAGACCCTACGTAAAATATGAGCTGCCACAATCCTCCTATACACAGCAGGAGGCCGCACGTAGCCATCCATACACAGCAGGAGGCCGCACGTAGCCATCTATACACTGCAGGAGGCCACACATAGCCATCTATACACAGCAGGGAGCCGCACGTAGCCATTTATATACATTGGGAGGCCACACGGTGCCATCTATACACAGCAGGGAGCCGCACGTAGCCATCTATATACAGCAGGAGGCCGCATGTAGCCATCTATACACAGTGAGAGGCCGCATGTAGCCATCTACACACAGGAGGAGGCCGCAAGTAGCCATCTATACACCGCAGGAGGCCACACGTAGCCATCTATACACAGCAGGGGGCCGCAAGTAGCCATATATACACCGCAGGAGGCCGCACGCAGCCATCTATACACAGCGGGAGGCCGCACGGCGACCCCCCAGAGACAGTGGGAGGCCGCACGCAGTCACGCACACACACAAACATATACAGACATATACATACACGCATAAACACATTTGAAACACAAAAATACATATAAACAGACATTGCACAATGATATCTGCCTGCACACTCACTCACTCACACACACATACACACTCACTATCCCCCGGCTTGGCTCCAGTCGTCCAGCTTCTCTCCGGTGGTAAGTAGCAGTGCAGGGCGCACACTGCGTGTCGTCACACTAGCAGACACGGCCGCGCACAGGGCCATGTCTCCTAGCTGTGATACGGCCGGGCCGGCACTGCACCTGTTCTGTTAACTTCCCTGTTGGACTTAGAATTAGATTTTTTTTATTTGTGAAATTCAAGGCAAATTGAATTAATCTCTGAGCAATTTGCTCATTTCTAGAAGAAAGTGATCTTCATAGAGGGAGGTTCGGGTGGTGTCTCCCAGCTCGCTCCTCATGACCGATAGGTCTCTGTGTGTGTTTGGGGAGAGACCGGTCATTCTCAAGGTGAAGTTACTGGTAATCCACCTGTTATTCGAGACACACAGTCAATGGCCGGATTTTTTAAGTAGCTTTTCTCTAAAATGTTGCAGCGTTTCAGAGTAAAACATACGTGGCTGCAATAACACAGCCGGTGTATAATGCATGTGGCACATGATTGGGGCAGCATGAATCTCCTATCAGTGTCCATCCAAAAGGACAGGGCTTGGAGGCCTAACCGTCTATAACATAGGTCAATGTCTGATCCCTTAACCAGCATAGTGGGACTGCTCACACACTCACTTATTGGTCATAGTCAGTGCCCTGTCATTGTCAGTGTCCTTACAACAGAAACCCGGAAATGTTTTAGTGTCTCCCATATAGTTTACAGCCACTGGGCTGCCAATATATCAGAGAGTAACAGATATTCCCCCTCTAAAAGGAATCTGTCAGCAATTATAGCAACCTAGCACATCCCGGTGTATAGACTGTGTGGAGACTGCATGCTGGTGTATAGACTGTGTGGAGAGAGGATGCCGGTGTATAGACTGTGTGGAGGGAGCATGCCGGTGTATAGACTGTGTGGAGGGAGCATGCCGGTATATAGACTGTGTGGAGGGAGCATGCCGGTGTATAGACTGTGTGGAGGGAGCATGCCGGTGTATAGACTGTGTGGAGGGAGCATGCCGGTATATAGACTGTGTGGAGGGAGCATGCCGGTGTATAGACTGTGTGGAGGGAGCATGCCGGTGTATAGACTGTGTGGATGGTGCATGCCGGTGTACAGACTGTGTGGATGGTGCATGCCGGTGTACAGACTGTGTGGAGGGAGCATGCCGGTGTATAGACTGTGTGGGGGGAGCATGCCGGTGTATAGACTGTGTGGAGGGAGCATGCCGGTGTATAGACTGTGTGGAGGGAGCATGCCGGTGTATAGACTGTGTGGAGGGAGCATGCCGGTGTACAGACTGTGTGGAGGGAGCATGCCGGTGTATAGACTGTGTGGAGGGAGCATGCCGGTGTATAGACTGTGTGGAGGGAGCATGCCGGTGTATAGACTGTGTGGAGGGAGCATGCCGGTGTATAGACTGTGTGGAGGGAGCATGCCGGTGTACAGACTGTGTGGAGGGAGCATGCCGGTGTATAGACTGTGTGGAGGGAGCATGCCGGTGTATAGACTGTGTGGAGGGAGCATGCCGGTGTATAGACTGTGTGGAGGGAGCATGCCGGTGTATAGACTGTGTGGAGGGAGCATGCCGGCTTAGCAGTTCCCCACTATTCATATTTGAGTTTATGTAGAAAGATTTGCTGAACGTTTCAAAGTCTTGCCTCTTTGTAATGGCTTAATAACATTGAACTATGGCAGGGTTTCTTATGGATATAACGATGGGGAGGCGCTTCTACCCCCCTTACTAATATACCTGGAGGGGACTTGGTGGGTGCCTTTGTGGCCACTAATACAACGCTGATATTGAACTTCTGAAGCTGTCTATTCCTCCGTAGATTATAATTTTGTTATATGTCTGATTTTCTCATTATAGAAAAGGTGAAGACGCGTAGCCATGTGCCTATATGTGTCGCAATAATGGCAGCATTCAGCGTGATGGTTTGGATATATTCAAAGAGAAGTGGACAAGGTACGTCTCTCTCTAGATGTCTGGATGAAATAAAGGTGATGGGGTCAAAATGACTGGTTTTTGTTATTTCGTTCCTGTTCTTCCTCTGACTATTCCATTTTTTTTTTCCTTGTTAAAATCCGCCATATGTTTCCAAAGAAATGGGCCTTCTTATTTACTGCTATTGTCGATGTAATTTCCCATAATGAGCATGTCTCACAGGGTAATAATGCAGGGTGGCCTAAAGGCCCCTCCCCAGAGGATCCCCTGAGCCACGCCCCTTTGTTAAAGACTATACAAATTATCATATTGGGCGCACTAAATAAAATGGCCCATATCTCTGATAACAAATGGTGGATTTAAAGAAAAATAAAGAAAAACCCAGAATATTCAATGGAACAGCAAAAATAAAATTAGAGCAAAAGCTGGCCAATTTTGATCTAAAGACGGGTCCCTTTAAGCAGCTCCATCCTACAACCCCAGAGCAGAGATATATTCTCCATCTTTTAGAACCGCTTTTAACAACTATTAATAGTACGACTGTCTTGTATTGATTCTAAGTTCTAGCCTGTTTAGTACTCCAGAGCTGCATTCACAATTCTGCCAGTTGGTATTGCAAACCGTTCGCTTTGCTGAGTACTGTTCCCTGAATTATGTGACAGTTCACCTATCTCCTTCCATATTACTATGTAATTTGTGGTGTAAAATCACCAGAGCGTATACTGTAGTCCATTGTGTCTGCAGTGGGCATCATCCTTCAGTACCTGAGGATCAATATTCAGAGCCTTTGCCATTCCCTTGAGGTTTCGTGGTACCCCCTGCCTGTGGCACGGCTTTATATTCCGATACCACTATGCTTGGGGCTCTGCTGGGGGCGCCACTTCACCTTAACATTGCATTGCTAGACAATGCAGTACATAGCTGGCATCAGATAATTTGGGGTCAATGTTTTTGAGCTATGACCTGTTCAGCAACCTGTAGGCTTTAGATATTGGCTTAACAGATCAGTGAATGCTCCCACTGTCTTTCTTTTTACTGGAACTGACTTTTTGAATAAATTAAGTATTTTATACTCATTATGGTAATATACTTTGTTATTCACAGGTGTCGCTGAGAATGAAACCTTGACATCTCCTGTTCAAGATTCAGGTAAGTCAACAGTGTCAGTGAGGTGAAGGGAGTAGGGAAAATCATGAAGACCAATAACACTGTCCATGGAGACCAAAACTGGGAAACCAAATGTTTGAAGAACTGGATATTGTTCTTCTGTAAAGATCAGAAGATCTAAGTCACATATTGGTTGAGTGACCTAAAACATTACTGGATGATCCTCCATCATGGAAGGTCCCCTTTTTGGCCAGTGGAAATATTGGTTGCATCTGGGAAGTACCGTTTTTTTATCATGCATGTTGAGAAGATTAGAAACAAAAGCTAAAATGACCCATAATTTAGAGACCGAACATCAATAGATGAAATATTAGATCAATGACGATGACCTGGAAGTATGCAGTACATAGATGGGTCTGGGTGGCAATTAAATGAAGCAGTGTTTTAGTTTTGAGATATAATATTTTAAAGATGCATGACAATCCTTTGGTCTAATCTTCTCAAGATGCATGAGAAGATTAGACTTGGAAGCTAAAAAGACCCCAAGTTTAGAGAAAGCATGTAGATAGATCAACTATTATATCAATGACGATGACCTGTGAGGAAAGCGAAAGATGCTCCTCAATAAAGGGATCATCCGGTTTGGACAAAACCCTTGGGTATGTTCACAACGTATATGTTACATGGTAGGAATCCAGGGCTTACTCTTGGATTTCTGTTTCGGATATGCCCCAAAATTCCAGGTTGCGCTAGGGCAGGTCCAGAAGAGAACTGGCCTTCTTCATTGGGGGTAATCAACATTAGGCAATCTGCCAGTTGATCAGTGCATGGGATGTGTATTAATGTAGATTTGACACTGAACACATGAGTCTATAGGACACATGAACATACCCTCAATATGGTTTCCTTGAGACCTAACTTACCTTAACTTTCCAGTCTGAGTCCCGAGTGGTGAATCCTACACTGTGCATGGTCAGGAGTTGGATAAACTTTCAACATAATAATTGTCTCTAAACCCTGGAGGTTGTTATTATCCTTCGTCATTTCTCATCGATGGTCAGATCATTGGGTTTTGAATGAACACAAGCCCAAGACACTTACAGTGCATGTTATATATTCAATATAACTGTTGTTCTTCGGTTCTCATTTTAGACTCTGAATGCAGATTCAACAGTGTCTCACATGGAAAAACTTAGTAAGATGGGTATAATTTTCCTTTTTGTATCTATATGTGTTTTACACAACTACTTGATCACTCTAAGATGTCTCTGATATTATTTTCATGTAGTATGAAGACTAAAGAAGAAGATGAAGAGGTAAGTTGCCGAAAGCCAATACGGAAAATGTCAGCTCGATTAAGTCCATTGTGGCTTTTAATTCTATCTGATCGGAAGTTACAACCAAGATATTAAGCCATTTTGAAGTTAGTCATTGACTCAATCAAACTTTCTTGACTTTTGCTGTCAATCTTGACTATGTTGCTCCCATAGTAAGGTCGATTGAAAGCTCTCCATGAAAGACTTTTCACCCAAGCAGTCAGTACCCTGCTCTGTTCTAATGTAACTCCAAAACAGCTGTTTGTAGATAGGTGGCATTTTTTGTTTAACCTTGTTTATATCCTTATCTTTGTGGCGAGAAGACCCGTTAAAGAGTTGAACATTGATTCATACAGTAGCTACTTCCAGGACTCTAGGGAGAGAGATTTTTTTCCTTGTGGAGGAAAGTTAAATTCTGTAACAAATTAGAAAAACCTTTCTATAAGACGAGAAATGTAAATTGCATGACGTAGGGACCCCATTCATTAAATGATGAAGGCTATGAATGAACCTGACCTTCTACCAAAGTGATCTACCCTAGTCTGTACAAATACTATTTCCTTTAGGTAATTTGTCAACTTTATTTTCTAGAGGCCTTAAAAATCTATTTACTACTGATTTATAATGTTGTTATACTCATATAACTTATATAGACCCTATAAAGGTCAACAATGGAGAAATACAAGTGGTCTGTCACAGGTGTGTCAGATGTGACAGACAGTCGCCCTGCAGTTGGTTGCAGAAGATCTCTACGTTTGGCATTACAGACATCTTCTTAGAGGCTGGCTGTCTCTAGGACCCAGCGGCTACCTCCCTCTGACTAATTAGCTCCCTGGCCTGGGTGTATAAATACATGGTGTTTCTGAGAGGGAGGTGCCGGCGATATTCATTATTACTTGTGAGGCTTTAGCAAGAGCAGTACTTCGTCCTCTCTGGAGCTTGAGGCTGTGTGCGCATTTGCCTGGAGTCGGCTAAAGCTAAGCAATTCCCCCCCGTTTGTCTACCCTTGTTGTCTATAGAGTTTAGTGGAGATCAACTAGTTCTTATCTCCTCCCATCCCTAGCCTTAGCCATACGCCAGGGAAAGTCAGGGTGAGGCACTCGTGCGGCGATTGGTGAAGAGCCAATATAGGGACGATAGTTGAGACAGGGTGACACTAGACCGTACTAGGAGGTCTCTACTCCTCCCTTTCCCTAGTGTCTGGGCTCCCTTTCCCTCTTCCCTTTGTGTAGCACTAAGTCTTTCCCACACCTGGCGTGACATGGTCTACTGCTTAGTCTTGTTTGGGTCCATCATTAATCACACTGGTGGTATGACAACAGAGATCCGACATCGAAAAGCACTGGGGCATGCATCCATGGTGAGCGTGGAACAAAAATGGAAGTGCAAGGACGTCTCATTAACAGTCAAAGACTGATAACTGGAATTGCGACTTATGGCTGTGAGGTGGACACTCATGAAAGCAGATAGAAGAAAAATTGATACCTTTGAGTTGTGGTGTTGGAGAAGTCCCATAGATAACTAGGATGGCCAACAAAGATGTTCATGATCCATTAAACCCAGAGATGTCCTTGGAAGGCAAGATCACCAGACAGACCTCTGTTGGACAAGTGATGAGGGCAAATTCTCTAGAAAGGGAAATTATACTATGAAAGGTCAGTGGTAAAAGAAAATAAGGGATATCAAAGGACCATTGGCTGGATACCATCAAAAATGCAGGGGAATGAACATCAACAAATGAAAGAAGCCATGGAAAACAGTTAAGTATGGAGAGAACTGGACTACAGAGTATCCAAGGATCGGACACACCTGAATACATACAATCAAAATACTCATGAATCAATGTATAAATGTTCATCACTCAACTTTTATTGGTATCACAGGTATCCAAGCTCAAAGACGAACCAAGCTGTTGCCACCAGTAATCTGCAACGTTTAGATTTTTTTTTTCAGTGATGATACCTTTTGTATACTGTGTAGATATCTTTTGTGTTTTGACTATAACTTTTTTTTTTTCCCTCTCATTTTATTTTACAGCGTTGAAGTGAAATCTTCTAAAGAGCTGGAACAGCTGGATCTTCTCTCGTCTTCCTTCTTTCGATTCCTAGATCATTTCTTGGAGTTGACTTTTGTGAATGAGAACATGAACATTAAAACTTTCCACAAGTCCATGAAGAATGTATCTGTATAACTGAGATCTTGAAAGTACTTGGTTGGATCAAAAGGCCTCTGACTCTACTGGAAGTTATGGTTGAGGTCAACATTTCAAATAATTTTATAGAAGTCAAGTGCCTTAACATTTTTATTGAAACTGGAGCTTCCAAGAACCAGCTTTGGCCATCAATCTGAGAAACTTTTCAAACTAAAAGAACTTTTTAAACTCAAAGCTACGTCTTTATGATTTTTAAACATTGTCCAGTATAATACCACCTACAGTGTTTTAGAGGAAACCATCGAATCAAAGTACTGTATGTTTTGTGCACGGATAGTGGTGGAAGCCTTGATGCCATCCACTGAGCCACTGTGCCATCATCCGTTTATTGAAGTGTTATATGATCTATCCACCCTCTTGTCTTTCTCAACGTTGTCATAATTTCACAGAATTCATGCTTCCATTAGTGATTACAGCCAGTAGTGTAGGATTTAGAGCCAGGAAAGTGGCTGCTGTTGATTAGACCCAGTTGTTGTAGCACATACCATCACAACATGTATGCAAAAACGTAGAGCAGCTTCAACTAAATCTCGTCCACTCTTCATTTTTCCAAAATTATAAGCCATAATATAGCCTCAGAAATAAGTGACTCCCTTGTAATATCAGCTTTGGCTGTTGAACCTCATATGTGAGACCCACATTCATGTAAGAGCTTTTCCAACTGGAGTCAAAGCACCACTCCAGCATTTTTTGTTTATTTCTTTATTGCAGCATTGGAGTGGTGCTACTAATGTAAGTTCCCTGCTCTTAGTATCATATTTAACTGCCTCCGTCTTCATTAGTTTTCTGCACTGCTCCGGTCGTCTTCTGCAGGTTGTGTCCTGCCGGATCGCTCTAGTGTTTGCCGGGTGAGCCGGAGGTCACAACTCATTGTAAGTCTATGAGAGCCAGAACGAGGCTCTTTAGACCTACAATAAGTGGAGAGTCACGCGGCCATATAACTCAGATGAGGATCACAATGCAACGCATGGACTGGCTGACAGCTCTCCCTACATCTACATAGAAATCCATGCTGTCATGCTCCTGACTGAAAAGCCGACGGCCAGTCCGAGCATTTTGTTGCGATCCTTGTCCGAGTTATACGGCCGCGAGACTCTCCTCTTAGAGAGAAGGTGAGCATTACCTCTGACTTCCAGGCGATCACAAGATAGCAGATCGGAACCGGAGTATCGCTGATAACAGATGAAGACGGTAGCTCGTAAGTGTATTGCTAGGGGCAGGGAAATTACATTAGCGGCACCACTTCAGTGTTGAAATAAAAAAAAAAAACACTGGAGTGGTGCTTTAAAAGGAGCATCCATGTGATGTGCCAAACTTGTACATAATATCACTTAGAGGGAACGTGCAATATATTTTTAATAACTCCTTAAAGGTTTTTTTTTGCCACCAAAAAAGTTGATTTTTATCAAAAGATCCTGGAATAATAATAACTTCCACAATTGTGTTTAAATAAAATGTTCCTGTGCTGAGATAATCTTATAAATGTGCCCCTGCTGTGTACTGTGTAATGGCTGTGTCTCACCGTACAGAGACATTTTTTACTCCCCCCGCCCAGGAGCTGTGGTATGATCAGACCATGCTTCAGCATGATCATACACAGCCATTACACAGTACACAGCAGGGGCACATTTATAAGATTATCTCAGCACAGGAACATTTTTTTTAAACACATCCAATTGTGGAACTTATTATTATTCCAAGGTGTATTGATTAAAATTAACTTTGTTAGAGGGAAAACCACTTTAAGGAAGTGCCTATTTTAGGTCAATTAGATAAATTAATTATCCCTGGAAGCATAGTATTTTTATCTTTCGTTGATTTAGTAATTTAACTGTAAATTATATAATTTTATTTTATGTTATTTTGCGGGATTAGTTGCAATTGTCAGTAGCAGCATTTTGGGGTACAAATAATTTGTTACCAAACTTATTAAATAAATAAATCCCCTCCCCCCCCCCACCCTCCAGCAATTCTTTTCTTTTTTTCCCCCACTATTCATGTGCTATACAAATGAGGTGTTGATTTTATTCTATGGGTCACAGCATAATTATAGTGATATCAAGTTTTAAACAGTTTTATTTATGTTTTATAACTTGTGTGAAATAAATACTGTTTGTAAAAGAAAAATTGTTTTTGTGTCGCCGTAATCTGAAAACCATTCACAATTTACTTATTGTTCGCGAGACAAGATATAGTTTTCAGTGCTAGATTTTTTTGGTATATACAACTTTTTTAACACTTTTTATTACACTTTTTATTTTAAAGGTGGAATATGGAAAAGAAGCAGAAACTCCGGAATTATTCTTAATTTTTAAATGCTTTATTATGCAGTTTGACATATTAATTTTGTTCTATTAGTCTATACGATAATCACAGTAGCCAACTTATGTCATTTTTGTGGTGCTTTTCTACACTCACAAAAATGCATATTTAAAATATTTTTAAAAAAATGTTTTTTTTTTAGGGTGGAGGGTGGTCGGTTATATTCAGGGATTTTTTTTTTCATACACTGTTATGTGAGGGCTTATTTTTTGCAAAACAAGCTGCTTTGGATGCAAAAATACTACTTTTAATCATCTTCTTTTTTTCCTATGCGAGGCTGTAGGAGAAAAATCCAATTATGGTATTTTTTTCCGTCTGGTGTGCACCTTACAGAACAACTAATAATGACATTGTTTTGTAGTGCAGTAAATACGATTACAGTCCTATCTCATTTATAGAATTATCTTAAATTTTTCTACTTTTGCAGAAAAAAAAATCACTTAATATATGTTTTTACTTTGCATCCTGTTCTCAGCCATAACTTTAATTTATAGCGCTGTATGGGGTCTTGCTTTTGTGCATAACAAGCTGCAGTATTTATGGATACCATTATGAGATATGTAGAACTTTTTACTCACTTTCTATTTTTGTGTGACGGAATGAACAAAAATGCCAATTCTTCTACTGTGTTTTTTTTTTTTTTTTTGCAGCGTTCACTGTGCGACATAAGAAAGGATATAGTGTTATACTACATGTCATTACGGACGTGGCAATACCCTATAGGTGATGTTTTTAAGATACTTTTATATCTAAACCATTATTTTTTATTGAAAAAACTGATTTGTGGGGAGGATGGTTGTCTTTGGTTTTGTTTATAACACTTACATTTTTTTTAAAACATTTATTAGTCTCTCATCGTAGTAAACTGCACTGCTTGGGTAGTGCTGTGTATTACACTCTTCTCTCAGTGCTTGAGTGACTTGTAACATATCAAGCCCTGACTCTGCTGAGATCAGATCGGCTGCAGTGTACGGTAAACACCATAGCGACCCATCGGCTGTAGTGTACGGTAAACACAATAGCGACCCATCGGTTGTAGTGTATGATAAACGCCATAGCGACCCATCGGCTGTAGTGTACGGTAAACACCATAGCGACCCATCGGCTGTAGTGTACGGTAAACGTCATAGCGACCCATCAGCTGTAGTATATGGTAAACCCCATAGTGAACCATCGGCTATAGTGTATGATAAACGCCATAGCGACCCATCGGCTGTAGTGTATGGTATACGCCATAACGCCCCATCGGCTGTAGTGTACGATAAACGCCATAGCGACCCATCGGTTGTAGTGTACGGTTAACACAATAGCAACCTTTGGTGCCCCTGCAGGTTCAGTCGCCACAGAGGTACTGCATCTCACCCAGAGGTGTGGGTGGAGGAAGCAGTTCAGGGGAGCTCAGTAAGAAGCGATATAAAAGAGAGGGTGGAACATTCTAGAGGGAGTCTGAGTCTGAGGAGATTGAGTCAGAGGAAGAGTTGGGAGCATGAGCTCTGCAAGAGCTCTGCTCAGGGAAGCGCGGGCCTGAGTGAGAGAGGCCCAGGAGAAGGAGAGAAGGAAAGAACGGGAGCAGAGGGAAGGCTCCAGGAGTGATGAAAGGATCCCAGGGGTATGGGCAGTGCTGGAGGCCACCCGTACGCCCAAATCTACCAGGCGGTGGAGGGATCGAGCCGCAGAGGGGACCGGCCCCTAACTAGTGAGAATTACAAAGTTCAACTAGAAACCGGAGGCTTCTGTACTTTCAGGGTGCAGTTGCCACATCCACACTCAAGTCGCCAAAAAGGTAACCACATAGGATCCAGGGAACTCCAGGTTGCCCAGAAAGATCCGAGGATACCGGCTTGGGACACTGTTTGCAAGGCGCAGGGCAAGAAGGGAGAGAGCCAGCACAGGAAGACAGCTGAGAAGGGCATATAGAACGGGGTCCTGTCAGGCACTCTTGAAATACCTGAGGGATTGCTGAACCCCTGCCTGGTGAACGCAGCGCGACGTGGGAAGTTATGATCTGCAGTTGTAACCAAGAGCAAAGTGAGAACTGTGAGTAAATCCGGAAGACTGCACCCCACTGTCTCTGTGAATTATTACTACTGCGCCATCATCCCCTGCACTACACTGCACCACAACCGTTACCTCAACATCTATAACATCTCAGCACAGCCCTGGGGCTTAGCTCTACTTGTGGAGAGCTGTACCAACTCTGCTGCATTAACAACAGCTCCAGAGGATCTGCTGCGCAGCGGCTGCTCCATCTAGCCGCATACCACAGGTGGCGTCATGAACATTAAACATAAAAACTATAATCATTTTCTACAAAATCCCTTTTATTGACCACTCTGGGTCATGGTCTCCCCTAGCAACGACCGGCCCGGCTACCGAGTACCCCACGGCCCAAGGGGCGCGTCAGACCCATCGGCTGTAGTGTATAGTAAACGCCATAGCGACCCATTGGCTGTAGTGTATGGTAAATGCCATAGCCACCCATCAGCTGTAGTTTACGATAAAGGCCATAGCGACCCATCGGCTGTAGTGTACGATAAACGTCATAGCGACCCATCAGCTGTAGTGTATGTTAAACGCCATAGCCACCTATTGGCTGTAGTGTATGGTAAACACCATAGTGACTCAATAGCTGGATGTCCTTAAGGACAAAAATGTCCAGGAAGGATGGGAAATTTTTAAAAATGAGATACTCAAAGCACAATCGTTAACAATCCCGAAAAGTAGGAAGAATGGGAAGCATTTGTAACATACCTGGCGGCGTCCTTGCATAGTGGTCCATTTCCCACTGTGCAGGAGCGCGCACTTGATCTCCTGTCCAGAATGTCTCTCTGGCTTCCCTCCATGCTGTCTGTTTGTGTCTGTTTCTGCTGCTTAAGGGCGGCGCCCGATCACTTCCTGCTTTTTGTACCTGCTGTGGGTCACACCCCTTGTGCGTCCTCAGCCTATTGCTGTCTGACACTTGGTATATAGCTCAGCAGCTCCCTTCTATCCCTGCCTGAGCATAGTGTTTTCCTTCAGTGTGTGCTTGCACTCTGAAGGTGCCAGGTCCCGTCTTTGTTTCCTTGTCTGCCTTTCCTGGAGGCTGTATTTCCAGGCCTGTCTGAACTTAGTCCTGTATGTCTCCTGCTTTGCGGTATTAGTTCCCGTGTCTGAACTAAGTCCTGTATGTCTCCTGCTTTTCGGTTTTAGTTCCCGTGTCTGAACTAAGTCCTGTATGTCTCCTGCTTTTTGTATCAGTTCCCGTGTCTGAACTGAGTCCTGTATGTCTCCTGCTTTTTGTATCAGTTCCCGTGTCTGAACTGAGTCCTGTATGTCTCCTGCTTTGCGGTATCAGCTCCCGTGTCTGAACTGTGTCCTGTATGTCTCCTGCTTTGCGGTATTAGTTCCCGTGTCTGAACTAAGTCCTGTATGTCTCCTGCTTTGCGGTATTAGTTCCCGTGTCTGAACTGAGTCCTTTCTGTGTTCTCTTGTCTGTCCTGTCTGAACACGCTCCTTGCCTGTTCGTTCCGCCTTCTAGTGGCCGATTTCCTAGACCCGCTCCTGTTTCTGGTCTGTCCTGTCTGAACACGCTCCTTGCCTGTTCGTTCCGCCTCTCTGGGGGCCGTATTCCCAGACCCGCTCCTGTATCCCGCTGCAGTGTCGGTCTCCTCCGTACACTCAGTTCCAGTCTGAACTCTCTCCTATCCTTTACCTGTTTTGCCTCTATGTCCGTTCCCTTCCTTTTTCTGCAGAGTCTGAACTCGTACCTAACTCCTGCCTGTTGTCTCTGTACTCCCGTTTGTGAGTTTGTGGTCCACTCGCTACTTCACTGCAAGTACCCTGTGGGTGTCTGGCTCTGTCTTTCCCTTCCTGTCTGTTCCGTGTGAACAGAGTCCTGTCCTGCCCTGCTTCTGCCCGCTGCTCTGGCAGTCCTGTCCTGCCCTGCTTCTGCCCGCTGCTCCGGCAGTCCTGTCCTGCCCTGCTCAGCCTTGTCTGCACTCTAGCTGTGCTTGCCTGTAACCCTCTGCCTGTATTGTTCCTGAGTCCCGGTGTGTACTGGGTCCTATCCCGCCTGTGTTCCTACCTGCTAGTGCCTCCCTGTCTGCACTCTAGCTGTGCTTGCCTTTACCCCCCTGCCTGCATACCCGCCTGCCTGCATTCCAGTCGTGCCTGCCTATACCCACCAGTCTGTGTGCCAGCCTACCACCCTGTTCCTGTATTCCCCTGTGTGGGTCAACAGCCGTGTCCGGGGTCTGTCCTGGAGTAGCACCTGGTCCCTCTGCTCGGTTCCTCCTTGGTGCACTGGCGTCGTATGCCGTCGTGCGACCCTGGTCGGATCGGGTGAATACTTAGTCACGCCCCTCCAGGCATTCACTCTCCGGCACGGTCCAGTGGAATCACTACAATCACACGCACACGCCGCTTAGCCCGGGCGTGTGCATAACAGCATGCTCAGGCCATGGTTCCCGTTGAGCCCCACGGCCTTCGCCCTCTGAGAAGTTTTCCAGCGAATATATGCATTAAAATAAATAAATAAATTTTTTTTCTCTTAGCTGAGTTCCAGGCGAAATTACGCACCGTCCAGATGGATCTATCAGCTCTCGTTCCTGCGGATCCGCCACGTTACTATGGGGATCCAAGACAGTGTCGTGCATTTGTGGAGCAATGCATGCTACACTTTAAGGCCTACCCTCTCTACTTTCCTTCCGATTGGGCTAAAGTGGCCTTTATGATGTCTTACCTGGCGGGTGATGCCTTGGAATGGATCAACCCCCTATATGAAACACAGGATCCGATCCTCCGGGACCTAATGGCCTTCCTGGTGGCCTTTCTAATGGTCTTCGATGATCCTAACCCGGAGGCTCCTGCTGAAGCTTCACCTCCCAATATCCCGGAGCAGCCCCGATGGGTAATGTGTGTGGGTAGCGCAATAGTCCTCCAGCCCAATGAGACTACTGCCCACCCAGAATCCTCACAGGGTGACTACGCTTTCCGGAATACTTCTCTCAACCTCAAGAGGCAGTCCAGACGTGCTAGACGTAGAGGCAAGCCGTCACGCCAGGGTCTGTCCTCCCTGAGACCTCCTGACCCCAACCTTGAAGTCCCTACTGAAGCTTCATCTCCCTGTATCCCGGAGAAACCCCAATGGGTAATGTGCGTGGGTAGTGCACCAGTTCTCCTGCCCGAAGAGACTTCTGCCCATCCAGACTCCACACAGGAGAACTTCCTGCACCCGGCATCAGATGCTTCTCTCTCTTTAACCGGTGTGCATGTCCAAGAATGCTCCAAAGCTGTGGTTACCTCTGAGTCTGTGCACCTCTACTACCTGGCGGAGGATCCCCTGTTGCCTCCTGAATCCTCCGGGATACCACTCGATGACAAATGGAGAGAGACTTCTCTACACCCGGTACTCAATACTTTGTCCGCTTCGTCCTGTGAGCCTGACAATGGGTACCCCAAAGTGGTAGTTACCTCCGAGTCTCTACACCCCTCCGACCAGGCGGAGGATCTCCAGTTGTCTCCTGAACCCTTCGGGGTGCTACCTGGTAACGAAAGGACAGAGACTCTCCTATACTCTGTACCTGATACCTCGCTCGCTTCGTCCAGTGAGTCCAACCTAGTGTACTCCGAAGCAGAAGTTACTCCCGAGTCTCTACACCCCTCCGACCAGGCGGAGGACCTCCAGTTGTGTTCAGAACCCTTCGGGGTGCCACCTGGTGGTGAATGGACAGAGACTTTCCTATACTCGGTACCCGATACCTCGCCTGCTTCCTCCAGTGAGTCCAACCTAGTGTACTCCGAAGCAGAGGTTACTCCCGAGTCTCTACACCCCTCCGACCAGGCGGAGGACCTCCAGTTGTGTTCAGAACCCTTCGGGGTGCCACCTGGTGGTGAATGGACAGAGACTTTCCTATACTCGGTACCCGATACCTCGCCTGCTTCCTCCAGTGAGTCCGACCTAGTGTACTCTGAAGCAGTTGTTTTCTCTGAGCCTCTGCACTCTTTTGACCCGGCGGAGGACCTCCAGTTGTTTCCTGAATCCTCCGGGGTACCACCAGATAACAAAGAGACAGTGACTTTTCCTCATTATGTACCTGTTAACCCGTCTATTTTTTCCTGTGAGCTTGACAAGATGTACCTCGAAGCAGAGATTACCCTCAAGTCTCTGTCCCCCTCCAACCCAGTGAACGACTGGTCCTCGAATTCCCTGCGGAAGATTCTGGCAGGTCTGAAGAAGAGGGGGCGTAAGGGGGGAGGTACTGTAACATACCTGGCGGCGTCCTTGCATAGTGGTCCATTTCCTGTCCTGCCCTGCTTCTGCCCGCTGCTCCGGCAGTCCTGTCCTGCCCTGCTTCTGCCCGCTGCTCCGGCAGTCCTGTCCTGCCCTGCTCAGCCTTGTCTGCACTCTAGCTGTGCTTGCCTGTAACCCTCTGCCTGTATTGTTCCTGAGTCCCGGTGTGTACTGGGTCCTATCCCGCCTGTGTTCCTACCTGCTAGTGCCTCCCTGTCTGCACTCTAGCTGTGCTTGCCTTTACCCCCCTGCCTGCATACCCGCCTGCCTGCATTCCAGTCGTGCCTGCCTATACCCACCAGTCTGTGTGCCAGCCTACCAGCCTGTTCCTGTATTCCCCTGTGTGGGTCAACAGCCGTGTCCGGGGTCTGTCCTGGAGTAGCACCTGGTCCCTCTGCTCGGTTCCTGCCGTCGTGCGACCCTGGTCGGATCGGGTGAATACTTAGTCACGCCCCTCCAGGCATTCACTCTCCGGCACGGTCCAGTGGAATCACTACAATCACACGCACACGCCGCTTAGCCCGGGCGTGTGCATAACAGCATTTAAAGAAACCAGGATGAATGAACACAGAACTTAAACACATGCTAAAAAGAAAGAAAGAAATATTTATCAAATGGAAAGAGGGAGGCATATCTAAAGAAGATTATAATGCAGTCTGCAGAACCTGTATGGCACGCATCAAGTTAGCTAAAGCTGATAATGAATTAAGACTTGCAAGAGATGTCAAAAGCAATAAAAAAGAATTTTGGGGGTATGTCAAAAGTAAAAGAAAAGTCAAAGATGCTATAGGATTTTTACAGGATGAAAATGGTGAAATGGTAAGAAAGGATGTTGAGAAGGCCGAACTTTTTAATTCTTATTTTGCATCAGTTTTCTCTCATAAAGAAAATGTACCATAAACTGATCTTCACTGTCCTATTAAAGGAATAGAAAAATCCAGGTTATCTGTAAACAAGAAGATTGTGAGGGAATATTCAGCTAACATAAATGAGTTCAAGTCTACAGGTCCAGATGAATTACACCCCAGAGTACTGAAGGAGATCGTAGAATAAATTTTAGAACCACTCTCCATAATCTTTGAAAATTCTTGGAGAACAGGGGAAGTCCCAGAAGACTAGAGAAGAGCAAATGTTGTTCCTATCTTCAAAAGGGGGAATAAGGTGGACTCAGGGAACTATAGCACGGTGAGTCTGACTTCTATACCAGGAAAAATCTTTGAACAAATTATTAAACAACATGTATGTAAGTACCTGGATAAGAATGAAGTGATTAACCAGAGTTAGCATGGGTTTGTAACTAACAAGTCATGTCAGACTAACTTAATTTCCTTCTATGACAGAATCACTGACTGGGTGGATCAGGGAAATGCTGTAGATATAGTATATCTTGACTGCAGCAAAGCATTTGACAAAGTATCTCACACCATCCTTAATGAAAAAATGACCAAGTATGGAATGGACATGGCAACTGTTAGGTGGATTCATAACTGACTTAGTGATCAGACTCAAAGAGTGGTCGTAAATGGCTTCACATCCAGTTGGATGAATGTCTCAAGTGGGGTACCACAGGGCTCTGTCCTGGAACCTCTATTGTTCAACATCTTTATCAATGATTTAAATGAAGGAATTGAGGGTAAACTGATTAAATTTGCTGATGACACAAAGCTAGGAGGGATAGCTAATACTAGAGAAGAGAGAGAGAGGATTCAAAAAGATCTAAATAAACTGGAGCAGTGGGCAGCAACAGAATGGTTTTTAACAGGGAAAATGCAAAGTACTACATCTGGGCAATAAAAATGACAAAAAACATATACAGAATGGGAGGAATTGAGCTAAGCAACAGTACATGTGAAAAAGACTTAGGTATACTAATAGATCATAGACTGAACATGAGTCAACAGTGTGATGCAGCAGCAAAAAAGGCAAATACAATTCTGGGATGTATTAACAGAAGCATACAGTCCAGATCACGTGAAGTCATTATCGCACTTTACTCCTCTTTGGTCAGACCTGATCTGGAATAGTGTGTCCAGTTTTGGGCACCGCATTTTAAAAAATACATTGACAAAGGGGAGCAAGTTCAGAGAAGAGCGACCAGAATGGTGACCGATCTGCAAACCATGTCCTATGAGGAGCGGTTACAGGAATTGGGAATGTTTAGCTTGCAAAAAAGAAGACTGAGAGGAGACTTAATAGCTGTCTACAAATATCTCTCAAGGGCTGTCACATTGTAGAAGGATCATCGTTATTCTCATTTGCACAAGGAAAGACTAGAAGCAATGGGATGAAACTGAATGGGAGGAGACACAGATTAGATATTAGAAAAAACTTTTTGACAGTTAAGGTGATCAAAGAGTGGAACAGGCTGCCACGAGAGGTGGTGAGTTTTCCTTCAATGGACGTCTTCAAATAGAGGCTGGACAGACATCTGTCTGAGATGATTTAGTGAATCCTGCTTTGAGCAGGGGGTTGGACCAGATAACCCAGGAGGTCCCTTCCAACTCTATCATTCTATGATTCTATGACCCATCGGCTGTAGTGTACGATAAAGGCCATAGCGACCCATCGGCTGTAGTGTACGATAAACGTCATAGCGACCCATCGGCTGTAGTGTACGGTAAACGCCATAGCGACACATCGGCTGTAGTGTACGGTAAACGCCATAGCGACCCATCGGCTGTAGTGTACGGTAAACGCCATAGCGACCCATCGGCTGTAGTGTACGATAAACGTCATAGCGACCCATCGGCTGTAGTGTACGGTAAACGCCATAACGACCCATCTGCTGTAGTGTACGGTAAACGCCATAGCGACCCATCGGCTGTAGTGTACGGTAAACGCCATAGCGACCCATCGGCTGTAGTGTACGGTAAACGCCATAGCGACCCATCGGCTGTAGTGTACGGTAAACGCCATAGCGACCCATCGGCTGTAGAGTACGATAAACGCCATAGCGACCCATCGGCTGTAGTGTACGATAAACGCCATAGCGACCCATCGGCTGTAGTGTATGATAAACGCCATAGCGACCCATCGGCTGTAGTGTACGGTAAACGTCATAGCGACCCATCGGTTGTAGTGTACGATAAACGCCATAGCGACCCATCGGTTGTAGTGTATGATAAACGCCATAGCGACCCATCGGCTGTAGTGTACGATAAACGCCATAGCGACCCATCGAATGTAGTGTACGGTAAACGTCATAGCGACCCATCGGTTGTAGTGTACGATAAACGCCATAGCGACCCATCAGTTGTAGTGTACGATAAACGCCATAGCGACCCATCGGCTGTAGTGTACGATAAACGCCATAGCGACCCATCGGCTATAGAGTACGGTAAACGCCATAGCGACCCATCGGTTGTAGTGTATGATAAACGCCATAGCAACCCATCGGCTGTAGTGTACGGTAAACGTCATAGCGACTCATCGGCTGTAGTGTACGGTAAACGTCATAGCGACCCATGGGTTATAGTGTAGGATAAACGTCATAGCGACCCATCGGCTGTAGTGTAGGATAAACGCCATAGCGACCCATCGGCTGTAGTGTACGATAAACGTCATAGCGACCCATCGGCTGTAGTGTACGATAAACGCCATAGCGACCCATCGGCAGTAGTGTACGATAAACGCCATAGCGACCCATCGGCTGTAGTGTACGGTAAACGCCATAGCGACCCCTCGGCTGTAGTGTACGGTAAACGTCATAGCGACCCATCGGCTGTAGTGTACGATAAACGACATAGCGACCCATCGGCTGTAGTGTACGATAAACGCCATAGCGACCCATCGGCTGTAGTGTACGGTAAACGTCATAGCGACCCATCGGCTGTAGAGTACGGTAAACGCCATAGCGATCCATCGGTTGTAGTGTATGATAAACGCCATAGCGACCCATCGGCTGTAGTGTATGGTAAACGTCATAGCGACCCATCGGCTGTAGTGTACGGTAAACGTCATAGCGACCCATCGGTTGTAGTGTACGATAAACGCCATAGCGACCCATCGGCTGTAGTGTATGATAAACGTCATAGCGACCCATCGGCTGTAGAGTACGGTAAATGCCATAGCGACCCATCGGCTGTAGTGTACGGTAAACGTCATAGCGACCCATGGGTTGTAGTGTAGGATAAACGTCATACCGACCCATCAGCTGAAGTGTAGGATAAACGTCATAGCGACCCATCGGTTGTAGTGTAGGATAAACGTCATAGCGACCCATGGGTTGTAGTGTAGGATAAACGTCATAGCGACCCATGGGTTGTAGTGTAGGATAAACGTCATAGCGACCCATGGGTTGTAGTGTAGGATAAGCGTCATAGTGACCCATCGGCTGTAGTGTAGGATAAACGCCATAGCGACCCATCGGCTGTAGTGTAGGATAAACGTCATAGCGACCCATCGGCTGTAGTGTAGGATAAACGCCATAGCGACCCATTGGCTGTAGTGTAGGATAAACGTCATAGCGACCCATCGGCTGTAGTGTAGGATAAACGCCATAGCGACCCATTGGCTGTAGTGTAGGATAAACGTCATAGCGACCCATCGGCTGTAGTGTAGGATAAACGCCATAGCGACCCATCGGCTGTAGTGTAGGATAAACGCCATAGCGACCCATCGGCTGAGTATTTTTTGCTGGTTTTTCGGAGCTGAGTTTCAGGTTTTCTTTTTTTTGAGCTTTTTTCTTTTTATTTAGAGGAAAATGAGCAGAACCTCCAACTTTTTGAGAAGTTTTCAGATTTGCAAAATTTTCTGCTCCAAAAACTTCTCGTAAATAAAACTTTAACGGTGAGGGTCCTGAAGATAAGATAATAGACAAAAACTCAGCAAAGGGCTAAAATCAGATCCTCCGTGTAATAGCACCACCCATCCAGAAGATGGCAGCACGTTCCCGCCCGCCGAGGGGGAATACATCCATGTAGTCGCTCGATTGCTCTCGTCTTAGTCGCTCCACTAATTTCGCTAATACAATCGCTACATTCTGACTGGTACAGAGCGAGGATTATGGGTCACGTGCTTTATCTCCATCTTTTTCGCAGGAGAGTCCACGTGACCCTACGTCACGCCCACGCTCGGCGGCTGCGTATTTTTGTACGTAATGGCGTCACAATATCCATGGGCGGAGAATTCTACGCATCGAACGCTGAGGGATTGTTCGCATGCGCAGTCGTGTAGACAGTGCTGGTTGAGGTTCCGGTGCCGCGGCCGTGCTGCACACAAGCTGCAGTCATGGTGAAGAAGCGGAAGAACCGGATAGTGATCGACTCGGACTCAGATGATAGCGGCAGCGACGACAACCTGGACCAGGTGAGCGGCAGATGCTCTGTAATGGCGCAGGACTGACCTGGGCCAAGTGCCCTTCTCCCGGGCCCGGGCTGCTGGCGCCCAGGAGCCTTTATGTGGTGCCGTGTGCTCTGTGCGGAGCTGGGGTTTGGGCTCTGTGCACTCACGCCGCGGTAATGCCGCAGGAGTGATCAGCGGGGCTCTGCTAGCTCCTCCTGGCAGCAGCAGGATCACTGAGCCCAGGAGTGACTACAGCAGGCACCGGCCATTCATTATGCCCAGGGCAGAGCTGGGGGCATCTGTGGCCCATGGCATCGGGGCGCTGTGTATGCTATGACATTTAGGTCTGTGGCCTCCAGCCCTCACTGGGAGTTGTAGTTCTACACTGCAGAGCGGAGGCTTGGCTTGCAACAGATTTACTCGCGAATTATTATCCTCATTCATAGGGACGCCGAACCCCCCACCAGGTGGCTGGGGGCCGGCATCCCGCCGCTGGGACCCCCTGCCGGGTGACTGGAGGCCGGCGTCCCGCTGCCGGTTGGCTGGGGGCCGGCGTCCTGCTGCTGCGCCCCCCCCCTGCAGAGTGGCTAGGGGCAGGGGTCCCATGGCGGGTGACTGGAGGCCGGCATCCCGCCGCTGGGACCCCATTCTGGGTGACTGGAGGCTGGCATCTCGCCACTGGGGACCCCCATCTGCCGGGTGGCTAGGCACTGGGGACCCAAATCCCCCCCCACACACACACACCGGTGGGACGCCCTGCAGAGTGGCTAGGGGCCTTCATCCCTCCGCTGGGGACACCCATACGCCGGGTGACTGGGGGCCGGCATCCCGCCGCTGGGGACCCCCACAATCCTGTCGCCATGGCGACTTGATGGATGAACGATCTGTAAGAAGATCGATCTTGCGCAGCCTAGTCTAGGGTCTTCTCCGTCGTTTTGTTCATAGTATCAAGCCATTGGTTGCTGGTCTTCCTCTTCACCTTGTACCTTCTATCCTTCCGATGATGATGATGTCCTTCTGCTATAATGTAAGTGATCGTATATACCGTATTGAAAAGGGCTCGTACCACTTAAAGGGGTCATCCACCTCCACTCACTCCTACATGAGAGCAATGATGTTACAACACCACACGTCTGCTGGAACGCATACATGATCTGCAGGTGTATGGGGCCCGTAACATCCTCTGCACCAGTCACTTCTGTTAGGGAAGTGAGCGGTGTCAGATAACCCCCTTTAATCGTGTATTTGCTTGATCAGAGGGGTCTAATGACTGCCCCCCCTAACATCCCATTATAGTGCTGTTTCTGAACAGAGCAGTCATGACTATCAGCACTGCCACTTTGTTCTGACAGTAAAGATGGGTCCGCAGCGGCCGGAAGGGTGTCTATAAGGGACCCCAGTGTGAAGATGTACCGTGTTGCTATTGGGTAGATGATCCCGTTAAAGTGTTGTCTGGGATGTATGTGACAGAGCAATAAAATGTGCCATAAATCGCTGATCATGTCTGGCCCCTATCTACCTTGGGTAGAGGGTCCCGTTGCCCTCTGTTATGGAGAGGCGGCCGTGTGTGAGCTGATCTCTCTCAAATTGTTATTAAGTTGTCAGACAAGCGCACAATGCAATTTTAGGAGCTCCCCTTAAAACATTAAAATTTAAATATCTGTACATGCACGGCCACCTCTTGCCTTTTGTGGGGGGCTGACCTGGAAGTTTAGGGCACAACTTTGAGGACTCCCCACTGATCAGCATTGAATGGGTCTGTCTGCACTGGTTCCGGGGGTCCTATTCTCAGTGATTAAACATTGATTACATGGAGGGCTCCCAAGCTCTCAATCAGGAGTGCACTGCTCCCCTACCTTCCTGCCAGTGCGCTGATGATTGACAGTTCGCACCAGCGTCTTCATGAACTGAGGCCGTCCCTGCAGCAAAATCTGCAATACAATCTCATGCCAATTAAATTACACAATTTTGGTGCAGATTTGACTGCTGGAATATTTGCTTGATGTCTGACTGTGCCTGCAGTGTAAGAATAAGGCTGTACATGTTATAGGGGATTATAAAGGGACGGCATATTTCTAGGGGAGCTCAAAAGGAAGGAAGGGGCTGCTGTCTGGTGTGTAGCTACATCCTCTGCTCAGGGAAAATTCACTTGAATGAAGCTGTGCTGCAGTTCCCCCATTAAACAGGTGTCGGGGGGGGCGCTGTCGTGCCGCACTTCATTCTTTCACATTTCTCCCATAGGTGAGATCCCAGAAATGGGCCTCTTGCCCAGCATAAAGTTAGGACATGTCCTAGCAGTGTGCGCTATTATAGTATTAGAGGGGGGCATTGTTGTCAGAATAGTTCTTAAACGTGAGCCAGCCCTGCACACGTCTAATGGACGCTGCTACTTGATGGCTCGTTCTGCAGAAAATGAATCGCTGATGCCCAAAATAGAGGGACTTGGAATTAGAGCGCGAGTTGTGTGGGACAATAATCCTTATGACCGTGCACAATGTCCTACTACACGAATGGATGCAAGGATCGTTTATGGCACTGCTGTCTGTGGGGTGTTTGTTGTTGCTTTTAAATGAGAAAAGATGGAAAACTATTATGGCACAGCAACATCAACCCCATTAGACAGGTGAAAACTGATCCTGAGAGCCTCAGCAGAGTCCCCTCTGAATGGAGCGGAGGTCGAGCACGACCACCATTACCTCAGGCATTGTATATGGTACTGCTGGAGGGAGCCGAGCGCTGTAACTTATCTACTTGGTACAAAGCCCTTAAACCCAATCTATCCTTACACCACCAATGTTCACCGAACACCAAGAGGATACATTTTTCACTAAAATGGATTGTTCTCCTAGGAAACCCTTAGCAATATGGTTGCAGGGTGAGGGGGTGGGAGGCTGTTGCTGCACACGGGTCGCAGGGTGGGGGGAGGCTGCTGCTGCTGTGTTCTAATAATCTGTGTTTTAATGACCCCCTCTTGCCCTTCCAAAGAAACCCCCAAACACCGAATTTCCTTATTTTTGCGTTTTAGGAGTTGTTGTCCCTCGCTAAGCGCAAGAGGTGTGACTCCGAAGAGAAGGAACAGCCAGTGAGCAAACCTGCCGCAACCTCCGACTCCGAAACCTCCGACAGTGATGATGAAGTGAGTAGCTACACCTTTTATTCTTTACGGGGGCAGCGTAACTAAAAAAAAATCTGACTCTTCAGTTCTGCTTCTTATAGTGGACTGTCGGAGGAGTGAAAAATAAGAAAAAAGGAAAACCTGGAAAAGGACTTGACAAAAAAGCATCCATGAAAAAGACGACTAACAAAGGCGCCTCCTCTGCGAGCTCCGGAAAGGACAGCTCAGGGGAGAGCTCTGCACCTGAGGAAGGTGAGTCAGATGCTTCATAGTATCAGTGGGATCTCCCTCTAAGATGCCCTTTTAATATGAATTATGTCTAAGCTAATTAATGTTCCCCTTTATTTTGTGAAATCCTATTTCCAGGTGAAGTTTCAGACTCCGATAGTAACAGTTCTTCTTCGAGCTCCGATTCTGACTCCTCTTCGGAGGAAGAGGAGTTTTGTGATGGATACGGGGATGACCTTATGGGCGATGACGAGGACAGAGCGCGGCTGGAGCAGATGACTGAGAAGGAACGAGAGCAAGAGTTATTTAACCGGATTGAGAAACGAGAAGTGCTTAAAAGACGGTACGCTCCCTATATATACAGGGGTGAGGAGGAGGGGAATGATGCGGGGACGGGTGTACTTATACCTCTCCATCCATTGGATGTTGGGCTGACGAAGGAAGCGGAGTACATCGCTTTACGATGTCAAATGGCACAAAAATTGGTGCCCCCTAAATTTTCATATGGACCGACAAGAAGTCTTTTTTTTTTTTTTAATTTCTCATGCTAACAATTTTCTTCTATGTTGTAGGTTTGAGATTAAGAAGAAGCTGAAAACTGCAAAGCGCAAGGAAAAGAAGGAGAAAAAGAAGAAGCATGATGAGGAGCAAGAAAAGAAAAAGCAAACGCAGATCCTGGAAGCTCAGGCTCAGGTACAAAGCCGAGATCCACGGGACGTGAAAGTGTCATGTAGTTCACTGTTCACTCTAGTTCAGTGCAGCCGAACACTAATGTTGTGTAATATACATACTGTTAGGATTGGGCTCTGCAGCCAGTGCGAGCTGTGATTCCCATTTGTATACTTGTCTCTTCCTGACTAGATTCTCATCTGTTTATCAATAGAACATTGCGAAGTGGATGAGACTCTAGTCGGGAAGTAAATGCAAATAAATACTTCGGGTGACCTAATTGGCTAGGAGTGCTGAATCCTAGCAGTATGTATATTACACACTTTTAGCTTTGCCAAAAGTTTTCATTGGAATAGAGGAACACTTAACTTAAAATAAATAAATAAATAAATAATTCTTTCTCTAATTTTCCTTTTTTTTTTTTTTAATATTGAAGGTTACGTCCCATAACAAGGAGAGACGCTCCAAGAGAGATGAGAAGTTGGACAAGAAGTCCCAAGCGATGGAGGAGCTGCGACTTGAGAGAGAGAAGAGAAAGAACAAAACTGGTATGACGTTCCTAATATGACCACAGGGATCATTTTGAGCCCGCTGGGAGTTGTAGTGGATAATGAGCAGTATGGTGGCTCAGTGGATAGTACAGTTACTCTGCATTCCTGGGGCTGAAACAGATAAAGGGCAAAATCATCATGGAGTTTGTTTGTTGTCCGCATGTCTGCATGGGTTCCCTCTGGGGTCTTCTCCATCGTGCTCTCCCTTCTGCTCTACCAATTCATAATTTTGGAGGGAGGCCGACCAGTGAGACCCCCCTACACTGGTCACCAAAATCTTTGAAGGTCTCAGCGGTTGTGCCCCCTCCAGTCTACCAACCGCTGAGATGGAAGCAAAATTTTAGTATAATTTTTGACTAAATTCAATTTTTTTTCTCTTCTACAGCTGAGCTTATTGCTCGTAAGCAACCTCTAAAGACAAGCGAAGTTTACTCCGATGACGAAGAGGAGGAGGAAGATGAGAAGTCTAGTGAGAAGAGCGACCGCTCCTCTAGATCGTCTTCCTCTTCAGAAGATGAGATGGAGTAAGTTTTCCATTCCTGCCATAAATAATTGATGATCATTACAATAACTGAGCAGCAGATCAGGGAGCAATAGTCTCACTCTAATCATCTGAATGATGGGGTATGTGGGCAGGTAATGCTGGTGTATAACGTCCCCATGTAGCATGCTGGTCTCCAGGAGTACGGCTCTGACTATTGTCATAGAAATAAGATCTACATTCAAATTCTATTTTTTTTTTAATAAAAACTTTATTACAGAACTGAAGAAATTCCACCAAAGTCCTTGCCTGTTTCCTTACCGGAAGAACTGAATAAAGTCCGCCTGTCGCGCCATAAGTTGGAGCGCTGGTGTCACATGCCCTTTTTCGCCAAGACCGTGTCTGGATGCTTCGTACGGATCGGTATCGGCAATCACAACAGCAAACCTGTGTACAGGGTAAGCAGTGTGTCCGGGCTCTTAAAAACACCATTTATAAGAAGGCGGAATAAATATAAGTAATACCTTCACCTCCTCCACCTTTTATCCGTCTTCGCTGTAGAGCCAGAAGTCGATCGGGTAGCATGTGCCAAGGGGGCCACTCTGAGACCCTGCCCCCCCCTTGTCAGCTTTTCTCATGTGTTCCCTTTAGAGCAGAGATGTCAAACTCAATTACACAGAGTGCCAAAGTTAAAAACTTGGACAAAGTCACGGGCCAACCTTGATATTTATTTAAAAAATGTCTACAATTGAGGGTTTTCCTTATCAAATTTAACAATGATCCTTTTCACATGGAAAGTAACAGAACATTTTAATTAATAGGTCTTAGAATAAAGTCGTCCATTCAGAAAAAAAATGGGCCACCTCATAGTCTTCCATGTGGTATAATGGGCCCCTCGTAGTCTTCCATGTGGTATAATGGGCCCCTCGTAGTCTTCCATGCGGTATAATGGGCCCCTCGTAGTCCTCGCAGTCGCTGGCCAAATATAATCACCCTGCGGGCCAGAGTTTGACGTGTGTTTTACAGTATTTGTGCAGCAGTATTAATGCCGATGATTGGCGAGATGGCTCACGTAGGGCACCTGTTGTTCACACTTTTTATATGAGTGAGGACTTTATTTCTCAGGTGGCCGAAATCACTGGCGTAGTGGAAACGGCAAAAGTTTACCAACTGGGCAGCACGAGGACAAACAAAGGTCTGCAGCTCAGGTAATGCCCCTCTGGGTGTGGGACTCGGAGAAGGGTTGTCCCCTGTGGTGTCTGTTACTTCTGCTTTTTTTTATTTTAGACATGGGAATGACCAGAGAGTATTTCGCCTAGAATTTGTGTCCAACCAGGAGTTCACAGAAAGTGAATTCATGAAGTGGAAGGAAGCTGTGAGTATTGCCTTTTTTTTTTTTTTTCCACAATTTTTATTTATTCCATTCTGTAATTTCTGTTAACACCGGAACAGATGGCACGGTCTGTTCCAATGGGCTTTGGCATGGAAAGGGTTAATTTAAAGAAATGTTCTGATCCGTAGATGTTCTCGGCGAGCATGCAGCTCCCCACACTGGACGAGATTAACAAAAAAGAAGTAACGATTAAAGAGGCCATGAACTACAAGTTCAACGACCAAGACATTGAGGAAGTAAGTCGTCTGTTCTTGTCCTATGCAGAATGTAAATCCTTGACGGAGACCCCCCACCCCCCTGATCCGGATACTCTCTTTCACCCAAAACTTTGCTTGGGAACGCAGCGACTTTAAGCATGCACACTTTGAGCTGAAGCCTCTGGCATGTAGGTAGAGGTCCAGTGCACATGATCGAAGTCGCGGCGTTCACAAGTGGCTGCTAATTACTTTACAGGGGGGTTTATCCAGCGGTCCTGTATAAGAGCCCTCCGGTGAATATTGTTGTTTGTTCGTGTAGTAGCGTGTAGCAGGTCACGGTCGTCTTCTAATTTCAGCTGAAAGTGGGAGAAGACTGCGACCGGTGGGTATGTCGCTGCACTAATTACACTTGAATACATGATGGCTAACACACAGTAAAAAAATTTAAAAAGTCACCGGAGCGCGCCTTTAATTTTTCAGATTTCCCAGTATTGGCCACCAGAGGGAGCCAATGCAAAAAAAAAAGAAAAGAAAGCATAATTGAAACCAAACTTTAAAACTAGCTTTGTAAAATTAGGCCTGGTCTGTTCCCTGTCTGGGTATGCACGAGGGTAGGGGATCACAAAGTCAGCGGCCACATCTGATATTCGCTTAAGTTTGCATTCGCACAACCCAAAAAAAAGATCTTTAGAAATTGTCCCATCCAAAAAAATGTCCCTAGTAATCGCTTGGACTGCTTGGCACACAGTAGGAGGTGTGATTGCAGCATCAGACTACATGAGATTTGTTTGCAGTCTGTTACCATGGAGATGCATAGATCTGCATGCATGCTGTATACAATTAAAGCTTTTTTTAATTAGCACTGAATTTAAACAGTTGTGATTAATATGAAGTTTAGTGTCTTCAGTAAAAGGAGTCAGCGCTCCCAAAACTTGGGAAATGCTATGTTTTCCCCCCTGTCATGTAATTTGTGGCTGTAATCTGTTATTTATGGCTCACCCTCGCTGTGGTTCTTAAATCTATTATTGCAGATTGTAAAAGAAAAGGAACGGTTTAGGAAAGCCCCTCCTAATTATGCCATGAAGAAAACCCAGCTCCTGAAAGATAAGGTATGACCATCACTTACAGATTACACTTTCATTTAATAATAAAATATATATATAAAAAAAAAATACAAAACCTAGCTTGCTGTACAAACTTGCGGTTGTTTTTAGGCCATGGCCGAGGAGGCTGGGGAACAGGATCGGGCTAAACGGATCCAAGACGAGCTGAATGAGTTGGAGGAAAGAGCTGAAGCGCTCGATCGTCAGCGGACGAAGAATATCTCTGCCATCAGGTGAGGATCAGTAGGTGGTCAGTACATTGGGCCGGACTTGGGAAAACTGTGTGACACAAGATAATTGAACTGGTTGGGACAATCATGTGATTGATTTAAAACACAACATTTGACATATTCTCTACAAATTGATTTAGTAGTTTTGTCACATTTTTAGTATTATACTTTCCTGTTAATTGCAGCTACTTTTTTTTTTTTTCAGCTACATTAATCAGAGGAACCGAGAGTGGAACATCGTGGAGTCAGAGAAGGCCTTAGTGGTGAGTCCACATTAGACTTGTGATTCCTGAACATTATCCTGTACAACAACTGCTGCCAGACAAGGGGGCTGAAGAACTAAAGACGTAGGTCTCCCATTCCCAGGATGGATGTCTGACTGTTGGATATCATCAGCCCTGACAATGGGAGTACAAAGCCCCCTGTTTGAGTGCAGCAGGAGTACACGTTACCGCTCCCTTTCACTTCTGAATTGAACAGAGACAAGCGATCAGTCCCTTAGAAGCATGCGTGCTACCACCCCATTCACACTTCCATTTTATGGCTTAGTGGGTCTCCCACTGGTCAGTCCCCGAGCAGTCCTACATTTAAAGGGTTTGTGCAGCATATAGAAGTTATCCCTACCAATGGGATGGGAGATGATTTGCTAATTTTTGGGGTTCAGCTGCTGGGACCCTGTTATCTCTGGTAGTGAATCATGCTGGTTATACAGATGGGACACTGCAGAGCCATGTTGTCAGGATGGGGGACCCCCAGTGATCAGGACATTATGCCCTGTGCTATGGGTGCAGTATAACTTCCATACTTAGTATGAGTCCTTTATCACCAATTTTGTGGATTGATGATCTAAGAGCTCCGTAAGAAACCCACTTTACCGGAGACCTTTTCTGATGGGGATCTTGAAGTCTTGTTCATTAAAGGCCTTATGGGGCTAAGCATTTACTGACTGCGTGCGATGATCTCTCCTGGCTGCTGTCCCCCTCCTTCCTGTGATGTCACATCAGCGCAGCAGTTCCTTTCCCTTTGCTCTGTTGACAGGTGTCACCGCCGACGTCAGGTTGATTGACAGCTGTCTCTCTGCTATGTTCGGTTGAACTGGCTGTCAATTAAAAATAATAGTCCTGGATAGCCCCTTCTTATGTTCAGTGGTATCTTATTTTTTTTCCCCCCAGGATATTTAAGTGCTCGGTAATGCAAAAACTGTTAAATGTAACTAATAGGCCTCCTATAGGCCGTGGGTGTCATGTCTGTAGAAGACTGGTTTTGCACGTCCACATTTCCTGGTCTGTGTATTGACTGAGCCCCATAGAAGTTTGGGGGTCTTCCGATCAGGATTCGACAACCTAGTAATATACAAGGAAACTGAGTTCTGGTCAGAAGACCCGGTGTCGGGAGAAGACGGGGAGACTTGGAGGTGTGAAGCCGGGCTTAGTGTTGTAGTTCGCTGACATTGCCATCTTTTATAGGCTGAGAGTCAGAGCATGAAGCAGCAGCAGATGGATCCCTTCACCAGGAGACAATGCAAACCTACCATGGTATCCAATGTAAGTGATCCTATAAAGCAGCCCTCTTCAGGATCCTTATAGGAAGCCAGAGACCTTTCTAGATATAACCCCTATATGGTCACTGGTAACCTCATAATTCTGTAATAAGAATTGGGGTAAACTCCTCATTTTAGTCTTGTGGACTAGTTATATAATCGAGAATGGAAGAGCCAAGATCCAAAAAGAGAAGACCATTAACCTGTTTCCCTTGAATTCCCAGTCCAGGGATCCTGCGGTACAGGCTGCTATCATAGCACAGTTGAATGCAAAGTATGGATCAACTGGAAACCCAGAACCTACTACAGATAATGCAATGGTAAGACCCCACCTCATATCCAGAGTACTAGCCCTGCGGAGCTCGGGACCACCCGGGCTATATCTGTATTCATTGTAATCCAAATCCATCTTCCAGAATCAAAGCAAAGATAAAGACGGCAACACAAAGTCAACCAGCGACCTGTCAGAGGATCTATTTAAAGTGCATGACTTTGATGTGAAAATTGACTTACAAGTCCCCAGTTCAGGTAAAGGAATACAGTCTTAACTCTTCTTAGAAATGTGTGTAATAAATATACTACAAGTTCATGGCTTCAGAAAGGCTCACACTGTAGGGGGTTATTCCCATCTTCCTAAATGGATATTATTGGATAGAGCTTGTAAATGTGAACACTTTAGCAATTTACGGTTTGTTAACATTTTCAGCCGTTCTTGAGATATTATTTTTGTTTACGGCTTGTTGCCCTGTTGACCGACCACTGCAGCCAGACAGCAGAACATGCTCAGCGTTTACATGCTTTCTCTTATTGAGCTTGTAAGTACTGTTGTAAAGCTGGCCAGGATTGTTGGAGCACACTGTTACCTCCTAATACCTGCTAGCTTCAGCACAGTGCTTACAAGCTAGACAGCAGCGGTGGTCGGTCTCCTAGGCAACGAGCTGTAAACAAGTGTTAATATCACAAGAACGGCTGGAAATTTTAATCGAAAGCAAACTGCCAATTTACTCTGTACTTTTTTTAACTTTCTGTACAAAGACATGAGGGTCTGTTGCACTTGTGAATTACACCATTCATTGTACAGTATAGTGCACTATAATTTTTATATTTGTGTTCAATTAGAAATTTTGCACCTTTTGGCTTTTAAAGACTTTGGCTTTATTTCCCTGTACATTCAACTTTGACGTCATCTGCTGTCATAAATCAGGTGTGAGATGAGCTCACTGATGGATTCTCAGTTAGCTCATTCTGCATCCAGCAATACTTTGCAGATGGAAGAAATTTTCTTAATGAAACCTAATTACGACAATGATTTTAAGAAATAATAAAAAAATTTAAAAAAATACATTCAGTCCCCGAATGTGACAAAATATTTTCTTTAACTTTCTATCCACATGATCGAGAAAATAAATTCTGTAATATCTAATCGATATTCCGTTTTGTTTTTTTGTAGAATCGAAGTCTCTTGCTATCTCTTCGAAAGCTCCCGCTGCCAAGGACGGAGCCCCCCGTAGATCATTGAACTTAGAGGACTACAAGAAAAGACGAGGACTTATCTGAGATGGTTTGGCCGCTGCTCCGGTCCTTGCATGTTTCCATCGTGTTCCATCAGGTTTCTTTTTTTTCCCTCGTCTTCTGTTTTTCTTCACCAGACTGGAGCAGCAGACTGAAGAGAAGACTAAACCACCCAAAAAAAACAATTGTAAATAAACTGTAATATATTTTACACCATGTCTTTTCTTCTTCTGCCCCTTTTTTTGAATTGTGGATTTGTGACTGAGTTATCTCCTTTTTTTTTTTTTTTGAACCTGGTCTTTTCTCGCTCCAGTATTACAAGGTATTTTAGCGATCAATTGTGCAAAAAAAACAAAAAAAAAAAAAACAACTAACTCTCCACTCCGGAACTGTGTAGGCGCCCTATGGGTTTCCACACAAGATGAGCTGGTTTCATGTTTTACCAGTACCCTGCACTTTGTCATAAGGAAAGAATTCGGAAAATCATGGCACTGAATTTTTGTTACAGAAGTTTATTTTTTTTCTTTTTCCCTTCTCTTTATAAATATATATTTTTTATTTTTTTTTTTCCAGCTGCAATCCATGATGTTTATGGCTGTTTAAACTTCTATTAGCTGTAAATAAATACCTACGACTGAAAAGAAAATCCCATTAAATGAATGTTCTTACAATTGTGTGTTTTTTCTATTTGTATATTGAGAACACGTGGCGGTGCTTATCTGGTGCCGCAGCCGCTTCTGTATACCGTATACTCGGTAGTGTCTGTGCAGGGGATGGCAGTGTTTTTTCCATGAGTGGCTACTATGTAGATGGTATGCAGAAGATGTCTCTTGGCATATTCTAAAGATACACCATTCATTTTCTGAACCTGGACCCCCATAAAAACTTCCCAGCATTCCTGTGTTTTTTTTTTTTTCCAATCAAAAGTTAAAAACTAGAGTGAAGGCTCTATCACACCCTAAAGGACAAAACCCCATCCGATATATCATATGCTTTGTCGGCTAGGCGTAAGCATGAAATATAACGGTCTATAGGGGCCTTCAAAATCTCCTGAGAGCAGATGAGTAGGATCAGGCAGATGGATTTCAACATGCCCGATGCGTTTGTGCCAATCGCTGCTTTCTCCGCTCATGAAGCACCAGGAGAGACCCTGCTGTTCTTTTATTTATTAATTTACAGAAACTAGTATGCAACTTTTGGCCTAAGCCATACTGATAAACAGCTAAAAAGTTTCACATTTTTGAGCCACTTTTCAAAAGTTAGAAGTTGTTGGAGTTCACGGCCCTGGACTTATTGGTACAACCAAGGTAGTCTTCCTGCCTGTGATGCGACTCAGCACATCATTCCCTGCCCATGACCGCTGATCATGTGCCTCTAACGGCCGCAAGTGGAATCGCTATCCACCCGCGGCTGTTAAAATGTTAAATGCCGCTGTCAATCTCTGCATTTAACTCTCGCAAATTGGGTGTGCGTTATAAGACACACCCATCAGCGCCACTGTCACGTGATCTTGAGGCGCTGATGGGTTTTCTTGACAGTCGGGGGGGTCTGCAGAAGACCCCCGTGCCGGTCATTGAGAACCGCCGATGAAGGCCGGAATGTGGCTGATGTTCATAGAAGGATTTATACTACACATAGCAGGGCTGACGCCTTGTATAGCGCAGGAGATCGGACGATCGCAGCTTTAAGTCTCCCAAGGGGACTATTGAGACAAGTAAAAAAAAATGTTTTAAAAAATATTAAAACACAAGTTCAAATCACCCCCCTTACTCTATCTCTTCATTGGGGGACACAGGAAACCATGGGGGTATACTGCTGACGCTAGGAGGCTGACACTAGGCAGAAATAAAAAAAAAAGGCTAACTCCTCCCCAGCAGGCTACACCCACTGACAGGGAGAGAACTAACCAGTTTTTGCTTAGTGTCCAAGGAGGCAAGACATGGGTCTGCGCGCAGACCTGTCTCTACCATCTTGTTGTGTTTTACTAATGATCTTTTTCTTTCAGATACAGCTTGTGACTTCAGGCAACAGGGTGTAACAGCTCACCCTGATTTCCCACCTTTTGGGACAGCGAGAACAGTGTGGTGTTGCCGACATCATCCACTCTCTTGTCCTGTTGGCAGGACCCTTTTTATCCCTCCAACACCTCAAGCTCGTCTCGGAGCTACTCATGGCGGACGGTCCTGCCTCCCCAGCCCCCTCCCCGGAGCGGACCAGGAGGAAGACTGTGGTCACTAGTCAGTGACCCTCCCCTCTCCAGAGTCGACACAGTCTTCTGCACCGTCTGGGACCAGAGATGGTGCGGGAAGGAAGACGCAAAGATCCCAGTGACCCCCTTTTTATTCCCGGGGGCTCCTGATGCCGTCTTCAGAACTGTGAAGAAGGAGTCGGGACCACGGCTGGATGCAGGTATCCCTCCCTTCCATAGCTCCCTGTAATTGGCGGCGGGGCTCCACAGCAAAGACACATGTGTCTTTCCAATAAATTTAGACCCTGGCTTCGGCCTAGCTCCATGCTCCGCTTAGGCCACTCCCCCTTCTCCCTAGCCTATCATAGCCACGGTGCCTTCCCTGTGCCTTTTTGAACCAATCCTTTGGGTTTTTACGGTCTTCTCAGCGCGGGCTCTCTGCGTGCCCTTTTTTGGCCCTGCCCCCCTCCATTCCCACCATCTTTTTCCATGCAACTGCAGAGGCATCTCATTGGCACAGCCCCGGCTACAGCTTCCGTGCTGCTGCTTGCGGGACCCAGCTCTGCCCGGGCCATGGCATCCGTGCAGCTGCCTGCGATTCCTAGTTCGGCCGGCCGCGGCATCCGTACGGCCACCTGTGATTCCCAGCACCTGGCCGTGGCATCTGTGCAGCTGCCTGCGTGCCCCGACTCAGCTCTAGCTGCGGCATCTGTGCGGCTGATGTTGGGCCCCGGCTCTGCCCCACTGCGACATCGGTGCGGCTGCGTCCTGTCCCAGTCTCAGCCCTGACGGCTGCATCAGTAACGCTACCTGCGGGCCCCAGCTCACCTCCAGCCGCAGCATCCATGCGTCTGTGGACGCCCGCAGCCTCTAGCCTGCTCGCCACTACATCCATATTCCTGCTGTGGCATTTCTCCAGTTGCAGCTCCCATCTGACTGCGACCTCACAGCCCCGGCCTCAACATCCGTGCGGCTGACTGCTGCCCCGGCCGCCACGTCGGTGCGGCTTCCGACCAGCCCGGTCTCAGTCCTGACCGCGGCTCCAGTATCTCTTCCTGCAGGCCTCCGCTCCAGCCACAGCATTCATGCGACTCTGGACACTCGCAGCTTCTAGCCCGCTCCCCACCACATCTATATACCGGTCTGTGCCTCGCAGCATATCTCCAGCCGCAGTTCCCATCAATCTGCGGCCTCACAGCCCTGGCCACAACACCTGCGCAGCTGCCTGCCGACCCCGGCTCAGCTTCTGCCACGGCTTCCGTGCGGCGGCCTGGGCCCCCACCATAGTCTCTGCCGTGACATCCATGCATCTGCGGACCCCCACAGCATATATATATGCTCGCCACTCTGTGGCTCTTAGCATGGCCCAGCCGCACCACCTGTCTATCTGCAGCTGCCTTTTGCCCTGGCTTAGCTCCAGCCACACGTCCATGCACAGCGGATGCCTAAAACCCCTGGCATATTTTCAGGCAATATTCGTGGACCTCTAGCTGGGCAACTACGGTCTACACACAGGACCAGGTAGGCCTAGTCAGCTTATTGCACAACCATAGCGTTTGTGGGGCATCTCATTCCATCTCCATAATGTTTGTGAGACACTATTCCAAACCCATGGTGTTTGCGGGCCGTCTCCTTCCAAACCCATGGTGTTTGCGGGCCGTCTCCTTCCAAACCCTTAAGGTGTTTGTGGGCATGTGAGAGACATCTTGTTGCAACCATATAGTTTTGTAGACTCCAGAACCATAGAGCCTATGGTCATGCCATATATATAAAAAATAAAATAAATAAAACAAAAAAATAAATAAATAAAATGCAAATGAAAGGTGCTTCTCTCGTGCTGGATCTTACTGCAGAACCATAGGGTTTGAATCATCCCTGACTATGAACTGTATGGGTTTATGGACTTCATCATTCCTGACCAAGTGTCCCTGCTCTGACCACAGCCAGATTCATATAAGTCTCTCAGGAGACCCCACCTCCAGGGATGAGAGCGCACCCCCTCCTCAGAGTAGGTTGCCTCCCTATTTCAGTCATACTGACCTAACCAACGCATCTCAGTCTTTGGTTGAGGTCCTCTTGCGGCTAACTAATAAACCATCCGCCTCTGCAGCTCTGATGAGTTCCTCCTGAATTAGACGCATGCAGCTATGATGAACCTTACATAGGTCTTAGAAGTGGGCGCATCTCAGTCTTTGGTTAAGGACCCCATGCGGCTGTCTTAAGAATACGTCGCCTCTGCAGCTCTGATCAGTTCCTCCTGAATCCGATACTTGTAGCCATGACCGACATTACACAGGTCAAAGAAACGGGTTCACTCCCACTCAATGTCTGGACTACCATCCAGGTTCATTTCCATGATTCCCACTCCTCTCTCCCAGAGGTAGTCTGGGGTCTGTCGCTGATCCCCTACCATTTACTTCTCGACTCTTAAGTTACAGGACATGATGCACAGCTGGTCAACAGCTATCAGCAGACTTAATCAGGAAGACTCTCTCCCACGGAGCCCTCGGTCTACCTCCAGAAGGATAGACGATTCATCCATGAAGATTCCATCAGAGAATCCCCGCAGACAGGGGAGACTTTCAGGATAAGGTATCCAGATCAGGTAACATTTTGACATCCTCCTTCCTGCAGCCCATTTCCTCTAACGGATTCCTCGGATACTGTCTCATCGCATGGCATTCCCGTATAGGTATATACAGGAGCCGCACTCCCTGTGCCTAGGGATAGCATTCGCAGGTATGTACCGTAACCCGTCATATTCGGTCAGCACCTCTACAGTCTATAGTAGGAATCAGGAGCAGGGTGTGTTATCACCACTGCTATTTATGGACAGACAGGCCATTATCCACCCTTACCTCTGCTACAGAGACTTACTTATGCGTCAACTGTCTGTTATGTTCCCAACATCCTGCTGTAGGTCAGACCCATTAGCCCTGTTTCCCTATGGCAGACTTTCTCTTCTGCCCACAGCCACATCTAGGGAAAGGTTACCTATATTAACTATTACTGGCTCTCTGACTGTTATCCATAGCGGATCAGACCTACTACCTTCCTTGTCCACAGTTACAGTGCTGCGTCCTGCTTTTACCTACTGTATAATATCCAATCCATGATCGTCAGCCTGTTTGTGTATCGGTACTTAACACCTTATTCCTTGAGGAACTCACCACTTCAAGTCTTCATCAGTTACGTCATGATGTCGTTCCAGCCCTGACGGTATTACAGACCTGGTATCTGGTGCGTGTCAGGAACAGGCCTCTGTTCATCGTGGAAACGGATTCTCTCAGCCCGCTCGTCCTGTATCCTTTTTCAGTAGCCTCGTCCGTTAATGTCTGGTACGTGGTGCCTTGCCACGGCTTTGTCCTCCTCTCTCCAGGAACAGTTACAAGCTGCTGGCTATCTCTGCATCGTCAGGTCGCAGGTTCATTCCTCGTGACTGCTTCTGCTTGCCGCTATGGGGCTTTCAGGATTGCTTCGGTCCATCCAAGCTCTTGGCCAATTTTTCCCTCCGGGCTCCTATAGGAAGTCATGAGTGCCCCTACACGAGTTGTTGTCTCTGTTTGTTCTTTTTCCCTATAGTTGTCAGCAGCGCCCGACATTTGCAGGTTAATTGGTTGTTAACGTAGCTCTTCTCGGGGAAACTCAGCTTGGATTCATGATTCCGCATACAGGTACTCGTCTTCTCTTCCTCCCTTCAGGATTGTCACCTGTCTAGGACCAAGATGGACTATCGTTTTCCGGACGGCTTAGGATGGACCCCTAACTTCACATCCTGAGTAGTCTGCCGCCTACCTGACAAGGCCCACTTTAATGCCGTGTCCCTTACCATATCTTCCCCTTCGACGAGAGAACTTCCTCCATTCAGGATATGATGGCCCTTCCTCAAGCCGGCCTGTCCAGCGTAACACGGACCAGTCGGTCGTTTACATTTCCAGAGACAGGTAAAGTTTTTCCTCATCACAGTTTTCACTTCAGTCGGTCTGGTCGTTACTCCAGCCTGACAAGTGTCATCAGATGGGCGGTCGTTACTCCGGCCTGACAGGTGTCATCAGATGGGGGTCGTTACTCCAGCCTGACAGGTGTCGTCAGATGGGCGGTCGTTACTCCAGCCTGACAGGTGTCGTCAGATGGGCGGTCGTTACTCCAGCCTGACAGGTGTCATCAGATGGGGGTCGTTACTCCAGCCTGACAGGTGTCGTCAGATGGGCGGTCGTTACTCCAGCCTGACAGGTGTCATCAGATGGGGGTCGTTACTCCAGCCTGACAGGTGTCGTCATGATTACTCCTATCGTGTGTGGAATCTTCCCTCCTTTGGCGCCAAGGCTCTCACGGTAAGAGTCATCGATTCTTCCTTTTCAAAGTCGGACTCTTTGGTTTCTATCTCCCTTATATCATTTCTACATAAGCATGTTCAGTAATATGGGGGGACAGTGTAAAACATGGGACAGGGTGACCCTTCGTCTTACCTCTGGGCAAAGTTTTTCCTGTATGGGAGGAACCATCCTCTTCTCTTTTAAGCTCTCCGCGTGTCGAAAGTACGAAGTGTCCAGTGACACTTGTTCCCCGGCCTGGGAACTGCCTTTTAGGGCCTCAGTGAATAGCCACCGGGAAGCCCATGATTCTCCCGTCTTATCTTCCCAGCCATGTATTGCATCCAGGGTGGAGCGCTAAATTAGACAGTCTGGTTCTTTCCGCTGAACTCACTGTTCTGTTTTACTCCGCAGTTTCTCCCGAAGGGGGACACTCCAAGATTATCCAAAATCTTTCTATCTCTCCAGGAACTGGTGATCTTTCCTGGTCTTCGGTCCACACCTTCTTGTATTACACGGTAGCTCCGTTCGGCCTCAGCAGCCCCAATCTGAATAGGAGGTCCCTCATGCAGCAGTGGACCGACCTTACCTTTTCGAGTACTTGTCTCTTCCCACCCTAAGGACTGCTTTTGGATGTCCCATGGTTTCCTGTGTCCCCCAATGAAGCGATAGAGAAAAGAGGATTTTTGGTACTCACCGTAAAATCCCTTTCTCGGAGCCTTCATTGGGGGACATAGCACCCACCCTTATTTGTGCCATTGTTGGTTCATCTCAGGGTAGTCTCTTTATACCTCCTTTCCTACTGCTTTCTCACAAACTGGTTAGTTCACTCCCAGTGTGGGTGTAGCCTGCTGGGGAGGAGTTAGCCTTTTTTATTTCTGCCTAGTGTCAGCCTCCTAGTGGCAGCAGCATACACCCATGGTTTCCTGTGTCCCCCAATGAAGGCTCCGAGAAAGGGATTTTACGGTGCGTACCAAAAATCCTCTTTTTGCCTCATTCAAAATAAAACAAAAAAAACAAAGCATCTTATCTACCCCAAAATGGTATCAATAAAAACGTCGGCTCAGATCCTGAGAAAAAAAATGGAAACTCTGCAGGTCTCAGAAAATGGCACCATATTTTTTTTTCTGTCACCCATGATGGCACAACGAGAGAGGGGATCCGCCCTTCAAGGACAGGAAACCTTCAAGATAAAAAGGGCGGCGCATCCCTCTGCCTCAGTAGTTTCCTGTCCTTGATGGGGAACCTTCCTTCTCGTTGGCGGCGACCGCAAGCTCTTCTTACCTGGGCCAGGGCCGGTCGGTTGTGGCTGGGCACAGTCTCGGCTGCGGCCGGTCCCGTGGGTCCTGGAAGCGCCGCGGGGAATGCCGACATGTGGTCTTTCCGCGTGCTTGTGGGGGTTTGTGGTACCTACACAGTATGGTAGCCGGCAAACCCCGCGTGCCCCGATGACGCACGCCGGGGCCTCTGACCCCCGAATGTAATTTTTGGGGGATGTACCGGAAGCTGCGGGGACGCCGGCCGGTGATCTTCCTGGCAATGAGGGTACTTAAGGGTAGATCACCAGCCAGGCAGGGGCGCAGTGCAGCGTAATGGAGTCACAGCAGCCCTCCCCACCGCATCAGCAGCAAGAGCAGCAGTCCATGCTGCAGCTGCAGCAGCCCGAGGAGATGGAGCAGCCGCAGCTTCAGCTCCAGAAGCTCACCCAGGGGCAGCGTCCAACGCAGAGCAGGAGCAGCTGGCGTTCTGGGACATGCAGCACCAAGGATTCAAGGTCCAGCCGGCATAGCTCCTGCAGGATCGAGGATTCTGCGGTCTCCCGAGGAGAAGTATCGGATACCGTCCTGCCTCCCGTTCCTGTACCCTGTCTTTATCTACTGGGTGGTGAATGAGCTATGTGAAAGTCGACGTATTAATGTAGACTTTTTTTCTGTTCTCTCTCTCTCTCTCTCAAAACTGAAATTTCTGAGGAACCCACCAGAGAAATTTATCCCAACTGCCTTAAGATCCTCTCTACCAGAACAGCGGGCACTGGAGGAAGAGATTTCAGGTCTTCTGCAAAAGAATGTTTTTGCTGGAGGTGTCACTACAAGAGGAAAAAAGAGGATTTTATTCGCCCTTATTCCTTATGAAGAAGCCGGACAATTCATACAGAGTCATCCTCAACTTGAAAGGCCGAAACGCATTCCTGAACATTCCATCATTCAAGATGGAAACAATAAAATCAACGATAAGCCTTCTATTCCCCAGCTGCTACATGGCAGTGTTGGACCTAAAGGATGCGTATTACCATGTGCCAATCCATCACGACTTTCAAAAATACCTCAGAGTAGCCGTGACTGTACAGGGAGTCGTCAAGCACTTCCACTACAGAGCTCTTCCTGTAATAATTATAATGGATACCACAGGAGTCTTTTTGCGTGGAACAAAGATACAACAGAACACAACTTATAGGTGTCAAAGTGTATATTATAAACACACGGTGTTTCAAACAAGTGCAGACGAAAACACAAAGTCCATAAACACTCAGGGGAAAATGCAATTAGCAGAGCAGTTTGTAAAGCACTGTTCACACTAGAGGATGCTAGAAAACAAGGAAGTCTTTATCAAGTCCAAACAATATATATTATATAATCCAGGGAGGCCTGGGTAGGAAGTCCCAGATAATGCAGCACAGTCTCGTGCTCTAAATGTAATCAGCAAAGCAATCTGTAAAGCTCAATTCACACTAGAGGATGCTAGAAAACAAGGAAGTCCTTATCAAGTCCATGCAAGGAAGTCCATAGAATATTTAGATAATCCAGGGAGGCCTGGCTAGGAAGTCCCTGATAGTGCAGCACAGTCCCGTGCTCTGCAGCTATCTAAGGCAGGTGAGTCAGAGCAGAAACCAGCTTACTTGTTAGCAGAATGTAGGTGAAGACTGAGGCTCAGAGGTAGCAGCAGGAGAAGGAGGAATACAGGTAACAACTGAATGCAGCAGAATCTCTGAGAGCAGGTAACATAAGATCCAAACAAGTCTGGGGGGCAGAGCAGGAAACTAGGAAACCACCTGGAGCAGATCACAGGCAGAATACTCTAGCACTGATTAGAGGCTGGGGTGGAGTTATAAAGCAGGAAGACAAGGGGCACATGAGACAAAAGACACCATCTTGAAAGAGGGCAAAAAGGGCCAAAATGTAATTAAAAATATTCGCAGTCCTGACATTACTCCCTCCTTAGAAGCGGCCTCAGGACGATCCTGGACCCAGTTTCTCAGGAAATCTCTGATGGAAACGAGAAATCTTCTGTTGGGCATTGATGTTTTCCATAGGTTCCCAAGAGTCTTCTTCAGTGGGATACCCATGCCATCTTATCAGATATTGGAGCTGATTCCTGCGAAACCTAGAATCAATAATCTCTTCCACCACAAATTGTTCCTGCCCAACAATCACCACAGGTTGCGGAGGTGGCACAACACGTCCCTGGAAGGTATTAGGAGATACAGACTTTAGTAAAGAAACTTGAAAAACTGGGTGTACCTTCATAGTCCTTGGCAACTTCAGACGGCAGGCCACAGAGCTCACAATACCGTTGATCTTGAAAGGGCCGATGAATTTCTGTCCAAGTTTCTGTGAAGGAATGTTCAACTTCAGATTTTTAGTGGATAACCACACGGAATCTCCTACCTTGTCATGGGAGCCGGATTACGAAATCTATCAGCCGATTTCTTGTAACGTTCCTGAGCTGAGGTCAAAGATTCCTTCAGAACCTCCAGATTTTGCCTCATCGCAGTCAGCCTCTCCTCTACAGCTGGAACCGGAGCATTAATCGGAGACCTAGGTAAGATACTCGGATGGTAACCCAGATTGGCAAAGAAAGGTGTGAACTTAGTGGAGGCACTCTGAGAATTGCTATATGAGAATTCAGCTAATGGAAGTAAATCCAACCAATCATCCTGAAGATGGCTGACATAGCATCGTAGATATTGTTCCAAGGTCTGGTTGGTACGCTCGGTTTGACCGTTCGTCTGGGGGTGATAAGCGGAAGAAAGACAGACATTAATATTGAGTGCAGAGCAAAACTCCTTCCAGAATCTTGAGGTAAACTGCACTCCACGGTCAGAGATGATTTCATCCGGGACCCCATGCAGCCGAAAAACATTCTGTATAACCAAGTTCACTGTATCCTTAGCTGAGGGAAGACCGGGGCAAGGAACAAAATGAGCAGCTTTAGTCAGGCAATCCACTACCACCAGGATCGTATTCATGCCACCTGATGTAGGCAGCTCCACAATGAAGTCCATTGAGATAGACCCCCATGGACGGGATGGAACAGGTAATGGTTGAAGAAGACCCGTAGGTGACATACGAGGAGTCTTATAACGAGCACATACCTCGCAAGAGAGAACATAGTCCTTAGTATCCTTCAGGCAAGTCGGCCACCAGAAAAATCGGCTTAGGAACTCTTGTGTCTTCTGTACCCCCCTGTGACCAGCCACTTTGGAGTCATGGACCAACTTGAGGATCTGCAGACGAACTGCCTCAGGGACGTAGATACGTCGATCCCTGAACCACATGCCACCCTTAAGGACAAGATTAATATCAACAGGTGGATTGGCCAGAAATACATCACCATCATAGGCCTCCTTGAACTCCTTCCACAAGTCCTGATCGTGGATAACTCCGATGAAGTTGGCATCAGATAGAATGGTCTTGGACGGGGCTCCAGGTACGGAATCCGCAGCATGGATTCGGGATAAAGCATCAGCCTTCCCATTACGAGAACCTGGACGGTATGAAATAACAAAATTAAATGGATTTAAAAATAGGTTCCAACGAGCCTGACGAGGAGAAAGACATCTAGCGGATCTGAGAAACTCCAAATTGCGATGGTCAGTCAGCACTACGATCTGTTGTGTGGCTCCTTGCAGATGATGCCTCCATTCTTTGAAAGCTACAATAATAGCTAGCAGTTCCTTGTCTCCCACATCGTAGTTTTTCTCAGCTGAAGTAAGTGACTCGCCCCCTGGGCCGTGGGGCACTCGGATCCGGGCAATAGGGGAACAATGGGGGTAGTAGTGGCAACCCGGTTCCGTGGCTCAGGGTGGTCAGACCAGTGGTAGTCTTCTATGTGCGACTACGCCACCCGTGGATTGCGGTCAGTGCGAACTGCCGCTGCCAGGCAGACCGCTGGGGCTGATGATGTATGCAGCAGGGGTAGTGTGACTCCCCACGGGAAGAGTGCGGCCCCAGGGCAGTATAATGGAAGATGGGGGTGATGGTGTAGGGCGTCCCGGTACCGTTAGTGCTGGAGGAGCAAGGAGCACACAGACAACAGGTTGCAGTCCAGGGTCTTTACTAGAACAGGTGAACTGACCCACAAACAGTCCCGGCTAGGAGGGGACCTGGATGTCTGAGAGCAAATGGGAAGTTGGCCCTGGTCAGGGTGAGGGTGTTGGCCTACCGTGCTCTCTGCGCTCCTTCTGGCTATCTCCTCCTTATAGGGTAACAGCCCACGTTCCCGAGCTCACAGTGTCCTCTCGCCCGTATGGCCTGCGACGTGGGTTCCTTTCTGCTCCCAGCCTTGTACGGCTTTGCTGGTCCCTTTTGCTGGGGCGGGGCCTCCGGGCTTCTTAGGCCAAGGAACATACAGTCCCCTGCGGACTGGTTATCTGCTGTAGGACGTGGAATCCTCACAGCCTCAGACACCAAAGTCTGGTAAATTTGGTTCTTTGTCTGCCAGGACAGGCGTACTTCACCTCTTGTCCCTGGCTTGTGGCACTCCTACTGCCACACGTCCTCTTAGGGTGCAATACAACTGTCTCTCCCTGCTCTGGGACACCTCTCAATCCTGAGACAGGTTGTCCAGTTCTCTCTAACCCTGCCCCCAGTTCCATCTTTTATAGGGGCAGCCTGCTCCCCCTACTGGCCTGAGACAGGAGGTATTGCATGCTAATGTTCCCCTGACTAGAGAACCTCCCCCTTGCTCTCAGACACAGCTTTATTATATTTGTGGCATCCAGGCCAGGGTGACACATTAGTCTACGGGAAAAGAAAGCACAAGGGTGTACCAGAGTCTTCTCTCCAGTTCTTTGGGAGAGAATGGCCCCTAAAGCATTATCAGAAGCGTCCACCTCCACAATGAAAGGAAGTGCTGGGTCTGGGTGGATCAACAGCGGTGCTGAGGTGAAACAAACCTTAAGTCGATCAAAAGCCTCTTGAGCCTGTGATGACCACTTAAAGGGCTTTTCCTTCTTTGTCAAGGAAGTAATGGGACGGACAATGTCAGAAAAATTTCTAATAAAACGTCTATAGAAATTTGCAAAACCAATAAAACGTTGGACCTCTTTAACTTTCCTGGGTACTGGCCAGTCAAGGATTGCCTGAATCTTACCAGATTCCATGCTCAGCCCCTGAGGACAGATGACATAACCTAAAAACTGTATCTCAGAACGATGGAACTCACACTTCTCCGGCTTAATATACAGATGGTTCTCTTTCAGACGTTTCAAAACAGTTTTGACATGTTCTTCATGTTCCTGTAGAGAGTCAGAAAAAATTAAAATATCGTCCAAATAAATCACCACAAACTGATCCAATAAATCTCTAAAAATGTCATTAGCCAGATGTTCAAAAGTCGCAGGGGCGTTACAAAGCCCGAAGGGCATCACCAGATATTCAAAGTGTCCATACCGGCATCTGAATGCTGTCTTCCATTCATCACTGGAACGAATACGCACCAAATTATAAGCCCCACGAAGATCTAGTTTAGAGAACACCTTGGCATGGCGGACTCTTTCCAATAATTCTGGAATCAAAGGCAAAGGATAACTATTCCGTATGGTTACCTTATTGAGTTCCCGATAGTCAATACAGGGTCTTAGGGTCCCATCCTTCTTTTCTACAAAAAATATAGTCGCCCCTGCTGGTGAGGAAGAAGGACGTATAAAGCCTTTGGCCAGATTTTCATCAATATACTCCTTCAAGGCTTGAAGTTCAGGTGCTGCTAAAGGATATACGTTGCTAAAAGGAATAGCCGCCCCAGGAAGCAGCTCAATGGGACAGTCATAATGCCTATGTGGAGGAAGCTGATCTGCTTTCTTCTTGTCACAGATGTCAGAGAATGCTTTATACGCTGAAGGTAAAGTGAATACCTGTACAGTAGATTTTGTATTGGTGGACTCAGGGACAGCTTCAGTTATCGCTGGGTTGCTTCTAGTCGGAAAAATAATCTCCTTGGTCTCCCAGTTGATAGTCGGGTTCTGAGAACGCAACCAAGGGATGCCTAAAATCACAGGGAAATGAGGAGAAGAAATTAACAAGCAAGAAAGTTGCTCCTGATGATTAGGCTCCAACAAAATCTTAAGAGGTACAGTCTCCTGATCCATAGGCCCGGAGATTAAAGTTGACCCATCCACTGTTTCCATTGTAATTGGAGAGGCTCTTCGCTGTATCTCAATACCATGTTTTTGGGCAAATGTAATGTCCATAAAGTTGCCCCCTGCACCAGAGTCACTCATAGCTGCACTGGAAATCCACTGCCCTGAACACAGGATCTTAATAGGGAGTGAACAGTGAGAGTTCTTTTCCTTCAACTCCTTGGGAGGTGTAGTCATAGAGAGAGAATGGAATCCAGCATTTAATGGCAGGCTACATTCAGAGATGTCAGATTCATCATCAGTGTTATCATACTCTCCTACCGCTGCTAACACCTTGTTAGGGCGCTTGGGACAGTTGATTAGAAAGTGGTCAGATTGGCGGCAGTAGGAACATAACCTCTCTCGCAGGCGGTGCTCCCGGCGCTCATTACTCTCACGCCTCTGCACAGAATCAATTTGCATGGGCGCTTCTTCTACCTCCCGAGATGTTTTACCTGCAGGCTGTTTGGGAGGAAGGAAAAAGTTATACATACGATTGAATACAGCCAATTTCTCCTGCCTACGTTCAGTAAGGCGTATGTCTATGCGTACACAATGCTGTATAAACATTTCTAGCTCTTGTGGTGACTCAGAGCGGGCCAATACATCTTTTACAATGCTAGACAGACCTCTCTTAAAAATAGGTAATTGTGCTTAACTGTCCCAGTTGGTATCTACCGCTAATCTCCTAAATTCAGTAGCATATTCAATAACAGAACGTTTACCCTGGCGTAAAGATAGTAAAGCAGACTCAGCGGTAGCACGGCGGTTAGGGTCATCAAATATTAATGCCATAGCAGCTAAGAAATCATCCAAATTATTTAACCGTGGATCACGAGACTCGATCATCGGATTCGCCCAGGCGAGTGCTCGTGAGGTCAGCAGCATAATTACACACAATACCTTAGATCTATCAGTAAGGAAGCAGTCAGCATGTACATCAAAATATAGCATACACTGATTCACAAAGCCACGAAATTTGACACGTTCACCATTAAATCTGAACGGAGGCAACTTAGGTGGGCTAGCTGGTGGCGGTATCCCAGAAGGTAAAGTCACTTGTGCCGCCATTTGAGTACTAATGTCCTGGAAAGCCCGTCCGTACTGGGAGTCCAAGCCCGCAAGTTTGTTTTCCTGGGCCGCCATTCGGGTATTTAAGTCCTGTAAAGTTTGTCCAAATGCTTGTTCATTGCGTTCAATGCCTCCAAGTTTCTTTTGCAGACCTTCTACCTCCTTCTGAAGAGATCTAATTACGGAATACACCTGCTCTAATTTGCTTTTTGCAGACATTGTTCCAGCAGACTCCTTATTTTTTTGGCTAGAGTATCCTGTAATAATTATAATGGATACCACAGGAGTCTTTTTGCGTGGAACAAAGATACAACAGAACACAACTTATAGGTGTCAAAGGGTATATTATAAACACACGGTGTTTTAAACAAGTGCAGACGAAAACACAAAGTCCATAAACACTCAGGGGAAAATGCAATTAGCAGAGCAGTTTGTAAAGCACTGTTCACACTAGAGGATGCTAGAAAACAAGGAAGTCCTTATCAAGTCCATGCAAGGAAGTCCATACAATATTTAGATAATCCAGGGAGGCCTGGGTAGGAAGTCCCTGATAGCTGCAGAGCACGGGACTGTGCTGCACTATCTAAAGCAGGTGAGTCAGAGCAGAAACCAGCTTACTTGTTAGCAGAATGCAGGTGAAGACTGAGGCTCAGAGGTAGCAGCAGGAGCAGCCAGGAGAAGGAGGAATACTGGTAACAACTGAATGCAGCAGAGTCTCTGAGAGCAGGTAACAAAAGATCCAAACAAGTCTGCAGGGCAGAGCAGGAAACTAGGAAACCACCTGGAGCAGATCACAGGCAGAATGCTCTAGCACTGATTAGAGGTTGGGGTGGAGTTATAAAGCAGGAAGACAAGGGGCACATGAGACAAAAGACACCATCTTGAAAGAGGGCAAAAAGGGCCAAAATGTAATTAAAAATATTTGCAGTCCTGACACTTCCCTTCGGCCTAGCAGCGGCGCCCCGCATATTCACAAAACTTATAGCGGAGGTTACGGCTCATCTCAGGGAGGAAAACAGATTGATCATTCCGTACCTGGACGATTTCCTAATAGTGGGCAAAACTTACGATCACTGCCTGGCCCAGGTGGATCAGGTGTGCCCCATCTTAAAGAACTTAGGATGGTGTTTAAACCTAGAAAAATCAAAATGAATCCCTCATACAACTCAGATCTTTTTAGGCCTTACTCTGGATTCGGTTTGACAGGAATGCCGCCTGCCCGAGCAGAAAAGAGAGAAAATAAAAAATTTAGTTTCGACAGCCATAACAGACCCAGTAATGGCTCTCAGGGGCGCCATGTCTCTGTTGGGATCCCTCACCTCCTGCATCCCAGCAGTATGCTGGGCCCAGTTTCATTCAAGAGAGTTCCAATGGGACGTCCTAAAGAACGAAATCATCCTCGGGGGACATCTGGAGGGCACATTAACAATCCCTCAAAATGTAATTCAGTCTCTGTATTGGTGGTTAGAGACAAACACGTTCCGGACAGGCGTCCCCTGGGTTCCCCAATTTACCAGAGTGATTACTACGGACGCCAGCCCCAGGGGGTGGAGGGCGCACTTAGACAACCACCCGATACAAGGGACTTGGTCAGAGGAGGAGAGTCTGGAGTCTTCCAACATGTGGGAACTACGGGCAGTAGAGAAGGCACTAATCAGCTTTTTACCCCTTCTACGAGGTCATCACGTAAAAATTCTGTCCGACAACCAGGTCACGGTGGCATATGTGAACCATCAGGGGGGAACTCTCTCAAAGTCTCTAATGCAGGTTGCGGGGAAGATATTTTCTCTAGTGGAAGAAAAAGTTCTCTCTTTAAAGGTCCTTAATGTCAGAGGAGAGGACAACACGAAGGCGGACTTTCTAAGTCGCAGGCCATTATTGCAGGGAGAATGGACTCTAAATCACTCGGTTTTCTGCCAGCTAGTGGCCATGTGGGGGTGTCCAGAGGTCGACCTGTTTGCTACCCGTCAGAACAGCAAGCTAAAAAAGTTCTCACTGAATCCCACGGAAAATCCTTTAGTAGTAGACGCCTTCCAGTGCCGATGGGATTTCAGTCTGGCCTATGCCTTTCCCCCAACGTGCCTGATTCCAGCAGTGTTGAGGAAGATCCGGGAGGATCAGGCTCGAGTGGTCCTCATAGCCCCCTTCTGGCCCAAGAGACCATGGTTCTTTTGGCTAAGGAGCATGTCAGTCATGAACCCCTGGATTCTTCCAGAGATTCCCGACCTTCTTCCTCAAGGCCCTATATTCCATCCTCAGGTGAAAGGGATTGCACTTAGCTGCCTGGAACTTGAGAGGTCATTGCTAGATGGTCGGGGTTTCTCATCGAATCTAGTTACTACTCTTCTAGGGAGTAGAAAACCAATCACTACTAAAATTTACAGTAGTGTCTGGAAGAATTTCTTGTCATCTCAGGGATTCTCCCTGGCGGGAGGAGGTTCCCATAACGGCCATTTTGGAATTTCTCCAAAGAGGGCTGGAAAAAGGTCTAGCGGTTAGCACCTTAAAGGTCCAAATCTCGGCCTTAGGGGCCTTATATAATTATAATCTGGCCGGTAACAAATGGATTTCCATGTTCGTGAGGGCATGCAGTAGAGCCAATCCAACCCCTACAATAAGGGTCCCTTCTTGGGATTTAAACTTGGTGCTAAACGCGTTAACAGGTTCTCCCTTTGAGCCCCTTAGCTCAGGGTTCATTAAAATACTCACCCTAAAAACAATACTTCTGGTGGCCTTAACATCAGCACGGAGGGTTAGTGAGTTGCAGGCTTTATCTGCAGATCCACCTTTTACTTTAGTGCTAGACGATAGAGTAGTTTTGAGACCAGACCCTGCTTTTCTACCTAAGATTGTTTCTACGTTTCATATGTCTCAGGAGATAGCCCTACCTTCCTTCTGTCCTAAACCAAAAAATAGCAAGGAGGAAAGATTTCATACCTTGGAGGTTAGGAGATGCCTTATGCACTATTTAGCATCCACAAGCTCATGGAGGAAGGATAGGGCTCTATTTGTCTCCTTCCAGGGCTCCCGAAAAGGGACAAAGGTCTCAAAAGGCACTCTGTCAAGGAGGATCCGGGAAACCATCACGATGGCCTATACGGGATTGGGTAGAGATCCTCTTAGCAATCTGAAGGCCCACTCTACACGGGGCATGGCTGCTTCCTGGGCAGAAAGAGCGGACGTGCCCATTGAGCAAATATGTAAGGCGGCCACATGGTCATCTCCGTCCACTTTCTACAATCACTATAGACTCGACCTTTCCGCCTCCTCTGATCTCACATTTGGGAGAAGGGTTCTGCAGGCTGTGGTCCCTCCCTTACATACCTAGTTCTCTGTAATTCTCTCGTTGTACTGTCATGGGTGACAGAAAAACACGTATATTACTTACTGGTAATGTGTTTTTCGGAACCCATGACGGCACCCTTACATTCCCTCCCTATCACTATGGTGATCACCTTCCGGTTGGTGGGTGTGGAGTATTCACACGGGTGAAATTCGTTTATGGTTAATAAAATTATGTGCTCTAACCGGAGAGTCCTCTGATGCTCTGTAATCTTGAAGGTGTCCTGTCCTTGAAGAGCGGATCCACTCTCTCGTTGTGCCGTCATGGGTTCCGAAAAAACACATTACCGGTAAGTAATATACGTGTTTTTCTTACAAACTTTTGGATTTTTTTTCCACCATTTAAAAAAATGAACCTGTACATGTTTGGTATCTGCAAACTCGTAATGGCCTGAGGAATCATAATGTCAGGTCAGTTTTACCATATAGTGAACGTGGTAAATTAAAAAAAATAAATTAAAAAAACTATTGTGGAATTGCACTTTTTTTTGCAATTTCACCACACTTTAAATTTTTTTCTTGTTTTCCAGTACACTATATGGTGAAATCAATGGTGTCATTCAAAAGTACAACTCGTCCCACAAAAAACAAGCCCTCACATGGTCATATTGATGGAAAAATAGTTATGGCTCTTGGGAGAAGGGGAGCAAAAAAAAAAATCTGCAAGGTGGTGAACGTTAAAGGAACTCTGTTGGCAGGTTTGTGCTCTTTAATCTGAGAGCAGTTTTTATAGAGCAGGAGACCCTGATTCCAGCAATGTATGACTTCTTAGGCTGAGTGTTGTAGCTTCAATACAATCGTTTGTGTTATCAGCAGGAGATTATTACTACAGGACTACATCTCACAAGCAGAGCAGTCCGGCTAATCTGTATAACCCCGCCTTCACCACTGATTGGCTGTGTTCTACCTGTACACAGGAAGCTGCCAATCAGTGGTGTGGGGGCGGGGTTATACACAGCTCAGCATTCAGAGCTCTGCTACATCTACAGCAGAGAAAACAGGGATTCTATAAAAACTGCACCAAGCAGCCCAGTAAGTGACACATCATTGGAATCAGAAACTCTGCCCCTACATCATGCTGCTTTCAGATTACACACCAAAAACCTGCTGACAGATTCCCTTCTCTACCTACAGTGCTGATAAAGTTGGGATAGGGCAAAAGAAACCTTACGTGAATGTGTGACTAGAAGCCCTATGAGAGCCAATATGGATCATTTTACTATGGAGATCTTCTTCCCATGACAGAATACATATGTAGTGAAGTGCCATATGGAGTCATTCTGTGGTGAGATGCGGAGTGCCTATGCGTCTGCAGTACAAGCGCTGTTCACATTGTGTTGCCTGATGGGAACTTGGCCCCAATGATGTGTAAAATGTGATGCTAAGAGTTAATGATTGGGCAATGTACCATGGTAATCCTGCTTGTTGAGTCCTCAGCACACTTGCATTTCCAGGGTTATCATCCTTCAGGTGACCTTTGTTGGCTGAGTATATTTATTCTTGGCCAGACTTGTTCTGCTTCCATAGAGGTTCATTGATTTGCAGGATACAGAGCGGAGATGGCTGCTCTTTGCTGTACTGTAGCTTTTGATGTCTTTTTTTTTTTTTCAGTGTACAATTTTTATTTTTTATTTTTTTTATTCACACTAGTTTATTAAAAGGGAAGGGTTGTTAACTTCAAAAATGATTTTTTTTCCCTTCACCCATGACCGCACACCTGAGAGAGGATCCACCCTTCGAGGACAGGAAACCATCTGAAATAAAAGAGCGGCACCTCTCCTCTGCTTCAGTTGGTTTCCTGTCCTTGATGGGAATCCTCATGAAGTATCAGGCAGCTGTCATGCTGAAGATTCTAACCCAGGCCTGTCCCGGCGCTGAAAGAGCGGGCTCTCGTCCGTGGCGCTGGTAGCGCCGTCCGCAGGTTCCCCGGGGACCTGCTGTGCGTGCGGGCGCAGGTGGTGCGGAGGTCCTGGGCTTCTGTACACCGCCGCCGTACCCCTGCCGCCCATGTGACCGGAAGTGACCGCGGTCATGTGCATCTGACGTCATGGAGCAGGGCAGGATGGGTAGGGCGTGCCTCGATAATGTTGGGGGCGGCGCCGGAAGAAAGATGGCGCCTTGTATAATGCCGGCCGGCATGGCAAAAACGCTGGCTGCGGAAACGGCGGCCAGGGGGAAGGGGCTAATCACCGGAAGGAGACCGCAGGGACCTGGAGGTGGCTGACCCCGCCCATCTCCCTATTTAAAGGAGCACCTGGGGTCAGAACGCTGCTCAAAGTCTTGACATAATGTCTGACATAGAGCAGCAGCAGCTGTCGCCAAGGCCACAGTCGCTACCACCTTCACCTCCACCTCCGTCTGCTCGCCGATCTAGAGGGTCCAGCGGAAGGAGCAGCGGTCGTCCCAGTCAGAAGGGTAAAGCTTCTCAGAACTCCACGGTCTCCAGGAGGGATGCGTCGCGTATCCTGAAACAGTCTTCAATTCCGGTATCCGCGGTGGCGGAGTGAGTGATCTTCGTGAATGTCACTAGATCTATTTGCTAATGGGACTCCTATTGTGTGTTTAAATCTCCAGGAGGAACCCAGGAAAGTTACCGCCAAGAAGTGGAACAGGGAATGTGCAATATGCAAATGGCCGCTAGTTATAGACTGGCAGAAGGAGCTCTGCTCTGAATTCATTCAGAAAACTATTTGTGAGGGTACCCCGGATTTTGCAGCTAGCCTCAGGTCTGCCATCAGATCGGAGGTAGAGGGTTCCCTTAAGACAATTTTGAGGAAAAGAAGAAAAATCATATCTGATCCTTCTTCTGACTCCTCTGTTATTGGATGGACAGTGTTGTAGTGGGGCCTCATCCTCATCCTCTTCAGACAGTGATAGAGGGGGGAAACCATGCTTCCCTATAGAAGACACAGACAGATTGGTAAAGGCTGTCAGAACCACTATGGGGTTAAAGGAAGATAAATCCTTTAAGTCCCTAGTAGACATCATGTCTGCAGGGTTAGAAGAAAAGAAAAAACGCACCTTCCCGGTGAACGCTAAGGTCCAGGCACTCATCAATAGAGAATGGAGGAAGCCTGAGAAAGTAGGAGCCTTGCCTTCATCCTCAAAGAGGAAGTATCCCTTTGACCTAAAGGATTCTGAGAACTGGGACAAGGTGCCAAAAATTGACGCTGCGGTGTTTAGATCATCAAAAAGATCGGCACTCCCCCTTGATAACTCAGGGGTACTTAGAGACCCCTTAGACAAAAAGGTGGATACCTTTTTAAAGCATACTTGGGAATCTGCAGCTGGAGGTCTAAAGCCAGCCATTGCAGGAACATGTACCGCTCGTTCCCTTATGATATGGTTACAGCAGTTGGAAGATCAGCTGAAAGATAAAAAGACCTCAAGGGAAAAAATTCTAGCCAACCTCCCCCTATTACATGGTGCAGCTGCCTTCCTAGCAGATGCCTCTGCTGACTCAGTAAAACTGGCAGCTAGGTTGGCTGGTCGATCAGACGCGGCTAGACGAGCTCTGTGGCTCAAGGGATGCCCTGGGGACTTAGGCTATGTGCCCACAATGCAGAAATGCTCAGGATTTTTCCTGAGCGTTTCTGCATCTCCCTGGCAGAAAAAAACGCATGCGGATTGTACATGCGGATTGTACATGCGGATTGTACATGCGGATTGTACATGCAGATTTTACATGCGGATTGTACATGCGTTTTTCCTGCCAGGGACATGCGGAAGTGAAGCGTTCTTCACATGCATTTCTTTATGCTGGTTGACAAGCGCTTTCCAAGCGATTTTAGCATCACTTGGAAAGTGCTTGACAACTTGGTCACACTATATAAATCCATGCAACCGGCATGGATTTATATAGTGTGACCTAAAGAATGGTAAAAAAATAAATATATACTTACCTTCCAATGGCCCCCGGTGTCTTGATTCCCTCCGTTCTCCCTTGCCGGCAGCGGTACACTGAAGGACCTGCCGACGTCAGCTTCGCGTGACCCGTCACATGACTATGACATCACTGCAGGTCCTTCAGTCCATCGCTATCTGCTGGCAAGTGAAGACAAGGAGAGCGGGGGCCGCCAGAAGGTAAATATACTCTTTATTTTTTATTTTATTATTTTTTTCACAGGTTCTATGTGTAACGGGTCTGGGAGGCGGAACCTCTGAGCTACTATACAAGGGGGCAGTCCTTGTAAGGGAGCGGGTGGCGACCAGGGAAGACGGGCAGGAGGTCACAGCAGGTGACCGGGACAGTCTCTGAGTGAACGGGCTGGAGGTCACGGCAAGTGACCGGGGCAGTCTCTGGATGAACGGGCTGATGATCACGGCAAGTGACCGGGGCAGTCTCTGAATGAACGGGCAGATGGTCACGGCAAGTGACCGGGGCAGTCTCTGAATGAACGGGCAGATGGTCACGGCAAGTGACCGGGGCAGTCTCTGGATGAACGGGCAGATGGTCACGGCAAGTGACCGGGGCAGTCTCTAGGTAAAGGGTTGGTACGACCTGTGGCGGCTGATGATAGACGTGAGCTCCCAGGTGAGCAGGCGAGAGTCTCTGGATGAACGGGTGGTCACAGCACGTGACGGCGGAGCCTCCAGGAAGACCAGCAGACAGGCGGCAGATGAGCGCTCCCAGGTGAGCGGGCAGAAGTCTCTGGACAGGCGGGTGGTCACAGCACGTGACGGCAGAGCCTCAGGTAGGCTAGCAGACAGGCAGCAGATGAGCGCTCCCAGGTGAGCGAGCAGGAGTCACTGGACAGGCAGGTGGTCACAGCACGTGACGGCGGAGCCTCCAGGTAGACTAGCAGGCAGGTAGCAGGTGTGTGCTCCCAGGTGAGCGGGCAAGCTGGTCCATAGACAGACTGACAGGAGTTGGAAGGCAGACCGTCGGACCTCGGGCAAGCAGGCAGGTGGCTGATGTGCGCTCCCAGGTGAGCGGGCAGACTGGTCCTTAGACAGACTGACAGGAGTAGTAAGGCAGACCGTCGGACCTCAGACTAGCAGGCAGGTAGCGGAATATCAGGCAGGAATCTGGCAGGTAACTGGCAGGTAACTGTCAACGGGACCTGAGGGCTGAAGCAGAGTAGTAAACAGTGCAACAACATTGCTCGGGCACCTCCATTTTGGAGGAGGTGCCTTATATATGGTGAAGTCCTCCGGCCATTGGCCGGGGACTCCTTAGGACGGCGCGCGCGGCCCCTTTAAGAGGGAGGGAGAGCGCGCGCGCCCTAAGCACAGTGGACGGGAAGGAGCGCGCGCTGCCAGCAGAGCGGGAGGAGGACACCGGGCACGGAGCAGGGAGGTGAGGGGAACAGCGTCCCTGCCTAGCAGAGGGCAGGGACGCCGGCGCTACAGTACCCCTCCCTTTAGGCCCCCCCTTTTTTAGGCCAGACAGAAATTTAGCTAGGATAAGAGGGGCATGGATGTTCTCCCGGGGCTCCCACGTTCTCTCCTCAGGACCAAACCCCCTCCAATCTACTAGAAAAAAGGTCTTTCCTCTTACCCTTTTGGTGGCAAGAATGTTCTCTACCTCAAACTCGTCCTCAGCAGAAACCGGAGCAGGAGGCGTACCTGTAGACTTGGAAAAAGAGTTAAGTACCACAGGTTTGAGGAGAGATACATGGAAGGAGTTAGGGATCCGTAAGTTGGCCGGGAGTTTTAATTTATAGGCCACCGGGTTGATCTGACTGATGACCTCCAGAGGACCGATGAACCGAGGCCCTAACTTGTAAGAAGGTATCTTGAGTCTGACATATTTAGACGAGAGCCAGACTTTATCTCCAGGACGAAATTGTGGAGGATCCAGGCGTTTTTTGTCAGCGTGTCTTTTCATCCGTTCGGACGACTGGAGGAGTGCGGATCGGGTACTCTCCCAAATGGAGGAAAATTTGCTAACGAGAGATTCCGCAGCCGGGTTGTCCACAGAGGTGGAGACAGGGAAAGGAATCCGAGGATGCTGACCGAAGACTACAAAAAACGGGGATTTGGAGGAGGATTCGCTCTCGTGATTGTTATAGGAGAACTCGGCCCATGGTAGGAGATCCACCCAGTCAGAATGATGGGCATTAACGAAGTGCCGGAGGTAACTGGTCAGGTTCTGATTGATCCGCTCCACTTGACCATTGGACTGTGGGTGGTAAGCGGAAGAGAAGTCCAGGGTGACGTCTAGCAGTTTACAAGTGGCTCTCCAGAAACGTGAGGTGAACTGTACCCCACGATCCGACACGATGTGGAGGGGCAGGCCATGAAGACGGAAGATGTGGCGGATAAAGTCTTTAGCCAGCTCGGGTGCAGACGGAAGGCCAGGCAGGGGAATAAAGTGAGCCATCTTGGAAAAGCGGTCAGCGACCACCCAAATGACCGTACAACCGGCAGAGACGGGGAGATCAGTTATGAAGTCCATAGCAATATGCTGCCAGGGGGCAGCAGGCACAGGAAGCGGAAGAAGGCGTCCGGCTGGCAGGTGTCTCGGGACCTTGTTGCGGGCGCAGGACACACAGGCAGAAACAAAGTCTATTACGTCCTTGTGCAGGGTAGGCCACCAGTAGTGCCGGGCAATAAGCTGGAGGGTCTTTTTCTGACCGGCGTGGCCAGCTAGTTTAGACGAGTGACCCCAGTGTAGGATCTTCTCCCGATCAGGTACTGATACGAACGTCTTACCGGGAGGGAGACGATTTAGGCTCACGGGAGCCACCTGCATTACTCTGGCGGGATCGATGATATGTTTAGGTTCTTCCTCGAGATCGGACACCAGAAAGGATCGGGACAAGGCATCTGCTTTGACGTTTTTGTCAGCCGGGCGAAAATGAAGAACAAAATCAAAACGAGCAAAAAACAAGAACCACCGGGCTTGGCGCGGGTTAAGTCTCTGGGCATGCTGGAGGTAAGCCAAGTTCTTGTGGTCAGTGTAAATTATTACCGGGTGAAGAGCCCCCTTGAGTAGGTAACGCCACTCCTCCAATGCCAGTTTGATGGCCAATAACTCTCGGTCTCCTATGGAATAGTTGCGCTCAGAAGAGGAGAAGAGTTTGGAGAAGAAGCCACAAGTTACCATTCTCCCGGAAGATGATTTTTGAGTAAGTACCGCTCCGGCTCCAGAGGAGGAGGCGTCAACTTCCAGGAAGAACTGCTTGTTGCCGTCCGGGCGATGCAGCACCGGGGCGGAAGAGAAGGCCTGTTTTAGGGAAAGAAAGGCCTCCTCTGCTTCGGGCGGCCACTCTTTGGGATTAGTACCCTTACGGGTGAGCGCGGAAATTGGGGCAGTCCGGGAAGAGAAGTGTGGTATGAAGAGGCGGTAGTAGTTGGCGAAGCCCAGGAATCGCTGAATGGCCTTCAACCCCTCCGGTCGAGGCCATTTCTCGATGGCAGACAGTTTCTCTGGATCCATTCGTAGGCCGGTCTGAGAAATAATGTAGCCCAAAAACGGAAGCGAGGACTGCTCAAAGAGGCACTTCTCGTATTTAGCGAAGAGGTGATTCTGCCTGAGCCTGAGCAGGACCTGACGAACGTCCCTCCGGTGAGTCTGGAGATCCGGAGAGAAGACCAAGATGTTGTCCAGGTACACCACTACGCAGGAGTAGAGAAGGTCCCGGAAGATGTCATTGACCAACTCTTGAAAGACGGCAGGAGCGTTACAGAGACCAAAGGGCATTACCAGATATTCATAGTGGCCGTCCCGGGTGTTGAATGCCGTCTTCCATTCATCCCCCTGACGGATACGAACCAGGTTGTACGCCCCACGGAGGTCCAGTTTGGTGAAGATTCTAGCCCCCCTCAGACGATCAAATAACTCCGGAATGAGCGGAAGGGGGTACTTATTCTTCACCGTGATCTGGTTAAGGCCTCTATAGTCTATACAGGGACGGAGAGAGCCGTCCTTCTTTTTGACGAAAAAGAAGCCTGCTCCCGCCGGGGAGGTAGATTTCCGGATGAATCCCCTGGCCAGATTCTCCTCAATATATTCGGACATCGACCGGGTCTCAGCAGCGGATAAAGGATAAATACGCCCACGGGGAGGAGTAGTACCAGGTAACAGGTCGATAGGGCAGTCGTATGGTCTATGAGGAGGTAGTGTCTCTGCTTCCTTTTTATTAAAGACATCAGCATAAGACCAATAAGGAATCGGAAGTCCAGGTAGATTAGCTGGGGTAGGAGAAGGACGGACGGGATGGACGGGAACCAGACAGGTCTTATGGCAGTCCTGTCCCCAGCGAAGGACTTCTCCGGTCTGCCAGTCAAGCACGGGTGCATGTCTCTGGAGCCAAGGTAGGCCTAGCAAGAGGGCGTGAGAGAGTCCAGGCAGAACATGAAAGGAGATACTCTCAGAATGCAGCATTCCCACCTGCAGAGTAATGGATTCGGTGATGAGTTGGATGGGGCATGGTAAGAGGCCCCCATCCATGGCAGCAACAGACAAGGGTACAGCCAGAGGTTTGGTGGGGATGCGGTATTTCTCTACCAGGGACTGTGAAATAAGATTCCCGGCTGCTCCAGAGTCAAGTTGGGCTAGTTCGAAATAACGGTTCTCCCCGCAGACGATTGAGACTGACAGCAGCAGAGATGGAGAGGATTTATTCTTGTCTAGGTTGACCTCTCTGAGCGAACCTAGACACAGGCGTTTCCCGACCTCTCCGGGCAGGCACGGATCCGGTGCTCCTTACTGCCACAGTAGAAGCAGCTCCCCTCGGCACGGCGTAAGTCCTGACGGGTTTTGACCATCTTGGTTTGGTCGACCTGCATAGACTCAGGAGAGTGTACCTGGGTAGAGACGGAGGGAGTGACGGGTTTCTGAAAAGTAGGAGCTAGACATGGTAACCTCCTCTCACGGGTGACCTCTTTGGCACGCTCCTGGAACCGTAGGTCAATCCGGGTGGCAAGAGTTATTAGGTCATCGAGAGTGGTAGGAATGTCCCGACCGGCAAGTTCATCTTTAATACGGCCGGACAGACCCTCCCAGAAGACGGATACCAGAGCGTCGTTATCCCAGGCCAGCTCCGAGGCAAGGGTACGGAACCGTATGGCATATTGGCCCACGGTGAGACTTCCCTGACGGAGGCGTAGCAGTGATGATGCGGATGAGGTCTTCCGTCCGGGTTCGTCGAAGACTTTCCGGAAAGCCGTGAGAAAAGCAGGCAAGTTGGACACCAGGGGGTCTCCTCTCTCCCATAGAGGATTTAGCCAGGCCAGGGCCTCCCCGGTGAGATGGGACATGATGAATGCAATTTTGGCCCGGTCGGAGTTAAACTGGTGGGACAATAGTTCAAAGTGCAGGGTGCACTGATTTATGAAGCCCCGAGCCTGGGCGGAGTCGCCTCCGAAGCGAGGAGGTGCAGAAAGCCGGGGTCCGGGGTAGGATACCATGGTATTAGTGGGCAGCGGAGCTGCCGGATTGCGAGACATGGCACTGGCGGAGGTTGCTGGTGGAGCAGTCAGAGTGTCCAGGCGAGTATTGACATTCCGCAGGTGACCCAGGATGGACTCCTGTTGGGACCTTTGACGGGACAGTTCATGACACAGGTCCGAGAGCGAGGGAGCTTGGGTGCCACCGGGTTCCATGGCCCGAGCAAACTGTAACGGGTCTGGGAGGCGGAACCTCTGAGCTACTATACAAGGGGGCAGTCCTTGTAAGGGAGCGGGTGGCGACCAGGGAAGACGGGCAGGAGGTCACAGCAGGTGACCGGGACAGTCTCTGAGTGAACGGGCTGGAGGTCACGGCAAGTGACCGGGGCAGTCTCTGGATGAACGGGCTGATGATCACGGCAAGTGACCGGGGCAGTCTCTGAATGAACGGGCAGATGGTCACGGCAAGTGACCGGGGCAGTCTCTGGATGAACGGGCAGATGGTCACGGCAAGTGACCGGGGCAGTCTCTAGGTAAAGGGTTGGTACGACCTGTGGCGGCTGATGATAGACGTGAGCTCCCAGGTGAGCAGGCGAGAGTCTCTGGATGAACGGGTGGTCACAGCACGTGACGGCGGAGCCTCCAGGAAGACCAGCAGACAGGCGGCAGATGAGCGCTCCCAGGTGAGCGGGCAGAAGTCTCTGGACAGGCGGGTGGTCACAGCACGTGACGGCAGAGTCTCAGGTAGGCTAGCAGACAGGCAGCAGATGAGCGCTCCCAGGTGAGCGAGCAGGAGTCACTGGACAGGCAGGTGGTCACAGCACGTGACGGCGGAGCCTCCAGGTAGACTAGCAGGCAGGTAGCAGGTGTGTGCTCCCAGGTGAGCGGGCAAGCTGGTCCATAGACAGACTGACAGGAGTTGGAAGGCAGACCGTCGGACCTCGGGCAAGCAGGCAGGTGGCTGATGTGCGCTCCCAGGTGAGCGGGCAGACTGGTCCTTAGACAGACTGACAGGAGTAGTAAGGCAGACCGTCGGACCTCAGACTAGCAGGCAGGTAGCGAATAATCAGGCAGGAATCTGGCAGGTAACTGGCAACGGGACCTGAGGGCTGAAGCAGAGTAGTAAACAGTGCAACAACATTGCTCGGGCACCTCCATTTTGGAGGAGGTGCCTTATTTATGGTGAAGTCCTCCGGCCATTCGCCGGGGACTCCTTAGGACGGCGCGCGCGGCCCCTTTAAGAGGGAGGGAGAGCGCGCGCGCGCGCCCTAAGCACAGTGGACGGGAAGGAGCGCGCGCTGCCAGCAGAGCGGGAGGAGGACGCCGGGCACGGAGCAGGGAGGTGAGGGGAACAGCGTCCCTGCCTAGCAGAGGGCAGGGACGCCGGCGCTACACTATGGTACCCGGGTCCGGAGGAGAGTCTCTTCTTCTCCAGACCCGGGTACCATCCGCACATTGAACGCTTGGATTCTGCAAGTCCTTATCTAGTGAAGCGTAATCCATGCGTTCTAATGCAAGTCAATGGCGGCGAAAACGCAGCGCTTCCGCAAAATAATTGGTAGCGCTGCGTTTTTTTCCGCAATGATAATCCGCAGCAGAAATTTCCGCAGCATGTGCACAGCACATGCGGATTATCATTGGGGAACATGGCAGACCTTCTACCAAGCGTTTAAGCGTTTCTGCAGCGTTTTTGCCGCTGCGGAAACGCTTAAAAAACGCATCGTGGGCACACAGCCTAACAGTCAAAGTCTAGATTGTGTTCTATCTCCTGTGACGGACAATTTCTCTTTGGCAAAATATTGGACAATGTCCTTGAGAAAGCGAGCGACAAAAAAGGAAGGTTCCCTGGGTTTTTGGTGGACGCCAGGAAGACCTATTTTCGGAGGGGGAAATTTAGTAGAGGTCGCCCCCCCGGGAGAAAAAAGAAAGTGGGATTTCAAGAAAAAGAGAGTCCGGATATATGTTTGGAGGTCCCTCCGCCACCTCCAATAAACCTCCACAATTACGCCAGGCTACAAGTTGGAGGGAGACTTTCTCAATTTGTTCAGGCCTGGGAAAACATTTTCTCCAGTCCCTGGGTCCTCAACATAGTGAGAGATGGACTAAGGATTCAATTCCTTCAGCAGCCACGCCTCTCATTTGTGATAATTCCGGTAAGAAAATCCCCAGACGAACAGCTGGCCCTAGAATCCGAGATCTTGAGCCTGCTGAACAAACGAGTGCTATGTGAAGTTCCGGTCAGTCAAAAAGGAAGGGGATTTTATTCCCCTCTCTTGCTAATAAAAAAAACCGGACGGTTCATTCAGAACTATTATAAATCTAAAAGGCCTCAACCGATTTGTAGACAACCATACGTTCAAAATGGAATCGATAAACTCAACAATAAAGCTTCTTTTTCACAATTGCTTTATGGCAGTGATAGATCTCAAAGATGCTTATTATCACGTCCCAATTCACCCAGATCATCAAAAATATCTAAGGGTTGCTCTTTACATTCAAGGGAGTTGCAGACACTTCCAGTTCCAAGCTCTTCCCTTCGGGTTGTCAATTGCTTCAAGGGTATTCACCAAGCTGATAAGCCGAGGTAACAGCCTTCCTTCGCATTCAAAATATAGTCATAATACCATATCTGGATGACTTCCTTATAGTGGGGAATTCAGAGAGCCACTGTATTTCACAACTGAATCAAGTCATGGCTGTCTTGTAGAACTTAGGCTGGATGGTCAATACCCAAAAATCAAGGCTAAAACCCGCAAGGGTCCAGGCCTTTCTGGGGTTTACTCTAAACTCCAGTGTCAGACTTGTCTTCTACCGGACAGCAAAATAGACAAAGTCACAAATTTGGTCCTAAGCCATACACACCCCAGACATGTCCTTAAGGAACGCTATGTCCCTGCTAGGTACTCTAACATCATGCATTCCGGCAGTCAAGTGGGCCCAATTTCACACAAGAAACCTTCAGTGGGAAATCTTGTCAGCACAAAGATTAAAAGGGTATTTAGAAGGAAAGGTACATCTCTCCTTGTGAACCAGGATCGCCCTCTTGTGGTGGACAGACAGGTCAAATTTATCTTTGGGGTTCCAGTGGGACACACCAGTACAAAACATCATCACGACCGATGCAAGCAACTCGGGGTGGGGCGCACACCTGGAAAATCACATAATTCAAGGCTCTTGGTCATTCCTAGAGAAAAAGGGGTCGTCAAATCTAAAAGAGCTATGGGCGGTAAGGAACGCTTTAGAAGGCTTCCTCCCTTTACTCCAGGGTCATCATGTTCGGATTATGTCGGACAACAGAACCACTGTGGCCTACATAAACCACCAGGGGGGAAACAAGATCTCATTCTCTTCTGGAAGCAGTAGGCAGGCGTTTTCAAATAGCGGAGCAAAGTCTTTTACCTCTTACGGCGCTACATATACGAGGCATAGAAAACACGAGAGCAGACTTACTAAGCCGCAACAAGTTGAGACAAGGGGAATGGGCCCTGAATCCCAGTATATTCCATTAGATAGTACAGCTGTGGGGTCTACCAGAGATAGATTTGTTTGCTGACAAAAACAACAGGAAAGTGGAGAAGTTCTGCTCACTAGACATAAGGGGAAACCCATTGGCAATAGATGCTCTCCAGATTCCTTGGAGCTTCAAGTTGGCCTATGCCTTCCCTCCAATAGCTATGATACCTCTGGTAGTGAGGAAGATCAGGAAGGATCAAGCGAGAGTGATTCTCATAGCCCCCTTCTGGCCAAAGAGACCATGGTTCTCCCTTTTGAGGATGATGCCACGATCAGACCCAGTGGATCCTACCAGAGACCCCGGACCTTCTAGCTCAGGGACCAATATTCCACTCTCAAGTGAAGGGTTTCCACCTAGCAGTGTGGAATTTGAGAGGGCAGTATTGAGGGGCAAAGGGTTTTCATCAGGTTTAGGGTCTACTCTATTAAGAAGTAGAAAGCCCATCACCACCAAAATCTATGGTAGAACATGGAGAAAATTTTTAGATTTCCTAGGAAAGCCTTTAAGCCAAAAACCTCCAATTAATTCCATCCTGGAGTTCTTACAGAAAGGGTTTGAGTTAGGTCTGGCTATCACTACACTTAAGGTCCAGGTTTCTACCTTGATTGCGCTATATAACCATAACCTCGCAGCCAATAAATGGATTACAAGGTTTATTAAATCTTGTGGTAGTTCTAGGCCAGTCTCAATATCCAAAGTTCCTCCATGGAACCTGAATTTAGTACTTGACGCCCTAACTATGGAACTCTTTGAACCAGTTCAGGAGTTGTCTGCAAAATACATACCGTATTTGCCGGCGTATAAGACGACTTTTTTGCCCTGAAAAACATGCCTCCAAGTGGGGGGGTCGTCTTATACGTCGGGTGCACTTCAGTTGGGATGCGCCGGGTAGATGCCGGGGCCCTGAGCAGGCGGTGGGGGCCACTTGCAGTCAGGCACCCCGCCGGGCTATGGGGGGAGGAGAGCGGTGTCAGCTCCCCCCCTTCTCCCCCGCTTGCTCAGGGCCCCGGCAGCCAGATACTTACCTCTCCCTGTACCTCCGCAGATCCGCCGTCTTCCTGCTCTTTGTTCCCTGTGACGTCTCAGGTCAGAGGGTGCGGTGACATCTTTCCACCGCGCCCTCCCCTGAGCCGTCACAGGCAGCGCAGAGCGGGAAGACGCCGACAACGCTGGAGTCCAGACCAGAGCAGCGGCAGCAGGTGAGGAGGAGTGAGGTGAGTATTGGATTTTTTTTTTTAATGTATGGAGGCATGGGGCATAATATGAGGGGTGACATCCTGCATGGGGCATATGGGGGGTGACATCCTGCATGGGGCATTATATGGGGGGGTGACATCCTGCATGGGGCATTATATGGGAGGGGGTGAGTACATAACAAACTCTATATTTTGAGTGGAAATGTTGGGGGGTCGTCTTATATGCCGGCAAATACGGTAACTCTCAAAACAATTATTTTGGTAGCTTTAACATCGGCCCGTAGAGTAAGTGATTTGCAGGCCCTATCCATAAATCCTCCATATACACAAATATTTGAGAATAGAATAGTATTGAGGCCTGATCCAGCCTACCTTCCTAAGGTTGCGCTCAAGTGTCATAGATCTCAGGAAATTGTTCTGCCCTCCTTTTGTAACACCAGGGGAAAAAAAGTTTCATAACCTTGACGTTAGAAGGGCTCTATTACAATACATAAAAGTAACTAGCCAGTGGAGACGTAGCCAATCCCTGTTCATAGCCTTCCAGGGGAGTAGGAAGGGTTATGGTGTGACAAAAGCAACTATAGCCAGATGGATTAGGGAAGCCATTTGCTTAGCCTACCCGACTAGTAACACCCCGATCCCTGACGGCATCAAGGCTCAATCCACCAGAGACCGCTACCTCCTGGGCGGAGAAGGCAGAGGTATCGATAGATCAGATCTGTAAGGCCGCTACATGGTCATCATGATCTACCTTCTTCAAACACTACCATTTGGATCTATCCTGCCTATCTGACTTAACCTTTGGTAGAAGGGTGCTGCAAGCGGTGGTCCCTCCCTAAGGTGTTTCTTTCTCCAAAATTCTCTCAGGTGTGATGTCATGGGTGAAAGGAAAACACCAAGGTTACTTACCGGTAGCGGGTTTTTCCAGAACCCATGACAGCACCCGTATATTCCCCCCCCACTTCTTTCTCACCATATGGGTGTGCACCTTTGTTGGGTGTTATTTGATGTGGTGTTGGATTTTGTATATAACTCTTTTTTTATGGAGGTCCTCTCAATGCTCTCTAACCAACTGAAGCGGGGGATAGGTGCCGCCCTTTTTATTTCAGATGGTTTCCTGTCCTCGAAGGGCAGATCCTCTCTCAGGTGTGCTGTCATGGGTTCTGAAAAAAATGGCTACCGGTAAGTAAAGTTAGTGTTTCTCGTTAAAAACATTAGAGGACACAGTTCGGTGGCTGTAGGCCGTTCCACTAGAAGGCTTATACTTGGGAGGAAAAAGTGCTTGCTCCGTCCAGTTGGTTATACCCTTGCCTCGGATACTAGGCAGCTCCTTTTTAGTCTAGTGGCCGTAGGAGGCAGACACAACTTTTTTAGATCTGCTGCACTTTTCAGCTTTTATTTACTTTTATGCTTTAAGGTGCCGTGGATTTCTCCCCCATCTTCCTTCACTTTTGCCAGGGAGGACATATTGTGCACTGCCCAGTTGTATTCTTCACCTGTCCTCCTTTGCTGCCACCACCGTAGAGTTCCAGGGTCCTCTATCGTTAAGGGAGGCCACCGAAGGGGTGACCCCGAAGCCGCCAGGCACATAAGTATATCTTCTCTCCCTGTTTCTCGAATTCTCCTTTTTGTGGGTTTTTACCAACATGACTTTCTACCTCTTTTCTTTTTCCTATTCCTGTGTTCCCCATTGTCGTTTTGCACACGAGCCAGCCATTGTGCTCCCTCAGCAGAGAGGCTGCGAGAAACAACTGCTTTTTTTGGCCTCATGATAGGCCTCTTCGAGTAATAGAATTTCCCTTCGGTGCTGCCTCTGCACACTGACTTTTCTCCCTTCACCCATGACTGCACACATGAGAAAGGGATTCACCCACCAAGGACAGGAAACCTACTGAAAAGTGTGGTACCTCTCCCCCGCATCAGTTGGTTTTCTGTCCTGGATGGGAACCTTGTCCTGAAATCTCACGGTGAAGATGGAAGAAAAAGTTCTTACCAAGCCCTGTCCCGGTACCCGGAGCCAGCCTTCAGGTCTCTGTAAGCGATTTCCACAGGACCATCGTGGGCTCCGTTGTGCGGGCGGCAGAGACAGAGATGCTCTGCATGTCTTGGACCACTCCCTGCTCTGTGTGGCATGTTGAAGAGGAAGATTGAGGCACCCTATGCGAGCATCGCTGACCGGAACTCGTGGGGAAATAGTGTGTCCTGGTTGAATCTAGAGGGAAGACAATGTTGGGAACCAGAGTAGGCGAACCCAGGAGGAAGCACTGTGGGGACAGACCACCAAGAGAGCGCTCGCGTAACAACTTCAGCTCTCCTTCCTGAGGTGCCATGGAGGAGCAGCAGCCGACTCCTCAGCAGCGTGGACACAGCAAAAGGAGCACCCGTCCCAGTCAGAGGAGCAAGGATGCTTTATATATGCCAGAACAGCCTCCGAATCCAGTACCCTTAAAGTGACAATGGGTGGTGAGTGATATTCATGAATGTCACCATTTTAATAAGCTCCTTTGTTTTTGTTTAATCAGTAGGGAAGGTATTAAGAAACTAGCACCATGTAAAACCCCGCTAGCAGTGGACTAGCAGAAAAGCCTCTGTTCGACCTGCATTCAGAAGACCATTAGTGAAGGGACCCCCAAATTTGCCTCAAGCCTTAGATCTGTTATGCGGGCTGAGGTGGAGGGCTCCCTAAAATCCCTATTTAAATAAAGGGAAAATAAAAATCTAGGGATGTCTCTTCTGAATCGGATGTTTTCCCGTTATCAGAAGGGGAATATCTTAGTGAATCTTCTTCCCCGAATATTGACCTGGGGGGCAGAACATGTTTCCCGGTTGAAGATACGGATAGACTAGTCAAAGCCGTCAGGTCAACAATGGGCCTAAAAGAGAAGATGGCCAAATCCCTAGAAGACGTGATGTTCGGAGGGCTAGAGTAGAGAAAGAAATGTATCTTTCTGGTTAATATTAAGATCCAGGCACTCATTAACAAAGAGTGGGAAAAAAAAGCTGAGAAAACCGGTGCCTTGCCCTCGTCTTCAAAAAGGAGGACTGAGAGGTATGGGACAAGGTCCCTAGGATTAACGGCGCTATCAAAATCCTCAGAGGTTGGCCCTACCCTTTGAAGATTCTGGGGTATTAAGAGATCCATTGGATTAAAAAGTGGATTGATATCTGAAACACACATGGGAAGCAGCAGCCGGGGGTCTGAAACCAGCAATTGCTGGAACCTGTACCGCCCATTCCCTTATGATTTGGCTGCAACAACTGGAGGAACAGCTAAAAGATAAAACTCCACAGGATAAGATTCTGGCCAACCTGCCTTTATTACAAGGAGCTGCAGCATTTCTGGCAGACACGTCGGCAGTCTCTGTGAGGCTTGCGGTTAGGTCGGCGGGGTTGTCAAATGCAGCAAGACAGGTCTTGTGGCTCAAAGGCTGTCCAGGAGACCTTCAGTCTCAAAAATAAACTATGCTCTATCCCGTGTGATGGACAATTTTTGTTCGGGAAGAAATTGGACTAGATCTTAGAAAAGGCCGGTGACAAAAAGAAGGGCTTTTCCGGAATTTCTTCACGTGATACAAGGAAGACTTGCTATCGGAGAAAAAGATTTAATAGGGGGACGTCTTTCGGGTGAGAGAAGGAAATGGAAGTCCAAAAGCATGAAAGAGCCCGGATTTATGTTCATAGGTCCTCCTTCAACATTCAAGAAATCCTCTCAATGACGCCAGGCTACAAGTAGGGGGAAGGTTTTCCCTCTTCATCCAGGCCTGGGCGAACATCTCTTCCAGTGGCTGGATTCTGAACATAATAAGTAAGGATCTAAAAATAGTTTTCTCCTCTGCCATGTCAGACCTTCGTAGTGACACTCCACAGGAGGTCATTGGTAGAACAACTAGCCCTAGAGACGGAGGTCTTGGGCATTATGGGGAAACCGGTTCTGTGCAAGGTTTCGGAGGAAGAAAAGGGAAGGGAATTTTATTCCCCCCACTTTTTGATAAAAAAACAAACAAAAAAAACACTTCGTTCAGAACAATCATCAATCTGAAGAACCTCAACTGGTGGATAAAGAATCAGACCTTCAAAATGGAATTGTGAGCACAGCAATAAAAATGCTCTTCCACAATTGTTTCATGGTGGTCGTTGACTTAAAGGATGCTTATCACATCCCGATTCATCTAGACCGCAGGTACCTGAGAGTGGCCCTGTACTTACAGAGGGAAATCAGACATTAACAATTCAGGGCTCTTTCATTCGGTTTGTCGGTGGCTCCAAGGATCTTCACCAAGGTAATAGCAGAGATGACTGCCTACCTTCGCATCCGGAAAACCATTACCGTTCCTTACTAAGACGACTTCCTGATAGTGGGGAATTCGGAAGACCACTGTGCAACACAACTGAGAGATTTGAGCCATCTTAGAAGATCTTGGCTGGATGGTGAACACTCACTAGTCGAGGATAAATCCAGTAAGAGTCCAGTCATTCCTGGGCCTCATTCTAAACTCCGAACTTCACACCTGTCTCTTACCCTAGTACAAAATGGACAAGGTGGTAGACCTTGCCTTGGCAGCAATAGAAGTTCCAAAAATGACCCTAAGGAAGGCAATGTCCCTGTTAAGAATCCGAACATCCTGCATCTCAGCGATGAGGTGGGCCACACGAGGTAACTTCAGTGGGAAATTCTGTCTGCACAGTGGTTGCTAAAAGGACATTTAGAAGGGAAGGTGGAACTTTCTTTAGAAACCAGAAACCCCCTCTCGTACTGGTCAGACAGGGCAAACCTAACATCAGGGATCCAATGGATAAAGCTGGTAAGCGACATGGTCACAACCTATGCCGCAATTCAGATTGGGGGGCACTCCTTAGAGATCGCACAATTCAGGGTTCTTGGTCATTCTTCGAGAGGGGTGAATCTACAAACCTGAAAGTTCTGGGCGGTAGAAAGAGCCCTGAAGAGCTTTCTTCCTTCCCTCCTTGGTCGCCACATCCGTGTCTTGTCAGACAACCGGGCTACAGTGGCGTATATCAACCACCAGGGAGGAACAAGGTCCCACTCTAATGGAAGCAGAAAACAGACTCTTCAAGCTGGCAGAGCAACAGCTTCTGTCCCTAACAGCGCTGCACATAAAAGGGACAGAGAACACCAAGGCAGATTTCCTAAGCAGCAACAAACTGAAACAAGGGGAATGGACCCTAAACTCCCAAGTGTTTCAGTAAATAGTTCACTCATGGGGCGTGAAGGATCCGCACCTCACCACCTCGCCTGATGTCACTATTACATCAGACTGTTCACGTGATACTTATCTGCACTTTGCACCAACCTCGGGGACATGTAAGGTCAGAATGGTACAGTTTTACATAGACACCCTCTGTCCGCATGGGCCCAGGAAGGCACTGGGAGTGAGAGGATGTGGCCCAAGTAGTCACTGACGTGGCACCACACTCTCTCACACCCCTGACAGGCTGAGAGGCCCCTTTCACTAGCCCCAGTGAAAAAGAACCTTAGCAGCCCGGTAGAACTGCCACCAGTTCCTGTTCGATATAAGCCTGGTCCGTTAACGGGAATTATATTCCCAGCCCCGGTAGCATGGGAAGTTAAACCGAGAAACGGACGTGTGGATCGAGATAAAAGCAGCCCAAGGTTAAATTATATATTTAATCGCCTTAAGGGCACACAAGACAGTACACTATATAGACAAGGGTTATACATATAAAATGGTCAGATATGCAAATACAAAGTGGTAGGACAAAAGATATAACCAGATGAATCATGTCAATTACGGGTGTGATGTCCGACCATGTGTGTGCTGGACCTCATGGGGGCCTGAGCTTCCAGCGGGTTCCTAGGTCCTTCCCATCACGTTACTCGATGTGAGCCCCCCTGTTCGAAGTGGACCGCATGCATCAGAGAGAGAGAGACACATGGCTTTACTCCCCTGGCAGTTAATAATTCCAAAACTTCAGATGGGTCATAACTTCTTAATGGCCGGTTTTAAGGAGGCGGTTCTGGTGTTATCAGATCCAGCCGGGTCCCTGCTACACGTGGAGACTAAACACAGCTGTACTATCTGTTTCCTAGTAGCTATTCTTCGTATCACCCCACCCTGTGAGGCCAGAACGGATCAAGACACTGGACGGTGTGTGGCCTGGTCTGGGGATCTCGGAAATATACACTATGTACAGCTAAGACATACAGTATTTCCGTAGCTCCATATGGAATTCCTATCTGTTTGAACAAATCAGATTGCATGGTTTGAATCCACAGAGGGTTTTCCTGTAGGAGCTTGCATCTGCCAGCTGGTGGGGGTGTGAATCCCTTGTTTGAAGCTGGCCAGGTGTCTTGTTGCAGCTGCACATGCTTACAAGACGATTAGAAGATCTGCCATTACATCCCCCCATCCTTCATATTGGGGTTGCCAGAAATAACTTGTTTGCCAACAAGCAGAACAGGAAAGTGAAAAAATTCTGTTCACTAAACCCAAGGGAAAAACCTTATGCGATAGATGCCCTTCAGATCCACAGGAACTTCAGGATTGAAGCTCTGAGAGCGATGATCCCAGTAGTCATGAAGAACATCAGCGAGGGTGATTCTGATTGCTCCATTCTGGCAAAAAAGACCTTGGTTTTCCTTAATGAGAATGTCGGTGTCAGATCCCTGGATCCTGATGGATATACTGGACCTTTTCACTCAGGGTCAAGAATGCCACTCTCAACTGAAGGGCTTCCATCTAATAGCATGGAATTTGAGAGGGCAATACTGAGTCAGAAGGGTTTTTCTCCAGGGTTAGTCTCCACCTTGTTAAAGAGTAGGAAGCCTATAACAAAAAAAGTTTATGGCAGGACGTAGAAAAAATTTCTAGAATTTTCAGGGAAAGCTTTGGGAAAAAAGGCTCCAGTTGATTCCATCCTAGAGTTCCTCCAGAGGGGGTTTGAGATTTGGTTGGCTACTAGTACCCTCAAGGTTCAGGTTTCAGCCTTGGGTGCGTTACCCACTTATTAGCCATGAGATTATAATTGTATATCAAGGTTTATAAAAATCCTGTGATAGATCCAGGCCAGTCCCAATTCTGGAGGCATTGACTAAAGATCCATTCAAGCCCTTACAGGAGTTGTCGGTTAAGTATCTTACCCTTAAAACTATTATATTGGTAGCACTGACCTCGGCCCGCAGGGTGAGCGATATCCAGGCCCTTTCAATAAACCCTCCTTATACGCAAGTACCTGACCATAGGATTATATTAAGACCTGATCCGGCCTACCTTCCCAAGTTAGCCTTAAAATTTCATAGGAGTCAAGACATTGTCCTTCCCTTTGTTTTCAATAACCGTAGGAATTCGGGGGAGAAAAATTTCAGTCTCGATGTTAGAAGAACACTTTTAGAGTACATATCTATAACTAGTTAGTGGAGGAAAACCCAGTCCTTGTTTGTTGCCTTTTAGGGTAGCAGAAAGGGGTACGGGATATCAGAGTACTATTGCAAGGTGGATCAGGGAGACCATTAGTTTAGCCTACTCTGCTAATGGTGCTCCAGTTCCTGAGGGTATGAATGCTCACTCCACCAGAGCTGTGGCGGCCTCTTGGGCAGTGAAAGCGGAGGTATTGATTGATCAGATTTGTAAGACCGCTACCTGGTCTCAGGGCTGGCGTCACCACCCAGGCAAGTGCCGGGGCCTGAGCAAGCGGGGGGCCCTCTTGCCATCGAGGACACCGGCATGCTATGGGGCGGTGAGTTGGGGGTGCCCAGTGCCAGCGCCTGCAAGTGGGCCCGCCCGCTTGCTTAGGGCACCGACATTAGCTGGATTGTAAAGGTTTTTACAAGTGCGGATATTATCGCTGCAATTTGTGTTAATTTGTATTAGTTACTAAAAATGTCATGAATTCAGATATATCACAAACACATTATATCAACTAGTATATTAATTGTAGTAGTGATCAAGTTGTTTATATAATCAATTGCATTGTTTGTAATAAATAATATGTGGGATACACTATACATAAATTAAAGAAACGAATATCCGAGCATATCTCAGATGTATATAACATGTCAGATACTAATCACAACATCTCTTATGCCTCTAGACACTTTATACAAAAGTACAATAGGAATACCTCTTCGTTGCAAGTCATCGGCATTGAAAAAATAACTCCAAATCCAAAGGGAGGAGACACAAGAAAACACCTCTAAAATAGAGAGGCGTTCAGGATGTTGAATTTGGATACATATCAGCCTACTGGTTTAAACATGCGGCGAGAATTAATGTTAATAATGTTGCATCGTATGTGTCCACACGTATGTTGTTGTTTTATTTTTTTATATGTATTGTTTGTAAAGTTTTATACACATGGGTGTTTTTGATTGGTGGAAACAACATGTGACCATATTTGTGAATTTTATTGGTGGAGTTTCTGTATTTGAATTCATTATGTAGATAGCTTTGATAAAGAACGCAGGCTTGCGTTTGAAACTCGCTGCTACATCTTTTTCCACATGGATTTCCTTTTTATCCAATAAAGATTTTTGTACATTTAGAAGCTGGAACCCTTCGTGTTTTTATATTTTGCTTAAAGTGGTCCTTTGAGTTCGGGCTTCAGGACGCCTAGAAGTGTGGGTACGCTGGTTCTTTTTCTATATAGCATTATATGGGGCCCATTCTGTATGGAGCATTATATGGGACCCGACCCATAATACTGTATGGAGCATTATATGGGGCCTATTCTGTATGGAGCATTATATGGGACCCCACCCATAATACTGTATGGAGCATTATATGGGGCCCATACCGTATGGAGCATTATATGGGGCCCATACCATATGGAGCATTATATGGGTCCATTCTGTATGGAGCATTATATGGGCCCATTCTGTATGGAGCATTATATGGGGACCATTCTGTATGGAACAATATATGGGGCCCATACTGTATGGAACAATATATGGGGCTCATACTGCATGGGGCCCATTTTTTATGGAGCATTATATGGGGCCTATAATACTGTATGGAGCAATATATGGGGCCCATACTATATGGAGCATTATATGGGCCCATTCTGTATGGAGCATTATATGGACCTATACTGTATGAAGCATTATATGGACCCATACTGTATGAAGCATTATATGGGGCCCATTTTGTATGGAGCATTATATAGGGCCCATTTGTTTGGAGCATTATATGGGGCCCATAATACTGTATGTAGCATTATATGGGGCCCATTTTGTATGGAGCATAATATGGGGCCCATAATACTGTATGGAACATTGTATGGGACCCATTTTGTATGGAGCATTATATGGGGCGCATACTGTATGGAGCATTATATGGGGCCCATACTGTATGGAGCGTTAGATGGGGCCCATACTGTATGGAGCATTATATGGGGCCCATTTTGTATGGAGCATTATATGGGGCCTATAATACTGTATGGAACATTATATGGGGCCCATAATACTGTATGGAACTGTCACGCCAGGAGTGGGGAAGACTCAGTGCAACACAGTGGGAAAAGGGAAAGGGGGGAGGTGGAGACCTCCTAGTCTGGTCTAGCGTCACCCTGTCTCATCTATCGTCCCTATATTGCCTCCTCAACAATCGCCGCACGCGTGCCTTGCTCTACTCTCCCTGGTGTATGGCCAAGGCTAGGGATGGAAGGAGATGAGCACTAGTCAACCTCCACTAAACTCTATAGACAACAAGTGTAGACCAAACAGGCGAAATGGCTTAGCTTTAGATGAACTCCAAATAAGCACACAGCCTCAAGCTCCAGAGAGGACGAAGTACTGCTTCTGCTAAGCTTCACAAGTAGAAATGGATATAGCTGGCGTCTCCCTCTCAGACACACCAGGTATATATACACCCAAGACAGGGAGCTAATTAGCAAGAGAGAGGTAGCCGCTCGGTCCTAAAGACAGCCTCTATCTAAGAAGCTGTCTGCAATGCCAAACGTAGAGATCTCCTGCAACCCACTGCAGGGCGACTGTCTGTCACCTCTGACACACCCATGACAGTATCACCCCCCACGAGTGGCCTCCAGACTCTCAGGACCGGGTTTCTCAGGAAAAGAGGTATGAGCGAACCAATCTGAGAGCATTTACCTCTGACACTGAAACCCACATCCTCTCCTCTGGACCATAGCCTTTCCAGTGCACCAAGTATTGTAGAGGACAATGTTGGAGATGAGAATCTACAATCCTCGAAATCTGGAACTCCAGATTACCATCAACCATTTCTGGGGGCGGTGGTAGAGGTGAGGGCTCAAGAGGTTCTACATACCTTTTAAGTAAGGACCTGTGGAACACATTGTGGACCTTAAAGAAGATGTCCACTACTTTTACATTGATGCCCTTCAATTGAATAAGAGGCGGATGTGCAGTACACCGCGGCAGGTGAACAATTCCGGCCGGCGGCCGCCGCCAGCACCGATAATAGCTGATCGGCGGGGGTGCCATTTGCGGGACCCCGGCCGATCATACATTGATGCCCTATCCGTAGGATAGGGCATCTATGTAAAAGTAGTGGACAACCCTTGTAAGGGCCTGAGGAAGTTCAAGACGAAACGCTGCTGGGTTAATGACAGCCGTTATTTTATAGGGACCAATAAACCTAGGTCTCAGCTTCCAAGAAGAAACTTTCAGTCTTCTCTTCCTGGTAAACAACCACACAAAGTCATTCACATTCAGATCCAGACCTGGCAAGTGTTTTCTGTCAGCCATACATTTATACCTGTCTCCCTTGTCTTTAAATTACTTAGCACACCCTGCCATACCGAGAAGAGCGACAAAGCAAACCGTTCCTCCTCAGGAACTCCTGAAGCTCCTCCCCCACTAAAGGTACCAAACTGTGGGTGATAACCGTATGCACAGAACGGTGACCTGCCAGTGGATTCTTGCCGATGATTATTAATGGCAAATTCTACCAGCGGTAAGTAGGATGCCCAATCCTCCTGATTTTTGGAGACGAAACACCTGAGGTATGTCTCCAAGTTCTGACTGACATTCTCGGTTTGGCCATTCGACTGAGGGTGGAAGGCAGAGGAAAAGGACAGCTGCACCCCCAGTCGATGTTACGGGTCAGGGTGGTGGAACCTCTGTGCCGTGGTGCAAGGAGGGACCCAGAGGGGCGTAACTAAGTATCAACTCAGACCGACCCTGGTCGTACGGCGGCTAACGACTCCGTGACCAGGGAGGGACCGAGCAGAGGGACCAGGTGCTACTCTGGGGACGACCTTGCAAGAGAGCAGGTGGCTCCCAGGGGTCAGATGACTGGGACTGACCGGTATAGCAGATGGGCACAGCAAACAGGCAGAAGTCTCTGGGTTAGCTGACAGGTGGTCACGGCATGTGACGGCAGAGCAGGCGGAAGTCTCTAGGTTAGCAGACAGGTGGTCACGGCAAGTGACGACAGGAGCCTCCAGGTAGGCTATCAGGTGGTCACGGCAAGTGACGGCCAAGCAGGATGAAGTCTCTTGGTTAGCAGGCAGGTGGTCACGGCAAGTGACGGCAGAGCCTCCAGGTAGGCTATCAGGTGGACACGGCATGTGACGGCCAAGCAGGCTGAAGTCTCTTGGTTAGCAGGTAACAGGCAGGTAACAGGCGAGTGCTCCCAGGTGAGCAGGCTAGCAGGCAGGTAACTGGCAGGTGCTTCCTGGTAATCAGGGGGGCTTGCCCATAGACAGACTGGCGGGTTGAACGGAAGACAGACTGTCGGGCTGGAGAGTAGTCAGGCTGGCGGACTGGAACAGTAGGCTGGCAGGCAATTGGACCTGAGGGCTGAAGCAGAGGTAAGAATACTTGTGCAACAACTATTGCTCGGGCACCACCAATTTGGAGGAGGTGCCTTATATATGGGAAGTCCTCCGGCAATTGGTCGGGGATTCCTTAGGACGGCGCGCGCGGCCCCTTTAAGAGAAAGGGAGCGCGCGCCCTAAGTACAGTGCCCGGGAAGCTGCGCACGCCGGCCGCAGCAGGAAGAGGAGCGCAGGAGGACGCCGTGCGGGGAGCGGTGAGGTGAGAGGGACGCCGATGCTACAGTACCCCCCCCCCCCTTTACGCCCCCTCCTTTTCACACCAGACAAAAAAATTTCCAGGAGAAGCGGGGCATGAATGTTCTCCCTGGGTTCCCAAGTTCTCTCCTCTGGGCCAAACCCCTTCCAATTCACCAGAAAAAAGTTTTCCCTCTTACTCTTTTGGTGGCCAGAATATTCTCTACCTCAAAAATGTCCTCAGTGGACACCGGAGCAGGGGAAGAACCTGGATTATTAGAAAAAGAATTAAAGACAACGGGTTTGAGGAGAGATACGTGAAAGGAGTTGGGAATCCGTAACGTGGCTGGAAGTTTTAGCTTGTAGGCCACCGAATTGATCTGGTTAAGGACTTCAAATGGACCGATGAACCGAGGACCCAACTTGTAGGAGGGTATTTTGAGCCGCACATGTTTGGAGGAGAGCCAAACCTTGTCCCCCGGACGGAACTGAGGCGGATCAGACGTCTTTTGTCAGAAAATCTCTTCATCCGCTCGGAGGACTGAAGAAGTGCGGTCCTAGTACTCTCCCAAATGGTGGAAAATTCACTGACCAGAGACTCCGCGGCAGGGTTGTCCACAGAAGCGGAGACGGGAAACGGATTCTGGGGATGTTGGCCAAAAGCTATAAAAAACGGGGACTTGGAAGAGGAATTCATGGATGTTATAAGAGAATTCGGCCCAGGGTAGGAGGTCCACCCAATCAGTATGGTGGGCATTTACAAAGTGCCGGAGGTAGCTAGTAAGGATCTGGTTGATCCGCTCCACTTGACCATCGAACTGTGGATGGTAAGCGGAGGAGAAATCCAGGGTGACATCCAGCAGCTTACAGGTAGCTCTCCAGAAGCGTGAGGTGAACTGAACCCCTCGATCTGACACGATGTGGACGGGTAGGCCACGGAGACAAAAGATATGGAGGAAAAAGTCCTTCGCTAGCTCTGATGCAGACGGGTGACCAGGCAGAGGAATGAAGTGTGCCATTTTAGAAAAGCAGTCAGCGACCACCCAAATGACTGTACAACCGGCAGAGACAGGGAGATCTGTAATAAAGTCCATAGCAATATGTTGCCATGGGACATCAGGTACAGGAAGAGGCAAGAGATGACCGGCAGGTAGATGTCTGGGAACTTTGTTGCGGCCACAGGACGAACAGGCTGAGATGAAATCTATCACATCCTTGCGCAGGGTAGGCCACCAGTAATGCCGGGTGATAAGCAGGAAGGTCTTCTTTTGGCCAGCATGGCCGGCTAGTTTAGATGAATGACCCCAGCGAAGAACCTTCTCACGATCTGGTACTGCTACAAAAGTCTTACCGGGTGGAAGAGAAGTTAGATCCAAGGGAGCCACCTTCATCACCTTAGAGGAGTCAATGATGTGCATAGGCTCCTCCTCCTGATCGGAGGACAGGAAGGATCGGGACAAGGCGTCGACTTTGACATTCGTGTCTGCCGGGCGGAAATGCAGGATGAAGTCGAAGCGGGCGAAGAACAAAGACCACCGGGCCTGACGCGGATTGAGTCTTTGGACATTTTGGAGATATGCCAGATTTTTGTGATCCGTATAGATGATCATCGGGTATAGAGCCCCTTCCAGTAGGTAGCGCCATTCCTCCAGCGCCAATTTAACAGCTAACAATTCTCGGTCTCCGATTGAGTAGTTGCGCTCAGACGAGGAGAAGAGCTTGGAGAAGAAGCCGCAGGTTACCATTCTCCCGGATGAAGATTTTTGAGTGAGCACTACTCCGGCTCCGGAGGAGGAAGCATCAACCTCCAGGAAGAACTGTTTGTCACAGTCCAAACGGTGCAGTACTGGGGCAGAGGAGAAGGCTTGCTTTAAGAAAAGGAAGGCCTCCTCAGCTTCGGGCGACCATACCTAGGGATTTGCTCCCTTATGGGTGAGCGCAGATATGGGAGCAGTCCGGGAAGAGAAGTGCGAGATGAAGAGACGATAGTAGTTGGCGAAGCCCAGGAATCGCTGAATCGCCTTCAACCCCTCCGGACGGGGCCACTTAAGGACAGCAGAGAGCTTCTCAGGATCCATTCGTAAGCCTGTCTGGGAGATGACATAGCCCAGAAATGGAAGAGAGGTCTGCTCGAAGAGGCACTTCTCGTATTTTGCATAAAGGTGGTTCTGCCTGAGCCTAAGCAGGACCTGACGAACGTCCCTCCGATGTGTGGGAAGATCCAGAGAGAAGACTAAGATATCGTCTAGGTATACCACCATGCAGGAGTAGAGAAGATCACGGAAGATGTCATTGACCAATTCTTGGAAGACGGCGGGAGCATTGCAGAGACCGAAGGGCATCACACGGTATTCATAGTGACCGTCACGGGTATTGAATGCCGTCTTCCACTCATCTCCTTGACAGATACGGACCAGGTTATACGCTCCATGTAGATCCAGCTTGGAAAAGATCCTGGCACCCTTAAGGCAATCAAACAACTCGGAGATGAGCGGCAGAGGGTATTTGTTTTTTTACCGTGAGCTGATTGAGTCCTCTATAATCAATACAGGGGCGTAGCGAGCCATCCTTCTTCTTGACAAAGAAGAATCCGACTCCAGCCGGGTAGGTAGACTTCCGGGTGAATCCCCTAGCCAGATTCTCCTCAATGTATTCAGACATGGCCCGGGTCTCGGCCGCCGACAACGGGTAAATACGCCCACGGGGTGGAGTGGCGCCAGGTACCAGGTCGATCGGGCAATCATATGGCCTATGGGGTGGCAGTGTCTCTGCTTCCTTTTTACCAAAGACATCCGCATAGGACCAGTAAGGAGCCGGAAGACCGCGTAAATTAGCTGGGGTAGGTGGTGGACGAGCCGGGCGAACCGGAACCAGGCAGGTCTTATGGCAGTCCTGCCCACACCGGAGTACTTCCTCAGATTGCCAGTTCAGCACGGGTTCATGTATCTGGAGCCAGGGTAGACCTAGCAATAGGGAGTGAGAGAGTCCGGACAGCACATGGAAGGAGATCTTCTCAGAGTGCAGCATTCTCACCTGCAGGGTTATGGGTTCAGTGACGAGCAGGATTGTCACCGGAAGGAGTCTTCCATCCACGGAGGCGACTGACAATGGTTCAGCCAGAGGTTTGGTGGGAATTCGGTATCTCTCTACCAGGGACTGGGAAATGAGGTTTCCAGCAGCTCCAGAATCCAGATGAGCAATTTCAAAGAGACGGTTCTCTCCCCAGGAGATAGAGAGAGACAAAGTCAGGGATGGAGAGGGCTTACTTTTGCCTAGGACGACCTCTCCGAGGGGTCCTAGACACTGGCGTTTCCCGGATTCTCTGGGCAGGAATGGATGGAGTGCTCCTTACTGCCACAATAGAAACAGCTCCCCTCGGTTCGGCGTGACTCTTGACGAGATTTGACCATCTTGGTCTGGTCGATCTGCATAGGTTCGGGCGAGTGCGCCCGGGAGGTGACTGGTTGAGAGGCAGGTCTCTGGAAAGTAGGAGCAAGGCGGGAAAACTTTCTCTCCCAGGTAGTCTCTTTAGCACGTCCTTGGAACCGGATGTCAATCTGGGTAGCTAGTGACACCAGGTCATCCAGGGTGGTAGGAATGTCCCGACCGGCTAACTCGTCCTTAATCCGACTAGAGAGACCCTCCCAGAAGACGGACACCAGAGCCTCGTTTTCCCAGGCAAGTTCAGAAGCGAGGGTACGGAACCGTATGGCATATAGGCCCACAGTGAGACTCTCTTGGCGGAGACGTAGCAGAGGGTAGGCAGAAGAGGTTCTCCGTCCCGGTTCATCGAAGACTTTCCGGAAAGCAGCGAGGAAAGACGACTGGTCGGACACCAGGGGGACCCCTCTCTCCCACAGGGGATTTAGCCATGCCAGTGCCTCCCCAGTGAGATGGGACATGATGAAGGCCACCTTGGCCCGGTCGGAGATGAACTGGTATGCCAAGAGTTCAAAGTGCAGGGTGCACTGGTTTATGAAACCCCGAGCTAAATCGGGGTCGCCGGCAAAGTGTGGAGGTGCCAGGAGCCGAGGTCCATAGCCGGGTGCCATAATGGGACTGAATTGCGGTGCCGCAGGGACAGGCGCCGCTGGGCCAGAGATAGACACAGACGAGTCAGACAATGCACCTAGACGAGAGTTAACGGACCGTAGATAGGCCAGGACTGATTCCTGCTGAGCTCTCTGACGTAAGACTTCCTGGTGCAGATCAGAGATCTGGGGGCCACCGGGTTCCATGGCCCGAGCAAACTGTTACGGGTCCGGGTGGTGGAACCTCTGTGCCGTGGTGCAAGTAGGGACCCAGAGGGGCGTAACTAAGTATTAACTCAGACAGACCCTGGTCGTACGGCGGCTAAAGACTCCGTGACCAGGGAGGGACCGAACAGAGGGACCAGGTGCTACTCTGGGGACGACCTTGTAAGAGAGCAGGTGGCTCCCACGGGTCAGATGACTGGGACTAACCGGTATAGCGGATGGGCACAGCAAGCAGGCAGAAGTCTCTGGGTCAGCTGACAGGTGGTCACGGCACGTGATGGCAGAGCAGGCTGAAGTCTCTAGGTTAGCAGACAGGTGGTCACGGCTAGTGACGGCAGGAGCCTCCAGGTAGGCTAACAGGTGGTCACGGCAGGAGCCTCCAGGTAGGCTAACAGGTAGTCACGGCAAGTGACGGCAGGAGCCTCTGGGAAGGCTAACAGGTGGTCACGGCAAGTGACGGCCAAGCAGGCTGAAGTCTCTTGGTTAGCAGGCAGGTGGTCACGGTAAGTGACGGCAGAGCCTCCAGGTAGGCTAGCAGGAAACAGTTACACTGTGTTCCAAATTATTATGCAAATAATATTTTCTCAGATTTTCCCAAATTACCTATATGAATTGCAGTCATTGTAATTTTCCAGTCAAATAACTATTAGAGTACAATTGAAAGGTTTTTGTACAAACTGCCTATGATAACAGTATATTTTTAAAAAAAATAAAACACTCAAACTGCACTCAAAATGCATGTTCAAATTATTATGCACAGCAGAGTTTTCAACCTTTTCATTTTAATAAAGAACAAAAAAATGGTCATTTTTGAAATTATAAGCATTAGCAGGTTATTACAAACTGAAATCAAACTGTTTTCAACTCAAAACTGTATTCTAGGTGATGTAACATTTGCACATAGGACCCCTTGTTTGAAAGGAGCTTCTGAACTCTCTCGTCCATTGAATTTGTCAGGTTTTGGATGGTTTCTGCTTCAATTGTTTTGCATGAGGACAGAATACCCTCCCAGAGCTGTTGCTTAGATGTGAACTGCCTCCCGCCATTATAGACACTCCTTTTGATGATGCTCCCGATGTTCTCAATGGGGTTGAGGTCAGGGGAGCATGGGGGCCACACCATAAGTTTGTCCCCTTTTATGCCCACAGCAGCCAGAGATGCAGATGTGTTATGTGCAGCATGAGACGGGGCATTATCGTGCATGAAATGATCTCGATGGTCCAGATGGATGGAGTGGAGGATGGCTGGTTGATGGACACCCCATGCAAACACGGCTACGGCGCCAACAAGGAGGAGGTGGAGTAATGTTTTGGGCTGGAATCATGGGGAAAGAGATTGTCGGCCCTTTTAGGATCCCTGAAGGGGTAAAGATGAACTCCATAATGTATGTTGAGTTTCTCAAACAGCACTTCCTGCCATGGTTCAAGAAGAAGAACTGTGCATTCCGCAGCAAGATCATTTTCATGCATGATAATGCCCCGTCTCATGCTGCACATAACACATCTGCATCTCTGGCTGCTGTGGGCATAAAAGGGGACAAACTTATGGTGTGGCCCCCATGCTCCCCTGACCTCAACTCCATTGAGAACCTCTGGAGCATCATCAAAAGGAGTGTCTATGATGATGGGAGGCAGTTCACATCTAAGCAACAGCTCTGGGAGGGTATTCTGTCCTCATGCAAAACAATTTAAGCAGAAACCATACAAAACCTGACAAATTCAATGGACGAGAGAGTTCAGAAGCTCCTTTTGAACAAGGGGTCCTATGTGCAAATGTAACATCACCTAGAATAAAGTTTTGAGTTGAAAACTGTTTGATTTCAGTTTGTAATAACCTGCTAATGATTATAATTTCAAAAATGACCATTTTTTTGTTCTTTATTAAAATGAAAAGGTTGAAAACTCTGCTGTGCATAATAATTTGGAACATGCATTTTGAGTGCAGTTTGAGTGTTTTATTTTTTTTTAAATATACTGTTATCATAGGCAGTTTGTACAAAAACCTTTCAATTGTACTCTAATAGTTATTTGACTGGAAAAATACAATGACTGCAATTCATAAAGGTAATTTGGGAAAATCTGAGAAAATATTATTTGCATAATAATTTGGAACACAGTGTAGGTAATAGGCGAGTGCTCACAGGTGAGCAAGCTAGCAGGCACAGCAGGTAGCAGGCAGGTAACTGGCAGGTGCTTCCTGGTAAGCAGGCGGGCTTGCCCATAGACAGACTGGCGGGATGAACAGAAGACTGTCGGGCTGGAGAGTAGTCAGGCTGGCGGACTGGAACAGTAGTCAGGCTGGCAACTGGACCTGAGGACTGAAGCAGAGGTAAGTATACTTGTGCAACAACTATTGCTCGGGCACCTCCATTTTGGTGGAGGTGCCTTATATATGGGAGGTCCTCCGGCAATTGGCCGTGGACTCCTTAGGACGGCGCATGCGGCCCCCTTAAGAGAGAGGGAATGCGCGCGCGCCCTAAGTACAGTGCCCGGGAAGCTGCGCGCGCTGGCCGCAGCAGGAAGAGGAGCGCAGGAGGACGCCGTGCGGGGAGTGGGGAGGTGAGAGGGACGGCGTCTCTGCCTAGCAGAGAGCAGAGACGCCGAGCTTCTCAGGATCCATTCGTAAGCCTGTCTGGGAGATGACATAGCCCAGAAATGGAAGAGAGGTCTGCTCGAAGAGGCACTTCTCGTATTTTGCATAAAGGTGGTTCTGCCTGAGCCTAAGCAGGACCTGACGAACATCCCTCCGGTGTGTGGGGAGATCCTTAGAGAAGACTAAGATATCGTCCAGGTATACCACCACGCAGGAGTAGAGAAGGTCACGGAAGATGTCATTGATCAATTCTTGGAAGACGGCGGGAGCATTGCAGAGACCGAAGGGCATCACACGGTATTCATAGTGACCGTCACGGGTATTGAATGCCGTCTTCCACTCGTCTCCTTGACGGATACGGACCAGGTTATACGCTCCACGTAAATCCAGCTTGGAAAATATCCTGGCGCCCTTAAGGCGATCAAACAACTCGGAGATGAGCGGCAGAGGGTATTTGTTTTTTTTACCGTGAGCTGATTGAGTCCTCTATAATCAATACAGGAGCGTAGCGAGCCATCCTTCTTCTTGACAAAGAAGAATCCGGCTCCAGCCGGGGAGGTAGATTTCCGGATGAATCCCCTAGCCAGATTCTCCTCAATGTATTCAGACATGGCCCGGGTTTCGGCCGCCGACAACGGGTAAATACGCCCACGGGGTGGAGTGGCGCCAGATACCAGGTCGATCGGGCAATCATATGGCCTATGGGGTGGCAGTGTCTCTGCTTCCTTTTTACCAAAGACATCCGCATAGGACCAGTAAGGAGCCGGAAGACCGGGTAAATTAGCTGGGATAGGTGGTGGACGAGCCGGGCGAACCGAAATCAGGCAGGTCCTATGGCAGTCCTGCCCCCACCGGAGTACTTCACCGGATTGCCAGTTCAGCACGGGTTCATGTATCTGGAGCCAGGGTAGACCTAGCAATAGGGGATGAGAGAGTCCGGACAGCACATGGAAGGAGATTTTCTCAGAGTGCAGCATTCCCACCTGCAGGGTAAGGGGCTCAGTGACGAGCAGGATGGTCACCGGAAGGAGTCTTCCATCCACGGAGGCGACGGACAATGGTTCAGCCAGAGGTTTGGTGGGAATTCGGTATCTCTCTACCAGGGACTGGGAAATGAGGTTTCCAGCAGCTCCAGAATCCAGATGAGCAATTTCAAAGAGACGGTTCTCTCCCCAGGAGATAGAGAGAGACAAAGTCAGGGATGGAGAGGGCTTACTTTTGCCTAGGACGACCTCTCCGAGTGGTCCTAGACACTGAGGTTTCCCGGCCTCTCCGGGCAGGAACGGATCGGGTGCTCTTTACTGCCACAATAGAAACAGCTCCCCTCGACTCGACGTGACTCCTGGCGAGATTTGACCATCTTGGTCTGGTCGATCTGCATGGGTTCAGGCGAGTGCACCCGGGGAGTGACTGGTTGAGAGGCAGGTCTCTGAAAAGTGGAAGCAAGGCGGAGGAGCTTTCTCTCCCGGGTGGTCTCTTTGGTGTGTTCTTGGAACCGGATGTCAATCCGGGTAGCGAGTGACACCAGGTCATCCAGAGTGGTAGGAATGTCCCGACCGGCTAGCTCATCCTTAATCCGACCGGAAAGACCCTCCCAGAAGACGGACACTAGAGCCTCATTATCCCAGGCAAGCTCAGAAGTGAGGATACGGAACCGTATGGCATATTGGCCCACGGTGAGACTCCCTTGGCGGAGACGTAGCAGAGAGGAGGCTGAAGAGGTTTTTCTCCCTGGTTCATCGAAGACTTTCTGGAAAGCAGCGAGGAAAGACGACAGGTTGGACACCAGGGGATCCCCTCTCTCCCACAGGGGATTTAGCCATGCCAGTGCTTCCCCAGTGAGATGGGACATGATGAATGCCACTTTGGCCCGGTCAGAGATGAACTGATATGCCAAGAGTTCAAAGTGCAGGGTGCATTGATTTATGAAACCTCGAGCTAAGGCGGGGTTGCCAGCAAAACGTGGAGGTGCCGAGAGCCGGGGTCCATAGCCGGATGCCATAATAGGACTAGGTAGTGGTGCCGCAGAAGCAGGTGCTGCCTGACCAGAGATGGACACAGACTGATCGGACAATGCCCCTAGGCGAGAGTTTAACAGACCGCAGGAAGGACAGGACCGACTCATGTTGAGTCCTCTGACATAAGACCTCCTGGTGCAGGTCGAAGATAGCGGGGGTCTGGGGGCCACCGGGTTCCATGGCCCGAGCAAACTGTTACGGGTCAGGGTGGTGGAACCTCTGTGCTGTGGTGCAAGGAGGGACCCAGAGGGGCGTAACTAAGTATCAACTCAGACCGACCCTGGTCGTACGGCGGCTAATGACTCCGTGACCAGGGAGGGACCGAGCAGAGGGACCAGGTGCTACTCTGGGGACGACCTTGTAAGAGAGCAGGTGGCTCCCAGGGGTCAGATGACTGGGACTGACCGGTATAGCAGATGGGCACAGCAAACAGGCAGAAGTCTCTGGGTTAGCTGACAGGTGGTCACGGCACGTGACGGCAGAGCAGGCGGACGTCTCTAGGTTAACAGACAGGTGGTCACGGCAAGTGATGGCAGGAGCCTCCAGGTAGGCTATCAGGTGGTCACGGCAAGTGACGGCCAAGCAGGCTGAAGTCTCTTGGTTAGCAGGCAGGTGGTCACGGCAAGTGACGGCAGAGCCTCCAGGTAGGCTATCAGGTGGACACGGCAAGTGACGGCAGGAGCCTCCAGGTAGGCTATCAGGTGGTCACGGCAAGTGACGGCCAAGCAGGCTGAAGTCTCTTGGTTAGCAGGCAGGTGGTCACGGCAAGTGACGGCAGAGCCTCCAGGTAGGCTATCAGGTGGACACGGCAAGTGACGGCAGAGCCTCCAGGTAGGCTATCAGGTGGACACGGCAAGTGACGGCCAAGCAGGCTGAAGTCTCTTGGTTAGCAGGTAACAGGCAGGTAACAGGCGAGTGCTCCCAGGTGAGCAGGCTAGCAGGCAGGTAACTGGCAGGTGCTTCCTGGTAAGCAGGCGGGCTTGCCCATAGACACACTGGCGGGTTGAACGGAAGACAGACTGTCGGGCTGGAGAGTAGTCAGGCTGGCGGACTGGAACAGTAGTCAGGCAGGCAACTGGACCTGAGGGCTGAAGCAGAGGTAAGAATACTTGTGCAACAACTTTTGCTCGGGCACCTCCATTTTGGAGGAGGTGCCTTATATATGGGAGGTCCTCCGGCAATTGGCCGGGGACTCCTTAGGACGGCGCGCGCGGCCCCTTTAAGAGAGAGGGAGCGCGCGCGCGCCCTAAGCACAGTGCCCGGGAAGCTGCGCGCGCCGGCAGCAGCAAGAAGAGGAGCACAGGAGGACGCCGCGCGGGGAGGTGAGAGGGACGGCGTCTCTGCCTGTCAGGGGGCAGAGACACCAATGCTACACCTTGATTACTTTGCGCCGCGGATCAGATGGTACAAATAACCTTCCTGAAGGGCAGGAGGCAGGGGCGTCCCCCTGAGCCTCCAACACCTCACCCTCCAGTTCAGGATAAAGAGCCAAAATGACTACCCCTTTCTGTAATATTGGTGGAAGGGTTCTCATGGTCACCACCACCAGGGAAGCTCTGGGACAAAGCATCAGACTTGACATTTTTGACCCCTGGATGAAAAGTGACAACAAAATTGAACCTAGTAAAAAGCAGGGACAATCTGGCTTGCCTAGGGTTGAGACGTTTAGCTGACTGGAGATAAGACAGGTTCTTATGGCCAGTAATCTCCCCATTCAATAATCTCCCCAGTTTGCCAATCCACCAACGGATTATGTTTAACAAGCCAAGGTATACCCAAGGCAATCGGAGAAGGAAGATCGTTCAGAACATAGCAAGGGATTATTTCACAATGAACTGACCCTACCCTCAGTTTTACATTATGTACAATCTGAGTAAATGCTTTCTGTGCAAGTGGCGCAGAGTCAATGGCAAAGGTGGAAATAGGTTCAGCTAAAGCACAGCAAGCAAGACCATGAGTTTTCACAAACTCAGCATCAACCATGCTGACCCTGGCTCCACTGTCAACAACACAGAAACACAGAATTTTTTTCAGTTTTGCTCTTTAGCACCACCTCTGCTGTTAGATCAAAGCGGAAACTGCAGTTTGGCCACAAATGCACCCCTTGTTTATCCAACTACAGACTACTGAGAGTTAATCGAGCCTTCTTTTGTTTAGGAATTGAAGGACAGGTGTCAACAAAGTGTCCCTTTTTCCCACAAAAAAAAATAACGTCTTTTTTCTTGCGAATCTCCAGGGAGATGTATGATGTAGAGACACCCCCTAACTGCATAGGTACCTCCACTTCCTCCAGTACTGGTTCACCCCCAGACCACTCCCCTGGCAGAGGTACACAACCCTGGTAAGAAGGCCCCGAAGAAAGTGATTGCAACCGTCTATCCCGAAGGTGTCTATTAAGATGTATGGCCAAAGACATGGCAGCCTCCAAGGACTGAGGACTAGTGATGGGTGAGCACTAAAATGCTCGGGTGCTCGATGCTTGGGTCGAGCACATTGGAATACTTGGGTGCTTGACCCGAGCAACGAGCCCAATGTAAATCTATGGGAAACTCGAGCATTTTTCAGGCGGCTCCCCCCGGCGGTCTGCAGAGAGCCTAAAAAATTGCCCAAATCGATGGGAACAGTGTTTCAAATGGCATGGGAACAGCATGGGGAAGATCCCTGGAAGCATTTCTGACTGCCAGGTCACTGCTGTCAGCAACATTGTCAGAGGTATTACACCACTTTTACGGACTCACAATAAAACATACAAAAACTAAACCAAAATGGATTTTCCTGGGAAATATGTTAAGGAACATTCTTTCCAGGGTAATGACTTGTATATAAAGCAAAATAAATAACCAAAAGCAAAAATACTCCTCCACACCTTGGGCTATGTTCACACTTAGCTTTTTTGATGCACTTTTGCATTGCTTTCAACCGTGACAAATGCATTCACCAGGAAGTGTCATTTTAACATTTTACAACCTTATCTGGCCATGTGGTGTGTGAGATATCATCAGACACATCGTGTTTCATTTATGAAGGAGGGACTCTGAAAGTCACAAAGCCTATTTTCATAGGACCATCAGGCTGCCTTTACTATTCTTAAAGGGCCAGCAGTCGGCCCTCACTATTCTTAGAGAGCCATCAGCCGTCTATGTTTTATTGTTCCCATTACTAAAGAGTGGGTCTCCTATACTGTTATTGCGTATGCAGTGAGGGGCAGGGCTGCCCAAAATTTGGACGCACTCCAATACCACTTTAAAAATTTGGATGCACCCCAATACCCCTTTGACTTAGAGGAGGGCCTCCTGAAAACAATGTTCCCATTATTAGGAAGTGGATCTCCCATAGTGTTGGCCTATGAAGTGAATGCAAGGGTTGCCAAAAATTTGGAGGCACTCCAATGTCCCTTGGAAGAGACGTAGAGGAGGGCCTCCTGAAATTTTTTTTTCCCATTATTAGGAAGGTGGTCTCCCATTGTGTTTGCCTATGCAGGGAATGCAAGGGCTGCCAAAAATTGGGAGGCACTCCAATGCCCCTTGGAAGAGATGTGGAGGAGGGCCTCAGAACAAATGTTCCCATTAGAAAGGAGCGGGTCTCCTATACTTGTAATTCCCATGCACTAAGGGTATGGGCTGCCAAACATTTACCCCTGGGGAGTATAGATGAACATACTGTATAAAATTTTTTTTTACGGGCATCATAAACACCCTTTAAAAAAATTATGTGGGTGTTGCATCACGGACCACAGTCACCCTGGTGATATGGTGGTGGAAGATGAGGATGAGGAGAAGGAGGAGGACAAGAGCAAATAGCCAAAATCAGGAAGCGTATACCGATGTGTGGGTGTGAAGAGGAGCATGGGAATACACCTCCCAAAAAAAGACACTGGATTTGAGTTTGTTACGCTGCTATCATTCGGTGGTGTTGGGAAGTCTGGTCCAATCCAGCCCTTGTTCATTTTTATAGGAGTCAGCCTGTCAGCATTTTCAGTTGACAGGCGGATGCGCTTATCAGTTATAATTCCACCAGCGGCACTAAAACCCTGCTCTAACAAAACACTAGCGGCAGGGCAGCCCAGGACCTCCAAGGCGTAGAGAGCCAGTTCATTCCACGTATCCAGCTTGGATACCCAATAATTATAAGGCACAGAGGAATCATGAAGGACGTTGGTACGGTCAGCAAGGTACTCCCTCAGCATCTTCCCAAACTTTGCACTCCTTGTGAGAGTACCCTACGCCTCAGGGCCTGTGCGTTGGGAGGGGCAGAGAAAATTCTCCCAGAACTGTGACCGTGTTCCCCTGCCTCTGCTGGATTGAAGTTGTGTCTCTCTCGCCTGTACTCCTTGGTTGTCCAACGAACCATGACCTCTGCCGCCAGCGTTTTCAGATGGGAATTTTTTTAATAGTTCCGCAACAAGGGCCTTCTGATACTGGCCCATTTTTGTAGACCTGTCCGCCTCAGGAATAAGAGATATAAAGTTCTCCTTGTATCATGGGTCTACAAGTGTCACCAACCAGTAATGACTGTCACCCAAAATTTTGAGAACGCGAGGGTCATGGGAAAGGCAGCGTAACATAAACTCAGCCATGTGTGCCAGACTGCTAACAGGCAAGACTTCCGTGTCCTCACCAAGAGGATGACTGACCGTGCTCTCCTCCTCCTCCTGTCTCTCCTCTGGCCATCCACACTGAACAGACGGTATGACAGTTGTGCAGGTAGTACCGTCTATAGCGCATGAAACTAGCTCCTGTTCTTCCTCCTCCTCTTTCTCATTGACACCCAATCCACATTGGGATGAGATGAGGCTGGGCTGTGTGTAATCACCCTTGCTCCATCTCATCATGCTCAGCCTGCGATGCATCCTCTTTCATTGTGAGCAGAGAGCGTTTCAGAAGACAGAGAAGCATGATGGTGATGCTAATTATGGCGTCATGGCCGCTCACCATCTTAGTGGAGTCCTCAAAATTTTGGAGGATGGTACATATGTTTGACATCCATGTCCACTCCTGAGGTCTTATGTGTGGAGTCTGAACTGAATACCGATGGCCTTGTTGATGCTAGTACTCAACAACTGCCCTCTTCTGCTCACAAATCTTTCCCAACATCTGCAGTGTAGAGTTCCAATGTGTGGGTACATCACACACCAGTCTGTGAGCCGGAAGCTGCAAATGCTGCTGAAACACGGCAAGGGCGGCGGAAGCTGTAGGTGACTTTCTAAAATGGGCACACAGGTGGCGTACTTTAACAAGCAGATCCAGCAGCTCTGGGTAGGATTTGAGAAACCGCTGAACCACGTGGTTAAGCACATGGGCCAGGCATGGTACGTGTGTGAGCTTACCTTGCCTCAGAGCCGTCACCAGGTTCCGGCCATTGTCACACATGACCATGCCTGGCTGTAGGTTCAGCGGTGTGAGCCACATATCTGCCTGCTCTTTCAGAGCTGTCCACAACTCTTCAACATTGTACGGTTTGTCACCTAAGCATATTAGCTTCAACACAGCCTGTTGCCACTTGGCTGAGACAGTGCTGCAGTGCTTCCAGCTTGTGACTTATGTGGTCATTTCGGAGATGGAGGCTGAAGAGGAGGAGGAAGCTGAGGAGGATTAGGTGCAGGAGCTGTAGACTGTGGGGGCAATCCTGATTGACCTGGGGCCCGCAATCCTTGGCGTCAGGAGGACGTGTTCCGTCCCAAGGTCCGACTGGGTCCCGGCTTCCACTATGTTAACCCAGTGTGCCGTCAGCGAGATGTACCGTCCTTGCCAACAAGCACTTGTCCACGTGTCCGTGGTTAGGTGGACTTTCCCAGGAACTGCGTTGTTAAGGGCACGGCTAATGTTTTGGGACACGTGTTTGTGTAAGGCGGGGCGGCACACCGGGAGAAATAGTGGCGGCTGGGGACCGAGTACCGAGGGACGGCTGCCGCCATCAGGTTGTGGAATGCTTCCGTCTCAACAAGCCTAAAAGGCAACATTTCGAGTGCAAGCAGTCGTGAAATGTGGGAATTTAGTAGTGTGGCCTGTGGGGCATTGGCTGCGTATTTGCGCTTGTGTTTCAAGGACTGGGGTATGGACAACTGAACGCTGCGGTGGAACAAGCATGTGCACATGCTTCCTGATGCTGCTACTTGAGAGTGTGCAACGACAGGTGCAGGGCAGGAGGCATCTTCACATGCACCATGGACAGGGGATTGGCTTGCATGCACAACAGCGGAAAAAGCAATGGTGCCACCTGCAGACACTGTTCCTGGACCCTGGAGTTCAGCCCAGAAAGTCGGGTGCTTTGCTGCCATGTGCCTGATCATGCTGGTGGTGGTCAGGCTGATCGTTTTGCCACCCCTGCTGATGCTGGCCTGGCAGGTGGTGCAAATGGCCTTTTTGGGGTTATCGGCAGAGTCTTTAAAAAACAACCAGAATCGGGAAAACCTAACAGTTGTACTGGCAACTTCCTTTGTTTTGGTGTTACGGGGAATGGTTGCCTTCCTTCTGTCTGCGGCCACCACACTGCTTCTTCCTGCCTGTTGGGGTGCTTTGCCTCCCTACCCCTGTGTGCTGCTGTCCTCACTCTGCATGTCTTCCTGCCAGGTTGGGTCAGTTACTATATCATCCACCACCTGGTCCTCCTCCTGACTTTCTGGCAATTGTGTCTCATCATCATCCACCTCTTGTGACACTTTCCCACATTTGCCTTCGTGTGACCGTGGCTGCTCAAATATTTGGTCATCGCTACATGCGATCTCCTCTTGCCCCGCTTCAAGTGGACTGGGCGAGAGGCCGGAATCTATAAATGGAAAAGTGAACAGCTCTTCAGAGTGTCCAAATGTGGGATCAGTTGTCTCCGGGCACTCAGCATGGTGGGAGGAAGGAGGATCAGGGTGAGGAATATGCAGTCCAGACTCACGGCTACTGAGACTTGACCGTGTGGAAGACAGGGTGGTGGTGGTGGTGGCTAAGTGACTGGAAGCATTATCCGCTATCCAACCAACAACCTTTTGACACTGCTTTGAGTGCAATAGTGGTGTTCTGCGGTCCCCTAGGAATTGGGACAGGAAGGTCGGGCGAGAAGATGTGGGTGTTTGTTGTGGCACAATTTCAGCTTGCCCACGGCCTCGGCCTCTGAATGCACCATTACCATCACGTCCAGTTCCCCGTCCCTTGTCATGTGCCTTGCCCATTTTAAATGGAGGACAATATCTTCCATGCTCACTACAAATGGCTGAATTTGGAGTGAACTTATATGTGATCCGTGTGATGGAGAAACCACAGTTTTAAATACCTGGCCTGTAGGTAACTGTTTTGAACAGCAAACCGGTGTCGAAAACTTTGCTGACACACTGAAAAAAAATTAGAATGGAGGCCAGAAATGGCAGTATTTTCAGCGCAATTATATGTGATCCGTGTGACGGACAATCCACAGTTTTAAATAGCTGGATTTTTAGCGCTGTAATATGGAAAGGACCTGGCTGTATTCTGCAGTGCCAACAAGCAGATGGCGCAGAAAAACTGTGTTCTCTGGATTGCTTTTTAAGCAAATAATGAGGATTAAGATCCCCAAAAAAATATTCCTGACCCCTGAGACCTGGGCCTATTTCTAGAGATATCTAACAGCAGCAGCAGACAGAACTGGAATGGAGCCTCTTGCTATGTGCACTGCAGTCTGCTATATACCCTGCCTGCCTATATACACTGCCTGCCTGATATTTCTGTAGATGGATTAGTCCTCAGAAGGACTGTTTGTTGAGATGGATATGTGTAATATACTTCAGCTCTACCTACACTACCTAATACACAAGCAAATCTCTCCCTAGCTCAGCAGCACCTCTCCCTACACTGCCTGAATGCGGAGTAGTCTGTGACGAGCATGGCGGCGCCAGGTCTGATATAGATCTGATGACGTTGTGTGGACAGCCAATCACTGTAATGCCACAACCAACATGGCTGCGGCATTACAGTGAGTGGCAGGCAATCCCTGCTCGTTCATTGGCTCTCTAAAGAGCGCCAAACATGCAGAGAGGGGACCCGAGCATCCGCCTGAGCATCTCGCAAGTACTCGGCGAGCTCCGAGCATCTCGAGTATTGAGATGCTCGGGCGAGTACCGAGTACTTGCGAGTATGCTTGCTCATCACTACTGAGGGGTTTCATATACAGCCAAGGCATCTTTCAACCTACCAGTAAGCCTCTCACAAAATTGACTTCTGAGGGCTGAGTTATTCCATTTGGAATCCGTCGCCCATCTACGGAATTCCGAACTGTACGTCTCCACTGACTGAATTCCCTGCTGAAGGCAACGTAGCTTAGACTCAGCCAAGGCGACTGGGTCAGGGTCATCATAGATGAGGGCCAGAGCCCCGAAAAACCCCTCCACAGACTGGAGACAAACCGAGTCCTGCGGTAACAAAAACGCCATGACTGAGGATCTCCCTGCAATAGAGATTACAATACCAACCCGTTGTTCTTCATTACAGGAGGAGTAAGGACGAAGTTTAAAATACAATTTGCATGCCTCCTTAAGCACTAAAAACTTGTCCCTACCTCCTGAAAACCTGTCCAGAAGGGCAACCTTGGGTTCAGGCTGGGCAGGCCTACCTGCAGAGACCCCCATTTGGCGACCTGTAACCGCTGATGCTGCTGCTGAACCTCACAGTGGAGGTCATTTACCTCCAGAGACAGACAGCGGAACTGCTCTGCGAGCTCTGCAACTGATCCCATACCAAAGGGAGAAAGGGAAAAAAAAGGTGCACACCCAAAAACACACAAAGCAAAAAAAAAATTGTCCGTTCCCCTTTTTTTTTTTTTTTCCTTTTCAAAACGTGCTCGGCCGGCTATAATGTCACGTCAGGTGTGGGGAAGACTCAGTGCAACACAGAGGGAAAAGGGAAAGGGTACCCAGACACTAGGGAAAGGGGGGAAGTGGAGACCTCCTAGTCTGGTCTAGCGTCACCCTGTCTCAACTATCTTCCCTATATAGCCTCCTCAGCAATCGCCACACGCGTGCCTCGCCCTACTCTCCCTGGCGTATGGCTGCGGCTAGGGATGGAAGGAGATGAGTCAACCTCCACTAAACTCTATAGACAACAAGGGCGGACAAAACAGGGGAAATGGCTTAGCTTTAGATGAATTCCAAATATGCACATGGCCTCAAGCTCCAGAGAGGACGATGTACTGCTCCTGCTAAGCTTCACAAGTAGAAATGGATATAGCCGGCGACTCCCTCTTAGACACACCAGGTATATATACACCCAGGCCAGAGCGCTAATTAGCAAGAGATAGTTAGCCACTCGGTCCTAAAAACAGCCTCTATCTAAGAAGCTGTCTGCAATGCCAAACGTAGAGATCTCCTGCAACCCACTGCAGGGCGACTGTCTGTCACCTCTGACACACCCGTGACAGGAACATTATATGTGGCCCATAATACTGTATGGAGCATTATATGGGGCCCATAATACTGTATGGAACACTATATGGGGCCCATTCTGTATGGAGCAGTATATGGGGTTCATGATACTGTATGGAGGCCTATGTGGTGCCCATAATACTATATGGAGGACTATGTGGTGCCCATATTACTGTATAAAGGACTGTGTGGTGCCCATTATACTGTATGGAGGACTATGTGGGGCCATTATACTGTATGGAGGACTATGTGGGGCCCATTATTCTGTATGGAGGACTATGTGGGGCCATTATACTGTATGGAGGACTATGTGTGACCCATTATACTGTATGGACTATGTGGTGCCCATTATACTATATGGAGGACTATGTGGGGCCATTATACTGTATGGAGGACTATGTGGGACCCATTATACTGTATGGAGGACGATGTGGGGCCATTATACTGTATGGAGGACTATTTGGGACCCATTATACTGTATGGAGGACTATGTGGGGCCATTATACTGTATGGAGGACTATGTGGGGCCATTATTCTGTATGGAGGACTATGGGGGGGGGGCATTATTCTGTATGGAGGACTATGGGGGGGCCATTATACTGTATGGAGGACTATGTGGGGCCCATTATTTTGTATGGAGGACTATGTGGGGCCATTATACTGTATGGAGGACTGTGTGGGGCCATTATTCTGTATGGAGGACTATGTGGACCCATTATACTGTATGGAGGACTATGTGGGGCCCATTATACTGTATGGAGGACTATGTAGGGCCATTATACTGCATGTAGGACTATGTGGGGCCATTATACTGTATGGAGGACGAGGTGGGGCCCATTATTCTGTATGGAGGACTATGTGGGCCCATTATACTGTATGGAGGACTATGTGGGGCCATTATACTGTATGGAGGACTATGTGGGGCCCATTATTCTGTATGGAGGACTATGTGGGCCCATTATACTGTATGGAGGGCTATGTATGGCCATTATACTGTATGGAGGACTATGTGGGGCCATTATACTGTATGGAGGACTATGTGGGGCCATTATTCTGTATGGAGGACTATGTGGACCCATTATACTGTATGGAGGACTATGTGGGGCCCATTATACTGTATGGAGGACTATGTAGGGCCATTATACTGCATGTAGGACTATGTGGGGCCATTATACTGTATGGAGGACGAGGTGGGGCCCATTATTCTGTATGGAGGACTATGTGGGCCCATTATACTGTATGGAGGACTATGTGGGGCCATTATACTGTATGGAGGACTATGTGGGGCCATTATTCTGTATGGAGGACTATGTGGGCCCATTATACTGTATGGAGGGCTATGTATGGCCATTATACTGTATGGAGGACTATGTGGGGCCATTATACTGTATGGAGGACTATGTGGGGCCATTATTCTGTATGGAGGACTATGTGGACCCATTATACTGTATGGAGGACTATGTGGGGCCCATTATACTGTATGGAGGACTATGTAGGGCCATTATACTGCATGTAGGACTATGTGGGGCCATTATACTGTATGAAGGACGAGGTGGGGCCCATTATTCTGTATGGAGGACTATGTGGGCCCATTATACTGTATGGAGGACTATGTGGGGCCATTATACTGTATGGAGGACTATGTGGGGCCCATTATTCTGTATGGAGGACTATGTGGGCCCATTATACTGTATGGAGGGCTATGTATGGCCATTATACTGTATGGAGGACTATGTGGGGCCATTATACTGTATGGAGGACTATGTGGGGCCCATTATTCTGTATTGAGGACTATGTGGGGTCCATTATACTGTATGGAGGACTATGTGGGGCCATTATACTGTATGGAGGACTACATTGTTTGGTCTGCACTGTGCACTGTGATTATTTGCCGGTTTCTGAGCTATTGTAGAATTTATCACTCATGTAATGTAAGAAGTGAAATCTTTGGCATTGTACTATATATATATATTTCTGTGCGGTATCTGTGCATCATGAATCGTGGTATGTGTTAAAGGGGCCACTGAGATTCTTTTGCCTGGGGCCCATGATAACCTAGAGCCGGCCTTGCCTGATCCTCACCCTCTACTTTCTTTACTATACTTGGAACAAGATGCACTTACAGGGGTTCTCCGATGAAAACAAGTAATCACCTCTCCACAGGATAAGTGATAAGTTATTGATTAGTGGGGATCTGACTGCTGGGACCCGCACCGATTGGTAGAATGTGGAGCTTTTATCCCCATTAGACTGGAGCTCATGTGCGACTTGACCACTGATCCATTCATTCCCTCAGTGGCTGTTCTTGTTTTTTTCTGGAAGCCCCAAAGAGGATGAATGGAGCTGCGGTCAGACGTCCCACCTGCTGCTGCATTTTAAAATGGGATAAGTGTCCTGTCAGGGATAAAACTTCCCCATTCTTCCGATAGGTGCGTTTTCCAATGTTCAGTAATAAGTGATCACCAAACCAAAGAACCCCTTTAATGCAAACTCCAGTAATTGTACATCCCAGTTATGGTGGCGCACAGTAGATGTGCAGGAGCCACCTGTGATTTATAGTTGATGCTCCACTATATAACAGGGATAACGGCTAACAGATATCTACATATAGCTGTAGGGTGGGCCCCGAGGATCAATTCCTCCGGTGGGCCCCATACACCCCAGTCCGACCCTGGCCATCTCCCTCCCCTTGGGTCTGCAGACTAACACCACCATGTTGCCTTTATCTAAGGCCACCTCCTGGCTAATAGTGTCTCTGCGTCCTAAATTGCCATCTTTTGGGTTAGAAGAGCAAGTTTGGTCCAATGTACAGAACTAGGCCTGTTCTCTCTCTATATTTTGGGATGGGGAAACAAAGCTTGATTCAAATTTATCTAATAAATATATATCTACATCTTTCTCTTTTTAGGGGAGTTGAACCCGGAATTGTTTGATCACTTGTACGATATACTGTATAATTGAAGTGTATTGTTTTCTCCTTGCTGCACCAAGATGGGGGTGTCGGTGGTCTTCAGAGGGCCCCCTGCTGCCATGGTAAAGACCATAAAAATTAGCAGCAAATAAAAAAGCCCCATATCTCTGTAAGCATATAGTGGATTTAACTTGGTTTGGTGACAGGTCCTCTAAATGGAACGTTTCGGATGGTGAAGTGCCCCATTTAGGACAGAACCAGAAAATAATTTCACTTTGGGTGTGCATGACAAGACGACCTTTATATAGTTCAATATTAGTACAAGACAAGTAAAAATACCATATTCTATAGCACTTGACAATTTGAAAAGTAAAATGCAAAATATGAACAAAAACAAAGACAAAATATAAGCGCTCTTGGTCCAAAAGCTTACAATCTAGATGTATTTAAAAAGTTTCCAATGTTTAAAAAGTTTAAATTTCCCATAACTTCATAATGCACTGTGTAACCTCCTTCAAAGGGAACCACCACTAGGGGGAGCTTTCTGCATATTTATATACATTGGTCCAATTGACTTCAATGTAAATCTGAGCAGAGTAAGCCCTGGCACTTGTCTAATTTCACGGGGTGCTGATGATGGCGCTTCAAAGGACGTTTAATTATGACGCAGTGGTATTGTATGATATCTATGGACCAAACTGAATAAATTTTTTTTTTTTTTTTTGCAACATTGTCTAGCAGTCCATATATTTTTGGTTGAGTTTGATTGGGATTTAGAACACACCTTTTACATGTAATCTTTTATACAGTGGCTTGTGAAAGTATTCACCTCCTTGGTATTTTTCACCTCCCCCCTTGTTCCTCATTTTGTGTCTTCAAATTTCTCCCACTTTCCATACTGTGTCTGTACCGACATACTGTGACTACATACAGTGCCTACAAGTAGTATTCAACCCCCTGCAGATTTAGCTGGTTGACACATGCGGAATTAACTTGGCATTGTGACATTTGTACTGTAGATCAGCCTGGAAGTGGGAAATGCACTGCAGCAAATTTTTTTTTTTTTTTTTTTTTCTTTTAAAACGTTAAAAGTTAATTCAGAGTGTCATTTATTATTCAACCCCTCAAACCACAAGAATTCTGTTTGGTCCCCCTAAAGTATTAAGAAGTAGTTCAGGCACCAAGAATAATGAGCTTCACATGTGTGGATTAAAGATCTCTTTTGCCAACCTTTTCTGACTATTTAAGACCCTCCCCAAACTTGTGAACAGCACTCAGACATGGTCAACATGGGAAAGACAAAGGAGCATTCCAAGGCCATCAGAGACAAGATCGTGGAGGGTCACAAGGCTGGCAAGGGGTACAAAACCCTTTCCAAGGAGTTGGGCCTACCTGTCTCCACTGTTGGGAGCATCATCTGTAAGTGGAAGGCTTATGGAACTACTGTTAGCCTTCCACGGCCTGGACAGCCTTTGAAAGTGTCCTCCCGTGCCGAGGCCAGGCTTGTCCGAAGAGTCAAGGCTAACCCAAGGACAACAAGGAAGGAGCTCCGGGAAGATCTCATGGCAGTGGGGACATTGGTTTCAGACAATACCATAAGTAACGTACTCCACCGCAATGGTCTCCGTTCCAGACGAGCCCGTAAGGTACCTTTACTTTCAAAGCGTCATGTCAAGGCTCGTCTACAGTTTGCTCATGATCAACTGGAGGACTCTGAGACAGACTGGTTCAAGGTTCTATGGTCTGATGAGACCAAGATCGAGATCTTTGGTGCCAACCACACACGTGACGTTTGGAGACTGGATGGCACTGCATACGACCCCAAGAATACCATCCCTACAGTCAAGAATGGTGGTGGCAGCATCATGCTGTGGGGCTGTTTCTCAGCCAAGGGGCCTGGCCATCTGGTCCGCATCCATGGGAAGATGGATAGCACGGACTACCTGGAGATTTTGGCCAAGAACATTTGCTCCTCCATCAAGGATCTTAAGATGGGTCGTAATTTCATCTTCCAACAAGACAACGACCCAAAGCACACAGCCAAGAAAACCAAGGCCTGGTTCAAGAGGGAAAAAGTCAAGGTGTTGGAGTGGCCTAGTCAGTCTCCTGACCTTAACCCAATTGAAAACTTGTGGAAGGAGCTCAAGAATAAAGTCCACATGAGACACCCAAAGAACCTAGATAACTTGGAGAAGATATGCATGGAGGAGTGGGCCAAGATAACTCCACAGACCTGTGCCGGCCTGATCAGGTCTTATAAAAGACGATTATTAGCTGTAATTGCAAACAAGGGTTATTCCACAAAATATTAAACATAGGGGTTGTATAATAATTGACCCACACTTTTATGTTTAAAATTTAATAAAATTCAACTGAGCAACATAACTTTTTGGTTTGTAAGATTTATGCTTCTGTTCATAAAACCTACTCTCGTTTGCAGTTTGAAGGCTCTAACTTATTTGCATCTTATCAAACCAGCTAAATCTGCAGGGGGTTGAATACTACTTGTAGGCACTGTATCTTACTCCCCCGCCTTCTTCCCTCTGTTACATTAAATCCCCCCCAACCCCTGGGTTCACTAAGTTCTCGGTATCTTCAGCTCCACTGGAGCAGTAACCTCCAATGTGCACCTCTGCAGTGATGTCAGCAGCGTGATCACATGACCTGATCACGCCGCTGACGTCGCCCACACCCGGCGGTCAGAGCGTCAATTATTCTCGCATCACTGGGAGCTGGGGCACTGCATTTTCTCTGAGCTGGCTGTCAGATTATCAGATTGACTCCAGTCCGGGGGGCAGCAAAATGCAGCCACCAGGAGGACACCTCGGACCGCCACAACAGGCAGCCCAACGGCGCCTCCCTGCCGGCTGCACCCGTGGCAGATGCCCCGGCTGCCCCCTCTAGATACGCCTCTGCCAACATCATTACATTCCTCCTAGAAGCCATTTTCTTTTTGGTAGCAGAGGCCCACCATGGGGTTCCATTCTGGGTGGGGGATGCTCTGCCTGCAAATACATTTCAAGAACTTCAGAATTTTGTAATTCTTCAAAATTGTGCAACACATTACATGCAACGCAGAGGCAGTGATCTATTACGTCATCTGTCCATGCGGCCTAATCTACATAGGTATGACCACCAGAACTCTGAAGGTGAGTGTTCAAGAACATGTGAGAGATAAAAAATGCAACTAATTGTCTTGATTATGAGCAACTTAAACTGTTCTGAGACACTTTCGTGATCACCATAACTGCAACCCTAAAGTCTTCCTTGTGCGAGGTATTGATGACCTCTACTTGGGAATTAGAGGTGGTGACCTAAGGCGAAAACTTCTCCAAAAGGAGAAACTCTGGATGATCCCTCTGAAAACCGCCGCACCTAAAGGTCTCAACAAAGCCGATAGTTTCAAATCTTTTCTATAATTCTGAGTGATTTTAATTCTATTTTGGGCCTTTATTTTTATTTCACACTGATTTATTTTTATATTCTAAAAATTGATATATACCGGAATATGTTTTTATTTTTGTTTTTTTCAGTAATTCGTTATTTTTATATCTAAATGATGATATTGTCACTTTATCTTTTTCATAATTATTTTCTTATTATTTCTAGGCGTTTCTACTGTTTAATTACGTGCTGGATTTTGAGAACGCTTTTTGACATGCAGCATTGAACCGTCTGTTATTTTATATCACAAATTTGAACTTAATGCTTCATATATTATACATATATATGTTATCTTTGTCTAATATTTAAATTTGTTTTGTGACCTGAAACATTTAAGTGTGACAAACATGCAAAAGAATAAGAAATCAGGATGGGGGCAAACACTTTTTCACACCACTGTATATCTGTAACTTTGTTGCAGTATAATTGTATTCTATTCATGTTGTTCATCTTTATTTCATTTTATTTTTTCTTTATATTTTTCATTTTTTTCATTATACCCCCTTAGTGACCGAACCAATTTTTTTAAACCTGACCTGTTTCACTTTATGTGCTAATAACTCTGGAACGCTTCAACATACTGTATCACATTGATTTTGAGATTGTTTTTTATGACACATTTTACTTTATAACAATGGTGAATTTAGGTTGATATGTTTTGCATTTATTTATAAAAATATCAGAAATTTGACAAAAAAAAAAAAAAAAAAAAAATTTCAAACTTTGAATGATTATCCCTTTGATCCAAATCGTCACACTACACAAAAACATTACTAAATAACATTTCTCTCATGTCTACTTTACATCAGCACCATTTGTGAAGTGTTGTTTTATTTTGTTAGCATTTTAGAAAGTTTAACAATGTAGCAGTAATTTTTGATTTTTTCAATGACAGTTACAAAACTTATTTTTATAGGGAGCTGTTCAGTTTTGAAGGGACTTTGGGGGTCCTATATATTGGAATGCACCCAAAAGTGATATCATTAACCCTTAAGGTGCTTTTCAGGAATTAATGCAAAGTGGCATGACAGGAATTAAAAAGTTTGTTTTTACCACCTAAATTTTGTTAACTTCTGAACAAGCCGCTCTGCTATAGCCCGAAGACCCTAAGGCCGTTATTTGGCCATGAACTGCCATGGCAAACATCAGGACCACAAGATCAAGATCTCTAGGTGCTAATGAGGTTAAAGATGGATATCCCCCCCCATCCGCACTATTTAGATTCTTTAATCACGATTGACAGTAGCATCTAAGGCCTCCAGGTAGGCTGTCAGGTGGTCACGGCAAGTGACGGGAAGGAGCCTCCAGGTAGGCTGACAGGTGGTCACGGCAAGTGACGGGCAGGAGCCTCCAGGTAGGCTGACAGGTAACAGGCAGGTGCTTCCAGGTAAGCAGGCGGACCAAGCCCATAGACAGACTGGCGGACTGAACGGAAGACAGACTGTCGGGCTGGGGAGTAGTCAGGCTGGCGGATTGGACTGGTAGTCAGGCTGGCAGCGGGACCTGAGGGCTGAAGCAGAGGTAAGTACACTGTGCATCAACTATTGCTCGGGCACCTCCATTTTGGAGGAGGTGCCTTATATATGGGAGGACCTCCGGCAATTGGCTGGGGACTCCTTAGGGCGGCCCCTTTAAGAGGGAGGGAGCACGCGCGCCCTAAGCACAGTGCCCGGGAAGCTGCGCGCGCCGGCAACAGAAGCAGGAAGAGGAGCGCTGGAGGACGCCGGGCAGGGAGTGCGGAGGTGAGAGGGACGGCATCTCTGCCTGCAGTGGGCAGAGACGCCGATGCTACAGTACCCCCCCCTTTACGCCCCCTCTTTTTTAGGCCAGAAAGAAATTTTTCAATAAGAAGCGGGGCATGAATGCTCTCCCTGGGTTCCCAAGTTCTCTCCTCTAGGCCAAATCCCTTCCAATCCATCAGAAAAAAGGTTTTTCCTCTTACCCTCTTGGTGGCCAGAATGTTCTCTACTTCAAAAACATCCTCAGCGGAAACCGGAGCAGGGGGAGTACCTGGATTGTTGGAAAAAGAATTAAACACAACTGGTTTGAGGAGAGATACGTGGAAGGAGTTGGGAATCCGTAGGGTGGCCAGGAATTTTAACTTGTAGGCCACTGGGTTGATTTGTTTGAGGACTTCAAATGGACCGATGAACCGAGGACCCAACTTGTAGGAGGGTATTTTGAGCCAAACATGTTTGAAGGAGAGCCAAACCTTGTCACCCGGATGGAATTGAGGCGGATCCAGACGTCTCTTGTCAGCTTAACTCTTCATCCATTCGGAGGACTGAAGAAGTGCGGACCTAGTATTCTCCCAAATGGTGAAAAATTCGCTGACCAGAGATTCCGCGGCAGGGTTGTCCACAGAAGCGGAGACGGGAAACGGAATCTGGGGATGTTGACCATAGACTACAAAGAACGGGGACTTGGAAGTCGATTTGCTCTCATGGTTGTTGTAGGAGAATTTGGCCCATGGAAGGAGGTCCACCCAATCGGTATGGTGAGCATTAACAAAGTGTCGGAGGTAGCTGGTAAGGATCTGGTTGATATGCTCCACTTGGCGATTGGACTGTAGATTGTAAGTGGAGGAGAAATCCAGGGTGACATCCAGCAGCTTACACGTAGCTCTCCAGAAGCGTGAGGTGAACTGAACTCCTCGATCTGACACAATGTGGAGGGGTAGGCCATGGAGACGGAAGATGTGAAGGATGAAGTCCTTAGCCAGCTCCGATGCAGACGGGAGACCAGGCAGGGGGATGAAGTGGGCCATTTTAGAAAAGCGGTCGGCGACCACCCAAATGACTGTACAACCGGCAGAAACAGGGAGATCTGTAATAAAGTCCATAGCAATGTGCTGCCACGGGGCAGCAGGTATGGGAAGGGACAAGAGGTGACCGGCTGGAAGATGTCTGGGAACTTTGTTGCAGGCACAAGATGAACAGGCCGAAACGAAGTCTGCCACATCCTTGTGCAGGGTAGGCCACCAGTAATGGCGGGTAATGAGCAGGAAAGTTTTCTTCTGACCGGCATGGCCGGCTAGTTTAGATGAATGACCCCAGTGAAGAATCTTCTCCCGATCTGGAACCGCTACAAACGTCTTACCGGGTGGGAGACGAGTCAGATCTAAGGGGGCCATACGCATCACTTTGGAGGGGTCGATGATGTGCATATGCTCCTCCTCTAGATCGGAGGACAGGAAGGATCGGTACAAGGCGTCAGTTTTAACATTCTTGTCCGCCGGGTGGAAATGTAGGATAAAGTCGAAGTGAGCGAAGAACAAAGACCACCGGGCCTGACACGGATTGAGTCTTTGAGCATTCTGGAGATATCCAAGGTTTTTGTGATCAGAATAGATGATTACTGGGTATAGAGCCCCTTCGAGCAGGTAACGCCACTCCTCCAACGCCAATTTGATGGCTAGCAGTTCTCGGTCTCCTATGGAGTAGTTGCACTCAGACGAGGAGAAGAGTTTGGAGAAGAAGCCGCAGGTTACCATTCTCCCGGATGAAGATTTTTGGGTGAGCACCGCTCCGGCTCCGGAGGAGGAAGCATCAACCTCCAGGAAGAACTGTTTGTCACAGTCCGGACGGTGCAGCACTGGGGCAGAGGAGAAGGCTTGCTTTAAGGAAAGGAAGGCCTCCTCAGCTTCGGGCGGCCATTCCTTGGGATTTGCTCCCTTACGGGTGAGCGCAGAGATGGGAGCAGTCCGGGAAGAGAAGTGCAGGATGAAGAGACGGTAGTAGTTGGCGAAGCCCAGGAATCGCTGAATTGCCTTCAACCCCTCCGGACGAGGCCACTTTAAGACAGCAGAGAGCTTCTCGGGGTCCATTCGTAGACCTGTCTGGGAGATAATATAGCCCAGGAACGGAAGGGGTGTCTGCTCGAAGAGACACTTCTCAAATTTGGCATAGAGGTGGTTCTACCTGAGCCTAAGCAGGACCTGACGAACATCCCTCCGGTGTGTGGGAAGGTCCGGAGAGAAGACCAAGATGTTGTCCAGGTACACCACCACGCAGGAATATAGAAGGTCACGGAAGATGTCATTGACTAATTCTTGGAAGATGACGGGAGCATTGCAGAGACTGAAGGGCATCACACGGTATTCATAGTGACCGTCCTGGGTATTGAATGCCGTCTTCCACTCGTCTCCTTGACGGATCCGGACCAGGTTATACGCCCCACGTAGATCCAGCTTGGAAAAGATCCTAGCGCCCTTAAGGCGGTCAAACAACTTGGAGATGAGCGGCAGGGGGTATTTGTTTTTGACCGTGATTTGGTTGAGTCCTCTATAGTCTATACAGGGATGTAGTGAACCATCCTTCTTCTTGACGAAGAAGAATCCCGCTCCAGCCGGGGAGGCAGATTTCCGGATGAATCCCCTAGCCAGATTTTCCTTAAAGTATTCCGACATGGCTCGGGTTTCGGCCGACGACAACGGGTAAATACGCCCACGGGGTGGAGTGGCACCGGGTACCAGGTTGATCGGGCAATCATATGGCCTATGAGGTGGCAGTGTCTCTGCTTCCTTTTTGTCGAAGACATCAGCATAGGACCAGTAAGGTGCCGGTAAACCGGGTAGATTAGCCGGGGTAGGTGGCGGACGAACCGGGCGGACCGGGACCAGGCAGGTCTTATGGCAATCCTACCCCCAACGGAGAACTTCACCGGATTGCCAGTTCAGCACGGGTTCATGTCTCTGAAGCCAGGGTAGACCTAGCAATAGGGAGTGAGAGAGACTGGAAAGCACATGGAAGGAGATCCTCTCAGAGTGCAGCATTCCCACCTGCAGGGTTATAGGTTCTGTGGCGAGCAAGATGGTCACCGGAAGGAGTCTTCCATCCACGGAGGCGACTGCCAATGGTTCAGCCAGAGGTTTGGTGGGAATGTGATATTTCTCTACCAGGAACTGGGAAATGAGGTTCCCATTCCCAGCAGCTCCGGAATCCAGGTGTGCAATTTCAAAGTAGCGGTTCTCTCCCCAGGAGATAGAGACGGATAAAGTCAAGGACGGACAGGATTTACTTTTTCCTAGGACGACCTCTCTGAGCGGTCCTAGACTCTGGAGTTTCCCGGCTTCACTGGGCTGGAACGGATCAGGTGCTCCTTACTACCACAGTAGAAACAGCTCCCCTCGGTTCGGCGAGTTTCTAGGTGAGATTTGACCATCTTGGTCTGGTCGATCTGCATAGGTTCGGGCAAGCATGCCCGGGGAGTTGCTAATTGAGACACAAGTCTCTGGAAAGTAGGAGCAAGACGGGGAAATCTTCGCTCCCGGGTAGTCTCTTTGGCACGTTCCAGGAAACGGATGTCGATCCGGGTAGCTAGCGACACCAGGTCATCCAGGGTGGTAGGAATGTCCCGGCCGGCTAATCCGGCTGGAAAGGCCCTCCCAGAAGATGGACACCAGGGCCTCGCCGTCCCAGACAAGCTCAGAAGCGAGGGTACGGAACCGTATGGCATATTGGCCCATGGTGAGACTCCCTTGGCAGACACGAAGCAGAGAGGAGGCAGCAGAGGATTTTCGTCCTGGTTCATCGAAGACTTTCCGGAAAGCAGCGAGAAAAGACGATAGATCGGACACCAGGGGATCCCCTCTCTCCCACAGGGGATTTAGCCATGCTAGTGCTTCTCCAGTGAGGTGAGACATGACGAAGGCCACCTTGACCCGGTCGGAGGGAAACTGATGTGCCAAAAGTTCAAAGTGCAGGGTGCACTGGTTTATGAAACCCCGAGCTAGAGCGGGGTCGCCTCCAAAATGAGGAGGTGCAGAAAGCCGGGGACCTGGGTTGGATGCTGTGGTATTGGTGGGCAGCGGCGCTGCCGGAGCGGGAGTCGCACGACTCGAGGCGGACACAGGTGGAACAGTCAGTGTGTCCAGGTGGGAGTTGACACTCCGCAGGAAGTTCAGGATGGTTTCCTGTTGGGATCTCTGACGAGAATCCTCCTGGTACAAGTCAGAGAGCGAGGGAGCTTGGGGGCCACCGGGTTCCATGGCCCGAGCAAACTGTTACGGATCCGGGTGGTGGAACTACTGTGCTAAGGTGCTAGGAGGGACCCAGAGGGGCATAACTAAGTATCAACTCGACCGACCCAGGTCGTACGGCGCCTAACGACTCCGTCACCTGGGAGGGACCGAGCAGAGGGACCAGGTGCTACTCTGGGGTTGACCTTGTAAGAGAGCAGGTGACTCCCACGGGTCAGATGGCAGAGACTGACCGATACTGCAGATGGGCACAGCAGGCAGGATGACGAGAAATCCGGGTAGATGAACTGGTAGAGACAGCAGGCGACAGGCGGGAGCCTCCAGGTAGGCAAACAGGTGGTCACGGCAAGTGACGGGCAGGAGCCTCCAGGTAGGCTGACAGGTAACAGGCAGGTGCTTCTGTAGCGCCCCAAGGGTTCGGTCGCTACAGAGGTATTGCATGTCACCCAGAGGTGTGATATCTCACTTCCAGGTAAGGATGGAGTGTGGCTCAGGACCCTAACACCCACATGCACTACACCATATTTCCGGATGACAGGGCGACAATGCTCCCAAGAGTGAGCACAACAGCCCCTGTCCCTGGCTGGAGTGGGGGGAGGGAACACCTAGAAAGGGGGAACCCGGTAGTGTGTGGGTGGGGAGAGTAGATCCAGGGTGCACTGGAAGTAAGAGTATATAAGGTGGGCACCATCTTAGAGTCAGGAGAAGAAGAAGAGAAGAAGAAGGGAGAGGAGAGAGAGGAGAAGTCAGGGAGCAGAGGCTCTGCACGAGCTCTGCTCCGGAGGCGGGCCTAGCACTGAGGCCTGAACCTGAGAGAGAGGAGAGGAACGGAGGAGGCTCCAGGAGTGGAGTGAAGGGGACCCCAGGGGTGCGGACCGGCCAGTCGCCAGCGTACGCCCGCCGCTACCAAAGTAGGGGGGTCAGGCCAAGAAAGGGAACCGGATCCCTCATCTAGTGGAGGAGAGCAACTACCCTCAGCTAGTAACCAGAGGCCGTGGCATTGCACGTGTTACGGCCCCTCACTACACCCGTTAGGAAGGCACCATATAGGACCCAGGGAAACGGAACATACGTTTGCCCGCCAAAGCCCAAGGCAGCTGGACAGAAACGTGGTCAATTGTGGGGTACGACAGGCCAGAGGAAGGACACACGAAGGGGGTCCTGAAAAGCATTCCAAAAGTACCTGGGAGTTGGCCGAGCCCCTCACCTGGTGAGCACAGTACGAAGTGGGCAGCCATTGCCTGCAGAAGTGGCTTGGAGTGTAAAACTGTGAGTAAAGACCCTGGACTGCATCACTGAACTCTGAGTCATTACTGTTGCTCCCGCGCACCATCACCCCCACCATCTGCACTCACTGCCCTGAGGCTATACTCCTCCCGTGGGGAGTTATACTACCCTCTGCTGCGCACACAACATCAGCCTCAGCGGTCTGCCCCGCAGCGGCGTTTCTCAGTGACCGCAATCCACGGGTGGCGAAGTCGGACATTTAAACATTACAAAACCAAATAAACAGATCCGCCACTGGTTTGACCACCCTGAGCCACGGGACCGGGTCGCCGCCAGGGAGACTACAACCCCAAGCATTATACAGAGACCCGGCTCCGGTATTCCCCCACACACGCGGCCCAGGGGGCGCGTCACTTCCAGGTAAGCAGGCGGACCAACCCATAGACAGACTGGCGGACTAAACGGAAGACAGACTGTCGGGCTGGGGAGTAGTCAGGCTGGCGAACTGGACTTATAGTCAGGCTGGCGGGCAGGACTACTAGTCAGGCTAGTAGCGGGACCTGAGGGCTGAAGCAGAGGTAAGTACACTGTGCATCAACTATTGCTTGGGCACCTCCATTTTGGAGGAGGTGCCGTATATATGGGGAGGACCTCCGGCAATTGGCCGGGGACTCCTTAGGGCGGCGCGCACGGCCCCTTTAAGAGGGAGGGAGGAAGGGAGTGCGCGCGCCCTAAGCACAGTGCCCGGGAAGCTGCGCGCGCCGGCAGCAGAAGTAGGAAGAGGAGTGCTGGAGGACGCCGGGCAGGGAGCGCGGCAGTGAGAGGGACGGCATCTCTGCCTGGCAGGGGGCAGAGACGCCGATGCTACACTGAAAAGTCAAAAGTTTACATACACTAAGATTACTATGCCTTTAAATAATTCTGGACGGCCCATTAGTGATGAGTGAGCACTAAAATGCTCGGGTACTCATTGCTCGGGTCGAGCAAATTGGAATACTCGGGTGCTCGACCCGAGCAACAAGCCCAATGTCAGTCTATGGGAAACTCGAGCATTTTTCAGGCGGCTCCCCCGGCGGTCTGCAGAGGGTCTATAAATTGTCCAAATCAATGGGAACAGTGCTCAAATGACATTGGAACAGCATGGGGAAGACCCCTGGAAGCATTTCTGACTCCCAGGTCACTGCTGTCAACAACGTGGTCAGAGGCATTACGCCACTTTTACAGACTCACAATAAAACAAACAAAAAACTACACTGTGTTCCAAATTATTATGCAAATAATATTTTCTCAGATTTTCCCAAATTACCTATATGAATTGCAGTCATTGTAATTTTCCAGTCAAATAACTATTAGAGTACAATTGAAAGGTTTTTGTACAAACTGCCTATGATAACAGTATATTTTTTAAAAAATAAAAAACTCAAACTGCACTCAAAATGCATGTTCCAAATTATTATGCACAGCAGAGTTTTCAACCTTTTCATTTTAATAAAGACCAAAAAAATGGTCATTTTTGAAATTATAAGCATTAGCAGGTTATTACAAACTGAAATAAAACAGTTTTAAACTCAAAACTTTATTCTAGGTGATGTTACATTTGCACATAGGACCCCTTGTTCGAAAGGAGCTTCTGAACTCTCTCGTCCATTGAATTTGTCAGGTTTTGGATGGTTTCTGCTTTAATTGTTTTGCATGAGGACAGAATACCCTGTCAGAGCTGTTGCTTAGATGTGAACTGCCTCCCGCCATCATAGACACTCCTTTTGATGATGCTCCAGAGGTTCTCAATGGGGTTGAGGTCAGGGGAGCATGGGTGCCACACCATAAGTTTGTCCCCTTTTATGCCCATAGCAGCCAGAGATGCAGATGTGTTATGTGCAGCATGAGACGGGGCATTATCATGCATGAAAATGATCTTGCTGCGGAATGCACGGCTCTTCTTCTTGAACCATGGAAGGAAGTGCTGTTTGAGAAACTCAACATACATTATGGAGTTCATCTTTACCCCTTCAGGGATCCTAAAAGGGCCGACAATCTCTCTCCCCATGATTCCAGTCCAAAACATTACTCCACCTCCTCCTTGTTCGCGCCGTAGCCATGTTTGCATGGGGTGTCCATCAACCAGCCATCCTCCACTCCATCCATCTGGACCATCGAGATCATTTTATGCATGATAATGCCCCGTCTAATGCTGCACCTAACACATCTGCATCTCTGGCTGCTATGGGCATAAAAGGGGACAAACTTATGGTGTGGCACCCATGCTCCCCTGACCTCAACCCCATTGAGAACCTCTGTAGCATCATCAAAAGGAGTGTCTATGATGGCGGGAGGCAGTTCACATCTAAGCAACAGCTCTGGGAGGGTATTCTGTCCTCATGCAAAACAATTAAAGCAGAAACCATCCAAAACCTGACAAATTCAATGGACGAGAGAGTTCAGAAGCTCCTTTCGAACAAGGGGTCCTATGTGCAAATGTAACATCACCTAGAATAAAGTTTTGAGTTGAAAACTGTTTGATTTCAGTTTGTAATAACCTGCTAATGCTTATAATTTCAAAAATTACCATTTTTTGTTCTTTATTAAAATGAAAAGGTTGAAAACTCTGCTGTGCATAATAATTTGGAACATGCATTTTGAGTGCAGTTTGAGTTTTTTATTTTTTTTTTAAATATACTGTTAACATAGGCAGTTTGTACAAAAACCTTTCAATTGTACTCTAATAGTTATTTGACTGGAAAATTACAATGACTGCAATTCATATAGGTAATTTGGGAAAATCTGAGAAAATATTATTTGCATATTAATTTGGAACACAGTGTAAACCAAAATGGATTTTCCTGGGAAATATGTTAAGGAACATCTGTGGCACCCCAGGGGTCTGGTTTCCACAGTAACAGCAATGTTATGTCTGAGAGCAGGTGGGAGGTCTCTTGGTCAGGGATCCTGTGCATGCCACACCTCCTGCTCAGTCCTGGGAGGGGAAGAACTTCCCCTATATAAACCTAGGGCTGAGGCAGGGTTAGTGAGTAGAGAAGAAGTAGAGACAGAGAAGAGAAGCAGATCTAGGAAAAGAACATCAGGAGCTCTGTGGGAGCAGTGCTATAAGGAGTCAGGGGCTGGCAGCTGCAGAGCTCGCCCTGACTGAGAAGCTATCACCGGACCCGGAGTCCGAGGCTGTGGGGACTAATCTTTACCCAGCAGCAGAAACCGCCCGGCAGGGGATTTCAGGTCCTCTGGCCAAGAAACCCGAAGGCACGGTCACACGCGTGGGACCAGCACCGCCGTCGTGGAGCGGATGCCACTAGAAGGCCCCGAGTCACCGGCCATACGGGTGAGCACCACACGGTACACTCAGGGACGTGGGCTACTTATACCCGCCTCTAGCAAGGTAGCCAGAAGAGTACAGTCAGTTTGGGAGGCCTACAACTCCGCCTGGCCAGGGGAGATCCCATCTGCTCAAGGACTGACCAGGCCCCGATCGCTAGCCAGTACTCCGGGAGGGTCTATCGTTGTTACCAGTAAAGACCCTGAATTACACCGCATCGTCTCTGAGTGATTCCTGCTACCCCCATCATCCACGTCGGCTGCCCTGAGGCCATACCCCTCCCGTTGGGGGTGATACTATCACGCTGCACAATCCTACCACCGGCCTCAGCGGTCTGCCCTGCAGCGGCAGCTCCTTCGCTGCATTCAACGGGTGGCGTAGTCGTCCAACATCTACCGCTAATACATCGCCGCTCAGTTTGACTCCCTGGGCACGGACCGGGTCACCGCCACGAGACTACAACCCTCAACAGATCCGGCTCCGGGTAAGCTCCCGTGCGCGCGATGCCGCGCGACGAAGGCCCAGGGGTGCGTCAACTTTTGGCGCAGTCGGCAGGATCTCGTGCCCGCAACCACCGGGTACTGCGTGCCTGAAAAAGACTGTTCAAACTTACCAGTGGTGAAGATTCCCGCCATCCGGCGCCATCTTCTGTCTTCTTCCCGCCATCCGCGAAGTTTTCCCGCCATCCGGCGCCATCTTCTGCCTTCTTCCCGCCATCCGTGGAGTTTTCCCGCCGTTGGACGCCATCTTGAAGACGCCGCGCGGGAAGAAGAGGGGCGTGGACTCCGAAAGCGCGCGAGAACTGAAGCCCCGCCTCACGTCCGGACGTTGCGTAAGGTCCTGGAAGGAGCCCAGCAGACGCCGACGTCACAGGAGCGCGACGGAAGGTCCTCAACCCTGACGATCCACTGCGGAGCCGCGGCCTACGGAAGAGGATCATCGCAAGGTAGGCCACGGTCCACTAGGGGGGAGGAAGATGTCGGATACGGAGGAGAGCTTCACTGCCTCAACCCCCGCCAGCGCCACCGCTGCTGCAGTCATGCCTTTCACCATGCCCTATATCCCAGGAGTGGCCTGGCTACCCCAGTACTCAGGGGAGTCACATACCCTGCATGACTTTAGAGAAAAGCTGGATAGCCTCTTCCAGGTGTATCCCCTCACAGAAGAGCAAAAAGTGAGCATCCTGGTGGCCCAATTAACCGGGGCAGCCCAAAGGGAGGTAAAGTCCTGGCCACCTGGGGGAAGGACTGTTGCAGGGATACTAACCCGGCTGAGGGACACCTTTGATACCCGCACCTCAGCCGAGATCAAGCTTGGATTCTACGGGTGCAAGCAGCGAGCACACGAGTGTTAGAACCTTGCTGTTAGGTTTTTTTTTTCCTTTGCTGGTCACATGACCTTGTTGGCCTATTTAATCCTGCTCCGCCCTTCTGGCTTTGCTGGACTTCATTGTATATCTACTTTCTAGCTAGCCTGTGCTCTGTATCTAACTCTGTTAGTTTGCTTGGTCTACGGACCTCTATGTTCTATCTATTTTGTTTGTTCGTCTGTCTGCTACTATTTCTGTTAGGAGGTGTCCCATATTCCTCCCAGTCCTTAGTACTTGTAGGGATTCCCTCCCCACATCTATAGGTCTCCGTACAGACTAGATTAGGACTTTAGCAGGTCTGATCGCAGGATCAGGTTCCCTGTTACATCGTAGGGATTCAGCTGAGTCCTATAGTAGGGACAGATCTCCTCTCTTTCCTTAGCTTTGGTAGCAGAACATAACAGTAAGTCCAGCCAGCAAATTCTCTAAGGAAAGATTTTTCTGTTCCATCATGGTGTCGGTTCAGGATTTGGCTCATCGCCTGCAGGGACTCTCTCTGGAGGTGGCCGAGCTCCGTCAGCACGTGAGTAACTGTCCTGGAGCACATTTCTTGGAGCCTAAGGTATGTTTGCCGGATTTATTTTTTGGTGAACACCGAGAATTTTTTTCATTTAAAAATGCTTGCTTATTGTATTTTCGTTTGAGACCTAAGTCCTCTGGGGATGAATCCCAGCGCGTAGGGTTCATAATGTCACTTTTGCGCAAAGAGCCTCAGGAGTGGGCCTTTTCTTTGCAACCTAGTGATTCATGCTTCAGATCAGTGGATAGTTTTTTTTCTGCTTTGGGACTATTATATGATGATCCTGACCGTGTCGCATCAGCTGAGACTGAGTTGAGACGTTTAAAACAAGGATCAGGTAATGTGGAAAAATATTGTACACATTTTCGTCGTTGGTCCACTCAAACAGGGTGGAACGATTCTGCTCTGAAAAGTCTATTTCTTGCTGGGCTCAGTGAAAGGGTTAAAGACCTGCTAATTGCTTATCCTACACCTGAGGATTTGCAACAGGCTATGCAATTAGCTATACGGGTGGATAGAAGACTGCGTGCTAGGGTTAATGAGAGCAAATCCTCTGCTATGTCAGTTTCTGGTTATGATAATGTGTGTACTAACAGTGGTGAACCAATGGAGATTGGATCGGTGGCACCTCGCTCTCAAGAAAAAGACCGTCGTTTTTCGGAAGGCTTGTGTTTCTATTGCGGAAAATCTGGTCATTTGATTAAAGGCTGTGAGCTTCGTATGAAGAAAGAAAAAAAAATGGTCAGTCACGCCCGTATTGCCTGTTTAAATTCCAAGGGTATATTTTTAGCTGCTTCCACGATTGCTCAGGAAAAATTAATGGAATTTCGGGTGTTTGTTGATTGCGGGTCTACACTGAATGTAATTGATGGGGGATTCGTGGAAAAACTCAATTTAAAACCTGAACCTTTATCATCCCCCATTGCTGTGGTTTCTGTGGATGGCTCCCCTTTGAAGAATATTACTCTCAAGGTCAGTGAATTTCCTCTCACTATTAATGGTGTTCACCATGAGAAATTGGATTTGGTAGTGTTGAATAACTTGCCTTCTCCAGTAATATTGGGTTTGCCCTGGTTAAAATTTCACAATCCTGTACTGAATTGGTCTACCAGTGAAATTAAATCCTGGAGCCATAAATGTTATGACAAGTGTTGTAACGGGCGTATTGCAGCTTTGGATAGGGGAGAATTGCCTGTTCCTATTCAGGATTTTTGGAGAGTTTTTTCTGAGAAAGAATCGCAGGTTTTGCCTCCCCATAGAGACTATGATTGTTCTATTGAATTTGTCCCTGGAGCGACTCTTCCTAAGAGTCGTTTATTTAACCTTACTATTCCTGAGAGGAAGGCTTTGGAGGAATACATACAGACAAGCTTGGCCGCCGGTCACATTAGGCCCTCTAAGTCTCCTGTGGCGGTTGGATTTTTTTTTGTAAAAAAAAAAGGACGGCGGTTTACGTCCTTGTCTGGATTTTCGTGAGATTAACAAAATTACGGTACGCAATCCTTACCCACTGCCATTGATTCCTGATCTGTTTAACCAGTTATTGGGGGCCAAGTGGTTCTCTAAAATTGACCTTAAGGGGGCATACAATCTGTTGCGCATGAAGGAGGGTGATGAATGGAAGACTGCTTTTAACACTCCTGTGGGTCATTTTGAGAATCTGGTTATGCCTTTTGGTCTTACTAATGCTCCTGCATTTTTTCAGAATCTGATTAATGACATCCTTAGACCTTTGATCGGTAAAAATGTGGTTGTGTATTTGGATGACATTTTGATTTATTCGCCAGATCTAGAGTCTCATTGGCGGAGCGTGCGTGAGGTATTACAGTTATTAATGGACAATTCGCTTTTTGCTAGGCTGGAGAAATGTGAGTTCGCTGTACAGAGAATTAGTTTTTTGGGCTACATTATCTCCAGCAAAGGTTTTGAGATGGATCCGGTTAAGCTTCAGGCTGTGCAGGAATGGCCTAGGCCTATTGGTTTGAAATCGATACAGAGGTTTTTGGGTTTCGCCAATTACTATAGAAAATTCATAAAAATTTTTTCTAGTATTGTCAAACCTCTGACTGATCTCACCAGGAAAGGTGCTGATGCGGTTCAGTGGTCTTCTGAGGCCATTGAAGCTTTTGTGTATCTCAAGGAGAGGTTCACCTCTGCTCCCATCCTTATGCAGCCTGATGTTATTAGGCCGTTTTTGGTTGAGGTTGATGCTTCCTCTGTGGGGGTTGGCGCAGTATTGTCTCAGGATAACGGGGATGGATTACATCCCTGTGCCTTTTTTTCAAAAAAATTTTCGGAGACTGAATTGAATTACGATATTGGTAATCGGGAATTATTGGCTATTAAACTCGCATTTGAACACTGGCGCCACTTCTTGGAAGGTGCGGAATTTCCCGTTCAGGTTCTTACGGATCATAAAAATCTGATATATCTTGATGCTGCCAAGCGCCTGAATGCCCGTCAGGCTAGGTGGGCACTGTTTTTCTCGCGGTTTAATTTCTCCGTTACTTACATCCCTGGTACTAAGAATGTTAAGGCGGATGCCTTGTCTCGCAGTTTTTCTCCCATAGTCGGTGCTGAGAAAGAGGAAAACATTTTACAAGAAGGTGTTGTGATAGCTGCTTTAGACTCCGTTTTGGAAGATGAGATTCTTAAAGCTCAGGAGAATGCCCCATCTAACACTCCTCATGGGAGGTTGTTTGTGCCTGGGACCTTTAGGAGAGATTTGTTTGTTGAGTGTCACGAATCTCGGTTGGCAGGTCATCCCGGAATCTCTGAGACCAAGAGACTGGTGGGTCGCAGTTTTTGGTGGCCTGGATGGCAGAAGGAAGTCATTAAGTGGGTGCGCCAATGTACTATATGTGCTAGATCTAAGTCCTCACATACTCCTGCTGCGGGGTTGCTTTGTCCTTTGGAGGTCCCCAGTGCTCCTTGGACACATTTGGCTATGGACTTTATAACTGACCTTCCCCCCTCTGAGGGTTTTACTGTCATCTGGGTGGTCGTGGACCGTTTTAGCAAGATGTGTCACTTGGTTCCCTTCGTCAAACTGCCCTGCGCTAAAACTCTCGCTAAGGCCTTTGTCAAGGAAATTGTCAGACTTCATGGCGTTCCTACTGACATTGTTTCTGATAGGGGTCCTCAGTTCGTGGCTCGTTTTTGGTGTGCCTTTTGTGACAGGTTGGGAATTCATTTGTCGTTTTCGTCCGGATATCATCCTGAATCTAATGGCCAGACAGAAAGGAAAAACCAGGATGTTGAGCAGTTCTTGCGTTGTTTTGTGGCAGACAATCAAGAGGGGTGGTCTGAGTTTCTGCCACTTGCCGAATTTGCTCTGAACAATCATACATCTTCTTCTGCTGGTTGTTCGCCTTTTTTTTGTTGTTCTGGGAGACATCCGTCGTTTGGGTCGTTCTCCAAGTTGGGATCTGCCGTGCCTGAGGAGGAGAATTTTTCCGGTGATTTGGAAAGAGTTTGGACGGATGTGCGTGGTAATCTTCAGGAGGCCAACAGAAAATCTAAAGACTACTTTGATAGGAAACGACAGGAGGTTTTGTTCGCTGTTGGTGACATGGTTTGGTTGTCCTCTAGGAATCTGCGGTTGAGGATTCCTTCTAAGAAATTGGGTCCCAAGTTTGTAGGGCCCTTTAAGGTGCTTCAGGTTGTCAACCAATCTGCTGTTAGCTTGGAGGTTCCTACCTCCTGGAGAATTAATCCGGTCTTTCATGTCTCTCTGTTAAAAAAAGCTGTTGTGTCGGATGGTGACGCCTCTGCCTCTGTTCCTCCGGTGGTGGAGGACGGGGAATATGAAATTTCTCGCATCCTTGACTCTAGACGGTATAGAGGTAGTTTGCAGTATCTTGTGGCCTGGAAAGGTTTCGGACCCGAGGATAACTCTTGGGTGAGGTCAGATGATGTTTCCGCGTCCAGACTTATCAGAGCGTTTCACAGGAGATTTCCTGATAAGCCTGGTCCTAGGGGATCCGGAGGATCCTCTTAGAAGGGGGGGTACTGTTAGAACCTTGCTGTTAGGTTTTTTTTTCCTTTGCTGGTCACATGACCTTGTTGGCCTATTTAATCCTGCTCCGCCCTTCTGGCTTTGCTGGACTTCATTGTATATCTACTTTCTAGCTAGCCTGTGCTCTGTATCTAACTCTGTTAGTTTGCTTGGTCTACGGACCTCTATGTTCTATCTATTTTGTTTGTTCGTCTGTCTGCTACTATTTCTGTTAGGAGGTGTCCCATATTCCTCCCAGTCCTTAGTACTTGTAGGGATTCCCTCCCCACATCTATAGGTCTCCGTACAGACTAGATTAGGACTTTAGCAGGTCTGATCGCAGGATCAGGTTCCCTGTTACATCGTAGGGATTCAGCTGAGTCCTATAGTAGGGACAGATCTCCTCTCTTTCCTTAGCTTTGGTAGCAGAACATAACACACGAGAGTATAAGGGACTATGCCCTGAACCTACAAGAGGCCCTGAGAGCCATTAAGCAGACCGACCCTGACGGCGTGGGAGACGAGGACAGGCTGTTGACTGAACAATTTATAGAGGGTTTATATTGCAATGCCCACCGAACCCAGTTGCGGGCAATGGCCTTACAGGACCCTCATCTGGGATTTGCACAGTTCAAGGACAGAGCCATCCGGGTGCTCCGAGAACTGGCACCAGGTGGCGTTGTGACCCACAGACGCCCCACTACCACTTACCACCAGGAGGCGGCACCCTTGTCGGCAGGGCCTGTGGGAGCTGATGCGCAGGCTTTGAACAATGACCCGGCTCCAGACCTGCACCATCAGGTCCAAGAGCTAGCTAAAAGCGTTGCCGCGCTAACCCGAACTGTGCAGTCTTTACAGGTTTCCACTCCAGGGAAGATCCAGCTGGCATCCGGACCGGAGGACATCCCGTGGCGTCGACCAAGGAGGACCCCACCGGCCAGAGGAAGACCCAGCGACCGATACAACGAGGACGGACAACCCATCTGCCGCCGCTGCAATCAACCCGGACATATGGCAAGGTACTGTCCTTTAAACTGGCACAACCTGGGGTAGAGGGCCAAACCCCAGGAAAAAGATCATCAGGCCCATCGAACTGGCGCGACAAATATGTGGGAGGACGTCCAGTCTTGCCCGTGGTACTGGATGGCATCCCCATGAGTGCCCTACTGGACACCGGGTCACAGGTTACCACTATCCCGTACGTGCTCTTCAAGCAGTACTGGAATGACTCGGATATCACCCGCTACCCTGACGACGACTTGAGTATCATCGCCAGCAATGGTCAGCCCGTGCCACAGATTGGATTTAAAGAGGTGACCATTAAAATCGGTAGAGTCGAATTGGTGGCACAGGGACTGATCATTGTAGACATTGACAAGCGCGAGAGTCACCCAAAGATAACTCTAGGAACTAATGTAATTGAAAATTGTCTTGCAGAGGTGATTTTCCTTTTACAGCAGGTTGCCAAGAACGCCAGCTCCGGCCAGCAGCGAGTGCTCCAGAAAGAGATCCGGGCACTGATGCGACGGCAACAGATAGAACTCTCCGGTGGTGAGATTGGTAGCGTAAGAATGTGTGACCCTTTTCCTATTGCCATGCCCCCAAAAAGTGAAATGATGATTTGGTGCCGGGCAGCTATTGGTCTGAGAGGTAGAGATTACCAGGCAATGGTAGAACCAGTTTACTCAGACAGTAGGCCCACCATTTTGACAGCACGGGGGGTGGTCAATGTACGCCATGGGAGGGTGCCCGTTCGCATAATAAATATCGGGAAGAGGGAAGTGTACCTGCCCCGGTATGCCACGCTAGCCAAATTGTATACCATCAATCAAAATTCCATACAGCCCGTAGAACCCTTGCCTCCATCTTCCCCGGAGGAAGGTAACGGCTCTAAGAAAACAATGGAGGACTGGTGTCAGCAACTACATTTGGGTACTGACTCCACTCCCTCACACCAGAGACAGGGAGTCTATCGGGTGGTTCAAGAGTACGAGAGAGTGTTTAGTAAACACCCGTTAGACTTCGGGCGAGTCAAGGGGGTAGAACACCACATCCCCACGGGAGACCATCTTCCCATAAAAGAGAGGTATCGACCCGTACCCCCTGCACACTACCAACACGCCAAGGGGATGCTTAGGGACATGAAGGAGGCTGGGGTGATCAGGGATAGCTGTAGCCCCTGGGCAGCTCCACTAGTCTTAGTCAAAAAGAAAGACAACACCATGAGGATGTGTGTAGATTACCGGAAAATCAACCGTATCACACACAAGGATGCGTACCCCTTACCAAGGATAGAGGAGTCTTTGGCTGCTTTAAGATCTGCTAACTTCTTCTCTACCTTGGATCTCACTAGCGGGTACTGGCAGGTTCCTGTAGCAGAGGCGGACCGGGAGAAGACCGCATTCACCACCCCGATGGGACTTAGCAAGTTTACCTGCATGCCGTTCGGACTCTGTAACGCACCAGGAACCTTTCAACGATTAATGGAGTGCTGTCTGGGCCACAGAAACTTCGAGACGGTCCTGTTGTACCTGGACGATGTCATCGTATATTCCAAGACTTATGAGGACCACCTGAAACACCTGGCGGAAGTGTTCGAAGCTCTGGCAAACTACGGCCTAAAGGTAAAACCCTCCAAGTGTCACCTCCTAAAACCAAAGGTGCAGTACCTGGGACACGTGGTGAGCGCTGACGGAGTGGCTCCCGACCCTGATAAGATCACCGCAATTAAGGAATGGCCAAGTCCCTCCAGTGTAAAGGAAGTGCGGCAGTTCCTCGGGTTGGTAGGCTATTACCGCAGATTCATCCCCGGTTTCACCAAAAAGGCAGCTCCTATGCAGGACCTCCTGATAGGCCAGTCCCGGAAGGCCAAGAACCAGAAGCCGCCCTTCAAATGGGAGAAGTTAGAAGAAGAGTCCTTCCGCCAGCTGAAGATGGCCCTCACGGGGGATGAAATCCTGGCGTACCCTGATTACAGCCAGCCCTTTATCCTCTACACCGACGCAAGTAACATCGGGCTAGGAGCCGTACTGTCCCAGATCCAGCAGGGGAAAGAACGAGTAATCGCTTACGCCAGTCGAAAACTGCGACCCACCGAAAGAAACCCTGAGAATTACAGCTCATTTAAGCTAGAGTTCCTGGCAGTGGTGTGGGCAGTCACCGAACGCTTTAAGCACTACCTCGCTTCTTCCCGGTTCACCGTGTACACGGATAACAACCCGTTGACACACCTGGACACGGCAAGACTCGGTGCCCTAGAGCAGAGATGGATGGCCCGTCTGTCCAACTACGAGTTCACAATCAAATACCGGGCAGGACGCTCCAATACCAACGCGGACGCCCTGTCCAGGATGCCAAACCTACCGGACGTAGGAGAAGATTCAGAGGGATTGGAAGAAGTCGAACTCCCCGCGTTCCACCGTCATGGGACTATCCAGTATTCCCATCGGGTAAGGAGTAAGCAAGCCGCTACGTTTAACCCCTTGCCTCACTACAACTGGGAGGAAACGCAAGACAGTGACCCTGCCGTCCGACTGGTGAAGGAGATGCTCACTCAGCCAGATGCCCGCCTTGACCCAGACGCTCCGGAGGAAGCCAAACAACTGTGGGCTGAGAAGAGTCGACTGTTCCTTTACAAGGGGAAGTTGTGCCGCAGAATGGTTAACTCCCGGACGCATGAACTAATCTGGCAAGTAGTGGTGCCACGAAGAGACGCAGCCATGGTGATGGAGGCATACCATGACGGGGCTGGACACTTCGGATGGAAGAAGCTGGAGTTCCTGCTGCGCGGGCGGTTCCACTGGGTAGACATGAGGGGAACCATCGAGAGGTGGTGCAGAGACTGTGGCCCGTGCAACCTAAGAAGGAAGGACCGTGCCAGCCAGAAGACCCCCCTTCAGTCCATTGTCACCAAGCAGCCGTTGGAACTGGTAGCCTTGGATCATGTAAAACTGACCCCAAGCAGAAGTGGCTACGTCTACGCGTTAACCATTGTGGATCATTACTCCCGGTTCTTGGTTGTCGTCCCCGTTAAGGACTTAACAGCTCAAACAGCAGCTAGAGCCTTCCAGCAGCACTTCTGCCGTCCACACGGGTACCCGGACCAAGTGCTGACGGACCAGGGACCTGCCTTTGAAGCGGAGGTCTTCCAGGAATTCTGCAATCTGTATGGCTGTCGGAAGATAAGGACGACACCCTATCATCCGCAAACTAATGGACTTTGTGAGAAAATGAACCAGGTGGTAATGGATCTTCTGAAAACGTTGCCCCTGGAAGAACGCAGTCTGTGGCCTGAGAAGCTGCCCGACCTGGTGGACCTATATAACTACATCCCTGTAGGTTCCACCAGCTGTACCCCGGCTTACCTAATGAGGGCAAGGCCTGGTAAGCTACCTGTTGACCTGGAGATGGGAGTCCTGACACCCGAGGACACTTCACCGGAAGCAGACTGGGACACAGAGAGGCAGCAGCAGTACCGGAAAGTACAGGAGAGCGTGGAGCGAAGTCTCTGTCTCGCTAGGGAAAGACAAGAGAAAAATTACAACCAGTATGCTCCCGCTGTTCCCCTGGTACCCGGAGAGCAGGTCTTGAAGAGGAAGAGACGGCTCCACAAGTTGGACGACCAGTGGGAGAAGGACCCGTACACCGTACTGCCCTCAAGCCACGACAACCCAAAGGTTTGTACCATCAGTAAAGACGGAGGGGAAACCACAGCCATTGTATCCCGGGATCACCTGAAGAAGTGTCCCGAACAGCTACGGAACCCAGAAGGAGAGCAAGAAGACCCTCGACCCGTAGAGGAAAGGGAAGATATGGTTAGTACTGTGCTCGGAGACTTCCCTCGATCCTGGACTCAAGTCAATGGTGCAGTTGTGGTACCCGTCCTCACGTTCCTCCAACCAGCATCCCAAGTGCCTACGGAGCAACAGGTAGAGCTGGAAGAGCAGCCGGTCCAGGAGGCAGCAGACTCCACACAAGCAGAACAGGAGGATCAACCCTCTGCTCATAGTGAGCCTGCCGTACCCCTAGTGAGCCAAAGAGCCCGAAGACAGCTGCCCAGTTTACCCTTGACAGCTCCTACACCCTGTAGTTCAGGGCCAGACAGTCAACTCCGTAGGTCCACTAGGGCCACTAGAGGCCAGTTACCCGCACGTTGGAGGATTTGAAGTGTTTAAATTGTTTTATTTGTGGTCACCTGTCTGTTACTTGTAAATAATTATGTGTTTCTAGTTATTTTTAGGAGTCCTTGGTGGATTTACCGGGAATCCTTGTACAATTGGTTGGAACGTAACCCAGGAATGGACTAAAAGACTGTTAAGGACTCGGGGCAGGACAGACCCCTACCTGGTTACGTCTCCCTGTTTTGGTGAAATGGACACCTTTGTTTTCTTCAAAGACTGCACCCGGTTGTGGACACGCCGTAACCATCTTTATGTGTTTTTCTTATTGTATTATTATTGTTTATACCTTGTTATGTTTTTCTAAAAATATGTTTAGTCCCGGAGTACTAAATTTCACTAGGGGGGAATGTGGCATCCCAGGGGTCTGGTTTCCACAGTAACAGCAATGTTATGTCTGAGAGCAGGTGGGAGGTCTCTTGGTCAGGGATCCTGTGCATGCCACACCTCCTGCCCAGTCCTGGGAGGGGAAGAACTTCCCCTATATAAACCTAGGGCTGAGGCAGGGTTAGTGAGTAGAGAAGAAGTAGAGACAGAGAAGAGAAGCAGATCTAGGAAAAGAACATCAGGAGCTCTGTGGGAGCAGTGCTATAAGGAGTCAGGGGCTGGCAGCTGCAGAGCTCGCCCTGACTGAGAAGCTATCACCGGACCCGGAGTCCGAGGCTGTGGGGACTAATCTTTACCCAGCAGCAGAAACCGCCCGGCAGGGGATTTCAGGTCCTCTGGCCAAGAAACCCGAAGGCACGGTCACACACGTGGGACCAGCACCGCCGTCGTGGAGCGGACGCCACTAGAAGGCCCCGAGTCACCGGCCATACGGGTGAGCACCACACGGTACACTCAGGGACGTGGGCTACTTATACCCGCCTCTAGCAAGGTAGCCAGAAGAGTACAGTCAGTTTGGGAGGCCTACAACTCCGCCTGGCCAGGGGAGATCCCATCTGCTCAAGGACTGACCAGGCCCCGATCGCTAGCCAGTACTCCGGGAGGGTCTATCTTTATCACCAGTAAAGACCCTGAATTACACCGCATCGTCTCTGAGTGATTCCTGCTACCCCCATCATCCACGTCGGCTGCCCTGAGGCCATACCCCTCCCGTTGGGGGTGATACTATCACGCTGCACAATCCTACCACCGGCCTCAGCGGTCTGCCCTGCAGCGGCAGCTCCTTCGCTGCATTCAACGGGTGGCGTAGTCGTCCAACATCTACCGCTAATACATCGCCGCTCAGTTTGACTCCCTGGGCACGGACCGGGTCACCGCCACGAGACTACAACCCTCAACAGATCCGGCTCCGGGTAAGCTCCCGTGCGCGCGATGCCGCGCGACGAAGGCCCAGGGGTGCGTCACATCCTTTCCAGGGTAATAACTTGTATATAAAGCAAAATAAATAACCAAAAAACAAAAATGCTCCTCCACACCTTGGGCTATGTTCACACTTAGCATTTTGGATGCGTTTTTGCACTTTTGCATTGCTTTCAACCGTGACAAATGCATTCACCGGGAAATGTCATTTTAACATTTTACAACCTTATCTGGCCATGTGCTGTGTGACACTTGCATACAGTGCTGAAAAGACATGGGAACAGCATGGGGAAGACCCCTGGAAGCATCTCTGACACCCAGGTCACTGCCTAAAAGTGTGCCCAACATAAGTGATCCTTGGCGCATGCGAAGATGCCTCCCGCCATGCACCTGTCGTTGCAGACTTGTAACAATCACCGTCCACATCCTTGTCCCAGTGCAGCATTCAGTTGTCCCTACCCCATTCCTTGGAATGCAAGCGGAAGTATGCAGCCGGCCACCCACCCACCCACAGGCTGCAATACTATACTGCCAAATTTTTGAAAGCTGCTTGTGCTTGAAATGTGGCCTTTTAGGCTCGTTGAGGCATAGCTGTCCACAATCTTATGGCGGCGGCGACCGTGTATCCATACTCGGTCCCCAGCCGCCACTATTTGTCCTGGTGTCATCTCCGCCTTCCACAAGCACGGGTCCCACAATATTACCCGTGCCCTCCCCAGTGAATTTACTGGGAAGGACCACCTAACCCACAAACACTTGGACAAGTGAATGTGGCCAGAGACGGTACGGAGCAAGTCCACAGCTTGTCGGTGAGTTGAATTTCACCACAGCCATATTCTTTAGCTTGGTGAAAGGACTTGGGAAACCATATCTACTCCAGCTGTCATTTCTCCCAGGAAGTCCTCTAAAGCTGCTTGCACTTGAAATGTGGCCTTTTAGGCTCGTGGAGGCGGAATCTTTTCACAACCTCATGCCGGCGGCGGCCGGGTGTCCATGCTCGGTCCCCAGCCGCCACTATTTCTCCCGGTATTCTCTTCGCCTTCTACAAGCGCGGGTCCTTGAACATTACTGCTGGTACTTTTCTGTGGGAATCTGCTTGCCTCCTACCAGCCTGTAATATTTCCAGTGAACTATGGTACGACGCCATGGTATTAGGACTGCCCCCCCAGTACCAGTAGCGAACCCATCCCCAATTTCCTTCTCAGGAATTTTATTTGGTAGACTGAGTGGCTGCCCAAATACATTAGTTTCTCATAAAGGAGCTGAAGATAGAGTGGCAGTAGGTGCAAGTTTCTCCAGCCTGTTAGATATCAGATGGTGAACGGCAGCACATTGGATCAGTGGTTAGCACTGAAGCCTTGCAGCACTGGGATCCTGGGTTCAAATCCCAGCAAGGACAACATCTGCAAGGATTTTGTATGTTCTCCCCGTGTTTGCATGGGTTTCCACCTCCGTAAAAAAGCAGCCATAGAGTGTCCGGGAACCTTCCCACACACTTTTCTTAGCCAGGACTGCTTCTCAGCAGGGTTGGACGGGCCCACCAGAGAATCCTCTGTTGTGCCTTGGCTTCTACCTCAGGAGAGTTCATGATACCGCTAACTTTGCAGCTGTTATGGGCCTCTTGAGCGGGGGAGAAAGGTTAGCCCTCAGAATCAAATCCTCCTGTGGGCCCAATGTTTTTCAATCTGAAACAGCTTCTCAGTGAGAGTTGTATTTCACCACAGCCATATTCTTTAGCTCGGTGAAAAGACTGGCATAAAGGGAAACCGCATCTACTCCGGCTGTCATTTCTCTGTCACCAGGTTCTGCCCATTGTCACACACGACCATGCCTGGCAGCATGTTTAGCGGTGAGAGCCACAGATCAGGCTGCTGTGTTACAGCTTTCAACAACTCTGCAGCGCTGGGCGGTTTGTCACCTAAGCATTAAGCATGTTATCTTCAGCACAGCCAGTTGCCGCTTGGCCAAGGCAGTGCTGCAGTGCTGTCAGCTTGTGACTGATGTGGTCATTTCGGAGATGGAGGAGGAGGTGCAGGAGCTGAACAATATGATTACATTGAGGTTACTTTGGTGACTCTGTTTTTTATACTAAAGTAAAATCCTACTTTTTTTTTTTTTTTTACGCTATTTTTTAAGACAAATGCATTTACTGGGAAATGTCATTTTAACATTTTACAATTTTATCTGGCCATGTGGTGTGTGACACATAATCAGACACATCCTGTTTCATTTATGATGGAGGGACTCTGAAAGTCACAAAGCCTATTTTTATAAGCCCATCAGACGGCCCTTACTATTCTTAAAGGGCCAGCAGGCAGCCCTCACTATTGTTAGAGAGCCATCAGCCGGCTGTGCTTTGTTGTTCCCATTATTAACGAGTGGGTCTCCTATACTGTTATTGTGTATGCACTGACTGCAAGGGCTGCCAAAAATTTGGACGCAATCCAATTCCCCTTTGAAGAGACATTGAGGAGGGTCTCAGTAAAAAAAATGTTCTCATTATAAAGGAGCGGGTCTCCTATAGTGGTAATGCCCATGCTGTGACTGCAAAGGCTGCCAAAATTTGGGAAAAACCCCACTAACAATTTAAAGACACATAGAGCTGGGCCACAGTAACGACATGTTCCCATTAGAAAGGAGGGGGTCTGCTATACAGTTATAGGGTATGCAGTGAGTCCAAACAGATAACAAAATTTAGGAAAAAACCCACTAAGAATTTAAAGACACATAGAGCAGGGCCACAGTAACGACAAATTCCCATTATAAAGGAGAGGGTCTCCCATACTGTTTGCCTATGCAGTAAACAACAGCTGCCAAAAATTTGGAGGATCTCCAATGCCCCTTGCAAGAGACGTAGAGGTCAGAGAGCCTCTTGAAAAAATGTTCCCATTATTACGAAGTGGGTCTCTCATAGCGTTGGCCTATGCAGTGAATGCAAGGGCTGCCAAAAATTGGGAGGCACTCCAATGTCCCTTGGAAGAGACGTGGAGGAGGGCCTCATAAAAAAATGTTCCCATTAGAAAGGGGCGGGTCTCCTATACTTGTAATGCCCATGCACTAACTGTATGGGCTGACAAACATTTACCCCTGGTGGGTATACATTAACATACTGAATAAAAAAAAAAAATTATGCGCATCATAAAGACTAAAATTATGTGGGTGTTGCATCACAGACCACGGTCACCCTGGTGATATGGTGGTGGAGGATGAGGAGAAGGAGGAGGACAAGAGCAAATAGCCAAAATCAGAAAGTGTATACCCATGTGTGGGTGTGAAAAGGTGCATGGGAATATACCTCCCAAGAAAAGACACTGGATTTGAGTTTATGTTACGCAGCTATTATTCGGTGGTGTTGAGAAGTCTGGCCCAATCCAGCCCTTGTTCATTTTTATAAGAGTCAGCCTGTCATCATTTTCATTTGACAGGCGGATGCGCTTATCAGTTATAATTCCACCAGCGGCACTAAAAACCCGCTCTGATAAAACGCTGGCAGCAGGGCAGGCCAGGGGCTCCAAGGCATAGAGAGCCAGTTCATTCCACATATCCAGCTTGGATACCTAATAATTATAAGGCACAGAGGAATCACGGAGGATGTTGGTACTGTCGGCAAGGTACTCCTTCAGCATCTTCCCAAACTTTGCACTCCTTGTGAGAGTACCCTGCACCTCAGGGCCTGTGCGTTGGGAGGGGCTGAGAAAATTCTCCCAGAACTTTGATAGTGTTCCCCTGCCTCTGCTGGATTGCATTTGTGTCTCTCTCGCCTCTACTCCTTGGTTGTCCAATGAACTATGACCTCTGCTGCCAGCGTTTTCAGATGGGAATTTTTGTAATAGTTCTGAAACAAGGGCCTTCTGGTACAGCCCCATTTTTGTAGACCTGTCTGCCTCGGGAATAAGAGATATCAAGTTCTCCTTGTAGCGTGGGTCTAGAAGTGTCACCAACCAGTAATGACTGTCACCCAAAATTTTGAGAACGCGAGGGTCATGGAAAAGGCAGCATAGCATAAAATCAGCCATGCGTGCCAGACTGCTAACAGGCAAAACTTCCGTGTCCTCACCAAGAGGACGATTGACGATGCTCTCCTCCTCTGCCTCCTCCTCCTCTCTGTCCTCAGACCATCCACACTGAACAGACGTTATGACAGTTGTGCAGGTAGTACCGTCTATAGCCCATGAAACTAGCTCCTTCTTTTCCTCCTTCTCCTTCTTTTCCTCATTATCACCCAATCCACATTGGGATGAGATGAGGCTGGGCTGTGTGTAATCACCCTGTATGGTTCATGGCTCCCTCTCATCATGCCCCGCATGCAATGCGTCCTCTTTGATTGTGAGCAGAGAGTGTTTCAGAAGACAGAGAAGTGGGATGGTGACGCTAATTATGGTGTCATCGCCGCTCACCATCTTGGTGGAGTCCTCAAAGTTTTGGAGAATGGTACATATGTCTGACATCCATGTCCACTCCTGAGATCTTATGTGTGGAGTCTGAACTGAATACCGACGGCCTTCTTGATGCTGGTACTCAACAACTGCCCTCTTCTGCTCACAAATCCTTCCCAACATCTGCAGTGTAGAGTTCAAATGTGTGGGGACATCACACACCAGTCTGTGAGCTGGAAGCTGCAAATGCTGCTGAAACACGGCAAGGGCGGCGGAAGCTGTAGCTGACTTTCTAAAATGGGCACACAGGCGACGTACTTTAACAAGCAGATCGGGCAGCTCCAGGTAGGATTTGAGAAACTGCTGAACCACAAGGTTAAGCACATGGGCTAGGCATGGTACGTGTGTGAGCTCGCCTCCGAGCCGCCACCAGGTTCCGGCCATTGTCACACACGACCATGCCTGGCTGTGGGTTCAGCGGTGTGAGCCACATATCTGCCTGCTCTTTCAGAGCTGTCTACAACTCTTCAGCATTGTGCGGTTTGTCACCTAAGCATGTTAGCTTCAACACAGCCTGTTGCCGCTTGGCCGAGGCAGTGCTGCAGTGCTTCCAGCTTGTGACTTATGTGGTCATTTCAGAGATGGAGGCTGAAGAGGAGGAGGAGGCTGAGGAGGATGAGGTGCAGGAGCTGTAGACTGTAGGGGCAACCTTGATTGACCTAGGGCCTGCAATCCTTGGAGTCGGGAGGACGTGTTCCGTCCCAAGGTCCGACTGGGTCCCGGCTTCCACTATGTTAACCCAGTGTGCCGTCAGCGAGATGTACCATCCCTGCTTACAAGCATTTGTCCACGTGTCCGTGGTTAGGTGGACTTTCCCGGTAACTTCATTGTTGAGGGCATGACTAATGTTTTGGGACACGTGCTTGTGTAATGCGGGGACAGCACACTGGGAGAAATAGTGGTGGCTGGGGACCGAGTACCGAGGGACTGCCGCCACCATCAGGTTGCGGAATGCTTCCATCTCCACAAGCCTAAAAGGCAACATTTCGATTGCAAGCAATTGCGAAATGTGGGAATTTAGTAGTGTGGCCTGTGGGGCGTTGGCTGACTATTTGTGCTTGCGTTCCAAGGACTGGGGTATGGACAACTAAACGCTGCGCTGGGACAAGGACGAGGACTTGCTTCCTGATGCAGTTACATGAGAGTGTACAATGACAGGTGCAGAGCAGGAGGCATCTTCGCATGCACCATGGACAGGGGATTGGCTTGCATGCACAACAGTGGAAGAAGCAGTGGTGCCACCCGCAGACACTGTTCCTGGACCCTGGGGTTCGGCCAACAAAGTCGGGTGCTTTGCTGCCATGTGCCTGATTATGCTGGTGGTGGTCAGGTTGGTAGTTTGGCCACCCCTGCTGATGCTGGCCTGGCAGGTGGTGCAAATGGCCTTTTTGGGGTTATCGGCAAAGTCTTTAAAAAACAACCAGACTCGGGAAGACCTAACAGTTGTACTGGCAACTTCCTTCGTGTTGATGTTGCGGGGAGCGGTTGCCTGCCTTCTGTCGTTGGCCACTACACTACTTCTTCCTGCCTGTTGGGGTGCTCTGCCTCCCTCCCCCTGTGTGCTGCTCTCCTCACTCTGCATGTCCTCCTGCCAGGTTGGGTCAGTTACTATATTATCCACCACCTCGTCTTCCACCTCCACACCCTGGTCCTCCTCCTGACTTTCTGGCAATTGTGTCTCATCATCGTCCACCTCTTGTGACACTTTCCCACAGTCGCCTTCGTGTGACCGTGGCTGCTCAAATATTTGGGCATCGCTACATGCGATCTCCTCTTGCCCCGCTTCAAGTGGACCGGGCGAGAGGCCCGAATCTATAAATGAAAAAGTGAACAGCTCTTAGGAGTGTCCAAGAGTGGGATCAGTTGTCTCTGGGCATTCGACATGGAGGGAGAAAGGAGGTTCAGGGTGAGAAATATGCGCTCCAGACTCACACCTACTGAGACTTGACCGTGTGGAAGACAGGGTGGTGGTGGTGGCTAAGTGACTGGAAGCATTATTCACTATCCAACCAGTAACCTTTTCACATTGCTCTGTGTTCAATAGTGGTGTTCTGCGGTCCCCTATTAATTGGGACAGGAAGGTTGAGCGAGAAGATGTGGGTGTTTGTTTGGCTCAATTTCAGCTTGCCCACGGCCTCGGCCTCTGCATGCACCATTACCATCACGTCCAGTTCCCCGTCCCTTGCCACGTGCCTTGCCCATTTTAAATGGAGGACAATATCTTCCACACTCACTACAAATGGCTGAATTTGGAGCAAACTTATATGTGATCCGTGTGACGGACAAACCACAGTTTTAAATACCTGGCCTGTACGTAACTAATTTGAACAGCAAACTGGTGTCAATAGCTTCACTGACACACTGAAACAAATTTTTAATGGAGGCCAGAAATGGCAGTATTTTCAACGTAATTATATGTGATCCGTGTGACGGGCAAACCACAGTTTGAACTAGCTGGATTTTTACCGCTGTAATATGGAAAGGACCTGGCTGTAGTCTGCAGTGCCAACAAGCAAATGGCGCTGAAAAACGGTGTTCTCTGGATTGCTTTTTAAGCAAATAATGAGGATTAAGATCCAAAAAAAATTATTCCTGACCCCTGAGACCTGGGCCTATTTCTAGAAATATCTAACAGCAGCAGCAGACAGAACTGGAATGGAGCGTCCTGTACTATATGCACTGCAGTCTGCTATATACCCTGCCTGCCTATACACCCTGCCTGCCTGATATCTCTGCAGATGGATTAGTCCTCAGAAGGACTGTTTGTTGAGATGGATATGTGTCTCTATTATAGTTTGGTACACCTACATTAGCTAGAAACAAGCGAATCTCTCCCTAGCTCAGCAGCTCCTCTCCCTACACTGTCTGATTCCGGAGTGACTGTGATGAGCATGGCGGCGCCAGGTCTGATATAGACCTGATGATGCTGTGCGGCCAGTCAATCACTGTAATACCACAACCAACATGGCTGCGGCATTACAGTGAGTGGCAGACAATCCCTGCATGTTGATTGGCGCCAAATATGCAGGGAGGAGACCCGAGCCGAGCAACCCCGGAAATACTGGATGAGCGCAGAGCATCTCGAGCAGAGAGATGCTCGGGCGAGCGCAAGCAGTAGCGAGCATGCTCGCTCATCATTACTGCCCATATGATGATGTTATGTGTTTGGGCATAACTCTTGGTCTTTTTTTCCTGGAGCGGTCCTCATGTTAGCCCAGTTTCTTTGTAGAGCGTGATGGTTTTTGCAACTGCACTTGGGGACACTGTCAAAGTTTGCCCAATTTTTCGGACTGACTGACCTTCATTTCTTAAAGTAATGATGGGCACTTGTTTTTCTTTACTTAGCTGCTTTTTTCTTGCCATAATACAAATTCTAACAGTCTATTCAGTAGGACTATCAGCTGTGTATCCACCTGACTTCTGCACAACACAATTGATGGTCCCAACCCCATTTATAAGGCTAGACATTCCACTTATTAAACATGACAGGGCACACCTGTGAAGTGAAAACCATTTCCGGGGACTACCTCTTGAAGCTCATCAAGAGAATGCCAAGAGTGTGCAAAGCAGTCATCAAAGCAAAAGGTGGCTACTTTGAAGAACCTAGAATATAAGACATATTTTCAGTTGTTTCACACTTTTTTGTTAAGTATATAATTCCACATGTGTTAATTCATAGTTTTGATGCCTTCAGTGTGAATGTACAATTTTCATAGTCATATATATATACACGCACACACAGTTGAAACCAGAAGTTTACATACAATATAAAAAAAAGACAAGTGCATTTTTTTCTCAGTTGTGCAAGCCCACAATTCTCTTCCAGATATCTTGACTGTTTCCTTTAGATTTTCCCATGATGAGACACAAAGAAGCAGTGTGTTACAGGTGTGCATTAAAATACATCCACAGGTGTGTCTCTAACTCAGATGTTGCCAAAAAAACAGAAGCTTCCAAATACACAACATTATCATGCATAAATTGATCTCGATGGTCCAGATGGATGGAGTGGAGGATGGCTGGTTGATGGACACCCCATGCAAACACTGCTACGGCGCTAACAAGGAGGAGGTGGATTAATGTTTTGGGCTGGAATCATGGGGAGAGAGATTGTCGGCCCCTTTAGGATCCCTGAAGGGGTAAAGATGAACTCCATAATGTATGTTGAGTTTCTCAAGCTAACACTTCCTTCCATGGTTCAAGAAGAAGAACCGTGCATTCCGCAGCAAGATCATTTTCATGCATGATAATGCCCCGTCTCATGCTGCACATAACACATCTGCATCTCTGGCTGCTATGGGCATAAAAGGGGACAAACTTATGGTGTGGCACCCATGCTCCCCTGACCTCAACCCCATTGAGAACCTCTGGAGCATCATCAAAAGCAGTGTCTATAATGGCAGGAGGCAGTTCACATCTAAGCAACAGCTCTGGGAGGGTATTCTGTCCTCATGCAAAACAATTAAAGCAGAAACCATCCAAAACCTGACAAATTCAATGGACGAGAGAGTTCAGAAGCTCCTTTCGAACAAGGGGTCCTATGTGCAAATGTTACATCACCTAGAATACAGTTTTGAGTTGAAAACAGTTTGATTTCAGTTTGTAATAACCTGCTAATGCTTATAATTTCAAAAATGACCATTTTTTGTTCTTTATTAAAATGAAAAGGTTGAAAACTCTGCTGTGCATAATACTTTGGAACATGCATTTTGAGTGCAGTTTGAGTTTTTTATTTTTTTAAAAATGTACTGTTATCATAGGCAGTTTGTACAAAAACCTTTCAATTGTACTCTAATAGTTATTTGACTGGAAAATTACAATGACTGCAATTCATATAGGTAATTTGGGAAAATCTGAGAAAATATTATTTGCATAATAATTTGGAACACGGTGTATACACTGCTCAAAAAAATAAAGGGAACACTTAAACAACGGAATATAACTACAAGTAAATCAAACTTCTGTGAAATCAAACTGTCCACTTAGGAAGCAACACTGATTGACAATCAATTTCACATGCTGTTGTGCAAATGGAATAGACAATAGATGGAAATTATTGGCAATTATCAAGACACCCTCAATAAAGGAGTGGTTCTGCAGATGGGGACCACAGACCACATCTCAGTACCAATGCTTTCTGGCTGATGTTTTGGTCACTTTTGAATGTTGGTTGTGCTTTCACACTCGTGGTAGCATGAGATGGACTCTACAACCCACAGAAGTTGCTCAAGTAGTGCAGCTCATCCAGGATGGCACAGCAATGCGAGCTGTGGCAAGAAGGTTTGCTGTGTCTGTCAGCGTAGTGTCCAGAGGCTGGAGGCGCTACCAGGAGACAGGCCAGTACACCAGGAGACATGGAGGGGGCCGTAGGAGGGCAACAACCCAGCAGCAGGGCCGCTACCTCTGCCTTTGTGCAAGGAGAAACAGGAGGAGCACTGCCAGAGCCCTGCAAAATGACGTCCAGCAGGCCACAAATGTGCATGTGTCTGCACAAACGGTTAGAAACCCACTCCATGAGGGTGGTATGAGGGCCCGACGTCCACAGATGGGGGTTGTGCTCACAGCCCAACACCGTGCAGGACTCTTGGCATTTGCCACAGAACACGAGGATTGGCAAAGTCGCCACTGGTGCCCTGTGCTCTTCACAGATGAAAGCAGGTTCACACTGAGCACATGTGACAGACATGACAGAGTCTGGAGACGCCGTGAAGAGCGATCTGCTGCCTGCTTCTTTGGAGGGCCGCACAGCCCTCCATGTGCTCGCCAGAGGTAGCCTGACTGCCATTAGGTTCCGAGATGAGATCCTCAGACCCCTTGTGAGACCATATGCTGGTGCAGTTGGCCCTGGGTTCCTCCTAATGCAGGACAATGCCAGACCTCTTGTGGCTGGAGTGTGTCAGCAATTCCTGCAAGATGAAGGCATTGAAGCTATGGACTGGTCCGCCCGTTCCCCAGACCTGAATCCGATTGAGCACATCTGGGACATCATGTCTCGCTCCATCCACCAACGTCACGTTGCACCACAGACTGTCCAGGAGTTGGCGGATGCTTTAGTCCAGGTCTGGGAGGAGATCCCACAGGAGACCATCCGCAACCTCATCAGGAGCATGCCCAGGCGTTGTAGGGAGGTCATACAAGCACGTGAAGGCCACACACAATACTAAGCCTCATTTTGACTTGTTTTAAGGACATTACATCAACTTTGGATCAGCCTGTAGTGTGTTTTTCCACTTTAATTTTGGGGGTGACTCCAAATCCAGGCCTCCATTGGTTAATAAATTTGATTTTCATTGATGATTTTTGTGTGATTTTGTTGTCAGCACATTCAACTTTGTATATAGCAAAGTATTCAATGAGAATATTTCATTCATTCAGATCTAGGATGTGTTATTTGAGTGTTCCATTTATTTTTTTGAGCAGTGTATATATATACTGTATATATATATATATATATATATATATATATATATATATATATATATATATATATACAGTACAGACCTAAAGTTTGGACACACCTTCTCATTTACATTTTTTCTGTATTTTCATGACTATGAAAATTGTACATTCACACTGAAGGCATCAAAACTATGAATTAACACATGTGGAATTATATACTTACCAAAAAAGTGTGAAACAACTGAAAATATGTCTTATATTCTAGGTTCTTCAAAGTAGCCACCTTCTGTTTGATGACTGCTTTGCACACTCTTGGCATTCTCTTGATGAGCTTCAAGATGTAGTCACCGGACATGGTTTTCACTTCACAGGTGTGCCCTGTCAGGTTTAATAAGTGGGAATTCTTGCCTTATAAATGGGGTTGGGACCATCAGTTGTGTTGTGCAGAAGTCTGGTGGATACACAGCTGATAGTCCTACTGAATAGACTGTTAGAATTTTTATTATTAATGCAAGAAAAAAGCAGCTAAGTAAAGAAAAACGAGTGGCCATCATTACTTTAAGAAATTAAGGTCAGTCAGTGCGAAAAATTGGGAAAACTTTGAAAGTGTCCCCAAGTGCAGTTGCAAAAACCATCAAGCGCTACAAAGAAACTGGCTCACATGAGGACCGCCCCAGGAAAGGAAGACCAAGAGTCACCTCTGCTTCTGAGGATAAGTTTATCCGAATCACCAACCTCAGAAATCGCAGGTTAACAGCAGCTCAGATTAGAGACCAGGTCAATGCCACACAGCGTTCTAGCAGCAGACACATCTCTACAACAACTGTTAAGACGACACTTTGTGCAGCAGGCCTTCATGGTAAAATAGCTGCTAGGAAACCACTGCTAAGGACAGGCAACAAGCAGAAGTGACTTGTTTGGGCTAAAGAACACAAGGCATGGACATTAGACCAGTGGAAATCTGTGCTTTGGTCTGATGAGTCCAAATTTGAAATCTTTGGTTCCAACCACCGTGTCTTTGTGCGACGCAGAAAAGGTGAACGGATGGACTCTACATGCCTGGTTCCCACCATGAAGCATGGAGGAAGAGGTGTGATGGTGTGGGGGTGCTTTGCTGGTGACACTGTTGGCCATTTATTCAAAATTGAAGGCATACTGAACCAGCATGGCTACCACAGAATCTTGCAGCGGCATGCTATTCCATCCGGTTTGCGTTTAGTTGGACCATCATTTATTTTTCAACAGGACAATGACCCCAAACACACCTCCAGGCTGTGTAAGGGCTATTTGACCAAGAAGGAGAGTGATGGGGTGATACGCCAGATGACCTGGCCTCCACAGTCACCAGACCTCAACCCAATCAAGATGGTTTGGGGTGAGCTGGACCGCAGAGTGAAGGCAAAAGGGCCAACAAGTGCTAAGCATCTCTGGGAACTCCTTCAAGATTGTTGGAAGACCATTTCCGGTGACTACCTCTTGAAGCTCATCAAGAGAATGCCAAGAGTGTGCAAAGCAGTCATCAAAGCAAAAGGTGGCTACTTTGAAGAACCTAGAATATAAGACATATTTTCAGCTGTTTCACACTTTTTTGTTAAGTATATAATTCCACATGTGTTAATTCATAGTTTTGATGCCTTCAGTGTGAATGTACAATTATCATAGTCATGAAAATACAGAAAAATCTTTAAATGAGAAGGTGTGTCCAAACTTTTGGTCTGTACTGTATATATATATATATATATATATATATATATATATATATATATATATACATACACATATATGTATATATATATATATACACATATATGTATATATATATATATATATATATATATATATAAAAATATATATATTTATAATGTCCTGCCCACGGGACTTGAATAAGCAAACCGATTTAATTCTACATTATTAAATATCATTTATTTCAGATATGTATGATTATATTCGCTTCTTGATTTGTTTTTTGGGAATTACAGTGGCATGTAAAGTTTTGGAAACTCCTTGTTAAAATTACTGTTATTGGGAAGAGTTAAGCAAGTTGAAGATGAAATGATCTCTAAAAGGCCTAAAGTTAAAGATGACACATTTCCTGTGTATTTTAGGCAAAAAAAAGTAATAATAATAATAGTAATATATATGTATAAATATTATTATTACTTTTTTTTGCCTAAAATACAAAGGAAATGTGTCATCTTTAACTTTAGCCCTTTTAGAGATCATTTCATCTTCAACTTGCTTAACTCTTCCCAATAACAGTAATTTTAACAAGGAGTTTCCAAAACTTTACATGCCACTGTAATTCCCAAAAAAACAAATCAAAAAGCAAATATAATCATACATACAGTAGGTACGGAAAGTATTCAGACCCCTTTAAATTTTTCACTCTTTGTTTCATTGCAGCCATTTGGTAAATTCTAAAAAGTTCATTTTTTTTCTCATTAAAGTACACTCTGCACCCCATCTTGACTGAAAAAAAACAGAAACGTAGAAATTTTTTGCAAATTTGTTAAAAAAGAAAAACTGAAATATCACATGGTTATAAGTATTCAGACCCTTTGCTCAGACACTCATATTTAAGTCACATTCTGTCCATTTCCTTGTGATCCTCCTTGAGATGGTTCTACTCCTTCATTGGAGTCCAGCTGTGTTTAATTAAACTGATAGGACTTGATTTGGAAAGGCACACACCTGTCTATATAAGACCTCACAGCTCACAGTGCATGTCAGACCAAATGAGGTTCAAGAGCTCAAAGAAACTGCCCAAGGAGCTCAGAGACAGAATTGTGGCAAGGCACAGATCTGGCCAAGGTTACAAAAGAATTTCTGCATTACTCAAGGTTCCTAAGAGCACAGTGGCCTCTATAATCCTTAAATGGAAGAAGTTTGGGACCACCAGAAGTCTTCCTAGACCTGGCCGTCCAGCCAAACTGAGCAATCGTTGAAGAAGAGCCTTGGTGAGAGAGGTAAAGAAGAACCCCAAGATCACTGTGGCTGAGCTCCAGAGATGCAGTAGGGAGATGGGAGAAAGTTCCACAAAATCAACTATCACTGCAGCTGTAGCGTCGGCGTCCCTGCCTCCTGCTAGGCAGGGACGCTGTTCCCCTCACCTCTCCGCTCCGTGCCCAGCGTCCTCCTCCCGCTCTGCTGGCAGCGCGCGCTGCTTCCCGGCCACTGTGCTTAGGGCGCGCGCGCGCTCCCCCTCTCTTAAAGGGGCCGCGCGCGCCGTCCTAAGGAGTCCCGGCCAATGGCCGGAGGATCTCACCATATATAAGGCACCTCCTCCAAAATGGAGGTGCCCGAGCAATGTTGTTGCAAAGCCTTCACTCTGCTTCAGCCCTCAGGTCCCGTTGCCACTTACCTGCCAGTCACCTGCCAGATTCCTGCTTGATACCTGCCTGATATCCGCTTACCTGCTTGCAAGCCTGCGGTCCGACGGTCTGCCTTCCGACACCTGTCAGTCTCTCTATGGACCAGCCTGCCCGCTCACCTGGGAGCGCTCACCTGCTACCTGCCTGCTAGCTTACCTGGAGGCTCTGTCGTCACTTGCCGTGACCACCTGCCTGTCCAGAGACTCTTGCCCGCTCACCTGGGAGCGCTCACCTGCTACCTGCCTGCTGGCCTACCTGGAGACTCTGCCGTCACTTGATGTGACCACCTGCCCGTCCAGAGACTCTTGCCCGCTCACCTGGGAGCGTCCACCTGCTACCTGTCTGCTAGTCTACCCAGAGACTGTCCCTGTCACTTGCTGTGACTACCTGCCCTTCTACCCAGAGACTGTCCCTGTCACTTGCCGTGACTACCTGCCCGTCTTCCCTGGGAGCCACCCGCTTCCTCACAGGGACCGCCCCCTTGTAGAGTTGCTCAGAGGTTCCGCCTCCCAGACCCGTTACAGTTTGCTCGGGCCATGGAACCCTGTGGCACCCAAGCTCCCTCGCTCTCGGACCTATGTCATGAACTGTCCCGTCAGAAGTCCCAACAGGAGTCCATCCTGAGTCATCTGCGGAATGTCACCTCTTTCCTGGACACTCTGACTGCTCCACCAGCAACCACCGCTAGTGTCATGACTCGCAGCCCGGCAGCGCCGCTGCCCACCAATACCATGGCATCCTGCCCCGGACCCCGGCTTTCTACACCTCCACGCTTCGGAGGCGACCCCGCTCAAGCTCGGGGCTTCATAAACCAGTGCACCCTGCACTTTGAACTCCTGTCCCACCAGTGGCCAAAGTAGCCTTCATCATGTCCCATCTCACGGGGGAGGCACTGGCTTGGCTAAATCCTCTATGGGAAAGAGGAGACCCCCTGGTGTCCAACCTGCCAGCCTTTCTCACGGCTTTCCGGAAAGTCTTCGACGAACCCGGACGGAAGACCTCATCCGCATCATCTCTGCTACGCCTCCATCAAGGAAATCTCACCGTGGGCCAATATGCCATACGGTTCCGTACCCTTGCTTCGGAGCTGGCCTGGGATAACGACGCCCTGGTGTCTGTCTTTTGGGAGGGTCTGTCCTGCCGTATTAAAGATGAACTCGCCGGTCGGGACATACCTACCACTCTTGACGACTTAATAACTCTTGCCACCCGGATTGACATCCGGTTCCAGGAACGCGCCAAAGAGGTCACCTGTGAGAGGAGGTTTCCACGTCTAGCCTCTACCTTTCAGAAACCTGTCACTTCTCCCGCTACTCCCCAGGCGCACTCACCCGAGCCTATGCAGGTCGACCAGACCAAGATGGTCAAAACCCGTCAAGAGTTACGCCGTGCCGAGGGGAGCTGCTTCTACTGTGGCAGTAAGGAGCACCGGATCCGTTCCTGCCCGGAGAGGTCGGGAAACGCCTGTGTCTAGGATCGCTCAGAGAGGTCATCCTAGACAAGAGTAAACCCTCTCCATCTCTGTTGCTGTCGGTCTCTATCATCTGCGGGGAGAACCGTTATTTTGAACTAGCCCAACTTGACTCTGGAGCTGCCGGAAATCTCATTTCTCAGTCTCTGGTAGAGAAATACCGCATTCCCACCAAACCTCTAGCTGTACCCTTATCTGTCGCTGCCGTGGATGGGGGCCTCTTACCACATCCCATCCAACTCATCACCGAATCCATAACCCTGCAGGTGGGAATGCTGCACTCTGAGAGCATCTTCTTTCATGTTCTGCCTAGACTCTCTCACGCCCTCTTACTAGGCCTACCTTGGCTTCAGAGACATGCACCCGTGCTTGATTGGCAGACCGGAGAAGTCCTTCGCTGGGGACAGGACTGCCATAAGACTTGTTTAGTTCCCGTCCATCCTGTCCGTCCTTCTCCTACTCCAGCCAATCTACCTGGTCTTCCAGCTCCTTATTGGTCGTATGCGGACGTCTTTAATAAAAAGGAGGCAGAGACATTACCCCCTCATAGACCATACGACTGCCCAATCAACCTGATGCCCGGCGCTACTCCTCCCCGTGGGCGCATTTACCCTTTGTCCGCTGCTGAGACCCGATCCATGTCAGAATATATTGAGGAGAATCTGGCCCGGGGATTCATCCGGAAATCTACTTCCCCGGCGGGAGCAGGTTTCTTCTTCGTCAAAAAGAAGGACGGCTCACTCCTTCCCTGTATAGACTATAGAGGCCTTAACCAGATCACGGTGAAGAATAAATACCCCCTTCCGCTCATTCCGGAATTATTTGACCGTCTGAGGGGGGCTAGAATCTTCACCAAGCTGGACCTCCGTGGGGCGTATAACCTGGTCCGTATCCGTCAGGGGGATGAATGGAAGACGGCATTCAACACCCAGGACGGCCACTATGAATACCTGGTAATGCCCTTCGGTCTCTGTAATGCTCCCGCCGTCTTTCAAGAGTTGGTCAATGACATCTTCCGGGACCTTCTCTACTCCTGCGTAGTGGTGTACCTGGACGACATCTTGGTCTTCTCTCCGGATCTCCCCACATACCGGAGGGATGTTCGTCAGGTTCTGCTCAGGCTCAGGCAGAACCACCTCTACGCCAAATATGAGAAGTGCCTCTTTGAGCAGACCTCGCTTCCGTTTTTGGGCTACATAATTTCTCAGACCGGCCTACGAATGGATCCTGAGAAACTGTCTGCCATCGAGAAGTGGCCTCGACCAGAGGGGTTGAAGGCTATTCAGCGGTTCCTGGGCTTCGCCAACTACTACCGCCTCTTCATACCACACTTCTCTTCCCGGACTGCCCCAATCTCTGCGCTCACCCGTAAGGGCACTAATCCCAGAGAATGGCCGCCCGAAGCTGAGGAAGCCTTTCTTTCTTTAAAACAGGCTTTCTCTTCCGCCCCGGTGCTGCATCACCCGGACGGCAACAAACAATTCTTCCTGGAAGTTGACGCCTCCTCCTCTGGAGCCGGAACGGTACTTACCCAAAAATCGTATTCCGGGAGAATGGTAACTTGCGGCTTCTTCTCCAAACTCTTCTCCTCTTCCGAGCGCAACTATTCTATAGGAGACCGAGAGTTATTGGCCATTACGCTGGCATTGGAGGAGTGGCGTTACCTGCTCGAGGGGGCTCTTCACCCGGTAATAATTTACACGGACCACAAGAACTTGGCTTACCTCCAGAGTGCCCAGAGACTTAACCCGCGCCAAGCCCGGTGGTCCTTGTTTTTTGCTCGCTTTGATTTTGTTCTTCATTTTCGCCCGGCTGACAAAAACATCAAGGCTGATGCCTTGTCCCGATCCTTCCTGGTGTCTGATCTTGATGAGGAACCTAAACACATCATCGATCCCGCCAGAGTAATGCAGGTGGCCCACGTGAGTCTAAATCATCTCCCTCCCGGAAAGACGTTCATAACGGTACCTGATCGGGAGAAGAACCTACACTGGGGTCACTCGTCTAAGCTTGCTGGCCATGCCGGTCAGAAAAAGACCCTCCAGCTTATCACCCGGCACTACTGGTGGCCTACCCTGCACAAGGACGTAATAGACTTTGTTTCTGCCTGTGTGTCCTGAGCCCGCAACAAGGTTCTGAGACACCTGCCAGCCGGTCGCTTCCTTCCTCTTCCAGTACTTGCTGCTCCCTGGCAGCATATAGCTATGGACTTTATAACAGATCTCCCTGTCTCTGCCGGTTGTACGGTCATTTGGGTGGTCGCTGACCGCTTTTCCAAAATGGCTCATTTCATTCCCCTGCCAGGCCTCCCGTCTGCACCCGAGCTGGCTAAAGACTTTATCCGCCACATCTTCCGTCTCCATGGCCTGCCCCTCCACATCGTGTCGGATCGTGGGGTTCAGTTCACCTCACGCTTCTGGAGAGCCACATGTAAGCTGCTAGACGTCACCCTGGACTTCTCCTCCGCATACCACCCACAGTCCAATGATCAAGTGGAGCTGATCAATCAGATCCTGACCAGTTACCTCCGGCACTTCGTTAATGCCCACCATTCAGACTGGGTGGATCTCCTGCCATGGGCCGAATTTTCTTACAATAATCACGAGAGCGAATCTTCCTCCAAATCCCCGTTTTTTGTAGTCTTCGGTCAGCATCCTCGGATCCCATCTCCCGTCTCCACCTTGGTGGACAATCCGGCTGCGGAATCTCTCGTTAGCAAATTTTCCTCCATTTGGGAGAGTACCCAATCCGCACTCCTTCAGTCGTCCGAGCGGATGAAAAAACACGCTGACAAAAAACGCCTGGGTCCTCCACAATTCCGTCCTGGAGATGAAGTCTGGCTCTCGTCCAAGTATGTCCGGCTCAAGATTCCTTCCTACAAGTTAGGGCCTCGGTTCATCGGCCCACTAGAAGTTATCAAACAAATCAACCCAGTGGCCTATAAATTGAAACTCCCGGCCAACTTGCGGATCCCTAACTCCTTCCATGTATCTCTCCTCAAACCCGTGGTACTTAACTCTTTTTCCAAGTCTACAGGTACGCCTCCTGCTCCGGTTTCCGCTGAAAACGAGTTTGAGGTAGAGAACATTCTGGCCACCAAAAGGGTAAGAGGAAAAACCTTTTTTCTGGTAGATTGGAAGAGGTTTGGTCCTGAGGAGAGAACGTGGGAGCCCCGGGAGAACATCCATGCCCCTCTCATCCTTGATAAATTTCTGTCTGGCCTAAAAAAGGGGGGGCCTAAAGGGGGGGGTACTGTAGCGTCGGCGTCCCTGCCTCCTGCTAGGCAGGGACGCTGTTCCCCTCACCTCTCCGCTCCGTGCCCGGCGTCCTCCTCCCGCTCTGCTGGCAGCGCGCGCTGCTTCCCGGCCACTGTGCTTAGGGCGCGCGCGCGCTCCCCCTCTCTTAAAGGGGCCACACGCGCCGTCCTAAGGATTCCCCGGCCAATGGCCGGAGGATCTCACCATATATAAGGCACCTCCTCCAAAATGGAGGTGCCCGAGCAATGTTGTTGCAAAGCCTTCACTCTGCTTCAGCCCTCAGGTCCCGTTGCCAGTTACCTGCCAGTCATCTGCCAGATTCCTGCTTGATACCTGCCTGATATCCACTTACCTGCTTGCAAGCCTGCGGTCCGACGGTCTGCCTTCCGACACCTGTCAGTCTGTCTATGGACTAGCCTGCCCGCTCACCTGGGAGCGCTCACCTGCTACCTGCCTGCTAGCCAACCTGGAGGCTCTGCCGTCACTTGCCGTGACCACCTGCCTGTCCAGAGACTCTTGCCCGCTCACCTGGGAGCGCTCACCTGCTACCTGCCTGCTAGCCTACCTGGAGACTCTGCCATCACTTGCTGTGACCACCGGCCCGTCCAGAGACTCTTGCCCGCTCACCTGGGAGCGTCCACCTGTTACCTGTCTGCTAGTCTACCCAGAGACTGTCCCTGTCACTTGCTGTGACTACCTGCCCTTCTACCCAGAGACTGTCCCTGTCACTTGCCGTGACTACCTGCCCTTCTACCCAGAGACTGTCCCTGTCACTTGCCGTGACTACCTGCCCGTCTTCACTGGGAGCCACCTGCTTCCTCACAGGGACCGCCCCCTTGTAGAGTTGCTCAGAGGTTCCGCCTCCCAGACCCGATACAGCAGCTATCTACCAGTCAGGCCTTTATGGCAGAGTGGCCCAACGGAAGCCTCTCCTCAGTGCAAGACATATGAAAGCCCGCATAGAGTTTGCTCAAAAACACATGAAGGACTCCCAGACTATGAAAAATAAGATTCTCTGGTCTGATGAGACGAAGATAGAACTTTTTGGTGATGATTCTAAGCGGTATGTGTGGAGAAAACCAGGTACTGCTCATCACCTGCCCAATACAATCCCAACAGTGAAACATGGTGGTGGCAGCATCATGCTATGAGGGTATTTTACAGCTGCAGGAAAAGGACGACTGGTTGCAATTGAAGGAAACATGAATGCGGCCAAGTAAAGAGATATCCTGGATGAAAACCTCTTCCAGAGTGCTCTGGACCTCAGACTTGGCCAAAAGTTCACCTTCCAACAAAACAATGACCCTAAGCACACAGCTAAAATAACAAAGGAGTGGCTTCAGAACAACTCTGTGACCATTCTTGACTGGCCCAGCCAGAGCCCTAACCTAAACCCAATTGAACATCTCTGGAGAGACCTGAAAATGACTGTCCACCAACGTTCACCATCCAATCTGACGGAACTGGAGAGGATCTGCAAGGAAGAATGGCAGAGGATCCCCAAATCCAGGTGTGAAAAACTTGTTGCATCATTCCCAAGAAGACTCATGGCTGTACTAGCTCAAAAGGGGCTTCTACTCAATACTGAGCAAAGGGTCTGAATACTTATGACCATGTGATATTTCAGTTTTTCTTTTTTAATAAATTTCCAAAAATTTCTACATTTCTGTTTTTTTTTCAGTCAAGATGGGGTGCAGAGTGTACTTTAACCCCTTAAGCCCCGCGGGTGGTTTGCACGTTAATGACCGGGCCAATTTTTACAATTCTGACCACTGTCACTTTATGAGGTAATTACTCTGGAACGCTTCAACGGATCCCCCTGATTCTGAGAATGTTTTTTCGTGACATATTGTACTTCATGATTGTGGAAAAATTTCTTCGATATCACTTGCGTTTATTTGTGAAAAAAACAGAAATTTGGCAAAAATTTTGAAAATTTTGCAATTTTCAAAATTTGAATTTTTAAGCCCTGAAATCAGAGCGATATGTCACACAAAAGAGTTAATAAATAACATTTCCCACATGTCTGCTTTACATCAGCACAATTTTGGAACCAAAATTTTTTTTTGTTAGGGAGCTATAAGGGTTAAAAGTTGACCAGCGATTTCTCATTTTTCCAACAAAATTTACAAAACCATTTTTTTAGGGACCACATCACATTTGAAGTCACTTTGAGAGGTCTTTATGACAGAAAATACCCAAAAGTGACACCATTCTAAAAACTGCACCCCTCAAGGTGCTCAAAACCACATTCAAGAACTTTATTAACCCTTCAGGTGCTTCACAGGAATTTTTTGAATGTGGAAGAAAAAAATGAACATTTAACTTTTTTCGCAAAAATGTTACTTTAGACCCAATTTTTTTTCACAGGGGTAACAAGAAAAAATGGACCCCAAAATTTGTTGTGCAATTTCCCCTGGGCACGCAGATACCCAATATTTGGGGAAAAAACACTGTTTGGGCGCACGGCAGGGCTCGGAAGGGAAGGAGCGCCATTTGACTTTTTGATTGTAAAATTTGCTTGAATAATTAGCGGACGCCATGTTGTGCTTGGAGAGCCCATGTGTGCCCAAACTTTGGAGCTCCCCCACAAGTGACCCCATTTTGGAAACTAGACCCCCCAAGGCACCTATCTAGATGCATAGTGAGCACTTGGAACCCCCAGGTGCTTCACAAATTGATTCGTAACAATGAAAAAGTGAAAAAAAAACACTTTTTCATTTTTATGAATCAATTTGTGAAGCACCTGAGGGTTCCAAGTGCTCACAATGCATCTAGATAGGTGCCTTGGGGGGTCTAGTTTCCAAAATGGGGTCACTTGTGGGGGAGCTCCAATGTTTGGGCACACAGCGGCTCTCCAAACGCAACATGGTGTCGCTAACAATTTGAGCCGATTTTCCGTTAAATTTGTTAGAGGACACCATGTTGCATTTAGAGAGTCCCTGTGTGCCAAAACATTAGAGCTCCCCCACAAGTGACCCCATTTTGGAAACTAGACCACCCAAGGCACCTATCTAGATGCATAGTGAGCACTTGGAACCCACAGGTGCTTCACAAATTGATTCGTAACAATGAAAAAGTGAAAAAAAACAACACTTTTTCATTTTTATGAATCAATTTGTGAAGCACCTGAGGGTTCCAAGTGCTCACTATGCATCTAGATAGGTGCCTTGGGTGGTCTAGTTTCCAAAATGGGGTCACTTGTGGGGGAATTCCAATATTTGGGCACACAGCGGCTCTCTAAATGCAACATGGTGTCCGCTAACAAATTTAACTGCAAAATCGGCTCAAATTGTTAGTGACACCATGTTGCGTTTGGAGAGCCGCTGTGTGCCCAAACATTGGAGCTCCCCCACAAGTGACCCCATTTTGGAAACTAGACCCCTCAAGGCACCTATCTAGATGCATAGTGAGCACTTGGAACCCCCAGGTGCTTCACAAATTGATTCGTAACAATGAAAAAGTGAAAAATAAAAACACTTTTTCATTTTTATGAATCAATTTGTGAAGCACCTGAGGGTTCCAAGTGCTCACTATGCATCTAGATAGGTGCCTTGAGGGGTCTAGTTTCCAAAATGGGGTCACTTGTGGGGGAGCTCCAATGTTTGGGCACACAGCGGCTCTCCAAACGCAACATGGTGTCGCTAACAATTTGAGCCGATTTTGCAGTTAAATTTGTTAGCGGACACCATGTTGCATTTAGAGAGCCGCTGTGTGCCCAAATATTGGAGTTCCCCCACAAGTGACCCCATTTTGGAAACTAGACCACCCAAGGCACCTATCTAGATGCATAGTGAGCACTTGGAACCCTCAGGTGCTTCACAAATTGATTCATAAAAATGAAAAAGTGTTTTTTTTTTCACTTTTTCATTGTTACGAATCAATTTGTGAAGCACCTGTGGGTTCCAAGTGCTCACTATGCATCTAGATAGGTGCCTTGGGTGGTCTAGTTTCCAAAATGGGGTCACTTGTGGGGGAGCTCCAATGTTTGGGCACACAGGGACTCTCTAAATGCAACATGGTGTCCTCTAACAAATTTAACGGAAAATCGGCTCAAATTGTTAGCGACACCATGTTGCGTTTGGAGAGCCGCTGTGTACCCAAACATTGGAGCTCCCCCACAAGTGACCCCATTTTGGAAACTAGATCCCCCAAGGCACCTATCTAGATGCATTGTGAGCACTTGGAACCCTCAGGTGCTTCACAAATTGATTCATAAAAATGAAAAAGTGTTTTTTTTTTCACTTTTTCATTGTTACGAATCAATTTGTGAAGCACCTGGGGGTTCCAAGTGCTCACTATGCATCTAGATAGGTGCCTTGTGGGGTCTAGTTTCCAAAATGGGGTCACTTGTGGGGGAGCTCCAATGTTTGGGCACACAGCGGCTCTCCAAACGCAACATGGTGTCGCTAACAATTTGAGCCGATTTTCCGTTAAATTTGTTAGCGGACACCATGTTGCATTTGGAGAGCCGCTGTGTGCCCAAATATTGGAGATCCCCCACAAGTGACCCCATTTTGGAAACTAGACCACCCAAGGCACCTATCTAGATGCAAAGTGAGCACTTAGAACCCTCAGGTGCTTCACAAATTGATTCATAAAAATGAAAAATGTGTTTTTTTTTTCACTTTTTCATTGTTACGAATCAATTTGTGAAGCACCTGGGGGTTCCAAGTGCTCACTATGCATCTAGATAGGTGCCTTGGGGGGTCTAGTTTCCAAAATGGGGTCACTTGTGGGGGAGCTCCAATGTTTGGGCACACAGCGGCTCTCCAAACGCAACATGGTGTCGCTAACAATTTGAGCCGATTTTCCGTTAAATTTGTTAGCGGACACCATGTTGCATTTGGAGAGCCGCTGTGTGCCCAAATATTGGAGCTCCCCCACAAGTGACCCTATTTTGGAAACTAGACCACCCAAGGCACCTATCTAGATGCATAGTGAGCACTTGGAACCCCCAGGTGCTTCACAAATTGATTCGTAACAATGAAAAAGTGAAAAAAAAAACACTTTTTCATTTTTATGAATCAATTTGTGAAGCACCTGAGGGTTCCAAGTGCTCACAATGCATCTAGATAGGTGCCTTGGGGGATCTAGTTTCCAAAATGGGGTCACTTGTGGGGGAGCTCCAATGTTTGGGTACACAGCGGCTCTCCAAACGCAACATGGTGTCGCTAACAATTTGAGCAGATTTTCCGTTAAATTTGTTAGAGGACACCATGTTGCATTTAGAGAGTCCCTGTGTGCCCAAACATTGGAGCTCCCCCACAAGTGACCCCATTTTGGAAACTAGACCACCCAAGGCACCTATCTAGATGCATAGTGAGCACTTGGAACCCACAGGTGCTTCACAAATTGATTCGTAACAATGAAAAAGTGAAAAAAAAAACACTTTTTCATTGTTACGAATCAATTTGTGAAGCACTTGAGGGTTCCAAGTGCTCACTATGCATCTAGATAGGTGCCTTGGGTGGTCTAGTTTCCAAAATGGGGTCACTTGTGGGGGAGCTCCAATATTTGGGCACACAGCGGCTCTCTAAATGCAACATGGTGTCCGCTAACAAATTTAACGCAAAATTGGCTCAAATTGTTAGCGACACCATGTTGCGTTTGGAGAGCCGCTGTGTGCCCAAACATTGGAGCTCCCCCACAAGTGACCCCATTTTGGAAACTAGACCTCCCAAGGCACCTATCTAGATGCATAGTGAGCACTTGGAACCCTCAGGTGCTTCACAAATTGATTCATAAAAATGAAAAAGTGTTTTTTTTTTTCACTTTTTCATTGTTACAAATCAATTTGTGAAGCACCTGGGGGTTCCAAGTGCTCACTATGCATCTAGATAGGTGCCTTGAGGGGTCTAGTTTCCAAAATGGGGTCACTTGTGGGGGAGCTCCAATGTTTGGGCACACAGCGGCTCTCCAAACGCAACATGGTGTCGCTAACAATTTGAGCCGATTTTGCAGTTAAATTTGTTAGCGGACACCATGTTGCATTTAGAGAGCCGCTGTGTGCCCAAATATTGGAGCTCCCCCACAAGTGACCCCATTTTGGAAACTAGACCCCCCAAGGCACCTATCTAGATGCATAGTGAGCACTTGGAACCCCCAGGTGCTTCACAAATTGATCCATAAAAATGAAAAAGTGGTTTTTTTTCACTTATTCAATTTTACGAATCAATTTGTGAAGCACCTGGGGGTTCCAAGTGCTCATTATGCATCTAGATAGGTGCCTTGGGGGGTCTAGTTTCCAAAATGGGGTCACTTGTGGGGGAGCTCCAATGTTTGGGCACACAGGGACTCTTCAAATGCAACATGGTATCCGCTAACAATTTGAGCCGACAATTTGTTAGCGGATACCATGTTGCATTTGAAGAGTCCCTGTGTGCCCAAACATTGGAGCTCCCCCACAAGTGACCCCATTTTGGAAACTAGACCCCCCAAGGCACCTATCTAGATGCATAATGAGCACTTGGAACCCCCAGGTGCTTCACAAATTGATTCGTAAAATTGAATAAGTGAAAAAAAACCACTTTTTCATTTTTATGGATCAATTTGTGAAGCACCTGGGGGTTCCAAGTGCTCACTATGCATCTAGATAGGTGCCTTGGGGGGTCTAGTTTCCAAAATGGGGTCACTTGTGGGGGAGCTCCAATATTTGGGCACACAGCGGCTCTCTAAATGCAACATGGTGTCCGCTAACAAATTTAACTGCAAAATCGGCTCAAATTGTTAGCGACACCATGTTGCGTTTGGAGAGCCGCTGTGTGCCCAAACATTGGAGCTCCCCCACAAGTGACCCCATTTTGGAAACTAGACCCCTCAAGGCACCTATCTAGATGCATAGTGAGCACTTGGAACCCCCAGGTGCTTCACAAATTGATTTGTAACAATGAAAAAGTGAAAAAAAAAAACACTTTTTCATTTTTATGAATCAATTTGTGAAGCACCTGAGGGTTCCAAGTGCTCACTATGCATCTAGATAGGTGCCTTGGGAGGTCTAGTTTCCAAAATGGGGTCACTTGTGGGGGAGCTCCAATGTTTGGGCACACAGCGGCTCTCCAAACGCAACATGGTGTCGCTAACAATTTGAGCCAATTTTGCGTTAAATTTGTTAGCGGACACCATGTTGCATTTAGAGAGCCGCTGTGTGCCCAAGTATTGGAGCTCCCTCACAAGTGACCCCATTTTGGAAACTAGACCACCCAAGGCACCTATCTAGATGCATAGTGAGCACTTGGAACCCTCAAGTGCTTCACAAATTGATTCGTAACAATGAAAAAGTGTTTTTTTTTTCACTTTTTCATTGTTACGAATCAATTTGTGAAGCACCTGTGGGTTCCAAGTGCTCACTATGCATCTAGATAGGTGCCTTGGGTGGTCTAGTTTCCAAAATGGGGTCACTTGTGGGGGAGCTCCAATGTTTGGGCACACAGGGACTCTCTAAATGCAACATGGTGTCCTCTAACAAATTTAACGGAAAATCGGCTCAAATTGTTAGCGACACCATGTTGCGTTTGGAGAGCCGCTGTGTACCCAAACATTGGAGCTCCCCCACAAGTGACCCCATTTTGGAAACTAGATCCCCCAAGGCACCTATCTAGATGCATTGTGAGCACTTGGAACCCTCAGGTGCTTCACAAATTGATTCATAAAAATGAAAAAGTGTTTTTTTTTTCACTTTTTCATTGTTACGAATCAATTTGTGAAGCACCTGGGGGTTCCAAGTGCTCACTATGCATCTAGATAGGTGCCTTGGGGGGTCTAGTTTCCAAAATCGGGTCACTTGTGGGGGAGCTCCAATGTTTGGGCACACAGCGGCTCTCCAAATGCAACATGGTGTCGCTAACAATTTGAGCCAATTTTGCGTTAAATTTGTTAGCGGACACCATGTTGCATTTAGAGAGCCGCTGTGTGCCCAAATATTGGAGCTCCCCCATAAGTGACCACATTTTGGAAACTAGACCCCCCAAGGCACCTATCTAGTTGCATAGTGAGCACTTGGAACCCTCAGGTGCTTCACAAATTGATTCATAAAAATGAAAAAGTGTTTTTTTTTTCACTTTTTCATTGTTACGAATCAATTTGTGAAGCACCTGGGGGTTCCAAGTGCTCACTATGCATCTAGATAGGTGCCTTGTGGGGTCTAGTTTCCAAAATGGGGTCACTTGTGGGGGAGCTCCAATGTTTGGGCACACAGCGGCTCTCCAAACGCAACATGGTGTCGCTAACAATTTGAGCCGATTTTCCGTTAAATTTGTTAGCGGACACCATGTTGCATTTGGAGAGCCGCTGTGTGCCAAAATATTGGAGCTCCCCAACAAGTGACCCCATTTTGGAAACTAGACCACCCAAGGCACCTATCTAGATGCAAAGTGAGCACTTGGAACCCTCAGGTGCTTCACAAATTGATTCATAAAAATGAAAAATTGTTTTTTTTTTCACTTTTTCATTGTTACGAATCAATTTGTGAAGCACCTGGGGGTTCCAAGTGCTCACTATGCATCTAGATAGGTGCCTTGGGGGGTCTAGTTTCCAAAATGGGGTCACTTGTGGGGGAGCTCCAATGTTTGGGCACACAGCGGCTCTCCAAACGCAACATGGTGTCGCTAACAATTTGAGGCGATTTTCCGTTAAATTTGTTAGCGGACACCATGTTGCATTTGGAGAGCCGCTGTGTGCCCAAATATTGGAGCTCCCCCACAAGTGACCCCATTTTGGAAACTAGACCCCCCAAGGCACCTATTGAGATGCATAGTGAGCACTTGGAACCCCCAGGTGCTTCACAAATTGATCCAAAAAAATGAAAAAGTGTTTTTTTTTCACTTATTCAATTTTACGAATCAATTTGTGAAGCACCTGGGGGTTCCAAGTGCTCATTATGCATCTAGATATGTGCCTTGGGGGGTCTAGTTTCCAAAATGGGGTCACTTGTGGGGGAGCTCCAATGTTTGGGCACACAGGGACTCTTCAAATGCAACATGGTATCCGCTAACAATTTGAGCCGACAATTTGTTAGCGGATACCATGTTGCATTTGAAGAGTCCCTGTGTGCCCAAACATTGGAGCTCCCCCACAAGTGACCCCATTTTGGAAACTAGACCCCCCAAGGCACCTATCTAGATGCATAATGAGCACTTGGAACCCCCAGGTGCTTCACAAATTGATTCGTAAAATTGAATAAGTGAAAAAAAACCACTTTTTCATTTTTATGGATCAATTTGTGAAGCACCTGGGGGTTCCAAGTGCTCACTATGCATCTAGATAGGTGCCTTGGGGGGTCTAGTTTCCAAAATGGGGTCACTTGTGGGGGAGCTCCAATGTTTAGACACACAGGATCTCTCCAAACGCGACATGGTTCCAATTTGTTAGTGGACACCATGTTGCGTTTCGAGAGCCCCTGTGTGTCTAAACATTGGAGCTCCCCCACAAGTGACCCCATTTTGGAAACTAGACCCCCCAGGGAACTTATATAGATGTGTGTTGAGCCCATTGAACCCCCAGGTGCCTCTCAGAAAATCATAATGTTGACTTGTGAAAATAAAAAAAAAACCTTTTTTCCACAAAAATGCAAAAAAAAATATTTTCACAAGGGTACTAGGAGAAATTGCACTCCATAAGTTGTCTCCTGAGTACTCATATACCCCATGTGTTGGAAAAAAACTACTATTTGGGCGCATGTAAGGGCTCGGAAGGGAAGGAGTGACGCTTTTGAACGCAGACTTTGATGGAATGGTCTGCGGGCGTCATGTCATGTTCTCAGAGCCCTTGATGTGCCTAAACAGTGAAATGCCTAACAAGTGCCCCCTTTTTGGTAGTGTTAGTTGATTTTTGAATTTTGTAATGTAGTGTTATACATCAGTTGTGTAGGACAATCTGACGAACACTACACAACTGATGTATGACAACCTGACGAACACTACGTCAGCTGTGCAGTGTTCATCAGGTTGTCATACTTCAGAAATTAATTCAATAGTCCATCGAAGTATGGTACCTTTTGAAGCAGTCTTTCATACACAGGCCAGGTTTGTCAGGGCAGGTGTTAGAACCTTGCTCTTAGGTTTTTTCTATTGCTGGTCACATGACCTTGTTGGCCTATTTAGTCCTGCTCCGCCCTTCTGGCTTTGCTGGACTTCATTGTATTACTACTCTTTAGCTAGCCGGTGCTCAGTATCTAACTCTGTTAGTTTGCTTGGTCTTCGGACCTCTGTGTTCTATATATATTATTTGTTCGTCTGTCTGCTACTATTTCTGTTAGGAGGTGTCCATTTTGCTCCCAGTCCCTAGTACTTGTAGGGATTCCTTCCCCACATCTATAGGTCTCCGTACAGACTAGCTTAGGACTTTAGCAGGTCTGATCGCAGGATCAGGTCCCCTGTTACATCATAGGGATAAAGCTGAGTTCTATCGTAGGGACAGATCTCCTCTCTTTCCTTAGCTCTGGTAGCAGAACATAACAGCAGGTGTCACATTGATAAATGGTGTCCTTGCGTATTCCACTTTTATAACACACTCGGCACCTCTTTTGTGACTTTCCTTTTTTTCCGCTGTGAGGGATCTGCCCTGGGAAATGCTGGCCTGGTACAATTCTTGGTCCTTCAATTCCAGAAGTACTGGGGCCCTCTCTGTCACCGCTGCCAAATATCAGGGCCTTGATAACTGTTTCCTGAAACTGAAGGTACGACGCAGAAGTCTGGCCTGCACATTGTGACAGAAGGAAAGCATTGTGCATTGCCATCAGTACAATGTGCACGGCCAGCTTCTTGTACCACACTCTGGACTTTCTCAAAGCACTGTATGGCTGGAGGACTTGATCAGAGAGATCAACTCCCCCCATGTACTTGTTGTACCCCACTACACAGTCTGGTTTGACGACCTGTGTAGTGGAACCTCGTACAGTGCTGAGTGTGCTGCCATCACCATGTATGATGGTCAAGAAAAGGACATCCCTTTTGTCCTTGTACTTGACCATCAACAGGTGGTCGCTACATTGGGCTCTGTTCTCACCCCTTTTGAGCAGCTGCCCAATTAGCGTCTTTGGGAGGCCTTTCTGAATTTTGCGGACAGTACCGCAGGCTGCGGTACGTCGCGCAGAGAGGGACTGGAAGAGCGGGATACTTGTATAAAAGTTATCCACGTAGAGGTGATAACCTTTATCAAGCAGTGGGTGCACCAAGTCCCACACAATTTTCCCACTCACTCCCAGAACAGGGGGGCATTCAGGGGGTTCAATCTGGGAGTCCTTCCCTTCATAAACTCTAAACTTGTGAGTGTATCCTGAGGTACTCTCACAAAGTTTATACAGCTTGATCCCATACCTTGCCCTCTTACTGGGCAGGTACTGCCGGAATCCAAGCCGCCCCTTAAAAGAAATTAAGGACTCATCCACACAAATGTCCCTTTGGGGCACGTACACTTCACCAAACTTGTTATTGAAGTGTTCGATGACCGGCCGAACTTTGAAAAGACGATCAAAGTTCGGGTCATCGCGTGCAGGACACCTTGCATTATCTTGGTAATGCAAGAACTTGTAGATGGCCTGAAAACGTGTCCGGGGCATGACCATTCGGAACACTGGAGTGTTATACAAAACGTCAACACTCCAGTATTGCCGAAGCTCGGGCTTCTTCAAGATCCCCATAAGAAGGACCAGGCCCCAAAACTTCATCATTTCTACTGCGTCTACAGGAGACCAGTTAGAAAATGATGAAGAGGGGTTTTGTTCTAAAAATTGATGAGCGTATAAATTAGTTTGGCCCACCATGAGGTTTATAAAATCCTCAGAGAAAAAGACTTTGAAAAAGTCTATTTCTGTGAGGCCGGTGGTGTCAAACTTGATTCCTTATTCCGCTACGAAATCAGGAATCAGCGGCTCATAATTTTCGGGGGGCGAAGTCCATATAGGCTCAGTAGTGGGGGGCGCTGGAACATCTCTCCTGCGACGACGGCGGGGCGGGCAAGCAGAACCTGAGGAAGAGGAGGAAGAAGAGAAGGAGGAAGACGACGAGGAGTCGGAAAAACAAAGAAATGTGGGATCCTCACCCTCACTGTCAGTGTCGGAGGCAAGAATAGCGCAAGCCTCCTCCGCTGAATAATGAGTTTGGGATGAGCAGGACATTGTTTGTTATGTATGTGGTGCGTGTGTGTCAATTCTTTGAGAGTGTGTGTGTGTCAGTACTTTATTTAGAGTGTGTGGAAAAAGGAAATACTGTATGTGGTGCAAACAGCGAGCACGAGTGTGGATTGGTGAACTATGCCACCGATCAATACTCGGCGGCTACTGGATGTGCGCACAAATGTATGGGGAGTGGGAAGAGGGGAATTGGGTTGGATGAGGGGAGATCAGATTACTTACCAAAGTCCTCTCTGTTCTTTCAGGACCGGGAGCCCGTAGCAGGAGCCCGGCGCTGGTGACCGGGAGCCCGGAGCAGGAGACCGGGGGCCCGGAGCAGGAGACTGGGAGCCCGGTGCCGGAGACCAGGAGCCCGGTGCAGGAGACCAGGAGCCCGGTGCAGGAGACCAGGAGCCCGGAGCAGTAGACCGGTACTGGAGCTGGAGATCAGAAGCAAAAGAATTAACAGGGACACTGGGGTGGGAAGGGGGGTTAAAAGACAGGGGAGTGGGAAGAGGGGTAAAAAGACAGGGGAGTGGGAAGAGGGGGATTGGGGTGAATGAGGGGAGATCAGAGATGGACTTACCAAAGGGTCAGCAGGACTGGAACAGAAGACCCAGAGCAGGAGACCGGGAGCCCGGCGCTGGTGACCAGGAGCCCGGCGCTGGAGACTCGGACCAGAGCTGGAGACTCGGACCAGAGCTGGAGACCGCTGCAGGACGCAGAAAAAAAAGGTAAGGGGGGGTAAAAAGAGGGGGGAGGGAGGATTGGGGTGGATGAGGGGAGAACAGACTTACCAAAGTCTTCTCTGCAGGATCAGCAGCAGGCTCTGGAGCAGGAACCACAGCAGGTCAGGAGCAGAAGATCCAGGAGCTGGAGCAGAAGATCCAGGACGCTGGAACAGAAGATCCAGGAGCAGCGGCAGCAGCAGCGACTGGAACAGTGAGAAGATGGTCTTGTGGTGTCACAAAATATTCTGTGGCACTACAAGGCCCAGCACAGACACATCAGATGTGATCGCTCTGTAGAAATCCTCACCAAATGTGAGGGTCTGCAGGGCAGTCACAGGGTGATGATGGGGTGGTGACAGGTGGAGGTAATCTGATTGGAGAAATCATTGATGACATCGATCGCTCCAATCAGAGTACCTGAATACAGGTGACCAGGCGGTCACAGGGAGGTGTCACCCCTCTGTGACCCCCTGTGGTGCATGTTGTGCCCCAGCCATCTGATTGGTGACACTGATTGCACCAATCAGACATGGCTGGAGCAGAGCACGCACCACAGGGGGTCACAGAGGGGTGACACCTCCCTGTGACCGCCTGGTCACCTGTATTCAGGTACTCTGATTGGAGCGATCGATGTCATCATCGATCGCTCCAATCACAGCAGTCTGGGGGCTTGAATCACATTACAGGGGGTCATGGGGCGGTGACAGGCAGGTCACAAGCCGGTCACCGCCCCATGACCGCCCTGTCACCGCGCGGTCACGCTACGATCGGTGCGATCGATGTGATGGGCGATCGCACCGATCATAGCAGTCTGGGGCCAGGGCTGGGGTGTCCTAGCAACAGTCTAGGATCGGTGCTCATAGGAGCACCGATCCTAGGCTGCAGATCACTGTTTCCAGCAATCACATTGCCGGAAACAGTGAGAAATGCTGTGATTGGCTGTTCAGATTTGAACAGCCAATCACAGCGATCGCTGGTGCGGGGGGGCGGCGACAGCCCCTGGGATGATAACGCCATCTACCAGGAGGTAAGATGGCACCGTAACTTTAATGCTGTCACCGCGACTTAAGTCGCGGTGCCGCATTAAAGATATGACGTACTAATACGGGTCTGGCTCTTAAGTCCCAGGGCACAGACGCTTATTAGTACGTCAGATGTTATTAAGGGGTTAATGAGAAAAAAAAATGAACTTTTTAGAATTTACCAAATGGCTGCAATGAAACAAAGAGTGAAAAATTTAAAGGGGTCTGAATACTTTCCGTACCCACTGTATCTATAATACATGATATTTAAGAATGTAGAATTAAATTGGTTTGCTTATTCAAGACCCGCGGGCAGGACGTATCTAGCACCAGTATCCAGTGTACCTTTCTGTTAGGAAGGGCACGTCTTCCAACTACTCCTCTAGCTTAGGGGTTAATTTTCTCTAAACCTTAAAATTCTAATCCTTTTACATTGCTCCTATGTTTTTGTATACATTGTTTAGATACATTTGATGGTTTATTTGCTTCCCTATTGTATGAATCTCTGATCTGCTCATTACTCCTCATCTTATCATCTCGTCGTCTGGTGTGTTGGCCATGCTTCACCTGCTAGACTATTTCAATCAGAACCCGTGTGATTTGATTTTTACCTTTAAATGGAGAACAGATGAGGTGGGTTTTTTTGGATTTGGTATTAAGGGTCAATTCAGATTTAAGATCTATAAAAACAAAAACCTATAGTAAAGACACATCAGGTAATACAATATTAACCCCTTAAGGACGGAGCTAATTATGTCCTTAATGACCAGGCCAAATTTTACAATTCTGACCAGTGTCACTTTATGAGATAACTCTGGAACGCTTCAATGGATCCCACTGATTCTGAGACTGTTTTTTCGTGACATATTGTACTTCATGATAGTGGTAAAATGTTGTAGATATCACTTGCGTTTATTTGTGAAAAAAATAGAAATTTGCTGAAAATTTTTTCAATTTTTAAACTTTGAATTCTTATGCTCTTAAATCAGAGAGATATGTCACACAAAATAGTTAATAAATAACATTTCCCACATGTCTACTTTACATTAGCAGAATTTTTTAAACAAAATGTTTTTTTTGTTAGGAAGCTATAAAAGTTAGAAGTTGACCAGTGATTTTTCATTTTTCCAACAAAATTCACAAAACCATTTTTTTAGGGACCACATCACATTTGAGGATTTGAGGGGTCTAAATGACAGAAAATGCTCAAAAGTGACACAATTTTAAAAACTGCACCCCTCAAGGTGCTCAAAACCACATTCAAGAAGTTTATTAACCCTTCAGGTGCTTCTCGGGAACTGAAGCAACGTGGAAAGAAAAAATCAACATTTAACTTTTCTTCACAAAATGTTTACTTCAGACCCATTTTTTTATTTTCACAAGGGTAACAAAAGAAAATGGACCCCAAAATTTGTTGAGCAATTTCTCCTGAGAACGCTGACACCCTATATGTGGGGTAAAACTACTGTTTGGGTGCATGTTATGCTATTTTTCCTGAATGCGATGATACCCCATATGTAATCAGAAATTACTGTTAGGCTATGTGCCCACGTTGCATTTATGAAGCAGAAAATTTCTGCTGCATAAATGCAAGTCCTCTCCCGGAAAAACGCATGCGGAATTCCGCACGCGTTTATCGCGCATTTTCCACATGCGGAATTGCCTTGCGTTTTTTATGCATTGGACAAAGGCAATTCCGCTTGCGGAAACGCAAAATTAAATGACATGCTGCGGATTTTTGAACGCGGCATAAACGCTGCGGAAAAATCCGCAGCATGGGCATAGAACTTGCGGAATCCCATTGGGGAACATGGGGTGCGGATATACATGCGTTTTTCAAGCGTTTACGCTGCGGAAATTCCGCAGCATATACGCTTGAAAAATGCTACGTGGGCACACAGCCTTAGGCCACACGTCAGGTCTGAGAAGGAAGGAGCACGATTTGGCTTTTGGAGCATAGATTTTGGTAGAATAATTTGTGGGCGACATTTGCGGAGCCCCAAAGGTGCCAGAACAGCAGAAAAAAAGCAAAAGTGATCCCATTGTAAAAATTACACATCTCAATGAGTTCATCTACGGCTGCAGTGACTATTATGTAACATCCACGCCAGGTTTTATTCTGGAGAATTCCAAATATGCCAGTTTAGTGCCCATACATTGTGCCCCCATATATTGTAGCGCCCCCATACATTTCTCCTGGTGACACACACCCCGTAAATTGTTAAGTGCTCTCCCCTCTACAATAATGCCAAATGTGGCTGCTTACTGCGGTTTAGACACAGTAGGGCATTTCGATTTGGGAGCGCAGAATTCACTGGATTTTATTTGAGGGGATGGGAGTCTTCGCTTTTCCAGAGTCTTTGTTTTGCCAGTAAAGCGGAGCCCCCTATAGTTCCAGTGACAGATGACGGACCTGAGAGGGGGCTGGTTTTGTGTGGGATAAATTAGGGGTTTTATTGGTAACATTTTGGGGTACATAATTTTCGATTGCTTCCAGAATAAGACTGGATGGCCAGTCTACGCTGAGCAGTTATGTTGGAGTTTCCGTGTAAATCCCACAAAAAAGCGATTCAGATAAAACCCCCAACGGAACCACCCACCACAAAGAGGCAGATGGAAACACTTTGGAGTCTGTTTGAAGTCTACTCTGATGGTCTCCATCTTTTTAGGTGTGCACATCTGTGGTCGTCGACACTTCAACGCTAAAAAAAAAGCCTAAAATGATGGTACGCTGCCAGAACAGAGACCAGTCCAAAGGAACTCCATCGGCCTCATAAGTGAGTGGCTCCATCTGGGTTTTTTGTCTGAATTGTGGTTCTAGTGAATTTGCATGGAAATCCCAACGTAAGTGCTCAGCGGAGAGCGCAGGATAAACGTGAGCTGAGCCTTGTTCCAATTTTTTTGGAGGCAGAATGAAGAAATAGACAGCAGTACCAGAATCGTTATTATTTTTATTTTTGCGCGGTTCACCGTACGGTATAAGTGATAAGACAGATTTATTCTTCGGATCAGTGCGATTACAGCACTACAAGATTTATATGTGCTTTTTTTTAGATTTAGCTGCTATCGCACAGTAAAAATGCTTTTTTTTTAATAAAAAGTGCTTATTTTCTTCGCCATATTCTGAGAGCTATAACTTTTTTATTTTTTGGTGAACAGCGCTGTATGATGGCTTATTTTTTACGGGACGAGTTGCAGACTTTTTTGGTACTATTTTGGGGAACATAGTAATTTTTGATCACTGTTTATTCAGATTTTTCAGACACAGAAAGAACAAAAACCAGCAATTCAGTTATTGTTTTTATTTTTTATTTTTTTGCGCCGTTCACCATGCGGTAAAAGTGATAAGACCGTCAGGTCAGTACGATTACAGCGATACCAGATTTATATATTTTTTTTTATGCTTTGCTATTTTTACAGACTAAAAACAGTTTTTTACAAGAAAGAATTAGATTTTGCGTCGTCACATTCTTAGAGCTGTAACTTTTTTAGTTTTTTGCCGAATGAGTCATGTTAAGGCTTGTTTTTGCAGGACGGTTTGGAGTTTTTATTCATTTGTTTATTTTTTTACATATGACTTTTTGATCACTTTTTATTCACTTTTTTTGTGAGTCAGTATGATGAAAAAGCGTAATTTTTGGCGTGTTGTGTATTTATTTTTTTATGGCATTCACCAAATGGAATAAATAACGTGACAGTTTCATAGAGCGAGTCATTCTGGATGCGGCGATACCAATTATGTGTACATTTTTTAGTTTATTTTTGTTTTATCACAAACGCTGTATTTTGAGTGGCGAAACGGATTTTAGTGATTTGTGTGAACTTTTTTGTGTGTTGTTTTTTACTTTTTTACATACTTTATTTTACTTTTTTTTACTTTTTCACCAAATCCCACTGTGGGACATGTATATTTTTTATTCTGATCACTGATCTCATACACTGCAGTACTCCTGTACTGCAATGTATGAGACCTGTCAGTGAGTAACTGACTCACTGACTCTGCCTGTGAGAGCCAATTTATTGCTGGATCTCACAGGCCACCGTACCCGCGGATCACCACATGAACTCAGGGTACCATGGTAACCATCGGGACCAGTAATTTTCATCGCGGGGGTCCGATGGTTACTAAGTGGAAGCAAGACCCCCTTGTAACCACTTAAATAGCGCTGTCATGATTGACAGCGGTATTTAAGGGGTTAATTGGCCCCGATCAACATCATAAATGGCCGGGGCCGATACTGCAGGGTGTCAGTTGTCATATACAGCTAACACCCGCAGAAATCGCCACCGTCGGGCGGCGCTATTCATTTATGCCTCAGTGGCGCATTTTCACGGCGCTGAGGCATAAGTACCCTTAATGACCACCGTGAAAATGCGTTAAGGGCGATTTCTTGTCATCCTAGACATATTAAAACTAATATTCGCATAGGAGAGATGATTTGGGTCAAACAAAATTGTACAGAGGAGGATCATTACATAAACGAAAGGGAAATGATATGTGATAGATTTCATAAAAGGGGATATAAAAACTGGACTCTAAATAAAACAAAGATTATAGTGGGTAACATAGTAACATAGTTTTTAAGGTTGAAGGAAGACTAAGTCCATCTAGTTCAACCCATAGCCGAACATGTTGATCCAGAGGAAGGCAAAAAAAAAACCATGTGGCAAACACTAAGCTCCACATTAGGGAAAAAAATTCCTTCCCGATTCCATACGACAATCAGACTAGTTCCCTGGATCAAAGCCCTATCAAGGAATCTAGTATATATAACCTGTAATATTATACTTTTCAAGAAAGGCATCCATGCCCTTCTTAAATTTTATTAGTGAATCACTCATTACAACATCATGCGGCAGAGAGCTCCATAGTCTCACTGCTCTTACAGTAAAGAATCCCCGTCTGTGATTATGATTAAACCTTCTTTCCTCCAGACGTAGAAGATGCCCCCTTGTCCCCGTCTCAGGCCTCAGAGTAAAAAGATCAGCAGATCGGTCTTTGTACTGTCCCCTCATATGCTTGTACATAGTAATAAGATCACCCCTAAGCCTTCTTTTTTCCACAGTAAATAACCCCAAGTGTAATAACCTGTCTTGGTATTGCAGACCCCCCAGTCCTCTAATAACCTTGGTCGCTCTTCTCTGCACCCGCTCTAGTTCAGCTATGTCTTTCTTATACACCGGAGACCAGAACTGTACACAGTATTCTAAGTGTGGTCGCACTAGTGACTTGTATAGAGGTAAAATTATCTACTCCTCATGAGCATCTATGCCTCTTTTAATGCATCCCATTATTTTATTTGCCTTTGCAGCAGCAGCCTGACACTGGCCACTAAACGTGAGCTTGTCGTCCACCAATGCACCCAGGTCTTTTTTAGTTACAGTTTTGCCCAGTGATTTACAATTAAGCATATAATTATACATTTTATTTCCTCTGCCCAAGTGCATTACCTTACATTTATCCCCATTAAAGCTCATTTGCCATTTATCAGCCCAAGCTTCTAGTTTACATAGATCCTCCTGTAATATAAAATTGTCCTCCTCTGTATTGATTACCCTGCAGAGTTTAGTGTCATCTGCAAATATTGAAATACTACTCTGTATGCCCCCTACAAGGTCATTAATAAATACGTTAAAAAGAAGGGGGCCCAATACTGACCCCTGTGGTACCCCTCTGTTAACTGAGACCCAGTCTGAGTGTGTTCCATTAATAACCACATTTGGTTCCTATCACTGAGCCAGTAAAAGTCACAAAGAGTTAATTATTAAAAAAACACAAAATTGGTGAACATATAAAAAAAACTGTTTTTGTCACTACTTTCAGTAGAGAATATAATCAAATAAACATTATCGTCAGTAAGTATTTGCCAGTGTTTCATGGGGATCCTTCTTTAAATGAAATAAAGGATGGATGTCTTTTTTTTCTGCGAAAATCTCCCCCACTTTATCTAACATGTGATCACCTAGTTTTGTTCCAAAAATAACTCATGGAGAGACTAGAACTTGGCTCACACCCATAGGGTCTCACAAATGTGGTATCGATCAGTGTGCCTCTTGTAAGTGTGCGAAACAAACTAGAGATTGACCTAGTGACCCAAAACAAAAAATATCTTATAAAGGAGTACTGTAATGCGCATGTGCGGGGAAAGGCCAAAGAGTGCCGGCGCATGCACACCACAATACTTTGCTGGGTCCTCAGCATGGCAGAGAGAAGCGCGCCTGTGCAGGAGCTTGATGCCGTGGACACTGCGTGGATGACGTAGAACTCGTCATCCACAAGAAGAGAAGAGGCGCCGGATCAAGAACAGTGACGCCCATCAGACCCGACCGCCCTTAAGGGGGCATAATAAAAGCTATTTTTTATTTTATGGAGAGCACATTGTGGACTTATATACAGCATTACATTCTAGAATGCTGTCGCATTGGGCTTACAAGTGCTGGCCCTACTTTATATTGGAAAAACCCGATAATAGGATCCCTTTAAGGTTTTGTTACAAATGGAGAGGTGGTGGAAGTGATGACTTAGGAGTTTAGTGATTTGGAGTCAGTCTGGTGGAGGTGTGACATGGTCCATGTAGTGAGTAATAAATCCAGGAGTTAGATTGAGTCCTTTGTCAGAGACATGAACGTCCTTATCCACTTGAACACGAGGATGTTTCTCTCTCCATCTTTCTTAAAATGTTTTTTCAGTATTAACACTTATAAATCTGTCACACTGCAGAGCAGTAGAAACATGTTCTGTGCAGTCACAGATCGCGCTTCTCTATCTGTCATTGGTGGATGACTCTAGGTTTGATGAATGCCAGGAGAACGTTACTTGCCTGACTACATTGTGGCAGCTGTAAAGTATTGTAGAGGAGGATAATGCTATGCGGTTGTTTTTCAGGGGTTTGCCTTGGCATCATAGCTCCAGTGAAGGGAAGTCTTAATTCTTCAGCATAGAAGACATTATAGAGAAATGTATGCTTCCAACAATGTGGGAACTGTTTGGAGAAGGCCCTTTTCTGTCCCAGCATGACTATGCTCCATTGCACAAACAAGGTTCATAAAGGCAAGGTTGTGAGAGTTTAATGTGGAAGAACCTGACTGACCGAAAAACCCGAACTTCAACCCCATCCAACACCTATGGGATGGAGATTCCTGGTCAGGACCACCCATCCAGCATCAGCGTCTGACGTCACAAATGCTCTTCTGAATGAAGGGGCAAAAATTACCACAGATGTCTCCAAAATCTTGCAGTAAGGGACCAACTCCAAATCAATGCCTAAGGATTTAGAGTGAGATGGTATAAAATTCTGTATCCCTATACTTATGTCCATATATTGTACAGTGGGGAAAATAAGTGTTTGATACACTGCCGATTTTGCAAGTTTTCCCACCTACAAAGAATTGAGAGAGGTCTGTAATTTTTATCATAGGTACAATTCAACTGTGAGAGACAGAATCTTAAAAAAAAAATCCAGAAAATCACATTGTATGATTTTTACATAACTAATTTGCATTTTATTGCATGAAATAAGTATTTGATACAATAGAAAAACAGAACTTAATATTTGGTCCAGAAACCTTTGTTATAATTACAGAGGTCAGACGTTTCCTGTAGTTCTTGACCAGGTTTGCACACACTGCAGCAGGGATTTTGGTCCACTCCTCCATACAGATCTTCTCCAGATCTTTCAGGTTTCGGGGCTGTCGCTGGGCAACATTGAGTTTTAGCTTCCTCCAAAGATTTTCTATTGGGTTTAGATCTGGAGACTGGCTAGGCCACTCGAGGACCTTGAAATGCTTCTTACAGATCCACTCCTTTGTTGCCTTGGCTGTATGTTTTGGGTCATTGTCTTGCTGGAAGACCCAGCCACGACCCATCTTCAATGCTCTTACTTAAGCAATGAGGTTGTTTGCCAAAATCGCGCGATACATGACTCCATCTATCCTCCCTTCAATACGATACAGTCGTCCTGTCCCCTTTGCAGAAAAGCACCCCCAAAGTATGATGTTTAACCCACCATGCTTCATGGTTGGGATGGTGTTCTTGGGGTTGTACTCACCCTTCTTCCTCCTCCAAACATGGCGAGAGGAGTTGATACCAAAAAGTTCCATTTTGGTCTCATCTGACCACATGACCTTCTCCCATGCCTCCTCTGGATCATCCAGATGGTCATTGGCGAACTTCAAACAGGCCTGAACATGTGCAGGTGTGAGCAAGGGGACCTTGTGTGCCCTGCAGGAATTTTATTTTTAGATTCTGTCTCTCACAGGTGAAGCGTACCTACAATTAAAATTACAGCCCTCTCCATTCTTTGTAGGTGGGAAAAGTTGCAAAATTGGCAGTGTATCAAATACTTATTTTCCCCACTGTATGTGTATAATAACAATATAAGAAAAACATTGGATAATAAGACACTTCTGCATATATGTGGTCATGGGTGTATGTGTGTGGGGGGGTCCTATCATTTCTAACAATTTTCTGTATCAGGTCATTTACACACATTTGTATACCCCCCATAGAGTTTATTACACATGATTAGATTGGATCTCATTGGCTGCAGGGCTTGTTCTAAGCACATTCTAGAATGTTGTGACATCACAGGATCGGTGCCATGGTGACCTCTGCCTGGACATTATGACATCATGAGGAATATATAAGCAGCCGCGCGCCCGGACCTCCTCTGAGGGAGATAGTAGGGGTTTTAAAGTAAGTATACGTGTCTTACACTCCTGTCCCTCCTTATTATTCCCCATTTCCTACCTATAGAAGTGTCTGATTTCTTACGACAAGCTTCCGCTACTTCCCAATTCTCATACCCCATACGTGAATAATGAGAAAACCTTAAAATGGTTAATTAGCTCGTAATGGTAATATTTGCTATTGATACAATTGGTATTTAATATCAGGCGATTTATAAGGAAACTTCTCTATTTCTCCAATTCAGGATTTACGTTTATTTATATTTGAAAAATGACGAGCGAAAATCGCAGAGCAAATTACGTAAGTCCGAAATAAGAAAAGTCATGAATCAGGATAGTGATTGTAATGCCGCCTCTATACGTCTATATAATAATGAATTTCTGTGTCTGATGTCTGTTGTTTATGTACGGCCAAATGCCCGGACCTTGGGTCAGTATGATTACGATGAGACCAAACTTGTGGTTTTTTGAAATGGCGGAAATTTTTGTAAAAAAAACAAACAAAAATTATTCTGAGTCGCCATTTTTGAGTACCTGTAAACATTTTTATTTTTGGTGGATGGAGCTGTGTGGGGCTTGTGTATTTTGCGTGGTGACCTGATGTTTTTATTGATATTATTTTGGAGTACTTCCGACGCTTCGATCTCTTCTTAATTCATTTTTTTGTGGAGTTGTAGCAATTAAAAACACTCAATTTTGCCATTTTGATTTTTTTTTTTGCGTTACAGTTTTTATAGATTGGGTCAATTCATTTTATATTTTCATACAGTCGACTTTTCCAAATACATTGATACCAAATATGTGATTTTTTTTTTCCTTTCTTTAATGTTAACTGGAGAAAGGAGGGGGTGATTTGAATTTTTTTTAAACTTTTTTAAAAACTTTCTTCATCTTTTTCTCTATTTGTTAGTTCCCTTAGGGGACTTAAGAGATCAGACGATCGCAGACTTATGTCATATACCGCAATACAGCAGTATTGCAGTATATAGCAAAAATGACGGTCTTCTATGCCACCCAACCTCAGGCAGAAAGTCACAGGAGAGATAACATGACAGACACGGGGGCGTTTATTCGGTTCCCAACTGTCATAACAGCCCACCGGCCCCCTGTGATCATGTCAGGCTTAAATGCAGCTGTCAGCAAATGACTGTGGCACTAAATAGGTTCCCAGCGGCAATCGGTGGGCATGACAATCACTGCTGTCAGAGGCAGATGCCGTCTATATAATACAGCCGACATCTGCCCATGGTGGAGGGGGCTCTGCTTCTGAGACCGCTCCAAAGTCCCTGACACACTGCATGACGAATATATCTGTCCTGGGGCATTAAAGGGTTAAATCTCTGTAGCGTACAGCCCCCTGGAATACCCAAAACTCTGTGTCACATTAGGGCAGATTTAGCAATGCAGCTCGGCCAGTGCACCCCATTATTACCACAAATAAATATGGAAAAACATGAACGAAGCTTCAGAGATTCACAATACGCAACTGACTTATAAATGTATTCCACATATTATATACTGGAAAAAGTAGAAAATAAAGTCAGATGCCGTCCTGAGTTGTCAGCAGATGCCTCCTTGACTTGTCAGCAGACGCCACCCGTAAGTTGTCAGCAGATGGCGCCTTGAGTTGTCAGCAGATGCCGCCTTGACTTGTCAGCAGATGCCGCGCTTAGTTGTCAGCAGATGCCTCCTTGAGTTGTCAGCAGATGCCGTCCTGAGTTGTCAGCAGATGCCTCCTTGAGCTGTGAGTAGATGCCTCCTTGAGTTGTCAGCAGATGCCTTCTTGAGTTGTCAGCAGATGCAGCCCTTAGTTGTCAGCAGATGCCATCTTGAGTTGTCAGCAGATGCCTTCTTGAGTTGTCAGCAGATGCCTTCTTGAGTTGTCAGCAGATGGCTCCTTGAGTTGTCAGCAGATGCCTCCTTGAGTTGTCAGCAGATGCCGCCCTTAGTTGTCAGCAGATGCCTTCTTGAGTTGTCAGCAGATGGCTCCTTGAGTTGTCAGCAGATGCCTCCTTGTGTTGTCAGCAGATGCCACCCTTAGTTGTCAGCAGATGCCTCCTTGAGTTGTCAGCAGATACCTCCTTGAGTTGTCAGCAGATGGCTCCTTGAGTTGTCAGCAGATGCCGTCCTGAGTTGTCAGCAGATGCCTCCTTGAGTTGTCAGCAGATGCCTTCTTGAGTTGTGAGTAGATGCCTCCTTGAGTTGTCAGCAGATGCCTTCTTGAGTTGTCAGCAGATGCAGCCCTTAGTTGTCAGCAGATGCCTTCTTGAGTTGTCAGCAGATGCCTCCTTGAGTTGTGAGCAGATGCCTCCTTGAGTTGTCAGCAGATGCCTTCTTGAGTTGTCAGCAGATGCAGCCCTTAGTTGTCAGCAGATGCCGTCCTGAGCTGTCAGCAGATGCCTTCTTGAGTTGTCAGCAGATGCAGCCCTTAGTTGTCAGCAGATGCCTCCTTGAGTTGTGAGCAGATGCCTCCTTGAGATGTCAGCAGATGCCTTCTTGAGTTGTCAGCAGATGCAGCCCTTAGTTGTCAGCAGATGCCTTCTTGAGTTGTCAGCAGATGGCTCCTTGAGTTGTCAGCAGATGCCACCCTTAGTTGTCAGCAGATGCCTTCTTGAGTTGTCAGCAGATGCCTCCTTGAGTTGTCAGCAGATGTCGCCCTTAGTTGTCAGCAGATGCCTTCTTGAGTTGTCAGCAGATGCCTTCTTGAGTTGTCAGCAGATGGCTCCTTGAGTTGTCAGCAGATGCCTCCTTGTGTTGTCAGCAGATGCCACCCTTAGTTGTCAGCAGACGCCTCCTTGAGTTGTCAGCAGATGCCTCCTTGTGTTGTCAGCAGATGGCTCCTTGAGTTGTCAGCAGATGCCGTCCTGAGTTGTCAGCAGATGCCTCCTTGAGTTGTCAGCAGATGCCTCCTTGAGTTGTCAGCAGATGGCTCCTTGAGTTGTCAGCAGATGCCGTCCTGAGTTGTCAGCAGATGCCTCCTTGAATTGTCAGCAGATGGCTCCTTGAGTTGTCAGCAGATGCCTCCTTGAGTTGTCAGCAGATGCCACCCTTAGTTGTCAGCAGATGCCTCCTTGAGTTGTCAGCAGATGCCGCCCTTAGTTGTCAGCAGATGCCGCCCTTAGTTGTCAGCAGATGCCTCCTTGAGTTGTCAGCAGATGCCTTCTTGAGTTGTCAGCAGATGCAGCCCTTAGTTGTCAGCAGATGCCTTCTTGAGTTGTCAGCAGATGCCTCCTTGAGTTGTGAGCAGATGCCTCCTTGAGTTGTCAGCAGATGCCTTCTTGAGTTGTCAGCAGATGCAGCCCTTAGTTGTCAGCAGATGCCGTCCTGAGTTGTCAGCAGATGCCGTCCTGAGTTGTAAGCAGATGCTTCCTTGAGTTGTGAGCAGATGCCTCCTTGAGATGTCAGCAGATGCCTTCTTGAGTTGTCAGCAGATGCAGCCCTTAGTTATCAGCAGATGCCTTCTTGAGTTGTCAGCAGATGGCTCCTTGATTTGTCAGCAGATGCCACCCTTAGTTGTCAGCAGATGCCTCCTTGAGTTGTCAGCAGATGCCTCCTTGAGTTGTCAGCAGATACCGCCCTTAGTTGTCAGCAGATGCCTTCTTGAGTTGTCAGCAGATGGCTCCTTGAGTTGTCAGCAGATGCCTACTTGTGTTGTCAGCAGATGCCACCCTTAGTTGTCAGCAGATGCCTCCTTGAGTTGTCAGCAGATGCCTCCTTGAGTTGTCAGCAGATGGCTCCTTGAGTTGTCAGCAGATGCCGTCCTGAGTTGTCAGCAGATGCCTCCTTGAGTTGTCAGCAGATGCCTCCTTGAGTTGTCAGCAGATGGCTCCTTGAGTTGTCAGCAGATGCCGTCCTGAGTTGTCAGCAGATGCCTCCTTGAATTGTCAGCAGATGGCTCCTTGAGTTGTCAGCAGATGCCTCCTTGAGTTGTCAGCAGATGCCGCCCTTAGTTGTCAGCAGATGCCTTCTTGAGTTGTCAGCAGATGGCTCCTTGAGTTGTCAGCAGATGCCTACTTGTGTTGTCAGCAGATGCCACCCTTAGTTGTCAGCAGATGCCTCCTTGAGTTGTCAGCAGATGCCTCCTTGAGTTGTCAGCAGATGGCTCCTTGAGTTGTCAGCAGATGCCGTCCTGAGTTGTCAGCAGATGCCTCCTTGAGTTGTCAGCAGATGCCTCCTTGAGTTGTCAGCAGATGGCTCCTTGAGTTGTCAGCAGATGCCGTCCTGAGTTGTCAGCAGATGCCTCCTTGAATTGTCAGCAGATGGCTCCTTGAGTTGTCAGCAGATGCCTCCTTGAGTTGTCAGCAGATGCCACCCTTAGTTGTCAGCAGATGCCTCCTTGAGTTGTCAGCAGATGCCTCCTTGAGTTGTCAGCAGATGCCGCCCTTAGTTGTCAGCAGATGCCGCCCTTAGTTGTCAGCAGATGCCTCCTTGAGTTGTCAGCAGATGCCGCCCTGAGTTGTCAGCAGATGCCTCCTTGAGTTGTCAGTGATGCGCCCCCTGGGCCGTGGGGGATACCCGGAGCCGGTCCTTGTAGATGCTGGGGGTTGTAGTCACCGTGGCGGCGACCCGGTCCGTGACCCAGGGCGGTCAAACCAGGGTAGTGACTCGCCCCTGGGCCGTGGGGCACTCGGATCCGGGCAATAGGGGAACGATGGGGGTAGTAGTGGCAACCCGGTAGTAGTGGTCAGACCAGTGGTAGTCTGCTATGCGCTGTTGGTATGTCCGACTACGCCACCCGTGGATTGCGGTCAGTGCGAACCGCCGCTGCCAGGCAGACCGCTGGGGCTGATGATGTATGCAGCTGGGGTAGTGTGACTCCCCACGGGAAGAGTGCGGTCCCAGGGCAGTATAATGGAAGATTGGGGTGATGGTGTAGGGCGTCCCGGTACCGTTAGTGCTGGAGGAGCAAGGAGCACACAGACAACAGGTTGCAGTCCAGGGTCTTTACTAGAACAGGTGAACTGACCCACAAACAGTCCCGGCTAGGAGGGGACCTGGATGTCTGAGAGCAAATGGGAAGTTGGCCCTGGTCAGGGTGAGGGTGTTGGCCTACCGTGCTCTCTGCACTCCTTCTGGCTATCTCCTCCTTATAGGGTAACAGACCACTTTCCCGAGATCACCGTGTCCTCTCGCCCGTATTGCCTGCGACGTGGGTCCCTTTTTACTCCCGGCCTGGTACGGCTTTGCTGGTCCCTTTTGCTGTGGCGGGGCCTCCGGGCTTATTAGACCAAGGAACATACAGTCCCCTGCGGACTGGTTATCTGCTGTAGGACGTGGAATCCTCACAGCCTCAGACACCAAAGTCTGGTAAATTTGGTTCTTTGTCTGCCAGGACAGGCGTACTTCACCTCTTGTCCCTGGCTTGTGGCTCTCCTACTGCCACACGTCCTCTTAGGGTGCAATACAACTGTCTCTCCCTGCTCTGGGACACCTCTCAATCCTGAGACAGGTCGTCCAGTTCTCTCTAACCCTGCCCCCAGTTCCAGCTTTTATAGGGGCAGCCTGCTCCCCCTACTGGCCTGAGACAGGAGGTATTGCATGCTAATGTTTCCCTGACCAGAGAACCTCCCCCTTGCTCTCAGACACAGCTTTATTATATTTGTGGCATCCAGGCCAGGGTGACACATTCCCCCCTAGTAGAATTTAGTACTCCGGGACTAAACAGTAAACAAAGATAATATACATGACTATAAAACATTAGTAGACAAACGACGCACAGGTTGAGTTCTTAAGGTCACAGTGTGGTCTGTGACCGGGTGTCCATCTCACCAACACAACGGGGAGCCTTAACCAGGCGGGGGTCTGTCCTAGCCCCAAGTCCTTTACAGTCTTAGTTCATTCCTTGGTCAGGCTCCGAACGCAGTCCATACAAAGTCCCGGTTATTAAAAGTTCATAACCTTTGAGTCCGTACGGTAACTGCAAGAAACTGAAATACACTATTAATAATCATGCAGGTAACTTGGCAAACATTTCAACATTTGGCAACAGGGTTATTTACAATTTTAGTGCACCCTATATTCTCCAGCGAGCGGGTATCTGCCCCTTTGTGCTCCTGGTTGACCTCCTTAGCCCACTGTCTGGTGGTGGACCGACCTGGCTTTCCCCACTAGCGTTAAGGGTACAGCTACCAGCTGGGTGTACAGGTAGGGCAGGCAGCTGTCTGCGGGTCCTTTGGCTCACCGCAGGCATGGCAGGCTCACTGTCAGCAGAGGGTTGACTCTCCTGGGCTGCTGGTACAGGCTCTTCTGCCTCTGGAACTGCTTGCTCCTCTTCACCTTCCAGCTCTGGTGTAGGTTGTTGCTGAGCCAGTTGCAGGAAAAGCAGGACGGGTACCACTATAGCATCGTTTATTCGAGTCCAGGACTGAGGGAACTCTCCGAGAACGGTGCTGATCATTTCTTCCTTGTCCTCTGCGGGTTCAAGGTCACTTTGATCTTCTTCTGCACTACGGAGTTGCTCGGGGCATCTTTTGAGGTGGTCCCTGGAGACGGTACTAGTGGTTTCTCCTCCGTCCTTGGTGATCACGCACACCTTCGGGTTGTCGTGATCAGACTGCAGTACGGTGTAGGGTTCCCTTTCCCACTGGTCGTCCAACTTATGTAGCCTTCTCTTTCGCTTCAGGACCTGCTCACCAGGTTCTAGGGGACCAGCAGGGGCATGTTGGTTGAAGAGTCTTTCTTGCCTTTCTCTCACCTGGGCCAGGCTCCTCTCCACACTCTCCTATACCTTGTTGTACTGTAGTTGCCTTTCCGTATCCCAGTCCGCATCCGGGGAGGTGTCCTCAGGTGTTAGGACTCCCATCTCCAGGTCTACGGGCAGCTTACCTTGTCTGGCTCGCATCAGGTAAGCCGGGTGCAGTTTGTAGCATTCACCGGGATATGATTGTATAAGTCTATCAGGTCCGGCAGTTTTTCTGGCCACAGGCTGCGTTCCTCCAGGGGCAACGTCTTCAGGAGATCAATGACTATATTGTTCATTTTCTCACACATCCCGTTGGTTTGTGGATGGTAAGGCGTTGTCCGAATCTTCTTACAGCCATAGAGGTTGCAGAACTCTTGGAAGATTTCAGCCACGAACGCTGGACCCTGGTCTGTCAGGACCTGTTCCGGATACCAGTGTGTACGGCAGAAGTATTGCTGGAAGGCTCTGGCCGCTGTTTGGGCTGTCAAGTCCTTTACCGGGACCACCACTAGAAAACGGGAATAGTGGTCCACGATTGTCAGGGCATAGATGTATCCTGACAGGCTTGGAGCCAATTTGACGTGGTCCACAGCTACCAGCTCAAGAGGCTGCGTGGTGACGATGGGCCTCAAGGGTGACTTCTGGCTGGCACGGTCCTTCCTTCTTAGGTTACAAGGGCCACAGTCCCTGCACCACTTTTCTACAGCCCCTCTCATGCCGACCCAAAAGAACCGTCCTCTTAGCAGGAACTCCAGTTTCTTCCAACCGAAGTGCCCTGCTCTGTCATGGTAAGCCCCCAGGACCATAGCTGCATCCCGCCTTGGGACCACGACTTGCCAGGTCAGCTCGTGTGTCCGGTGGTTGACAAGCCTTCTGCACAGCTTGCCTTCGTAGAGGAACAGCTTGCTCTTCTCTTTCCATAGCTGCTTGGCTTCCTCCGGGGCATCCGGATCTAAGCAGGCGTCTTCCCGGGTCAGCAGATCTTTCACCAGGCGGATTGCAGGGTCACTATCTTGGGTCTCAGCCCAGCTGTGGTGAGGTAGGGGATTGATCATAACGGTTGTTAAATCTTCCTCCTTCACGCGGTGGGAGTATTGAGCGGCTCCGTACCGGTGAAACGCGGGGAGTTCTACCTCCTCCAGCTCTTCTGGGTCTTCGTCGCCTTCGGATAAGTGAGACATTCTTGATAGGGCATCAGCATTGGCATTGGTTTTGCCTGCCCGGTACTTGATCACGAAGTCATAACTGGAGAGACGGGCCATCCACCGCTGTTCCAGGGCACCCAGTCTTGCATTGTCCAGGTGTGTCAACGGGTTGTTGTCCATGTACACGGTGAACTTTGCAGAGGCCAGGTAATGCTTGAAGCGTTCTGTTACGGTCCACACCACTGCCAAGAATTCTAGCTTGAAGGAGCTGTAATTCTCCGGATTCCTCTCAGTGGGCCTCAGCTTCCGGCTGGCGTACGCGATCACCCTTTCTCTGCCCTGTTGGTTTTGGGACAGTACGGCTCCCAGTCCCACATTACTGGCGTCTGTGTGGAGAATAAAAGGCTGGCCATAATCAGGGTAGGCCAGGATCTCATCCCCCGTGAGGGCCATCTTCAACTGGCGGAAGGACTCCTCTTCCGGTTTATCCAACTTCAAGGGTGGCTTTTGACTTATGGACTTAGACTGTCCTATCAGGAGGTTCTGCATAGGAGCTGCCATCTTAGTGAACCCGGGGATGAACCTTGGGTAGTAGCCTACCAACCCTACGAACTGCCTCACTTCTTTGATGTTCGAGGGGCTTGGCCAGCTCTTGATTGCCGTGACCTTGTCAGGGTCGGGGGCCACTCCTTCTGCGCTTACCACATGCCCTAGGTACTGGACCTTCGGTTTCAACAGGTGACAATTCGATGGTTTCACCTTCAGGCCATAGCCTGCCAGGGCTTCGAACACCTCGGCCAGGTGCTTCAGATGGTCCTCGTAGGTCTTCGAATAGACGATCACGTCGTCCAGGTAAAGGAGGACCGTCTCGAAGTTTCAGTGCCCTAGACAGCATTCCATCAGCCTCTGGAAGGTCCCTGGTGCGTTGCAGAGCCCGAAGGGCATACAGTTGAACTCGCTCAGTCCCATCGGGGTGGTGAAGGCGGTCTTCTCCTTGTCAGCCTCTGCCACAGGAACCTGCCAGTACCCGCTAGTAAGGTCCAAAAGTAGAAAAGAAGTTAGCTGATTTTAGTGCGGCTAAAGACTCCTCTATTCTAGGCAGCGGGTATGCGTCTTTATGGGTGATACGGTTGATTTGTCTATAGTCCACGCACATTCTCATGGTGCCGTCTTTCTTTTTCACCAGAACCAAGGGGGCTGCCCAGGGGCTACAGCTATCTCTAATGACCCCAGCTTCTTTCATTTCTCTTAGCATGCCCTTTGCGTTCTGATAATGTGCAGGGGGTACAGGTCTGTGTCTCTCTTTTATTGGTGGGTGGCTCCCTGTGGGGATGTGGTGTTCTATCTCTTTTACTCTGCCGAAGTCCAGCGGGTGCTTACTGAAGACTCTCTCGTACTCCTGTACCACCCGGTAGACTCCTTGTTTTTGGTGCAGGGGAGTGGAGTCAGCACCCACATGGAGTTTCTGGCACCAGTCCTCTTTTTGTTTCTGGGAGCCATTACCCTCCGCCTGTGGAGATGGAGGCAAAGGCTCCACGGCCCTGATAGCTTTGTGTTCGACTACAAACAGTTTGGCAAGTGTAGCGTACCTGGGTAAGTGTACTTCCCTCTCCCCAATGTTGAGGATGCGGACGGGCACCCTCCCATGACAGACATCAACCACCCCCCGGGCTGTCAAAATGGTGGGCCTGCTATCCGAGTACACGGGTTCTACCATGGCTTGGTAGTCTCTACCTCTCAACCCGATTGCAGTGCGACACCAGATCATCATTTCACTTTTGGGAGGCATGGAAACGGGGAATGGGTCACTCATTCTTACGCTACCGATCTCACCACCAGACAGTTCTACCTGCTGCCGTCTCATCAGGGCTTTTATCTCCTTGTTGAGGACTCTCTGTTGGCTGGAACTAGCATTCACCGCCACCTGTTGTAGAATTACAATTACCTCTGAAAGACAATTTTCAATCACGTTAGTACCCACAGTTATTTTAGGGTGACTTTCACGACGGTCAATGTCCACAATAATCACTCCCTGTGCCGGTAGTTCAACTTTACCAATTTTAATGGTCATCTCCTTGAACCCCATCTGCGGCACGGGCAAGCCATTACTGGCGATGATGCTCAAGTTACTGTCTGGATACCGTGTGATATCAGCATCAGTCCAATACTGCTTAAAAAGTACATAAGGGATAGTGGTTACTTGCGACCCAGTATCCAGCAAGGCGCTCATGGGGATACCGTCCAGCACCACGGGTAAAACCGGGCGCTCCTCAACGTACTTATCACGCCAATTATAAGGGCCTGGTGACCTTATGCCTGGGGGTTGGCCCTCGGCCCCAGGTTGGACCCGTTTAAATTACAGTACCTGGAAATGTGTCCGGGCTGGTTGCATCGACGGCAAATGGGCTGTCCATCCTCTGCGTAGCAGTCTGTGGGCCTCCCTCTGAACGACGGGGTCCTCCTCTGTCGACGCCACGGGACATCCTTCGGACTTGAAGCCAACTCGATGGGTCTTGACGGGTCCACTTGCAATGCCTGGAGGGTCCTGGTCAATGCCGCGACGCTCCTGGTCAGCTCCTGGACTTGGTGGTGCAGGTCTTTCGACAGGGCTTGATTCAGGGCCTGTGCATCAGCCCCCACAGAGTCTATAGAGGAGGACGCTGCCTCCTGGTGGTAGGTGAGAGCAGGACGCCGGGGGTTTATAGCGCCACTGGTTGCAGGTTCACGGAGCACCCTTATGGCCCTGTCCTTAAATTGGGCAAAGGTCAGATCAGGGTTCTGAAAGAACATGAGGCGCAGTTGGGCCCTGTGGGCGCTAGACAGCAGACCTTCTATGAATTGTTCTGTTAGTAGTTTATCCATTTCCTGCACACTGCCAGGGTCAGTTTGTTGGATGGCCCTCAAGGCTTCCTGCAAGTTTAGGGCATAGTCTCTGATGCTGTCCTGTGCCCGCTGCTTACATCCATAGAACCTCATTTTAATTTCAGCGGAGGTACGTGTGTCAAAGGTACCCCGCAGCCGGGCCAGAATACCCTTCCCGGTCCTTTTCTCCTCAGCGGGCCATGACTTTACCTCCCTTTGGGCTGCGCCAGTTAACTGCCCTGTCAGTATGCTGACCTTCTGTTCCTCTGTCAGGGGGTAAACTTGGAACAAACTGTACAGCCTTTCCTTAAAGTCCGTTAGGGCATGGGGCTCCCCTGAATACTTAGGCAGCCAGGCTGCCCCAGGGATGTAGGGCAGGGAAAATGGCATCACCGCTGCTGCAGCTGCGCTGGTGGTAGTGGGCGCCTCCGTGTCCGACATCTTCCTCCCCCCTAGTTAAGCGTGGCCTACCTTCCGACGATCCTCTTCTGTAGGCCGCGACTTCGCTAATGCTGCTCCGGACGAGGACCTTGTGTCGCGTCCTGGTGACGTCAGCGTCGCTCTCTCTCCCTTCCAGGACCTTGCGCAGCGTCGGTGCGTGGGGCGGAGCTTCGGGTCTCGCGCGGTTTGGACGTCCACGCCCCTCTTCTTCCTGCGCGGCGTCCTGAAGATGGCGTCCGATGGCGGGAAAACGGCTGAAGATGGCGGGAACCGACGGAAGATGGCGGGAAACGGCTGGAAATGGCGGGAAACGGCTCCGGATGGCGGGAAGCCTCTTCTTCAGGTACGTGTACAGTCTTTGTCGGGCACGCAATACCCGTTTGTGGCGGGTTGGTTACTATCCTGCCGACTATGCCAAAGCTGACTCGCCCCCTGGGCCGTGGTGCACTCGGATCCGGGCAATAGGGGAACGATGGGGGTAGTAGTGGTTACCCGCTTCCATGGCTCAGAGTGGTCAGACTAGTGGTAGTCTGCTATGAGCTGTTGGTATGTCCGACTACGCCACCCGTGGATTGCGGTCAGTGCGAACCGCCGCTGGGCAGACCGCTGGGGCTGATGATGTATGCAGCTGGAGTAGTGTGACTCCCCACGGGAAGAGTGCGGCCCCAGGGCAGTATAATGGAAGATGGGGGTGATGGTGTAGGGCGTCCCGGTACCGTTAGTGCTGGAGGAGCAAGGAGCACACAGACAACAGGTTGCAGTCCAGGGACTTTACTAGAACAGGTGAACTGACCCACAAACAGTCCCGGCTAGGAGGGGACCTGGATGTCTGAGAGCAAATGGGAAGTTGGCCCTGGTCAGGGTGAGGGTGTTGGCCTACCGTGCTCTCTGCGCTCCTTCTGGCTATCTCCTCCTTATAGGGTAACAGCCCACGTTCCCGAGCTCACCGTGTCCTCCCGCCCGTATGGCCTGCGACGTGGGTCCCTTTTTACTCCCGGCCTGGTACGGCTTTGCTGGTCCCTTTTGCTGTGGTGGGGCCTCCGGGCTTCTTAGGCCAAGGAACATACAGTCCCCTGCGGACTGGTTATCTGCTGTAGGACGTGGAATCCTCACAGCCTCAGACACCAAAGTCTGGTAAATTTGGTTCTTTGTCTGCCAGGACAGGCGTACTTCACCTCTTGTCCCTGGCTTGTGGCTCTCCTACTGCCACACGTCCTCTTAGGGTGCAATACAACTGTCTCTCCCTGCTCTGGGACACCTCTCAATCCTGAGACAGGTCGTCCAGTTCTCTCTAACCCTGCCCCCAGTTCCAGCTTTTATAGGGGCAGCCTGCTCCCCCTACTGGCCTGAGACAGGAGGTATTGCATGCTAATGTTTCCCTGACCAGAGAACCTCCCCCTTGCTCTCAGACACAGCTTTATTATATTTGTGGCATCCAGGCCAGGGTGACACAGTTGTCTATGTGTATAGGCTATATATAGTCCGACTACGCCACCTGTGGATTGCGGTTATTGGTAACCGCCGCAGCGGGGCAGTCCGCTGAAGCTGGTTGTGTGCGCAGCAGGGTGATGTAACTCCGCACAGGTAGAGTGTAGCTTCAGGGCAGCGTGACTGGATGATGGGGGTGATGGTGCAGGGAATCAGTAGTGACAACGCAGAGTCTTTGCAATGCAGTCCTAGGGTCTTTACTCACAGTTCTTTCACTCCAAGTTATTACTGCAGGTTTATAACTTCCCGCGTCGTCCTGTGTTTACCAAGTGAGGGGCTCAGTCGACTCCCAGGTAGCTCCAGAGCACTTAACAGGACCCCTTTCTGTGTGTCCTCTCTGGCCTCTCTCCTTGTACCTCACACCTAGCGGCACCTCTGTCCAGTGTCCTCGGGCCTTGGTGGGCGACTTGTGTTCCGTCCCCTGGCCCTATGTGGCTATCTTCCTGGTGGTTGGTGTGGGCGGCCTGCTGTACTTGAAGTGCTGCAGCCTCCGATTCCCAGTTGAGCCCTGTAGTCTCTGCTGGTTGGGGGACCCGGTTCCCCTTCTCTGGCCTGACCCCCTTACTCTTCTAGTAACGGCGGGCGTACGGGTGGCCTGCTGCACGGCCCGTACCCCTAGGGTCCCTTCTCTCCTCGTTCCTGGAGCTGTCCAGCTCCCTCTCCTTTCTCTCTCCTTTCCAGGCTCAGGCCTCTTGGCAGGGCCTGCCTGTGGAGCAGAGCCCATACAGAGCCTCTGCCCCCTGTCAGCACCTCAGTCTGACTGACTGGAATTCTCCCACTGACTAACTAATCTAAGATGGTTCCTTACTAATATACCTTTTACTACTGTGCTCCCAGAATCTACGTCCTACACCCATCCACTACTTAGTTTCCTCTCTCTAAGTGGTTCCTCCACACTCCAGCCAGGGATCAGGGACATTTGTGCTCTACCGTAGCAGCATTATCGCCCTGTCCCCCGGAAATGTGGTGTAGTGGATGTAGTGTTAGGGTCCTGAGTGAGATACCACACCTCGGGCTGAGATGCAATACCTCTGTGGCGACCGAACCCTCAGGGGCGCCACATCAGCAGATGCCTCCTTGAGTTGTCAGCAGATGCCGCCCTGAGTTGTCAGCAGATGCCTCCTTGAGTTGTCAGCAGATGCCTCCTTGAGTTGTCAGCAGATGCCTCTTTGAGTTGTCAGCAGATGCCACCCTTAGTTGTCAGCAGATGCCTCCTTGAATTGTCAGCAGATGCCTCCTTGAGTTGTCAGCAGATGGCGACTTGAGTTGTCAGCAGATGCCTCCTTGAGTTGTCAGCAGATGCCTCCTTGAGTTGTCAGCAGATGCCACCCTTAGTTGTCAGCAGATGCCTCCTTGAGTTGTCAGCAGATGCCTCCTTGAATTGTCAGCAGATGGCGCCTTGAGTTGTCAGCAGATGCCTCCTTGAGTTGTCAGCAGATGCCGCCCTGAGTTGTCAACGGATGCCTCCTTGAGTTGTCAGCAGATGCCTCCTTGAGTTGTCAGCAGATGCCTCCTTGAGTTGTCAGCAGATATCTCCTTGAGTGGTCAGCAGATGCCGGGGTCACATACCAGGCGTGCTGTTTATGGACTATATGAATGCTGCATGGGGCACGGACAGGCTCTCTGTTCATAGATTGCGCTAGTATTAATAAATCTATCTTGTGTTATAATTAGTGTTGAGCCACCCCCGTAGTGTTCGAGTTCGATTCGGTTCGTCGAACACCCGTGTGTTCGCCGAACTGTTCGTCGAACTGTTCGTCGAACACCTTCGAACACCGTTAAAACCAATGGCAGGCAAACAAAAACACATAGAAACACATAGAAAACACCTTCAAAGGTGTCCAAAAGCTGACAAACTGCTCAGAAGACACAACTAACACATGGAAAAGTGACAAGTACATATAGTCATGCGAAAAGAAAAGAGGTGGAGGAGTAAAAGGAGGGGGAGACACAGATATAGGCATGTCATGCCCTTCTAAAATCCAAAAAGTGAGAAGCCGACACGTTCAGTCCGCTCCTGCCCGTGCCACCTCCGCGTCGCCGGGTTTGTGCCAGAGCCGCGGTGAACCCTGACGGCCAGCCCCCCTCTCCCAATACTGGTGCCTGTCTGCTGGTGGGTGGAGCGAGCCCCCCTGTGGTGGAGGCAGCTCTAAGCTTTTTAATTTAAATTGTCTCTCTAATTTGAATGAATACACTTTAAATCCATTTACAAGGATCTATTGGAGGGCAAGTCTCATGCCAGCAGCCGCGTAATTCCAGCTCCAGTAGCGTCCGCTAAAGCTGCTGCAGTTAAAAAGCTTTTATAAGGATCGAGCTTGGCTGTCCACCGCAAGGCATCCTACTGCCAGTCCCAGCCCCTATGCCTTGGGGTGCCTCCTGATGCTCTTCACTGAGTATCCCGTGGTCCCGAAGCATTTCCTTTGAAAAAATTAAGTGTCCAAACTACAGGTGGTGTAGCTTGCTTAACAGCTGGGATAATCCGCTGACTAGCAGACACTGCTACTAGGCACAAAGTATTTCCTGGGCTAGATGCAGTTAAAAATTTGTAATTAGATACTCTCGTTGGATGCTGAGAAAGTATTCCATAGAGTCTCCTGGCACGCCATATATGATTCTCTTAAAAAGCTTGGGGTAGGGGTCTAGGGGACCCTTTTATAGCCAAAATCACGGCCCTGTATCGCAATACGTCACCTAGGCTGAAGATAAATTGAACTGTAGCACCCTGAGGGCTCGGTTGCTACAGAGGTATTGCACCTCACCCAGAGGTGTGATATCTCACTCTCAGGTAAGGATGTAGTGTGGATCAGGACCCGACACCTGCATGCATTACACCACATTGCTGTGGGGCAGGGCGACTAATATGCCCCTGAGATGGGCACGACAGTCCCTGTCCCTGGCTGGAGTGGGGGGAAGGAACACTGAGGAAGGGGAACCCTGTAGTGCAGGAGCAGGGAAGAAGCAGTTCCTGGGTGCATTGAGAAGGGAGTATAAAAGGTGGGCACCATCTTAGTTCAGTGCAGAGAAGTCTGAGCAGAAGTGGCAGGGAGCAGGGGCTCTGCATGAGCTCTGCTCCGGAGTCGGGCCTAGTAACAGAGGCCCAGGCCTGGAAGAGGGAGAAGGAAGGAAGAGGAGCGGAGAAGGCTCCAGGAACGAGGAACGAAGGGATCCCAGGGGTGCGGACGGGCGAGTCGCCACCGCACGCCCGAATCCACCTGCGTGGAGGGGTCAGGCCAAAGGGGGAGACCGGTCCCCGAAACTAGTGGAGGCAGGAAACGACCCTCAGCTAGAAACAGGAGGCTGTGACATTTTATGTGGCGCAGCCCCTCGCTACACCCGCTAGGAAGGCACCACATAGGGTCAGGGAAACTGGCGCCAAGTTTACCAAGAGGAGGCCCGAGGCAGCCGGACAGAAGGGTTGGTAAGAAAGGCCAGACAAAGGACACACAAAGGGGGTCCTGTGAAGTGCTCCAAAGTTATCTGGGAGTTGTCTGAGCCCCTCACCTGGTGAGCACAGTACGACGTGGGCAGCCGTTACCTGCAGACGTGGTCTGGATAATAAGAACTGTGAGTAAAGGCCCTGGACTGCATCACTGACTCCGTGTCGTTACTGCTGCTGCCCTTCACCATCACCCCCATCCTCCGCATACACTGCCCTGAGGCTATACTCCTCCCGTGGGGAGTTATGCTACGCTCTGCTGCACCCACAACACCAGCCTCAGCGGTCTGCCCTGGAGCGGCGGTTCACTCTGACCGCAATCCACGGGTGGCGTAGTCGGACATTTAAACATCAAAACCACATAAATAGTTCCGCCACTGGTTTGACCGCCCTGAGCCACGGAACCGGGTCGCCGCCACGGAGACTACAACCACCAGCATCCACCAAAAAGGGTCCGGCTCCGGGTGTCCCAAGGCCCAGGGGGCGCGTCAGAACATTTTCATCACCTTTCACAATCACCAATGGGACAAGGCAGGGATGTTCTCTGTCCCCTCTCTTATACATCCTAGTGACGGAGCACCTGCTCTCATCAATTCGCCATAACCCCAATATTAGGTGGATTGAGGTGGGAGGCACCGAGTACAAGTGCTCTCTATTTGCTGATGATGTCCTAGTATATATCACTCAATCACATATATCCATCCCTGCTGTTATGGCTGAAATAGATCACTTTGTTACATGGTCAAATTTTAAAATCAATGCAGCGAAGTCTGAGGCCCTCGATGTCTCCCTCCCCAAATCCATATAGGATTCCATCCAGTCCAACTTTCCCTTTGCCTGGCCCTCACAGGGTATCAAATACTTAGGAATTCCTATTCATAGAGACCTCTCCCATCTATGTTATCTTAATTTTGGGCCCTTTATTGAACAACTCCATACAGACCACGGTTGGCAAGTTAGAACTGTAAGATTCACTACGTGAACCGCTGGTGTTTTGTGGAAAAGCACATGTACACTGTGTTCCAAATTATTATGCAAAAAGTGTTTAGGAGTGATAAGGGAAGAATTTGTTTGTTTGTCAGTTAAACTCATTGATGGTGATGTGTGTCAGGGCTCTTTATATCACTGTAAGCAATTGCAGACACCTGTGATAATTAGTTTGGCAGGTGTGTCCAATGAAAGGCAAGACTACTTAAGAAGGCTGTCTCACATTATTAAGCAGCCTACATTTTCTGCCAAAATGGGAAAGGAAAAGGATGTGTCGGCTGCTGAGAAGCAACAAATTGTGGAGTGTTTAGGTCAAGGCATGACTACAATCAACATTGTGCGATGATCAGGATGAAGTGTCTTGGCAATCAAGAAGTATGTAGCTGACTCACAGTACACACGTGTGCGTGCTGATAAGGGCAAATTGAGGACTCTTTCCTACAGGCAATTACGTCAGGTTGAAAGAGCAGCGGCAAAAAAGCCTTGTCATAGCAGCAGACAAGTTTTTGAAGCTGCTGGTGCCTCCAACGTCCCCCGAACAACAAGATGCAGGGTCCTTCAGAGGTTTGCAGCTGTGCATACGCCATCCTGTCGACCTCCTCTATCCACTTCACACAAGCAGAAACGGCTCCAGTGGGCCAAACATTACATGAAGACTGATTTCAAAACTGTTTTGTTCACGGATGAGTGCCGTGCAGCGCTCGATGGTCCAGATGGATGGAGTGGAGGATGGCTGGTTGATGGACACCCCACGCAAACACGGCTACAGCGCCAACAAGGAGGAGGTGGAGTAATGTTTTGGGCTGGAATCATGGGGAGAGAGATTGTCGACCCCTTTAGGATCCCTGAAGGCGCTAAAGATGAACTCCATAATGTATGTGGATTTTCTCAAACAGCACTTCCTGCCATGGTTCAAGAAGAAGAACCGTGTATTTCACAGCAAGATCATTTTCATGCATGATAATGCACCATCTCATGCTGCACATAAAACATCTGCATCTCTGGCTGATATGGGCATAAAAGGGGACAAACTTATGGTGTGACCCCCATGCTCCCCTGACCTCTACCCCATTCAGAACCTTTGGAGCATCATTAAAAGGAGTGTCTATGATGGCGGGAGGCAGTTCACATCTAAGCAACAGCTCTGGGAGGGTATTCTGTCCTCATGCAAAACAATTGAAGCAGAAACCATCCAAAACCTGACAAATTCAATGGACGAGAGAGTTCAGAAGCTCCTTTCGAACAAGGGGTCCTATGTGAAAATGTAACATCACCTAGAATAAAGTTTTGAGTTGAAAACTGTTTGATTTCAGTTTCTAACAACCTGCTAATGCTTATAATTTCAAAAATGACCATTTTTTTGGTCTTTATTAAAATGAAAAGGTTGATCGAAAAGTTTGGGGGATCTAAGAGTGTGGCAACCCAGTAGTCATGATTACTTCGAATTCTGACAATATGAGGGTCATGCTGCAGGTAGTGCAGCAAGAAGGCACTTATGTGTCTTGCGCATCTCGGAGCCCCAAAATTATTTTCCGGGCTAGATGCAGCTAAAAATTATTATTAATTTTAAATCTGGTGAAGCTTTAGTATAGATGGCCTAATAGGATCAGTGCTGCACACTGCTACAAAGCCCAAATTATTTTCCAGTCAAGATACAGATAAACATGATTAGTAATTTTAAATCTGGTGGAGCTTATTATAGATGGCCTAATAGAATCAGTGCTGCACACTGCTACAAAGCCCAAATTATTTTCCAGTCAAGATACAGATAAACATGATTAGTAATTTTAAATCTGGTGGAGCTTATTATAGATGGCCTAATAGAATCAGTGCTGCACACTGCTACAAAGCCCAAATTATTTTCCAGCCAAGATACAGATAAACATGATTAGTAATTTGAAAGCTTAAAACGGTTGGTAGGGTGATTTTAACCAATCATCAAGCTTTTACTCTCCCCAGGATGACACAGGGGTAGAAAAGTCGTTTCGGATCCATGATTTGTTCATCTTTATGAACGTGAGTCTGTCTACATTATCAGTGGAGAGCCGCGTGCGCTTATCTGTCAGCACACCACCAGCAGCGCTGAACACACGTTCAGACAGAACGCTGGCTGCGGGGCATGACAAGATCTCCAAGGCGTAAGTGGCTAGCTCCGGCCATTTATCCAGATTGGAAGCCCAAAAAGAGCAAGGGTCCAGTGACACAGTCATGGCTTCAATGTTTACTTGGAGATACTCCTGTACCATCGTCTCTAGGCGTTGACTATGTGTCAGACTTCTTGTCTCCTGTGGCCTTGCAAAGGATGGGCTAAAAAAGTGGTGAAATGATTCCGCAAAATTGATGTTACCAGCAGATACTGTGGTTCTGTTACGGTTTGAGTGCTGAACACTTGACGGTCCCACGGTTGGCAAGTTGGAACTGTGAGATTCACTACGTGCACCACTGGTATTTTGTGGAAAAGCACATGTAAGATTCTGCAACAGTCTCTGCTGATACTCCTGCATGCGTGCATCCCTTTCTATGGCAGGAATAATTTCTGCAAATTTACTTTTGTACCGGGGATCTAACAGTGTGGCAACCCAGTAGTCAGGATTATTTCTAATTCTCACAATTCGAGGGTCATGTTGCAGGTAGTGCATCAAGAAGGCACTCATGTGTGTTGCGCATCCAGGAGCACCAAGTCCCTGTTGTGTTGGTGGCGAGGTAACAATCATGCTTCCTTCCTCTGTCCTCTCCCCCCAACCTCGCACAACAGAAATGTGATCAAGGTCTCCCTCATCTGATGAGTCTTCCATCAGTTCGTCCTCCACTTCTTCCTGTGCTCCTGCACATTCCTCACTAGTTTGGCTGCTACCATGCGCCCTGGTAAAACCATCTCCCCCACCCTCACATGCCTGCCGCCTTGGTGCTGCCGACCGTCTGGACCTTGCAGATGTTAGCCCTTCCGCATACAACTCCTCCTCCTCTACTTCCTCCACCTCCTCTTGTGCCACCACCTGACTCTGAATTCTGTTTAACATGTGCTCCAGCATGTAAATCACCGGAATAGTCATGCTGATAATGGCATCGTCAGCACTAAACATCTTCGTCGCCATTTCAAAACTGTGCAGAAGGGTGCATAGGTCCCTGATCTGAGTCCACTCCTCCAGCGTGATTTGCCCCACCTCTGGATCTCGTTGGCCCAGGCTATACGTCAGAACGTATTGCACCAGGGCTTGTCGGTGCTGCCACAGTCGCTGCAACATGTGCAGAGTTGAATTCCACCGGGTAGGCACATCGCATTTTAGCCGGTGAAGTGGCAGGCCCAACGACTTCTGTAGAGATGTAAGTCGCTGAGCTGCGGGATGCGAACGGCGGAAGTGAGCACACAGCGACCGTGCCCTCTGCAGAAAGCCATCTAGTCTGGGATAGTGGGCTAAAAATTGCTGGACAACCAGGTTCAACACGTGAGCCATACAAGGCACGTGTGTGACATTGCCCCAGCGAAGGGCCGCACCCAGGTTTGCAGTGACGCGCCCCTGGGCCTGCTGTGTCGTGCGGCATCGCGCGCACGGGGGCTTACCCGGAGCCGGATCAGATGGGGGTAGTAGTCTCGTGGCGGTGACCCGGTCCGTGCCCAGGGAGTCAAACTGAGCGGCACTGTTTTGCAGTAGATGTTAAAATGTTCGACTACGCCACCCGTTGATTGCGGCTATGAGGCCGCCGCTGCAGGGCAGACCGCTGAGGCCGGTGATAGGATTGTGCAGCGTAGATGGTATAACCCCCAACGGGAGGGGTATGGCCTCAGGGCAGCAGATGTAGATCTTAGTGGTAGTGATGGTGCAGCAAGGAAGCTCAGAGACGTGTGGTGCAGTTTCAAGGCTTTTACTCACAGGTGTTGCTCCGGTCACTTTGGCCAGCAGTGACCACCCGAGCCGTGCTGCGTCCACCAGGTGCGGGACTCGGCCAACCCCCGGGCAGTTCCAGAGCGTGGTCCTGAGCTCCCCTCTCTTCCTTCCTACTGGCCGTCCTCACCAGGGACCCACCTATGTCCGGCTCCCTCGGGCCTTTTGGTGGCGAAACCTGTCCCGGCTTCCCTGACCCTATTCGTGGTCTGCCTTCCTGGTGGATATTGCGAGGGGTCGCACCAAAACTTGTCCACGACCTCCGGTTCCTGGCTAAGGATGATTAGCCTCTACCAGCTTGGGATCCGGTACCCTTTTCTGCCAACCCTTCACCCTTCTGGTTTACTTCTGGGATCTCAGGGTTCCCTCTTGTCTTGTGTCTCTGGGCCTCTCTTCCTCCTTCTCTCCACTACAGGCCTGGCCCTGGAGCTGGGCCCAGCCGGAGCCACAGCTCCCTGTCAGCCCTCCTGGCTGAACTCTCTCTCAGAACTCACCCTGTCTCTAGATGGTGCCCACCATATATACTCCCTCTATGTGTGAGCCCAGGTGACTAGCACCCAATGGGCTCCTACCTCTATGCCCAGAGTCCCTCCCCTATCTGCCCCTACACTACTGGGATGTTCCTCCCCCCCTCCCACTCCAGCCAGGGACAGACGCTGTCGTACCTGCACATCTAACTGGTGGGAGTACCGTAGTTCTGTCCCCCGGAAATGGGATGAGTGTAGTGCATGCAGCAATCTGAGCTCAGTCCCACACTCCATCCTTACCCGGGAGTGGAATACCACACCTCTGGTTCGAGGTGCAATACCCCTGTAGCAGCCGAGTCCTCGGGGTGCTACAGCAGCATTGTCGCACACGGCCTTCCCTGGTTTCAGGTCCAGTGGAGACAACCATTCATGAAATTGGTTCTCCAGAGCTGACCACAACTCCTCAGCTGTGTGACTCACATTTCCCAGACATTTCAATGTAAAAACCGCCTGATGACGTTGAGCCCTACTGCCAGCATAGTAAGGAGGTGTGCAGGATCCCTTCTGCGCAGTTAGAAAGCTTGTGGCATGACCAGACAGGCTTTGGGTGCAGGTGGAAGACCGAGAGGAGGTTGAGGAGGCAGAAGCAGTGGAGGAACTTTGACATAAAGAGGATTGACGCACAACTCGTGGGGACGGCAAGACTTGGACAGCAGCCCCTTGTCCTGCTGTCACCATAGTTACCCAGTGCCCAGTCAGCGACATGTAACGCCCCTGTCCATGCCTACTCGTCCAAGTGTCTGTGGTGAAATGCACCCTGTCATACACAGAGTTTCTCAAAGAAGCGGTGATGTTGTGTGCGACATGCTGGTGGAGCGCAGGCACACCTTTCTTTGAGAAGTAGTGCCGACTGGGCATCTGGTACTGGGGCACTGCGACGGACATAAGGTCTCGAAAATCCTCTGTGTCCACCAGGCGGAAAGGCAGCATTTCTGTAGCCAATAGCTTGCAGATGGTGAAATTCAACCTCTTAGCTTTCTCATGGCTAGGAGGAAATGGTCTTTTACTTGTCCACATCTGAGGGACCGAGGGCTGGCTATTGTGCTTAGATGGGGTTGATAAGGGTGTCCCCGGCAAACTGCCGGTCTGTGAGGAAGATGCAGGCGGACATGTTAGGTTGCCTTGATCCAAAGGTGGTGCTATCGATGTCGGACAGCGCTCAACACCAGCTGGTGTTACCACCTCCAAAGAAAATGATGACCTGCCAATCACGCTGCCTGTTGCGGGTAAAGAGGTGGCAGGTCTGCGCCCCAAAACAGGTGTGACTGCTGTCCCCCCAGTCACAGAGGATGAAGAGGCCGCGGATGCGCAAGATATGGCAGACGGTGGTTGGCCCGGCCGGCTAGGCCGCATTGTAGCACACTGAGCTTCCCACTGCAATTTATGCTTCATGTCCATGTGCCGGTTCATGCATGAAGTACTCAAACTATGTATTTTTTGGCCTCTACTTAGCTTTTGCTGACAAATGTTACAGATAACACGAGTTGGGTCATCTTTATCGATCTGAAAAAATGCCCAGGCTATGCAAGGCTTAGCACCCATGCGACCTGAAGAGCCACCACGACTTGTGGTGAGAGGCAGAGTTGTGTTTGAGGATGCAGTTGTTGACGTGCTTCCAGTACTACGTCTCTGTCCAGGAAGGCGCAACCTGACCTCGTCGTCACTAGCATCTTCCTCCACCTCCTCTGCTGACCTCATCTCTTGGCTGACTGTGGGTTGACAGTAAGTGGGATCTCCAACCTCATCATCATCACCCTGTGAGTTATCACACCCGTCGTCCTCAGAGCCAACCTGTTCCTGCCCTGACAAAAAACTAAAGTTGTCGCTCCAATCAGGTATTTTTAGTCTTATCATCGTCTTCCTCATTGTCTCCACCAACAGGAGTTACAGTTTGGGAATGAGGGTCTACATTATGGTCAGAACCTTCTGCGTCTGGTCCTGGATCCGACTCATAAAGATTCTGGGCATCAGTGCAGATCATTTCCTCGTCTGGATTCACAGAAGCGCTGGAGTCGACCTCTGATTCCCAGGCTATAGTATGAGTAAACAGTTCTGCAGACTCAACCATCTGTTCTACCTCATACTCAGACGGGCAGCTGGAGATTTGGGAGCTGTGAGGAAGCAAGTGCGATTGGGGTGACACCTTTGAGGACTGGAGTATTTGTGATGTTGAAGTTGATGTGGAGGAGAGCCCACTTAAAGGAGCACTTGATATCCGTTGAAGCACCTGCTGTTTTTGTGCCTCATCTGGAATTTGTAGCGATTGGCGTGGCCGTAAGAAAGGGATCTTATCACATTGTCCGCTAAAAGAAGTAGACATTTTAGTTTGGCTGGAAGATGGTCTTTCTTCTGCAGATGTTACTGTTGCTTTAACACCTACCCCACGGACACAACCTTTTTTCCCCTTCCCAACACGTCTATTCCCCTTTCCACCAGCAGCAGGCCTTTTTCCACTCATTTTGGTGGTTAACTAATTCACAACTCTGGAGTTGTTTGCACAAAAAAACAATGGATGGGAACCGAGCAGAGCTGAGTGGCCAAACTGTGGTATTAGGCCAAAACTATTGGCTGGGTTAGATGCAGAAAAAAATTATATTCAATTTGCAACCTGATGGAGGTCAGTATAGATGGACTAATAGAGAAAGTCCCACACACTGCTAGAAGGCCAAATATTTTTTCAGAGCTAGATGCAGACAAAAAATTATTTTGAATTTGCAACCTGATGGAGGTCAGTATAGGTGGACTAATAGAACAAGTCCCACACACTGCTAGAAGCCCAAATATTTTTTCAGAGCTAGATGCAGAAAAAAATTATATTCAGTTTGCAACCTGATGGAGGTCTGTATAGATGGATTAATAGAACAAGTCCCACACACAGCTAGAAGCCCAAATATTTTTTCAGAGGTAGATGCAGATAAAAATTATTTTTAATTTGCAACCTGATGGAGGTCAGTATAGATGGACTAATAGAGAAAGTCCCACACACTGCTAGAAGGCCAAATATTTTTTCAGAGCTAGATGCAGATAAAAATTATATTCAATTTGCAACCTGATGGAGGTCAGTATAGATGGACTAATAGAACAAGTCCCACACACAGCTAGAAGCCCAAATATTTTTTCAGAGGTACTGTAGATGCAGATAAAAATTATTTTTAATTTGCAACCTGATGGAGGTCAGTATAGATGGACTAATACAACAAGTCCCACACACAGCTAGAAGCCCAATATTTTTTCAGAGGTAGATGCAGAAAAAAATATATTCAGTTTGCAACCTGATGGAGGTCTGTATAGATGGACTAATAGAGAAAGTCCCACACACTGCTAGAAGGCCAAATATTTTTTCAGAGCTAGATGCAGATAAAAATTATATTCAATTTGCAACCTGATGGAGGTCAGTATAGATGGACTAATAGAGAAAGTCCCACACACTGCTAGAAGGCCAAATATTTTTTCAGAGCTAGATGCAGGTAAAAATTATATTCAATTTGCAACCTGATGGAGGTCAGTATAGAAGGACTAATAGAACAAGACCCACACACAGCTAGAAGCCCAAATATTTTTTCAGAGGTACTGTAGATGCAGATAAAAATTATTTTTAATTTGCAACCTGATGGAGGTCAGTATAGATGGACTAATAGAGAAAGTCCCACACACTGCTAGAAGGCCAAATATTTTTTCAGAGCTAGATGCAGAAAAAAATTATATTCAGTTTGCAACCTGATGGAGGTCAGTATAGATGGACTAATAGAGAAAGTCCCACACACTGCTAGAAGGCCACATATTTTTTCAGAGGTAGATGCAGAAAAAATTATATTCAGTTTGCAACCTGATGGAGGTCTGTATAGATGGATTAATAGAACAAGTCCCACACACAGCTAGAAGCCCAATATTTTTTCAGAGGTAGATGCAGAAAAAAATATATTCAGTTTGCAACCTGATGGAGGTCAGTATAGATGGACTAATACAACAAGTCCCACACACAGCTAGAAGCCCAATATTTTTTCAGAGGTAGATGCAGAAAAAAATATATTCAGTTTGCAACCTGATGGAGGTCTGTATAGATGGATTAATAGAACAAGTCCCACACACAGCTAGAAGCCCAATATTTTTTCAGAGGTAGATGCAGAAAAAATATATTCAGTTTGCAACCTGATGGAGGTCAGTATAGATGGACTAATACAACAAGTCCCACACACAGCTAGAAGCCCAATATTTTTTCAGAGGTAGATGCAGAAAAAAATATATTCAGTTTGCAACCTGATGGAGGTCTGTATAGATGGATTAATAGAACAAGTCCCACACACAGCTACAAGCCCAATATTTTTTCAGAGGTAGATGCAGAAAAAAATATATTCAGTTTGCAACCTGATGGAGGTCAGTATAGATGGACTAATACAACAAGTCCCACACACAGCTAGAAGCCCAATATTTTTTCAGAGGTAGATGCAGAAAAAAATATATTCAGTTTGCAACCTGATGGAGGTCTGTATAGATGGATTAATAGACCAAGTCCCACACACAGCTAGAAGCCCAATATTTTTTCAGAGCTAGATGCAGAAAAAAATTATATTCAATTTGCAACCTGATGGAGGTCAGTATAGATGGACTAATAGAATGATGCTATGCCCAAAAGATTTTACTTCACTAGGTGCAGTAAAAAAATTGGTATTCTATACACAGGTGGTATATCTTGCAACACAGATAGGCTACTCCACTGACTAACACACTCTGCAATAGGCCAAAAAGGATTAGCTTTGCTAGATTCAGCCAAATGCTGTGAAAAAAACTTGCACAGCACTGGCACAGACCTGCCTGGCAAAAACTGATAGGAACTGATGTAACCTAGTCCTGAAAAGGACTCCAATTACAATTAGTCTTTACTCCCACAACCTATCTATTTAAGAGCACAGACCTGCCTGATAAAAGTCGTAGGAAATGCTGTAACCTAGTCCTTAAAAGGACTGCAATCACAACTATTCCCTACTCCCAAGCTATCTGTATATTTGTGCGAAAATTGGCTTGAAATTAACAAGGTATAGCGCACACAGCAACAGCGGTGCTGTCTAACACGCAGCTGCAGCAGTGAGAAAATGGTGGCGACGGGGAAAATGGCTGGGTCTTATAGGGCAAGGACATGTGACATACACTGCCAATCACACATGCCCTTGCTTGTGTGAAAAAAAGCACTTCGCTCCGTGTGTGCGCTGCTGATAGGCTGACAGATTGCACCTCCCCACTGCAAATGCGGGAAAGAGAAAAAAAAATGGAGATCTTCATTGTTCCTGCAGAGATCCATCCCCTGCCCCTCCCCCCGCCCCTCTGTACACTCAAACTGCGTATTAACATTAATTTTCATCCAGTTATGATTTTGGTGCACGAACAGTTATCGAACATAACCTCGAACAGCCGAATTTTTCTCAAATTGTTCGTGTTCGCCGAACGGCTCGAACACCGCCCAAAACAGCTCGAATTTGAGATTGGCGAACAGTTTGAGTAGAACAACGCTCATCTCTAGTTATAATTAACCCCTCATTCATTATCCAGTGTAATGGAAGCCTATGAGTATGTGTTGTACAATGTAAGAAGCTGAAATATTTAATGCACTTTTTACACTTCTCTGTTTTACTGTTACAGCCTGTAGTGACCAACATCCCATGTAAGTATTGACATTCTCACAGGCATTTATAGCATTTATACCTCGCAATGTCCCCCAGCGTCCTGCTCCGGCTGTGCAGCGCGAGCCTGAGGCTTTCCACAGCAGGCGCCATCTAGTGATGTCATCGCACCTGCTGACCTGAGTCTCATATGAACAGGGACCGCTGAATGGTGGAGAAGGAAGCCAATAATGACATTGTGATGATAGTTGGGGTGATGGTGGATCAGGAAGCTGAAAGTAACATTGTGCTGACAGTTGGGATGATGGTGGAACAGTAAGCCGATAGTACGATAGTAGCACTGTGATGATGGTTGGGGTGATGGTGGAACAGTAAGTCGATAGTAACATTGTGATTACGGTTGGTGTGCTGGGGAAACAGGGAGCCAATAGTAACACTGTGCTGAGGGTTCGGATGATGGTGGAACAGGAAGCAGATAGTAACATTGTGATGACGGTTGGATGATGGTGGATCAGAAAGCCGATAGTAACATTGTGATTTCGGTTGGGGTGATGGTGGATCAGGAAGCTGATAGTAACATTGTGATGAATGGTTGGGGTGATGGTGGATCAGGAAGCTGATAGTAACATTGTGATTATAGTTGGTGTGATGGGGGAACAGGAAGCCGATAGTAACATTGTGATGATAGTTTGGGTGATGGGGGAGCGGAGCCAACACTCCCCAGGAGTAAATCTAATTGTGAACTGTTGTTTGTTTTTCAGCTGCAAGTGTAAATCACAGGTACGAGCCTTTCATCTCATTATATAGTGGTGTGGTACCCATGCGCCTCCTCGGCTCCATCCTACAGGAGCATTTCAGAGCTGGAGGGTTCGGAGGATGGCTCCCCCCGCAATCAGCAGCTTATTCCCTATTCTGTGGATAGGGGTGAACTCAGTTGGGACTTCTATTTTACTAGTTCAAATCAATTACTAGTGTTAGCAGAAGTCCTAGTTTAACCCTTACCTAATATACTCATTGTTATGTTTTCCTTGTACTATAGGGTGGACCCTGGATTAGATAAAATGGTAATCCAGAAGTGTACAGTTATGAATGAGATCACAGATATGTAAGTGATAAAATGTAATGATGTAATATAAGCAAACCTTCCCGATTACATAATGATATCAATGTTTCCTTATCTCTGACGAACAATTCATTTTATTCAGGTAGAGATGATGCAATGTAAACCTGTCTGCACACAAATATCTGTATACACAGAGAGCTGCCATTTATTAGGGACCAGTCATGTATCTCATTTTACAGTACAAAGATGCCATAGTAGATTTTATGGGATACAAACAGTACAGGAATTATTATTTAAAGACGTACTCCTCCCGTCAAAGTTTGTATCTTCTTCATATATTGCAATCATCACAGAATATAGCACTGTGTACTTACAATTGCTCATTTTTGTCTTTGTACCTGGACTGCACTCGGATGACAGCTGAGTGCAGTCCGATTTCCGCAGACTCACACAATAGAAAAGATGAAGAAATGTTGTCCTCCATCTTCTCCTCACAGCATGCTTCTATTTTCTCATCTGAGTGTCGGATCACACTATGCTGACATTCAGATCAGAGTTTAATCAGAGTCATTAGCATAATCAGCCCCATTCTCTCGGATGAGAGAATCTACGCTCGTGTGACCCCGGCATTAAAGGGAATCTATCATCAGGTTTTTGCTCCCCCATCTTAAAGCAACGATTCCAGCAATGTGTCACTTACTGGGCTGCTTGCTGCAGTTTTAACAAAATCCCTGTTTTCTCTGCTGCAGATCTAGCACTTCTCCTGAGCTCTGTATAACCCGCCCCCAGTAAATTGTACATTGACAGAAACCTGCTTATCGGTGGTGGGAATGGAGTTATACAGAGCAGGAGGATTACATGGCAAGTGACAACTAGACCTCTAATGATAATATCCTGCTGATAAAACACTGATTTTATTGAACCTATAGCAAGTAGCCCAATAAGTGACATCTTGATGGAATCAGCGTCTCTGTCCCTATATCATGCTGCTCCCATATTAAATGGCAAAAACTGCTGACAGATTCCCTTTAACAGTGGAATATAGTAAATGTAAAACTGTTGGCAAAGAAAGTGCCCAGAATGGAGGGAGAAGGGGGGAATTTACCCCATGTGTCATGGTCACTAATACTGCTGAACATCTTAATAATTCCTAGCGTTTCTAGATTTCACTATGAGATATATTTTCTATGTACAATAGGGAGAAGTACATAAAGTTCTTAAAAAATAAAACTGAAGAGGAGACCATCGACATGGAAAAAATAGAACTGACTCTGTAAGTGCTGAGATTTATTGAGCTAATTAAACCAAACATTATAGATTACATAATGATATATCGTATCTACTATGAGAAGCACTTTTATCTCCCCAAATTTGGGAGGAAAATGGGAGCGCATCTTATAGTCCGAATGTAGCTTAGCAAGGGGGTGGGGGGGTGGAGCTGGGTCACAGGAGGCCGGCGGTGGCAGGAGTGGGGTGATGTTGCGGGCTTTGGGCTGGGAGGAGGTGGTGTCCCGGCGGTGCGAGGCTGCGGGCACTAGGCTTCAAAAAAATGTCGGCTGTGAGGCAGGAGCGGAGTCCGCTCTCTGTACATTGATTTTTTGACTGGAGAGACTGCAGGAAGGTCAGATTTATATGATCTGTGTAAATTATCACCAGATAGCTGGCGCCCTCCAATAGACGTCTCCACTCCTCAAGCTCCATCTTGATAGCCAGAAGTTCGTAATCCCAAATAATATAGTTTCTCTCCGCCGGAGAAAACAGTTTGGAGAGACAGACTTCCCCGAATATGTATTTTGCAGAAGCACTGCCATGTCACCGACAGATGTGGCATCTACTTCCAAGACAAACTGCTTGCTTGGATCGTGATAATGCAGCACCAAAGCACTCGTGAAGGCCTCTATCAAATGCTGGAAGCCCAACTCTGCCGACTCCGACCAGTCTCTGGTATTGGTCCCCATCTTGGTTAAGGCGGAGATAGGTGCCATAAGTGGAGAAATAAATTGCCTGTAGAAGTTGGCGAAACCCATGAACTGCTGGATGACACGCAGACCTTGAGGGTAAGGCCAGGGTAGAACCGAAAAGACCTTCCCTGGATCCATTTCAAGACCTAGATTGGAAACGATGTAGCCGAGGAACAACAAGGAGGGTTTTTCAAAAGCACATTTGGACAATTTGGCAAATAAGTTGTTCTCCCGGAGGCGCTGCAAAACTTGACGGATGTGCTGCCTGTGGGACGGAAGGTCAGGTGGGAATATCAGGAAATCGTCCAAATACAAAACCACAGAAACGTAGAGGAGATCCCAGAAGATGTCATTAACGAGCTCCTGAAACACGGCTGGTGCATTACACAGCCCAAAGGGCATGACGGGGTACTCGTCAGTACACATGACATTGTGGGGTACAGATAATTTAGTGATAAAATGACCAATTGGTGAAGGAAGGTAGAACTTGATGGACCGTGGTCTTTTTTCAACCAATGTAACTATGTGAATCAGATGTGTGTATTGTAATGTAGTGTATAATGAGTGAGCCATGATACGAGGCCTCATGTATTAAAACTGTTTTCTATTACAGATCCAAAAAAACAGAAAGAAAGAGATGGTTCAGCTTGCGTCCAGCAATCATGTACGTATATTATATTAGTGAATATAATATTATATGTAAATGAGGATACAAGTGCACCAAGGGCGGGACGATTCCGGTCTAGTGCACATATATCCGCATGATTTCCTGCCTAGTGCCGCCATTGTGCATTTCTGGAAAAATCTAAGATCATTTTTTTTTAAATGGTTTTCCAATTCAGAAAGTGATGGATTATCTCTAGGATATGGCAAAATAATCCGGTCAGTGTCAGACAGGTGTATTTTTACCAGTCTTCTCCTCTCTCATCTTCAGTTGTCTCTGATCTAGAGGGCAGAGACTCACTGTTATCATGTCTCTTATGCACAGTACACAGATACAGAGGGATTACTGATCTTTCTTCCCTGCTTAACACATGATTAGAAGTAGCAGCAGCACAGAGGACATTATACAGCAGTACTCAGCAGTCTAGCTGTGCATCCATCTCTGTACTCAGCAGTCTAGCTGTGCATCCATCTCTGTACTCAGCAGTCTAGCTGTGCATCCATCTCTGTACTCAGCAGTCTAGCTGTGCATCCAGCTCTTGGATAATTTAAGCTTCTTTCTGGCTGCAGCGTTATGTTTCTGTGTCTCTCTTCCTGTTTTCTCCCTCTGCCCTTCACACCTCCTCCTCTACAGACTGTAATAGGCGGTGTAATCAGACACCGCACTGAGCTAACCATCCGTCCTGCTTTCACCAAGATAGATGTAACCTGTGTTTTTTTTCTTCAGAGTGGACAGCGAGTTCAGGAGGCGGGGGGAGTAGAAATGGCTGATAAGTGGAGACAGAAACAGATTCCTCTGATAAAATAGATGATAAAGCTTCTTATATTTGTTTTTACTATTGAGTTTTTGGAACATTTATCACAAGTTGATGTGTTTTCTTTGTACCATAGTATGGACACCACTGAGATAACAGAACTTGTGACGCGTGCAAAATCGATAAAGAATAGCATTGTGACTATGTAAGTGCAGAGAATTACCGATCTAATAGAAATAAACCTTCTAGATGACACCATGATATAGATGTTTCCATCTCTCCAATGTGTGATTCTCTGTATTAAAGCACCACTCCAGCGTTTCCCCCCCCCCCCATAACTGGAGTGGCGCTTTAAATCTAAGCCCCCTGCCCCCGGTTACATTCTCACCCTTTTACATACACATACCGTATTTTACAGATTATAAGTCGCACTGGACCATAAGACGCATCCCAAATTTTGGGGCGGAAAATAGGGAAACATTTTTTTAAATAAAATAATGATGTATCTTATAGTCCGCTTTTTATGGTAGCTTAACGGGGGGGAGGGCGCTGCGGTGGAGCAGGGTCGCTGCTGCAGGAAGCTGCAATTCTTCAAAATTGTAATTCCACAATTAATTTAAAAGTTTTTTTTTTACTTAGTGTATGATTCTCCAGGTCATTATGATTATGAAGATACCAAAACAGGCAAAGTTTCTTTTTTATTCAAGTGGTGAAAAAAAAAACACAAATTTTGAAAAAAAAAATAAAATTCCCCTTGTCACCATTTTCCAAGAGTCTTTTTTAAAATATATATGTATAAAAAAATAAAAAGTTTCAATTATCCACTTTTTCATATTTCAAAAATTGATATCATTGCATCAGGAAAAGTCCAATCTATCAAGATACAAAATTATTTTAACCAGTCGTAAAACTCCGAAAGGAAAACAGTCGAGACACGAGAATATCGTTTTTCGGTTGCTGTACGACCCATAAAAAATGCAGTAAGAATAAACTGAAACGTCGTATCTGCGCCAAAATGGTATCAATGAAAAAGAAAGCTCCGGTCTACAGTTACAGGGCTCAGAAAACGGGGTCACAAAACCCATTCATTACTTACAAAGATTTACATTATTATTAACCACTAAATCCTAAAATACCCTTATAAACCCTTATAAGTTTAGTGTCACCGTATTCTAACCACCCTAAAGAATAATACAGCCCTAAAGAGTAATACCGCTCTAAAGAGTAATACCGCTCTAAAGAGTAATACTGCCCTAAAGCGTAATACCGCCCCTAAAGAATAATACCACCCTAAAGAATAATACCGCCCCTAAAGAATAATACCACCCTAAAGAATAATACCACCCTAAAGAGTAATACCACTCTAAAGAGTAATACTGCCCTACAGAGTAATACAGCCCCTAAAGAATAATACCGCCCAAAGAGTAATACCACTCTAAAGAGTAATACTGCCCTACAGAGTAATACTGCCCCTAAAGAATAATACCGCCTAAAGAGTAATACCGCTCTAAAGAGTAATACTGCCCTAAAGAGTAATGCCGCCCTACAGAGTAATACTGCCCTACAAAAAAATACCGCCCTAAAGAGTAACACTGCCCTAAAGAGTAATACTGCCCTAAAGAATAATACCGCCTTAAAGAATAATACTGCCCTAAAGAGTAATACTGTCCTACATAGTAATACCACCCTAAAGAGTAATACCGCACTACAGAGTAATACCGCCCTAAAGAGTAATACCGCCCTAAAGAGTAATACCACCCTACAGAGTAATACCACCCTAAAGAATACCACCCTAAATAATAATTCCACACTAAAGAATAATACCGCCCTAAAGAGTAATACCGCCCTAAAGAATAATACCGCCCTAAAGAATAATACCGCCCTACAGAATAATACTGCCCTAAAGAGTAATACCGCCCTAAAGAATAATACCGCCCCTAAAGAATAATACAGCCTTAAAGAATAATACCGCCCCTAAAGAATAATACCGCCCTACAGAGTAATAACGCCCTAAGAATAATACAGCCCTAAAGAATAATACCGACCCTAAAGAACAATACCGCCCTACAGAATAATACTGCCCTACAGAATAATACCGCCCTAAAGAACAATACCGCCCTACAGAATAATACCGCCCTACAGAATAATACCGCCCTAAAGAATAATACCGCCCCTAAAGAATAATACCGCCCTAAAGAATAATACAGCCCTAAAGAATAATACCGCCCCTAAAGAATAATACCGCCCTACAGAGTAATAACGCCCTAAGAATAATACAGCCCTAAAGAATAATACCGCCGCTAAAGAACAATACCGCCCTACAGAGTAATAACGCCCTAAGAATAATACAGCCCTAAAGAATAATACCGACCCTAAAGAACAATACCGCCCTACAGAATAATACCGCCCTACAGAATAATACCGCCAGGTCATTTTACCAAATAATGAATGCTGTAATAAATTGTGTTTTCTTCACAATTTTCCACTTTTGGAATTTTTTTCCCGTTTTCAGTACATTGTATGGTAAAGTGATTGATGTAATTCAAAACTACAACTTGATCCGCAAAAAATCAAGTCCTCAAATGACTATGGAGACCAAAAAATATAAGGACATGGTTCCTGGAAGACGGGGAGTCAAACATCAAGGCTCAAAAATGGAAAATTTCCCAGTCAATATATTATTAAATAAGTCTGGGATAGACGTATATGAAAATCTAATAATTCGGGCAGATGGACCATGAGGTCTATTTATACCACCAGCCTTTTAGGTTTCTTCTCTCCATATACAGTGAGCGCCCTCTAGTGGTAGCTCCACATAGACAAAATTTGTATCATTTCTGTGATGTAGATGAAAAATGTTGGCAAAGTATTTTGGATGGAGGCGAAGGGGCGGAATTTGTTCATAATGCTCTTCATATAGCTGATATTTCTACATTTACATATAAGATAATGATATATGTTCCATGTACAATAGGAATGAAATCAAACAACTGTTACAAAACAGATTAGAAGAGAAGAAAGAAGAACTGGACATTTTAGAGGATACTTTGTAAGTGCTTTTATCTCAGGTAGAGATGATATAAAACCCGTCTGCACACACTATATACCTGTCTACACTGACAGCTGTCATTCAGGGTGTGAACATCATGTCTCAGTCTAGGAGGTTTATAGGATACATGATTCAGATGAATTGTATTTATCGGACCCTGTAATATGGGCACCAGGAGAAATACAACATGAGCCAGCATTTTATTATGGCTCCTTTAGAAAGACACGAGATATAATTATAAGTACATTAAACACTAATGTCCAAAGAATAGCTCAACCATATCAACATATCGTGAGTAATGATCTGCAACTCAGAAGACCAGAAGAGGAACCAGTCAGTTTAAAAATTCAAATTTTATTGAGAATTAAATTTAAAAAAACACTCATAAGAAGGGAACCAAAAATCATCCACATTGAAACCACAAACAGCATGATTGAAAAAGGCTACAAAAACCTCTAGTGCCTTGAAAAATCACCACAACAATGTCAATTTTAGAATCTCTCTATATATCTTAATACACCTATATGATAAGGGATACATCAAAACTCCAAACATTTGCAACTTTTCGAAGCAGTTTGTGCCAGGATTCTGGTTAAATTACTTTGATAAATTTGGGCCTTAGACTGTATTAAAAATGAAAGGGTCCAGTAAAAAACACATTACTTAACCCTTCATCATACTGAGCTGATAAAGAAGCTACAGGGAGAGCAAGCTGCTTTTAGATAGTGGCGCCCCCTGAAGTCATAGTACACCCTGAGTGGTGCGATCACACCGATATGTCACCTTTGTCGGATCATTGTGGGTCTGAGATCGCTGTGATACATTCGCTGTTGTGAAATCTTTGTCACTAATTTTCTCTTCTTCTCCAGCAAATGGATCCACAAAATCCTGACCACTCCACCAATTTTCAGGCCACATAGATTTCCAAAACCTCTCTGGAGTCCGACCCTTGAAACCATCGAGCACGTATGTTATTTCTGGACATATAATACTATCTGACCCGCCAGATAAATTATACAAGGTTGTGTTTTCTCTGACCCGCTGGTGGAGGACAGTATTTGTAGTGACCCGGCTATTTATTGCTCTCGTCTAACACATAGTATGATCTCTGTTTCATGTCCTATAGGGAGGAGACCCCAGAACAGATGATACAGGAGATAATGAACGAGAGGAAGGCAGTTCTGTAAGTGCAGATATTCACTGTTAATAGAAGCTATAGATGTGGTCATATATGAGAAATGGAACGTAGCTGCAACATCACTTACTCTCATCCCTCAATCCCATCTCAGGGAGACCAGGCAGCAATGATGTGAGCTGCCTTCAGCACCTGGCACCTGAGAACAGCGCGAACTGTACCGCTTTTTCCCAGGTGATGGTACGTGTCATACTGATGCGGCACACAGATGCCACACGTATGTGTAACACACGGACACGGATATCTCCAGTACTGGATTTTCCAGTACCGGAAATATCAGGACGTGTGAAGGGGGGATAAGAAAGTATTTGGGTTGGAGTGAGAATGTGGGGAATTTCCACTGCCTGTCGCGCTCCTAAAAAACAAACCATTTACAAATCCAAATCCCCCTTGTGAAGACACAGGGTCTTCCGTGGGCGTAACACTACTCAGACAACACAGGTTGCGCGTAAAACAATGTGGCAATACTTTATTGAACCACAAAGTGGACAATAAACTGGTAGAACAGTCCCAGCAAGTACCCAAGATGGTGCAAATTACAGAGTCCTCACCTTTCTGCTGGCCCATCTGGGATAGAACAATTACGATTTTGGGGCTTCCAGGGCCAACTACCCCACCACTGACACCCTGCTTTTGGCAGGCCCCCAAAGGGAGGAAGTAACGACAAGCTTGGGAAACTAGCCAAGAGCAGTGAGGTCTGGGGCCGGGTGACCTGTTTGTCCCAACCTGGATTCTACAAGACGTCTCTGAGGGTTCAGCAGTGGTCAATGGAGCCAATCCGTATCTTTCCAGTCAGAGCTATATACCCTTAGACTAGAATCATGAAGAATCCAAATCTGTGTCTCTTTGGTTAAATCCATGCTTCCAAGCTGATGGTCTCAGAGAGTCTGTGTGTCCTTTGCTTCTCCTTGATTCTCTGTGTTTAAAGCCTCTTTCAATCTCTGTCCCAAGTCTGACTGCTACAAAAGCACATGCCCCTTAAAATAGTCACAGTTATCCTTGCAAGTACACATTCACAGGTAAGGGATTAGGGAGGGCAGCATCAGGTCTTGTTGTTTGAGCATTTAATGAATTTGCTTAGTTTGTCCTCCTGTCTTGTGAGTCAATAAGCCACAGGGTCCATAAAGGTTAATTAACACAATTAGCAAACAATCATTGTTCCACAGACCAATAGAAGTCAACGAAAACATAATAGTGTATTTGTCTTGGATTAACAAATCTAAACATCTGGCTGATAAAGATTTTAAGCTGTATTGTCACACCCCTGTTACTGTACATTTCCATGAGATGATATATGTTTCCTCTACTGTAGAAAGAAGGCCATCAAAATCAAAGCACAGAAGACCACCAAGAGCAGGTAAGAGCAGAGATTACTGAGAGAACCTTCTAGATGACATAATGAAAGAGGTGATTCCTTTTTATACCTGACTACGCAATTACACTGTCAAAACAACTTATTTTTATGTTTTACAAACTAGTATACTTTTCTAAAGCCACATGATAGGTCATTGTTTATAATTCATATAAGACGTATGCTGTCTTTTCTGGTCTATAAGATGCACTGTTTTAAAAAATTTTTTAAAAAAGTGTGTGCGTCTTGTAGTCCAGAAGCCGGAGAGCGCGGACATAGCATCATTCCCCGATACTGAGAGTTCTATGTAGCGGCACAGCTCTTTCTCCTCCAGCCCAACACTGAGCAGTCTGATCTGTGCAGGGCAGGAAAGGAAGGTACCAGGACCATCAGTAATGCTGCACAGATGCTGCAGGGCCTGACCAGATGAACCACCTTTCAGGTTACTTATGTGCATAGAAGGAACGTCACATATTGCTAGCTTATACACAGTGTGCAGTAGATGTGTGTCTGGTGATGTAGCAGAGCTGCGTGTTGATGTTTCAGACCTGATCTGTGCGTGTGTATGTAGGAAAGCAGTGTGTGTGTATGTAGGAAAGCAGTGTGTGTATGTAGGAGAGCAGTGTGCAGCAGAGCTGTGCATGTGCATATACTGCAGAGCTGAGTGAGCATATGCCTTGCATGCAGCAATGCTATGTATCTGTGTGCACAGCAGAGAGTGTACATAATGTGGGTCCTGTAAAGCTCTGAGTATAATACACATGCTACAGAGCATCACTAATAATAGATCCATTACCTCCTTATTCCACCTTTGTGAAGTAAAGTTAGTTATATTAACCCCTCCACATCTTTACACCACAAAGAAGTTTTATTTAATAGGGAATATGTTTTTCCTCTTTTCTGCTCTCTAAACCTGGGCTGGCTGGGTTTCTCCGTGATGACAGGCATGGAGATCACCATCGGTGTCCGGCTATCACTTTAATTGGGCGCATATAATGATGCGTCTCCCAATGCAGACGCGATGTTAATGCCACTGTCAAAGTTTGACCACGACGTTTAAAGGAGTTGTCCACTACTTTCATATTGATGCCCTATCCATACGGCCACCGGAAGTCCTTACCTGTGGTTCTTGAACGTCAAGTTGTAGTGGCCGGCGCTTGTTACTACACATCCGCCTCCTAATCAATTGAATGAGAGGCGGATGTGTAGTACCCTGCTGCGGCCACTACAGAAGGACGGCCAAGCACCACAGGTAAGGACTTCCGGCCGGTGGCTGCCACCGCCAGCACCAATAACAGCTAATCAGCGGGGGTGCCGCATGCAGGACCCCGGGCGATCATACCTTGATGCCCTATCCTACGGATAAGGCATCAATGTGAAAGTAGTGGACAATTCTTTTAATTGGTTAACAGTCTTGGCTGTTAAAGATAGGTTATGGTTTTCTGTCACAGCCATTATTTGTTGGGTACAGGGCAGGCTCACCCGATGAGCCAGCTCCATACACCCGCTACCAACTTGCGGCGTACATGTATAGTGGATGTCGGTAAAGAGTTAATGGATGGCGGTTTTATTCCCTTGAATGGTGCGAGCTGCAGTACCGGGCACTTCCATTCATTCATAAGGGAGTGCACTCAGTATCATGGGATCTCTGGGAATGGAGGATGTAGAGTAAGAGAGTGCACTCAGTATCATAGGATCTCTGGGAATGGAGGTTGCAGAGTAAGCGAGTGCACTCAATATCATGGGATCTCTGGGAATGGAGGATGCAGAGTAAGCGAGTGCACTCAATATCATGGGATTTCTGGGAATGGAGGATGTAGAGTAAGCGAGTACACTCAATATCACGGGATCTCTGGGAATGGAGGATGTAGAGTAAGCGAGTGCACTCAATATCATAGGATCTCTGGGAATGGAGGATGGTTTTCTTAACACTCATGTTACCTTGTTTCAGTCTATTTTTTAGGCTTCGTTCCTTCTTCTCCCATCTCTGTTGCTTCAGAAAATATTAAAACAGTGAGTATACAAGATCCTTTCAGTACATGTCACCCCCAGGTCTCACTGTCATTCTGTAATATGTCCAAACCCATGTCTTACCCTCATTCTGTAATATGTCCACTCCCAGGTCTTACCATCATTCTGTAATATGTCCAAACCTAGGTCTTACCATCATTCTGTAATATGTCCAAACCCAGGTCTTACCATCATTCTGTAATATGTCCACCCCCAGGTTTACCATCATTCTGTAATATGTCCACCCCCAGGTCTCACCCTCATTCTGTAATATGTCCACCCCCAGGTCTCACCATCATTCTGTAATATGTCCACCCCCAGGTCTCACCATCATTCTGTAATATGTCCATCCCCAGGTCTCCCCATCATTCTGTAATATGTCCACCCCCAGGTCTCACCGTCATCCTGTAATATGTCCACCCACAGGTGTCACCGTCATTCTGTAATATGTCCACCCCCAGGTCTCACCGTCACTCTGCAATATGATGCCTCCAGCTTTAAGATTGAAATTTCCAGTATGCAAAATTTTTACTAACTTATTACTAACTAAATTTATAATTCATGGTGATCAATGTGGATCTGAAACAGTTTTCTACGTCAGCTGTTCTTTGTCTGCATTTAACACATCATTCCCCCAATTGCAATGTTTACACAAAGCTCCAAATCTGTATAGTTATTGTTAATATACAGATCAGCCCAATAGGAGATTTCTTTTTTTGCATGTTTTTGCGTTTTTTTATTCTCCTTCAGCCCCTCCGTGTATCCAGCTTAACAGAGCTGAGAGGACTGTCCTATTCTTCCAACGTTTAATTTCCCAGCAGCACACGGCTTCTCCTTGGTGCTTCAGTCCAGCTCACCGTTCATACTCGGTCAAACAGCCTATGGAGAAATAAAGAGACAACAGGGTGCATGCTCGACTGACAGCATTGGATCCATGGGATGGAAACATGAGAGGGGGATTTACTAAAAGGGGGGAGATTTAAATATGAGTTGCATTGGCATACACAAATAAATATGGTCTTAATTTTGTACATACTTATGATTTTGGGAGTGCCCTTAAGTGAACGATTATTAAAACATACAGTGAATAGTTTTACAATGTGTGCAGTTGCCAATGACCACATAATTTTAAAGGCATTTACTTAATTTTTTCCTGCAAAATTGTTCTCCATTAACCATACTGGAATGGTTTCAGCATTAAATTCTATCCTTGTAGTTCTAGCAAATTATGTAACAAAAAATGTATTCATTATTAACCAGGATGGTTATATGTTAAGAAACAAAAATATAACTTGTCTGTTACTTAAAGGGGTTGTCCAGTACTTTTAATAACGTGCCAATCTATTTTTATGGTGAAAAGAAGCTTCTTTGTAATTACCTTATGTTGCCGCTACAGCTGGCCGCTCAGAGGCATCACGTGACCCCGCGCTGATGTCACGTCAAGTGAGGTGTGACATCAGTGATGCGGTGCCCGCGGTGGATGCTGGGTGTGACGTGCGGGGTTACCCTGCATATCACACCCAGCATCCACCGTGCACTTTCCCAATGAATGGGGAGAGGGAGAGCGCGCAGTGGATGCTGGGTGTGACGCGCTGGGATAACCTCCACCGTGGAACGCAGAAGATGGACCCCCGCTGCATCCGGAAGCATGATGTAACATCAGCAGATGTCAGAGCCGGCTGCAGCCGGGGGTCACGTGATGCCTGTGGGCGGCCAAGGATATCGCCGCTCATAGGCAGTAACGGCAACGTAAGGTATTTACAAAGAAACTTCTATTCTTCATAAAAATAGATTGGCATATTATTAATAGTAGTGGATAACCCCTTTAAAGTGGTTTTCCTGTCAAGTTACAAGTTATGGATTACCTATGTTTAGTATAGGTCATCAATATCAGATTAGTGGGGGTCCAACACCTGGTACCCCCACTGGTCAGCTGATCAGCACTAGCTGAATATAAACACATTGAATAGAGTTCCAATATGTAGTGCTGGTCAATACATAGTGGTCTTCACCAGACAATGCAGATCAGGTCCTAGAACAGCTTATAACAGCTGATCTTTGGGGATAGGTCTTGAGGATAGCTCATCAATATCTTGTGACTGGAATGTGCTTTAACATAATTTGTTATATCTCCACTCTATATAGGAAAAATATACTTTTTTCTGCCAACAACATCCATCTGGCAACAATATCAACATCTGGCAGGAACATCATAACACCATCTGGAGGCAACATCATAACATCATCTAGAGGCAACATCACAACACCATCTGGAGGCAACATCCTTACACCATCTGGAGGCAACATCATAACACCATCTGGCGGCAACATCATAACACCATGTGGCGGCAACATCATAACACCATCTGGTGGCAACATCATAACACCATCTGGCGGCAACATCATCAACACCTGGCAGCAACATCATCAACACATGGGAGCAACATCATCAACACCTGGCGGCAACATCATCAACACCTGGTGGCAACATCATCAACACCTGGCGGCAACATCATCAACACCTGTCGGCAACATCATCAATACCTGGCGGCAACATCATCAATACCTGGTGGCAACATCATCAACACCAGGCGGCAACATCACCACCACCTGGCGGCAGCATCATCAATACCTGGAGGCAACATCATCACCACCTGGTGGCAACATCACCACCACCTGGCGGCAACATCATCACCACCTGGCACCAACATCATCACCACCTGGCGGCAACATCACCACCACCTGGGGGCAACATTACCACCACCTGGTGGCAACATCATCACCTCCTGGCACCAACTTCAACACCACCGGGAGGCAACATCACCACCACCTGGCGGCAACATCTTCACCTGCTGGCGGCAACATCATCACCACCTGGTGGCAAAATCACCACCACCTGGCGGTAACATCATCACCACCTGGGGGCAACATCATCACCACCGGGCGGCAACATCATCACCACCGGGTGGCAACATTACCACAACCTAGCAGCAATATCACGGTTGTCCAGCCCCCAAAATCCACTTTTTTTTCAAGCTAATTGTGCAATAAATGTTGTTTTTGTTTACTACCTTTTATTCCTGCTCTCCAGACTAAGCAACTCCCTTTGCTTTTATTTATAAGCTCACATCCAGAGTTAGCCCCGCCCCTGCCCTCTGCCCACCCACTACACACACATTGGTGTTAGTAATCTGCCTCAGCACGGACCTCTATTATTCCAGCATTGGAGCTGACTGAGCAGTGATCCTGTGCTTGTATCTGTGGCAGTGCAGCACCAATCACTACACCTCATACCACATCTGCAATGGTGATAGAGCTGTCACATGTCCTCTGCATTACCCACGGGCATAATGATCGGGGTCGCAGAGGGTGCAACTGAAACTGGGCCCATACTGGAGGAGGGCTCACTCATTCCAGCGCCTGCTTAAGCTGGAGTGTGTTGTGGCGCACAGGGTCCCTACACTGCAATACATGCCGCTGGCCAATTAGAGGCCAGCAGCTGATGCATTGGCATCCCATGGCAGTAACGTCATACGTTGCCATAACAGGCACGCTGATCTCAGCAGCTGGCCTCTTTGCCAGGACAAAAGAAGACTCTGCATGTTGTTGGATTGGAGAAAGGTGAGTAGAGGGCGGCATGGTGGCACAGTGATTAGCACTGTTGCTTTGCAGTGCTGGGATCCTGGGTTCAAATCCCACCAAGGACAACATCTGCAAGGAGTTTGTATGTTCACCCTGTGGTTGCGTGGGTTTCATCCGGGTTCTCCGGTTTCCTCCCACACTCCAAAAACATACTGAATCTAGATTGTGAGCCCCAACAGGGACAGCGACGATAATGTATGTAAAGTGCTGTGGAATATGTTAGCGCTATATAAAAATAAAGATTATTATTATTAGAATGTTTTCTGCAGAGGCAGATCGGGGGACATGTATACCAGGATGGGGGACATTAGTACATAATGAGGGGGTTGAACACATATGTCTTCATAGGATTTAGAATGCTACAAAAGCTCATACATCTGACCAACATGCGGGAAGGGGGCAGGTCAACAATTTACACTGGGGCCCATCGGACTCTTGTTACGCCTCTGATATTACCCCGGGACCAGGTGTGTCACTAGCATCAAAGATCAGGGGCTCCGGCCCAGAGCCTCGGATCTCCTGCGACTGCCACATTGAACTATGTCAGTGTAAACTTGATGCCAATACAGTTCAATTCCATGATAGAGCAGTGAGACACGAGATTCCTGCCATGTCACTGTCTGTTTCGTAAGCCGCAGCGGCTATAGGCTTCAGACATCATGAGACGTCAGCGTACTCATGCAGGCGGCGCGATGATGTCATTGCATCGCGCCACTCTGCAGACCCACCATAGAAGAGGAGACGGAGGCTGCGGAGCTGGGAATCAGGATTAGGTGATTATGATCTTTATTATTCTTTTATATTATCCACTTGTGGAAGCCATCATACTACAGATAAGGGGCTGTGGGGCCATCATAATATATATATGGGGCAGTGGGGCCATATTACTATATAAATATGGGGCAGTGAGGCCATTATACTATATAGAGTGGGTACGGAAAGTATTCAGACCCCTTTAAATTTTTCACATTTTTCATTACAGCCATTTGGTAAATTCAAAAAGTTCATTTTTTTTCTCATTAAAGTACACTCTGCACCCCATCTTGACTGAAAAAAAAAACAGAATTGTAGAAATTTTTGCAAATTTATTAAAAAAGAAAAACTGAAATGTCACATGGTCATAAGTCTTCAGACCCTTTGCTCAGACACTCATATTTAAGTCACATGCTGTCCATTTCCTTGTGATCCTCCTTGAGATGATTCTACTCCTTCATTGGAGTCCAGCTGTGTTTAATTAAACTGATAGGACTTGATTTGGAAAGTCACACACCTGTCTATATAAGACCTCACAGCTCACAGTGCATGTCAGACCAAATGAGAGTCATGAGCTCAAAAGAACTGCCCAAGGAGCTCAGAGACAGAATTGTGGCAAGGCACAGATCTGGCCAAGGTTATAAAAGAATTTCTGTATGACTCAAAGTTCCTAATAGCATAGTGGCCTCCATAATTCTTAAATGGAAGAAGTTTGGGACCACCAGAAGTCTTCCTAGACCTGGCCGTCCAGCCAAACTGAGCAATCGTGGAAGAAGAGCCTTGGTGAGAGAGGTAAAGAAGAACCCAAAGATCACTGTTGCTGAGCTCCAGAGATGCAGTAGGTAGATGGGAGAAAGTTCCACAAAGTCAACTATCACTGCAGCCCTCCGCTAGTCGGGCCTTTATGGCAGAGTGGTCCGACGGAAGCCTCTCCTCAGTGCAAGACATATGAAAGCCCGCATAGAGTTTGCTCAAAAACACATGAAGGTCTCCCAGACTATGAGAAATAAGATTCTCTGGTCTGATGAGACGAAGATAGAACTTTTTGGTGATAATTCTAAGCGGTATGTGTGGAGAAAACCAGACACTTCTCATCACCTGCCCAATACAATCCCAACAGTGAAACATGGTGGTGGCAGCATCATGTTATGGGGATGCTTTTCAGCTGCAGGGACAGGACGACTGGTTGCAATTGAAGGAAACATGAATGTGGCCAAGTAAAGAGATAGCCTGGATGAAAACCTCTTCCAGAGTGCTCTGGACCTCAGACTTGGCCAAAGGTTCACATTCCAACAAGACAATGACCCTAAGCACACAGCTAAAATAACATAGGAGTGGCTTCAGAACAACTCTGTGACCATTCTTGACTGGCCCTGACGTAAACCCAATTGAGCATCTCTGGAGAGACCTGAAAATGGCTGTCCACCAACGTTCAACATCCAACCTCATGGAACTGGAGAGGATCTGCAAGGAAGTTTGGCAGAGGATCCCCAAATCCAGGTGTGAAAACCTTGTTGCATCATTCCCAAGAAGACTCATGGCTGTACTAGCTCAAAAGGGGGCTTCTACTCAATACTGAGCAAAGGGTCTGAATACTTATGACCATGTGATATTTCAGTTTTTCTTTTTAATAAATTTGCAAGCATTTCTATATTTCAGTTTTTTTCGGTCAAGATGGGGTGCAGAGTGCACTTTAATAAGAGAAAAAAAATACTATTTAGAATTTACCAAATGGCTGCAATGAAAAAAAGAGTGAAAAATTTAAAGGGGTCTGAATACTTTCCGTACCCACTGTATATGGGTAATGAAACAATACAAGGATGACCACTAAAGTAAATTCCTGACGGTTATGAAAATATGAAGGTTTTCATATATTAGTAGTATATACTAGTAATATTTCACCAAACAGGATTTCGGACCAACGTAAACCAAGGGGACAGTCGGAAAAAGCAGAAGAGAAAACAGGGGGGAAGAAACCGACCATAGAGTCCCAAGCGTCAAATACAGTGGAAAAATATATATTTTTTGAGCACGGGTCCCACGTGTTCTCGGGGCTGCTGGTCACCTGGCGTGGTTGTCGTGGGGGCGGCCTTGCACTGGAGCCCGCATCGCGTCACACCACCTCCTTGTGGATTGGTCCACCACAGCACACCCACTCTTTTTGATTGGCATTTGACTCTTTTTATACTTCCGGCCTACCTGATCTCTCCACTCCCTGACGAAGGCGCTTGCCGAAACGGGCGTCGGGGTGGACGCAGCCTGGTATTGGAAACTTTTGTAATTCATTGTAAGTATCTTATATTTATGATACATGCCAACTATGTGGTCCAATGATTAAAGAGCATTCCCTGTGCACATTTTGCCTTGGAACTCACCCTATCATAATGATTTCCTGACTACTTATTTTGTGATATTTGGTCGTCGCATTGCCTCTCCTCCCCTCTCTATATATATATTCTTTACAACTTTACACATTGTAGGAATGTGAGATATATATTTTGCAATTTTGCACATTCTGGGAGAGAGTGAGAGAGATATATATTGCAACTTTGCACATTTTTTGGGAGAGCAAGTGATATATTACACGCACTAGCACTTTGTATACCTCATATTTGGTTTATTTTCTATATGATTCTTATGTGAAGGTCACGTGTATGCACATGTATATATGTAATTTGTGGTCTATTGATTAGATTTTCTATCCATTAATTGGCTGTTCCCAACATGAATTTTTCTATACATAACCCGGATATGCTCCCCTGTTTTTAGATGTTTTTAAATGTTTTATTATCATTAACATTGTTTGCTATCCATTTTTTGTCACCTGTAATTAATAAAAATATATATGCATTTGACGCTTGGGACTTTATGGTCGGTTTCTTCCCCCCTGTTTTCGCCACTGTATATGGGGCAGTAGGGCCATAATACTATGTATGTGGCCCCACTGCCCCATATTTACATAGTATGGTGGCCCCACTGCCCCATATTTACATAGTATGGTGGCCCCACTGCCCCATATTTATATTGTATGATGGCCCTACTGCCCCATATGTAGTGCGATGGCACCCACTGCCTCATATACACTGCTCAAAAAAATAAATGGAACACTTAAACAACAGAATCTAACTCCAAGTAAATCAAACTTCTGTGAAATCAAACTGTCCACTTAGGAAGCAACACTGATTGACAATCAATTTCACATGCTGTTGTGCAAATGAAATAGACAATAGATGGAAATTATTGGCAATTATCAAGACACCCTCAATTAAGGAGTGGTTCTGCAGGTGGGGACCACAGACCACACCTCAGTACCAATGCTTTCTGGCTGATGTTTTGGTCACTTTTGAATGCTGGTTGTGCTTTCACACTGGTGGTAGCATGAGATGGACTCTACAACCCACAGAAGTTGCTCAGGTAGTGCAGCTCATCCAGGATAGCACAGTAATGCTAGCTGTGGCAAGAAGGTTTGCTGTGTCTGTTAGCATAGTGTCTAGAGGCTGGAGGCTCTACCAGGAGACAGGCCAGTACACCAGGAGACGTGGAGGGGGCTGTAGAAGGGCAACAACCCAGCAGCAGGACCGCTACCTCCGCCTTTGTGCAAGGAGGAGCACTGCCAGAGCCCTGCAAAATGACCTCCAGCAGGCCACAAATGTGCATGTGTCTGCACAAACGGTTAGAAACCGACTCCATGAGGGTGGTGTGAGGGCCTGACGTCCACAGATGGGGGTTGTGCTCACAGCCCAACACCGTGCAGGACGCTTGGCATTTGTCACAGAACACCAGGATTGGCAAAGTCACCACTGGCGCTCTGTGCTGTTCACAGATGAAAGCAGGTTCAGACTGAGTACATGTGACAGACGTGACAGAGTCTGGAGACGCCGTGGAGAGCGATCTGCTGCCTGCAACATCCTTCAGCATGACCGGTTTCGCAGTGGTTCAGTAATGGTGTGGGGCGGCATTTCTTTGGAGGGCCGCACAGCCCTCCATGTGCTCGCCAGAGGTAGCCTGACTGCCATTAGGTACCGAGATGAGATCTTCAGACCCCTTGTGAGACCATATGCTGGTGCGGTTGGCCCTGGGTTCCTCCTAATGCAGGACAATGCCAGACCTCATGTGGCTGGAGTGTGTCAGCAGTTCCTGCAAGATGAAGGCATTGAAGCTATGGACTGGCCCGCCCGTTCCCCAGACCTGAATCTGATTGAGCACATCTGGGACATCATGTCTCGCTCCATCCACCAACGTCACGTTGCACCACAGACTGTCCAGGAGTTGGCGGATGCTTTAGTCCAGGTCTGGGAGGAGATCCCACAGGAGACCGTCCACAACCTCATCAGGAGCATGCCCAGGCATTGTAGGGAGGTCATACAGGCACGTGGAGGCCACACACAATACTGAGCCTCATTTTGACTTGTTTTAAGGACATTACATCAAAGTTGGATCAGCCTGTAGTGTGTTTTTCCAATTTAATTTTGGGGGTGACTCCAAATCCAGGCTTCCATTGGTTAATAAATTTGATTTCCATTGATGATTTTTGTGTGATTTTGTTGTCAGCACATTCAACTTCGTACAGAACAAAGTATTCAATGAGAATATTTCATTCATTCAGATCTAGGATGTGTTATTTGAGTGTTCCCTTTATTTTTTTGAGGAGTGTATATATACACACATATATATATATATATATATACACACATATATACAGTATATATGTGTCTGCATATATATATATATATATATATATATATATATATATATATATACAGTATATACATTAGACCAGTGGAAATCTGTGCTTTGGTCTGATGAGTCCAAATTTGAGATCTTTGGTTCCAACCACCGTGTCTTTGTGCGACGCAGAAAAGGTGAACGGATGGACTCTACATGCCTGGTTCCCACCGTGAAGCATGGAGGAGGAGGTGTGATGGTGTGGGGGGGCTTTGCTGGTGACACTGTTGGGGATTTATTCAAAATTGAAGGCATACTGAACCAGCATGGCTATCACAGCGTCTTGCAGCGGCATGCTATTCCATCCGGTTTGCGTTTAGTTGGACCATCATTTATTTTTCAACAGGACAATGACCCCAAACAATCAGTGAATATGAATAGCGGTACCAGAGCGCCAATAACAGGGCAAAAATATTAAAGGTCTGATTTATTAATACACACAACGCGTTTCGGTGGACACAGCCACCTTCATCGAAGGTGGCTGTGTCCACCGAAACGCGTTGTGTGTATTAATAAATCAGTCCTTTTAATATTTTTGCCCTGTTATTGGCGCTCTGGTACCGCTATTCATATTCACTGATTGTCCCTTTCCCCCTGTTGGGGTGCGGTAGAGCTGCCTTTAATCTATTGTTCTTTCACCTGTGGGAGCAATTTAATTAGAATCACTACCCTGGTTTTCCAAGCTGCGCTGCCCTAACCCCTCCGGAACGCTGCCGGGGGTGTTGGTGAAGCTGGGCGTCTATCTCGGCGTTACATGCTACTAACCTGACCACGTGATCCACCACCGAGAGATCAGGATCTGTGAACGCCGCTGGAAATAGATGACAGCCACCAACAGAGCGGAGCTTGTGGAGCTTTACACTGGGGTTGTGCAGAGGTGCACAACTTCATAAGGTTAGTAGCCATCCCCACACCCCTCTAACAATTGCAATACTGAGTCACCCATTGCGCCTTGTTCTCTCCTCTCTTTACATAATGACCCCAAACACACCTCCAGGCTGTGTAAGTGCTATTTGACCAAGAAGGAGAGTGATGGGGTGCTACGTCAGATGACCTGGCCTCCACAGTCACCAGACCTGAACCCAATCGAGATGGTTTGGGGTGAGCTGGACCGTAGAGTGAAGGCAAAAGGGCCAACAAGTGCTAAGCATCTCTGGGAACTCCTTCAAGATTGTTGGAAGACCATTTCCGGTGACTACCTCTTTAAGCTCATCAAGAGAATGCCAAGAGTGTGCAAAGCAGTCATCAAAGCAAAAGGTGGCTACTTTGAAGAACCTAGAATATAAGACATATTTTCAGTTGTTTCACACTTTTTTGTTAAGTATATAATTCCACATGTGTTAATTCATAGTTTTGATGCCTTCAGTGTGAATGTACAATTTTCATAGTCAGGAAATTACAGAAAAATCTTTAAATGAGAAGGTGTGTCCAAACTTTTGGTCTGTACTGTATATATATATATATATATACAGTAGGTCCATACATATTTGGACAGAGACAACATTTTTCTCATTTTGGTTCTAGACATTACTACAATGAATTTTAAACAAAACAATTCAGATGCAGTTGAAGTTCAGACTTTCAGCTTTCATTTGAGGGTATCCACATTAAAATTGGATGAAGGGTTTAGGAGTTTCAGCTCCTTAACATGTGCCACCCTGTTTTTAAAGGGACCAAAAGTAATTGGACAATTGACTCCAAGGCTATTTCATGGACAGGGGTGGGCAATCCTTTCGTTATGTCATTTTCAATTAAGCAGATAAAAGGCTTGGAGTTTTTGCTGTGAAGTAAACATGCGGTCAAGGGAGCTCTCCATGCAGGTGAAACAAGCCATCCTTAAGCTGCAAAAATAGAAAAAACCCATCCGAGAAATTGCTACAATATTAGAAGTGGCAAAATCTACAGTTTGGTACATCCTGAGAAAGAAAGAAAGAAAGGACTGGTGAACTCATCAATGCAAAAAGACCTGGGCGACACGGAAGACAACAGTGGTGGGCGGTATATATGGTGGTATATATATATATACACTGTGTTCCAAATTATTATGCAAATAATATTTTTATAGGCATATATATTTTAATAGGCAGTTTGTACAAAAACCTTTCAATTGTACTCTAATAGTTATTTGACTGGAAAATACAATGATTGCAATTCATATAGGTAATTTGGGAAAATCTGAGAAAATATTATTTGCATAATAATTTGGAACACAGTGTGTGTGTGTCTGTGTATATATATATATATATATATATATATATATATATATATATATATATATATATATATACACAGTGGGTAGGGAAAGTATTCAGACCCCTTTAAATTTTGGCTGCTCCCCTACCTGCTTTCTCATATATAGGAGCAATTGCCGCTCTCCTGTGCAATACTAAGGAGATCCTGAAAACCTGATCTGTTGGGGGGTCCTGGGGACTGGAGTTGAGAAACACTGATATATAGGAACTATGTCCCTCTCCTCCCCTTTCCCTCATATAGGTGTGCTATGGCTACTCTCCTACCTGCTCCCTCATACATAGGAGCTATGGCCGCTCTCCTACCGGCTCCCTCATACATAGGAGCTATGGCCGCTCTCCTACCGGCTCCCTCATACATAGGAGCTATGGCCGCTCTCCTACCTGCTCCCTCATATAAAGAAGCTATGGCCGCTCTCCTACCTGCTCCCTCATGTGTAGGAGCTATGGCCGCTCTCCTACCTACTCCCTCATATAAAGAAGCTATGGTCGCTCTCCTACTTTCTCCCTCATATATATGAGCTATGGCCACTCTCCTACCTGCTACCTTATTTGTAGGAGCTATAGGCGCTTTGGTGCCTTGATAATAATTCCATCACCTGTGCAATACTAAGGAGACCCTAAAAACCTGATCTGTTGGGGGTCCTGAGGGCTGGAGTTGAGAAACACAGCTATATATGAAGGAGCAAGTATATATGAGGGAGCAGGTAGGAGAGCGGCCATAGCTTCTTTATATGAGGGAGCAGGTAGGTGAGCGACCAATGCTCTTATGTATGAGGGAGCAGGTAGAAGAGCGGCCACAGCTCCTATACATGAGGGAGCCAGTAGGAAAATGGCCATAGCTCCTACACATGAGGGAGAAGGTAGGAGAGCGGCCATAGCTCCTATACATGAGGGAGCAGGTAGGAGAGCGGCCATAGCTCTTATATATGAGGGAGCCGGTAGGAAAGCGGCCATAGCTCCTACACATAAGGGAGCAGGTAGGAGAGCGGACATAGCTCCTATGTATGAGGAAGCAGGTAGGAGAGCGGCCATAGCTCCTATGTATGAGGGAGCCGGTAGGAGAGCGGCCATAGCTCCTACGTATGAGGGAGCAGGTATTAGAGTGGCCATAGCTCCTATGTATGAGGGAGCCGGTAGGAGAGCGGCCATAGCTCCTATGTATGAGGGAGCCGATAGGAGAGCGGCCATAGCTCCTATGTATGAGGGAGCAGGTAGGAGAGTGGCCATAGCTCCTATGTATGATGAAGCAGGTAGGAGAGCGGCCATAGCTCCTATGTATGAGGGAGCAGGTAGGAGAGCAGCCATAGCTCTTATATATGAGGGAGTAGGTAGGAGAGCAGCCATAGCTCCTATGTATGATGGAGCAGGTAGGAGAGCGGCCATAGCTCCTATGTATGATGGAGCAGGTAGGAGAGCGGCCATAGCTCCTATGTATGAGGGAGTAGGTAGGAGAGTGGCCATAGCTCCTATGTATGATGGAGCAAGTAGGAGAGCGGCCATAGCTCCTATGTATGATGGAGCAGGTAGGAGAGCGGCCATAGCTCCTATGTATGAGGGAGTAGGTAGGAGAGCGGCCATAGCTCCTATGTATGATGGAGCAGGTAGGAGAGCGGCCGTAGCTCCTATGTATGAGGGAGTAGGTAGGAGAGCGGCCATAGCTCCTATGTATGATGGAGCAGGTAGGAGAGCGGCCATAGCTCCTATGTATGATGGAGCAGATAGGAGAGCGGCCATAGCTTCTTTATATGAGGGAGCAGGTAGGAGAGCGGCCATAGCTCCTATGTATGAGGGAGCAGGTAGGAGAGCGGCCATAGCTCCTATGTATGATGGAGCAGGTAGGAGAGCGGCCATAGCTTCTTTATATGAGGGAGCAGGTAGGAGAGCGGCCATAGTTCCTATGTATGAGGGAGCAGGTAGGAGAGCGGCCATAGCTCCTATGTATGATGGAGCAGATAGGAGAGCGGCCATAGCTTCTTTATATGAGGGACCAGGTAGGAGAGCGGCCATAGTTCCTATGTATGAGGGAGCAGGTAGGAGAGCGGCCATAGCTCCTATGTATGATGGAGCAGATAGGAGAGCGGCCATAGCTTCTTTATATGAGGGAGCAGGTAGGAGAGCGGCCATAGCTCCTATGTATGATGGAGCAGGTAGGAGAGCGGCCATAGCTCCTATGTATGATGGAGCAGGTAGGAGAGCGGCCATAGCTCCTATGTATGAGGGAGTAGGTAGGAGAGCGGCCATAGCTCCTATGTATGATGGAGCAGGTAGGAGAGCGGCCGTAGCTCCTATGTATGAGGGAGTAGGTAGGAGAGCGGCCATAGCTCCTATGTATGATGGAGCAGGTAGGAGAGCGGCCATAGCTCCTATGTATGATGGAGCAGATAGGAGAGCGGCCATAGCTTCTTTATATGAGGGAGCAGGTAGGAGAGCGGCCATAGCTCCTATGTATGAGGGAGCAGGTAGGAGAGCGGCCATAGCTTCTTTATATGAGGGAGCAGGTAGGAGAGCGGCCATAGTTCCTATGTATGAGGGAGCAGGTAGGAGAGCGGCCATAGCTCCTATGTATGATGGAGCAGGTAGGAGAGCGGCCATAGCTCCTATGTATGATGGAGCAGATAGGAGAGCGGCCATAGCTTCTTTATATGAGGGAGCAGGTAGGAGAGCGGCCATAGCTCCTATGTATGAGGGAGCAGGTAGGAGAGCGGCCATAGCTCCTATGTATGAGGGAGCAGGTAGGAGAGCGGCCGTAGCTCCTATGTATGAGGGAGTAGGTAGGAGAGCGGCCATAGCTCCTATGTATGATGGAGCAGGTAGGAGAGCGGCCATAGCGCCTATGTATGATGGAGCAGGTAGGAGAGCGGCCATAGCTTCTTTATATGATGGAGCAGGTAGGAGAGCGGCCATAGCTTCTTTATATGAGGGAGCAGGTAGGAGAGCGGACATAGCTCCTATGTATGATGGAGCAGGTAGGAGAGCGGCCATAGCTCCTATGTATGATGGAGCAGGTAGGAGAGCGGCCATAGCTCCTATGTATGAGGGAGCAGGTAGGAGAGCGGCCATAGCTCCTATGTATGAGGGAGCAGGTAGGAGAGCGGCCATAGCTCCTATGTATGAGGGAGCAGGTAGGAGAGCGGCCATAGCTCCTATGTATGATGGAGCAGGTAGGAGAGCGGCCATAGCTCCTATGTATGAGGGAGCAGGTAGGAGAGCGGACATAGCTCCTATGTATGATGGAGCAGGTAGGAGAGCGGCCATAGCTTCAGCACACCACATGGTATATGACATTGTTATGGTAAATATTTATACTTTGCTTTGATTATTATTTAGACAATTTATATATCTTTGATCTATTTAATATTTTTCAATTAGCTTTATAAATGTTATTCATAAAAGCATCAACACAGGGTGTTGTCTCTGATATAGAGGTGTCTTTGTGTTAAGTTTTCTTTGTTACAGAAGGCATAGGAAAACTGGATACAGTCAGTTTCTAGGACGACTTTGTTATTTCCAATTAAAATGCTTTCTTTCCCCAATTAAAGTATCTTCTCCCTTAGGTAATGTAAAGCCATGCCCATTTTCATATCTCTGTGGTTGTAATAAAGACTTGTGACTGGGCATCTGAGAGCAGACATGCCGGTACACTCAGACACTGGTTGTGTGCCCTTGTCTCCGATCGATAGACTCTGATTTGATCGAAACTGGCAAACGTGTGAAACCTTTTGAGTTTCTCCTAAAGCTTTCCATACAGGTTTCCACATCAACATGTACTGTAAAAGAATTATTGCAAACAAGCAAAGTAGGTTATGAGTCTTAATGGATTATAATGCCATACAGTCGTATATCCAGTGTTAGCCACAGCCTCATTGCTAACTCCAGCGAAAAAGTACTAAAAAGGTTGAGAGATGAAAGTGGCAAAATTATGCGAAGATGAATAAAAAAACGTACTGTATTTAATCTTCAATTAAAAGTAAAAAGGGGGTAGTGGCAAGTCTATTGACGCGTTTTGACCACTCCTGTTACAATTAAGACCGAAGGAGCTTTTTCAAGTTTTTAATTCATCTTCGTATAATTTTGCCACTTTTGTCTTTCAACCTTTTTGTATAAAAGAATATTTCCTTGCCTTGACAGACAGAAGAGTCATATGGGTGGGTGCAATATCCTAAAAAGACACACAGTCCGGTCTCTAAACCAGCCTTTGCAGTCTTGATTACTCCTTTCCTGATGTTTGATGTTCATGTACATCACGAGTGTATGGAGTAGACACCAGCAATCGGATCTACTTTTAATCTCTGATTTTTGACCGCTTAGATGATGCTGTTCATTCCTGACAGCAGCATTTAAGTGGTGAGTTCACATCATGCGAATGTTGCCATACCCATCGCCCCTTTCCAGGGTCGGACTGGCCTGGCGGGGTATCTGGTATATCCCTGGTGGGCCCTTGCTGCAGACGAGAGGGGGGAAGAAGAAGAAGAAGAAAAAAAAGCCTGCGGTTTTTAGAGGCACGGGCCCTTTAAAAGCGCAGGCAGAGTATGTGCAGGGGTGCGCGTGTGATGCCCAGCTGCGCTTGGTATCACAGATCCTAGAAGAGTGCATTGATGGATTCCTCCACAAGAGGCTCCCATAAACATTCACACATCTCCACCTTCCACCTCAGACCAGCAGAGGGAGCCCGTTAGGGATATAAATAGGGAAGGTGGAGCCAGGCAGTCTAGTCTAGTTCCTCTGAAGAGTTCCTGCAGAAGTCTGTCTGCAGAGGTAGGCCAAGCTAGACTCAAGTAGCTCAGAATAGTGAGCTTAAGGTGTGCCGGCGCCATAAGATCGGTGAAGCGCGGCAAGCTGCCGTTAGTGTGAGTAGCCTAGTGAGGGCCCGAGCGTGGCCAAAGGCGAGTGGAGAGTTAGTAGCAGTGGGGGCAGAGGAGCTTACCCAGCTCACCCCGAAACATATACCGGACACCGGGTCCGAGCTTACCGGGATCTCCACGACCCAGTAAGGCATAACCGGAATCCCTGGAGAACTACAGGTCCCAGGTTCACCAGAGAGCTGATACGTAACAGAGCCAGGAGACACATAGGCCCCGTAAGCTGGGAGCGTGCACTCCAAGAGAAAGCCCTAACACAACGTCAGCCGGTGCAGGACAGAGATAAAGTTAGGCCTAGCTTCAGGCAGGTCAGAAACTTACTACCCAGAGGCAAGAAACAGGAGGCCCTACACCCGCTCATTGGGGAGGATCCTGATATGCACCCTTCACCCTACAGTGCTCCGGGATGTGCCTGAATTTCCATCAGTAAAAGGTACTGAAGTGACTACCGTGTCCGTCCCCATTCTTGCTCTGACCCGGCTGGGTCCCCTCTGTCCTGCATCCCCTCTCCGTACGCTGCCCTGAGGCCTAGCTCCACCTGTGGGGAGCTATACCATCGAGTTGCCTTATCACCGGCCTCAGTGGACTGCCGCAGCGCTGGTGATTCTCACCAGAAACCACAGGTGGCGTCACAAACTTTCATAGAGTTAACAAACAATTCCCTTTTTAAAGCTGACCCCAGGGTACGGGCCCGGGAGCCGACCACCGCGACATCCCCAAAGGCCAGGCAAAGGCCCGGGTACCGAGTCGTCCCCATCCCCCTGGGCTAGTCACGCGCACGCAGCGTTCATTACCTTAACCGCTGCATCACACGTCCCGATGAAGCTGACGATTGTACGTCCGACGTCGCCGGTGTATGACGTCACTGTGCACTCACGCCACCTCTGCTAGGTCGGCGGCCATTTTAATAAGAGCACACTGGATCTAAGCAGAGGATGACACCGCATGGCAGCGGGAGCGCAGGAAGGCAAGATGAATCTTTTTTTTTTTTTCTGTGTGTGGATGCGGAATGCGATGGGGGAGGTTGGACACATGGGGGCCAGGATAGATATATGGGGGCCAGGATCTACATATATGGGGAGGACAGGCAGGACACATGGGGGCCAGGATGGATATATGGGTGAAAGGGCAAGCTGGACACATGGGCGTCAGGATGGATATATTGGGGGACAGGCTGGACACATGGGGGTCAGGATGGATACTTGGGGGGAGGCTGGACACACGGGGACAGGATGGATATATGAGGGACAGTCTGGACACATGAGGGACAGGCTGGACACTTGGGGGCCAGAATGGCTATATGGGGCAGGGCCAGGATTGATATATGAGGGGGCAGGCTGGACAGATGGGGGGCCAGGCTGGACACATGGGGGCCAGGATGGATATACGAGGGAGGCAGGCTGGACATATGGGGTCCAGGATATATATATTGGGGGGGCAGGCTGGACACATGGGGGCCATGATGGATAAATGGGGAGGTGGTTGGACATATGGGGGCCAGGATGGATATATGGGCGGAGGCAGGCTGGACCCTTGGGGCCAGGATGGATATATAGGGTGGGGGTTGGACACATGGGGGCCAGGATGGATATATGGGGGGCAGGCTGGACACATGAGGGCCAGGATGCATATATGGGCGAAGGCAGGCTGGACACATGGAGGCCAGAATGGATATATGGGGTGGGCAGGCTGGACATATGGGGTGGGCAGGCTGGACACATGGGGGCCAGGATGGATATATGGGGGAGCCAGATGGACACATGGGGGCCAGGATGGATATATGGGGGGCAGACTGGACACATGGGGGCCAGGATGGATATTTGGGGGGGGCAGGCTGGACACACGGGGGCCATGATGGATATATGGGGGGCAGGCTGGACACATGGGGGCCATGATGGATATATGGGGGGCAGGCTGGACACATGGGGGCCAGGATGGATATATGGGGGGCAGGATGGATATATGGGGGGCAGGCTGGACACATGGAGGGGCCAGGCTGGACAAGGGACATGGGTGGCCAGGCTGGACATGGGACATTGGGGGGCAGGCTGGGGGACTTAATTATTGTTTGGGGGACAGATTGAGGAACATACATTATTAATTTATGGTGGCAAGTGGGGAACATAATGACTTTAGAGTTCAATTAGGGACATTATTACTACTTTTAGGAAACTGTTTTCCATGTGGGGGAACAAAAAGGGGGTCCTGTTACTGTGCAGGGCGGCACTATGTTGCTTTTTTTCTTCATCTGGTGTAGTGCAGAAGTCAGAGAAAAAGTTGGGAATGTGATCTAGAGGCGATCAGTTATTGATAACCGTGTGTTATTTTCTGCAGAGACGAGTCCTGGCTGGAAAAAGTGATGGCGGTGTAACATACCTGGCGGCGTCCTTGCATGGTGGTCCATCTCCCACTGTGCAAGAGCGCGCACTTGATCTCCAGTCCAGAATGTCTCTCTGGCTTCCCTCCATGCTGTCTGTTTGTGTCTGTTTCTGCTGCTTAAGGGCGGCGCCCGATCACTTCCTGCTTTTTGTACCTGCTGTGGGTCACACCCCTTGTGCGTCCTCAGCATATTGCTGTCTGTCACCTGGTATATAGCTCAGCTGCTCCCATCTATCCCTGCCTGAGCATAGTGTTTCATTCAGTGTGTGCCTTCACTCTGAAGATGCCAGGTCCCGTTCTTTGTCTCCTGTCTTGCGGTATCAGTTCCCGTGTCTGAACTGAGTCCTGTCTATGTCTCCTGCCTTGCGGTATCAGTTCCCGTGTCTGAACTGAGTCCTGTCTGTGTACTCTTGCCTGCTGCCTTTCCTGGAGGCTGTATTTCCAGGCCTGTCTGAACATGCTCCTAGCCTGTTCCTCCCGCCTTCTAGGGGCCGATTACCTAGATCCGTTCCTGTATCTTGTCTGTCCTGTCTGAACACGCTCCTAGCCTGTTCCTCCCGCCTTCTAGGGGCCGATTACCTAGATCCGTTCCTGTATCTTGTCTGTCCTGTCTGAACATGCTCCTTGCCTGTTTGTCCCGCCTCTCTGGGGGCCGATTACCCAGACCTGCTCCTGTATCTTGTCTGTTCTGTCTGAACACGCTCCTTGCCTGTTCGTCCTGCCTCTCTGGGGGCCGTATTCCCAGACCCGCTCCTGTGTCCCGCTCCTGTGTCGGTCTCGTCCGTACACTCAGTTCCAGTCTGTACTCTCTCCTATCTTTCATCTGTCTTTTCTCTATGTCCGTTCCTTTCCTTTTTCTGCAGAGTCTGAACTCGTACCTAACTCCTGCCTGTTGTCTCTGTACTCCCGTTTGTGAGTTTGTGGTCCACTCGCTACTTCACTGCAAGTACCCTGTGGGTGTCTGGCTCTGCCTTTCCCTTCCTGTCTGTTCCGTGTGAACAGAGCCCTGTCCCCCCTACTCAGCCTTGCCTGCTCTGACTCCTTTGCTCACCGCTCCGGCGGTTCTAGTCTGCTCTGACTCCTTTGCTCACCGCTCCGGCGGTTCTAGTCTGCTCTGACTCCTTTGCTCACCGCTCCGGCGGTTCTAGTCTGCTCTGACTCCTTTGCTCACCGCTCCGGCGGTTCTAGTCTGCTCTGACTCCTTTGCTCACCGCTCCGGCGGTTCTAGTCTGCTCTGACTCCTTTGCTTACCGCTCCGGCGGTTCTAGCCTGCTCTGACTCCTTTGCTCGCTGCTCCGGCAGCCTTGCTCCGCTCTGACCCTTTTGCTCGCTGCTCCGGCAGTCTCGCTCCACTCTTGCTCACCGCTCCAGGCGGCCTCGTCCTGCTTTACTCTTGCTCACTGCTCCAGCAGTCTCGCTCAGCTTTGATCCTTTGTTCACCGCTCCTGGCGGCCTTGTCCTGCTCTACTCTTGCTCACCGCTCCAGGCGGCCTTGTCCTGCCCTGTTCTCGCTCACCTCTCTGGGCGGCCTCTCTCTGCCTGTATTGTTCCTGAGTCCCAGTGTGTTCTGGGTCCTATCCCGCCTGTGTTCCTACCTGCTAGTGCCTCCCTGTCTGCACTCTAGCTGTGCTTGCCTGTACCCCCCTGCCTGCTTACCCGCCTGCCTGCATACCAGTCGTGCCTGCCTATACCCACCAGTCTGTGTGCCAGCCTACCAGTCTGTTCCTGTATTCCCCTGTGTGGGTCAACAGCCGTGTCCGGGGTCTGTCCTGGAGTAGCACCTGGTCCCTTTGCTCGGTTCCTCCTTGGTGCACTGGCGTCGTATGCCGTCGTGCGACCCTGGTCGGATCGGGTGAATACCTAGTTAAGCCCCTCCAGGCATTCACTCTCCGGCACGGTCCAGTGGAATCACTACAATCACACGCACACGCTGCTCAGCCCGGGCGTGTGCATAACAGGCGGTCTGTGCCAGATGAAGAAAAAAGCGAAGATGAAGGACTTCACCTAGAGACGTCACTGGTGAGCCAGTGTATTCCATGCACACGCACACTATATAGTATATACAGAGCTACTGTGTATGTCACTGGTGACCATTGTATTACCTGTACTTTATATACAGTGCTCCTGTGTATAATGTCAGTGGTGATCACTGTATTACATGTACACTAAATACTATATATAGAGCTCCTATCTATATTGTCACTGGTGATCACTGTATTACCTGTACACTGACACTATTCAGGGCTCCTGTGTCTAATGTCTCTGGTGATCACTGCATTACCTGTACACTTACACTATATACTATATACAAAGCTCTTATGTATAATGTCACTGGTGGTAATAACAGTGTTGTGGTTTGTATTCATGATCAGTATTGCAGTATTTGGTCACTCTGTGGTGGTAATATATGATCTGGTCATGGTGTGGCGGTATTTGTTCCTTATATGTGGTATTATTGGTCTTGGTGGATTGTGTTGTGTATGGTGGTCATTTGTTCCCTCTGATATTAATTAGGAGAAGATTCTTCATTTCCATTAAAGATTAAATACTTGGACCAGAGCGGCACAGATGCACTTGCAGGGATTCTCCGGTGAAAAAAAAGTAATCACCTCTCCACAGGATAAGTGATAACTTATTGATTGGTGGGGGTCTGACTGCTGGGACCCAATCGGCAGAATGTGGAGCTTTTATCCCCATTAGACATGAGCTCATGTACGACTCGATCACTGATCCAATCATTCCCTCAGTGGCTGTGAGCGCTGTTTTATTTATTTTTTGGGTGCCCCCAAGAGAATTAATGGAGCTGCGGTCAGACGTCCCACCTGCCGCTGCATTTGAAAATGGGGATAAGTGTCCTGTCAGGGATAAAACTTCCACATTATTCCGATCGGTGCAGTTTCCAATGGTCGGACCCAAGAGATCAATAAGTTGTCACCTATTTTGTGGAGCCCATAGATCGGTGATAACTTGCTTTAACCAAAGAAGCCCTTTAATGCAAACTACTGTAATTGTACATCCCAGTTATGGTGGCGCACAGTAGATGTGCAGGAGCCGTGTGTGTTTTACAGTCGACGCTCCACTATAACAGGGATAACGGCTAACAGGTATTTGCAGATAGCTGTAGGGTGGGCCCCTAGGGTCAATTCCCCCTGTAGGCCTCAGACACCCCAGTCCGACCCTGGCCCTTTCACAGCGATTGTGGAGTGCTGATGGGTTGTCTGCTGCAGTCCCTCATCGCCACTATCTTAGTTCTCCTGTGACGCCCAGCCAGAGGCTCATAATTCTCATTATATAGTGCAATACTGTAGAGTTGAGATGGAAGAATCAATTTGCAGGAGTTCGGTCCATCGGCCAGGTCAGTAATCTGTGACCGCTGGACGGGAGACCTGCGAATCTCCTCACCTCCCGGCATTCCTGGTTCCCCCTCTGATTAGACGAGCAGGCACAACATCAAGCCACAATGATGATGTCGTGCCAGCCCGACTAATCAAGAGTAGGAATACCAAAAGGTAAGACGACTTGCAGGTCTCCGGTTCAGATTACTGACATGGTGCTGATGCACTGGAGTCCTTCAAATCGATTCTCCAGTTCCTACTGTGGAGTATATAAAATACACTGTTCTGTAAGTTGAACAAATGAACGAACAAATGTGACGCCTCTACTCAAAGAAGCCCGTGTTTTACCCTGGGTGATGGGGGAACTCGGTGTCGGGCCCTGTGATGGAGAGATGGGATGCAGCCGTGGCCCGGGCCCGACCCGTGCTCAGGGCCGTCACATTAGAAAGAGATGGTGTGGGCTTGTCCGGGTTGAGTGGCTTATTTAACGACTACGCCACCTGTGGTGCCTGGTGAAGGGTCACCAGCGCCGCTGCAGTCCGCTGAGGCCCGGTGTCATGGCGGCTAAAGTTCTCGCTGCTCCTCACAGGCGGAGCAAGGCCTCAGGGCAGGCAAACAGGAAAGAGAGGGGGTAGCAGTGCGGTGAGTACGGGCACCGCGTCGCATGGTATGGCGCGTAATGAACAGTCCGGAGGCCATAGGGGTGAACTTCCAAGGCTTTACTCACTTAGTGATGTCAGCGGGAAGGCGATTCCCTGCTCCCCGCGGAGTCCTGCGGCCACCAGGGACGGGGGTCTGGCTACCTCCGAGAAAGTCCTGTGTTCGGTAGCGACCCTACACCAGAGTGTTCCTGCACTACAAACTTCACCCTTTCCCGTCTGTGCGTGTGTAGATAGGCCGGGTCTCCCTCTGAGCTCCTCTCAGGTGTAGGGGTACGGGTGGCAATTCCTCTCCATCCGCTGCCCGGTGGGATCCTCAGGGCCTAACCGGGCTTTCCCGTCCAGGACATAGAGTACAAGGTCGGGTGTTGGGGGCCGGTACCCCTCTTGCAGCTGGAATCCCTCTGAATAGATCAGGTAGGCGAGGACAGGTGGTGTGCTCCGCTCCGTCTGCATCCTCCCCGGGACCCATTTGCTGGGGAGCCACACTCTAAAGCTCCCAGGGCCTTCTTGATCCTGGTCCTTGGCCGGGTTGAGACATTCCTTGTCTACAACCTACCTCTCGTCCCAAGATCAGGGTACGAGGGCTGTGTCCCATGCCGTTGCAGGCCCACACAGGATCTGCGCTCCCGGAGGGAAGTCACATTACACACAGTATTTTGACAGCACAGTACAGCCGAAGAAGAACCAAGATCAAAGATGGCTTTTTATTAAATATGAAATTTAAAGTGTAACTAACTTGTAAGTCCTCCACCCTCACCCACTAACTGGTTCCCCTAACTCTTTCTTCCCCAGTCTCCCTGTAACCAGGGGAGCAGCACCTAGTGCATACTAGCTCCCTCTGGTGGAGATGTGGTGTTGGATGCAAAAGGCTAGATCACTACCATCACACCGGCCTTACCTCAGAGGAGGAACACCACACTCCACTAAAGAAGTGCAGCATCCCTGTGGAGGTCGAACCCTCAGGGGCGCCACAAAAACAATCGCAGCTTTTCCAGTCCTTTAGGGGGAGATAAAAAAATAAAGTAAAAATGTTTTTAAAATTATAAAAGTGTGAAATTTAACCCCCTTTTCCCAGTTCAAAAATGAATGAGAAAAATAAACATATTCAGTATCGCCGCATCCGTAAAAGTACAATCTATGAAATTCCATATTTCACTGTAAAGTAAAAAAAGACTGAAATTCCCAAAATTGCTCTTTTTTGCTTTGCCACAACTCCACAAAAAATGCAATAAAAAGTTATCAAAATGTCATATGTACTCTAAAATAGAATCATTAAAAACACCAGCTCACCACACCAAAAAGAAGACCTCACATAGATGGAAAAATGAAAAAAAAAACTTACAAAGTTCTGAATGCCTTACCTACTATATATACAGTATATTCTAACTAGATGAGTTTGGTATCTCCACAATCGTACAGACCTGAAAAATCATATTGTTAAAGAGAACCTGTCAGCAGGATTTATCCCTATAAACTAAAGGCATGGCTATACTGGCTGTGATGCTGATTAATCTGATACCTGATGTGAAGGGATCTGCGGAGTGGCCGTTGAATACTCACCTTATGAAGTTTTCATAAAATGACGTCTTCTGTGCTTTAGTGTGCTTCAGGGCGGGATGTGGGGGCAGGATCTTATTCTGGTTCTCCGTCCCCCTCTGCTTCTGGTAGAGGTCACTGATTATTCACTGACCTGCCTCCTTCTAAAATTCCACGCCACCATCATTGTGTGGGCAGCGTGTGCACAGTGGGATAAAATGGCCCCGGAGGCGGTGCATGCGCAGACCGAGATATCGGCTCAGTGGAAAATTCAACTGAGCCGAAATCTCTATCTGCGCATGCGCTGCCTCCGGCGCCATTTCATTGAAGTCCTGCACACAGGAAACAGACTCCCACTGTGCACACGCTGCCCACAGAATGATGGTGGCGGCACGGAATTTTAATAAAATAATAATAATCAGTGACCTGTAAAAAAAAACAAAAGAGGCTGCTAGGGGTGGGGGTGGAGAACCAGAAGAAGACCCTGCCGCTCCAGGGCTCTAGAGTAGTAGTACTAACCCATGACGCTTTAGAATAATAGCACCTCCCAATGACTCTTTAGATTAGTAGCACCGCCCCCATTGCTCCAAAATAGTAGTATCGCTCCATGAATCTTTAGAATAGTAGCACTGTCCCCATGACTCTGTAGAATAGTAGCACTCACTGCCCCATGACTCTTTAGAATAGTATCACCGCCCCATGACTTTTTAGAATAATATCACTGCTCCTATGCCTATGACTCTTTAGAAAAGTATCACTGCCCTATGAATCTTTAGGATAGTACCACTGCCCCCATGACTCTTTAGAATAGTAGCACCACTTCCATAACTCTTTAGAATAGTAGCACCGGCCCCATAGTAGCACCACTTCCATGACTCTTTAGCAAAGTAGCACTGCCCCATGACTCTTTAGAATAGTAGCACCGCCCCATGACTCTTTAGAATATTAGCACCGCCCCATGACTCTTTAGAATAGTAACACCACTTCCATGACTCTTTAAAATACTAGCACCACTTCCATGACTCCTTAGAATAGTAGCACCACTTCCATGACTCCTTAGAATAGTATCACCGCCCTATGACTCTTTAGAATAGTATCACCACCCCATGACTTTGTAGAATAGTAACAGTGCCCCATGACGCTTTAGAATAGTAGCACCGCCCCATGACTCTGTGGAATAGTAGCACTGTCCCATGACTCTTTAGAATAGTAACACCACTTCCATGACTCTTTAGAAAAGTAGCACCACTTCCATGACTCTTTAGAAAAGTAGCACTGCCCCATGACTCTTTAGAATAGTAGCACCACTTCCATGACTCTTTAGAAAAGTATCACCGCCCCATGACTCTTTAGAATAGTAGCACCACCCCATGACTTTTTAGAATAATAACACCACCCCATGACTCTTTAGAAAAGTAGAACCGATCCATGAATCTTTAGAATAGTACCACTCACCGCCCCATGACTTTTTAGAATAGTATCACCGCTCCTATGACTCTTTAGAAAAGTAACACTGCCCCATGACTCTTTAGAATAGTAGCACTGCCCCATGACTCTTTAGAACAGTATCACCGTCCTATGACTCTTTAGAATAGTAGCACTGCCCCATGACTCTTTAGAATAGTAGCACTCACTGCCCCATGACTCTTTAGAATAGTACCACTGCCCCCATAGTAGCACCACTTCCATGACACTTTAGCAAAGTAGCACTGCCCCATGACTCCTTTAAATAGTATCACTGCCCCATGACTCTTTAGAAAAGTAACAGTGCCCCGTGACTCTTTAGAATAGTAGCACCGCGCCATGACTCTGTGGAATAGTAGCACTGCCCCATGACTCATTAGAATAGTAACACCACTTCCATGACTCTTTACAAAAGTAGCACTGCCCTATAACACTTTTGAATAGTAGCAGCACCCCATGACTTTTTAGAATAATAGCACCACCCCATGACTCTTTAGAAAAGTAGAACCGACCCATGAATCTTTAGAATAGTACCACTCACCGCCCCATGACTTTTTAGAATAGTATCACCGCTCCTATGACTCTTTAGAAAAGTAACACTGCCCCATGACTCTTTAGAATAGTAGCACTGCCCCATGACTCTTTGGAACAGTATCACCGTCCTATGACTCTTTAGAATAGTAGCACCGCCCCATGACTCTTTAGAATAGTATCACCGCCCCATGACTCTTTAGAATAGTATCACCGCTCCTATGACTCTTTAGAAAAGTAACACTGCCCCATGACTCTTTAGAATAGTAGCACTGCCCCATGACTCTTTAGAACAGTATCACCGTCCTATGACTCTTTAGAATAGTAGCACCACCCCATGACTCTTTAGAATAGTAGCACTGCCCCCAAGACTCTTTAGAATAGTAGCAATGACTCGTGACTCTTTAGAATAGTAGCAATGCCCCATGACTCTTTAGAATAGTAGCACTCACCGCCCCATGACTCTTTAGAATAGTATCACTGCTCCTATGACTCTTTAGAAAAGTAACACTGCCCCATGACTTTTTAGAATAGTAGCACTGCCCCCATGACTCTTTAGCATAGTAGCAGCGCCCCATGACTCTTTAGAATAGTATCACCACTTCCATGACTCTTTAGAATAGTAGCACCTCCCCATGATTCTTTAGAATAGTAGCACCGCCCCATAATTCTTTAGAAAAGTAGCACCGCTCCATGACTTTTTGGAAGTGTAGCACCGCCCCATGACTCTTTAGAATAGTATCACCACCCCACGACTTTTTAGAATACTATCACCGCTCCTATGACTCTTTAGAAAAGTAACACTGCTGCATGACTCTTTGTATAGTAGCACTGCCCCATGACTCTTTAGAATAGGAGCACCTCTTACATGACTCTTAAGAATAGTAGCACCGCCCCATAGTAGTACCACTTCCATGACTCTTTAGAAAAGTAGCACTGCCCCATGACTCTTTAGAATAGTAGCACCGCCCCATGACTCTTTAGAATAGTAGCACTCACTGCCCCATGACTCTTTAGAAAAATATCACCACCCCATGACTTTTTAGAATAGTATCACTGCTCCTATGACTCTTTAGAAAAGTAACACTGCCCCATGACTCTTTAGAATAGTAGCACCGCCCCATGACTCTTTAGAATAGTAGCACGCACTGCCCCATGACTCTTTAGAAAAATATCACCGCCCCATGACTTTTTAGAATAGTATCACTGCTCCTATGACTCTTTAGAAAAGTAACACTGCCCCATGACTCTTTAGAATAGTAGCACCGCCCCCATAGTAGCACCACTTCCATGACTCTTTAGCAAAGTAGCACTGCCCCATGACTCTTTAGAATAGTATCACTGCCCCATGACTCTTTAGAATATTAGCACCGCCCCATGACTCTTTAGAATAGTAACACCACTTCCATGACTCTTTAAAATACTAGCACCACTTCCATGACTCCTTAGAATAGTAGCACCACTTCCATGACTCTTTAAAATAGTAACACCACTTCCATGACTCTTTAGAATAGTAGCACTGCCCTCATGACTCTTTAGAATAGCACTGCCCCATGACTCTTTAGACTAGTAGCTGTTATGATCTGCTACAAGAACTAAGGAAAGACAGGAGATCTGTCCCTACAATAGAACTAAACTGGATCCCTACGATGTAACGGGGAACCTGATCCTGCGATCAGACCCACTAAAGTCCTCAGCTAGTCTGTACGAAGACCTATAGATGCAAGGGAGGGATCCCTACAAGAACTAGGGACTGGGATAAAGTTGGACACCTCCTAGCAGAAATTGTAGCAGTAAAAGACAAACACACAACATAGAACATAGAGGTCTGAAGACCTAGCAAAACTAACAGAGAAAGGTAACAGAGCACCAAGATAGCTCAAGAGTAGTAATTACAATGAAGTCCAGCAAGGCCAGGAGGGCGGAGCCGGATTAAATAGGCAAAAAAGGTCATGTGACCAGCAAACTAGAAAAAAACCAACAGGAGAGTTCTAACAGTACCCCCTCAGCTAAGAGGATCCTCCGGATCCCCTAGGCCCGGGCTTATCAGGAAACCTCCTGTGAAACGCTCTGACAAGTCTGGAAGCAGAAACATCATCCGCCCTCACCCATGAGTTATCCTCGGGTCCGAAACCCTTCCAAGCGACGAGATACTGCAAACTCCCTCTATACCGTCTAGAATTTAGGATGCGGGAAATTTCATATTCCCCGTCCTCCACCACCGGAGGAACAGTGGCAGAGGCGTCACCATCCGACACATCAGCTCTTTTCAACAGAGAAACATGAAACACCGGATTAATCTTCCAGGAGGTATTAAACCTCCAACCTAACAAGAGATTGGTTAAAAATCTGAAGCACCTTAAAGGGTCCTACAAACTTGGGACCCAATTTTTTAGAAGGAATCCTCAATTGCAGATTCTTAGAGGACAACCAAACCATGTCACCAATAGCAAACAAAACCTCTTGCCGTTTCCTATCAAAGTACCTCTTAGATTTTTTGTTAGCCTCCTGAAGATTACCACGCACATCGGTCCAAACTCTCTCCAAATCACCGGAAAAACTCTCCTCCTCAGGCACAGCCGATACCAATTTGGAGAATGACCCAAAAGACGGATGTCTCCCAGAACAACAAAAAAAAAGGCGATCACCCAGCAGAAGAGGATGTATGGTTGTTAAGAGCAAATTCAGCAAGTGGCAGAAACTCAGACCACCCCTCTTGATTGTCTGCCACAAAGCAACGCAAGAACTGCTCAACATTCTGGTTCTTTCTTTCTGTCTGGCCATTAGACTCATGATGATATCCGGATGAAAACGACAAATGAACTCCCAACCTGTCACAAAATGCACGCCAAAAACGAGCCACGAACTGAGGTCCCCTATCAGAAACAATGTCAGTAGGAACGCCATGTAGTCTGACAATTTCCTTGACAAAGGCCTTAGCGAGAGTCTTAGCGCAAGGCAGTTTGATGAAGGGAACCAAGTGACACATCTTGCTAAAACGGTCCACGACCACCCAGATGACCGTGAAACCTTCAGAGTGGGGGAAGGTCAGTAATAAAGTCCATAGCCAGATGTGTCCAAGGTGCACTAGGAACCTCCAGAGGGCAAAGCAACCCCGCAGCAGGAGCATGCGAAGACTTAGATCTAGCACACACAGTACATTGACGCACCCACTTAATGACTTCCTTCTGCCATCCAGGCCACCAAAAACTGAGACCCACAAGTCTCTTGGTCTCAGAAATTCCTGGATGACCTGCCAACCGAGACTCATGACACTCAACAAACAAATCTCTCCTAAAGGTCCTAGGCACAAACAACCTCCCATGGGGAGTGTTAGATGGGGCATTCTCCTGAGCTTTAAGAATCTCATCCTCCAAAACGGAGTCCAAAGCAGCAATCACAACACCTTCTTGTAAAATGCTCTCCTCCTCCTCCTCAGCACCGACCATGGGAGAAAAGCTGCGAGACAAAGCATCCGCTTTAACATTCTTGGTACCCGGGATGTAAGTAACAGGAAAAATTAAACCGCGAGAAAAAAAGTGCCCACCTAGCCTGACGGGCATTCAAGCGCTTGGCAGCATCAAGATAGATCATATTTTTATGATCAGTGAAAACCTGAATGGGGAAATTCAGCACCTTCTAAGAGATGACGCCAGTGTTCAAATGCGAGTTTAATAGCCAGCAATTCCCGATTACCAATATCGTAATTAAGTTCAGTCTCAGAAATTTTTTTTAAAAAAAGGCACAGGGATGTACTCCATCCTTGCTTTCCTGAGACAAAACAGCACTGACCCCCACCGAAGAAGCATCAACCTCAACCAAAAACGGCTTAGTCACATCAGGCTGCATAAGGATGGGAGCAGAGGTGAACCTCTCCTTTAGAAACACAAAAGCTTCAATGGCCTCAGCAGTCCACTGAACCGCATTAGCACCTTTCCTGGTGAGATCGGTCAGCGGTTTGACAATAATAGAAAAATTTTTTATGAATTTTCTGTAATAATTGGCGAAACCCAAAAACCTCTGTATCGATTTCAAACCAATAGGCCTAGGCCATTCCTGCACAGCCTGAACCTTCACCGGGTCCATCTCAAAACCTTCGCTGGAGATAATGTAGCCCAAAAAACTAATTCTCTGTACAGCGAACTCACATTTCTCCAGCTTAGCAAAAAGCGAATTGACCATTAATAACTGTAAAACCTCACGTACGCTCCGCCAATGAGACTCCAGATCAGGCGAATAAATCAGAATGTCATCCAAATACACAACCACATTTTTGCCGATCAAAGGTCTAAGGATGTCATTAATAAGATTCTGAAAAAATGCTGGAGCATTGGTAAGACCAAAAGGCATAACCAGATTCTCAAAATGACCCACAGGAGTGTTAAAAGCAGTCTTCCATTCATCACCCTCCTTCATGCGCAACAAATTGTATGCCCCCCGGAGATCAATTTTAGAGAACCACTTGGCCCCCACTAACTGGTTAAACAAGTCAGGAATCAATGGCAGTGGGTAAGGATTGCGTACAGTAATTTTATTAATCTCACGAAAGTCCAGACAAGGACGTAAACCGCCATCTTTTTTTTTTAACAAAAAAAAATCCAACAGCCACAGGAGACTTAGAGGGCCTAATGTGACCGGCGGCCAAGCTTGTCTGTATGTATTCCTCCAAAGCCTTTCTCTCAGGAATAGTAAGATTAAATAAACGACTTTTAGGAAGAGTCGCTCCAGGGACAAATTCAATGGTACAATCATAGTCTCTATGGGGAGGCAAAATTTGTGACTCCTCCTCAGAAAAAACTCTCCAAAAATCCTGAATAGGTACAGGCAATTCCCCTTTATCCACAGCAGCAATACGCCCGTTACAACACTTGTCATAACACTTAGGGCTCCAGGACTTAATTTCATTGGTAGACCAATCCAGTACAGGATTGTGAAATTTTAACCAGGGCAACCCCAAAATTACTGGAGAAGGCAAATTATTTAATACTACCAAATCCAAATTCTCTTGATGAATACCATTAATAGTGAGGGCTTTGTAAATGTTTTTTCCCAGCGATATGCGCTCCTGAAGGATGATGATGGAACTTGATATTCGGATTCAAAGAATTTTTATTTCAAACTAAAATACAACCGGTTTCGACTTCTTTGAGTCTTCCTCAGGTATATGACTTTCATACAGTTTAAAAAAAAAAAAAAAAAAAATTTTAAAACTGTATGAAAGTCATTTAGTATATGGGTTTTGTTAGATTCCTCAGAGTGCAAAATCCTGCATATCTGAGTATCTGGGTGTGTCTGAAAAACAGATCTTTCAGTCTCCACCCAAAATGACAAGCAGGGATATCTGCTATAAAATGTGTGTAGATAGATCTGTTTATATGCATGATGTTATACCTGAGGAAGACTCAAAGAAGTCGAAACCGGTTGTATTTTAGTTTGAAATAAAAATTCTTTGAATCCGAATATCAAGTTCCATCATCATCCTTCAGGAGCGCATATCGCTGGGAAAAAACATTTACAAAGTGGTATTGCCTATGAAAGCTCTGTCCAGTGCTCTCATCAGCTCCCAGATTTCTGCAGCAAACTGAATGGAAAGAGGAATGGAGTGATCCACTGATTGGATTTACATGCTGTTATGCACACGCCCGGACTGACTGGCGTGTGCGGGTGTTGTGGTTCCACTGGACCATGGACCGGAGAGTGCCTGGAGGGGCGTGACTAAGTATCTGGCCGATCCGACCAAGGTGGCACGACGGCATACGACGCCAGTGCACCAGGGAGAAACCGGGCAGAGGGACCAGGTGCTACTCCAGGTCAAACTCCGGACACGGGGGTTGACCCACACTGGGATTACTGGAACAGGCAGGTTAGGCTGGCACAGACTGGTGGATGTAAGCAAACACGGCAGGTATGCAGATGGGTGGATACAGGCGAGTATGCAGGCAGGGAGGTACTGGCCGAAAGGACGGGCTGGAGCACAGAAAGGTTAAGACCCAGTACAGACTGGGTCACAGAACCGCAGATGCGGTAGACAACCACAGCAGAGAGGGAATGCCCGAAGCGGTGGGCAAGAACAGAGCAGGACGGGGCTGCAGGAGCAGCGAGCACAAGCAGGGCAGGACAGGACTGCCGGAGCAGCGGGCAGAAGCAGGGCAGGACAGGACTGCCGGAGCAGCAGGCAGAAGCAGGGCAGGACAGGACTGCCGAAGCAGCGGGCAGAAGCAGGGCAGGACAGGACTGCCGGAGCAGCGGGCAGAAGCAGGGCAGGACAGGACTGCCGGAGCAGCGGGCAGAAGCAGAGCAGGACAGGACTGCCGGAGCAGCGGGCAGAAGCAGGGCAGGACAGGACTGCCGGAGCAGCGGGCAGAAGCAGGGCAGGACAGGACTGCCGGAGCAGCGGGCAGAAGCAGGGCAGGACAGGACTGCCGGAGCAGCGGGCAGAAGCAGGGCAGGACAGGACTGCCGGAGCAGTGAGCAAAAGGGTCAGAGCGGAGCAAGGCTGCCGGAGCAGTGAGCAAAAGGGTCAGAGCGGAGCAAGGCTGCGGAGCAGTGAGCAAGGAGTCAGAGCAGGCTAGAACCGCCGGAGCGGTGAGCAAAGGAGTCAGAGCAGGCTAGAACCGCCGGAGCGGTAAGCAAAGGAGTCAGAGCAGGCTAGAACCGCCGGAGCGGTGAGCAAAGGAGTAAGAGCAGGCAAGGCTGAGTAGAGGGGACAGGGCTCTGTTCACACGGAACAGACAGGAAGGGAAAGGCAGAGCCAGACACCCACAGGGTACTTGCAGAGAAGTAGCGAGTGGACCACAAACTCACAAACGGGAGTACAGAGACAACAAGCAGGAGTTAGGTACGAGTTCAGACTCTGCAGAAAAAGGAAGGGAACGGACATAGAGGCAAAACAGGTAAAGGATAGGAGAGAGTTCAGACTGGAACTGAGTGTACGGAGGAGACCGACACTGCAGCGGAATACAGGAGCGGGTCTGGGAATACGGCCCCCAGAGAGGCAGGACGAACAGGCAAGGAGCGTGTTCAGACAGGACAGACAAGATACAGGAGCGGGTCTAGGTAATCGGCCCCTAGAAGGTGGGAGGAACAGGCTAGGAGCGTGTTCAGACAGGTCAGACAAGATACAGGAACGGGTCTAGGTAATCGGCCCCTAGAAGGCAGGAGGAACAGGCTAGGAGCGTGTTCAGACAGGCCTGGAAATACAGCCTCCAGGATAGGCAGACAAGAGAACACAGAACGGGACCTGGCACCTTCAGAGTGCAAGCACACACTGAATGAAACACTATGCTCAGGCAGGAATAGATGGGAGCAGCTGAGCTATATACCAGGTGACAGACAGCAATAGGCTGAGGACGCACAAGGGGTGTGACCCACAGCAGGTACAAAAAGCAGGAAGTGATCGGGCGCCACCCTTAAGCAGCAGAAACAGACACAAACAGACAGCATGGAGGGAAGCCAGAGAGACATTCTGGACTGGAGATCAAGTGCGCGCTCTTGCACAGTGGGAGATGGACCACCATGCAAGGACGCCGCCAGGTATGTTACAGTACCCCCCCCCCTTACGCCCCCTCTTCTTCAGGCCTGCCAGAATCTTCCGCAGGGAATTCGAGGACCAGTCGTTCACTTCAAGGAGATCACTTCCACTGTCCACAGGAAAAACTGATCTCATCTGGTTAGCTAGGATGCTACCTCCTATCCAGCCATCCTCAGCAACAGACGAAACGGGTGGAGTACCAGGAACAGCACACAAGGAAGTCTCTCTCCACATATTTTCAGGTGGCACCCCAGAGGGTACAGGAGACAACTGGAAGTCCTTCACCGGGTTGGAGGGGGACAGAGACTTGGGGGTAATCTCTGCTTCGAGGTACATCTTGTCAAGCTCACAGGAAGAAATAGACGGGTTATCAGGTACATAATGAGGAAAAGTCACTGTCTCTTTGTTATCTGGTGGTAATTCAGGAAACAACTGGAGGTCCTCCGCCGGGTCAGAAGAGTGCAGAGGCTCAGAGAAAACATCTGCTTCAGAGTACACTAGGTCGGACTCACTGGAGGAAGCAGGCGAGGTATCGGGTACCGAGTATAGGAAAGTCTCTGTCCATTCACCACCAGGTGGCACCCCGAAGGGTTCTGGAGACAACTGGAGGTCCTCCACCTGGTCAGAGGGGTGTAGAGACTCAAGGGTAACCTCTGCTTCAGAGTACACAAGGTCGGACTCACTGGACGAAGCAAGCGAGGTATCAGATCCAGGATATAGGAAAGTCTCTGTCCATTCACCACCAGGTGGCACGCCGAAGGGTTCTGGAGACAACTGGAGGTCCTCCGCCTGGTCGGAGGGGTGTAGAGACTCGGGATTAACCTCTGCTTCGGAGTACACTAGGTTGGACTCACTGGACGAAGCGAGCGAGGTATCAGGTACAGAGTAAAGGAGAGTCTCTGTCCTTTCGCTACCAGGTAGCACCCCGAAGGGTTCTGGAGACAACTGGAGGTCCTGCGCCTGGTCGGAGGGGTGTAGAGACTCGGGAGTAACCTCTGCTTCGGAGTACACTAGGTTGGACTCACTGGACGAAGCAAGCGAGGTATCAGGTACAGAGTATAGGAGAGTCTCTGTCCTTTCGCTACCAGGTAGCACCCCGAAGGGTTCTGGAGACAACTGGAGGTCCTCCGCCTGGTCGGAGGGGTGTAGAGACTCGGGGGTAACTACCACTTTGGGGTACCGATTGTCAGGCTCACAGGACGAAGCGGACAAAGTATCGAGTACCGAGTGTAGAGAAGTCTCTCTCCATTTGTCATCGAGTGGTATCCCGGAGGATTCAGGAGGCAACAGGGGGTCCTCCGCCAGGTAGTAGAGGTGCACAGACTCAGAGGTAACCACAGCTTTGGAGCATCCTTGGACATGCACACCGGTTAAAGTGGGTGAAGCATCTGATGCCGGGTGCAGGAAGTTCTCCTGTGTGGAGTCTGGATGGGCAGAAGTCTCTTCGGGCAGGAGAACCGGAGCACTACCCACGCACATTACCCGTTGGGGCTTCTCCGGGATACAGGGAGATGAAGCTTCAGTAGGGACTTCAAGGTTGGGGTGAGGAGGTCTCAGGGAGGACAGACCCTGGCGTGACGGCTTGCCTCTACGTCTAGCACGTCTGGACTGCCTCTTGAGGTTGGGAGATGTATTCCGGAAAGCGTAGTCACCCTGTGAAGATTCTGGGTGGACAGTAGTCTCATTGGGCTGGAGGACTATTGCGCTACCCACACACATTACCCATCGGGGCTGCTCCGGGATATTGGGAGGTGAAGCTTCAGCAGGAGCCTCCGGGTTAGGATCATCAAAGACCATTAGAAAGGCCACCAGGAAGGCCATTAGGTCCAGGAGGATCGGATCCTGTGTTTCATATAGGGGGTTGATCCATTCCAAGGCATCACCCGCCAGGTAAGACATAATGAATGCCACCTTAACCCGATCGGTGGGAAAACATAGAGGGTAGAACTTGAAGTGTAGCATGCATTGCTCCACAAATGCACGACTTTGTCTTGGATCCCCATAGTAACGTGGCGGATCCGCAGGAACGAGAGCAGATAGATCCATCTGGACGGGTGCGTAATTCGCCTGGAACTCAGCTGAGAAAAAAAAATAAATTTTATTTATTTATTTTTAATGCATGTATTAGCTGGAAAACTTCTCAGAGAGCGAAGGCCGTGGGGCTCAACGGGAACCATGGCCTGAGCATGCTGTTATGCACACGCCCGGACTGACTGGCGTGTGCGGGTGTTGTGGTTCCACTGGACCATGGACCGGAGAGTGCCTGGAGGGGCGTGACTAAGTATCTGGCCGATCCGACCAAGGTGGCACGACGGCATACGACGCCAGTGCACCAGGGAGAAACCGGGCAGAGGGACCAGGTGCTACTCCAGGTCAAACTCCGGACACGGGGGTTGACCCACACTGGGATTACTGGAACAGGCAGGTTAGGCTGGCACAGACTGGTGGATGTAAGCAAACACGGCAGGTATGTAGATGGGTGGATACAGGCGAGTATGCAGGCAGGGAGGTACTGGCCGAAAGGACGGGCTGGAGCACAGAAAGGTTAAGACCCAGTACAGACTGGGTCACAGAACCGCAGATGCGGTAGACAACCACAGCAGAGAGGGAATGCCCGAAGCGGTGGGCAAGAACAGAGCAGGACGGGGCTGCAGGAGCAGCGAGCACAAGCAGGGCAGGACAGGACTGCCGGAGCAGCGGGCAGAAGCAGGGCAGGACAGGACTGCCGGAGCAGCAGGCAGAAGCAGGGCAGGACAGGACTGCCGGAGCAGCGGGCAGAAGCAGGGCAGGACAGGACTGCCGGAGCAGCGGGCAGAAGCAGGGCAGGACAGGACTGCCGGAGCAGCAGGCAGAAGCAGAGCAGGACAGGACTGCCGGAGCAGCGGGCAGAAGCAGGGCAGGACAGGACTGCCGGAGCAGCGGGCAGAAGCAGGGCAGGACAGGACTGCCGGAGCAGCGGGCAGAAGCAGGGCAGGACAGGACTGCCGGAGCAGCGGGCAGAAGCAGGGCAGGACAGGACTGCCGGAGCAGTGAGCAAAAGGGTCAGAGCGGAGCAAGGCTGCCGGAGCAGTGAGCAAAAGGGTCAGAGCGGAGCAAGGCTGCGGAGCAGTGAGCAAGGAGTCAGAGCAGGCTAGAACCGCCGGAGCGGTGAGCAAAGGAGTCAGAGCAGGCTAGAACCGCCGGAGCGGTAAGCAAAGGAGTCAGAGCAGGCTAGAACCGCCGGAGCGGTGAGCAAAGGAGTAAGAGCAGGCAAGGCTGAGTAGAGGGGACAGGGCTCTGTTCACACGGAACAGACAGGAAGGGAAAGGCAGAGCCAGACACCCACAGGGTACTTGCAGAGAAGTAGCGAGTGGACCACAAACTCACAAACGGGAGTACAGAGACAACAAGCAGGAGTTAGGTACGAGTTCAGACTCTGCAGAAAAAGGAAGGGAACGGACATAGAGGCAAAACAGGTAAAGGATAGGAGAGAGTTCAGACTGGAACTGAGTGTACGGAGGAGACCGACACTGTAGCGGAATACTGGAGCGGGTCTGGGAATACGGCCCCCAGAGAGGCAGGACGAACAGGCAAGGAGCGTGTTCAGACAGGACAGACAAGATACAGGAGCGGGTCTAGGTAATCGGCCCCTAGAAGGTGGGAGGAACAGGCTAGGAGCGTGTTCAGACAGGTCAGACAAGATACAGGAACGGGTCTAGGTAATCGGCCCCTAGAAGGCAGGAGGAACAGGCTAGGAGCGTGTTCAGACAGGCCTGGAAATACAGCCTCCAGGATAGGCAGACAAGAGAACACAGAACGGGACCTGGCACCTTCAGAGTGCAAGCACACACTGAATGAAACACTATGCTCAGGCAGGAATAGATGGGAGCAGCTGAGCTATATACCAGGTGACAGACAGCAATAGGCTGAGGACGCACAAGGGGTGTGACCCACAGCAGGTACAAAAAGCAGGAAGTGATCGGGCGCCACCCTTAAGCAGCAGAAACAGACACAAACAGACAGCATGGAGGGAAGCCAGAGAGACATTCTGGACTGGAGATCAAGTGCGCGCTCTTGCACAGTGGGAGATGGACCACCATGCAAGGACGCCGCCAGGTATGTTACACATGCTTTACCTCAAGATACCAAATAGGTGAGTGGATTTATACTGAGTATATACCCTTGGAATCTAACTACTACACTTAGAAGCCTGCGCTTCCTATTTTCTCTCCCTACAATCCCCTCTTGTTTCATTAATAGTGAGGGGAAATTCACAGACCTTGTGAGTAACACTCTTCAAGGGAGAGCCATCAACAGAAACCACACCAATAGGGGATGACAAAGGTTTAGGTTTTAATTTAAGTTTTTCCAAGAATCCCCCATCAATCACATTCAGAGTAGAACCACAATCCACAAATACCCGAAATTCAATTAATTCTTCCTGAGCAGCGGTAGTAGCAGATAGGAATACTCCCTTAGTATTTAAACAGGCTATACGTGCATGACTGACCATTTTTTTTTCTTTGTTCATACGAAGCACACAGTTCTTAATGAAATGACCAGAATTTCCGCAATAGAAGCACAAACCTCCAAAAAGCCTGCAGTCTTTTTCCTGAGAGCGGGGTGCCATCGCCCCAATCTCCATCGGCTCTCCTTTGTCAGCACAGACCCTCTCAAGACTCGGAGCTGACATGGCAGAGGATTTACTCTCATTAACCCTTGCACGCAGTCTCCTGTCCACCCGTATAGCTAATTGCATTGCCTCCTGCAAGTTTCCAGGTGTGGGATAAGCAATCAGCAAATCCTTAACCCTTTCACCTAGCCCTGCAAGAAACAAACTTTTCAAAGCAGAATCGTTCCACCCCACCTGGGCAGACCACCGACGGAAGTGAGAACAATATTTTTCCACATTACCTGATCCCTGCCTCAGATGTCTCAATTCAGACTCAGCAGATGAGACACGATCAGGATCATCGTACAAGAAACCCAAAGCAGAAAAAAAACTATCCACTGATCTAAAGCACGGATCACTAGGTTGGAGAGAAAAGGCCCATCCCTGAGGATCTTTGCGCAAAAGTGACATTGTGAACCCTATGCGCTGTGATTCATCACCAGAGGATCTGGGTCTTAAACGAAAATACAATAAACAAGCATTTTTAAAAGAAAAAAAATCTTGTTGTTCACCAAAAAATAGATCAGGCAGACGTACCTTTGGCTCCACAAAATGTGCTCCAGAACAGCTACTCACGTGTTGTTGGAGCTCGGCCACCTCCAGAGAGAGTCCCTGCAAGCGTTGAGCCAAATCTTGAACCGAGACCATGATGGAAACTGGAGGTCTTTTCCTTAGAGAATTTTTTTTTTTTTAGGCTGGACTTACTGTTATGATCTGCTTCAAGCACTAAGGAAAGACAGGAGATCTGTCCCTACAATAGAACTAAACTGGATCCCTACGATGTAACGGGGAACCTGATCCTGTGATCAGACCCGCTAAAGTCCTCAGCTAGTCTGTACGAAGACCTATAGATGCAAGGGAGGGATCCCTACAAGAACTAGGGACTGGGATAAAGTTGGACACCTTCTAGCAGAAATTGTAGCAGTAAAAGACAAACACACAACATAGAACATAGAGGTCTGAAGACCTAGCAAAACTAACAGAGAAAGGTAACAGAGCACCAAGATAGGTAATTACAATGAAGTCCAGCAAGGCCAGGAGGGCGGAGCCGGATTAAATAGGCAAAAAAGGTCATGTGACCAGCAAACTAGAAAAAAACCAACAGGAGAGTTCTAACAGTAGCAATGCCCCATGACTCTTTAGAATAGTATCAGCGCTCCTATGACTCTTTAGAGTAGTAACAGTGCACCATGACTCTTTAGAATAGTAGCACTGCCCCATGACTATTTAGAACATCACTGCCCCCATGACTCTTTCTAATAGTAGCAATGTCCCCATGACTCTTTATAATAGTAGTATCGCCCTTATGACTCTTTAGAATAGTAGCACTGCCACATGACTCATTAGAATAGTAGCACCACCCCCATGACTCTTAGGATAGTAGCACCACTTCCATGACTCTTTAGAATAGTAGAATCGCCCCCATGACTCTTTAGAACAGTAGCACCTCTTCCATGACTCTTTAGAAATGTAGCACTGCCTCATGACTCTTTAGAATAGTAGATCCGACACATGACTCTTTAGAATAGTAGCACCGCCTCATGATTCTTTAGAATAGTAGAACCGCCCCCATGACTCTTTAGAATAGTAGCACCGCCCCATGACTCTTTAGAATAGTAGCATTGCCCCATGACTCTTTAGAATAGTAGTGACTCGCCCCCTGGGCCGTGGGGTACTCGGATCCGGGCAATAGGGAAACGGTGGGAGTAGTAGTGGCAACCCGGTTCCGTGGCTCAGGGTGGTCAGGCCAGTGGTAGTCCGTTATGTGCTGATGACTATGTCCGACTACGCCACCCGTGGATTTGCGGTCATTAGGAACCGCCGCTGCAAGGCAGACCACTGGGGCTGATGATGTATGCAGCTGGGATGGTGTGACTCCCCACGGGAAGAGTGCGGCCCCAGGGCAGTGTAGTGGATGTTGGGAGTGATGGTAGTGAGAGTCCCAGTGCTGATAGTGCTGGAGGAGCAAGGAGCACACAGACAACAGGTTGCCGTCCAGGGTCTTTACTAAAACAGGTAAATTGACCCACAAACAGTCCCAGCTAGGAGGGGACTTGGATGTCTGAGAGCAACGGGGAAATTGGCCCTGGTCAGGGTGAGGGTGTAGGCCTACCGTGCTTTCTGTGCTCCTTCTGGCTATCTCCTCGTTATAGGGTAACAGCCCACGTTTCCGAGCTTTCCGTGTATTCTCGCCTGTATGGCCTGCGACATGGGTTCCTTTCTGCTCCCAGCCTTGTACGGCTTTGCTGGTCCCTTCTGTTGTGGCAGGGCCTCCAGGCTTCTTAGGCCAAGGAATATACAGTCCCCTGCGGACTGGTTACCTGCTGTGGGATGTGGAATCCTCCCAGCCTCAGACACCAAAGTCTGGGAAATTAAGTCCTTTATCTGCCAAGACAGGCTCTCATCGCCTCTTGTCTCTGGCTTGTGGCTCTCCTCCTGCCACACTTCCTCTTAGGTGCAATACAACTTTCTGTCCCTGCTCTGCTCCGGGACACGTCTCAGTGCTGAGACAGGCCATCAAGTTCTCTCTAACCCTGCCCCCAGCACCCGCTTTTATAGGGGCAGCCTGCTCCCTCTACTGGCCTGAGACAGGAGGTACTGCATGCTAATGTTCCCCTGACTAGAGAACCTCCCCCTTGCTCTCAGACACAGCTTTATTACATTTTGTGGCATCCAGGCCAGGGTGACACATTCCCCCCTAGTGAAATTTAGTACTCCGGGACTAAACAATAAACAAAGACAATATGCATAACTATAAAACATTAATAGACAAACGACGCACAGATTGAGTTCTTAAGGTCACAGTGTGGTCTGTGACCGGGTGTCCATATCACCAATACAACGGGGAGCCTTAACCAGGTAGGGGTCTGTCCTACCCCAAGTCCTTCACAGTCTTAGTTCATTCCTGGGTTAGGCTCCGAACGCAGTCCATACAAGGTCCTGGTTATAAAAAGTCCATAACCTGTGAGTCCTTACGGTAATTGCAAGAAACTGAAACACAGAATTACCAAACAAGCATGTAACTTGGCAAACATTTCAACATTTGGCAACAGGGTTATTTACAATTTTAGCGCGCTCTATATTTTCCAGCAAGCGGGTATCTGCCCCTTTGTGCTCCTGGTTGATCTACGTAGCCCACTGTCTGGTGGTGGACCAACCTGGCTTTCCCCACTAGCGTTAGGGGTACAGCTACCAGCTGGGTGTACAGGTAGGGCAGGCAGCTGTCTGCGGGTCCTTTGGCTTACCGCAGGCATGGCAGGCTCACTGTCAGCAGAGGGTTGACTCTCCTGGGCTGCTGGTACAGGCTCTTCTGCCTCGGGAACTGCTTGCTCCTCTTCACCTTCCGGCTCTGGTGCAGGTTGTTGCTGTGCCGGTTGCAGGAAATGCAGGACGGGTACCACTATGGCATCATTTATGCGAGTCCAGGACTGAGGGAACTCTCCGAGAACGGTGCTGATCATTTCTTCCTTGTCCTCTGCGGGTTCAACGTCACTCTGATCCTCTTCTGCACTACGGAGTTGCTCGGGGCATCTTTTGAGGTGGTCTCTGGAGACGGTACTAGTGGTTTCTCCTCCGTCCTTGGTGATCACGCACACCTTCGGATTGTCGTGGTCAGACTGCAGTACGGTGTAGGGTTCCCTTTCCCACTGGTCGTCCAACTTATGTAGCCTTCTCTTTCGCTTCAGGACTTGCTCACCAGGTTCTAGGGGACCAGCAGGGGCGTGTTGGTTGAAGAGTCTTTCTTGCCGTTCTCTCACCTGGGCCAGGCTCCTCTCCACACTCTCCTGTACCTTCTTGTACTGCAGTTGCCTTTCCGTATCCCAGTCCGCATCCGGGGAGGTGTCCTCAGGCATCAGGACTCCGATCTCCAGGTCTCCGTGCAGCTTACCAGGTCTGGCTCGCATCAGGTAAGCCGGGGTGCAGTTGGTAGCATTCACCGGGATATGATTGTATAAGTCTATCAGGTCCGGCAGTTTTTCTGGCCACAGGCTGCGTTCCTCCAGGGGCAACGTCTTCAGGAGATCAATGACTATATTGTTCATTTTCTCACACATCCCGTTGGTTTGTGGATAGTAAGGCGTTGTCCGAATCTTCTTACAGCCATAGAGGTTGCAGAACTCCTGGAAGATTTCAGCCTCGAACGCTGGACCCTGGTCTGTCAGGACCTGTTCCGGATACCCGTGTGGACGGCAGAAGTATTGCTGGAAGGCTCTGGCCGCTGTTTGGGCTGTCAAGTCCTTTACCGGGACCAACACTAGAAAACGGGAATAGTGGTCCACGATTGTCAGGGCATAGATGTATCCTGACCGGCTGGGAGCCAATTTGACATGGTCCAGAGCTACCAGCTCAAGAGGCTGCGTGGTGACGATGGGCCTCAAGGGTGTCTTCTGGCTGGCACGGTCCTTCCTCCTTAGGTGACAAGGGCCACAGTCTCTGCACCATTTTTCTACAGCTCCTCTCATGCCGACCCAAAAGAACCTTCCTCTTAGCAGGAACTCCAGTTTCTTCCAACCGAAGTGTCCCGCTCTGTCATGGTAAGCCCCCAGGACCATAGCTGCATCCCGCCTTGGGACCACGACTTGCCAGGTCAGCTCGTGCGTCCGGTGGTTGACAATCCTTCTGCACAACTTGCCTTCGTAGAGGAACAGCTTGCTCTTCTCTTTCCATAGCTGCTTGGCTTCCTCTGGAGCATCCGGATCTATGCGGGCATCTTCCTGGGTCAGCAGATCTTTCACCAGGCGGATGGCAGGGTCACTATCTTGGGTCTCGGCCCAGCTGCGGTGAGGTAGGGGATTGATCATCACGGTTGTTAGATCCTCCTCCTTCACGCGGTGGGAGTATTGAGCGGCTCCATACCGGTGAAACGCGGGGAGTTCTACCTCCTCCAGCTCTTCTGGGTCTTCGTCACCTTCAGGTAAGTGAGGCATCCTCGATAGGGCGTCAGCGTTGGCATTGGTTTTGCCGGCCCGGTACTTGATCACAAAGTCATAGTTGGAGAGACCGGCCATCCACCGCTGTTCTAGGGCACCCAGTCTTGTATTGTCCAGGTGTGTCAATGGGTTGTTGTCCGTGTACACGGTGAACTTTGCGGAGGCCAGGTAATGCTTGAAGCGTTCCGTCACGGCCCACACCACCGCCAAGAATTCTAGCTTGAAGGAGCTGTAATTCTCCGGGTTCCTCTCGGTGGGCCTCAGCTTCCGGCTGGCGTACGCGATCACCCTTTCTCTGCCCTGTTGGTTTTGGGACAGTACGGCTCCCAGTCCCACATTACTGGCGTCTGTGTGGAGAATGAAAGGCTGGCCATCTTTAGCTGGCGGAAGGACTCCTCTTCCGGTTTATCCCACTTGAAGGGTGGCTTTTGACTTCTGGACTTAGACTGTCCGATCAGGAGGTCCTGCATAGGAGCTGCCATCTTAGTGAACCCGGGGATGAACCTTCGGTAGTAGCCTACCAACCCGAGGAACTGTCTCACCTCTTTGATGTTCGAGGGGCTTGGCCAGCTCTTGATTGCCGTGACCTTGTCAGGGTCAGGGGCCACTCCTTCCGCGCTTACCATGTGCCCTACGTACTGGAACTTTGGTTTCAGCAGGTGACACTTCGATGGTTTCACCTTCAGGCCGTAGCCTGCCAGGGCTTCGAACACCTCGGCCTGGTGCTTTAGATGGTCCTCGTAGGTCTTCGAATAGACGATCACGTCGTCCAGGTAAAGGAGGACCGTCTCGAAGTTTCGGTGCCCTAGAAAGCATTCCATCAGCCGCTGGAAGGTCCCTGGTGCATTGCAGAGCCCGAAGGGCATACAGTTGAACTCACTCAGTCCCATCGGGGTGGTGAAGGCGGTCTTCTCCTTGTCAGCCTCTGCCACAGGAACCTGCCAGTACCCGCTAGTAAGGTCCAAAGTAGAAAAGAAGTTAGCTGATTTTAGTGCGGCTAAAGACTCCTCTATTCTAGGCAGCGGATATGCGTCTTTGTGGGTGATACGGTTGATTTGTCTACAGTCCACGCACATTCTCATGGTGCCGTCTTTCTTTTTGACCAGAACCAAGGGGGCTGCCCAGGGGCTACAGCTGTCTCTAATGACCCCAGCTTATTTCATCTCTCTTAGCATGCCCTTTGCGTTCTGATAATGTGCAGGGGGTACAGGTCTGTGCCTCTCTTTTATTGGTGGGTGGCTCCCTGTGGGGATGTGGTGTTCTATCCCTTCTACTCTGCCGAAGTCTAGCGGGTGCTTACTAAAGACTCTCTCGTACTCCTGTACCACCCGGTAGACTCCTTGTTTTTGGTGCAGGGGAGTGGAGTCAGCACCCACATGGAGTTTCTGGCACCAGTCCTCCTTTTGTTTCTGGGAGCCATTACCCTCCGCCTGTGGAGATGGAGGCAAGGGTTCCACGGCCCTGATAGCTTTGTGTTCGACAACAAACAGTTTGGCGAGTGTAGCGTACCTGGGTAAGTGTACTTCCCTCTCCCCAATGTTGAGGATGCGGACGGGCACCCTCCCATGACGGACATCAACCACCCCCCAGGCGGTCAAAATGGTGGGCCTGCTGTCTGAGTACACGGGTTCTACCATGGCTTGGTAGTCTCTACCTCTCAACCCGATTGCAGTCTGACACCAGATCATCATTTCACTTTTGGGAGGCATGGAAATGGGGAATGGGTCACTCAGTCTTACGCTACCGATCTCACCACCAGACAGTTCTACCTGCTGCCGTCTCATCAGGGCTTTTATCTCCTTGTTGAGGACTCTCTGTTGGCTGGAACTAGCATTCACCGCCACCTGTTGTAGAATTACAATTACTTCTGAAAGACAATTTTCAATCACGTTAGTACCCACAGTTATTTTAGGGTGACTTTTACGACGGTCAATGTCCACAATAATCACTCCCTGTGCCGGCAGTTCAACTTTACCAATTTTAATGGTCATCTCCTTGAACCCCATCTGTGGCACGGGTAAGCCATTACTGGCGATGATGCTCAAGTTACTGTCTGGATACCGTGTGATATCAGCATCAGTCCAATACTGCTTAAAAAGTACATAAGGGATAGTGGTTACTTGTGACCCGGTATCCAGCAAGGCGCTCATGGGGATACCGTCCAGCACCACGGGTAAAACCGGGCGCCCCCCAACGTACTTATCACGCCAATTATAAGGGCCTGGTGATCTTATGCCTGGGGGTTGGCCCTCTGCCCCAGGTTGGACCCGTTTAAATTACAGTACCTGGAAATGTATCCGGGCTGGTTGCATCGACGGCAAATGGGCTGTCCATCCTCTGCGTAGCGGTCTGTGGGCCTCCCTCGGAACGACGGGATCCTCCTCTGTCGACGCCACGGGACATCCTCCGGACTTGAAGCCAGCTCGATGGGTCTTGACGGGTCCACTTGTAACGCCTGGACGGTCCTGGTCAATGCCGCGACGCTCCTGGACAGCTCCTGGATTTGGTGGTGCAGATCTTTCGACGGGGCTTGGTTCAGGGCCTGTCCATCAGCCCCCACGGAGTCCATAGAGGAGGGCGCCGCCTCCTGGTGGTAGGTGAGAGCAGGGTGCCGGGGGTTTATAGCGCCACTGGTTGCAGGTTCACGGAGCACCCTTATGGCCCTGTCCTTAAATTGGGCAAAGGTCAGATTAGGGTTCTGAAAGAACATGAGGCGCAGTTGGGCCCTGTGCGCGCTGGACAGCATTCCTTCTATGAATTGTTCGGTTGGTAATTTATCCGTTTCCTGCACACTGCCAGGGTCAGTTTGTTGGATGGCCCTTAGGGCTTCCTGCAAATTTAGGGCATAGTCTCTGATGCTGTCCTGTGCCCGCTGCTTACATCCATAGAACCTCATTTTAATTTCAGCGGAGGTACGTGTGTCAAAGGTACCCCGCAGCCGGGCCAGAATACCCTTCACAGTCCTTTTCTTCTCAGTGGGCCATGATTTTACCTCCCTCTGGGCTGCGCCAGTTAACTGCCCTGTTAATATGCTGACCTTCTGTTCCTCTGTCAGGGGATAAACCTGGAACAAACTGTACAACCTTTCCTTAAAGTCAGTTAGGGCATGGGGCTCCCCTGAGTACTTGGGCAGCCAGGCCGCTCCAGGGATGTAGGGCAGGGAAAAGGGCATCACCGCTGCTGCAGCTGCGTTGGTGGTAGTGGGGGCCTCTGTGTCCGACATCTTCCTCCCCCCTAGTCAAACGTGGACTACCTTCCGACGATCCTCTTCTGTAGGCCGCGGCTCCGCTGCTGCTGCTCTGGACGAGGACCTTGCGTCGCGTCCTGATGACATCAGCGTCGCTCTCTCTCCCTTCCAGGACCTTGCGCAGCGTCGGTGCGTGCGGCAGAGCTTCAGGTCTCGCGCGCTTTCGGCGTCCACGCCCCTCTTCTTCCCGCGCGGCGTCCTGAAGATGGCGTCCGACGGCGGAAAAACGACTTCGGATGGCGGGAAAACAGCTGAAGATGGCGGGAACCGACTGAAGATGGCGGGAAACGGCTCTGGATGGCGGGAACCTTCACCACGGCAGGTATGACAGTCTTTTGAAGGCACGCAGTACCCGGTGGTTGCGGGCACGAAATCCTGCCGACTACGCCAAAGCTGACTCTCCCCCTGGGCCGTGGGGCACTCGGATCCGGGCAATAGGGAAACGGTGGGAGTAGTAGTGGCAACCAGGTTCCGTGGCTCAGGGTGGTCAGGCCAGTGGTAGTCCATTATGTGCTGATGACTATGTCCGACTACGCCACCCGTGGATTTGCGGTCATTAGGAACCGCCGCTGCAAGGCAGACCACTGGGGCTGATGATGTATGCAGCTGGGATGGTGTGACTCCCCACGGGAAGAGTGCAGCCCCAGGGCAGTGTAGTGGATGTTGGGAGTGATGGTAGTGAGAGTCCCAGTGCTGATAGTGCTGGAGGAGCAAGGAGCACGCAGACAACAGGTTGCCGTCCAGGGTCTTTACTAAAACAGGTAAATTGACCCACAAACAGTCCCAGCTAGGAGGGGACCTGGATGTCTGAGAGCAACGGGGAAATTGGCCCTGGTCAGGGTGAGGGTGTAGGCCTACCGTGCTTTCTGTGCTCCTTCTGGTTCTCTCCTCGTTATAGGGTAACAGCCCACGTTTCCGAGCTTTCCGTGTATTCTCGCCTGTATGGCCTGCGACGTGGGTTCTTTTCTGCTCCCAGCCTTGTACGGCTTCGCTGGTCCCTTCTGTTGTGGCAGGGCCTCCAGGCTTCTTAGGCCAAGGAATATACAGTCCCCTGCGGACTGGTTCTCTGCTGGGGGATGTGGAATCCTCCCTGCCTCAGACACCAAAGTCTGGGAAATTAAGTCCTTTATCTGCCAAGACAGGCTCTCATCGCCTCTTGTCTCTGGCTTGTGGCTCTCCTCCTGCCACACTTCCTCTTAGGTGCAATACAACTTTCTGTCCCTGCTCTGCTCCGGGACACGTCTCAGTGCTGAGACAGGCCATCAAGTTCTCTCTAACCCTGCCCCAGCACCCGCTTTTATAGGGGCAGCCTGCTCCCCCTACTGGCCTGAGACAGGAGGTACTGCATGCTAATGTTCCCCTGACTAGAGAACCCCCCCCTTGCTCTCAGACACAGCTTTATTACATTTTGTGGCATCCAGGCCAGGGTGACACAGTAGCACCAGCCAATGACTCTTTAGAATAGTAGCACTGCCTCTATGACTCTTTAGAAGAGTAGCACTGCCCCCAATACTCTTTAGAATAGTAGCAATGCCTCGTGACTCTTTAGAATAGTAGTAACGCCCCATGACTCTTTAGAATAGTAGCACTCACCGCCCCATGACTCTTTAGAATAGTATCACTGCTCCTATGACTCTTTAGAAAAGTAACACTGCCCCATGACTTTTTAGAATAGTAGAACTGCCCCCATGACTCTTTAGCATAGTAGCACCGCCCCATGACTCTTTAGAATAGTAGCTCCGCCCCATGACGCTTTAGAATTGTAGCACCGTGTTATGCACACGCCCGGGCTAAGCGGCGTGTGCGTGTGATTGGTAGTGATTCCACTGGACCGTGCCGGAGAGTGAATGCCTGGAGGGGCGTGACTAGGTATTCACCCGATCCGACCAGGGTCGCACGACGGCATACGACGCCAGTGCACCAAGGAGGAACCGAGCAGAGGGACCAGGTGCTACTCCAGGACAGACCCCGGACACGGCTGTTGACCCACACAGGGGAATACAGGAACAGGCTGGTAGGCTGGCACACAGACTGGTGGGTATAGGCAGGCACGACTGGTATGCAGGCAGGCGGGTATGCAGGCAGGGGGGTAAAGGCAAGCACAGCTAGAGTGCAGACAGGGAGGCACTAGCAGGTAGGAACAGAGGCGGGATAGGACCCAGTACACACCGGGACTCAGGAACAATACAGGCAGAGGGTTACAGGCAAGCACAGCTAGAGTGCAGACAAGGCTGAGCAGGGAGGACAGGGCTCTGTTCACACGGAACAGACAGGAAGGGAAAGACAGAGCCGGACACCCACAGGGTACTTGCAGTGAAGTAGCGAGTGGACCACAAACTCACAAACGGGAGTACAGAGACAACAAGCAGGAGTTAGGTACGAGTTCAGACTCTGCAGAAAAAGGAAGGGAACGGACATAGAGGCAAAACAGGTAAAAGACAGGAGAGAGTTCAGACTGGAACTGAGTGTACGGAGGAGACCGACACTGCAGAGGGATACAGGAGCGGGTCTGGGAATACGGCCCCCAGAGAGGCGGAACGAACAGGCAAGGAGCGTGTTCAGACTGGACAGACCAGACACAGGAGCGGGTCTAGGAAATCGGCCACTAAAAGGCGGAACGAACAGGCAAGGAGCGTGTTCAGACAGGACAGACCAGACACAGGAGCGGGTCTAGGAAATCGGCCACTAGAAGGCGAGAGGAACAGGCTAGGAGCGAGTTCAGACAGGTCAGACAAGATACAGGAACGGGTCTAGGTAATCGGCCCCTAGAAGGCAGGAGGAACAGGCTAGGAGCGTGTTCAGACAGGATAGACAAGAGAACACAGAAAGGACTCAGTTAAGACACGGGAGCTGATACCGCAAAGCAGGAGACATACAGGACTCAGTACAGACACGGGAACTGATACAAAAAGCAGGAGACAAGAGACGGGACCTGGCACCTTCAGAGTGCAAGCACACAGTGAAGGAAACAATATGCTCAGGCAGGGATAGAAGGGAGCTGCTGAGCTATATACCAAGTGACAGACAGCAATAGGCTGAGGACGCACAAGGGGTGTGACCCACAGCAGGTACAAAAGGCAGGAAGTGATCGGGCGCCGCCCTTAAGCAGCAGAAACAGACACAAACAGACAGCATGGAGGGAAGCCAGAGAGACATTCTGGACAGGAGATCAAGTGCGCCCTCTTGCACAGTGGGAGATGGACCACCATGCAAGGACGCCGCCAGGTATGTTACAGTACCTCCCCCCTTACGCCCCCTCTTCTTCAGGCCTGCCAGAATCTTCCGCAGGGAATTCGAGGGCCAGTCGTTCACTGGGTTGGAGGGGGACAGAGACTTAAGGGTAATCTCTGCTTCGAGGTACATCTTGTCAAGCTCACAGGAAGAAATAGACGGGTTATCAGGTACATAATGAGGAAAAGTCACTGTCTCTTTGTTATCTGGTGGTATCCCGGAGGATTCAGGAAACAACTGGAGGTCCTCCGCCGGGTCAGAAGAGTGCAGAGGCTCAGAGAAAACAACTGCTTCAGAGTACACTAGGTCGGACTCACTGGAGGAAGCAGGCGAGGTATCGGGTACCGAGTATAGGAAAGTCTCTGTCCATTCACCACCAGGTGGCACCCCGAAGGGTTCTGGAGACAGCTGGCGGTCCTCCGCCTGGTCAGAGGGGTGTAGAGACTCACGGGTAACCTCTGCTTCAGAGTACACTAGGTCGGACTCACTGGAGGAAGCAGGCGAGGTATCGGGTACCGAGTATAGGAAAGTCTCTGTCCATTCACCACCAGGTGGCACCCCGAAGGGTTCTGGAGACAGCTGGCGGTCCTCCGCCTGGTCAGAGGGGTGTAGAGACTCACGGGTAACCTCTGCTTCAGAGTACACTAGGTCGGACTCACTGGAGGAAGCAGGCGAGGTATCAGATCCAGGATATAGGAAAGTCTCTGTCCATTCACCACCAGGTGGCACCCCGAAGGATTCTGAACACAACTGGAGGTCCTCCGCCTGGTCGGAGGGGTGTAGAGACTCAGGAGTAACCTCTGCTTCGGAGTACACTAAGTTGGACTCACTGGACGAAGCGAGCGAGGTATCAGGTACAGAGTATAGGAGAGTCTCTGTCCTTTCGCTACCAGGTAGCACCCCGAAGGGTTCAGGAGACAACTGGAGATCCTCCGCCTGGTCGGAGGGGTGTAGAGACTCGGAGGTAACTACCACTTTGGGGTACCCATTGTCAGGCTCACAGGACGAAGCGGACAAAGTATTGAGTACCGGGTGTAGAGAAGTCTCTCTCCATTTGTTATCGAGTGGTATCCCGGAGGGTTCAGGAGGCAACAGGGGATCCTCCGCCAGGTAGTAGAGGTGCACAGACTCTGAGGTAACCACAGCTTTGGAGCATCCTTGGACATGCACACCGGTTAAAGAGAAAGAATCATCTGATGCCGGGTGCAGGAAGTTCTCCTGTGTGGAGTCTGGATGGGCAGAAGTCTCTTCGGCCAGGAGAACTGGTGCACTACCCACGCACATTACCCATTGGGGTTTCTCCGGGATACAGGGAGATGAAGCTTCAGTAGGGACTTCAAGGTTGGGGTCAGAAGGTCTCAGGCAGGACAGACCCTGGCGTGACGGCTTGCCTCTAAGTCTAGCACGTCTGGACTGCCTCTTGAGGTTGAGAGAAGTATTCCGGAAAGCGTAGTCACCCTGTGAGGATTCTGGGTGGGCAGTAGTCTCATTGGGCTGGAGGACTATTGCGCTACCCACACACATTACCCGTCGGGGCTGCTCCGGGATATTGGGAAGTGAAGCTTCAGCAGGGGCTTCAGAGTTAGGGTCCTCGAAGACCATACGAAAGGCCACCAGGAAGGCCTGCAGGTCAAGGATGACAGGATCCCATGCTTCCCATAGGGGGGTGACCCATTTCAAGGCATCACCCGCTAGGTAGTCAATCATAAAGGCCACTTTAGCCCAATCGGAAGGAAAATAGAGAGGGTAGGCCTTAAAGTGTAGCATGCATTGCTCCACAAATGCACGACACTGTCTTGGATCCCCATAGTAACGTGGCGGATCCGCAGGAACGAGAGCTGATAGATCCATCTGGACGGGTGCGTAATTCGCCTGGAACTCAGCTAAAGGGGGAAAAAAATTTATTTATTTTATTTTAATGCATGTATTCGCTGGAAAAACTTCTCAAAGAGCGAAGGCCGTGGGGCTCAACGGGAACCATGGCCTGAGCATGCTGTTATGCACACGCCCGGGCTAAGCGGCGTGTGCGTGTGATTGGTAGTGATTCCACTGGACCGTGCCGGAGAGTGAATGCCTGGAGGGGCGTGACTAGGTATTCACCCGATCCGACCAGGGTCGCACGACGGCATACGACGCCAGTGCACCAAGGAGGAACCGAGCAGAGGGACCAGGTGCTACTCCAGGACAGACCCCGGACACGGCTGTTGACCCACACAGGGGAATACAGGAACAGGCTGGTAGGCTGGCACACAGACTGGTGGGTATAGGCAGGCACGACTGGTATGCAGGCAGGCGGGTATGCAGGCAGGGGGGTAAAGGCAAGCACAGCTAGAGTGCAGACAGGGAGGCACTAGCAGGTAGGAACAGAGGCGGGATAGGACCCAGTACACACCGGGACTCAGGAACAATACAGGCAGAGGGTTACAGGCAAGCACAGCTAGAGTGCAGACAAGGCTGAGCAGGGAAGACAGGGCTCTGTTCACACGGAACAGACAGGAAGGGAAAGACAGAGCCGGACACCCACAGGGTACTTGCAGTGAAGTAGCGAGTGGACCACAAACTCACAAACGGGAGTACAGAGACAACAAGCAGGAGTTAGGTACGAGTTCAGACTCTGCAGAAAAAGGAAGGGAACGGACATAGAGGCAAAACAGGTAAAAGACAGGAGAGAGTTCAGACTGGAACTGAGTGTACGGAGGAGACCGACACTGCAGAGGGATACAGGAGCGGGTCTGGGAATACGGCCCCCAGAGAGGCGGAACGAACAGGCAAGGAGCGTGTTCAGACTGGACAGACCAGACACAGGAGCGGGTCTAGGAAATCGGCCACTAAAAGGCGGAACGAACAGGCAAGGAGCGTGTTCAGACAGGACAGACCAGACACAGGAGCGGGTCTAGGAAATCGGCCACTAGAAGGCGAGAGGAACAGGCTAGGAGCGAGTTCAGACAGGTCAGACAAGATACAGGAACGGGTCTAGGTAATCGGCCCCTAGAAGGCAGGAGGAACAGGCTAGGAGCGTGTTCAGACAGGATAGACAAGAGAACACAGAAAGGACTCAGTTAAGACACGGGAGCTGATACCGCAAAGCAGGAGACATACAGGACTCAGTACAGACACGGGAACTGATACAAAAAGCAGGAGACAAGAGACGGGACCTGGCACCTTCAGAGTGCAAGCACACAGTGAAGGAAACAATATGCTCAGGCAGGGATAGAAGGGAGCTGCTGAGCTATATACCAAGTGACAGACAGCAATAGGCTGAGGACGCACAAGGGGTGTGACCCACAGCAGGTACAAAAGGCAGGAAGTGATCGGGCGCCGCCCTTAAGCAGCAGAAACAGACACAAACAGACAGCATGGAGGGAAGCCAGAGAGACATTCTGGACAGGAGATCAAGTGCGCCCTCTTGCACAGTGGGAGATGGACCACCATGCAAGGACGCCGCCAGGTATGTTACACACCGCCTGATGATTCTTTAGAATAGTAGCACCTCCCCATGACTCTTTAGAATAGTAGCATTGCCCCATGACTCTTTAGAATAGTAGCACCACCCCATGACTCTTTAGAATAGTAGCACTGCCTCCATGACTCTTTAGAATAGTAGCACTGCCCCCAAGACTCTTTAGAATAGAAGCAATGCCTCGTGACTCTTTAGAATAGTAGCAACGCCCCATGACTCTTTAGAATAGTAGCACTCACTGCCCCATGACTTTTTAGAATAGTATCACTGCTCCTATGACTCTTTAGAAAAGTAACACTGCCCCATGACTTTTTAGAATAGTAGCACTGCCCCCATGACTCTAGCATAGTAGCACCGCCCCATGACTCTTTAGAATAGTAGCACTGCCCCATGATTCTTTAGAATAGTAGCACCACCCCATGACTCTTTATAATAGTAGCACCACTTCCATGAAACTTTAGAAAAGTAGCACCACACCATGACTGTTTAGAATAATAGCACCTCCCCATGATTCTTTAGAATAGTAGCACCGCCCCATAACTCTATAGAAAAGTAGCACCGCTCCATGACTTTTTAGAAGGGTAGCACCGCCCCATGACTCTGTAGAATAGTAGCACTCATCGCCCCATGACTCTTTAGAATAGTATCACCACCCCACGACTTTTTAGAATAGTATCACCGCTCCTATGACTCTTTAGAAAAGTAACACTGCTGCATGACTCTTTGTATAGTAGCACTGCCCCATGACTCTTTAGAATAGGAGCACCTCTTCCATGACTCTTTAGAATAGTAGCACCGCCCCCATAAAAGCACCACTTCCATGACTCTTTAGAAAAGTAGCACTGCCCCATGACTCCTTAAAATAGTATCACCATCCCATGACTCTTTAGAACAGTATCACCACCCTATGACTCTTTAGAATAGTAGCACCGCCCCATGACTCTTTAGAATAGTAGCACTCACTGCCCCATGACTCTTTAGAATCGTGTCACCGCCCCATGATTTTTTAGAATAGTATCACTGCTTCTATGACTCTTTAGAAAAGTAACACTGCCCCATGACTCTTTAGAATAGTAACACTGCCCCTATGACTCCTTAGAATAGTAGTACCACTTCCATGACTCTTTAGAATAGAAGCACTGCTCCCATGACTCTTTAGAAAAGTAGCACCGCCCCATGATTCTTTAGAATAGTATCACAGCCCGATGACTTTTTAGAATAGTATCACTGCTCCTATGACTCTTTAGAAAAGTAACACTGCCCCATGACTCTTTAGAATAGTAGCACTGCCCCCATAGTAGCACCACTTCCATGACTCTTTAGCAAAGTAGCACTGCCCCATGACTCTTTAGAATAGTAGCACCGCCCCATGACTCTTTAGAATACTAGCACCGCCCCATGACTCTTTAGAATAGTAACACCACTTCCATGACTCATTAAAATACTAGCACCACTTCCATGACTTTTTAGAATATTAGCACCACTTCCATGACTCTTTAAAATAGTAACACCACTTCCATGACTCTTTAGAATAGTAGCACTGCCCTCATGACTCTTTAGAATAGCACTGCCCCATGACTCTTTAGACTAGTAGCAATGCCCCATGACTCTTTAGAATAGTATAAGCGCTCCTATGACTCTTTAGAAAAGTAACAGTGCACCATGACTCTTTAGAATAGTAGCACTGCCCCATGACTATTTAGAATATCACTGCCCCCATGACTCTTTATAATAGTAGTATCGCACATATGACTCTTTAGAATAGTAGCATTGCCACATGACTCTTTAGAATAGTAGCACCACCCCCATGACTCTTTAGGAAAGTAGCACCACTTCCATGACTCATTAGAATAGTAGCATCGCCCTGATGACTCTTTAGAACAGTAGCACTTCTTCCATGATTCTTTAGAAAAGTAGCACCGCCTCATGATTCTTTAGAATAGTAGAACCGCCCCCATGACTCTTTGACTCTTTAGAATAGTAGCACGGCCCCATGACTCTTTAGAATAGTAGCACTGCCCCCAAGACTATTTAGAATAGTAGCAATGCCTCGTGACTCTTTAGAATAGTAGCAACGCCCCATGACTCTTTAGAATGGTATCACTGCTCCTATGACTCTTTAGAATAGCAGCACAGCCCCCATGACTCTATAGCATAGTAGCACCGCCCCATGACTCTTTAGAATAGTAGCACCGCCCCATGACTCTTTAGAATAGTATCACCGCCCCATGACTTTTTAGAATAGTAGCACCGCCCCATGACTCTTTAGAATAGCAGCACTCACCGCCCCATGACTCTTTAGAATAGTAGCAGCGTTCCTATGACTATTTAGAAAAGTAACACTGCCCCATGACTTTTTAAAATTGTAGCACTGCCCCATGACTCTTTCGAATAGTAGCACCGCCCCATCACTCTTTAAAATAGTAGCACCGCCCCCATGACTCTTTAGAATAGTAGCACCGCCCGATGACTCTTTAGAATAGTAGCACAGCTCCTATGACTCTTTTAGAAAAGTAACTGCCCCATGACTCTTTAGAATAGTAGCACTGCCCCCATGATTCTTTAGAATAGAAGCAGCGCCTACATGATTCTTTAGAATAGTAGCACCGCTCCTATAACTCTTTAGAAAAGTAACAGTGCCCCATGACTCTTTAGAATAGTAGCTCCGCCCCCTGACTCTTTAGAATAGTAGTACGGCCCCCATGACTCTTTAGAATAGTAGCACCGCCCCCATAACTCTTTAGAATAGTAGCACCGCCCCCATGACTCTTTAAAATAGTAGCACCGCCCCATGACTCTTTAGAATAGTAGCACCGCCCCCATGACAATTAGAATAGTAGCCTCGCCCCATGACTCTTTAGAATAGTAGCACCGCCCCATCACTCTTTAGAATAGTAGCACCGCCCCATGACTCTTTAGAATAGTAGCACCGCCCCATGACTCTTTAGAATAATAGCACGGCCTCATGACTCTTTAGAATAGTAGCACCGCCCCCATAACTCTTTAGAATAGTAGCACCGCCCCCATGATTCTTTAGAAAAGTAGCACCGCCCCCATGACTCTTTAAAATAGTAGCACTGCCCCATGACTCTTTAGAATAGTAGCACCGCCCCATGACTCTTTAGAATAGTAGCACCGCCCCATGACTCTTTAGAATAGTAGCACGGCCCCCATGACTGTTTAGAATAGTAGCACCGCCCCATGACTCTTTAGAATAGTAGCACCGCCCCATGACTCTTTAGAATAGTAGCACCGCCCCCATGACTCTTTAGAGTAGTAGCACCGCCCCATGACTCTTTAGAATACTAGCACCGCCCCATGACTCTTTAGAATAGTAGCACCGCCTCCATGACTCTTTAGAATAGTAGCACCGCCTCCATAACTCTTTAGAATAGTAGCACCGCCTCCATTACTCTTTAGAGTAGTAGCACCGCCCTATGACTCTTTAGAGTAGTAGCACCGCCCCATGACTCTTTAGAGTAGTAGCACCGCCCCCATGACTCTTTAGAATAGTAGCACCGCCCCCATGACTCTTTAGAGTAGTAGCACCGCCCTATGACTCTTTAGAGTATTAGCACCGCCCCATGACTCTTTAGAATAATAGCACAGCCCCGTGACTCTTTTGAATAATAGCACCGCCCCATAACTCTTTAGAATAGTAGCACCGCCCCATGACTCTTTAGAATAATAGCACAGCCCCATGACTCTTTAGAATAGTAGCACTGCCCCCAAGACTATTTAGAATAGTAGCAATGCCTCGTGACTCTTTAGAATAGTAGCAACGCCCCATGACTCTTTAGAATAGTAGCACTCAACGCCCCATGACTCTTTAGAATGGTATCACTGCTCCTATGACTCTTTAGAGAAGTAACACTGCCCCATGACTTTTTAGAATAGCAGCACTGCCCCCATGACTCTTTAGCATAGTAGCACCGCCCCATGACTCTTTAGAATAGTATCACCGCCCCATGACTTTTTAGAATAGTAGCACCGCCCCATGACTCTTTAGAATAGCAGCACTCACCGCCCCATGACTCTTTAGAATAGTAGCAGCACTCCTATGACTCTTTAGAAAAGTAACACTGCCCCATGACTTTTTAAAATTGTAGCACTGCCCCCATGACTCTTTAGAATAGTAGCACCGCCCCATGACTCTTTAAAATAGTAGCACCGCCCCCATGACTCTTTAGAATAGTAGCACCGCCCGATGACTCTTTAGAATAGTAGCACAGCTCCTATGACTCTTTTAGAAAAGTAACTGCCCCATGACTCTTTATAATAGTAGCACTGCCCCCATGTTTCTTTAGAATAGAAGCAGCGCCTCCATGATTCTTTAGAATAGTAGCACCGCTCCTATGACTCTTTAGAAAAGTAACAGTGCCCCATGACTCTTTAGAATAGTAGCTCCGCCCCCTGACTCTTTAGAATAGTAGTACGGCCCCCATGACTCTTTAGAATAGCAGCACCGCCCCCATAACTCTTTAGAATAGTAGCACCGCCCCCATGACTCTTTAAAATAGTAGCACCGCCCCATGACTCTTTAGAATAGTAGCACCGCCCCCATGACTCTTTAGAATAGTAGCACCGCCCCATGACTCTTTAGAATAGTAGCACCGCCCCCATCACTCTTTAGAATAGTAGCACCGCCCCATGACTTTTTAGAATAGTAGCACTGCCCCCATGACTCTTTAGAATAGTAGCACCGCCCCATGACTCTTTAAAATAGTAGCACCGCCACCATGACTCTTTAGAATAGTAGCACCGCCCGATGACTCTTTAGAATAGTAGCACAGCTCCTATGACTCTTTTAGAAAAGTAACTGCCCCATGACTCTTTAGAATAGTAGCACTGCCCCCATGTTTCTTTAGAATAGAAGCAGCGCCTCCATGTTTCTTTAGTATAGAAGCAGCGCCCCCATGACTCTTTAGAATAGCAGCACCGCCCCCATAACTCTTCAGAATAGTAGCACCGCCCCCATAACTCTTTAAAATAGTAGCACCGCCCCATGACACTTTAGAATAGTAGCACCACCCCCATGATTCTTTAGAATAGTAGCAGCGCCCCATGACTCTTTAGAATAGTAGCACCGCCCCCATGACTCTTTAGAATAGTAGCACCGCCCCATGACTCTTTAGAATAGTAGCACCGCCCCATGACTATTTAGTATAGCAGCACCGCCCCATGACTCTTTAGAATAGTAGCACGGCCCCCATGACTCTTTAGAATAGTAGCACCGCCCCATGACTCTTTAGAATAGTAGCACCGCCCCATGACTCTTTAGAATAGTAGCACCGCCCAAGACTCTTTAGAGTAGTAGCACCGCCCCATGACTCTTTAGAATAGTAGCATCGCCCCATGACTCTTTAGAATAGTAGCACCGCCTCCATGACTCTTTAGAATAGTAGCACCGCCTCCATAACTCATTAGAATAGTAGCATCGCCTCCATTACTCTTTAGAGTAGTAGCACCGCCCTATGACTCTTTAGAGTAGTAGCACCGCCCCATGACTCTTTAGAATAGTAGCACCGCCTCCATGATTCTTTAGAGTAGTAGCACCGCCCTATGACTCTTTAGAGTAGTAGCACCGCCCCATGACTCTTTAGAGTAGTAGCACCGCCCCATGACTCTTTAGAGTAGTAGCACCGCCCCATGACTCTTTAGAATAGTAGCACCGCCCCCATGACTCTTTAGAATAGTAGCACCGCCCCCATGACTCTTTAGAATAGTAGCACCGCCCCATGACTCTTTAGAATAGTAGCACCGCCCTATGACTCTTTAGAGTATTAGCACCGCCCCATGACTCTTTAGAATAATAGCACAGCCCCATGACTCTTTAGAATAATAGCACCGCCCCATGACTCTTTAGAATAGTAGCACTGCCCCATGACTCTTTAGAATAATTGCACAGCCCCATGACTCTTTAGAATAGTAGCACCGCCCCCATGACTCTTTAGAATAGTAGCAGCGCTGCTATGACTCTTTAGAATAGTAACACTGCCCCATGACGTTTTAAAATTGTAGCACTGCCCCCATTACTCTTTAGAATAGTAGCACCGCCCCATGACTCTTTAAAATAGTAGCACCGCCCCCATGACTCTTTAGAATAGTAGCACCGCCCGATGACTCTTTAGAATAGTAGCACCGCCCCCCTGACTCTTTAGAATAGCAGCACCGCCCGATGACTCTTTAGAATAGTAGCACAGCTCCTATGACTCTTTTAGAAAAGTAACTGCCCCATGACTCTTTAGAATAGTAGCACCGCCCCCATGACTCTTTAGAATAGTAGCACCGCCCCATGACTCTTTAGAATAGTAGCACCGCCCCATCACTCTTTAGAATAGTAGCACCGCCCCATGACTCTTTAGAATAGTAGCACCGCCCCCATCACTCTTTAGAATAGTAGCACCGCCCCATGACTTTTTAGAATAGTAGCACTGCCCCCATGACTCTTTAGAATAGTAGCACCGCCCCATGACTCTTTAAAATAGTAGCACCGCCCCATGACTCTTTAGAATAGTAGCACCGCCCGATGACTCTTTAGAATAGTAGCACAGCTCCTATGACTCTTTTAGAAAAGTAACTGCCCCATGACTCTTTAGAATAGTAGCACTGCCCCCATGTTTCTTTAGAATAGAAGCAGCGCCTCCATGTTTCTTTAGTATAGAAGCAGCGCCCCCATGACTCTTTAGAATAGCAGCACCGCCCCCATAACTCTTCAGAATAGTAGCACCGCCCCCATGACTCTTTAAAATAGTAGCACCGCCCCATGACTCTTTAGAATAGTAGCACCACCCCCATGACTCTTTAGAATAGTAGCACCGCCCCATGACTCTTTAGAATAGTAGCACCGCCCCTATCACTCTTTAGAATAGTAGCACCGCCCCATGACTCTTTAGAATAGTAGCACCGCCCCATGACTCTTTAGAATAGTAGCTACGCCCCCTGACTCTTTAGAATAGTAGTACGGCCCCCATGACTCTTTAGAATAGTAGCACCGCCCCCATAACTCTTTAGAATAGTAGCACCGCCCCCATGACTCTTTAAAATAGTAGCACCGCCCCATGACTCTTTAGAATAGTAGCACCGCCCCATGACTCTTTAGAATAGTAGCACCGCCCCATGACTCTTTAGAATAGTAGCACTGCCCCCATCACTCTTTAGAATAGTAGCACCGCGCCATGACTCTTTAGAATAGTAGCACCGCCCCATGACTCTTTAGAATAGTAGCACCGCCTCATGACTCTTTAGAATAATAGCACGGCCTCATGACTCTTTAGAATAGTAGCACCGCCCCCATGACACTTTAGAATAGTAGCACCGCCAACATGATTCTTTAGAATAGTAGCACCGCCCCCATGACTCTTTAGAATAGTAGCACCGCCCCATGACTCTTTAGAATAGTAGCACCGCCCCATGACTCTTTAGTATAGTAGCACTGCCCCATGACTCTTTAGAATAGTAGCACGGCCCCCATGACTCTTTAGAATAGTAGCACCGCCCCATGACTCTTTAGAATAGTAGCACCACCCCATGACTCTTTAGAATAGCAGCACCGCCCCCATGACTCTTTAGAGTAGTAGCACCGCCCCATGACTCTTTAGAATAGTAGCACCGCCCCATGACTCTTTAGAATAGTAGCACCGCCTCCATGACTCTTTAGAATAGTAGCACCGCCTCCATAACTCTTTAGAGTAGTAGCACCGCCTCCATTACTCTTTAGAGTAGTAGCACCGCCCTATGACTCTTTAGAGTAGTAGCACCGCCCCATGACTCTTTAGAATAGTAGCACCGCCTCCATGACTCTTTCGAGTAGTAGCACCGCCCTATGACTCTTTAGAGTAGTAGCACCGCCACATGACTCTTTAGAGTAGCACCGCCCCATGACTCTTTAGAGTAGTAGCACCGCCCCATGACTCTTTAGAATAGTAGCACCGCCCCCATGACTCTTTAGAATAGTAGCACCGCCCCATGACTCTTTAGAATAGTAGCACCGCCCCATGACTCTTTAGAGTAGTAGCACCGCCCTATGACTCTTTAGAGTATTAGCACCGCCCCATGACTCTTTAGAATAATAGCACAGCCCCATGACTCTTTAGAATAATAGCTCCGCCCCATGACTCTTTAGAATAGTAGCACCGCCCCATGACTCTTTTGAATAATAGCACAGCCCCATGACTCTTTAGAATAGTAGCACCGCCTCCATAACTCTTTAGAATAGTAGCACCGCCTCCATTACTCTTTAGAGTAGTAGCACCGCCCTATGACTCTTTAGAGTAGTAGCACCGCCCCATGACTCTTTAGAATAGTAGCACCGCCTCCATGACTCTTTAGAGTAGTAGCACCGCCCTATGACTCTTTAGAGTGGTAGCACCGCCCCATGACTCTTTAGAGTAGTAGCACCGCCCCATGACTCTTTAGAATAATAGCATGGCCCCCATGACTCTTTAGAATAGTAGCACCGCCCCATGACTCTTTAGAATAGTAGCACCGCCCCATGACTCTTTAGAATAGTAGCACCGCCTCCATGACTCTTTAGAGTAGTAGCACCGCCCCAAGGCCTCTTTAGAGTAGTAGCACCGCCCCATGACTCTTTAGAGTACTAGCACCGCCCCATGACTCTTTAGAATAGTAGCACCGCCCCATGACTCTTTAGCATAGTAGCACCGCCCCATGACTCTTTAGAATAGTAGCACCACCCCATGACTCTTTAGAGTAGTAGCACCGCCCTATGACTCTTTAGAGTAGTAGCACCGCCCCATGACTCTTTAGAATAGTAGCACCGCCTCATGACTCTTTAGAGTAGTAGCACCGCCCCATGACTCTTTAGAATAATAGCACGGCCCCCTTGACTCTTTAGAATAGTAGCACCGCCCCCATGACTCTTTTGAATAATAGCACCGCCCCATGACTCTTTAGAGTAGTAGCACTGCCCTATGACTCTTTAGAATAATAGCACGGCCCCCATGACTCTTTAGAATAGTAGCACCGCCCCCATGACTCTTTAGAATAGTAGCACCGCCCCATGACTCTTTAGAATAGTAGCACCGCCCCATGACTCTTTAGAGTAGTAGCACCGCCCCATGACTCTTTAGAATAATAGCACGGCCCCCTTGACTCTTTAGAATAGTAGCACCTCCCCCATGACTCTTTTGAATAGTAGCACCGCCCCATGACTCTTTAGAGTAGTAGCACCGCCCTATGACTCTTTAGAATAATAGCACGGCCCCCATGACTCTTTAGAATAGTAGCACCGCCCCATGACTCTTTAGAGTAGTAGCACCCCTCTATGACTCTTTAGAATAATAGCACCGCCCCATGACTCTTTAGAATAGTAGCACCGCCTCCATGACTCTTTAGAGTAGTAGCACCGCCCTATAACTCTTTAGAGTAGTAGCACCGCCCTATGACTCTTTAGAGTAGTAGCACCGCCCCATGACTCTTTAGAATAATAGCACCGCCCCATGACTCTTTAGAATAGTAGCACCGCCTCCATGACTCTTTAGAGTAGTAGCACCGCCCTATGACTCTTTAGAGTAGTAGCACCGCCCCATGACTCTTTAGAATAATAGCACAGCCCTATGACTCTTTAGAATAATAGCACGGCCCCCATGACTCTTTAGAATAGTAGCACCGCCCCCATGACTCTTTAGAATAGTAGGACGGCCCCCATGACTCTTTAGAATAGTAGCACCGCCCCCATGACTCTTTAGAATAGTAGCACGGCCCCCTTGACTCTTTAGAATAGTAGCACCGCCCCATGACTCTTTAGAATAGTAGCACGGCCCCCATGACTCTTTAGAATAGTAGCACCGCCCCCATGACTCTTTAGAATAGTAGCACGGCCCCCTTGACTCTTTAGAATAGTAGCACCGCCCCATGACTCTTTAGAATAGTAGCACCGCCCCATGACTCTTTAGAATAGTAGCACCGCCCCATGACTCTTCAGCGGTAAGTAGGATACAGCTCATTTTATTCATAATGGAGCAACAGGGAAATTATACAGGGCCGTCTTTATAAACCATCCCCGTTTGCTATAATGCCAGATGCTGCGTGCTCTACCATATAGGAGACAATTTGATTGATAGTTCCATATACCTGCTAAATATGTCGTCGCTATGTAAAGATTATTCTGTACAAAAAAAAAGCCTAGGTAGTTGCTCATAGCAACCAATTAGATAGTTCTGTGTAAAAAAAAACAGTTGTCGACCCGATAGCAACCAATGAAATAGCAGCTTTTATTTTGTCCCTCCATGGTCTACCATGTAACAGGCAATTTGATTGGCTTTTCCTTACACCAGCTGACTTTGTGGACGTTATATAAAGAATTATGTTGTGAAAATAAATTACCATCTGAGTAGTTGCCGGCACCCCATAGCAACCAATCACAGACCAGCTTTTATTTAGTATGTGCATGTGCTATGATGTAAGAAGTAATTTGATTGGTTGTTATTTGCCAGCAGATTATGTTGTCATTATTCGCATAAAGATTTTGTGTACAAAAAAATAGTTGTCAAAGGTAACCAATCACATATCAGCTTTTATTTTGCCTGTGCACGTTTTAGCATGTAAGAGGCAATTCGATTGGTCGTTCCATACACATGGCTGCCCATGCCATAAATCCTGCATTATTCAGCGCACAGCTTTCTCCCGGCGGCGTCACTTCCGACCGGGCGGATTTAGTAGCCTCGGATAATAATAGCTGTGAAACCAGTGAGAGCTGAGCCGCGGGGGCGCGCTTGGGGGGCTCCAGGGTAGCGGCGCCCGCTCTTCCCTGTGCTGGCGCGTTGTAGTGTTGTTGATAAAGAATTTAATATTCAAAATAAAAAAAAAAAATCTGGAAGCGGTGTATCGGCTTCAGCGCGGGCACGGGGTGTCGGGGACGCGCCTGAGGAGGGCACGGAGTGGGGAGAGATGTGACCTGAGGAGCCTGCTTGTGTCCTCCGCCCTGAGGCAGGCGACATCCCGCTGCTGACCGGGAGCAGACGTCGGCGGCCACCATGGCGGACAAGGGGCGGCTGAGCTTCCCGGGAGCGCTGAACAGGCCGGTGCCCATGAACTTGTTTGCCACTTGGGAAATAGATGGCTCCAGCCCCAGCTGTATTCCCAGGTGAGTGCGGAGGATTGGGGTAGTAGTCATGTACCTCTCGCCTTATAGAGGGACTCCCTGGATAAGGGCACAGGCTGATCAGTGGGGGAGGGTTTGTTTACATGCACAGAGGTCTATATATGGAGGAGGGGGTGTACACAGCAGCCCCCGATCACTGCCGGGGGGCATTATATATTATTATACCGGGGGGATAGATGCTCGCAGCCCCCAATGTTGTCCCTGACCTCTACCGGGGATATGGATGTACACAGCCCCCAATTCTGCCCCTCATCACTGCCCGGGGGGGGGCTTATACTGGAGGCATAGATGTACACAGCCTCCAATCCTGCCCCTGATCACTATTGGGGGGGATTATACTGCGGGCATAGATGTACACAGCCCCCAATCCTGCCCCTGATCACTATCCAGGGGGGATTATACTGGGGGCATAGATGTACACAGCCCCCAATCTAGCCCCTGATCACTATCCGGGGGGGGATTATACTGGGGGCATAGATGTACACAGCCCCCAATCCTGCCCCTGATCACTATCCAGGGGGAATTATACTGGGGGCATAGATGTACACAGCCCCCAATCTAGCCCCTGATCACTATCCGGGGGGGGATTATACTGGGGGCATAGATGTACACAGCCCCCAATCCTGCCCCTGATCACTATCCGGGGGGGATTATACTGGGGGCATAGATGTACACAGCCCCCAATCCTGCCCCTGATCACTATCCGGGGGGGATTATACTGGGGGCATAGATGTACACAGCCCCCAATCCTGCCCCTGATCACTATCCGGGGGGGATTATACTGGGGGCATAGATGTACACAGCCCCCAATCCTGCCCCTGATCACTATCCGGGGGGGATTATACTGGGGGCATAGATGTACACAGCCCCCAATCCTGCCCCTGATCACTATCCGGGGGGGGGGGGGGATTATACTGGGGACATAGATGTACACAGCCCCCAATCCTGCCCCTGATCACTATCCGGGGGGGATTATACTGGGGGCATAGATGTACACAGCCCCCAATCCTGCCCCTGATCACTATTGGGGAGGATTATACTGCGGGCATAGATGTACACAGCCCCCAATCCTGCCCCTGATCACTATCCGGGGGGGATTATACTGGGGGCATAGATGTACACAGCCCCCAATCCTGCCCCTGATCACTATCCGGGGGGGGGGATTATACTGGGGGCATAGATGTACACAGCCCCCAATCCTGCCCCTGATCACTATCCGGGGGGGGGGGGGATTATACTGGGGGCATAGATGTACACAGCCCCCAATCCTGCCCCTGATCACTATCCGGGGGGGGGGGGAATTATACTGGGGGCATAGATGTACACAGCCCCCAATCCTGCCCCTGATCACTATCCGGGGGTGTTTATACTGGGGGCATAGATGTACACAGCCCCCAATCCTGCCCCTGATCACTATCCGGGGGGATTATACTGGGGGCATAGATGTACACAGCCCCCAATCCTGCCCCTGATCACTATCTGGGGGGGGGGGGGGATTATACTGGGGGCATAGATGTACACAGCCCCTGATCACTACTCTGGGGGGGGGGGGGGATTATACTGGGGGCATAGATGTACACAGACCCTAATTCTGCCCCTGATCACTGCCCAGGGGGATTATACTGGGGGCATAGATATACACAGCCTCCAATCCTGCCCTTGATCACTACCCTGGGGGGGGATTATACTCGTGGTGTAGATGTACACAGCCCCCAATCCTGCCCTTGATCACTACCCTGGGAGGGGATTATACTGGTGGTGTAGATGTACACAGCCCCCAATCCTGCCCCTGATCACTATCCGGGGGGGGATTATACTGGGGGCATAGATGTACACAGCCCCCAATCCTGCCTCTGACCACTACCCTGGAAGGGGGGGGGGGGATTATACTGGGGGCATAGATATACACAGCCTCCAATCCTGCCCTTGATCACTACCCTGGGGGGGGGGGATTATACTTGTGGTGTAGATGTACACAGCCCCCAATCCTGCCCCTGATCACTACCCAGGAGGGAGGGGGTAGGGGGAATTATACTGGGGTTATAGATGTACGCAGCCCCCAATGTTGCCCCTGACCACTACCTGGGGGATTATTATATTGGGGATATGGATGTCCACAGCCTCCAATCCTGCCCTGTTCACTACCTGGTGGGGAGCATTATATTGGGGGTATAGATGTACACAACCCCCAATCCTGCCCTGATCACTACCTGGGGGATTATTATATTGGGGATATGGATGTCCACAGCCTCCAATCATGCCCTGATCACTACCTGGGGGGGAGCATTATATTGGGGGTATAGATGTACACAACCCCCAATCCTGCCCTGATCACTACACAGGGGTGGGGGGTATGCATTATATTGGGGATGATATGTATGTCTCTGCCCGTCCACGATGTTTGATGTAGTAGTAGTAGTCACCGTTGGCTCGTGCTTCTAGTTTTACCTGTAGAGGTGTCATTATGCTTCCAGTTCAAACCCATAGAAAAAAAAATAAATTCTTATTACACCATCATGTTCATACATATAAAAATGTGACAGTAATCATTGTCCACACAGCAATTTTTCTCTGTGCAATTTTCCGTATGAGAAGTGCAGCGTCCCCACATGGGTCAGTCTGAGTAGGCGGACATGAGCACACGACAGTGGGGTATTTATTGTAAATTATTCCTTTATTGGAAGCCGTCACCTTTCCGATTGAGTCCAAAAGCCCATCTTAAATTAAAAAAAAAAAATTGGCCAAATTTCCATCAGAGACCATGACACAAGATATCAGGACAGTGGATGCAGCAGTGAACCTCCCAGTGACTGGTGAATGGGAAACTCCCAGTGACTGGCCGGGTGCTGCCCGACCATGAAGACTAATGTATCAGCTCGCTCTGTAGTAGTCGGTGGTGTCTTGTGTTACTAGTTTTACCTGTAGCGGGACTGTCATTATGTTTGAAGCATATGCTCTATACTCCCTGTACATAGGAATCTGAGTGACCCGGATCTGCTGGGGAAAAAAAAAGTACTATAAAACAATGTATCTAAGGGGTAACGTTTTCCATTGTGGAGAGTGACAAGCCAGGCATGTCAGAGTGAGGAGACTTACACACCATGTATGCTTCTCTGGGAAATGTAACTATGCAAATTGCCTCATGAGGGAGAACGAGGATTAGAACTTTAGCGCCACCTATTGGAAGTAGCAGTCACAATAGGGTTCAAGTCCTCATCCTCTCTGAAGAGGCAATTTGCATATTTAACTTCCCAGAAGAAAATTGGATAGCATGTAAGTCTCCTCACTCTGACATGGCAGACCTGGCTTCTCTCTTTCCACAAGGAGAAGCGTTACCCCTTAGACCAAGTGAAATCAGATCTCATGCTTTGCACTGACGAGGGGCAATACCCCGAAACATCGTGTCTGCAAATTGGGATTCTGGCTTGGCTTTTAACTTGCGTCATACGGCAAGACTCGTTAAAGGGTCGATATTGACGTTTAGGATTGCTACTTCCAATAGGGGGCACTAGAGTTCTAGTCCTTTAACTCTCTGAGGAGGCAAGTTACAATGTATCTAATGATGGAGAAAGCAGCTGACCATGAGGTTCATCAAGAATGTAAATGAGCAAATGTGTCAGTTTTTGTCTTTGAGCATCGGTTGACTTGATGTGGATGGGGATCTTCCCCCTCCATGGATTGCTAGATGTAGGGGGCTTTGGTGCCTGCCTTGCCCCTTGTTTAAATATATGGGACTGTAATGGAAATGGGCTTCACTCAGGTTAGTCTCACTCCTATACTCTTGCTGATTGTTGGGGTCTCTGTGGAGAATATTCACTGTCTTGTTGATATGTGAGGTGATCTTTAAGGGGTTCTTTCCATCTTCATAAATGGTTATCATTGGATGCAACCAATTGTTGCTTGCATCCAACGATAACCATTTATGAAGATGGAAAGAACCCCTTAAGGATGACCTTGCGCTTTATAAATGAGAAAACTGTTTTATTATGTATACGGAAGTATTCCTGTTATCACAATACTACTGTCATCAAAATCCAAAATATTCTAATGTGTGTATTGGAACAAGTGTCCAGTGTCTTGGATCGCTTAGGGGGAAAGTCCTAGTTCTGCATGGAGACCAGCTGAGTATGGAATCTTAAATGCAATGCTCCAGAGGTAAAAAGCATGCTTATTGTAGCTATCTCACCACCTAGGTGCCTACCCTATACGTCAGTGAGGCCTATGCATCAAAGCTTTCACTCCAGAATTCTGCTGTCAAAGCTTTGAAAAGTCACAAAATTTAGGCACAAATTTTATGGCTTTTGGCTTTTTCATAGCTCCGACAATGGGTGAGATGGAGGCGTCAAATTCATGATGAATGGTTGCGTTCTCCGCGCCATCATTTTTACTCCAGACGGGTTAGGATTGATGATGAAGCGTACACCGCTGATCCGACACTCCTGATTCATGAAAAGGTGTATGCCTCTAGCTCCCGCACACCTCCTAATCAAGACCGAGGTGAGGAATCTAGGCCAATGTAAAGCCAAAAACTCATCTACAGATGCCTGTTTCAGGATCTCTACCCCTCATCAGTGTTGAGCACAGCCTCAAGGGTGTCGCATTCAGCCAGCTCAGCCAGATTCCCATCTACACCAAGGAGGGGAAAACACCCCAAAACAGGAGTGTCTAGAGGAGTTTGTGGTGTGGAATTTATCCAAAGTCATGTTGCAAAGCTCCTTAAAGGGTCAGACATTGACTTCTACCTCTCCTAGGTATTACTTTGCGAGACTGCTCTCTTGAGGAACAAAGGAGACTAATTTGCATGCTTTCCAGTCCTTTGTGTCAGCTTAGAGTAATCTTAACATTAGTTTGCACATTCTGTTTAGAGGAAACAGAGAAACAGAATTCATGTGAATAACGGAGCAATTGCATCACTGCTGCTAACAGAAGCCGAGGGATCCCGTAACGGTCAGCCGGGGGGTGTGCCCCCAGTGGCGGTCAGCCGGGGGGTGGGGTGCCCCCGGTGGCGGTCAGACGTCGGGGGGGGGGGTGCCCCCGGTGGCGGTCAGCCGGGGGGTGGGGTGCAGGTTTACAGAAGTTGGTATCCCAAAAAAAAATCTGCATCCTATATCCACACGTGACAGAAAAAATCCACTGTGGATATTGTCATAGATCCAAAGCAATAATCTGCGTGTGTTGCATGCAGATTTGCAAAGGGATTAAAGCGGTAGAGAAGATCTATCATTTTCCCTACAGAGATGTGTAAGCAGCGTGTGCATGATGGATCTGGAAGCACTTGATATCGGGCAGTATTGGCAGACTCCTGGCTATAGTTGTTTTCAGTGACCCGTACGTTTTTACAGTCGTTCATACTGGTCAGAAATGCTGAGGCTGTTGGGAGTTGTAGTTTGACAACAGCTGGCGTGCTGTAGGTTGCCAATCCCTGGTCCTAATGGGTTCAGGCCTCTTTTGCTATATAGTGCACGTAGACAGCTAATTCTGTAACCCAGCGATTTGTCCTGCGAGGAATGACTGCTGGGAGTTGTGGTTTGCCACCACCTGGAGGATAGCTGCAGGCTGGGCAGCGCTGGAGAGGACAATCCTAGTCCCAGAGCTCCACTCACTAAGACACCAGAAGAAAGATTAGTCTTATAGGAGTATGGAGGGGGGGATACAGTAGGTAGAAATTCATGTCTCATGTGAATATCAAGGGGATTATTAATGACTGCGCATAAGCCAAGCAGCCAGCTGTGCCCTGTGTGAGCGCAGGTATAAATACCCTACAGAGAGGATTATGGGATAGAGCAGGGCACGGGGAGACATGGGCCACGAGGCTGTGTGATAAGCCATATTGCGCACACTGCTGTATTGGGAGAACTATCTCCACTGCTGCAGCCGGGCCGGGTAAATAAGAGGGATTTGTCAGCTTCAGTTTTTCTGCGGTGACGGATCAGCACTGTGGAAAGCGTCCTTTCTGCAGGTAGAGATGACACTCGGTGAAGCAGTAAGGGATGGCAGCGGCCTGTAGCCATGCACGCTCGCCGGTCACGCTCTACCTGCCGCTTAGGTCACACGCTTAGGAAGCTGATCCAAGTGTAGTTTTTGGTACATGAAGGGCATTCATTGGATCATGTGCTGACCTGTATAGCTTCATGGTAACACAGGGGTCGTCTGTGGTGTGTTGCCATAAAGACATAGATCTGCACAGAAGCTGTAAACACAAAACGGTAACTGTTTTTTTTTTTTTAAAGGGAATATTTCACCAGACGTTTGCTATCCCATCTGAGTGCAGCATAATGTAGGGGCAGAGAGCCAAATTCCAGTGATGTGGCACTTACTGGGCTGCTTGCTGCAGTTTCACTAAAATCATAGTTTTCTCTTCTGCAGATCTAGCAGTTTTCTGAATACTGAGCTCTGTATAACCCCGCCCATACCAGTGCTTGTCAGCTTTCTGCCTATGCACAGTGTACACACAAAGCTGCCAATCAGTGGTGGGGGGGGCGGGCTTAGATTACTTGGCAGCAGGTCCTCAAGTGATAATCAAAACTACAGCAAGCAGCCCAGTAACTGACACATCACTGGATTCAGGGTTTCTGTCTCTACATCATCCTACTCTCAGATTAGGAGACAAAAACCTGCTGACAGATTGCCTTTAATTAAGAATATTTCCAAAGATACTTAATTTTTTCACTTTTAAGTGCATTGGAACAAGTAAAGGGGCAAAGGTGGACGTTCCTGCTAAAGGGAACCTGACAGGAGATTCATACTGTCCCCAACCACGGGCAGCATGACTGTGGCATTGACTGTGTTATTGCAGGCTGGTGTATTTTACTCTGAAGCTCTTCCGTCCTATAAGTAAAAACTTACTTTGAAAAGCCAGCCGGGGGCCCACCCTGATTTCCTAGGCTGACAGGTCTCTCGCTGTCAGTCAGAGTGATAGTGCTGGAGAGAAGCCACCAGCGATCTGCCATTGGACTCATCAGCCGAAGTCCGATTCTTCCGAAATGCCTCATTGTTTCAGAGTAAAACGTACATGTCTGCAATAGTGCAGCCAGACTCTGATTCATTCTGCCCTTGGTTTGGGCATAAAGAAAGATGACTGGTTCCCTGTAACAGTGATTATGGATGAAGAAGCTGGAGTAATCAGGTCACTTTACACTGTTCACACAAGACTTGCAGAAAATCGTGGTCTAGCTGCTTTCATCCCTCCACAAAAAGTTAAACCTGCTTTTGGTGCACATATCCGTTCAATGTATAAATTCTCACTCTGCTTAATTTACTCTGTGTCTGAGGTTATGGTTCTTCTTCCTCAGCAGTCTACCAGCAGTATAGGTGCTGGAACTTCCGTTTCATTTTGCAGTATACTTTGCACTTGCCATTGTCCTGTGCTGAAGCCTGCCTCTCCATGACGTCTACATGCAGTATGAGCAGAGAAGCCTGCCCTTTGTCTGTAATCCACCTCTCTGCTGCTGCTAAAGACGGATTCCACTGAATAGCAGGCAGTGGGCCGCAAGTTACATGGAAGGGAGACACCTACTGGCCAGAAGTGTGGAGTGATTTTTTTTTTTTTTTTTTTTTTTTTTAGGAGTAAGAACATAATTTATAGATGAAGTGATTTGCTGATCATCTGTTCAGCACGTTATCAAATGAGATCAGGTTAAATAAAAGCACAGGGACCAATAAAGCTGTAGCCATTGGTGTCCTCATAGCTCTGATGCCGGCATGTTTGGTGTTGCTGGTGCGCTCTGTAGTAGACGCTGCAGTGTACGGCGGTGCAGCCACTCCTAGCCCCGTCACCTCACTAAGTGGCAGGCGACAATAGAAAGTGCAGCTTCAGACGGCGCTGGTTTCCATCAGGGCCCCAAGCTGCTCCTTATTATTGCAGCCTGCGCCTCCCGTGACCGGTTCTCTTTAATTACTTGCAGAGGATGAGAATCTGTCCTGTTCTGGGGATGATCATAAGGACTCATCTCATTACATATAATAGGTGCTAAGATTAAAGGTTGGCTGCAACGGGAAAAGAAGACTAACCTGCCAGGTTTATCTCTGGGCTGTGTCTGCAGTTGGGGTTCAGCCCTGTGTACTGGATGTGGTGCTGTTTATTAACAGGGTTATTCCCATCACAGTAAGCCTCGGATGCGTCACTGGGAAGATCGCCAGGGGCCGACTGCAACACCCCAATTCTGTGCTGGAAACTGCAGCTGCCCCATTTGCTTCTGTAGAGCATTATGGCAGCGGGTGATGCCCCTTTATTCTCTGGATCCTGGTGTGGCATCCCACCGGTCTGACCCCCTAGTGGTCATTAAAGGGGTTGTCTGATCTTTTTCTAAAAGTATGCAGTCACTTTCCGGTGTCAGCGTCAAGTATGCGATTTTTCTACTTCCAGCCACATTCCGACTAGACTTTAGCTGCCTCGCTTGATACAACTGAGTTAGGTATGGCCGGTCATGTCTAGTTGGAATGTGGCCGGTAGTATGTGACCTCCTGCTCTCACTGCCATCAGTGGAGAATCCTAACAGCGTGCGGTGCATCTGCCATGAGGGTTCAGAGGTCTGCAGTCACATAGACTGACTGCAGACTTATAGCAACAAAATGGGCAACCCATTTAAGTGATGGTGAATTGCAAGCACTTAATGAGATAGGAATACTCCTTTAAACAATTCCTGACATAGGCCATGATATTAACTCTGATGTCAGGTTCCCTGTGTGTAGGGAACATGCACAGGAGCAGAGCCCCCACCATACCAGGCAGAATATCTGAACATACTCATTGGGAGTACAGATGATGGCAGTGATGGGTCAGCCCCTGTGTGTCATTACCTCTGGGGATAAGCTGTCAGAGGAGATTGTTCTGATGAGCTCAACACTCAGAGGAGGAGACAGGAGCTGACCCATCACTGCCATCATCTTACTCCAAATGAGAACGTTCTAGCAGTGCAGCTGAAGGCAGTAAATAGACTGGGGAAAAGCCGGAGTTTGGAAGCCATTATAGTAGGAAGACCAATCCCCTAATAAAGTGATTTGCAAAGTTTCATCACTTTCCAGGCTGGACATAATTATTTAAGAAAAAAAAGCTTAAAGGGAACCTGTCACCGGACTCCTGCTGGCATTGTGAATCTGCTGGCACAATTGCAGCCTGATATAGTCTTCTCTATGGCGTTTCAGAGAATATATACTTTGGGGACCCTAAACAGAGACCAGACTAGTCCGGCTGTCCCCAGCTCTGCGCCTGGTGATTGACAGGTCATTTCAGGTGGTCATTGAGCTTATATAAGGAGGGTTGAATAACGAGCACTAAGTCTATAGGTCTTTGGAGGTCAAGCTTTTTATACTTACACTAGTTAATCTCGAGGAAGGCAATACACCCTAGAACAGCAGACTGATCCCTGGATCAATATTTTCCTCCACTCTCCTGAATCTTTATACCATTTCTGCCGACATGAGATTCAGTGGAGACTCCTGTAGGTCACCTTGACGTGTCCGATCCGATTTTACTGGTACCATTGGCGGTGTGCCCAAAGCAGGAATCTGCTACAGGCCAATCCTGATTATTGCTGCCCACTAGAATATGACGATTCGGCTGCACCCCATATACGCATCGTAGTACTGAGACAGTTCATATGGGGTAAAGCTCCAGCTGGGGAACATCTGAAGAAAAGGGCGACGTGGTGGATGGCCGGTGTGCTGGTGACGGCCCTGTTTTCTTAGCAGCACATTAGAGGTGTCCCATGGGTGCTCCACTCCTGAATAACTCACCATTACAACCTGCCGCTAAGGAGGGGAGCTGCTTCCTAATATCGTCCTGGAGGATGCGCCCGGACCACCCGGGCTGGCTGCTCGCCTATTCTCTGCCATCTGCTCCATCTCTCCAGATCCAGCTGTACTGCGCGACTTTTACTTAAAAAAAAAAAATGGGGCCTTTTTTAAAAAAAAGTCGCAAGTGACGAATCAGCCAAGAAACGTCTGGAAGCTCTCAAACACAAAACATGGGAACACATAAAATAGACTTTAGAAAGGTGCAAATGAAGAATAAGCGAAAAACCCCTAAAACTAGAGAAAAAAATAGGTAAATACAATAATGAATCGGGTCCTAAGTTTATTAGTTGCACTTTTCCAAAGTGATGTTTTCTGATGCCCCTCCGGAGCCTCCTTCGTTTTTGGTATCCAGGGTATTAAAATCTTGGTAATTTCCTGATTTTGTGGGTTCAGGACCTGTAAATGGACAGAGCGGTGGTACCATGTACCTGACCTGGGTCACCACGACAGGGTCCACTGAGATTTTAAGGCGGTTTCCAGGGAAAACGATAATCCCTAGATCAGCAATAGTCAGTGAGTTGGATATCTTCTTCCCAGACATCCCCTTTAATTAAGAATCTGTTAGTGATGGTATATGGCCACTTTTTTTTATTTTAATTACATATGCCAGCTTTATATACCATGCATTTGCCTTTGTGCCAGCAGAATGACAGGTTTTTGGTTTCCATGTATTTTTACAAATTTTTGACAATGTTGTTTTTCTTTCTAATGTGATCTTTAAAAAAAAAAAAACAATTGGTAATCTTACAAGTGTCACACTGGCCACTGGGGGTATTTTAGACTCGTACTTCCTGTCGTTTCAGGGAGAGTTTTCAGCAGGTTCATTATCATCAGAGGCAGGATTTCGGTTACAGATTAATTTCACGTCTATACACAGCTGATAACAAAATAAGTGATGTCCCAGCTCCTCCTCCCTTCAGTGACCTCTGCACACACTCATTAGATGCGTTGATACACAAGATACAAAGAGAAAAATCCAGCTTTCCAAACTTCTAAAAATATCTTTAATAGTTACATTTTAAAAATCTGTCTCTTGGAATTTGTCCATGTTTTAAAATGTAACTATTAAAGATATCTTTAGAAGTTTGGCACGCTGGATTTTGGATTTTCTAACGCGACACTGCTGTTCCCGTGCGTCTAACTTCTGCAGCGGGTGAGCTGACTTTTTCCTTATTTTTCTTAATACACGAGATAGGGTCAGGGTCCGTTTATTATGGCTAATGTCCAAGTGCATTTCTTAGAATGGTAAGTTAGTCTAAATTATTTTTTTATATAGATTTTTATTTTTTCTATATAATCAATGCCAAAAACCAACAAACAAGTAGTTTAGAGCAAAAACCTGATTTAAGCAGCAGGTCAGTTTTGGATGATGCATTCCCATTGAAGGGTATGTCCACAGCTGTCAGAAAAATCTGCTGCAAATACTGATGTGTTGGCAGGAAAAAAAATACTGTTTTTGACGCATTTTTCCTCATTCACTAAAATGGGTGCAAAAATGCTGCAAAAATGCTAAAGATTTAACATGCCCGGAGATGTGAAACTGCCTCCAATCTGCAAGGGGAAAATAAGCAATGGATTTCAGAGATCTCCTTAATTTTTCTGGTGCTGTAAAACGTGATGCTGCAAAATGTATAGATGTGGCGCATAGCGCACAAAGCCCCTTGCCCGTCACCTTGCTTAGCAATGTCAGAAGCCGTAAGATGTAAATGTCTCCTATCCTGTGACCTATAGCTTTCTATGGCCCTGACCTCTGTAGGGCTGTGACAGCACACGTCAGTCCCATTCTCCACACTTAGCCCGCTGTGGCCCTTTCATTAATGCACGTCCACATTCGTCTCATCCACTGCCTCAAAATATATTTAGACCATCAACCTAAATGTTATAAAAAAAAAAAAAAAAAATCCTCCCATTAATAATTGATACTCAGAGGCGAGCTTCATGCTTCCCTACTAAACTCGTAAATTATATATGATCAAAAGTGCAAAGAAGCTGTCACTAATTTAAATGGCCTCTTGCTGATCTTATGGCTTACTACGCTTTTAATTAGCTTAACCCTTGCATTGCTTTACACCCTGTACAGTCTTTTATTTTTTCTTGGGTATCGTAGACCATACTATTTCCTAGGGAATGTATCCCGCTATGTACATCCATCACAGCTTTATGTATGATGTAGACTTTGGGAGATTTTTTCCTAGGGTATATGTCAAACGTGATGTGAATATAGCCCAAATGGACATAAGATGACTAGCTGATTCCTTCTCCATTAGGATACAGTTTCCAAAGGCTTTAATCAGCGTAGATCTTCTCGCACCTCTTGATGGTTATCAGATCCTCGATAAAGGACACTGAACTGTAATTATATCTTTTTTAATCGACACAATGCAGGTTTGGTGTAGTTTTTCACTCTTGGCCCATGTTTAGTAACAGTTTATTCACACTGCAGTAAAGCTAGGAGAAAATTCTGGATTCAAGGTGAATGCACACATGTGTAATCCAGTGTTAATTCACTGACATAAAAGTGGAAATGTAGCCTTGAAGGGAATCTGTCAGCAGTTTTTTGCTATAGAGCAAGAGAGCCTGATTCCAGGGATGTGTCACTTATTAGACTATGTGTTATAGTTTCAATACAATTAGTGTTTTATCAGCAGGACATTATCCCTGCAGGACTAGATCTCATGTACAGAGCAGTCAAGCTAATGTGTAACCCTGCCCCCTTCACTGATTGGCAGCTTGCTGAACTAGGAACACAGGATGCTGCCAATCAGTGATGGGGGCAGGGTTATACACAGCTCAGCATTCTGAGCACTGCTGCATCTACAGCAGGGAAAACAGGGAATTTATCAAAACTGCACCAAGAAGCCCAGTAAGTGACATATCCCTGGAATCAGGCTCTCTGCCTCTACGTCGTGCTGCTCTCAGATTATGTAGCAAAAACCTGCTTACGGATTCCCTTTACACTTTTTACAGGGGTTGTCTTCTATCTTCATCAGCTAACCGCTCCTCAGCCTCCTGCTTACTGTGGAGCAGTGCACTCCTGAATGATTGACAGTTTGGGTCAGTGGCAAGGCTACGCAGCTAGCCCGAACTGTGCGCTCCTTCATGCTGCAAGCAGAGGCAGCTTTACCTATGGGGCGCAACTCATACAAGCTGTATAGAAAAGAACTTCCAAACGTTAAACATTCCTTGGAGATCGTTCACCTCTAATAGACTGCGAAGGTGGCCGGTAACCTGGGCAACCAGTAAAACAAATAATTCTTCAACTCTTACTGAGACTGTAAAGGATTTTTAATTAGAGGTATAAATTGTAAAATCGGTTGTATGTACAATTACTTGCAATTTTGACAATCCCTTCAATGACTATACAAATGTATCTCTGGCTGTATGTGTGTGTGTGTATATATATATATATATATTTTTTATTGCGTGTGATTCTCAATTAGCTATATAGTAAGTTTGTGTTTCTTGCACTTTGTATTCTCTAGTTTCTTAGTATATGCCATTCCATGTCTTGTGGTTCCGTTTCCATGTACATGAAGCCTTTGCGCATGTATTATAGAGGCACTGCATCCTGAGATGAATGCACAGAAATCATATGTTGCAGGAATTTGGATACTATATAAAGTTTTGGCAGCAGCCGCCTCCTCACACTCACGCTCCTCACACTCACGCTCTGGGGAATGCGGCTTATACAAGTGCATTCCAGCACAGGAACAAAGGCATTACTGCCGACCTTGCTACCTCCAATTGAATGCTCTTCCCATGCTTTTGAGAAAAGTAGGATTTGGCCGCCAAGCTTAAAAGAGACATATTGTGTGCAATTCTGGGCTGTCGGAACTAGGAATGAATGAAATGCTCAAGATGTGAATTCACTTTCCTTAAAGGGGTTTTCTAGTACTTTTCGGCATTTAAAAAAAAAATTCTTACCTACAACCACATAGGATACGTTCTTTTAATTTTTTTTTCCTCTTGGTGAGGATGACAAATTTGCAGCGCCAGGCAATTTTTGTTGCAGGTTGCTTCTTCAGAGCCTTGATGACATTTCATAGAAATCCTTCAACTATGTTGGTAATGTAATACTCAGTGGATTTTACACCCAGAACATGATCTGACCCGAGTGAACAAGCCCTAAGTAAATGGCACCAGAGCAGGCAATATAAATGGCACGGGTGGATTGACACCGATAGGTAAAAGGTGCCATTCTTGTCCTGGCATCCCGCCCCTTGTGTTGGCACGAGAAGTATAAACAAAGCTGCATGAACCGGTCGCCCCGCCAGTATCTGAGCCAACGGGGATGTAGAGAAAAGAGTGGTGCGACAGGGGAGCCAGCTTAGGAGGTATCTGCAGTCAGGTGTCAGGTTTTGGACTGGGCATTATTATTTTTATTTCTAAAGCACCCTTAATTCCATGGTGCTGACATGTGAGGAGGGTTACATACATATAACCTGTGTAAAATAAGTAAACTCAAACACGTATAGAGGGGCGAGGGTCCTGCCCTCCCGGGTTACAGCCCTCAGGGTGATGGGGAAGGACAGAGTCGGTCGGGGGTTGGAGCAGCTTCGGTGGCAGCTCGGTCATTGCAGGCTGTAGCTTTCCTGCAGAGATGAGTTTTCAGGTTACTTCTGAAGGTTCCGAATGTTGGAGATGATTGGATGTGTTGAGGCGCTGAACTCCAGAGGATGGGGGATGTTCGGGAGAAGTCCTGGAGGCAATTTGGCGAGGATCAGAGGAGAGAAGGAGGTCTTGCAAAGACCGGAGAATGTGTGGGGAGGTATCGCAAGATTAGTTCGGAGATGAATGGCAGAGACCGATTATGGACAGCGGCCTTGTAAATTATTGTTGGTTTAATAAACTAATAATTTGGCAGAGGGGAGAGATGGATTAGTTGAGCTGCGGAGTTAAAGGCAGACTCGAGAGGTGCGAGCGTGTTATTCGGGAGGCCACATAGAAGGATGTTGCAGTAGTCGAAGAGGGAGATGATGAGGGCACGCATTAGCATTTTAGTGGATCTGGGGTTGAGGAAAGAATGAATTCTGGAAATATTTTTGAGGTGGAAGTGGTAAGGGCTTGGATGTGTTGTTTGAAGCACAGGGCAGAGTGATGGTTACTCCAAGGCAGCGGACTTCTGACTTATTGTTCTAGATAGATTTGATAGGGAGGTAGAGTGAAACCATTGGTTATGTGAGAATGCAGAAGTAATGTTTTAAATTCCGTTCAAACTGAGAAGGGGGAAAGCAAGTCTGATATTCTGACCATAAACTTAGTGAACGTCGACATATATAGCAGGAGGCCTGATTGTATATACAGTACAGACCAAAAGTTTGGACACACCTTCTCATTTAAAGATTTTTCTGTATTTTCATGACTATGAAAATTGTACATTCACACTGAAGGCATCAAAACTATGAATTAACATATGTGGAATTATATACTTAACAAAAAAGTGTGAAACAACTGAAAATATGTCTTATATCCTAGGTTCTTCAAAGTAGCCACCTTTTGCTTTGATGACTGCTTTGCACACTCTTGGCATTCTCTTGATGAGCTTCAAGAGGTAGTCACCGGAAATGG